>NC_137488.1:0-4800000 GCF_918807975.1 Aplidium turbinatum
TTTTTCTAAGACATTTCATAAAGTGAAAAATAATTTTTTTTTGAGAAACTGTCTAATTCTTTTTGTTTGAAACTAACGTCATTAAAAACTGTCTAAGAAAGTTTTTTTACGTACTAAAAGTGAAAATTATTGAAAAAAAATTGTCTTTTCAAAAAAATTTTTCCAAGACATTTCATACAGTGAAAAATAATTTTTTTTTGCGAAACTGTCTAATTCGTTTTGTTTGAAACTAACGTCATTAAAAATTGTCTAAGAAAGTTTTTTTACGTACTAAAAGTGAAAATTATTAAAAAAAATTGTCTTTTCAAAAAAATTTTTCTAAGACATTTCATACAGTGAAAAATAATTTTTTTTTGCGAAACTGTCTAATTCGTTTTGTTTGAAACTAACGTCATTAAAAATTGTCTAAGAAAGTTTTTTTAAGTACTAAAAGTGAAAATTATTGAAAAAAAATTGTCTTTTCAAAAAAATTTTTCTAAGACATTTCATACAGTGAAAAATAATTTTTTTTTGCGAAACTGTCTAATTCGTTTTGTTTGAAACTAACGTCATTAAAAATTGTCTAAGAAAATTTTTTTACGTACTAAAAGTGAAAATTATTGAAAAACAATTTTCTTTTCAAAAAAATTTTTCTAAGACATTTCATACAGTGAAAAATAATTTTTTTTTGCGAAACCGTCTAATTCTTTTTGTTTGAAACTAACGTCATTAAAAATTGTCTAAGAAAGTTTTTTTACGTACTAAAAGTGAAAATTATTGAAAAAAAATTGTCTTTTCAAAAAAAGTTTTCTAAGACATTTCATACAGTGAAAAATAATTTTTTTTTGCGAAACTGTCTAATTCTTTTTGTTTGAAACTAACGTCATTAAAAATTGTCTAAGAAAGTTTTTTTAAGTACTAAAAGTGAAAATTATTGAAAAAAAATTGTCTTTTCAAAAAAATTTTTCTAAGACATTTCATACAGTGAAAAATAATTTTTTTTTGCGAAACTGTCTAATTCTTTTTGTTTGAAACTAACGTCATTAAAAATTGTCTAAGAAAGTTTTTTTAACGTACTAAAAGTGAAAATTATTGAAAAAAAATTGTCTTTTCAAAAAAATTTTTCCAAGACATTTCATACAGTGAAAAATAATTTTTTTTTGCGAAACTGTCTAATTCTTTTAGTTTGAAACTAACGTCATTAAAAATTGTCTAAGAAAGTTTTTTTACGTACTAAAAGTGAAAATTATTGAAAAAAATTTGTCTTTTCAAAAAAACTTTTCTAAGACATTTCATACAGTGAAAAATAATTTTTTTTTGCGAAACTGTCTAATTCTTTTTGTTTGAAACTAACGTCATTAAAAATTGTCTAAGAAAGTTTTTTTAAGTACTAAAAGTGAAAATTATTGAAAAAAAATTGTCTTTTCAAAAAAATTTTTCTAAGACATTTCATAAAGTGAAAAATAATTTTTTTTTGAGAAACTGTCTAATTCTTTTTGTTTGAAACTAACGTCATTAAAAACTGTCTAAGAAAGTTTTTTTACGTACTAAAAGTGAAAATTATTGAAAAAAAATTGTCTTTTCAAAAAAATTTTTCTAAGACATTTCATAGAGTGAAAAATAATTTTATTTTGCGAAACTGTCTAATTCGTTTTGTTTGAAACTAACGTCATTAAAAATTGTCTAAGAAAGTTTTTTTACGTACTAAAAGTGAAAATTATTGAAAAAAAATTGTCTTTTCAAAAAAATTTTTCTAAGACATTTTATACAGTGAAAAATAATTTTTTTTTGCGAAACTGTCTAATTCTTTTTGTTTGAAACATAACGTCATTAAAAATTGTCTAAGAAAGTTTTTTTAAGTACTAAAAGTGAAAATTATTGAAAAAAAATTGTCTTTTCAAAAAAATTTTTCTAAGACATTTCATACAGTGAAAAATAATTTTTGTTTGTGAAACTGTCTAATTCGTTTTGTTTGAAACAAACGACATTAAAAATTGTCTAAGAAAGTTTTTTTACGTACTAAAAGTGAAAATTATTGAAAAAAAATTGTCTTTTCAAAAAAATTTTTCTAAGACATTTCATAGAGTGAAAAATAATTTTTTTTTGCGAAACTGTCTAATTCGATTTGTTTGAAACTAACGTCATTAAAAATTGTCTAAGAAAGTTTTTTTACGTACTAAAAGTGAAAATTATTGAAAAAAAATTGTCTTTTCAAAAAAATTTTTCTAAGACATTTCATACAGTGAAAAATAATTTTTTTTTGCGAAACTGTCTAATTCTTTTTGTTTGAAACTAACGTCATTAAAAATTGTCAAAGAAAGTTTTTTTACGTACTAAAAGTGAAAATTATTGAAAAAAATTTTCTTCTCAAGAAAAATTTTCAAAAATTTTTCTAAGACATTTCATACAGTGAAAAATAATTTTTTTTTGCGAAACTGTCTAATTCTTTTTGTTTGAAACTAACGTCATTAAAAATTGTCTAAGAATGTTTTTTTAAGTACTAAAAGTGAAAATTATTGAAAAAAAACTTTCTTTTCAAAAAAAAGTTTCAAAGACATTTCATACAGTGAAAAATAATTTTTTTTTGCGAAACTGTCTAATTCTTTTTGTTTGAAACTAACGTCATTAAAAATTGTCTAAGAAAGTTTTTTTAAGTACTAAAAGTGAAAATTATTGAAAAAAAATTGTCTTTTCAAAAAAATTTTTCTAAGACATTTCATACAGTGAAAAATATTTTTTTTTTTGCGAAACTGTCTAATTCGTTTTGTTTGAAACTAACGTCATTACAAATTGTCTAAGAAAGTTTTTTTACGTACTAAAAGTGAAAATTATTGATAAAAATTGTCTTTTCAAAAAAAATTTTCAAAAATTTTTCTAAGACATTTCATACAGTGAAAAATTATTTTTTTTTGCGAAACTGTCTAATTCTTTTTGTTTGAAACTAACGTCATTAAAAATTGTCTAAGAAAGTTTTTTTACGTACTAAAAGTGAAAATTATTGAAAAAAATTGTCTTTTCAAAAAAAATTTTCAAAAATTTTTCTAAGACATTTCATACAGTGAAAAATAATTTTTTTTTGCGAAACTGTCTAATTTTTTTTGTTTGAAACTGACGTCATTAAAAATTGTCTAAGAAAGTTTTTTTACGTACTAAAAGTGAAAATAATTGAAAAAAAATTTTCTTTTCAATAAAAACTTTCAAAACTTTTTTTAAGTTTGTTTGAAACTAACGTCATTAAAAATTGTCTAAGAAAGTTTTTTTACGTACTAAAAGTGAAAATTATTGAAAAAAATTGTCTTTTCAAAAAAATTTTTCTAAGACATTTCATACAGTGAAAAATAATTTTTTTTTGCGAAACTGTCTAATTCGTTTTGTTTGAAACTAACGTCATTAAAAATTGTCTAAGAAAGTTTTTTTACGTACTAAAAGTGAAAATTATTGAAAAAAGTTTTCTTTTCAAGAAAAATTTTCAAAAATTTTTCCAAGACATTTCATACAGTGAAAAATAATTTTTTTTTGCGAAACTGTCTAATTCTTTTTGTTTGAAACTAACGTCATTAAAAATTGTCTAAGAAAGTTTTTTTAAGTACTAAAAGTGAAAATTATTGAAAAAAATTGTCTTTTCAAAAAAATTTTTCTAAGACATTTCATACAGTGAAAAATAATTTTTTTTTGCGAAACTGTCTAATTCGTTTTGTTTGAAACTAACGTCATTAAAAATTGTCTAAGAAAGTTTTTTTACGTACTAAAAGTGAAAATTATTGAAAAAAAATTGTCTTTTCAAAAAAATTTTTCTAAGACATTTCATACAGTGAAAAATAATTTTTTTTTGCGAAACTGTCTAATTCTTTTTGTTTGAAACTAACGTCATTAAAAATTGTCTAAGAAAGTTTTTTTACGTACTAAAAGTGAAAATTATTGAAAAAAAATTGTCTTTTCAAAAAAATTTTTCCAAGACATTTCATACAGTGAAAAATAATTTTTTTTGCGAAACTGTCTAATTTTTTTTGTTTGAAACTAACGTCATTAAAAATTGTCTAAGAAAGTTTTTTTACGTACTAAAAGTGAAAATTATTGAAAAAAATTTGTCTTTTCAAAAAAACTTTTCTAAGACATTTCATACAGTGAAAAATAATTTTTTTTTGCGAAACTGTCTAATTTTTTTTGTTTGAAACTAACGTCATTAAAAATTGTCTAAGAAAGTTTTTTTACGTACTAAAAGTGAAAATTATTGAAAAAAAATTGTCTTTTCAAAAAAATTTTTCTAAGACATTTCATAAAGTGAAAAATAATTTTTTTTTGAGAAACTGTCTAATTCTTTTTGTTTGAAACTAACGTCATTAAAAACTGTCTAAGAAAGTTTTTTTACGTACTAAAAGTGAAAATTATTGAAAAAAAATTGTCTTTTCAAAAAAATTTTTCCAAGACATTTCATACAGTGAAAAATAATTTTTTTTTGCGAAACTGTCTAATTCTTTTTGTTTGAAACTAACGACATTAAAAATTGTCTAAGAAAGTTTTTTTACGTACTAAAAGTGAAAATTATTGAAAAAAATTTTCTTTTCAAGAAAAATTTTCAAAAATTTTTCTAAGACATTTCATACAGTGAAAAATAATTTTTTTTTGCGAAACTGTCTAATTCTTTTTGTTTGAAACTAACGTCATTAAAAATTGTCTAAGAAAGTTTTTTTAAGTACTAAAAGTGAAAATTATTGAAAAAAAATTGTCTTTTCAAAAAAATTTTTCTAAGACATTTCATACAGTGAAAAATAAATTTTTTTGCGAAACTGTCTAATTTTTTTTGTTTGAAACTAACGTCATTAAAAATTGTCTAAGAAAGTTTTTTTACGTACTAAAAGTGAAAATTATTGAAAAAAATTTTGTTTTCAAGAAAAATTTTCAAAAATTTTTCTAAGACATTTCATACAGTGAAAAATAATTTTTTTTTGCGAAACTGTCTAATTTTTTTTGTTTGAAACTAACGTCATTAAAAATTGTCTAAGAAAGTTTTTTTACGTACTAAAAGTGAAAATTATTGAAAAAAATTTGTCTTTTCAAAAAAACTTTTCTAAGACATTTCATACAGTGAAAAATAATTTTTTTTTGCGAAACTGTCTAATTTTTTTTGTTTGAAACTAACGTCATTAAAAATTGTCTAAGAAAGTTTTTTTACGTACTAAAAGTGAAAATTATTGAAAAAAATTCGTCTTTTCAAAAAAACTTTTCTAAGACATTTCATACAGTGAAAAATAATTTTTTTTTTGCGAAACTGTCTAATTCTTTTTGTTTGAAACTAACGTCATTAAAAATTGTCTAAGAAAGTTTTTTTAAGTACTAAAAGTGAAAATTATTGAAAAAAAATTGTCTTTTCAAAAAAATTTTTCTAAGACATTTCATAAAGTGAAAAATAATTTTTTTTTGAGAAACTGTCTAATTCTTTTTGTTTGAAACTAACGTCATTAAAAACTGTCTAAGAAAGTTTTTTTACGTACTAAAAGTGAAAATTATTGAAAAAAAATTGTCTTTTCAAAAAAATTTTTCCAAGACATTTCATACAGTGAAAAATAATTTTTTTTTGCGAAACTGTCTAATTCGTTTTGTTTGAAACTAACGTCATTAAAAATTGTCTAAGAAAGTTTTTTTACGTACTAAAAGTGAAAATTATTAAAAAAAATTGTCTTTTCAAAAAAATTTTTCTAAGACATTTCATACAGTGAAAAATAATTTTTTTTTGCGAAACTGTCTAATTCGTTTTGTTTGAAACTAACGTCATTAAAAATTGTCTAAGAAAGTTTTTTTAAGTACTAAAAGTGAAAATTATTGAAAAAAAATTGTCTTTTCAAAAAAATTTTTCTAAGACATTTCATACAGTGAAAAATAATTTTTTTTTGCGAAACTGTCTAATTCGTTTTGTTTGAAACTAACGTCATTAAAAATTGTCTAAGAAAATTTTTTTACGTACTAAAAGTGAAAATTATTGAAAAAAAATTGTCTTTTCAAAAAAATTTTTCTAAGACATTTCATACAGTGAAAAATAATTTTTTTTTGCGAAACCGTCTAATTCTTTTTGTTTGAAACTAACGTCATTAAAAATTGTCTAAGAAAGTTTTTTTACGTACTAAAAGTGAAAATTATTGAAAAAAAATTGTCTTTTCAAAAAAAGTTTTCTAAGACATTTCATACAGTGAAAAATAATTTTTTTTTGCGAAACTGTCTAATTCTTTTTGTTTGAAACTAACGTCATTAAAAATTGTCTAAGAAAGTTTTTTTACGTACTAAAAGTGAAAATTATTGAAAAAAAATTGTCTTTTCAAAAAAATTTTTCTAAGACATTTCATACAGTGAAAAATAATTTTTTTTTGCGAAACTGTCTAATTCTTTTTGTTTGAAACTAACGTCATTAAAAATTGTCTAAGAAAGTTTTTTAACGTACTAAAAGTGAAAATTATTGAAAAAAAATTGTCTTTTCAAAAAAATTTTTCCAAGACATTTCATACAGTGAAAAATAATTTTTTTTTGCGAAACTGTCTAATTTTTTTTGTTTGAAACTAACGTCATTAAAAATTGTCTAAGAAAGTTTTTTTACGTACTAAAAGTGAAAATTATTGAAAAAAATTTGTCTTTTCAAAAAAACTTTTCTAAGACATTTCATACAGTGAAAAATAATTTTTTTTTGCGAAACTGTCTAATTCTTTTTGTTTGAAACTAACGTCATTAAAAATTGTCTAAGAAAGTTTTTTTAAGTACTAAAAGTGAAAATTATTGAAAAAAAATTGTCTTTTCAAAAAGATTTTTCTAAGACATTTCATAAAGTGAAAAATAATTTTTTTTTGAGAAACTGTCTAATTCTTTTTGTTTGAAACTAACGTCATTAAAAACTGTCTAAGAAAGTTTTTTTACGTACTAAAAGTGAAAATTATTGAAAAAAAATTGTCTTTTCAAAAAAATTTTTCCAAGACATTTCATACAGTGAAAAAAAATTTTATTTTGCGAAACTGTCTAATTCGTTTTGTTTGAAACTAACGTCATTAAAAATTGTCTAAGAAAGTTTTTTTACGTACTAAAAGTGAAAATTATTGAAAAAAAATTGTCTTTTCAAAAAAATTTTTCTAAGACATTTTATACAGTGAAAAATAATTTTTTTTTGCGAAACTGTCTAATTCTTTTTGTTTGAAACTAACGTCATTAAAAATTGTCTAAGAAAGTTTTTTTAAGTACTAAAAGTGAAAATTATTGAAAAAAAATTGTCTTTTCAAAAAAATTTTTCTAAGACATTTCATACAGTGAAAAATAATTTTTGTTTGTGAAACTGTCTAATTCGTTTTGTTTGAAACTAACGACATTAAAAATTGTCTAAGAAAGTTTTTTTACGTACTAAAAGTGAAAATTATTGAAAAAAAATTGTCTTTTCAAAAAAATTTTTCTAAGACATTTCATAGAGTGAAAAATAATTTTTTTTTGCGAAACTGTCTAATTCGATTTGTTTGAAACTAACGTCATTAAAAATTGTCTAAGAAAGTTTTTTTACGTACTAAAAGTGAAAATTATTGAAAAAAAATTGTCTTTTCAAAAAAATTTTTCTAAGACATTTCATACAGTGAAAAATAATTTTTTTTTGCGAAACTGTCTAATTCTTTTTGTTTGAAACTAACGTCATTAAAAATTGTCAAAGAAAGTTTTTTTACGTACTAAAAGTGAAAATTATTGAAAAAAATTTTCTTTTCAAGAAAAATTTTCAAAAATTTTTCTAAGACATTTCATACAGTGAAAAATAATTTTTTTTTGCGAAACTGTCTAATTCTTTTTGTTTGAAACTAACGTCATTAAAAATTGTCTAAGAATGTTTTTTTAAGTACTAAAAGTGAAAATTATTGAAAAAAAACTTTCTTTTCAAAAAAAAGTTTCAAAGACATTTCATACAGTGAAAAATAATTTTTTTTTGCGAAACTGTCTAATTCTTTTTGTTTGAAACTAACGTCATTAAAAATTGTCTAAGAAAGTTTTTTTAAGTACTAAAAGTGAAAATTATTGAAAAAAAATTGTCTTTTCAAAAAAATTTTTCTAAGACATTTCATACAGTGAAAAATATTTTTTTTTTTGCGAAACTGTCTAATTCGTTTTGTTTGAAACTAACGTCATTACAAATTGTCTAAGAAAGTTTTTTTACGTACTAAAAGTGAAAATTATTGAAAAAAATTGTCTTTTCAAAAAAAATTTTCAAAAATTCTTCTAAGACATTTCATACAGTGAAAAATTATTTTTTTTTGCGAAACTGTCTAATTCTTTTTGTTTGAAACTAACGTCATTAAAAATTGTCTAAGAAAGTTTTTTTACGTACTAAAAGTGAAAATTATTGAAAAAAATTGTCTTTTCAAAAAAAATTTTCAAAAATTTTTCTAAGACATTTCATACAGTGAAAAATAATTTTTTTTTGCGAAACTGTCTAATTTTTTTTGTTTGAAACTGACGTCATTAAAAATTGTCTAAGAAAGTTTTTTTACGTACTAAAAGTGAAAATAATTGAAAAAAAATTTTCTTTTCAATAAAAACTTTCAAAACTTTTTTTAAGTTTGTTTGAAACTAACGTCATTAAAAATTGTCTAAGAAAGTTTTTTTACGTACTAAAAGTGAAAATTATTGAAAAAAATTGTCTTTTCAAAAAAATTTTTCTAAGACATTTCATACAGTGAAAAATAATTTTTTTTTGCGAAACTGTCTAATTCGTTTTGTTTGAAACTAACGTCATTAAAAATTGTCTAAGAAAGTTTTTTTACGTACTAAAAGTGAAAATTATTGAAAAAAATTTTCTTTTCAAGAAAAATTTTCAAAAATTTTTCCAAGACATTTCATACAGTGAAAAATAATTTTTTTTTGCGAAACTGTCTAATTCTTTTTGTTTAAAACTAACGTCATTAAAAATTGTCTAAGAAAGTTTTTTTAAGTACTAAAAGTGAAAATTATTGAAAAAAATTGTCTTTTCAAAAAAATTTTTCTAAGACATTTCATACAGTGAAAAATAATTTTTTTTTGCGAAACTGTCTAATTCGTTTTGTTTGAAACTAACGTCATTAAAAATTGTCTAAGAAAGTTTTTTTACGTACTAAAAGTGAAAATTATTGAAAAAAATTCGTCTTTTAAAAAAAACTTTTCTAAGACATTTCATACAGTGAAAAATAATTTTTTTTTTTGCGAAACTGTCTAATTCTTTTTGTTTGAAACTAACGTCATTAAAAATTGTCTAAGAAAGTTTTTTTAAGTACTAAAAGTGAAAATTATTGAAAAAAAATTGTCTTTTCAAAAAAATTTTTCTAAGACATTTCATAAAGTGAAAAATAATTTTTTTTTGAGAAACTGTCTAATTCTTTTTGTTTGAAACTAACGTCATTAAAAACTGTCTAAGAAAGTTTTTTTACGTACTAAAAGTGAAAATTATTGAAAAAAAATTGTCTTTTCAAAAAAATTTTTCCAAGACATTTCATACAGTGAAAAATAATTTTTTTTTGCGAAACTGTCTAATTCGTTTTGTTTGAAACTAACGTCATTAAAAATTGTCTAAGAAAGTTTTTTTACGTACTAAAAGTGAAAATTATTAAAAAAAATTGTCTTTTCAAAAAAATTTTTCTAAGACATTTCATACAGTGAAAAATAATTTTTTTTTGCGAAACTGTCTAATTCGTTTTGTTTGAAACTAACGTCATTAAAAATTGTCTAAGAAAGTTTTTTTAAGTACTAAAAGTGAAAATTATTGAAAAAAAATTGTCTTTTCAAAAAAATTTTTCTAAGACATTTCATACAGTGAAAAATAATTTTTTTTTGCGAAACTGTCTAATTCGTTTTGTTTGAAACTAACGTCATTAAAAATTGTCTAAGAAAATTTTTTTACGTACTAAAAGTGAAAATTATTGAAAAAAAATTGTCTTTTCAAAAAAATTTTTCTAAGACATTTCATACAGTGAAAAATAATTTTTTTTTGCGAAACCGTCTAATTCTTTTTGTTTGAAACTAACGTCATTAAAAATTGTCTAAGAAAGTTTTTTTACGTACTAAAAGTGAAAATTATTGAAAAAAAATTGTCTTTTCAAAAAAAGTTTTCTAAGACATTTCATACAGTGAAAAATAATTTTTTTTTGCGAAACTGTCTAATTCTTTTTGTTTGAAACTAACGTCATTAAAAATTGTCTAAGAAAGTTTTTTTACGTACTAAAAGTGAAAATTATTGAAAAAAAATTGTCTTTTCAAAAAAATTTTTCTAAGACATTTCATACAGTGAAAAATAATTTTTTTTTGCGAAACTGTCTAATTCTTTTTGTTTGAAACTAACGTCATTAAAAATTGTCTAAGAAAGTTTTTTAACGTACTAAAAGTGAAAATTATTGAAAAAAAATTGTCTTTTCAAAAAAATTTTTCCAAGACATTTCATACAGTGAAAAATAATTTTTTTTTGCGAAACTGTCTAATTTTTTTTGTTTGAAACTAACGTCATTAAAAATTGTCTAAGAAAGTTTTTTTACGTACTAAAAGTGAAAATTATTGAAAAAAATTTGTCTTTTCAAAAAAACTTTTCTAAGACATTTCATACAGTGAAAAATAATTTTTTTTTGCGAAACTGTCTAATTCTTTTTGTTTGAAACTAACGTCATTAAAAATTGTCTAAGAAAGTTTTTTTAAGTACTAAAAGTGAAAATTATTGAAAAAAAATTGTCTTTTCAAAAAAATTTTTCTAAGACATTTCATAAAGTGAAAAATAATTTTTTTTTGATAAACTGTCTAATTCTTTTTGTTTGAAACTAACGTCATTAAAAACTGTCTAAGAAAGTTTTTTTACGTACTAAAAGTGAAAATTATTGAAAAAAAATTGTCTTTTCAAAAAAATTTTTCCAAGACATTTCATACAGTGAAAAATAATTTTATTTTGCGAAACTGTCTAATTCGTTTTGTTTGAAACTAACGTCATTAAAAATTGTCTAAGAAAGTTTTTTTACGTACTAAAAGTGAAAATTATTGAAAAAAAATTGTCTTTTCAAAAAAATTTTTCTAAGACATTTTATACAGTGAAAAATAATTTTTTTTTGCGAAACTGTCTAATTCTTTTTGTTTGAAACATAACGTCATTAAAAATTGTCTAAGAAAGTTTTTTTAAGTACTAAAAGTGAAAATTATTGAAAAAAAATTGTCTTTTCAAAAAAATTTTTCTAAGACATTTCATACAGTGAAAAATAATTTTTGTTTGTGAAACTGTCTAATTCGTTTTGTTTGAAACAAACGACATTAAAAATTGTCTAAGAAAGTTTTTTTACGTACTAAAAGTGAAAATTATTGAAAAAAAATTGTCTTTTCAAAAAAATTTTTCTAAGACATTTCATAGAGTGAAAAATAATTTTTTTTTGCGAAACTGTCTAATTCGATTTGTTTGAAACTAACGTCATTAAAAATTGTCTAAGAAAGTTTTTTTACGTACTAAAAGTGAAAATTATTGAAAAAAAATTGTCTTTTCAAAAAAATTTTTCTAAGACATTTCATACAGTGAAAAATAATTTTTTTTTGCGAAACTGTCTAATTCTTTTTGTTTGAAACTAACGTCATTAAAAATTGTCAAAGAAAGTTTTTTTACGTACTAAAAGTAAAAATTATTGAAAAAAATTTTCTTTTCAAGAAAAATTTTCAAAAATTTTTCTAAGACATTTCATACAGTGAAAAATAATTTTTTTTTGCGAAACTGTCTAATTCTTTTTGTTTGAAACTAACGTCATTAAAAATTGTCTAAGAAAGTTTTTTTAAGTACTAAAAGTGAAAATTATTGAAAAAAAACTTTCTTTTCAAAAAAAAGTTTCAAAGACATTTCATACAGTGAAAAATAATTTTTTTTTGCGAAACTGTCTAATTCTTTTTGTTTGAAACTAACGTCATTAAAAATTGTCTAAGAAAGTTTTTTTAAGTACTAAAAGTGAAAATTATTGAAAAAAAATTGTCTTTTCAAAAAAATTTTTCTAAGACATTTCATACAGTGAAAAATATTTTTTTTTTTGCGAAACTGTCTAATTCGTTTTGTTTGAAACTAACGTCATTACAAATTGTCTAAGAAAGTTTTTTTACGTACTAAAAGTGAAAATTATTGAAAAAAATTGTCTTTTCAAAAAAAATTTTCAAAAATTTTTCTAAGACATTTCATACAGTGAAAAATTATTTTTTTTTGCGAAACTGTCTAATTCTTTTTGTTTGAAACTAACGTCATTAAAAATTGTCTAAGAAAGTTTTTTTACGTACTAAAAGTGAAAATTATTGAAAAAAATTGTCTTTTCAAAAAAAATTTTCAAAAATTTTTCTAAGACATTTCATACAGTGAAAAATAATTTTTTTTTGCGAAACTGTCTAATTTTTTTTGTTTGAAACTGACGTCATTAAAAATTGTCTAAGAAAGTTTTTTTACGTACTAAAAGTGAAAATAATTGAAAAAAAATTTTCTTTTCAATAAAAACTTTCAAAACTTTTTTTAAGTTTGTTTGAAACTAACGTCATTAAAAATTGTCTAAGAAAGTTTTTTTACGTACTAAAAGTGAAAATTATTGAAAAAAATTGTCTTTTCAAAAAAATTTTTCTAAGACATTTCATACAGTGAAAAATAATTTTTTTTTGCGAAACTGTCTAATTCGTTTTGTTTGAAACTAACGTCATTAAAAATTGTCTAAGAAAGTTTTTTTACGTACTAAAAGTGAAAATTATTGAAAAAAATTTTCTTTTCAAGAAAAATTTTCAAAAATTTTTCCAAGACATTTCATACAGTGAAAAATAATTTTTTTTTGCGAAACTGTCTAATTCTTTTTGTTTGAAACTAACGTCATTAAAAATTGTCTAAGAAAGTTTTTTTAAGTACTAAAAGTGAAAATTATTGAAAAAAATTGTCTTTTCAAAAAAATTTTTCTAAGACATTTCATACAGTGAAAAATAATTTTTTTTTGCGAAACTGTCTAATTCGTTTTGTTTGAAACTAACGTCATTAAAAATTGTCTAAGAAAGTTTTTTTACGTACTAAAAGTGAAAATTATTGAAAAAAAATTGTCTTTTCAAAAAAATTTTTCCAAGACATTTCATACAGTGAAAAATAATTTTTTTTTGCGAAATTGTCTAATTTTTTTTGTTTGAAACTAACGTCATTAAAAATTGTCTAAGAAAGTTTTTTTACGTACTAAAAGTGAAAATTATTGAAAAAAAATTGTCTTTTCAAAAAACTTTTCTAAGACATTTCATACAGTGAAAAATAATTTTTTTTTGCGAAACTGTCTAATTCTTTTTGTTTGAAACTAACGTCATTAAAAATTGTCTAAGAAAGTTTTTTTACGTACTAAAAGTGAAAATTATTGAAAAAAAATTGTCTTTTCAAAAAAATTTTTCCAAGACATTTCATACAGTGAAAAATAATTTTTTTTGCGAAACTGTCTAATTTTTTTTGTTTGAAACTAACGTCATTAAAAATTGTCTAAGAAAGTTTTTTTACGTACTAAAAGTGAAAATTATTGAAAAAAATTTGTCTTTTCAAAAAAACTTTTCTAAGACATTTCATACAGTGAAAAATAATTTTTTTTTGCGAAACTGTCTAATTCTTTTTGTTTGAAACTAACGTCATTAAAAATTGTCTAAGAAAGTTTTTTTACGTACTAAAAGTGAAAATTATTGAAAAAAATTGTCTTTTCAAGAAAAATTTTCAAAAATTTTTCTAAGACATTTCATACAGTGAAAAATAATTTTTTTTTTCGAAACTGTCTAATTCTTTTAGTTTGAAACTAACGTCATTAAAAATTGTCTAAGAAAGTTTTTTTACGTACTAAAAGTGAAAATTATTGAAAAAAAATTGTCTTTTCAAAAAAATTTTTCCAAGACATTTCATACAGTGAAAAATAATTTTTTTTTGCGAAACTGTCTAATTCGTTTTGTTTGAAACTAACGTCATTAAAAATTGTCTAAGAAAGTTTTTTTACGTACTAAAAGTGAAAATTATTGAAAAAAAATTGTCTTTTCAAAAAACTTTTCTAAGACATTTCATACAGTGAAAAATATTTTTTTTTGCGAA
The DNA here is from genome assembly GCF_918807975.1 of Aplidium turbinatum. NCBI lineage: Eukaryota > Metazoa > Chordata > Ascidiacea > Aplousobranchia > Polyclinidae > Aplidium > Aplidium turbinatum. The sequence continues at coordinate 14,045 of NC_137488.1, forward strand.
ACTGTCTAATTCTTTTTGTTTGAAACTAACGTCATTAAAAATTGTCTAAGAAAGTTTTTTTACGTACTAAAAGTGAAAATTATTGAAAAAAAATTTCTTTTCAAGAAAAATTTTCAAAAATTTTTCCAAGACATTTCATACAGTTAAAAATAATTTTTTTTTGCGAAACTGTCTAATTCGTTTTGTTTGAAACTAACGTCATTAAAAATTGTCTAAGAAAGTTTTTTTAAGTACTAAACGTGAAAATTATTGAAAAAAATTGTCTTTTCAAAAAAATTTTTCTAAGACATTTCATACAGTGAAAAATAATTTTTTTTTTGCGAAACTGTCTAATTCTTTTTGTTTGAAACTAACGTCATTAAAAATTGTCTAAGAAAGTTTTTTTACGTACTAAAAGTGAAAATTATTGAAAAAAATAATTTTTTTTTGCGAAACTGTCTAATTCGTTTTGTTTGAAACTAACGTCATTAAAAATTGTCTAAGAAAGTTTTTTTAAGTACTAAAAGTGAAAATTATTGAAAAAAAATTGTCTTTTCAAAAAAATTTTTCTAAGACATTTCATACAGTGAAAAATAATTTTTTTTTGCGAAACTGTCTAATTCGTTTTGTTTGAAACTAACGTCATTAAAAATTGTCTAAGAAAGTTTTTTTACGTACTAAAAGTGAAAATTATTGAAAAAAAATTGTCTTTTCAAAAAAATTTTTCTAAGACATTTCATACAGTGAAAAATAATTCTTTTTTTGCGAAACTGTCTAATTCTTTTTGTTTGAAACTAACGTCATTAAAAATTGTCTAAGAAAGTTTTTTTACGTACTAAAAGTGAAAATTATTGAAAAAAATTTTCTTTTCAAGAAAAATTTTCAAAAATTTTTCCAAGACATTTCATACAGTGAAAAATAATTTTTTTTTGCGAAACTGTCTAATTCTTTTTGTTTGAAACTAACGTCATTAAAAATTGTCTAAGAAAGTTTTTTTACGTACTAAAAGTGAAAATTATTGAAAAACAATTGTCTTTTCAAAAAAATTTTTCTAAGACATTTCATACAGTGAAAAATAATTTTTTTTTGCGAAACTGTCTAATTCTTTTTGTTTGAAACTAACGTTATTAAAAATTGTCTAAGAAAGTTTTTTTAAGTACAAAAAGTGAAAATTATTGAAAAAAAATTGTCTTTTCAAAAAAATTTTTCTAAGACATTTCATACAGTGAAAAATAATTTTTTTTTGCGAAACTGTCTAATTCTTTTTGTTTGAAACTAACGTCATTAAAAATTGTCTAAGAAAGTTTTTTTACGTACTAAAAGTGAAAATTATTGAAAAAAATAATTTTTTTTTGCGAAACTGTCTAATTCTTTTTGTTTGAAACTAACGTCATTAAAAATTGTCTAAGAAAGTTTTTTACGTACTAAAAGTGAAAATTATTGAAAAAAATTTTCTTTTCAAGAAAAATTTTCAAAAATTTTTCTAAGACATTTCATACAGTGAAAAATAATTTTTTTTTGCGAAACTGTCTAACTCTTTTTGTTTGAAACTAACGTCATTAAAAATTGTCTAAGAAAGTTTTTTTAAGTACTAAAAGTGAAAATTATTGAAAAAAAATTGTCTTTTCAAAAAAATTTTTCTAAGACATTTTATACAGTCAAAAATAATTTTTTTTTGCGAAACTGTCTAATTCGTTTTGTTTGAAACTAACGTCATTAAAAATTGTCTAAGAAAGTTTTTTTACGTACTAAAAGTGAAAATTATTGAAAAAAAATTGTCTTTTCAAAAAAACTTTTCTAAGACATTTCATACAGTGAAAAATAATTTTTTTTTGCGAAACTGTCTAATTCTTTTTGTTTGAAACTAACGTCATTGCAAATTGTCTAAGAAAGTTTTTTTACGTACTAAAAGTGAAAATTATTGAAAAAAGTTTTCTTTTCAAGAAAAATTTTCAAAAATTTTTCCAAGACATTTCATACAGTGAAAAATAATTTTTTTTTGCGAAACTGTCTAATTCTTTTTGTTTGAAACTAACGTCATTAAAAATTGTCTAAGAAAGTTTTTTTACGTACTAAAAGTGAAAATTATTGAAAAAAAAATTGTCTTTTCAAAAAAATTTTTCTAAGACATTTCATACAGTGAAAAATAATTTTTTTTTGCGAAACTGTCTAATTCGATTTGTTTGAAACTAACGTCATTAAAAATTGTTTAAGAAAGTTTTTTTACGTACTAAAAGTGAAAATTATTAAAAAAAAATTTTCTTTTCAAAAAAATTTTTCCAAGACATTTCATACAGTGAAAAATAATTTTTTTTTTGCGAAACTGTCTAATTCTTTTTGTTTGAAACTAACGTCATTAAAAATTGTCTAAGAAAGTTTTTTTACGTACTAAAAATGAAAATTATTGAAGAAAACTGTCTTTTCAAAAAAATTTTTCTAAGACATTTCATACAGTGAAAAATAATTTTTTTTTGCGAAACTGTCTAATTCTTTTTGTTTGAAACTAACGTCATTAAAAATTGTCTAAGAAAGTTTTTTTACGTACTAAAAATGAAAATTATTGAAAAAAATAATTTTTTTTTGCGAAACTGTCTAATTCGTTTTGTTTGAAACTAACGTCATTAAAAATTGTCTAAGAAAGTTTTTTTACGTACTAAAAGTGAAAATTATTGAAAAAAATAATTTTTTTTTGCGAAACTGTCTAATTCGTTTTGTTTGAAACTAACGTCATTAAAAATTGTCTAAGAAAGTTTTTTTACGTACTAAAAGTGAAAATTATTGAAAAAAAATTGTCTTTTCAAAAAAATTTTTCTAAGACATTTCATAGAGTGAAAAATAATTTTTTTTTGCGAAACTGTCTAATTCGATTTGTTTGAAACTAACGTCATTAAAAATTGTCTAAGAAAGTTTTTTTACGTACTAAAAGTGAAAATTATTGAAAAAAAATTGTCTTTTCAAAAAAATTTTTCTAAGACATTTCATACAGTGAAAAATAATTTTTTTTTGCGAAACTGTCTAATTCTTTTTGTTTGAAACTAACGTCATTAAAAATTGTCAAAGAAAGTTTTTTTACGTACTAAAAGTAAAAATTATTGAAAAAAATTTTCTTTTCAAGAAAAATTTTCAAAAATTTTTCTAAGACATTTCATACAGTGAAAAATAATTTTTTTTTGCGAAACTGTCTAATTCTTTTTGTTTGAAACTAACGTCATTAAAAATTGTCTAAGAATGTTTTTTTAAGTACTAAAAGTGAAAATTATTGAAAAAAAACTTTCTTTTCAAAAAAAAGTTTCAAAGACATTTCATACAGTGAAAAATAATTTTTTTTTGCGAAACTGTCTAATTCTTTTTGTTTGAAACTAACGTCATTAAAAATTGTCTAAGAAAGTTTTTTTAAGTACTAAAAGTGAAAATTATTGAAAAAAAATTGTCTTTTCAAAAAAATTTTTCTAAGACATTTCATACAGTGAAAAATATTTTTTTTTTTGCGAAACTGTCTAATTCGTTTTGTTTGAAACTAACGTCATTACAAATTGTCTAAGAAAGTTTTTTTACGTACTAAAAGTGAAAATTATTGAAAAAAATTGTCTTTTAAAAAAAAATTTTCAAAAATTTTTCTAAGACATTTCATACAGTGAAAAATTTTTTTTTTTTGCGAAACTGTCTAATTCTTTTTGTTTGAACTTAACGTCATTAAAAATTGTCTAAGAAAGTTTTTTTACGTACTAAAAGTGAAAATTATTGAAAAAAATTGTCTTTTCAAAAAAAATTTTCAAAAATTTTTCTAAGACATTTCATACAGAGAAAAATAATTTTTTTTTGCGAAACTGTCTAATTTTTTTTGTTTGAAACTGACGTCATTAAAAATTGTCTAAGAAAGTTTTTTTACGTACTAAAAGTGAAAATAATTGAAAAAAAATTTTCTTTTCAATAAAAACTTTCAAAACTTTTTTTAAGTTTGTTTGAAACTAACGTCATTAAAAATTGTCTAAGAAAGTTTTTTTACGTACTAAAAGTGAAAATTATTGAAAAAAATTGTCTTTTCAAAAAAATTTTTCTAAGACATTTCATACAGTGAAAAATAATTTTTTTTTGCGAAACTGTCTAATTCGTTTTGTTTGAAACTAACGTCATTAAAAATTGTCTAAGAAAGTTTTTTTACGTACTAAAAGTGAAAATTATTGAAAAAAATTTTCTTTTCAAGAAAAATTTTCAAAAATTTTTCCAAGACATTTCATACAGTGAAAAATAATTTTTTTTTGCGAAACTGTCTAATTCTTTTTGTTTGAAACTAACGTCATTAAAAATTGTCTAAGAAAGTTTTTTTAAGTACTAAAAGTGAAAATTATTGAAAAAAATTGTCTTTTCAAAAAAATTTTTCTAAGACATTTCATACAGTGAAAAATAATTTTTTTTTGCGAAACTGTCTAATTCGTTTTGTTTGAAACTAACGTCATTAAAAATTGTCTAAGAAAGTTTTTTTACGTACTAAAAGTGAAAATTATTGAAAAAAAATTGTCTTTTCAAAAAAATTTTTCTAAGACATTTCATACAGTGAAAAATAATTTTTTTTTGCGAAACTGTCTAATTCGTTTTGTTTGAAACTAACGTCATTAAAAATTGTCTAAGAAAGTTTTTTTACGTACTAAAAGTGAAAATTATTGAAAAAAAATTGTCTTTTCAAAAAAATTTTTCCAAGACATTTCATACAGTGAAAAATAATTTTTTTTTGCGAAATTGTCTAATTTTTTTTGTTTGAAACTAACGTCATTAAAAATTGTCTAAGAAAGTTTTTTTACGTACTAAAAGTGAAAATTATTGAAAAAAATTTGTCTTTTCAAAAAAACTTTTCTAAGACATTTCATACAGTGAAAAATAATTTTTTTTTGCGAAACTGTCTAATTCTTTTTGTTTGAAACTAACGTCATTAAAAATTGTCTAAGAAAGTTTTTTTACGTACTAAAAGTGAAAATTATTGAAAAAAATTTGTCTTTTCAAAAAAACTTTTCTAAGACATTTCATACAGTGAAAAATAATTTTTTTTTGCGAAACTGTCTAATTCTTTTTGTTTGAAACTAACGTCATTAAAAATTGTCTAAGAAAGTTTTTTTACGTACTAAAAGTGAAAATTATTGAAAAAAATTGTCTTTTCAAGAAAAATTTTCAAAAATTTTTCTAAGACATTTCATACAGTGAAAAATAATTTTTTTTTGCGAAACTGTCTAATTCTTTTAGTTTGAAACTAACGTCATTAAAAATTGTCTAAGAAAGTTTTTTTACGTACTAAAAGTGAAAATTATTGAAAAAAAATTGTCTTTTCAAAAAAATTTTTCCAAGACATTTCATACAGTGAAAAATAATTTTTTTTTGCGAAACTGTCTAATTCGTTTTGTTTGAAACTAACGTCATTAAAAATTGTCTAAGAAAGTTTTTTTACGTACTAAAAGTGAAAATTATTGAAAAAAAATTGTCTTTTCAAAAAACTTTTCTAAGACATTTCATACAGTGAAAAATATTTTTTTTTGCGAAACTGTCTAATTCTTTTTGTTTGAAACTAACGTCATTAAAAATTGTCTAAGAAAGTTTTTTTACGTACTAAAAGTGAAAATTATTGAAAAAAAATTTCTTTTCAAGAAAAATTTTCAAAAATTTTTCCAAGACATTTCATACAGTTAAAAATAATTTTTTTTTGCGAAACTGTCTAATTCGTTTTGTTTGAAACTAACGTCATTAAAAATTGTCTAAGAAAGTTTTTTTAAGTACTAAACGTGAAAATTATTGAAAAAAATTGTCTTTTCAAAAAAATTTTTCTAAGACATTTCATACAGTGAAAAATAATTTTTTTTTGCGAAACTGTCTAATTCTTTTTGTTTGAAACTAACGTCATTAAAAATTGTCTAAGAAAGTTTTTTTACGTACTAAAAGTGAAAATTATTGAAAAAAATAATTTTTTTTTGCGAAACTGTCTAATTCGTTTTGTTTGAAACTAACGTCATTAAAAATTGTCTAAGAAAGTTTTTTTAAGTACTAAAAGTGAAAATTATTGAAAAAAAATTGTCTTTTCAAAAAAATTTTTCTAAGACATTTCATACAGTGAAAAATAATTTTTTTTTGCGAAACTGTCTAATTCGTTTTGTTTGAAACTAACGTCATTAAAAATTGTCTAAGAAAGTTTTTTTACGTACTAAAAGTGAAAATTATTGAAAAAAAATTGTCTTTTCAAAAAAATTTTTCTAAGACATTTCATACAGTGAAAAATAATTTTTTTTTGCGAAACTGTCTAATTCTTTTTGTTTGAAACTAACGTCATTAAAAATTGTCTAAGAAAGTTTTTTTACGTACTAAAAGTGAAAATTATTGAAAAAAATTTTCTTTTCAAGAAAAATTTTCAAAAATTTTTCCAAGACATTTCATACAGTGAAAAATAATTTTTTTTTGCGAAACTGTCTAATTCTTTTTGTTTGAAACTAACGTCATTAAAAATTGTCTAAGAAAGTTTTTTTACGTACTAAAAGTGAAAATTATTGAAAAACAATTGTCTTTTCAAAAAAATTTTTCTAAGACATTTCATACAGTGAAAAATAATTTTTTTTTGCGAAACTGTCTAATTCTTTTTGTTTGAAACTAACGTTATTAAAAATTGTCTAAGAAAGTTTTTTTAAGTACAAAAAGTGAAAATTATTGAAAAAAAATTGTCTTTTCAAAAAAATTTTTCTAAGACATTTCATACAGTGAAAAATAATTTTTTTTTGCGAAACTGTCTAATTCTTTTTGTTTGAAACTAACGTCATTAAAAATTGTCTAAGAAAGTTTTTTTACGTACTAAAAGTGAAAATTATTGAAAAAAATAATTTTTTTTTGCGAAACTGTCTAATTCGTTTTGTTTGAAACTAACGTCATTAAAAATTGTCTAAGAAAGTTTTTTACGTACTAAAAGTGAAAATTATTGAAAAAAATTTTCTTTTCAAGAAAAATTTTCAAAAATTTTTCTAAGACATTTCATACAGTGAAAAATAATTTTTTTTTGCGAAACTGTCTAACTCTTTTTGTTTGAAACTAACGTCATTAAAAATTGTCTAAGAAAGTTTTTTTAAGTACTAAAAGTGAAAATTATTGAAAAAAAATTGTCTTTTCAAAAAAATTTTTCTAAGACATTTTATACAGTGAAAAATAATTTTTTTTTGCGAAACTGTCTAATTCGTTTTGTTTGAAACTAACGTCATTAAAAATTGTCTAAGAAAGTTTTTTTACGTACTAAAAGTGAAAATTATTGAAAAAAAATTGTCTTTTCAAAAAAATTTTTCTAAGACATTTCATACAGTGAAAAATAATTTTTTTTTGCGAAACTGTCTAATTCTTTTTGTTTGAAACTAACGTCATTGCAAATTGTCTAAGAAAGTTTTTTTACGTACTAAAAGTGAAAATTATTGAAAAAAGTTTTCTTTTCAAGAAAAATTTTCAAAAATTTTTCCAAGACATTTCATACAGTGAAAAATAATTTTTTTTTGCGAAACTGTCTAATTCTTTTTGTTTGAAACTAACGTCATTAAAAATTGTCTAAGAAAGTTTTTTTACGTACTAAAAGTGAAAATTATTGAAAAAAAAATTGTCTTTTCAAAAAAATTTTTCTAAGACATTTCATACAGTGAAAAATAATTTTTTTTTGCGAAACTGTCTAATTCGATTTGTTTGAAACTAACGTCATTAAAAATTGTTTAAGAAAGTTTTTTTACGTACTAAAAGTGAAAATTATTAAAAAAAAATTTTCTTTTCAAAAAAATTTTTCCAAGACATTTCATACAGTGAAAAATAATTTTTTTTTTGCGAAACTGTCTAATTCTTTTTGTTTGAAACTAACGTCATTAAAAATTGTCTAAGAAAGTTTTTTTACGTACTAAAAATGAAAATTATTGAAGAAAACTGTCTTTTCAAAAAAATTTTTCTAAGACATTTCATACAGTGAAAAATAATTTTTTTTTGCGAAACTGTCTAATTCTTTTTGTTTGAAACTAACGTCATTAAAAATTGTCTAAGAAAGTTTTTTTACGTACTAAAAGTGAAAATTATTGAAAAAAATAATTTTTTTTTGCGAAACTGTCTAATTCGTTTTGTTTGAAACTAACGTCATTAAAAATTGTCTAAGAAAGTTTTTTTACGTACTAAAAGTGAAAATTATTGAAAAAAATAATTTTTTTTTGCGAAACTGTCTAATTCGTTTTGTTTGAAACTAACGTCATTAAAAATTGTCTAAGAAAGTTTTTTTAAGTACTAAAAGTGAAAATTATTGAAAAAAAATTGTCTTTTCAAAAAAATTTTTCTAAGACATTTCATACAGTGAAAAATAATTTTTTTTTGCGAAACTGTCTAATTCGTTTTGTTTGAAACTAACGTCATTAAAAATTGTCTAAGAAAGTTTTTTTACGTACTAAAAGTGAAAATTATTGAAAAAAAATTGTCTTTTCAAAAAAATTTTTCTAAGACATTTCATACAGTGAAAAATAATTTTTTTTTGCGAAACTGTCTAATTCTTTTTGTTTGAAACTAACGTCATTAAAAATTGTCTAAGAAAGTTTTTTTACGTACTAAAAGTGAAAATTATTGAAAAAAATTTTCTTTTCAAGAAAAATTTTCAAAAATTTTTCCAAGACATTTCATACAGTGAAAAATAATTTTTTTTTGCGAAACTGTCTAATTCTTTTTGTTTGAAACTAACGTCATTAAAAATTGTCTAAGAAAGTTTTTTTACGTACTAAAAGTGAAAATTATTGAAAAACAATTGTCTTTTCAAAAAAATTTTTCTAAGACATTTCATACAGTGAAAAATAATTTTTTTTTGCGAAACTGTCTAATTCTTTTTGTTTGAAACTAACGTTATTAAAAATTGTCTAAGAAAGTTTTTTTAAGTACTAAAAGTGAAAATTATTGAAAAAAAATTGTCTTTTCAAAAAAATTTTTCTAAGACATTTCATACAGTGAAAAATAATTTTTTTTTGCGAAACTGTCTAATTCTTTTTGTTTGAAACTAACGTCATTAAAAATTGTCTAAGAAAGTTTTTTTACGTACTAAAAGTGAAAAATAATTTTTTTTTGCGAAACTGTCTAATTCGTTTTGTTTGAAACTAACGTCATTAAAAATTGTCTAAGAAAGTTTTTTACGTACTAAAAGTGAAAATTATTGAAAAAAATTTTCTTTTCAAGAAAAATTTTCAAAAATTTTTCTAAGACATTTCATACAGTGAAAAATAATTTTTTTTTGCGAAACTGTCTAACTCTTTTTGTTTGAAACTAACGTCATTAAAAATTGTCTAAGAAAGTTTTTTTAAGTACTAAAAGTGAAAATTATTGAAAAAAAATTGTCTTTTCAAAAAAATTTTTCTAAGACATTTTATACAGTCAAAAATAATTTTTTTTTGCGAAACTGTCTAATTCGTTTTGTTTGAAACTAACGTCATTAAAAATTGTCTAAGAAAGTTTTTTTACGTACTAAAAGTGAAAATTATTGAAAAAAAATTGTCTTTTCAAAAAAACTTTTCTAAGACATTTCATACAGTGAAAAATAATTTTTTTTTGCGAAACTGTCTAATTCTTTTTGTTTGAAACTAACGTCATTGCAAATTGTCTAAGAAAGTTTTTTTACGTACTAAAAGTGAAAATTATTGAAAAAAGTTTTCTTTTCAAGAAAAATTTTCAAAAATTTTTCCAAGACATTTCATACAGTGAAAAATAATTTTTTTTTGCGAAACTGTCTAATTCTTTTTGTTTGAAACTAACGTCATTAAAAATTGTCTAAGAAAGTTTTTTTACGTACTAAAAGTGAAAATTATTGAAAAAAAAATTGTCTTTTCAAAAAAATTTTTCTAAGACATTTCATACAGTGAAAAATAATTTTTTTTTGCGAAACTGTCTAATTCGATTTGTTTGAAACTAACGTCATTAAAAATTGTTTAAGAAAGTTTTTTTACGTACTAAAAGTGAAAATTATTAAAAAAAAATTTTCTTTTCAAAAAAATTTTTCCAAGACATTTCATACAGTGAAAAATAATTTTTTTTTTGCGAAACTGTCTAATTCTTTTTGTTTGAAACTAACGTCATTAAAAATTGTCTAAGAAAGTTTTTTTACGTACTAAAAATGAAAATTATTGAAGAAAACTGTCTTTTCAAAAAAATTTTTCTAAGACATTTCATACAGTGAAAAATAATTTTTTTTTGCGAAACTGTCTAATTCTTTTTGTTTGAAACTAACGTCATTAAAAATTGTCTAAGAAAGTTTTTTTACGTACTAAAAGTGAAAATTATTGAAAAAAATAATTTTTTTTTGCGAAACTGTCTAATTCGTTTTGTTTGAAACTAACGTCATTAAAAATTGTCTAAGAAAGTTTTTTTACGTACTAAAAGTGAAAATTATTGAAAAAAATTTTCTTTTCAAGAAAAATTTTCAAAAATTTTTCTAAGACATTTCATACAGTGAAAAATAATTTTTTTTTGCGAAACTGTCTAACTCTTTTTGTTTGAAACTAACGTCATTAAAAATTGTCTAAGAAAGTTTTTTTAAGTACTAAAAGTGAAAATTATTGAAAAAAAATTGTCTTTTCAAAAAAATTTTTCTAAGACATTTCATACAGTGAAAAATAATTTTTTTTTGCGAAACTGTCTAATTCTTTTTGTTTGAAACTAACGTCATTAAAAATTGTCTAAGAAAGTTTTTTTACGTACTAAAAGTGAAAATTATTGAAAAAAATTGTCTTTTCAAAAAAATTTTTCTAAGACATTTCATACAGTGAAAAATAATTTTTTTTTGCGAAACTGTCTAATTCGTTTTGTTTGAAACTAACGTCATTAAAAATTGTCTAAGAAAGTTTTTTTACGTACTAAAAGTGAAAATTATTGAAAAAAATTTTCTTTTCAAGAAAAATTTTCAAAAATTTTTCCAAGACATTTCATACAGTGAAAAATAATTTTTTTTTGCGAAACTGTCTAATTCTTTTTGTTTGAAACTAACGTCATTAAAAATTGTCTAAGAAAGTTTTTTTAAGTACTAAAAGTGAAAATTATTGAAAAAAATTGTCTTTTCAAAAAAATTTTTCTAAGACATTTCATACAGTGAAAAATAATTTTTTTTTGCGAAACTGTCTAATTCGTTTTGTTTGAAACTAACGTCATTAAAAATTGTCTAAGAAAGTTTTTTTACGTACTAAAAGTGAAAATTATTGAAAAAAAATTGTCTTTTCAAAAAAATTTTTCTAAGACATTTCATACAGTGAAAAATAATTTTTTTTTGCGAAACTGTCTAATTCGTTTTGTTTGAAACTAACGTCATTAAAAATTGTCTAAGAAAGTTTTTTTACGTACTAAAAGTGAAAATTATTGAAAAAAAATTGTCTTTTCAAAAAAATTTTTCCAAGACATTTCATACAGTGAAAAATAATTTTTTTTTGCGAAACTGTCTAATTTTTTTTGTTTGAAACTAACGTCATTAAAAATTGTCTAAGAAAGTTTTTTTACGTACTAAAAGTGAAAATTATTGAAAAAAAATTGTCTTTTCAAAAAACTTTTCTAAGACATTTCATACAGTGAAAAATAATTTTTTTTTGCGAAACTGTCTAATTCTTTTTGTTTGAAACTAACGTCATTAAAAATTGTCTAAGAAAGTTTTTTTACGTACTAAAAGTGAAAATTATTGAAAAAAAATTGTCTTTTCAAAAAAATTTTTCCAAGACATTTCATACAGTGAAAAATAATTTTTTTTGCGAAACTGTCTAATTTTTTTTGTTTGAAACTAACGTCATTAAAAATTGTCTAAGAAAGTTTTTTTACGTACTAAAAGTGAAAATTATTGAAAAAAATTTGTCTTTTCAAAAAAACTTTTCTAAGACATTTCATACAGTGAAAAATAATTTTTTTTTGCGAAACTGTCTAATTCTTTTTGTTTGAAACTAACGTCATTAAAAATTGTCTAAGAAAGTTTTTTTACGTACTAAAAGTGAAAATTATTGAAAAAAATTGTCTTTTCAAGAAAAATTTTCAAAAATTTTTCTAAGACATTTCATACAGTGAAAAATAATTTTTTTTTGCGAAACTGTCTAATTCTTTTAGTTTGAAACTAACGTCATTAAAAATTGTCTAAGAAAGTTTTTTTACGTACTAAAAGTGAAAATTATTGAAAAAAAATTGTCTTTTCAAAAAAATTTTTCCAAGACATTTCATACAGTGAAAAATAATTTTTTTTTGCGAAACTGTCTAATTCGTTTTGTTTGAAACTAACGTCATTAAAAATTGTCTAAGAAAGTTTTTTTACGTACTAAAAGTGAAAATTATTGAAAAAAAGTTGTCTTTTCAAAAAACTTTTCTAAGACATTTCATACAGTGAAAAATATTTTTTTTTGCGAAACTGTCTAATTCTTTTTGTTTGAAACTAACGTCATTAAAAATTGTCTAAGAAAGTTTTTTTACGTACTAAAAGTGAAAATTATTGAAAAAAATTTTCTTTTCAAGAAAAATTTTCAAAAATTTTTCCAAGACATTTCATACAGTGAAAAATAATTTTTTTTTGCGAAACTGTCTAATTCTTTTTGTTTGAAACTAACGTCATTAAAAATTGTCTAAGAAAGTTTTTTTAAGTACTAAAAGTGAAAATTATTGAAAAAAATTGTCTTTTCAAAAAAATTTTTCTAAGACATTTCATACAGTGAAAAATAATTTTTTTTTGCGAAACTGTCTAATTCGTTTTGTTTGAAACTAACGTCATTAAAAATTGTCTAAGAAAGTTTTTTTACGTACTAAAAGTGAAAATTATTGAAAAAAAATTGTCTTTTCAAAAAAATTTTTCTAAGACATTTCATACAGTGAAAAATAATTTTTTTTTGCGAAACTGTCTAATTCGTTTTGTTTGAAACTAACGTCATTAAAAATTGTCTAAGAAAGTTTTTTTACGTACTAAAAGTGAAAATTATTGAAAAAAAATTGTCTTTTCAAAAAAATTTTTCCAAGACATTTCATACAGTGAAAAATAATTTTTTTTTGCGAAATTGTCTAATTCTTTTTGTTTGAAACTAACGTCATTAAAAATTGTCTAAGAAAGTTTTTTTACGTACTAAAAGTGAAAATTATTGAAAAAAAATTGTCTTTTCAAAAAACTTTTCTAAGACATTTCATACAGTGAAAAATAATTTTTTTTTGCGAAACTGTCTAATTCTTTTTGTTTGAAACTAACGTCATTAAAAATTGTCTAAGAAAGTTTTTTTACGTACTAAAAGTGAAAATTATTGAAAAAAAATTGTCTTTTCAAAAAAATTTTTCCAAGACATTTCATACAGTGAAAAATAATTTTTTTTGCGAAACTGTCTAATTTTTTTTGTTTGAAACTAACGTCATTAAAAATTGTCTAAGAAAGTTTTTTTACGTACTAAAAGTGAAAATTATTGAAAAAAATTTGTCTTTTCAAAAAAACTTTTCTAAGACATTTCATACAGTGAAAAATAATTTTTTTTTGCGAAACTGTCTAATTCTTTTTGTTTGAAACTAACGTCATTAAAAATTGTCTAAGAAAGTTTTTTTACGTACTAAAAGTGAAAATTATTGAAAAAAATTGTCTTTTCAAGAAAAATTTTCAAAAATTTTTCTAAGACATTTCATACAGTGAAAAATAATTTTTTTTTGCGAAACTGTCTAATTCTTTTAGTTTGAAACTAACGTCATTAAAAATTGTCTAAGAAAGTTTTTTTACGTACTAAAAGTGAAAATTATTGAAAAAAAATTGTCTTTTCAAAAAAATTTTTCCAAGACATTTCATACAGTGAAAAATAATTTTTTTTTGCGAAACTGTCTAATTCGTTTTGTTTGAAACTAACGTCATTAAAAATTGTCTAAGAAAGTTTTTTTACGTACTAAAAGTGAAAATTATTGAAAAAAAATTGTCTTTTCAAAAAACTTTTCTAAGACATTTCATACAGTGAAAAATATTTTTTTTTGCGAAACTGTCTAATTCTTTTTGTTTGAAACTAACGTCATTAAAAATTGTCTAAGAAAGTTTTTTTACGTACTAAAAGTGAAAATTATTGAAAAAAATTGTCTTTTCAAGAAAAATTTTCAAAAATTTTTCTAAGACATTTCATACAGTGAAAAATAATTTTTTTTTGCGAAACTGTCTAATTCTTTTAGTTTGAAACTAACGTCATTAAAAATTGTCTAAGAAAGTTTTTTTACGTACTAAAAGTGAAAATTATTGAAAAAAAATTGTCTTTTCAAAAAAATTTTTCCAAGACATTTCATACAGTGAAAAATAATTTTTTTTTGCGAAACTGTCTAATTCGTTTTGTTTGAAACTAACGTCATTAAAAATTGTCTAAGAAAGTTTTTTTACGTACTAAAAGTGAAAATTATTGAAAAAAAAAATTGTCTTTTCAAAAAACTTTTCTAAGACATTTCATACAGTGAAAAATATTTTTTTTTGCGAAACTGTCTAATTCTTTTTGTTTGAAACTAACGTCATTAAAAATTGTCTAAGAAAGTTTTTTTACGTACTAAAAGTGAAAATTATTGAAAAAAAATTTCTTTTCAAGAAAAATTTTCAAAAATTTTTCCAAGACATTTCATACAGTTAAAAATAATTTTTTTTTGCGAAACTGTCTAATTCGTTTTGTTTGAAACTAACGTCATTAAAAATTGTCTAAGAAAGTTTTTTTAAGTACTAAACGTGAAAATTATTGAAAAAAATTGTCTTTTCAAAAAAATTTTTCTAAGACATTTCATACAGTGAAAAATAATTTTTTTTTGCGAAACTGTCTAATTCTTTTTGTTTGAAACTAACGTCATTAAAAATTGTCTAAGAAAGTTTTTTTACGTACTAAAAGTGAAAATTATTGAAAAAAATAATTTTTTTTTGCGAAACTGTCTAATTCGTTTTGTTTGAAACTAACGTCATTAAAAATTGTCTAAGAAAGTTTTTTTAAGTACTAAAAGTGAAAATTATTGAAAAAAAATTGTCTTTTCAAAAAAATTTTTCTAAGACATTTCATACAGTGAAAAATAATTTTTTTTTGCGAAACTGTCTAATTCGTTTTGTTTGAAACTAACGTCATTAAAAATTGTCTAAGAAAGTTTTTTTACGTACTAAAAGTGAAAATTATTGAAAAAAAATTGTCTTTTCAAAAAAATTTTTCTAAGACATTTCATACAGTGAAAAATAATTTTTTTTTGCGAAACTGTCTAATTCTTTTTGTTTGAAACTAACGTCATTAAAAATTGTCTAAGAAAGTTTTTTTACGTACTAAAAGTGAAAATTATTGAAAAAAATTTTCTTTTCAAGAAAAATTTTCAAAAATTTTTCCAAGACATTTCATACAGTGAAAAATAATTTTTTTTTGCGAAACTGTCTAATTCTTTTTGTTTGAAACTAACGTCATTAAAAATTGTCTAAGAAAGTTTTTTTACGTACTAAAAGTGAAAATTATTGAAAAACAATTGTCTTTTCAAAAAAATTTTTCTAAGACATTTCATACAGTGAAAAATAATTTTTTTTTGCGAAACTGTCTAATTCTTTTTGTTTGAAACTAACGTTATTAAAAATTGTCTAAGAAAGTTTTTTTAAGTACTAAAAGTGAAAATTATTGAAAAAAAATTGTCTTTTCAAAAAAATTTTTCTAAGACATTTCATACAGTGAAAAATAATTTTTTTTTGCGAAACTGTCTAATTCTTTTTGTTTGAAACTAACGTCATTAAAAATTGTCTAAGAAAGTTTTTTTACGTACTAAAAGTGAAAATTATTGAAAAAAATAATTTTTTTTTGCGAAACTGTCTAATTCGTTTTGTTTGAAACTAACGTCATTAAAAATTGTCTAAGAAAGTTTTTTACGTACTAAAAGTGAAAATTATTGAAAAAAATTTTCTTTTCAAGAAAAATTTTCAAAAATTTTTCTAAGACATTTCATACAGTGAAAAATAATTTTTTTTTGCGAAACTGTCTAACTCTTTTTGTTTGAAACTAACGTCATTAAAAATTGTCTAAGAAAGTTTTTTTAAGTACTAAAAGTGAAAATTATTGAAAAAAAATTGTCTTTTCAAAAAAATTTTTCTAAGACATTTCATACAGTGAAAAATAATTTTTTTTTGCGAAACTGTCTAATTCGTTTTGTTTGAAACTAACGTCATTAAAAATTGTCTAAGAAAGTTTTTTTACGTACTAAAAGTGAAAATTATTGAAAAAAAATTGTCTTTTCAAAAAAACTTTTCTAAGACATTTCATACAGTGAAAAATAATTTTTTTTTGCGAAACTGTCTAATTCTTTTTGTTTGAAACTAACGTCATTGCAAATTGTCTAAGAAAGTTTTTTTACGTACTAAAAGTGAAAATTATTGAAAAAAGTTTTCTTTTCAAGAAAAATTTTCAAAGATTTTTCCAAGACATTTCATACAGTGAAAAATAATTTTTTTTTGCGAAACTGTCTAATTCTTTTTGTTTGAAACTAACGTCATTAAAAATTGTCTAAGAAAGTTTTTTTACGTACTAAAAGTGAAAATTATTGAAAAAAAAATTGTCTTTTCAAAAAAATTTTTCTAAGACATTTCATACAGTGAAAAATAATTTTTTTTTGCGAAACTGTCTAATTCGATTTGTTTGAAACTAACGTCATTAAAAATTGTTTAAGAAAGTTTTTTTACGTACTAAAAGTGAAAATTATTAAAAAAAAATTTTCTTTTCAAAAAAATTTTTCCAAGACATTTCATACAGTGAAAAATAATTTTTTTTTTGCGAAACTGTCTAATTCTTTTTGTTTGAAACTAACGTCATTAAAAATTGTCTAAGAAAGTTTTTTTACGTACTAAAAATGAAAATTATTGAAGAAAACTGTCTTTTCAAAAAAATTTTTCTAAGACATTTCATACAGTGAAAAATAATTTTTTTTTGCGAAACTGTCTAATTCTTTTTGTTTGAAACTAACGTCATTAAAAATTGTCTAAGAAAGTTTTTTTACGTACTAAAAGTGAAAATTATTGAAAAAAATAATTTTTTTTTGCGAAACTGTCTAATTCGTTTTGTTTGAAACTAACGTCATTAAAAATTGTCTAAGAAAGTTTTTTTACGTACTAAAAGTGAAAATTATTGAAAAAAATTTTCTTTTCAAGAAAAATTTTCAAAAATTTTTCTAAGACATTTCATACAGTGAAAAATAATTTTTTTTTGCGAAACTGTCTAACTCTTTTTGTTTGAAACTAACGTCATTAAAAATTGTCTAAGAAAGTTTTTTTAAGTACTAAAAGTGAAAATTATTGAAAAAAAATTGTCTTTTCAAAAAAATTTTTCTAAGACATTTCATACAGTGAAAAATAATTTTTTTTTGCGAAACTGTCTAATTCGTTTTGTTTGAAACTAACGTCATTAAAAATTGTCTAAGAAAGTTTTTTTACGTACTAAAAGTGAAAATTATTGAAAAAAAATTGTCTTTTCAAAAAAACTTTTCTAAGACATTTCATATAGTGAAAAATAATTTTTTTTTGCGAAACTGTCTAATTCTTTTTGTTTGAAACTAACGTCATTGCAAATTGTCTAAGAAAGTTTTTTTACGTACTAAAAGTGAAAATTATTGAAAAAAGTTTTCTTTTCAAGAAAAATTTTCAAAGATTTTTCCAAGACATTTCATACAGTGAAAAATAATTTTTTTTTGCGAAACTGTCTAATTCTTTTTGTTTGAAACTAACGTCATTAAAAATTGTCTAAGAAAGTTTTTTTACGTACTAAAAGTGAAAATTATTGAAAAAAAAATTGTCTTTTCAAAAAAATTTTTCTAAGACATTTCATACAGTGAAAAATAATTTTTTTTTGCGAAACTGTCTAATTCGATTTGTTTGAAACTAACGTCATTAAAAATTGTTTAAGAAAGTTTTTTTACGTACTAAAAGTGAAAATTATTAAAAAAAAATTTTCTTTTCAAAAAAATTTTTCCAAGACATTTCATACAGTGAAAAATAATTTTTTTTTTGCGAAACTGTCTAATTCTTTTTGTTTGAAACTAACGTCATTAAAAATTGTCTAAGAAAGTTTTTTTACGTACTAAAAATGAAAATTATTGAAGAAAACTGTCTTTTCAAAAAAATTTTTCTAAGACATTTCATACAGTGAAAAATAATTTTTTTTTGCGAAACTGTCTAATTCTTTTTGTTTGAAACTAACGTCATTAAAAATTGTCTAAGAAAGTTTTTTTACGTACTAAAAGTGAAAATTATTGAAAAAAATAATTTTTTTTTGCGAAACTGTCTAATTCGTTTTGTTTGAAACTAACGTCATTAAAAATTGTCTAAGAAAGTTTTTTTACGTACTAAAAGTGAAAATTATTGAAAAAAATTTTCTTTTCAAGAAAAATTTTCAAAAATTTTTCTAAGACATTTCATACAGTGAAAAATAATTTTTTTTTGCGAAACTGTCTAACTCTTTTTGTTTGAAACTAACGTCATTAAAAATTGTCTAAGAAAGTTTTTTTAAGTACTAAAAGTGAAAATTATTGAAAAAAAATTGTCTTTTCAAAAAAATTTTTCTAAGACATTTCATACAGTGAAAAATAATTTTTTTTTGCGAAACTGTCTAATTCGTTTTGTTTGAAACTAACGTCATTAAAAATTGTCTAAGAAAGTTTTTTTACGTACTAAAAGTGAAAATTATTGAAAAAAAATTGTCTTTTCAAAAAAATTTTTCTAAGACATTTCATACAGTGAAAAATAATTTTTTTTTGCGAAACTGTCTAATTCTTTTTGTTTGAAACTAACGTCATTAAAAATTGTCTAAGAAAGTTTTTTTACGTACTAAAAGTGAAAATTATTGAAAAAAATTTTCTTTTCAAGAAAAATTTTCAAAAATTTTTCCAAGACATTTCATACAGTGAAAAATAATTTTTTTTTGCGAAACTGTCTAATTCGTTTTGTTTGAAACTAACGTCATTAAAAACTGTCTAAGAAAGTTTTTTTACGTACTAAAAGTGAAAATTATTGAAAAAAAATTGTCTTTTCAAAAAAAGTTTTCTAAGACATTTCATACAGTGAAAAATAATTTTTTTTGCGAAACTGTCTAATTCTTTTTGTTTGAAACTAACGTTATTAAAAATTGTCTAAGAAAGTTTTTTTAAGTACTAAAAGTGAAAATTATTGAAAAAAAATTGTCTTTTCAAAAAAATTTTTCTAAGACATTTTATACAGTCAAAAATAATTTTTTTTTGCGAAACTGTCTAATTCGTTTTGTTTGAAACTAACGTCATTAAAAATTGTCTAAGAAAGTTTTTTTACGTACTAAAAGTGAAAATTATTGAATAAAAATTGTCTTTTCAAAAAAATTTTTCTAAGACATTTCATACAGTGAAAAATAATTTTTTTTTGCGAAACTGTCTAATTCTTTTTGTTTGAAACTAACGTCATTAAAAATTGTCTAAGAAAGTTTTTTTACGTACTAAAAGTGAAAATTATTGAAAAAAATTTTCTTTTCAAGAAAAATTTTCAAAAATTTTTCCAAGACATTTCACACAGTGAAAAATAATTTTTTTTTGCGAAACTGTCTAATTCTTTTTGTTTGAAACTAACGTCATTAAAAATTGTCTAAGAAAGTTTTTTTACGTACTAAAAGTGAAAATTATTGAAAAAAAATTGTCTTTTCAAAAAAATTTTTCCAAGACATTTCATACAGTGAAAAATAATTTTTTTTTGCGAAACTGTCTAATTTTTTTTGTTTGAAACTAACGTCATTAAAAATTGTCTAAGAAAGTTTTTTTACGTACTAAAAGTGAAAATTATTGAAAAAAAATTGTCTTTTCAAAAAAATTTTTCTAAGACATTTCATACAGTGAAAAATAATTTTTTTTTGCGAAACTGTCTAATTCTTTTTGTTTGAAACTAACGTCATTAAAAATTGTCTAAGAAAGTTTTTTTACGTACTAAAAGTGAAAATTATTGAAAAAAAATTGTCTTTTCAAAAAAATTTTTCCAAGACATTTCATACAGTGAAAAATAATTTTTTTTTGCGAAACTGTCTAATTTTTTTTGTTTGAAACTAACGTCATTAAAAATTGTCTAAGAAAGTTTTTTTACGTACTAAAAGTGAAAATTATTGAAAAAAAATTGTCTTTTCAAAAAAATTTTTCTAAGACATTTCATACAGTGAAAAATAATTTTTTTTTGCGAAACTGTCTAATTCTTTTTGTTTGAAACTAACGTCATTAAAAATTGTCTAAGAAAGTTTTTTTAAGTACTAAAAGTGAAAATTATTGAAAAAAAATTGTCTTTTCAAAAAAATTTTTCTAAGACATTTCATACAGTGAAAAATAATTTTTTTTTGCGAAACTGTCTAATTCGTTTTGTTTGAAACTAACGTCATTAAAAATTGTCTAAGAAAATTTTTTTACGTACTAAAAGTGAAAATTATTGAAAAAAATTTTCTTTTCAAAAAAATTTTTCTAAGACATTTCATACAGTGAAAAATAATTTTTTTTTGCGAAACCGTCTAATTCTTTTTGTTTGAAACTAACGTCATTAAAAATTGTCTAAGAAAGTTTTTTTACGTACTAAAAGTGAAAATTATTGAAAAAAAATTGTCTTTTCAAAAAAAGTTTTCTAAGACATTTCATACAGTAAAAAATAATTTTTTTTTGCGAAACTGTCTAATTCTTTTTGTTTGAAACTAACGTCATTAAAAATTGTCTAAGAAAGTTTTTTTACGTACTAAAAGTGAAAATTATTGAAAAAAAATTGTCTTTTCAAAAAAATTTTTCTAAGACATTTCATACAGTGAAAAATAATTTTTTTTTGCGAAACTGTCTAATTCTTTTTGTTTGAAACTAACGTCATTAAAAATTGTCTAAGAAAGTTTTTTAACGTACTAAAAGTGAAAATTATTGAAAAAAAATTGTCTTTTCAAAAAAATTTTTCCAAGACATTTCATACAGTGAAAAATAATTTTTTTTTGCGAAACTGTCTAATTTTTTTTGTTTGAAACTAACGTCATTAAAAATTGTCTAAGAAAGTTTTTTTACGTACTAAAAGTGAAAATTATTGAAAAAAATTTGTCTTTTCAAAAAAACTTTTCTAAGACATTTCATACAGTGAAAAATAATTTTTTTTTGCGAAACTGTCTAATTTTTTTTGTTTGAAACTAACGTCATTAAAAATTGTCTAAGAAAGTTTTTTTACGTACTAAAAGTGAAAATTATTGAAAAAAATTTGTCTTTTCAAAAAAACTTTTCTAAGACATTTCATACAGTAAAAAATAATTTTTTTTTGCGAAACTGTCTAATTCTTTTTGTTTGAAACTAACGTCATTAAAAATTGTCTAAGAAAGTTTTTTTACGTACTAAAAGTGAAAATTATTAAAAAAAAATTGTCTTTTTAAAAAAATTTTTCTAAGACATTTCATACAGTGAAAAATAATTTTTTTTTGCGAAACTGTCTAATTCTTTTTGTTTGAAACTAACGTCATTAAAAATTGTCTAAGAAAGTTTTTTTACGTACTAAAAGTGAAAATTATTGAAAAAAAATTGTCTTTTCAAAAAAATTTTTCCAAGACATTTCATACAGTGAAAAATAATTTTTTTTTGCGAAACTGTCTAATTCTTTTTGTTTGAAACTAACGTCATTCAAAACTGTCTAAGAAAGTTTTTTTACGTACTAAAAGTGAAAATTATTGAAAAAAAATTGTCTTTTCAAAAAAATTTTTCCAAGACATTTCATACAGTGAAAAATAATTTTTTTTTGCGAAACTGTCTAATTCGTTTTGTTTGAAACTAACGTCATTAAAAATTGTCTAAGAAAGTTTTTTTACGTACTAAAAGTGAAAATTATTGAAAAAAAATTGTCTTTTCAAAAAAATTTTTCTAAGACATTTCATACAGTGAAAAATAATTTTTTTTTGCGAAACTGTCTAATTCTTTTTGTTTGAAACTAACGTCATTAAAAATTGTCTAAGAAAGTTTTTTTACGTACTAAAAGTGAAAATTATTGAAAAAAATTTTCTTTTCAAGAAAAATTTTCAAAAATTTTTCTAAGACATTTCATACAGTGAAAAATAATTTTTCTTTGCGAAACTGTCTAATTCTTTTTGTTTGAAACTAACGTCATTAAAAATTGTCTAAGAAAGTTTTTTTAAGTACTAAAAGTGAAAATTATTGAAAAAAAATTGTCTTTTCAAAAAAATTTTTCTAAGACATTTCATACAGTTTGTTTGAAACTAACGTCATTAAAAATTGTCTAAAAAAGTTTTTTTACGTACTAAAAGTGAAAATTATTGAAAAAAAATTGTCTCTTCAAAAAAATTTTTCTAAGACATTTCATACAGTGAAAAATAATTTTTTTTTGCGAAACTGTCTAATTCTTTTTGTTTGAAACTAACGTCATTAAAAATTGTCTAAGAAAGTTTTTTTACGTACTAAAAGTGAAAATTATTGAAAAAAATTTTCTTTTCAAGAAAAATTTTCAAAAATTTTTCTAAGACATTTCATACAGTGAAAAATAATTTTTTTTTGCGAAACTGTCTAATTCTTTTTGTTTGAAACTAACGTCATTAAAAATTGTCTAAGAAAGTTTTTTTAAGTACTAAAAGTGAAAATTATTGAAAAAAAATTGTCTTTTTAAAAAAATTTTTCTAAGACATTTCATACAGTGAAAAATAATTTTTTTTTGCGAAACTGTCTAATTCGTTTGGTTTGAAACTAACGTCATTAAAAATTGTCTAAGAAAGTTTTTTTACGTACTAAAAGTGAAAATTATTGAAAAAAAATTTTCTTTTCAAAAAAATTTTTCTAAGACATTTCATACAGTGAAAAATAATTTTTTTTTGCGAAACTGTCTAATTCGTTTTGTTTGAAACTAACGTTATTAAAAATTGTCTAAGAAAGTTTTTTTACGTACTAAAAGTGAAAATTATTGAAAAAAAATTTTCTTTTAAAAAAAACTTTTCTAAGACATTTCATACAGTGAAAAATATTTTTTTTTTGCGAAACTATCCAAATCTTTTTGTTTGAAACTAACGTCATTAAAAATTGTCTAAGAAAGTTTTTTTACGTACTAAAAGTGAAAATTATTGAAAAAAATTTTCTTTTCCAAAAAAATTTCAAAAATTTTTCAAAGACATTTCATACAGTCAAAAATAATTTTTTTTTGCGAAACTGTCTAATTCTTTTTGTTTGAAACTAACGTCGTTACAAATTGTCTAAGAAAGTTTTTTTACGTACTAAAAGTGAAAATTATTGAAAAAAATTGTCTTTTCAAAAAAAATTTTCAAAAATTTTTCTAAGACATTTCATACAGTGAAAAATAATTTTTTTTTGCGAAACTGTCTAATTCTTTTTGTTTGAAACTAACGTCATTAAAAATTGTCTAAGAAAGCTTTTTTACGTATTAAAAATGAAAATAATTGAAAAAAAATATTCTTTTTAATATAAATTTTCAAAACTTTTTTTAAGACATTTCATACAGTGAAAAATAATTTTTTTTTGCGAAACTGTCTAATTCTTTTTGTTTGAAACTAACGTCATTAAAAATTGTCTAAGAAAGTTTTTTTACGTACTAAAAGTGAAAATTATTGAAAAAAAACTTTCTTTTCAAAAAAAATTTTCAAAGACATTTCATACAGTGAAAAATAATTTTTTCTTGCGAAATTGTCTAATTCTTTTTGTTTGAAACTAACGTCATTAAAAATTGTCTAAGAAAGTTTTTTTAAGTACTAAAAGTGAAAATTATTGAAAAAAAATTGTCTTTTCAAAAAAATTTTTCTAAGACATTTCATACAGTGAAAAATAATTTTTTTTTGCGAAACTGTCTAATTCGTTTTGTTTGAAACTAACGTCATTAAAAATTGTCTAAGAAAGTTTTTTTACGTACTAAAAGTGAAAATTAATGAAAAAAAATTTTCTTTTCAAAAAAATTTTTCTAAGACATTTCATACAGTGAAAAATAATTTTTTTTTGCGAAACTGTCTAATTCTTTTTGTTTGAAACTAACGTCATTAAAAATTGTCTAAGAAAGTTTTTTTACGTACTAAAAGTGAAAATTATTGAAAAAAAATTGTCTTTTCAAAAAAATTTTTCTAAGACATTTCATACAGTGAAAAATAATTTTTTTTTGCGAAACTGTCTAATTCTTTTTGTTTGAAACTAACGTCATTAAAAATTGTCTAAGAAAGTTTTTTTACGTACTAAAAGTGAAAATTATTGAAAAAAATTTTCTTTTCAAGAAAAATTTTCAAAAATTTTTCTAAGACATTTCATACAGTGAAAAATAATTTTTTTTTGCGAAACTGTCTAATTCTTTTTGTTTGAAACTAACGTCATTAAAAATTGTCTAAGAAAGTTTTTTTACGTACTAAAAGTGAAAATTATTGAAAAAAATTTTCTTTTCCAAAAAAATTTCAAAAATTTTTCAAAGACATTTCATACAGTCAAAAATAATTTTTTTTTTCGAAACTGTCTAATTCTTTTTGTTTGATACTAACGTCGTTACAAATTGTCTAAGAAAGTTTTTTTACGTACTAAAAGTGAAAATTATTGAAAAAAATTGTCTTTTCAAAAAAAATTTTCAAAAATTTTTCTAAGACATTTCATACAGTGAAAAATAATTTTTTTTTGCGAAACTGTCTAATTCTTTTTGTTTGAAACTAACGTCATTAAAAATTGTCTAAGAAAGCTTTTTTACGTATTAAAAATGAAAATAATTGAAAAAAAATATTCTTTTTAATATAAATTTTCAAAACTTTTTTTAAGACATTTCATACAGTGAAAAATAATTTTTTTTTGCGAAACTGTCTAATTCTTTTTGTTTGAAACTAACGTCATTAAAAATTGTCTAAGAAAGTTTTTTTACGTACTAAAAGTGAAAATTATTGAAAAAAAACTTTCTTTTCAAAAAAAATTTTCAAAGACATTTCATACAGTGAAAAATAATTTTTTCTTGCGAAATTGTCTAATTCTTTTTGTTTGAAACTAACGTCATTAAAAATTGTCTAAGAAAGTTTTTTTAAGTACTAAAAGTGAAAATTATTGAAAAAAAATTGTCTTTTCAAAAAAATTTTTCTAAGACATTTCATACAGTGAAAAATAATTTTTTTTTGCGAAACTGTCTAATTCGTTTTGTTTGAAACTAACGTCATTAAAAATTGTCTAAGAAAGTTTTTTTACGTACTAAAAGTGAAAATTATTGAAAAAAAATTGTCTTTTCAAAAAAATTTTTCTAAGACATTTCATACAGTGAAAAATAATTTTTTTTTGCGAAACTGTCTAATTCTTTTTGTTTGAAACTAACGTCATTAAAAATTGTCTAAGAAAGTTTTTTTACGTACTAAAAGTGAAAATTATTGAAAAAAAATTGTCTTTTCAAAAAAATTTTTCTAAGACATTTCATACAGTGAAAAATAATTTTTTTTTGCGAAACTGTCTAATTCTTTTTGTTTGAAACTAACGTCATTAAAAATTGTCTAAGAAAGTTTTTTTACGTACTAAAAGTGAAAATTATTGAAAAAAATTTTCTTTTCAAGAAAAATTTTCAAAAATTTTTCTAAGACATTTCATACAGTGAAAAATAATTTTTTTTTGCGAAACTGTCTAATTCTTTTTGTTTGAAACTAACGTCATTAAAAATTGTCTAAGAAAGTTTTTTTACGTACTAAAAGTGAAAATTATTGAAAAAAAAATTGTCTTTTCAAAAAAATTTTTCTAAGACATTTCATACAGTGAAAAATAATTTTTTTTTGCGAAACTGTCTAGCTCTTTTTGTTTGAAACTAACGTCATTAAAAATTGTCTAAGAAAGTTTTTTTACGTACTAAAAGTGAAAATTATTGAAAAAAATTTTGTTTTCAAGAAAATCTTTCAAAAATTTTTCTAAGACATTTCATACAGTGAAAATTAATTTTTTTTTGAGAAACTGTCTAATTCTTTTTGTTTGAAACTAACGTCATTAAAAATTGTCTAAGAAAGTTTTTTACGTACTAAAAGTGAAAATTATTGAAAAAAAATTGTCTTTTCAAAAAAATTTTTCTAAGACATTTCATACAGTGAAAAATAATTTTTTTTTGCGAAGCTGTCTAATTCGTTTTGTTTGAAACTAACGTCATTAAAAATTGTCTAAGAAAGTTTTTTTACGTACTAAAAGTGAAAATTATTGAAAAAAAATTAACTTTTCAAAAAAAATTTTCTAAGACATTTTATACAGTGAAAAATAACTTTTTTTTGCGAAACTGTCTAATTCTTTTTGTTTGAAACTAACGTCATTAAAAATTGTCTAAGAAAGTTTTTTTACGTACTAAAAGTGAAAATTATTGAAAAAAAATTGTCTTTTCAAAAAAATTTTTCCAAGACATTTCATACAGTGAAAAATAATTTTTTTTTGCGAAACTGTCTAATTTTTTTTGTTTGAAACTAACGTCATTAAAAATTGTCTAAGAAAGTTTTTTTACGTACTAAAAGTGAAAATGATTGAAAAAAATTTGTCTTTTCAAAAAAACTTTTCTAAGACATTTCATACAGTGAAAAATAATTTTTTTTTGCGAAACTGTCTAATTCGTTTTGTTTGAAACCAACGTCATTAAAAATTGTCTAAGAAAGTTTTTTTACGTACTAAAAGTGAAAATTACTGAAAAAAATTGTCTTTTCAAGAAAAATTTTCAAAAATTTTTCTAAGACATTTCATACAGTGAAAAATAATTTTTTTTTGCGAAACTGTCTAATTCTTTTTGTTTGAAACTAACGTCATTAAAAATTGTCTAAGAAAGTTTTTTTAAGTACTAAAAGTGAAAATTATTGAAAAAAAATTGTCTTTTCAAAAAAATTTTTCTAAGACATTTCATACAGTGAAAAATAATTTTTTTTTGCGAAACTGTCTAATTCTTTTTGTTTGAAACTAACGTCATTAAAAATTGTCTAAGAAAGTTTTTTTACGTACTAAAAGTGAAAATTATTGAAAAAAAATTGTCTTTTCAAAAAAATTTTTCCAAGACATTTCATACAGTGAAAAATAATTTTTTTTTGCGAAACTGTCTAATTCGTTTTGTTTGAAACTAACGTCATTAAAAATTGTCTAAGAAAGTTTTTTTACGTACTAAAAGTGAAAATTATTGAAAAAGCATTGTCTTTTCAAAAAAATTTTTCTAAGACATTTCATACAGTGAAAAATAATTTTTTTTTGCGAAACTGTCTAATTCGTTTTGTTTGAAACTAACGTCATTAAAAATTGTCTAAGAAAGTTTTTTTACGTACTAAAAGTGAAAATTATTGAAAAAAATTTTCTTTTCAAGAAAAATTTTCAAAAATTTTTCTAAGACATTTCATACAGTGAAAAATAATTTTTTTTTGCGAAACTGTCTAATTCTTTTTGTTTGAAACTAACGTCATTAAAAATTGTCTAAGAAAGTTTTTTTAAGTACTAAAAGTGAAAATTATTGAAAAAAAATTGTCTTTTCAAAAAAATTTTTCTAAGACATTTCATACAGTGAAAAATAATTTTTGTTTGTGAAACTGTCTAATTCGTTTTGTTTGAAACTAACGTCATTAAAAATTGTCTAAGAAAGTTTTTTTACGTACTAAAAGCGAAAATTATTGAAAAAAATTTTCTTTTCCAAAAAAATTTCAAAAATTTTTCAAAGACACTTCATACAGTCAAAAATAATTTTTTTTTTCGAAACTGTCTAATTCTTTTTGTTTGAAACTAACGTCATTAAAAATTGTCTAAGAAAGTTTTTTTACGTACTAAAAGCGAAAATTATTGAAAAAAATTTTCTTTTCCAAAAAAATTTCAAAAATTTTTCAAAGACATTTCATACAGTCAAAAATAATTTTTTTTTTCGAAACTGTCTAATTCTTTTTGTTTGAAACTAACGTCATTACAAATTGTCTAAAAAAGTTTTTTTTACGTACTAAAAGTGAAAATTATTGAAAAAAATTGTCTTTTCAAAAAAAATTTTCAAAAATTTTTCTAAGACATTTCATACAGTGAAAAATAATTTTTTTTTGCGAAACTGTCTAATTCTTTTTGTTTGAAATTGTCTAAGAAACCTTTTTTACGTACTAAAAGTGAAAATAATTGAAAAAAAATTTTCTTTTTAATAAAAATTTTCAAAACTTTTTTTAAGACATTTCATACTGTGAAAAATAATTTTTTTTTGCGAAACTGTCTAATTCTTTTTGTTTGAAACTAACGTCATTAAAAATTGTCTAAGAAAGTTTTTTTACGTACTAAAAGTGAAAATTATTGAAAAAAAACTTTCTTTTCAAAAAAAATTTTCAAAGACATTTCATACAGTGAAAAATAATTTTTTTTTGCGAAACTGTCTAATTCTTTTTGTTTGAAACTAACGTCATTAAAAATTGTCTAAGAAAGTTTTTTTAAGTACTAAAAGTGAAAATTATTGAAAAAAAATTGTCTTTTCAAAAAAGTTTTTCTAAGACATTTCATACAGTGAAAAATAATTTTTTTTTGCGAAACTGTCTAATTCGTTTTTTTTGAAACTAACGTCATTAAAAATTGTCTAAGAAAATTTTTTTACGTACTAAAAGTGAAAATTATTGAAAAAAAGTTTTCTTTTCAAAAAAATTTTTCTAAGACATTTCATACAGTGAAAAATAATTTTTTTTGCGAAACCGTCTAATTCGTTTTGTTTGAAACTAACGTCATTAAAAATTGTCTAAGAAAGTTTTTTTACGTACTAAAAGTGAAAATTATTGAAAAAAAATTGTCTTTTCAAAAAAAGTTTTCTAAGACATTTCATACAGTGAAAAATAATTTTTTTTTGCGAAACTGTCTAATTCTTTTTGTTTGAAACTAACGACATTAAAAATTGTCTAAGAAAGTTTTTTTACGTACTAAAAGTGAAAATTATTGAAAAAAATTTTCTTTTCAAGAAAAATTTTCAAAAATTTTTCTAAGACATTTCATACAGTGAAAAATAATTTTTTTTTGCGAAACTGTCTAATTCTTTTTGTTTGAAACTAACGTCATTAAAAATTGTCTAAGAAAGTTTTTTTAAGTACTAAAAGTGAAAATTATTGAAAAAAAATTGTCTTTTCAAAAAAATTTTTCTAAGACATTTCATACAGTGAAAAATAAATTTTTTTGCGAAACTGTCTAATTTTTTTTGTTTGAAACTAACGTCATTAAAAGTTGTCTAAGAAAGTTTTTTTACGTACTAAAAGTGAAAATTATTGAAAAAAATTTTGTTTTCAAGAAAAATTTTCAAAAATTTTTCTAAGACATTTCATACAGTGAAAAATAATTTTTTTTTGCGAAACTGTCTAATTTTTTTTGTTTGAAACTAACGTCATTAAAAATTGTCTAAGAAAGTTTTTTTACGTACTAAAAGTGAAAATTATTGAAAAAAATTTGTCTTTTCAAAAAAACTTTTCTAAGACATTTCATACAGTGAAAAATAATTTTTTTTTGCGAAACTGTCTAATTTTTTTTGTTTGAAACTAACGTCATTAAAAATTGTCTAAGAAAGTTTTTTTACGTACTAAAAGTGAAAATTATTGAAAAAAATTTGTCTTTTCAAAAAAACTTTTCTAAGACATTTCATACAGTGAAAAATAATTTTTTTTTGCGAAACTGTCTAATTTTTTTTGTTTGAAACTAACGTCATTAAAAATTGTCTAAGAAAGTTTTTTTACGTACTAAAAGTGAAAATTATTGAAAAAAATTCGTCTTTTCAAAAAAACTTTTCTAAGACATTTCATAAAGTGAAAAATAATTTTTTTTTGAGAAACTGTCTAATTCTTTTTGTTTGAAACTAACGTCATTAAAAACTGTCTAAGAAAGTTTTTTTACGTACTAAAAGTGAAAATTATTGAAAAAAAATTGTCTTTTCAAAAAAATTTTTCCAAGACATTTCATACAGTGAAAAATAATTTTTTTTTGCGAAACTGTCTAATTTGTTTTGTTTGAAACTAACGTCATTAAAAATTGTCTAAGAAAGTTTTTTTACGTACTAAAAGTGAAAATTATTGAAAAAAAATTGTCTTTTCAAAAAACTTTTTCTAAGACATTTCATACAGTGAAAAATAATTTTTTTTTGCGAAACTGTCTAATTCGTTTTGTTTGAAACTAACGTCATTAAAAATTGTCTAAGAAAGTTTTTTTACGTACTAAAAGTGAAAATTCTTGAAAAAAAATTGTCTTTTCAAAAAAATTTTTCTAAGACATTTCATACAGTGAAAAATAATTTTTTTTTGCGAAACTGTCTAATTCGTTTTGTTTGAAACTAACGTCATTAAAAATTGTCTAAGAAAATTTTTTTACGTACTAAAAGTGAAAATTATTGAAAAAAAATTGTCTTTTCAAAATAATTTTTCTAAGACATTTCATACAGTGAAAAATAATTTTTTTTTGCGAAACCGTCTAATTCTTTTTGTTTGAAACTAACGTCATTAAAAATTGTCTAAGAAAGTTTTTTTACGTACTAAAAGTGAAAATTATTGAAAAAAAATTGTCTTTTCAAAAAAAGTTTTCTAAGACATTTCATACAGTGAAAAATAATTTTTTTTTGCGAAACTGTCTAATTCTTTTTGTTTGAAACTAACGTCATTAAAAATTGTCTAAGAAAGTTTTTTTACGTACTAAAAGTGAAAATTATTGAAAAAAAATTGTCTTTTCAAAAAAATTTTTCTAAGACATTTCATACAGTGAAAAATAATTTTTTTTTGCGAAACTGTCTAATTCTTTTTGTTTGAAACTAACGTCATTAAAAATTGTCTAAGAAAGTTTTTTTACGTACTAAAAGTGAAAATTATTGAAAAAAAATTGTCTTTTCAAAAAAATTTTTCCAAGACATTTCATACAGTGAAAAATAATTTTTTTTTGCGAAACTGTCTAATTTTTTTTGTTTGAAACTAACGTCATTAAAAATTGTCTAAGAAAGTTTTTTTACGTACTAAAAGTGAAAATTATTGAAAAAAATTTGTCTTTTCAAAAAAACTTTTCTAAGACATTTCATACAGTGAAAAATAATTTTTTTTTGCGAAACTGTCTAATTCTTTTTGTTTGATACTAACGTCATTAAAAATTGTCTAAGAAAGTTTTTTTAAGTACTAAAAGTGAAAATTATTGAAAAAAAATTGTCTTTTCAAAAAAATTTTTCTAAGACATTTCATAAAGTGAAAAATAATTTTTTTTTGAGAAACTGTCTAATTCTTTTTGTTTGAAACTAACGTCATTAAAAACTGTCTAAGAAAGTTTTTTTACGTACTAAAAGTGAAAATTATTGAAAAAAAATTGTCTTTTCAAAAAAATTTTTCCAAGACATTTCATACAGTGAAAAAAAATTTTATTTTGCGAAACTGTCTAATTCGTTTTGTTTGAAACTAACGTCATTAAAAATTGTCTAAGAAAGTTTTTTTACGTAGTAAAAGTGAAAATTATTGAAAAAAAATTGTCTTTTCAAAAAAATTTTTCTAAGACATTTCATACAGTGAAAAATAATTTTTTTTTGCGAAACTGTCTAATTCTTTTTGTTTGAAACTAACGTCATTAAAAATTGTCTAAGAAAGTTTTTTTAAGTACTAAAAGTGAAAATTATTGAAAAAAAATTGTCTTATCAAAAAAACTTTTCTAAGACATTTCATACAGTGAAAAATAATTTTTTTTTGCGAAACTGTCTAATTCGTTTTGTTTGAAACTAACGTCATTAAAAATTGTCTAAGAAAGTTTTTTTAAGTACTAAACGTGAAAATTATTGAAAAAAATTGTCTTTTCAAAAAAATTTTTCTAAGACATTTCATACAGTGAAAAATAATTTTTTTTTGCGAAACTGTCTAATTCGTTTTGTTTGAAACTAACGTCATTAAAAATTGTCTAAGAAAGTTTTTTTACGTACTAAAAGTGAAAATTATTGAAAAAAAATTGTCTTTTCAAAAAAATTTTTCTAAGACATTTCATACAGTGAAAAATAATTTTTTTTTGCGAAACTGTCAAAATCTTTTTGTTTGAAACTAACGTCATTAAAAACTGTCTAAGAAAGTTGTTTTACGTACTAAAAGTGAAAATTATTGAAAAAAAATTGTCTTTTCAAAAAAATTTTTCCAAGACATTTCATACAGTGAAAAATAATTTTTTTTTGCGAAACTGTCTAATTCGTTTTGTTTGAAACTAACGTCATTAAAAATTGTCTAAGAAAGTTTTTTTACGTACTAAAAGTGAAAATTATTGAAAAAAAATTGTCTTTTCAAAAAAATTTTTCTAAGACATTTCATACAGTGAAAAATAATTTTTTTTTGCGAAACTGTCTAATTCTTTTTGTTTGAAACTAACGTCATTAAAAATTGTCTAAGAAAGTTTTTTTACGTACTAAAAGTGAAAATTATTGAAAAAAATTGTCTTTTCAAGAAAAATTTTCAAAAATTTTTCTAAGACATTTCATACAGTGAAAAATAATTTTTTTTTGCGAAACTGTCTAATTCTTTTTGTTTGAAACTAACGTCATTAAAAATTGTCTAAGAAAGTTTTTTTACGTACTAAAAGTGAAAATTATTGAAAAAAAATTGTCTTTTAAAAAAAATTTTTCTAAGACATTTCATACAGTGAAAAATAATTTTTTTTTGCGAAACTGTCCAATTCGTTTTGTTTGAAACTAACGTCATTAAAAATTGTCTAAGAAAGTTTTTTTACGTACTAAAAGTGAAAATTATTGAAAAAAAATTTTCTTTTCAAAAAAATTTTTCCAAGACATTTCATACAGTGAAAAATAATTTTTTTTTGCGAAACTGTCTAATTCTTTTTGTTTGAAACTAACGTCATTAAAAATTGTCTAAGAAAGTTTTTTTACGTACTAAAAGTGAAAATTATTGAAAAAAAATTGTCTTTTCAAAAAAACTTTTCTAAGACATTTCATACAGTGAAAAATAATTTTTTTTTGCGAAACTGTCTAATTCTTTTTGTTTGAAACTAACGTCATTAAAAATTGTCTAAGAAAGTTTTTTTAAGTACTAAAAGTGAAAATTATTGAAAAAAAATTGTCTTTTCAAAAAAACTTTTCTAAGACATTTCATACAGTGAAAACTAATTTTTTTTTGCGAAACTGTCAAAATCTTTTTGTTTGAAACTAACGTCATTAAAAACTGTCTAAGGAAGTTGTTTTACGTACTAAAAGTGAAAATTATTGAAAAAAAATTGTCTTTTCAAAAAAATTTTTCTAAGACATTTCATACAGTGAAAAATAATTTTTTTTTGCGAAACTGTCTAATTCGTTTTGTTTGAAACTAACGTCATTGCAAATTGTCTAAGAAAGTTTTTTTACGTACTAAAAGTGAAAATTATTGAAAAAAAATTGTCTTTTCAAAAAAATTTTTCTAAGACATTTCATACAGTGAAAAATAATTTTTTTTTGCGAAACTGTCTAATTCTTTTTGTTTGAAACTAACGTCATTAAAAATTGTCTAAGAAAGTTTTTTTACGTACTAAAAGTGAAAATTATTGAAAAAAATTTTCTTTTCAAGAAAAATTTTCAAAAATTTTTCTAAGACATTTCATACAGTGAAAAATAATTTTTTTTTGCGAAACTGTCTAATTCGTTTTGTTTGAAACTAACGTCATTAAAAATTGTCTAAGAAAGCTTTTTTACGTACTAAAAGTGAAAATTATTGAAAAAAAATTGTCTTTTCAAAAAAATTTTTCTAAGACATTTCATACAGTGAAAAATAATTTTTTTTTGCGAAACTGTCTAATTCTTTTTGTTTGAAACTAACGTCATTAAAAATTGTCTAAGAAAGTTTTTTTACGTACTAAAAGTGAAAATTATTGAAAAAAAATTGTCTTTTCAAAAAAATTTTTCAAAGACATTTCATACAGTGAAAAATAATTTTTTTTTGCGAAACTGTCTAATTCTTTTTGTTTGAAACTAACGTCATTAAAAATTGTCTAAGAAAGTTTTTTTACGTACTAAAAGTGAAAATTATTGAAAAAAATTTTCTTTTCAAGAAAAATTTTCAAAAATTTTTCTAAGACATTTCATACAGTGAAAAATAATTTTTTTTTGCGAAACTGTCTAATTCGATTTGTTTGAAACTAACGTCATTAAAAATTGTCTAAGAAAGTTTTTTTACGTACTAAAAGTGAAAATTATTGAAAAAAAATTTTCTTTTCAAAAAAATTTTTCCAAGACATTTCATACAGTGAAAAATAATTTTTTTTTGCGAAACTGTCTAATTCTTTTTGTTTGAAACTAACGTCATTAAAAATTGTCTAAGAAAGTTTTTTTACGTACTAAAAGTGAAAATTATTGAAAAAAAATTATCTTTTCAAAAAAATTTTTCTAAGACATTTCATACAGTGAAAAATAATTTTTTTTTGCGAAACTGT
This sequence comes from Aplidium turbinatum, assembly GCF_918807975.1. Classification (NCBI taxonomy): domain Eukaryota; kingdom Metazoa; phylum Chordata; class Ascidiacea; order Aplousobranchia; family Polyclinidae; genus Aplidium; species Aplidium turbinatum. The sequence goes on from NC_137488.1 coordinate 48,323, forward strand.
CTAATTCTTTTTGTTTGAAACTAACGTCATTAAAAATTGTCTAACAAAGTTTTTTTACGTACTAAAAGTGAAAATTATTGAAAAAACATTGTCTTTTCAAAAAAATTTTCAAAAATTTTTCTAAGACATTTCATACAGTGAAAAATAATTTTTTTTTGCGAAACTGTCTAATTCTTTTTGTTTGAAACTAACGTCTATAAAAATTGTCTAAGAAAGTTTTTTTAAGTACTAAAAGTGAAAATTATTGAAAAAAAATTGTCTTTTCAAAAAAATTTTTCTAAGACATTTCATACAGTGAAAAACAATTTTTTTTTGCGAAACTGTCTAATTCGTTTTGTTTGAAACTAACGTCATTAAAAATTGTCTAAGAAAGTTTTTTTACGTACTAAAAGTGAAAATTATTGAAAAAAATTTTCTTTTCCAAAAAAAACTTTTCTAAGACATTTCATACAGTGAAAAATAATTTTTTTTTGCGAAACTGTCTAATTCTTTTTGTTTGAAACTAACGTCATTAAAAATTGTCTAAGAAAGTTTTTTTAAGTACTAAAAGGGAAAACTATTGAAAAAAAATTGTCTTTTCAAAAAAATTTTTCTAAGACATTTCATACAGTGAAAAATAATTTTTTTTTTGCGAAACTGTCTAATTCGTTTTGTTTGAAACTAACGTCATTAAAAATTGTCTAAGAAAGTTTTTTTACGTACTAAAAGTGAAAATTATTGAAAAAAACTTTTCTTTTCAAAAAAATTTTTCTAAGACATTTCATACAGTGAAAAATAATTTTTTTTTGCGAAACCGTCTAATTCTTTTTGTTTGAAACTAACGTCATTAAAAATTGTCTAAGAAAGTTTTTTTACGTACTAAAAGTGAAAATTATTGAAAAAAATTGTCTTTTCAAAAAAAGTTTTCTAAGACATTTCATACAGTGAAAAATAATTTTTTTTTGCGAAACTGTCTAATTCTTTTTGTTTGAAACTAACGACATTAAAAATTGTCTAAGAAAGTTTTTTTAAGTACTAAAAGTGAAAATTATTGAAAAAAAATTGTCTTTTTAAAAAAATTTTTCTAAGACATTTCATACAGTGAAAAATAATTTTTTTTTGCGAAACTGTCTAATTCTTTTTGTTTGAAACTAACGTCATTAAAAATTGTCTAAGAAAGTTTTTTTAAGTACTAAAAGTGAAAATTATTGAAAAAAAATTGTCTTTTCAAAAAAACTTTTCTAAGACATTTCATACAGTGAAAACTAATTTTTTTTTGCGAAACTGTCAAAATCTTTTTGTTTGAAACTAACGTCATTAAAAACTGTCTAAGGAAGTTGTTTTACGTACTAAAAGTGAAAATTATTGAAAAAAAATTGTCTTTTCAAAAAAATTTTTCCAAGACATTTCATACAGTGAAAACTAATTTTTTTTTGCGAAACTGTCTAATTCTTTTTGTTTGAAACTAACGTCATTAAAAATTGTCTAAGAAAGGTTTTTCACGTACTAAAAGTGAAAATTATTGAAAAAACATTGTCTTTTCAAAAAAATTTTTCTAAGACATTTCATACAGTGAAAAATATTTTTTTTCTTGCGAAACTGTCTAATTCTTTTTGTTTGAAACTAACGTCATTACAAATTGTCTAAGAAAGTTTTTTTACGTACTAAAAGTGAAAATTATTGAAAAAAAATTTTCTTTTTAAAAAAAAAACAAAAATTTTTCAAAGACACATCATACAGTCAAAAATAATTTTTTTTTTGCGAAACTGTCTAATTCTTTTTGTTTGAAACTAACGTCATTACAAATTGTCTAAGAAAGTTTTTTAACGTACTAAAAGTGAAATTTATTGAAAAAAATTGTCTTTTCAAAAAAAATTTTCAAAAATTTTTCTAAGACATTTCATACAGTAAAAAATAATTTTTTTTTGCGAAACTGTCTAATTCTTTTTGTTTGAAACTAACGTCATTAAAAATTGTCTAAGAAAGCTTTTTTACGTACTAAAAGTGAAAATAATTGAAAAAAAATTTTCTTTTTAATAAAAATTTTCAAAACTTTTTTTAAGACATTTCATACAGTGAAAAATAATTTTTTTTTGCGAAACTGTCTAATTCTTTTTGTTTGAAACTAACGTCATTAAAAATTGTCTAAGAAAGTTTTTTTACGTACTAAAAGTGAAAATTATTGAAAAAAAATTGTCTTTTCAAAAAAATTTTTCTAAGACATTTCATACAGTGAAAAATAATTTTTTTTTGCGAAACTGTCTAATTTTTTTTGTTTGAAACTAACTTAATTAAAAATTGTCTAAGAAAGTTTTTTTACGTACTAAAAGTGAAAATTATTGAAAAAAATTGTCTTTTCAAAAAAAGTTTTCTAAGACATTTCATACAGTGAAAAATAATTTTTTTTTGCGAAACTGTCTAATTCTTTTTGTTTGAAACTAACGACATTAAAAATTGTCTAAGAAAGTTTTTTTACGTACTAAAAGTGAAAATTATTGAAAAAAATTTTCTTTTCAAGAAAAATTTTCAAAAATTTTTCTAAGACATTTCATACAGTGAAAAATAATTTTTTTTTGCGAAACTGTCTAATTCTTTTGTTTGAAACTAACGTCATTAAAAATTGTCTAAGAAAGTTTTTTTAAGTACTAAAAGTGAAAATTATTGAAAAAAAATTGTCTTTTCAAAAAAATTTTTCTAAGACATTTCATACAGTGAAAAATAATTTTTTTTGCGAAACTGTCTAATTCTTTTTGTTTGAAACTAACGTCATTAAAAATTGTCTAAGAAAGTTTTTTTACGTACTAAAAGTGAAAATTATTGAAAAAAAATTGTCTTTTTAAAAAAATTTTTCTAAGACATTTCATACAGTGAAAAATAATTTTTTTTTGTGAAACTGTCTAATTCGTTTTGTTTGAAACTAACGACATTAAAAATTGTCTAAGAAAGTTTTTTTAAGTACTAAAAGTGAAAATTATTGAAAAAAAATTGTCTTTTCAAAAAAATTTTTCTAAGACATTTCATACAGTGAAAAATAATTTTTTTTTGCGAAACTGTCTAATTCGTTTTGTTTGAAACTAACGTCATTAAAAATTGTCTAAGAAAGTTTTTTTACGTACTAAAAGTGAAAATTATTGAAAAAAAATTTTCTTTTCAAAAAAATTTTTCTAAGACATTTCATACAGTGAAAAATAATTTTTTTCTTGCGAAACTGTCTAATTCTTTTTGTTTGAAACTAACGTCATTAAAAATTGTCTAAGAAAGTTTTTTTACGTACTAAAAGTGAAAATTATTGAAAAAAAATTTTCTTTTCCAAAAAAATTTCAAAAATTTTTCAAAGACATTTCATACAGTCAAAAATAATTTTTTTTTTGCGAAACTGTCTAATTCTTTTTGTTTGAAACTAACGTCATTACAAATTGTCTAAGAAAGTTTTTTTACGTACTAAAAGTGAAATTTATTGAAAAAAAATGTCTTTTCAAAAAAAATTTTCAAAAATTTTTCTAAGACATTTCATACAGTGAAAAATAATTTTTTTTTGCGAAACTGTCTAATTCTTTTTGTTTGAAACTAACGTCATTAAAAATTGTCTAAGAAAGCTTTTTTACGTACTAAAAGTGAAAATAATTAAAAAAAAATTTTTTTTTAATAAAAATTTTCAAAACTTTTTTTAAGACATTTCATACAGTGAAAAATAATTTTTTTTTGCGAAACTGTCTAATTCTTTTTGTTTGAAACTAACGTCATTAAAAATTGTCTAAGAAAGTTTTTTTACGTACTAAAAGTGAAAATTATTGAAAAAAAATTGTCTTTTCAAAAAAATTTTTCCAAGACATTTCATACAGTGAAAAATAATTTTTTTTTGCGAAACTGTCTAATTTTTTTTGTTTGAAACTAACTTAATTAAAAATTGTCTAAGAAAGTTTTTTTACGTACTAAAAGTGAAAATTATTGAAAAAAATTTGTCTTTTCAAAAAAACTTTTCTAAGACATTTCATACAGTGAAAAATAATTTTTTTTTGCGAAACTGTCTAATTCTTTTTGTTTGAAACTAACGTCATTAAAAATTGTCTAAGAAAGTTTTTTTACGTACTAAAAGTGAAAATTATTGAAAAAAATATTCTTTTCAAGAAAAAATTTCAAAAATTTTTCTAAGACATTTCATACAGTGAAAAATAATTTTTTTTTGCGAAACTGTCTAATTCTTTTTGTTTGAAACTAACGTCATTAAAAATTGTCTAAGAAAGTTTTTTTAAGTACTAAAAGTGAAAATTATTGAAAGAAAATTGTCTTTTCAAAAAAATTTTTCTAAGACATTTCATACAGTGAAAAATAATTTTTTTTTGAGAAACTGTCTAATTCTTTTTGTTTGAAACTAACGTCATTAAAAATTGTCTAAGAAAGTTTTTTTACGTACTAAAAGTGAAAATTATTGAAAAAAAATTGTCTTTTCAAAAAAATTTTTCTAAGACATTTCATACAGTGAAAAATAATTTTTTTTTGCGAAACTGTCTAATTCGTTTTGTTTGAAACTAACGTCATTAAAAATTGTCTAAGAAAGTTTTTTTACGTACTAAAAGTGAAAATTATTGAAAAAAAATTTTCTTTTCAAAAAAATTTTTCTAAGACATTTCATACAGTGAAAAATAATTTTTTTCTTGCGAAACTGTCTAATTCGTTTTGTTTGAAACTAACGTCATTACGAATTGTCTAAGAAAGTTTTTTTACGTACTAAAAGTGAAAATTATTGAAAAAAAATTTTCTTTTCCAAAAAAATTTCAAAAATTTTTCAAAGACATTTCATACAGTCAAAAATAATTTTTTTTTTGCGAAACTGTCTAATTCTTTTTGTTTGAAACTAACGTCATTACAAATTGTCTAAGAAAGTTTTTTTACGTACTAAAAGTGAAATTTATTGAAAAAAAATGTCTTTTCAAAAAAAATTTTCAAAAATTTTTCTAAGACATTTCATACAGTGAAAAATAATTTTTTTTTGCGAAACTGTCTAATTCTTTTTGTTTGAAACTAACGTCATTAAAAATTGTCTAAGAAAGCTTTTTTACGTACTAAAAGTGAAAATAATTGAAAAAAAATTTTTTTTTTAATAAAAATTTTCAAAACTTTTTTTAAGACATTTCATACAGTGAAAAATAATTTTTTTTTGCGAAACAGTCTAATTCTTTTTGTTTGAAACTAACGTCATTAAAAATTGTCTAAGAAAGTTTTTTTACGTACTAAAAGTGAAAATTATTGAAAAAAAATTGTCTTTTCAAAAAAATTTTTCCAAGACATTTCATACAGTGAAAAATAATTTTTTTTTGCGAAACTGTCTAATTTTTTTTGTTTGAAACTAACTTAATTAAAAATTGTCTAAGAAAGTTTTTTTACGTACTAAAAGTGAAAATTATTGAAAAAAATTTGTCTTTTCAAAAAAACTTTTCTAAGACATTTCATACAGTGAAAAATAATTTTTTTTTGCGAAACTGTCTAATTCTTTTTGTTTGAAACTAACGTCATTAAAAATTGTCTAAGAAAGTTTTTTTACGTACTAAAAGTGAAAATTATTGAAAAAAATATTCTTTTCAAGAAAAAATTTCAAAAATTTTTCTAAGACATTTCATACAGTGAAAAATAATTTTTTTTTGCGAAACTGTCTAATTCTTTTTGTTTGAAACTAACGTCATTAAAAATTGTCTAAGAAAGTTGTTTTAAGTACTAAAAGTGAAAATTATTGAAAGAAAATTGTCTTTTCAAAAAAATTTTTCTAAGACATTTCATACAGTGAAAAATAATTTTTTTTTGAGAAACTGTCTAATTCTTTTTGTTTGAAACTAACGTCATTAAAAACTGTCTAAGAAAATTTTTTACGTACTAAAAGTGAAAATTATTGAAAAAAAATTGTCTTTTCAAAAAAATTTTTCCAAGACATTTCATACAGTGAAAAATAATTTTTTTTTGCGAAACTGTCTAATTCGTTTTGTTTGAAACTAACGTCATTAAAAGTTGTCTAAGAAAGTTTTTTTACGTACTAAAAGTGAAAATTATTGAAAAAAAATTGTCTTTTCAAAAAAATTTTTCTAAGACATTTCATACAGTGAAAAATAATTTTTTTTTGCGAAACTGTCTAATTCTTTTTGTTTGAAACTAACGTCATTAAAAATTGTCTAAGAAAGTTTTTTTAAGTACTAAAAGTGAAAATTATTGAAAAAAAATTGTCTTTTCAAAAAAATTTTTCTAAGACATTTCATACAGTGAAAAATAATTTTTTTTTGTGAAACTGTCTAATTCGTTTTGTTTGAAACTAACGACATTAAAAATTGTCTAAGAAAGTTTTTTTACGTACTAAAAGTGAAAATTATTGAAAAAACCTTGTCTTTTCAAAAAAATTTTTCTAAGACATTTCATACAGTGAAAAATAATTTTTTTTTGCGAAACTGTCTAATTCGTTTTGTTTGAAACTAACGTCATTAAAAATTGTCTAAGAAAGTTTTTTTACGTACTAAAAGTGAAAATTATTGAAAAAAATTCGTCTTTTCAAAAAAACTTTTCTAAGACATTTCATAAAGTGAAAAATAATTTTTTTTTGAGAAACTGTCTAATTCTTTTTGTTTGAAACTAACGTCATTAAAAACTGTCTAAGAAAGTTTTTTTACGTACTAAAAGTGAAAATTATTGAAAAAAAATTGTCTTTTCAAAAAAATTTTTCCAAGACATTTCATACAGTGAAAAGTAATTTTTTTTTGCGAAACTGTCTAATTCGTTTTGTTTGAAACTAACGTCATTAAAAATTGTCTAAGAAAGTTTTTTTACGTACTAAAAGTGAAAATTATTGAAAAAAAATTGTCTTTTCAAAAAAATTTTTCTAAGACATTTCATACAGTGAAAAATAATTTTTTTTTGCGAAACTGTCTAATTCGTTTTGTTTGAAACTAACGTCATTAAAAATTGTCTAAGAAAGTTTTTTTACGTACTAAAAGTGAAAATTCTTGAAAAAAAATTGTCTTTTCAAAAAAATTTTTCTAAGACATTTCATACAGTGAAAAATAATTTTTTTTTGCGAAACTGTCTAATTCGTTTTGTTTGAAACTAACGTCATTAAAAATTGTCTAAGAAAGTTTTTTTACGTACTAAAAGTGAAAATTATTGAAAAAAAATTGTCTTTTCAAAAAAATTTTTCTAAGACATTTCATACAGTGAAAAATAATTTTTTTTTGCGAAACCGTCTAATTCTTTTTGTTTGAAACTAACGTCATTAAAAATTGTCTAAGAAAGTTTTTTTACGTACTAAAAGTGAAAATTATTGAAAAAAAATTGTCTTTTCAAAAAAAGTTTTCTAAGACATTTCATACAGTGAAAAATAATTTTTTTTTGCGAAACTGTCTAATTCTTTTTGTTTGAAACTAACGTCATTAAAAATTGTCTAAGAAAGTTTTTTTACGTACTAAAAGTGAAAATTATTGAAAAAAAATTGTCTTTTCAAAAAAATTTTTCTAAGACATTTCATACAGTGAAAAATAATTTTTTTTTGCGAAACTGTCTAATTCTTTTTGTTTGAAACTAACGTCATTAAAAATTGTCTAAGAAAGTTTTTTTACGTACTAAAAGTGAAAATTATTGAAAAAAAATTGTCTTTTCAAAAAAATTTTTCCAAGACATTTCATACAGTGAAAAATAATTTTTTTTTGCGAAACTGTCTAATTTTTTTTGTTTGAAACTAACGTCATTAAAAATTGTCTAAGAAAGTTTTTTTACGTACTAAAAGTGAAAATTATTGAAAAAAATTTGTCTTTTCAAAAAAACTTTTCTAAGACATTTCATACAGTGAAAAATAATTTTTTTTTGCGAAACTGTCTAATTCTTTTTGTTTGATACTAACGTCATTAAAAATTGTCTAAGAAAGTTTTTTTAAGTACTAAAAGTGAAAATTATTGAAAAAAAATTGTCTTTTCAAAAAAATTTTTCTAAGACATTTCATAAAGTGAAAAATAATTTTTTTTTGAGAAACTGTCTAATTCTTTTTGTTTGAAACTAACGTCATTAAAAACTGTCTAAGAAAGTTTTTTTACGTACTAAAAGTGAAAATTATTGAAAAAAAATTGTCTTTTCAAAAAAATTTTTCCAAGACATTTCATACAGTGAAAAAAAATTTTATTTTGCGAAACTGTCTAATTCGTTTTGTTTGAAACTAACGTCATTAAAAATTGTCTAAGAAAGTTTTTTTACGTACTAAAAGTGAAAATTATTGAAAAAAAATTGTCTTTTCAAAAAAATTTTTCTAAGACATTTCATACAGTGAAAAATAATTTTTTTTTGCGAAACTGTCTAATTCTTTTTGTTTGAAACTAACGTCATTAAAAATTGTCTAAGAAAGTTTTTTTAAGTACTAAAAGTGAAAATTATTGAAAAAAAATTGTCTTTTCAAAAAAACTTTTCTAAGACATTTCATACAGTGAAAAATAATTTTTTTTTGCGAAACTGTCTAATTCGTTTTGTTTGAAACTAACGTCATTAAAAATTGTCTAAGAAAGTTTTTTTAAGTACTAAACGTGAAAATTATTGAAAAAAATTGTCTTTTCAAAAAAATATTTCTAAGACATTTCATACAGTGAAAAATAATTTTTTTTTGCGAAACTGTCTAATTCGTTTTGTTTGAAACTAACGTCATTAAAAATTGTCTAAGAAAGTTTTTTTACGTACTAAAAGTGAAAATTATTGAAAAAAAATTGTCTTTTCAAAAAAATTTTTCTAAGACATTTCATACAGTGAAAAATAATTTTTTTTTGCGAAACTGTCAAAATCTTTTTGTTTGAAACTAACGTCATTAAAAACTGTCTAAGAAAGTTGTTTTACGTACTAAAAGTGAAAATTATTGAAAAAAAATTGTCTTTTCAAAAAAATTTTTCCAAGACATTTCATACAGTGAAAAATAATTTTTTTTTGCGAAACTGTCTAATTCGTTTTGTTTGAAACTAACGTCATTAAAAATTGTCTAAGAAAGTTTTTTTACGTACTAAAAGTGAAAATTATTGAAAAAAAATTGTCTTTTCAAAAAAATTTTTCTAAGACATTTCATACAGTGAAAAATAATTTTTTTTTGCGAAACTGTCTAATTCTTTTTGTTTGAAACTAACGTCATTAAAAATTGTCTAAGAAAGTTTTTTTACGTACTAAAAGTGAAAATTATTGAAAAAAATTGTCTTTTCAAGAAAAATTTTCAAAAATTTTTCTAAGACATTTCATACAGTGAAAAATAATTTTTTTTTGCGAAACTGTCTAATTCTTTTTGTTTGAAACTAACGTCATTAAAAATTGTCTAAGAAAGTTTTTTTAAGTACTAAAAGTGAAAATTATTGAAAAAAAATTGTCTTTTCAAAAAAACTTTTCTAAGACATTTCATACAGTGAAAACTAATTTTTTTTTGCGAAACTGTCAAAATCTTTTTGTTTGAAACTAACGTCATTAAAAACTGTCTAAGGAAGTTGTTTTACGTACTAAAAGTGAAAATTATTGAAAAAAAATTGTCTTTTCAAAAAAATTTTTCTAAGACATTTCATACAGTGAAAAATAATTTTTTTTTGCGAAACTGTCTAATTCGTTTTGTTTGAAACTAACGTCATTGCAAATTGTCTAAGAAAGTTTTTTTACGTACTAAAAGTGAAAATTATTGAAAAAAAATTGTCTTTTCAAAAAAATTTTTCTAAGACATTTCATACAGTGAAAAATAATTTTTTTTTGCGAAACTGTCTAATTCTTTTTGTTTGAAACTAACGTCATTAAAAATTGTCTAAGAAAGTTTTTTTACGTACTAAAAGTGAAAATTATTGAAAAAAATTTTCTTTTCAAGAAAAATTTTCAAAAATTTTTCTAAGACATTTCATACAGTGAAAAATAATTTTTTTTTGCGAAACTGTCTAATTCGTTTTGTTTGAAACTAACGTCATTAAAAATTGTCTAAGAAAGCTTTTTTACGTACTAAAAGTGAAAATTATTGAAAAAAAATTGTCTTTTCAAAAAAATTTTTCTAAGACATTTCATACAGTGAAAAATAATTTTTTTTTACGAAACTGTCTAATTCTTTTTGTTTGAAACTAACGTCATTAAAAATTGTCTAAGAAAGTTTTTTTACGTACTAAAAGTGAAAATTATTGAAAAAAAATTGTCTTTTCAAAAAAATTTTTCAAAGACATTTCATACAGTGAAAAATAATTTTTTTTTGCAAAACTGTCTAATTCTTTTTGTTTGAAACTAACGTCATTAAAAATTGTCTAAGAAAGTTTTTTTACGTACTAAAAGTGAAAATTATTGAAAAAAATTTTCTTTTCAAGAAAAATTTTCAAAAATTTTTCTAAGACATTTCATACAGTGAAAAATAATTTTTTTTTGCGAAACTGTCTAATTCGATTTGTTTGAAACTAACGTCATTAAAAATTGTCTAAGAAAGTTTTTTTACGTACTAAAAGTGAAAATTATTGAAAAAAAATTTTCTTTTCAAAAAAATTTTTCCAAGACATTTCATACAGTGAAAAATAATTTTTTTTTGCGAAACTGTCTAATTCTTTTTGTTTGAAACTAACGTCATTAAAAATTGTCTAAGAAAGTTTTTTTACGTACTAAAAGTGAAAATTAATGAAAAAAAATTATCTTTTCAAAAAAATTTTTCTAAGACATTTCATACAGTGAAAAATAATTTTTTTTTGCGAAACTGTCTAATTCTTTTTGTTTGAAACTAACGTCATTAAAAATTGTCTAACAAAGTTTTTTTACGTACTAAAAGTGAAAATTATTGAAAAAACATTGTCTTTTCAAAAAAATTTTCAAAAATTTTTCTAAGACATTTCATACAGTGAAAAATAATTTTTTTTTGCGAAACTGTCTAATTCTTTTTGTTTGAAACTAACGTCTATAAAAATTGTCTAAGAAAGTTTTTTTAAGTACTAAAAGTGAAAATTATTGAAAAAAAATTGTCTTTTCAAAAAAATTTTTCTAAGACATTTCATACAGTGAAAAACAATTTTTTTTTGCGAAACTGTCTAATTCGTTTTGTTTGAAACTAACGTCATTAAAAATTGTCTAAGAAAGTTTTTTTACGTACTAAAAGTGAAAATTATTGAAAAAAATTTTCTTTTCCAAAAAAAACTTTTCTAAGACATTTCATACAGTGAAAAATAATTTTTTTTTGCGAAACTGTCTAATTCTTTTTGTTTGAAACTAACGTCATTAAAAATTGTCTAAGAAAGTTTTTTTAAGTACTAAAAGGGAAAACTATTGAAAAAAAATTGTCTTTTCAAAAAAATTTTTCTAAGACATTTCATACAGTGAAAAATAATTTTTTTTTTGCGAAACTGTCTAATTCGTTTTGTTTGAAACTAACGTCATTAAAAATTGTCTAAGAAAGTTTTTTTACGTACTAAAAGTGAAAATTATTGAAAAAAACTTTTCTTTTCAAAAAAATTTTTCTAAGACATTTCATACAGTGAAAAATAATTTTTTTTTGCGAAACCGTCTAATTCTTTTTGTTTGAAACTAACGTCATTAAAAATTGTCTAAGAAAGTTTTTTTACGTACTAAAAGTGAAAATTATTGAAAAAAATTGTCTTTTCAAAAAAAGTTTTCTAAGACATTTCATACAGTGAAAAATAATTTTTTTTTGCGAAACTGTCTAATTCTTTTTGTTTGAAACTAACGACATTAAAAATTGTCTAAGAAAGTTTTTTTAAGTACTAAAAGTGAAAATTATTGAAAAAAAATTGTCTTTTTAAAAAAATTTTTCTAAGACATTTCATACAGTGAAAAATAATTTTTTTTTGCGAAACTGTCTAATTCTTTTTGTTTGAAACTAACGTCATTAAAAATTGTCTAAGAAAGTTTTTTTAAGTACTAAAAGTGAAAATTATTGAAAAAAAATTGTCTTTTCAAAAAAACTTTTCTAAGACATTTCATACAGTGAAAACTAATTTTTTTTTGCGAAACTGTCAAAATCTTTTTGTTTGAAACTAACGTCATTAAAAACTGTCTAAGGAAGTTGTTTTACGTACTAAAAGTGAAAATTATTGAAAAAAAATTGTCTTTTCAAAAAAATTTTTCCAAGACATTTCATACAGTGAAAACTAATTTTTTTTTGCGAAACTGTCTAATTCTTTTTGTTTGAAACTAACGTCATTAAAAATTGTCTAAGAAAGGTTTTTCACGTACTAAAAGTGAAAATTATTGAAAAAACATTGTCTTTTCAAAAAAATTTTTCTAAGACATTTCATACAGTGAAAAATATTTTTTTTCTTGCGAAACTGTCTAATTCTTTTTGTTTGAAACTAACGTCATTACAAATTGTCTAAGAAAGTTTTTTTACGTACTAAAAGTGAAAATTATTGAAAAAAAATTTTCTTTTTAAAAAAAAAACAAAAATTTTTCAAAGACACATCATACAGTCAAAAATAATTTTTTTTTTGCGAAACTGTCTAATTCTTTTTGTTTGAAACTAACGTCATTACAAATTGTCTAAGAAAGTTTTTTAACGTACTAAAAGTGAAATTTATTGAAAAAAATTGTCTTTTCAAAAAAAATTTTCAAAAATTTTTCTAAGACATTTCATACAGTGAAAAATAATTTTTTTTTGCGAAACTGTCTAATTCTTTTTGTTTGAAACTAACGTCATTAAAAATTGTCTAAGAAAGCTTTTTTACGTACTAAAAGTGAAAATAATTGAAAAAAAATTTTCTTTTTAATAAAAATTTTCAAAACTTTTTTTAAGACATTTCATACAGTGAAAAATAATTTTTTTTTGCGAAACTGTCTAATTCTTTTTGTTTGAAACTAACGTCATTAAAAATTGTCTAAGAAAGTTTTTTTACGTACTAAAAGTGAAAATTATTGAAAAAAAATTGTCTTTTCAAAAAAATTTTTCCAAGACATTTCATACAGTGAAAAATAATTTTTTTTTGCGAAACTGTCTAATTTTTTTTGTTTGAAACTAACTTAATTAAAAATTGTCTAAGAAAGTTTTTTTACGTACTAAAAGTGAAAATTATTGAAAAAAATTGTCTTTTCAAAAAAAGTTTTCTAAGACATTTCATACAGTGAAAAATAATTTTTTTTTGCGAAACTGTCTAATTCTTTTTGTTTGAAACTAACGACATTAAAAATTGTCTAAGAAAGTTTTTTTACGTACTAAAAGTGAAAATTATTGAAAAAAATTTTCTTTTCAAGAAAAATTTTCAAAAATTTTTCTAAGACATTTCATACAGTGAAAAATAATTTTTTTTTGCGAAACTGTCTAATTCTTTTGTTTGAAACTAACGTCATTAAAAATTGTCTAAGAAAGTTTTTTTAAGTACTAAAAGTGAAAATTATTGAAAAAAAATTGTCTTTTCAAAAAAATTTTTCTAAGACATTTCATACAGTGAAAAATAATTTTTTTTGCGAAACTGTCTAATTCTTTTTGTTTGAAACTAACGTCATTAAAAATTGTCTAAGAAAGTTTTTTTACGTACTAAAAGTGAAAATTATTGAAAAAAAATTGTCTTTTTAAAAAAATTTTTCTAAGACATTTCATACAGTGAAAAATAATTTTTTTTTGTGAAACTGTCTAATTCGTTTTGTTTGAAACTAACGACATTAAAAACTGTCTAAGAAAGTTTTTTTAAGTACTAAAAGTGAAAATTATTGAAAAAAAATTGTCTTTTCAAAAAAATTTTTCTAAGACATTTCATACAGTGAAAAATAATTTTTTTTTGCGAAACTGTCTAATTCGTTTTGTTTGAAACTAACGTCATTAAAAATTGTCTAAGAAAGTTTTTTTACGTACTAAAAGTGAAAATTATTGAAAAAAAATTTTCTTTTCAAAAAAATTTTTCTAAGACATTTCATACAGTGAAAAATAATTTTTTTCTTGCGAAACTGTCTAATTCGTTTTGTTTGAAACTAACGTCATTACAAATTGTCTAAGAAAGTTTTTTTACGTACTAAAAGTGAAAATTATTGAAAAAAAATTTTCTTTTCCAAAAAAATTTCAAAAATTTTTCAAAGACATTTCATACAGTCAAAAATAATTTTTTTTTTGCGAAACTGTCTAATTCTTTTTGTTTGAAACTAACGTCATTACAAATTGTCTAAGAAAGTTTTTTTACGTACTAAAAGTGAAATTTATTGAAAAAAAATGTCTTTTCAAAAAAAATTTTCAAAAATTTTTCTAAGACATTTCATACAGTGAAAAATAATTTTTTTTTGCGAAACTGTCTAATTCTTTTTGTTTGAAACTAACGTCATTAAAAATTGTCTAAGAAAGCTTTTTTACGTACTAAAAGTGAAAATAATTAAAAAAAAATTTTTTTTTAATAAAAATTTTCAAAACTTTTTTTAAGACATTTCATACAGTGAAAAATAATTTTTTTTTGCGAAACTGTCTAATTCTTTTTGTTTGAAACTAACGTCATTAAAAATTGTCTAAGAAAGTTTTTTTACGTACTAAAAGTGAAAATTATTGAAAAAAAATTGTCTTTTCAAAAAAAGTTTTCCAAGACATTTCATACAGTGAAAAATAATTTTTTTTTGCGAAACTGTCTAATTTTTTTTGTTTGAAACTAACTTAATTAAAAATTGTCTAAGAAAGTTTTTTTACGTACTAAAAGTGAAAATTATTGAAAAAAATTTGTCTTTTCAAAAAAACTTTTCTAAGACATTTCATACAGTGAAAAATAATTTTTTTTTGCGAAACTGTCTAATTCTTTTTGTTTGAAACTAACGTCATTAAAAATTGTCTAAGAAAGTTTTTTTACGTACTAAAAGTGAAAATTATTGAAAAAAATATTCTTTTCAAGAAAAAATTTCAAAAATTTTTCTAAGACATTTCATACAGTGAAAAATAATTTTTTTTTGCGAAACTGTCTAATTCTTTTTGTTTGAAACTAACGTCATTAAAAATTGTCTAAGAAAGTTTTTTTAAGTACTAAAAGTGAAAATTATTGAAAGAAAATTGTCTTTTCAAAAAAATTTTTCTAAGACATTTCATACAGTGAAAAATAATTTTTTTTTGAGAAACTGTCTAATTCTTTTTGTTTGAAACTAACGTCATTAAAAACTGTCTAAGAAAGTTTTTTTACGTACTAAAAGTGAAAATTATTGAAAAAAAATTGTCTTTTCAAAAAAATTTTTCTAAGACATTTCATACAGTGAAAAATAATTTTTTTTTGCGAAACTGTCTAATTCGTTTTGTTTGAAACTAACGTCATTAAAAATTGTCTAAGAAAGTTTTTTTACGTACTAAAAGTGAAAATTATTGAAAAAAAATTTTCTTTTCAAAAAAATTTTTCTAAGACATTTCATACAGTGAAAAATAATTTTTTTTTGCGAAACTGTCTAATTCGTTTTGTTTGAAACTAACGTCATTACAAATTGTCTAAGAAAGTTTTTTTACGTACTAAAAGTGAAAATTATTGAAAAAAAATTTTCTTTTCCAAAAAAATTTCAAAAATTTTTCAAAGACATTTCATACAGTCAAAAATAATTTTTTTTTTGCGAAACTGTCTAATTCTTTTTGTTTGAAACTAACGTCATTACAAATTGTCTAAGAAAGTTTTTTTACGTACTAAAAGTGAAATTTATTGAAAAAAAATGTCTTTTCAAAAAAAATTTTCAAAAATTTTTCTAAGACATTTCATACAGAGAAAAATAATTTTTTTTTGCGAAACTGTCTAATTCTTTTTGTTTGAAACTAACGTCATTAAAAATTGTCTAAGAAACCTTTTTTACGTACTAAAAGTGAAAATAATTGAAAAAAAATTTTTTTTTTAATAAAAATTTTCAAAACTTTTTTTAAGACATTTCATACAGTGAAAAATAATTTTTTTTTGCGAAACTGTCTAATTCTTTTTGTTTGAAACTAACGTCATTAAAAATTGTCTAAGAAAGTTTTTTTACGTACTAAAAGTGAAAATTATTGAAAAAAAATTGTCTTTTCAAAAAAATTTTTCCAAGACATTTCATACAGTGAAAAATAATTTTTTTTTGCGAAACTGTCTAATTTTTTTTGTTTGAAACTAACTTAATTAAAAATTGTCTAAGAAAGTTTTTTTACGTACTAAAAGTGAAAATTATTGAAAAAAATTTGTCTTTTCAAAAAAACTTTTCTAAGACATTTCATACAGTGAAAAATAATTTTTTTTTGCGAAACTGTCTAATTCTTTTTGTTTGAAACTAACGTCATTAAAAATTGTCTAAGAAAGTTTTTTTACGTACTAAAAGTGAAAATTATTGAAAAAAATATTCTTTTCAAGAAAAAATTTCAAAAATTTTTCTAAGACATTTCATACAGTGAAAAATAATTTTTTTTTGCGAAACTGTCTAATTCTTTTTGTTTGAAACTAACGTCATTAAAAATTGTCTAAGAAAGTTGTTTTAAGTACTAAAAGTGAAAATTATTGAAAGAAAATTGTCTTTTCAAAAAAAGTTTTCTAAGACATTTCATACAGTGAAAAATAATTTTTTTTTGAGAAACTGTCTAATTCTTTTTGTTTGAAACTAACGTCATTAAAAACTGTCTAAGAAAATTTTTTACGTACTAAAAGTGAAAATTATTGAAAAAAAATTGTCTTTTCAAAAAAATTTTTCCAAGACATTTCATACAGTGAAAAATAATTTTTTTTTGCGAAACTGTCTAATTCGTTTTGTTTGAAACTAACGTCATTAAAAGTTGTCTAAGAAAGTTTTTTTACGTACTAAAAGTGAAAATTATTGAAAAAAAATTGTCTTTTCAAAAAAATTTTTCTAAGACATTTCATACAGTGAAAAATAATTTTTTTTTGCGAAACTGTCTAATTCTTTTTGTTTGAAACTAACGTCATTAAAAATTGTCTAAGAAAGTTTTTTTAAGTACTAAAAGTGAAAATTATTGAAAAAAAATTGTCTTTTCAAAAAAATTTTTCTAAGACATTTCATACAGTGAAAAATAATTTTTTTTTGTGAAACTGTCTAATTCGTTTTGTTTGAAACTAACGACATTAAAAATTGTCTAAGAAAGTTTTTTTACGTACTAAAAGTGAAAATTATTGAAAAAACCTTGTCTTTTCAAAAAAATTTTTCTAAGACATTTCATACAGTGAAAAATAATTTTTTTTTGCGAAACTGTCTAATTCGTTTTGTTTGAAACTAACGTCATTAAAAATTGTCTAAGAAAGTTTTTTTACGTACTAAAAGTGAAAATTATTGAAAAAAATTCGTCTTTTCAAAAAAACTTTTCTAAGACATTTCATAAAGTGAAAAATAATTTTTTTTTGAGAAACTGTCTAATTCTTTTTGTTTGAAACTAACGTCATTAAAAACTGTCTAAGAAAGTTTTTTTACGTACTAAAAGTGAAAATTATTGAAAAAAAATTGTCTTTTCAAAAAAATTTTTCCAAGACATTTCATACAGTGAAAAATAATTTTTTTTTGCGAAACTGTCTAATTCGTTTTGTTTGAAACTAACGTCATTAAAAATTGTCTAAGAAAGTTTTTTTACGTACTAAAAGTGAAAATTATTGAATAAAAATTGTCTTTTCAAAAAAATTTTTCTAAGACATTTCATACAGTGAAAAATAATTTTTTTTTGCGAAACTGTCTAATTCGTTTTGTTTGAAACTAACGTCATTAAAAATTGTCTAAGAAAGTTTTTTTACGTACTAAAAGTGAAAATTCTTGAAAAAAAATTGTCTTTTCAAAAAAATTTTTCTAAGACATTTCATACAGTGAAAAATAATTTTTTTTTGCGAAACTGTCTAATTCGTTTTGTTTGAAACTAACGTCATTAAAAATTGTCTAAGAAAATTTTTTTACGTACTAAAAGTGAAAATTATTGAAAAAAAATTGTCTTTTCAAAAAAATTTTTCTAAGACATTTCATACAGTGAAAAATAATTTTTTTTTGCGAAACCGTCTAATTCTTTTTGTTTGAAACTAACGTCATTAAAAATTGTCTAAGAAAGTTTTTTTACGTACTAAAAGTGAAAATTATTGAAAAAAAATTGTCTTTTCAAAAAAAGTTTTCTAAGACATTTCATACAGTAAAAAATAATTTTTTTTTGCGAAACTGTCTAATTCTTTTTGTTTGAAACTAACGTCATTAAAAATTGTCTAAGAAAGTTTTTTTACGTACTAAAAGTGAAAATTATTGAAAAAAAATTGTCTTTTCAAAAAAATTTTTCTAAGACATTTCATACAGTGAAAAATAATTTTTTTTTGCGAAACTGTCTAATTCTTTTTGTTTGAAACTAACGTCATTAAAAATTGTCTAAGAAAGTTTTTTTACGTACTAAAAGTGAAAATTATTGAAAAAAAATTGTCTTTTCAAAAAAATTTTTCCAAGACATTTCATACAGTGAAAAATAATTTTTTTTTGCGAAACTGTCTAATTTTTTTTGTTTGAAACTAACGTCATTAAAAATTGTCTAAGAAAGTTTTTTTACGTACTAAAAGTGAAAATTATTGAAAAAAATTTGTCTTTTCAAAAAAACTTTTCTAAGACATTTCATACAGTGAAAAATAATTTTTTTTTGCGAAACTGTCTAATTCTTTTTGTTTGATACTAACGTCATTAAAAATTGTCTAAGAAAGTTTTTTTAAGTACTAAAAGTGAAAATTATTGAAAAAAAATTGTCTTTTCAATAAAATTTTTCTAAGACATTTCATAAAGTGAAAAATAATTTTTTTTTGAGAAACTGTCTAATTCTTTTTGTTTGAAACTAACGTCATTAAAAACTGTCTAAGAAAGTTTTTTTACGTACTAAAAGTGAAAATTATTGAAAAAAAATTGTCTTTTCAAAAAAATTTTTCCAAGACATTTCATACAGTGAAAAAAAATTTTATTTTGCGAAACTGTCTAATTCGTTTTGTTTGAAACTAACGTCATTAAAAATTGTCTAAGAAAGTTTTTTTACGTACTAAAAGTGAAAATTATTGAAAAAAAATTGTCTTTTCAAAAAAATTTTTCTAAGACATTTCATACAGTGAAAAATAATTTTTTTTTGCGAAACTGTCTAATTCTTTTTGTTTGAAACTAACGTCATTAAAAATTGTCTAAGAAAGTTTTTTTAAGTACTAAAAGTGAAAATTATTGAAAAAAAATTGTCTTTTCAAAAAAACTTTTCTAAGACATTTCATACAGTGAAAAATAATTTTTTTTTGCGAAACTGTCTAATTCTTTTTGTTTGAAACTAACGTCATTAAAAATTGTCTAAGAAAGTTTTTTTAAGTACTAAACGTGAAAATTATTGAAAAAAATTGTCTTTTCAAAAAAATATTTCTAAGACATTTCATACAGTGAAAAATAATTTTTTTTTGCGAAACTGTCTAATTCGTTTTGTTTGAAACTAACGTCATTAAAAATTGTCTAAGAAAGTTTTTTTACGTACTAAAAGTGAAAATTATTGAAAAAAAATTGTCTTTTCAAAAAAATTTTTCTAAGACATTTCATACAGTGAAAAATAATTTTTTTTTGCGAAACTGTCAAAATCTTTTTGTTTGAAACTAACGTCATTAAAAACTGTCTAAGAAAGTTGTTTTACGTACTAAAAGTGAAAATTATTGAAAAAAAATTGTCTTTTCAAAAAAATTTTTCCAAGACATTTCATACAGTGAAAAATAATTTTTTTTTGCGAAACTGTCTAATTCGTTTTGTTTGAAACTAACGTCATTAAAAATTGTCTAAGAAAGTTTTTTTACGTACTAAAAGTGAAAATTATTGAAAAAAAATTGTCTTTTCAAAAAAATTTTTCTAAGACATTTCATACAGTGAAAAATAATTTTTTTTTGCGAAACTGTCTAATTCTTTTTGTTTGAAACTAACGTCATTAAAAATTGTCTAAGAAAGTTTTTTTACGTACTAAAAGTGAAAATTATTGAAAAAAATTGTCTTTTCAAGAAAAATTTTCAAAAATTTTTCTAAGACATTTCATACAGTGAAAAATAATTTTTTTTTGCGAAACTGTCTAATTCTTTTTGTTTGAAACTAACGTCATTAAAAATTGTCTAAGAAAGTTTTTTTACGTACTAAAAGTGAAAATTATTGAAAAAAAATTGTCTTTTCAAAAAAATTTTTCTAAGACATTTCATACAGTGAAAAATAATTTTTTTTTGCGAAACTGTCCAATTCGTTTTGTTTGAAACTAACGTCATTAAAAATTGTCTAAGAAAGTTTTTTTACGTACTAAAAGTGAAAATTATTGAAAAAAAATTTTCTTTTCAAAAAAATTTTTCCAAGACATTTCATACAGTGAAAAATAATTTTTTTTTGCGAAACTGTCTAATTCTTTTTGTTTGAAACTAACGTCATTAAAAATTGTCTAAGAAAGTTTTTTTACGTACTAAAAGTGAAAATTATTGAAAAAAAATTGTCTTTTCAAAAAAACTTTTCTAAGACATTTCATACAGTGAAAAATAATTTTTTTTTGCGAAACTGTCTAATTCTTTTTGTTTGAAACTAACGTCATTAAAAATTGTCTAAGAAAGTTTTTTTAAGTACTAAAAGTGAAAATTATTGAAAAAAAATTGTCTTTTCAAAAAAACTTTTCTAAGACATTTCATACAGTGAAAACTAATTTTTTTTTGCGAAACTGTCAAAATCTTTTTGTTTGAAACTAACGTCATTAAAAACTGTCTAAGGAAGTTGTTTTACGTACTAAAAGTGAAAATTATTGAAAAAAAATTGTCTTTTCAAAAAAATTTTTCTAAGACATTTCATACAGTCAAAAATAATTTTTTTTTGCGAAACTGTCTAATTCGTTTTGTTTGAAACTAACGTCATTGCAAATTGTCTAAGAAAGTTTCTTTACGTACTAAAAGTGAAAATTATTGAAAAAAAATTGTCTTTTCAAAAAAATTTTTCTAAGACATTTCATACAGTGAAAAATAATTTTTTTTTGCGAAACTGTCTAATTCTTTTTGTTTGAAACTAACGTCATTAAAAATTGTCTAAGAAAGTTTTTTTACGTACTAAAAGTGAAAATTATTGAAAAAAATTTTCTTTTCAAGAAAAATTTTCAAAAATTTTTCTAAGACATTTCATACAGTGAAAAATAATTTTTTTTTGCGAAACTGTCTAATTCGTTTTGTTTGAAACTAACGTCATTAAAAATTGTCTAAGAAAGTTTTTTTACGTACTAAAAGTGAAAATTATTGAAAAAAAATTGTCTTTTCAAAAAAATTTTTCTAAGACATTTCATACAGTGAAAAATAATTTTTTTTTACGAAACTGTCTAATTCTTTTTGTTTGAAACTAACGTCATTAAAAATTGTCTAAGAAAGTTTTTTTACGTACTAAAAGTGAAAATTATTGAAAAAAAATTGTCTTTTCAAAAAAATTTTTCAAAGACATTTCATACAGTGAAAAATAATTTTTTTTTGCAAAACTGTCTAATTCTTTTTGTTTGAAACTAACGTCATTAAAAATTGTCTAAGAAAGTTTTTTTACGTACTAAAAGTGAAAATTATTGAAAAAAATTTTCTTTTCAAGAAAAATTTTCAAAAACTTTTCTAAGACATTTCATACAGTGAAAAATAATTTTTTTTTGCGAAACTGTCTAATTCGATTTGTTTGAAACTAACGTCATTAAAAATTGTCTAAGAAAGTTTTTTTACGTACTAAAAGTGAAAATTATTGAAAAAAAATTTTCTTTTCAAAAAAATTTTTCCAAGACATTTCATACAGTGAAAAATAATTTTTTTTTGCGAAACTGTCTAATTCTTTTTGTTTGAAACTAACGTCATTAAAAATTGTCTAAGAAAGTTTTTTTACGTACTAAAAGTGAAAATTATTGAAAAAAAATTATCTTTTCAAAAAAATTTTTCTAAGACATTTCATACAGTGAAAAATAATTTTTTTTTGCGAAACTGTCTAATTCTTTTTGTTTGAAACTAACGTCATTAAAAATTGTCTAACAAAGTTTTTTTACGTACTAAAAGTGAAAATTATTGAAAAAACATTGTCTTTTCAAAAAAATTTTCAAAAATTTTTCTAAGACATTTCATACAGTGAAAAATAATTTTTTTTTGCGAAACTGTCTAATTCTTTTTGTTTGAAACTAACGTCTATAAAAATTGTCTAAGAAAGTTTTTTTAAGTACTAAAAGTGAAAATTATTGAAAAAAAATTGTCTTTTCAAAAAAATTTTTCTAAGACATTTCATACAGTGAAAAACAATTTTTTTTTGCGAAACTGTCTAATTCGTTTTGTTTGAAACTAACGTCATTAAAAATTGTCTAAGAAAGTTTTTTTACGTACTAAAAGTGAAAATTATTGAAAAAAATTTTCTTTTCCAAAAAAAACTTTTCTAAGACATTTCATACAGTGAAAAATAATTTTTTTTTGCGAAACTGTCTAATTCTTTTTGTTTGAAACTAACGTCATTAAAAATTGTCTAAGAAAGTTTTTTTAAGTACTAAAAGGGAAAACTATTGAAAAAAAATTGTCTTTTCAAAAAAATTTTTCTAAGACATTTCATACAGTGAAAAATAATTTTTTTTTTTGCGAAACTGTCTAATTCGTTTTGTTTGAAACTAACGTCATTAAAAATTGTCTAAGAAAGTTTTTTTACGTACTAAAAGTGAAAATTATTGAAAAAAAATTTTCTTTTCAAAAAAATTTTTCTAAGACATTTCATACAGTGAAAAATAATTTTTTTTTGCGAAACCGTCTAATTCTTTTTGTTTGAAACTAACGTCATTAAAAATTGTCTAAGAAAGTTTTTTTACGTACTAAAAGTGAAAATTATTGAAAAAAATTGTCTTTTCAAAAAAAGTTTTCTAAGACATTTCATACAGTGAAAAATAATTTTTTTTTGCGAAACTGTCTAATTCTTTTTGTTTGAAACTAACGACATTAAAAATTGTCTAAGAAAGTTTTTTTAAGTACTAAAAGTGAAAATTATTGAAAAAAAATTGTCTTTTTAAAAAAATTTTTCTAAGACATTTCATACAGTGAAAAATAATTTTTTTTTGCGAAACTGTCTAATTCTTTTTGTTTGAAACTAACGTCATTAAAAATTGTCTAAGAAAGTTTTTTTAAGTACTAAAAGTGAAAATTATTGAAAAAAAATTGTCTTTTCAAAAAAACTTTTCTAAGACATTTTATACAGTGAAAACTAATTTTTTTTTGCGAAACTGTCAAAATCTTTTTGTTTGAAACTAACGTCATTAAAAACTGTCTAAGGAAGTTGTTTTACGTACTAAAAGTGAAAATTATTGAAAAAAAATTGTCTTTTCAAAAAAATTTTTCCAAGACATTTCATACAGTGAAAACTAATTTTTTTTTGCGAAACTGTCTAATTCTTTTTGTTTGAAACTAACGTCATTAAAAATTGTCTAAGAAAGGTTTTTTACGTACTAAAAGTGAAAATTATTGAAAAAACATTGTCTTTTCAAAAAAATTTTTCTAAGACATTTCATACAGTGAAAAATATTTTTTTTCTTGCGAAACTGTCTAATTCTTTTTGTTTGAAACTAACGTCATTACAAATTGTCTAAGAAAGTTTTTTTACGTACTAAAAGTGAAAATTATTGAAAAAAAATTTTCTTTTTAAAAAAAATTTCAAAAATTTTTCAAAGACACATCATACAGTCAAAAATAATTTTTTTTTTGCGAAACTGTCTAATTCTTTTTGTTTGAAACTAACGTCATTACAAATTGTCTAAGAAAGCTTTTTTACGTACTAAAAGTGAAATTTATTGAAAAAAATTGTCTTTTCAAAAAAAATTTTCAAAAATTTTTCTAAGACATTTCATACAGTGAAAAATAATTTTTTTTTGCGAAACTGTCTAATTCTTTTTGTTTGAAACTAACGTCATTAAAAATTGTCTAAGAAAGCTTTTTTACGTACTAAAAGTGAAAATAATTGAAAAAAAATTTTCTTTTTAATAAAACTTTTCAAAACTTTTTTTAAGACATTTCATACAGTGAAAAATAATTTTTTTTTGCGAAACTGTCTAATTCTTTTTGTTTGAAACTAACGTCATTAAAAATTGTCTAAGAAAGTTTTTTTACGTACTAAAAGTGAAAATTATTGAAAAAAAATTGTCTTTTCAAAAAAATTTTTCCAAGACATTTCATACAGTGAAAAATAATTTTTTTTTGCGAAACTGTCTAATTTTTTTTGTTTGAAACTAACTTAATTAAAAATTGTCTAAGAAAGTTTTTTTACGTACTAAAAGTGAAAATTATTGAAAAAAATTGTCTTTTCAAAAAAAGTTTTCTAAGACATTTCATACAGTGAAAAATAATTTTTTTTTGCGAAACTGTCTAATTCTTTTTGTTTGAAACTAACGACATTAAAAATTGTCTAAGAAAGTTTTTTTACGTACTAAAAGTGAAAATTATTGAAAAAAATTTTCTTTTCAAGAAAAATTTTCAAAAATTTTTCTAAGACATTTCATACAGTGAAAAATAATTTTTTTTTTCGAAACTGTCTAATTCTTTTGTTTGAAACTAACGTCATTAAAAATTGTCTAAGAAAGTTTTTTTAAGTACTAAAAGTGAAAATTATTGAAAAAAAATTGTCTTTTCAAAAAAATTTTTCTAAGACATTTCATACAGTGAAAAATAATTTTTTTTGCGAAACTGTCTAATTCTTTTTGTTTGAAACTAACGTCATTAAAAATTGTCTAAGAAAGTTTTTTTACGTACTAAAAGTGAAAATTATTGAAAAAAAATTGTCTTTTTAAAAAAGTTTTTCTAAGACATTTCATACAGTGAAAAATAATTTTTTTTTGTGAAACTGTCTAATTCGTTTTGTTTGAAACTAACGACATTAAAAATTGTCTAAGAAAGTTTTTTTAAGTACTAAAAGTGAAAATTATTGAAAAAAAATTGTCTTTTCAAAAAAATTTTTCTAAGACATTTCATACAGTGAAAAATAATTTTTTTTTGCGAAACTGTCTAATTCGTTTTGTTTGAAACTAACGTCATTAAAAATTGTCTAAGAAAGTTTTTTTACGTACTAAAAGTGAAAATTATTGAAAAAAAATTTTCTTTTCAAAAAAATTTTTCTAAGACATTTCATACAGTGAAAAATAATTTTTTTCTTGCGAAACTGTCTAATTCGTTTTGTTTGAAACTAACGTCATTAAAAATTGTCTAAGAAAGTTTTTTTACGTACTAAAAGTGAAAATTATTGAAAAAAAATTTTCTTTTCCAAAAAAATTTCAAAAATTTTTCAAAGACATTTCATACAGTCAAAAATAATTTTTTTTTTGCGAAACTGTCTAATTCTTTTTGTTTGAAACTAACGTCATTACAAATTGTCTAAGAAAGTTTTTTTACGTACTAAAAGTGAAATTTATTGAAAAAAAATGTCTTTTCAAAAAAAATTTTCAAAAATTTTTCTAAGACATTTCATACAGTGAAAAATAATTTTTTTTTGCGAAACTGTCTAATTCTTTTTGTTTGAAACTAACGTCATTAAAAATTGTCTAAGAAAGCTTTTTTACGTACTAAAAGTGAAAATAATTGAAAAAAAATTTTTTTTTTAATAAAAATTTTCAAAACTTTTTTTAAGACATTTCATACAGTGAAAAATAATTTTTTTTTGCGAAACTGTCTAATTCTTTTTGTTTGAAACTAACGTCATTAAAAATTGTCTAAGAAAGTTTTTTTACGTACTAAAAGTGAAAATTATTGAAAAAAAATTGTCTTTTCAAAAAAATTTTTCCAAGACATTTCATACAGTGAAAAATAATTTTTTTTTGCGAAACTGTCTAATTTTTTTTGTTTGAAACTAACTTAATTAAAAATTGTCTAAGAAAGTTTTTTTACGTACTAAAAGTGAAAATTATTGAAAAAAATTTGTCTTTTCAAAAAAACTTTTCTAAGACATTTCATACAGTGAAAAATAATTTTTTTTTGCGAAACTGTCTAATTCTTTTTGTTTGAAACTAACGTCATTAAAAATTGTCTAAGAAAGTTTTTTTACGTACTAAAAGTGAAAATTATTGAAAAAAATATTCTTTTCAAGAAAAAATTTCAAAAATTTTTCTAAGACATTTCATACAGTGAAAAATAATTTTTTTTTGCGAAACTGTCTAATTCTTTTTGTTTGAAACTAACGTCATTAAAAATTGTCTAAGAAAGTTTTTTTAAGTACTAAAAGTGAAAATTATTGAAAGAAAATTGTCTTTTCAAAAAAATTTTTCTAAGACATTTCATACAGTGAAAAATAATTTTTTTTTGAGAAACTGTCTAATTCTTTTTGTTTGAAACTAACGTCATTAAAAACTGTCTAAGAAAGTTTTTTTACGTACTAAAAGTGAAAATTATTGAAAAAAAATTGTCTTTTCAAAAAAATTTTTCCAAGACATTTCATACAGTGAAAAATAATTTTTTTTTGCGAAACTGTCTAATTCGTTTTGTTTGAAACTAACGTCATTAAAAGTTGTCTAAGAAAGTTTTTTTACGTACTAAAAGTGAAAATTATTGAAAAAAAATTGTCTTTTCAAAAAAATTTTTCTAAGACATTTCATACAGTGAAAAATAATTTTTTTTTGCGAAACTGTCTAATTCTTTTTGTTTGAAACTAACGTCATTAAAAATTGTCTAAGAAAGTTTTTTTAAGTACTAAAAGTGAAAATTATTGAAAAAAAATTGTCTTTTCAAAAAAATTTTTCTAAGACATTTCATACAGTGAAAAATAATTTTTTTTTGTGAAACTGTCTAATTCGTTTTGTTTGAAACTAACGACATTAAAAATTGTCTAAGAAAGTTTTTTTACGTACTAAAAGTGAAAATTATTGAAAAAACCTTGTCTTTTCAAAAAAATTTTTCTAAGACATTTCATACAGTGAAAAATAATTTTTTTTTGCGAAACTGTCTAATTCGTTTTGTTTGAAACTAACGTCATTAAAAATTGTCTAAGAAAGTTTTTTTACGTACTAAAAGTGAAAATTATTGATAAAAAATTTACTTTTCAAAAAAATTTTTCTAAGACATTTCATACAGTGAAAAATAATTTTTTTTGCGAAACTGTCTAATTCTTTTTGTTTGAAACTAACGTCATTAAAAATTGTCTAAGAAAGTTTTTTTACGTACTAAAAGTGAAAATTATTGAAAAAAAATTGTCTTTTCAAAAAAATTTTTCTAAGACATTTCATACAGTGAAAAAGAATTTTTTTTAGCGAAACTGTCTAATTCGTTTTGTTTGAAACTAACGTCATTAAAAATGGTCTAAGAAAGTTTTTTTACGTACTAAAAGTGAAAATTATTGAAAAAAAATTAACTTTTCAAAAAAATTTTTCTAAGACATTTCATACAGTGAAAAATAATTTTTTTTTGCGAAGCTGTCTAATTCTTTTTGTTTGAAACTAACGTCATTAAAAATTGTCTAAGAAAGTTTTTTTAAGTACTAAAAGTGAAAATTATTGAAAAAAAATTGTCTTTTCAAAAAAATTTTTCTAAGACATTTCATACAGTGAAAAATAATTTTTTTTTGAGAAACTGTCTAATTCTTTTTGTTTGAAACTAACGTCATTAAAAACTGTTTAAGAAAGTTTTTTTACGTACTAAAAGTGAAAATTATTGAAAAAAAATTGTCTTTTCAAAAAAATTTTTCCAAGACATTTCATACAGTAAAAAATAATTTTTTTTTGCGAAACTGTCTAATTCGTTTTGTTTGAAACTAACGTCATTAAAAATTGTCTAAGAAAGTTTTTTTAAGTACTAAAAGTGAAAATTATTGAAAAAAAATTGTCTTTTCAAAAAAATTTTTCTAAGACATTTCATACAGTGAAAAATAATTTTTTTTTGCGAAACTGTCTAAATCGTTTTGTTTGAAACTAACGTCATCAAAAATTGTCTAAGAAAGTTTTTTTACGTACTAAAAGTGAAAATTATTGAAAAAAACTTTTCTTTTCAAAAAAATTTTTCTAAGACATTTCATACAGTGAAAAATAATTTTTTTTTGCGAAACCGTCTAATTCTTTTTGTTTGAAACTAACGTCATTAAAAATTGTCTAAGAAAGTTTTTTTACGTACTAAAAGTGAAAATTATTGATAAAAAATTAACTTTTCAAAAAAAATTTTCTAAGACATTTCATACAGTGAAAAATAATTTTTTTTGCGAAACTGTCTAATTCTTTTTGTTTGAAACTAACGTCATTAAAAATTGTCTAAGAAAGTTTTTTTACGTACTAAAAGTGAAAATTATTGAAAAAAAATTGTCTTTTCAAAAAAATTTTTCTAAGACATTTCATACAGTGAAAAATAATTTTTTTTTGCGAAACTGTCTAATTCGTTTTGTTTGAAACTAACGTCATTAAAAATGGTCTAAGAAAGTTTTTTTACGTACTAAAAGTGAAAATTATTGAAAAAAAATTAACTTTTCAAAAAAATTTTTCTAAGACATTTCATACAGTGAAAAATAATTTTTTTTTGCGAAACTGTCTAATTCTTTTTGTTTGAAACTAACGTCATTAAAAATTGTCTAAGAAAGTTTTTTTAAGTACTAAAAGTGAAAATTATTGAAAAAAAATTGTCTTTTCAAAAAAATTTTTCTAAGACATTTCATACAGTGAAAAATAATTTTTTTTTGAGAAACTGTCTAATTCGTTTTGTTTGAAACTAACGTCATTAAAAACTGTCTAAGAAAGTTTTTTTACGTACTAAAAGTGAAAATTATTGAAAAAAAATTAACTTTTCAAAAAAATTTTTCTAAGACATTTCATACAGTGAAAAATAATTTTTTTTTGCGAAACTGTCTAATTCTTTTTGTTTGAAACTAACGTCATTAAAAATTGTCTAAGAAAGTTTTTTTACGTACTAAAAGTGAAAATTATTGAAAAAAAATTAACTTTTCAAAAAAATTTTTCTAAGACATTTCATACAGTGAAAAATAATTTTTTTTTGAGAAACTGTCTAATTCTTTTTGTTTGAAACTAACGTCATTAAAAACTGTCTAAGAAAGTTTTTTTACGTACTAAAAGTGAAAATTATTGAAAAAAAATTGTCTTTTCAAAAAAATTTTTCCAAGACATTTCATACAGTGAAAAATAATTTTTTTTTGCGAAACTGTCTAATTCGTTTTGTTTGAAACTAACGTCATTAAAAATTGTCTAAGAAAGTTTTTTTACGTACTAAAAGTGAAAATTATTGAAAAAACCTTGTCTTTTCAAAAAAATTTTTCTAAGACATTTCATACAGTGAAAAATATTTTTTTTCTTGCGAAACTGTCTAGTTTTTTTTGTTTGAAACTAACGTCATTACAAATTGTCTAAGAAAGTTTTTTTACGTACTAAAAGTGAAAATTATTGAAAAAAAATTTTCTTTTCCAAAAAAACTTTTCTAAGACATTTCATACAGTGAAAAATAATTTTTTTTTGCGAAACTGTCTAATTCTTTTTGTTTGAAACTAACGTCATTAAAAATTGTCTAAGAAAGTTTTTTTAAGTACTAAAAGTGAAAATTATTGAAAAAAAATTGTCTTTTCAAGAAAAATTTTCTAAGACATTTCATACAGTGAAAAATAATTTTTTTTTGCGAAACTGTCTAATTCGTTTTGTTTGAAACTAACGTCATTAAAAATTGTCTAAGAAAGTTTTTTTACGTACTAAAAGTGAAAATTATTGAAAAAAAATTGTCTTTTCAAAAAAATTTTTCTAAGACATTTCATACAGTGAAAAATAATTTTTTTTTGCGAAACTGTCTAATTCATTTTGTTTGAAACTAACGTCATTAAAAATTGTCTAAGAAAGTTTTTTAACGTACTAAAAGTGAAAATTATTGAAAAAACCTTGTCTTTTCAAAAAAATTTTTCTAAGACATTTCATACAGTGAAAAATAATTTTTTTTGCGAAACTGTCTAATTCGTTTTGTTTGAAACTAACGTCATTAAAAATTGTCTAAGAAAGTTTTTTTACGTACTAAAAGTGAAAATTATTGATAAAAAATTAACTTTTCAAAAAAATTTTTCTAAGACATTTCATACAGTGAAAAATAATTTTTTTTTGCGAAACTGTCTAATTCTTTTTGTTTGAAACTAACGTCATTAAAAATTGTCTAAGAAAGTTTTTTTACGTACTAAAAGTGAAAATTATTGAAAAAAAATTGTCTTTTCAAAAAAATTTTTCTAAGACATTTCATAAAGTGAAAAATAATTTTTTTTTGCGAAACTGTCTAATTCGTTTTGTTTGAAACTAATGTCATTAAAAATTGTCTAAGAAAGTTTTTTTACGTACTAAAAGTGAAAATTATTGAAAAAAAATTAACTTTTCAAAAAAATTTTTCTAAGACATTTCATACAGTGAAAAATAATTTTTTTTTGCGAAACTGTCTAATTCTTTTTGTTTGAAACTAACGTCATTAAAAATTGTCTAAGAAAGTTTTTTTAAGTACTAAAAGTGAAAATTATTGAAAAAAAATTGTCTTTTCAAAAAAATTTTTCTAAGACATTTCATACAGTGAAAAATAATTTTTTTTTGAGAAACTGTCTAATTCTTTTTGTTTGAAACTAACGTCATTAAAAACTGTCTAAGAAAGTTTTTTTACGTACTAAAAGTGAAAATTATTGAAAAAAAATTGTCTTTTCAAAAAAATTTTTCCAAGACATTTCATACAGTGAAAAATAATTTTTTTTGCAAAACTGTCTAATTCGTTTTGTTTGAAACTAACGTCATTAAAAATTGTCTAAGAAAGTTTTTTTACGTACTAAAAGTGAAAATTATTGAAAAAAAATTGTCTTTTCAAAAAAATTTTTCTAAGACATTTCATACAGTGAAAAATAATTTTTTTTTGCGAAACTGTCTAATTCTTTTTGTTTGAAACTAACGTCATTAAAAATTGTCTAAGAAAGTTTTTTTACGTACTAAAAGTGAAAATTATTGAAAAAAAATTGTCTTTTCAAAAAAATTTTTCTAAGACATTTCATAAAGTGAAAAATAATTTTTTTTTGCGAAACTGTCTAATTCGTTTTGTTTGAAACTAATGTCATTAAAAATTGTCTAAGAAAGTTTTTTTACGTACTAAAAGTGAAAATTATTGAAAAAAAACTAACTTTTCAAAAAAATTTTTCTAAGACATTTCATACAGTGAAAAATAATTTTTTTTTGCGAAACTGTCTAATTCTTTTTGTTTGAAACTAACGTCATTAAAAATTGTCTAAGAAAGTTTTTTTAAGTACTAAAAGTGAAAATTATTGAAAAAAAATTGTCTTTTCAAAAAAATTTTTCTAAGACATTTCATACAGTGAAAAATAATTTTTTTTTGAGAAACTGTCTAATTCTTTTTGTTTGAAACTAACGTCATTAAAAACTGTCTAAGAAAGTTTTTTTACGTACTAAAAGTGAAAATTATTGAAAAAAAATTGTCTTTTCAAAAAAATTTTTCCAAGACATTTCATACAGTGAAAAATAATTTTTTTTTGCAAAACTGTCTAATTCGTTTTGTTTGAAACTAACGTCATTAAAAATTGTATAAGAAAGTTTTTTTACGTACTAAAAGTGAAAATTATTGAAAAAAAATTGTCTTTTCAAAAAAATTTTTCTAAGACATTTCATACAGTGAAAAATAATTTTTTTTTGCGAAACTGTCTAATTCTTTTTGTTTGAAACTAACGTCATTAAAAATTGTCTAAGAAAGTTTTTTTAAGTACTAAAAGTGAAAATTATTGAAAAAAAATTGTCTTTTCAAAAGAATTTTTCTAAGACATTTCATACAGTGAAAAATAATTTTTTTTTGTGAAACTGTCTAATTCGTTTTGTTTGAAACTAACGACATTAAAAATTGTCTAAGAAAGTTTTTTTACTTACTAAAAGTGTAAATTATTGAAAAAAAATTGTCTTTACAAAAAAATTTTTCTAAGACATTTCATACAGTGAAAAATAATATTTTTTTGCGAAACTGTCTAATTCTTTTTGTTTGAAACTAACGTCATTAAAAATTGTCTAAGAAAGTTTTTTTACGTACTAAAAGTGAAAATTATTGAAAAAACATTGTCTTTTCAAAAAAATTTTTCTAAGATATTTCATACAGTGAAAAATATTTTTTTTCTTGCGAAACTGTCTAATTCTTTTTGTTTGAAACTAACGTCATTACAAATTGTCTAAGAAAGTTTTTTTACGTACTAAAAGTGAAAATTATTGAAAAAAAATTTTCTTTTCCAAAAAAATTTCAAAAATTTTTCTAAGACATTTCATACAGTCAAAAATAATTTTTTTTTTGCGAAACTGTCTAATTCTTTTTGTTTGAAACTAACGTCATTACAAATTGTCTAAGAAAGTTTTTTTACGTACTAAAAGTGAAATTTATTGAAAAAAATTGTCTTTTCAAAAAAAATTTTCAAAAATTTTTCTAAGACATTTCATACAGTGAAAAATAATTTTTTTTTGCGAAACTGTCTAATTCTTTTTGTTTGAAACTAACGTCATTAAAAATTGTCTAAGAAAGCTTTTTTACGTACTAAAAGTAAAAATAATTGAAAAAAAACTTTCTTTTTAATAAAAATTTTCAAAACTTTTTTTAAGACATTTCATACAGTGAAAAATAATTTTTTTTTGCGAAACTGTCTAATTCTTTTTGTTTGAAACTAACGTCATTAAAAATTGTCTAAGAAAGTTTTTTTACGTACTAAAAGTGAAAATTATTGAAAAAAATTGTCTTTTCAAAAAAATTTTTCTAAGACATTTCATACAGTGAAAAATAATTTTTTTTTGCGAAACTGTCTAATTCTTTTTGTTTGAAACTAACGTCATTAAAAATTGTCTAAGAAAGTTTTTTTACGTACTAAAAGTGAAAATTATTGAAAAAAAATTGTCTTTTCAAAAAAATTTTTCTAAGACATTTCATAAAGTGAAAAATAATTTTTTTTTGCGAAACTGTCTAATTCGTTTTGTTTGAAACTAATGTCATTAAAAATTGTCTAAGAAAGTTTTTTTACGTACTAAAAGTGAAAATTATTGAAAAAAAACTAACTTTTCAAAAAAATTTTTCTAAGACATTTCATACAGTGAAAAATAATTTTTTTTTGCGAAACTGTCTAATTCTTTTTGTTTGAAACTAACGTCATTAAAAATTGTCTAAGAAAGTTTTTTTAAGTACTAAAAGTGAAAATTATTGAAAAAAAATTGTCTTTTCAAAAAAATTTTTCTAAGACATTTCATACAGTGAAAAATAATTTTTTTTTGAGAAACTGTCTAATTCTTTTTGTTTGAAACTAACGTCATTAAAAACTGTCTAAGAAAGTTTTTTTACGTACTAAAAGTGAAAATTATTGAAAAAAAATTGTCTTTTCAAAAAAATTTTTCCAAGACATTTCATACAGTGAAAAATAATTTTTTTTTGCAAAACTGTCTAATTCGTTTTGTTTGAAACTAACGTCATTAAAAATTGTATAAGAAAGTTTTTTTACGTACTAAAAGTGAAAATTATTGAAAAAAAATTGTCTTTTCAAAAAAATTTTTCTAAGACATTTCATACAGTGAAAAATAATTTTTTTTTGCGAAACTGTCTAATTCTTTTTGTTTGAAACTAACGTCATTAAAAATTGTCTAAGAAAGTTTTTTTAAGTACTAAAAGTGAAAATTATTGAAAAAAAATTGTCTTTTCAAAAGACTTTTTCTAAGACATTTCATACAGTGAAAAATAATTTTTTTTTGTGAAACTGTCTAATTCGTTTTGTTTGAAACTAACGACATTAAAAATTGTCTAAGAAAGTTTTTTTACGTACTAAAAGTGTAAATTATTGAAAAAAAATTGTCTTTTCAAAAAAATTTTTCTAAGACATTTCATACAGTGAAAAATAATATTTTTTTGCGAAACTGTCTAATTCTTTTTGTTTGAAACTAACGTCATTAAAAATTGTCTAAGAAAGTTTTTTTACGTACTAAAAGTGAAAATTATTGAAAAAACATTGTCTTTTCAAAAAAATTTTTCTAAGATATTTCATACAGTGAAAAATATTTTTTTTCTTGCGAAACTGTCTAATTCTTTTTGTTTGAAACTAACGTCATTACAAATTGTCTAAGAAAGTTTTTTTACGTACTAAAAGTGAAAATTATTGAAAAAAAATTTTCTTTTCTAAAAAAATTTCAAAAATTTTTCAAAGACATTTCATACAGTCAAAAATAATTTTTTTTTTGCGAAACTGTCTAATTCTTTTTGTTTGAAACTAACGTCATTACAAATTGTCTAAGAAAGTTTTTTTACGTACTAAAAGTGAAAATTATTGAAAAAAATTGTCTTTTCAAAAAAAATTTTCAAAAATTTTTCTAAGACATTTCATACAGTGAAAAATAATTTTTTTTTGCGAAACTGTCTAATTCTTTTTGTTTGAAACTAACGTCATTAAAAATTGTCTAAGAAAGCTTTTTTACGTACTAAAAGTAAAAATAATTGAAAAAAAATTTTCTTTTTAATAAAAATTTTCAAAACTTTTTTTAAGACATTTCATACAGTGAAAAATAATTTTTTTTTGCGAAACTGTCTAATTCTTTTTGTTTGAAACTAACGTCATTAAAAATTGTCTAAGAAAGTTTTTTTACGTACTAAAAGTGAAAATTATTGAAAAAAAATTGTCTTTTCAAAAAAATTTTTCCAAGACATTTCATACAGTGAAAAATAATTTTTTTTTGCGAAACTGTCTAATTTTTTTTGTTTGAAACTAACTTAATTAAAAATTGTCTAAGAAAGTTTTTTTACGTACTAAAAGTGAAAATTATTGAAAAAAATTGTCTTTTCAAAAAAAGTTTTCTAAGACATTTCATACAGTGAAAAATAATTTTTTTTGCGAAACTGTCTAATTCTTTTTGTTTGAAACTAACGACATTAAAAATTGTCTAAGAAAGTTTTTTTACGTACTAAAAGTGAAAATTATTGAAAAAAATTTTCTTTTCAAGAAAAATTTTCAAAAATTTTTCTAAGACATTTCATACAGTGAAAAATAATTTTTTTTTGCGAAACTGTCTAATTCTTTTGTTTGAAACTAACGTCATTAAAAATTGTCTAAGAAAGTTTTTTTAAGTACTAAAAGTGAAAATTATTGAAAAAAAATTGTCTTTTCAAAAAAATTTTTCTAAGACATTTCATACAGTGAAAAATAATTTTTTTTGCGAAACTGTCTAATTCTTTTTGTTTGAAACTAACGTCATTAAAAATTGTCTAAGAAAGTTTTTTTACGTACTAAAAGTGAAAATTATTGAAAAAAAATTGTCTTTTTAAAAAAATTTTTCTAAGACATTTCATACAGTGAAAAATAATTTTTTTTTGTGAAACTGTCTAATTCGTTTTGTTTGAAACTAACGACATTAAAAATTGTCTAAGAAAGTTTTTTTAAGTACTAAAAGTGAAAATTATTGAAAAAAAATTGTCTTTTCAAAAAAATTTTTCTAAGACATTTCATACAGTGAAAAACAATTTTTTTTTGCGAAACTGTCTAATTCGTTTTGTTTGAAACTAACGTCATTAAAAATTGTCTAAGAAAGTTTTTTTACGTACTAAAAGTGAAAATTATTGAAAAAAAATTTTCTTTTCAAAAAAATTTTTCTAAGACATTTCATACAGTGAAAAATATTTTTTTTCTTGCGAAACTGTCTAATTCGTTTTGTTTGAAACTAACGTCATTACAAATTGTCTAAGAAAGTTTTTTTACGTACTAAAAGTGAAATTTATTGAAAAAAAATGTCTTTTCAAAAAAAATTTTCAAAAATTTTTCTAAGACATTTCATACAGTGAAAAATAATTTTTTTTTGCGAAACTGTCTAATTCTTTTTGTTTGAAACTAACGTCATTAAAAATTGTCTAAGAAAGCTTTTTTACGTACTAAAAGTGAAAATAATTGAAAAAAAATTTTCTTTTTAATAAAAATTTTCAAAACTTTTTTTAAGACATTTCATACAGTGAAAAATAATTTTTTTTTGCGAAACTGTCTAATTCTTTTTGTTTGAAACTAACGTCATTAAAAATTGTCTAAGAAAGTTTTTTTACGTACTAAAAGTGAAAATTATTGAAAAAAAATTGTCTTTTCAAAAAAATTTTTCCAAGACATTTCATACAGTGAAAAATAATTTTTTTTTGCGAAACTGTCTAATTTTTTTTGTTTGAAACTAACTTAATTAAAAATTGTCTAAGAAAGTTTTTTTACGTACTAAAAGTGAAAATTATTGAAAAAAATTTGTCTTTTCAAAAAAACTTTTCTAAGACATTTCATACAGTGAAAAATAATTTTTTTTTGCGAAACTGTCTAATTCTTTTTGTTTGAAACTAACGTCATTAAAAATTGTCTAAGAAAGTTTTTTTACGTACTAAAAGTGAAAATTATTGAAAAAAATATTCTTTTCAAGAAAAATTTCAAAAATTTTTCTAAGACATTTCATACAGTGAAAAATAATTTTTTTTTTGCGAAACTGTCTAATTCTTTTTGTTTGAAACTAACGTCATTAAAAATTGTCTAAGAAAGTTTTTTTAAGTGCTAAAAGTGAAAATTATTGAAAAAAAATTGTCTTTTCAAAAAAATTTTTCTAAGACATTTCATACAGTGAAAAATAATTTTTTTTTGAGAAACTGTCTAATTCTTTTTGTTTGAAACTAACGTCATTAAAAACTGTCTAAGAAAGTTTTTTTACGTACTAAAAGGGAAAATTATTGAAAAAAAATTGTCTTTTCAAAAAAATTTTTCCAAGACATTTCATACAGTGAAAAATAATTTTTTTTTGCGAAACTGTCTAATTCGTTTTGTTTGAAACTAACGTCATTAAAAGTTGTCTAAGAAAGTTTTTTTACGTACTAAAAGTGAAAATTATTGAAAAAAAATTGTCTTTTCAAAAAAATTTTTCTAAGACATTTCATACAGTGAAAAATAATTTTTTTTTGCGAAACTGTCTAATTCTTTTTGTTTGAAACTAACGTCATTAAAAATTGTCTAAGAAAGTTTTTTTAAGTACTAAAAGTGAAAATTATTGAAAAAACCTTGTCTTTTCAAAAAAATTTTTCTAAGACATTTCATACAGTGAAAAATAATTTTTTTTTGTGAAACTGTCTAATTCGTTTTGTTTGAAACTAACGACATTAAAAATTGTCTAAGAAAGTTTTTTTACGTACTAAAAGTGAAAATTATTGAAAAAACCTTGTCTTTTCAAAAAAATTTTTCTAAGACATTTCATACAGTGAAAAATAATTTTTTTTTGCGAAACTGTCTAATTCGTTTTGTTTGAAACTAACGTCATTAAAAATTGTCTAAGAAAGTTTTTTTACGTACTAAAAGTGAAAATTATTGATAAAAAATTAACTTTTCAAAAAAATTTTTCGAAGACATTTCATACAGTGAAAAATAATTTTTTTTGCGAAACTGTCTAATTCTTTTTGTTTGAAACTAACGTCATTAAAAATTGTCTAAGAAAGTTTTTTTACGTACTAAAAGTGAAAATTATTGAAAAAAAATTGTCTTTTCAAAAAAATTTTTCTAAGACATTTCATACAGTGAAAAATAATTTTTTTTTGCGAAACTGTCTAATTCGTTTTGTTTGAAACTAACGTCATTAAAAATGGTCTAAGAAAGTTTTTTTACGTACTAAAAGTGAAAATTATTGAAAAAAAATTAACTTTTCAAAAAAATTTTTCTAAGACATTTCATACAGTGAAAAATAATTTTTTTTTGCGAAGCTGTCTAATTCTTTTTGTTTGAAACTAACGTCATTAAAAATTGTCTAAGAAAGTTTTTTTAAGTACTAAAAGTGAAAATTATTGAAAAAAAATTGTCTTTTCAAAAAAATTTTTCTAAGACATTTCATACAGTGAAAAATAATTTTTTTTTGAGAAACTGTCTAATTCTTTTTGTTTGAAACTAACGTCATTAAAAACTGTCTAAGAAAGTTTTTTTACGTACTAAAAGTGAAAATTATTGAAAAAAAATTGTCTTTTCAAAAAAATTTTTCCAAGACATTTCATACAGTGAAAAATAATTTTTTTTTGCAAAACTGTCTAATTCGTTTTGTTTGAAACTAACGTCATTAAAAATTGTATAAGAAAGTTTTTTTACGTACTAAAAGTGAAAATTATTGAAAAAAAATTGTCTTTTCAAAAAAATTTTTCTAAGACATTTCATACAGTGAAAAATAATTTTTTTTTGCGAAACTGTCTAATTCTTTTTGTTTGAAACTAACGTCATTAAAAATTGTCTAAGAAAGTTTTTTTAAGTACTAAAAGTGAAAATTATTGAAAAAAAATTGTCTTTTCAAAAGAATTTTTCTAAGACATTTCATACAGTGAAAAATAATTTTTTTTTGTGAAACTGTCTAATTCGTTTTGTTTGAAACTAACGACATTAAAAATTGTCTAAGAAAGTTTTTTTACGTACTAAAAGTGTAAATTATTGAAAAAAAATTGTCTTTACAAAAAAATTTTTCTAAGACATTTCATACAGTGAAAAATAATATTTTTTTGCGAAACTGTCTAATTCTTTTTGTTTGAAACTAACGTCATTAAAAATTGTCTAAGAAAGTTTTTTTACGTACTAAAAGTGAAAATTATTGAAAAAACATTGTCTTTTCAAAAAAATTTTTCTAAGATATTTCATACAGTGAAAAATATTTTTTTTCTTGCGAAACTGTCTAATTCTTTTTGTTTGAAACTAACGTCATTACAAATTGTCTAAGAAAGTTTTTTTACGTACTAAAAGTGAAAATTATTGAAAAAAAATTTTCTTTTCCAAAAAAATTTCAAAAATTTTTCAAAGACATTTCATACAGTCAAAAATAATTTTTTTTTTGCGAAACTGTCTAATTCTTTTTGTTTGAAACTAACGTCATTAAAAATTGTCTAAGAAAGTTTTTTTAAGTACTAAAAGTGAAAATTATTGAAAAAACCTTGTCTTTTCAAAAAAATTTTTCTAAGACATTTCATACAGTGAAAAATAATTTTTTTTTGTGAAACTGTCTAATTCGTTTTGTTTGAAACTAACGACATTAAAAATTGTCTAAGAAAGTTTTTTTACGTACTAAAAGTGAAAATTATTGAAAAAACCTTGTCTTTTCAAAAAAATTTTTCTAAGACATTTCATACAGTGAAAAATAATTTTTTTTTGCGAAACTGTCTAATTCGTTTTGTTTGAAACTAACGTCATTAAAAATTGTCTAAGAAAGTTTTTTTACGTACTAAAAGTGAAAATTATTGATAAAAAATTAACTTTTCAAAAAAATTTTTCGAAGACATTTCATACAGTGAAAAATAATTTTTTTTGCGAAACTGTCTAATTCTTTTTGTTTGAAACTAACGTCATTAAAAATTGTCTAAGAAAGTTTTTTTACGTACTAAAAGTGAAAATTATTGAAAAAAAATTGTCTTTTCAAAAAAATTTTTCTAAGACATTTC
This sequence comes from Aplidium turbinatum, assembly GCF_918807975.1. Lineage (NCBI taxonomy): Eukaryota > Metazoa > Chordata > Ascidiacea > Aplousobranchia > Polyclinidae > Aplidium > Aplidium turbinatum. The sequence goes on from NC_137488.1 coordinate 87,598, forward strand.
ATACAGTGAAAAATAATTTTTTTTTGCGAAACTGTCTAATTCGTTTTGTTTGAAACTAACGTCATTAAAAATGGTCTAAGAAAGTTTTTTTACGTACTAAAAGTGAAAATTATTGAAAAAAAATTAACTTTTCAAAAAAATTTTTCTAAGACATTTCATACAGTGAAAAATAATTTTTTTTTGCGAAGCTGTCTAATTCTTTTTGTTTGAAACTAACGTCATTAAAAATTGTCTAAGAAAGTTTTTTTAAGTACTAAAAGTGAAAATTATTGAAAAAAAATTGTCTTTTCAAAAAAATTTTTCTAAGACATTTCATACAGTGAAAAATAATTTTTTTTTGAGAAACTGTCTAATTCTTTTTGTTTGAAACTAACGTCATTAAAAACTGTCTAAGAAAGTTTTTTTACGTACTAAAAGTGAAAATTATTGAAAAAAAATTGTCTTTTCAAAAAAATTTTTCCAAGACATTTCATACAGTGAAAAATAATTTTTTTTTGCAAAACTGTCTAATTCGTTTTGTTTGAAACTAACGTCATTAAAAATTGTATAAGAAAGTTTTTTTACGTACTAAAAGTGAAAATTATTGAAAAAAAATTGTCTTTTCAAAAAAATTTTTCTAAGACATTTCATACAGTGAAAAATAATTTTTTTTTGCGAAACTGTCTAATTCTTTTTGTTTGAAACTAACGTCATTAAAAATTGTCTAAGAAAGTTTTTTTACGTACTAAAAGTGAAAATTATTGAAAAAAAATTGTCTTTTCAAAAGAATTTTTCTAAGACATTTCATACAGTGAAAAATAATTTTTTTTTGTGAAACTGTCTAATTCGTTTTGTTTGAAACTAACGACATTAAAAATTGTCTAAGAAAGTTTTTTTACGTACTAAAAGTGTAAATTATTGAAAAAAAATTGTCTTTACAAAAAAATTTTTCTAAGACATTTCATACAGTGAAAAATAATATTTTTTTGCGAAACTGTCTAATTCTTTTTGTTTGAAACTAACGTCATTAAAAATTGTCTAAGAAAGTTTTTTTACGTACTAAAAGTGAAAATTATTGAAAAAACATTGTCTTTTCAAAAAAATTTTTCTAAGATATTTCATACAGTGAAAAATATTTTTTTTCTTGCGAAACTGTCTAATTCTTTTTGTTTGAAACTAACGTCATTACAAATTGTCTAAGAAAGTTTTTTTACGTACTAAAAGTGAAAATTATTGAAAAAAAATTTTCTTTTCCAAAAAAATTTCAAAAATTTTTCAAAGACATTTCATACAGTCAAAAATAATTTTTTTTTTGCGAAACTGTCTAATTCTTTTTGTTTGAAACTAACGTCATTACAAATTGTCTAAGAAAGTTTTTTTACGTACTAAAAGTGAAATTTATTGAAAAAAATTGTCTTTTCAAAAAAAATTTTCAAAAATTTTTCTAAGACATTTCATACAGTGAAAAATAATTTTTTTTTGCGAAACTGTCTAATTCTTTTTGTTTGAAACTAACGTCATTAAAAATTGTCTAAGAAAGCTTTTTTACGTACTAAAAGTAAAAATAATTGAAAAAAAATTTTCTTTTTAATAAAAATTTTCAAAACTTTTTTTAAGACATTTCATACAGTGAAAAATAATTTTTTTTTGCGAAACTGTCTAATTCTTTTTGTTTGAAACTAACGTCATTAAAAATTGTCTAAGAAAGTTTTTTTACGTACTAAAAGTGAAAATTATTGAAAAAAAATTGTCTTTTCAAAAAAATTTTTCCAAGACATTTCATACAGTGAAAAATAATTTTTTTTTGCGAAACTGTCTAATTTTTTTTGTTTGAAACTAACTTAATTAAAAATTGTCTAAGAAAGTTTTTTTACGTACTAAAAGTGAAAATTATTGAAAAAAATTGTCTTTTCAAAAAAAGTTTTCTAAGACATTTCATACAGTGAAAAATAATTTTTTTTGCGAAACTGTCTAATTCTTTTTGTTTGAAACTAACGACATTAAAAATTGTCTAAGAAAGTTTTTTTACGTACTAAAAGTGAAAATTATTGAAAAAAATTTTCTTTTCAAGAAAAATTTTCAAAAATTTTTCTAAGACATTTCATACAGTGAAAAATAATTTTTTTTTGCGAAACTGTCTAATTCTTTTGTTTGAAACTAACGTCATTAAAAATTGTCTAAGAAAGTTTTTTTAAGTACTAAAAGTGAAAATTATTGAAAAAAAATTGTCTTTTCAAAAAAATTTTTCTAAGACATTTCATACAGTGAAAAATAATTTTTTTTGCGAAACTGTCTAATTCTTTTTGTTTGAAACTAACGTCATTAAAAATTGTCTAAGAAAGTTTTTTTACGTACTAAAAGTGAAAATTATTGAAAAAAAATTGTCTTTTTAAAAAAATTTTTCTAAGACATTTCATACAGTGAAAAATAATTTTTTTTTGTGAAACTTGAACAAAGACGGTTATTTTTCTTGAATGTATTAACAAAAGAAAAATGATCGAATCGCAATCTCTGCAACAAAATACACAACGTAAGATTGTTAAACTCAACACTAGAACTAGAACAAAAGAAGCTGTTGTTCGCTAGCCTGCCAGAATGAAATGATACGAATAAAACAGAGTACTGCCTCGCGGAGTACACGTGACAAAAGGAGTGCAGAAGTAATCAAGGAAGCATGCTAACTGCAGGCATTTGTGCATCCCCCCCAGCTCGTAAGGCGAAACTGTAGACTTACGAGCTCGACCCCTTGATTACCCATTGACCAGAGGATGCGTCTAAATCCAATGCCGGCCGTCGGGACCGCGTGGAACGGCGCAAAACAGGCGATTTTTCAATGTGAGGGACTCCACTTGTAGGTTCGGTTGGTTCCACTGAATCGAAAGGTAGCGGCTGCTTTGGAGGTTCAGGTGAGTGCTGTGGCTCACAAAGCTTCGGGCTTGAGGCTGGTGTCGGGCAGGTGAGTGCGGGCGGACTGTGATCTGCATCGAGAAGCAACATCGGAGATTCTCCAATTTCTGGGCTAGGGCCTATTTCGTGATGCGGAGGGTGGGGAGGGCAGTAGTCCGTTTCAGGAGGCTGGGCAAAAGAAGATGATGGGAGGCTCTGTGGGTGAGCAATGATGTTTGGTTGAGGAGGGATGGGATCGGCACATGCTTTAGTATGTGGAATTACTCGCAAGAAACGTCGATTCCGTTTTGTGATTCTGCCCGACCCGTCAACTTTCACTACATATTTGTCATGCGGCAACGTTTCGACAACCATTCCCACTTTGTCCCATTTTCGAGGATAGTTGCCGTTTTGGTTTTGGATAAATACGCGTTTTCCACATTGTAAGGTACGTAAAGGACGAGTATGCTGAGACAGCGCCTTATCGGTTCGACCAGCTCGCAGGCGAAGGGCGTCTTCCTTTGCCTTCCATGTATCCCGCCATGTACGACGAATGTGACGATTGGAGAACTTGACTAGGCGGTTTACAAAACCGAATGCGTCGCGCAGAGGGTGACCGAACACGATCTCTGCTGGAGAGATGTCACAGTCAGGATCAGGTGTGTTTCGCAACTGTAACAATGCACGTAAGAAGGAATCGTTGTTCAGGTCTCCGTTTGGGCTCACATTAGTCATGAGCAAGCGTTTTACAGTTTTGACAGCCACCTCAGCTCGACCATTAGATTGAGGGAAGTAAGATGACGATATGCGGTGCTGCACACCCCAATTTTTAAGAAAGAGTTCAGTAACGGCAGCCGTAAATTCGGGACCCCCATCTGTAGATATTTCCTCAGGAACACCAAACGTGGCAAAGTACGAGCGCAAGAGTTGAGTCAAAGCAGCTGCTCCTGCGGCACTCGATCCTGATGGCGTGGCAAATACATCCGACCACCCAGAGAATCTGTCCCCAATGACCAAAAAGTGACGGCCCCCATAGTCAAAATAATCTGCAAAAATTTTCTCAAATGGTGTAGCTGGGGGATCACATGGCGTCGGGGGAGGAGCTGCTTGAGATGGAGCATTACGATTACATGAAGTACACGAGTCACGAATAGCATGGATATCATTAGTCATACCGGGCCAAAATACTATAGCACGTGCCCGGCGTTCCATGGCAGACACACCTTGATGACCAGCATGCAACGTTGAGAGTACTCTAGGCCTAAGCGATGGTGGTACAACAATACGATCATGATATAGAATAACGTCGTCTTCAACAAAGAACCCGTCACGATAGGGGAGATATGGGCGAATGTCGCCGGTGTTGGGAAAGGTGAATCCCGTTTCAATAGCTACCATTAACTTGCTAAGGTTTGGATCGGCGGCTGTTTCCCGAACGATTTCAGGCCATTGCAAGCAAAAGGCATGGGCGGCATCTGCCTGTATGGCAGTAACCAGCGCCATTTCTGCTACATTATTTTCTGCACACGACGCTACAGCAATGAGATCGCATGATACTGGGTGACGTGAGGCAGCATCGGCTGCGCAGTTGGTTGTGCCAGGTAAGTGTGCGATATCAAAGCGCCACATTAGTGTACGCTGTTTTAAACGAAACAGGCGAGTGTTAGTGATTTCGTCCAACGTACGGTCACCGAATATTTTTACCAATGGCTTATGATCCGTTACAATAACCAAATTATCACAGCCTTGCGTAAAATACTTTGTCTGTTCTAGGCCCCACGCAACTGCTAGGGCTTCGCCTTCTATGGGAGCATAACGTCGTTCGGCCGATGAGAGGAATCGGGATCCTGCAAGAGTCACTTTCCAACCTGATGAGCAGCAGTCCGGTATAGTGGAAGCACATACGCAATGTTTTTGGAGAAGGAAATATCCGATGCCTTTGTTGGACCAGTCAGGGCGCAAACATGTTCGACGGCAGGGGTCAAAGATTTCTACCCCATGGCGAATAGCATCAACGATTGCCGATTTGGAGGCGGCAAATGCGGAATCCAGCTCCTGAGACCATTCGAACTTATGCTTTGGGCTAAGGAACGGCTTGAACGGTGCCATTAGGTCACGCAGTTGAGCATAGTTTCCTACTTGGTTGATTAATCCGAACCAGCTGCGTATGTCTGTGATATTATTCGGGACTGGAAATTCTTGGATGGCGAGCAAGTATTTAGGGAGGGGCTCGACCATTGCTTCTGAGATACGGAATCCAGCGAAATCTACGGTGCGTTGGGCAAATTGAAACTTGTCAGGGTTAAGGACAATGCCCGCCCGTCCCACTAAAGTGAGGAATTTTATGGTTCGCCACCAATGTTCCTCCAGTTGGCTATCATAGAACACTGTGTCGTCGACACAGCGTTCTTTGCGCACAAAATCGGTTAATATGGTATTGAAACGGCGATTGTAGCCATCCCCAGAGGATAGGAATCCTTGCGGTGCCCTAGTGTAGCGCCATCTTCCAAAGGGAGTGATGAAAGTTGTGAGATGCCGATCAGAAGGACGCAGTGGAACACTGTGATAGCCGTTCCATGCGTCAGTCACCGATTTCCAAGTGTTTCCGGGGACACGACGGGACAGCTGGAATGGAGCTTCGGAGGCGAAGGTTTCTCTCTGGCAGAATTTGTTTAAGGGGGACAGGTCGACAGTACGGCGTGGTGAGCCATCATTTTTGCGTGTGATAACCATGCGATGACACCATGTGGTGGGTTCGCCGTGGGGGACTTTTTCAAGGATTCCCAGAGCCTCGTCGCGGAGGAGATCAGCGTGTACTTTTTCTTGCCAATGCAAGGGGATAGACGCTGGTGTATGAACGGCCACTGGTTTCGCGTTGGGGTCAACATGTATTTCTATGGGAGGACCAGCCATACAATGTAGCGCGCGGTGCGGGCAAGTGTTGAAAGTGGATGCGGCGTACCTCTGGAGTAGCCAGTTTGCCATCTTGTCATTGTTTTCAGGTGTGCATGGGAACGGAAGCTTGGTTGGGGGAGCTGGAACTGCACCACGTTGAGGGCAAGTGCACGACTCCAGTTGCTTGCTGGGTACTGTGCATCCACCGTTGACAAGTCTGACGACGTTGATTTCTGGTTCGATAAGATTGTGCGCCATTTCTTGCTTGATCTGATGTTCCCCTAGAGTTGGGAACTTCGGGGATAGGGCACCTAAATGCAATAGTGTGTCATGAGATAAGTATAACTTGTCAACGTCTGGACTGATGTAAATCATGCACCGACGTTCAACATTGCAGCCGTGCGCTGTACCCCGAATGATGGCACGAAATGCTCCTGTAATGGAAATAGTAGAGCGATTTGCAGCTATTAGGTTTGGTGCGGGTACAAGGGTCTCTTGTCCAAAGCCGGATTGCACAAAGTTCTTCAGTGACCATACATTTATTTGGGCACCAGTATCTGCGATTGCTGTTACTTGTGCTATCACGCTAGTGTACCTGCCTTGATGACATGAGTCATCCATAGATATGTCTACCCGAACTGTGGGATGTTCTCGCATGCGGGATGGTGTCCAATGCCCTTTTTGGAATGTGTGGTGAGGACCACGAATTGTTGAGAACATTGGGTCTCGGGCTGCGATGTCAGTTTGTGTTGAGGCAAATGTGCCTATTTGAGGTACAGTAGGTGCTACACAGAGTGCTCCGACTGATGCATCTTTAGGAGGAGCGCCCCATTTGTTTTTATGACGAGATGACCGAAAGCATTCGAGACAAAGGGAATAAGGCGTAGTGTTCCAACCTCTGGGGCCTTCTCTGTAACGATTGAATAATCTATTGCATTTAGGGCAGTGAGTTTTTTGTGACCAATTGGGAGAGGAAGGTGCTGCCTGGATGTGTCTACGGTCTCTTGGAATAGGGCTTTGGCTTTTCTTGCGCTTGAACGTCGACACTGCCGAAACGTCATGAGATGGTACCGCATTGCGAGCCATTTCTTTAATCTCGACAAGGGCGATGATATCGTTGATGGGAATCGACAATACTTTGTCCATTCCCATCATTTCGCGACGAATCTCACTGTCCGAAATTCCACTGAGTAGTGTGTCGCGGATCATGTGATCTGTATAACTAACTTTCAGCCCGCAGGAACATTTCGTAGTGAACGCACATATATCCGCTTTTCCTCGAGCACGAGCTGCAAAAGCGCGAAATTTTTCGTCGCGCATTTGGTGCATCGCCATAAACTCTGACCGTAACACCCCTGTGGCGACAGGTATAACGGCCAGTTGTCGCATTGCAAGCAAAAGTTCATCTACAGGTTTGCTCACTGTCTCAGCGTCAGCTTGGAGAAGGCTGTCCCCTAGGGCTTGGCCGGTACATTGAAATAACTGGACTGAAGCTGCTTCATCAGGAATGCTGCAACCTTCTTTAAAAGCCTTCCATCTTCTGGTGAACACGCTCCATTCTTCTGGAGAAACTCCAATATCTACAGTAGGTCGATTTAGCTTCGGGCCAAGGTTTACGGGCGCTGGAGCGTTGCGCGTCGTAGCAGCATGACTGTACGTGTGACTTTGCAGCACCACACAAGCAACCGCTTCGGGCACGTCGGCTGTTTCAAAATTACAGTTGGGAAAGGCGCATGTTATCACCACCATTCCACAAATTTCTTTAAATTAACCTAATCAAGAGATTGCGATTCGATCATGAACAAAGACGGTTATTTTTCTTGAATGTATTAACAAAAGAAAAATGATCGAATCGCAATCTCTGCAACAAAATACACAACGTAAGATTGTTAAACTCAACACTAGAACTAGAACAAAAGAAGCTGTTGTTCGCTAGCCTGCCAGAATGAAATGATACGAATAAAACAGAGTACTGCCTCGCGGAGTACACGTGACAAAAGGAGTGCAGAAGTAATCAAGGAAGCATGCTAACTGCAGGCATTTGTGCAAAACTGTCTAATTCGTTTTGTTTGAAACTAACGACATTAAAAATTGTCTAAGAAAGTTTTTTTAAGTACTAAAAGTGAAAATTATTGAAAAAAAATTGTCTTTTCAAAAAAATTTTTCTAAGACATTTCATACAGTGAAAAACAATTTTTTTTTGCGAAACTGTCTAATTCGTTTTGTTTGAAACTAACGTCATTAAAAATTGTCTAAGAAAGTTTTTTTACGTACTAAAAGTGAAAATTATTGAAAAAAAATTTTCTTTTCAAAAAAATTTTTCTAAGACATTTCATACAGTGAAAAATATTTTTTTTCTTGCGAAACTGTCTAATTCGTTTTGTTTGAAACTAACGTCATTACAAATTGTCTAAGAAAGTTTTTTTACGTACTAAAAGTGAAAATTATTGAAAAAAAATTTTCTTTTCCAAAAAAATTTCAAAAATTTTTCAAAGACATTTCATACAGTCAAAAATAATTTTTTTTTTGCGAAACTGTCTAATTCTTTTTGTTTGAAACTAACGTCATTACAAATTGTCTAAGAAAGTTTTTTTACGTACTAAAAGTGAAATTTATTGAAAAAAAATGTCTTTTCAAAAAAAATTTTCAAAAATTTTTCTAAGACATTTCATACAATGAAAAATAATTTTTTTTTGCGAAACTGTCTAATTCTTTTTGTTTGAAACTAACGTCATTAAAAATTGTCTAAGAAAGCTTTTTTACGTACTAAAAGTGAAAATAATTGAAAAAAAATTTTCTTTTTAATAAAAATTTTCAAAACTTTTTTTAAGACATTTCATACAGTGAAAAATAATTTTTTTTTGCGAAACTGTCTAATTCTTTTTGTTTGAAACTAACGTCATTAAAAATTGTCTAAGAAAGTTTTTTTACGTACTAAAAGTGAAAATTATTGAAAAAAATTTGTCTTTTCAAAAAAATTTTTCCAAGACATTTCATACAGTGAAAAATAATTTTTTTTTGCGAAACTGTCTAATTTTTTTTGTTTGAAACTAACTTAATTAAAAATTGTCTAAGAAAGTTTTTTTACGTACTAAAAGTGAAAATTATTGAAAAAAATTTGTCTTTTCAAAAAAACTTTTCTAAGACATTTCATACAGTGAAAAATAATTTTTTTTTGCGAAACTGTCTAATTCTTTTTGTTTGAAACTAACGTCATTAAAAATTGTCTAAGAAAGTTTTTTTACGTACTAAAAGTGAAAATTATTGAAAAAAATATTCTTTTCAAGAAAAATTTCAAAAATTTTTCTAAGACATTTCATACAGTGAAAAATAATTTTTTTTTTGCGAAACTGTCTAATTCTTTTTGTTTGAAACTAACGTCATTAAAAATTGTCTAAGAAAGTTTTTTTAAGTACTAAAAGTGAAAATTATTGAAAAAAAATTGTCTTTTCAAAAAAATTTTTCTAAGACATTTCATACAGTGAAAAATAATTTTTTTTTGAGAAACTGTCTAATTCTTTTTGTTTGAAACTAACGTCATTAAAAACTGTCTAAGAAAGTTTTTTTACGTACTAAAAGGGAAAATTATTGAAAAAAAATTGTCTTTTCAAAAAAATTTTTCCAAGACATTTCATACAGTGAAAAATAATTTTTTTTTGCGAAACTGTCTAATTCGTTTTGTTTGAAACTAACGTCATTAAAAGTTGTCTAAGAAAGTTTTTTTACGTACTAAAAGTGAAAATTATTGAAAAAAAATTGTCTTTTCAAAAAAATTTTTCTAAGACATTTCATACAGTGAAAAATAATTTTTTTTTGCGAAACTGTCTAATTCTTTTTGTTTGAAACTAACGTCATTAAAAATTGTCTAAGAAAGTTTTTTTAAGTACTAAAAGTGAAAATTATTGAAAAAACCTTGTCTTTTCAAAAAAATTTTTCTAAGACATTTCATACAGTGAAAAATAATTTTTTTTTGTGAAACTGTCTAATTCGTTTTGTTTGAAACTAACGACATTAAAAATTGTCTAAGAAAGTTTTTTTACGTACTAAAAGTGAAAATTATTGAAAAAACCTTGTCTTTTCAAAAAAATTTTTCTAAGACATTTCATACAGTGAAAAATAATTTTTTTTTGCGAAACTGTCTAATTCGTTTTGTTTGAAACTAACGTCATTAAAAATTGTCTAAGAAAGTTTTTTTACGTACTAAAAGTGAAAATTATTGATAAAAAATTAACTTTTCAAAAAAATTTTTCGAAGACATTTCATACAGTGAAAAATAATTTTTTTTGCGAAACTGTCTAATTCTTTTTGTTTGAAACTAACGTCATTAAAAATTGTCTAAGAAAGTTTTTTTACGTACTAAAAGTGAAAATTATTGAAAAAAAATTGTCTTTTCAAAAAAATTTTTCTAAGACATTTCATACAGTGAAAAATAATTTTTTTTTGCGAAACTGTCTAATTCGTTTTGTTTGAAACTAACGTCATTAAAAATGGTCTAAGAAAGTTTTTTTACGTACTAAAAGTGAAAATTATTGAAAAAAAATTAACTTTTCAAAAAAATTTTTCTAAGACATTTTATACAGTGAAAAATAATTTTTTTTTGCGAAGCTGTCTAATTCTTTTTGTTTGAAACTAACGTCATTAAAAATTGTCTAAGAAAGTTTTTTTAAGTACTAAAAGTGAAAATTATTGAAAAAAAATTGTCTTTTCAAAAAAATTTTTCTAAGACATTTCATACAGTGAAAAATAATTTTTTTTGAGAAACTGTCTAATTCTTTTTGTTTGAAACTAACGTCATTAAAAACTGTCTAAGAAAGTTTTTTTACGTACTAAAAGTGAAAATTATTGAAAAAAAATTGTCTTTTCAAAAAAATTTTTCCAAGACATTTCATACAGTGAAAAATAATTTTTTTTTGCGAAACTGTCTAATTCGTTTTGTTTGAAACTAACGTCATTAAAAATTGTCTAAGAAAGTTTTTTTACGTACTAAAAGTGAAAATTATTGAAAAAAAATTGTCTTTTCAAAAAAATTTTTCTAAGACATTTCATACAGTGAAAAATAATTTTTTTTTGCGATACTGTCTAATTCTTTTTGTTTGAAACTAACGTCATTAAAAACTGTCTAAGAAAGTTTTTTTACGTACTAAAAGTGAAAATTATTGAAAAAAAATTGTCTTTTCAAAAAAATTTTTCCAAGACATTTCATACAGTGAAAAATAATTTTTTTTTGCGAAACTGTCTAATTCGTTTTGTTTGAAACTAACGTCATTAAAAATTGTCTAAGAAAGTTTTTTTACGTACTAAAAGTGAAAATTATTGAAAAAAAATTGTCTTTTCAAAAAAATTTTTCTAAGACATTTCATACAGTGAAAAATAATTTTTTTTTGCGAAACTGTCTAATTCTTTTTGTTTGAAACTAACGTCATTAAAAATTGTCTAAGAAAGTTTTTTTACGTACTAAAAGTGAAAATTATTGAAAAAACATTGTCTTTTCAAAAAAATTTTTCTAAGACATTTCATACAGTGAAAAATAATTTTTTTTTGCGAAACTGTCTAATTCTTTTTGTTTGAAACTAACGTCATTAAAAATTGTCTAAGAAAGTTTTTTTACGTACTAAAAGTGAAAATTATTGAAAAAAATTTTCTTTTCAAGAAAAATTTTCAAAAATTTTTCTAAGACATTTCATACAGTGAAAAATAATTTTTTTTTGCGAAACTGTCTAATTCTTTTTGTTTGAAAGTAGCGTCTATAAAAATTGTCTAAGAAAGTTTTTTTAAGTACTAAAAGTGAAAATTATTGAAAAAAAATTGTCTTTTCAAAAAAATTTTTCTAAGACATTTCATACAGTGAAAAATAATTTTTTTTGCGAAACTGTCTAATTCGTTTTGTTTGAAACTAACGTCATTAAAAATTGTCTAAGAAAGTTTTTTTACGTACTAAAAGTGAAAATTATTGAAAAAAATTGTCTTTTCAAAAAAATTTTTCTAAGACATTTCATACAGTGAAAAATATTTTTTTTCTTGCGAAACTGTCTAATTCTTTTTGTTTGAAACTAACGTCGTTACAAAATGTCTAAGAAAGTTTTTTTACGTACTAAAAGTGAAAATTATTGAAAAAAATTTTCTTTTCCAAAAAAACTTTTCTAAGACATTTCATACAGTGAAAAATAATTTTTTTTTGCGAAACTGTCTAATTCTTTTTGTTTGAAACTAACGTCATTAAAAATTGTCTAAGAAAGTTTTTTTAAGTACTAAAAGTGAAAATTATTGAAAAAAAATTGTCTTTTCAAAAAAATTTTTCTAAGACATTTCATACAGTGAAAAATAATTTTTTTTTGCGAAACTGTCTAATTCGTTTTGTTTGAAACTAACGTCATTAAAAATTGTCTAAGAAAGTTTTTTTACGTACTAAAAGTGAAAATTATTGAAAAAAACTTTTCTTTTCAAAAAAATTTTTCTAAGACATTTCATACAGTGAAAAATAATTTTTTTTTGCGAAACCGTCTATATCGTTTTGTTTGAAACTAACGTCATTAAAAATTGTCTAAGAAAGTTTTTTTACGTACTAAAAGTGAAAATTATTGATAAAAAATTAACTTTTCAAAAAAATTTTTCTAAGACATTTCATACAGTGAAAAATAATTTTTTTTTGCGAAACTGTCTAATTCTTTTTGTTTGAAACTAACGTCATTAAAAATTGTCTAAGAAAGTTTTTTTACGTACTAAAAGTGAAAATTATTGAAAAAAAATTGTCTTTTCAAAAAAATTTTTCTAAGACATTTCATACAGTAAAAAATAATTTTTTTTTGCGAAACTGTCTAATTCGTTTTGTTTGAAACTAACGTCATTAAAAATTGTCTAAGAAAGTTTTTTTAAGTACTAAAAGTGAAAATTATTGAAAAAAAATTGTCTTTTCAAAAAAATTTTTCTAAGACATTTCATACAGTGAAAAATAATTTTTTTTTGCGAAACTGTCTAATTCGTTTTGTTTGAAACTAACGTCATTAAAAATTGTCTAAGAAAGTTTTTTTACGTACTAAAAGTGAAAATTATTGAAAAAAACTTTTCTTTTCAAAAAAATTTTTCTAAGACATTTCATACAGTGAAAAATAATTTTTTTTTGCGAAACTGTCTAATTCTTTTTGTTTGAAACTAACGTCATTAAAAATTGTCTAAGAAAGTTTTTTTACGTACTAAAAGTGAAAATTATTGATAAAAAATTAACTTTTCAAAAAAATTTTTCCAAGACATTTCATTCAGTGAAAAATAATTTTTTTTGCGAAACTGTCTAATTCTTTTTGTTTGAAACTAACGTCATTAAAAATTGTCTAAGAAAGTTTTTTTACGTACTAAAAGTGAAAATTATTGAAAAAAAATTGTCTTTTCAAAAAAATTTTTCTAAGACATTTCATACAGTGAAAAATAATTTTTTTTTGCGAAACTGTCTAATTCGTTTTGTTTGAAACTAACGTCATTAAAAATGGTCTAAGAAAGTTTTTTTACGTACTAAAAGTGAAAATTATTGAAAAAAAATTAACTATTCAAAAAAATTTTTCTAAGACATTTCATACAGTGAAAAATAATTTTTTTTTGCGAAGCTGTCTAATTCTTTTTGTTTGAAACTAACGTCATTAAAAATTGTCTAAGAAAGTTTTTTTACGTACTAAAAGTGAAAATTATTGAAAAAAAATTGTCTTTTCAAAAAAATTTTTCTAAGACATTTCATACAGTGAAAAATAATTTTTTTTTGAGAAACTGTCTAATTCTTTTTGTTTGAAACTAACGTCATTAAAAATTGTCTAAGAAAGTTTTTTTACGTAGTAAAAGTGAAAATTATTGAAAAAAATTCGTCTTTTCAAAAAAACTTTTCTAAGACATTTCATAAAGTGAAAAATAATTTTTTTTTGCGAAACTGTCTAATTCGTTTTGTTTGAAACTAACGTCATTAAAAATTGTCTAAGAAAGTTTTTTTACGTACTAAAAGTGAAAATTATTGAAAAAAAATTGTCTTTTCAAAAAAATTTTTCTAAGACATTTCATACAGTGAAAAATAATTTTTTTTTGCGAAACTGTCTAATTCTTTTTGTTTGAAACTAACGTCATTAAAAATTGTCTAAGAAAGTTTTTTTACGTACTAAAAGTGAAAATTATTGAAAAAACATTGTCTTTTCAAAAAAATTTTTCTAAGACATTTCATACAGTGAAAAATAATTTTTTTTTGCGAAACTGTCTAATTCTTTTTGTTTGAAACTAACGTCATTAAAAATTGTCTAAGAAAGTTTTTTTAAGTACTAAAAGTGAAAATTATTGAAAAAAAATTGTCTTTTCAAAAAAATTTTTCTAAGACATTTCATACAGTGAAAAATAATTTTTTTTTGAGAAACTGTCTAATTCTTTTTGTTTGAAACTAACGTCATTAAAAACTGTCTAAGAAAGTTTTTTTACGTACTAAAAGTGAAAATTATTGAAAAAAAATTGTCTTTTCAAAAAAATTTTTCCAAGACATTTCATACAGTGAAAAATAATTTTTTTTTGCGAAACTGTCTAATTCGTTTTGTTTGAAACTAACGTCATTAAAAATTGTCTAAGAAAGTTTTTTTACGTACTAAAATGAAAATTATTGAAAAAAAATTGTCTTTTCAAAAAAATTTTTCTAAGACATTTCATGCAGTGAAAAGTAATTTTTTTTTGCGAAACTGTCTAATTCTTTTTGTTTGAAACTAACGTCATTAAAAATTGTCTAAGAAAGTTGTTTTACGTACTAAAAGTGAAAATTATTGAAAAAACATTGTCTTTTCAAAAAAATTTTTCTAAGACATTTCATACAGTGAAAAATAATTTTTTTTTGCGAAACTGTCTAATTCTTTTTGTTTGAAACTAACGTCATTAAAAATTGTCTAAGAAAGTTTTTTTACGTACTAAAAGTGAAAATTATTGAAAAAAATTTTCTTTTCAAGAAAAATTTTCAAAAATTTTTCTAAGACATTTCATACAGTGAAAAATAATTTTTTTTTGCGAAACTGTCTAATTCTCTTTGTTTGAAAGTAACGTCTATAAAAATTGTCTAAGAAAGTTTTTTTAAGTACTAAAAGTGAAAATTATTGAAAAAAAATTGTCTTTTCAAAAAAATTTTTCTAAGACATTTCATACAGTGAACAATAATTTTTTTTGCGAAACTGTCTAATTCGTTTTGTTTGAAACTAACGTCATTAAAAATTGTCTAAGAAAGTTTTTTTACGTACTAAAAGTGAAAATTATTGAAAAAAATTTTCTTTTCAAAAAAATTTTTCTAAGACATTTCATACAGTGAAAAATATTTTTTTTCTTGCGAAACTGTCTAATTCTTTTTGTTTGAAACTAACGTCGTTACAAAATGTCTAAGAAAGTTTTTTTACGTACTAAAAGTGAAAATTATTGAAAAAAATTTTCTTTTCCAAAAAAACTTTTCTAAGACATTTCATACAGTGAAAAATAATTTTTTTTTGCGAAACTGTCTAATTCGTTTTGTTTGAAACTAACGTCATTAAAAATTGTCTAAGAAAGTTTTTTTACGTACTAAAAGTGAAAATTATTGAAAAAAACTTTTCTTTTCAAAAAAATTTTTCTAAGACATTTCATACAGTGAAAAATAATTTTTTTTTGCGAAACCGTCTAATTCTTTTTGTTTGAAACTAACGTCATTAAAAATTGTCTAAGAAAGTTTTTTTACGTACTAAAAGTGAAAATTATTGAAAAAAATTGTCTTTTCAAAAAAAGTTTTCTAAGACATTTCATACAGTGAAAAATAATTTTTTTTTGCGAAATTGTCTAATTCTTTTTGTTTGAAACTAACGACATTAAAAATTGTCTAAGAAAGCTTTTTTACGTACTAAAAGTGAAATTTATTGAAAAAAATTGTCTTTTCAAAAAAAATTTTCAAAAATTTTTCTAAGACATTTCATACAGTGAAAAATAATTTTTTTTTGCGAAACTGTCTAATTCTTTTTGTTTGAAACTAACGTCATTAAAAATTGTCTAAGAAAGTTTTTTTACGTACTAAAAGTGAAAATAATTGAAAAAAAATTTTCTTTTTAATAAAAATTTTCAAAACTTTTTTTAAGACATTTCATACAGTGAAAAATAATTTTTTTTTGCGAAACTGTCTAATTCTTTTTGTTTGAAACTAACGTCATTAAAAATTGTCTAAGAAAGTTTTTTTAAGTACTAAAAGTGAAAATTATTGAAAAAAAATTGTCTTTTCAAAAAAACTTTTCCAAGACATTTCATACAGTGAAAAATAATTTTTTTTTGCGAAACTGTCTAATTCTTTTTGTTTGAAACTAACTTAATTAAAAATTGTCTAAGAAAGTTTTTTTACGTACTAAAAGTGAAAATTATTGAAAAAAATTTGTCTTTTCAAAAAAACTTTTCTAAGACATTTCATACAGTGAAAAATAATTTTTTTTTGCGAAACTGTCTGATTCTTTTTGTTTGAAACTAACGTCATTAAAAATTGTCTAAGAAAGCTTTTTTACGTACTAAAAGTGAAAATTATTGAAAAATTTTCTTTTCAAGAAAAAATTTCAAAAATTTTTCTAAGACATTTCATACAGTGAAAAATAATTTTTTTTTGCGAAACTGTCTAATTCTTTTTGTTTGAAACTAACGTCATTAAAAATTGTCTAAGAAAGTTTTTTTACGTACTAAAAGTGAAAATTATTGAAAAAAATTTTCTTTTCAAGAAAAATTTTCAAAAATTTTTCTAAGACATTTCATACAGTGAAAAATAATTTTTTTTTGCGAAACTGTCTAATTCGTTTTGTTTGAAACTAACGTCATTAAAAATTGTCTAAGAAAGTTTTTTTACGTACTAAAAGTGAAAATTATTGAAAAAAAATTGTCTTTTCAAAAAAATTTTTCTAAGACATTTCATACAGTGAAAAATAATTTTTTTTTACGAAACTGTCTAATTCTTTTTGTTTGAAACTAACGTCATTAAAAATTGTCTAAGAAAGTTTTTTTACGTACTAAAAGTGAAAATTATTGAAAAAAAATTGTCTTTTCAAAAAAATTTTTCTAAGACATTTCATACAGTGAAAAATAATTTTTTTTTGCGAAACTGTCTAATTCTTTTTGTTTGAAACTAACGTCATTAAAAATTGTCTAAGAAAGTTTTTTTACGTACTAAAAGTGAAAATTATTGAAAAAAATTTTCTTTTCAAGAAAAATTTTCAAAAATTTTTCTAAGACATTTCATACAGTGAAAAATAATTTTTTTTTGCGAAACTGTCTAATTCGATTTGTTTGAAACTAACGTCATTAAAAATTGTCTAAGAAAGTTTTTTTACGTACTAAAAGTGAAAATTATTGAAAAAAAATTTTCTTTTCAAAAAAATTTTTCCAAGACATTTCATACAGTGAAAAATAATTTTTTTTTGCGAAACTGTCTAATTCTTTTTGTTTGAAACTAACGTCATTAAAAATTGTCTAAGAAAGTTTTTTTACGTACTAAAAGTGTAAATTATTGAAAAAAAATTATCTTTTCAAAAAAATTTTTCTAAGACATTTCATACAGTGAAAAATAATTTTTTTTTGCGAAACTGTCTAATTCTTTTTGTTTGAAACTAACGTCATTAAAAATTGTCTAAGAAAGTTTTTTTACGTACTAAAAGTGAAAATTATTGAAAAAACATTGTCTTTTCAAAAAAATTTTCAAAAATTTTTCTAAGACATTTCATACAGTGAAAAATAATTTTTTTTTGCGAAACTGTCTAATTCTTTTTGTTTGAAACTAACGTCTATAAAAATTGTCTAAGAAAGTTTTTTTACGTACTAAAAGTGAAAATTATTGAAAAAAAATTGTCTTTTCAAAAAAACTTTTCCAAGACATTTCATACAGTGAAAACTAATTTTTTTTTGCGAAACTGTCTAATTCTTTTTGTTTGAAACTAACGTCATTAAAAATTGTCTAAGAAAGGTTTTTTACGTACTAAAAGTGAAAATTATTGAAAAAACATTGTCTTTTCAAAAAAATTTTTCTAAGACATTTCATACAGTGAAAAATTATTTTTTTCTTGCGAAACTGTCTAATTCTTTTTGTTTGAAACTAACGTCATTACAAATTGTCTAAGAAAGTTTTTTTACGTACTAAAAGTGAAAATTATTGAAAAAAAATTTTCTTTTATAAAAAAATTTCAAAAATTTTTCAAAGACACATCATACAGTCAAAAATAATTTTTTTTTTGCGAAACTGTCTAATTCTTTTTGTTTGAAACTAACGTCATTACAAATTGTCTAAGAAAGTTTTTTTACGTACTAAAAGTGAAATTTATTGAAAAAAATTGTCTTTTCAAAAAAAATTTTCAAAAATTTTTCTAAGACATTTCATACAGTGAAAAATAATTTTTTTTTGCGAAACTGTCTAATTCTTTTTGTTTGAAACTAACGTCATTAAAAATTGTCTAAGAAAGCTTTTTTACGTACTAAAAGTGAAAATAATTGAAAAAAAATTTTCTTTTTAATAAAAATTTTCAAAACTTTTTTTAAGACATTTCATACAGTGAAAAATAATTTTTTTTTGCGAAACTGTCTAATTCTTTTTGTTTGAAACTAACGTCATTAAAAATTGTCTAAGAAAGTTTTTTTACGTACTAAAAGTGAAAATTATTGAAAAAAAATTGTCTTTTCAAAAAAATTTTTCCAAGACATTTCATACAGTGAAAAGTAATTTTTTTTTGCGAAACTGTCTAATTTTTTTTGTTTGAAACTAACTTAATTAAAAATTGTCTAAGAAAGTTTTTTTACGTACTAAAAGTGAAAATTATTGAAAAAAAATTGTCTTTTCAAAAAAAGTTTTCTAAGACATTTCATACAGTGAAAAATAATTTTTTTTTGCGAAACTGTCTAATTCTTTTTGTTTGAAACTAACGACATTAAAAATTGTCTAAGAAAGTTTTTTTACGTACTAAAAGTGAAAATTATTGAAAAAAATTTTCTTTTCAAGAAAAATTTTCAAAAATTTTTCTAAGACATTTCATACAGTGAAAAATAATTTTTTTTTGCGAAACTTTCTAATTCTTTTGTTTGAAACTAACGTCATTAAAAATTGTCTAAGAAAGTTTTTTTAAGTACTAAAAGTGAAAATTATTGAAAAAAAATTGTCTTTTCAAAAAAATTTTTCTAAGACATTTCATACAGTGAAAAATAATTTTTTTTGCGAAACTGTCTAATTCTTTTTGTTTGAAACTAACGTCATTAAAAATTGTCTAAGAAAGTTTTTTTACGTACTAAAAGTGAAAATTATTGAAAAAAAATTGTCTTTTTAAAAAAATTTTTCTAAGACATTTCATACAGTGAAAAATAATTTTTTTTTGTGAAACTGTCTAATTCGTTTTGTTTGAAACTAACGACATTAAAAATTGTCTAAGAAAGTTTTTTTAAGTACTAAAAGTGAAAATTATTGAAAAAAAATTGTCTTTTCAAAAAAATTTTTCTAAGACATTTCATACAGTGAAAAATAATTTTTTTTTGCGAAACTGTCTAATTCTTTTTGTTTGAAACTAACGTCATTAAAAATTGTCTAAGAAAGTTTTTTTACGTACTAAAAGTGAAAATTATTGAAAAAAAATTTTCTTTTCAAAAAAGTTTTTCTAAGACATTTCATACAGTGAAAAATATTTTTTTTCTTGCGAAACTGTCTAATTCGTTTTGTTTGAAACTAACGTCATTACAAATTGTCTAAGAAAGTTTTTTTACGTACTAAAAGTGAAAATTATTGAAAAAAAATTTTCTTTTCCAAAAAAATTTCAAAAATTTTTCAAAGACATTTCATACAGTCAAAAATAATTTTTTTTTGCGAAACTGTCTAATTCTTTTTGTTTGAAACTAACGTCATTACAAATTGTCTAAGAAAGTTTTTTTACGTACTAAAAGTGAAATTTATTGAAAAAAAATGTCTTTTCAAAAAAAATTTTCAAAAATTTTTCTAAGACATTTCATACAGTGAAAAATAATTTTTTTTTGCGAAACTGTCTAATTCTTTTTGTTTGAAACTAACGTCATTAAAAATTGTCTAAGAAAGCTTTTTTACGTACTAAAAGTGAAAATAATTGAAAAAAAATTTTCTTTTTAATAAAAATTTTCAAAACTTTTTTTAAGACATTTCATACAGTGAAAAATAATTTTTTTTTGCGAAACTGTCTAATTCTTTTTGTTTGAAACTAACGTCATTAAAAATTGTCTAAGAAAGTTTTTTTACGTACTAAAAGTGAAAATTATTGAAAAAAAATTGTCTTTTCAAAAAAATTTTTCCAAGACATTTCATACAGTGAAAAATAATTTTTTTTTGCGAAACTGTCTAATTTTTTTTGTTTGAAACTAACTTAATTAAAAATTGTCTAAGAAAGTTTTTTTACGTACTAAAAGTGAAAATTATTGAAAAAAATTTGTCTTTTCAAAAAAACTTTTCTAAGACATTTCATACAGTGAAAAATAATTTTTTTTTGCGAAACTGTCTAATTCTTTTTGTTTGAAACTAACGTCATTAAAAATTGTCTAAGAAAGTTTTTTTACGTACTAAAAGTGAAAATTATTGAAAAAAATTTTCTTTTCAAGAAAAAATTTCAAACATTTTTCTAAGACATTTCATACAGTGAAAAATAATTTTTTTTTGCGAAACTGTCTAATTCTTTTTGTTTGAAACTAACGTCATTAAAAATTGTCTAAGAAAGTTTTTTTAAGTACTAAAAGTGAAAATTATTGAAAAAAAATTGTCTTTTCAAAAAATTTTTTCTAAGACATTTCATACAGTGAAAAATAATTTTTTTTTGAGAAACTGTCTAATTCTTTTTGTTTGAAACTAACGTCATTAAAAACTGTCTAAGAAAGTTTTTTTACGTACTAAAAGTGAAAATTATTGAAAAAAAATTGTCTTTTCAAAAAAATTTTTCCAAGACATTTCATACAGTGAAAAATAATTTTTTTTTGCGAAACTGTCTAATTCGTTTTGTTTGAAACTAACGTCATTAAAAGTTGTCTAAGAAAGTTTTTTTACGTACTAAAAGTGAAAATTATTGAAAAAAAATTGTCTTTTCAAAAAAATTTTTCTAAGACATTTCATACAGTGAAAAATAATTTTTTTTTGCGAAACTGTCTAATTCTTTTTGTTTGAAACTAACGTCATTAAAAATTGTCTAAGAAAGTTTTTTTAAGTACTAAAAGTGAAAATTATTGAAAAAAAATTGTCTTTTCAAAAAAATTTTTCTAAGACATTTCATACAGTGAAAAAAAATTTTTTTTTTGTGAAACTGTCTAATTCGTTTTGTTTGAAACTAACGACATTAAAAATTGTCTAAGAAAGTTTTTTTACGTACTAAAAGTGAAAATTATTGAAAAAACCTTGTCTTTTCAAAAAAATTTTTCTAAGACATTTCATACAGTGAAAAATAATTTTTTTTTGCTAAACTGTCTAATTCGTTTTGTTTGAAACTAACGTCATTAAAAATTGTCTAAGAAAGTTTTTTTACGTACTAAAAGTGAAAATTATTGATAAAAAATTAACTTTTCAAAAAAATTTTTCTAAGACATTTCATACAGTGAAAAATAATTTTTTTTGCGAAACTGTCTAATTCTTTTTGTTTGAAACTAACGTCATTAAAAATTGTCTAAGAAAGTTTTTTTACGTACTAAAAGTGAAAATTATTGAAAAAAAATTGTCTTTTCAAAAAAATTTTTCTAAGACATTTCATACAGTGAAAAATAATTTTTTTTTGCGAAACTGTCTAATTCGTTTTGTTTGAAACTAACGTCATTAAAAATGGTCTAAGAAAGTTTTTTTACGTACTAAAAGTGAAAATTATTGAAAAAAAATTAACTTTTCAAAAAAATTTTTCTAAGACATTTCATACAGTGAAAAATAATTTTTTTTTGCGAAGCTGTCTAATTCTTTTTGTTTGAAACTAACGTCATTAAAAATTGTCTAAGAAAGTTTTTTTAAGTACTAAAAGTGAAAATTATTGAAAACAAATTGTCTTTTCAAAAAAATTTTTCTAAGACATTTCATACAGTGAAAAATAATTTTTTTTTGAGAAACTGTCTAATTCTTTTTGTTTGAAACTAACGTCATTAAAAACAGTTTAAGAAAGTTTTTTTACGTACTAAAAGTGAAAATTATTGAAAAAAAATTGTCTTTTCAAAAAAATTTTTCCAAGACATTTCATACAGTGAAAAATAATTTTTTTTTGCGAAACTGTCTAATTCGTTTTGTTTGAAACTAACGTCATTAAAAATTGTCTAAGAAAGTTTTTTTACGTACTAAAAGTGAAATATATTAAAAAAAATTGTCTTTTCAAAAAAATTTTTCTAAGACATTTCATACAGTGAAAAATAATTTTTTTTTGCGAAACTGTCTAATTCTTTTTGTTTGAAACTAACGTCATTAAAAATTGTCTAAGAAAGTTTTTTTACGTACTAAAAGTGAAAATTATTGAAAAAAAATTTTCTTTTCAAAAAAATTTTTCTAAGACATTTCATACAGTGAAAAATATTTTTTTTCTTGCGAAACTGTCTAATTCGTTTTGTTTGAAACTAACGTCATTACAAATTGTCTAAGAAAGTTTTTTTACGTACTAAAAGTGAAAATTATTGAAAAAAAATTTTCTTTTCCAAAAAAATTTCAAAAATTTTTCAAAGACATTTCATACAGTCAAAAATAATTTTTTTTTTGCGAAACTGTCTAATTCTTTTTGTTTGAAACTAACGTCATTACAAATTGTCTAAGAAAGTTTTTTTACGTACTAAAAGTGAAATTTATTGAAAAAAAATGTCTTTTCAAAAAAAATTTTCAAAAATTTTTCTAAGACATTTCATACAGTGAAAAATAATTTTTTTTTGCGAAACTGTCTAATTCTTTTTGTTTGAAACTAACGTCATTAAAAATTGTCTAAGAAAGCTTTTTTACGTACTAAAAGTGAAAATAATTGAAAAAAAATTGTCTTTTTAATAAAAATTTTCAAAACTTTTTTTAAGACATTTCATACAGTGAAAAATAATTTTTTTTTGCGAAACTGTCTAATTCTTTTTGTTTGAAACTAACGTCATTAAAAATTGTCTAAGAAAGTTTTTTTACGTACTAAAAGTGAAAATTATTGAAAAAAAATTGTCTTTTCAAAAAAATTTTTCCAAGACATTTCATACAGTGAAAAATAATTTTTTTTTGCGAAACTGTCTAATTTTTTTTGTTTGAAACTAACTTAATTAAAAATTGTCTAAGAAAGTTTTTTTACGTACTAAAAGTGAAAATTATTGAAAAAAATTTGTCTTTTCAAAAAAACTTTTCTAAGACATTTCATACAGTGAAAAATAATTTTTTTTTGCGAAACTGTCTAATTCTTTTTGTTTGAAACTAACGTCATTAAAAATTGTCTAAGAAAGTTTTTTTACGTACTAAAAGTGAAAATTATTGAAAAAAATTTTCTTTTCAAGAAAAAATTTCAAACATTTTTCTAAGACATTTCATACAGTGAAAAATAATTTTTTTTTGCGAAACTGTCTAATTCTTTTTGTTTGAAACTAACGTCATTAAAAATTGTCTAAGAAAGTTTTTTTAAGTACTAAAAGTGAAAATTATTGAAAAAAAATTGTCTTTTCAAAAAATTTTTTCTAAGACATTTCATACAGTGAAAAATAATTTTTTTTTGAGAAACTGTCTAATTCTTTTTGTTTGAAACTAACGTCATTAAAAACTGTCTAAGAAAGTTTTTTTACGTACTAAAAGTGAAAATTATTGAAAAAAAATTGTCTTTTCAAAAAAATTTTTCCAAGACATTTCATACAGTGAAAAATAATTTTTTTTTGCGAAACTGTCTAATTCGTTTTGTTTGAAACTAACGTCATTAAAAATTGTCTAAGAAAGTTTTTTTACGTACTAAAAGTGAAAATTATTGAAAAAAAAATTGTCTTTTCAAAAAAATTTTTCTAAGACATTTCATACAGTGAAAAATAATTTTTTTTTGCGAAACTGTCTAATTCTTTTTGTTTGAAACTAACGTCATTAAAAATTGTCTAAGAAAGTTTTTTTAAGTACTAAAAGTGAAAATTATTGAAAAAAAATTGTCTTTTCAAAAAAATTTTTCTAAGACATTTCATACAGTGAAAAAAAATTTTTTTTTTGTGAAACTGTCTAATTCGTTTTGTTTGAAACTAACGACATTAAAAATTGTCTAAGAAAGTTTTTTTACGTACTAAAAGTGAAAATTATTGAAAAAACCTTGTCTTTTCAAAAAAATTTTTCTAAGACATTTCATACAGTGAAAAATAATTTTTTTTTGCTAAACTGTCTAATTCGTTTTGTTTGAAACTAACGTCATTAAAAATTGTCTAAGAAAGTTTTTTTACGTACTAAAAGTGAAAATTATTGATAAAAAATTAACTTTTCAAAAAAATTTTTCTAAGACATTTCATACAGTGAAAAATAATTTTTTTTGCGAAACTGTCTAATTCTTTTTGTTTGAAACTAACGTCATTAAAAATTGTCTAAGAAAGTTTTTTTACGTACTAAAAGTGAAAATTATTGAAAAAAAATTGTCTTTTCAAAAAAATTTTTCTAAGACATTTCATACAGTGAAAAATAATTTTTTTTTGCGAAACTGTCTAATTCGTTTTGTTTGAAACTAACGTCATTAAAAATGGTCTAAGAAAGTTTTTTTACGTACTAAAAGTGAAAATTATTGAAAAAAAATTAACTTTTCAAAAAATTTTTCTAAGACATTTCATACAGTGAAAAATAATTTTTTTTTGCGAAGCTGTCTAATTCTTTTTGTTTGAAACTAACGTCATTAAAAATTGTCTAAGAAAGTTTTTTTAAGTACTAAAAGTGAAAATTATTGAAAACAAATTGTCTTTTCAAAAAATTTTTCTAAGACATTTCATACAGTGAAAAATAATTTTTTTTTGAGAAACTGTCTAATTCTTTTTGTTTGAAACTAACGTCATTAAAAACAGTTTAAGAAAGTTTTTTTACGTACTAAAAGTGAAAATTATTGAAAAAAAATTGTCTTTTCAAAAAAATTTTTCCAAGACATTTCATACAGTGAAAAATAATTTTTTTTTGCGAAACTGTCTAATTCGTTTTGTTTGAAACTAACGTCATTAAAAATTGTCTAAGAAAGTTTTTTTACGTACTAAAAGTGAAAATTATTGAAAAAAAATTGTCTTTTCAAAAAAATTTTTCTAAGACATTTCATACAGTGAAAAATAATTTTTTTTTGCGAAACTGTCTAATTCTTTTTGTTTGAAACTAACGTCATTAAAAACTGTCTAAGAAAGTTTTTTTACGTACTAAAAGTGAAAATTATTGAAAAAAAATTGTCTTTTCAAAAAAATTTTTCCAAGACATTTCATACAGTGAAAAATAATTTTTTTTTGCGAAACTGTCTAATTCGTTTTGTTTGAAACTAACGTCATTAAAAATTGTCTAAGAAAGTTTTTTTACGTACTAAAAGTGAAAATTATTGAAAAAAAATTGTCTTTTCAAAAAAATTTTTCTAAGACATTTCATACAGTGAAAAATAATTTTTTTTTGCGAAACTGTCTAATTCTTTTTGTTTGAAACTAACGTCATTAAAAATTGTCTAAGAAAGTTTTTTTACGTACTAAAAGTGAAAATTATTGAAAAAACATTGTCTTTTCAAAAAAATTTTTCTAAGACATTTCATACAGTGAAAAATAATTTTTTTTTGCGAAACTGTCTAATTCTTTTTGTTTGAAACTAACGTCATTAAAAATTGTCTAAGAAAGTTTTTTTACGTACTAAAAGTGAAAATTATTGAAAAAAATTTTCTTTTCAAGAAAAATTTTCAAAAATTTTTCTAAGACATTTCATACAGTGAAAAATAATTTTTTTTTGCGAAACTGTCTAATTCTTTTTGTTTGAAAGTAACGTCTATAAAAATTGTCTAAGAAAGTTTTTTTAAGTACTAAAAGTGAAAATTATTGAAAAAAAATTGTCTTTTCAAAAAAATTTTTCTAAGACATTTCATACAGTGAAAAATAATTTTTTTTGCGAAACTGTCTAATTCGTTTTGTTTGAAACTAACGTCATTAAAAATTGTCTAAGAAAGTTTTTTTACGTACTAAAAGTGAAAATTATTGAAAAAAATTGTCTTTTCAAAAAAATTTTTCTAAGACATTTCATACAGTGAAAAATATTTTTTTTCTTGCGAAACTGTCTAATTCTTTTTGTTTGAAACTAACGTCGTTACAAAATGTCTAAGAAAGTTTTTTTACGTACTAAAAGTGAAAATTATTGAAAAAAATTTTCTTTTCCAAAAAAACTTTTCTAAGACATTTCATACAGTGAAAAATAATTTTTTTTTGCGAAACTGTCTAATTCTTTTTGTTTGAAACTAACGTCATTAAAAATTGTCTAAGAAAGTTTTTTTAAGTACTAAAAGTGAAAATTATTGAAAAAAAATTGTCTTTTCAAAAAAATTTTTCTAAGACATTTCATACAGTGAAAAATAATTTTTTTTTGCGAAACTGTCTAATTCGTTTTGTTTGAAACTAACGTCATTAAAAATTGTCTAAGAAAGTTTTTTTACGTACTAAAAGTGAAAATTATTGAAAAAAACTTTTCTTTTCAAAAAAATTTTCTAAGACATTTCATACAGTGAAAAATAATTTTTTTTTGCGAAACCGTCTATATCGTTTTGTTTGAAACTAACGTCATTAAAAATTGTCTAAGAAAGTTTTTTTACGTACTAAAAGTGAAAATTATTGATAAAAAATTAACTTTTCAAAAAAATTTTTCTAAGACATTTCATACAGTGAAAAATAATTTTTTTTTGCGAAACTGTCTAATTCTTTTTGTTTGAAACTAACGTCATTAAAAATTGTCTAAGAAAGTTTTTTTACGTACTAAAAGTGAAAATTATTGAAAAAAAATTGTCTTTTCAAAAAAATTTTTCTAAGACATTTCATACAGTAAAAAATAATTTTTTTTTGCGAAACTGTCTAATTCGTTTTGTTTGAAACTAACGTCATTAAAAATTGTCTAAGAAAGTTTTTTTAAGTACTAAAAGTGAAAATTATTGAAAAAAAATTGTCTTTTCAAAAAAATTTTTCTAAGACATTTCATACAGTGAAAAATAATTTTTTTTTGCGAAACTGTCTAATTCGTTTTGTTTGAAACTAACGTCATTAAAAATTGTCTAAGAAAGTTTTTTTACGTACTAAAAGTGAAAATTATTGAAAAAAACTTTTCTTTTCAAAAAAATTTTTCTAAGACATTTCATACAGTGAAAAATAATTTTTTTTTGCGAAACTGTCTAATTCTTTTTGTTTGAAACTAACGTCATTAAAAATTGTCTAAGAAAGTTTTTTTACGTACTAAAAGTGAAAATTATTGATAAAAAATTAACTTTTCAAAAAAATTTTTCCAAGACATTTCATTCAGTGAAAAATAATTTTTTTTGCGAAACTGTCTAATTCTTTTTGTTTGAAACTAACGTCATTAAAAATTGTCTAAGAAAGTTTTTTTACGTACTAAAAGTGAAAATTATTGAAAAAAAATTGTCTTTTCAAAAAAATTTTTCTAAGACATTTCATACAGTGAAAAATAATTTTTTTTTGCGAAACTGTCTAATTCGTTTTGTTTGAAACTAACGTCATTAAAAATGGTCTAAGAAAGTTTTTTTACGTACTAAAAGTGAAAATTATTGAAAAAAAATTAACTATTCAAAAAAATTTTTCTAAGACATTTCATACAGTGAAAAATAATTTTTTTTTGCGAAGCTGTCTAATTCTTTTTGTTTGAAACTAACGTCATTAAAAATTGTCTAAGAAAGTTTTTTTACGTACTAAAAGTGAAAATTATTGAAAAAAAATTGTCTTTTCAAAAAAATTTTTCTAAGACATTTCATACAGTGAAAAATAATTTTTTTTTGAGAAACTGTCTAATTCTTTTTGTTTGAAACTAACGTCATTAAAAATTGTCTAAGAAAGTTTTTTTACGTACTAAAAGTGAAAATTATTGAAAAAAATTCGTCTTTTCAAAAAAACTTTTCTAAGACATTTCATAAAGTGAAAAATAATTTTTTTTTGCGAAACTGTCTAATTCGTTTTGTTTGAAACTAACGTCATTAAAAATTGTCTAAGAAAGTTTTTTTACGTACTAAAAGTGAAAATTATTGAAAAAAAATTGTCTTTTCAAAAAAATTTTTCTAAGACATTTCATACAGTGAAAAATAATTTTTTTTTGCGAAACTGTCTAATTCTTTTTGTTTGAAACTAACGTCATTAAAAATTGTCTAAGAAAGTTTTTTTACGTACTAAAAGTGAAAATTATTGAAAAAACATTGTCTTTTCAAAAAAATTTTTCTAAGACATTTCATACAGTGAAAAATAATTTTTTTTTGCGAAACTGTCTAATTCTTTTTGTTTGAAACTAACGTCATTAAAAATTGTCTAAGAAAGTTTTTTTAAGTACTAAAAGTGAAAATTATTGAAAAAAAATTGTCTTTTCAAAAAAATTTTTCTAAGACATTTCATACAGTGAAAAATAATTTTTTTTTGAGAAACTGTCTAATTCTTTTTGTTTGAAACTAACGTCATTAAAAACTGTCTAAGAAAGTTTTTTTACGTACTAAAAGTGAAAATTATTGAAAAAAAATTGTCTTTTCAAAAAAATTTTTCCAAGACATTTCATACAGTGAAAAATAATTTTTTTTTGCGAAACTGTCTAATTCGTTTTGTTTGAAACTAACGTCATTAAAAATTGTCTAAGAAAGTTTTTTTACGTACTAAAATGAAAATTATTGAAAAAAAATTGTCTTTTCAAAAAAATTTTTCTAAGACATTTCATGCAGTGAAAAGTAATTTTTTTTTGCGAAACTGTCTAATTCTTTTTGTTTGAAACTAACGTCATTAAAAATTGTCTAAGAAAGTTGTTTTACGTACTAAAAGTGAAAATTATTGAAAAAACATTGTCTTTTCAAAAAAATTTTTCTAAGACATTTCATACAGTGAAAAATAATTTTTTTTTGCGAAACTGTCTAATTCTTTTTGTTTGAAACTAACGTCATTAAAAATTGTCTAAGAAAGTTTTTTTACGTACTAAAAGTGAAAATTATTGAAAAAAATTTTCTTTTCAAGAAAAATTTTCAAAAATTTTTCTAAGACATTTCATACAGTGAAAAATAATTTTTTTTTGCGAAACTGTCTAATTCTCTTTGTTTGAAAGTAACGTCTATAAAAATTGTCTAAGAAAGTTTTTTTAAGTACTAAAAGTGAAAATTATTGAAAAAAAATTGTCTTTTCAAAAAAATTTTTCTAAGACATTTCATACAGTGAACAATAATTTTTTTTGCGAAACTGTCTAATTCGTTTTGTTTGAAACTAACGTCATTAAAAATTGTCTAAGAAAGTTTTTTTACGTACTAAAAGTGAAAATTATTGAAAAAAATTTTCTTTTCAAAAAAATTTTTCTAAGACATTTCATACAGTGAAAAATATTTTTTTTCTTGCGAAACTGTCTAATTCTTTTTGTTTGAAACTAACGTCGTTACAAAATGTCTAAGAAAGTTTTTTTACGTACTAAAAGTGAAAATTATTGAAAAAAATTTTCTTTTCCAAAAAAACTTTTCTAAGACATTTCATACAGTGAAAAATAATTTTTTTTTGCGAAACTGTCTAATTCGTTTTGTTTGAAACTAACGTCATTAAAAATTGTCTAAGAAAGTTTTTTTACGTACTAAAAGTGAAAATTATTGAAAAAAACTTTTCTTTTCAAAAAAATTTTTCTAAGACATTTCATACAGTGAAAAATAATTTTTTTTTGCGAAACCGTCTAATTCTTTTTGTTTGAAACTAACGTCATTAAAAATTGTCTAAGAAAGTTTTTTTACGTACTAAAAGTGAAAATTATTGAAAAAAATTGTCTTTTCAAAAAAAGTTTTCTAAGACATTTCATACAGTGAAAAATAATTTTTTTTTGCGAAATTGTCTAATTCTTTTTGTTTGAAACTAACGACATTAAAAATTGTCTAAGAAAGCTTTTTTACGTACTAAAAGTGAAATTTATTGAAAAAAATTGTCTTTTCAAAAAAAATTTTCAAAAATTTTTCTAAGACATTTCATACAGTGAAAAATAATTTTTTTTTGCGAAACTGTCTAATTCTTTTTGTTTGAAACTAACGTCATTAAAAATTGTCTAAGAAAGTTTTTTTAAGTACTAAAAGTGAAAATTATTGAAAACAAATTGTCTTTTCAAAAAAATTTTTCTAAGACATTTCATACAGTGAAAAATAATTTTTTTTTGAGAAACTGTCTAATTCTTTTTGTTTGAAACTAACGTCATTAAAAACAGTTTAAGAAAGTTTTTTTACGTACTAAAAGTGAAAATTATTGAAAAAAAATTGTCTTTTCAAAAAAATTTTTCCAAGACATTTCATACAGTGAAAAATAATTTTTTTTTGCGAAACTGTCTAATTCGTTTTGTTTGAAACTAACGTCATTAAAAATTGTCTAAGAAAGTTTTTTTACGTACTAAAAGTGAAAATTATTGAAAAAAAATTGTCTTTTCAAAAAAATTTTTCTAAGACATTTCATACAGTGAAAAATAATTTTTTTTTGCGAAACTGTCTAATTCTTTTTGTTTGAAACTAACGTCATTAAAAATTGTCTAAGAAAGTTTTTTTACGTACTAAAAGTGAAAATTATTGAAAAAAAATTTTCTTTTCAAAAAAATTTTTCTAAGACATTTCATACAGTGAAAAATATTTTTTTTCTTGCGAAACTGTCTAATTCGTTTTGTTTGAAACTAACGTCATTACAAATTGTCTAAGAAAGTTTTTTTACGTACTAAAAGTGAAAATTATTGAAAAAAAATTTTCTTTTCCAAAAAAATTTCAAAAATTTTTCAAAGACATTTCATACAGTCAAAAATAATTTTTTTTTTGCGAAACTGTCTAATTCTTTTTGTTTGAAACTAACGTCATTACAAATTGTCTAAGAAAGTTTTTTTACGTACTAAAAGTGAAAATTATTGAAAAAAAATGTCTTTTCAAAAAAAATTTTCAAAAATTTTTCTAAGACATTTCATACAGTGAAAAATAATTTTTTTTTGCGAAACTGTCTAATTCTTTTTGTTTGAAACTAACGTCATTAAAAATTGTCTAAGAAAGCTTTTTTACGTACTAAAAGTGAAAATAATTGAAAAAAAATTTTCTTTTTAATAAAAATTTTCAAAACTTTTTTTAAGACATTTCATACAGTGAAAAATAATTTTTTTTTGCGAAACTGTCTAATTCTTTTTGTTTGAAACTAACGTCATTAAAAATTGTCTAAGAAAGTTTTTTTACGTACTAAAAGTGAAAATTATTGAAAAAAAATTGTCTTTTCAAAAAAATTTTTCCAAGACATTTCATACAGTGAAAAATAATTTTTTTTTGCGAAACTGTCTAATTTTTTTTGTTTGAAACTAACTTAATTAAAAATTGTCTAAGAAAGTTTTTTTACGTACTAAAAGTGAAAATTATTGAAAAAAATTTGTCTTTTCAAAAAAACTTTTCTAAGACATTTCATACAGTGAAAAATAATTTTTTTTTGCGAAACTGTCTAATTCTTTTTGTTTGAAACTAACGTCATTAAAAATTGTCTAAGAAAGTTTTTTTACGTACTAAAAGTGAAAATTATTGAAAAAAATTTTCTTTTCAAGAAAAAATTTCAAACATTTTTCTAAGACATTTCATACAGTGAAAAATAATTTTTTTTTGCGAAACTGTCTAATTCTTTTTGTTTGAAACTAACGTCATTAAAAATTGTCTAAGAAAGTTTTTTTAAGTACTAAAAGTGAAAATTATTGAAAAAAAATTGTCTTTTCAAAAAATTTTTTCTAAGACATTTCATACAGTGAAAAATAATTTTTTTTTGAGAAACTGTCTAATTCTTTTTGTTTGAAACTAACGTCATTAAAAACTGTCTAAGAAAGTTTTTTTACGTACTAAAAGTGAAAATTATTGAAAAAAAATTGTCTTTTCAAAAAAATTTTTCCAAGACATTTCATACAGTGAAAAATAATTTTTTTTTGCGAAACTGTCTAATTCGTTTTGTTTGAAACTAACGTCATTAAAAGTTGTCTAAGAAAGTTTTTTTACGTACTAAAAGTGAAAATTATTGAAAAAAAAATTGTCTTTTCAAAAAAATTTTTCTAAGACATTTCATACAGTGAAAAATAATTTTTTTTTGCGAAACTGTCTAATTCTTTTTGTTTGAAACTAACGTCATTAAAAATTGTCTAAGAAAGTTTTTTTAAGTACTAAAAGTGAAAATTATTGAAAAAAAATTGTCTTTTCAAAAAAATTTTTCTAAGACATTTCATACAGTGAAAAAAAATTTTTTTTTTGTGAAACTGTCTAATTCGTTTTGTTTGAAACTAACGACATTAAAAATTGTCTAAGAAAGTTTTTTTACGTACTAAAAGTGAAAATTATTGAAAAAACCTTGTCTTTTCAAAAAAATTTTTCTAAGACATTTCATACAGTGAAAAATAATTTTTTTTTGCTAAACTGTCTAATTCGTTTTGTTTGAAACTAACGTCATTAAAAATTGTCTAAGAAAGTTTTTTTACGTACTAAAAGTGAAAATTATTGATAAAAAATTAACTTTTCAAAAAAATTTTTCTAAGACATTTCATACAGTGAAAAATAATTTTTTTTGCGAAACTGTCTAATTCTTTTTGTTTGAAACTAACGTCATTAAAAATTGTCTAAGAAAGTTTTTTTACGTACTAAAAGTGAAAATTATTGAAAAAAAATTGTCTTTTCAAAAAAATTTTTCTAAGACATTTCATACAGTGAAAAATAATTTTTTTTTGCGAAACTGTCTAATTCGTTTTGTTTGAAACTAACGTCATTAAAAATGGTCTAAGAAAGTTTTTTTACGTACTAAAAGTGAAAATTATTGAAAAAAAATTAACTTTTCAAAAAAATTTTTCTAAGACATTTCATACAGTGAAAAATAATTTTTTTTTGCGAAGCTGTCTAATTCTTTTTGTTTGAAACTAACGTCATTAAAAATTGTCTAAGAAAGTTTTTTTAAGTACTAAAAGTGAAAATTATTGAAAACAAATTGTCTTTTCAAAAAAATTTTTCTAAGACATTTCATACAGTGAAAAATAATTTTTTTTTGAGAAACTGTCTAATTCTTTTTGTTTGAAACTAACGTCATTAAAAACAGTTTAAGAAAGTTTTTTTACGTACTAAAAGTGAAAATTATTGAAAAAAAATTGTCTTTTCAAAAAAATTTTTCCAAGACATTTCATACAGTGAAAAATAATTTTTTTTTGCGAAACTGTCTAATTCGTTTTGTTTGAAACTAACGTCATTAAAAATTGTCTAAGAAAGTTTTTTTACGTACTAAAAGTGAAAATTATTGAAAAAAAATTGTCTTTTCAAAAAAATTTTTCTAAGACATTTCATACAGTGAAAAATAATTTTTTTTTGCGAAACTGTCTAATTCTTTTTGTTTGAAACTAACGTCATTAAAAATTGTCTAAGAAAGTTTTTTTACGTACTAAAAGTGAAAATTATTGAAAAAACATTATCTTTTCAAAAAAATTTTTCTAAGACATTTCATACAGTGAAAAATAATTTTTTTTTGCGAAACTGTCTAATTCTTTTTGTTTAAAACTAACGTCATTAAAAATTGTCTAAGAAAGTTTTTTTAAGTACTAAAAGTGAAAATTATTGAAAAAAAATTGTCTTTTCAAAAAAATTTTTCTAAGACATTTCATACAGTGAAAAATAATTTTTTTTTGCGAAACTGTCTAATTCTTTTTGTTTGAAACTAACGTCATTAAAAACTGTCTAAGAAAGTTTTTTTACGTACTAAAAGTGAAAATTATTGAAAAAAAATTGTCTTTTCAAAAAAATTTTTCCAAGACATTTCATACAGTGAAAAATAATTTTTTTTTGCGAAACTGTCTAATTCGTTTTGTTTGAAACTAACGTCATTAAAAATTGTCTAAGAAAGTTTTTTTACGTACTAAAAGTGAAAATTATTGAAAAAAAATTGTCTTTTCAAAAAAATTTTTCTAAGACATTTCATACAGTGAAAAATAATTTTTTTTTGCGAAACTGTCTAATTCTTTTTGTTTGAAACTAACGTCATTAAAAATTGTCTAAGAAAGTTTTTTTACGTACTAAAAGTGAAAATTATTGAAAAAAAATTTTCTTTTCAAAAAAATTTTTCCAAGACATTTCATACAGTGAAAAATAATTTTTTTTTGCGAAACTGTCTAATTCTTTTTGTTTGAAACTAACGTCATTAAATATTGTCTAAGAAAGTTTTCTTACGTACTAAAAGTGACAATTATTGAAAAAAATTGTCTTTTCAAAAAAATTTTCAAAAATTTTTCTAAGACATTTCATACAGTGAAAAATAATTTTTTTTTGAGAAACTGTCTAAATCTTTTTGTTTGAATCTAACGTCATTAAAAATTGTCTAAGAAAGTTTTTTTACGTCCTTAAAGTGAAAATTATTGAAAAAAAAATGTCTTTTGAAAAAAATTTTTCTAAGACATTTCATACAGTAAAAAATAATTTTTTTTTGCGAAACTATCCAATTTTTTTTGTTTGAAACTAACCTCATTAAAAATTGTCTAAGAAAGTTTTTTTACGTACTAAAAGTGAAAATTATTGAAAAAAAATTTTCTTTTCAAAAAAATTTTTCTAAGACATTTCATACAGTGAAAAATAATTTTTTTTTGCGAAACTGTCTAATTCTTTTTGTTTGAAACTAACGTCATTAAAAATTGTCTAAGAAAGTTTTTTTACGTACTAAAAGTGAAAATTATTGAAAAAAAATTGTCTTTTCAAAAAAACTTTTCCAAGACATTTCATACAGTGAAAAATAATTTTTTTTTGCGAAACTGTCTAATTCGTTTTGTTTGAAACTAACGTCATTAAAAATTGTCTAAGAAAGTTTTTTTACGTACTAAAAGTGAAAATTATTGAAAAAAAATTGTCTTTTCAAAAAAATTTTTCTAAGACATTTCATACAGTGAAAAACAATTTTTTTTTGCGAAACTGTCTAATTCTTTTTGTTTGAAACTAACGTCATTAAAAATTGTCTAAGAAAGTTTTTTTACGTACTAAAAGTGAAAATTATTGAAAAAAATTTTCTTTTCAAGAAAAATTTTCAAAAATTTTTCTAAGACATTTCATACAGTGAAAAATAATTTTTTTTTGAGAAACTGTCTAATTCTTTTTGTTTGAAACTAACGTCATTAAAAATTGTCTAAGAAAGTTTTTTTAAGTACTAAAAGTGAAAATTATTGAAAAAAAATTGTCTTTTCAAAAAAATTTTTCTAAGACATTTCATAC
This sequence comes from Aplidium turbinatum, assembly GCF_918807975.1. NCBI lineage: Eukaryota > Metazoa > Chordata > Ascidiacea > Aplousobranchia > Polyclinidae > Aplidium > Aplidium turbinatum. The sequence continues at coordinate 122,712 of NC_137488.1, forward strand.
AGTGAAAAATAATTTTTTTTTGCGAAACTGTCTAATTCGTTTTGTTTGAAACTAACGTCATTAAAAATTGTCTAAGAAAGTTTTTTTAAGTACTAAACGTGAAAATTATTGAAAAAAATTGTCTTTTCAAAAAAATTTTTCTAAGACATTTCATACAGTGAAAAATAATTTTTTTTTGCGAAACTGTCTAATTCGTTTTGTTTGAAACTAACGTCATTAAAAATTGTCTAAGAAAGTTTTTTTACGTACTAAAAGTGAAAATTATTGAAAAAAAATTTTCTTTTCAAAAAAATTTTTCTAAGACATTTCATACAGTGAAAAATAATTTTTTTTTGCGAAACTGTCAAAATCTTTTTGTTTGAAACTAACGTCATTAAAAACTGTCTAAGAAAGTTTTTTTACGTACTAAAAGTGAAAATTATTGAAAAAAAATTGTCTTTTCAAAAAAATTTTTCCAAGACATTTCATACAGTGAAAAATAATTTTTTTTTGCGAAACTGTCTAATTCGTTTTGTTTGAAACTAACGTCATTAAAAATTGTCTAAGAAAGTTTTTTTACGTACTAAAAGTGAAAATTATTGAAAAAAAATTGTCTTTTCAAAAAAATTTTTCTAAGACATTTCATACAGTGAAAAATAATTTTTTTTTGCGAAACTGTCTAATTCTTTTTGTTTGAAACTAACGTCATTAAAAATTGTCTAAGAAAGTTTTTTTACGTACTAAAAGTGAAAATTATTGAAAAAAATTTTCTTTTCAAGAAAAATTTTAAAAAATTTTTCTAAGACATTTCATACAGTGAAAAATAATTTTTTTTTGCGAAACTGTCTAATTCGTTTTGTTTGAAACTAACGTCATTAAAAATTGTCTAAGAAAGTTTTTTTACGTACTAAAAGTGAAAATTATTGAAAAAAAATTTTCTTTTCAAAAAAATTTTTCTAAGACATTTCATACAGTGAAAAATAATTTTTTTTTGCGAAACTGTCTAATTCTTTTTGTTTGAAACTAACGTCATTAAAAATTGTCTAAGAAAGTTTTTTTACGTACTAAAAGTGAAAATTATTGAAGAAAAATTGTCTTTTCAAAAAAATTTTTCTAAGACATTTCATACAGTGAAAATTAATTTTTTTTTTGCGAAACTGTCTAACTCTTTTTGTTTGAAACTAACGTCATTAAAAATTGTCTAAGAAAACTTTTTTACGTACTAAAAGTGAAAATTATTGAAAAAAAATTTCTTTTCAAGAAAAATTTTCAAAAATTTTTCCAAGACATTTCATACAGTGAAAAATAATTTTTTTTTGCGAAACTGTCTAATTCTTTTTGTTTGAAACTAACGTCATTAAAAATTGTCTAAGAAAGTTTTTTTACGTACTAAAAGTGAAAATTATTGAAAAAAATTTTCTTTTCAAGAAAAAGTTTCAAAAATTTTTCTAAGACATTTCATACAGTGAAAAATAATTTTTTTTTGCGAAACTGTCTAATTCGTTTTGTTTGAAACTAACGTCATTAAAAATTGTCTAAGAAAGTTTTTTTACGTACTAAAAGTGAAAATTATTGAAAAAAAATTTTCTTTTCAAAAAAATTTTTCTAAGACATTTCATACAGTGAAAAATAATTTTTTTTTGCGAAACTGTCTAATTCTTTTTGTTTGAAACTAACGTCATTAAAAATTGTCTAAGAAAGTTTTTTTACGTACTAAAAGTGAAAATTATTGAAGAAAAATTGTCTTTTCAAAAAAATTTTTCTAAGACATTTCATACAGTGAAAAATAATTTTTTTTTGCGAAACTGTCTAATTCTTTTTGTTTGAAACTAACGTCATTAAAAATTGTCTAAGAAAGTTTTTTTACGTACTAAAAGTGAAAATTATTGAAAAAAATTTTCTTTTCAAGAAAAATTTTCAAAAATTTTTCCAAGACATTTCATACAGTGAAAAATAATTTTTTTTGCGAAACTGTCTAATTCGTTTTGTTTGAAACTAACGTCATTAAAAATTGTCTAAGAAAGTTTTTTTACGTACTAAAAGTGAAAATTATTGAAAAAAAATTTTCTTTTCAAAAAAATTTTTCTAAGACATTTCATACAGTGAAAAATAATTTTTTTTGCGAAACTGTCTAATTCGTTTTGTTTGAAACTAACGTCATTAAAAATTGTCTAAGAAAGTTTTTTTACGTACTAAAAATGAAAATTATTGAAAAAAAATTGTCTTTTCAAAAAAATTTTTCCAAGACATTTCATACAGTGAAAAATAATTTTTTTTTGCGAAACTGTATAATTCGTTTTGTTTGAAACTAACGTCATTAAATATTGTCTAAGAAAGTTTTTTTACGTACTAAAAGTGAAAATTATTGAAAAAAAATTGTCTTTTCAAAAAAATTTTTCTAAGACATTTCATACAGTGAAAAATAATTTTTTTTTGCGAAACTGTCTAATTCTTTTTGTTTGAAACTAACGTCATTAAAAATTGTCTAAGAAAGTTTTTTTACGTACTAAAAGTGAAAATTATTGAAAAAAATTGTCTTTTCAAGAAAAATTTTCAAAAATTTTTCTAAGACATTTCATACAATGAAAAATAATTTTTTTTTGCGAAACTGTCTAATTCTTTTTGTTTGAAACTAACGTCATTAAAAATTGTCTAAGAAAGTTTTTTTACGTACTAAAAGTGAAAATTATTGAAAAAAAATTGTCTTTTCAAAAAAATTTTTCTAAGACATTTCATACAGTAAAAAATAATTTTTTTTTGCGAAACTGTCTAATTCGTTTTGTTTGAAACTAACGTCATTACAAATTGTCTAAGAAAGTTTTTTTACGTACTAAAAGTGAAAATTATTGAAAAAAAATTTTCTTTTCAAAAAAATTTTTCCAAGACATTTCATACCGTGAAAAATAATTTTTTTTTGCGAAACTGTCTAATTCTTTTTGTTTGAAACTAACGTCATTAAAAATTGTCTAAGAAAGTTTTTTTACGTACTAAAAGTGAAAATTATTGAAAAAAAATTGTCTTTTCAAAAAAACTTTTCCAAGACATTTCATACAGTGAAAAATAATTTTTTTTTGCGAAACTGTCTAATTCGTTTTGTTTGAAACTAACGTCATTAAAAATTGTCTAAGAAAGTTTTTTTACGTACTAAAAGTGAAAATTATTGAAAAAAAATTGTCTTTTCAAAAAAATTTTTCTAAGACATTTCATACAGTGAAAAACAATTTTTTTTTGCGAAACTGTCTAATTCTTTTTGTTTGAAACTAACGTCATTAAAAATTGTCTAAGAAAGTTTTTTTACGTACTAAAAGTGAAAATTATTGAAAAAAATTTTCTTTTCAAGAAAAATTTTCAAAAATTTTTCTAAGACATTTCATACAGTGAAAAGTAATTTTTTTTTGAGAAACTGTCTAATTCTTTTTGTTTGAAACTAACGTCATTAAAAATTGTCTAAGAAAGTTTTTTTAAGTACTAAAAGTGAAAATTATTGAAAAAAAATTGTCTTTTCAAAAAAATTTTTCTAAGACATTTCATACAGTGAAAAATAATTTTTTTTTGCGAAACTGTCTAATTCGTTTTGTTTGAAACTAACGTCATTAAAAATTGTCTAAGAAAGTTTTTTTAAGTACTAAACGTGAAAATTATTGAAAAAAATTGTCTTTTCAAAAAAATTTTTCTAAGACATTTCATACAGTGAAAAATAATTTTTTTTTGCGAAACTGTCTAATTCGTTTTGTTTGAAACTAACGTCATTAAAAATTGTCTAAGAAAGTTTTTTTACGTACTAAAAGTGAAAATTATTGAAAAAAAATTGTCTTTCCAAAAAAATTTTTCTAAGACATTTCATACAGTGAAAAATAATTTTTTTTTGCGAAACTGTCAAAATCTTTTTGTTTGAAAATAACGTCATTAAAAACTGTCTAAGAAAGTTTTTTTACGTACTAAAAGTGAAAATTATTGAAAAAAAATTGTCTTTTCAAAAAAATTTTTCCAAGACATTTCATACAGTGAAAAATAATTTTTTTTTGCGAAACTGTCTAATTCGTTTTGTTTGAAACTAACGTCATTAAAAATTGTCTAAGAAAGTTTTTTTACGTACTAAAAGTGAAAATTATTGAAAAAAAATTGTCTTTTCAAAAAAATTTTTCTAAGACATTTCATACAGTGAAAAATAATTTTTTTTTGCGAAACTGTCTAATTCTTTTTGTTTGAAACTAACGTCATTAAAAATTGTCTAAGAAAGTTTTTTTACGTACTAAAAGTGAAAATTATTGAAAAAAATTTTCTTTTCAAAAAAAGTTTTCAAAAATTTTTCTAAGACATTTCATACAGTGAAAAATAGATTTTTTTTGCGAAACTGTCTAATTCTTTTTGTTTGAAACTAACGTCATTAAAAATTGTCTAAGAAAACTTTTTTACGTACTAAAAGTGAAAATTATTGAAAAAAATTTTCTTTTCAAGAAAAATTTTCAAAAATTTTTCCAAGACATTTCATACAGTGAAAAATAATTTTTTTTTGCGAAACTGTCTAATTCTTTTTGTTTGAAACTAACGTCATTAAAAATTGTCTAAGAAAGTTTTTTTACGTACTAAAAGTGAAAATTATTGAAAAAAAATTTCTTTTCAAAAAATTTTTTCTAAGACATTTCATACAGTGAAAAATAATTTTTTTTTGCGAAACTGTCTAATTCGTTTTGTTTGAAACTAACGTCATTAAAAATTGTCTAAGAAAGTTTTTTTAAGTACTAAAAGTGAAAATTATTGAAAAAAAATTGTCTTTTCAAAAAAACTTTTCTAAGACATTTCATACAGTGAAAAATAATTTTTTTTTGCGAAACTGTCTAATTCGTTTTGTTTGAAACTAACGTCATTAAAAATTGTCTAAGACATTTCATACAGTGAAAAATAATTTTTTTTTGCGAAACTGTCTAATTCGTTTTGTTTGAAACTAACGTCATTAAAAATTGTCTAAGAAAGTTTTTTTACGTACTAAAAGTGAAAATTATTGAAAAAAAATTGTCTTTTCAAAAAATTTTTCTAAGACATTTCATACAGTGAAAAATAATTTTTTTTTGCGAAACTGTCAAAATCTTTTTGTTTGAAACTAACGTCATTAAAAACTGTCTAAGAAAGTTGTTTTACGTACTAAAAGTGAAAATTATTGAAAAAAAATTGTCTTTTCAAAAAAATTTTTCCAAGACATTTCATACAGTGAAAAATAATTTTTTTTTGCGAAACTGTCTAATTCTTTTTGTTTGAAACTAACGTCATTAAAAATTGTCTAAGAAAGTTTTTTTACGTACTAAAAGTGAAAATTATTGAAAAAAATTTTCTTTTCAAGAAAAATTTTCAAAAATTTTTCTAAGACATTTCATACAGTGAAAAATAATTTTTTTTTGCGAAACTGTCTAATTCTTTTTGTTTGAAACTAACGTCATTAAAAATTGTCTAAGAAAGTTTTTTTACGTACTAAAAGTGAAAATTATTGAAAAAAAATTGTCTTTTCAAAAAAACTTTTCCAAGACATTTCATACAGTGAAAAATAATTTTTTTTTGCGAAACTGTCTAATTCGTTTTGTTTGAAACTAACGTCATTAAAAATTGTCTAAGAAAGTTTTTTTACGTACTAAAAGTGAAAATTATTGAAAAAAAATTGTCTTTTCAAAAAAATTTTTCTAAGACATTTCATACAGTGAAAAACAATTTTTTTTTGCGAAACTGTCTAATTCTTTTTGTTTGAAACTAACGTCATTAAAAATTGTCTAAGAAAGTTTTTTTACGTACTAAAAGTGAAAATTATTGAAAAAAATTTTCTTTTCAAGAAAAATTTTCAAAAATTTTTCTAAGACATTTCATACAGTGAAAAATAATTTTTTTTTGAGAAACTGTCTAATTCTTTTTGTTTGAAACTAACGTCATTAAAAATTGTCTAAGAAAGTTTTTTTAAGTACTAAAAGTGAAAATTATTGAAAAAAAATTGTCTTTTCAAAAAAATTTTTCTAAGACATTTCATACAGTGAAAAATAATTTTTTTTTGCGAAACTGTCTAATTCGTTTTGTTTGAAACTAACGTCATTAAAAATTGTCTAAGAAAGTTTTTTTACGTACTAAACGTTAAAATTATTGAAAAAAATTGTCTTTTCAAAAAAATTTTTCTAAGACATTTCATACAGTGAAAAATAATTTTTTTTTGCGAAACTGTCTAATTCGTTTTGTTTGAAACTAACGTCATTAAAAATTGTCTAAGAAAGTTTTTTTACGTACTAAAAGTGAAAATTATTGAAAAAAAATTGTCTTTTCAAAAAAATTTTTCTAAGACATTTCATACAGTGAAAAATAATTTTTTTTTGCGAAACTGTCAAAATCTTTTTGTTTGAAACTAACGTCATTAAAAACTGTCTAAGAAAGTTTTTTTACGTACTAAAAGTGAAAATTATTGAAAAAAAATTGTCTTTTCAAAAAAATTTTTCCAAGACATTTCATACAGTGAAAAATAATTTTTTTTTGCGAAACTGTCTAATTCGTTTTGTTTGAAACTAACGTCATTAAAAATTGTCTAAGAAAGTTTTTTTACGTACTAAAAGTGAAAATTATTGAAAAAAAATTGTCTTTTCAAAAAAATTTTTCTAAGACATTTCATACAGTGAAAAATAATTTTTTTTTGCGAAACTGTCTAATTCTTTTTGTTTGAAACTAACGTCATTAAAAATTGTCTAAGAAAGTTTTTTTACGTACTAAAAGTGAAAATTATTGAAAAAAATTTTCTTTTCAAAAAAAGTTTTCAAAAATTTTTCTAAGACATTTCATACAGTGAAAAATAGATTTTTTTTGCGAAACTGTCTAATTCTTTTTGTTTGAAACTAACGTCATTAAAAATTGTCTAAGAAAACTTTTTTACGTACTAAAAGTGAAAATTATTGAAAAAAATTTTCTTTTCAAGAAAAATTTTCAAAAATTTTTCCAAGACATTTCATACAGTGAAAAATAATTTTTTTTTGCGAAACTGTCTAATTCTTTTTGTTTGAAACTAACGTCATTAAAAATTGTCTAAGAAAGTTTTTTTACGTACTAAAAGTGAAAATTATTGAAAAAAAATTTCTTTTCAAAAAATTTTTTCTAAGACATTTCATACAGTGAAAAATAATTTTTTTTTGCGAAACTGTCTAATTCGTTTTGTTTGAAACTAACGTCATTAAAAATTGTCTAAGAAAGTTTTTTTAAGTACTAAAAGTGAAAATTATTGAAAAAAAATTGTCTTTTCAAAAAAACTTTTCTAAGACATTTCATACAGTGAAAAATAATTTTTTTTTGCGAAACTGTCTAATTCGTTTTGTTTGAAACTAACGTCATTAAAAATTGTCTAAGAAAGTTTTTTTAAGTACTAAACGTGAAAATTATTGAAAAAAATTGTCTTTTCAAAAAAATTTTTCTAAGACATTTCATACAGTGAAAAATAATTTTTTTTTGCGAAACTGTCTAATTCGTTTTGTTTGAAACTAACGTCATTAAAAATTGTCTAAGAAAGTTTTTTTACGTACTAAAAGTGAAAATTATTGAAAAAAAATTGTCTTTTCAAAAAAATTTTTCTAAGACATTTCATACAGTGAAAAATAATTTTTTTTTGCGAAACTGTCAAAATCTTTTTGTTTGAAACTAACGTCATTAAAAACTGTCTAAGAAAGTTGTTTTACGTACTAAAAGTGAAAATTATTGAAAAAAAATTGTCTTTTCAAAAAAATTTTTCCAAGACATTTCATACAGTGAAAAATAATTTTTTTTTGCGAAACTGTCTAATTCTTTTTGTTTGAAACTAACGTCATTAAAAATTGTCTAAGAAAGTTTTTTTACGTACTAAAAGTGAAAATTATTGAAAAAAATTTTCTTTTCAAGAAAAATTTTCAAAAATTTTTCTAAGACATTTCATACAGTGAAAAATAATTTTTTTTTGCGAAACTGTCTAATTCGTTTTGTTTGAAACTAACGTCATTAAAAATTGTCTAAGAAAGTTTTTTTACGTACTAAAAGTGAAAATTATTGAAAAAAAATTTTCTTTTCAAAAAAATTTTTCTAAGACATTTCATACAGTGAAAAATAATTTTTTTTTGCGAAACTGTCTAATTCTTTTTGTTTGAAACTAACGTCATTAAAAATTGTCTAAGAAAGTTTTTTTACGTACTAAAAGTGAAAATTATTGAAGAAAAATTGTCTTTTCAAAAAAATTTTTCTAAGACATTTCATACAGTGAAAATTAATTTTTTTTTTGCGAAACTGTCTAACTCTTTTTGTTTGAAACTAACGTCATTAAAAATTGTCTAAGAAAACTTTTTTACGTACTAAAAGTGAAAATTATTGAAAAAAAATTTCTTTTCAAGAAAAATTTTCAAAAATTTTTCCAAGACATTTCATACAGTGAAAAATAATTTTTTTTTGCGAAACTGTCTAATTCTTTTTGTTTGAAACTAACGTCATTAAAAATTGTCTAAGAAAGTTTTTTTACGTACTAAAAGTGAAAATTATTGAAAAAAATTTTCTTTTCAAGAAAAAGTTTCAAAAATTTTTCTAAGACATTTCATACAGTGAAAAATAATTTTTTTTTGCGAAACTGTCTAATTCGTTTTGTTTGAAACTAACGTCATTAAAAATTGTCTAAGAAAGTTTTTTTACGTACTAAAAGTGAAAATTATTGAAAAAAAATTTTCTTTTCAAAAAAATTTTTCTAAGACATTTCATACAGTGAAAAATAATTTTTTTTTGCGAAACTGTCTAATTCTTTTTGTTTGAAACTAACGTCATTAAAAATTGTCTAAGAAAGTTTTTTTACGTACTAAAAGTGAAAATTATTGAAGAAAAATTGTCTTTTCAAAAAAATTTTTCTAAGACATTTCATACAGTGAAAAATAATTTTTTTTTGCGAAACTGTCTAATTCTTTTTGTTTGAAACTAACGTCATTAAAAATTGTCTAAGAAAGTTTTTTTACGTACTAAAAGTGAAAATTATTGAAAAAAATTTTCTTTTCAAGAATAATTTTCAAAAATTTTTCCAAGACATTTCATACAGTGAAAAATAATTTTTTTTGCGAAACTGTCTAATTCGTTTTGTTTGAAACTAACGTCATTAAAAATTGTCTAAGAAAGTTTTTTTACGTACTAAAAGTGAAAATTATTGAAAAAAATTTTCTTTTCAAAAAAATTTTTCTAAGACATTTCATACAGTGAAAAATAATTTTTTTTGCGAAACTGTCTAATTCGTTTTGTTTGAAACTAACGTCATTAAAAATTGTCTAAGAAAGTTTTTTTACGTACTAAAAATGAAAATTATTGAAAAAAAATTGTCTTTTCAAAAAAATTTTTCCAAGACATTTCATACAGTGAAAAATAATTTTTTTTTGCGAAACTGTCTAATTCGTTTTGTTTGAAACTAACGTCATTAAATATTGTCTAAGAAAGTTTTTTTACGTACTAAAAGTGAAAATTATTGAAAAAAAATTGTCTTTTCAAAAAAATTTTTCTAAGACATTTCATACAGTGAAAAATAATTTTTTTTTGCGAAACTGTCTAATTCTTTTTGTTTGAAACAAACGTCATTAAAAATTGTCTAAGAAAGTTTTTTTACGTACTAAAAGTGAAAATTATTGAAAAAAATTGTCTTTTCAAGAAAAATTTTCAAAAATTTTTCTAAGACATTTCATACAATGAAAAATAATTTTTTTTTGCGAAACTGTCTAATTCTTTTTGTTTGAAACTAACGTCATTAAAAATTGTCTAAGAAAGTTTTTTTACGTACTAAAAGTGAAAATTATTGAAAAAAAATTGTCTTTTCAAAAAAATTTTTCTAAGACATTTCATACAGTAAAAAATAATTTTTTTTTGCGAAACTGTCTAATTCGTTTTGTTTGAAACTAACGTCATTACAAATTGTCTAAGAAAGTTTTTTTACGTACTAAAAGTGAAAATTATTGAAAAAAAATTTTCTTTTCAAAAAAATTTTTCCAAGACATTTCATACAGTGAAAAATAATTTTTTTTTGCGAAACTGTCTAATTCTTTTTGTTTGAAACTAACGTCATTAAAAATTGTCTAAGAAAGTTTTTTTACGTACTAAAAGTGAAAATTATTGAAAAAAAATTGTCTTTTCAAAAAAACTTTTCCAAGACATTTCATACAGTGAAAAATAATTTTTTTTTGCGAAACTGTCTAATTCGTTTTGTTTGAAACTAACGTCATTAAAAATTGTCTAAGAAAGTTTTTTTACGTACTAAAAGTGAAAATTATTGAAAAAAAATTGTCTTTTCAAAAAAATTTTTCTAAGACATTTCATACAGTGAAAAACAATTTTTTTTTGCGAAACTGTCTAATTCTTTTTGTTTGAAACTAACGTCATTAAAAATTGTCTAAGAAAGTTTTTTTACGTACTAAAAGTGAAAATTATTGAAAAAAATTTTCTTTTCAAGAAAAATTTTCAAAAATTTTTCTAAGACATTTCATACAGTGAAAAATAATTTTTTTTTGAGAAACTGTCTAATTCTTTTTGTTTGAAACTAACGTCATTAAAAATTGTCTAAGAAAGTTTTTTTAAGTACTAAAAGTGAAAATTATTGAAAAAAAATTGTCTTTTCAAAAAAATTTTTCTAAGACATTTCATACAGTGAAAAATAATTTTTTTTTGCGAAACTGTCTAATTCGTTTTGTTTGAAACTAACGTCATTAAAAATTGTCTAAGAAAGTTTTTTTAAGTACTAAACGTGAAAATTATTGAAAAAAATTGTCTTTTCAAAAAAATTTTTCTAAGACATTTCATACAGTGAAAAATAATTTTTTTTTGCGAAACTGTCTAATTCGTTTTGTTTGAAACTAACGTCATTAAAAATTGTCTAAGAAAGTTTTTTTACGTACTAAAAGTGAAAATTATTGAAAAAAAATTGTCTTTTCAAAAAAATTTTTCTAAGACATTTCATACAGTGAAAAATAATTTTTTTTTGCGAAACTGTCAAATTCTTTTTGTTTGAAACTAACGTCATTAAAAATTGTCTAAGAAAGTTTTTTTACGTACTAAAAGTGAAAATTATTGAAAAAAAATTGTCTTTTCAAAAAAATTTTTCCAAGACATTTCATACAGTGAAAAATAATTTTTTTTTGCGAAACTGTCTAATTCGTTTTGTTTGAAACTAACGTCATTAAAAATTGTCTAAGAAAGTTTTTTTACGTACTAAAAGTGAAAATTATTGAAAAAAAATTGTCTTTTCAAAAAAATTTTTCTAAGACATTTCATACAGTGAAAAATAATTTTTTTTTGCGAAACTGTCTAATTCTTTTTGTTTGAAACTAACGTCATTAAAAATTGTCTAAGAAAGTTTTTTTACGTACTAAAAGTGAAAATTATTGAAAAAAATTTTCTTTTCAAAAAAAGTTTTCAAAAATTTTTCTAAGACATTTCATACAGTGAAAAATAGATTTTTTTTGCGAAACTGTCTAATTCTTTTTGTTTGAAACTAACGTCATTAAAAATTGTCTAAGAAAACTTTTTTACGTACTAAAAGTGAAAATTATTGAAAAAAATTTTCTTTTCAAGAAAAATTTTCAAAAATTTTTCCAAGACATTTCATACAGTGAAAAATAATTTTTTTTTGCGAAACTGTCTAATTCTTTTTGTTTGAAACTAACGTCATTAAAAATTGTCTAAGAAAGTTTTTTTACGTACTAAAAGTGAAAATTATTGAAAAAAAATTTCTTTTCAAAAAATTTTTTCTAAGACATTTCATACAGTGAAAAATAATTTTTTTTTGCGAAACTGTCTAATTCGTTTTGTTTGAAACTAACGTCATTAAAAATTGTCTAAGAAAGTTTTTTTAAGTACTAAAAGTGAAAATTATTGAAAAAAAATTGTCTTTTCAAAAAAACTTTTCTAAGACATTTCATACAGTGAAAAATAATTTTTTTTTGCGAAACTGTCTAATTCGTTTTGTTTGAAACTAACGTCATTAAAAATTGTCTAAGAAAGTTTTTTTAAGTACTAAACGTGAAAATTATTGAAAAAAATTGTCTTTTCAAAAAAATTTTTCTAAGACATTTCATACAGTGAAAAATAATTTTTTTTTGCGAAACTGTCTAATTCGTTTTGTTTGAAACTAACGTCATTAAAAATTGTCTAAGAAAGTTTTTTTACGTACTAAAAGTGAAAATTATTGAAAAAAAATTGTCTTTTCAAAAAAATTTTTCTAAGACATTTCATACAGTGAAAAATAATTTTTTTTTGCGAAACTGTCAAAATCTTTTTGTTTGAAACTAACGTCATTAAAAACTGTCTAAGAAAGTTGTTTTACGTACTAAAAGTGAAAATTATTGAAAAAAAATTGTCTTTTCAAAAAAATTTTTCCAAGACATTTCATACAGTGAAAAATAATTTTTTTTTGCGAAACTGTCTAATTCGTTTTGTTTGAAACTAACGTCATTAAAAATTGTCTAAGAAAGTTTTTTTACGTACTAAAAGTGAAAATTATTGAAAAAAAATTGTCTTTTCAAAAAAATTTTTCTAAGACATTTCATACAGTGAAAAATAATTTTTTTTTCGAAACTGTCTAATTCTTTTTGTTTGAAACTAACGTCATTAAAAATTGTCTAAGAAAGTTTTTTTACGTACTAAAAGTGAAAATTATTGAAAAAAATTTTCTTTTCAAGAAAAATTTTCAAAAATTTTTCTAAGACATTTCATACAGTGAAAAATAATTTTTTTTTGAGAAACTGTCTAATTCTTTTTGTTTGAAACTAACGTCATTAAAAATTGTCTAAGAAAGTTTTTTTAAGTACTAAAAGTGAAAATTATTGAAAAAAAATTGTCTTTTCAAAAAAATTTTTCTAAGACATTTCATACAGTGAAAAATAATTTTTTTTTGCGAAACTGTCTAATTCGTTTTGTTTGAAACTAACGTCATTAAAAATTGTCTAAGAAAGTTTTTTTAAGTACTAAACGTGAAAATTATTGAAAAAAATTGTCTTTTCAAAAAAATTTTTCTAAGACATTTCATACAGTGAAAAATAATTTTTTTTTGCGAAACTGTCTAATTCGTTTTGTTTGAAACTAACGTCATTAAAAATTGTCTAAGAAAGTTTTTTTACGTACTAAAAGTGAAAATTATTGAAAAAAAATTGTCTTTTCAAAAAAGTTTTTCTAAGACATTTCATACAGTGAAAAATAATTTTTTTTTGCGAAACTGTCAAAATCTTTTTGTTTGAAACTAACGTCATTAAAAACTGTCTAAGAAAGTTTTTTTACGTACTAAAAGTGAAAATTATTGAAAAAAAATTGTCTTTTCAAAAAAATTTTTCCAAGACATTTCATACAGTGAAAAATAATTTTTTTTTGCGAAACTGTCTAATTCGTTTTGTTTGAAACTAACGTCATTAAAAATTGTCTAAGAAAGTTTTTTTACGTACTAAAAGTGAAAATTATTGAAAAAAAATTGTCTTTTCAAAAAAGTTTTTCTAAGACATTTCATACAGTGAAAAATAATTTTTTTTTGCGAAACTGTCTAATTCGTTTTGTTTGAAACTAACGTCATTAAAAACTGTCTAAGAAAGTTTTTTTACGTACTAAAAGTGAAAATTATTGAAAAAAATTTTCTTTTCAAGAAAAATTTTCAAAAATTTTTCTAAGACATTTCATAAAGTGAAAAATAAATTTTTTTTGCGAAACTGTCTAATTCGTTTTGTTTGAAACTAACGTCATTAAAAATTGTCTAAGAAAGTTTTTTTACGTACTAAAAGTGAAAATTATTGAAAAAAAATTGTCTTTTCAAAAAAATTTTTCTAAGACATTTCATACAGTGAAAAATAATTTTTTTTTGCGAAACTGTCTAATTCTTTTTGTTTGAAACTAACGTCATTAAAAATTGTCTAAGAAAGTTTTTTTACGTACTAAAAGTGAAAATTATTGAAGAAAAATTGTCTTTTCAAAAAAATTTTTCTAAGACATTTCATACAGTGAAAATTAATTTTTTTTTGCGAAATTGTCTAATTCGTTTTGTTTGAAACTAACGTCATTAAAAATTGTCTAAGAAAGCTTTTTTACGTACTAAAAGTGAAAATTATTGAAAAAAAATTTCTTTTCAAGAAAAATTTTCAAAAATTTTTCCAAGACATTTCATACAGTGAAAAATAATTTTTTTTTGCGAAACTGTCTAATTCTTTTTGTTTGAAACTAACGTCATTAAAAATTGTCTAAGAAAGTTTTTTTACGTACTAAAAGTGAAAATTATTGAAAAAAATTTTCTTTTCAAGAAAAAGTTTCAAAAATTTTTCTAAGACATTTCATACAGTGAAAAATAATTTTTTTTTGCGAAACTGTCTAATTCGTTTTGTTTGAAACTAACGACATTAAAAATTGTCTAAGAAAGTTTTTTTACGTACTAAAAGTGAAAATTATTGAAAAAAAATTTTCTTTTCAAAAAAATTTTTCTAAGACATTTCATACAGTGAAAAATAATTTTTTTTTGCGAAACTGTCTAATTCTTTTTGTTTGAAACTAACGTCATTAAAAATTGTCTAAGAAAGTTTTTTTACGTACTAAAAGTGAAAATTATTGAAGAAAAATTGTCTTTTCAAAAAAATTTTTCTAAGACATTTCATACAGTGAAAAATAATTTTTTTTTGCGAAACTGTCTAATTCTTTTTGTTTGAAACTAACGTCATTAAAAATTGTCTAAGAAAGTTTTTTTACGTACTAAAAGTGAAAATTATTGAAAAAAATTTTCTTTTCAAGAAAAATTTTCAAAAATTTTTCCAAGACATTTCATACAGTGAAAAATAATTTTTTTTTGCGAAACTGTCTAATTCGTTTTGTTTGAAACTAACGTCATTAAAAATTGTCTAAGAAAGTTTTTTTACGTACTAAAAGTGAAAATTATTGAAAGAAAATTTTCTTTTCAAAAAAATTTTTCTAAGACATTTCATACAGTGAAAAATAATTTTTTTTGCGAAACTGTCTAATTCGTTTTGTTTGAAACTAACGTCATTAAAAATTGTCTAAGAAAGTTTTTTTACGTACTAAAAATGAAAATTATTGAAAAAAAATTGTCTTTTCAAAAAAATTTTTCCAAGACATTTCATACAGTGAAAAATAATTTTTTTTTGCGAAACTGTCTAATTCGTTTTGTTTGAAACTAACGTCATTAAATATTGTCTAAGAAAGTTTTTTTACGTACTAAAAGTGAAAATTATTGAAAAAAAATTGTCTTTTCAAAAAAATTTTTCTAAGACATTTCATACAGTGAAAAATAATTTTTTTTTGCGAAACTGTCTAATTCTTTTTGTTTGAAACTAACGTCATTAAAAATTGTCTAAGAAAGTTTTTTTACGTACTAAAAGTGAAAATTATTGAAAAAAATTGTCTTTTCAAGAAAAATTTTCAAAAATTTTTCTAAGACATTTCATACAATGAAAAATAATTTTTTTTTGCGAAACTGTCTAATTCTTTTTGTTTGAAACTAACGTCATTAAAAATTGTCTAAGAAAGTTTTTTTACGTACTAAAAGTGAAAATTATTGAAAAAACATTGTCTTTTCAAAAAAATTTTTCTAAGACATTTCATACAGTAAAAAATAATTTTTTTTTGCGAAACTGTCTAATTCGTTTTGTTTGAAACTAACGTCATTAAAAATTGTCTAAGAAAGTTTTTTTACGTACTAAAAGTGAAAATTATTGAAAAAAAATTTTCTTTTCAAAAAAATTTTTCCAAGACATTTCATACAGTGAAAAATAATTTTTTTTTGCGAAACTGTCTAATTCTTTTTGTTTGAAACTAACGTCATTAAAAATTGTCTAAGAAAGTTTTTTTACGTACTAAAAGTGAAAATTATTGAAAAAAAATTGTCTTTTCAAAAAAATTTTTCTAAGACATTTCATACAGTGAAAAATAATTTTTTTTTTGCGAAACTGTCTAATTCGTTTTGTTTGAAACTAACGTCATTAAAAATTGTCTAAGAAAGTTTTTTTACGTACTAAAAGTGAAAATTATTGAAAAAAAATTGTCTTTTCAAAAAAATTTTTCTAAGACATTTCATACAGTGAAAAATAATTTTTTTTTGCGAAACTGTCTAATTCTTTTTGTTTGAAACTAACGTCATTAAAAATTGTCTAAGAAAGTTTTTTTACGTACTAAAAGTGAAAATTATTGAAAAAAATTTTCTTTTCAAGAAAAAGTTTCAAAAATTTTTCTAAGACATTTCATACAGTGAAAAATAATTTTTTTTTGCGAAACTGTCTAATTCGTTTTGTTTGAAACTAACGTCATTAAAAATTGTCTAAGAAAGTTTTTTTACGTACTAAAAGTGAAAATTATTGAAAAAAAATTTTCTTTTCAAAAAAATTTTTCTAAGACATTTCATACAGTGAAAAATAATTTTTTTTTGCGAAACTGTCTAATTCTTTTTGTTTGAAACTAACGTCATTAAAAATTGTCTAAGAAAGTTTTTTTACGTACTAAAAGTGAAAATTATTGAAGAAAAATTGTCTTTTCAAAAAAATTTTTCTAAGACATTTCATACAGTGAAAAATAATTTTTTTTTGCGAAACTGTCTAATTCTTTTTGTTTGAAACTAACGTCATTAAAAATTGTCTAAGAAAGTTTTTTTACGTACTAAAAGTGAAAATTATTGAAAAAAATTTTCTTTTCAAGAAAAATTTTCAAAAATTTTTCCAAGACATTTCATACAGTGAAAAATAATTTTTTTTTGCGAAACTGTCTAATTCGTTTTGTTTGAAACTAACGTCATTAAAAATTGTCTAAGAAAGTTTTTTTACGTACTAAAAGTGAAAATTATTGAAAAAAAACTTTCTTTTCAAAAAAATTTTTCTAAGACATTTCATACAGTGAAAAATAATTTTTTTTGCGAAACTGTCTAATTCGTTTTGTTTGAAACTAACGTCATTAAAAATTGTCTAAGAAAGTTTTTTTACGTACTAAAAATGAAAATTATTGAAAAAAAATTGTCTTTTCAAAAAAATTTTTCCAAGACATTTCATACAGTGAAAAATAATTTTTTTTTGCAAAACTGTCTAATTCGTTTTGTTTGAAACTAACGTCATTAAAAATTGTCTAAGAAAGTTTTTTTACGTACTAAAAGTGAAAATTATTGAAAAAAAATTGTCTTTTCAAAAAAATTTTTCTAAGACATTTCATACAGTGAAAAATAATTTTTTTTTGCGAAACTGTCTAATTCTTTTTGTTTGAAACTAACGTCATTAAAAATTGTCTAAGAAAGTTTTTTTACGTACTAAAAGTGAAAATTATTGAAAAAAATTGTCTTTTCAAGAAAAATTTTCAAAAATTTTTCTAAGACATTTCATACAGTGAAAAATAATTTTTTTTTGCGAAACTGTCTAATTCTTTTTGTTTGAAACTAACGTCATTAAAAATTGTCTAAGAAAGTTTTTTTACGTACTAAAAGTGAAAATTATTGAAAAAAAATTGTCTTTTCAAAAAAATTTTTCTAAGACATTTCATACAGTGAAAAATAATTTTTTTTTGCGAAACTGTCTAATTCGTTTTGTTTGAAACTAACGTCATTAAAAATTGTCTAAGAAAGTTTTTTTACGTACTAAAAGTGAAAATTATTGAAAAAAAATTGTCTTTTCAAAAAAATTTTTCCAAGACATTTCATACCGTGAAAAATAATTTTTTTTTGCGAAACTGTCTAATTCTTTTTGTTTGAAACTAACGTCATTAAAAATTGTCTAAGAAAGTTTTTTTACGTACTAAAAGTGAAAATTATTGAAAAAAAATTGTCTTTTCAAAAATATTTTTCTAAGACATTTCATACAGTGAAAAATAATTTTTTTTTGCGAAACTGTCTAATTCTTTTTGTTTGAAACTAACGTCATTAAAAATTGTCTAAGAAAGTTTTTTTACGTACTAAAAGTGAAAATTATTGAAAAAAATTTTCTTTTCAAAAAAAGTTTTCAAAAATTTTTCTAAGACATTTCATACAGTGAAAAATAGATTTTTTTTGCGAAACTGTCTAATTCTTTTTGTTTGAAACTAACGTCATTAAAAATTGTCTAAGAAAGTTTTTTTACGTACTAAAAGTGAAAATTATTGAAGAAAAATTGTCTTTTCAAAAAAATTTTTCTAAGACATTTCATACAGTGAAAAATAATTTTTTTTTGCGAAACTGTCTAATTCTTTTTGTTTGAAACTAACGTCATTAAAAATTGTCTAAGAAAACTTTTTTACGTACTAAAAGTGAAAATTATTGAAAAAAATTTTCTTTTCAAGAAAAATTTTCAAAAATTTTTCCAAGACATTTCATACAGTGAAAAATAATTTTTTTTTGCGAAACTGTCTAATTCTTTTTGTTTGAAACTAACGTCATTAAAAATTGTCTAAGAAAGTTTTTTTACGTACTAAAAGTGAAAATTATTGAAAAAAAATTTCTTTTCAAAAAATTTTTTCTAAGACATTTCATACAGTGAAAAATAATTTTTTTTTGCGAAACTGTCTAATTCTTTTTGTTTGAAACTAACGTCATTAAAAATTGTCTAAGAAAGTTTTTTTACGTACTAAAAGTGAAAATTATTGAAGAAAAATTGTCTTTTCAAAAAAATTTTTCTAAGACATTTCATACAGTGAAAAATAATTTTTTTTTGCGAAACTGTCTAATTCTTTTTGTTTGAAACTAACGTCATTAAAAATTGTCTAAGAAAACTTTTTTACGTACTAAAAGTGAAAATTATTGAAAAAAATTTTCTTTTCAAGAAAAATTTTCAAAAATTTTTCCAAGACATTTCATACAGTGAAAAATAATTTTTTTTTGCGAAACTGTCTAATTCTTTTTGTTTGAAACTAACGTCATTAAAAATTGTCTAAGAAAGTTTTTTTACGTACTAAAAGTGAAAATTATTGAAAAAAAATTTCTTTTCAAAAAATTTTTTCTAAGACATTTCATACAGTGAAAAATAATTTTTTTTTGCGAAACTGTCTAATTCTTTTTGTTTGAAACTAACGTCATTAAAAATTGTCTAAGAAAGTTTTTTTACGTACTAAAAGTGAAATATATTGAAAAAAAATTGTCTTTTCAAAAAAATTTTTCTAAGACATTTCATACAGTGAAAAATAATTTTTTTTTGCGAAACTGTCAAAATCTTTTTGTTTGAAACTAACGTCATTAAAAACTGTCTAAGAAAGTTGTTTTACGTACTAAAAGTGAAAATTATTGAAAAAAATTTGTCTTTTCAAAAAAATTTTTCCAAGACATTTCATACAGTGAAAAATAATTTTTTTTTGCGAAACTGTCTAATTCGTTTTGTTTGAAACTAACGTCATTAAAAATTGTCTAAGAAAGTTTTTTTACGTACTAAAAGTGAAAATTATTGAAAAAAAATTGTCTTTTCAAAAAAATTTTTCTAAGACATTTCATACAGTGAAAAATAATTTTTTTTCGAAACTGTCTAATTCTTTTTGTTTGAAACTAACGTCATTAAAAATTGTCTAAGAAAGTTTTTTTACGTACTAAAAGTGAAAATTATTGAAAAAAATTGTCTTTTCAAGAAAAATTTTCAAAAATTTTTCTAAGACATTTCATACAGTGAAAAATAATTTTTTTTTGCGAAACTGTTTAATTCTTATTGTTTGAAACTAACGTCATTAAAAATTGTCTAAGAAAGTTTTTTTACGTACTAAAAGTGAAAATTATTGAAAAAAAATTGTCTTTTCAAAAAAATTTTTCTAAGACATTTCATACAGTGAAAAATAATTTTTTTTTGCGAAACTATCTAATTCGTTTTGTTTGAAACTAACGTCATTAAAAATTGTCTAAGAAAGTTTTTTTAAGTACTAAAAGTGAAAATTATTGAAAAAAAATTGTCTTTTCAAAAAAACTTTTCTAAGACATTTCATACAGTGAAAACTAATTTTTTTTTGCGAAACTGTCAAAATCTTCTTGTTTGAAACTAACGTCATTAAAAACTGTCTAAGGAAGTTGTTTTACGTACTAAAAGTGAAAATTATTGAAAAAAAATTGTCTTTTCAAAAAAATTTTTCCAAGACATTTCATACAGTGAAAAATAATTTTTTTTGCGAAACTGTCTAATTCGTTTTGTTTGAAACTAACGTCATTAAAAATTGTCTAAGAAAGTTTTTTTACGTACTAAAAGTGAAAATTATTGAAAAAAAATTGTCTTTTCAAAAAAATTTTTCTAAGACATTTCATACAGTGAAAAATAATTTTTTTTTGCGAAACTGTCTAATTCTTTTTGTTTGAAACTAACGTCATTAAAAATTGTCTAAGAAAGTTTTTTTACGTACTAAAAGTGAAAATTATTGAAAAAAATTTTCTTTTCAAGAAAAATTTTCAAAAATTTTTCTAAGACATTTCATACAGTGAAAAATAATTTTTTTTTGCGAAACTGTCTAATTCGTTTTGTTTGAAACTAACGTCATTAAAAATTGTCTAAGAAAGTTTTTTTACGTACTAAAAGTGAAAATTATTGAAAAAAAATTGTCTTTTCAAAAAAATTTTTCTAAGACATTTCATACAGTGAAAAATAATTTTTTTTTACGAAACTGTCTAATTCTTTTTGTTTGAAACTAACGTCATTAAAAATTGTCTAAGAAAGCTTTTTTACGTACTAAAAGTGAAAATTATTGAAAAAAAATTGTCTTTTCAAAAAAATTTTTCTAAGACATTTCATACAGTGAAAAATAATTTTTTTTTGCGAAACTGTCTAATTCTTTTTGTTTGAAACTAACGTCATTAAAAATTGTCTAAGAAAGTTTTTTTACGTACTAAAAGTGAAAATTATTGAAAAAAATTTTCTTTTCAAGAAAAATTTTCAAAAATTTTTCTAAGACATTTCATACAGTGAAAAATAATTTTTTTTTGCGAAACTGTCTAATTCGATTTGTTTGAAACTAACGTCATTAAAAATTGTCTAAGAAAGTTTTTTTACGTACTAAAAGTGAAAATTATTGAAAAAAAATTTTCTTTTCAAAAAAATTTTTCCAAGACATTTCATACAGTGAAAAATAATTTTTTTTTGCGAAACTGTCTAATTCTTTTTGTTTGAAACTAACGTCATTAAAAATTGTCTAAGAAAGTTTTTTTACGTACTAAAAGTGAAAATTATTGAAAAAAAATTATCTTTTCAAAAAAATTTTTCTAAGACATTTCATACAGTGAAAAATAATTTTTTTTTGCGAAACTGTCTAATTCTTTTTGTTTGAAACTAACGTCATTAAAAATTGTCTAAGAAAGTTTTTTTACGTACTAAAAGTGAAAATTATTGAAAAAACATTGTCTTTTCAAAAAAATTTTCAAAAATTTTTCTAAGACATTTCATACAGTGAAAAATAATTTTTTTTTGCGAAACTGTCTAATTCTTTTTGTTTGAAACTAACGTCTATAAAAATTGTCTAAGAAAGTTTTTTTAAGTACTAAAAGTGAAAATTATTGAAAAAAAATTGTCTTTTCAAAAAAATTTTTCTAAGACATTTCATACAGTGAAAAACAATTTTTTTTTGCGAAACTGTCTAATTCGTTTTGTTTGAAACTAACGTCATTAAAAATTGTCTAAGAAAGTTTTTTTACGTACTAAAAGTGAAAATTATTGAAAAAAATTTTCTTTTCCAAAAAAAACTTTTCTAAGACATTTCATACAGTGAAAAATAATTTTTTTTTGCGAAACTGTCTAATTCTTTTTGTTTGAAACTAACGTCATTAAAAATTGTCTAAGAAAGTTTTTTTACGTACTAAAAGTGAAAATTATTGAAAAAAAATTGTCTTTTCAAAAAAATTTTTCTAAGACATTTCATACAGTGAAAAATAATTTTTTTTTGCGAAACTGTCAAAATCTTTTTGTTTGAAACTAACGTCATTAAAAACTGTCTAAGAAAGTTGTTTTACGTACTAAAAGTGAAAATTATTGAAAAAAAATTGTCTTTTCAAAAAAATTTTTCCAAGACATTTCATACAGTGAAAAATAATTTTTTTTTGCGAAACTGTCTAATTCGTTTTGTTTGAAACTAACGTCATTAAAAATTGTCTAAGAAAGTTTTTTTACGTACTAAAAGTGAAAATTATTGAAAAAAAATTGTCTTTTCAAAAAAATTTTTCTAAGACATTTCATACAGTGAAAAATAATTTTTTTTCGAAACTGTCTAATTCTTTTTGTTTGAAACTAACGTCATTAAAAATTGTCTAAGAAAGTTTTTTTACGTACTAAAAGTGAAAATTATTGAAAAAAATTGTCTTTTCAAGAAAAATTTTCAAAAATTTTTCTAAGACATTTCATACAGTGAAAAATAATTTTTTTTTGCGAAACTGTCTAATTCTTATTGTTTGAAACTAACGTCATTAAAAATTGTCTAAGAAAGTTTTTTTACGTACTAAAAGTGAAAATTATTGAAAAAAAATTGTCTTTTCAAAAAAATTTTTCTAAGACATTTCATACAGTGAAAAATAATTTTTTTTTGCGAAACTGTCTAATTCGTTTTGTTTGAAACTAACGTCATTAAAAATTGTCTAAGAAAGTTTTTTTACGTACTAAAAGTGAAAATTATTGAAAAAAAATTTTCTTTTCAAAAAAATTTTTCCAAGACATTTCATACAGTGAAAAATAATTTTTTTTTGCGAAACTGTCTAATTCTTTTTGTTTGAAACTAACGTCATTAAAAATTGTCTAAGAAAGTTTTTTTACGTACTAAAAGTGAAAATTATTGAAAAAAAATTGTCTTTTCAAAAAAATTTTTCTAAGACATTTCATACAGTGAAAAATAATTTTTTTTTGCGAAACTGTCTAATTCTTTTTGTTTGAAACTAACGTCATTAAAAATTGTCTAAGAAAGTTTTTTTACGTACTAAAAGTGAAAATTATTGAAAAAAAATTGTCTTTTCAAAAAAACTTTTCTAAGACATTTCATACAGTGAAAACTAATTTTTTTTTGCGAAACTGTCAAAATCTTTTTGTTTGAAACTAACGTCATTAAAAACTGTCTAAGGAAGTTGTTTTACGTACTAAAAGTGAAAATTATTGAAAAAAAATTGTCTTTTCAAAAAAATTTTTCCAAGACATTTCATACAGTGAAAAATAATTTTTTTTGCGAAACTGTCTAATTCGTTTTGTTTGAAACTAACGTCATTAAAAATTGTCTAAGAAAGTTTTTTTACGTACTAAAAGTGAAAATTATTGAAAAAAAATTGTCTTTTCAAAAAAATTTTTCTAAGACATTTCATACAGTGAAAAATAATTTTTTTTTACGAAACTGTCTAATTCTTTTTGTTTGAAACTAACGTCATTAAAAATTGTCTAAGAAAGTTTTTTTACGTACTAAAAGTGAAAATTATTGAAAAAAAATTTTCTTTTCAAGAAAAATTTTCAAAAATTTTTCTAAGACATTTCATACAGTGAAAAATAATTTTTTTTTGCGAAACTGTCTAATTCGTTTTGTTTGAAACTAACGTCATTAAAAATTGTCTAAGAAAGTTTTTTTACGTACTAAAAGTGAAAATTATTGAAAAAAAATTGTCTTTTCAAAAAAATTTTTCTAAGACATTTCATACAGTGAAAAATAATTTTTTTTTACGAAACTGTCTAATTCTTTTTGTTTGAAACTAACGTCATTAAAAATTGTCTAAGAAAGTTTTTTTACGTACTAAAAGTGAAAATTATTGAAAAAAAATTGTCTTTTCAAAAAAATTTTTCTAAGACATTTCATACAGTGAAAAATAATTTTTTTTTGCGAAACTGTCTAATTCTTTTTGTTTGAAACTAACGTCATTAAAAATTGTCTAAGAAAGTTTTTTTACGTACTAAAAGTGAAAATTATTGAAAAAAATTTTCTTTTCAAGAAAAATTTTCAAAAATTTTTCTAAGACATTTCATACAGTGAAAAATAATTTTTTTTTGCGAAACTGTCTAATTCGATTTGATTGAAACTAACGTCATTAAAAATTGTCTAAGAAAGTTTTTTTACGTACTAAAAGTGAAAATTATTGAAAAAAAATTTTCTTTTCAAAAAAATTTTTCCAAGACATTTCATACAGTGAAAAATAATTTTTTTTTGCGAAACTGTCTAATTCGTTTTGTTTGAAACTAACGTCATTAAAAATTGTCTAAGAAAGTTTTTTTACGTACTAAAAGTGAAAATTATTGAAAAAAAATTATCTTTTCAAAAAAATTTTTCTAAGACATTTCATACAGTGAAAAATAATTTTTTTTTGCGAAACTGTCTAATTCTTTTTGTTTGAAACTAACGTCATTAAAAATTGTCTAAGAAAGTTTTTTTACGTACTAAAAGTGAAAATTATTGAAAAAACATTGTCTTTTCAAAAAAATTTTCAAAAATTTTTCTAAGACATTTCATACAGTGAAAAATAATTTTTTTTTGCGAAACTGTCTAATTCTTTTTGTTTGAAACTAACGTCTATAAAAATTGTCTAAGAAAGTTTTTTTAAGTACTAAAAGTGAAAATTATTGAAAAAAAATTGTCTTTTCAAAAAAATTTTTCTAAGACATTTCATACAGTGAAAAACAATTTTTTTTTGCGAAACTGTCTAATTCGTTTTGTTTGAAACTAACGTCATTAAAAATTGTCTAAGAAAGTTTTTTTACGTACTAAAAGTGAAAATTATTGAAAAAAATTTTCTTTTCCAAAAAAAACTTTTCTAAGACATTTCATACAGTGAA
This sequence comes from Aplidium turbinatum, assembly GCF_918807975.1. Classification (NCBI taxonomy): domain Eukaryota; kingdom Metazoa; phylum Chordata; class Ascidiacea; order Aplousobranchia; family Polyclinidae; genus Aplidium; species Aplidium turbinatum. The sequence goes on from NC_137488.1 coordinate 147,362, forward strand.
AAATAATTTTTTTTTGCGAAACTGTCTAATTCTTTTTGTTTGAAACTAACGTCATTAAAAATTGTCTAAGAAAGTTTTTTTAAGTACTAAAAGGGAAAACTATTGAAAAAAAATTTTCTTTTCAAAAAAATTTTTCTAAGACATTTCATACAGTGAAAAATAATTTTTTTTTTGCGAAACTGTCTAATTCTTTTTGTTTGAAACTAACGTCATTAAAAATTGTCTAAGAAAGTTTTTTTACGTACTAAAAGTGAAAATTATTGAAAAAAACTTTTCTTTTCAAAAAAATTTTTCTAAGACATTTCATACAGGGAAAATAATTTTTTTTTGCGAAACCGTCTAATTCTTTTTGTTTGAAACTAACGTCATTAAAAATTGTCTAAGAAAGTTTTTTTACGTACTAAAAGTGAAAATTATTGAAAAAAATTGTCTTTTCAAAAAAAGTTTTCTAAGACATTTCATACAGTGAAAAATAATTTTTTTTTGCGAAACTGTCTAATTCTTTTTGTTTGAAACTAACGACATTAAAAATTGTCTAAGAAAGTTTTTTTAAGTACTAAAAGTGAAAATTATTGAAAAAAAATTGTCTTTTCAAAAAAATTTTTCTAAGACATTTCATACAGTGAAAAATAATTTTTTTTTGCGAAACTGTCTAATTCTTTTTGTTTGAAACTAACGTCATTAAAAATTGTCTAAGAAAGTTTTTTTAAGTACTAAAAGTGAAAATTATTGAAAAAAAATTGTCTTTTCAAAAAAACTTTTCTAAGACATTTCATACAGTGAAAACTAATTTTTTTTTGCGAAACTGTCAAAATCTTTTTGTTTGAAACTAACGTCATTAAAAACTGTCTAAGGAAGTTGTTTTACGTACTAAAAGTGAAAATTATTGAAAAAAAATTGTCTTTTCAAAAAAATTTTTCCAAGACATTTCATACAGTGAAAACTAATTTTTTTTTGCGAAACTGTCTAATTCTTTTTGTTTGAAACTAACGTCATTAAAAATTGTCTAAGAAAGGTTTTTTACGTACTAAAAGTGAAAATTATTGAAAAAACATTGTCTTTTCAAAAAAATTTTTCTAAGACATTTCATACAGTGAAAAATATTTTTTTTCTTGCGAAACTGTCTAATTCTTTTTGTTTGAAACTAACGTCATTACAAATTGTCTAAGAAAGTTTTTTTACGTACTAAAAGTGAAAATTATTGAAAAAAAATTTTCTTTTCCAAAAAAATTTCAAAAATTTTTCAAAGACACATCATACAGTCAAAAATAATTTTTTTTTGCGAAACTGTCTAATTCTTTTTGTTTGAAACTAACGTCATTACAAATTGTCTAAGAAAGTTTTTTTACGTACTAAAAGTGAAATTTATTGAAAAAAATTGTCTTTTCAAAAAAAATTTTCAAAAATTTTTCTAAGACATTTCATACAGTGAAAAATAATTTTTTTTTGCGAAACTGTCTAATTCTTTTTGTTTGAAACTAACGTCATTAAAAATTGTCTAAGAAAGCTTTTTTACGTACTAAAAGTGAAAATAATTGAAAAAAAATTTTCTTTTTAATAAAAATTTTCAAAACTTTTTTTAAGACATTTCATACAGTGAAAAATAATTTTTTTTTGCGAAACTGTCTAATTCTTTTTGTTTGAAACTAACGTCATTAAAAATTGTCTAAGAAAGTTTTTTTACGTACTAAAAGTGAAAATTATTGAAAAAAAATTGTCTTTTCAAAAAAATTTTTCCAAGACATTTCATACAGTGAAAAATAATTTTTTTTTGCGAAACTGTCTAATTTTTTTTGTTTGAAACTAACTTAATTAAAAATTGTCTAAGAAAGTTTTTTTACGTACTAAAAGTGAAAATTATTGAAAAAAATTGTCTTTTCAAAAAAAGTTTTCTAAGACATTTCATACAGTGAAAAATAATTTTTTTTTGCGAAACTGTCTAATTCTTTTTGTTTGAAACTAACGACATTAAAAATTGTCTAAGAAAGTTTTTTTACGTACTAAAAGTGAAAATTATTGAAAAAAATTTTCTTTTCAAGAAAAATTTTCAAAAATTTTTCTAAGACATTTCATACAGTGAAAAATAATTTTTTTTTGCGAAACTGTCTAATTCTTTTGTTTGAAACTAACGTCATTAAAAATTGTCTAAGAAAGTTTTTTTAAGTACTAAAAGTGAAAATTATTGAAAAAAAATTGTCTTTTCAAAAAAATTTTTCTAAGACATTTCATACAGTGAAAAATAATTTTTTTTTGTGAAACTGTCTAATTCTTTTGTTTGAAACTAACGTCATTAAAAATTGTCTAAGAAAGTTTTTTTAAGTACTAAAAGTGAAAATTATTGAAAAAAAATTGTCTTTTCAAAAAAATTTTTCTAAGACATTTCATACAGTGAAAAATAATTTTTTTTTGCGAAACTGTCTAATTCGTTTTGTTTGAAACTAACGTCATTAAAAATTGTCTAAGAAAGTTTTTTTACGTACTAAAAGTGAAAATTATTGAAAAAAAATTTTCTTTTCAAAAAAATTTTTCTAAGACATTTCATACAGTGAAAAATATTTTTTTTCTTGCGAAACTGTCTAATTCGTTTTGTTTGAAACTAACGTCATTACAAATTGTCTAAGAAAGTTTTTTTACGTACTAAAAGTGAAAATTATTGAAAAAAAATTTTCTTTTCCAAAAAAATTTCAAAAATTTTTCAAAGACATTTCATACAGTCAAAAATAATTTTTTTTTTGCGAAACTGTCTAATTCTTTTTGTTTGAAACTAACGTCATTACAAATTGTCTAAGAAAGTTTTTTTACGTACTAAAAGTGAAATTTATTGAAAAAAAATGTCTTTTCAAAAAAAATTTTCAAAAATTTTTCTAAGACATTTCATACAGTGAAAAATAATTTTTGTTTGTGAAGCTGTCTAATTCTTTTTGTTTGAAACTAACGTCATTAAAAATTGTCTAAGAAAGCTTTTTTACGTACTAAAAGTGAAAATAATTGAAAAAAAATTTTTTTTTTAATAAAAATTTTCAAAACTTTTTTTAAGACATTTCATACAGTGAAAAATAATTTTTTTTTGCGAAACTGTCTAATTTTTTTTTTTTTAAACTAACTTAATTAAAAATTGTCTAAGAAAGTTTTTTTACGTACTAAAAGTGAAAATTATTGAAAAAAAATTGTCTTTTCAAAAAAATTTTTCTAAGACATTTCATACAGTGAAAAATAATTTTTTTTTGCGAAACTGTCTAATTCTTTTTGTTTGAAACTAACGTCATTAAAAATTGTCTAAGAAAGTTTTTTTACGTACTAAAAGTGAAAATTATTGAAAAAAATATTCTTTTCAAGAAAAAATTTCAAAAATTTTTCTAAGACATTTCATACAGTGAAAAATAATTTTTTTTTGCGAAACTGTCTAATTCTTTTTGTTTGAAACTAACGTCATTAAAAATTGTCTAAGAAAGTTTTTTTAAGTACTAAAAGTGAAAATTATTGAAAGAAAATTGTCTTTTCAAAAAAATTTTTCTAAGACATTTCATACAGTGAAAAATAATTTTTTTTTGAGAAACTGTCTAATTCTTTTTGTTTGAAACTAACGTCATTAAAAACTGTCTAAGAAAGTTTTTTTACGTACTAAAAGTGAAAATTATTGAAAAAAAATTGTCTTTTCAAAAAAATTTTTCCAAGACATTTCATACAGTGAAAAATAATTTTTTTTTGCGAAACTGTCTAATTCGTTTTGTTTGAAACTAACGTCATTAAAAGTTGTCTAAGAAAGTTTTTTTACGTACTAAAAGTGAAAATTATTGAAAAAAAATTGTCTTTTCAAAAAAATTTTTCTAAGACATTTCATACAGTGAAAAATAATTTTTTTTTGCGAAACTGTCTAATTCTTTTTGTTTGAAACTAACGTCATTAAAAATTGTCTAAGAAAGTTTTTTTAAGTACTAAAAGTGAAAATTATTGAAAAAAAATTGTCTTTTCAAAAAAATTTTTCTAAGACATTTCATACAGTGAAAAATAATTTTTTTTTGTGAAACTGTCTAATTCGTTTTGTTTGAAACTAACGACATTAAAAATTGTCTAAGAAAGTTTTTTTACGTACTAAAAGTGAAAATTATTGAAAAAACCTTGTCTATTCAAAAAAATTTTTCTAAGACATTTCATACAGTGAAAAATAATTTTTTTTTGCGAAACTGTCTAATTCGTTTTGTTTGAAACTAACGTCATTAAAAATTGTCTAAGAAAGTTTTTTTACGTACTAAAAGTGAAAATTATTGATAAAAAATTAACTTTTCAAAAAAATTTTTCTAAGACATTTCATACAGTGAAAAATAATTTTTTTTGCGAAACTGTCTAATTCTTTTTGTTTGAAACTAACGTCATTAAAAATTGTCTAAGAAAGTTTTTTTACGTACTAAAAGTGAAAATTATTGAAAAAAAATTGTCTTTTCAAAAAAATTTTTCTAAGACATTTCATACAGTGAAAAATAATTTTTTTTGCGAAACTGTCTAATTCGTTTTGTTTGAAACTAACGTCATTAAAAATGGTCTAAGAAAGTTTTTTTACGTACTAAAAGTGAAAATTATTGAAAAAAAATTAACTTTTCAAAAAAATTTTTCTAAGACATTTCATACAGTGAAAAATAATTTTTTTTTGCGAAGCTGTCTAATTCTTTTTGTTTGAAACTAACGTCATTAAAAATTGTCTAAGAAAGTTTTTTTAAGTACTAAAAGTGAAAATTATTGAAAAAAAATTGTCTTTTCAAAAAAAATTTTTCTAAGACATTTCATACAGTGAAAAATAATTTTTTTTTGCGAAACTGTCTAATTCTTTTTGTTTGAAACTAACGTCATTAAAAACTGTTTAAGAAAGTTTTTTTACGTACTAAAATTGAAAATTATTGAAAAAAAATTGTCTTTTCAAAAAAATTTTTCCAAGTTATTTCATACAGTAAAAAATAATTTTTTTTTGCGAAACTGTCTAATTCGTTTTGTTTGAAACTAACGTCATTAAAAATTGTCTAAGAAAGTTTTTTTACGTACTAAAAGTGAAAATTATTGAAAAAAAATTGTCTTTTCAAAAAAATTTTTCTAAGACATTTCATACAGTGAAAAATAATTTTTTTTGCGAAACTGTCTAATTCGTTTTGTTTGAAACTAACGTCATTAAAAATTGTCTAAGAAAGTTTTTTTACGTACTAAAAATAAAAATTATTGAAAAAAAATTGTCTTTTCAAAAAAATTTTTCCAAGACATTTCATACAGTGAAAAATAATTTTTTTTTGCGAAACTGTCTAATTCGTTTTGTTTGAAACTAACGTCATTAAATATTGTCTAAGAAAGTTTTTTTACGTACTAAAAGTGAAAATTATTGAAAAAAAATTGTCTTTTCAAAAAAATTTTTCTAAGACATTTCATACAGTGAAAAATAATTTTTTTTTGCGAAACAGTCTAATTCTTTTTGTTTGAAACTAACGTCATTAAAAATTGTCTAAGAAAGTTTTTTTACGTACTAAAAGTGAAAATTATTGAAAAAAATTGTCTTTTCAAGAAAAATTTTCAAAAATTTTTCTAAGACATTTCATACAATGAAAAATAATTTTTTTTTGCGAAACTGTCTAATTCTTTTTGTTTGAAACTAACGTCATTAAAAATTGTCTAAGAAAGTTTTTTTACGTACTAAAAGTGAAAATTATTGAAAAAAAATTGTCTTTTCAAAAAAATTTTTCTAAGACATTTCATACAGTAAAAAATAATTTTTTTTTGCGAAACTGTCTAATTCGTTTTGTTTGAAACTAACGTCATTAAAAATTGTCTAAGAAAGTTTTTTTACGTACTAAAAGTGAAAATTATTGAAAAAAAATTTTCTTTTCAAAAAAATTTTTCCAAGACATTTCATACCGTGAAAAATAATTTTTTTTTTGCGAAACTGTCTAATTCTTTTTGTTTGAAACTAACGTCATTAAAAATTGTCTAAGAAAGTTTTTTTACGTACTAAAAGTGAAAATTATTGAAAAAAAATTGTCTTTTCAAAAAAATTTTTCTAAGACATTTCATACAGTGAAAAATAATTTTTTTTTACGAAACTGTCTAATTCTTTTTGTTTGAAACTAACGTCATTAAAAATTGTCTAAGAAAGCTTTTTTACGTACTAAAAGTGAAAATTATTGAAAAAAAATTGTCTTTTCAAAAAAATTTTTCTAAGACATTTCATACAGTGAAAAATAATTTTTTTTTGCGAAACTGTCTAATTCTTTTTGTTTGAAACTAACGTCATTAAAAATTGTCTAAGAAAGTTTTTTTACGTACTAAAAGTGAAAATTATTGAAAAAAATTTTCTTTTCAAGAAAAATTTTCAAAAATTTTTCTAAGACATTTCATACAGTGAAAAATAATTTTTTTTTGCGAAACTGTCTAATTCGATTTGTTTGAAACTAACGTCATTAAAAATTGTCTAAGAAAGTTTTTTTACGTACTAAAAGTGAAAATTATTGAAAAAAAATTTTCTTTTCAAAAAAATTTTTCCAAGACATTTCATACAGTGAAAAATAATTTTTTTTTGCGAAACTGTCTAATTCTTTTTGTTTGAAACTAACGTCATTAAAAATTGTCTAAGAAAGTTTTTTTACGTACTAAAAGTGAAAATTATTGAAAAAAAATTATCTTTTCAAAAAAATTTTTCTAAGACATTTCATACAGTGAAAAATAATTTTTTTTTGCGAAACTGTCTAATTCTTTTTGTTTGAAACTAACGTCATTAAAAATTGTCTAAGAAAGTTTTTTTACGTACTAAAAGTGAAAATTATTGAAAAAACATTGTCTTTTCAAAAAAATTTTCAAAAATTTTTCTAAGACATTTCATACAGTGAAAAATAATTTTTTTTTGCGAAACTGTCTAATTCTTTTTGTTTGAAACTAACGTCTATAAAAATTGTCTAAGAAAGTTTTTTTAAGTACTAAAAGTGAAAATTATTGAAAAAAAATTGTCTTTTCAAAAAAACTTTTCTAAGACATTTCATACAGTGAAAAACAATTTTTTTTTGCGAAACTGTCTAATTCGTTTTGTTTGAAACTAACGTCATTAAAAATTGTCTAAGAAAGTTTTTTTACGTACTAAAAGTGAAAATTATTGAAAAAAATTTTCTTTTCCAAAAAAAACTTTTCTAAGACATTTCATACAGTGAAAAATAATTTTTTTTTGCGAAACTGTCTAATTCTTTTTGTTTGAAACTAACGTCATTAAAAATTGTCTAAGAAAGTTTTTTTACGTACTAAAAGTGAAAATTATTGAAAAAAAATTGTCTTTTCAAAAAAATTTTTCTAAGACATTTCATACAGTGAAAAATAATTTTTTTTTGCGAAACTGTCAAAATCTTTTTGTTTGAAACTAACGTCATTAAAAACTGTCTAAGAAAGTTGTTTTACGTACTAAAAGTGAAAATTATTGAAAAAAAATTGTCTTTTCAAAAAAATTTTTCCAAGACATTTCATACAGTGAAAAATAATTTTTTTTTGCGAAACTGTCTAATTCGTTTTGTTTGAAACTAACGTCATTAAAAATTGTCTAAGAAAGTTTTTTTACGTACTAAAAGTGAAAATTATTGAAAAAAAATTGTCTTTTCAAAAAAATTTTTCTAAGACATTTCATACAGTGAAAAATAATTTTTTTTCGAAACTGTCTAATTCTTTTTGTTTGAAACTAACGTCATTAAAAATTGTCTAAGAAAGTTTTTTTACGTACTAAAAGTGAAAATTATTGAAAAAAATTGTCTTTTCAAGAAAAATTTTCAAAAATTTTTCTAAGACATTTCATACAGTGAAAAATAATTTTTTTTTGCGAAACTGTCTAATTCTTATTGTTTGAAACTAACGTCATTAAAAATTGTCTAAGAAAGTTTTTTTACGTACTAAAAGTGAAAATTATTGAAAAAAAATTGTCTTTTCAAAAAAATTTTTCTAAGACATTTCATACAGTGAAAAATAATTTTTTTTTGCGAAACTGTCTAATTCGTTTTGTTTGAAACTAACGTCATTAAAAATTGTCTAAGAAAGTTTTTTTACGTACTAAAAGTGAAAATTATTGAAAAAAAATTTTCTTTTCAAAAAAATTTTTCCAAGACATTTCATACAGTGAAAAATAATTTTTTTTTGCGAAACTGTCTAATTCTTTTTGTTTGAAACTAACGTCATTAAAAATTGTCTAAGAAAGTTTTTTTACGTACTAAAAGTGAAAATTATTGAAAAAAAATTGTCTTTTCAAAAAAATTTTTCTAAGACATTTCATACAGTGAAAAATAATTTTTTTTTGCGAAACTGTCTAATTCTTTTTGTTTGAAACTAACGTCATTAAAAATTGTCTAAGAAAGTTTTTTTACGTACTAAAAGTGAAAATTATTGAAAAAAATTTTCTTTTCAAGAAAAATTTTCAAAAATTTTTCTAAGACATTTCATACAGTGAAAAATAATTTTTTTTTGCGAAACTGTCTAATTCGTTTTGTTTGAAACTAACGTCATTAAAAATTGTCTAAGAAAGTTTTTTTACGTACTAAAAGTGAAAATTATTGAAAAAAAATTGTCTTTTCAAAAAAATTTTTCTAAGACATTTCATACAGTGAAAAATAATTTTTTTTTACGAAACTGTCTAATTCTTTTTGTTTGAAACTAACGTCATTAAAAATTGTCTAAGAAAGTTTTTTTACGTACTAAAAGTGAAAATTATTGAAAAAAAATTGTCTTTTCAAAAAAATTTTTCTAAGACATTTCATACAGTGAAAAATAATTTTTTTTTGCGAAACTGTCTAATTCTTTTTGTTTGAAACTAACGTCATTAAAAATTGTCTAAGAAAGTTTTTTTACGTACTAAAAGTGAAAATTATTGAAAAAAATTTTCTTTTCAAGAAAAATTTTCAAAAATTTTTCTAAGACATTTCATACAGTGAAAAATAATTTTTTTTTGCGAAACTGTCTAATTCGATTTGTTTGAAACTAACGTCATTAAAAATTGTCTAAGAAAGTTTTTTTACGTACTAAAAGTGAAAATTATTGAAAAAAAATTTTCTTTTCAAAAAAATTTTTCCAAGACATTTCATACAGTGAAAAATAATTTTTTTTTGCGAAACTGTCTAATTCGTTTTGTTTGAAACTAACGTCATTAAAAATTGTCTAAGAAAGTTTTTTTACGTACTAAAAGTGAAAATTATTGAAAAAAAATTATCTTTTCAAAAAAATTTTTCTAAGACATTTCATACAGTGAAAAATAATTTTTTTTTGCGAAACTGTCTAATTCTTTTTGTTTGAAACTAACGTCATTAAAAATTGTCTAAGAAAGTTTTTTTACGTACTAAAAGTGAAAATTATTGAAAAAACATTGTCTTTTCAAAAAAATTTTCAAAAATTTTTCTAAGACATTTCATACAGTGAAAAATAATTTTTTTTTGCGAAACTGTCTAATTCTTTTTGTTTGAAACTAACGTCTATAAAAATTGTCTAAGAAAGTTTTTTTAAGTACTAAAAGTGAAAATTATTGAAAAAAAATTGTCTTTTCAAAAAAATTTTTCTAAGACATTTCATACAGTGAAAAACAATTTTTTTTTGCGAAACTGTCTAATTCGTTTTGTTTGAAACTAACGTCATTAAAAATTGTCTAAGAAAGTTTTTTTACGTACTAAAAGTGAAAATTATTGAAAAAAATTTTCTTTTCCAAAAAAAACTTTTCTAAGACATTTCATACAGTGAAAAATAATTTTTTTTTGCGAAACTGTCTAATTCTTTTTGTTTGAAACTAACGTCATTAAAAATTGTCTAAGAAAGTTTTTTTAAGTACTAAAAGGGAAAACTATTGAAAAAAAATTTTCTTTTCAAAAAAATTTTTCTAAGACATTTCATACAGTGAAAAATAATTTTTTTTTTGCGAAACTGTCTAATTCGTTTTGTTTGAAACTAACGTCATTAAAAATTGTCTAAGAAAGTTTTTTTACGTACTAAAAGTGAAAATTATTGAAAAAAACTTTTCTTTTCAAAAAAATTTTTCTAAGACATTTCATACAGGGAAAATAATTTTTTTTTGCGAAACCGTCTAATTCTTTTTGTTTGAAACTAACGTCATTAAAAATTGTCTAAGAAAGTTTTTTTACGTACTAAAAGTGAAAATTATTGAAAAAAATTGTCTTTTCAAAAAAAGTTTTCTAAGACATTTCATACAGTGAAAAATAATTTTTTTTTGCGAAACTGTCTAATTCTTTTTGTTTGAAACTAACGACATTAAAAATTGTCTAAGAAAGTTTTTTTAAGTACTAAAAGTGAAAATTATTGAAAAAAAATTGTCTTTTCAAAAAAATTTTTCTAAGACATTTCATACAGTGAAAAATAATTTTTTTTTGCGAAACTGTCTAATTCGTTTTGTTTGAAACTAACGTCATTAAAAATTGTCTAAGAAAGCTTTTTTAAGTACTAAAAGTGAAAATTATTGAAAAAAAATTGTCTTTTCAAAAAAACTTTTCTAAGACATTTCATACAGTGAAAACTAATTTTTTTTTGCGAAACTGTCAAAATCTTTTTGTTTGAAACTAACGTCATTAAAAACTGTCTAAGGAAGTTGTTTTACGTACTAAAAGTGAAAATTATTGAAAAAAAATTGTCTTTTCAAAAAAATTTTTCCAAGACATTTCATACAGTGAAAACTAATTTTTTTTTGCGAAACTGTCTAATTCTTTTTGTTTGAAACTAACGTCATTAAAAATTGTCTAAGAAAGGTTTTTTACGTACTAAAAGTGAAAATTATTGAAAAAACATTGTCTTTTCAAAAGAATTTTTCTAAGACATTTCATACAGTGAAAAATATTTTTTTTCTTGCGAAACTGTCTAATTCTTTTTGTTTGAAACTAACGTCATTACAAATTGTCTAAGAAAGTTTTTTTACGTACTAAAAGTGAAAATTATTGAAAAAAAATTTTCTTTTCCAAAAAAATTTCAAAAATTTTTCAAAGACACATCATACAGTCAAAAATAATTTTTTTTTGCGAAACTGTCTAATTCTTTTTGTTTGAAACTAACGTCATTACAAATTGTCTAAGAAAGTTTTTTTACGTACTAAAAGTGAAATTTATTGAAAAAAATTGTCTTTTCAAAAAAAATTTTCAAAAATTTTTCTAAGACATTTCATACAGTGAAAAATAATTTTTTTTTGCGAAACTGTCTAATTCTTTTTGTTTGAAACTAACGTCATTAAAAATTGTCTAAGAAAGCTTTTTTACGTACTAAAAGTGAAAATAATTGAAAAAAAATTTTCTTTTTAATAAAAATTTTCAAAACTTTTTTTAAGACATTTCATACAGTGAAAAATAATTTTTTTTTGCGAAACTGTCTAATTCTTTTTGTTTGAAACTAACGTCATTAAAAATTGTCTAAGAAAGTTTTTTTACGTACTAAAAGTGAAAATTATTGAAAAAAAATTGTCTTTTCAAAAAAATTTTTCCAAGACATTTCATACAGTGAAAAATAATTTTTTTTTGCGAAACTGTCTAATTTTTTTTGTTTGAAACTAACTTAATTAAAAATTGTCTAAGAAAGTTTTTTTACGTACTAAAAGTGAAAATTATTGAAAAAAATTGTCTTTTCAAAAAAAGTTTTCTAAGACATTTCATACAGTGAAAAATAATTTTTTTTTGCGAAACTGTCTAATTCTTTTTGTTTGAAACTAACGACATTAAAAATTGTCTAAGAAAGTTTTTTTACGTACTAAAAGTGAAAATTATTGAAAAAAATTTTCTTTTCAAGAAAAATTTTCAAAAATTTTTCTAAGACATTTCATACAGTGAAAAATAATTTTTTTTTGCGAAACTGTCTAATTCTTTTGTTTGAAACTAACGTCATTAAAAATTGTCTAAGAAAGTTTTTTTAAGTACTAAAAGTGAAAATTATTGAAAAAAAATTGTCTTTTCAAAAAAATTTTTCTAAGACATTTCATACAGTGAAAAATAATTTTTTTTTGTGAAACTGTCTAATTCTTTTGTTTGAAACTAACGTCATTAAAAATTGTCTAAGAAAGTTTTTTTAAGTACTAAAAGTGAAAATCATTGAAAAAAAACTGTCTTTTCAAAAAAATTTTTCTAAGACATTTCATACAGTGAAAAATAATTTTTTTTTGCGAAACTGTCTAATTCGTTTTGTTTGAAACTAACGTCATTAAAAATTGTCTAAGAAAGTTTTTTTACGTACTAAAAGTGAAAATTATTGAAAAAAAATTTTCTTTTCAAAAAAATTTTTCTAAGACATTTCATACAGTGAAAAATATTTTTTTTCTTGCGAAACTGTCTAATTCGTTTTGTTTGAAACTAACGTCATTACAAATTGTCTAAGAAAGTTTTTTTACGTACTAAAAGTGAAAATTATTGAAAAAAAATTTTCTTTTCCAAAAAAATTTCAAAAATTTTTCAAAGACATTTCATACAGTCAAAAATAATTTTTTTTTTGCGAAACTGTCTAATTCTTTTTGTTTGAAACTAACGTCATTAAAAATTGTCTAAGAAAGTTTTTTTACGTACTAAAAGTGAAAATTATTGAAAAAAAATGTCTTTTCAAAAAAAATTTTCAAAAATTTTTCTAAGACATTTCATACAGTGAAAAATAATTTTTGTTTGCGAAACTGTCTAATTCTTTTTGTTTGAAACTAACGTCATTAAAAATTGTCTAAGAAAGCTTTTTTACGTACTAAAAGTGAAAATAATTGAAAAAAAATTTTTTTTTTAATAAAAATTTTCAAAACTTTTTTTAAGACATTTCATACAGTGAAAAATAATTTTTTTTTGCGAAACTGTCTAATTTTTTTTGTTTGAAACTAACTTAATTAAAAATTGTCTAAGAAAGTTTTTTTACGTACTAAAAGTGAAAATTATTGAAAAAAAATTGTCTTTTCAAAAAAATTTTTCTAAGACATTTCATACAGTGAAAAATAATTTTTTTTTGCGAAACTGTCTAATTCTTTTTGTTTGAAACTAACGTCATTAAAAATTGTCTAAGAAAGTTTTTTTACGTACTAAAAGTGAAAATTATTGAAAAAAATATTCTTTTCAAGAAAAAATTTCAAAAATTTTTCTAAGACATTTCATACAGTGAAAAATAATTTTTTTTTGCGAAACTGTCTAATTCTTTTTGTTTGAAACTAACGTCATTAAAAATTGTCTAAGAAAGTTTTTTTAAGTACTAAAAGTGAAAATTATTGAAAGAAAATTGTCTTTTCAAAAAAATTTTTCTAAGACATTTCATACAGTGAAAAATAATTTTTTTTTGAGAAACTGTCTAATTCTTTTTGTTTGAAACTAACGTCATTAAAAACTGTCTAAGAAAGTTTTTTTACGTACTAAAAGTGAAAATTATTGAAAAAAAATTGTCTTTTCAAAAAAATTTTTCCAAGACATTTCATACAGTGAAAAATAATTTTTTTTTGCGAAACTGTCTAATTCGTTTTGTTTGAAACTAACGTCATTAAAAGTTGTCTAAGAAAGTTTTTTTACGTACTAAAAGTGAAAATTATTGAAAAAAAATTGTCTTTTCAAAAAAATTTTTCTAAGACATTTCATACAGTGAAAAATAATTTTTTTTTGCGAAACTGTCTAATTCTTTTTGTTTGAAACTAACGTCATTAAAAATTGTCTAAGAAAGTTTTTTTAAGTACTAAAAGTGAAAATTATTGAAAAAAAATTGTCTTTTCAAAAAAATTTTTCTAAGACATTTCATACAGTGAAAAATAATTTTTTTTGCGAAACTGTCTAATTCGTTTTGTTTGAAACTAACGTCATTAAAAATGGTCTAAGAAAGTTTTTTTACGTACTAAAAGTGAAAATTATTGAAAAAAAATTAACTAACTTTTCAAAAAAATTTTTCTAAGACATTTCATACAGTGAAAAATAATTTTTTTTTGCGAAGCTGTCTAATTCTTTTTGTTTGAAACTAACGTCATTAAAAATTGTCTAAGAAAGTTTTTTTAAGTACTAAAAGTGAAAATTATTGAAAAAAAATTGTCTTTTCAAAAAAATTTTTCTAAGACATTTCATACAGTGAAAAATAATTTTTTTTTGAGAAACTGTCTAATTCTTTTGTTTGAAACTAACGTCATTAAAAACTGTTTAAGAAAGTTTTTTTACGTACTAAAATTGAAAATTATTGAAAAAAAATTGTCTTTTCAAAAAAATTTTTCCAAGTTATTTCATACAGTGAAAAAATAATTTTTTTTTGCGAAACTGTCTAATTCGTTTTGTTTGAAACTAACGTCATTAAAAATTGTCTAAGAAAGTTTTTTTACGTACTAAAAGTGAAAATTATTGAAAAAAAATTGTCTTTTCAAAAAAATTTTCTAAGACATTTCATACAGTGAAAAATAATTTTTTTTGCGAAACTGTCTAATTCGTTTTGTTTGAAACTAACGTCATAAAAATTGTCTAAGAAAGTTTTTTTACGTACTAAAAATGAAAATTATTGAAAAAAAATTGTCTTTTCAAAAAAATTTTTCCAAGACATTTCATACAGTGAAAAATAATTTTTTTTGCGAAACTGTCTAATTCGTTTTGTTTGAAACTAACGTCATTAAATATTGTCTAAGAAAGTTTTTTTACGTACTAAAAGTGAAAATTATTGAAAAAAAATTGTCTTTTCAAAAAAATTTTTCTAAGACATTTCATACAGTGAAAAATAATTTTTTTTTGCGAAACTGTCTAATTCTTTTTGTTTGAAACTAACGTCATTAAAAATTGTCTAAGAAAGTTTTTTTACGTACTAAAAGTGAAAATTATTGAAAAAAATTGTCTTTTCAAGAAAAATTTTCAAAAATTTTTCTAAGACATTTCATACAATGAAAAATAATTTTTTTTTGCGAAACTGTCTAATTCTTTTTGTTTGAAACTAACGTCATTAAAAATTGTCTAAGAAAGTTTTTTTTACGTACTAAAAGTGAAAATTATTGAAAAAAAATTGTCTTTTCAAAAAATTTTTCTAAGACATTTCATACAGTAAAAAATAATTTTTTTTTGCGAAACTGTCTAATTCGTTTTGTTTGAAACTAACGTCATTAAAAATTGTCTAAGAAAGTTTTTTTACGTACTAAAAGTGAAAATTATTGAAAAACAATTTTCTTTTCAAAAAAATTTTTCCAAGACATTTCATACCGTGAAAAATAATTTTTTTTTTGCGAAACTGTCTAATTCTTTTTGTTTGAAACTAACGTCATTAAAAATTGTCTAAGAAAGTTTTTTTACGTACTAAAAGTGAAAATTATTGAAAAAAAATTGTCTTTTCAAAAATATTTTTCTAAGACATTTCATACAGTGAAAAATAATTTTTTTTTGCGAAACTGTCTAATTCTTTTTGTTTGAAACTAACGTCATTAAAAATTGTCTAAGAAAGTTTTTTTACGTACTAAAAGTGAAAATTATTGAAAAAAATTTTCTTTTCAAAAAAAGTTTTCAAAAATTTTTCTAAGACATTTCATACAGTGAAAAATAGATTTTTTTTGCGAAACTGTCTAATTCTTTTTGTTTGAAACTAACGTCATTAAAAATTGTCTAAGAAAGTTTTTTTACGTACTAAAAGTGAAAATTATTGAAGAAAAATTGTCTTTTCAAAAAAATTTTTCTAAGACATTTCATACAGTGAAAAATAATTTTTTTTTGCGAAACTGTCTAATTCTTTTTGTTTGAAACTAACGTCATTAAAAATTGTCTAAGAAAACTTTTTTACGTACTAAAAGTGAAAATTATTGAAAAAAATTTTCTTTTCAAGAAAAATTTTCAAAAATTTTTCCAAGACATTTCATACAGTGAAAAATAATTTTTTTTTGCGAAACTGTCTAATTCTTTTTGTTTGAAACTAACGTCATTAAAAATTGTCTAAGAAAGTTTTTTTACGTACTAAAAGTGAAAATTATTGAAAAAAAATTTCTTTTCAAAAAATTTTTTCTAAGACATTTCATACAGTGAAAAATAATTTTTTTTTGCGAAACTGTCTAATTCGTTTTGTTTGAAACTAACGTCATTAAAAATTGTCTAAGAAAGTTTTTTTAAGTACTAAAAGTGAAAATTATTGAAAAAAAATTGTCTTTTCAAAAAAACTTTTCTAAGACATTTCATACAGTGAAAAATAATTTTTTTTTGCGAAACTGTCTAATTCGTTTTGTTTGAAACTAACGTCATTAAAAATTGTCTAAGAAAGTTTTTTTAAGTACTAAACGTGAAAATTATTGAAAAAAATTGTCTTTTCAAAAAAATTTTTCTAAGACATTTCATACAGTGAAAAATAATTTTTTTTTGCGAAACTGTCTAATTCGTTTTGTTTGAAACTAACGTCATTAAAAATTGTCTAAGAAAGTTTTTTTACGTACTAAAAGTGAAAATTATTGAAAAAAAATTGTCTTTTCAAAAAAATTTTTCTAAGACATTTCATACAGTGAAAAATAATTTTTTTTTGCGAAACTGTCAAAATCTTTTTGTTTGAAACTAACGTCATTAAAAACTGTCTAAGAAAGTTTTTTTACGTACTAAAAGTGAAAATTATTGAAAAAAAATTGTCTTTTCAAAAAAATTTTTCCAAGACATTTCATACAGTGAAAAATAATTTTTTTTTGCGAAACTGTCTAATTCGTTTTGTTTGAAACTAACGTCATTAAAAATTGTCTAAGAAAGTTTTTTTACGTACTAAAAGTGAAAATTATTGAAAAAAAATTGTCTTTTCAAAAAAATTTTTCTAAGACATTTCATACAGTGAAAAATAATTTTTTTTTCGAAACTGTCTAATTCTTTTTGTTTGAAACTAACGTCATTAAAAATTGTCTAAGAAAGTTTTTTTACGTACTAAAAGTGAAAATTATTGAAAAAAATTGTCTTTTCAAGAAAAATTTTCAAAAACTTTTCTAAGACATTTCATACAGTGAAAAATAATTTTTTTTTGCGAAACTGTCTAATTCTTATTGTTTGAAACTAACGTCATTAAAAATTGTCTAAGAAAGATTTTTTACGTACTAAAAGTGAAAATTATTGAAAAAAAATTGTCTTTTCAAAAAAATTTTTCTAAGACATTTCATACAGTGAAAAATAATTTTTTTTTGCGAAACTGTCTAATTCGTTTTGTTTGAAACTAACGTCATTAAAAATTGTCTAAGAAAGTTTTTTTACGTACTAAAAGTGAAAATTATTGAAAAAAAATTTTCTTTTCAAAAAAATTTTTCCAAGACATTTCATACAGTGAAAAATAATTTTTTTTTGCGAAACTGTCTAATTCTTTTTGTTTGAAACTAACGTCATTAAAAATTGTCTAAGAAAGTTTTTTTACGTACTAAAAGTGAAAATTATTGAAAAAAAATTGTCTTTTCAAAAAAATTTTTCTAAGACATTTCATACAATGAAAAATAATTTTTTTTTTGCGAAACTGTCTAATTCGTTTTGTTTGAAACTAACGTCATTAAAAATTGTCTAAGAAAGTTTTTTTACGTACTAAAAGTGAAAATTATTGAAAAAAAATTGTCTTTTCAAAAAAATTTTTCTAAGACATTTCATACAGTGAAAAATAATTTTTTTTTGCGAAACTGTCTAATTCTTTTTGTTTGAAACTAACGTCATTAAAAATTGTCTAAGAAAGTTTTTTTACGTACTAAAAGTGAAAATTATTGAAAAAAATTTTCTTTTCAAGAAAAATTTTCAAAAATTTTTCTAAGACATTTCATACAGTGAAAAATAATTTTTTTTTGCGAAACTGTCTAATTCGTTTTGTTTGAAACTAACGTCATTAAAAATTGTCTAAGAAAGTTTTTTTACGTACTAAAATTGAATATTATTGAAAAAAAATTTTCTTTTCAAAAAAATTTTTCTAAGACATTTCATACAGTGAAAAATAATTTTTTTTTGCGAAACTGTCTAATTCTTTTTGTTTGAAACTAACGTCATTAAAAATTGTCTAAGAAAGTTTTTTTACGTACTAAAAGTGAAAATTATTGAAGAAAAATTGTCTTTTCAAAAAAATTTTTCTAAGACATTTCATACAGTGAAAATTAATTTTTTTTTGCGAAACTGTCTAATTCTTTTTGTTTGAAACTAACGTCATTAAAAATTGTCTAAGAAAACTTTTTTACGTACTAAAAGTGAAAATTATTGAAAAAAAATTTCTTTTCAAGAAAAATTTTCAAAAATTTTTCCAAGACATTTCATACAGTGAAAAATAATTTTTTTTTGCGAAACTGTCTAATTCTTTTTGTTTGAAACTAACGTCATTAAAAATTGTCTAAGAAAGTTTTTTTACGTACTAAAAGTGAAAATTATTGAAAAAAATTTTCTTTTCAAGAAAAAGTTTCAAAAATTTTTCTAAGACATTTCATACAGTGAAAAATAATTTTTTTTTGCGAAACTGTCTAATTCGTTTTGTTTGAAACTAACGTCATTAAAAATTGTCTAAGAAAGTTTTTTTACGTACTAAAAGTGAAAATTATTGAAAAAAAATTTTCTTTTCAAAAAAATTTTTCTAAGACATTTCATACAGTGAAAAATAATTTTTTTTTCGAAACTGTCTAATTCTTTTTGTTTGAAACTAACGTCATTAAAAATTGTCTAAGAAAGTTTTTTTACGTACTAAAAGTGAAAATTATTGAAAAAAATTGTCTTTTCAAGAAAAATTTTCAAAAACTTTTCTAAGACATTTCATACAGTGAAAAATAATTTTTTTTTGCGAAACTGTCTAATTCTTATTGTTTGAAACTAACGTCATTAAAAATTGTCTAAGAAAGATTTTTTACGTACTAAAAGTGAAAATTATTGAAAAAAAATTGTCTTTTCAAAAAAATTTTTCTAAGACATTTCATACAGTGAAAAATAATTTTTTTTTGCGAAACTGTCTAATTCGTTTTGTTTGAAACTAACGTCATTAAAAATTGTCTAAGAAAGTTTTTTTACGTACTAAAAGTGAAAATTATTGAAAAAAAATTTTCTTTTCAAAAAAATTTTTCCAAGACATTTCATACAGTGAAAAATAATTTTTTTTTGCGAAACTGTCTAATTCTTTTTGTTTGAAACTAACGTCATTAAAAATTGTCTAAGAAAGTTTTTTTACGTACTAAAAGTGAAAATTATTGAAAAAAAATTGTCTTTTCAAAAAAATTTTTCTAAGACATTTCATACAATGAAAAATAATTTTTTTTTTGCGAAACTGTCTAATTCGTTTTGTTTGAAACTAACGTCATTAAAAATTGTCTAAGAAAGTTTTTTTACGTACTAAAAGTGAAAATTATTGAAAAAAAATTGTCTTTTCAAAAAAATTTTTCTAAGACATTTCATACAGTGAAAAATAATTTTTTTTTGCGAAACTGTCTAATTCTTTTTGTTTGAAACTAACGTCATTAAAAATTGTCTAAGAAAGTTTTTTTACGTACTAAAAGTGAAAATTATTGAAAAAAATTTTCTTTTCAAGAAAAATTTTCAAAAATTTTTCTAAGACATTTCATACAGTGAAAAATAATTTTTTTTTGCGAAACTGTCTAATTCGTTTTGTTTGAAACTAACGTCATTAAAAATTGTCTAAGAAAGTTTTTTTACGTACTAAAAGTGAAAATTATTGAAAAAAAATTTTCTTTTCAAAAAAATTTTTCTAAGACATTTCATACAGTGAAAAATAATTTTTTTTTGCGAAACTGTCTAATTCTTTTTGTTTGAAACTAACGTCATTAAAAATTGTCTAAGAAAGTTTTTTTACGTACTAAAAGTGAAAATTATTGAAGAAAAATTGTCTTTTCAAAAAAATTTTTCTAAGACATTTCATACAGTGAAAATTAATTTTTTTTTGCGAAACTGTCTAATTCTTTTTGTTTGAAACTAACGTCATTAAAAATTGTCTAAGAAAACTTTTTTACGTACTAAAAGTGAAAATTATTGAAAAAAAATTTCTTTTCAAGAAAAATTTTCAAAAATTTTTCCAAGACATTTCATACAGTGAAAAATAATTTTTTTTTGCGAAACTGTCTAATTCTTTTTGTTTGAAACTAACGTCATTAAAAATTGTCTAAGAAAGTTTTTTTACGTACTAAAAGTGAAAATTATTGAAAAAAATTTTCTTTTCAAGAAAAATTTTCAAAAATTTTTCTAAGACATTTCATACAGTGAAAAATAATTTTTTTTTGCGAAACTGTCTAATTCGTTTTGTTTGAAACTAACGTCATTAAAAATTGTCTAAGAAAGTTTTTTTACGTACTAAAAGTGAAAATTATTGAAAAAAAATTTTCTTTTCAAAAAAATTTTTCTAAGACATTTCATACAGTGAAAAATAATTTTTTTTTGCGAAACTGTCTAATTCTTTTTGTTTGAAACTAACGTCATTAAAAATTGTCTAAGAAAGTTTTTTTACGTACTAAAAGTGAAAATTATTGAAGAAAAATTGTCTTTTCAAAAAAATTTTTCTAAGACATTTCATACAGTGAAAAATAATTTTTTTTTGCGAAACTGTCTAATTCTTTTTGTTTGAAACTAACGTCATTAAAAATTGTCTAAGAAAGTTTTTTTACGTACTAAAAGTGAAAATTATTGAAAAAAATTTTCTTTTCAAGAAAAATTTTCAAAAATTTTTCCAAGACATTTCATACAGTGAAAAATAATTTTTTTTTGCGAAACTGTCTAATTCGTTTTGTTTGAAACTAACGTCATTAAAAATTGTCTAAGAAAGTTTTTTTACGTACTAAAAGTGAAAATTATTGAAAAAAAATTTTCTTTTCAAAAAAATTTTTCTAAGACATTTCATACAGTGAAAAATAATTTTTTTTGCGAAACTGTCTAATTCGTTTTGTTTGAAACTAACGTCATTAAAAATTGTCTAAGAAAGTTTTTTTACGTACTAAAAATGAAAATTATTGAAAAAAAATTGTCTTTTCAAAAAAATTTTTCCAAGACATTTCATACAGTGAAAAATAATTTTTTTTTGCAAAACTGTCTAATTCGTTTTGTTTGAAACTAACGTCATTAAAAATTGTCTAAGAAAGTTTTTTTACGTACTAAAAGTGAAAATTATTGAAAAAAAATTGTCTTTTCAAAAAAATTTTTCTAAGACATTTCATACAGTGAAAAATAATTTTTTTTTGCGAAACTGTCTAATTCTTTTTGTTTGAAACTAACGTCATTAAAAATTGTCTAAGAAAGTTTTTTTACGTACTAAAAGTGAAAATTATTGAAAAAAATTGTCTTTTCAAGAAAAATTTTCAAAAACTTTTCTAAGACATTTCATACAGTGAAAAATAATTTTTTTTTGCGAAACTGTCTAATTCTTTTTGTTTGAAACTAACGTCATTAAAAATTGTCTAAGAAAGTTTTTTTAAGTACTAAAAGTGAAAATTATTGAAAAAAAATTGTCTTTTCAAAAAAATTTTTCTAAGACATTTCATACAGTGAAAAATAATTTTTTTTTGCGAAACTGTCTAATTCGTTTTGTTTGAAACTAACGTCATTAAAAATTGTCTAAGAAAGTTTTTTTACGTACTAAAAGTGAAAATTATTGAAAAAAAATTTTCTTTTCAAAAAAATTTTTCCAAGACATTTCATACCGTGAAAAATAATTTTTTTTTGCGAAACTGTCTAATTCTTTTTGTTTGAAACTAACGTCATTAAAAATTGTCTAAGAAAGTTTTTTTACGTACTAAAAGTGAAAATTATTGAAAAAAAATTGTCTTTTCAAAAATATTTTTCTAAGACATTTCATACAGTGAAAAATAATTTTTTTTTGCGAAACTGTCTAATTCTTTTTGTTTGAAACTAACGTCATTAAAAATTGTCTAAGAAAGTTTTTTTACGTACTAAAAGTGAAAATTATTGAAAAAAATTTTCTTTTCAAAAAAAGTTTTCAAAAATTTTTCTAAGACATTTCATACAGTGAAAAATAGATTTTTTTTGCGAAACTGTCTAATTCTTTTTGTTTGAAACTAACGTCATTAAAAATTGTCTAAGAAAGTTTTTTTACGTACTAAAAGTGAAAATTATTGAAGAAAAATTGTCTTTTCAAAAAAATTTTTCTAAGACATTTCATACAGTGAAAAATAATTTTTTTTTGCGAAACTGTCTAATTCTTTTTGTTTGAAACTAACGTCATTAAAAATTGTCTAAGAAAACTTTTTTACGTACTAAAAGTGAAAATTATTGAAAAAAATTTTCTTTTCAAGAAAAATTTTCAAAAATTTTTCCAAGACATTTCATACAGTGAAAAATAATTTTTTTTTGCGAAACTGTCTAATTCTTTTTGTTTGAAACTAACGTCATTAAAAATTGTCTAAGAAAGTTTTTTTACGTACTAAAAGTGAAAATTATTGAAAAAAAATTGTCTTTTCAAAAAAATTTTTCCAAGTTATTTCATACAGTAAAAAATAATTTTTTTTTGCGAAACTGTCTAATTCGTTTTGTTTGAAACTAACGTCATTAAAAATTGTCTAAGAAAGTTTTTTTACGTACTAAAAGTGAAAATTATTGAAAAAAAATTGTCTTTTCAAAAAAATTTTTCTAAGACATTTCATACAGTGAAAAATAATTTTTTTTGCGAAACTGTCTAATTCGTTTTGTTTGAAACTAACGTCATTAAAAATTGTCTAAGAAAGTTTTTTTACGTACTAAAAATAAAAATTATTGAAAAAAAATTGTCTTTTCAAAAAAATTTTTCCAAGACATTTCATACAGTGAAAAATAATTTTTTTTTGCGAAACTGTCTAATTCGTTTTGTTTGAAACTAACGTCATTAAATATTGTCTAAGAAAGTTTTTTTACGTACTAAAAGTGAAAATTATTGAAAAAAAATTGTCTTTTCAAAAAAATTTTTCT
The DNA here is from genome assembly GCF_918807975.1 of Aplidium turbinatum. Lineage (NCBI taxonomy): Eukaryota > Metazoa > Chordata > Ascidiacea > Aplousobranchia > Polyclinidae > Aplidium > Aplidium turbinatum. The sequence goes on from NC_137488.1 coordinate 170,170, forward strand.
AAGACATTTCATACAGTGAAAAATAATTTTTTTTTGCGAAACAGTCTAATTCTTTTTGTTTGAAACTAACGTCATTAAAAATTGTCTAAGAAAGTTTTTTTACGTACTAAAAGTGAAAATTATTGAAAAAAATTGTCTTTTCAAGAAAAATTTTCAAAAATTTTTCTAAGACATTTCATACAATGAAAAATAATTTTTTTTTGCGAAACTGTCTAATTCTTTTTGTTTGAAACTAACGTCATTAAAAATTGTCTAAGAAAGTTTTTTTACGTACTAAAAGTGAAAATTATTGAAAAAAAATTGTCTTTTCAAAAAAATTTTTCTAAGACATTTCATACAGTAAAAAATAATTTTTTTTTGCGAAACTGTCTAATTCGTTTTGTTTGAAACTAACGTCATTAAAAATTGTCTAAGAAAGTTTTTTTACGTACTAAAAGTGAAAATTATTGAAAAAAAATTTTCTTTTCAAAAAAATTTTTCCAAGACATTTCATACCGTGAAAAATAATTTTTTTTTTGCGAAACTGTCTAATTCTTTTTGTTTGAAACTAACGTCATTAAAAATTGTCTAAGAAAGTTTTTTTACGTACTAAAAGTGAAAATTATTGAAAAAAAATTGTCTTTTCAAAAAAATTTTTCTAAGACATTTCATACAGTGAAAAATAATTTTTTTTTACGAAACTGTCTAATTCTTTTTGTTTGAAACTAACGTCATTAAAAATTGTCTAAGAAAGCTTTTTTACGTACTAAAAGTGAAAATTATTGAAAAAAAATTGTCTTTTCAAAAAAATTTTTCTAAGACATTTCATACAGTGAAAAATAATTTTTTTTTGCGAAACTGTCTAATTCTTTTTGTTTGAAACTAACGTCATTAAAAATTGTCTAAGAAAGTTTTTTTACGTACTAAAAGTGAAAATTATTGAAAAAAATTTTCTTTTCAAGAAAAATTTTCAAAAATTTTTCTAAGACATTTCATACAGTGAAAAATAATTTTTTTTTGCGAAACTGTCTAATTCGATTTGTTTGAAACTAACGTCATTAAAAATTGTCTAAGAAAGTTTTTTTACGTACTAAAAGTGAAAATTATTGAAAAAAAATTTTCTTTTCAAAAAAATTTTTCCAAGACATTTCATACAGTGAAAAATAATTTTTTTTTGCGAAACTGTCTAATTCTTTTTGTTTGAAACTAACGTCATTAAAAATTGTCTAAGAAAGTTTTTTTACGTACTAAAAGTGAAAATTATTGAAAAAAAATTATCTTTTCAAAAAAATTTTTCTAAGACATTTCATACAGTGAAAAATAATTTTTTTTTGCGAAACTGTCTAATTCTTTTTGTTTGAAACTAACGTCATTAAAAATTGTCTAAGAAAGTTTTTTTACGTACTAAAAGTGAAAATTATTGAAAAAACATTGTCTTTTCAAAAAAATTTTCAAAAATTTTTCTAAGACATTTCATACAGTGAAAAATAATTTTTTTTTGCGAAACTGTCTAATTCTTTTTGTTTGAAACTAACGTCTATAAAAATTGTCTAAGAAAGTTTTTTTAAGTACTAAAAGTGAAAATTATTGAAAAAAAATTGTCTTTTCAAAAAAACTTTTCTAAGACATTTCATACAGTGAAAAACAATTTTTTTTTGCGAAACTGTCTAATTCGTTTTGTTTGAAACTAACGTCATTAAAAATTGTCTAAGAAAGTTTTTTTACGTACTAAAAGTGAAAATTATTGAAAAAAATTTTCTTTTCCAAAAAAAACTTTTCTAAGACATTTCATACAGTGAAAAATAATTTTTTTTTGCGAAACTGTCTAATTCTTTTTGTTTGAAACTAACGTCATTAAAAATTGTCTAAGAAAGTTTTTTTACGTACTAAAAGTGAAAATTATTGAAAAAAAATTGTCTTTTCAAAAAAATTTTTCTAAGACATTTCATACAGTGAAAAATAATTTTTTTTTGCGAAACTGTCAAAATCTTTTTGTTTGAAACTAACGTCATTAAAAACTGTCTAAGAAAGTTGTTTTACGTACTAAAAGTGAAAATTATTGAAAAAAAATTGTCTTTTCAAAAAAATTTTTCCAAGACATTTCATACAGTGAAAAATAATTTTTTTTTGCGAAACTGTCTAATTCGTTTTGTTTGAAACTAACGTCATTAAAAATTGTCTAAGAAAGTTTTTTTACGTACTAAAAGTGAAAATTATTGAAAAAAAATTGTCTTTTCAAAAAAATTTTTCTAAGACATTTCATACAGTGAAAAATAATTTTTTTTCGAAACTGTCTAATTCTTTTTGTTTGAAACTAACGTCATTAAAAATTGTCTAAGAAAGTTTTTTTACGTACTAAAAGTGAAAATTATTGAAAAAAATTGTCTTTTCAAGAAAAATTTTCAAAAATTTTTCTAAGACATTTCATACAGTGAAAAATAATTTTTTTTTGCGAAACTGTCTAATTCTTATTGTTTGAAACTAACGTCATTAAAAATTGTCTAAGAAAGTTTTTTTACGTACTAAAAGTGAAAATTATTGAAAAAAAATTGTCTTTTCAAAAAAATTTTTCTAAGACATTTCATACAGTGAAAAATAATTTTTTTTTGCGAAACTGTCTAATTCGTTTTGTTTGAAACTAACGTCATTAAAAATTGTCTAAGAAAGTTTTTTTACGTACTAAAAGTGAAAATTATTGAAAAAAAATTTTCTTTTCAAAAAAATTTTTCCAAGACATTTCATACAGTGAAAAATAATTTTTTTTTGCGAAACTGTCTAATTCTTTTTGTTTGAAACTAACGTCATTAAAAATTGTCTAAGAAAGTTTTTTTACGTACTAAAAGTGAAAATTATTGAAAAAAAATTGTCTTTTCAAAAAAATTTTTCTAAGACATTTCATACAGTGAAAAATAATTTTTTTTTGCGAAACTGTCTAATTCTTTTTGTTTGAAACTAACGTCATTAAAAATTGTCTAAGAAAGTTTTTTTACGTACTAAAAGTGAAAATTATTGAAAAAAATTTTCTTTTCAAGAAAAATTTTCAAAAATTTTTCTAAGACATTTCATACAGTGAAAAATAATTTTTTTTTGCGAAACTGTCTAATTCGTTTTGTTTGAAACTAACGTCATTAAAAATTGTCTAAGAAAGTTTTTTTACGTACTAAAAGTGAAAATTATTGAAAAAAAATTGTCTTTTCAAAAAAATTTTTCTAAGACATTTCATACAGTGAAAAATAATTTTTTTTTACGGAACTGTCTAATTCTTTTTGTTTGAAACTAACGTCATTAAAAATTGTCTAAGAAAGTTTTTTTACGTACTAAAAGTGAAAATTATTGAAAAAAAATTGTCTTTTCAAAAAAATTTTTCTAAGACATTTCATACAGTGAAAAATAATTTTTTTTTGCGAAACTGTCTAATTCTTTTTGTTTGAAACTAACGTCATTAAAAATTGTCTAAGAAAGTTTTTTTACGTACTAAAAGTGAAAATTATTGAAAAAAATTTTCTTTTCAAGAAAAATTTTCAAAAATTTTTCTAAGACATTTCATACAGTGAAAAATAATTTTTTTTTGCGAAACTGTCTAATTCGATTTGTTTGAAACTAACGTCATTAAAAATTGTCTAAGAAAGTTTTTTTACGTACTAAAAGTGAAAATTATTGAAAAAAAATTTTCTTTTCAAAAAAATTTTTCCAAGACATTTCATACAGTGAAAAATAATTTTTTTTTGCGAAACTGTCTAATTCGTTTTGTTTGAAACTAACGTCATTAAAAATTGTCTAAGAAAGTTTTTTTACGTACTAAAAGTGAAAATTATTGAAAAAAAATTATCTTTTCAAAAAAATTTTTCTAAGACATTTCATACAGTGAAAAATAATTTTTTTTTGCGAAACTGTCTAATTCTTTTTGTTTGAAACTAACGTCATTAAAAATTGTCTAAGAAAGTTTTTTTACGTACTAAAAGTGAAAATTATTGAAAAAACATTGTCTTTTCAAAAAAATTTTCAAAAATTTTTCTAAGACATTTCATACAGTGAAAAATAATTTTTTTTTGCGAAACTGTCTAATTCTTTTTGTTTGAAACTAACGTCTATAAAAATTGTCTAAGAAAGTTTTTTTAAGTACTAAAAGTGAAAATTATTGAAAAAAAATTGTCTTTTCAAAAAAATTTTTCTAAGACATTTCATACAGTGAAAAACAATTTTTTTTTGCGAAACTGTCTAATTCGTTTTGTTTGAAACTAACGTCATTAAAAATTGTCTAAGAAAGTTTTTTTACGTACTAAAAGTGAAAATTATTGAAAAAAATTTTCTTTTCCAAAAAAAACTTTTCTAAGACATTTCATACAGTGAAAAATAATTTTTTTTTGCGAAACTGTCTAATTCTTTTTGTTTGAAACTAACGTCATTAAAAATTGTCTAAGAAAGTTTTTTTAAGTACTAAAAGGGAAAATTATTGAAAAAAAATTTTCTTTTCAAAAAAATTTTTCTAAGACATTTCATACAGTGAAAAATAATTTTTTTTTTGCGAAACTGTCTAATTCGTTTTGTTTGAAACTAACGTCATTAAAAATTGTCTAAGAAAGTTTTTTTACGTACTAAAAGTGAAAATTATTGAAAAAAACTTTTCTTTTCAAAAAAATTTTTCTAAGACATTTCATACAGGGAAAATAATTTTTTTTTGCGAAACCGTCTAATTCTTTTTGTTTGAAACTAACGTCATTAAAAATTGTCTAAGAAAGTTTTTTTACGTACTAAAAGTGAAAATTATTGAAAAAAATTGTCTTTTCAAAAAAAGTTTTCTAAGACATTTCATACAGTGAAAAATAATTTTTTTTTGCGAAACTGTCTAATTCTTTTTGTTTGAAACTAACGACATTAAAAATTGTCTAAGAAAGTTTTTTTAAGTACTAAAAGTGAAAATTATTGAAAAAAAATTGTCTTTTCAAAAAAATTTTTCTAAGACATTTCATACAGTGAAAAATAATTTTTTTTTGCGAAACTGTCTAATTCGTTTTGTTTGAAACTAACGTCATTAAAAATTGTCTAAGAAAGCTTTTTTAAGTACTAAAAGTGAAAATTATTGAAAAAAAATTGTCTTTTCAAAAAAACTTTTCTAAGACATTTCATACAGTGAAAACTAATTTTTTTTTGCGAAACTGTCAAAATCTTTTTGTTTGAAACTAACGTCATTAAAAACTGTCTAAGGAAGTTGTTTTACGTACTAAAAGTGAAAATTATTGAAAAAAAATTGTCTTTTCAAAAAAATTTTTCCAAGACATTTCATACAGTGAAAACTAATTTTTTTTTGCGAAACTGTCTAATTCTTTTTGTTTGAAACTAACGTCATTAAAAATTGTCTAAGAAAGGTTTTTTACGTACTAAAAGTGAAAATTATTGAAAAAACATTGTCTTTTCAAAAGAATTTTTCTAAGACATTTCATACAGTGAAAAATATTTTTTTTCTTGCGAAACTGTCTAATTCTTTTTGTTTGAAACTAACGTCATTACAAATTGTCTAAGAAAGTTTTTTTACGTACTAAAAGTGAAAATTATTGAAAAAAAATTTTCTTTTCCAAAAAAATTTCAAAAATTTTTCAAAGACACATCATACAGTCAAAAATAATTTTTTTTTGCGAAACTGTCTAATTCTTTTTGTTTGAAACTAACGTCATTACAAATTGTCTAAGAAAGTTTTTTTACGTACTAAAAGTGAAATTTATTGAAAAAAATTGTCTTTTCAAAAAAAATTTTCAAAAATTTTTCTAAGACATTTCATACAGTGAAAAATAATTTTTTTTTGCGAAACTGTCTAATTCTTTTTGTTTGAAACTAACGTCATTAAAAATTGTCTAAGAAAGCTTTTTTACGTACTAAAAGTGAAAATAATTGAAAAAAAATTTTCTTTTTAATAAAAATTTTCAAAACTTTTTTTAAGACATTTCATACAGTGAAAAATAATTTTTTTTTGCGAAACTGTCTAATTCTTTTTGTTTGAAACTAACGTCATTAAAAATTGTCTAAGAAAGTTTTTTTACGTACTAAAAGTGAAAATTATTGAAAAAAAATTGTCTTTTCAAAAAAATTTTTCCAAGACATTTCATACAGTGAAAAATAATTTTTTTTTGCGAAACTGTCTAATTTTTTTTGTTTGAAACTAACTTAATTAAAAATTGTCTAAGAAAGTTTTTTTACGTACTAAAAGTGAAAATTATTGAAAAAAATTGTCTTTTCAAAAAAAGTTTTCTAAGACATTTCATACAGTGAAAAATAATTTTTTTTTGCGAAACTGTCTAATTCTTTTTGTTTGAAACTAACGACATTAAAAATTGTCTAAGAAAGTTTTTTTACGTACTAAAAGTGAAAATTATTGAAAAAAATTTTCTTTTCAAGAAAAATTTTCAAAAATTTTTCTAAGACATTTCATACAGTGAAAAATAATTTTTTTTTGCGAAACTGTCTAATTCTTTTGTTTGAAACTAACGTCATTAAAAATTGTCTAAGAAAGTTTTTTTAAGTACTAAAAGTGAAAATTATTGAAAAAAAATTGTCTTTTCAAAAAAATTTTTCTAAGACATTTCATACAGTGAAAAATAATTTTTTTTTGTGAAACTGTCTAATTCTTTTGTTTGAAACTAACGTCATTAAAAATTGTCTAAGAAAGTTTTTTTAAGTACTAAAAGTGAAAATTATTGAAAAAAAATTGTCTTTTCAAAAAAATTTTTCTAAGACATTTCATACAGTGAAAAATAATTTTTTTTTGCGAAACTGTCTAATTCGTTTTGTTTGAAACTAACGTCATTAAAAATTGTCTAAGAAAGTTTTTTTACGTACTAAAAGTGAAAATTATTGAAAAAAAATTTTCTTTTCAAAAAAATTTTTCTAAGACATTTCATACAGTGAAAAATATTTTTTTTCTTGCGAAACTGTCTAATTCGTTTTGTTTGAAACTAACGTCATTACAAATTGTCTAAGAAAGTTTTTTTACGTACTAAAAGTGAAAATTATTGAAAAAAAATTTTCTTTTCCAAAAAAATTTCAAAAATTTTTCAAAGACATTTCATACAGTCAAAAATAATTTTTTTTTTGCGAAACTGTCTAATTCTTTTTGTTTGAAACTAACGTCATTACAAATTGTCTAAGAAAGTTTTTTTACGTACTAAAAGTGAAATTTATTGAAAAAAAATGTCTTTTCAAAAAAAATTTTCAAAAATTTTTCTAAGACATTTCATACAGTGAAAAATAATTTTTGTTTGCGAAACTGTCTAATTCTTTTTGTTTGAAACTAACGTCATTAAAAATTGTCTAAGAAAGCTTTTTTACGTACTAAAAGTGAAAATAATTGAAAAAAAATTTTTTTTTTAATAAAAATTTTCAAAACTTTTTTTAAGACATTTCATACAGTGAAAAATAATTTTTTTTTGCGAAACTGTCTAATTTTTTTTGTTTGAAACTAACTTAATTAAAAATTGTCTAAGAAAGTTTTTTTACGTACTAAAAGTGAAAATTATTGAAAAAAAATTGTCTTTTCAAAAAAATTTTTCTAAGACATTTCATACAGTGAAAAATAATTTTTTTTTGCGAAACTGTCTAATTCTTTTTGTTTGAAACTAACGTCATTAAAAATTGTCTAAGAAAGTTTTTTTACGTACTAAAAGTGAAAATTATTGAAAAAAATATTCTTTTCAAGAAAAAATTTCAAAAATTTTTCTAAGACATTTCATACAGTGAAAAATAATTTTTTTTTGCGAAACTGTCTAATTCTTTTTGTTTGAAACTAACGTCATTAAAAATTGTCTAAGAAAGTTTTTTTAAGTACTAAAAGTGAAAATTATTGAAAGAAAATTGTCTTTTCAAAAAATTTTTCTAAGACATTTCATACAGTGAAAAATAATTTTTTTTTGAGAAACTGTCTAATTCTTTTTGTTTGAAACTAACGTCATTAAAAACTGTCTAAGAAAGTTTTTTTACGTACTAAAAGTGAAAATTATTGAAAAAAAATTGTCTTTTCAAAAAAATTTTTCCAAGACATTTCATACAGTGAAAAATAATTTTTTTTTGCGAAACTGTCTAATTCGTTTTGTTTGAAACTAACGTCATTAAAAGTTGTCTAAGAAAGTTTTTTTACGTACTAAAAGTGAAAATTATTGAAAAAAAATTGTCTTTTCAAAAAAATTTTTCTAAGACATTTCATACAGTGAAAAATAATTTTTTTTTGCGAAACTGTCTAATTCTTTTTGTTTGAAACTAACGTCATTAAAAATTGTCTAAGAAAGTTTTTTTAAGTACTAAAAGTGAAAATTATTGAAAAAAAATTGTCTTTTCAAAAAAATTTTTCTAAGACATTTCATACAGTGAAAAATAATTTTTTTTGCGAAACTGTCTAATTCGTTTTGTTTGAAACTAACGTCATTAAAAATGGTCTAAGAAAGTTTTTTTACGTACTAAAAGTGAAAATTATTGAAAAAAAATTAACTTTTCAAAAAAATTTTTCTAAGACATTTCATACAGTGAAAAATAATTTTTTTTTGCGAAGCTGTCTAATTCTTTTTGTTTGAAACTAACGTCATTAAAAATTGTCTAAGAAAGTTTTTTTAAGTACTAAAAGTGAAAATTATTGAAAAAAAATTGTCTTTTCAAAAAAAATTTTTCTAAGACATTTCATACAGTGAAAAATAATTTTTTTTTGAGAAACTGTCTAATTCTTTTTGTTTGAAACTAACGTCATTAAAAACTGTTTAAGAAAGTTTTTTTACGTACTAAAATTGAAAATTATTGAAAAAAAATTGTCTTTTCAAAAAAATTTTTCCAAGTTATTTCATACAGTAAAAAATAATTTTTTTTTGCGAAACTGTCTAATTCGTTTTGTTTGAAACTAACGTCATTAAAAATTGTCTAAGAAAGTTTTTTTACGTACTAAAAGTGAAAATTATTGAAAAAAAATTGTCTTTTCAAAAAAATTTTTCTAAGACATTTCATACAGTGAAAAATAATTTTTTTTGCGAAACTGTCTAATTCGTTTTGTTTGAAACTAACGTCATTAAAAATTGTCTAAGAAAGTTTTTTTACGTACTAAAAATGAAAATTATTGAAAAAAAATTGTCTTTTCAAAAAAATTTTTCCAAGACATTTCATACAGTGAAAAATAATTTTTTTTTGCGAAACTGTCTAATTCGTTTTGTTTGAAACTAACGTCATTAAATATTGTCTAAGAAAGTTTTTTTACGTACTAAAAGTGAAAATTATTGAAAAAAAATTGTCTTTTCAAAAAAATTTTTCTAAGACATTTCATACAGTGAAAAATAATTTTTTTTTGCGAAACTGTCTAATTCTTTTTGTTTGAAACTAACGTCATTAAAAATTGTCTAAGAAAGTTTTTTTACGTACTAAAAGTGAAAATTATTGAAAAAAATTGTCTTTTCAAGAAAAATTTTCAAAAATTTTTCTAAGACATTTCATACAATGAAAAATAATTTTTTTTTGCGAAACTGTCTAATTCTTTTTGTTTGAAACTAACGTCATTAAAAATTGTCTAAGAAAGTTTTTTTACGTACTAAAAGTGAAAATTATTGAAAAAAAATTGTCTTTTCAAAAAAATTTTTCTAAGACATTTCATACAGTAAAAAATAATTTTTTTTTGCGAAACTGTCTAATTCGTTTTGTTTGAGACTAACGTCATTAAAAATTGTCTAAGAAAGTTTTTTTACGTACTAAAAGTGAAAATTATTGAAAAAAAATTTTCTTTTCAAAAAAATTTTTCCAAGACATTTCATACCGTGAAAAATAATTTTTTTTTTGCGAAACTGTCTAATTCTTTTTGTTTGAAACTAACGTCATTAAAAATTGTCTAAGAAAGTTTTTTTACGTACTAAAAGTGAAAATTATTGAAAAAAAATTGTCTTTTCAAAAATATTTTTCTAAGACATTTCATACAGTGAAAAATAATTTTTTTTTGCGAAACTGTCTAATTCTTTTTGTTTGAAACTAACGTCATTAAAAATTGTCTAAGAAAGTTTTTTTACGTACTAAAAGTGAAAATTATTGAAAAAAATTTTCTTTTCAAAAAAAGTTTTCAAAAATTTTTCTAAGACATTTCATACAGTGAAAAATAGATTTTTTTTGCGAAACTGTCTAATTCTTTTTGTTTGAAACTAACGTCATTAAAAATTGTCTAAGAAAGTTTTTTTACGTACTAAAAGTGAAAATTATTGAAGAAAAATTGTCTTTTCAAAAAAATTTTTCTAAGACATTTCATACAGTGAAAAATAATTTTTTTTTGCGAAACTGTCTAATTCTTTTTGTTTGAAACTAACGTCATTAAAAATTGTCTAAGAAAACTTTTTTACGTACTAAAAGTGAAAATTATTGAAAAAAATTTTCTTTTCAAGAAAAATTTTCAAAAATTTTTCCAAGACATTTCATACAGTGAAAAATAATTTTTTTTTGCGAAACTGTCTAATTCTTTTTGTTTGAAACTAACGTCATTAAAAATTGTCTAAGAAAGTTTTTTTACGTATTAAAAGTGAAAATTATTGAAAAAAAATTTCTTTTCAAAAAATTTTTTCTAAGACATTTCATACAGTGAAAAATAATTTTTTTTTGCGAAACTGTCTAATTCGTTTTGTTTGAAACTAACGTCATTAAAAATTGTCTAAGAAAGTTTTTTTAAGTACTAAAAGTGAAAATTATTGAAAAAAAATTGTCTTTTCAAAAAAACTTTTCTAAGACATTTCATACAGTGAAAAATAATTTTTTTTTGCGAAACTGTCTAATTCGTTTTGTTTGAAACTAACGTCATTAAAAATTGTCTAAGAAAGTTTTTTTAAGTACTAAACGTGAAAATTATTGAAAAAAATTGTCTTTTCAAAAAAATTTTTCTAAGACATTTCATACAGTGAAAAATAATTTTTTTTTGCGAAACTGTCTAATTCGTTTTGTTTGAAACTAACGTCATTAAAAATTGTCTAAGAAAGTTTTTTTACGTACTAAAAGTGAAAATTATTGAAAAAAAATTGTCTTTTCAAAAAAATTTTTCTAAGACATTTCATACAGTGAAAAATAATTTTTTTTTGCGAAACTGTCAAAATCTTTTTGTTTGAAACTAACGTCATTAAAAACTGTCTAAGAAAGTTTTTTTACGTACTAAAAGTGAAAATTATTGAAAAAAAATTGTCTTTTCAAAAAAATTTTTCCAAGACATTTCATACAGTGAAAAATAATTTTTTTTTGCGAAACTGTCTAATTCGTTTTGTTTGAAACTAACGTCATTAAAAATTGTCTAAGAAAGTTTTTTTACGTACTAAAAGTGAAAATTATTGAAAAAAAATTGTCTTTTCAAAAAAATTTTTCTAAGACATTTCATACAGTGAAAAATAATTTTTTTTTCGAAACTGTCTAATTCTTTTTGTTTGAAACTAACGTCATTAAAAATTGTCTAAGAAAGTTTTTTTACGTACTAAAAGTGAAAATTATTGAAAAAAATTGTCTTTTCAAGAAAAATTTTCAAAAACTTTTCTAAGACATTTCATACAGTGAAAAATAATTTTTTTTTGCGAAACTGTCTAATTCTTATTGTTTGAAACTAACGTCATTAAAAATTGTCTAAGAAAGATTTTTTACGTACTAAAAGTGAAAATTATTGAAAAAAAATTGTCTTTTCAAAAAAATTTTTCTAAGACATTTCATACAGTGAAAAATAATTTTTTTTTGCGAAACTGTCTAATTCGTTTTGTTTGAAACTAACGTCATTAAAAATTGTCTAAGAAAGTTTTTTTACGTACTAAAAGTGAAAATTATTGAAAAAAAATTGTCTTTTCAAAAAAATTTTTCCAAGACATTTCATACAGTGAAAAATAATTTTTTTTTGCGAAACTGTCTAATTCTTTTTGTTTGAAACTAACGTCATTAAAAATTGTCTAAGAAAGTTTTTTTACGTACTAAAAGTGAAAATTATTGAAAAAAAATTGTCTTTTCAAAAAAATTTTTCTAAGACATTTCATACAATGAAAAATAATTTTTTTTTTGCGAAACTGTCTAATTCGTTTTGTTTGAAACTAACGTCATTAAAAATTGTCTAAGAAAGTTTTTTTACGTACTAAAAGTGAAAATTATTGAAAAAAAATTGTCTTTTCAAAAAAATTTTTCTAAGACATTTCATACAGTGAAAAATAATTTTTTTTTGCGAAACTGTCTAATTCTTTTTGTTTGAAACTAACGTCATTAAAAATTGTCTAAGAAAGTTTTTTTACGTACTAAAAGTGAAAATTATTGAAAAAAATTTTCTTTTCAAGAAAAATTTTCAAAAATTTTTCTAAGACATTTCATACAGTGAAAAATAATTTTTTTTTGCGAAACTGTCTAATTCGTTTTGTTTGAAACTAACGTCATTAAAAATTGTCTAAGAAAGTTTTTTTACGTACTAAAAGTGAAAATTATTGAAAAAAAATTTTCTTTTCAAAAAAATTTTTCTAAGACATTTCATACAGTGAAAAATAATTTTTTTTTGCGAAACTGTCTAATTCTTTTTGTTTGAAACTAACGTCATTAAAAATTGTCTAAGAAAGTTTTTTTACGTACTAAAAGTGAAAATTATTGAAGAAAAATTGTCTTTTCAAAAAAATTTTTCTAAGACATTTCATACAGTGAAAATTAATTTTTTTTTGCGAAACTGTCTAATTCTTTTTGTTTGAAACTAACGTCATTAAAAATTGTCTAAGAAAACTTTTTTACGTACTAAAAGTGAAAATTATTGAAAAAAAATTTCTTTTCAAGAAAAATTTTCAAAAATTTTTCCAAGACATTTCATACAGTGAAAAATAATTTTTTTTTGCGAAACTGTCTAATTCTTTTTGTTTGAAACTAACGTCATTAAAAATTGTCTAAGAAAGTTTTTTTACGTACTAAAAGTGAAAATTATTGAAAAAAATTTTCTTTTCAAGAAAAAGTTTCAAAAATTTTTCTAAGACATTTCATACAGTGAAAAATAATTTTTTTTTGCGAAACTGTCTAATTCGTTTTGTTTGAAACTAACGTCATTAAAAATTGTCTAAGAAAGTTTTTTTACGTACTAAAAGTGAAAATTATTGAAAAAAAATTTTCTTTTCAAAAAAATTTTTCTAAGACATTTCATACAGTGAAAAATAATTTTTTTTTGCGAAACTGTCTAATTCTTTTTGTTTGAAACTAACGTCATTAAAAATTGTCTAAGAAAGTTTTTTTACGTACTAAAAGTGAAAATTATTGAAGAAAAATTGTCTTTTCAAAAAAATTTTTCTAAGACATTTCATACAGTGAAAAATAATTTTTTTTTGCGAAACTGTCTAATTCTTTTTGTTTGAAACTAACGTCATTAAAAATTGTCTAAGAAAGTTTTTTTACGTACTAAAAGTGAAAATTATTGAAAAAAATTTTCTTTTCAAGAAAAATTTTCAAAAATTTTTCCAAGACATTTCATACAGTGAAAAATAATTTTTTTTTGCGAAACTGTCTAATTCGTTTTGTTTGAAACTAACGTCATTAAAAATTGTCTAAGAAAGTTTTTTTACGTACTAAAAGTGAAAATTATTGAAAAAAAATTTTCTTTTCAAAAAAATTTTTCTAAGACATTTCATACAGTGAAAAATAATTTTTTTTGCGAAACTGTCTAATTCGTTTTGTTTGAAACTAACGTCATTAAAAATTGTCTAAGAAAGTTTTTTTACGTACTAAAAATGAAAATTATTGAAAAAAAATTGTCTTTTCAAAAAAATTTTTCCAAGACATTTCATACAGTGAAAAATAATTTTTTTTTGCAAAACTGTCTAATTCGTTTTGTTTGAAACTAACGTCATTAAAAATTGTCTAAGAAAGTTTTTTTACGTACTAAAAGTGAAAATTATTGAAAAAAAATTGTCTTTTCAAAAAAATTTTTCTAAGACATTTCATACAGTGAAAAATAATTTTTTTTTGCGAAACTGTCTAATTCTTTTTGTTTGAAACTAACGTCATTAAAAATTGTCTAAGAAAGTTTTTTTACGTACTAAAAGTGAAAATTATTGAAAAAAATTGTCTTTTCAAGAAAAATTTTCAAAAACTTTTCTAAGACATTTCATACAGTGAAAAATAATTTTTTTTTGCGAAACTGTCTAATTCTTTTTGTTTGAAACTAACGTCATTAAAAATTGTCTAAGAAAGTTTTTTTACGTACTAAAAGTGAAAATTATTGAAAAAAAATTGTCTTTTCAAAAAAATTTTTCTAAGACATTTCATACAGTGAAAAATAATTTTTTTTTGCGAAACTGTCTAATTCGTTTTGTTTGAAACTAACGTCATTAAAAATTGTCTAAGAAAGTTTTTTTACGTACTAAAAGTGAAAATTATTGAAAAAAAATTTTCTTTTCAAAAAAATTTTTCCAAGACATTTCATACCGTGAAAAATAATTTTTTTTTGCGAAACTGTCTAATTCTTTTTGTTTGAAACTAACGTCATTAAAAATTGTCTAAGAAAGTTTTTTTACGTACTAAAAGTGAAAATTATTGAAAAAAAATTGTCTTTTCAAAAATATTTTTCTAAGACATTTCATACAGTGAAAAATAATTTTTTTTTGCGAAACTGTCTAATTCTTTTTGTTTGAAACTAACGTCATTAAAAATTGTCTAAGAAAGTTTTTTTACGTACTAAAAGTGAAAATTATTGAAAAAAATTTTCTTTTCAAAAAAAGTTTTCAAAAATTTTTCTAAGACATTTCATACAGTGAAAAATAGATTTTTTTTGCGAAACTGTCTAATTCTTTTTGTTTGAAACTAACGTCATTAAAAATTGTCTAAGAAAGTTTTTTTACGTACTAAAAGTGAAAATTATTGAAGAAAAATTGTCTTTTCAAAAAAATTTTTCTAAGACATTTCATACAGTGAAAAATAATTTTTTTTTGCGAAACTGTCTAATTCTTTTTGTTTGAAACTAACGTCATTAAAAATTGTCTAAGAAAACTTTTTTACGTACTAAAAGTGAAAATTATTGAAAAAAATTTTCTTTTCAAGAAAAATTTTCAAAAATTTTTCCAAGACATTTCATACAGTGAAAAATAATTTTTTTTTGCGAAACTGTCTAATTCTTTTTGTTTGAAACTAACGTCATTAAAAATTGTCTAAGAAAGTTTTTTTACGTACTAAAAGTGAAAATTATTGAAAAAAAATTTCTTTTCAAAAAATTTTTTCTAAGACATTTCATACAGTGAAAAATAATTTTTTTTTGCGAAACTGTCTAATTCTTTTTGTTTGAAACTAACGTCATTAAAAATTGTCTAAGAAAGTTTTTTTACGTACTAAAAGTGAAAATTATTGAAGAAAAATTGTCTTTTCAAAAAAATTTTTCTAAGACATTTCATACAGTGAAAAATAATTTTTTTTTGCGAAACTGTCTAATTCTTTTTGTTTGAAACTAACGTCATTAAAAACTGTCTAAGAAAACTTTTTTACGTACTAAAAGTGAAAATTATTGAAAAAAATTTTCTTTTCAAGAAAAATTTTCAAAAATTTTTCCAAGACATTTCATACAGTGAAAAATAATTTTTTTTTGCGAAACTGTCTAATTCTTTTTGTTTGAAACTAACGTCATTAAAAATTGTCTAAGAAAGTTTTTTTACGTACTAAAAGTGAAAATTATTGAAAAAAAATTTCTTTTCAAAAAATTTTTTCTAAGACATTTCATACAGTGAAAAATAATTTTTTTTTGCGAAACTGTCTAATTCTTTTTGTTTGAAACTAACGTCATTAAAAATTGTCTAAGAAAGTTTTTTTACGTACTAAAAGTGAAATATATTGAAAAAAAATTGTCTTTTCAAAAAAATTTTTCTAAGACATTTCATACAGTGAAAAATAATTTTTTTTTGCGAAACTGTCAAAATCTTTTTGTTTGAAACTAACGTCATTAAAAACTGTCTAAGAAAGTTGTTTTACGTACTAAAAGTGAAAATTATTGAAAAAAAATTGTCTTTTCAAAAAAATTTTTCCAAGACATTTCATACAGTGAAAAATAATTTTTTTTTGCGAAACTGTCTAATTCGTTTTGTTTGAAACTAACGTCATTAAAAATTGTCTAAGAAAGTTTTTTTACGTACTAAAAGTGAAAATTATTGAAAAAAAATTGTCTTTTCAAAAAAATTTTTCTAAGACATTTCATACAGTGAAAAATAATTTTTTTTCGAAACTGTCTAATTCTTTTTGTTTGAAACTAACGTCATTAAAAATTGTCTAAGAAAGTTTTTTTACGTACTAAAAGTGAAAATTATTGAAAAAAATTGTCTTTTCAAGAAAAATTTTCAAAAATTTTTCTAAGACATTTCATACAGTGAAAAATAATTTTTTTTTGCGAAACTGTCTAATTCTTATTGTTTGAAACTAACGTCATTAAAAATTGTCTAAGAAAGTTTTTTTACGTACTAAAAGTGAAAATTATTGAAAAAAAATTGTCTTTTCAAAAAAATTTTTCTAAGACATTTCATACAGTGAAAAATAATTTTTTTTTGCGAAACTGTCTAATTCGTTTTGTTTGAAACTAACGTCATTAAAAATTGTCTAAGAAAGTTTTTTTACGTACTACAAGTGAAAATTATTGAAAAAAAATTTTCTTTTCAAAAAAATTTTTCCAAGACATTTCATACAGTGAAAAATAATTTTTTTTTGCGAAACTGTCTAATTCTTTTTGTTTGAAACTAACGTCATTAAAAATTGTCTAAGAAAGTTTTTTTACGTACTAAAAGTGAAAATTATTGAAAAAAAATTGTCTTTTCAAAAAAATTTTTCTAAGACATTTCATACAGTGAAAAATAATTTTTTTTTGCGAAACTGTCTAATTCTTTTTGTTTGAAACTAACGTCATTAAAAATTGTCTAAGAAAGTTTTTTTAAGTACTAAAAGTGAAAATTATTGAAAAAAAATTGTCTTTTCAAAAAAACTTTTCTAAGACATTTCATACAGTGAAAACTAATTTTTTTTTGCGAAACTGTCAAAATCTTTTTGTTTGAAACTAACGTCATTAAAAACTGTCTAAGGAAGTTGTTTTACGTACTAAAAGTGAAAATTATTGAAAAAAAATTGTCTTTTCAAAAAAATTTTTCCAAGACATTTCATACAGTGAAAAATAATTTTTTTTGCGAAACTGTCTAATTCGTTTTGTTTGAAACTAACGTCATTAAAAATTGTCTAAGAAAGTTTTTTTACGTACTAAAAGTGAAAATTATTGAAAAAAAATTGTCTTTTCAAAAAAATTTTTCTAAGACATTTCATACAGTGAAAAATAATTTTTTTTTGCGAAACTGTCTAATTCTTTTTGTTTGAAACTAACGTCATTAAAAATTGTCTAAGAAAGTTTTTTTACGTACTAAAAGTGAAAATTATTGAAAAAAATTTTCTTTTCAAGAAAAATTTTCAAAAATTTTTCTAAGACATTTCATACAGTGAAAAATAATTTTTTTTTACGAAACTGTCTAATTCTTTTTGTTTGAAACTAACGTCATTAAAAATTGTCTAAGAAAGTTTTTTTACGTACTAAAAGTGAAAATTATTGAAAAAAAATTGTCTTTTCAAAATAATTTTTCTAAGACATTTCATACAGTGAAAAATAATTTTTTTTTGCGAAACTGTCTAATTCTTTTTGTTTGAAACTAACGTCATTAAAAATTGTCTAAGAAAGTTTTTTTACGTACTAAAAGTGAAAATTATTGAAAAAAATTTTCTTTTCAAGAAAAATTTTCAAAAATTTTTCTAAGACATTTCATACAGTGAAAAATAATTTTTTTTTGCGAAACTGTCTAATTCGATTTGTTTGAAACTAACGTCATTAAAAATTGTCTAAGAAAGTTTTTTTACGTACTAAAAGTGAAAATTATTGAAAAAAAATTTTCTTTTCAAAAAAATTTTTCCAAGACATTTCATACAGTGAAAAATAATTTTTTTTTGCGAAACTGTCTAATTCTTTTTGTTTGAAACTAACGTCATTAAAAATTGTCTAAGAAAGTTTTTTTACGTACTAAAAGTGAAAATTATTGAAAAAAAATTATCTTTTCAAAAAAATTTTTCTAAGACATTTCATACAGTGAAAAATAATTTTTTTTTGCGAAACTGTCTAATTCTTTTTGTTTGAAACTAACGTCATTAAAAATTGTCTAAGAAAGTTTTTTTACGTACTAAAAGTGAAAATTATTGAAAAAACATTGTCTTTTCAAAAAAATTTTCAAAAATTTTTCTAAGACATTTCATACAGTGAAAAATAATTTTTTTTTGCGAAACTGTCTAATTCTTTTTGTTTGAAACTAACGTCTATAAAAATTGTCTAAAAAAGTTTTTTTAAGTACTAAAAGTGAAAATTATTGAAAAAAAATTGTCTTTTCAAAAAAATTTTTCTAAGACATTTCATACAGTGAAAAACAATTTTTTTTTGCGAAACTGTCTAATTCGTTTTGTTTGAAACTAACGTCATTAAAAATTGTCTAAGAAAGTTTTTTTACGTACTAAAAGTGAAAATTATTGAAAAAAATTTTCTTTTCCAAAAAAAACTTTTCTAAGACATTTCATACAGTGAAAAATAATTTTTTTTTGCGAAACTGTCTAATTCTTTTTGTTTGAAACTAACGTCATTAAAAATTGTCTAAGAAAGTTTTTTTACGTACTAAAAGTGAAAATTATTGAAAAAAAATTGTCTTTTCAAAAAAATTTTTCTAAGACATTTCATACAGTGAAAAATAATTTTTTTTTGCGAAACTGTCAAAATCTTTTTGTTTGAAACTAACGTCATTAAAAACTGTCTAAGAAAGTTGTTTTACGTACTAAAAGTGAAAATTATTGAAAAAAAATTGTCTTTTCAAAAAAATTTTTCCAAGACATTTCATACAGTGAAAAATAATTTTTTTTTGCGAAACTGTCTAATTCGTTTTGTTTGAAACTAACGTCATTAAAAATTGTCTAAGAAAGTTTTTTTACGTACTAAAAGTGAAAATTATTGAAAAAAAATTGTCTTTTCAAAAAAATTTTTCTAAGACATTTCATACAGTGAAAAATAATTTTTTTTCGAAACTGTCTAATTCTTTTTGTTTGAAACTAACGTCATTAAAAATTGTCTAAGAAAGTTTTTTTACGTACTAAAAGTGAAAATTATTGAAAAAAATTGTCTTTTCAAGAAAAATTTTCAAAAATTTTTCTAAGACATTTCATACAGTGAAAAATAATTTTTTTTTGCGAAACTGTCTAATTCTTATTGTTTGAAACTAACGTCATTAAAAATTGTCTAAGAATGTTTTTTTACGTACTAAAAGTGAAAATTATTGAAAAAAAATTGTCTTTTCAAAAAAATTTTTCTAAGACATTTCATACAGTGAAAAATAATTTTTTTTTGCGAAACTGTCTAATTCGTTTTGTTTGAAACTAACGTCATTAAAAATTGTCTAAGAAAGTTTTTTTACGTACTAAAAGTGAAAATTATTGAAAAAAAATTTTCTTTTCAAAAAAATTTTTCCAAGACATTTCATACAGTGAAAAATAATTTTTTTTTGCGAAACTGTCTAATTCTTTTTGTTTGAAACTAACGTCATTAAAAATTGTCTAAGAAAGTTTTTTTACGTACTAAAAGTGAAAATTATTGAAAAAAAATTGTCTTTTCAAAAAAATTTTTCTAAGACATTTCATACAGTGAAAAATAATTTTTTTTTGCGAAACTGTCTAATTCTTTTTGTTTGAAACTAACGTCATTAAAAACTGTCTAAGGAAGTTGTTTTACGTACTAAAAGTGAAAATTATTGAAAAAAAATTTTCTTTTCAAAAAAATTTTTCCAAGACATTTCATACAGTGAAAAATAATTTTTTTTTGCGAAACTGTCTAATTCTTTTTGTTTGAAACTAACGTCATTAAAAATTGTCTAA
Source organism: Aplidium turbinatum (assembly GCF_918807975.1). NCBI lineage: Eukaryota > Metazoa > Chordata > Ascidiacea > Aplousobranchia > Polyclinidae > Aplidium > Aplidium turbinatum. The sequence continues at coordinate 190,039 of NC_137488.1, forward strand.
GAAAGTTTTTTTACGTACTAAAAGTGAAAATTATTGAAAAAACATTGTCTTTTCAAAAAAATTTTCAAAAATTTTTCTAAGACATTTCATACAGTGAAAAATAATTTTTTTTTGCGAAACTGTCTAATTCTTTTTGTTTGAAACTAACGTCTATAAAAATTGTCTAAGAAAGTTTTTTTAAGTACTAAAAGTGAAAATTATTGAAAAAAAATTGTCTTTTCAAAAAAATTTTTCTAAGACATTTCATACAGTGAAAAACAATTTTTTTTTGCGAAACTGTCTAATTCGTTTTGTTTGAAACTAACGTCATTAAAAATTGTCTAAGAAAGTTTTTTTACGTACTAAAAGTGAAAATTATTGAAAAAAATTTTCTTTTCCAAAAAAAACTTTTCTAAGACATTTCATACAGTGAACAATAATTTTTTTTTGCGAAACTGTCTAATTCTTTTTGTTTGAAACTAACGTCATTAAAAATTGTCTAAGAAAGTTTTTTTAAGTACTAAAAGGGAAAACTATTGAAAAAAAATTTTCTTTTCAAAAAAATTTTTCTAAGACATTTCATACAGTGAAAAATAATTTTTTTTTTGCGAAACTGTCTAATTCGTTTTGTTTGAAACTAACGTCATTAAAAATTGTCTAAGAAAGTTTTTTTACGTACTAAAAGTGAAAATTATTGAAAAAAACTTTTCTTTTCAAAAAAATTTTTCTAAGACATTTCATACAGTGAAAAATAATTTTTTTTTGCGAAACCGTCTAATTCTTTTTGTTTGAAACTAACGTCATTAAAAATTGTCTAAGAAAGTTTTTTTACGTACTAAAAGTGAAAATTATTGAAAAAAATTGTCTTTTCAAAAAAAGTTTTCTAAGACATTTCATACAGTGAAAAATAATTTTTTTTTGCGAAACCGTCTAATTCTTTTTGTTTGAAACTAACGACATTAAAAATTGTCTAAGAAAGTTTTTTTAAGTACTAAAAGTGAAAATTATTGAAAAAAAACTGTCTTTTCAAAAAAATTTTTCTAAGACATTTCATACAGTGAAAAATAATTTTTTTTTGCGAAACTGTCTAATTCTTTTTGTTTGAAACTAACGTCATTAAAAATTGTCTAAGAAAGTTTTTTTAAGTACTAAAAGTGAAAATTATTGAAAAAAAATTGTCTTTTCAAAAAAACTTTTCTAAGACATTTCATACAGTGAAAACTAATTTTTTTTTGCGAAACTGTCAAAATCTTTTTGTTTGAAACTAACGTCATTAAAAACTGTCTAAGGAAGTTGTTTTACGTACTAAAAGTGAAAATTATTGAAAAAAAATTGTCTTTTCAAAAAAATTTTTCCAAGACATTTCATACAGTGAAAACTAATTTTTTTTTGCGAAACTGTCTAATTCTTTTTGTTTGAAACTAACGTCATTAAAAATTGTCTAAGAAAGGTTTTTTACGTACTAAAAGTGAAAATTATTGAAAAAACATTGTCTTTTCAAAAAAATTTTTCTAAGACATTTCATACAGTGAAAAATATTTTTTTTCTTGCGAAACTGTCTAATTCTTTTTGTTTGAAACTAACGTCATTACAAATTGTCTAAGAAAGTTTTTTTACGTACTAAAAGTGAAAATTATTGAAAAAAAATTTTCTTTTCCAAAAAAATTTCAAAAATTTTTCAAAGACACATCATACAGTCAAAAATAATTTTTTTTTGCGAAACTGTCTAATTCTTTTTGTTTGAAACTAACGTCATTACAAATTGTCTAAGAAAGTTTTTTTACGTACTAAAAGTGAAATTTATTGAAAAAAATTGTCTTTTCAAAAAAAATTTTCAAAAATTTTTCTAAGACATTTCATACAGTGAAAAATAATTTTTTTTTGCGAAACTGTCTAATTCTTTTTGTTTGAAACTAACGTCATTAAAAATTGTCTAAGAAAGCTTTTTTACGTACTAAAAGTGAAAATAATTGAAAAAAAATTTTCTTTTTAATAAAAATTTTCAAAACTTTTTTTAAGACATTTCATACAGTGAAAAATAATTTTTTTTTGCGAAACTGTCTAATTCTTTTTGTTTGAAACGAACGTCATTAAAAATTGTCTAAGAAAGTTTTTTTACGTACTAAAAGTGAAAATTATTGAAAAAAAATTGTCTTTTCAAAAAAATTTTTCCAAGACATTTCATACAGTGAAAAATAATTTTTTTTTGCGAAACTGTCTAATTTTTTTTGTTTGAAACTAACTTAATTAAAAATTGTCTAAGAAAGTTTTTTTACGTACTAAAAGTGAAAATTATTGAAAAAAATTGTCTTTTCAAAAAAAGTTTTCTAAGACATTCCATACAGTGAAAAATAATTTTTTTTTGCGAAACTGTCTAATTCTTTTTGTTTGAAACTAACGACATTAAAAATTGTCTAAGAAAGTTTTTTTACGTACTAAAAGTGAAAATTATTGAAAAAAATTTTCTTTTCAAGAAAAATTTTCAAAAATTTTTCTAAGACATTTCATACAGTGAAAAATAATTTTTTTTTGCGAAACTGTCTAATTCTTTTGTTTGAAACTAACGTCATTAAAAATTGTCTAAGAAAGTTTTTTTAAGTACTAAAAGTTAAAATTATTGAAAAAAAATTGTCTTTTCAAAAAAATTTTTCTAAGACATTTCATACAGTGAAAAATAATTTTTTTTTGTGAAACTGTCTAATTCTTTTGTTTGAAACTAACGTCATTAAAAATTGTCTAAGAAAGTTTTTTTAAGTACTAAAAGTGAAAATTATTGAAAAAAAATTGTCTTTTCAAAAAAATTTTTCTAAGACATTTCATACAGTGAAAAATAATTTTTTTTTGCGAAACTGTCTAATTCGTTTTGTTTGAAACTAACGTCATTAAAAATTGTCTAAGAAAGTTTTTTTACGTACTAAAAGTGAAAATTATTGAAAAAAAATTGTCTTTTCAAAAAAATTTTTCTAAGACATTTCATACAGTGAAAAATATTTTTTTTCTTGCGAAACTGTCTAATTCGTTTTGTTTGAAACTAACGTCATTACAAATTGTCTAAGAAAGTTTTTTTACGTACTAAAAGTGAAAATTATTGAAAAAAAATTTTCTTTTCCAAAAAAATTTCAAAAATTTTTCAAAGACATTTCATACAGTCAAAAATAATTTTTTTTTTGCGAAACTGTCTAATTCTTTTTGTTTGAAACTAACGTCATTACAAATTGTCTAAGAAAGTTTTTTTACGTACTAAAAGTGAAATTTATTGAAAAAAAATGTCTTTTCAAAAAAAATTTTCAAAAATTTTTCTAAGACATTTCATACAGTGAAAAATAATTTTTTTTTGCGAAACAGTCTAATTCTTTTTGTTTGAAACTAACGTCATTAAAAATTGTCTAAGAAAGCTTTTTTACGTACTAAAAGTGAAAATAATTGAAAAAAAATTTTCTTTTTAATAAAAATTTTCAAAACTTTTTTTAAGACATTTCATACAGTGAAAAATAATTTTTTTTTGCGAAACTGTCTAATTCTTTTTGTTTGAAACGAACGTCATTAAAAATTGTCTAAGAAAGTTTTTTTACGTACTAAAAGTGAAAATTATTGAAAAAAAATTGTCTTTTCAAAAAAATTTTTCCAAGACATTTCATACAGTGAAAAATAATTTTTTTTTGCGAAACTGTCTAATTTTTTTTGTTTGAAACTAACTTAATTAAAAATTGTCTAAGAAAGTTTTTTTACGTACTAAAAGTGAAAATTATTGAAAAAAATTGTCTTTTCAAAAAAAGTTTTCTAAGACATTTCATACAGTGAAAAATAATTTTTTTTTGCGAAACTGTCTAATTCTTTTTGTTTGAAACTAACGACATTAAAAATTGTCTAAGAAAGTTTTTTTACGTACTAAAAGTGAAAATTATTGAAAAAAATTTTCTTTTCAAGAAAAATTTTCAAAAATTTTTCTAAGACATTTCATACAGTGAAAAATAATTTTTTTTTGCGAAACTGTCTAATTCTTTTGTTTGAAACTAACGTCATTAAAAATTGTCTAAGAAAGTTTTTTTAAGTACTAAAAGTTAAAATTATTGAAAAAAAATTGTCTTTTCAAAAAAATTTTTCTAAGACATTTCATACAGTGAAAAATAATTTTTTTTTGTGAAACTGTCTAATTCTTTTGTTTGAAACTAACGTCATTAAAAATTGTCTAAGAAAGTTTTTTTAAGTACTAAAAGTGAAAATTATTGAAAAAAAATTGTCTTTTCAAAAAAATTTTTCTAAGACATTTCATACAGTGAAAAATAATTTTTTTTTGCGAAACTGTCTAATTCGTTTTGTTTGAAACTAACGTCATTAAAAATTGTCTAAGAAAGTTTTTTTACGTACTAAAAGTGAAAATTATTGAAAAAAAATTGTCTTTTCAAAAAAATTTTTCTAAGACATTTCATACAGTGAAAAAAATTTTTTTTCTTGCGAAACTGTCTAATTCGTTTTGTTTGAAACTAACGTCATTACAAATTGTCTAAGAAAGTTTTTTTACGTACTAAAAGTGAAAATTATTGAAAAAAAATTTTCTTTTCCAAAAAAATTTCAAAAATTTTTCAAAGACATTTCATACAGTCAAAAATAATTTTTTTTTTGCGAAACTGTCTAATTCTTTTTGTTTGAAACTAACGTCATTACAAATTGTCTAAGAAAGTTTTTTTACGTACTAAAAGTGAAATTTATTGAAAAAAAATGTCTTTTCAAAAAAAATTTTCAAAAATTTTTCTAAGACATTTCATACAGTGAAAAATAATTTTTTTTTGCGAAACAGTCTAATTCTTTTTGTTTGAAACTAACGTCATTAAAAATTGTCTAAGAAAGCTTTTTTACGTACTAAAAGTGAAAATAATTGAAAAAAAATTTTTTTTTTAATAAAAATTTTCAAAACTTTTTTTAAGACATTTCATACAGTGAAAAATAATTTTTTTTTGCGAAACTGTCTAATTTTTTTTGTTTGAAACTAACTTAATTAAAAATTGTCTAAGAAAGTTTTTTTACGTACTAAAAGTGAAAATTATTGAAAAAAAATTGTCTTTTCAAAAAAATTTTTCTAAGACATTTCATACAGTGAAAAATAATTTTTTTTTGCGAAACTGTCTAATTCTTTTTGTTTGAAACTAACGTCATTAAAAATTGTCTAAGAAAGTTTTTTTAAGTACTAAAAGTGAAAATTATTGAAAGAAAATTGTCTTTTCAAAAAAATTTTTCTAAGACATTTCATACAGTGAAAAATAATTTTTTTTTGAGAAACTGTCTAATTCTTTTTGTTTGAAACTAACGTCATTAAAAACTGTCTAAGAAAGTTTTTTTACGTACTAAAAGTGAAAATTATTGAAAAAAAATTGTCTTTTCAAAAAAATTTTTCCAAGACATTTCATACAGTGAAAAATAATTTTTTTTTGCGAAACTGTCTAATTCGTTTTGTTTGAAACTAACGTCATTAAAAGTTGTCTAAGAAAGTTTTTTTACGTACTAAAAGTGAAAATTATTGAAAAAAAATTGTCTTTTCAAAAAAATTTTTCTAAGACATTTCATACAGTGAAAAATAATTTTTTTTTGCGAAACTGTCTAATTCTTTTTGTTTGAAACTAACGTCATTAAAAATTGTCTAAGAAAGTTTTTTTAAGTACTAAAAGTGAAAATTATTGAAAAAAAATTGTCTTTTCAAAAAAATTTTTCTAAGACATTTCATACAGTGAAAAATAATTTTTTTTTGTGAAACTGTCTAATTCGTTTTGTTTGAAACTAACGACATTAAAAATTGTCTAAGAAAGTTTTTTTACGTACTAAAAGTGAAAATTATTGAAAAAACCTTGTCTTTTCAAAAAAATTTTTCTAAGACATTTCATACAGTGAAAAATAATTTTTTTTTGCGAAACTGTCTAATTCGTTTTGTTTGAAACTAACGTCATTAAAAATTGTCTAAGAAAGTTTTTTTACGTACTAAAAGTGAAAATTATTGATAAAAAATTAACTTTTCAAAAAAATTTTTCTAAGACATTTCATACAGTGAAAAATAATTTTTTTTGCGAAACTGTCTAATTCTTTTTGTTTGAAACTAACGTCATTAAAAATTGTCTAAGAAAGTTTTTTTACGTACTAAAAGTGAAAATTATTGAAAAAAAATTGTCTTTTCAAAAAAATTTTTCTAAGACATTTCATACAGTGAAAAAGAATTTTTTTTTGCGAAACTGTCTAATTCGTTTTGTTTGAAACTAACGTCATTAAAAATGGTCTAAGAAAGTTTTTTTACGTACTAAAAGTGAAAATTATTGAAAAAAAATTGTCTTTTCAAAAAAATTTTTCTAAGACATTTCATACAGTGAAAAATAATTTTTTTTTGCGAAGCTGTCTAATTCTTTTTGTTTGAAACTAACGTCATTAAAAATTGTCTAAGAAAGTTTTTTTAAGTACTAAAAGTGAAAATTATTGAAAAAAAATTGTCTTTTCAAAAAAAATTTTTCTAAGACATTTCATACAGTGAAAAATAATTTTTTTTTGAGAAACTGTCTAATTCTTTTTGTTTGAAACTAACGTCATTAAAAACTGTTTAAGAAAGTTTTTTTACGTACTAAAATTGAAAATTATTGAAAAAAAATTGTCTTTTCAAAAAAATTTTTCCAAGTTATTTCATACAGTAAAAAATAATTTTTTTTTGCGAAACTGTCTAATTCGTTTTGTTTGAAACTAACGTCATTAAAAATTGTCTAAGAAAGTTTTTTTACGTACTAAAAGTGAAAATTATTGAAAAAAAATTGTCTTTTCAAAAAAATTTTTCTAAGACATTTCATACAGTGAAAAATAATTTTTTTTTGCGAAACTGTCTAATTCTTTTTGTTTGAAACTAACGTCATTAAAAATTGTCTAAGAAAGTTTTTTTACGTACTAAAAGTGAAAATTATTGAAAAAGCATTGTCTTTTCAAAAAAATTTTTCTAAGACATTTCATACAGTGAAAAATAATTTTTTTTTGCGAAACTGTCTAATTCTTTTTGTTTGAAACTAACGTCATTAAAAATTGTCTAAGAAAGTTTTTTTAAGTACTAAAAGTGAAAATTATTGAAAAAAAATTTTCTTTTCAAAAAAATTTTTCTAAGACATTTCATACAGTGAAAAATAATTTTTTTTTGAGAAACTGTCTAATTCTTCTTGTTTGAAACTAACGTCATTAAAAACTGTCTAAGAAAGTTTTTTTACGTACTAAAAGTGAAAATTATTGAAAAAAAATTGTCTTTTCAAAAAAATTTTTCCAAGACATTTCATACAGTGAAAAATAATTTTTTTTTGCGAAACTGTCTAATTCGTTTTGTTTGAAACTAACGTCATTAAAAATTGTCTAAGAAAGTTTTTTTACGTACTAAAAGTGAAAATTATTGAAAAAAAATTGTCTTTTCAAAAAAATTTTTCTAAGACATTTCATACAGTGAAAAATAATTTTTTTTTGCGAAACTGTCTAATTCTTTTTGTTTGAAACTAACGTCATTAAAAATTGTCTAAGAAAGTTTTTTTACGTACTAAAAGTGAAAATTATTGAAGAAACATTGTCTTTTCAAAAAAATTTTTCTAAGACATTTCATACAGTGAAAAATAATTTTTTTTTGCGAAACTGTCTAATTCTTTTTGTTTGAAACTAACGTCATTAAAAATTGTCTAAGAAAGTTTTTTTACGTACTAAAAGTGAAAATTATTGAAAAAAATTTTCTTTTCAAGAAAAATTTTCAAAAATTTTTCTAAGACATTTCATACAGTGAAAAATAATTTTTTTCTGCGAAACTGTCTAATTCTCTTTGTTTGAAAGTAACGTCTATAAAAATTGTCTAAGAAAGTTTTTTTAAGTACTAAAAGTGAAAATTATTGAAAAAAAATTGTCTTTTCAAAAAAATTTTTCTAAGACATTTCATACAGTGAAAAATAATTTTTTTTGCGAAACTGTCTAATTCGTTTTGTTTGAAACTAACGTCATTAAAAATTGTCTAAGAAAATTTTTTTACGTACTAAAAGTGAAAATTATTGAAAAAAATTTTCTTTTCAAAAAAATTTTTCTAAGACATTTCATACAATGAAAAATATTTTTTTTCTTGCGAAACTGTCTAATTCGTTTTGTTTGAAACTAACGTCGTTACAAAATGTCTAAGAAAGTTTTTTTACGTACTAAAAGTGAAAATTATTGAAAAAAATTGTCTTTTCAAAAAAACTTTTCTAAGACATTTCATACAGTGAAAAATAATTTTTTTTTGCGAAACTGTCTAATTCTTTTTGTTTGAAACTAACGTCATTAAAAATTGTCTAAGAAAGTTTTTTTAAGTACTAAAAGTGAAAATTATTGAAAAAAAATTGTCTTTTCAAAAAAATTTTTCTAAGACATTTCATACAGTGAAAAATAATTTTTTTTTGCGAAACTGTCTAATTCGTTTTGTTTGAAACTAACGTCATTAAAAATTGTCTAAGAAAGTTTTTTTACGTACTAAAAGTGAAAATTATTGAAAAAAACTTTTCTTTTCAAAAAAATTTTTCTAAGACATTTCATACAGTGAAAAATAATTTTTTTTTGCGAAACCGTCTAATTCTTTTTGTTTGAAACTAACGTCATTAAAAATTGTCTAAGAAAGTTTTTTTACGTACTAAAAGTGAAAATTATTGATAAAAAATTAACTTTTCAAAAAAAATTTTCTAAGACATTTCATACAGTGAAAAATAATTTTTTTTGCGAAACTGTCTAATTCTTTTTGTTTGAAACTAACGTCATTAAAAATTGTCTAAGAAAGTTTTTTTACGTACTAAAAGTGAAAATTATTGAAAAAAAATTGTCTTTTCAAAAAAATTTTTCTAAGACATTTCATACAGTGAAAAATAATTTTTTTTTGCGAAACTGTCTAATTCGTTTTGTTTGAAACTAACGTCATTAAAAATGGTCTAAGAAAGTTTTTTTACGTACTAAAAGTGAAAATTATTGAAAAAAAATTAACTTTTCAAAAAAATTTTTCTAAGACATTTCATACAGTGAAAAATAATTTTTTTTTGCGAAGCTGTCTAATTCTTTTTGTTTGAAACTAACGTCATTAAAAATTGTCTAAGAAAGTTTTTTTAAGTACTAAAAGTGAAAATTATTGAAAAAAAATTGTCTTTTCAAAAAAATTTTTCTAAGACATTTCATACAGTGAAAAATAATTTTTTTTTGAGAAACTGTCTAATTCGTTTTGTTTGAAACTAACGTCATTAAAAACTGTCTAAGAAAGTTTTTTTACGTACTAAAAGTGAAAATTATTGAAAAAAAACTAACTTTTCAAAAAAATTTTTCTAAGACATTTCATACAGTGAAAAATAATTTTTTTTTGCGAAACTGTCTAATTCGTTTTGTTTGAAACTAACGTCATTAAAAATGGTCTAAGAAAGTTTTTTTACGTACTAAAAGTGAAAATTATTGAAAAAAAATTGTCTTTTCAAAAAAATTTTTCTAAGACATTTCATACAGTGAAAAATAATTTTTTTTTGCGAAGCTGTCTAATTCTTTTTGTTTGAAACTAACGTCATTAAAAATTGTCTAAGAAAGTTTTTTTAAGTACTAAAAGTGAAAATTATTGAAAAAAAATTGTCTTTTCAAAAAAAATTTTTCTAAGACATTTCATACAGTGAAAAATAATTTTTTTTTGAGAAACTGTCTAATTCTTTTTGTTTGAAACTAACGTCATTAAAAACTGTTTAAGAAAGTTTTTTTACGTACTAAAATTGAAAATTATTGAAAAAAAATTGTCTTTTCAAAAAAATTTTTCCAAGTTATTTCATACAGCAAAAAATAATTTTTTTTTGCGAAACTGTCTAATTCGTTTTGTTTGAAACTAACGTCATTAAAAATTGTCTAAGAAAGTTTTTTTACGTACTAAAAGTGAAAATTATTGAAAAAAAATTGTCTTTTCAAAAAAATTTTTCTAAGACATTTCATACAGTGAAAAATAATTTTTTTTTGCGAAACTGTCTAATTCTTTTTGTTTGAAACTAACGTCATTAAAAATTGTCTAAGAAAGTTTTTTTACGTACTAAAAGTGAAAATTATTGAAAAAGCATTGTCTTTTCAAAAAAATTTTTCTAAGACATTTCATACAGTGAAAAATAATTTTTTTTTGCGAAACTGTCTAATTCGTTTTGTTTGAAACTAACGTCATTAAAAATTGTCTAAGAAAGTTTTTTTAAGTACTAAAAGTGAAAATTATTGAAAAAAAATTTTCTTTTCAAAAAAATTTTTCTAAGACATTTCATACAGTGAAAAATAATTTTTTTTTGAGAAACTGTCTAATTCTTCTTGTTTGAAACTAACGTCATTAAAAACTGTCTAAGAAAGTTTTTTTACGTACTAAAAGTGAAAATTATTGAAAAAAAATTGTCTTTTCAAAAAAATTTTTCCAAGACATTTCATACAGTGAAAAATAATTTTTTTTTGCGAAACTGTCTAATTCGTTTTGTTTGAAACTAACGTCATTAAAAATTGTCTAAGAAAGTTTTTTTACGTACTAAAAGTGAAAATTATTGAAAAAAAATTGTCTTTTCAAAAAAATTTTTCTAAGACATTTCATACAGTGAAAAATAATTTTTTTTTGCGAAACTGTCTAATTCTTTTTGTTTGAAACTAACGTCATTAAAAATTGTCTAAGAAAGTTTTTTTACGTACTAAAAGTGAAAATTATTGAAAAAACATTGTCTTTTCAAAAAAATTTTTCTAAGACATTTCATACAGTGAAAAATAATTTTTTTTTGCGAAACTGTCTAATTCTTTTTGTTTGAAACTAACGTCATTAAAAATTGTCTAAGAAAGTTTTTTTACGTACTAAAAGTGAAAATTATTGAAAAAAATTTTCTTTTCAAGAAAAATTTTCAAAAATTTTTCTAAGACATTTCATACAGTGAAAAATAATTTTTTTCTGCGAAACTGTCTAATTCTCTTTGTTTGAAAGTAACGTCTATAAAAATTGTCTAAGAAAGTTTTTTTAAGTACTAAAAGTGAAAATTATTGAAAAAAAATTGTCTTTTCAAAAAAATTTTTCTAAGACATTTCATACAGTGAAAAATAATTTTTTTTGCGAAACTGTCTAATTCGTTTTGTTTGAAACTAACGTCATTAAAAATTGTCTAAGAAAATTTTTTTACGTACTAAAAGTGAAAATTATTGAAAAAAATTTTCTTTTCAAAAAAATTTTTCTAAGACATTTCATACAATGAAAAATATTTTTTTTCTTGCGAAACTGTCTAATTCGTTTTGTTTGAAACTAACGTCGTTACAAAATGTCTAAGAAAGTTTTTTTACGTACTAAAAGTGAAAATTATTGAAAAAAATTTTCTTTTCCAAAAAAACTTTTCTAAGACATTTCATACAGTGAAAAATAATTTTTTTTTGCGAAACTGTCTAATTCTTTTTGTTTGAAACTAACGTCATTAAAAATTGTCTAAGAAAGTTTTTTTAAGTACTAAAAGTGAAAATTATTGAAAAAAAATTGTCTTTTCAAAAAAATTTTTCTAAGACATTTCATACAGTGAAAAATAATTTTTTTTTGCGAAACTGTCTAATTCGTTTTGTTTGAAACTAACGTCATTAAAAATTGTCTAAGAAAGTTTTTTTACGTACTAAAAGTGAAAATTATTGAAAAAAACTTTTCTTTTCAAAAAAATTTTTCTAAGACATTTCATACAGTGAAAAATAATTTTTTTTTGCGAAACCGTCTAATTCTTTTTGTTTGAAACTAACGTCATTAAAAATTGTCTAAGAAAGTTTTTTTACGTACTAAAAGTGAAAATTATTGATAAAAAATTAACTTTTCAAAAAAAATTTTCTAAGACATTTCATACAGTGAAAAATAATTTTTTTTGCGAAACTGTCTAATTCTTTTTGTTTGAAACTAACGTCATTAAAAATTGTCTAAGAAAGTTTTTTTACGTACTAAAAGTGAAAATTATTGAAAAAAAATTGTCTTTTCAAAAAAATTTTTCTAAGACATTTCATACAGTGAAAAATAATTTTTTTTTGCGAAACTGTCTAATTCGTTTTGTTTGAAACTAACGTCATTAAAAATGGTCTAAGAAAGTTTTTTTACGTACTAAAAGTGAAAATTATTGAAAAAAAATTAACTTTTCAAAAAAATTTTTCTAAGACATTTCATACAGTGAAAAATAATTTTTTTTTGCGAAGCTGTCTAATTCTTTTTGTTTGAAACTAACGTCATTAAAAATTGTCTAAGAAAGTTTTTTTAAGTACTAAAAGTGAAAATTATTGAAAAAAAATTGTCTTTTCAAAAAAATTTTTCTAAGACATTTCATACAGTGAAAAATAATTTTTTTTTGAGAAACTGTCTAATTCGTTTTGTTTGAAACTAACGTCATTAAAAACTGTCTAAGAAAGTTTTTTTACGTACTAAAAGTGAAAATTATTGAAAAAAAACTAACTTTTCAAAAAAATTTTTCTAAGACATTTCATACAGTGAAAAATAATTTTTTTTTGCGAAACTGTCTAATTCTTTTTGTTTGAAACTAACGTCATTAAAAATTGTCTAAGAAAGTTTTTTTAAGTACTAAAAGTGAAAATTATTGAAAAAAAATTGTCTTTTCAAAAAAATTTTTCTAAGACATTTCATACAGTGAAAAATAATTTTTTTTTGAGAAACTGTCTAATTCTTTTTGTTTGAAACTAACGTCATTAAAAACTGTCTAAGAAAGTTTTTTTACATACTAAAAGTGAAAATTATTGAAAAAAAATTGTCTTTTCAAAAAAATTTTTCCAAGACATTTCATACAGTGAAAAATAATTTTTTTTTGCGAAACTGTCTAATTCGTTTTGTTTGAAACTAACGTCATTAAAAATTGTCTAAGAAAGTTTTTTTACGTACTAAAAGTGAAAATTATTGAAAAAAATTTTCTTTTCAAAAAAATTTTTCTAAGACATTTCATACAGTGAAAAATATTTTTTTTCTTGCGAAACTGTCTAGTTTTTTTTGTTTGAAACTAACGTCATTACAAATTGTCTAAGAAAGTTTTTTTACGTACTAAAAGTGAAAATTATTGAAAAAAATTTTCTTTTCCAAAAAAACTTTTCTAAGACATTTCATACAGTGAAAAATAATTTTTTTTTGCGAAACTGTCTAATTCTTTTTGTTTGAAACTAACGTCATTAAAAATTGTCTAAGAAAGTTTTTTTAAGTACTAAAAGTGAAAATTATTGAAAAAAAATTGTCTTTTCAAGAAAAATTTTCTAAGACATTTCATACAGTGAAAAATAATTTTTTTTTGCGAAACTGTCTAATTCGTTTTGTTTGAAACTAACGTCATTAAAAATTGTCTAAGAAAGTTTTTTTACGTACTAAAAGTGAAAATTATTGAAAAAAAATTGTCTTTTCAAAAAAAGTTTTCTAAAACATTTCATACAGTGAAAAATAATTTTTTTTTGCGAAACTGTCTAATTCTTTTTGTTTGAAACTAACGACATTAAAAATTGTCTAAGAAAGTTTTTTTACGTACTAAAAGTGAAAATTATTGAAAAAAATTTTCTTTTCAAGAAAAATTTTCAAAAATTTTTCTAAGACATTTCATACAGTGAAAAATAATTTTTTTTTGCGAAACTGTCTAATTCTTTTGTTTGAAACTAACGTCATTAAAAATTGTCTAAGAAAGTTTTTTTAAGTACTAAAAGTGAAAATTATTGAAAAAAAATTGTCTTTTCAAAAAAATTTTTTTAAGACATTTCATACAGTGAAAAATAATTTTTTTTTGCGAAACTGTCTAATTCTTTTTGTTTGAAACTAACGTCATTAAAAATTGTCTAAGAAAGTTTTTTTAAGTACTAAAAGTGAAAATTATTGAAAAAAAATTGTCTTTTCAAAAAAATTTTTCTAAGACATTTCATACAGTGAAAAATAATTTTTTTTTGTGAAACTGTCTAATTCGTTTTGTTTGAAACTAACGACATTAAAAATTGTTTAAGAAAGTTTTTTTACGTACTAAAAGTGAAAATTATTGAAAAAAAATTGTCTTTTCAAAAAAATTTTTCTAAGACATTTCATACAGTGAAAAATAATTTTTTTTTGAGAAACTGTCTAATTCTTTTTGTTTGAAACTAACGTCATTAAAAACTGTCTAAGAAAGTTTTTTTACGTACTAAAAGTGAAATTTATTGAAAAAAAATTGTCTTTTCAAAAAAAATTTTCCAAGACATTTCATACAGTGAAAAATAATTTTTTTTTGCAAAACTGTCTAATTCGTTTTGTTTGAAACTAACGTCATTAAAAATTGTCTAAGAAAGTTTTTTTACGTACTAAAAGTGAAAATTATTGAAAAAAAATTGTCTTTTCAAAAAAATTTTTCTAAGACATTTCATACAGTGAAAAATAATTTTTTTTTGCGAAACTGTCTAATTCTTTTTGTTTGAAACTAACGTCATTAAAAATTGTCTAAGAAAGTTTTTTTACGTACTAAAAGTGAAAATTATTGAAAAAAAATTGTCTTTTCAAAAAAATTTTTCTAAGACATTTCATAAAGTGAAAAATAATTTTTTTTTGCGAAACTGTCTAATTCGTTTTGTTTGAAACTAATGTCATTAAAAATTGTCTAAGAAAGTTTTTTTACGTACTAAAAGTGAAAATTATTGAAAAAAAACTAACTTTTCAAAAAAATTTTTCTAAGACATTTCATACAGTGAAAAATAATTTTTTTTTGCGAAACTGTCTAATTCTTTTTGTTTGAAACTAACGTCATTAAAAATTGTCTAAGAAAGTTTTTTTAAGTACTAAAAGTGAAAATTATTGAAAAAAAATTGTCTTTTCAAAAAAATTTTTCTAAGACATTTCATACAGTGAAAAATAATTTTTTTTTGAGAAACTGTCTAATTCTTTTTGTTTGAAACTAACGTCATTAAAAACTGTCTAAGAAAGTTTTTTTACGTACTAAAAGTGAAAATTATTGAAAAAAAATTGTCTTTTCAAAAAAATTTTTCCAAGACATTTCATACAGTGAAAAATAATTTTTTTTTGCAAAACTGTCTAATTCGTTTTGTTTGAAACTAACGTCATTAAAAATTGTATAAGAAAGTTTTTTTACGTACTAAAAGTGAAAATTATTGAAAAAAAATTGTCTTTTCAAAAAAATTTTTCTAAGACATTTCATACAGTGAAAAATAATTTTTTTTTGCGAAACTGTCTAATTCTTTTTGTTTGAAACTAACGTCATTAAAAATTGTCTAAGAAAGTTTTTTTAAGTACTAAAAGTGAAAATTATTGAAAAAAAATTGTCTTTTCAAAAGAATTTTTCTAAGACATTTCATACAGTGAAAAATAATTTTTTTTTGTGAAACTGTCTAATTCGTTTTGTTTGAAACTAACGACATTAAAAATTGTCTAAGAAAGTTTTTTTACGTACTAAAAGTGTAAATTATTGAAAAAAAATTGTCTTTACAAAAAAATTTTTCTAAGACATTTCATACAGTGAAAAATAATATTTTTTTGCGAAACTGTCTAATTCTTTTTGTTTGAAACTAACGTCATTAAAAATTGTCTAAGAAAGTTTTTTTACGTACTAAAAGTGAAAATTATTGAAAAAACATTGTCTTTTCAAAATAATTTTTCTAAGACATTTCATACAGTGAAAAATATTTTTTTTTTTGCGAAACTGTCTAATTCTTTTTGTTTGAAACTAACGTCATTACAAATTGTCTAAGAAAGTTTTTTTACGTACTAAAAGTGAAAATTATTGAAAAAAAATTTTCTTTTCCAAAAAAATTTCAAAAATTTTTCAAAGACATTTCATACAGTCAAAAATAATTTTTTTTTTGCGAAACTGTCTAATTCTTTTTGTTTGAAACTAACGTCATTACAAATTGTCTAAGAAAGTTTTTTTACGTACTAAAAGTGAAATTTATTGAAAAAAATTGTCTTTTCAAAAAAAATTTTCAAAAATTTTTCTAAGACATTTCATACAGTGAAAAATAATTTTTTTTTGCGAAACTGTCTAATTCTTTTGTTTGAAACTAACGTCATTAAAAATTGTCTAAGAAAGTTTTTTTAAGTACTAAAAGTGAAAATTATTGAAAAAAAATTGTCTTTTCAAAAAAATTTTTCTAAGACATTTCATACAGTGAAAAATAATTTTTTTTGCGAAACTGTCTAATTCTTTTTGTTTGAAACTAACGTCATTAAAAATTGTCTGAGAAAGTTTTTTTACGTACTAAAAGTGAAAATTATTGAAAAAAAATTGTCTTTTTAAAAAAATTTTTCTAAGACATTTCATACAGTGAAAAATAATTTTTTTTTGTGAAACTGTCTAAATCGTTTTGTTTGAAACTAACGACATTAAAAATTGTCTAAGAAAGTTTTTTTACGTACTAAAAGTGAAAATTATTGAAAAAAAATTGTCTTTTCAAAAAAATTTTTCTAAGACATTTCATACAGTGAAAAATAATTTTTTTTTGCGAAACTGTCTAATTCGTTTTGTTTGAAACTAACGTCATTAAAAATTGTCTAAGAAAGTTTTTTTACGTACTAAAAGTGAAAATTATTGAAAAAAAATTTTCTTTTCAAAAAAATTTTTCTAAGACATTTCATACAGTGAAAAATATTTTTTTTCTTGCGAAACTGTCTAATTCGTTTTGTTTGAAACAAACGTCATTACAAATTGTCTAAGAAAGTTTTTTTACGTACTAAAAGTGAAAATTATTGAAAAAAAATTTTCTTTTCCAAAAAAATTTCAAAAATTTTTCAAAGACATTTCATACAGTCAAAAATAATTTTTTTTTTGCGAAACTGTCTAATTCTTTTTGTTTGAAACTAACGTCATTACAAATTGTCTAAGAAAGTTTTTTTACGTACTAAAAGTGAAATTTATTGAAAAAAAATGTCTTTTCAAAAAAAATTTTCAAAAATTTTTCTAAGACATTTCATACAGTGAACAATAATTTTTTTTTGCGAAACTGTCTAATTCTTTTTGTTTGAAACTAACGTCATTAAAAATTGTCTAAGAAAGCTTTTTTACGTACTAAAAGTGAAAATAATTGAAAAAAAATTTTCTTTTTAATAAAAATTTTCAAAACTTTTTTTAAGACATTTCATACAGTGAAAAATAATTTTTTTTTGCGAAACTGTCTAATTCTTTTTGTTTGAAACTAACGTCATTAAAAATTGTCTAAGAAAGTTTTTTTACGTACTAAAAGTGAAAATTATTGAAAAAAAATTGTCTTTTCAAAAAAATTTTTCCAAGACATTTCATACAGTGAAAAAAAATTTTTTTTTTGCGAAACTGTCTAATTTTTTTTGTTTGAAACTAACTTAATTAAAAATTGTCTAAGAAAGTTTTTTTACGTACTAAAAGTGAAAATTATTGAAAAAAATTTGTCTTTTCAAAAAAACTTTTCTAAGACATTTCATACAGTGAAAAATAATTTTTTTTTGCGAAACTGTCTAATTCTTTTTGTTTGAAACTAACGTCATTAAAAATTGTCTAAGAAAGTTTTTTTACGTACTAAAAGTGAAAATTATTGAAAAAAATATTCTTTTCAAGAAAAATTTCAAAAATTTTTCTAAGACATTTCATACAGTGAAAAATAATTTTTTTTTTGCGAAACTGTCTAATTCTTTTTGTTTGAAACTAACGTCATTAAAAATTGTCTAAGAAAGTTTTTTTAAGTACTAAAAGTGAAAATTATTGAAAAAAAATTATCTTTTCAAAAAAATTTTTCTAAGACATTTCATACAGTGAAAAATAATTTTTTTTTGAGAAACTGTCTAATTCTTTTTGTTTGAAACTAACGTCATTAAAAACTGTCTAAGAAAGTTTTTTTACGTACTAAAAGTGAAAATTATTGAAAAAAATTGTCTTTTCAAAAAAATTTTTCCAAGACATTTCATACAGTGAAAAATAATTTTTTTTTGCGAAACTGTCTAATTCGTTTTGTTTGAAACTAACGTCATTAAAAGTTGTCTAAGAAAGTTTTTTTACGTACTAAAAGTGAAAATTATTGAAAAAAAATTGTCTTTTCAAAAAAATTTTTCTAAGACATTTCATACAGTGAAAAATAATTTTTTTTTGCGAAACTGTCTAATTCTTTTTGTTTGAAACTAACGTCATTAAAAATTGTCTAAGAAAGTTTTTTTAAGTACTAAAAGTGAAAATTATTGAAAAAACCTTGTCTTTTCAAAAAAATTTTTCTAAGACATTTCATACAGTGAAAAATAATTTTTTTTTGTGAAACTGTCTAATTCGTTTTGTTTGAAACTAACGACATTAAAAATTGTCTAAGAAAGTTTTTTTACGTACTAAAAGTGAAAATTATTGAAAAAACCTTGTCTTTTCAAAAAAATTTTTCTAAGACATTTCATACAGTGAAAAATAATTTTTTTTTGCGAAACTGTCTAATTCGTTTTGTTTGAAACTAACGTCATTAAAAATTGTCTAAGAAAGTTTTTTTACGTACTAAAAGTGAAAATTATTGATAAAAAATTAACTTTTCAAAAAAATTTTTCTAAGACATTTCATACAGTGAAAAATAATTTTTTTTGCGAAACTGTCTAATTCTTTTTGTTTGAAACTAACGTCATTAAAAATTGTCTAAGAAAGTTTTTTTACGTACTAAAAGTGAAAATTATTGAAAAAAAATTGTCTTTTCAAAAAAATTTTTCTAAGACATTTCATACAGTGAAAAATAATTTTTTTTTGCAAAACTGTCTAATTCGTTTTGTTTGAAACTAACGTCATTAAAAATGGTCTAAGAAAGTTTTTTTACGTACTAAAAGTGAAAATTATTGAAAAAAAATTAACTTTTCAAAAAAATTTTTCTAAGACATTTCATACAGTGAAAAATAATTTTTTTTTGCGAAGCTGTCTAATTCTTTTTGTTTGAAACTAACGTCATTAAAAATTGTCTAAGAAAGTTTTTTTAAGTACTAAAAGTGAAAATTATTGAAAAAAAATTGTCTTTTCAAAAAAATTTTTCTAAGACATTTCATACAGTGAACAATAATTTTTTTTTGAGAAATTGTCTAATTCTTTTTGTTTGAAACTAACGTCATTAAAAACTGTCTAAGAAAGTTTTTTTACGTACTAAAAGTGAAAATTATTGAAAAAAAATTGTCTTTTCAAAAAAATTTTTCCAAGACATTTCATACAGTGAAAAATAATTTTTTTTTGCGAAACTGTCTAATTCGTTTTGTTTGAAACTAACGTCATTAAAAATTGTCTAAGAAAGTTTTTTTACGTACTAAAAGTGAAAATTATTGAAAAAAAATTGTCTTTTCAAAAAAATTTTTCTAAGACATTTCATACAGTGAAAAATAATTTTTTTTTGCGAAACTGTCTAATTCTTTTTGTTTGAAACTAACGTCATTAAAAATCGTCTAAGAAAGTTTTTTTACGTACTAAAAGTGAAAATTATTGAAAAAGCATTGTCTTTTCAAAAAAATTTTTCTAAGACATTTCATACAGTGAAAAATAATTTTTTTTTGCGAAACTGTCTAATTCTTTTTGTTTGAAACTAACGTCATTAAAAATTGTCTAAGAAAGTTTTTTTAAGTACTAAAAGTGAAAATTATTGAAAAAAAATTGTCTTTTCAAAAAAATTTTTCTAAGACATTTCATACAGTGAAAAATAATTTTTTTTTGAGAAACTGTCTAATTCTTTTTGTTTGAAACTAACGTCATTAAAAACTGTCTAAGAAAGTTTTTTTACGTACTAAAAGTGAAAATTATTGAAAAAAAATTGTCTTTTCAAAAAAATTTTTCCAAGACATTTCATACAGTGAAAAATAATTTTTTTTTGCGAAACTGTCTAATTCGTTTTGTTTGAAACTAACGTCATTAAAAATTGTCTAAGAAAGTTTTTTTACGTACTAAAAGTGAAAATTATTGAAAAAAATTTTCTTTTCAAAAAAATTTTTCTAAGACATTTCATACAGTGAAAAATAATTTTTTTCTTGCGAAACTGTCTAATTCTTTTTGTTTGAAACTAACGTCGTTACAAAATGTCTAAGAAAGTTTTTTTACGTACTAAAAGTGAAAATTATTGAAAAAAATTTTCTTTTCCAAAAAAACTTTTCTAAGACATTTCATACAGTGAAAAATAATTTTTTTTTGCGAAACTGTCTAATTCGTTTTGTTTGAAACTAACGTCATTAAAAATTGTCTAAGAAAGTTTTTTTACGTACTAAAAGTGAAAATTATTGAAAAAAACTTTTCTTTTCAAAAAAATTTTTCTAAGACATTTCATACAGTGAAAAATATTTTTTTTCTTGCGAAACTGTCTAATTCTTTTTGTTTGAAACTAACGTCATTACAAATTGTCTAAGAAAGTTTTTTTACGTACTAAAAGTGAAAATTATTGAAAAAAATTTTCTTTTCCAAAAAAACTTTTCTAAGACATTTCATACAGTGAAAAATAATTTTTTTTTGCGAAACTGTCTAATTCTTTTTGTTTGTAACTAACGTCATTAAAAATTGTCTAAGAAAGTTTTTTTAAGTACTAAAAGTGAAAATTATTGAAAAAAAATTGTCTTTTCAAAAAAATTTTTCTAAGACATTTCATACAGTGAAAAATAATTTTTTTTTGCGAAACTGTCTAATTCTTTTTGTTTGAAACTAACGTCATTAAAAATTGTCTAAGAAAGTTTTTTTACGTACTAAAAGTGAAAATTATTGAAAAAACATTGTCTTTTCAAAAAAATTTTTCTAAGACATTTCATACAGTGAAAAATAATTTTTTTTTGCGAAACTGTCTAATTCTTTTTGTTTGAAACTAACGTCATTAAAAATTGTCTAAGAAAGTTTTTTTAAGTACTAAAAGTGAAAATTATTGAAAAAAAATTGTCTTTTCAAAAAAATTTTTCTAAGACATTTCATACAGTGAAAAATAATTTTTTTTTGAGAAACTGTCTAATTCTTTTTGTTTGAAACTAACGTCATTAAAAACTGTCTAAGAAAGTTTTTTTACGTACTAAAAGTGAAAATTATTGAAAAAAAATTGTCTTTTCAAAAAAATTTTTCCAAGACATTTCATACAGTGAAAAATAATTTTTTTTTGCGAAACTGTCTAATTCGTTTTGTTTGAAACTAACGTCATTAAAAATTGTCTAAGAAAGTTTTTTTACGTACTAAAAGTGAAAATTATTGAAAAAAATTTTCTTTTCAAAAAAATTTTTCTAAGACATTTCATACAGTGAAAAATAATTTTTTTCTTGCGAAACTGTCTAATTCTTTTTGTTTGAAACTAACGTCGTTACAAAATGTCTAAGAAAGTTTTTTTACGTACTAAAAGTGAAAATTATTGAAAAAAATTTTCTTTTCCAAAAAAACTTTTCTAAGACATTTCATACAGTGAAAAATAATTTTTTTTTGCGAAACTGTCTAATTCGTTTTGTTTGAAACTAACGTCATTAAAAATTGTCTAAGAAAGTTTTTTTACGTACTAAAAGTGAAAATTATTGAAAAAAACTTTTCTTTTCAAAAAAATTTTTCTAAGACATTTCATACAGTGAAAAATATTTTTTTTCTTGCGAAACTGTCTAATTCTTTTTGTTTGAAACTAACGTCATTACAAATTGTCTAAGAAAGTTTTTTTACGTACTAAAAGTGAAAATTATTGAAAAAAATTTTCTTTTCCAAAAAAACTTTTCTAAGACATTTCATACAGTGAAAAATAATTTTTTTTTGCGAAACTGTCTAATTCTTTTTGTTTGTAACTAACGTCATTAAAAATTGTCTAAGAAA
Organism: Aplidium turbinatum; assembly: GCF_918807975.1. Classification (NCBI taxonomy): domain Eukaryota; kingdom Metazoa; phylum Chordata; class Ascidiacea; order Aplousobranchia; family Polyclinidae; genus Aplidium; species Aplidium turbinatum. Next base: position 211,764 of record NC_137488.1, read on the forward strand.
GTTTTTTTAAGTACTAAAAGTGAAAATTATTGAAAAAAAATTGTCTTTTCAAAAAAATTTTTCTAAGACATTTCATACAGTGAAAAATAATTTTTTTTTGCGAAACCGTCTAATTCTTTTTGTTTGAAACTAACGTCATTAAAAATTGTCTAAGAAAGTTTTTTTACGTACTAAAAGTGAAAATTATTGAAAAAAATTGTCTTTACAAAAAAAGTTTTCTAAGACATTTCATACAGTGAAAAATAATTTTTTTTTGCGAAACTGTCTAATTCTTTTTGTTTGAAACTAACGACATTAAAAATTGTCTAAGAAAGTTTCTTTACGTACTAAAAGTGAAAATTATTGAAAAAAATTTTCTTTTCAAGAAAAATTTTCAAAAATTTTTCTAAGACATTTCATACAGTGAAAAATAATTTTTTTTTGCGAAACTGTCTAATTCTTTTTGTTTGAAACTAACGTCATTAAAAACTGTCTAAGAAAGTTTTTTTACGTACTAAAAGTGAAAATTATTGAAAAAAAATTGTCTTTTCAAAAAAATTTTTCCAAGACATTTCATACAGTGAAAAATAATTTTTTTTGCGAAACTGTCTAATTCTCTTTGTTTGAAACTAACGTCATTAAAAATTGTCTAAGAAAGTTTTTTTACGTACTAAAAGTGAAATTTATTGAAAAAAATTTTCTTTTCAAGAAAAATTTTCAAAATTTTTTCTAAGACATTTCATACAGTGAAAAATAATTTTTTTTTGCGAAACTGTCTAATTCTTTTTGTTTGAAACTAACGTCTATAAAAATTGTCTAAGAAAGTTTTTTTAAGTACTAAAAGTGAAAATTATTGAAAAAAAATTGTCTTTTCAAAAAAATTTTTCTAAGACATTTCATACAGTGAAAAATAATTTTTTTTTGCGAAACTGTCTAATTCGTTTTGTTTGAAACTAACGTCATTAAAAATTGTCTAAGAAAGTTTTTTTACGTACTAAAAGTGAAAATTATTGAAAAAAATTTTCTTTTCAAAAAAATTTTTCTAAGACATTTCATACAGTGAAAAATATTTTTTTTCTTGCGAAGCTGTCTAATTCTTTTTGTTTGAAACTAACGTCATTACAAATTGTCTAAGAAAGTTTTTTTACGTACTAAAAATGAACATTATTGAAAAAAAATTCGCTTTTCAAAAAATTTTTCCAAGACATTTCATACAGTGAAAAATAATTTTTTTTTGCGAAACTATCTAATTCTTTTAGTTTGGAACTAACGTCATTAAAAATTGTCTAAGAAAGTTTTTTTACATACTAAAAGTGAACATTATTGAAAAAAAATTGTCTTTTCAAAAAAAATTTTTTAAAATTTTTCTAAGACATTTCATACAATGAAAAAAAAATTTTTTTTTGCGAAACTATCTAATTCTTTTAGTTTGGAACTAACGTCATTCAAAATTGTCTAAGAAAGTTTTTTTACGTACTAAAAGTGAACATTATTGAAAAAAATTGTCTTTTCAAAAAAACTTTTCAAAAATTTCTAAGACATTTCATACAGTGAAAAATATTTTTTTTTTGCGAAACTATCTAATTCTTTTAGTTTGGAACTAACGTCATTAAAAATTGTCTAAGAAAGTTTTTTTACGTACTAAAAATGAACATTATTGAAAAAAAATTGTCTTTTTAAAAAAATTTTTCCAAGACATTTCATACAGTGAAAAATATTTTTTTTTTGCGAAACTATCTAATTCTTTTAGTTTGGAACTAACGTCATTAAAAATTGTCTAAGAAAGTTTTTATACGTACTGAAAATGAACATTATTGAAAAAAATTGTCTTTTCAAAATAATTATTCCAAGACATTTCATACAGTCAAAAATAATTTTTTTTTGCGAAACTATCTAATTCTTTTAGTTTGGAACTAACGTCATTAAAAATTGTCTAAGAAAGTTTTTTTACGTACTAAAAGTGAACATTATTGAAAAAAATTGTCTTTTCAAAAAAACTTTTCAAAAATTTTTCTAAGACATTTCATACAGTGAAAAATAATTTTTTTTTTGCGAAACTATCTAATTCTTTTAGCTTGGAAGTAACGTCATTAAAAATTGTCTAAGAAAGTTTTTTTACGTACTAAAAGTGAACATTATTGAAAAAAAATTGTCTTTTCAAAAAAATTTTTCAAAAATTTTTCTAAGACATTTCATAAAGTGAAAAATAATTTTTTTTTGCGAAACTATCTAATTCTTTTAGTTTGGAACTAACGTCATTAAAAATTGTCTAAAAAAGTTTTTTTACGTACTAAAAGTGAACATTATTGAAAAAAATTGTCTTTTCAAAAATTTTTCTAAGACATTTCCATACCGTGAAAAATAATTTTTTTTGCCAAACTCTCTAACTCCTTTAGTTTGGAACTAACGTCATTAAAAATTGTCAAAGAAAGTTTTTTTACGTACTAAAAATGAACATTATTGAAAAAAAACTGGCTTTTCAAAAAAATTTTTCCAACACATTTTATACAGTGAAAAATAATTTTTTTTTGCAAAACTATCTAATTCTTTTAGTTTGGAACTAACGTCATTAAAAATTGTCTAAGAAAGTTTTTTTACGTACTAAAAATGAACATTATTGAAAAAAAAATTGGCTTTTCAAAAAAATTTTTCCAAGACATTTTATACAGTGAAAAATATTTTTTTTTTGCGAAACTATCTAATTCTTTTAGTTTGGAACTAACGTCATTAAAAATTGTCTAAGAAAGTTTTTTTACGTACTAAAAATGAACATTATTGAAAAAAAATTCGCTTTTCAAAAAATTTTTCCAAGACATTTCATACAGTGAAAAATAATTTTTTTTGCGAAACTATCTAATTCTTTTAGTTTGGAACTAACGTCATTAAAAATTGTCTAAGAAAGTTTTTTTACATACTAAAAGTGAACATTATTGAAAAAAAATTGTCTTTTCAAAAAAAATTTTCAAAAATTTTTCTAAGACATTTCATACAATGAAAAAAAAATTTTTTTTTGCGAAACTATCTAATTCTTTTAGTTTGGAACTAACGTCATTCAAAATTGTCTAAGAAAGTTTTTTTACGTACTAAAAGTGAACATTATTGAAAAAAATTGTCTTTTCAAAAAAACTTTTCAAAAATCTTTCTAAGACATTTCATACAGTGAAAAATAATTTTTTTTTGCGAAACTATCTAATTCTTTTAGTTTGGAACTAACGTCATTAAAAATTGTCTAAGAAAGTTTTTTTACGTACTAAAAATGAACATTATTGAAAAAAAATTGTCTTTTCAAAAAAATTTTTCCAAGACATTTCATACAGTGAAAAATAATTTTTTTTTGCGAAACTATCTAATTCTTTTAGTTTGGAACTAACGTCATTAAAAATTGTCTAAGAAAGTTTTTTTACGTACTAAAAATGAACATTATTGAAAAAAAATTGTCTTTTTAAAAAAATTTTTCCAAGACATTTCATACAGTGAAAAATAATTTTTTTTTGCGAAACTATCTAATTCTTTTAGTTTGGAACTAACGTCATTAAAAATTGTCTAAGAAAGTTTTTTTACGTACTAAAAGTGAACATTATTGAAGAAAATTGTCTTTTCAAATATTTTTCTAAGACATTTCCATACAGTGAAAAATAATTTTTTTTTGCCAAACTCTCTAATTCTTTTAGTTTGGAACTAACGTCATTAAAAATTGTCTAAGAAAGTTTTTTTACGTACTAAAAGTGAACATTATTGAAAAAAAATTGTCTTTTCAAAAAAATTTTTCAAAAATTTTTCTAAGACATTTCATACAATGAAAAAAAGATTTTTTTTTGCGAAACTATCTAATTCTTTTAGTTTGGAACTAACGTCATTAAAAATTGTCTAAGAAAGTTTTTTTACGTACTAAAAGTGAACATTATTGAAAAAAAATTGTCTTTTCAAAAAAATTTTTCAAAAATTTTTCTAAGACATTTCATACAGTGAAAAAAAAATTTTTTTTTGCGAAACTATCTAATTCTTTTAGTTTGGAACTAACGTCATTAAAAATTGTCTAAGAAAGTTTTTTTACGTACTAAAAGTGAACATTATTGAAAAAAATTGTCTTTTCAAAAATTTTTCTAAGACATTTCCATACAGTGAAAAATAATTTTTTTTGCCAAACTCTCTAATTCCTTTAGTTTGGAACTAACGTCATTAAAAATTGTCTAAGAAAGTTTTTTTACGTACTAAAAATGAACATTATTGAAAAAAAACTGGCTTTTCAAAAAAAATTTTCCAAGACATTTTATACAGTGAAAAATAATTTTTTTTTGCGAAACTATCTAATTTCTTTAGTTTGGAACTAACGTCATTAAAAATTGTCTAAGAAAGTTTTTTTACGTACTAAATATGAACATTATTGAAAAAAAATTGGCTTTTCAAAAAAATTTTTCCAAAACATTTCCATACAGTGAAAAATATTTTTTTTTTGCGAAACTATCTAATTTTTTTAGTTTGGAACTAACGTCATTAAAAATTGTCTAAGAAAGTTTTTTTACGTACTAAAAATGAACATTATTGAAAAAAAATTGTCTTTTTAAAAAAATTTTTCCAAGACATTTCATACAGTGAAAAATATTTTTTTTTTGCGAAACTATCTAATTCTTTTAGTTTGGAACTAACGTCATTAAAAATTGTCTAAGAAAGTTTTTTTACGTACTAAAAGTGAACATTATTGAAAAAAAATTGTCTTTTCAAAAAAATTTTTCAAAAATCTTTCTAAGACATTTCATACATTAAAAATTAACTTTTTTTTTTGCGAAACTATCTAATTCTTTTAGTTTGGAACTAACGTCATTAAAAATTGTCTAAGAAAGTTTTTTTACGTACTAAAAATGAATATTATAGAAAAAAAATTGTTTTTTCAAAAAAATTTTTCAAAAATTTTTCCAACACATTTCATACAGTGAAAACAAATTTTTTTTTGCGAAACTATCTAACTCTTTTAGTTTGGAACTAACGTCATTAAAAATTGTCTAAGAAAGTTTTTTTACGTACTAAAAGTGAAAATTATTGAAAAAAAATTGTCTTTTCAAAAAAATTTTTCTAAGACATTTCATACAGTGAAAAATAATTTTTTTTTGCGAAACTGTCTAATTCGTTTTGTTTGAAACTAACGTCATTAAAAATTGTCTAAGAAAGTTTTTTTACGTACTAAAAGTGAAAATTATTGAAAAGAACTTTTCTTTTCAAAAAAATTTTTCTAAGACATTTCATACAGTGAAAAATAATTTTTTTTTGCGAAACCGTCTAATTCTTTTTGTTTGAAACTAACGTCATTAAAAATTGTCTAAGAAAGTTTTTTTACGTACTAAAAGTGAAAATTATTGAAAAAAATTGTCTTTACAAAAAAAGTTTTCTAAGACATTTCATACAGTGAAAAATAATTTTTTTTTGCGAAACTGTCTAATTCTTTTTGTTTGAAACTAACGACATTAAAAATTGTCTAAGAAAGTTTCTTTACGTACTAAAAGTGAAAATTATTGAAAAAAATTTTCTTTTCAAGAAAAATTTTCAAAAATTTTTCTAAGACATTTCATACAGTGAAAAATAATTTTTTTTTGAGAAACTGTCTAATTCTTTTTGTTTGAAACTAACGTCATTAAAAACTGTCTAAGAAAGTTTTTTTACGTACTAAAAGTGAAAATTATTGAAAAAAAATTGTCTTTTCAAAAAAATTTTTCCAAGACATTTCATACAGTGAAAAATAATTTTTTTTGCGAAACTGTCTAATTCTCTTTGTTTGAAACTAACGTCATTAAAAATTGTCTAAGAAAGTTTTTTTACGTACTAAAAGTGAAATTTATTGAAAAAAATTTTCTTTTCAAGAAAAATTTTCAAAATTTTTTCTAAGACATTTCATACAGTGAAAAATAATTTTTTTTTGCGAAACTGTCTAATTCTTTTTGTTTGAAACTAACGTCTATAAAAATTGTCTAAGAAAGTTTTTTTAAGTACTAAAAGTGAAAATTATTGAAAAAAAATTGTCTTTTCAAAAAAATTTTTCTAAGACATTTCATACAGTGAAAAATAATTTTTTTTTGCGAAACTGTCTAATTCGTTTTGTTTGAAACTAACGTCAATAAAAATTGTCTAAGAAAGTTTTTTTACGTACTAAAAGTGAAAATTATTGAAAAAAATTTTCTTTTCAAAAAAATTTTTCTAAGACATTTCATACAGTGAAAAATATTTTTTTTCTTGCGAAACTGTCTAATTCTTTTTGTTTGAAACTAACGCCATTACAAATTGTCTAAGAAAGTTTTTTTACGTACTAAAAATGAACATTATTGAAAAAAAATTCGCTTTTCAAAAAATTTTTCCAAGACATTTCATACAGTGAAAAATAATTTTTTTTTGCGAAACTATCTAATTCTTTTAGTTTGGAACTAACGTCATTAAAAATTGTCTAAGAAAGTTTTTTTACATACTAAAAGTGAACATTATTGAAAAAAAATTGTCTTTTCAAAAAAAATTTTTTAAAATTTTTCTAAGACATTTCATACAATGAAAAAAAAATTTTTTTTTGCGAAACTATCTAATTCTTTTAGTTTGGAACTAACGTCATTCAAAATTGTCTAAGAAAGTTTTTTTACGTACTAAAAGTGAACATTATTGAAAAAAATTGTCTTTTCAAAAAAACTTTTCAAAAATTTCTAAGACATTTCATACAGTGAAAAATATTTTTTTTTTGCGAAACTATCTAATTCTTTTAGTTTGGAACTAACGTCATTAAAAATTGTCTAAGAAAGTTTTTTTACGTACTAAAAATGAACATTATTGAAAAAAAATTGTCTTTTTAAAAAAATTTTTCCAAGACATTTCATACAGTGAAAAATATTTTTTTTTTGCGAAACTATCTAATTCTTTTAGTTTGGAACTAACGTCATTAAAAATTGTCTAAGAAAGTTTTTATACGTACTAAAAATGAACATTATTGAAAAAAATTGTCTTTTCAAAAAAATTATTCCAAGACATTTCATACAGTCAAAAATAATTTTTTTTTGCGAAACTATCTAATTCTTTTAGTTTGGAACTAACGTCATTAAAAATTGTCTAAGAAAGTTTTTTTACGTACTAAAAGTGAACATTATTGAAAAAAATTGTCTTTTCAAAAAAACTTTTCAAAAATTTTTCTAAGACATTTCATACAGTGAAAAATAATTTTTTTTTTGCGAAACTATCTAATTCTTTTAGCTTGGAAGTAACGTCATTAAAAATTGTCTAAGAAAGTTTTTTTACGTACTAAAAGTGAACATTATTGAAAAAAAATTGTCTTTTCAAAAAAATTTTTCAAAAATTTTTCTAAGACATTTCATAAAGTGAAAAATAATTTTTTTTTGCGAAACTATCTAATTCTTTTAGTTTGGAACTAACGTCATTAAAAATTGTCTAAAAAAGTTTTTTTACGTACTAAAAGTGAACATTATTGAAAAAAATTGTCTTTTCAAAAATTTTTCTAAGACATTTCCATACCGTGAAAAATAATTTTTTTTGCCAAACTCTCTAACTCCTTTAGTTTGGAACTAACGTCATTAAAAATTGTCAAAGAAAGTTTTTTTACGTACTAAAAATGAACATTATTGAAAAAAAACTGGCTTTTCAAAAAAATTTTTCCAACACATTTTATACAGTGAAAAATAATTTTTTTTTGCAAAACTATCTAATTCTTTTAGTTTGGAACTAACGTCATTAAAAATTGTCTAAGAAAGTTTTTTTACGTACTAAAAATGAACATTATTGAAAAAAAAATTGGCTTTTCAAAAAAATTTTTCCAAGACATTTTATACAGTGAAAAATATTTTTTTTTTGCGAAACTATCTAATTCTTTTAGTTTGGAACTAACGTCATTAAAAATTGTCTAAGAAAGTTTTTTTACGTACTAAAAATGAACATTATTGAAAAAAAATTCGCTTTTCAAAAAATTTTTCCAAGACATTTCATACAGTGAAAAATAATTTTTTTTGCGAAACTATCTAATTCTTTTAGTTTGGAACTAACGTCATTAAAAATTGTCTAAGAAAGTTTTTTTACATACTAAAAGTGAACATTATTGAAAAAAAATTGTCTTTTCAAAAAAAATTTTCAAAAATTTTTCTAAGACATTTCATACAATGAAAAAAAAATTTTTTTTTGCGAAACTATCTAATTCTTTTAGTTTGGAACTAACGTCATTCAAAATTGTCTAAGAAAGTTTTTTTACGTACTAAAAGTGAACATTATTGAAAAAAATTGTCTTTTCAAAAAAACTTTTCAAAAATCTTTCTAAGACATTTCATACAGTGAAAAATAATTTTTTTTTGCGAAACTATCTAATTCTTTTAGTTTGGAACTAACGTCATTAAAAATTGTCTAAGAAAGTTTTTTTACGTACTAAAAATGAACATTATTGAAAAAAAATTGTCTTTTCAAAAAAATTTTTCCAAGACATTTCATACAGTGAAAAATAATTTTTTTTTGCGAAACTATCTAATTCTTTTAGTTTGGAACTAACGTCATTAAAAATTGTCTAAGAAAGTTTTTTTACGTACTAAAAATGAACATTATTGAAAAAAAATTGTCTTTTTAAAAAAATTTTTCCAAGACATTTCATACAGTGAAAAATAATTTTTTTTTGCGAAACTATCTAATTCTTTTAGTTTGGAACTAACGTCATTAAAAATTGTCTAAGAAAGTTTTTTTACGTACTAAAAGTGAACATTATTGAAGAAAATTGTCTTTTCAAATATTTTTCTAAGACATTTCCATACAGTGAAAAATAATTTTTTTTGCCAAACTCTCTAATTCTTTTAGTTTGGAACTAACGTCATTAAAAATTGTCTAAGAAAGTTTTTTTACGTACTAAAAGTGAACATTATTGAAAAAAAATTGTCTTTTCAAAAAAATTTTTCAAAAATTTTTCTAAGACATTTCATACAATGAAAAAAAGATTTTTTTTTGCGAAACTATCTAATTCTTTTAGTTTGGAACTAACGTCATTAAAAATTGTCTAAGAAAGTTTTTTTACGTACTAAAAGTGAACATTATTGAAAAAAAATTGTCTTTTCAAAAAAATTTTTCAAAAATTTTTCTAAGACATTTCATACAGTGAAAAAAAAATTTTTTTTTGCGAAACTATCTAATTCTTTTAGTTTGGAACTAACGTCATTAAAAATTGTCTAAGAAAGTTTTTTTACGTACTAAAAGTGAACATTATTGAAAAAAATTGTCTTTTCAAAAATTTTTCTAAGACATTTCCATACAGTGAAAAATAATTTTTTTTGCCAAACTCTCTAATTCCTTTAGTTTGGAACTAACGTCATTAAAAATTGTCTAAGAAAGTTTTTTTACGTACTAAAAATGAACATTATTGAAAAAAAACTGGCTTTTCAAAAAAAATTTTCCAAGACATTTTATACAGTGAAAAATAATTTTTTTTTGCGAAACTATCTAATTTCTTTAGTTTGGAACTAACGTCATTAAAAATTGTCTAAGAAAGTTTTTTTACGTACTAAATATGAACATTATTGAAAAAAAATTGGCTTTTCAAAAAAATTTTTCCAAAACATTTCCATACAGTGAAAAATATTTTTTTTTTGCGAAACTATCTAATTTTTTTAGTTTGGAACTAACGTCATTAAAAATTGTCTAAGAAAGTTTTTTTACGTACTAAAAATGAACATTATTGAAAAAAAATTGTCTTTTTAAAAAAATTTTTCCAAGACATTTCATACAGTGAAAAATATTTTTTTTTTGCGAAACTATCTAATTCTTTTAGTTTGGAACTAACGTCATTAAAAATTGTCTAAGAAAGTTTTTTTACGTACTAAAAGTGAACATTATTGAAAAAAAATTGTCTTTTCAAAAAAATTTTTCAAAAATCTTTCTAAGACATTTCATACATTAAAAATTAACTTTTTTTTTTGCGAAACTATCTAATTCTTTTAGTTTGGAACTAACGTCATTAAAAATTGTCTAAGAAAGTTTTTTTACGTACTAAAAATGAATATTATAGAAAAAAAATTGTTTTTTCAAAAAAATTTTTCAAAAATTTTTCCAACACATTTCATACAGTGAAAACAAATTTTTTTTTGCGAAACTATCTAACTCTTTTAGTTTGGAACTAACGTCATTAAAAATTGTCTAAGAAAGTTTTTTTACGTACTAAAAATGAACATTATTGAAAAAAAAGTGTCTTTTTAAAAAAATTTTTCCAAGACATTTCATACAGTGAAAAATAATTTTTTTTTGCGAAATTATCTAATTCTTTTAGTTTGGAACTAACGTCATTAAAAATTGTCTAAGAAAGTTTTTTTACGTACTAAAAGTGAACATTATTGAAAAAAAATTGTCTTTTCAAAAAAAATTTTCAAAAATTTTTCTAAGACATTTCATACAGTGAAAAATAATTTTTTTTTGCAAAACTATCTAATTCTTTTAGTTTGGAACTAACGTCATTAAAAATTGTCTAAGAAAGTTTTTTTACGTACTAAAAATGAACATTATTGAAAAAAAAATGTCTTTTCAAAAAATTTTTCCAAGACATTTCATACAGTGAAAAATATTTTTTTTTTGCGAAACTATCTAATTCTTTTAGTTTGGAACTAATGTCATTAAAAATTGTCTAAGAAAGTTTTTTTACGTACTAAAAATGAACATTATTGAAAAAAAATTGTCTTTTTAAAAAAATTTTTCCAAGACATTTCATACAGTGAAAAATAATTTTTTTTTTGCGAAACTATCTAATTCTTTTAGTTTGGAACAAACGTCATTAAAAATTGTCTAAGAAAGTTTTTTTACGTACTAAAAGTGAACATTATTGAAAAAAAATTGTCTTTTCAAAAAAATTTTTCAAAAATTTTTTTATGACATTTCATACAGTGAAAAATAATTTTTTTTTGCGAAACTATCTAATTCTTTTAGTTTGGAACTAACGTCATTAAAAATTGTCTAAGAAAGTTTTTATACGTACTAAAAATGAACATTATTGAAAAAAATTGTCTTTTCAAAAAAATTTTTCTAAGACATTTCATACAGTGAAAAATAATTTTTTTTGGCGAAACTATCTAATTCTTTTAGTTTGGAACTAACGTCATTAAAAATTGTCTAAGAAAGTTTTTATACGTACTAAAAATGAACATTATTGAAAAAAATTGTCTTTTCAAAAAAATTATTCCAAGACATTTCATACAGTGAAAAATAATTTTTTTTTGCGAAACTATCTAATTCTTTTAGTTTGGAACTAACGTCATTAAAAATTGTCTAAGAAAGTTTTTTTACGTACTAAAAGTGAACATTATTGAAAAAAATTGTCTTTTCAAAAAAACTTTTCAAAAATTTTTCTAAGACATTTCATACAGTGAAAAATAATTTTTTTTTTGCGAAACTATCTAATTCTTTTAGCTTGGAACAAACGTCATTAAAAATTGTCTAAGAAAGTTTTTTTACGTACTAAAAGTGAACATTATTGAAAAAAAATTGTCTTTTCCAAAAAATTTTTCAAAAATTTTTCTAAGACATTTCATAAAGTGAAAAATAATTTTTTTTTGCGAAACTATCTAATTCTTTTAGTTTGGAACTAACGTCATTAAAAATTGTCTAAAAAAGTTTTTTTACGTACTAAAAGTGAACATTATTGAAAAAAATTGTCTTTTCAAAAATTTTTCTAAGACATTTCCATACCGTGAAAAATAATTTTTTTTGCCAAACTCTCTAACTCCTTTAGTTTGGAACTAACGTCATTAAAAATTGTCAAAGAAAGTTTTTTTACGTACTAAAAATGAACATTATTGAAAAAAAACTGGCTTTTCAAAAAAATTTTTCCAACACATTTTATACAGTGAAAAATAATTTTTTTTTGCAAAACTATCTAATTCTTTTAGTTTGGAACTAACGTCATTAAAAATTGTCTAAGAAAGTTTTTTTACGTACTAAAAATGAACATTATTGAAAAAAAAATTGGCTTTTCAAAAAATTTTTCCAAGACATTTTATACAGTGAAAAATATTTTTTTTTTGCGAAACTATCTAAATCTTTTAGTTTGGAACTAACGTCATTAAAAATTGTCTAAGAAAGTTTTTTTACGTACTAAAAATGAACATTATTGAAAAAAAATTCGCTTTTCAAAAAATTTTTCCAAGACATTTCATACAGTGAAAAATAATTTTTTTTTGCGAAACTATCTAATTCTTTTAGTTTGGAACTAACGTCATTAAAAATTGTCTAAGAAAGTTTTTTTACGTACTAAAAGTGAACATTATTGAAAAAAAATTGTCTTTTCAAAAAAAATTTTCAAAAATTTTTCTAAGACATTTCATACAATGAAAAAAAAATTTTTTTTTGCGAAACTATCTAATTCTTTTAGTTTGGAACTAACGTCATTCAAAATTGTCTAAGAAAGTTTTTTTACGTACTAAAAGTGAACATTATTGAAAAAAATTGTCTTTTCAAAAAAACTTTTCAAAAATCTTTCTAAGACATTTCATACAGTGAAAAATATTTTTTTTTTGCGAAACTATCTAATTCTTTTAGTTTGGAACTAACGTCATTAAAAATTGTCTAAGAAAGTTTTTTTACGTACTAAAAATGAACATTATTGAAAAAAAATTGTCTTTTTAAAAAAATTTTTCCAAGACATTTCATACAGTGAAAAATATTTTTTTTTTGCGAAACTATCTAATTCTTTTAGTTTGGAACTAACGTCATTAAAAATTGTCTAAGAAAGTTTTTATACGTACTAAAAATGAACATTATTGAAAAAAATTGTCTTTTCAAAAAAATTATTCCAAGACATTTCATACAGTGAAAAATAATTTTTTTTTGCGAAACTATCTAATTCTTTTAGTTTGGAACTAACGTCATTAAAAATTGTCTAAGAAAGTTTTTTTACGTACTAAAAGTGAACATTATTGAAAAAAATTGTCTTTTCAAAAAAACTTTTCAAAATTTTTTCTAAGACATTTCATACAGTGAAAAATAATTTTTTTTTTGCGAAACTATCTAATTCTTTTAGCTTGGAACTAACGTCATTAAAAATTGTCTAAGAAAGTTTTTTTACGTACTAAAAGTGAACATTATTGAAAAAAAATTGTCTTTTCAAAAAAATTTTTCAAAAATTTTTCTAAGACATTTCATAAAGTGAAAAATAATTTTTTTTTGCGAAACTATCTAATTCTTTTAGTTTGGAACTAACGTCATTAAAAATTGTCTAAAAAAGTTTTTTTACGTACTAAAAGTGAACATTATTGAAAAAAATTGTCTTTTCAAAAATTTTTCTAAGACATTTCCATACCGTGAAAAATAATTTTTTTTGCCAAACTCTCTAACTCCTTTAGTTTGGAACTAACGTCATTAAAAATTGTCAAAGAAAGTTTTTTTACGTACTAAAAATGAACATTATTGAAAAAAAACTGGCTTTTCAAAAAAATTTTTCCAACACATTTTATACAGTGAAAAATAATTTTTTTTTGCAAAACTATCTAATTCTTTTAGTTTGGAACTAACGTCATTAAAAATTGTCTAAGAAAGTTTTTTTACGTACTAAAAATGAACATTATTGAAAAAAAAATTGGCTTTTCAAAAAAATTTTTCCAAGACATTTTATACAGTGAAAAATATTTTTTTTTTGCGAAACTATCTAATTCTTTTAGTTTGGAACTAACGTCATTAAAAATTGTCTAAGAAAGTTTTTTACGTACTAAAAATGAACATTATTGAAAAAAAATTCGCTTTTCAAAAAATTTTTCCAAGACATTTCATACAGTGAAAAATAATTTTTTTTTGCGAAACTATCTAATTCTTTTAGTTTGGAACTAACGTCATTAAAAATTGTCTAAGAAAGTTTTTTTACATACTAAAAGTGAACATTATTGAAAAAAAATTGTCTTTTCAAAAAAAATTTTCAAAAGTTTTTCTAAGACATTTCATACAATGAAAAAAAAATTTTTTTTTGCGAAACTATCTAATTCTTTTAGTTTGGAACTAACGTCATTCAAAATTGTCTAAGAAAGTTTTTTTACGTACTAAAAGTGAACATTATTGAAAAAAATTGTCTTTTCAAAAAAACTTTTCAAAAATCTTTCTAAGACATTTCATACAGTGAAAAATAATTTTTTTTTGCGAAACTATCTAATTCTTTTAGTTTGGAACTAACGTCATTAAAAATTGTCTAAGAAAGTTTTTTTACGTACTAAAAATGAACACTATTGAAAAAAAATTGTCTTTTCAAAAAAATTTTTCCAAGACATTTCATACAGTGAAAAATAATTTTTTTTTGCGAAACTATCTAATTCTTTTAGTTTGGAACTAACGTCATTAAAAATTGTCTAAGAAAGTTTTTTTACGTACTAAAAATGAACATTATTGAAAAAAAATTGTCTTTTTAAAAAAATTTTTCCAAGACATTTCATACAGTGAAAAATAATTTTTTTTTGCGAAACTATCTAATTCTTTTAGTTTGGAACTAACGTCATTAAAAATTGTCTAAGAAAGTTTTTTTACGTACTAAAAGTGAACATTATTGAAGAAAATTGTCTTTTCAAATATTTTTCTAAGACATTTCCATACAGTGAAAAATAATTTTTTTTGCCAAACTCTCTAATTCTTTTAGTTTGGAACTAACGTCATTAAAAATTGTCTAAGAAAGTTTTTTTACGTACTAAAAGTGAACATTATTGAAAAAAAATTGTCTTTTTAAAAAAATTTTTCAAAAATTTTTCTAAGACATTTCATACAATGAAAAAAAGATTTTTTTTTGCGAAACTATCTAATTCTTTTAGTTTGGAACTAACGTCATTAAAAATTGTCTAAGAAAGTTTTTTTACGTACTAAAAGTGAACATTATTGAAAAAAAATTGTCTTTTCAAAAAAATTTTTCAAAAATTTTTCTAAGACATTTCATACAGTGAAAAAAAAATTTTTTTTTGCGAAACTATCTAATTCTTTTAGTTTGGAACTAACGTCATTAAAAATTGTCTAAGAAAGTTTTTTTACGTACTAAAAGTGAACATTATTGAAAAAAACTGTCTTTTCAAAAATTTTTCTAAGACATTTCCATACAGTGAAAAATAATTTTTTTTGCCAAACTCTCTAATTCCTTTAGTTTGGAACTAACGTCATTAAAAATTGTCTAAGAAAGTTTTTTTACGTACTAAAAATGAACATTATTGAAAAAAAACTGGCTTTTCAAAAAAAATTTTCCAAGACATTTTATACAGTGAAAAATAATTTTTTTTTGCGAAACTATCTAATTTCTTTAGTTTGGAACTAACGTCATTAAAAATTGTCTAAGAAAGTTTTTTTACGTACTAAATATGAACATTATTGAAAAAAAATTGGCTTTTCAAAAAAATTTTTCCAAGACATTTCCATACAGTGAAAAATATTTTTTTTTTGCGAAACTATCTAATTTTTTTAGTTTGGAACTAACGTCATTAAAAATTGTCTAAGAAAGTTTTTTTACGTACTAAAAATGAACATTATTGAAAAAAAATTGTCTTTTTAAAAAAATTTTTCCAAGACATTTCATACAGTGAAAAATATTTTTTTTTTGCGAAACTATCTAATTCTTTTAGTTTGGAACTAACGTCATTAAAAATTGTCTAAGAAAGTTTTTTTACGTACTAAAAGTGAACATTATTGAAAAAAAATTGTCTTTTCAAAAAAGTTTTTCAAAAATCTTTCTAAGACATTTCATACATTAAAAATTAACTTTTTTTTTTGCGAAACTATCTAATTCTTTTAGTTTGGAACTAACGTCATTAAAAATTGTCTAAGAAAGTTTTTTTACGTACTAAAAATGAACATTATAGAAAAAAATTGTTTTTTCAAAAAAATTTTTCAAAAATTTTTCCAAGACATTTCATACAGTGAAAAATAATTTTTTTTTGCGAAATTATCTAATTCTTTTAGTTTGGAACTAACGTCATTAAAAATTGTCTAAGAAAGTTTTTTTACGTACTAAAAGTGAACATTATTGAAAAAAAATTGTCTTTTCAAAAAAAATTTTCAAAAATTTTTCTAAGACATTTCATACAGTGAAAAATATTTTTTTTTTGCGAAACTATCTAATTCTTTTAGTTTGGAACTAATGTCATTAAAAATTGTCTAAGAAAGTTTTTTTACGTACTAAAAATGAACATTATTGAAAAAAAATTGTCTTTTTAAAAAAATTTTTCCAAGACATTTCATACAGTGAAAAATAATTTTTTTTTTCGAAACTATCTAATTCTTTTAGTTTGGAACAAACGTCATTAAAAATTGTCTAAGAAAGTTTTTTTACGTACTAAAAGTGAACATTATTGAAAAAAAATTGTCTTTTCAAAAAAATTTTTCAAAAATTTTTTTATGACATTTCATACAGTGAAAAATAATTTTTTTTTGCGAAACTATCTAATTCTTTTAGTTTGGAACTAACGTCATTAAAAATTGTCTAAGAAAGTTTTTTTACGTACTAAAAGTGAACATTATTGAAGAAAATTGTCTTTTCAAATATTTTTCTAAGACATTTCCATACCATAAACAGACATAACTCAGCAACAACACTACATTTAACATTATAAAAACAAAAAACAAAAAGCGAACGTTTTCGGCTAGTCATATAGCCCTTTTCAAGCCTATAAGAAAATACATTATTAAAAGAATAGGCTTGAAAAAGGCTTGAAAAGGGCTATATGACTAGCCGAAAACGTTCGCTTTTTGTTTTTTGTTTTTATAATGTTAAATGTAGTGTTGTTGCTGAGTTATGTCTGTTTATGGTGTAAAAGAGTTACCTCTCTACCCAAATTACATTTCCATACAGTGAAAAATAATTTTTTTTGCCAAACTCTCTAATTCTTTTAGTTTGGAACTAACGTCATTAAAAATTATCTAAGAAAGTTTTTTTACGTACTAAAAGTGAACATTATTAAAAAAAAGTCTTTTTAAAATAAGCTGAATAAGCTTGAATAAGCTGAAGATGCTATTACTATAGCGAAATCGATTCTTAACTTAATAAATTACACTAAGAGGTTAGATTGTTGTGCAAATGCCAGCATTTGATAAATGCAAATTAGCAGTACCATTTTTAAAAAACTTTTTCAAAAATATTTCTAAGACATTTGTTCCAGTGAAATATAATTTTTTTTTGCGAAACTATCTAATTCTTTTAGTTTGGAACTAACGTCATTAAAAATTGTCTAAGAAAGTTTTTATACGTACTAAAAATGAACATTATTGAAAAAAATTGTCTTTTCAAAAAAATTATTCCAAGACATTTCATACAGTGAAAAATAATTTTTTTTTACGAAACTATCTAATTCTTTTAGTTTGGAACTAACGTCATTAAAAATTGTCTAAGAAAGTTTTTTTACGTACTAAAAGTGAACATTATTAAAAAAAAGTCTTTTTAAAAAAATTTTCAAAAATTTTTCTAAGACATTTGTTCCAGTGAAAACAAATTTTTTTTTGCGAAACTATCTAATTCTTTTAGTTTGGAACTAACGTCATTAAAAATTGACTAAGAAAGTTTTTTTACGTACTAAAAGTGAACATTATTGAAAAAAAATTGGCTTTTCAAAAAAATTTTTCCAAGACATTTTATACAGTGAAAAATAATTTTTTTTTGCCAAACTATCTAATTCTTTTAGTTTGGAACTAACGTCATTAAAAATTGTCTAAGAAAGTTTTTTTACGTACTAAAAATGAACATTATTGAAAAAAAATTGTCTTTTTAAAAAAATTTTTCCAAGACATTTCATACAGTGAAAAATAATTTTTTTTTGCGAAACTATCTAATTCTTTTAGTTTGGAACTAACGTCATTAAAAATTGTCTAAGAAAGTTTTTTTACGTACTAAAAGTGAACATTATTGAAGAAAATTGTCTTTTCAAATATTTTTCTAAGACATTTCCATACCATAAACAGACATAACTCAGCAACAACACTACATTTAACATTATAAAAACAAAAAACAAAAAGCGAACGTTTTCGGCTAGTCATATAGCCCTTTTCAAGCCTATAAGAAAATACATTATTAAAAGAATAGGCTTGAAAAAGGCTTGAAAAGGGCTATATGACTAGCCGAAAACGTTCGCTTTTTGTTTTTTGTTTTTATAATGTTAAATGTAGTGTTGTTGCTGAGTTATGTCTGTTTATGGTGTAAAAGAGTTACCTCTCTACCCAAATTACATTTCCATACAGTGAAAAATAATTTTTTTTGCCAAACTCTCTAATTCTTTTAGTTTGGAACTAACGTCATTAAAAATTATCTAAGAAAGTTTTTTTACGTACTAAAAGTGAACATTATTAAAAAAAAGTCTTTTTAAAATAAGCTGAATAAGCTTGAATAAGCTGAAGATGCTATTACTATAGCGAAATCGATTCTTAACTTAATAAATTACACTAAGAGGTTAGATTGTTGTGCAAATGCCAGCATTTGATAAATGCAAATTAGCAGTACCATTTTTAAAAAACTTTTTCAAAAATATTTCTAAGACATTTGTTCCAGTGAAATATAATTTTTTTTTGCGAAACTATCTAATTCTTTTAGTTTGGAACTAACGTCATTAAAGATTGTCTAAGAAAGTTTTTATACGTACTAAAAATGAACATTATTGAAAAAAATTGTCTTTTCAAAAAAATTATTCCAAGACATTTCATACAGTGAAAAATAATTTTTTTTTACGAAACTATCTAATTCTTTTAGTTTGGAACTAACGTCATTAAAAATTGTCTAAGAAAGTTTTTTTACGTACTAAAAGTGAACATTATTGAAAAAAATTGTCTTTTCAAAAATTTTTCTAAGACATTTCCATACAGTGAAAAATAATTTTTTTTGCCAAACTCTCTAATTCTTTTAGTTTGGAGCTAACGTCATTAAAAATTGTCTAAGAAAGTTTTTTTACGTACTAAAAATGAACATTATTGAAAAAAAAATGGCTTTTCAAAAAAAATTTTCCAAGACATTTTATACAGTGAAAAATAATTTTTTTTTGCGAAACTATCTAATTTCTTTAGTTTGGAACTAACGTCATTAAAAATTGTCTAAGAAAGTTTTTTTACGTACTAAATATGAACATTATTGAAAAAAAATTGGCTTTTCAAAAAAATTTTTCCAAGACATTTCCATACAGTGAAAAATATTTTTTTTTTGCGAAACTATCTAATTCTTTTAGTTTGGAACTAACGTCATTAAAACTTGTCTAAGAAAGTTTTTTTACGTACTAAAAATGAACATTATTGAAAAAAAATTGTCTTTTTAAAAAAATTTTTCCAAGACATTTCATACAGTGAAAAATATTTTTTTTTTGCGAAACTATCTAATTCTTTTAGTTTGGAACTAACGTCATTAAAAATTGTCTAAGAAAGTTTTTTTACGTACTAAAAGTGAACATTATTGAAAAAAAATTGTCTTTTCAAAAAAATTTTTCAAAAATCTTTCTAAGACATTTCATACATTAAAAATTAACTTTTTTTTTTGCGAAACTATCTAATTCTTTTAGTTTGGAACTAACGTCATTAAAAATTGTCTAAAAAAGTTTTTTTACGTACTAAAAATGAATATTATTATATAGAAAAAAAATTGTTTTTTCAAAAAAATTTTTCAAAAATTATTCCAAGACATTTCATACAGTGAAAACAAATTTTTTTTTGCGAAACTATCTAATTCTTTTAGTTTGGAACTAACGTCATTAAAAATTGTCTAAGAAAGTTTTTTTACGTACTAAAAATGAACATTATTGAAAAAAAAGTGTCTTTTTAAAAAAATTTTTCCAAGACATTTCATACAGTGAAAAATAATTTTTTTTTGCGAAATTATCTAATTCTTTTAGTTTGGAACTAACGTCATTAAAAATTGTCTAAGAAAGTTTTTTTACGTACTAAAAGTGAACATTATTGAAAAAAAATTGTCTTTTCAAAAAAAATTTTCAAAAATTTTTCTAAGACATTTCATACAGTGAAAAATAATGTTTTTTTGCAAAACTATCTAATTCTTTTAGTTTGGAACTAACGTCATTAAAAATTGTCTAAGAAAGTTTTTTTACGTACTAAAAATGAACATTATTGAAAAAAAAATGTCTTTTCAAAACATTTTTCCAAGACATTTCATACAGTGAAAAATATTTTTTTTTTGCGAAACTATCTAATTCTTTTAGTTTGGAACTAATGTCATTAAAAATTGTCTAAGAAAGTTTTTTTACGTACTAAAAATGAACATTATTGAAAAAAAATTGTCTTTTTAAAAAGATTTTTCCAAGACATTTCATACAGTGAAAAATAATTTTTTTTTGCGAAACTATCTAATTCTTTTAGTTTGGAACTAACGTCATTAAAAATTGTCTAAGAAAGTTTTTTTACGTACTAAAAGTGAACATTATTGAAAAAAAATTGTCTTTTCTAAAAAATTTTTCAAAAATCTTTCTAAGACATTTCATACAGTGAAAATTAACCTTTTTTTTGCGAAACTATCTAATTCTTTTAGTTTGGAACTAACGTCATTAAAAATTGTCTAAGAAAGTTTTTTTACGTACTAAAAATGAACATTATTGAAAAAAAAATGTCTTTTCAAAACATTTTTCCAAGACATTTCATACAGTGAAAAATATTTTTTTTTTGCGAAACTATCTAATTCTTTTAGTTTGGAACTAATGTCATTAAAAATTGTCTAAGAAAGTTTTTTTACGTACTAAAAATGAACATTATTGAAAAAAAATTGTCTTTTTAAAAAAATTTTTCCAAGACATTTCATACAGTGAAAAATAATTTTTTTTTTGCGAAACTATCTAATTCTTTTAGTTTGGAACAAACGTCATTAAAAATTGTCTAAGAAAGTTTTTTTACGTACTAAAAGTGAACATTATTGAAAAAAAATTGTCTTTTCAAAAAAATTTTTCAAAAATTTTTTTATGACATTTCATACAGTGAAAAATAATTTTTTTTTGCGAAACTATCTAATTCTTTTAGTTTGGAACTAACGTCATTAAAAATTGTCTAAGAAAGTTTTTTTACGTACTAAAAGTGAACATTATTGAAAAAAAATTGTCTTTTCAAAAAAATTTTTCAAAAATCTTTCTAAGACATTTCCATACAGTGAAAATTAGCCTTTTTTTTGCGAAACTATCTAATTCTTTTAGTTTGGAACTAACGTCATTAAAAATTGTCTAAGAAAGTTTTTTTACGTACTAAAAATGAATATTATAGAAAAAAAATTGTTTTTTCAAAAAAATTTTTCAAAAATTTTTCCAAGACATTTCATACAGTAAAAACAAATTTTTTTTTGCGAAACTATCTAATTCTTTTAGTTTGGAACTAACGTCATTAAAAATTGTCTAAGAAAGTTTTTTTACGTACTAAAAATGAACATTATTGAAAAAAAATTGGCTTTTCAAAAAAATTTTTCCAAGACATTTTATACATTGAAAAATAATTTTTTTTTGCCAAACTATCTAATTCTTTTAGTTTGGAACTAACGTCATTAAAAATTGTCTAAGAAAGTTTTTTTACGTACTAAAAATGAACATTATTGAAAAAAAAGTGTCTTTTTAAAAAAATTTTTCCAAGACATTTCCATACAGTGAAAAAAAATTTTTTTTGCCAAACTCCCTAATTCTTTTAGTTTGGAACTAACGTCATTAAAAATTGTCTAAGAAAGTTTTTTTACGTACTAAAAGTGAACATTATTAAAAAAAAGTCTTTTTAAAAAAATTTTCAAAAATTTTTCTAAGACATTTGTTCCAGTGAAAACAAATTTTTTTTTGCGAAACTATCTAATTCTTTTAGTTTGGAACTAACGTCATTAAAAATTGACTAAGAAAGTTTTTTTACGTACTAAAAATGAACATTATTGAAAAAAAATTGGCTTTTCAAAAAAATTTTTCCAAGACATTTTATACAGTGAAAAATAATTTTTTTTTGCCAAACTATCTAATTCTTTTAGTTTGGAACTAACGTCATTAAAAATTGTCTAAGAAAGTTTTTTTACGTACTAAAAATGAACATTATTGAAAAAAAATTGTCTTTTTAAAAAAATTTTTCCAAGACATTTCATACAGTGAAAAATAATTTTTTTTTGCGAAACTATCTAATTCTTTTAGTTTGGAACTAACGTCATTAAAAATTGTCTAAGAAAGTTTTTTTACGTACTAAAAGTGAACATTATTGAAGAAAATTGTCTTTTCAAATATTTTTCTAAGACATTTCCATACCATAAACAGACATAACTCAGCAACAACACTACATTTAACATTATAAAAACAAAAAACAAAAAGCGAACGTTTTCGGCTAGTCATATAGCCCTTTTCAAGCCTATAAGAAAATACATTATTAAAAGAATAGGCTTGAAAAAGGCTTGAAAAGGGCTATATGACTAGCCGAAAACGTTCGCTTTTTGTTTTTTGTTTTTATAATGTTAAATGTAGTGTTGTTGCTGAGTTATGTCTGTTTATGGTGTAAAAGAGTTACCTCTCTACCCAAATTACATTTCCATACAGTGAAAAATAATTTTTTTTGCCAAACTCTCTAATTCTTTTAGTTTGGAACTAACGTCATTAAAAATTATCTAAGAAAGTTTTTTTACGTACTAAAAGTGAACATTATTAAAAAAAAGTCTTTTTAAAATAAGCTGAATAAGCTTGAATAAGCTGAAGATGCTATTACTATAGCGAAATCGATTCTTAACTTAATAAATTACACTAAGAGGTTAGATTGTTGTGCAAATGCCAGCATTTGATAAATGCAAATTAGCAGTACCATTTTTAAAAAACTTTTTCAAAAATATTTCTAAGACATTTGTTCCAGTGAAATATAATTTTTTTTTGCGAAACTATCTAATTCTTTTAGTTTGGAACTAACGTCATTAAAAATTGTCTAAGAAAGTTTTTATACGTACTAAAAATGAACATTATTGAAAAAAATTGTCTTTTCAAAAAAATTATTCCAAGACATTTCATACAGTGAAAAATAATTTTTTTTTACGAAACTATCTAATTCTTTTAGTTTGGAACTAACGTCATTAAAAATTGTCTAAGAAAGTTTTTTTACGTACTAAAAGTGAACATTATTGAAAAAAATTGTCTTTTCAAAAATTTTTCTAAGACATTTCCATACAGTAAAAAATAATTTTTTTTGCCAAACTCTCTAATTCCTTTAGTTTGGAACTAACGTCATTAAAAATTGTCTAAGAAAGTTTTTTTACGTACTAAAAATGAACATTATTGAAAAAAAAATGGCTTTTCAAAAAAAATTTTCCAAGACATTTTATACAGTGAAAAATAATTTTTTTTTGCGAAACTATCTAATTTCTTTAGTTTGGAACTAACGTCATTAAAAATTGTCTAAGAAAGTTTTTTTACGTACTAAATATGAACATTATTGAAAAAAAATTGGCTTTTCAAAAAAATTTTTCCAAGACATTTCCATACAGTGAAAAATATTTTTTTTTTGCGAAACTATCTAATTCTTTTAGTTTGGAACTAACGTCATTAAAACTTGTCTAAGAAAGTTTTTTTACGTACTAAAAATGAACATTATTGAAAAAAAATTGTCTTTTTAAAAAAATTTTTCCAAGACATTTCATACAGTGAAAAATATTTTTTTTTTGCGAAACTATCTAATTCTTTTAGTTTGGAACTAACGTCATTAAAAATTGTCTAAGAAAGTTTTTTTACGTACTAAAAGTGAACATTATTGAAAAAAAATTGTCTTTTCAAAAAAATTTTTCAAAAATCTTTCTAAGACATTTCATACATTAAAAATTAACTTTTTTTTTTGCGAAACTATCTAATTCTTTTAGTTTGGAACTAACGTCATTAAAAATTGTCTAAAAAAGTTTTTTTACGTACTAAAAATGAATATTATAGAAAAAAAATTGTTTTTTCAAAAAAATTTTTCAAAAATTATTCCAAGACATTTCATACAGTGAAAACAAATTTTTTTTTGCGAAACTATCTAATTCTTTTAGTTTGGAACTAACGTCATTAAAAATTGTCTAAGAAAGTTTTTTACGTACTAAAAACGAACATTATTGAAAAAAAAGTGTCTTTTTAAAAAAATTTTTCCAAGACATTTCATACAGTGAAAAATAATTTTTTTTTGAGAAATTATCTAATTCTTTTAGTTTGGAACTAACGTCATTAAAAATTGTCTAAGAAAGTTTTTTTACGTACTAAAAGTGAACATTATTGAAAAAAAATTGTCTTTTCAAAAAAAATTTTCAAAAATTTTTCTAAGACATTTCATACAGTGAAAAATAATTTTTTTTTGCAAAACTATCTAATTCTTTTAGTTTGGAACTAACGTCATTAAAAATTGTCTAAGAAAGTTTTTTTACGTACTAAAAATGAACATTATTGAAAAAAAAATGTCTTTTCAAAACATTTTTCCAAGACATTTCATACAGTGAAAAATATTTTTTTTTTGCGAAACTATCTAATTCTTTTAGTTTGGAACTAATGTCATTAAAAATTGTCTAAGAAAGTTTTTTTACGTACTAAAAATGAACATTATTGAAAAAAAATTGTCTTTTTAAAAAGATTTTTCCAAGACATTTCATACAGTGAAAAATAATTTTTTTTTGCGAAACTATCTAATTCTTTTAGTTTGGAACTAACGTCATTAAAAATTGTCTAAGAAAGTTTTTTTACGTACTAAAAGTGAACATTATTGAAAAAAAATTGTCTTTTCTAAAAAATTTTTCAAAAATCTTTCTAAGACATTTCATACAGTGAAAATTAACCTTTTTTTTGCAAAACTATCTAATTCTTTTAGTTTGGAACTAACGTCATTAAAAATTGTCTAAGAAAGTTTTTTTACGTACTAAAAATGAATATTATAGAAAAAGAATTGTTTTTTCAAAAAAATTTTTCAAAAATTTTTCCAAGACATTTCATACAGTAAAAACAAATTTTTTTTTGCGAAACTATCTAATTCTTTTAGTTTGGAACTAACGTCATTAAAAATTGTCTAAGAAAGTTTTTTTACGTACTAAAAATGAACATTATTGAAAAAAAATTGGCTTTTCAAAAAAATTTTTCCAAGACATTTTATACATTGAAAATTAATTTTTTTTTGCCAAACTATCTAATTCTTTTAGTTTGGAACTAACGTCATTAAAAATTGTCTAAGAAAGTTTTTTTACGTACTAAAAATGAACATTATCGAAAAAAAAGTGTCTTTTTAAAAAAATTTTTTCAAGACATTTCATACAGTGAAAAATAATTTTTTTTGCGAAACTATCTAATTCTTTTAGTTTGGAACTAACGTCATTAAAAATTGTCTAAGAAAGTTTTTTTACGTTTTAAAAGTGAACATTATTGAAGAAAATTGTCTTTTCAAACATTTTTCTAAGACATTTCCATACAGTGAAAAAAAATTTTTTTTGCCAAACTCCCTAATTCTTTTAGTTTGGAACTAACGTCATTAAAAATTGTCTAAGAAAGTTTTTTTACGTACTAAAAGTGAACATTATTAAAAAAAAGTCTTTTTAAAAAAATTTTCAAAAATTTTTCTAAGACATTTGTTCCAGTGAAAACAAATTTTTTTTTGCGAAACTATCTAATTCTTTTAGTTTGGAACTAACGTCATTAAAAATTGACTAAGAAAGTTTTTTTACGTACTAAAAATGAACATTATTGAAAAAAAATTGGCTTTTCAAAAAAATTTTTCCAAGACATTTTATACAGTGAAAAATAATTTTTTTTTGCCAAACTATCTAATTCTTTTAGTTTGGAATTAACGTCATTAAAAATTGTCTAAGAAAGTTTTTTTACGTACTAAAAATGAACATCATTGAAAAAAAATTGTCTTTTTAAAAAAATTTTTCCAAGACATTTCATACAGTGAAAAATAATTTTTTTTTGCGAAACTATCTAATTCTTTTAGTTTGGAACTAACGTCATTAAAAATTGTCTAAGAAAGTTTTTTTACGTACTAAAAGTGAACATTATTGAAGAAAATTGTCTTTTCAAATATTTTTCTACGACATTTCCATACCATAAACAGACATAACTCAGCAACAACACTACATTTAACATTATAAAAACAAAAAACAAAAAGCTAACGTTTTCGGCTAGTCATATAGCCCTTTTCAAGCCTATAAGAAAATACATTATTAAAAGAATAGGCTTGAAAAAGGCTTGAAAAGGGCTATATGACTAGCCGAAAACGTTCGCTTTTTGTTTTTTGTTTTTATAATGTTAAATGTAGTGTTGTTGCTGAGTTATGTCTGTTTATGGTTTAAAAGAGTTACCTCTCTACCCAAATTACATTTCCATACAGTGAAAAATAATTTTTTTTGCCAAACTCTCTAATTCTTTTAGTTTGGAACTAACGTCATTAAAAATTGTCTAAGAAAGTTTTTTTACGTACTAAAAGTGAACATTATTAAAAAAAAGTCTTTTTAAAATAAGCTGAATAAGCTTGAATAAGCTGAAGATGCTATTACTATAGCGAAATCGATTCTTAACTTAATAAATTACACTAAGAGGTTAGATTGTTGTGCAAATGCCAGCATTTGATGAATGCAAATTAGCAGTACCATTTTTAAAAAACTTTTTCAAAAATATTTCTAAGACATTTGTTCCAGTGAAATATAATTTTTTTTTGCGAAACTATCTAATTCTTTTAGTTTGGAACTAACGTCATTAAAAATTGTCTAAGAAAGTTTTTATACGTACTAAAAATGAACATTATTGAAAAAAATTGTCTTTTCAAAAAAATTATTCCAAGACATTTCATACAGTGAAAAATAATTTTTTTTTACGAAACTATCTAATTCTTTTAGTTTGGAACTAACGTCATTAAAAATTGTCTAAGAAAGTTTTTTTACGTACTAAAAATGAACATTATTGAAAAAAAATTGTCTTTTCAAAAAATTTTTGCAACACATTTCATACAGTGAAAAGTAATTTTTTTTTGCGAAACTATCTAATTCTTTTAGTTTGGAACTGACGTCATTAAAAATTGTCTAAGAAAGTTTTTTTACGTACTAAAAGTGAACATTATTGAAAAAAATTGTCTTTTCAAAAAAACTTTTCAAAAATTTTTCTAAGACATTTCATACAGTGAAAAATAATTTTTTTTTTGCGACACTATCTAATTCTTTTAGTTTGGAACTAACGTCATTAAAAATTGTCTAAGAAAGTTTTTTTACGTACTAAAAGTGAACATTATTGAAAAAAAATTGTCTTTTCAAAATAATTTTTCAAAAATTTTTCTAAGACATTTCATAAAGTGAAAAATAATTTTTTTTTGCGAAACTATCTAATTCTTTTAGTTTGGAACTAACGTCATTAAAAACTGTCTAAAAAAGTTTTTTTACTTACTAAAAGTGAACATTATTGAAAAAAATTGTCTTTTCAAAAATTTTTCTAAGACATTTCCATACAGTGAAAAATAATTTTTTTTGCCAAACTCTCTAATTCCTTTAGTTTGGAACTAACGTCATTAAAAATTGTCAAAGAAAGTTTTTTTACGTACTAAAAATAAACATTATTGAAAAAAAACTGGCTTTTCAAAAAAATTTTTCCAACACATTTTATACAGTGAAAAATAATTTTTTTTTGCGAAACTATCTAATTCCTTTAGTTTGGAACTAACGTCATTAAAAATTGTCTAAGAAAGTTTTTTTACGTACTAAAAATGAACATTATTGAAAAAAAATTCGCTTTTCAAAAAATTTTTCCAAGACATTTCATACAGTGAAAAATAATTTTTTTTTGCGAAACTATCTAATTCTTTTAGTTTGGAACTAACGTCATTAAAAATTGTCTAAGAAAGTTTTTTTACGTACTAAAAATGAACATTATTGAAAAAAAATTCGCTTTTCAAAAAATTTTTCCAAGACATTTCATACAGTGAAAAATAATTTTTTTTTGCGAAACTATCTAATTCTTTTAGTTTGGAACTAACGTCATTAAAAATTGTCTAAAAAAGTTTTTTTACGTACTAAAAATGAATATTATAGAAAAAAAATTGTTTTTTCAAAAAAATTTTTCAAAAATTATTCCAAGACATTTCATACAGTGAAAACAAATTTTTTTTTGCGAAACTATCTAATTCTTTTAGTTTGGAACTAACGTCATTAAAAATTGTCTAAGAAAGTTTTTTTACGTACTAAAAACGAACATTATTGAAAAAAAAGTGTCTTTTTAAAAAAATTTTTCCAAGACATTTCATACAGTGAAAAATAATTTTTTTTTGAGAAATTATCTAATTCTTTTAGTTTGGAACTAACGTCATTAAAAATTGTCTAAGAAAGTTTTTTTACGTACTAAAAGTGAACATTATTGAAAAAAAATTGTCTTTTCAAAAAAAATTTTCAAAAATTTTTCTAAGACATTTCATACAGTGAAAAATAATTTTTTTTTGCAAAACTATCTAATTCTTTTAGTTTGGAACTAACGTCATTAAAAATTGTCTAAGAAAGTTTTTTTACGTACTAAAAATGAACATTATTGAAAAAAAAATGTCTTTTCAAAACATTTTTCCAAGACATTTCATACAGTGAAAAATATTTTTTTTTTGCGAAACTATCTAATTCTTTTAGTTTGGAACTAATGTCATTAAAAATTGTCTAAGAAAGTTTTTTTACGTACTAAAAATGAACATTATTGAAAAAAAATTGTCTTTTTAAAAAGATTTTTCCAAGACATTTCATACAGTGAAAAATAATTTTTTTTTGCGAAACTATCTAATTCTTTTAGTTTGGAACTAACGTCATTAAAAATTGTCTAAGAAAGTTTTTTTACGTACTAAAAGTGAACATTATTGAAAAAAAATTGTCTTTTCT
The DNA here is from genome assembly GCF_918807975.1 of Aplidium turbinatum. NCBI lineage: Eukaryota > Metazoa > Chordata > Ascidiacea > Aplousobranchia > Polyclinidae > Aplidium > Aplidium turbinatum. The sequence continues at coordinate 240,505 of NC_137488.1, forward strand.
AAAAAATTTTTCAAAAATCTTTCTAAGACATTTCATACAGTGAAAATTAACCTTTTTTTTGCAAAACTATCTAATTCTTTTAGTTTGGAACTAACGTCATTAAAAATTGTCTAAGAAAGTTTTTTTACGTACTAAAAATGAATATTATAGAAAAAAAATTGTTTTTTCAAAAAAATTTTTCAAAAATTTTTCCAAGACATTTCATACAGTAAAAACAAATTTTTTTTTGCGAAACTATCTAATTCTTTTAGTTTGGAACTAACGTCATTAAAAATTGTCTAAGAAAGTTTTTTTACGTACTAAAAATGAACATTATTGAAAAAAAATTGGCTTTTCAAAAAAATTTTTCCAAGACATTTTATACATTGAAAATTAATTTTTTTTTGCCAAACTATCTAATTCTTTTAGTTTGGAACTAACGTCATTAAAAATTGTCTAAGAAAGTTTTTTTACGTACTAAAAATGAACATTATTGAAAAAAAAGTGTCTTTTTAAAAAAATTTTTTCAAGACATTTCATACAGTGAAAAATAATTTTTTTTGCGAAACTATCTAATTCTTTTAGTTTGGAACTAACGTCATTAAAAATTGTCTAAGAAAGTTTTTTTACGTTTTAAAAGTGAACATTATTGAAGAAAATTGTCTTTTCAAACATTTTTCTAAGACATTTCCATACAGTGAAAAAAAATTTTTTTTGCCAAACTCCCTAATTCTTTTAGTTTGGAACTAACGTCATTAAAAATTGTCTAAGAAAGTTTTTTTACGTACTAAAAGTGAACATTATTAAAAAAAAGTCTTTTTAAAAAAATTTTCAAAAATTTTTCTAAGACATTTGTTCCAGTGAAAACAAATTTTTTTTTGCGAAACTATCTAATTCTTTTAGTTTGGAACTAACGTCATTAAAAATTGACTAAGAAAGTTTTTTTACGTACTAAAAATGAACATTATTGAAAAAAAATTGGCTTTTCAAAAAAATTTTTCCAAGACATTTTATACAGTGAAAAATAATTTTTTTTTGCCAAACTATCTAATTCTTTTAGTTTGGAATTAACGTCATTAAAAATTGTCTAAGAAAGTTTTTTTACGTACTAAAAATGAACATCATTGAAAAAAAATTGTCTTTTTAAAAAAATTTTTCCAAGACATTTCATACAGTGAAAAATAATTTTTTTTTGCGAAACTATCTAATTCTTTTAGTTTGGAACTAACGTCATTAAAAATTGTCTAAGAAAGTTTTTTTACGTACTAAAAGTGAACATTATTGAAGAAAATTGTCTTTTCAAATATTTTTCTACGACATTTCCATACCATAAACAGACATAACTCAGCAACAACACTACATTTAACATTATAAAAACAAAAAACAAAAAGCTAACGTTTTCGGCTAGTCATATAGCCCTTTTCAAGCCTATAAGAAAATACATTATTAAAAGAATAGGCTTGAAAAAGGCTTGAAAAGGGCTATATGACTAGCCGAAAACGTTCGCTTTTTGTTTTTTGTTTTTATAATGTTAAATGTAGTGTTGTTGCTGAGTTATGTCTGTTTATGGTTTAAAAGAGTTACCTCTCTACCCAAATTACATTTCCATACAGTGAAAAATAATTTTTTTTGCCAAACTCTCTAATTCTTTTAGTTTGGAACTAACGTCATTAAAAATTGTCTAAGAAAGTTTTTTTACGTACTAAAAGTGAACATTATTAAAAAAAAGTCTTTTTAAAATAAGCTGAATAAGCTTGAATAAGCTGAAGATGCTATTACTATAGCGAAATCGATTCTTAACTTAATAAATTACACTAAGAGGTTAGATTGTTGTGCAAATGCCAGCATTTGATGAATGCAAATTAGCAGTACCATTTTTAAAAAACTTTTTCAAAAATATTTCTAAGACATTTGTTCCAGTGAAATATAATTTTTTTTTGCGAAACTATCTAATTCTTTTAGTTTGGAACTAACGTCATTAAAAATTGTCTAAGAAAGTTTTTATACGTACTAAAAATGAACATTATTGAAAAAAATTGTCTTTTCAAAAAAATTATTCCAAGACATTTCATACAGTGAAAAATAATTTTTTTTTACGAAACTATCTAATTCTTTTAGTTTGGAACTAACGTCATTAAAAATTGTCTAAGAAAGTTTTTTTACGTACTAAAAATGAACATTATTGAAAAAAAATTGTCTTTTCAAAAAATTTTTGCAAGACATTTCATACAGTGAAAAGTAATTTTTTTTTGCGAAACTATCTAATTCTTTTAGTTTGGAACTGACGTCATTAAAAATTGTCTAAGAAAGTTTTTTTACGTACTAAAAGTGAACATTATTGAAAAAAATTGTCTTTTCAAAAAAACTTTTCAAAAATTTTTCTAAGACATTTCATACAGTGAAAAATAATTTTTTTTTTGCGACACTATCTAATTCTTTTAGTTTGGAACTAACGTCATTAAAAATTGTCTAAGAAAGTTTTTTTACGTACTAAAAGTGAACATTATTGAAAAAAAATTGTCTTTTCAAAATAATTTTTCAAAAATTTTTCTAAGACATTTCATAAAGTGAAAAATAATTTTTTTTTGCGAAACTATCTAATTCTTTTAGTTTGGAACTAACGTCATTAAAAACTGTCTAAAAAAGTTTTTTTACTTACTAAAAGTGAACATTATTGAAAAAAATTGTCTTTTCAAAAATTTTTCTAAGACATTTCCATACAGTGAAAAATAATTTTTTTTGCCAAACTCTCTAATTCCTTTAGTTTGGAACTAACGTCATTAAAAATTGTCAAAGAAAGTTTTTTTACGTACTAAAAATAAACATTATTGAAAAAAAACTGGCTTTTCAAAAAAATTTTTCCAACACATTTTATACAGTGAAAAATAATTTTTTTTTGCGAAACTATCTAATTCCTTTAGTTTGGAACTAACGTCATTAAAAATTGTCTAAGAAAGTTTTTTTACGTACTAAAAATGAACATTATTGAAAAAAAATTCGCTTTTCAAAAAATTTTTCCAAGACATTTCATACAGTGAAAAATAATTTTTTTTTGCGAAACTATCTAATTCTTTTAGTTTGGAACTAACGTCATTAAAAATTGTCTAAGAAAGTTTTTTTACGTACTAAAAATGAACATTATTGAAAAAAAATTCGCTTTTCAAAAAATTTTTCCAAGACATTTCATACAGTGAAAAATAATTTTTTTTTGCGAAACTATCTAATTCTTTTAGTTTGGAACTAACGTCATTAAAAATTGTCTAAGAAAGTTTTTTTACGTACTAAAAATGAACATTATTGAAAAAAAATTGGCTTTTCAAAAAAATTTTTCCAAGACATTTTATACAGTGAAAAATAATTTTTTTTGCCAAACTATCTAATTCTTTTAGTTTGGAACTAACGTCATTAAAAATTGTCTAAGAAAGTTTTTTTACGTACTAAAAATGAACATTATTGAAAAAAAAGTGTCTTTTTAAAAAAATTTTTCCAAGACATTTCATACAGTGAAAAATAATTTTTTTTGCGAAACTATCTAATTCTTTTAGTTTGGAACTAACGTCATTAAAAATTGTCTAAGAAAGTTTTTTTACGTACTAAAAGTGAACATTATTGAAGAAAATTGTCTTTTCAAATATTTTTCTAAGATATTTCCAAACAGTGAAAAATAATTTTTTTTGCCAAACTCCTTAATTCTTTTAGTTTGGAACTAACGTCATTAAAAATTGTCTAAGAAAGTTTTTTTACGTACTAAAAGTGAACATTATTAAAAAAAAGTCTTTTTAAAAAAATTTTCAAAAATTTTTTTAAGACATTTGTTCCAGTGAAAACAAATTTTTTTTTGCGAAACTATCTAATTCTTTTAGTTTGGAACTAACGTCATTAAAAATTGACTAAGAAAGTTTTTTTACGTACTAAAAATGAACATTATTGAAAAAAAATTGGCTTTTCAAAAAAATTTTTCCAAGACATTTTATACAGTGAAAAATAATTTTTTTTTGCCAAACTATCTAATTCTTTTAGTTTGGAACTAACGTCATTAAAAATTGTCTAAGAAAGTTTTTTTACGTACTAAAAATGAACATTATTGAAAAAAAATTGTCTTTTTAAAAAAATTTTTCCAAGACATTTCATACAGTGAAAAATAATTTTTTTTTGCGAAACTATCTAATTCTTTTAGTTTGGAACTAACGTCATTAAAAATTGTCTAAGAAAGTTTTTTTACGTACTAAAAGTGAACATTATTGAAGAAAATTGTCTTTTCAAATATTTTTCTAAGACATTTCCATACAGTGAAAAATAATTTTTTTTGCCAAACTCTCTAATTCCTTTAGTTTGGAACTAACGTCATTAAAAATTGTCAAAGAAAGTTTTTTTACGTACTAAAAATAAACATTATTGAAAAAAAACTGGCTTTTCAAAAAAATTTTTCCAACACATTTTATACAGTGAAAAATAATTTTTTTTTGCGAAACTATCTAATTCCTTTAGTTTGGAACTAACGTCATTAAAAATTGTCTAAGAAAGTTTTTTTACGTACTAAAAATGAACATTATTGAAAAAAAATTGGCTTTTCAAAAAATTTTTCCAAGACATTTCATACAGTGAAAAATAATTTTTTTTTGCGAAACTATCTAATTCTTTTAGTTTGGAACTAACGTCATTAAAAATTGTCTAAGAAAGTTTTTTTACGTACTAAAAATGAACATTATTGAAAAAAAATTCGCTTTTCAAAAAATTTTTCCAAGACATTTCATACAGTGAAAAATAATTTTTTTTTGCGAAACTATCTAATTCTTTTAGTTTGGAACTAACGTCATTAAAAATTGTCTAAGAAAGTTTTTTTACGTACTAAAAATGAACATTATTGAAAAAAAATTGGCTTTTCAAAAAAATTTTTCCAAGACATTTTATACAGTGAAAAATAATTTTTTTTGCCAAACTATCTAATTCTTTTAGTTTGGAACTAACGTCATTAAAAATTGTCTAAGAAAGTTTTTTTACGTACTAAAAATGAACATTATTGAAAAAAAAGTGTCTTTTTAAAAAAATTTTTCCAAGACATTTCATACAGTGAAAAATAATTTTTTTTGCGAAACTATCTAATTCTTTTAGTTTGGAACTAACGTCATTAAAAATTGTCTAAGAAAGTTTTTTTACGTACTAAAAGTGAACATTATTGAAGAAAATTGTCTTTTCAAATATTTTTCTAAGATATTTCCAAACAGTGAAAAATAATTTTTTTTGCCAAACTCCTTAATTCTTTTAGTTTGGAACTAACGTCATTAAAAATTGTCTAAGAAAGTTTTTTTACGTACTAAAAGTGAACATTATTAAAAAAAAGTCTTTTTAAAAAAATTTTCAAAAATTTTTTTAAGACATTTGTTCCAGTGAAAACAAATTTTTTTTTGCGAAACTATCTAATTCTTTTAGTTTGGAACTAACGTCATTAAAAATTGACTAAGAAAGTTTTTTTACGTACTAAAAATGAACATTATTGAAAAAAAATTGGCTTTTCAAAAAAATTTTTCCAAGACATTTTATACAGTGAAAAATAATTTTTTTTTGCCAAACTATCTAATTCTTTTAGTTTGGAACTAACGTCATTAAAAATTGTCTAAGAAAGTTTTTTTACGTACTAAAAATGAACATTATTGAAAAAAAATTGTCTTTTTAAAAAAATTTTTCCAAGACATTTCATACAGTGAAAAATAATTTTTTTTTGCGAAACTATCTAATTCTTTTAGTTTGGAACTAACGTCATTAAAAATTGTCTAAGAAAGTTTTTTTACGTACTAAAAGTGAACATTATTGAAGAAAATTGTCTTTTCAAATATTTTTCTAAGACATTTCCATACAGTGAAAAATAATTTTTTTTGCCAAACTCTCTAATTCTTTTAGTTTGGAACTAACGTCATTAAAAATTGTCTAAGAAAGTTTTTTTACGTACTAAAAGTGAACATTATTAAAAAAAAGTCTTTTTAAAATAAGCTGAATAAGCTTGAATAAGCTGAAGATGCTATTACTATAGCGAAATCGATTCTTAACTTAATAAATTACACTAAGAGGTTAGATTGTTGTGCAAATGCCAGCATTTGATGAATGCAAATTAGCAGTACCATTTTTAAAAAACTTTTTCAAAAATATTTCTAAGACATTTGTTCCAGTGAAATATAATTTTTTTTTGCGAAACTATCTAATTCTTTTAGTTTGGAACTAACGTCATTAAAAATTGTCTAAGAAAGTTTTTATACGTACTAAAAATGAACATTATTGAAAAAAATTGTCTTTTCTAAAAAATTTTTCCAAGACATTTCATACAGTGAAAAATAATTTTTTTTTACGAAACTATCTAATTCTTTTAGTTTGGAACTAACGTCATTAAAAATTGTCTAAGAAAGTTTTTTTACGTACTAAAAATGAACATTATTGAAAAAAACTTGTCTTTTCAAAAAATTTTTGCAAGACATTTCATACAGTGAAAAGTAATTTTTTTTTGCAAAACTATCTAATTCTTTTAGTTTGGAACTGACGTCATTAAAAATTGTCTAAGAAAGTTTTTTTACGTACTAAAAGTGAACATTATTGAAAAAAATTGTCTTTTCAAAAAAACTTTTCAAAAATTTTTCTAAGACATTTCATACAGTGAAAAATAATTTTTTTTTTGCGACACTATCTAATTCTTTTAGTTTGGAACTAACGTCATTAAAAATTGTCTAAGAAAGTTTTTTACGTACTAAAAGTGAACATTATTGAAAAAAAATTGTCTTTTCAAAATAATTTTTCAAAAATTTTTCTAAGACATTTCATACAGTAAAAAATAATTTTTTTTTGCGAAACTATCTAATTCTTTTAGTTTGGAACTAACGTCATTAAAAATTGTCTAAAAAAGTTTTTTTACTTACTAAAAGTGAACATTATTGAAAAAAATTGTCTTTTCAAAAATTTTTCTAAGACATTTCCATACAGTGAAAAATAATTTTTTTTGCCAAACTCTCTAATTCCTTTAGTTTGGAACTAACGTCATTAAAAATTGTCTAAGAAAGTTTTTTTACGTACTAAAAGTGAAAATTATTGAAAAATATTGTTTTTTCAAAAAAAATTTTCAAAAATTTTTCTAAGACATTTCATACAGTGAAAAATAATTTTTTTTTGCGAAACTGTCTAAATCTTTTTGTTTGAAACTAACGTCATTAAAAATTGTCTAAGAAAGTTTTTTTACGTACTAAAAGTGAAAATTATTGAAACAAATTTGTCTTTTCAAAAAAATTTTTCCAAGACATTTCATACAGTGAAAAATAATTTTTTTTTGCGAAACTGTCTAATTCTTTTTGTTTGAAACTAACGTCATTAAAAATTGTCTAAAAAAGTTTTGTTACGTACTAAAAGTGAAAATTATTGAAAAAAAATTGTCTTTTCAAAAAATTTTTTCTAAGACATTTCATACAGTGAAAAATAATTTTTTTTTGCGAAACTGTCTAATTCTTTTTGTTTGAAACTAACGTCATTAAAAATTGTCTAAGAAAGTTTTTTTACGTACTAAAAGTGAAAATTATTGAAAAAAATTTTCTTTCAAGAAAAATTTTCAAAAATTTTTCCAAGACATTTCATACAGTGAAAAATAATTTTTTTTTGAGAAACTGTCTAATTCTTTTTGTTTGAAACTAACGTCATTAAAAATTGTCTAAGAAAGTTTTTTTACGTACTAAAAGTGAAAATTATTGAAAAAAAAATTTCTTTTCAAAAAAAATTTTCAAAGACATTTCATACAGTGAAAAATAATTTTTTTTTGCGAAACTGTCTAATTCTTTTTGTTTGAAACTAACGTCATTAAAAATTGTCTAAGAAAGTTTTTTTCAGTACTAAAAGTGAAAATTATTGAAAAAAAATTGTTTTTTCAAAAAAATTTTTCTAAGACATTTCATACAGTGAAAAATAATTTTTTTTTGCGAAACTGTCTAATTCTTTTTGTTTGAAACTAACGTCATTAAAAATTGTCTAAGAAAGTTTTTTTACGTACTAAAAGTGAAAATTATTGAAAAAAATTTTCTTATCAAGAAAAAATTTCAAAAATTCTTCTAAAACATTTCATACAGTGAAAAATAATTTTTTTTTGCGAAACTGTCTAATTCTTTTTGTTTGAAACTAACGTCATTAAAAATTGTCTAAGAAAGTTTTTTTACGTACTAAAAGTGAAAATTATTGAAAAAAAATTTTCTTTTCAAAAAAATTTTTCTAAGACATTTCATACAGTGAAAAATAATTTTTTTTTGCGAAACTGTCTAATTCTTTTTGTTTGAAACTAACGTCATTAAAAATTGTCTAAGAAAGTTTTTTTACGTACTAAAAGTGAAAATTATTGAAAAAAATTTTCTTTTTAAAAAATATTTTCAAAAAATTTTCTAAGACGATTCATACAGTGAAAAATAATTTTTTTTTGCGAAACTGTCTAATTCTTTTTGTTTGAAACTAACGTCATTAAAAATTGTCTAAGAAAGTTTTTTTACGTACTAAAAGTGAAAATTATTGAAAAATATTGTCTTTTCAAAAAAAATTTTCAAAAATTTTTCTAAGACATTTCATACAGTGAAAAATAATTTTTATTTGCGAAACTGTCTAATTCTTTTTGTTTGAAACTAACGTCATTAAAAATTGTCTAAGAAAGTTTTTTTACGTACTAAAAGTGAAAATTATTGAAAAAAATTTTCTTTTCAAGAAAAATTTTCAAAAATTTTTCTAAGACATTTCATGCAGTGAAAAATATTTTTTTTTTTAGAAACTGTCTAATTCTTTTTGTTTGAAACTAACGTCATTAAAAATTGTCTAAGAAAGTTTTTTTACGTACTAAAAGTGAAAATTATTGAAAAAAAATTGTCTTTTCAAAAAAGTTTTTCTAAGACATTTCATACAGTGAAAAATAATTTTTTTTTGCGAAACTGTCTAATTCTTTTTGTTTGAAACTAACGTCATTAAAAATTGTCTAAGAAAGTTTTTTTAAGTACTAAAAGTGAAAATTATTGAAAAAAAATTGTCTTTTCAAAAAATTTTTCTAAGACATTTCATACAGTGAAAAATAATTTTTTTTTGCGAAACTGTCTAATTCTTTTTGTTTGAAACTAACGTCATTAAAAATTATCTAAGAAAGTTTTTTTACGTACTAAAAGTGAAAATTATTGAAAAAAGTTTTCTTTTCAAGAAAAAATTTTCAAAAATTTTTCTAAGACATTTCATACAGCGAAAAATAATTTTTTTTTGCGAAACTGTCTAATTCTTTTTGTTTGAAACTAACGTCATTAAAAATTGTCTAAGAAAGTTTTTTTACGTACTAAAAGTGAAAATTATTGAAAAAAAATTGCCTTTTCAAAAAAATTTTTCTAAGACATTTCATACAGTGAAAAATAATTTTTTTTTGCGAAACTGTCTAATTCTTTTTGTTTGAAACTAACGTCATTAAAAATTGTCTAAGAAAGTTTTTTTACGTACTAAAAGTGAAAATTATTGAAAAAACATTGTCTTTTCAAAAAAAATTTTCAAAAATTTTTCTAAGACATTTCATACAGTGAAAAATAATTTTTTTTTGCGAAACTGTCTAATTCTTTTTGTTTGAAACTAACGTCATTAAAAATTGTCTAAGAAAGTTTTGTTACGTACTAAAAGTGAAAATTATTGAAAAAAAATTTCTTTTTAAAAAATATTTTCAAAAAATTTTCTAAGACATTTCATACAGTGAAAAATAATTTTTTTTTGCGAAACTGTCTAATTCTTTTTGTTTGAAACTAACGTCATTAAAAATTGTCTAAGAAAGTTTTTTTACGTACTAAAAAGGAAAATTAATGAAAAAAAATTGTCTTTTCAGAAAAATTTTTCTAAGACATTTCATACAGTGAAAAATAATTTTTTTTTGCGAAACTGTCTAAATCTTTTTGTTTGAAACTAACGTCATTAAAAATTGTCTAAGAAAGTTTTTTTACGTACTAAAAGTGAAAATTATTGAAAAAAAATTGTCTTTTCAAAAAAATTTTTCTAAGACATTTCATAGTGTGAAAAATAATTTTTTTTTGCGAAACTGTCTAATTCTTTTTGTTTGAAACTAACGTCATTAAAAATTGTCTAAGAAAGTTTTTTTACGTACTAAAAGTGAAAATTATTGAAAAAAAATTGTCTTTTCAAAAAAATTTTTCTAAGACATTTCATACAGTGAAAAATAATTTTTTTTTGCGAAACTGTCTAATTCTTTTTGTTTGAAACTAACGTCATTAAAAATTGTCTAAGAAAGTTTTTTTACGTACTAAAAGTTAAAATTATTGAAAAAAAATTGTATTTTCAAAAAAATTTTTCTAAGACATTTCATATAGTGAAAAATAATTTTTTTTTGCGAAACTATCCAATTCTTTTTGTTTGAAACTAACGTCATTAAAAATTGTCTAAGAAAGTTTTTTTACGTACTAAAAGTGAAAATTATTGAAAAAAATTTTCTTTTCAAAAAAAATTTTCAAAAATTTTTCTAAGACATTTCATACAGTGAAAAATAATTTTTTTTTTGCGAAACTGTCTAATTCTTTTTGTTTGAAACTAACGTCATTAAAAATTGTCTAAGAAAGTTTTTTTACGTACTAAAAGTGAAAATTATTGAAAAATATTGTCTTTTCAAAAAAAATTTTCAAAAATTTTTCTAAGACATTTCATACAGTGAAAAATAATTTTTTTTTGCGAAACTGTCTAATTCTTTTTGTTTGAAACTAACGTCATTAAAAATTGTCTAAGAAAGTTTTTCTACGTACTAAAAAGGAAAATTATTGAAAAAAAATTGTCTTTTCAGAAAAATTTTTCTAAGACATTTCATACAGTGAAAAATAATTTTTTTTTGCGAAAGTGTCTAAATCTTTTTGTTTGAAACTAACGTCATTAAAAATTGTCTAAGAAAGTTTTTTTACGTACTAAAAGTGAAAATTATTGAAAAAAATTGTCTTTTCAAAAAAAATTTTCAAAAATTTTTCTAAGACATTTCATACAGTGAAAAATAATTTTTTTTTGCGAAACTGTCTAATTCTTTTTGTTTGAAACTAACGTCATTAAAAATTGTCTAAGAAAGTTTTTTTACGTACTAAAAGTGAAAATTATTGAAAAAAATTGTCTTTTTAAAAAAAATTTTCAAAACTTTTTCTAAGACATTTCATACAGCGAAAAATAATTTTTTTTTGCGAAACTGTCTAATTCTTTTTGTTTGAAACTAACGTCATTAAAAATTGTCTAAGAAAGTTTTTTTACGTACTAAAAGTGAAAATTATTGAAAAAAAATTGTCTTTTCAAAAAAACTTTTCTAAGACATTTCATACAGTGAAAAATAATTTTTTTTTGCGAAATTGTCTAAATCTTTTTGTTTGAAACTAACGTCATTAAAAATTGTCTAAGAAAGTTTTTTTACGTACTAAAAGTGAAAATTATTGAGAAAAAATTTGTCTTTTCAAAAAAATTTTTCCAAGACATTTCATACAGTGAAAAATAATTTTTTTTTGCGAAACTGTCTAATTCTTTTTGTTTGAAACTAACGTCATTAAAAATTGTCTAAGAAAGTTTTGTTACGTACTAAAAGTGAAAATTATTGAAAAAAAATTGTCTTTTCAAAAAAATTTTTCTAAGACATTTCATACAGTGAAAAATAATTTTTTTTTGAGAAACTGTCTAATTCTTTTTGTTTGAAACTAACGTCATTAAAAATTGTCTAAGAAAGTTTTTTTACGTACTAAAAGTGAAAATTATTGAAAAAAAAATTTCTTTTCAAAAAAAATTTTCAAAGACATTTCATACAGTGAAAAATAATTTTTTTTTGCGAAACTGTCTAATTCTTTTTGTTTGAAACTAACGTCATTAAAAATTGTCTAAGAAAGTTTTTTTAAGTACTAAAAGTGAAAATTATTGAAAAAAATCTGTCTTTTCAAAAAAATTTTTCTAAGACATTTCATACAGTGAAAAATAATTTTTTTTTGCGAAACTGTCTAATTCTTTTTGTTTGAAACTAACGTCATTAAAAATTGTCTAAGAAAGTTTTTTTACGTACTACAAGTGAAAATTATTGAAAAAAATTTTCTTTTGAAAAAAAATTTTCACAAATTTTTCTAAGACATTTCATACAGTAAAAAATAATTTTTTTTGCGAAACTGTCCAATTCTTTTTGTTTGAAACTAACGTCATTAAAAATTGTCTAAGAAAGTTTGTTTATGTACTAAAAGTGAAAATTATTGAGAAAAAATTTTCTTTTCAAAAAAATTTTTCTAAGACATTTCATACAGTGAAAAATAATTTTGTTTTGCGAAACTATCCAATTCTTTTTGTTTGAAACTAACGTCATTAAAAATTGTCTAAGAAAGTTTTTTTACGTACTAAAAGTGAAAATTATTGAAAAAAATTTTCTTTTCAAAAAAAATTTTCAAAAAATTTTCTAAGACATTTCATACAGTGAAAAACAATTTTTTTTGCAAAACTGTCCAAATCTTTTTGTTTGAAACTAACGTCATTAAAAATTGTCTAAGAAAGTTTTTTTACGTACTAAAAGTGAAAATTATTGAGAAAAAATTTTCTTTTCAAAAAAATTTTTCTAAGACATTTCATACAGTGAAAAATAATTTTTTTTTGCGAAACTGTCTAATTCTTTTTGTTTGAAACTAACGTCATTAAAAATTGTCTAAGAAAGTTTTTTTACGTACTAAAAGTGAAAATTATTGAAAAAAATTTTCTTTTCAAAAAAAATTTTCAAAAATTTTTCTAAGACATTTCATACAGTGAAAAATAATTTTTTTTGCGAAACTGTCCAATTCTTTTTGTTTGAAACTAACGTCATTAAAAATTGTCTAAGAAAGTTTGTTTATGTACTAAAAGTGAAAGTTATTGAGAAAAAATTTTCTTTTCAAAAAAATTTTCAAAAATTTTTCTAAGACATTTCATACAGTGAAAAATAATTTTTTTTGCGAAACTGTCCAATTCTTTTTGTTTGAAACTAACGTCATTAAAAATTGTCTAAGAAAGTTTTTTTACGTACTAAAAGTGAAAATTATTGAAAAAAAATTGTCTTTTCAAAAAAATTTTTCTAAGACATTTCATACAGTGAAAAATAATTTTTTTTGCGAAACTATCCAATTCTTTTTGTTTGAAACTAACGTCATTAAAAATTGTCTAAGAAAGTTTTTTTACGTACTAAAAGTGAAAATTATTGAAAAAAATTTTCTTTTTAAAAAAAATTTTCAAAAATTTTTCTAAGACATTTCATACAGTGAAAAATAATTTTTTTTGCGAAACTGTCTAATTCTTTTTGTTTGAAACTAACGTCATTAAAAATTGTCTAAGAAAGTTTTTTTACGTACTAAAAGTGAAAATTATTGAAAAAAATTTTCTTTTCAAAAAAAATTTTCAAAAATTTTTCTAAGACATTTCATACAGTGAAACATAATTTTTTTTGCGAAACTGTCCAATTCTTTTTGTTTGAAACTAACGTCATTAAAAATTGTCTAAGAAAGTTTGTTTAAGTACTAAAAGTGAAAATTATTGAGAAAAAATTTTCTTTTCAAAAAAATTTTTCTAAGACATTTCATACAGTGAAAAATAATTTTTTTTTGCGAAACTATCCAATTCTTTTTGTTTGAAACAAACGTCATTAAAAATTGTCTAAGAAAGTTTTTTTACGTACTAAAAGTGAAAATTATTGAAAAAAATTTTCTTTTCAAAAAAAATTTTCAAAAATTTTTCTAAGACATTTCATACAGTGAAAAATAATTTTTTTTGCGAAACTGTCTAATTCTTTTTGTTTGAAACTAACGTCATTAAAAATTGTCTAAGAAAGTTTTTTTACGTACTAAAAGTGAAAATTATTGAAAAAAAATTGTCTTTTCAAAAAAATTTTTCTAAGACATTTCATACAGTGAAAAATAATTTTTTTTGCGAAACTATCCAATTCTTTTTGTTTGAAACTAACGTCATTAAAAATTGTCTAAGAAAGTTTTTTTACGTACTAAAAGTGAAAATTATTGAAAAAAATTTTCTTTTCAAAAAAAATTTTCAAAAATTTTTCTAAGACATTTCATACAGTGAAAAATAATTTTTTTTTGCGAAACTGTCTAATTCTTTTTGTTTGAAACTAACGTCATTAAAAATTGTCTAAGAAAGTTTTTTTACGTACTAAAAGTGAAAATTATTGAAAAAAATTGTCTTTTCAAAAAAAATTTTCAAAAATTTTTCTAAGACATTTCATACAGTGAAACATAATTTTTTTTTGCGAAACTGTCCAATTCTTTTTGTTTGAAACTAACGTCATTAAAAATTGTCTAAGAAAGTTTGTTTAAGTACTAAAAGTGAAAATTATTGAGAAAAAATTTTCTTTTCAAAAAAATTTTTCTAAGACATTTCATACAGTGAAAGATAATTTTTTTTTGCGAAACTATCCAATTCTTTTTGTTTGAAACAAACGTCATTAAAAACTGTCTAAGAAAGTTTTTTTACGTACTAAAAGTGAAAATTATTGAAAAAAATTTTCTTTTCAAAAAAAATTTTCAAAAATTTTTCTAAGACATTTCATACAGTGAAAAATAATTTTTTTTGCGAAACTGTCTAATTCTTTTTGTTTGAAACTAACGTCATTAAAAATTGTCTAAGAAAGTTTTTTTACGTACTAAAAGTGAAAATTATTGAAAAAAAATTGTCTTTTCAAAAAAATTTTTCTAAGACTATTCATACAGTGAAAAATAATTTTTTTTGCGAAACTATCCAATTCTTTTTGTTTGAAACTAACGTCATTAAAAATTGTCTAAGAAAGTTTTTTTACGTACTAAAAGTGAAAATTATTGAAAAAAATTGTCTTTTCAAAAAAAATTTTCAAAAATTTTTCTAAGACATTTCATACAGTGAAAAATAATTTTTTTTTGCGAAACTGTCTAATTCTTTTTGTTTGAAACTAACGTCATTAAAAATTGTCTAAGAAAGTTTTTTTACGTACTAAAAGTGAAAATTATTGAAAAAAATTGTCTTTTCAAAAAAAATTTTCAAAAAATTTTCTAAGACATTTCATACAGTGAAAAATAATTTTTTTTGCGAAACTGTCCAAATCTTTTTGTTTGAAACTAACGTCATTAAAAATTGTCTAAGAAAGTTTTTTTACGTACTAAAAGTGAAAATTATTAAGAAAAAATTTTCTTTTCAAAAAAATTTTTCTAAGACATTTCATACAGTGAAAAATAATTTTTTTTTGCGAAACTGTCTAATTCGTTTTGTTTGAAACTAACGTCATTAAAAATTGTCTAAGAAAGTTTTTTTACGTACTAAAAGTTAAAATTAGTGAAAAAAATTGTCTTTTCAAAAAAAATTTTCAAAAATTTTTCTAAGACATTTCATACAGAAAAAAATAATTTTTTTTTGCGAAACTGTCTAATTCTTTTTGTTTGAAACTAACGTCATTAAAAATTGTCTAAGAAAGTTTTTTTACGTACTAAAAGCAAAAGTTATTGAAAAAAATTTTCTTTTCAAAAAAAGTTTTCAAAAACTTTTCCAAGACATTTCATACAGTGAAAAATAATTTTTTTTTGCGAAACTGTCTAATTCTTTTTATTTGAAACTAACGTCATTAAAAATTGTCTAAGAAAGTTTTTTTACGTACTAAAAGTGAAAATTAATGAAAAAAAATTTCTTTTCCAAAAAAATTTTCAAAAATTTTTCTAAGACATTTCATACAGTGAAAAATAATTTTTTTTTGCGAAACTGTCTAATTCCAGTGAAAAATAATTTTTTTTGCGAAACTATCCAATTCTTTTTGTTTGATACTAACGTCATTAAAAATTGCCTAAGAAAGTTTTTTTACTTACTAAAAGTGAAAATTATTGAAAAAAATTTTCTTTTCAAAAAAAATTTTCAAAAATTTTTCTAAGACATTTCATACAGTAAAAAATAATTTTTTTTTGCGAAACTGTCTAATTCTTTTTGTTTGAAACTAACGTCATTAAAAACTGTCTAAGAAAGTTTTTTTACGTACTAAAAGTGAAAATTATTGAAAAAAATTTTCTTTTCAAAAAAAATTTTCAAAAATTTTTCTAAGACATTTCATACAGTGAAAAATAATTTTTTTTTGCGAAACTGTCCAATTCTTTTTGTTTGAAACTAACGTCATTAAAAATTGTCTAAGAAAGTTTTTTTACGTACTAAAAGTGAAAATTATTGAGAAAAAATTTTCTTTTCAAAAAAATTTTTCTAAGACATTTCATACAGTGAAAAATAATTTTTTTTTGCGAAACTGTCTAATTCTTTTTGTTTGAAACTAACCTCATTAAAAATTGTCTAAGAAAGTTTTTTTACGTACTAAAAGTGAAAATTATTGAAAAAAATTGTCTTTTCAAAAACAATTTTCAAAAATTTTTCTAAGACATTTCATACAGTGAAAAATAATTTTTTTTTGCGAAACTGTCCAATTCTTTTTGTTTGAAACTAACGTCATAAAAATTGTCTAAGAAAGTTTTTTTACGTACTAAAAGTGAAAATTATTGAAAAAAATTTTCTTTTCAAAAACAATTTTCAAAAATTTTTCTAAGACATTTCATACAGTGAAAAATATTTTTTTTGCGAAACTGTCCAAATCTTTTTGTTTGAAACTAACGTCATTAAAAATTGTCTAAGAAAGTTTTTTTACGTACTAAAAGTGAAAATTATTGAGAAAAAATTTTCTTTTCAAAAAAATTTTTCTAAGACATTTCATACAGTGAAAAATAATTTTTTTTTGCGAAACTGTCTAATTCTTTTTGTTTGAAACTAACGTCATTAAAAATTGTCTAAGAAAGTTTTTTTACGTACTAAAAGTGAAAATTATTGAAAAAAATTGTCTTTTCCAAAAAAATTTTCAAAAATTTTTCTAAGACATTTCATACAGTGAAAAATAATTTTTTTTTGCGAAACTGTCTAATTCTTTTTGTTTGAAACTAACGTCATTAAAAATTGTCTAAGAAAGTTTTTTTACGTACTAAAAGCAAAAGTTATTGAAAAAAATTTTCTTTTAAAAAAAAATTTTCAAAAACTTTTCTAAGACATTTCATACAGTGAAAAATAATTTTTTTTTGCGAAACTGTCCAATTCGTTTTATTTGAAACTAACGTCATTACAAATTGTCTAAGAAAGTTTTTTTACGTACTAAAAGTGAAAATTATTGAAAAAAAATTTCTTTTCAAAAAAAACTTTCAAAAATTTTTCTAAGACATTTCATACAATGAAAAATAATTTTTTTTTGCGAAACTGTCTAATTCTTTTTGTTTGAAACTAACGTCATTAAAAATTGTCTAAGAAAGTTTTTTTACGTACTAAAAGTGAAAATTATTGAAAAAAAATTTCTTTTCAAAAAAAATTTCAAAAATTTTTCTAAGACATTTCATACAGTGAAAAATAATTTTTTTTTGCGAAACTGTCTAATTCTTTTTGTTTGAAACTAACGTCATTAAAAATTGTCTAAGAAAGTTTTTTTACGTACTAAAAGTGAAAATTATTGAAAAAAATTTTCTTTCCAATAAACATTTAAAAAAATTTTTCTAAGACATTTCATACAGTGAAAAATAATTTTTTTTTGCGAAACTGTCCAATTCTTTTTGTTTGAAACTAACGTCATTAAAAATTGTCTAAGAAAGTTTTCTTACGTACAAAAAGTGAAAATTATTAAAAAAAAATTTTCTTTTCAAAAAAATTTTCCTAAGACATTTCATACAGTGAAAAATAATTTTTTTCTTGCGAAACTGTCCAATTCTTTTTGTTTGAAACTAACGTCATTAAAAATTGTCTAAGAAAGTTTTCTTACGTACAAAAAGTGAAAATTATTGAAAAAAAATTTTCTTTTTAAAAAAATTTTTCTAAGACATTTCATACAGTGAAAAATACTTTTTTTTTGCGAAACTATCCAATTCTTTTTTTTTGAAACTAACGTCATTAAAAATTGTCTAAGAAAGTTGTTTTACGTACTAAAAGTGAAAATTATTGAAAAAAATTTTTTTTTCAAAAAAATTTTCAAAAATTTTTCTAAGACATTTCATACAGTGAAAAATAATTTTTTTTTTGCGAAACTGTCTAATTCTTTTTGTTTGAAACTAACGTCATTAAAAATTGTCTAAGAAAGCTTTTTTACGTACTAAAAGTGAAAATTATTGAAAAAAATTTGTCTTTTCAAAAAAATTTTTCTAAGACATTTCATACAGTGAAAAATAATTTTTTTTGCGAAACTATCCAATTCTTTTTGTTTGAAACTAACGTCATTAAAAATTGTCTAAGAAAGTTTTTTTACGTACTAAAAGTGAAAATTATTGAAAAAAATTTTCTTTTCAAAAAAAATTTTCAAAAATTCTTCTAAGACATTTCATACAGTGAAAAATAATTTTTTTTTGCGAAACTGTCTAATTCTTTTTGTTTGAAACTAACGTCATTAAAAATTGTCTAAGAAAGTTTTTTTACGTACTACAAGTGAAAATTATTGAAAAAAATTTTCTTTTGAAAAAAAATTTTCAAAAATTTTTCTAAGACATTTCATACAGTAAAAAATAATTTTTTTTGCGAAACTGTCCAATTCTTTTTGTTTGAAACTAACGTCATTAAAAATTGTCTAAGAAAGTTTGTTTATGTACTAAAAGTGAAAATTATTGAGAAAAAATTTTCTTTTCAAAAAAATTTTTCTAAGACATTTCATACAGTGAAAAATAATTTTGTTTTGCGAAACTATCCAATTCTTTTTGTTTGAAACTAACGTCATTAAAAATTGTCTAAGAAAGTTTTTTTACGTACTAAAAGTGAAAATTATTGAAAAAAATTTTCTTTTCAAAAAAAATTTTCAAAAATTTTTCTAAGACATTTCATACAGTGAAAAATAATTTTTTTTTGCGAAACTGTCTAATTCTTTTTGTTTGAAACTAACGTCATTAAAAATTGTCTAAGAAAGTTTTTTTACGTACTAAAAGTGAAAATTATTGAAAAAAATTTTCTTTTCAAAAAAAATTTTCAAAAATTTTTCTAAGACATTTCATACAGTGAAAAACAATTTTTTTTGCAAAACTGTCCAAATCTTTTTGTTTGAAACTAACGTCATTAAAAATTGTCTAAGAAAGTTTTTTTACGTACTAAAAGTGAAAATTATTGAGAAAAAATTTTCTTTTCAAAAAAATTTTTCTAAGACATTTCATACAGTGAAAAATAATTTTTTTTTGCGAAACTGTCTAATTCTTTTTGTTTGAAACTAACGTCATTAAAAATTGTCTAAGAAAGTTTTTTTACGTACTAAAAGTGAAAATTATTGAAAAAAATTTTCTTTTTAAAAAAAATTTTCAAAAATTTTTCTAAGACATTTCATACAGTGAAAAATAATTTTTTTTGCGAAACTGTCCAATTCTTTTTGTTTGAAACTAACGTCATTAAAAATTGTCTAAGAAAGTTTGTTTATGTACTAAAAGTGAAAGTTGTTGAGAAAAAATTTTCTTTTCAAAAAAATTTTCAAAAATTTTTCTAAGACATTTCATACAGTGAAAAATAATTTTTTTTTGCGAAACTGTCTAATTCTTTTTGTTTGAAACTAACGTCATTAAAAATTGTCTAAGAAAGTTTTTTTACGTACTAAAAGTGAAAATTATTGAAAAAAAATTGTCTTTTTAAAAAAATTTTTCTAAGACATTTCATATAGTGAAAAATAATTTTTTTTGCGAAACTATCCAATTCTTTTTGTTTGAAACTAACGTCATTAAAAATTGTCTAAGAAAGTTTTTTTACGTACTAAAAGTGAAAATTATTGAAAAAAATTTTCTTTTCAAAAAAAATTTTCAAAAATTTTTCTAAGACATTTCATACAGTGAAAAATAATTTTTTTTTGCGAAACTGTCTAATTCTTTTTGTTTGAAACTAACGTCATTAAAAATTGTCTAAGAAAGTTTTCTTACGTACAAAAAGTGAAAAGTATTGAAAAAAAATTTTCGTTTCAAAAAAATTTTTCTAAGACATTTCATACAGTGAAAAATAATTTTTTTTTGCGAAACTATCCAATTCTTTTTGTTTGAAACTAACGTCATTAAAAATTGTCTAAGAAAGTTGTTTTACGTACTAAAAGTGAAAATTATTAAAAAAAATTTTTTTTTAAAAAAATTTTCAAAAATTTCTCTAAGACATTTCATACAGTGAAAAATAATTTTTTTTTTTGCGAAACTGTCTAATTCTTTTTGTTTGAAACTATCGTCATTAAAAATTGTCTAAGAAAGTTTTTCTACGTACTAAAAGTGAAAATTATTGAAAAAAAATTGTCTTTTCAAAAAAATTTTTCTAAGACATTTCATACAGTGAAAAATAATTTTTTTTTGCGAAACTATCCAATTCTTTTTGTTTGAAACTAACGTCATTAAAAATTGTCTAAGAAAGTTTTTTTCGTATAAAAGTGAACATTATTGAAAAAAATTGTCCTTTCAAAAAAGTTTTCTAAGACATTTCATACAGTGAAAAATATTTTTTTTTTGCGAAAACTATCCAATTCTATTTATTTGAAACTAACGTCATTAAAAATTGTCTAAGAAAGTTTTTTTACGTACTAAAAGTGATCATTACTGAAAAAAAAATTCTTTTCATAAATATTTTTCTGACATTTCATACAGTGAAAAATATTTTTTTTGCGAAACTATCCAATTCTTTTTGTTGAAACTAATGTCATTAAAAATTGTCTAAGAAAGTATTTTTACGTACTAAAAGTGAACTTTATTGAAAAAAATTGTCTTTTCCAAAAAAATTTTCTAAGACATTTCATACAGTGAAAAATAATTTTTTTCCCACTTTTCCCACTACTTTGAAAAAAGCAAGCTCTGGCAGCCCTGAGTGACTTTGCCTGAATAAATCTTTTTACTTTAGCAACGATAACTTTGCTGGCATTGTGATGCGACTATGCACGCATTCGTGTGATTATGATGTCATAAACACAAGAACAATAACAACTTGAATACCATCTACCCAATACGCAAAGTTATTTAGAAATATGCCGTATATTTCCTTGAAAATGACCCTTTTCTTGGGGGTCCGATTTTGATAGACTTTTGGTATGTTATTTAGTATGCCCATTGGTAACAGAATCCGTGGAAAGACCTTTTGTATCAATTTTTTTGGGCTTAGGTGCCTTT
Source organism: Aplidium turbinatum (assembly GCF_918807975.1). NCBI lineage: Eukaryota > Metazoa > Chordata > Ascidiacea > Aplousobranchia > Polyclinidae > Aplidium > Aplidium turbinatum. Next base: position 261,627 of record NC_137488.1, read on the forward strand.
TTTCGTATATTGACTCGTTTTAAAGATGAAAAACAAAAGGTTCAAACCTAGGCAAATACCAAATTACCAGGTGACACCAAACAGGAATCAGAGAACAATAGCCAACAATGGCGTTTATGACAAATTAACTGTGTCTTTCAGCATGTGATCAAAAACTGATTTAAGTTTAACAATGTTCCAGTGCTGAAACATAAAAACAATATTAATAGATTAAAACACACATTTACCTACGTGCTCTTTCCATGGCGGACAAAAACTAAAATAATAAATTTATCGAAATCTACAAGGGGTCAGGCGTGCCTTGCGGAAGGCGGTAGAGAGCACCAACAAAACAAAAAAGGGAGCGAAGGAAACTGACCTCCAGTTTTGGTCATCAGGCAAGCCATGTCACCGAGAACAAAGAAACAACGCAAATTCAACGTAACGTAAATCAGCTAACCAAGTTACAAATTTTATCACAACTATAATCAAGAGGGCAATTGACCCGCCGGAACATTGCGGCCCCTAATTATGGCACATAATTCAAATAAAAGTTGTAGAAGGGTCGATTCAATACGCAAAAAGTATGTAGAAAGTATGTAAATTTCTGCGTAATAGCTTTTTTTCCTTAAGTCTGAACCATGGCTACCTGAAGATACGGCCTGATTTGTCACATTTTGCAAGATATTTCCAGGTTTTGCTAACTTTAGGCGAATTTTTAAATAGATATTTCTAAAAATTATATTTTTACGCTTTCTTTACTGTTTTCTATAGATGACACAATAGGTTTTAAATCATCAGATGTTGAAAAACAAAGAAAATTGGATTTCGAAAATTTTTGTCACACTGTTAATTTTTCAATAACAGTCTGATTCAGCGTTTTTCAACTTAAATTTTATCATTTTCTATTGCTTTCCCAAGGTAACAAAAAGCTTTCATATCATTAGGAGACAGCAAAAAGTAAAAAAATCTCAGAAAATGTCAGTCAAACACTAGCAATAGCTGTAATCAAAATCTGCAAAATGTAACAAATCAGGCCGCATCTCCAGGTGGCCATGTCTGAACTTTAAAACATTTGTCCAGGCAAACACTCACAATAGTAGGCTATTTCAATAAAATTTAATTTATGTCATGGAACCGGTTAGTGCAGTGGTTCCCAACCTTTTTTATCCAGTGGACCATTTTTGTCGATATTGAAATTTGAATTCCCCCCTTATAAATTTAGTTTGTTAAAAACTCGTTTACATTAATATTGTAATCTAAGTCTTGGAAGAACAACTAAACTTTCACTAGTAATAAGCTTTTTAGCCTGTAGGCCTAATATTCCTTTTCATACTAAAATAATTTAATTAATGAAGAACGTTGCTGAAAGGTATTTTATCCAAAGAATACATTGAAAATATGAGAGTCAATGCATTTAAAAGTCTGTGTGATGCTTATGATTTATTGTTTCGACAACTCATGAATGCTGGAAGAGCATTGGAAAGAGCACAACGAATATCATTCTCCACGTCTAATCTGTTTATCTATTTTGTTTTCATTTGCAAGAGTTGAAAAACCTGATTCATATAAGGTACTCTTCCCAAATAAGGCCCATGCCTAAATAAGGCCCACCCTTTCATATCTGGAAAACCAAAGCAAGCAAGGAACAGCTGTGGTAATCTAATTGGCTGCGATAATCATGTGAATGAACAGAAAAGTAATTTGGTTTCCTAGAAGAAACCACATGCCAGCAGAGTTAGTTGTAAATTTCTGAAAGCTATCTTGCATGAGTAAAATTTTGTTCAGTAGTAATCTATCTTCGTGTTTCCGTAAGTGGTGTTTGTTTTCTACCTTTGTTAGAGTTTCAGGATATGCTAAAGGGTATAAAGTTTCAACATGTATTGACGTATTGACTTTTCTTGGATAGTGTATTTAGGTACTTTACGTTAAACTGATTGTGAAGAGTTGCCCTAACAAGGCCCATAAAAATCAGCCATGGGCCTTATTAGGGCAGGTCCCCTTGGCATTCAATTGTGGGCTGTTAGGAGAAAGATAGTGCAGTTGATACTCCCTTATTGGCAGCTAACAAGCACAATTTCAGATCAAAACACCACCATCATGTGGTTAGGGCACAAAATAACTTGCATGTTTTGCGAAAATTGGGTTTCGCTTTTACTAGGATTTGGAATTTTTCGTTTGATAACAAGACTACTACGTACTGACCATGTCTTTGCTCCAAGTGGCGTCACCAACATTAACCATACAGTCGGTGACCAATCTCAGCTGCCATCACCGAGTCATGACATGTTTTCACAGCCACCAACAAGTTGTGGAATGTCTCCACAACCGTTAACAAGTCATGATTGTCTCCACAAATATTAACAAGTTATGGGATGTCTCCACAATAGTTAACAAGTCATGATATTTCTCCACAAATATCAACAAGTTATAAGATCTCTCAACAATCGTTAACAAGTCATGAGATGTCTCCACAAATATAAACAAGTCATGGGATCTCTCCTCAACCATCAACAAGTCATGGGATTTCAACACAGCCCCCCATATCAACACCATGTCATAGCATTATGGCTACACCGTCAGCAAATACCCTAAGCAAGAAGCGGGGGCAAAGAAAAAGGAGCATTAATATCGAGCAACAACTGTATCGAAGTCTCTGTTTGACACGTATGGAAAAGGAAGAGAAAAGGCAAAACGAAAGGGGAAAACAGAAAATATGCAAAGACGTCCAAGTGTAGGAGATTGGTGTTGCTCGGTAGGCCTATCTTTAGAAAATACAGTCTCCGACATGAGGCAACGTGAAAGTTGTAAAGTATGATATGCAACCATGAAGACTATGTTGGTTTAGCAAAATATGATGATGAATTTATATGCCCTGATTGTGATATGTAAATGTTTTACTGTTGAAAAAGAATTTCTTTGAAGAAATTTATTTGAACTTGTGATTGAAAAAAAAAACTTGTTTTCGCGAATTTACAATTGATTGGAAAAGAACTTACATGAACTCACTACGTGAAGTCAAACATTTCTTTCTGCGATAAACTATGGTAAAGTCTACGTTGTTTTTGGGATTTTTCACTGTTTTGATGTTGTGTATTGTTTTTTCCCTCAGTTAATGGTTCAAAAAGTTGAGTTTGGAAGGCTGGCCTTATTAAGGCAATGATGCCCTTTTAAGGCCCACTCAGAAGTAATTAGCAAATCAACTATAACTTTAAAACTGTGGTTAATATGTTATTAAAATCATTCTAAAGAAGTGCTTTAATGATGCTAAAACACAATAAAACACACATTGGTACCCGATTTTTTCATTTTATGATCAAATTGCGACAAAATCAAAAAGGCGGGCCTTATTAGGGAAGGGTACCTTAGATAAGTGGAAGCAAATGGAAGGATACTTCTCTGCCACTTTGGAATAGGAATTACACATTAATGACCCAAATCCAGTGATTGATTTTTCTCTGAATAAATCTCTTGCAAGAATCCGTTTTGAGTTCAGAAAATTCATCCTGCAATTTATCGGGAAGTTTTTTCCATCAGCAATGGGAATGAATTTCGTATTACATCAAGATCATCGTCATAAATTTCAAGAAAATTTCAAATAAATTACAATTCTAATGCTGTGAGATGTTGCAAAATCAATTCTTTTCCAACTCTAGAAGAACTTGCTCTTTGCCGTCAATAACCGGCACCGATAATAATTCTTTAAACATGGTAACATGTTCAATTGTTCATTCTAACTTTTCTCTTTCAATTATCAAGCTTGCTGGTGAAAGCTTCCAAAGCATCTTTAAATAATTCTGAGCGGTACTGGCATCTGCTCTTGGAAGGGCCACTCAAGCCAGGGTGGTCGAAAGGTAAAGGCCACACAAAACGTAGTCCCCCCCGCGACCAGGACAGCAGAGCCTTCCAGTACCTTAAGACAACCTCCTAATGACAGTGACATAAATCAACTACTCTCTTCCAACCTGCCTTGAGCCAGAAGGAAGCAGTAGCCTACAGTTTGTAAATTCACATGGTATCAATATGTCAATGATTCATGGATACAGATAACCCATGTTGATGCGCAATCTGCTTTGAACGGAGATGGCGATTGAATAAACACCATATATTGGTGTTTTTCCCTTGCATTTCAGAGTTAGTTTATTCAATGGACTAAACATATCAACCAAATAAGCAAGGAATCTAATCCATCTGTCTTCTTTCAGCAAAGAAACAAATTCCAATTTTATTTAAAGGTCAAAAAATAATTTAAACTCGTCTCTGAGCTCAAACACTTGCTTGGTTACGTTTCCTCTTGAAAGCCATCGAGTACTGTATTTAAATAAAAAAGAAGTAGGCCTACGTGATGGTCTGCATCCACGTCAGTGCACTGCACAGTGGCGTAAATAATCTGGAGTTAATCTAATAATAATTTCCTCCTTAACGCTCTAGTCTTGGCCAACTTACTAGGCTTAAAAAGGTTTACTATCCTATAGCCAAATTCCCCCCCTAGTGGGGAATTCCCCCCGGTTGGGAACCATTGGGTTATTGGAACCATACATATCTTACATATACAGTAGATATGCAACTCAGTGGTGCGTAACGATGTTTGAAGGCTAACAGCGTAGCTATAGCTGTATGCATGGACTTCAAATTTGGCACAGCAAAACAACTTTATTTTTAATATATTTTTTTTGGATTTTGTTTAAATAAAACTTTCTTCGTTTTCAAGTTGACGTATGGATTGCTTGTGATGACGTCACATTCTCGTTCGCATTGGACTGCTTTATGGAGATTCTGGCGATTGAAAACAAATCACAGTCACAGAGGGTACCTCTAAATACCCATTGTCAGGCATTGTCGGGCATTGTCTGCTTTTTGGGGGGTTGTGGAGCATTTTCAGGGGTTGTCGAACATTTTCAGGGGTTTCAGGTATTGTAGAGTAGGCTAACAGGTTTCAGGCATTGTTGGGAATTTCTAAGCATTGTGTAGGATTTCCAGGCATTGTCGATCATTATCAGTGGTTGACAGGCTTGTGAGGCATTGTCGAACATTTTCAGGCATTATCGAACATATTCAGGGGTTGTCGAACATTTTCAGGGGTTGTGAGGCATTGTAGAGTAGCTACTTTCAGGCATTGTTGGGAATTTCCAGGCATTATCTAAGATTTCCAGACATTGTCGATCAATATCAATGTTTGACAGGTTTGGTAGTCATTATGGAACATTTTCAGGCATTGTCCAACATTTTCAGCGATTGTCGAGCATTTTCAGGGGTTGTCAGGCATTGTAGAGTAGCTACTTTCAGGCATTGTTGGGAATTTCCAGGCATTATCTAGGATATCCAGGCATTATCGATCAATATCTGTGTTTGACAGGTTTGGTAGTCATTATGGAACATTTTCAGGGATTGTCGAACATTTTCAGGGGTTGTCAGGCATTGTAGAGTAGCTACTTTCAGACATTTGTTGGGAATTTTCAGGCATTGTCTAGGATTTCCAGGCATTGTTGATCATTATTAGTGGTTGACGGGTTTGTCAGGCATTGTCGAACATTTTCAGGGGTTGTCTAGCATCGACAATGCCTAGACAATGCTAGACAATGCCTTGAAATTACCGACAATGCCTGACAACCCCTGAAAATGCTCGACAACCCCTGAAAATGTTCAATCCCTGAAAATGTTCGACAATGCCTGAAAATGTTCCATAATGATAACCAAACCTGTCAACCACTGATATTGATCGACAATGCCTGGAAATCCTAGACAATGCCTGGAAATTCCCAACAATGCCTGAAAGTAGCTACTCTACAATGCCTGACAACCCCTGAAAATCTTCGACAACCCCTGAAAATGTTTGGCAATGCCTGAAAATGTTCTATAATGCCTAACAACCCCGTCAACCACTGATAATGATCGACAATGCCTGGAAATCCTAGAAAATGCCTGAAAGTAGCTACTCTACAATGCCTGACCCCTGAAAATGCTTGAAAATTTCCGACAATGCCTAACAACAAGCCTGTCAACCATTGATAAGTAGGTAAAGACCTTTTTTGGAGCTGTAGTTCCAGGACAAGCTGAAGTTTTCTTCAATTAATCTACTGAGTGTTACCAAAATGAAAGTCACTGCTGGCTACCGAAAGCTGTGCTATAGCAACTATTAGCCTAGTTATGGTGTGTTTCTGTGTACCAAACATTAAAATTGTCTTGGTTTGGCGGTTGGATCCGTGATGCTAATGAAGCTGTCTCAGCAGGGGGGAGGATGCCCCCTGCCCTCAAATTTTCTCTGGATGGGGGGCAATGGTGCCCTTTTAAGGTCATGTAAGCTACTGCAAATTTTGCAATATAGGCTAACAACTTCTGCTATTCGCTTTTAGCCAAATTATAGGGCCTATAGCCTACAGTAGGCCCACACAAATTATCCCGTGGACACATTTTATACTTTGCAGCAGATTGTGATGCTATGAATGTGAAATTTACCTTTCGTTTCTTGTTCAAGCTATTGCAATTATTCATCTGTGATCTGTCTCACATTTCGACTTTCATGGCTAATAGCGGGAAAACGAACGAGTTGCCCAGCATTATCGCTATATCTCATCCTAAAACTCTGGTCCTAAAATTGTTCCGGCGCCCCTCTATCTCAGGTTTGTAAACTGCCTACAACAAGCTTTAATGAGTCACTGGAAATAAGCTTAAATGATAGTTCCAATGATCATGAAACAGAAGTTGCATAACCTACGTGAAGAAAGATTATTGTCTTGATTTTTCATAGTAGGCTATTCTGTGAAAACTTGAAATATACGCCAAACAACATATTCCAAAAGAGCTCAAAAGCCACCACTCGCCAAGCCCAAACCGTACAATAATAGCCTACCTGGCCTACCATAGATACGCTAGCCAAGCTGGCAACCTTGATTGTTGATTGTGTCCATAAAGTCAGTCGAGCGTGACGATAATTCCACGATTGCTGAGTTGCATATCTATATGTAAGATATCTATGGTGGAACCATCATTCAGCGACTGGACTACTAACAAAATTTACTTTAAAATAATAACGTTCTTGTTGCATAACAATGAACAAGTATCAATGTTTCTTTTTCGGCTGCACTCAACCATCTTTAGTAGTTTAACTAACTGGCCTACATGGAGTGTGAATGCGACACGGTAATTTAAAAATTTAGAATGATGCATCAATATACTGTACTGAAGCAAGAAATCAAATTTTCTAAAAAAGAGGAACTCTCGCGAAACTCTTTAAACTCACGGATTACCCACTACATGTTCTGCGGAAACCCACCCCTGTTAAAAAAACACAGCTCAAGACAGAGGAGATATGGCCAGCACACTTTAAGCACCCTTAAACATGCTGCTTTAGCTTCCACACCAAAACTTGAATCAGCACCGCTTGATCTTGTCGTTTCTTCATTCACAAAGTCGGTGAACTGAGCTACCGCGACGGACAATTAGTTACTGAATTTTCTTCTATATTTGCCTGCAAGGAAGATTAGTTACAAGCGCGATGCTTATGGCTTACATATAATAATATTGTGATAGTGAAGTTCCTCGCGTGGTGGTTATTGGCATTGTGGACTCATACGTCTCTGCATACTTGAAAATAGCAGATGTCCTCCCTAGTATTGAACGGAATAAGACATTTAACAACAGCTTCATTGTCTTGAGACGTGGCAAAGTGGTTAAGAACGGCATGCTGCACACCGTAGTACAATCTAGACGAAAGTTCGATTTCCACTCAAGCCGAAGACGTCCACAATTCCCATCAAGTTGGAAGTTCGATTCCCGCTCAAGAAACATTCACCACTGATGATCCCAAACAAGAGTGCTCGAGGATCGCGTCTTCTATTTTTAAGCGGGGCCTTGATGAGTTTTCTTCATTTATATTTTAAACGGGCAAGCTTTGGGCTATCCAATATTCTTAACTCTAAACGGTAGCCTATTCGTACTAGAAATTTAAACAACCTATGGCAAGCTTATTAATTTGTTTTCTCTAGGAAACTAGTGGATTGGACATCCCGCATTTGTAGATTCACAAGTGCAATGAGTCTAGACTGGCAACATACTTCTTTTATTAGACTGGCAACATAACTTAACAACAAATAGTAAAGTTGCTAAACACTTGAACAAGCATAAGGTCGGGCTACCAATACCATGCTTGCAGCAACATTAAAGTATCAAGAGACCACAGCAGAACAGCAAGGATATAACAAGATGATGATTTAAACAAAATCGCGGCGCTACTGGTCGTCTCCTGCGATTGTCCGAACGTCACGCCATTGCGGTTGAAGTCATCCGTGCCACCAGCTTAAAACAATAAAAACACGGTTAGGTACGCTACTTGAAACACAAAAGCATGTTTACAGCGACCATAAATAAACAGATAACCTTTTGAACCAGAGTCCTCTACAAGAAACCATGAAAACATATTCCTGTTTTCTTTGTTCAACATCAAACATACAAGTAGGATAGGGAGCAATCTGTTGAGCTTCCTCTCTGTTCGAATGCAGCCATGGGTAGTTCTCGTCATTTACTTTGTCTTCTTCACCTGGATAGAATTGATTCCAATCTCCTCCAACTTTTTTCCCTCCTATCCAATTCATTATTTGCCCTCCATGCCGCTTCCTTACTTCAGCACCACCAATGGTGGCACCGAGTAAGTGGACGCCACACAGAAAAAGTATCAACATCCGCAGTGTCAATAAAGGATGCTTAATGATCTAATTGTTATCTTGTTTCAAACATCCTATCCTCGTGAAATTTATTTTTTACATGAAGACATAAGATGAAAAACAATGTGATTCGTAACCATGGAAAAGGAAGATGACATCAAAGGAAAAAATAAAAAAATTTGAAGCGGAATGGAGGATGCAGCAGAAATAAGTTTACAAGGGTTTATAAAGTATTCTAAATTCACAATGATTTTCTACTCTCCCTAGTCTGGAATTAACAATCCAAACATTAAGAAACCATCACACAACCAAAAGGACACAATCAGAAACATGACGTGATTTGATTGAGTTAATAGTAACCATGGATCTGAAAAAATTAATGAAGCATGGCTGCATTTAGGTGGCGTTGTTCCTAATACTACTTATACTAATAGGCTACAATTTGGGTAGAGAGGTTACTTTTTTTTAACCATAAACAAACATAACAGAGTAAGAACACAACATCTAACATTATAAAGTAATTTTGGTAAAGAGATAAATTTTCTTGAACCATAGACAAATATATTCTAGCAACCAAACGGCATTTAACATATAATGCAATAAAGTGAAGATAAATTATAAATTACGAACGTTTTCGACCATACACATTTTAGCCCTTATCAAGTAACAAAATGACTTATCCTATACATAAATTGAAAATATATAACTGATCTACATATACTGAAATAAAAAAAGAAATGCACAAGAATGAATGTTATGTTAAATACCGTGTGGTTGCTAGGATATATTTGTCTATCATAAAAACAAAATAGCAAACGTTTTCGTCTATGCATCTAGCCCTTATCAAGCATATAAAAGAAACCTAGTTTTGCTTAAAATAAGAATACTAGAGAAACATATAGTTTACATCTAAACATACATGTTTAGATGAGACCATATTTTGTTGTTATACTGCATGTTTCTAGTATTTCTTATTCAATGTAAAATTAGTTTTCTTTTATAGGCTTGATAAGGGCTGCATACATAGCCGAAAATATTTAACATTACAAAAACAAACTAGCAAATGTTTTGTTTCTTAACATGCAAAAAAAGAGCAAATAGTGTGTTGTTGCTTAGTTACGTTTGTTTATACTTAATGTCAGCATGCTGCACTAACTTCTGGCATGTTTTGTCTGCATTAAAATACTATGGCGTTGCTCAACGACATACAAACTATAAAAACACAGAAACCAAAAAAAAGTCCCACCTGCAAAGACGTCGACAGTGACACTTTCTTCTTTGGGATCAGCATCTTCGAATTCGAGCACTACAACAGGTGAAACAGTGAAAGGCTACGAAAGTTAAAATTTTCATTACTGGTACACTGTACAGTGTACACACGACGAACTTCTTCATCAAGAGAACTAACTTTCTTATCTTAGCCCACTCATATCCTTAAGCAAAGGCATTTAACACAATTTATCATGATTTAAAAAAAAGAAAATATCGGATTTAATAATAAAGTGTTAATTAAAATAGACAATACATAGGAATTTATTTTCACACGAGTCAGTTCAATCATAAACAGCTAAAAATCGATTTCGATCAGCTAGCAGCTAGATGATCTTCAGTTAAGCTGAAAGCAAACATCACAAAAAATCAAATAAAGAAGGTACGAAAGAATGAAAAACGTTTCACTCTTGTTATGTTAAATAATTGATGGAAAAGACTAACAACCAAAGGCAAAAAAAAAGAAAAATGGCACGAAATTAATGGTACAATTTTTACCATACTCTTTCGTGCCATTTTTCATTTGCTTTCAGCCTTGAAGATCGTCTAGCTGCTAGAAATCGATTTTTAGCTGTTTATGACTGAACTGACTCGTGTGAAAATAAAATCCTTTGTATTACAAGAAATGTAGCCGAGTCGTTCATATCAAGCATTGTTGTGGGTTTGACACCTGTCAGAAGATATTTCATTTTCTTGATTAAAACAGACAACGCATCAAACAACCTCCAATATATCAAATTTCTTGACTATCAAATCTACTATTCTTCAAGGGTCGGTCCTTGGCCTCTTGTTACATTGGGCAACAATTTATTTTTATTTTTTTGGAGAAGTTTTATTTGTGTCTTTCTTATTATGCTTTGGTGTTCTTGTACGTTGTACTTTTGGAGCCCTAGGTCAAAGAATAACCCAAGTTTTTCGTAGCGTCGCTTCATGTAATTTTTAAATTTATTTTTGAAACAAAAAACACTTCTGTAATACAATACGCGTCAGTTTAATTACAATAATTAGAGGTAAGAAAGGAGCTTGGTAGGTCAGCTTAGTTTGCACGAAGTTTAAGGGTTCGAGCAAACTTTAAAAAAAACTCAAGTTTGCGCATTCAAGCTCAGATTCCAGGATGCCTTACTCCAACTAGCCGTCCAGATAGATCAGCTGGTTAGCGTGTGACTTCTGGAACGAAAAAGCTTTAAAATCAAGCGGCGCTGATTCGACTCTCGGGGTGTGCGCTACAGCAACGCACGTTAACGACTGCTCTCCATTCAGCGGCATCTAATGGATGGAACAATTCCCCAGCAACAAGACTTCAACGATAGGAAACTTCACTCTGTCAATCGCGGTGACCGGGCCGCGAATTTTTTCCTAAGAACTTTCTGTCTCATTTATATATTTCGGTAAGTGTAAGAGTTTGTATTGTATTAATACCGTGTGAATGCAAACATTTTTTCATTGTTCAGTTCAGTGGTTTCATCATGTTTAGATGATGGTTTAATGGATGGTTTAATGGAAAGTTTAATGTTTAGATTTGTAACTGCAGGGCGAAAATTGGCTTCTGACTTTGAAAACCACGAAAAAAATGAATCGGTAAAAACAGCCGCGCGAGGTAACCAGTAATGGCTACACTTACAGAAATATGCAAAGGAGACAGAAAGTTCGTGGAAAAATAATCGCGACCTGGCCTGTGTCAGTGATTCAAAGCCTCTACAAGTATGCGAAACTGCCAGGATTAAGGCTCTGCATGAAGCTTTCCTAGTCCGAGGATAAAGACTCGATCAATAAATCAACTAAACATCTCCTGGAATGGGACCACACTGCACCATTCCCACATTTCTAGGTCTCAAACTAGATGAGTCCCTCACATACAAATCTCATATCGAAAAAGTAAGAGCTAAGGTGGCTGCCGGAAATTATATCTTAAGAATCGGATTGGGGTTGCCCTTCCAGCTGGAATAAGATTGACTGCTTATGCTATTCGGTTGCGAATATACTTGCCCATGGCGAGAACGGTCGGAAACGACATAAAATTGACCTCAATGTAAAGCCAAACTTTCCTTTGCCTTAAACCAACCAATGTCACGTCGCAGCACACTCTGTCTGGAATTTATCCTCCCAACACTAGAAGAAGCGTGACCAGCATAAAGAAAAGATCTTGTCAGGACATGGATTTAAGACACTCACTGCATGATCAAACTTCAGCAGGTAGGCTAGTATATATACTTCAGCAGGTATATTGGGATTCATGTCGTTTATATCCACGTTATCCACGTAACTGGAAACTTTTCCAGGCTAATGACGACAACCAGAAACTGCAGTTCTGCAGGTCACAGACAAAGAAGTCTGATATGCGTGACACCTCCCCTGAGCATGTGCCCTTGTTAGTGCAGGTATATTCTAACACCGTAAGGAAAGGCATCACGCTGCTACAGCTAAATGTAGAAGGCTTAACAACAGCAAAATTTCGGTCATTGAACATCTGATCAACACAACTGCCAACGCCACTGTCATCCTACTACAAGAAACACACGCAGTGGATTCTTCTAGACTTAAAATCACTGGTTATGAATTGGCCGCCTATACCCATAGCGCTATTCACGGAATTGCTACTTTTGTGCATAGCTCTGCGACATGGCTTCCCCTAGCCTCCAGCAAGGAATCTGATGAAAGAGAGTGGGCTGCTACAAAAGTTGACAACATCACAGTGGTTAACGTTTATAAACCACCCTCGACCAGACTATTGGCCGATTCTATTCTCTGTTATGGCTCACCAAGTATATATGCTGGTGACTTTAACTCGCACAGCACGGAATGGAGTTATGCTACCACCAATAGTGACGGATCTACAGAATTGGGCTTCCATAATCACAAGGGAACACAATTTTTGTTGACTTCGATCTAACAATTGTTTTTGACTAACTTTTGGGCGCTGAATCCAAAAATGACATCAGTTTTTTTCTATCACGTCACGTTTTTGAGCTAGGCACCCACCACTTTGTCTCATAACCCACAAAAAGTACAACATTTAAGACATCTGCGTTTATTGTATAAAACGTTTTAAGAACTACAAGCAACCGAAAGTAACTCCATGGTTTTCAAATAAACATTTGTACAGCTATATTCTATTTTTTAAAACGGATATTGCTTCTGCAGGACAAATAAAGAGCGACTTTTAGGGCAAAATTTACGCTTGTAGCTTTTCCTGGCATGTTCAAGCTATGGGCAGTCTCGCTTAATACTCCAGCAATAGTCAGCCAGCATATGCAAGTTTCATCTTCCCTGATATCTTTCCTCCATCACCTTCAGATCTTGGTGGAATCTTTCTCCTTGCCCATCGCTGATCGCACCAAGGTTTTCCGGGAAATTAGCAAGATGGCTATGCAAAAAATGCATCTTGATGCTCATGTTGTAGCCGAGTTCTTTGTAGCTTTCCAATAGCTTCTGAATAATTTCGATATAATTCTCTGCCCGTGTATTCCCAAGAAACCCCTTGGCAAAGTTTTTAAATGATAACCACGCATTTTCTTCCAATTCTGACATTGAACCACTGAAACGTTCATCTTTGATCAGTTGCCGAATTTGTGGACCATCAATTACACCAGTCTTAATTTTTTGTGTTGACCGGCCAGGAAAAGCCAAAACGAGGTAATTGAAACAGTTGCTTTCACTTTCAGTTGGCAATGCTTTAACGAATCGCTTCATTAGGCCGAGCTTTACATGGAGAGGTGGGAAAATAATTTTCTCTCTGTCAACAAGTGGCTCATGTAGAATATTGAGATCACCAGGTTTAAGGTCAGATCTCGGTAACAAAGCTGCTGTCACTTCGAAAGTACGGTAAAAACGCACTTTCTTTCGATCGCAAGTATGATACCTTCGCTCTTTTTCAAAGTAAATTTTTCTCATTTAACTTAATCTGGATGCTAAGAGTTCCAAAGCTTTTTTTCCTAGTTCTAAATCTCGTGCCAAATCATTCAACTCATGTTGATGTAATACACCACGTTCTGAATCGTCTTCAATTTCAAAATCTTCATCACTAGGCCTGCCATCACTAAAACATTCATCATGATCCAAATCTTCGAGCGTAGGTGTTTGAACGAAAACTGGAACTAGGATTTCAACTGAATGAGGCACTGGACATATAGCTGATGGAAGACTTGAATACTCAATTTTACGTTTGTTTTTCTTTTTATACCCTGAAGTTTGCACCAAGCAAAAGTAATTGTGTAGACTAATGATCTTTGGGCTCTCGCCACAAACCATGGGTCTACCGAATGCCAATTTGTCACGTGTTCTCTTGGTCTACATCCGCAAACTCTCGATACACTGCTTGCATACCTTGTGGGGTGCCCAAGACTTATTTTGATCACCAAGTTTTATTTTTAAAATATGTGAAGTAGGCTTGTTTAACAAATGACGTCTTTTCTTTGGCTAAAAATAGTAAAACTGCTGCAAATATAGCAAAAGGAATCCGGATTATTTAGACACTGACGACGAGAAACAGCAGACGCAGACAAGATAGTATTCTAACAAACAAACATGTAGATTGTAGTACATAGCCTACATGGTTGAAAGCGGAAAGCAACTAACTTCAATTTCATCACGGTAATCTAGTTTCGTTGGATGATTACATCCTCCTACCAAAAATGGGGAAATAGCCTAGCATCCACCTAAATCGATGCATGTGCCTTTTTTACTTAATAATTCAGTTGAACCTCCTTGTATATAACTTACTATATGATTAGCTTGTGCATTCCTTTTACGTATGGAAAAGCAACACGGCTAAACTCGTGAAAAGTTGCATATTTTGGATGTATGCTGTAGAGCAAAAACTTGACGTGATAGAAGAAAACTGGTGGCATTTTTGAAATCAGCACGCCGGAATTAGCCTAAATCAAGTGCAAAATCAAAGTCAACAAAAAAAAATTTCAAAATTGTTCCCCAGTGTAATTAATGCAAAAGTGCTTCACGACCCAAAACAACCCGACAGTTTTTATTTCAATAGATGGGGAACTACTTCAAACTTTCAGCTTCAGTAATGGCTATTCTCAAACCAAAAAAGCCTGGCGATGGCAGCAAGAGCTATAGAGTCTAGACCAGTGTTTCCCAACCTGGGGGTAAATTACCCCCGGGGGGTAATTTGCCTGTTTTTGGGGGGTAACGAGACCCGATTTAGAAACAGTGAAGGTTGTGAACTTTATAAAAGATAAGGAAT
Source organism: Aplidium turbinatum (assembly GCF_918807975.1). Lineage (NCBI taxonomy): Eukaryota > Metazoa > Chordata > Ascidiacea > Aplousobranchia > Polyclinidae > Aplidium > Aplidium turbinatum. The sequence goes on from NC_137488.1 coordinate 276,735, forward strand.
TGAACAGCCGTCTTTTCAAGGAACTGTGCAAGAAGAAGGGAGAAAGATACGAAACATTACTGTAGCCTACCACACAGAAGTACGATGGCTGTCTCGTGGCAAAGTGATAACCCGCCTGGTCGAACTTCGTGAAGCTGTCCATGTTTTTCTGATAGAAAAGAAGTGTGACTTGGCTGAATACTTCTCTTACCAAGAGTGGATTTCCCAACTGTGCTATCTGGCTGATATCTTTGGTAAATTGAAAAAAGTTAATCTTTTAATTCAAGGCAAGAATGTAATTGTGATCGACACCAAAGTAGCCGTAGCATCATTTATCGCGAAGGTTAAATTGTAGAACAAGCGAGTTGGAAGAGGCACAGTGGCGCAGTTTCAGACGCTTGACATGTAGCCTACTTCAAAGGCAATGGACTTGAGTTGACAGTGGCGGTGAAGGAGGACATAGCTGACCACTTAAGCCAGCTAGCCGAGAAGATGGACATGGACATTGGACAACTACTTTCCGAAATTGGACACGGCTAGTCTCCAATGGTCCACTGAGCCCTTCACATGTGATGACAGCCAGGTGGATGATGACGACTTTCTGACCAAAGAAGAATTTATCACTCTCCGATTGAATGAAGCGTTGAAACTTGATTTCAAGGGGAAAGGTTGGAACCCTTCTGGTTTAACAGACTCCAGGACACACCAACATTAGCGACACAGGCATTAAATATCCTGACATCTTTTTAAACAACGCATCGGTATGAACAAGGATTTTCAACTGTCTTAGGAATGAAGACACAGAAGTTCGTTCGCTTGGATGTCGAAAGCGACGCAAGAATTGCCCTAAGTAGGCGTACCACAAAGCCCAGAATCACAAAGCTGGCGGCTGAAGTCCAGGCCCAACGTTTGCATTGAATGTTTACCACGCATTTTTATCTTGTGTTCAGTATTGTATTGCATTTTGATTGTCATAGTTAGCCCTTTGAAATACATAGCAATAAACACTTTTGTTTTTGAAAATTGATCGTGGGGGTAATTGGCTCGCTTCAGGGTGGAGATTAGGGTAACAGCCAAAAAAATGTTTGGAACCACTGGTCTAGACCAATATCTCTCATTTGTGTTCCATTTAAACTCCTAGAACGACTGCTTTTCTTATGTCTTGAACCTATCATTGAACCTCAACTACCGAAGGAACAAGTTGGTTTCCGTCATGGACTATCTACTGTTGATCAAGTTGTAAAACTCACAAGTTGACTTCTAGAAGTGGATTTGGATTTTAATTTCTAAAATCCGTACACCTCTGTCAAGAAGGTAAACGAGATAAAATGAGAATAAAAAAATACAAAAATAATGTGCAACGAGGAAGAAATAATATATACGAAGTTATCGAAAGAGTATATAAAGAACGGGCCTGGAAGAGTATACGATATACAGTTAGGTTTTATGCGAGGAAATTGAAAAACGGATGTATCACGGTTCCTTCTATTTCTTAATCGGAGACTTTGGAAAGATTGATGACGTAGTTTTTTGGAATATCAAACGTCGTCGAATAGTTGTAGCCTACTGGTGAGATGTTAAATGAAAGCCAGAACTTTAACTAATGGTTCAGCACTTCCAACAGATAATCAAAATAACTGCGAACAGCAATAACTTCTCCAGTTATTCAATCAGCTTTGATTACAATAATATCAGCTACAATTCTACAATACAGTCACAAGTCGTGACCGAGAAGAGATTTGAATGAGAATTGATATTTAATCATTCTTTATTACAGAAATACATGGAAAATCAGCAGAGCCCTATTGACATATGCATTTCGCTCTAACTGTAGAGCATCATTAGTGCCTAAAAAGCAAACATGAGAAAGCATTACCTAGAAACTATCACTAAATAAATGAATCTGCAGTAGCCCAAGATACTGGCCAAGACTAACTGCCAAGACTAACTGGTAAAATACTGCATAAATCATCATCAACAGTATCATAGCCGATGCAGCCTTTGATGAACTAGACGCTCAGTTCGTAAATTTTTCCAGTGTTGCCTTTGTCGCGCAGTGTCCCAAAGTGTTCTTGGTTGCCTGATTAATGTATTGAAATTGGATATAAATGTCGTTCGTTATCTGCCACAAGCACGTTTCCCGAGAAGGCGGCCGCTTAGACAGAGATTTTCGAAATTTTCTTTTCTGATAATGAGACCAAAAAATTTGAGTTGCCTTTGAGTTATGTTGTTCAATAGTTCCTTATCTTGATGTACCTGGTTTAAAACTTCTGCATTTGTGATGTGATCAGTATATGAAATCCTCGTCATTACATCATCCTCGAAGACGAGGGATAGCCATCAATCATATGAAATCCTGAGCATTCTTCTGTAAAACCACATTTCAGCTGCTTCAATGTTACGCCTAGTTTCTGTGTTGAAGGTCCATGTTTCACAACCATACTGGAGAACAGACCACACTAACACTTTGAGAAGTCGCACCTTCAGAAGAATAGAAAGCTTGCGATCCAATAGAATAGGTCGTAGTCTATTAAAAGCGTCTTTACCTAGGCCTATTCTTCTTCGTATCTCTTTCTTACATCGTCTGGGCTACATCAACTTTCTTACTGCGTAAATAAGTTCGGACAAAAATTGATATTATTAGAGCTGCTCTAATAATATCAATTCTCATTCAAATCTCTTCTCGGTCACAACTTCTAATAACATCAACTCTCATTTACTGATATTCAATAATTTCAACTTCACTCTAATGCTAAGCCAATTGCGCCATTGCGGTACTCAGTATAGCCGGTTTGTTTTGACTAGTAGCTTCCGTAAATTATGGTAATGTTACGTCACAAGAACTCATTATTCTGGTCAGATTTTGCCAGACGTAAATATGTTTGTGACGTCATAACAGCATACATTACGTCGGACTACACCAGTGTTTCTCAAACTTTTTTAATCCATCGTCCCCTTTTCGTTATTAAAATAAAATTTCGCCCCTCTAATTCTGTCAAGCAAAATAAACATTGATAATAGAGCGATAGACAAATTTAGTTTTGGGAATTTAATTAACGAAATCGACAGTAACATGATAATGTTCAATGGGATGGATGAGCTTGGCGACTTTTACAAAGTTTTGAAATGTTTGGCGACATCTTCGTAAGATAGAGTCGAAGATCAACCCATTTTTGAACTAGCAAGCGATTTCTTTGCTTTGAAAGCATCGATGTCACAGCCGAAAAACCCTTTTCAACCATACACGAAGTAGGAAACGATAAAGTCCACATTCTAGCTTCTTTCCAGAAAAGATCATATTTGCCAGCAACCTAGCACCAAAACAAATCGTATCGATCATTTCTGAATTTCACTCTTGACTTATCATCTGTTTGCATATCAATGAACTGCTCTTGAAGTTCCACTTCTCCGTCTGTGGGTTCGGTAGAAAATTGTTGTACCACCTCGTTTGGAACATGGAGGTCCACGAGATCTGCAAAGCGAAGTTTCATGTCTTTATGAAGCATGTCTAAATGTGAGCAGTATTTTTGCCGTTATTCTTCTGTAATAACGTTCTCGCTCAAATTGGGAAACTGAGTTAAGACATTTCGACCCAAATTTTGTTTGCAAAAAGATAGCTTTGCAATGAATGAGGTAATCACACTTTTGCACTTGAGAGTTATCATTTCTCCCTGAAGTTGTTCCAACACGTCAGAACTTATTTTGTCAATACGACGCTGAACTGTGTCGTTGCAGGTACAGCCCTCAAAATTGATGAAGCATTTTGTTGCATAACTGTTTCGATGGTTTCTTTTGCAGCTGGCAGAATAAGATCTCTGCCAATAGTATGAGGTTTCGCCGTTTTTGCAATGAGCAAAAAACGTTATAAGAGGCGATAAGACCATTTTCCATTTTCGTGTCAGTCCTGTTAAAGAGATTTTGGATAGTAGGCTGCTTTGCTTTTTTATCTTTAAGCTTCCTAAAGTCGCAGCCAATTTTGTTTAGATGCTTTCTTTTGAGGTGGTCATCGAATCTACTTGGCTTCATTAGAAAAGACGGCATCGCACACCAGACACATTGGTCGACTAGAATCATGCGGGGCAGTAGTGAAGCCATATTTCAAATGATTTGTGTCATATTGCCGCACTTTTACTTTCCTAATCTTTTGCAATTTAGCAGGAGGCTGAGATGAGTTATCCTTATCTGATGATGTTGAAGACATAATGGTTTGCAGAGTATTGGTATCTGGAGACTTGATCAAAAATATATCACTTGAAACTTTTTATCTAAAATCTACGTCTATGTCTAAAATGTAATATCTACTGTATATCTAAAATCTAAAAACTTCTGTCATAGCTTTTGCCTACTATAAAATTGGAGATAAAATTCAGAATTCTATCAAATCAAAATTATGAAGCCACTTTATTACTTCCCTTTGTCTGCCACTATAACCCATTGACAAGTCTAGCCCAGATTTTTTCTGTTGAACGTTTCTAACTCTCAGCAGAGAATGTTGGGTTATTATTTAAGAAGCCTGTTAATTCTGTTATAATCGAAACTTGTTGAATTGAAACCATCACTTACTGACAAGCAACCTACTACATTCACTGTGATCAACTACTAACTACCGTACATGCTGTTTAAGACTGCTTCGCTTAACACTGACCCGAGACTTAATCGTAACTTACGAGTGTGAAAACCAGAGACAAAATTCGGAGGTCTCTGGCCTTAGCCACGAGCTTGGCTGGCCTCGGCTGGTCAAGCCTTGGCTTCGAGGCTTTTCCCTGGCCTCGGACTGATGAATAAACTGGTGGATAACCTAGCTCAGGTGTTGGCGTTGCAGTAGTTGAACGATATACATTGATCCTAAACTACTGAAAATTACCGCTGATTTTGCATGTCTGTCTCTTGCAAATTGTGTAATGCACGCCAAAACAATGGCAATATTAGGGAATATGAAAGAGCACTGTGACGTTACAATAAGAGATAATTTTGCAATGAATTGATTAGATTTCAATAGCTTCAAGTGATAAAGTAAACTTTTGCAAGATTGTGAGATGTTGTTCCTCTATATAATTGAATTGGTGGTTTATAAAAGTTTATAGGAGCCTACCATGAGATGGAACATGTTTGGACACATTCTGATACTTCACCAGGACTCACCTCCCAAGAAAGCCCTTGAATTTGCGATAATTGGCAGCAAAAAGTATCAAGGCCGAACCGGACGTCACCGTACCAACTTATTACAACTGCTGAGATCTGACATCAGAAAAGCTGGCCTGGGATCCCTGCTCAGCATACCACATCTCCATCGATTGCAAAACATCGCAAAAGACAAAACAGAATGGAGATCCTATCAACCTTGTTGAAAGACTGATCGAAGCCAGCGGATGCCAAACGATTTGGCTACACTGGCGGCGGAGACAGTTACAATAATAATACCATAGTCATAGTGCATAGAACTGATTAGCGGGTTGGACTGTTATTGGTGGTTTGATAAATTCGCTAGCCTGGCACCCACTTTGAGAAACACTGGACACTATTCCTTCAAGTTAGTGAAGTATCTCTAATCACACCTACACAAAATCAAATCTTCTACAGTAGAAGCAAATTGCGCAATAAGGATTTCGTAATTAAGGATTACCTTCGGACAGTGATTGATAATAACATCTCGTGATAACGACACAATTAAAATAGCACACTTTGTTCAAAAACATATAATGTAGCCTGCCGCCTGGGATATACCTATTGATTGTAACGAGATGATATTTGTAGTGAGGCAATGGATGAAAAGTGTAGAAAAGCGTGAAAACTTTGTATTTTGTTTTTGCTGAATTTTGGAGAAAGCTTTCAACCGTTCCCAGAGAATGCAAAAAATGTCATCGGGTGAGCCTTCAGGAAGACAAGAATAATGGAGTGGTACAGGCCCGTAATTGCCGGGGGGGCTTGGGGGGGCAATGCCCCCCCAAGCTCAAAGTAAGAGATACATATTGTAGACTGAGCTAAAACGTTTACTTCAATTCTTCCCTTGTCCCTAGGAGTAGGTTGTCATGACGAGTATGCTTAGTGACTACACATTAGGATGAGTAGCTAAGAGTAAACGATATATCAAGGGACTTCATCAATGCAAACTCTGCCAGGCAAGCTACATTTGGTTTTCCAAATGAGTTATCCCAGACCCAAGACTTTCTATATTTAATTTGTTTTGATTCTCATATGTCACTTTGTACAATTATATTGCTTGTAATTTTGTAGCTGTTATGTACTGGTAGGGTAATAGTTATAGGGTTATTCCAGACAGATTGCACGATAATGATTTTTAAATTTGGATGAGTTTTTTTGGCAAGGCATCTCAAGGTAAAAGCAATTACAATGGAGTAAGATGCTGGTTTTGGAAATATTGTTCATGAATATCTCTTAAAAACAAATCCATCAACATTGGTATTGGTATCAGCTTGGATAGCTGTTCGTCGTCGTCGTCTGAGCTTCTGGGGCCGAGGGTCTATCCTTTTACCACCCCAGATTCACGATGTTCCCGGACTACACTGGAAGGCTGCTAGAGAGCAGCCAGTCTTTAGTTTCATCATCCATGACGCGCAGACCTTCCACTCCGTTAGGTGGCTTGAAGATGGTACAGTCATTGATGATGTGGTCTGCGGTCTGTTCCTGGGCACCACATTCACAGGAGGAGGAAGAAGCCATTCCCCATTGGTGCATTGTTGAGCGGAAAAGCCCGACGCCCGTACGGAGACGGTTGAGGCGCACCCATGCCTGTCTCTGTAGTGTCAGGCTCGTTGGTCAGGCCGATGGGGCGTGTGTCGGCGTCGGGGATGAATGAATGGAGTCTGGTAGTGCTTGACCTCTATTCAAAATTCCATTTATGGTCCGCCCAAGTAGCCGCAGAGATGTCTTGTTCATCAGCTTCGTTGATCAGAAGCCGAGCGGCTGGCACGAATGGGTGTCTTGATTTCAGTCGGCGGGGGTGCCCGTTTGGGAAGGCAAAGATCTTGTGGTGGAGAAGATAGTTAGGCTCCAGTGACCGTCGACCGAGGGACAGAGTGGCTTCTTCGCGACGAAGCTCAGCAGGTTGGATGCCAGCGAGAATGGGGAGATTGTCCAATGGTGTGGGACGCAGGCATCCGGTCACTGTGCGCAGAGCGCTGTTTATGGCAGTGTCGATGTTGTGGCAGTGAGCACTGCGGCACCAGACAGGTGCACAGTACTCTGCAGAAGAGTAGACAAGGGCTAAGACTGCTATTCGCAAAGTGTCAGCCCTCGCCCCCAGCTAGAGCCTGCCAGGCGCTTCAGTAGTGCAGCGCGGGATGTCATTTTCTTGCGCAGTGACACCAAATGGTGGCGGTATGTGAGCGATCTGTCTAGTGTCACCCCAAGATACCTTGGCTCGGGGCAGAAGGACAGAGGTTTTCCGTTGTTGTGGACATGTATCTCACGATCAGCTTCCCGATTGTGTAGGTGGAAAGCTGCTGCTACACTTTTAGTTTCGCTGAGTTTCAGTCGCCAGTTCTGGAGATAAGCTGAGATGGTTTGCATGTCCTGGCTCAATAGATTTTCCCACGACTTTGTGGAGTGGAGAATTGCCAGATCGTCCGCATAAGCGTATTTTGTGGAGACCGTGGTTGGCAGGTCGTGGGTGTAGATGTTGAAAAGAAGTGGAGCCAGGACCGACCCCTATGGGACGCCGTTTTTCAGGCGTCTCAGTCTGCTTCGCCGTGGATTGCCGGTGGTGAGGGTGAAGCTTCGATTCCTGACAAGTTCCATAATCATATGGACCATATGTCGGTCAGGAAGCAGGCGAAGCAGTTTGTAAGTAAGGCCGCGATGCCACACAGTACGTAGGCAGCTGTGAGATCTAGAAAGACAGCGCCGGCCTTCTTTTTTGCCTCAAAGCAGTCCTCGATGTCTTGGGTCAGCAGTGTGACCTGATCTACGGTGGATTTTCCGCGCCGAAACCCAGCTTGCTCTTTTGGAAGGAGCGGGTCGATGATTGGGTTGACGTGGGCATAGATCAGCCTTTATAGGATAGCTGTTAGTGTTTTTTGACGTTTACTGCCGAATATTACACCCCAAAGGGGATAAATTGGTTTGGTGGAGACCTGTACCAGACAAAGTCACGAGGGTCATTCCTGACAAAGTTGTGTGTTAAAAATATTGCATCTATTCTATTCTGCAATCATTTTGGCTGGAATTACCCATGTTTTGGCTGGAATTATCCCAATCATTCGAAATTACTGCTATCTAGCACCTTGTGACTTTATAACATATGCCGTGCCTTTGCCAGAAAAACCGCAAATTAGACTCATTGCAACTACAACTGTTATGTGCATAGCCTTTTACTTCGCAACAGCTTTTGAGCCCCCCCAAGCTAAAATGTATAATTACGGGCCTGGAGTGGTATGTAAGAGTAGTAATGAAAATGTATAAGAAAGGTGAAACAGTAGTAAAACTCGAAAATGAAATGTTAAGTTGGTTCCAAGCAAAAGTGGTGGTGCCCCAAAGTGCAGTACTAACCCTTTCTCTTTGCAATTGTTATGGAGGCTTCAACAGAAGTTTGAGAGTTGCAAAACAAACCAAGCGGCTATTTATAACAAGTTTGCTGGACCAGAAGCTTCCAGAGATTAAGGTAAATATTACATAACAATTCAATCTTCTGGTCAACAACAAGAAGTTTTCAGAATGTTACAAAATTACATACACGAAATTCCAAGAAGCAGATTTCATAATAACAGATTGCGTAACTAAAGGTTACTATCGGTCAGTAATCGACGAAACACCACAACAGAATTACGCAATAGAATAGTTCACCCATTCCAGAACAAAAATGTAGCTTACCGCCCGAGCTACACGTATTTTTTGCAGTCTAAAATGTTTCCCAACCCATATGCTAGTGAAACATATTATTTTCAAACAAAATCAATTCTTAACCAAATAGAAACGTTTAAGATATTAGATTGTTATAAACAACTTAGATACCTACCCGCATCGTCACCATAAGCGGTGATCTGTAACCTGTTTCGCTGCTTCACGGTGAGGGCATTGTAGAGATTCTTTCTGGCGATGATCGCAGCCACATTGGTAACACCAGCAGCTCCTAACTGCGCCTCCGACATGGCGTTCTGCGGAAAAAGTCTACCAATAAACACGAGAAGTGGCTACGTCCTACGAGCTACTATAACCACCACACCCATTGGATATAACCAACGCAGTGCGGTCTAAAGTGTCATTTCATCGAACTAGATACCGCCTACAGGTTTCCAATGGGGTGATGTGTTGGCCACAACCTCACGATAGACCACGTCTGAAAACCAAGTTTGGTTTTGTGGGCATCACATTGTGATGGCCTTCAGCAACCAGCTGTTGTTGTGTAATAATACCGTAAAATTATAAAATAACATCTTGCGTTGATACCATTATACCCTAACATTTTCAAGTACATTTAGCATAAGGTGGAATGTTGGCCGTCAGGCTGGTCAGAGATTCCAAAAAATAGCGGTTTGAAATATCTCATGATCTCACGGTATTCTCTTTCGCAGGCATTAAATTGCATCCTCAAAGGTGGACTAAAAATATTAACTCGGGCATAGGCCTGAATACGAAAGTACAATTTTGAGAGTTTATTGAGTGATTGTGTTCTAAAAATGAAAACAATTGTCTCAGAAATAAACCGGTTTTATGTTTGTTATGCTTCTTACTTTAAATCTGAGAGGATCCACAAGCTGGATGGCACCAAGGCTAAGCAGCGGCATGTTTGCCACAGAAATCAATCTGAGGTCTTCTGTTTGCATACCAGCTGCGATATAATAAACACATGAACTGACAGAAAGCTTTTACATTGGTCATTTAAAAGTGAAAGTGGCATCAAGAATTCTTTCTGGCGATGAGGGCATTGTCAATAAAAATTGCACCAACAATAGCATCCACCGATAGTTTATTGTCGTTAACTGCGTTCAACTGAAAAAGTGCCATTAAGGATCATATATTCAATTGCCAAACTTGTTTTAACAATAAACTATCCCCGGAGACTTTTACAATTGTACGTAGTCGTAGATACTTAACCAAATTTGACACTAAAATGTACGAGACTTTGCTCATAAAATCCTGCAATCCTCGCCTCAATATGCTTCAAGAAGCCTATCGCCTCAAAGTTATTTTCAGCAGACGCCTCGTCTGCTATACGTCTTCACTTAATTGTGCGTCATGTGATATGTTTTTTATGCGTAATAAACCGTCGTGTGATGTGTCTCTGTGAATTTATTTTTTCAATTCATTGTATGTAGATCAGTCATGTATTATTCAATTTAACAACTTTAAGTTTAACTTTAGGAACGACGAAACTCTTTGGATAAACACGGGTAATTACTGAGTTCATTGTTATAAGGTATAAGATTAACAAGTTATCAATTTCACAATGTGATAGCGCCATCTCTGTCCTGAAATTGAACAATTATGTCACGTTATGAAAGAAGATGAATCAAACTCCATCCTGCTAACAACCTCCAACCCTGCTAACAACTTGCGCACATCTAAGAAAAGGAGTCATAAAATTTTATGGTTTAATCCTCCTTTCAGCTTACGTTACAAGTTGATAGCAACATTGGTAAGGAATTTTTCAGACTCATTTCCACCCACTTTTCGCCCCATCATAGATTACATAAAATATTCAACCGTGATACTATTAAGCTAAGCTATAGTTGTACTCTGAATGTTGCAAGCATCATATCCACCTACAATAAGGATCATATATTGCAGGCAGATAATAATGAATTATCTCAGCCTGGTTGCAATTGCAGGGTGAAACCAGGTTGTCCTTTGAATGGGCAATGCATGCAGAAGGCCGTTATTTACAAAGCCACCATTGATAACAGTCCAAAGGTTCTAAATTCCCTTGGCTGTTGTGAAACGACTTTTAAAAAACGTTTCTCCAACTACAAATGTTCCTTCTCGGATAGGTCTAAACTAAACAGCACGAACTATCTAAGGCGGTTTGGGACCTTGAGGACAGGGGCGTTGATCCTAAAATAGCATGGTCCATCCATAGCTGTGCTCAGCCTTACAGTGGAGGTGGTCGCAATAATTGTGGCCTCTGTCTCGCTGAAAAACTGGCCATTCTAAAGGCCGATTGTAATCACCTTCTAAACAAACGTTCTGAACTGGTGGGTAAATGTCGTCATCGCAACAAATTTAAACTCAAATACTTCGAAATAAAATAAATTTTGTTTGATTTCTACATGTAACTGGAGGTTATGTCATCTTTATTGCATTTTGCTTCTTTGTGACGTCACATGTGTTGGTATTAATCTGCTTGGCTTCCATTTTATTTTCAGGTATTACCGATTTGTTGCTTTTGCATATATTTCAGGACCTTCTGATGATCCTCCTTTTAAGGTGAAACAGGCTGTCAAGGGTTTAGAGACTAATAACTATATCTGATTTAATTCGCTCTGCTTGGCTTTTTACTTGGCATTGAGCACTTTTTGTAGTATTAACAGTATTTATTGTTTTATTATTCAATTTATGTACTGTATAAGATCAGTCATTTCTTATCGTACTTGATAAGGGCTGCATGTATATGGTCGAAAACGTTCTTAATTTATACTTGATTTCTCACTTTACTGTGTTATGTTAAATGCCGTGTGGTGGCTAGGTTGTATCTGTCTTAGCATGATCATTTGTCGTTTCTGCAATTATGACTACAATTACGTAAAATTTTCAATAAATCAAGTCGAATTTATTGCTAATCGTGCAATTGCAATTACTCAAACTCAAAAACTTCAGGTGTGTTACCAAAAACTTAAGAATTATATCATAAAAACCCATCAATGTTTTGAAAGTCACAGAATAATTAATATTCTGTGCATGTACTCCAGCAGACGACAGAGCAAACAACCGACCGGATATTGATCCCATCGCCTGCAAAAGAGCCCCATCTGGTTGACCGCTCTGAAGCTCCACCAGTGAATATAGCACATCTAGCTGGTCTCGACTGTAGCAAGTAATCTTCCCAATGTCCTTCAATGCGTCACTGGAAAGTTACGCATGTCATGTTAATCTGATGTGTCGTCTTCGCACTGCAGCAGTCAAATAGTAACGTAGTAACGTAGTGGTTCATAATCAGTTCTGTAACTAAAAATTGATAAAACAAATAGTTTTCATGCGGGATGGTGTAGTTAGGAAAACACCCTAAGATGGCTCACGTTACATGAGTGATGAGTTTGCAGCGGAAGCGTTGTTGTTAGCAAAGTGAATGCTACAAACTGTCAATCTTTGCATAGCTGCTTGATATAAGCATAGAAATGTATTCACATATCAGTATATACCGAGGAAAAAAATTTCAGGTTATAATTTGCATTTATTTTGACGTTTCGTCAATCAGACTCGACTGACTTCTTCAGGGGGATGGGTCAGGTAGTGAATACCTGTCTAGCATGGCAAAACACAGGACCATGTCGCTGTAAATCAACTAAACATGCAAATAAAATCAACTTCAAAACAAAATTATCGCGAGCAAATTTTACAACTCAAAAAGAAATTTAAATGTTATCAATCAACAAAAAACTTAAATAAGAGCAAAGAAAACAAAAATGCACTTTAAAATTTTATCTGAGCTTGTACAATTAATTTACCACACCTCTGTTGATTGAAATAATTGCTTTGTTTCTTTTGATGTTGTGAGCTTATTACCTCTGTTCTTCTCATACAATGTTTGCAGGTTACTTCCAAATTACTTACGCGAACGCACTGATGATGGCTATCTCTCGTCTTCGAGGATGATGGTCTTCGCAATAAGTCTTGCGAAGACGCCTGTGCGTGGGTTGGTTAACGTGGACTTGATGGCACACTCAACAAGCACACATAAACTTGACAAGGCCATCAGATTTATTAAATGGCAAGGCAAGCCAAGACGATTGGAGCTGGTGACATGCTGCAGTCTTCATCCGCCTTCACAGTCGCTGCTTGGTTGACATCATTCGCCTGTTCCGCCGTTGGGTACTTTGGACAACGTTTTGTCTGGCCTCTACCTTTCGACCAATCTGGCATGAGTAACCCTTCTGGGAGCAGTTAGCTCCGCCATTACAAATCTAGAGGTCACGGGGACACTGAAAATCTCTTATCACGTTAAGTTAGTAGTCCGATGAGAGAGACAACAACATGTTGGATTGGGAAACATGAAGTGTCTTTCAAATATCAACCCCCTGAAAAACCTACACTTTGCAAGTATGTCATAACTTCAGATCACAAAATAGCATGAATCAATGTTAAATTATTCAAGTTGAAAGTGATTATAGAAAACTTGGTTTACCAACTAAAAGCCTCATGCACTGTAATGAACCAAAATGATGGCAATGTTTTCCTGCCATTTACAAAAAAACTATTGTAAGTGCTTGTTTGGCGTATGTCAATTGGTTTCATACTGATTGCAAGCTGTGCAGTGTGCAGAGGTATGCGGAGAACTTGATTCTTCATGACTCATTCTGGTCACTCTCCCTCTTTGCTCCTATTTTAGTTTGCATGTTAGTTGTTTTACTGCAACATGGTCCAGTGTTATGTCATACTAGACATGTAGTAATTAACTGATGTAGTCCCCTGAAAAATCAGTCTTGTTTGATTGACAAAACGTCAGAATGAATGCAGATTATCACCTGAAAAACCTTGTGATAGCTCAACTTAATTTACAGCAGAAAAGTGTATCGTGTTATCAAGACTCTTTGTATTAGTAGTTTTGTAAAGCCTTCTATTTATAAAGCTGCAGCACCTGATAACTTGTCCAGGCAAGGAGAACATGTTGTTATCATCCATCCCACAGAAGATATTTCCTAGCCCAGCTAGGTCCTGCGCGGTTAGGGCTTCGGCCGTTTTCCCTTTAAGCCCCATAAAGCGATCAAAGGCTGAGGTGCGCTGAACATCAGCAAATTAAGAAAACAAGTGAGTTAAAATAACCTGTAGAAAAATACATATCTGTGTTCTCAACACTATGACATTCATCGCGCGCTGCGCTGCTCAAGCGCTTAGCAGGCTCCAGCTGAAGAGCAAGGGTTGACACTTTGCGTATAGCAGTCCTCGCCCTCGTCTACTCCTCAGCAGAGTACTGCGCAGTGACTGCAGTATGGACCTATGTTTGGTACCGCAGTCTCACTGCCACAACATCGACACTAACATAAACAGCGCTCTACGCGCAGTGACCGGATGCCTGCGTCCCACACGATTGGACAATCTTCCCATTCTCACAGGCAAACAACCTGCTGAGTTTTGTCGCGAAGAAGCCACTCTGTCTCTCGATCGATGGGCATTGGAGCCCAACCTTCTTTTCCATTCCAAGATCTCTGTTCCCCCAAGATAACACCCCCGTCGATTGAAATCACGACACCCATTTGTGTCAGCTGCTCAACTTTTGATTAACAAAGCTGATGGACAAAATATCTCTGCGGCTAATTGGGCGGACCATAAATGGAACTCTCAATGGAAGTCAAACACCACCAGAATCCATTCGTTCATCTCCGATTCCGACACTCGTCCCATCGGCATGACAATACAAAGACAAGTGTGGGTGCGCCCCAATCGTCTCAGTTCTGGCGTCGGGTTTTCCGCTCAACCATGCACCAATGTGAATCAGCTTCATTCTCTACTTGTGAATGTTGTGCTGCGGAACAGACCGCAGACCACATCATCAACAGTTGCACCATCTTCAAGCCACCAAATGAACAGGCAGGTCTACGTGTCTTGGATGATGAAACAAAAGGCTGGCTGCTCTCTAGTAGCCTTCCAGTGTAGTCCGGGAACATCGTGAATCTGGGGTGGTAAAAGGATAGACCCTCGGCCCCAGAGGTTCACACGACGATGATGAACACTGTGATTTGTAAGCCCAAGTGGGGATACAGTGTGTTTTATACATAAAAATGTACTATACCATTACAGTACTTCAATAAAGAAAACAAAACATATACGGTAACAGACATACAGAATAATATTACATGTAACAAAACCACAGACAATGCTAAAGATATTTTAGCCATCATCAGTCAAATTGAAAGTCAACTAGTTTCTCCGTTGTATACATTCAATCAAATGCAGAAACTCACTGAGTAAACACCAAGCGATTTTAACGTCTCTCTTGCTGGGCCAATTCTAAGTAAATTGAATAGCTACTGTATTTCGATAGTTGGCCTATTAGACTGAATCAGCCATCCAGTGAACTGATAGGCGTCTCGCTGACCTGTCTGTGGCTCCATCGAACTTCAGACAAAGAGGTGGTCGTCTCCAAGCTCGATATGTCAAGTGATGATATCTGAGCAGCAGTCAACTCAGTCAGGATATGCTTGGCATCCGCCACAACTGATGTCGACCACGAGCTCATCCGCAAGGCAAGAGCCTGTATAACATGAAGTGTGGAGATGCCGTTATGCCTGGCGGTTTTCAAAGGTGTACAACAGAGTGGGATTCATTACAATAATGACATTTTTTGTTGTTGTCTAATTGCAATTAAAAAAAAAATTGGTCGAAATTGCAAATTACATTGAGTAAGTTGCACGCATGATATCAGTACTTTTTTTGAGCCGCTAGTTGGGATTTAAAAGGAAATTGCAGATTGCAATCTAATCTTTATCAAATAGAATTTTACTTGTCTTTGATAACATCAAACAGTCAAAAAATTACCGATGAACATCAATATTGAAACATTTAATCTAAAACGTGTAATTCAGTAAGGTTGTTGTAATTCAGTATTCACCTCAGAAAATTGAGATATTTCGGACACTTAACAAGAAGCAACTCGTTGGAAAATTCAATGTTGACTGGGGTGGTGCAAGGCAAACGAACATAAGGACGACAAAAAATGAAATATTTTGACAATAAGCAAATTACGGAAATAAAAAGCATGCAAGAAGCACTAATAAAAACAAAAGACAGAACAATATGGAGGCAGTTCATAAGGGAGACCACAGCTAATCCAACATGATCAATCTGTTGAAGAATTCAGTACATTTGGGAGTAACTGTAATTTGAAAATTTTAGAACAATGTAATTATAAATTTTGATAGGGTTTTGTTTGTTTGTCGTATCCAGGCTAACGCCCGGTGATCGAAGATTTAAATTACGTGAACGGAAAGGCAAGGAAGTCAATCATCGCGACCACCTTCAGACATGCCTTTGAGTGTCTTACCAAAGACACAGCCGCATGCTCTACAGCGGTGTCGAACCGGCGCCCTTTCGAACGTCGTTCCAGGGCTCTCATCACTCGGCAATGTAGCCGACATTTGATAGGGTGGTTATAATAAAATTGTAACATAATTGGACTGAAAACTATGTAGTTGATCTAACTCTGGGCTACGTCGTCGTCGTGTGAGCCTCTGGGGCCGAGAGTCTATCCTTTTACCACCCCAGATTCACGATGCTCCCGGACTACACTGGAAGGCTACTAGAGAGCAGCCAGTCTTTGGTTTCATCATCCATGACACGCAGACCTTCCACTCCGTTAGGTGGCTTGAAGATGGAACAGTCATTGATGATGTGGTCTGCGGTCTGTTCCTCGGCACCACATTCACAGGAGGAGAAAGAGGCCATTCCCCATTGGTGGATGGTTGAGCGGAAAAGCCGACGCCCGTACGGAGACAGTTGAGGCGCACCCATGCCTGTCTTGGTAGTGTCAGGCCGATGGGGCGTGTGTCGGCGTCGGGGATGAACGAATAGAGTCTGGTGGCGCTTGACTTCCATTCAGAACTCCATTTATGGTCCGCACAAGTAGCCGCAGAAATGTCTTGTACATCAGCTTCGTTGATCAGAAGTTGAGCGGCTGGCACGAATGGGTGTCTTGATTTCAGTCGATGGGGTGCTCGTTTGGGGGAGCAGAGATCTTGTGGTGGAGAAGGTGGTTAGGCTCCAGTGCCCGTCGACCGAGTGGCTTCTTCGCGACGAAGATCAGCGGGTAGGATGCCAGCGAGAATGTGGAGATTGTACAATGGTGTGGGACGCAGGCATCCGGTCACTGTGCGCAGAGCGCTGTTTATGGCAGTGTCGATGTTATGGCAGTGAGCACTGCGGCACCAAACAGGTGCACAGTACTCTGCTGCTGAAGAGTAGACAAGGGCTAAGGCTGCTATACGCAAAGTGTCAGCCCTCGCCCCCCAGCAAGAGCCTGCCAGGCGCTTGAGTAGCGCAGCGCGGGATGCAAGTTTCTTCCACAGTGACACCAAATGGTGGCGGTATGTGAGCGATCTGTCCAGTGTTACCCCAAGATATCTTGGTTCGGGGCAGAAGGACAGAGGTTTTCCGTTGTTGTGGACGTGTAGCTCACGATCAGCTTCCCGATTGTGGAGGTGGAAAGCTGCTGCCACAGTTTTGGTTTCGCTGAGTTTCAGTCGCCAGTTCTGGAGATAGGCTGAGAGAGTTTTCATGTCCTGGCTCAAGGTGTCTTCTAGATTTTCCCACGATTTCTTGGCTACGGCTGGGTTGGACGGGCTGGACTGGACTTCTGGGCTACAACCGATTCATCATCAGTTGTCATCTCCGCCTGCAGCAGATTGCACATCAACATGGGTTATTTGCTTCCAAGAGTGGCGATTTTGAGCCAACTCGCCCAGTGTCGCCAAGTTGAGTCCGGTCCATGATTGGATGTTGTCTTGCCATCGTTTTGGTTGTCTGCCACGTTTTCTTTTTCCTTCTACTTTGCCTTCTGTGCAAACTTTGCTGATTCCAAATTGTGATCTTTTAGTGTGGCCGAACAGTTTTCAAACTTTTGATTTTATTATTGCTGCAATTGGATGTACAAAATACAAAATACAACAGTCTCACAAGTAAATAGTTTCAACTATCTGGGTTCTATGGTCACTTCGAATGGTCGATGCTGGAGCGACGTAAAATCAAGAATTGCACAATCCAAACAAGCTTTCATCAAAATGGACAAAATACTGAAATCTAATTCAATCTCTCTAAACACTAGAATAAGAATTTTACATGTGTACATTTGGTCAGTTCTGCTATATGGCTGTGAATCCTGGACTGTATGCCCGAAGATAGAGAAGAAGATCAACAGTGCTGAAATTTGGTTCATTCGTAGAATGATGGGAATTAACTGGATGGATAAAATCACTAACGAAGAAGTGTGGAGACGCTCTGGGTGCACCCCTGGCGTCCTCATCACAACTATCAAAAAAAGGCAAATGACATTTATCGGGCATGTCTACCGCAAACGCGGAATTGAACACTCGGCAATGATGGGGCGATTTCCTGGTCAGAGGCACCGGGGACGTCCACGTTTGGAAATCCTCAAAAATCTTTCAACATGGACAAACCAAAATTTTGAAAACCTAATTAGAAGTATGGACAATCGATCGTTGTGGAGACTCACGGTAGCCGACGCCTTATTCAGGCATGGCCGATGATGATGATGAATTGGATGTAGTTTTGTCATAGTTAAAAGATCTTCTGTTTTCGTGTGGTCAAGTAGCCTTCTGTTGGTCATGCTTCTCATGATGTGATTTTGGAAGGTAGTGAGTTTTTTCATTGTTGATGATGTCCAATGTAAGCATTCTAGACTGTACAGCACGACTAGTAAAATTTTTGATTTCAGTTTGATTGGGAGTCTATTGGATGTTAGAATCTTTTTGTTCTTTTCAAATGCTGCCCAGCCTAATCCAATTCGGTGTTGCACTGCAGTCTTTCCATCGTTGGTCGCGGATAGTCGGTGGCCAAGATATATGAATTCTGGTACTTGTTCTATTAGTTTTCTGTAGAGAGTCAGATTGAGTGTGTTGTTAGTTTTATCGGTTGTCATACATTTGGTTTTGGACACATTTATTTGGAGGCCGAACTTAGCAGCATTTTTTGACAGGGCATCTAGGTATTCCTGCATTTTCAGTTTAGAATTATTCAAAATGGCCATATCGTCTGCGTAGCTTAAGTTGTATATTACATGACCACCGATGGTGAATCCAGTTGTACAGTATTCTGTTTCTGAGATTATTGCAGCCAGATTACCAGTCATTTAATTCAATTACCACATTACCAAAACCGATTACCAGTCATTTAATTCAATGTGTCGCAAAATATGCGGCTGGTTTCGGCAGCTTTCAAGCTTCCGGGGTGCATGACAATTGCCTACACCAGAACAAAGCGAATCTTACCTCAGCGTTTACAATGGATACAGGCTGTCATCTGACAATATACGATTGTATGCTTTGCAAGTATTTCAAGTAATTGAACACAATCATCAGATCAAAGAAACTACTTTGTCGCCTTAAAGGCTATTGTTGCAACAGTTGGGTGTTTATATCTGCACTGTTAATCTGAAAGCTTGGCATAGAAATTTTGAAGGGTGGATAGCTTTCGGGACAAGAGTGGAAAGTACATAAAATGGTGGATTTTTCTACCCTTTAGATTAATCCACCCGAAAAGGGGGAAGGGAATGTATCATTGCTATCTTCCATCGAGTTTCTATAAAAATAATCTAATAAAAAGAAAATTAGAAAAGTCATGGTTGAATGAAAATTATACCTCATCAATCCTTTCAAGCAATACTGCCTTCTGTGCTGAGCTCCAGTCCTCTACACTCCCCAACGTATCTAGTGCAGCTACCACATCACCGTTGGAGATCCGCTTGAGTTCTGTCACGCTCCACATGCTGTTACCACTCCCAAGTGACACTATCACGTCATAGGTGGGTGTTCGCGCTGGCAAAAGAAACAAAAGAAAATTTAAACAAGTTGAGTCTTCTATTCAATTATGTGTCTCCACGAGTGTATCGCTTTATTAGCAATACCACTTCGTACGAGGAAGCTAAGCTTCAACTTGAACAAATTTTCGTTCAGCCAAAAAAACGAAATATATGCTCGCCATGTACTCGCAACTCGAAATCAACACAGTTCCGAAACCATTACCGCATACTTGTGTGCATTACAAGAGTTATGTAAAGACTGCCATTTTCGTCAAGTCTCAGAAAAAGAATACGAAAACGAATATATTAGAGATGCATTCATAAGAGGAATACATTCTTCGTGGATCCGTCAGAGGCTCCTAGAAAATAAAACACTTTAAGTGAGATGACGGATCAAGAAAAATCCTTAGAAGCAGCTATAAAGGATTCGCAATCTTATGCAACTCACAACGCTATTAATGCCACCTATCCCGAAGAATCAGTCGTGGAAGATGTTTCAGAAATCAGTTTGTCGGCTTCTGTCATTAAGGAATAGTGTATGTTTTGTGGGAGAGCAAGACATTGCAGATCTGTTTGTCCAGCTAAAGAAGCACATTGTTTCAATTGCCAGAAATTAGGACATTTTGTTAATGTTTGTCGTGCAAAGAAAAGTGCTAATGTTATGAAAACTAAACCAACTAAAATATCTGCTTCCATTTATTATTCTACAATCGGAGCTAGTTTCAAACACTATCCTGCACCAAGACGTACACTGGGATCTGGGGAAGGTTTTGTTCCTAGTTCTCTTTCAAAGGCGGCGGCCCCTGTTGTACTGGGCGACAAAACTGTTTCTGCGTTATTTGACAGCGGAAGTTCTGAGAGTTTCATTCACCCTCGCATCGTAAAGTCCCTCAATCTCAATTTGGTCCCACAAAGGAACACTATAGCTTTGGCGTCTTCGAAATGTTCCGCTGAACTTTTGGGTTATGTGACAGTAGACGTCACCTACCAAAACCACGTATACCCAGGTATGAAGCTCGGTGTTCTCGACGCCTTATGCGCGGATGTCATACTCGGATTAGATTTTCAATCTCAACATGAAAGTGTGATATTTCATTATGGAGGGAAGAAGCCGAGTGTTTCTGTGCCTGTGTGCAGCTTTACCTTTTTGAAGATTAAACATCTAACCCCAGACTGTCACCCCATCGCTACGAAATCACGAAAATACTCTCTAGATCAGTGGTTCCCAACTCGTTTTAAAAGCGACCCATTTAAAAAAAAATCAGTTCGGTAAATCTTGCGACCCAAGCAAATTGTCGTAATATTTTAAAAGCCGTACAAGATTGTGTTGCAAACAAACAGCACTACAAAAGCATTAACTTTTTCCGAAAATAATATGTTTATCAAATCACTAATGAGATAGCTGTGCTGGCTTGCTGTCAGTGAGTTTTTGAAATCGAGGCGTTATTTTGCTTAGGCATAGCCGCATGTCGGCTTTAACTTCCAGCCGGTTTCGCTGTTCAGTTTTCAATACACACATGGCGGTAAATCCAATCTTACAAAGCCAAGTTGTTGCAAATGGAATCTGTATTTGAATCCCTAATTGTGAAACTGTGGGATACACTTTGTATATGGAAGCCCAAAAGTGGATGTTTGCAGAATCTTTGGGGTATTTGTCTTTGAAGGACGCAAAAGAAATACGGTTCGCTACGTCTGTCGTTATGTCCATAAACTGTTCTGCAACATGGATGGAAAGTTGAGGCAGATCTTTTCCAACAAATGGATCAATTATCCAATCATTTTGGTTATTAAGTGTTAGAGATTCTCCATAGTAGTGCACAAACTTTTTGGCAAACTGTTCCAGGTGTCTAATTATATCGTTTGCTTAATATCAACTTCATGGCCACAGATATATTGCGTTAGCTGAGGAAATATATCGTACTCATCTCTGGTGACATAACTTTTCCAGAATATGAGTTTTTGTGTTAAGCAGAAACTTTTGCGGCGCTATCAATCACAGTAAAACCGTTGCCTTGCATATATAAATTTAGAGAATTCAGAGAGTCAAATATATTTGGCAAGGTAAGCAACTTTTGCCTTGGAATCTTCTTGCAAAAACTTCTCAGCTAATCTCACACAGTTCTGTTGCCTCAGGAAAATAGCAATCTCCTCCCGCGAGTTACAAACTCGCTTCAGGACACGACCTCGTGACAACCATCGCACTTCTGAGTGCAACAGCAATGCTTGATAATAATCAGAATCCACAAAGACGAAAACAAATACCGATTTAGTAGACTTGTTTTGATGAAGTTTACACCCCAGTCAGCAAGGGTTCGTGGGGCCCACGTGGGATTTCCATGGGCATTCGTGGGCTTGTGGGCTTAAGGTGAGTTTATCTGATGTTTCCGATTAGGCCCCAAGTGCGCGGCCTACTTCATATTTTTTTCTTTACAACCGATTCCCGACATCTTTTATTGAATTTATCTTAATAATGTTATCATATCATGAAAATGTATCTGGGAATTTATTTTCATTTCTTGAAATAAACTTTCTGAGCTTTCTGTGGGCATGAAGTGGGCTACCCACCATGATAAAAAATTATAAAATATACGTTCGCACCGGTCCATTATGCTATATTAAAGTGCAATAATCATAAAAATTGAATATATACAACGATACAATGCGACGGCGGTTTACATTTTAATAATGGTTTCATGGTAGGCTGCCCACCCATTAGACGTAGGTGGGCTGCCCACTTGGGACATTTCTGCAAACCGTGGACACATAGGTACTGGGGCCCACGCAATACAATGTGAGTAACCCATATGCAGCCCAAGTGGGCCCCACGAACCTTTGCTGACTGGGACACTTCACATCATTCAACACTTCGTGCTGCTCTTGAGACAGCTTTTTTGCAGCAAAGGCCTCTCTGTGGAGAAAGCAATAAGTCCATACAGCACTTGGGGCTTGTCTTTGATGCGTTTTACCACACCAGACTATGCGTGGTCCAACGTGTGGAAAACTTTGTCCGACATAGCGTTCGTGACATATATACCACGTTACAATATATTAGTGCACGTTACAATATATACCGTACCCCGTAACTTTGTCAAGTTAATTTATTATATGTTTGTTACGAAAATTGTTAAAACTTCTTGCACTACGATCATGCTACAAAGCTTTCCGATGTCTCGACATGAAACGCTTCATGACTTGTGTTTATATTTTCCAGTTTTGTGATCGATCTCTTCACGTTTTAAATTTTTTTTATTGTTATTTTTTTCGCCCAAGATACAATATGCCTGAAAAACAAGCGACCCAAAAAATTATCAGGCGACCCAACTTTGGGTCGCGACCCATGAGTTGGGAACCACTGCTCTAGATGATCGGACATTCATTCGCAGAGAAACCACTCGTTTGTTGCCAGAATCAATCATTGAAGAAAATCAGTCACCTTAAAGAGCTCAAGTCGTGGTTGTCAAAGGACAAAACAGCAAAAAAGGTTAGCAATCGACTACTCACAAACTTTAAATAAATTCGCCTTTCCGTTGCCTAACATGGGAGAATTAGTAAATTAAATTGCTCAATACCGAGTTTTCAGTACGGTCGATCTAACTAGTGCGTACCATCAAGTCCCTCTTCAAATAGAAGATCGAAAATTTACGTCGTTTGAAGCGGTAGCCACTTTAACAAGTCGAAATTCTGCCACTGAAAATGACTAGAATGAAACCGCCAACCAATCATAAGCTACGGTTTAAGTGACGTAAAAAATGGCGAAAAGAAGCCACGCGTCATTTCATTGACGCGGGTTCGATTCCCACCACTGCTATTGCTTTTTTCTTCTGTAATTATACCAAATAATGTTCAAAACAAGCATTAACTCTCTGGCTGAGTGCTAGAAGGGTTACAATTGGACGGTAGCCTCTTATAACATGTTCTGATTGGTTGGCGGTTGCATTGTAGTCATTCGCAGTGGCAGAATTTCGTCTTGTTAAAGTGGCTACCGTTTGAAGCAGATGGCGGTTTATACCAATTTACAAGGCTGCCGTTCGAAGTCACTAACGGAGTAGCTTGTTTTCAACGAGTAATCACTGAAATCATCAAAGAAAAACATTTAGAAGGGGTCTACCCATATTTAAACAACATAACTATCTATGGACATAATCAAAACGATCACGACAAGAACCTCAGGAAGTTCATGGAAGTTTCCAAGAGAAAAGGAATCGTTCTCAATGAAGCGAAAAGTATTTGGACCACAAGGAAGTTACCTATACTTGGCTACGAAATTTCTGAAGGTGAGATCAAACCGGACCCGGACAGACTGGAACCCTTATGTCAAATGCCTGTTGTTTAAGTCGTTGTTTGGGATTTTTTTCTTATTATTCCAGGTGGATACCCCGTTTTTCTCATCGCATACAAAAACTCGCCAAATGTAAATCGTTTCCTTTAGATGAAACAGCCAAACGAACATTTGAAAATCTTAAACGAACTATTGCCGAAGCTGTGGTAATAGCTGTAAACAAAAAATCAACTTTTGAAATTGAGACAGATGCTTCAGAGAACGCCCTGGCTGCCACCTTGAATCAAGAAGGAAGACCTTTTGCTTTCTTTTCACGGACACTTAGAGCAGTGGTTCTTAACCTTTACTAACCTACCGAACCCTTACGTTAGTCTGCAAGCTTTCGTTGAACTCCAAACTTTCGGTGAGTCACAAAAACAAAAATCTAGGCTACCACATTTAATAGTAATACATTAATGAATCAATGAGACTTCTGTTGTCGTTTTTCAGAGACCAATAGTGAGATTCGAGGCTTTGACTCGAAAACAATAATTCTCATGTCGTTTTGGCATGCAAGCCGGTATCGTTTTTGTTTTGCTTTAACATCCACCAGAATAGAATACGTATGCTCGGATCAGGCCCGTAGCCAGCCGGGGGCCAGGGGGGGCCTCGCCCTCCTGGCAAAATCCCAACACTCTCGAGCAACAGCTACAATTATAATGATTTTGCCCATCTTTCACGTTGCAGAGCTCCAACCTAGGCCCAATTAACTACAATTGTTTTGTTTAGTTAACAGCTAAGATGATTAAACAATTTCTCCCCCTCCCTACCCCCTCCTTTGGCAACCTCAACATGTTCAATTCAACCAAGGCCACCACGTGTTAGGTTGGTAGAAAAATTGTCAGAAACTGTGCAAAATGAAAATGTTTTGGGAAAGAATGATAACCTAACAAAGAGGGAATGGTTTTCCAGCAGGCCTACAAACCGGTAAAAATTAGGCTATTTGATATCAGCTATCGCTTTTCTCGGTACGGTACCATTCCTAATTCTAAGGGTCAGTGATAACCAATTAGTGCAGTGATACACCAAATTTGTGCAGTGATAAATCGCAAAATGTGCAGTGGTAAAGCAAGTGGTTTTTGAAGACAACGCATAGGCTACAAAATATAAACCCGTAATCTTTTAAGCAGTGTTTATTTTTTCTCTTCAAGTGTAAATAGATTTTGTTTCTAGTTTTCTGATCTGTGAAGTGTTCAACCTTGCAGCAGATATTGCTACATTTGGATCTGGCACTGACGTTTGTGAGTGTGGATTCTCAGTGATAACAAGGGTTGACGCTCCCACTTGACTAGACGGAGCATGTTACAACCAAGACAGGCAAACTTGGTTCTTATGGCCTTTGAACATTCTGTATCAAAATCTATCGATTTAGACTTGTTTGTGAGACGGTTTGCATCCAAACATCCGCGACTGCAATTGCAATAGACTAGCTCACGGTTTATAGGCGGAATGTAATCATATATATCAAAATCCTCGGCACTAGTTTCATCGAGCCAGTTAAACTTGTTGCTCATAACAAGTACCGCCATTTATACAACAAGTCAACAATTGCTGTGTTATGTTGGTCATTGTAATATGGTTGCCGTGATTTAACTAGCGGATAAAATAAGAGAGCAGTGTTGGTCTTAACACTAATCTGATATATTGCAATGTTTGTGGATACCGGTATTTAAGAGGTTAAAATGCCAAAATCATTAAAAACATTTCGCCCCCCTAACAAAAAGTTGGCCCCCTTGCTCTGCGGTCTGGCTACGGCTCTGGCTCGGATAAATAAGTGGTTACGAATGGCATGAGAACTTCAAGGGCAACTTTTGTAGTAAGAGGATAACTTTCCATTTGTTGGCACCAAAACGATCGAAGATTTGTTGTGTTAAGTTTCTTTTTTACATCTCGCTTTGTTGAAGCTCGATGATGCCATCTAAGTAATGACTATTTATATCTGGTGTTGAAGTATCCTAAGCAAGTGGTTGACGTATCCATGCTGGATAGTACGTTTGTTCAAGAAAGTAGTTTTGAAATAAATTTTGCAACTTCTGCAAATGCTCTGTAAATATTGGCTTTTAAAGCCTCTTAAGTCTTAACTTCTGCAACTTCGCAATTAATTGCTGTATCGGAACTACTTGTTACCTCGTCCAGACGTGGAAAGTTAGCGAAGTTGTTATTTTCCAATCGCTGCCACTACAGCTGCAATTTCCTCTGAAAAACACTCATTTACTGATTTAGCTTCTATTGGCCTACATTTTACTCACTCCTTGCAGTTGGTAATTCAGCTGATTGAGAGCACCAAAGATGTCAGCCAAATAAGCCAGAGTAAGGATAAAACTTGTCCTCAAAGTGTTTTGAATGCCAATGGTTGTGACTTTTCAAGAACTCCAATAATTCTGTACTCAAAGCAAAAACGCGATTCATCTCTTTCCCCCCTCGATAGCCATCGTACTTCAAAAATATTTCCAAAAATATTCGCTGATATAGCCTACCATTTGTAGGCCTGTGTTAATGTTTCAGAGGACGTTCGCGCTGAACCCCTGAAACAGCTTCGTCGAACCCCAGGGGTTCGATCGAACCCTGGTTAAGAACCACTGACTTAGAGGCTCAGAACTAAAGCATGCAGCTGTGGAAAAAGAAGCACAGGCAATTGTAGAAGCTGTTCGCCATTGGCGCCATTACCTGGCTTGTCGTCATTTTGTTTAAAAACTGATCAAAGAAGTGTTACTTTCATGTTTGATCAACGACACAAAGGTAAAATCAAAAGTGACAAAATTATGTGATGGAGACTTGAACTGGCTGGATACCTGGTTACGAGAGTAGGGGCTCAATGCGATCCTGCAATCCCTCCTCTTCCTGCCTTAACCATGCTTGCAATCGTTTCTGGTATTTTTATTTATTGCGTATGATTTAATTCAGTGAGTTGGCATAAAAGCTGAAATTTTGTACACACTTAATTCTAAACGATTTAACTTAAATCCAAAATCGAACATTCCTCTAGCTTGCTTTACTAAATACTGAACCCAACACAAAGGCAAAATTGTGACCAGAAACAACGGCTCCCGGCACGCAGCAAAAAGCGACAATCAGTTGTGAAATCTCTTTGCAGCCAGGCAAGCCACATCACGCAGAACACAAAAACAACGCAAATTCAATGTCAACAAAATTTCATTACAATTTCAATGCTAAACAAGAGGGCAATTGACCCGCCGGAACAATACCATTTCGACATCATGCATAAACCAAAAAAGGACAATGTAGCTCCAGATGCTCTCAAGGATGTCGTGTGCTCTTCCTTCAAGTGAAACCTTGTACAAAATACATGATAGCTTGAATCATCCTGGAGTTACAAGACTGGCCCACTTCGTGCAGGTGCGTGATCCGCCTTATTCAATGACAATGTAAAACAAACTGTAGGTGATTGCAGAATATGTAGTGAACTGAAACCTCGTTTTCACCGCCCAGACGAACGACACCTGGTGAAAGCAACGCAACCATTCAAACGTTTGAGCATATATTTTAAAGGACATCTCCCATCTCGTAATCGTAACAAATACTTCTTGTGTGTCATCGACGATTTTTCTAGGTTCCCATTTGCCATACCCACTCCCATTATGATCACTGAAAAAGTGATCGAAGCGTTAACTTCATTGTTTGCCGTTTTTGGAATGCCTGGTTACATACATTCTGATCGAGGGTCTTCTTTTATGAGTCAAAAACTAAAACAGTTTTTGTTGGAAAGACGAGTAGCCACAAGAAGAACCACGCCGTACAATCCTGCTGGAAACGGACAAGTCGAGAGATGCAATGGCGTTATTTGGAAAGGTAGGCTATTCAACTAGCTCTAAAGTCGAAACGCTTACCTACTGAGTGCTGGCAGGATGTTCTTCCTGATGTCCTACATTCGATGAGATCACTCTTATGCACAGCTACTAACGTCACTCCACATGAGAGACTTTTTAACTTTGTTCTCAGATCTACAAGTGGATATTCAATGCCTACGTGGTTGTCGACTCCGGGCCCGGTGCTTCTTAAACGCTATGTACGAAAGTCTAAAAACGACCTGTTAGTTGATGAAGTACAACTCAATGAAGCTAATTCACATTACGCTCGTGTAGAATATCCAGATGGACGAACCTCAACAGTAGCTACAAAGCATTTAGCATCGTATGGAGGATCTTCCAAAAAAACTGGAGATCATACCCAATTGTGACAAAGTGTGTGCTGCAGACAATGAAGATGACCATGAAGAAAATACTACCAGTAGTAGTAAAGTCGTCGAACAAACTGACTTCATCGAAACTCCTCCAGGAGCATCGGAATTAAATAATGCACCGATTTTGTCTGAAGAAGCTGTCGCTCCAATTACTGATACACGGCCTGAGACTGGGACGATCTAACAGAAGGGCGAAGTGTTGTCGCACCAGAAACATTACGTCGATCTACTCGTGAACGACGCCCCGTTGATCGTTTAACGTATTATTAGTTATTGTCAAGTTTTTGTTTGTATGCATTGCTTTCATTTTAAAGTTTGGGAGAATGTTGTACAACTATTGATTCTCTCTTCTGATTGGTTGTGTTTAATTGATCTTGCGTGCTCTGTGCACAGTCGACGTGTTGGCTTCAGGCGTGATTCGCGAAGCTCTTGTTCACATTTCTCTTTGTCCACTTTTCAGTTGTGTTGTGAACCAGCTCAGTGGCCGAGTGGTTTCGCCTTCGGCTCTGGTGCTGGTAGATCTGAGATCGATTCCAGGTCGGGTCAAACCGAAGACTTTAAAAACGGTACCGATTGTGTTCTATCCTGCATAGCGCAGTGAGAATGAGTCGGGTAATAATGTGATAACATCGTAAACCTGATACAAATTAAAAATGAGCCCTGTCGCTAAAAGACCTTAGCTGTTGTAGAGCGACAATAAATAAAACCATAACATTATTATTAGTTGTGTTGTGAGGGTTGTGTAAAGTTTAGGTGCTAACTTTATGTTTAGCTATGTTTTATAAAGCCTTTGTTATGGTAAACTTATTAAGTAAATAAAATATGTCACCCTACCTACATGTTCAGAAATTATTTTAATTCTTCTCGTAGTTCAAAAACTCTTTCTAAAACACTGCCCTTGGACAGCCAACGGACTCGAGTATAAATAAAGTGACTTGCGTTCTTCTCAGACTACACGCTACTAGGTCACCTCCTGATGTTAAGGATGATGCCCGGCTTTTATTACCGACGTTCGTCAGTCAGCACGACTGACTATCAAGGGGGCTGAAACAGGTAAACAGGGATTCAAAAAGGATCAAGGGATTCTTGCTACTTTATTCATTTTGTCAGTATGTTTCTGTGTAGTGCCATTTGTTGCTGAACAGGTTGTGTTTACCTGTTTCAGCCCCCTTGATAGTCAGTCGTGCTGACTGACGAACGTCGGTAATAAAAGCCGGGCATCATCCTTAACATCATCCTTTTATTGCCGGGCATCATCCTTGAAAAACCAACCATACTTGAAAAACCTTTGTTAAACTGGCGGTTTGACGCGAATGTGTTTTTACTTCTGGCTGTTACCTCCTTTGTAAATTATCACACCATATAGAAAATGGCTGTTAGCCTATGTCCCAAGACATACCCTTGGTGGGGTGAGTACAACAAAAACCTATCCTAGATAGCAATTTTTCTTTTGTTCATTCTGATATCTGCACACGTTGAACCGACGTAAACAAAGACTGGTTTGGTAACCAGGATTAACATCTGGGCAATAAAAACAGACTGTTCACCAGGCATTCGATAAATAAAGTGACTTGGGTTCTTCTGGTGATTATAGAGCTTTTGTTGCCGGAGTTACGTCAGTCCGCACAACTGACTATCAAGGGGGCTGAAACAAGTAAACCCAACCTGTTCAGTAACAGATGACACAACACAAAAACATACTCTCGAAATGAATAAAGTAGCAAGAATCAGAGTTAAAAAACGCAACAAGATTACCGCTCAGTTTAATTGATAACGCAGTGATGCCTAAAACAGTAGGCTACTATCCGGCAGCGTAAATATATCTCTTCAACGTCAAGAAATGTTGAAATAATACGAGACAAGACAGAAATAGAACTAGCAATTACAACGATTGTGAAAAAGCTCTGAGCAAAGGAAAAAAATAAACGCAAAGTCAAAGTATTTTTTTGTATACAGAGGGAAAGCTCTGACCATCATTCTGGTTAAGAACACGTCGTGCCTTTTGGTTTATGTACCAACTTTCTGTATAATCCTTTTCAGTTCTAAGAATAGCAGCGTTGGTCCAAATAATTTTAGTCTGAAATTATAGAGTGTTTGCAAAGAGCGGATTTCTTCGGACGTTGAAATTTAAAAGCTCTTTGGTGCTCATTGATTCTTGATTTAAGATCACGTTTAGTCTGTCTTTAGATTAAATCACAGTCATGACACGGAGCTTGGAAGATCCACCCAGAAACTTCATCTTCTTTCATGGGGGTCTTTAGCCGAGGGAAGGTATTTACTTATTGTAAGATAGGGTTTCATCGCGACCTTTATTTCTATGCCATTGAGGACACGCTGAATTTTGTCAGATACTCCCCTTATGTCAGGAAGACAAGCAAAAGGTTTGTAAGGAGGAAGCGAAGGTTTCGGTTTGGGTCGTTGTATGCAAGCAAGTTTTCGTGAAAATCCGTTAAGCATTAAAGTGTTGTGAATGTTTTTTTGTGGTGTGAATGTTCGAAATCATCCGTTATGTGAGTGTCCAGTCTGTTGTACAATGTTTTGGTCACTATAAGTTTTTGGTGTTTGGAGTATGTGAGTTGAAATGAGGTATCTGTCTGTATGTGTTGGTTTTTTGTATATAGTAGTAGTTGGTTGTTACTACGGCGAACCACTTTAATATCCAAAAATGAAATTGTGCCGGTGACTTCATGTTCTATGGTAAATTGAATGGATGTTGAAATGCTGTTAAGGTGTTTGTGAAAATCATTAACTGCAGTTTTTTTGATGCAAAACGTGTTAAAACGTGAACCCGAGTATAGTAAAGCAAATTTAAGTGTTCAGCTAACCTCCACTCGTCATGTAACACCAATAACGAGCAAGCCAGTAAAGTAATGGAACTTTCGCAAGGCTGACTGGAAGCGCTACGGCACAATTACCACCAGTTTGCTAAGGAGCTTCCTTCTCCAGATGCTACCAACGCGGACAAAGCCTACCAGGACTTCTGCGACCTAACCCTCTACGCTGCAAAAAAGTGCATTCCTCGTGGCTGCAGAAAATTCTACATACCGTGCTGGGATAATGAATGTAAAACACTATTCCTCACCACACAAGCCTCCATTGGCAACGCATCAGACTTAGCAGCCAGCAAGCTGATCACAAGGCTTGATAACAACAGACGAGAACGATGGGAAGAGACGGTCCAAAACATCGACTTCACCCACTCAAGCCGTAAAGCATGGTCCACGATAAACAGGCTAACTGGCAGGTCCAGACAACAGCTTGGAGAACGCCCCATTACAGCCAACTCTATTGCATCACAACTTGTGAATAATGGGGTATACGCCTTAGGGGATAAAAGCACGGCTCGCCAAGTGGCTAAGGAAGTGTCTGAACTGTGGAAGATTCCAACACCACCTGAGCAAAGTATATCCCGAGACTTCACCCACGAAGAATTCCAGCATGCTTTAAACCTCCTAAAGCCAGGTAAAGCACCGGGCCCAGACCATATATGCCCAGAGTTCATCATCCACGCCGGCAAAGCACTAAAATCTTGGCTGCACGATTTCCTCTCTTCCTGCCTGCACCACCTAAAAATACCCAAAACTTGGAGACGAGCTGACGTCATAGCCATTCCAAAGCCCAACAAGCCCCTGGATGACGCTAGGAGCTACTGTCCTATCTCACTCCTATGCAACCCCTATAAAATCCTCGAAAGGCTCATCCACACCCGAGTCGATCCAATCATCGACCCACTCTTACCACCAGAGCAAGCGGGTTTTCGCCGAGGCCGATCAACTGTAGAACAGGTCACTCGCATGAGCCAAGACATAGAGGATTGTTTTGAGGAAAAGAAAAAGGCTGGTGCCGTATTCATTGATCTCACTGCAGCATATGACACAGTGTGGCACCGCGGCCTCGCCTGCAAACTTCTTCACCTTCTTCCCGACCGGCACATGGTCAGAATGATTATGGAGCTTGTCTACAACCGCAGTTTCACCCTCACCACCGAACGCGGACGAAGAAGCAGGCCAATACGCCTCAAGAACGGTGTTCCCCAGGGATCTGTCCTGGATCCACTCCTTTTTAATGTTTACATCCATGACCTTCCACCAACAACATCTAAGCTGTATGAGTGTATGCCTATGCTGACGATCTGGCTATGGTGCATAACGCTTCGGAATGGTCTCCACTGAAAAGGACCCTAACTCAAGATATGGCTAAGATGTCCGACTACCTCCACAAGTGGAGACTCAAGCTCAGTAAATCTAAAACGGTGTCGACTGCTTTCCATCTAAACATTAAGGAATCAAAGCGTGAGTTGACCATCAACATCGATGGAAACATTCTGCCCTTTAACCCCACTCCAGTCTATCTTGGTGTTAGTTTGGACAGGACTATCACGTACCGACACCACTTGGAATCACTTCGCAAGAAAGTAACATCACGCGTTGCCCTTATTCGTCGACTGGCAGGTACGAGCTGGGGTGCGACAGCAACAACTCTGCGCACCACTACCCTGGCTCTTGTCCATTCCACCGCGGAGTACTGCGCCCCTGTATGGTGTCGTAGTGCTCATACTCACTTGCTCGACAAACCCATCAACGACGCCTTACGTATTGTATCGGGATGCCTGAAATCTACACCTACTGAATTTTTACCAGTTCTTTCAGGCATCGCCCCTGCTGAGCTTCGCCGCAAAGCTGCCACACTCTCCCTGGCTCGCCGGTCACTGGAGCCACACCACGCGCTCCACAGCTACATCACCAGATCGGTAATAAAGAGAGAAGCCCCTTTGTCGCTCAAGCACAATCTTTGCTGGAGCACAACACCAGTGCCTCATCCTGGATCGCCAATACCTGGCAAGAGGAGTGGACAAACAACACCTCCAGACTCCACACCTTTGTTCCCGACGCTGGACCCATGCCACCAGGAAAGGAGCTTAGCCGACCTGCCTGGGTACGGTTGAATCGCCTCCGCACGGGTGTTGGGCGCTTTGCTTACTTGATGCACGAATGGGGCCAATCAACATCTGCGGCATGCAACTGTGGTGCAGAGGAACAGACAGCAGATCACATCCTATACCACTGCCCGACGTTTACTCCTCCAAGGGCAGTTGGCCTGTCAACGCTGGAGGACTCTACAATCAAGTGGTTGCTCGAAGAATGCCCGGACATTTGACCTCAATGAAATGTAGTCCAAAAACAACCTCTCATACGAAAGAAGAAGAAGTGTTCAGCAGTCATCTCCGAGCATAATTTTCAGAACACCTGTGTGTTTAATGCTCCATTCTTTACAAAGTTTACCGCCTTGATCACTGTGTTCAGAACACGTTGAAGAGATTCTGACAGAGTTTTCGATGCAAGGGCATGTCTGTGTATCATGCAATGCATTGAGACGCATGAGGTGAACGACTACGAACTAATTTTTGCAGGCCACTTCTAGCTCCTAACACGGAAGGAGTGACGTCAGTGCATATACCACGAACATTTTCCCGGTCGAGTCCTTCTTGCTGGTCAAAAAACGCTGCCAACCTTTCCATCACACCAACAGCTCTCACATTGCTCTCTAATGCAGAGCAAAACATGATATTGTCTTTTGTCTTTTTCTGTCATGTATTTGCAAAACACAAAGAGCTGGGAAGCAAGCTGCAATGTCGGTTTGATGCAATTTCAAACGTTCACACCTTTATCCTTGTCACTTGGATGAACTTTTTCCAGGTGAAGTTTCAGTTTTGATGACCTCAATGAATGATGACTTAAAGTTAAACTTAAAGAAACTTAAAGTTTCTAAATCTAAAGTTTAAACTATTCACACTTAGCCTGTTAGGCTACTCTGTGCATAGTAATAAACATATCAAAACACACAGTTTACTCTTTCTTTGGATTATATCTTTTCAGAATACAGAGGTGTACTATATAGGTCTAAAGCAGCTGAACCACACAGAACACTCTCCTGATAGTCACAGTGGTTCTCAACATTTATGCCGTATTCTTCCTTTGAAAGCCTCAAGCATTGTCAACTCTTCCCCAAAATAATCCACAAAACAATATACTATAGCCTACGAATTAAAAAGCGGATCTGCAGAAGTTCAAGTAGGCTACCGCTTTTAAAGATGGCTTAATTGTAACCACAAAGTAGTTTTTTACACAATAAAGTGTTGTAAAAACTAAGTTGATGTAAAACTGTGTGTTGCAGTAATTAGAATAATGATTACCACTGTGTAGTTAAAAACAGCAGCATCATTCAATGTTACTACAATCAGAACTACTAAACAAGTACACAAGTGTAATATTAACTATAGTGACAAAAATGAATCAAAATTTTTCTATAAATCTCTCAATTCTTCCTAGACGCAACCTTGATGACGTCATGAACAGCGTAGCTTCTGATTGGTTCGTGGTTTATTAGAAATCTGCTTGTTAAAGTGCCTACCTATTCGACATGAATCCTGTCCCACATTCCTGGGAGTGATCCTGGATCGGCAATTCACGTATAAAAACACTGTGGTTCAGTTCGTGCCAAAGCATCAGCAAGAAATAACCTTCTCAGATGTCTAGTCGGGTCGACTTATGGATCCAAACCGACAACAATGCGCATAGTGCCCTAGCGCTTGTGTACAGTGTTGCCGAATATGCTTTTCCAGTCTGGTGCCGCAGCACACATGCAGGAAAAGTAGATGTCGCCCTTAATGACACCATGCGCATAATCACTGGATGCCTGCGTCCAACCCCCACAGGCTTATCTTATTACTAACGATTTCAGGTATCGCACCACCAAAACTACGCAGCGAGAATTCCACCATATGGCTCGCTTTAAAGGCAGAGGATCGCCATCTTCTCCACACTATAGTCCTTGATGCACAACAAGGTGTCTATGTGCACAACAGTTCACATGTCAACGCCTGCCTTCCAGGACCAGGCGTCCTTTTTCTCGACAGGTTGTGGCGCTTCATGAAGATCACCTCGATCTTATGAAGTCATGGAGAGACCACTGGGAAATCATCTCACGGCCAGATGTCACACCAAACACTAAAGTACCACCTGGCTCAGACCTGCCAAGAAAAGAATGGGTGACTTTGAATCGCCTCCGTACTGGTGTTGGTCGCTTCAAACACAATATGTTTACCTGGGGGTTGTGTGACTCACCAGCCTGTGTTTGTGGTGAATGTCAAACAGCACAGCACATCATAAATCACTATCCAGTGTTTAGACCTACAGAACATGTGGATCTCATATTGACCCTGGTATGAAGACATTGCAATAGTTGAAAAAATTGGGAGATGTTGCCTGAAATGCTGCCTCATAAGCAAGAAGAAGACGTAAAAAAACAACTACACTCATTAACTCACTTGCCCTGGCTTCTGCGTCCTCTGTCTCATCATCTTGTCGTTTCCTTCTTTTTGCGTCTGAAGATACTATCTCCTCTTTATCACCTTCTGCGTCTGCCAAAGACTCGATGGCCTTGTTGTAGTAAGCATCATAATGAAAAAGAGAATAGACTTCAAGAGATGCATCAAGTTTAGGTGGAATAGTTTCGTCATAAGTCGCAGCAAAGTATTCCTGCAACGGCAGTATATAAAAGAGAACAACATGTAATAGATAAATTCGTTTTCAGATAATAAACATGAAGATTTAAACAAAACATATTATAAATACCTTGATAAAAACCTACTTTATTAAAACGACGTGACTGACCAATAAAAAATATTTTATAATGCTTGCCATTTTTCGCTAACCTTTGAGGTTAACACCTGTGTAGAATCGCATTTGCTACAGACTTCACGATTGATATAATCCCCTGTTAACAGGTTACACATCTTAAGTCTCCGGAAAAGGGCTCTGCATTTGAAGAGCACGTATCTGACCAACTTCAAGCTTCTGATATTGCCAGTGGTAGTGTTGAAAATTTATGAACTGTGCTGCAATCAAGTTTAAAAAAGCCGATTGGAATCAATACAGCTTCCTCACCAGTGAGTCTGCTGCAAAGTTACCATCGACTGAAACATGCAACGCAGACGAGGCATACCAGGACTTCTGCAATGCCATAATAACTGCGGTAAAGGCCACAATTCCACGTGGCCATCGAACCAGCTATACACCATGCTGGGACTCTGAGTGTGAAGCTCTCTATCGCTCATACCTAGTCGCCACAAGTGGTGCTGCTTCTAACACCGCCGCCACCAAACTACTTGAGCGGCTGGACACAAAGAAGCTTGTGCGATGGAACGAAGCTGTCCAAACCATCGACCTCTAACACTCAAGCCGCAAAGCATGGAGCATCATCAACAACTTCACTGGGCGCTCAGCAAACTCCCCTCGTCAGTGCCCCGTTTCTGCTAATGCCATCGCTTCCCAGCTAGCGCAGAACAAGGTCTACAAGACAAAGGACAGCAAGGCATCCCGCCTTGTTGCCAAGGAAGTATCTGCCCTGTGGCGAGTGGAAACATCACAAGAAGAAACAATCTCTGGAGACTTCACTCCAAAGGAATTCGCCACCGCCCTCCGCCTAATGAAACCACACATGTCTCCAAGGCCGGATAAGATCTGCCCTGAGCTTGTGCTCTATGCTGGCCATGCCCTAAAGTCCTGGTTACGTAGATTCCTCTCTTCCTGCCTTGCACCACCTCACAATCCCAAAAATCTGGAGTAGAGCTTTAGTAGTTGCGATCCCTAAGCCTCACAAGCCACCAGAGGACCCAAGGAGTTATCGTCCGATATCCCTCCTCTGTGTTCCTTTCAAGATCCTCGAAAGACTGATCTATGCCCGCGTCAACCCAATTATCAGTCCGCTCCTTCCAAAAGAGCAAGCTGCGTTTCGGCGCGGAAAATCCACCGTAGATCAGGTCACACTCTTAACCCAAGACATCGAGGATTGCTTTGAGGCAAAAAAGGCCGGCGCTGTCTTTCTAGATCTCACAGCTGCCTATGACACCGTATGGCATCGCGGCCTTACTTGCAAGCTGCTTCGCCTGCTTCCTGACCGACATACGGTTCATATGATTATGGAACTTGTCAGGAATCGAAGCTTTACCCTCACCACCGGTAGCTCAACGCGAAGCAGACTGAGACGCCTGAAAAAAGACGTTCCACAGGGATCGGTCCTGGCTCCACTTCTTTTCAACATCTACACCCACGACCTGCCAACTACGGTCTCCGCAAAGTACGCTTATGCGGACGATCTGGCAATTCTCCACTCCACAAAGTCGTGGGAAAATCTAGAAGACACCTTGAGCCAGGACATGAAAACTATCTCAGCCTATCTCCAGAACTGGCGACTGAAACTCAGCGAAAACAAAACTGTGGTAGCAGCTTTCCACCTCCACAATCGGGAAGCTGATCGTGAGCTACACGTCCAGAACAACGGAAAATCTCTGTCCTTCTGCCCCGAACCAAGATATCTTGGGGTAACACTGGACAGATCGCTCATATACCGCCACCATTTGGTGTCACTGCGGAAGAAACTCACATCCATCCCGCGCTGCGCTACTCAAGCGCCTGGCAGGCTCTTGCTGGGGGCGAGGGCTGACACTTTCGTATAGCAGCCTTAGCCCTTGTCTACTCTTCAGCAGAGTACTGTGCACCTGTTTGGCGCCGCAGTGCTCACTGCCATAACATCGACACTGCCATAAACAGCGCCCTGCGCACAGTGACCGGATGCCTGCGTCCCACACCATTGGACAATCTCCATATTCTCGCTGGCATCCAACCCGCTGAGCTTCGTCGCGAAGAAGCCACTTTGTCCCTCCGTCGACGGGCACTGGAGCCTAACCACCTTCTCCACCACAAGATCTCTGCTCCACCAAACGAGCACTCTCGTCCACTGAAATCAAGACACCCATTCGTGCCAGCCGCTCGGCTTCTTATCAACGAAGCTGATGTACAAGACATCTCTGCGGCTACTTGGGCGAACCATAAATGGAGTTCTGAATGGAATTCAAGCGCCACCAGACTCTATTCGTTCATCCCCGACGCCGACACACGCCCCATCGGCCTGACACTACCAAGACAGGCATGGGTGCGCCTCAACTGTCTCCGTACGGGCGTCGGGCTTTTCCGATCAACCATCCACCAATGGGGAATGGCCTCTTCCTCCTCCTGTGAATGTGGTGCCGAGGAACAGACCGCAGACCACATCATCAATGACTGTTCCATCTTCAAGCCACCTAACGGAGTGGAAGGTCTGCGTGTCATGGATGATGAAACCAAAGACTGGCTGCTCTCTAGTAGCCTTTCAGTGTAGTCCGGGAACATCGTGAATCTGGGGTGGTAAAAGGATAGACTCTCGGCCCCAGAGGCTCACACGACGACGACGACGAACATGGACATGATAGTAGAAGCGCTACAAAAAATGAAAAATGGCAAAGCCCCAAGCTCTTTAGGGATCGTTGTCGAGATGATTAAAGCTGGCGGTGATCGTACAGCAGAATTAATAGCTGAACTTGTGAATGCTATTATTCAAGAAAAACGAGTGCCTGATGAATAGAACTTATTTTGCTTCATCACTTTTTATAAACGCAAAGGTGATGCTGTTGACAAAAGGAAATTACAGAAACATCAAGTTTCAGGAACAAGTTCTCAAACTCATTGAGGGGGTGCTTGAGCCTATCATCCGTGAGCAAGCCGATATTGATTCGATGCAGTTTGGTTTTATGCATGGACATGGAACCACTGATACGATTTTTATTCTGCGTCCATTGCAAGAGAAGTCCATTGCAAGAGAAGTTTCTAGCAAAGCAGAAAAACTTGTTCGTTGATTTAGTTGACCTGGAAAAGGCTTTTGATCGAGTGCCAAGAAAGGTGATATGGTGGGCTATGTGATATGTCGCTATTAGTAGTAGTTTCGTTTGGCGTTTGCACATTTGAATCTCGTTGTCTTTTAGCCAGTTTTTAAATATATTTAAACTGTGTTGTGTTGAAACCACTGGGTAGTGCAGTTCACGGACAGTCTAAAATCAAATGATCAATGGTTTGCCTTCCTTTTCGCAATTTGGACAAATTGGTGTGTTTTGATAGCCCCATCGATGAAGAGTGGTAGCAGTTCGGGTATGACGGGATAAAATTATACTGTAACTAATCCATTCCTTTCTGTTGCATGTCAAGAAACATTGGAGAGGTAGCTTTGAATCGTCGATAATGTTTCAACAATACAGTCGACTTTTCGTCCAGTAATCAGTCCATTTATGATTTAGATCATAGTTCTAGGTTGTAAAAGAGATGACGTGATTTTAGTCGATGGGTGTTCGTTTTTGCTGGATTATGTTTTGTAATGGTGAGTTTCTTCAAGTATTACCAGCTTATTGCAGTCTATGATTTAGTTTGGCTGTGATTTCTCCTCTTCTTACATGTGGTGGGGAAATTTCACTCATCGTGGGTAGCATCGAGTCAGTGTGTGCACATTGTTCCCATACGGGAGTAATGTGCACAGGGTTCCCATACAGCATTCCGCCACTTAATTGTACAGTACTATAGTGGAAATACAACAAGGCATTTTGAGACACATCCCAAGCTTGTTCCAGCTAAATTTTTTGATTAATGAGTTTCTTGTTTTCAGTTTAGCTCCTGTCAAGTGTAACTCCGAGATATTTGGAATGTTTTGCAAGGTGGTGGTTAAGGTGAAAAAGAGTTGCAACTGTTCTGGCGGTGTTTAT
Organism: Aplidium turbinatum; assembly: GCF_918807975.1. Classification (NCBI taxonomy): domain Eukaryota; kingdom Metazoa; phylum Chordata; class Ascidiacea; order Aplousobranchia; family Polyclinidae; genus Aplidium; species Aplidium turbinatum. Next base: position 316,501 of record NC_137488.1, read on the forward strand.
ACGCAAGCACCATTGTTTATGGGTTGGCTCCAGTACTGATCCTTGAGGATCTCCATTTTTAATTTTATATTCTTTACTAGTCTTTCCCCCAAGACATTATGTGAAAATAGCAAGATCCTGTCATTTTGTAGAAAAGTTGAAGTATCTTTTTGGTTTGGAATATTGCGATTAAGAGCATTAAACCGTCACGTAAAACTGTATCATATCCCGCAGATAGGTCACTAAAAATTAAAACCATTTTTTTCTTGTTTTGAATCCAGTTTCAACGTGCGGCCTCAAGGCCAGCACTTGTTCAGTAGTATTACGATTTATAACTAGCTTATTTGGGGGTCGACAAATAGGCTTTTTCCATTGAAGACTATGTGTTCGAATAATTTAAACATGCAGCTCAGCAGAGAGATCGGACGAAAGCTGGCTGGGTCCAATTCGGGCTTTCCTGGTTTGAGCAAAGCAATGACCTTTTCCTTTTTCCAGGATTTCGGAAACTTTCCAGTGTGAATGACATCTGTTAGGGCTTGCGCCAACCACTGCAGGGCTTTCTTGCCAATTGACTTTAGCATTTCAGGAAATATGCCATCTGGTCCAGCAGCTTTAGGTTCTTTAACAGCTACTTGCAGCTCTTCTGTTGTGATTTCCTGAGCAACGCTGTCATTTTTTTCTTCATATTCGTGATATATGTTGGTAATGTTTTTTAAACTTTAGTTTCGAATTTGTAATCAGGCGAGTGGTTTCCACTTTGTTTAATTTATTTGGCAATTTCATCCGCTGATACAGGAGGTTTTTGAGACTCGGATTGAGTAGAATTTGGGTCAAGACTTTTTAATTGTTTCCATGCTTCTTTGCTGGTGTGAATGAAGTTTAAGATTTCTACTTTTCCTATCCAACGCGTTTGTCGATCTTTTCTCGGTGAAGTTAGCAGTTTTAGCATTATGTATTTGTTCCTATTCTTTCAGTAATTTCTCGCTTTTTTTGGACTAACAAGGAATGTAATTCTTTCTTCTTCCCTTTGGTGTGAAAACTTCAGCAGTAGCAAATATGACTTTTGTGAAGTCTTCTATATTATGTTGTGTGGTATAGAGTTGTTTGCAATTGTTGTCAACCGTGGTTGAGAATTCTTCCCAGTTGGCTTTGTGGAAGTTCCTTCTTGGCTTTGGGATTGTTGGGATGGTATTGATCCTTGAACCAATCTGGAGCTATACTGACATATTAGGTCAATGTAGCTACAGTATATTAGGTCGATGATGAGTATGCAGGAAATGATACAAAACTTTGAAAGAGCATAGCAAAGGTAATTTATTTTTGTCAGTTGATAGAAAGCAGAGATCCGGCATGTATTCTTGTTTCCATCTAGCTGAGTAGAGTTTTTGTGCCTTTGAGTAAATTTGCCAGGAGTAATCATTTTGCATTAGCCCAATAACTAAGTTTTTCTTCATCCTTGTCATTTATTTTGTATCCGCATTTCGTGTGGCAACTATTAAAATCGCCAATATATATTGCGCGATGTTTGTAGGTGGGAATCAAGGGGTCGGACCATGTGCGGTTTGTAAATATTTACTACTTTTAAATCTTTTAAGGATATTGCATTTCGAAGGATGTGATTTTTGTCTAGTTCAGATTTAATCTTCATTGCTTTATCTGGTAACTTGATATGTCTTGAAACGCCGTATTGTTTTTGGGGTATCGCTGAAACCAAAGAGTACCCAGGAATTGTTGATCTGGAAGGGACTGTTGTTAAGTCTGTGATATGAGTTTTTGCAGTAGAACACAGTTGATTTGGTGTTTGGTAGAACGCTTGGACAGATATTCACATTTTGCCATTGATTGTCCTTTCACAGTAAGTGACATAATATGTTAATAGTTTTTCCAAATGGGGTTGATACATTGTTTGCAGAGCCTTGCTCATTTTTTTAATCTGCCGAACTCTGCATGTAGGCAACTGGAAGGCGGCGTTTTGTTGACACAGGGCCTCGACAGATCCAGTATTTACGTTACTGTTGGAGTTCATTTCATATAAGCTTTGGCGTGATGCCAGGTTGGGTCAATCTTACTCTGGCAGCTCGCTTGTAGTCAAATCAAGTATGGAAGTTCATGACCTTGTTTGCTTGACAGATTCCTCGGTGCTCGCAAGCCTCCACACGACAACGTGTCGACCTATTTTTCTTTTTCTTTTTTCGTATGAGAAGTTTTGTTTACATTTAGGGTTAGTAACCTTTTTGTAAAATAAGCTTATTTGAATGTTTGTTGTTCAAAAATGGCATGGTTAAAAATATAAAGCTGACCTTGTCAATATTTAGTATATCCTTAGCAGTCATCAGGCTGAGCAACGGTCCCAGAGAAGCGAGAATCGTCTCATCCCAGCTTTGTGCTTCATTAAAATAGTTGTAGACAAGTACCTGAAGCTGGGTTACGTGATCTTTTGTGAACCTGCCACAACACGAGAGACTTCAAATTGCAGTGTAAAATACATTTGGTATATAATAATAACACAACAAAGTAATAACTATATTTGATGTACCGGTAATAAGCAAAACACATGCAATAGCTCTCGACACCAGTGACATGTCATGACACGCGCAGTTGATGACTACTGAGGCATTATTTTTTTTATTTTTTAAATAAAAGCATTGTTGTACTGAATGATAACAAATTTTCGACATGCTTACAAAATTGTTCGAAACAAAAGTTATTTGAGTTGAAATAATTTGGTATATTTTTTATTTTCACTCAAAATTATAGTCTTGGTTTTGTTAGAAGAGGAGAACAATTAACTAGTTAAAGTTTAGATCAAACAAAGTAACCTGCAACTATTTTTTTGCAAATATTTGCTTATTTTAGAGCAGGATGGTCCAAGTTTGCCAGCATCTGAGGCCACATTACTATTTTCGTATTGCTTACGGGCCACACGGTACCCGGACATTTTGCAGAAAGGGCATTTTGCCGAAAGACATTTTGCCGAAAGGATATTTTGCCGAAAGACATTTTGCTGAATGGACATTTTGCCGAAACTCATTTCTGTGTTATATGTATCGATATTCTCCACAATGTGTTTTAGTCTACCGTTCACAACCTTAGTCCTTTCGGCAATTTGTCCATTCGGCAAAATGTCCGCGCACGGGGCCACACATTAATGAAATATAACGTAGACAGTTCATGTAACAGTTCAACACAAAAAGTTGTAAACTATATCTAAACATTTTGAACTCATGTAGTATTTATTGATCATCACTTATCTTGATTAATTCTTCTATAGCCTATCAACATGGATTTCAGAAGTTGATAATCGTAAGCAGACATCGAAAATTTCATCTTCCAACCTGTTCTTTGTGTTTGATTTCAGTCTTTTCATCATGAGCAAAGCACTTTAATGTCGGTACTCCCAAACATCAATAAAATTCCCAAAACAAAATCTCTTAACCTTGGAAACTTTTTTTGTTTACAACTCTCAAAAAACTTCGTTTCCCTCATTTTGTTCGATGTGAGAAGATTTGATTGTAAACCACTAAATTCTATCTAACATTTACAGCCTGAGTTTCGATTTTTATTTCCATTGAGCCATTGAAAAGTTTAAGTTTTTCTTTATCGAATCAAATTCAGGGTACTTATCATGAAATTCATTGCGCACGTTGACAAGCAATTCTGTAAAAACTGAAAATTTCAAATTCTGTAAATTTCTGTAAAAACAGAAAACTTCAGGTTTTCCTGATCAAGTAATGCTTGACATGATGGAAAATGATCAACGACATTATTTTGGAATGCAGCCATAGGTCCAAATACAAAAGCTTCAAAAATCCTGCAAAAGTTTCAACATATTGAAAAAATTGACATATATTTTAATCTTTTTGTTGCAGTGTTTTGTTTAAACTTCTGTTGACTTCTAAAATTTGAGATGAATTTAATGATGTAATAAATGTGTCATCAGTCAAAAGAATTTCACACTTCATTCCTTGAACTTCATCTCGCAAAAAAGGTATAAGATTAATTTTCGCGAAGAATAATAATAAAGTATAGCGTTTCAACTATCGAAGTTTTGAGTGAAGTGGCACATCTTCATATTGGACAAAACAAATCCTCCAGGAACTAGATAATTTTTTTTTGATTGGGCTTGATTTGTACATCTGATGTGAAAGATGATACTGTATTTGCTATGGCCGCTATGCTACCCATGATGTCATTCATTTACAATAAGGCTTTAGTGCACGATACTTTATAATCGTAGATGTACAGTAGAACGTTTGGTAATCCACACCATTGGTATTCATCACCATCTGTCACAAAAACTGCAACACTTTTCAAATTTACCATATGCTCTGGCGACAGATACGAGACTGTTGAAAATATCTGAACTTTTTTCTGTCCATACATTGGAACTGCTCGACTCTGATGTAATTTTTAGAACGGTAAAATTGATATCAACAGTGCGGATAAAAATTTGAAGTTGATTAATATCACTGCTTTCGTCCAAAAAAATATTTACACTGTTGATGATGATGGCGTATGAGCAATCTTTCCAGGCTAGATTGGAGGGCAGGAAATCTTCAGCCACTCAGCAGTCTCGTCGTCCAGGACCCTCAGACCATGCGCACCGTGTGGAGGCCGGTGGGTTAGGCAGTGGTGGATGACATGGTCTGCGGTCTGTTCCGTGGCACCACACTCGCATTCTGATGAAGGAGCCAGGCCCCACTTGTGCATGTCCGAACGAAAGCGGCCGACGCCAGTTCGCAGGCGGTTAAGCCTGACCCACGCAAGCCTTGCGAGGGACATCCCTGGTGGACGGGGATCGGCGTCGGGTATGAAGTCACGGAGCGTGGAGGTGTGATTTTGCCACTCCGTGTTCCACATGTGGTTCGTCCAGTGTGCCGCACTTAAACTAAGTTCTTCTGCGTTCTTAAGGAGTTGTTGTGCGGCAGGCACAAAGGGGCGTCTTGATTTCAGTCGCTGCTTTATAGGTGATGGTCGCTTGAGTGTTGCATGGAGGAGATGGTCGGGGTCCAAAGCGCGGTGAGTGAGAGAAATCGTGGCTACTTTACGGCGTAGCTCAGCAGGTTGGATGCCTGCTAGGATGGGTAGGCAGTCCGTTGGAGTGGGACGCAGGCATCCAGTCACAGTACGCAGTGCGTCGTTGATGGCGGTATCAATCTGGTGGGTGTGAAAACTACGACCATTATCTTTCTTGCAATAGTTCGATGAAAGGCGCAATGTCAACCTATTTTCGCCAGTTACAGAGATTGACATCGCGGGCCATATGCATTCGTTGAGAATGCGAAATTATTGGCAAAGTCTTACTGCATGTCAAGCTACTTTTTCTGAGCCTGAGTAATAAGAGACAAAAAAGCCTGATTTTTGAAAACATAGGTGGCTTGAGAGAGCGACAGCTAGAAATCTCAGATGCAAAGGATTCTATATTAATATGTATTTTAGCCTATATTTAAACTAATATCAATTACAACTAGGTTCCTTGGAGTGTGCTAGACTGGCAGAGTTCAATGTGGTTATTACTTGTCAATTCTTTTATTAAACAAAGTTATTTTTACTTCACAAACATATCGTATGAGTTACAAAATTTGTAAGATACAAGCAGGTGAAGCAAATGATTAGAAAACGCATAGAAGAAACGACGAGCGACAGGAAAACAATTGCATGTTCAAAGATGGATTATTGCGTTTGATACTCAGGGCTTCCCTGATTTTTGTCTAGTATGTAGATATGCCTCACGATGATGATGCAGATGGTAGCCCTAATGAAGACACAGAAAGGGAAAATGTAAGTGGCTGAAATGAAAATGCTGCGATGGTTTCTGGAGTTGACAAAGCTGGACAGAAAAAGAGATGAAATTACCAGAGAACAAATGCAAGTCGGAAAGCTGAAAGATCAGCTGAGAGAGACACGCCTTACATGGTTGGGTCACATGGTAAGGAGAGACAAAGATTATGTCGGAAGAAGTGAAAGAAGAGGATGCTGCTAACAAAGTGATGTGGTGGACTGCAATCTGCAACAGCGACCCCGCTTGCAATGGGAATATAGATAGGTTTTATGCGAGGGAATTGGAGAACAGATGCCATATTTGCCGGAAGACGATAGATAGAGAAGTATGGAAAAGTAAGAAAATTTTGTACTTTGGTTTTTGTTGATTTACAGAAAGTTTTCAAACGTGTTCACAGAAAAATCATCGGGCAAGCTTTCTGGAAGACAGAAATAATGGAGTGGGAAGTGAGATCATATGAAGTGAAATGTATAAAAAAGGTGAAACAGTAGTAAAACCAAGTAGTAAAGCTGATAATCGGAGATAGTAGAAAAGAGAGGGAAACAAAATATATTAGATCAAAGGCCTTCAACCTTTTTTGCATGCGACCATTTTAGCTGTAAAGTCAAGACATCCCTTTGTACCAGCTGCCTTGAATTATTACAACAATTCAGTAATTATACCACCAGTGTAGCACATTACATTGAAGGCACTTGAAACCCAGCATGGTGTGCCACCGATACCAAACTCCATGGTTTTATACCTCACCCGTTGGCACGCCCTCTGGTATGGACCTGTCCCGGCTGACTTGGGTTAAGCTGAACAGAATCCGAATAGGAGTTGGCCGCTTCCATTCCAACATGTACAAGTGGGGTTTGGCTCTTTCATCGGCCTGCGAATGTGGCGCGGAGAAACAAACTGCTGAGTATGTCCCAGCAAAGGACCAGCATATCCCATTTACAAGGCACCAAATGGAATGCGTGGTATAGCAACACTGGACGAAGCTACACTCACCTGGCTTTCCATCACCTTCCCTGAAATGCAAACAATTATGTTTCACATGAAAGAAAATGAAACAGTAAGAAAAGTGTTTGTATCCTCTGTGGATCCTTCTCTTGTACCATGGGCAAATCCTATAGATGTTTGCTGGAACACCCCTCCATTTTCTTGGAATCTTGATACTTATATGTGTGTGATGAGAGGAATAATTCTTGTTACAGTTTCTGCCTTGAGTATCAACTCCTTTCCTTGCCGTTTGCTGTTCACGACTTCTGCTAACAGCAAACGTCCTAATTTAGTTTCTCTCTCTTTTGTTGTAGACGCTCTTTCAGGTAGTGTTGTCAGCTGTGAAGATGGTTGTGGTTTGGTGTAAGCTTATACGTAAGAGTATCTTATTGTATTGTACTTTATGTTTTCAGATGTTTCGTTTTAAGTGAATAAAGCCTTATGTTAGGTTAATCTTGAGTCTACTTTATACGACAATTTATTCACTTAATAACATGAATAAGCATTTGAGGCCAAAAGAATTTGATGTTGATCCAAATGCACCTGAAGCTGCTAGGAAGTGGGAACACTGGAAACTTACCTTTCAAATCTACGTCAGAAGAATCGATGACACTACCGACGATGACAAACTGGCCGTTCTGATCAACCTTCTAAATACTTCCGTGTACTCGCTCATCAGCGAAGCCACAACCTACGACGATGTCCTGGCACGTCTTGAAGGGATGTATCTGAAGCCGGTAAACGAGGTCTTCGCTAGACACAAGCTTAATACATGTCGGCAAAAGCTGGGTGAGCCTCTTGAAGATTTTTTTCAAAGGCTGCAGAAACTTAGTACCGACTGCAATTTTAAAGCCGTTAGTCTTAAGGAAAACAAAGAAGCAGCCGTTCGAGATGCTTTTATTGCTGGAATTAACTCTGCGTATATTCGTCAGAGACTGCTGGAAGACAATGTGCTGCAACTTCAGCAAGCATTCGACAAAGCTCGAGCACTTAACGATGCCCGGTTAAATGCCGAGTCGTACCATACACCGGATGCTCAGGATGTTATCGCTTGCCCTCTTGCTGAAAACGTTTCTACCACAAGGACGCCTTATAAAAGTGAGTGTGCTGCCATGAAGCTAGAGATGTGTTTCTTTTGTGGTGCTAAACAGCACTCTCGGGCAAACTGTCCAGCGAACGATTGCATTTGTTTTAACTGCTAAAAGAAGGGGCATTTCGCTAAAGTTTGTCGAATAAAGAGAGGTTCCACGGAAACGCCGAAACTTACAGCAGCTGCTTGTGACGTGTCAACAAATCTTGCTGTCTTGTGTCCTATGCAAAATTCTGATGACGACAAACTTAATGTTGCTGTCACAATCAATGGTGTTTCTGGAAGAGGGCTCATCGACACAGGTGCTACCCGTAACCACATCAAGATGGACTTTGCTCGCCTCGCTAAACTTACTGTTGTCAAAAGAAACACGGAGAAAATTGACTTGGCAGTTGAAGGCGCATCTGTCAATACTTTTGGGTCTTGTTCTGCCTCAGTGGATCTATTAGATCGGAGCTATCGAGATAACGAATTCTCAGTGATGGATGGTTTGCTTTGGGATGTCATTCTCGGACGTGAGTTCCTAAAACAACACCGTAGTGTCAATTTCAACTTTGGGGGACCTGATAACTCTTTACACTTAGGTGTTCTGGATGCGTTAAGAGCGGTCAAACCAGTGCAATTATTCGAACATTTGACCTCGGATTGTCGTCCAGTTGCTTCAAAATCTAGACGCTATTCAAAAGCTGATCAGGAGTTCATTGAAAGTCAAGTTACTCAACTCCTTAAGGACGATATCATAGAACCCAGTTCTTCACCATGGCGGGCGCAGCTGGTTGTGGTAAAAAACGAAAACCACAAAAAGCGAATGTGTGTGGACTACAGCCAGACCGTAAATAGATTTACACATCTGGATGCGTATCCCCTTCCCAGTATGCAGAGTATTATCCATAATGTCTCACCTCCACTTTGGATTTACGGAGCGCCTATCATCAGATCCCTCTTCAACCAGAACGCAGTTATACAGCTTTCGAAGCTAATGGACGGTTGTTTCAGTTCAAGCGGATTCCTTTCGGACTGAAAAATGCAGTACCCTGTTTCCAACGGGTTATAAGCAATATTATTTCCACATACAAATGCAAAGGAACCTACGCTTACCTCGATGACGTCACCGTATGTGGCAATACGCGCGAGGAACACGACGAAAATTTGAAGACGTTTTTGGATGCAGCCAAAGAATGTAGGTTAACCTTAAATGAAGACAAATGTGTTTATGGTACAGAGACCATAACATTATTGGGGTACTGCATATCACATGGAGTAATGAAACTCGACCCTGACCGTGTTACACCTGTCCTTGACATGCCAATCCCAACAAGCCCGAAACAGCTCCAGCGCATGGTGGGAATGTTCGCATACTATGCGCAATGGGTACAGGGGTACTCCGAGAAAATTAAACCTTTAGTTGCGGCACGAAGATTTCCACTCGACGACGAAGCACTGCAAGCAATCAAGGCATTAAAAGAGGATCTCTCAGCAGCTGCACTTGGAGTTATTAATGAGCAGCTTCTTTTTGTGCTAGAAACTGATGCCTCAGACAATGCTATCTCAGCAACCCTAAACCAAGGTCGCCCTGTGGCCTTCTTCTCAAGAATGCTCAATAAGAATGAACGTCATCAGTCCAGTTTTGAAAAGGAGGCCTTAGCCATTGTGGAGGCTGTACGGAAATGGTCGTATTTCCTGGCAGGTAGACATTTTACCATAATTACGGATCAAAGGTCAGTAACATTCATGTACAACTTAAAAAACTATGGTAAAATCAAGAATGACAAAATTTTGCGTTGGCGCATGAGTCTTGGCGAATATGATTTTGATATAGCATACCGTGCTGGACACTGTAACGCTGCCCCCGATGCACTTTCTCGAGTTTATTGCGCCACTACGCATAGCAACGCCTTGTATAAACTTCACGATTCATTATGCCACCCTGGCGGTACTCGTTTGTACCATTTCGTTCGGGCGAAAAATTTACCATATTCTCTCGATGAAGTTCGTAACGTTGTACAAAGTTGTAGTATATGTGCCGAAGTAAAACCCAAATTTTACAAGCCTCCTCCAGCGCAAGTTATAAAAGCTACACAACCGTTCGAACGTATAAGTTTAGATTTTAAGGGTCCCTTGCCATCCTCAACTAAAAATCGATTTGTACTGACAATTGTTGATGAATTTTCACGCTTTCCATTTGCGTTTCCTTGTCGCAGTACGGATGCACAATCTGTAATTTCTTGTTTGAACAAATTGTTCTTTATGTTTGGAATGCCTGCCTATGTTCATTCCGATAGGGGCTCTGCATTCCTCTCGCGTGAACTCATCACTTACTTGCATAGCAGAGGAATTGCGTGTAGTCGCACATCTGTATACAATGCTCCTGGTAATGGTCAGTGTGAGCGGTATAATGGGATCATATGGTCCGCAGTCAAACTTGCTTTGAAATCACGTAAACTTAACATATCGCAGTGGGAACTTGTATTGTCTGATGCTTTGCATTCAATTCGGTCACTGTTGTGTACTGCTACAAATGAAACACCCCACGAACGGCTATTTTCGTTTAAACGTCGCTCATCCTTTGGTGTTTCCGTGCCTACGTGGTTGAGTACACCTGGCAATGTGTATTTGAAGTCTCATAGTCGCTCTACTAAATACGATCCACTTGTTGAGGAAGTGGAGCTTGTTCATGCCACTCCAAACTATGCCCGCATTCGATTCCCTACAGGGAGGGAAACAACAGTATCGCTCAGAGATATTGCACCGATAGGGCAGTCTTCATGTGAGCAGAATGTTTCGATGGACGCAGAACTGCCAGAGTCGGCGGACTCATTGCAGAGACATGACGTTGATGTTCCTACTGAAATTTCACGTGATGTTCCTGATAATTGTGATAATACTGATCGTGATCTTGACGTTTCATGTAAATCTAATGTACCTTCTCCTGTTGATTCCTCTCCCACTCCTCCAACTACCTTAAGGAGATCCACGCGTATAGGAAAACCTGTAGATCGTTATGAATGTGTTCCATACGTTTGAACTGTTTGTGCATAAACCTGTTTGCAAGTGTTTATGGTCATATTTTAGGGAGGATGAATGTGATGAGAGGAATAACTCTTGTTACAGTTTCTGCCTTGAGCATCAACTCCTTTCCTTGCCGTTTGCTGTTCACGACTTCTGCTAAAAGCAAACGTCCTAATTTAGTTTCTCTCTCTTTTGTTGTAGACGCTCTTTCAGTTAGTGTTGTCAGCTGTGAAGATGGTTGTGGTTTGGTGTAAGCTATACGTAAGAGTATCTTATTGTATTGTACTGTATGTTTTCAGATGTTTCGTTTTAAGTGAATAAAGCCTTATGTTAGGTTAATCTTGAGTCTACTTTATACGACAATGTGCCGCTAGTATCCAATTTCTTGTATTTTGGATCCATTTCAGATTATTGTTATGTCCTAACTTAGTGACAAATTCCTGTCTTTCTGTCAAGTTTTTATTTTTAACAAATTCCATTCATTGCTCAGTACAACTTTTCTAAAAAAATCACACTTTCTGATTGGCGGTAAAATTACGTTTCGGTGGAGTCTGAAATTAAAAATTAAATCAATTCTCATTGGCTTATTAAAATCACTCTTAGAAACCATCATTTCAAAACTTCAAGACAGCTTTCTGCTTTGATTTTACTACGCTGAAGAGATCGTAAGATCGAAACAGTGGTCTGTCCGTCTGAAATTTGTATGTCTTTTTAGACATTATTTTTTAGAGAAATAAAAAAAGAGCCAAAAGTTATTAGGCGGGTCAATATATGAAAAATATGGGGGTAACCCCAAAAAAATTTATACAAAAGGTTTTTTTGTTCTAAGTGTATGATTAGGTTGTACTATACCCCAGAAAAAAAGTCTACAAAAATCTGACCCCGGGAAAGTGGTCAATTTACATAATTTGAAAATGGTGACCCCCCAAATTTTTCAATGTACACAAAATTTTTTTTAGTTCAATTAACACACTATAAATGCATTAAACACATATAAACATGGTATCTATGCACCAAATGAACATATCAGAAACCGTCTGTGATGTCATTATGATGTCATGGAAGACATAGGCGTCGATTTTTTAACATTTAAGAAAAAATCTGAGGGGGCAAGATGATAAAAAGTGTGAAATATGTACCCAAATTTGAACAGTTCCATAAAATTACACTGTCAAAGCTACAAAAAAGAACTGAAAAGCAGGGTGGCTGCCCCCCAAACAATTTCTACTGGGGGGCGCGCCCCCCCCCCTGCCTCCAGGGAATCGACGCCTATGATGGAAGAGTATATGCACTAAACGTCAGAGAATGTCAGAGATGAAGTACCATTTTTCAAGTTATGATTGTTACATACTAGTAGTCATTACAATTATCATCGGTACTGTCTGTGTCGTCTTGATCCAATGAAAGGACGTTGTTTGGGTTTTCATAGGACACAAGTTGGCATTGTCCACAAGGGTCAGGTCTGATGGACATTCTCGAAACTGTTTATGGGGACAATGCAGTAAAGCATATGATGGGTGGCAAAGCTGTGCAGAGAGCTTTGCGGGGCCACCTCTTGATAGAAAAATGCTTGAATGGATGCTGGTCTCTGAAATGATGGATAGTGATCCCGAGTTAGCTGGTTCAGTGAAGTCGTGTGAGGACATGTACACCTTGTTGATAGAAGGAAAGACCACATTGGAAACAGTAGCTACTTTGGAGACAAATGCTAAACTTCAGCAAGCACTTGACAAGAAGAAACTTGGCTTGTTTGATAAATCCAGGACAAGTAAGCTTTGGATTTCTTACATGAACATGGTCAAATGTACACGAATGCTGCTGATGGCAGATCGAATTGGTTCCTGGGATAGACATCTTAGTGCTGTTGCCGAGTGCTTACCAATATTTGCTGCTGCAGGGCACCACAACTACTTGAAATCAGCATACTTGTACTTGCAAAACATGGAAAACCTCAAAATGAAGGACCCTGCTGTCTTCAAGAAATTTCAGGATGGATTACATGTCATCAGGCGAACCGACAAAGTCTGGGCTGGCCTTGGTTCGGACCTTGTAATTGAACAGACATTGATGAGATCGCTAAAGACAACCGGTGGCTTGACAAGGGGTAGTGGAATGAGCGAGGAGCAGCGAGCCTTGTGGGTGTTATCCTCACCAGCTTGTTCAGAGTACAATCATGCGATGGAGGACTTCAACAAGCGTAGCATTTACAACGAGTGCACAGCATAAGGAAATGAGTGGGGCAAGGATGAAGAGAGATCAGGCCGACCTCGCGAAAATCAAAGAAAAGCTCCAATCATTCAGTCCATTTTGTGCGGATACAACGCTGAGGAACATCATCACTGGAGTGATTGCGAAAGATAGCGTAAATGTTGATGACTATCGAACAGTCGGGAGGAAAATCTTAAAAAAAATGGAAGGTCAGCCAGTTTTTACATATGCAAGTAAACAGAAGGACAAAGTGAAAACTTTACGTGATTCATGTTGCATCAAAGTTTCCCAAGATAGATCCATCGATCCCGCCCTACTTTTTCAGAGACTTTTGGTCATATCGAATGCAGGTGACTTTTCTCTAGAGGAGGTTCTAGAATACGAACTGAGCCCATTCCCACCTGCCCTGATTGAGACCAGCAACATTATGAGGAAGCCAGAGAAAACACAGCTTGCTAAAGCAATCGATGAGTACGCAAGCAGCCTATCTGATGAGGCTGTTACCAACGAAGTACCAGACCGAGAAGTATGTCCTTGATGGTGGTTCCCTCATGCATCGCGTACAATGGACGAAGGGAAGCACATACGGCGCCATTGCGGATGGCTATGTCGACTTTACTCTACGCAATTACGGGTTGGCGACAGTCGTTTTCGATGGTTATCGTGATCAACCATCAGTGAAGGACTGCACCCACCAACGCCGTCAGCAGAAAAATCATCCAAAAGTGAGCTTCACTCCAGCAACAGTCTTCACTGGAAACAAGGAGGAATTCCTGTCACAGGGCTGCAATAAGCAAGGGCTGATCAACATGATAGGCAACAAACTGCGAGAGAAAGGCTCCACAGTTATAAACGCTGAAGGAGATGCCGACTATGATATTGTTCAGGCAGCTATTGCAGCTTCTGAATACCACACTACAACCCTGGTTGGAGAAGACACAGATCTCTCGATCCTTCTCCTCTATCATATGGACAGTCGGAAGAAGACAATGTATTTTCGTTTGGACAAGAGGTCAAAAGATCAGAGGGTGTACAATATTGATACCCTAAAGGAATGTCTCGGACAACAGCTATGTTCTCAGTTACTCTTCATCCATGCGTTTACAGGATGCGATACCACCTCACGAATCTTCGGAATAGAGAAGAGAACACTCTTTCAGAAAGCCACCAAAGACGACAAAGAGCTAGAATCCTTGGCACTTGCATTTACAAAACCTGGCCAGAGGGTGGATGCTATTGAAGAGTATGGCAAACAGTTAATGGTTCTACTCTATGCTGGAAAGCAAAGCGATTCGCTGGCATCTTTGCGACATTCTGTGTTGAAAAAGAAAGTAGTTTCAGTGTCATCCTTTGTTGCGCCAGCCCGACTCCCACCAACTGCATCTTCTACAATATTCCATTTCCTGCGTGCTGATCGATCGATCTGATCTGTTTGATTTGATCTGATTGATCTGAATCGATCTGATCTGATCGATTGCACGATCGCTTGCACAACACGGCGATGTACATGTAGGAGGTACGGATTTCCGTGTACCTCTGCTTGTGGACAATGCCAACTTGTGGCCTGTGAAAACCCAAACAATGTCCTTCCATTGGATCAAGACGACACAGACAGTACCGATGGTAATTGTGACGACTACTAGTATGTAACAATCATAACTTGAAAAATAGTACTTCATCTCTGACATTTAGTGCATATACTCTTCCATCATAGGCGTCGATTCCCTGGAGGCAGGGGGGCGCGCCCCCCAGTAGAAATTGTTTGGGGGGGCAGCCACCCTGCTTTTCTGTTCTTTTTTGTAGCTTTGACAGTGTAATTTTATGGAACTGTTCAAATTTGGGTACATATTTCACACTTTTTATCATCTTGCCCCCTCAGATTTTTCTTAAATGTTAAAAAATCGACGCCTATGTCTTTCATGACATCATAATGACATCACAGACGGTTTCTGATATGTTCATTTGGTGCATAGATACCATGTTTATATGTGTTTAATACATTTATAGTGTGTTAATTGAACTAAAAAAAATTTTGTGTACATTGAAAAATTTGGGGGGTCATCATTTTCAAATTATGTAAATTGACCACTTTCCCGGGGTCAGATTTTTGTAGACTTTTTTTCTGGGGTATAGTACAACCTAATCATACACTTAGAACAAAAAAACCTTTTGTATAAATTTTTTTGGGGTCAAACCTTATATTGACCCGCCTATTTACAAATTTCACTTTGTGTAGACCTACTACATCTACTTGAGAGGTTACTGTTACTTTTTCACTCCGTTGTAAATAGTACTCCTTGCTGAGTAAAATTTATTTGAGTTATTCTACTTTTCACTACTGCGTATAGACGGACAATTTTAGTATTTAGTATTTGATTGTTGCAATATTTTCTGTATTTGGCCTATTTACCAAAACTATGAAGAAAGGGAAAAGAAAAGGAAAGAAATAGAGGTTTTCAACATTAAGTGACTTTTATTTATGTAATATGTAAATTTTCGTTTTTTTTTTTCAGGCAAGTTGTGCTGATATCAATCTACTGTATTTTTTTTTGTTTCAATCCAGTTGTACTGAAGAGTCCTATTGCACGAAAACCGGTTCCACAACATAAACTATAACTTTAATTGAAATACTATTGTGAGTGTTAGCCTAGCCAAATGTTTTGAAGGCTTAAACTGTAGAAAAAAAACTAATCATTTGTTTTCTCAGTGATTGCTTCTGTATTAGGTAGATCGCCCATTTGACGTCTTAGTGCCAGATCGCCAGAACGAAGACAATGAACGAAGACAATGAAAACCGTTGAATAAAATCATCCGTGACATTGACCCATGTGCAATATGCAAGAGAATAGTGGGACACAAGATATGTTCAAAAAATAAAAAAAATGTTAACCTCTCGCATTGATTCCCATGGTTTTGTCTATGAGAAATTAAAAAATGACAACCCTTTAGCTACGATGGGATACCCTGCTTCAGGAACCCTAAACATTTCTTATCGATGTTTCCCAAAATGACAAATTTTTGGCCTGTTTAAGCCATAATCCTGCCGGTTGAACTCCTTGTTTCAGCGGAAATCACTTCTATTTAATGCCCTTCTGATAGCTGACACGTGCAAAATCAATTTTTCTGACCGTTTTACTCCATTGACTACGCAGATGAATCAATCCAGAAATCTCAGATGTGCAATGCGGATTTGTAAAAGACAAAGGAACTAGAAACGCCACATTCCTAGTCAGGACACTTGCTGAAAAGTCGATAGAACACAGGGAAGACCTGTAGTCCTGTACCTCTGCTGTCTGGACAACAGCAAAGCCTTCGACCGTGTCACTTATGGATATGCTTGACAGCTTAGTCACAGATGGTACAGATCTCCGACTTCTCAGAAATCTCTACTGGGATCAATCAGCAGCAGTCCCGATAGATGCCAAGCTGAGAAAGTGGATACAAATTCGAAGAGGTATTAGACCGAGGTGCGTAGTCTCACCCGATCTTTTCTCACTCTACGGCGAAATGATCTCGAGACAACTAGATGAAGAAGAAGGCGTCTCGGTAGGCGGACAACACTTTAACAACATAAGATACGCAGACAACACGGTACTAATCGCCACATCAAACTCCAGTTTACAAAACTTACTCGACAGTCATTAACCAAAGTGACAACCTTGGACTTAATTTGGATGCAAAGAAAACCTTCTGCATGACTATCTCATCAAAGGAAATCTCCGATATGGACATTGTACAATCAAAATACAGAATATACCGGTCTCACAAGTAAATAGTTTCAACTATCTGGGTTCTGTAGTTACTTCGAATGGTCGATGCTGGAGCGATGTAAAATCAAGAGTCGCACAATCCAAACAAGCTTTTATCAAAATGGCCAAAATACTGAAATGGCTGAAATACTGAAAATCCTGGGCTAATGCCCGCAGATAGAAAATATGATCAACAGTGCTGAAATTTGGTTCTTACGGAGAATGATGGGAATTAACTGGATGGTCCTCAGTCCTCATCACAACTATCGAAAAAAGGGAAACATCGGGCATGTCTATTGTCCACCGCAAACGCGGAATTGAACACTCGGAAATGATGCGGCGACTTCCTGGTCATAGGCACCAGGGGAGTCCACGTTTGGAGATCTTCAAAAAAATTTCAACATGGACATTTTGTTGGTCATTCTTGACCAGAGACAACTTCTTGGCTACAGTGACCCATGGCCACCTTGAGATGCGGCCTGATTTGTCACATTTTGCGGATTTTGATTACAGCTACTGCTAGTGCTTGACTGACATTTTTTGAGATGTTTTTACTTTTTGCGGTTTCCTAATGACAAAAAACTTTTTTGTTGCCTTGGGGAAGCAGTAGCAAATGAGAAAAAGTAAGTTGAAAAACGCAAAATCAGACTGTTATTGCAAAATAACAGTCTGACTAAAATCTACAAAATCAAATTTTCTTTGTTTTTTAACATGTGAGGATGTTAAAACCTATTGTGTCATCTGGGGAAAAGAATAAAGAAAGCGTAAAAATCTAATTTTTAGAAAAATTTATTTAAACGTTCGCCCAAAGTTAGAAAAACCTGAAAATTTCTGCAAAATGTGACAAATCAGGCCGTATCTTTAGGTGGCCATGAGTGACCTTTTCTTCCATTGTTATTTCTTGACTAAATAAAATGATTGGTGCAAATTATGTAGTTAAGCTCCATAAGTGGCGTTTCAATGCATTTGTCGCGGGCGTTGCTGCCTTCGAATCAACTGAATCGTACATCTGAATGTCTTTGAATAATTTCAAATCGTTTATTGGAGCATCGATGGCACTTGGACACTTGAACCAATACTGTGCATAGACAAGCACTCCAAAATTTACAAATCGTTGTAACTTGATCATTCTTTTACTGGTAATTATTTTTTGTTCAATTTGAGCACCTGGTCTTTTAATAGAACCATCTTTATTGCATATATCAGTTTTGCCATCCACCTAGTCTTATGAATGGCACCTGGTCATCGAAAGGTAAAGTTAACACTGTTTTCTCTTTCACTCAGATACAATTTGGTCAGTTGGATTAATTCATTGTAATCGTCACGAAGTAAATACTTCTTATCCAATGTTTCAAGATCGATGACTGTTGTTTATTTTAATGTGTTAGCTGCATCATGAATGCAGATATAGTCATCATTATTCATGGTGAATATTGGCACGGATTTAGATTCAATAAAATGCCAGGAATCTCGAAATTGGACACAAAGTAAACTATTCAGTAACAATAAGTGACTGTGAGACAGATAAAACTGTATTGTATTTTACCTGCCTACACATTCTGACTTTTTGAAGCAATCTACCTTTACTGCAATTACATTCCACACTAACCCATATAGTGAATGATATTATGGGATTAAAATATTATACAGCTGAGTAAAATTATATTAAAACCTGTTTATCACATAATAGAATTTGAGCAAAAGTCAGCATCAGGTCATTTTCAAAAGTATTTTACTAAAAATTTACACAGGTTGAACATTTTCAATTGAGTGTTTGTATTTGATAACATTTTTCTGGATAACATAAAGCAAAATCCAGGCTTTTATCTTCACCAAGATTTCATTTCTGAAGCTAGAAGCAAGATGCGTTGAACGTTTTTTGCTTAAAAATATGAAAAAAGTAAAAATAAGGGCAATTTCAAAAGCATTTTACAAAAATATGAATAAGTCAAATATGTGCAATTTATTGTTTATATTTAAAATAACTTTTCTAGACAACATAAAGCCAAATCCAGACTTTTGTCATCAACAAAATTGTATTTACGAACTTGTAAACTAGGCGTGATAATTGTTTTTACTTCAATCGAAAAGAGCAAATGTAAAAATTTAATATTACTCAATAATTTTGATACCAATATTCATTTTAGAGTTAACCTCCATTGTAAAAAAAATTTGTGGCTATATTTAAAAGGGTCGGGGCGTTTGAATCACCCTAGCGTGCAGCTTAACTGAAAGATTTACCCTTTTTTAGATAAAAGTCATTTTTTTATTCTGTCTGAAGGCTCGGGTTTCAAGTAGCAAAATATAGTCAAAAATGAGCTTCAGATTCAGGTAAACCCAGGTTGGAAATGTTAGTTTGGACTAAGTCTAGGATGATGTTACGGGTCCAAAAATTTGCTAAAGAACTCGGAAATTTGAAATTTACCTTTCTTGGAAGATTTTACCAGTATTTTCCCTTCCTGTGAGGTAATTGTTCTGCTTTCAAAAGATGTCCCATAAAGTAAGTTTGGTGTCCAAGAGAACGGTGTTATCTTTTCAAACCACAAATCAATCACGGCACCTGTACAAGCATCTGTGCATGCATTCCAGCGCGACATTGAAGGCATCTTCGGTCATGTCAATGTAAGCATCAGCTGGTACATCGCAAATTAGCTTTCCTAGCATAATAACATCATCTTCTTCAAGGACAGTGAAGTTGCGATCCGGATCACGTTTCTGAACAACAAAAAATATACAATAACACAAAATAAACACCTCATACTTTTCCAGCCAATGGGCAGAAATAAATAAAACAGTGGCAGCAGAAAAGTGGTCTTCTATGATGTTTTGTAAGAATCTTTATCCTCGGACTGAAAAATCTTCTTTGCAAACTTAAACCGAGCATTTTCGCATACTTGTAGAGGCTTTGAACCATTGAAGCAGGCTCGGTCACCGAGATTGACAGAGTGAAACTTCCGCTTGTTGTCGAAGTGGGATTGTCTGTGAATTATTCTTTCGTCTAGGTGCCGCTGAATGGAAATCTGTCTTTGAAATGCGTTGATTAAACACACAACTCGACAGTCGAACCATCACCGCTTAATCTTGCCGTTTCTTTTTTTATGAAACCTGGTGCTTAACTAACTTCGCTATCAAGCCTGACAGGCTTCTTTGAAGCAGAATGGAGGAAAAGTAATTTTCCCATAGGTATTTGATGAAATATATCTGTCATTTGTTTTTTTCTTCTTCAATTTTAACTTTTAGCGTCACACCAAGCACAAAAAAACTTTCGTGTAAAATGCTTCAAAATCATCAGATTTTACCCAAAATAAATTAACTGAGCCTGTGTTTATGCATTCTTAGCAGTAATAAAAGAAGTATGCCGAAAAAACTATAAAAAACTAAAGCTTATGACAAATCCCAAAATAACGAAATATCAGTCCACATTTGGAATAATTGATGCGTCTGCAAACATTATTATACAGTATATGTTTTTTCTAATTACATTCATATTGCAAAGTAGGGTTGAGATTTCAAAATTGAATTAGAAATCCAAAGATTTTTGCTCTGACTTGATGTAAAATATTGTTTCTTTTTCATTGTATTGCGCTTTAACATATTACCAAAAAATAAAATTGTTTGATCTTTTCACTTTTTGCGAAAGTCGCAGTTTCAATTTCGATCGCAACTTCATCAAATTATAAAGCTTTAGTAGAGAGTTTATTTGTTCAACCATGACAAACAAAACAAAGTAACTTTAGCGGGTTTAACATGTTTCATTACAAAGAGATATGACATAATTAAAGAATCAACTCAAACGTTTTCGACATGTGCGTGTCCTCATCAGGAATTACTCAATACTAGAATGCCCAATTTTTTTTACTACCTAAAGCGCCCAGCGGCAGTCGTTTTGACTACTTTCGATACTGTGAAATAAAACAAACATTTTTTGTTCTTTTTTGTTTGTTTATCTTTATCCTGCATTGCGGGAAAGCGGACTTGAGCGCTATGCATCGGTGTACGCCTTCCGACATACACCTGACCCACGCTGCAGCCGACGGCAATGTCTGTTTCCGGTTGTCTACTTTACTTATGACTTAAATTTGGTACTACCCATTACTCGAAATCGATCACTAGGTAGAGGCAATTATCGTTAAGTTTCTTGCCCAGAGAAACAACAGCAAGTGCGGGTGGCTGGAGTCGAACATGCAGGCTCTCGACTGCGAGCCCAACGCGCTAACCACTCGGCCACGGCTGCCGACATTTATTGTGTTATTTGCTGGTATGTAACTTGTAACTTTTTAATAAAAGTTAAATCGACTTATATGAGAATTTCACTTGCATGTTGGATTGTTGGTGCTACATGTAGATTGTAGCACTTAGGAATAAAATTTTTTATGCAACTTCAAGTTTCTGTCTTGCAGTTTAATTTTATGTATATTGTCCACGCTCATAATAATGACACATACAAATATTTGTTTGCTAGCACAATACAGTTCAACTGAAAATGTCGATAAAGCTGAACTTTTTATTTTTATTATTTTGTCGCTCAGCAAACTCCCCTCGTCAGTGCCCCGTTTCTGCTAATGCCATCGCTTCCCAGCTAGTGCAGAACAGGGTGTACAAGACAAAGGACCGCAAGGCATCCCGCCTTGTTGTCAAGGAGGTATCTGCCCTATGGCGAGTGGAAACACCACCAGAAGAAACAATCTCTGGAGACTTCACTCCAAAGGAATTCGCCACCGCCCTCCGCCTAGGGAAACCACACAAGTCTCCAGGGCCCGATAAGATCTGCCCTGAGCTTGTGCTCCATGCTGGCCATGCCCTAAAGTCCTGGTTACGTAGATTCCTCTCTTCCTGCCTGCACCACCTCACAATCCCAAAAATCTGGAGAAGAGCTTTAGTAGCTGCGATCCCTAAGCCTCACAAGCCACCAGAGGACCCAAGGAGTTATCGTCCGATATCCCTCCTCTGTGTTCCTTTCAAGATCCTCGAAAGACTGATCTATGCCCGCGTCAACCCAATCATCGACCCGCTCCTTCCAAAAGAGCAAGCTGGGTTTCGGCGCGGAAAATCCACTGTAGATCAGGTCACACTTTTGACCCAAGACATCGAGGACTGCTTTGAGGCAAAAAAGAAGGCCGGCGCTGTGTTTCTAGATCTCACAGCTGCCTACGATACTGTATGGCATCGCGGCCTTACTTACAAGCTGCTTCGCCTGCTTCCTGACCGACATATGGTCCATATGATTATGGAACTTGTCAGGAATCGAAGCTTCACCCTCACCACCGGCAACCCACGGCGAAGCAGACTGAGACGCCTGAAAAACGGCGTCCCACAGGGATCGGTCCTGGCTCCACTTCTTTTCAACATCTACACCCACGACCTGCCAACCACGGTCTACGCAAAATACGCTTATGCGGACGATCTGGCAATTCTCCACTCCACAAAGTCGTGGGAGAATCTAGAAGACACCTTGAGCCAGGACATGCAAACCATCTCAGCTTATCTCCAGAACTGGCGACTGAAACTCAGCGAAACCAAAACTGTGGCGGCAGCTTTCCACCTACACAATTGGGAAGCTGATCGAGAGCTACATGTCCACAACAACGGAAAACCTCTGTCCTTCTGCCCCGAGCCAAGGTATCTTGGGGTGACACTAGACAGATCGCTCACATACCGCCACCATTTGGTGTCACTGCGCAAGAAACTCACATCCCGCGCTGCATTACTGAAGCGCCTGGCAGGCTCTAGCTGGGGGGCGAGGGCTGACACTTTGCGAATAGCAGCCTTAGCCCTTGTCTACTCTTCAGCAGAGTACTGTGCACCTGTCTGGCGCCGCAGTGCTCACTGCCATAACATCGACACTGCCATAAACAGCGCTCTGCGCACAGTGACCGGATGCCTGCGTCCCACACCATTGGACAATCTCCCAATTCTCGCTGGCATCCAACCTGCTGAGCTTCGTCGCGAAAAAGCCACTCTGTCCCTCGGTCGACGGGCACTGGAGCCTAATCATCTTCTCCACCACAAGATCTCTGCCTTCTCAAACGGGCACCCCCGCCGACTGAAATCAAGACACCCATTCGTGCCAGCCGCTCGACTTCTGATCAACGAAGCTGATGAACAAGACATCTCTGCGGCTACTTGGGCGGACCATAAATGGAATTCTGAATGGAGCTCAAGCACCACCAGACTCTATTCATTCATCCCCGACGCTGACACACGCCCCATCGGCCTGACACTACAAAAACAGGCATGGGTGCGCCTCAACCGTCTCCGTACGGGCGTCGGACTTTTCCGCTCAACCATGCACCAATGGGGAATGGCCTCTTCCTCCTCCTGTGAATGTGGTGCCGAGGAACAGACCGCAGACCACATCATCAATACGTTACATCAATATCAGACGTTACTGTACCATCTTCAAGCCACCTAACGGAGTGGAAGGTCTGCGCGTCATGGATGATGAAACTAAAGACTGGCTGCTCTCTAGCAGCCTTCCAGTGTAGTCCGGGAACATCGTGAATCTGGGATGGTAAAAGGATAGACCCTCGGCCCCAGAAGCTCAGACGACGACGACGAGTACTATGCCTCTATTCTCAGCGGCATTATAAACATATGGAGAAGGAAGTTCAGTTTGTGAAGTGTCAGGTGCCAATATTCTGATCTATTCCCTCTTCATTTACTGCAGAATCAGTATCATCTATCACCTGAAGAGCTTCGGTTGCTTCAGGTTGATTATGAATCCGACGTCGTTTAGGAGAGCGAACAGGTAAGCGAGGGCCAGAATTGAAATTCTATGATGAGCCCTGCTCAGATTCGTCACTGGAAGTAAAATCTAAGTGTAGCTCAGGAACATGTGAGTTGCCAAATTCAGACCCAGTGTCTTCACACTCAGATACGTCATCAGGAATATTACGCAAATATTCAAGAACTTCGTCTTCTTCCAGAACGTCTTCTTCTCGACATAACTGTATTGCACTAGACTGTCTACTGCTGCTGGTTAGGAAAATACAGAATGAAGGAAAAGCGATAGCCAGCACTTTGGGACATAAACAGATAACTGAGATAAACTGAACAGATAAACCAATGAAATAGTGAAAAAAAATCTGATAATAATGGCTACTGCCACAAAAGCTTAACAGATGGTCAAAATGACTACATTGGGCATTGAAGAAAATTTGGGTCATATGACCCTTAAACAAATACATTTCTAAGTGTTAATTCGAAATCCATTTAAGTTCACCGATTGATTAAACGTTACATCTGGACAGTGACTTGGAAATAACAGCAAAAAGACTGTACTGAAGTTGCTGCTGCTGTCGTATCCAGGCTTAGACCTGGTGATTGAAGATATAGATTAAGTGGACGGGAAGGCAAGGAAGCCAATCTTCGTGTCCACCTTCAAGCATGCCTTAAAGTGTCCTGCCAAAGACACAGCCGCATGCTCTTAAGCGGTTTCGAACCGGTGCTCTTTCGAGTGCCGTTCCAGGACTCTCACCACTCGGCTATGCAGCCGGCCGACTGAAGTGATTCATCTTGTTGCATTTCTAGCACTTTTTTCCATAAGCAGGGCAGTTTCTTCGGCGATGAGACTTTCCGCATCGTGGACAGTTCTTGATAAAGTTGTCTTGTGGTTTCGATGGTGTTGGATTCTGCACTTTCTGGATTACTGATTTATAGTTTTGAAGACATTTCATTCACTTTTTTTAAAAATCCGAATCTCTTAACAAAACTTGTTGCAATTTGTCTGGAATAGAAAAAAACAATTTAGTCTCTAATCATTCTGTTGCTTCTTCGAAGTTACATCCTTCAGCTCGTTGTCTGAGTTCCGTTAAGAATGTGTCGAAAGGCTGTTGCTATTGCACTCCAAAATCTATAACTTTCCATGTCTGAGTTCAGTTAAGAATGTGTTTTGTTTGTTTGTTTGTTTTATTATCTTTATCCTGCATTGCGGGAAAGCGGACTTGAGCGCTATGCATCGGTGTACGGTGTACGCCTTCCGACGTACACTTGACCCACGCTGCAGCAGACTGCAATGTCTGTTTCTGGTTGTCTACTCTACTTATGACTGAAATTTGGTACTACCCATTACTCGAAATCGATCACTGAGTAGAGGCAATTATCGTAAAGTTTCTTGCCCAGATAAACAACAGCAAGTGTGGGTGGCTGGAGTCGAACATGCAAGCTCTCGACTGCGAGCCCGACGCGCTTGAAAGGTTGTTTTGTTTGTTTGTCGTATCCAGGCTTACACCCGGTGGTTGAAGATTCAGATTAAGTGGACGGGAAGACAAGGAAGCCAATCTTCGTGTCCACCTTCAGGCATGCCTTCAAGTGTTCCGTCAAAGACACAGCCGCATGCTTTTGAGCGGTGTGTAACCGGTGCCCTTTCCATTACATTTCCAGGGCTCTTACCACTCGGCTATGCAGCCGACGAAACAAAGGTTGTTGATACTGCCCTTTCCACAATCTATAACTTTCCATGTCTGAGTTTAGTTTAGAATGTGTCGAAAGGTTGTTGATATTGCACTTTCCAGAATATATAACTTTTCATGACTGAGTTCTGTGTAGGAAGGCAATATTCTTTAATCTTTTTTTTTGCCCTATTCATCGAAGTTCATCTGAAAGACAGCTTGTATAAATTGTGGTCCTGCACATTGAAGTATGCTGGCTGCTATTATTTTGTCTGCTTTTTCGTAAGCTCCACTTGCATTGAAATAACCTTCAAGATGCTGCCTCCATCTCTTGTATGCTTCTGATAAATTGAGATCGCGTAAGTCTAAGGGACAGGGCGCTCTAAAGTTATTATTTGCATCTTTTTAAGCAATTTACTTTCAACAGTTAACTTCTTTCATTTGTTTAACCCTATCTTTGTACGAGCTGTTTTTGTACGCGGAATGTACGTCACCGGCTATCTTAGCCCCATGCTAATTAATCGCTGATAACGGAAGCTATGAAAATCACAGAGCCAAAATATTTTACAAGATAATAGCCATGTGTATTGACAATACTATTGTGCATATAGAAATTAAATTTGTACCCAACAAATTTATTGAAATAAATTGTTTTAAATGAAAAAACGTCAGACAGTCAGTTTTTAGTCTAATTTCCCGAAAATAGCTTCAAAATTGAAATTTTTGAATTATAACATAGACTAATGTTAAACTAAACAAAAAATTACTTTTGTTCATAAATACAAGCCATTTTTGAGAGTTTTTACATTTCAAAGTAATTGCACTACCATTTATATTGCACTTACATTAACATATATATAACTAGCATTGCACAAAAATGTCTAGCCACCTGAGACGAAATGCTTATTGTGAAGGGCAGGAAGGTAGAAAAATGACCAGTGTAAATTTAAAAAATTTGCAAAGAATAAAAACTAAAAGTCAAGAAATTTCACATTTCTAGCATATTTCCTTCTGTGAAATATTTCACTACTAGAGTGGGCTGTCCTTATAAAGCCCCGCGTCGCTACAGATAGGGTTAACTTAAAGTTTTCGCTGCCACCATGTTAACAAAAAGGAGAGAGAGAACATAATTATATTACGTGTTGAATGTACTAGGTACAACTAAAGAATGATTAAAACTCAGAACTAAGAACATCACGCCTACCAATTATGATGTCAGATAAATAATTTACGTTGGTGCTTGATGCTCCATCAACAAAATTTAAACCGAAAAAATAAAACTAGAGCAATGCTTCAAGTATTAAAACAACTCAAAGGTGGCAACAAACAAAAAAACTTTCATCTGGTCCAGGGAAGAGAACTTTTAAAAGTTGAAAACAAAATGCTTTCTGCCTGCAAAGATTGCTGCGTTAATCTACTGAACGTGAAGAAATCTTCTTTCACTACACTTGACTGCAATACACTGATCAAGTTGGGACATACGCTGCTGACGCCTCTACAATTATCACCAGACTATTCGAAATGCATAGATCGCTGACAGTTGTTAAAACCTTCCGTAACCACAAAACACCAGGATGAGATGTATTATTAAAGCTATAAAATATGGAAGGTCAAACAATGCACAAACTTGTACTAAAGTTATGTAATGCTGTGTGGCAAACAAGCAAAGCATCAGATGAATGGAAAAAAAGTTTAATAATGCCACTTCCCAAATCATGAAACTTAAAGGTGATGAGTAATTATAGAGGAATCTCACTAATCAATCGTGCAGCAAAATTATACAATCGATTGATTTTAAACCGTCTACAACCTGCATTTAACAAATTCATCTTTTAAAAAGAATGCAAGAAAACTCCATCGAATGGCAAAGATCACTGGTTGTCACCTTTATTGATTTTCAAAAACCATTTGACAGCATAAATGGCAAAGCCTTGTTTTACATTTTGGAAGCTGCTCAATGCTCATGTATCACTAGAAGTAACTCGGAGAATCGAAGTACCATAGGCTACAATGAATAAATTGAATGAGGCTGTTCATCAAGTATTTAGTTAAATAACATGATGCGTTGTACTGGTGCAAACTAAGCTAAACTATCACAAGATATATAAAGTGACAATCTGTTTTTATTCCAACGTTTCGTCAATCAGACACGACTGACTTCTTCAGGGAGCTAGACATGGTTTTCAACATGCCAAATTGCCTTCATATATGATGAGGCATTTGCTGATGATGTTACTCTGCTGGATGAAACCATCAAAAGTGCCTGAAGTTACATTGAAAGACTACAGGAGCTAGCTGAAGACTAAAGGCTGGAACCGTACATTGTATGGAATTTGTAATGTGAAGAAAACAAAATAAGTGACTATTAATATTCCCACAGGACACTAATTACAAATCAATGGACTAAACCTACAACACACAAATGAGTTTATAATTACGGAAAAAAATTCAGATCAATGAAAAATCTGCTAATAAAAGTAGAGAAAAACTATGGCGACCTTTGAGAAAACACATTAAAACTTCCAATTCCATAGCATTTAAACTACTTTGAAATCAACCAAAAGTAACCCAGGTAAGCTGTCTGCTTAAAGCGTTTGATTAAATTTATAACGGTGAGTGTATTGGCGATAAGCGGTGAGTTGTAAAAGCTGTAGCCTATGTAAGGTGGCAAACATTAATTACTGTATGTTTAAAAGAGACCTTATCACTGTCTAAAACAGTAGGCTACTTCTTAAGGAGCCAAAACATTTTTTTAAGGGGCTGTGCGAGGATGCATTCACTCAAAGAAAAAGTACTAAGATTAACGCATAAAATTAAAATATTTGAGAGAAACTTTTCAGTGCCACTTTTAAACGTTCAGAGATCCACAGGTTTGACAACTATTTTAGAACGTTCCGTGATTAAAAACGGTAGAAAAAATGCACAATCTGCAGTGCCAGTGAAAGAATCAACTCTTTGATTTTCAACCTGTTTTGCAAGTTCACTGCTCAAGGGGGGCCGTTTTTGGATCAAAATCAATCAGCTGTTACCTGTGATCTGCTGGTGTTATTTCAAACCAAACAATGGAAAACTAGTCGATACGCCTCTCTGCTTGCGCATTTTGATGCACGAAGCAATGAACTTATGCCTTGTAAGAGCAATCAGCAAAAATTCACCAAAATCTTTAATTTACAAGAAAATTACACAGATTTTAGTATTAATATCATCAGATCCACCTTGCGGTTTTGGAAAAAGTCAAGAAAAGCCAAGTGCATGGCGTTACTCTGCTAGTAATCAAAGGAAATATGGGGGGTGGGCAGATCTGGCACCCCCTTTGAGAAGCAAATTGTTAAGCTTAACCCTATCTTAATACAAGCTGTTTTCGCACGCGAAAAGGACGTCACGGGCTATTTTAGCCCCATGCTAATTAATCGCTAATAACGGGAGCTATGAAAATCACAGAACCAAAATATTTTCCAAGGTAATAGCCATGTGTATTGTGGATATAGAAATTGAATTTTTACTCAACAAATTTATTGAAATAAAGTGTTTCAGATCAAAAAACGTCAGACAGTCGGTTTTTATTCTAATTTTCCGAAAATAGCTTCAAAATTGAAATTTTTGAATTATAACTAAACTAAACAAAAAATTACTTGTGCTCATTAATATAAGGCGTTTTTGAACGTTTGTACATTTTAAAGTAATTGCACTACCATTTATATTGCACTATCAATAACATTTATATAACTACCATTGCACGAAAATGTCTAGTCACCTGAGACGAAATGCTTATTGTGAAGGGCAGGAAGGTGGAAAAATGACCAGTTTAGGTTTTGAAAATTCGCAAAGGATAAAAACTAAAAGTCAAGAAATTTCACATTTCTGGCATATTTCCTTCTGTGAAATATTTTACTAATAGAATGGGGCGTCCTCATAAAACCCTGTGTCGCTACAGATAGGGTTAATCAATGAAATGTTACTTGTAAAGTCATTTTGCTACAGCAGGGTAAGTAACTAACCAGGCAGTTGATCGCTCCTTTCGCTAGCTTCATACGTTTCTTATCACCGGAACCGTTGGGAAGGACATTAAGTTGTGCATCTCCGATCCTCTGGTACAGTGTCTCACACAGCACAGCAGGAGTGGCGTTGACCACTTCAGGCCTGAATAATCATTTTATTCTCCATAAGATGTTGACGTTGTACATTAACTTAAGAAATTTTTTGATAACCATCTTCACAATATATGGGAAACAGAAAAATACTAGCAAATTTAAAACGGCTTAAATTTTCTTGAAATAGAGAAAAATCAACTTGTTTAAGGTCGTGGGCCACAAGCTAATTTATAAAACCCTGTAAGCGCCAAAAGTTAAAACCTTGGCCACCTTTATACACAGGCCAGGACAACGTACAGCTTAAAATTTAACTGAAGGCTGATCTGTTAGTAGCCAAAACTGCTAGTATAAGTTGATTGTTTTAGTATTAATTAATAAATATAGTTTTTGTGTATACTTTGTGCGATTTTGCGTGTGCGTGTACTTTGTGTGATTTTGCGTACTCCTGTGCTATTGTTACCATTCAAATAACAAACTAAATTTTAGCATTTGTGTTGGAAGTCCAAAAAATGTCTGACAACACCAATAAATGGAAAAAAATTGTCATTTTTTAACCTAATATTAAAAGAATTGCAGTGTTTTGAGACGCAGTGATCACACTTTGGCAATTTGAATTATCAAAACTATCATATCAAAGAGATAAAATGTAAATTAAGATTAGATTTCAAAATCAAAATTACATCGGCCTTCACGTCAGGCATGTTTAAGTGTATATATAGATCGCTATTCTTGAAACAATCAAAAAACATGTGCCAACCTGCAGAGGTAAAATATTGAAAGGTAAGAAATAAAAATAACTTTGAATAATTTGAAAAACAGTAATAAAAGCATTCCTGAAAACAGTAATGATCCAAACATATTGATGAGGTTTCAATTTCAACCTACTTCATGAATACAGCGATGTCTTGTGGAATAGTTTCAAGCGTAGTTTCGAGATCAGGATCGGATTCGTTTGACAAATAATTTTTTCCTTTCACAACTTGATTGGAAAAGTGAAGTTTTGATTGCAAGCATTCATCCTTGAAAGAAGAAACAAAAAGGTGATCCTAGGTCTACAGCAGTGGTTCCCAGCCTGGGGGTAAATTACCCCTGGGGGTAATTTGCTTATTTTTTTGGGGTAACGATACCCGATTTGGAAACAGTGAAGGTTGTGAACTTTATAAAAGCGAAATAATTGAAGAGCCGTCTTTTCAAGGAACTGTGCAAGAAGATGGAAGATACGAAGCATTACTGTACCACACAGAAGTAGGCTATACTATGGCTGTCTCGTGGCAAAGTGATAACCCGCCTGGTCGAACTTCGTGAGGCTGTGTAGGCCTACATGTTTTTCTGATAGAAAAGAAGTAGGACTTGGCTGAATACTTCCCTAACCAACAGTGGATTTCCCAGCTGTGCTACCTGGCTGATATCTTTGGTGAATTAAACAAAGGCAATCTTCTAATTCAAGGCAAGAATGTAACTGTGATCGACACCAACGTAGCCATAGCAGCATTTATCGCGAAGATTAAATTGTGGAACAAGCGAGTTGAAAGAGGCACAGTGGCGCAGTTTTAGACGCTTGACATGTAGGCTACCTCAAGGCAATAGACTTGAGTTGACAGCGGCGTTGAAGGAGGACATAGCTGGCCACTTAGGTCAGTTAGCCAAGAAGATGGACAACTACTTTCCGAATTTGGACACGGCTAGTCTCTAACGTTGCACTGAGCCCTTCACATGTGATGACAGCCAGGTGAATGATGACGACTTTCCGGCCAAAGAAGAATTTATCACTCTCCGAATGAACGAAAGCGTTTAAACTTGATTTCAAGGGGAAAGGCTTGGAACCTTTTTGGTTTGGCAGAATCCAGGACGCACCAACATTAACGACACCAGCATTAAATATTCTGACATATTTTTCAACAACGTACCGGTAGCCTACTGTATCGCTGTGAACAAGGATTTTCACCTGTCATGGGAATGAAGACAAAAAAGCGCAATCGCCTGCATGTCGAAAGCGACACAAGAATCGCCCTCAGTACCACAAAGCCCAGGATCACAAAGCTGGCAGCTGAAATCCAGGCCCAACCTTCGCATTAAATGTTTACCACGCATTGTTATCTTGTATTCAGTATTGTATTGCATTTTCATTGTCATAGTTAGCCCTTTGAAATACATAGCAATAAACACTTTTGTTTTTGAAAATTGGTCGTGGAGATAATTGGCTCACTTCAGGGTGGAGATTAGGGTAACAGACAAAAAAAGGTTGGGAACCACTGGTCTACAGTATAAAATATGCCATTTTAACTAGCCTACTTAGCAGCATTGCCTGCATATGCATATTTAATAAGATTATGTTATAACATATCTATGCCCGGACCTGGTATTTCATCACAAGGCATGACCAGTGTCATGCAGTGGTTCATATTGTTTTACCGTAAAAGAGTTGCCAGTGGCATGTCTTCCAAAAAGTGTACCTCAGCTCAATTGAGCATGTTATCCATATAAGCTGTTTTCTAGCTTTAAAACTACAGTATGATTAATTTAAATTCTATCTAAATAAGGAATTAAAAATGGGTATTCTGTTATTAGGTAATTTTTAAAATTGTGAAACTGCTCAGAAAATTTTATGGATTACCAATCCAACAAGTTTGTAATTTTGGACCTCTGTTGGCGCTACCTTATGGCTGCAGCAGACCTTAAGCTGGGAAATGAAAGTACAGAAAACAGTACGGTAGGCCTGTGAGCAGCTTTTGTGCGGCCTGCAAACACTTCCACAAATCCACAGGTGTTAATACAACTAGCCTACCTGCGTTTAACATGAATATATTGCATTTTAACCCGTCAAAGGTATACAGTGAATTCAATTCTATTTGTGGAAAAGATTTTTTTGCCAATAGCAACGATAAACCACAGTGTCTGGTGCAAGTAATAGCCTAGGGTTAGGGTTAGGCTGAAGAATTTTAATTTAACCGTATTTCCTGTGATTTTTTATGGCCAGTTGACCTACGGACGGGGGGTCGGTTCGACATTAGCACGTTGAGCTCGTGTAACTAAAAAACTACGCAAGATAGATCAATTAAATTTTCACATGATGCAGATAATTTATCTGACAACACAGCATCGAAATTTTTTGATGGTGGTCATATTTTTTTTTTGAGTTGAGACAAACCTTTTGCTTTGTCTCAACATTTGCAGAGAATGAGACAAAATTAGAGTAAAAATAAACTGTTTCAAGTTATTTTTGAGTCACATGTTATAGTCTACACTTTTTCAAATGTACTGTCATCACTTGATATTAGAACTAAATCAAGCAATGAGCTTTAGTAAACATTTTGTTTGTGTCAATTGTATTTAGTTCAGTTTTCACACTTACACTGTCCAATTTGGTTATACATGATCGAAACACTTAGTATTTTGCAGCACATTCCAGGGAGCCATTCATTCGTTTTTTAGCATTGTTTCAACGTCTAGAGACGTTGAATCGATGTAAAAAGTGTCTGATTTGCTGTCTAGCTAACGGTTGATTCCAGAAAAGTGAGGTAATGGTGTCACATGGTATTTGAACAACAACCTATCCAAGGGTATTAACTTGCTTCGATAGGAGCTCGTCCCAACGCAAGGCTTCATGCACTTCAAAAACAAAAGCGTCTAAAACTCTTGACTGATAAACTATGTCACGAAGCAATCAAAAGTGACATGCTTCCATACTTACCAACAATGATCACTTTGAATAAAATAATTTTGCGAACAGTTTTGATAAAGTGTAGTAATAATAATCGTTTAGTCAAATCGTATTGGTAGACTAGTATAAAAGAGGTCGTTTGCACATTGCCAAATGGAAATCCATTCTGCGTGACAAACTCAAAATCGTGGTATAACGATACGAAAAATAAATACATTTAGCAAGATACCAAATCTTGCAAAAAATCATTTTTAGGCTGATTGCTATTGTCGTACAAAAAAAAAATCACTAAAGTTTTGACTTTTTCCTTCGGCAAAATTTAAGGTTATTGATATTTTAAAAATGCACGTTTGTGTCGAAACGATTGAAATGACTTTTTTCATGTTGTCAAGTAGATTTGCAAGATCACGTTTCCTATATTTTTTCTGATTTGTTGAACATGCATTTTGTGTCAAGCTATTTTTTACGCATTACAAGATGTCTTTCTCTTCAAATTTTGAAATAGCATTTTAGATGCAGTTTGCGGTTGACGGCATTACTGCAAAAGCCAACCTTTTATCACGGAAATGTATTCGAAAACAAAAAGGCACAAAAGCGACTGACTGATAGTTTACATTACAATGCGTTACAAAAACGAGGCGTTGATTTCAGATTCTTTCAACCCAACAAACAACTCTGATCCAAATGACATAAACGTCCAAACTTTTTGAGAAAAAGATAGGCCTACACCGCTTCGAGGTAAGGTTTTGTGAAAATAAGCTTTTGAAGACCAACATTTGAATAAAAAGTTTAAATGCATTGAGTTGGTCGCAATAGTGCTTCTGCTGAGATGTATCAAAACTTTTAAATCCTCTTACAGAAAAAATAATTTTATAATCTCTCAAGCAACTACAAAATTACCATTTAGATAAAGATTCAGTGCTGATACAATATGTGCAATGATTCAAAGCGCAATAACGTAGCTGAGCGTGTTTTTTTTTTCACAAAAGCAGAGCAGTTTAGATAGCTAGTATCAAGTTCTTTTCAGTATTCTTAAATCTCTCGTTTTTATAAACATTTCAACAACATCTATAAATATTTACATCAAATATAGTTATTATTCTCTAAAACCTCCACAGCCCGCCCCACCCTAAAAGGGGGATTATCAGAAGGTCTCCATTCAAATAGACATTATAAATATTTATGTAAATACAAGTGTACCGGTACATACACAAGTTGATTGGCAGATCAAGAACTCACTCCTTGTTGCTTTACGACAAGAAATCAACAAAAAACTTACCACATCAGTCGGTTTGTTTTATGAGATAAACTGAGTTTTGTCAAAAATTTTCCTACTGATTCTTGTCATAAGTTAGAAACAAAATGTATTGGCCATAGAAAAGAAATGTAAAACGACATCTTTTCAGTATGGCTTATCCTATGCTCTCTGATAATTTCAAAAAAACTTGGATGCAAATTAAAAGATTAATCAAAATAACTCAAAAGTCTCGCTTGCAAACAAAAGGCGGAATCATTACAGTTGAATGCTTTATACCAAAACCAACTCATGAGATATCTGATCGCAGTTGCACTCACGGCGACATTCAGTAATCCTATTAATCCGTATAATTTGAAAACAAAAGGACTAGCTAGTAGCAAGCTCAAATATCAGAGTATGTCATGAAAATCATGTTATATCTAAAAATATAGACAATAGCAACGTCATTTAAAGCAAAATAAATACTTGAATAATGTTTAGGAAAAGTAAAAAAAAATTCAACGGTGTTAATCGCGTAG
Source organism: Aplidium turbinatum (assembly GCF_918807975.1). Lineage (NCBI taxonomy): Eukaryota > Metazoa > Chordata > Ascidiacea > Aplousobranchia > Polyclinidae > Aplidium > Aplidium turbinatum. Next base: position 351,220 of record NC_137488.1, read on the forward strand.
TTCTTTAGTAATATCGCCTTGAAAAGTACCGAGTCCCCACCGACCCTCCCCTCCAAGGCCAAACGATTAAAAGACTTTGTACTGAACATGAATTCCATGTTCGGTGACACATGCATTTGCAAAAGCACCTTCTCAATTATGAAGCGATTAAAAAACGACACGCTGAACAGACTGGCTGATGAAACCCTGGATCCCTGCTTGGTGCTTACGTCGTTCGACCACCGATTTTAAAGCAGAGATTGACACAATAACCAAAAGCAAGAAACAAAAGATAGTTTTGATTTTCTAATTTGTTGATGCGTTCGACTCTCTGTTCGGTTCAGGGCCTGGTTCTCAGTTTGACCTTCGGCGTCTTAGAGCACGTACAAAAACACAAATAATCAATAAATTGTTGTTCGCTGATTATACAGCCTTGCTTGCCCACACAGAGGACACACTGCAACGCTTAACTTCTTGTTTTGCAGAAGCTGCCAAAATGTTCGGGTTAATGATTAACCTAAAAAAGACGAAAGAACTACATCAGCCTGCACCTGAGGAAGTATTCTTCCATTGTCATTTCTTTGTAGACCAATCGGAGCTCAATTACTGTACTGGAGCTATGTACTGGAGCTATGTACTGAAGCTATGTACTGGAGTATGTACTGGAGCTAATCTGTTTAGGTGGGGGTTGCATAATTCGCCGATATGTGTTTGCGGAGCGGTAGAACAAACAATGCAACACATACTCCACGAATGTTTCATCTTACGACCCCCAAGTGGAATCACTGGTATTCGACAACTGGACCCAACTACCGTATCTTGGCTGCACGAGGAGGCATTGCCAATCTAAGCTACTACAAGCCAAACGAGAGAAGAAGAAGAAGAAGAAGAAGAAGAAGGAGCTCAATGTAGTGCAGCAGTTCCATACCTAGTATGCACCATATCTTCAGACGCCAAGATTGACAAAGAAACAAGGTGTAGACTAGTCATAGCAAACTCTGCCTTCGGAAGGCCTCACAGACGAGTTACCATCACTTACAATCATCAACTTTACAATCGTCACTTATAAAAGAGAACAAAAATCGTGGTATATATGAGGCACTCGTTTTGACACCTCTCTATAAATCAGAATGCTGGGTGCCATATCGCTAGTACGTAAGACTCATGGAACGTTTTCATCAGCGTTGCTTCAACTGTATTCCAAACATTCACTGAAACAAACATATCCTAGACACTGGTCCTGCAACATGCATCTGTCTCTAACATTTAATCATCTCTGTTAAAAAGTCAACTACGTTGGGTCGGCTATGTTTCCAGGATTGACAATCATAGACTCCCCAAAATCACCTTATCTGGAGAGCTTTCCACAGGCCACCGCAATGTTGGTGCCCCCAGGAATCGCTTCAAAGACGCCCTAAACAAATCGTTGAATTTATGCAACTTAGACACTCGACATTGGATTAACCTTACAGAAGATGGAAATTTGTGGAGACATTTACACTTATTCTTTATTGACGCTTTATCAATATAAACTTACGGCAATGGACTGAAACTAAATTGCGTTTTTCTTTGTATTCGCCTTCTTAAACTGTTGTAATTTACTAGACGGATGATCAGGTTAATGTATTTCTTGAATTTTGTACCAGTATATTGTTGGAAATCGTGGGAGAACACCAGTTAAGATTTAGGCTTGCAGGTTTTGATTTTAATATTATGTAACCATCTATTTAAAATATAATTTTTATGCGTGTTGATAACATCGGAGTTTGCTTTATTTGTTCGTTTTACGTATTTTTCAAATTTTCTTCTTTTTTTTACATGTGCTAGCTGAAGATGCTATTACTATAGCGAAATCGATTCTTAACTTAATAAATTACACTAAGAGGTTAGATTGTTGTGCAAATGCCAGCATTTGATGAATGCAAATTAGCAGAAATATCTTGGGTACATTATAACTTCCGATGGCAAAAGTGACACTGAAATTGAAAAGAGAATCGCTATAGCAAAGGATACTTTCAGTAAATGAGCACAGTCTTCAGGAATCGCAACATGGCAATAATGACCAAAATTAAAGTTGAAGCTGAAAACACTTTTTTGGGTCTCAACTAAGCTGAAAATTACTTTTTATACGGCTCATGAAACTTTCCCTAAACGTTAATATTGCCCTTCATGCTCGCAGTCTTGGATCACCCAGACTTACGTGATAAGCGCAATGAAAGAGTAAGGTAAGCGTGCATATACAAACCAGACAATCTAACTGCACAATGAATGACAGAAGTAAAACAAAGTGTACAAGAACAGGATCTGGATCTTTATCGTTTTTCAACGGATATAGCTCTTTTTGATAGAAACTGGATCCGGATGCTAAAATTGCATGACTTTTTAAACTTTGAACACAAAACACAAATTTTAAATACTGTTTCACCCTAAAGAAGGATCATCAGAAGGTTCTGAAAATGTTTTCAGATATTACCGATTTATTGTTTTTGCATATTTTTCAGAACCTTCTGATGACCCCCCTTTAGGGTGAAACAGGCTGTAGAGGTTTTAGAAAGTAATACAGTAACTATATTTGCTCTGCTTGGCTTTTTAGCTTGGCATTGAGCACTTTTTGTAATATTAACATGATTTATTGTATAAATTTTAAATAAGTTCCTGGCAACATTTCCAAACCCAGAGAAAGTTTTGAATCATTGCGTTTGTGGCAACATGAGATTGTGATTAGGTCAAAGTTGATGTTATAAGATCTGGCACAGAACGGTGTTGCCGACTTGGTGTTTTTCCGCAAATTTGAAATTTTTTTTTAATATTTGTATTTCTTTAGATTTGTGGGTTGCTTGTTTTTTTGGGATTATGTTTTTTCAACTCCAGCCTTTTATATTTAGGGTTTCTTTTTTAAACCCAAATTGAGATTTTTAGCAGTCAGTTCTTTGAATTTTCTAAATTTTTTTACGATCTAAAGATAATTATTGCGTGCCAATACGTTAAAGCAATAAGCATATGTCTAAACTAAAGCCTAAACTTTTGACAAGTAGAGAATTTTGTTGGAACTTTGATGGTTTTTGATGTAAACACAATCTGATTGGGTTAATTTTTACATAATTTACCAAGTCGCAACAATAGCCTCGTGTTGTGGCCTACTTCAGTACTTTTTGTTTACAGCATTTCAAGTTTAAATATTATATGCTACTTCACCAAAACTCGCCAACCTGTTGCAACCATGGGAACCTCTTTATACACAGGCCATGACAACGTGAAGCTTAAAATTTGACTGAAGGCCGATCTGTTATTAGACAAAATCTTAACGAAAATAACTTTTGTGCGGATAGATGTAGCATGATTGTTGAAAACACAATGGTTAAGTTGTCCATGGGCACAATGTGCTGCTTTTATACGATGTTCATTATCCTTTGCACATGTTGGTGCTGTTGAAAGTATGCTACCAAGGTAGGAGAAGTAGTCTACTTCACCTACAGGTCTTTCGTAGATATTGATCTCTGGAGAGGTGTGATCAGGTGGCATTTGGTTGAGTATCCTAGTTTTATCAGTGTTAACTTCCATTCTAAAATGCTCATAAAAATTGTTGTAGATTGTGGCTATCGTTTGGACATCATCAGGAGTCCAAGCATGCGTGGACTGTGGAATTGTCATCGGAAAACTGTAACTCATGAATTGCATGAGCAGAAGTTTTCGCTTTGCACGAAAGCGAGCAAGATTGAAGAGCCCTCCGTCCATGCGACAATGCATGTTGATACCAGGGGAACTTTGTACATATAAAAGAAGTGATTCTCGATTGCTTGCTGGAAACAGGTGCACCTGACAACTTTATGAGAGCCAAAGCTGCAAAATTTATCAAACTTCAACCTCAAGGCAAGCCATCAAATGTTTCAATGGCTTCGGACCAACTAACTGCAAAGTGGATGGGAAAGTGTGTACTGATGTCAAAGTTCAAGAAAGAAAGTATGCTAACGTCGTGTTTGGATTAGTACAGTACCAAAAGTTTGTGCCGACATCATTTTGGTTAAGGTTTTCTAAACCAGCATGAAAGAGTTGTGTTCAAAGTCGGTGGACCATAAAGAAAGGTAGTGATCGGAAACTCTTACGCTGGGGTATTTGCCAACCATGTAATCTCCTCGTTTATTTCATAGTTTGGAACCTATTGCTAAGTCCATCGCTACCAAGTCGCGAAACTTTAATCAAGAACATCGTCAATTCATCTGAGAGGAGCTGAGCAAACTTTTCAGAGAAAATCATTAAACCTTCTTACTCACCTTGGCGAGCGCAGGTGGTTGTTGCGAGAGATGGGCGGCATAAACCAAGAATAGTTGTTGACTATTCACAAACTATATACAGATTCATGTTGTTTGATGCTTATCCGCTCCCCAAAATGAGCAACCAAATTGCAAAAAATGCAGAAGGAACTGTGTTTAGAAACTAAGACTTAAAATCTGCCCTTTTACGTTTTTGAAGCTGAAGGAAAATTGTTCAAATTCACTCGCTATCATTTGGTGTTACTAACGTTGTGTCGTTTTTTCAGAAAATTGTTGGCAAACTGATCAAAAAGCATAATTTGGCTGACACCTATGCCTATCTTGACAATATACCGTACTGTGTGTAGTTATGATTGTGCAGACCATGATGCAAAATTAAACGTTCTGTTTACTGCAGTTAAAGCAGAAAGTTTAACCTTTAATGAAACGAATAGTGTTTTCACTCGTAATTGGATTGACTTACTAGGTTATAGACTTGTGCACCGTAAAATCAAACCTGACCCAGAACGTCTTCGATTCCTGCTCGAACTTTACCAAAATCCAAGCCTGAACTACAACGAGTTTTGGGAATGTTTTCATACTATGCCAAATGGGTACCCAATTTCTCTCTTTAAGTGTTTACCGATTATATCGCATACGTTTCAATTTTTTTTTTTTTTTTTGTATTTAAAGTTTGTTTTTTATTGTCTGGCCTTGATCTTTTACTAGCATATTATAAACTTGCCAGACCTTTGCGTTCTCAACATCAATATATGTGACCTTTTATCTAAGACGTATGCGTAGGCATTTTTCAGTTGCTGCTGCCAGTTGCTGGAGTTATATTTATTTATTTGTATAAAAAGAATTTGAAAATTTATACGAATTGAAAACTCAGTTGAAAAAATTCTATTTAACTGAACAGCATGAATGAATTATTTTATCACCATCGTCATGTAGACTACAGCGTCCAGGAGCATGCTTTGCACTGTGGATGTGGTGCTACATGATTAGTATTATTATCATTAATTAGTCAGCTCGATTCAGCAGCTGATGAACAATAATAATACACAGTAGAAAAAAACATGAACATTCTAATATCATGGGATTAATTAATTGAATCAAGTTTCAGCGTTAGCCCACGATCGCAAGATGCCGGGAACACAGTATAACATCATCGTTACAAATTGAATTAATGTGATCGGCAGAAAGACAAATTAGCGCAGATCATTACCATATCGGGATCCATGTCAGCGTGGGAGTCTATAGTTGCCGTAGCTTCCTGTACATCATAATACTCTAAGTTCATGATATCGCTGCAGTTCAAGCCCTTCGCTGCTGATCCCAACTCACTAAGAAAAAAACAATAAGCCGCCTCGAACATATTCTGTTTAAAGTTTAATGCATAAACAATAATTTTACTTTGGAATTAGCTCGTCCATTTTTATGAAACTTGATAGTGCACAACTCTATAATATCACAGACAGAAAATAGACAACAAATTAATAGGATTGATTAAAATTCTATGACCTCATCGAGAAAATTATTAATTTATTAATCTACATCTCCACAAAAGAACAGCATTAATGATATTAGTATAACTAGGAAAGATTTCACGTTGTTATAATATTGTAATTATTTTGTTTTAACGCTAGAACGGCCGAGGTGCCGAAATCGACACTTTTAGAAATTTAGTTCACTATTTTGGGCCTTAATTGTTATCGCAACGTTTTCAAACTTTCAGTAGCTTCCTAATTATTGTTATTCTTTGCTATGAGCTAAACGCATCAAGACGTGTTTCCCTCACGACCATCAGCACTCTTGATAACGCACCATAGCCGATCTTCATAGCAACTGTCCATACAAATCTTAAATATATCAGCTAAAGCTATTTGGGCTAATAAAGCTATAGCTTAAATATATGTTGTTTATTTTTATTTTTTGTAGCAGTTTCTTTTTTTTATTTTCTCTTTATATCTTAAATTTTTCTGAAGGTGTTGCGACCGTGCCAAATTTCTTTCAACTCAATAACTTACTTCGGTCACAAGCACGTTTTAACGTTCGCGTTTTGTCGCTTCTACCTTTTTCTCGACCTTTGCTATGTTGACGTGTATTGTTTTTGATATGATGGTCAGAAATAAAAAACAACTGAACTGAATTATGCTTACACTTTATAGTTCAGTATTATTTTTCTAAAAATTTTTTTTATGTTATCTACAATGTGCGGATTTACCTCCAACGGCCGAGGTGTCGAAATCGACACCTCATACAAGTTTAATAATATTTGCATGGTATAAAATATTTTCTATGTGAAATAAACTAATTCAATAGTTTTCACACTTACTTATGGCGTTTCTCATGGTAATTGTCCAGCGCTCGGCTTGATGTGTGTTATCACTCGGCTTTAGTAGCTTTAGTTTTAGTAGCTCGAGCTTTAGTAGCTGCGATCCCTAAGCCTCACAAGCCACCAGAGGACCCAAGGAGTTATCGTCCGATATCCCTCCTCTGTGTTCCTTTCAAGATCCTCGAAAGACTGATCTATGCCCGCGTCAACCCAATCATCGACCCGCTCCTTCCAAAAGAGCAAGCTGGGTTTCGGCGCGGAAAATCCACTGTAGATCAGGTCACACTGTTGACCCAAGACATCGAGGACTGCTTTGAGGCAAAAAAGAAGGCCGGCGCTGTTTTTCTAGATCTCACAGCTGCCTACGATACTGTATGGCATCGCGGCCTTACTTACAAGCTGCTTCGCCTGCTTCCTGACCGACATATGGTCCATATGATTATGGAACTTGTCAGGAATCGAAGCTTCACCCTCACCACCGGCAACCCACGGCGAAGCAGACTGAGACGCCTGAAAAACGGCGTCCCACAGAGATCGGTCCTGGCTCCACTTCTTTTCAACATCTACACCCACGACCTGCCAACCACGGTCTACGCAAAATACGCTTATGCGGACGATCTGGCAATTCTCCACTCCACAAAGTCGTGGGAAAATCTAGAAGACACCTTGAGCCAGGACATGCAAACCATCTCAGCTTATCTCCAGAACTGGCGACTGAAACTCAGCGAAACCAAAACTGTGGCGGCAGCTTTCCACCTACACAATCGAGAAGCTGATCGTGAGCTACATGTCCACAACAACGGAAAACCTCTGTCCTTCTGCCCCGAGCCAAGGTATCTTGGGGTGACACTAGACAGATCGCTCACATACCGCCACCATTTGGTGTCACTGCGCAAGAAACTCACATACCGCGCTGCGCTACTGAAGCGCCTGGCAGGCTCTAGCTGGGGGGCGAGGGCTGACACTTTGCGAATAGCAGCCTTAGCCCTTGTCTACTCTTCAGCAGCAGAGTACTGTGCACCTGTCTGGTGCCGCAGTGCTCACTGCCACAACATCGACACTGCCATAAACAGCGCCCTACGCACAGTGACCGGATGCCTGCGTCCCACACCATTGGACAATCTCCCAATTCTCGCTGGCATCCAACCTGCTGAGCTTCGTCGCGAAGAAGCCACTCCGTCCCTCGGTCGACGGGCACTGGAGCCTAATCATCTTCTCCACCACAAGATCTCTGTCTTCCCAAACGGGCACCCCCGCCGACTGAAATCAAGACACCCATTCGTGCCAGCCGCTCGGCTTCTGAGCAACGAAGCTGATGAACAAGACATCTCTGCTGCTACTTGGGCGGGCCATAAATGGAATTCTGAATGGAGGTCAAGCACCACCAGACTCTATTTATTCATCCCCGACGCCGACACACGCCCCATCGGCCTGACACTACAAAGACAGGCATGGGTGCGCCTCAACCGTCTCCGTACGGGCGTCGGCCTTTTCCGCTCAACCATGCACCAATGGGGAATGGCTTCTTCCTCCTCCTGTGAATGTGGTGCCGAGGAACAGACCGCAGACCACATCATCAATGACTGTACCATCTTCAAGCCACCTAATGGAGTGGAAGGTCTGCGCGTCATGGATGATGAAACTAAAGACTGGCTGCTCTCTAGCAGCCTTCCAGTGTAGTCTGGGAACATCGTGAATCTGGGGTGGTAAAAGGATAGACCCTCGGCCCCAGAAGCTCAGACGACGACAACTCGGCTTGATTTTAGGTTATCCTATTGAGTTTACAAATACTTTCCACAAATCTATCAGCGACTTGCAACAAATAAGTTTATTCAAACTCGAGAGCCACTGGAAGAACTTGTTGCTAATTGTATCTACAATTACACTCCAGATTGGGGCCTACCAATCGATGAACGTCTATTTCCAATGAAAAACAGATGTCCTTTTATCGTGTTCATGCCAAACAAACCAGACAAGTTTGTGCATAAAATTCTGGGTGTTAGCCGAGGTTCATTACAAATACGTGTGCAATTCCGTATACGTACTTATCGTACCTGGGAGCTATTGAAAGAAAGCAACGAAATGGAAGGCTTCTCCCCGAGAATGTAGTGATGAGGATCACCATCAATTTACACAGACAAGGCGGGTACAAACGTCACAACAGTTAACTTTTTTACTAGGGTGAATCTTGCTGGTTTGCTACAGGAAAGAATTATACCCTTTGTTGGAACTGTTCGAGCTAACAGTAAATGACTGACAAAGGTGATGACCAAGAGTGGAGGAGAAAGATTTTCCAGTAAATTCTTTTACAATTCAACGAACAGCTGCATGCTTGTAAACTATCAGTGAAAAAAATGAAAATGTCCTTTCCACTATGCATGACAGCCCCAGTATTGATGCAATAAAGAAAAAGAAACCTTTTGTGATCCATTTTATAGCGAGAACAAAGTAGCAGTTGATGTGTTTGACCAAATGGCAACAAAATGCACCACATATGCAGCAAGTAAAATATGGCCTCTTGCAGTTTGGACAAATATGCAAAATATTACAGCTTTGAACTCTTAGATTATTTTTAGAAAACGTTTTGGCAGCAACATCAGCCGACGTGATTTTATCCTCCAGATTGTGAGCTTGAGAACTGCTTATGTGCTGAAACGAAAGCCGACACTGCAGAGAGAAGAAGAGCAGGGACGACAACCTAGAAAACGCAGAAAATGTGCTGAACATTATAACGGAAACAATACAGTTACCATATGCCGCCACTGTCGAAAAGTGGGAAGTGTGATAATGTGACTGGAAAGCCACAGAGTGCAAAGGCTGCACTGCGTAAAGTGTTTGTTAGTGTGGTGTAGCGCGTGTCGTCACGCACCACATCTCTCTTGCCGACAGCGCAGTGTGGGTTTGCCGATTGCCTGACTTGGCTTCTCTTGGTTTCTTTCGTGTTGGTTCATTCTCTAGTTTTCAGTTAACAGTGTAGCAGTGCAATCGACAGTTTAAGTAGAGTCTTGTTTTAGTTTGTCATTTAATACTTTCTGTTAACATTCTTTAAAGCTAGTTTTCAATTGCAGGATATTCACGTTTTAAGTTTATTAAAGCCTACTTTACTGAAATGAGTTTGTTGGTTGCAATGTAGGTCATGTCAGTTAGATTGTTTGATTTTTTTTTTCTTGAATAAAAAAACTTTGTACTATTTTTATGATAATTATGTCGTCGCTCTGTTGAATTTTATGATCATCGTACAGAGTCAAGATACAGATACAGTCAAGCTTCGAATTGATCAAAACCTGGTAGCCTACGTCATAATTTTCGTCTAAAACCAAAAAATGAACAGCGCAAATAGGTGACAAAAGTAGTAAGGGCTTCAGATACTTTTATCACTGTAAAATAAAACGAACTCTTACTGTTAATTTTGCGGAAAAATACAGTTTTTGTGAAAAGTGTCGATTTCGACACCAGCGGCCGTTGGAGGTATACTTTTTTTTCGGCCGTTCTAGTGTTAAACAGCTTATATAAACACAGAACATTAAAAACAACGATCGGCAACCACAGGACTACGGCCCCGGTCCGTGAGGAATTAGCTGCCGTGCCGCACAAAGCCCAGGCTAAATTGCTCTAACGTGAGTTTAAAAAGGTAAAGGTCCCATACTCAGGGACTGGCTTTGGGGAATGAGAAGATAAGGCTAAGCCTTCGGGTTAGTGTGATGACTTTGATCTTAAGAGATTTTGAGCTAAAATTGTACACCTGCAGTTTTCTTACCAATAGGCACCACATGAAAGGTGCGGGACACTCTAGGGTACATACTTGAACCCGAGGATTGGAAACCATGCCATCCCAACCATCGAATACACATCTTAAACTACCAGACATAAGTCTGTACTCAATTCAACAAAAGTTAAAAATAAATAATCATAATAAATCTTATCAATCTGTGGAATCCATGGAGATAGCAACAGAGTAGTGAATAGATATATTTTCTACTAGCTTATAAATATAACCGATGCAATATTAATAAAGTTGATGCTTATTAGCAAGGTCTATGCAATGCATGTAGTAGGCCTACGAACATCCTGCCCAACAAAGATTCAATATTATTTTTGGTGAACAAAGTTATGACACACCTTATGGCCTGGGCGTCCAGCTTCTTTGCTGTGTTAGTCGCGTTTCGATGGATGTTAATAATTTTGTTCGCCTGTAATGCAATAAGTAAACCAAAAACTGAGCACGGAAAGACGAAGCCAAGTGAAAATATCGTGTTTTTTTGGCAGAGGACGTTAATGCAAATTGGTTGCTTATACTTATAGAATACTTACTTATAGAATTTATTGATTAGGTTGTTTGTTTGTTTGATATCACAATTTTTTTACAAGCAAATATTGCACTGTAACAAGAAGAGATAGGTTAGTCTGATTGACGAAGCGGGCATACCTGGTCTCTATCCCAAGCTTGATCTTTCACTTTTGTTAGATTAACCGTCTTTATTTCGTTCAGTTTATTTAATGGAACTTTCGAGGCAAGCCCTCCTAGATCTTTATCCAGCAAATTGTCAACTCCTCCTTCTTGAAGCTGCCAAAGTATAGTTCATAGTCTGGTTGAAAGATTGGAGATGAATCTATGCTCCACCCGTTGACGTTAGACACAATTAACACACAGCATCAGGTAACATATCCTCCTCACAAAGTGAGAAACACAGATTATGAGTCTGCATTACTCGATAGATTGTAATGGTGACAAACTACAACCAACCGCTAACATAAATATAAATAAGTAGAAGCAAGAACATTAACAGTGAAAAAAGTAGTGATAAACAGACATAACAAAGCAATAACACAACATTAACATTATAAAAACAAAAAGCAATAAGCGAACGTTTTCGGCTAGTCATATAGCCATTTTCAAGCCTGTAAAAGAAATACTAAAGAATCAAATTGGCAAATCTTAACAAAAACGTTCGCTTATTGTTTTTACAATGTTAAATGTAGTGTTGTTGCTTAGTAATGTATGTCTGTTTATGGTTTGAAAACGTATCACCTCTACTAAAATTGTATGAAAAAAGTAGTAAGGTTACTATAATATTGCTCCAGAACTTGCTATTGAGGTTGTAGCTGTAGGCTGGATAAATTTTAGCAGAGACAACCAAACAATGCTATGAATTGGTACTTTAAGTTTTAAACTAACTTTATCAACGATAGCTCGTTTCTGTGAAGGTGAAAAATCTCCCGCTTTTTTCTTTAATGCATTCAGATTGTTCTTGATATTTTCTGGTGGTATCTTATCCAAATCTTCTGTTGGAATTTCAGTGACGAGTTCGCCGAGGTCCGAAAGACTTGTAGTGTTGTTTAATGAAAAACCAGCATTTTTTGCTTTTTTCAGGATAATTTGTTTCTGAAGTAAAAATTCAATGGAACAAATACGTAAAGCAAGTTATACTTATTATTATTGTTAGTCCTGGGTATGACATTAAACTGCATGCTCGATGTCAGGAGGAAAGGTGACACCTTACCCCAGGTCTGGGCCAGTTGGCATCGAAACACGTCCCGCTGGTAGTTCTGGCCATCACTTCTGACATTGATGCCCGTGCCAGGCAGGTTAGCGGCGTAGGCGGAGGATAGCTACTGCTACATGCTACAACGGCTACAATGGCAACATCTGTCAAAAGGAAAACTTAAGTCAAACCCCGGTTGGCCAAACTCATTAGTTGTCGTGCAGAGGTCGGGGGTAAGCAAGGGTAAATGGACGTCGGGGGTAAGCAAGGGCATGCTCTCTGTAGAAAAACATGCACCAAAAATCCTAATGATAAGTGTTAAAAAATGGAATGGCCCCCAGTCCCCGACGAATCTCCGGGTTGTCTGACATTTCTGTTAAAAATTCAGGGATACGACTGGGAAGTCTAAATGTTGGAAGTTTGCGTTGTAGAGGTACTGAGGTGAGTAAAGAGCTGAGAATGAGGAAGGTAGATGTTTGCTGTTTACAGGAAGTCCGATGGAGGAACAAAGGAGCCAGGTTTTTGAGTGTCAAAAGAAGGAGATACAAGCTGTGGTGGTCGGGAAATGATATTGGGATCGAAGAAGTTGGGATTTTGTTGAAAGAAGAGCTATGTAAAAGTGTTGTTGAGGTTCGTAGAAAGAGTGACAGAATAATGGCGATTGTGATGGTGGTCGAGTACGTACTACGTAGTGATAAGAGTAATCTCTGCTTATGAACCACAAAGTGGAAGATCCGATGCAGAACAAGAAAGATTTTATGACGAAATAGCCCATGAATAGAGCACAAGAAGTGATCAGGAAATCGTATTGGGCCTTGGGGACTTTAATGGACGCGTTGGCAAACAAATTGATGGGTTTGAAAGTGTCCATGGAGGGTTTGGCGTGGGAGAAAGGAATCGCGATGAAAGGCGACCACTTGAGTTTTGTGACGAAAAGTACCTGTGTGTTACTAATACCTGGTTTAAGAACGAGGAAAGAAGAAAAGTTACTTTCAGTGCAGGTGAAAATGAAACTGAAATTGACTTTGGTTTGGTTTGCAGGAAAAACATAAAACTGATCAAAGATGTGAAAGCGATACCATACTAACTTCAGCATAGGTTGGTAGTTATCGACTTGGACACGAAAGGTCTGAAGAAAACTGTAAATAAAAAAAAGGTGATCAAAAGAAAAGTTTGGAAGTTAGAAGATGCCGACACAAGAGAAAAGTTTAAAATGAGAGTTGAAAGTCTTGTTCACAACGATGTGACTGAAATATGGGTATCCTTCAAAAATGGAGTTCTGCAAGCTTGCGATGAAGTTTGTGGGAAAACAAAAGGCAGGATGGATCGAGGAGATACGTGGTGGTGGAATGAAGAGGTGAGGCAATTGCGGAGAAAAAAGTTGCATACAAGGATTGGTGCAGAAATAGATCAGAAGAAACTAGTTTCAAGTACAAGCAATTGCAAAATCGGTCAAAGAAAATAGCTGCAAAAGTTATGAAGAAAGAAGCTGAGCAGGAATTGACCAAATAAAAAACAGTCCCAACAAAGTATTTAAGTTTATGAAGGTTCTGAAGCGGGATGGGAAAGATGTGGATGGTGGACGATGTACTAAAGGAAGGTATGGAAAACTTGGTTTCAGTGAGAAAGATCGTGGAAAAATTTGGAAAGAACATATGGAGGTGATAATGAACAAGGAAAACTATTGGGATCAAAATGTGGAAGCCGACGTGGTGACAGGTCCATTAAACAGAGTAACTCTAGAGAAGGTGACGCAAGCAATGAAGAAAATGAAATCAGGGAAGGCTCCTGGACTATCTGAAGACACTGTGGAAATTATATGCGCAAGTTAAAAGACAGGATTGAAAGCAATTCAGGAAATCAGCCAACGTGTGTTAGATGGAAAAAGAATGCCAAATGAATGGAAGACGAGCGTGGTGATACCCATCTTCAAGGAAAAGGGTGATGGAATCGATTGTGGGTCATATAGGGGAATAAAATTGTTGGAGCATGCAATGAAGGTAGTGGAAAGGGTGTTGGAGAATAGAATAAGATCTGTGGTGACACTGGACGAGATGCAGTGTGGATTAATGCCTGGGAAGGGAACGACAAATTCCATTTTTATTTTGAGAAGGTTGCAAGAGAAATATCGGGACAAGGGAAAGAACTTGCACATGCGCTTCGTGGACATGGAAAAGGCGTTTGATACAGTTCCAAGAAGAGTGATGGAATGGACAATGAGAAAAAAAAGAAATTCCAGAGGTACTCATGCAAGCAGTAATGAGTCTTTATGACGGTGTAAGGACAAGAGTTCGAATTGGATCTTCCCTCTCAGACGAGTTTTCGGTGAAGGTGGATGTAGGCTACACCAGGGTTCTGTCCTCTCTCCTCTAATTTTTGCCATTGTGATTGATGTGATTTACCGAATGTGTAAGAGAAGATTTATTGATGGAGATACTGTACGCGGATGATTTGGTTTTGTTTAGTGACACAATGGAAGATCTGAGAGAGAAATTTGAGAAGTGGAAGGAGTCGCTTCAATGTAAAGGTATGCGCTATAACCTGTTTTGGGGTCAAGTTCTTGTTGTCCTTGATTGTCCCCATTGCATCTCGCACCGAGCTGCTGGGAAGTTTGTTCATGTCGGTTGGAGTGAGGCCACCAAGGGCACCTGCCATGGCCATGATTTCCTCAGCACCCATGATTGCCAAGTCGATGGTTTCCAATAGAGAGCTCGATAACTCTCTTAACATCTGCACACAAAAGTCAGATTTCCTGAAATCATAATTTGCAATTTATTCAAACTGAGCCATAAGTTTCACAAATGATTTATTTAGTATGTCAGATCAGGCGCAAGTAGCAAATCTTAATGGAGATTTTACAATCATACTAAATTATCTCAAAAACGTGCAAAAACTGCCTTGACATTTCCGATAAGATTGTTTGAAATAAACCTTATAATTCAAACCCTGACAAGCCTGTTTATAATGGTAGCCACTTTAACATGACAACTTTTGTAAGAGCCAGTAAAGCTTTGAAGCAATCAACCAATCAGAAGTACAGGTAGAATAGCGTTTCAACCAATCTGAAGTTGGAGGTAGAACTGAGTAAAAACGCAAACAGTTCTGATATTACCAAACAATGTTCAAAGCACGGATCAACTCTCTTGTCGAGAGCTAGAAGGGTCACAATTGGACGGTAGCCACTTAAAGATGTTCTGATTGGTTGACGGTGCCATTGGGTTTTACTGAGAATTGACCTGTTAAAGTAGCAAACGTGTATAGTAAAGAGAAAAAGACCAATCAGGTTGGCGAAAAATATATTTTCATGAAAAAACAAATAGACGCTTGTAAAAGTAAAGTTTTCAAAACAGAAATGGAAATGTTAACATCAGGCTGTTTATTGACCTTTCAAGATCTCCAAGTCAAGTAACCACCCTAGAACAAAGTAGCAGTGCTGAGATGATGTTGTGTTTATTATTATTAAATCTTTGAAAAACATCGTGCAAGATCACTTTGTAGTACCAACACGCATTCTGTGTTCTGAGGTTCTTAATCGTTTTGTTTTGAACGCATAACAAAATAAAATTTGCTTGAAAATAGAAACAAAACAAAATTCTTTACTAAGAAACTTACTTCAAGTGAAACAAAACACTTCCGAATATTTTCAACGTATTTTCGTTTTCAACCGTCACCTCCGAGATAACATAGTTATCTCCGAGATATCAGTTATCTCCGATAATCAATGTAAGTTACATTGCATTTGTACAGTGGATCTCAATAAGATGAGTTCTTTTTTTAGGTGCTGTTTGTTAGTTTATTTTTAAAATTTAAAAGTTTAAAAATGGCCGACAGAAATGTGTTGCAAATACTTCAAGCAGAGCTTAATCAACAAAATACCAGTGATACTGACAACAGTGACAGCAAAAAATCATCAGGAGATGAATATGTGCCCCCTGATAGGCTACTTCTGATTCAGAGTAAGATATACTGTATTAGAGGAAGATTCAAGGGAAAGAATAGAAGAGGAAGAAGTAGGTGATTCATATAAGATCGGAAGATCGAATCGGATCGGAGTATAAGATCGAATCGGAGAAAGATCAGCACAAGTTGTTGGTGATACAAGAGTAAACTTCACTCTTGGGGGCTCTCTTGAGTGTGGAGCTCATTTATCTTGGGTTAGGGTTGTGTTTGTCCATCATTCACATTTCGTTCTTTTCATTTTGTTTCCGCTGATTATTATTACCAGGTAGGCCTAGGCTATAAAAACACCTTAATTTTAATGTTAAGCAACAGAAAGCAAGATTGTTAACTTTTAAATTGGGTGATCATTCATTATCATGGGTGATCATTCATGTTAATTCATTTACATAGACAGTAGTAGACAAAACGTTAAATTATTTCAGTAACATATATTGGGCTGCAGATTCATTACTTTATATCCCATGAAACATACATTTACTGTTTAGTTTTACAAAGATTTAAAACTGTCAACATTATAGTGATTACAGGTAATGCTTACTGAGTATTCAATTGGCGTGCACATAACCTATTTCAATTATATCACTAAGTTATGACTGTATTACAATAGTTGCTTAATACACGTGTTTTTTATATAACTACAGTAATTTGATTTTGACATTGGATAGGCTGAAAATGTAGTTTTTTGTTGTTAATTATTGCAGGGGTGAAACCAGTTTCAAAAAATTTGGGGGAAAAAAGGAAAATCTGGAGTCACCCTAAGAAAATATTTTTGAAACGATAGAGCTACATTGAATTTAGCACATTCTGTGGCAATTTGGGGATCGCAATTTTTCGGAGGGCAAAATAAACATTTTAGGGGGGCAGTTCCTCCCCTGAGCAACCCTGTTGCTACATCCGTGCATTATAGGCAACTTTGGCCTACAATCATTTTCTGAAAACGAATACAGCCGATGTAATGAATTGAAATACGATTGACTTACTTTTTCATATTATGTTAGTATTGGGCCTAAGAGGCCCGTAATCGCTGTTTGTGTTACAAAACAGTAATTACAGAATAAGGGTTAAGTGTGGAGCCACATGTCTACAGATGTAGATGATTTTGTTATGATTTTTTTCACTTGTTTGCTGATATTTAACCCTACCTTAGTACGAGCTGTTTTCGTACGCGGAAAGTACGTCACGGGCTATCTTGGCCCGTGCTAAATAATCGCAAATAACGGGAGCTATGAAAATCACAGAGCCAAAATATTTTACAAGATAATAGCCATGTGTATTGTGCGTATAGAATTAAATTTTTACCCAACAAATTTATTGAAATAAAGCGTTTGAGATGAAAAAACGTCAGAAAGTCGGTTTTTATTCTAATTTCCAGAAAATAGCTTCAAAATTGACCATTCGAACGCATATTTTTGAATCATAACATAGAGTAATGCTAAACTAAATAAAAAATTACTTTTGTTAATAAATATAAGGCATTTTTGGCCGTTTTTACATTTCAAAGTAATTGCACTAACATTTAATAGCTTTAATGTGCTACATTATAGCACTAGCTATAATGTAGGCAGTTTCATGAAAATGTCTAGCCACCTGAAACGAAATGCTTATTGTGAAGGGCAGGAAGGTAGAAAAATGACCAGTTTAGGTTCAGAAAATTCGCAAAGAATAAAAACTAAATGTCAAGAAATTTCACATTTCTAGCATATTTCCTTCTGTGAAATATTTCACTACTACAATTGGGCGAATGGGCGTCCGTATAAAACCCAGTGTCGCTACAGATTAAGTTAGCTGAATGTATTGCGCATCTTTCTCTTGCATTACTTGACAAATTTTTGAAGATGTTACCCTCTTTTCTGGAATGTCTCATCAAAAACTGCTTATATGCTATGAAGATGTTGTTTTTGAAGTTGGTAAGGTAAGCACTAAGCAATGGGAGATAAAAGGCGCAACAAACGAGAGCTTACAATAGCGCAATATTCTTGAGCAATTCAGGGATACAGCTGAAACTACAGGCGAGGTAAGATCTGCTGTTATTCCTAAATTTTAGAGATTCTGTTAGATTTGGTGGCTCTTGTCAATCGGTACAGTTTTTAAAGTCTTTGGTATGACCCGACCTGGAATCGATCAAAGATCTACCAGCACTAGAGCCGAATGTGAAACCCCTTGGGCATTGTGTTGGTGTCAATGTTTACAGTTAGCTTTGTATAAAAAAAAAATTGAAATTGTTGAGGGTGTGCTATTGTGTAGATTTAAAGCGATGGTGTTTCCAAGTAGTCTATATAAGTCGGATAAAACCATTGCCATGTCAAAACAACAGTGAGGTAAAAAAAAATATTTGTAACAATTAGGTTTTTATCAGCATCCATCATCCGTTCAATCGATTTCGACTCTCGGTCACTCTATAAATCATCTTCCTCCACAGCTCTCGATCCCTCACAACCTCCCTGTCTTATTTTTTCGGCAACCGAGTCAGTTGTGTTTTGTTATTGCTGTTTGGTCTCAAAGTAAACTTTGAAGTTACACAATATAAATTTAATCTCGTGTCTCACCCTGTAGTGTCTCTGCATTTATGCAATTTGTATTGGAAACCCGTCAACGCCCTAGTATATAATGGAAGCCACTTTAACATGAAGAAACTCAGCCATTGCCACTGAAACCTCGAACCTATCAGAACATGTGATAAGAGGCTACCGTCCAATTGTGGCCTTTCTAGAACTCAGCCAGAGTCACAATTCTTATTTTGGGCTTTATTTGGACTACTTTCTAGCCCTAACCCTAAAAGAAAAAGCCTAGCCCTAACCTCAGAACGCAAAAATTTTACTCTGAAGTAATCCTCCACCATGTTGCACCATCACAAATGGTGGTTATAACATGGACTTCTAAATAGTATTTAGAAGTCCATGGTTATAAAATACAAGCGGAAGAAAAATCAGCTTCCACATCTGGCCGTAGCTTGGAAGTGTCAATTATGAAGTGGGAAATAGATTCTCACCTTGAACTGGTGCAGCGCAACACGATTCATGTTTGGGGGTTGGAAACCTTGTTGTTTCACCAGCTCACTTTTCTGCTTTTGGAGAAGCTGGCATCGCTGCAATCGCACAGACTGCTCACCGCGGCACTGCATGACAAACATCACATGCAGGTTCCAGGCACGTCTTAACAAATTTATTTTAACTTAAGTTTTTACCAAACCGTATGAAAAATCTTAGAGCACGAATTAATATATTCGAGTGCTCCAATAGCATAATCGATGAATGAACGGTTTTGCGAACAAAGAAATGGGAAGACCAAGCAACGCTGGTTAAGCTCTAAAGGGCATTTGAGAAACTCATTTCGTAGACAGCTTTCCAACCAGCAGAACGATACATTTCTAGTAGTACGGGTTGTCCAACTATGCCAAGAAAAGGGGGTGTTAATTTTTTGCATTGCCAGTGTTGTTCAAACCTTTCGGGTAAAGTGATATTTTACAATCGTGGTAGACTAAGTCTTACTCATTGAAAATTATTTCCAAAATTAATTTAAACCGCTTTTTCATCATCTCAATTAAACCCATAAAAGCATAAAATGTTTTAATTTCATCTTCATGCAGAACTTATAATAATTAGAAAGAAATTATACGATTTATCACTTGAAACATGAAACACTTTATATTCCTCAGGCGTAGTTTTTGCTCTTCTATTTTTTTTTTGTTTCAAAGGTTGGGTCAAATATATTTCAAATTTGTAGTTTCTTTTTAGATCAAGTAAATTTACAAATATCATTGCAAAATGAGTTGATTGAAAATTGAATACATGAATTCAAGAAGTGCCCAATTTCCATAAAGTTGTTTTTGAGATAAATGCGTTTTAAATATTTCGGTAATTTATTTTTGTGCTAGAATTTCGGTAATTAATATATGGTTAAATATACTGATGAAAAGTATTATGCCTGAAAATTTCACTGGTGATGATTATTCAGAGAAAATATGGGCAAGCAAATCTCTCCAAATTGGGGCCTTTTACAACTCAACAGGCATGCATGTGCTGCAAACTCTTTGTAACTGGTTTTATTAATGAGAAAATAGGCACAAAGCACAAAAAGACTGATTAAAATATACAGAAGACAAAGCAATAATGCAGCAATATCTGAGGCGTTTAAAAATCAAATTTTTACTCTTCATAGTCAGAGTTTTTTTTCAGCTCCACCATGGCACATGCGTGCGTTCAAGGTCGTCATATAATATCATGATTCTTCAAGATATCGTGCCAATGATTGAATATATTCTGAAGATTTATAGAGCAAGGAACTGTGTAGAGGGGATCAGTGGAGTGCTTAACCAGAGTGTACGGTGGCTTTAAAAGCCGAAAACTTTGCTCTAATATGATATTCACGATCTGTAGCTTGTTAAGTTGGCTGTGTCTGAAGATTTTAAACTGCTTGATTTTCCAGTCCTTAGCTTTAATCTTGTAACTTTTTCCAAAAATGTTTTTGAAGTCTTCTATGTGACTTCAGTTCATGGTGGTCAACTGACAGCGCTCACAGATCATGTTGTTCAGGCCGATGTAAACCTGGAAATTATTGTCCGGGTTTACATCATAAGCTTATTGTCACATGGCAGTTAAAAATGACCGCGTATGGGCCTGCGGTAGGTTGTGGAGTCCACTTTGCCATTCAATACTAAAGAATGCAGATATTACTCGGTTGTTTTATTGTGTTTTTGGCCACGACACCCATCGGTAAATGCTTGTAAATTCGACGCATTAACATCCAGGTGGTTCGCAATGCAATCGTAAAGGTAGCTCACCAGCTCATTTAGGCTACATACCTTCCAGTTTCTGGCTATGTATATATTTAAATTTTATCAGTTTTTATTGAGTGAACACCAAAAACAAATAACTACAGATGACTGCTATAAAACGCATCCTCTGTTCAATGTGACAATTGGGCATGTTCTGTTTTTTTCAGTACAGTTTTATCCTTTAGTGTAGCATAAAATACTTTGGTTTTTCGTTTGTGTTCGTCGAGTTTGACTTTTATTGCTCTTTTAGCCGCAGTGTTTTTTTAAACTTTTATACTTACCTCATCCTCAGCAGACACACACTGTGCATATGTCTGTCCTTGGTTTTCCAAGCCCAAATTTGAATTTTTTTGTAGTAGTCAAAATAATCCCGATCCTTGACTTTACAGTTTAACGTTCGCAGGGCTTTGCTAGCGTTACGCTCAGCATAGTGTGCTGGATAATATTTCTCAATAAACCAAGCACACATTAAGATATCGTCTTTTGTTTCCGTGACTATCATAATGCTACACCCGGTGTGAAAAACTGGTAGTATGAGCTTCAATTTTCAGCTTGATGTCATCACCTTTTGAAATCTATTTGCCTCTTTGGTCTTTTGATGTTTCTTGCGCTGTCAACTGAGCCTGATTTTTTTTTATCCGACTGAGTCAGACGAGGGCTAAATTGCTGAAGTTGGGCCCTTGAAATCAATGGAAACATTGAGGGGGTATTTTTAATGTTTAAACTTGAAACATTTGGCCGATTTTCAGGTATGATTTAGAAGACACTGAAAGGAATCGGAAACACAAAAAGGGCAATTTGATAAAACG
Organism: Aplidium turbinatum; assembly: GCF_918807975.1. Taxonomy (NCBI): domain Eukaryota; kingdom Metazoa; phylum Chordata; class Ascidiacea; order Aplousobranchia; family Polyclinidae; genus Aplidium; species Aplidium turbinatum. The sequence continues at coordinate 372,816 of NC_137488.1, forward strand.
TAAATTTGGGCCCTTTTTGAATTCACGTATTCTATTGTTTTGAACTAATTTTGTTCAACCTTAAGTTTTTGACTAGTTTTGAATGGACAAAATTTGGGTGACCACAATTTCAAAGTAGCATTCTGCTTGAAATTAAAAAATCTTCTGGTAACACTGTCTTAACACACCATTTTGTAATCAGTTTACGTATTCTAGTTGGACATCTCGTACTTCTGAATCCATGAACAGAGCCTAGTACATGGAACAAATTATAATTAACAAGCAAAGGAAACCTCACTTTGTCAATCTCAGTGACTGGGCCTGTGTCGGTGGTTCAAAGTGTCTACAAGTATGCAAAACAAAAAAGATTAAGGTTTGAAAGAGGCTCTCAGTCCAAGGATATTGATTCACACAATCAATGTATCATTCAATTAACTAACAGTCTTCTATAACAAAAAAACATTCAAAACGACAAACTTTCATACCTGTTCTAAAGACTCTTCCAATATGCTTTCCTCATCTTTACACTGTGTCATTGTACAGTTGGCTAAGTACTTCATTGTGTCTTTGCTCATTGATTTCTTCACTTTATTTAAAGGGATTTCGCATTTGGTCGGTCCAAGTCTGCAAAATTCGTATGATAATGTGATAGCTCGTCTAAAACATAGCGCTAGGAAACTAAAAATCTCCACACAATCGAAGAAAAACTATATGTTTCTAATCTTAAAATAAAACTCAATCATTTTAAGTACAATCCGTTTTCTGATTGCTTTGAATGACATGATGTTTCGTTGTTCCATAGTTGTTGTTTATATGATCTCAAAGTAATAAAAGTTGTATTCAATGAGATTCCTATGCCCACAATAAAACTTTTCGTAACCAGCTTTATCATGTAATAAATTAACACATGAATATCAGCCTAGGACTGCAGTCACAAAGCTAACCGCTTTTGCAACTGATAAAGTGACTGCAGTGACTTTGTCAACTGCGTAGCTGAGTAGTGACGACGACATTTTGACAGAGTGGTGACGACATTTGCGAGACGCTTGCAAGGAAGTCGATTCAATATCGCTCCAGAGCACACAGCTGTGTATCCGCAAGAGACTTAATGACATGCCAAAATAATGGAATTAGCTGACACGATGACTATAATTCTCTTCGCTGCTTTCGGTTGTTTGTTGTGTCTGTGATCGCAGTGTGCTGTTGTATGTTGTTGCAATAGCGAAAAAATGAAACATGATGATTATTATTATTATTACAACCTTTCAGAAGGGAATTGCAATTTCTTTATTGCAGGACCAATGAGCAATGCAAGAAGATTTATTGAGTACACGTAAACAAACGACTCACTTGTCAAGAAAATCTTTGTTGTCAAACTTGTCTTTACTTCCATTGATCAACTTCCGCATGATCATCTTGCTAAACTTCCCGAACATGGGGTGGAGAATGTCAAGGTTTTCAATGCTCCCACTTTCAACAAGCTCTACTACCTGAAGAGGTGCTGAATAATCTATCATCTCCATACATTGTGCATACGGATTACGAGTTTTAAAAAGAACTGAATGAGTGATGGTAAGGGCAATGTGTGGTGTGAAGCTGATGGACAAAAGGAATACCGAAGAACTTATGAACTTGCTTGGATTGAATGAGAATGTTGATAAGTTGGCGAAGGCAAATAGAGTGAGGTGGTATGGGCATGTTTTAAGAAGGTATGAAGATGATGTTTTGAGAAGAGCGCAGGAGTTGCAAGTGGATGGTCGTAGGAAACAAGGAAGACCCAAGAAAACGTGGAAAACGCAAGTTGAGAAGGAAAACAGCAAGGTTGGCTTGACAAGATAGGACCCTTTGAACACGTCAATGTGGAGGCAGGGTGTGAAGGCGATTGCGACCAACGTAGACCCAGCAACCAGTACCCTCGGCCAAGAGGAAATCACTGAATTCAAACTGGACTACTACTACCGGTACTGCTAGATCTAAACCACATATTTTTGTAATTTAACATGTCTGGAATGATTAAGAAACTAGTCTACCAACTACAGCATACGATAAACCGACGTGTTAATAAACGGGAATACATGGCAAAACCTTAAGGTATTCAAAATTTGCTTGAACAAGTGTTTGAGTAAGAAGGAACGTGTTTGAAACTTACACGGTCACTAAACCTGAACATTAAAGAGAATTTAGTTATACAACGTTTCTACAAGCTATTGTAGAATTGCATGCTCTGGCGTTGCATGTTTTTTGGACAATGCCAAGGTGCTGCATGCCTTGCTATCGCATACTCTGATTTCACTACCTTGATGTCAATGCTCTTGCAGTACATTCCACGTAGAAAAAAATATCAAAATTTAGAAAAAAAATTTATGACAATAGTTTGAAAAAAGATTTATCTAATGGAATTAATATCACGCGTGGAGTACGCCAAGAATGTGTAATTTCTACACGTCTATTTAACTTATATACAGAAGTGATTTTCCGAAGGATTGATAATATAAAAGGGGTAAAAGTTGGTGGCTTGAATATAACGAACGTACGCTATGCTGATCTGTTAGCTGAATCGAAAGAAGATCTTCAAGAAATATTGGACAATGTTAGCTCAATTGGTAAAGAATTTAATATGAAAATTAACGCTAAAAAAACAAATCAATAATAATCTCAAAATCATCAGACACTCCAGTATTCCAAATTATAATTAACAATTAAAATATACAAAAAGTAAGATCATTTTCCAGTCTTGGACATAGAAGGTGGAACTGAAGATGAAAGGGGTGACTAACTGACTATGGAATTTTAAGGCGGATAGAAATTACAACAACTGGATTTGGGAAAATGAAAAATGTTTTGTTCAATCAAAATGTCAATTTAGCAATATGTCAAAGGATATTAAAATGATATATCTGGTCAAATTTTTTATACAATTCAAAAACTTGGACAGTGTCACAAAAATTGAGAAACGGATGGATGCCATCAAGCTCTGGACATACAGAAGAATATTAGAAATTTCATTGAAACAAAACATCACTTACGAATTATTATGCAAATTTAATTCTAGCAAAATTCTCTTACAAATAGTCAAATTAAGAAAATTGAAATATTTCGGACACACAATAAGACAATTCCTTACAAAGAGCGTTAATCGAAGGGGAGATAAATGACAAAGGAAACAAAGGTAGACCAAGAATGTAGGGATGGTAGAAGTAGGGGATTGCTCACTCAAAAGTAAGGTGGACAACTGGAGGGTCATAATGTTATGACAAAATTTGATGCAACTCCACCTTGAGGTCTACTGCCATATGTCGCATACTCAGGTGCAGTTTATATGACCTACCCACTACCCAGTGCCCACGTGTGTATAAAGTGTGTATAGCCAAAATAAATGTAACAAATATGTGATATCCAGTTTATTTAATAGTACTCAAGTCATGATAATGCAGGGGTAGACTTCACGCAAAACCGGTAGCCTAACAGTAGGTAGCCTCACACTGCTGCAATAAGGTTCTGCAGATGTTCTAGCACCCAAAATTTTAACCAAATATAGCAATTCATTTGATGAGAATGAATTTATCTAAAACCAAGAAAACGTTGTGCAGTTCTGCCAATTTTTGAACTTCTTAGTGACCCTCCAGCTGTCCATTTTGCAAGAAAAATCAGTAAAGTGAGTCGTCCCGGTATTCCACTGTCCCTACAAGAATGATTTGGATAACAAAGATCTCTAAATAGACAAAATTAAGTTATGAAATTGTGATACAAAAACCTCATGATCGAGAACAATGGAGCATTGTATCCAACCCTCAATACGAGGAAGGAACATAATGATGATGAGTTTTCTCTTTAGACGAGTCAATATAAGGTTGAACCCCAAAAAAATTGATACAAAAGGTTTTTCAACGGATTCTGTTACCTATGGGCCTACTAAATAACATACTAAAAGTCTACCAAAATCGGACCTCCAGAAAGGGGTCATTTTCAAGATGGCGTCCAAGATGGCCGCCGGGATGTTACATTGCCTATATCTCAATTGCTATTCAAGCTAGAAAGGCGGTTTAGGTGTCTATCCCTAGGTTTTCGGGGTCAATGAATCGAATTAAATAGGTTAAATTACGATAGGCTGATTATCTACTGAGATACGTATAATTTGTATATAATATACGGCCTGGGGGAGCCCGGGGACGTTTCGGACGCAGCGATAGGCCAACATCAGACAGAGCAGAGCACGATATTGGCAAATTCACTTGAGGCTTGAGATAAACTGCAAACAAACTCATCTTGACTTATATAACACGAGCTTGAGAAAAGTGGTTTTCCAACATTTCAGTTTCTATACTTTTGGCAGCTTGATAAGCCGAATAGTGGTAAAATTTTCAGAGACCACTCCTCACTTTTCATCTGAATAAATTCCTTATGTATTGGTGCAAAACGGTTTCCAGTACACTTTAAAACATTTTTTCGAAAACAAAACACTCGAAAATCCGTCCGTAGTATCCCCAAACTCCCCTAATAAGATGGAATTATCATAACAGCACATTACATGCGGCATAACAGGTACTATCAATACAGGCATTTAAAAAAAACTGCAACCAACAGGAGGCTCATACTTGGCCTCCTACAGTAGATGAATACAGGGGATTAATCTGTTCTAAAAAATGGCGTACCATTAAAGTCTGGACACAGACACATTCAGAAAATCATTGGAATTCCAACAGTAAGCTACAAATGTAAATCGTAAACCAGGGTGATCAGCCCGTTTGTTATCTTATTGCATCATTTTTGACATAAGTAGAATGAGCCGATTCTTTTGCAGGTTCTACCCCCAATTCATGACATCCATACTCTCTGCTTTTCCCATCCAGACCATTATCTGGTAGTAAACTCCACGACAGTGAAATTGGGTAGCAGATTCAGTTGGTAGCAGACTCTCGGGCGTTACAAATGATGAAGCAGAGACAACTTTCTTGCTGAAGGTGTTATATCGCATTGTCGCAAGGGAATCTGTGCTCTGGCCATCAAAGAAGACAGCCATTACTTGGCACCCAAGGTCATCGATTATCTCTGTGGTCTGGTTTCGGGCAGTGAATGCTTTAGCACAAGACCGAAGAACAGGATCTCCATGCACAAGTTTTCGAAAAGCAGGCTTCTTGCCAACACCGAATATCCGAGACGTAGTGTCACAACCAGTCATGGCATGGATAAATATCAACTCAAAACACATGTCGTGTCCAAAGATTTTTTTCAAACGGTTGATGTTGTATACTTTGGTACTGCCATCAGCTTTGGACTTGTCTGGCCTGAAATAAAGGCCCTTACTATCTTCTTGTGCATAGTAAACAATTAACACAAGGAGATCGGTATCTTCTCCAATCATCGTTGTTGTCTGGAGAAGAGATGTCTCCACTGCGGCCTTTACAATTTCTACATCAGCATCCCCAGATGCATTTACCACGGTGCAATTTTTTCCCGAAGTTTATCACTTATCATCCAAATCAAATTTTGTTTATTGGCATCTTGTGAAAGGAACTCCTCCTTTTTGCCTGTGAACATAGTCTCCGCTGTAAAGTTGACAACGGGATGAAGATTACGTCCTCTTCTTTGATGCATGTTGTCTTTAATGGTCGGCCCTTCTTCATAGCCGTCAAACACAATGGTCGTACCGGATCCATATTGCCGGCTGGTGAAACCAACATATGACCGTGCTATTTCACCATAGTTTTGTCCACGCTGCCATGGTATGCGGTGAAGGAGTGAACCGCCATCAAGTACGTGGCACTCCGTTTTTGGCACAGAATGTAGGATTGCATTACTTGCGTGATCACAGATCGCGTGTGCTAACTGTGGCTTATCAGCTTTTCGGAATACATGTCTCGATTCAAAGAGAGCAGGAGGGAAAGGACTAAGCTCGTAACACATAACTTCCTCCAGTGATAGATGTCTAACTTGGAAGACCACCATGAAGCGTTGAAAAAGAAGTGCAGTATCAATGGTTCGATCAAGAGCGACCTTGATGGCAGACTTTTGCCCAAGGGTCCTGGCTTTATCCTTTCTACTGAATGAGTATGCGAATGCAGGTTGTCCTGTCATTTTTTGTCCGTCTCATATTCGTGCACGTTCACACTATCATCGGCTACAACACCAGTGACAACGCCCACTACGGAACGACAACCGAAAATACCGCTTGATTGTGTACAAAAAACGCCAAACTAGCCAAAGTTGGCGGGAAAATAGCACGCCTGGCAAAACTCTTGCAACTAGCATGTTGCTCCAGGAGGGTCAAAATAAAACTATGCAGCAAATATCGCGTCAATGGCGCGAAAAAATGTTGCTTTTTTTTCATAACTAACTTTCTTAACACTATTAGCGTTTTAGCACTTTAAATATCCTAAAAATAGCAAAATGAAAGCCTATAAATTATGGTCCAAAAACCCCAGACTCAAAAATAAAACCACAGAAGTGCATTAAAAAACAAGCTCTGGCAGCCCTGGGTGACTTTGCCTGAATAAATCTTTTTGACTTTAACAACGATTGTAACAACCGATTTTTGTAAGGTCAATAACGGACCCTGCATCCAACAGCTGTGCCTTATTTTGCTCGACAGGAACGGCTACCGTTTAGGTCTCAATTCATCACATCTGACTCAAGGTGATCAATGTTTATTCAAGTACGCAAAAACACTTACTTGTAATCTACGCACACAAGCCAACCATCATCAGAAAGAAATTATTGAAAAAATATGCCCGTCCACCGCTCTAGTCAAAACGCAAAAGAAACTTTTCGATAAATGAAACACGAAGATTCAAAACTCATGCGGTTGGAGTTCACTGAAGCATGAACGCAAAACAAGAACATTCAAAATAAGAAAGGGATCGCATGAATCGTTTCTACAACGATAACTTTGTTTGCATTGTAATGCGACTATGCACGCATTCATGTGATTATGATGTCACAAACACAAGAACAATAACAACTTGAATACCACCATCTACCCAATACGCAAAATTATTTAGAAATATGCAGTCCTATATTTCCTTGAAAATGACCCCTTTCTGGGGGTCCGATTTTGGTAGACTTTTAGTATGTTATTTAGTATGCCCATTGGTAACAGAATCCGTTGAAAAACCTTTTGTATAAATTTTTTTGGGGTTAGGTGCCTTTTTTCCGTATATTGACTCGTCTACTTATTGACATGCATGTTAACAACTTGAACATTAATTCACGCATCAAATGTGAGACCAAGCGCTTGAAAAGGGTTTTGAACATGCTTACCAAGGCCGATTGTGTGGTGAAACCTATGTTAAAGCATGAACACACAGTTGAGCAAATGACAGTTGATTTGAAACCACAGTGTGTCAAACAAAAAGGTCTTCGGGATTGGTATTTTAGAAAACTGGGTTCGCTCTTGGAAAATTTGGGATTTGGAAGGTTGGGGATTTAGAAATTTCGGGATTTGAAAGACTTGGATTTCAAGAGATTAGGGATTTGGAAGATTAGAGATTTGGAAGATTGTGGATTTAGAAAATTAAGGATTTGATAAATTTGGGATAAGAGAGATTAGAGATTTGGAAGATAAGGGACTTGGGAGATTAAGGATTTGAGAGATTAGGGATTTGAGAAATTAGGCATTTGTGTCAGGAATTCATAGAAGAAGATGACCAACCACGCTATGGTAGGTATCTGAAAAGTGAAGGAGTCACAGAAATTTCAAAAAATTTAGAATTTTTTTACATTTTGAAAGAAGTAGTCGCCCAAAGCTTGCATTTAAAACTAGCATGAAATTTAAAATTGCACAAAGTTGATTTAAAGCAAATTTGGAGATATTATTTTGAAATGAGATTGTGAATGTAGGTACAAAACGTAAATTGAATAAAACTGACAGGTTCAGAAAATATAGTACTAAGCATTAACGACAAAAAAAGGTAAGAAAACTGGCAATACACCTTAGGAATATGAAATTTTATGTTTTAAGTGTTGAAGTCGTGTTCTTTCAGATAATATGTTTTATATCTAAAAGAAATTACATTTGCAAACATTACGAATGTTTGATACAGTGGCGTACGCAGGATTTTATCAAATTCGAATTTGTTTTGAAACCATAGGTTGTGGAATTGGATCAAAATCATCAGACTGACTATACAATCTGTGGGGATTCCATCTTTGATTACATAACAATGCGAAAGGCTGTGTGGAGTATAACTAAAAGATCTTTATCATCATCATTTTCAGCATGTGGTAGCCCACTGCTGAGCGAAGACCTTCCCCTTTTCTTGCCAATCTAGTCGATCGTGTGTTTCTTTATACCAGTTTGTTGTTTCACATTTCACAAACACTAAAAGCTAGGGAAAAGAATGACGCATTGTTTGTCTTGAAAAAAGGACGTTTGGCTAAATGTAAAACAGTCCACTTTAACAAGGCAGTTTAAAAAAAATTGGCAACCTGGAGTTTCCTTTGGTGTTTTATAATTAAAAATCATAAATGGAAAAGTATACGCTAATCCATACCAACGTTTCAGGATGTCATTATTGAACATCTTCGTCGTTTCTCGAGCAATTAATTATGACAAGTCTTATGATATCATCCGTTGCAACACATTTTTTTCCAAGAAAGCGTAGTATAATTTCTTCTGTAATCTCCAACAAAATAGCATAGATTTACTGGTTTTGCTGATTTGAAATAGTTATTCCAAATGATGAACAGCAATACAAAACCGATGGATGCAGCCTAAGCTATAAAATGTCGAGCTTTTGTAACAGTATTATCACATTTTCTATTTGAAATTGCCGAAAAACGCTATGCCAACTAAATATAAAAGTTGGTGGTCCCCTAAACAGAGATATGAGCCACTAACTTGGGATTTAGAAGCGGTAAATTGGGCCTTACGTGATTTAAGCTATTTAATATCGAGCTTCTGCAGCAATATTTACAATATATTTTCATTTCAAATAGCCAAAAAACATTAAACAAACTGAAATGCGTGGAGCCGTGGACCCCTAAACAGCTGTGGGGTATGAGGGAAGATTAATACGGCCCTACTACTCAAGACCACTCTTAAACAATAACATGTTTGCACTACACAATCACAACAACGCTAACAAAATCAACACTTTTTAACGGGGAGAGGCATGCCGCCTGCGTACGCCACTGGTTTGATATGTAGATTTAAAAAAAGGTTTTTGATTAATTGTGGAATAGTTGTTTTCGAACATGTTTTGAGTTATCAATAATGCAAAATAATGATTCTTCCAAAAAGTTTAAAAGTTCCTAGCGACACTTTAGCTTATTTTTTGAACCATAGGCATACGAAGCAGAGTAAATTAATTAGATTTAATATATTTAAGTTTATTACAACATTTACAGAAACACACCTAACAAAGACCGAACGTTTTTGATATCACACGATGTCCTCTTCAGGAATAACACACAGTAATTTTATCTATATCTATCCTTCAGTATTTTGTTTAGGTATAGATAAAATTACTGTTTTAATAGAATCCCCGTTTTAAACCCTAGCCTGCAGCCATAAAGAAAGATAATTTAAATTTTACGCCCAAAAATAATAATCCACTGAGTTTTAGAAATTCAAAAAGTATTACGTTTAACTTATTGGAAGAATAATAAGTATAACAATCCAACAATTGTTGACAAAAGAGAAAAAAATCGGTAATATGTAATAATGAATTTATTTAAATCTCCGCGAAACCTCACAATAATAACAAGGCTCTAAACATAGTCTGCGAATAATTTCAAGTTATTGGGACTCAGCAAAAAAGATCTACGAGATCGTGGCAATTAGGCTACAGCTTTAATATAAGGCTCATGATTAGAAGTCATGATATGAAGTAAGACAGAAATACACACACAACCTAATTACTTACCGCATTTGGAGCGGATAGAGCTTTGCGAACCTCAAACAGAGGCATATCCAACAAAAACTCTCCGAGATATATAATATCATCGAGTTGGATACCTATGTTCCCGGCATCGTGGTCTTTCTTTCGTGTACCACCAACAGCCCATTTCGTAACTTGTTTCTTTTGGACTGGTGAAAGATCCATGTACGACTCGCTCATGCAATCAAGCCTGTAAAGCAACAACTACTCAATAGTGAAAAAGTAGTAAAAATCTGGTATTTCTCACACCTCTCAGCACAGGGTTAACTGCGCATTAGTGAGCAGTGAGTTTCGCTCTGCACATTCGCTAACAACAACACCACCAATTTGTACAAAAAGATGAGTGACACTCAAATAGAAAAGAACAATCAAACTATTGGCTAGGCAAGAAATAAACATAACGTAAAATAATTTTACACAGATGGGAACAATAGATATTGAACTTGCGTTTCAACTGATCCAGCATTAATTTTAATCGTTTGAATAATCTATATATTGAAACACAAGTAACCACTCACATATCCTTCTTCTTGCTCTCAACTTGCGGTATCTGCCTGATCATGTTGGCAGGCAACCCAGCAACCATTGAGCAAATGTTATCAATGAACTTATCGGCTGCCTCAGTGTCGGAGACTGTGTCATCAGTAGTTAGCCTCTTCAGGTAATTTTTAGACATTGCTTGTTGTGTTTGGATCGGAGGCTTCCATGGAGAAGAACCAAACCTGTTGGTTTTCTACAACAACAAAACAAACTTACCTATACTCACTGAGAAATATGACACTATGTTTCAATCACGTAATAAAGTACTTGAGGCTAAAAGTACTTGAGAAGAATGCTTAAAATTTCATGGAAGAATAAAATCACAGACAAATATTAAGCATATTGTAAACCAACATGGATATTCTACAAACAATAAAAACAAGAAATTTGAAATATTTTGTCCATATAATTTGCAATAATTTTATTCCAAGACAACTACTAGATGGAAAAAAGAATGGCAAACGAAATAGGGCAGACGACCAAGAATTTAGTCAAATGATATTAAAGACTGGTCGGGACTTGATTATAAACTGCAATAGAAAAATCTCACAACAGAGAAACTTGGCGCTTCATTGTCTCCGACCCTCGACAAGAGAAAGGAAGCTGATGATGAATAATTTGCACCTTTTGAAGAAGTATTGTTTTCTAGAGTGAGTTCACATTGATTTTGTTCTATATCGTTTGAAACAATATTATAAGAATGTAATAATTCGTACTCTAGCCTAAGCAGTAGAAGGTTATAATGCTCTTGCTCAGTTTGGGGGGGGGCTGTCGATTCTTCTTATGCTTTAGGAGTGATATCTCTGTTATTTTTTAAGGCACGGTTTCAAAATTTGGGATTCACTTTGCAAAATTATTCACGCTGAGCATATCATAATGACAAATTTTACGTTATTTTGATCCTTTTTTGCATATTTTCGATTGCGATTTTATACTTATTTATAATAATTGTATTATAATATACTTATTTTCAATACAATACTTACTTACAGCAATTATATTATACTTATTTACGTTACAATTTTGATACAGAGGTGATTTTTTTTAACCATAGACAAATAAAACCTAACAACCAGACGGCATTTAACATAATAACATGAAAATAAACTAAAAATTACAAACGTTTTCGGCCATACTTATTTTAGCCCTTTTCAAGTAACCAACAAACTGATCTACACGAACAAAAATGCGGCTAATTAGGCTACACTGATTGCAGTTCCACGATGAATTTTCTCATGTTCTAAATGTTTTTTACGAAAGCATGAACACCTGAAAGTTGGTCTTCACCCATTTCTTTGTTTGAAAGAAGACTACACTTTATGTTTTGCAAACGCTGCTGATATGAGAATGTAATTTCGAATAAAATGATATGACACAAGGCCTTCTGTAACAACAGCACAAAAAAACTTTATCAAAGACAACAATTTGCGTAATAGATCTACCAATACATGAATAAAGAACACGTTTGTGGAAGTTTTTTATAGCAACATAATGCCTTCAAATCTAATCAGGCACATTTACGCCAAATTTTGCTCATTTCATAGAATTTTGATTTATATTCATTTTACATTTCTTTCGTACAGTAACGTATTGTATACGGCAATGGATATTTGTTGGTTCGAACTTCTACTGTGCAATAATTTGTATGTACTCATTTGGTGGTGGATAACTATTTCTCGAGTCGCTAAAAAGAAAAGATAGAACGCATTCTTTTATATGAACAACTGCGTGCTCACTGGCTGGTATATTATAGCACAAGAAATGTTTGGGCATTGTGCGATTTTTCAATGCAATGCTGTGAAAAAGAAACAACATGTTCTATTGTCCACACAAAAAGAAAATCTTTTCTGTATTATATTAGTTTCACGTCTTGAAACGTTGAATCAATATAAAAAAGAAGTGATTTTCTGACTGGATTGCTCTAGCCATCAGCTCTGGACAAATTTAAGTCAAACAAAATAATGGAAAACTCCGCGATAGTCTGTCTCCTTGCGCAATGCGCATGTTGATGCACGGAGCAATTATGAGCTTATCGCTTGTAAGCGAAAAAAATCGATTTCATGCTTTGCCAAACGTTGGCAAAAAACAGCAAAAATTCACCAAAATCTTGAATTTACAAACAAACTACACAACTTTTGCTATCAAACTTTACATCATCAGATCTGCCCTGCAATTTTGGGAACAGTCAAGAAAAACCAAGTGCATGACATTACTGTGCTTCAAGTAATTAAAGGAAATGTGAAGGGGGGCCAGATCAGGCCGCCCTTTGGGGATCAAAGTGTTAATTGCCTAGGAAGAAACACAAATCAATGCAAAAAATTACGTGAAGACATTTAGCAGATAGGAGGTATGTGCGGCAAACAGTTGCCTGTTGAGGCGAGGATTGCAAGATTTTATGAGCAAAGCCTCATCGATTTATTATCAAATTCGGTGAAGCATTTACGTATAATTCTAAAAGACTCCAGGGAAAGTTCAAATAATGTTTATAAGCTGTTCAATAAGCGGTTTATAAGCAAGTGGTTTATAAGCCTCAAATCGGCAGCTATTTTCCACAGGCGCCTCCTATCTGCTAAATGTCTTCACATAATTTTTTGCGGCATTGATTTGTGTTTCTTCCTTAGCGTCATGTGATTTTGCCTCTCCTTTGCTTCGCCATTTCATTCTAATACGTTTCGTTTTTCGATTTTGTGTATGTAAATCAGTCTCTGTAATTTCAGCTTATGAAGAACATCAGTCTGTTGGTTATTTGAAAAGGGCTGGCATGAGTATGGCCGAACACGTTTGTAATTTTTTTCATGTTATTATGTTAAATGCCGTCTGGTTGTTGGGTCTTCTTTGTCTATGAATATACTTCTGTTGACGTATGCCAGACAGCCATTTTATCTGGTCCGGATCTGGTTAGATCCGTACTCGATCTGGTAAAGATCTGGGCCAGATAAATTGGTTGTCTGGGATGATTTGCATTTGACCATAATTATTGAATAAATGCTAGATTTCCACAATTGGATTTTAAAGTTTTGGCTGAAAATGGGGTTTAACCCGATTCGGACTAAGCTATCTTTGGCAGCTAATGACCTGACGTGTGGACTTACTCCATCCATTTTCTAATAACTTTCGATATAAAAACGTTACGAGATTATTTTTTTCGCAAAGTTAGAGAAAATATATTGACAAACTGGTTAAAATTTCAAGTGGACACACATACTCCACCAGTTTTTTGCTATTGCTTCTTTGCTAAGAGTAGTCTATTTTTTTTAATTTGTCTGATGTCTCCGCCATAATGTCCTTGAAATCGTTAATCTCTTGGCTAAAGGCACGCACGGTCTGGTCATACTTTCTTGACATGACCTACTTACTTCCGATAACTGCTGACGCAAACTCCAGCGATGGAACTAATTCTTTTTAATCGCTATTAAATTTCACACTGATTAATGTTTTACTAGTTTTGCAGACAACTGTGGGAGTAGGGTGTCAAAAACTGCTGATAACTGAAAAACTATACTACAAAAAATGTAATTTTATTAGCAAACCAAAGATGAATAATTTTTAGGAAAAGTCATAAAACTTCAGTTAATTTGAGCGAGTAGCTTTTATGTAATCGATGAAAGTGTTAGGTATGGACGGAACCCGTCCACCCGTCAGTCCGAATGGGGTTAAACATTGTTTTTTCATAACCACGAAGGATTTCAATAATTAATTTTTTTTAACAAACAGCGTAGTAGCCTTCAGGTTAATACCATGTTAACATATTTTCATCAAATTATTGTAGAATAACACAGTATTGTACAAGCAAATAAGAAGTTAACCGAAATATTATTTCTGAAGAGGGTAAAGTTAGTATTTATTTGGTCAATTTAACTATTAATTATTTATTTCAACGCAAGACTGCCAGTGACACTGTATGGCACAGCGTAGTCACCGACATTGTCACAGTAAAGTTTCCCATCGTCAAAATGTTTTTATCTGTGGATTATTTTATCCACTAGCGACTGCTGAAAGGAGAGCAATCCTCCGAATGGGTTGCTCAAGCGCACACCCTGAAAGCCGAACCTTCCAGCGCTGGCTAAACTAACAAATGTGGTGCTAAGAAACAGACCACATACCACATCATCAACAATTGTACTAACTTCAATCCACTTAAAAAAGTGGAAGTTCTGCATGTATTGGATGACGAAACTACAATAGTAGCCGTTTTGTTGGTCTTCTAGTGTAGTCTGCCAAGCAGATTTGAAAAAGCGAAGAAGATTTAAAAGACGTCACATGCTGGAAACTACTTTCTAGTCAGAGAGTGAGGTCTGCAATGCGCATAGTACTTGGAGGAAAATAGTGTTTGCACAAATAACCACATGTTTTCCGTTTTCCAGCATACTTGGCTGTGAAATAAATAAGTGATTTATCTGTAAAGTACTAAACTTTTTGTCAGTGCTTTAAGATAATTTTGGTCAACAATTTCTTGTTTCATCATCATCATCATGCGTCGTCGATTTGGGCTCTCAGTCACTCTGTAGTGTATATCTTCTCTCTACAACTCTCGATTCCTCGCAACCTCCTTCAACTCTTCCATATCCATCCCGCTTTCATCACTGTATCAAGCCATCTCGTTTTAAGACGACCCTTTCCTTTTCCTCTGCTGACTATACCAAGCTTGATGTCTTTTTCCAGTGATGTGCTTCTCACGATGTGACAAAAATATGAAAGTTTATGTTTGACTATTCCAGCTTCTAGGGATATGTCCGTTTTAATTTGGTCCAAAATCTGTTTGTTTGTTTTTTTCCTCTCTCGTGCCATGGTGCTTCAAAAAAGCCTGGTCTTCATATCGAAACATCAGGATCGACCAGTTGTCTACAGTGGATCCTACATTTCTTTTTATTGTTGGCATCTTCAATTTTTAAGTGTTTTCCTATTTTTTTGGTCTTCCTTTCTAATTTTTACCATCATTATCTTATCTAAAACTTGCTTTGTCAAATTGTTCTTATCCATTGGTTCAAGATATCCAACCCATCTCAGACGATGCCCACGCAAGTACTCCTCAATATCCGTCCATTCTCTCACTACATCATCTTTAATTTTGTTGAAAAGTGTTTCGCCACACATCATACGAACCATTTCCATTTCTGTCATTTGCATTCGCAAAGTATTTTCTTCATCGCCCAGCATTCACCTCCATAACACACTACGCTACTTACACAGTCATGCCGTGTATAACCTTCCTTTCAATTTACGAAAAAGCATTCTGCCACAAAGTGTGCCCGACAATTCTTTAAACTTGTTCTAACCTGCACGTTTTTTTTTTATTTGTTTTTAGTTCATATACTGCATAGAGTGGGGGCTTGATGCCTTTCTACAATCCTTCCTTCGCTCGCTCTACTGCCGCACGCATAACTTCTAATCCTTTATTTATTGATTTACTTGAGTCTGCGATTGAGGATAACATCTTGATTTTTTTCACACGCTTTAAGCAAAGACTCCACAATCCACATACAGATATAAATCCAACTAATACCACAAATGTCTCGTAAGGCGTCCTGCCATTCTCTTGCTTGTTAACGAATAGTATCTGTTTTTCCAACACGAAAAGGTACATAATCTCAACACAATGGGCTTTGGTAGGCAGCAGAAGCGATTATACAGTAAAAATGCCTGGGTCAGCAGGCAAGCCACCTCATAAGAAACAAACGCGAGATCACGAAAAACAACGTTGGCACAAATTCCAAACCCAAGGAAGGGCAATCGAATCTCCGGAACAATGCGGCCCCTAATAATAGCACATAATAAGTACAAAATTAAAGAAGTAGGGTCGATGCCTAACATGCAATACACAATACACATTGTACTACTCCAATATCTGCTTCATATAACATACACACAAAAAATCGAGAACTACACAACAAACCTGCCAAAACTATACAATAATACACAATACACACAGTTACTCTGCAGCAAGCAAATCAAGAGCACTAAATGAACACTGAACAGTACTGACTACACTGACTAGCTACTATATTTGTGCATTTTAAATAAAAGGCAAGGGAGGTACAGGTGTCTCCATGAAACCTGCCAACAACAGACCAGGGAATATGTCTCTCGGGACCAGATCTATTGTCACCTCGCCCGAAGACTCAACCACCGTTGAGACTGTCACCCTGACGCGCCTGAACAAGTTTTCCAATCCTGATTTGGGGGATGATTTCGTGAACCCTCCCCAGGCGGTACCTTCATTGTGTTGGTTATATCCTCTGGAGAACCAATCACTACTAATTGACCAGGCTTTAGGTTCTCCCCCAAGCTGGCCAACTTATTTCTACCGTGCAAGGAGTGCGGCTGGGATGATAACTGTTGAATCCTTAGGGTCATCACAGATTCTTCTTTTGTGAGTCCCAGACAAGTAAAGCTTTTGACTTGTCCGACCCGCATTCCGTCAATGATAATAATTAAAGTTGGTACATTTTTTTTCTTATAATAATCATCATTTTCATCTTGTAACCTTATGACGTCTTAAAAATAGTACGAAAAACGTCATCAACAAGTAACTTTGGGATCGGCAGTGAAATAAAAAATTCAATTCTGAAAAATCTATTAAATTGCATTTTTTTATTAAATTAAATTGACTTTTTTTTTAGCAGAACAGTGACAACTGAATAAAACAAATTGCTTGTATGAACCATGCAGATTGCACAACCATGAACAAAGCAGGGAAAACTGTTCCACAAATATTCGATTCGTAGTCGGGAGTGATCATCCAATGGTTCGTTTAAACTTTAAACAGTCTCCCTGAACAAATATGCTTATCAATTGTATGGGCCGCTAAGCAGGACTCGTAGTACTCACTATTTTGTCATTGAGCAAGCCCATCGCTTCCTCAAACTGGGAAGTGTCGAATTTCTTGACGACTTTTGACATCGCCGTCGGGTTCCTGGAAGCTCGCTCGGAATCTAGCATCGACCCAATGGACTTTGGTGACATCTCGTGGATTTGTTCATCCTACAATAGAATAGAAAACGCATTAACTACATTGCTCAATGGCGCCGTTTATAAATTGCTGTGGTGAAGACACTACTTTGAATATGTTGCATCCATCCGAGAGTGAGCTTGATAAAATTTTGGATACAAGCTTCACATGAGTATCCACAACTGTCTCAGAAAGCTTTGAAAATAATTTTACCTTTTGCGACATCTTATCTTTCTGAATGTGGATTTTCTGCACTGGTTACAATAAAAACAAAGTATCGTTCCGACTTGAAGTCGAAGATGAACTCCGATTGAGTCTTTCAAGTATTACACCTCGTTTGGATATGCTGTGCTCAAATCAAATGTGCAAGCTCAAAATGTAGCATTCTTTCTAATACAAGCCTAACTACTGTTTATGACTTAGCAAGCAATAAGTGACATTTGTTGGCATACAAGGAGAGGAGGAAGAGGAGGAAAGTAGTGGTCCGTGACTGAGACACAATTTTTTTTTAAAGTGGACCTTGAATCTCAAAAGGTTGAGAACCTCTGAACTAACCTTTAATTATTGTGTTATTTTCTGCTGCTTATGCAGGAGACGTGTTTAAACAAGACTTCGATGTTCTTGATGACTAACTGAAGATGATCTAGTGGTTCTAACTGCTGGTCCGCAGCAACTGTTGCGCCAGTCAGCCAAAATATTGGCTTCATTTGTTCAGTTAGCTTGATGAATCACTTTTTGCTTCGTAGTTTCGGCATATAGTGTGGGCACATTTGTCATGAAAAAAGGTTTCGTGTTTTTATTTTGTTAAAAGCAAAAACTTTCTTGATTTTTTCAGATGATACTATAAAGATGAAAAAAAATTAGGATGGCATTTTTTCTGTGCACTCTAATGACTTGAAATCCCCTATCAAAATGCCCCATTCATTTACAGTAAAAAAATATGCAAAAGTGCTTTATGACGTAACTACTTTGTAACAAAGTTACTTTGTGACGCACATACAGCAAACTTATTTAATCATTTTAATCAGTAGCTAACTGCTCTTGGCTGATGCTGAGCTTCGTCGGAGTCTGCCTCGCTTTCTGACCTAGTCTTATTCTGAAACGATCCCTGTTCCATATCTAGAAAGCTAAAACCTCAATTGCTAAGGTAACAGGGATCAGTTGTCAGTAGATGTTACAGAAAATATATTTCGCACTTATTCAGTGCATCGTCAGTTCTGATAAAGGGCAGTTAAAACCTACAAGTAATGTTTTAAACAACATTACAGTGACGCAATAATGCCAAAACATGAGCGTAAAAAATTGAAAAAGCAAAAGCGTAAATATTGAAAAAATGCTGAATGAAAACTAAACCAAGCCGGCAGTAAAGTAAATTACGTGTCAAATATAAATTATACACTAGAAATGATGAAAGAGCGATGAGCAAAGCCTGCAAATGTAGCGTTGTGACAAATTACGGCAAAGAAGATAAATTATATGCGAAACACGGCAGTCAAAGGCAGTGATAAACAAACTAAGTACAGCGATAAATAATTAAATGGAGCGTCTTGGAAAACACAAAATGTAGCGTTGTGGAAAAAAGAGTAGGCAAAAACGGCAGTGAATAATAAGGCAGTAAAATATTGAAAAAATACCAAAAATGTAGTGGAGCGTCAAAAAATTAAACTTGTGGCAGAATTAATTTTTGGATATTTATTTTGGCATGTATCCTATGTATCCATTTATCTTCACAAGCATCTAGATTATCAATATTGGGTTGTTCAACAAATGTGACATTGTAGCATTGGGAAAGTTGTGGTTCAGTACTTAGATCATGAAATACAGCAAAATGTTTTAATAACGCAGCCCTGTCATTATTAGAGGAAAAATCGAAAGTGTTCCAAGTTGCACGATGGCCTGACCAGCGAACCGAAAATTTATTAACCGTCTGTCCAACATATTGTTCATGGCAAAGTAAACATGTTGCTACATAAATCCCATAATTGCTGCAATTGAGTTCCTGTTTTAACAAAGTCTTTGCGGAGTGCTCAATGTCGTTTTATGTGAAACCATTGACAAACGATGATGACCATGGTTACCACACAACGCACAGCGACCACAAGGGGCAGAATAACCTCTTTGTAGAACAGAAGATTGGATTTTTTTTGATAGATCTTTGTAGTTTGTGACATAATTTCCAATTGTTTTTGGCCTTGTGTATGTGATCATGACATCAGGTTTAAGTTCCTTTTCTTTTTCACTCATTTTTAATAAAGCTGGGAAAGCAGTAGCCCACACAGTCTTGCTGTTTTTCTTTTGAGGTTTTGGTGGCCTAAGTCTGTCAGTCCAAGTTGAAGCAATTCCAATCATGTCATTTGTCATCGCGATAGGTAAATCTGACCTAGTAGCTTTTTCTTTAAGTCTTGACAAGCTGGAAATGTAATGGACTTAAAGAAAAAGCTACTAGGTCAGACTTGCTACTAGGTCAGACTTGCACCAAAGACTGTATTAACTTAAATGCATGCATTTTTCACAAAGAATACGCAACTAGAAAGCCAATGAACGGATATAAATACAATGAAACTTGAATTAATGTTCGATCCTTTAAGTCGTATTACACGCGAAAGATGTAAGAAGTCTTAGGCCTTCTGATTAAGTGGCAGTTATCGTTAACAACCGACATCTACGGAATTTATAATATTTATTGAATGTCAAAGAAAGCAATTCATCTTCAAAATTTTCAGTCTTCATTTATCACTGGTTGGAGAGTTTTGTTTTTACAGCTGAGACCACAGACTTCTGTAGCCTACATGGAATATTGTTCTTGTGGCAGTTGCACCTTCCTTCGCATCCACGTTTACACCCGCACTTTATGAGTTGCAATTGGTGGATTTAAACAACGATCTGGCGTGACGTGACTTGAACATGCATCAAACATCCAACCAAATGCAGTTGGGGCTGGAAGGCAGGGATGGGCTTTGCTAGCTTTTCTCCAAATCATGCATACATAATGAGCCCGGCGAATGCGCAAATCTAGTGAACCAGAAGTTGGTGGGAAGTCTTCTCCTTCGGCTGCACGATTGGAGAAGAGGAACCAACGGAGGTCATTCACTTTCGTGTAGATTTTAGATCGATACAAAATACAGACAAAGCATTATCCACCTGCGAGCATACATCAGCAGGAAGATCAAGGTCATTCCCGAGTATTGCTAGTGCATCCAAGATCTCATCATCACAAGACATAAATGCCTTGAAGCATAAGTCTTTGGTTCTGCCAGCAAATCTCCCAGTCATATCGGAACCAGTCAGAGCATGAAAACCTAGAAGTGCAGAAGCACGTTTTGGTCCCAAGTTGTTGTATATGTTTCGCACACAAATGTCCCTCTTCAATCTGCCCTTTCCCGTAAGGAAAGTTGTAGACCCGGGTAAGTGTGGATACATGTAGATGAGCAACAACAACAAGCTTCATTGGGAACAGTTAGAGCGTGCAGAACAATCAAAGTGTCTGCCTCTTCTTGGCTGTGAGTCAGGAGCGAGTCTGGAATATTAACATTGACCTTGGTTTGTGTTTCCGATGTCACCAGTAGTTTTTTCAGTCTGTTGTTGGAGCTCTTGCTGTGATGTACAACCTTTTCATCTAAATACTCGGTCAGTTCTCCTTTGGTGCGGATATCTGAGAGAAAGTCCTTCAAGGAAATATTCTAGATTAAAGTGTTGTCTTTCACGTGGTAATATGTTGACTTTCCCTTGGTCCTCTTTGTCCGCATCTGTTGCTTGAGTGATGTTTCAATGTGCCGGTCAAACACCAACCTGATCTCGTCATACTGTGTACCCACTACCCATGTTACAAATTATCTGAAGAAAGGATTCGGCAAAGTCTTGGCACGTTTTCATTTGTTCCGTTTTGGTAACTGCGTTTACCATAGCCATCCCATCAATGATGATCACTCGGTGAGTTGTCAGTTCATCTGGTGGGTCTACAGTGGTATATTCAACTGCTGTGTCAAAGGTACTTAGAATGAATGGTTATCGGACAGCTAAGTAACAGTTACCTCATTCCTGTCAACTTGTAGCCTACCCGTTGTCTATTACTACCGGTATCCAGCTTCTCAAGATGACGAAGTATTGATGCCTTATCATATGCCAGCAGGAGGGATCCATCTGAAGCAAACAGTGATCGAGGCACCACACCAAACTCATACGTTCCGATGCATTCCTTGAGCTCTGGTCGACTTCTTGATATTACAATGAACCGCTGCAACAGTCCTCGCTCTTCTTTAATTTTGATTACCATGTCTCCCATGCTGATTTTTGCAATTGCATTGGCACTTTTGAATGTAGACAGTTTCTTCCTGGTCATTTTGTCCCACACGGAAAGTTTTCCTTCTACAAGATGTTCAGTGACGAAACTTTCGAAAATCTGTTGCCCAATCTCGTCACGCCGAAGAATGTCGTTGGTAGCAGTTTCATTCATAACTGCTTTGGTGAGCAAATTGTAAATTTCATCTTCGTCAAAGGATTCACATGGGTTTCTATGCTCGTGAAATACTACGCTGAGTTTGATAGCATTTTGCGTCATTCGGGAAAGTTTTCCTCCTGTAAGCTCGTGGTGCTGCGTTCTCTTTGCCTTGCTACCAGAGTATAGTACTTTTTCTCAAAGTCATGCTGCAAATTTGAGACTTCGGCTGCGATGAGAAAGTTCACGTTTTCTTGTTCAATCCCGTGGTCTGCACCTATTGATGTGAATCCAACAACACCTTTGGTTACCGATGCGCAGAAATTCCCTTTCATGAATTCTGCCCAGATCTCTGGGTGCTCCTTTTCTGCTTGCTGCATTGTAGAAATTTAAAGTGGTAAAAGGCGTGCATAATTTAAATGATTATGGGCAAAGAAGTACTATATAAGTGATTCCAAACTCTGCATGTGCAGCGATATGTCTGGTGACTCGAACCATAGTTAATAAATGCTCGAACAAATTGGAGGATAGTTTCGAACTGTTTCATCGCTGAATCTTGTTTGCAGTGCTTTGCGATTGTTTAATGTTTTGGAAGATGTCCCTGGCATTAACAGGCTACTTCGCCCTTTCCTCCAGTATCACTTCTTCGTTATTTTTATCCAGCAGTCTGAGTAAACCTGTAAAAACCGTTATACCTGTACAGTGTACAAAATTACAAAATTATGTAGGTAGCTTAGCATACGTTTCGGGTGCGCGGGGGTATTTTGAATAACATTTTAAAATTTGGCACTTGTATGTCATATATGTAACCTAAATTCGATGATTCCATTAGATTTCCTGTCTCAGAAAACATATATTTAGATATTTTATTTGTTATTGTAGCCTATATACTTGCGAAAATATTGCTTAATCATTGTTATGCCCCATTTTGGACGCCATCTTGGATTTCGTGCCCCAAAAATGTTTAGAAAAAATGCCACCCTAATTTTTTTTTTTAACTTATCATGTTTTCTTTCAAAAACAAGTGAGTTTTTGCTTTTAACAAAAAAAAAACACGAAATTGCAAATATGCCTACACTAATAGTGCTTGTGTAGACATAATTTTATGCCATTTCTAATAGGAGGGAGGGGGAAATTTAATTTCAACTTTAGCTATGATTTTAGGATACAACATTAGCCTACATTCTAAATCTAAGACCTCTAAAACTTTTTTAAATTTTCTGGTTCGCCAATTAGGGCACGAATGAGTGTTTTGAATTCAGTCGACGGGGGTGCTTGTTTGTAGGAGCAGATTTTGGAGGGTAGAAGATGATTGGGCTCCAATGGCCGTCGACCAAGAGACAAAGTGGCTTCTTTGCGACGAATCTCAGCAGGTTAGACGCCAGTAAGAATGGGGAGAATGTCCAATGGTGTGGGATGCAGGTATTTGGTCACAGTGCGCAAGGCTCTGTTAATGACAGTGTCGATATTGTGGCAGTGAACACTGCGGCACCAGACAGGTGCACAGTACTCTGCTGAAGAGTAGACAAGGACTAGGGCTGCTACACGCAAAGTGTCAGCCATCGTTCCACAGCTGGAGCTTGCCAGGCGCTTGAGTACCCCAGCACGTGATTACATCTTCTTGTGCAATGACACTAAATGGTGAGTGGCGGTGTGTGAGCGATCTATCTAATGTCACCCCCAATGTATTTTGATTCGAGGCAGTTCCTCTGGTGGCTTGTGAGTCTTAGGGATCGCAACTACTAAAACGTCTCCAAATTTTCGGTATTGTTAGGTAGTACAAGCAAGAAGAAAGGATTCTATGTAACCAGGACATAACCATTACAGCAATGAATAGGAGTAATTCTGGACCGGACCAAATTGGGCTTGATAAGCGGGTGGGAAGATTAACCGTGGACTTAATAAGCATGTACTGCCGGTACTGTATTGCACATTTTTACTGGTACCAAACGGTGTTTGTAAGAAGCAATGTGCGTGTCCTGTCCGAAAAAAATTCTCCTTAATACAATGAAATTAGGTTCTCTGTTGGTGTCATTGTACTTGGTTATTTATTTAATGTTGTTTACTAACCCTCAGCGAGGTAATTCTAGAATATTCAAAAGCAAAGCTTACAGAAAATATCTAAAGTAGGCTATGCAGATGCAAAGAAACTGAAAAAGGAAGGAATTGATTGTGTTTGATATGTGCGTTTTAATCAATCAACCTTGTGCCCTTCGGAAAGCCAATTAATATTAATACCTTCTTAAATAAACATAACAATTGTAACACTTCAAATTGAAGGCCACTTTGAAACGACAACTTCTTGAAAAAAAAAACAAAGAAAAGTTTACATATTTCGAAGTCAGTGTGAAACTTACTACAACTTAATTATAGTGAAATCTTAGTTAAGGCAAAACTTAATTAAAGCCTACTGTTCCTCTAGCAGAAAAATGAACAAAAACCTTTCCATGCACAGCATTCACCTACTGAACTACAATCAAATCAGCACAACTTGTAGAGACGTTGACTGTGACATCACAAAGCCACAACAATATAAGGGTGCTATCCTAAGAATTTGTGACCACGGAATATCA
Organism: Aplidium turbinatum; assembly: GCF_918807975.1. NCBI lineage: Eukaryota > Metazoa > Chordata > Ascidiacea > Aplousobranchia > Polyclinidae > Aplidium > Aplidium turbinatum. The sequence goes on from NC_137488.1 coordinate 397,170, forward strand.
TATACACCATGAAAAAAGTTGCCTTTTATGATGTAACAAAAATAATCGTGCATGAAAATTTCATCAGCGACAATGATCCTCGCCAACCATTTGAACACAGATAAAAAATTAATATGACAAATAGCTCGTGGCACCTCGAAGTATTATAAATGGCACCTCAGAGTGCCGCTGGAACACGGTTGGGAGCCACTTGATTAAATTATTTATCCATAACTGTGACAATCGGATTTCTTTTTATCTTTAATGATATCCGGTACGTCAAAAGTCCATCTCTGACCGCCAGGAAGTGTGAAACACAGACTCTGACAGTTTACATCCACTAGTGGGGGCAGGTTTTATCCTTGCAGAAATTGTCTTTGCAAATGCTCTAGCGATTGACTATGACGCATAAGAAGCATCGGCGGTTCTATCAAAGCCTACCTTCAATCCCAAAAAGACTGTGCAAGGCATTTCTTTGATTTCATAGTCATGCAGATTGTTGAAAGATATTGCACCTTTCATAACATCCAAGATCTTTTTGCTTGTCTCTGCAATGTCGTTGATGCTAAAAAAATAATTATGGAGTGTTATGCTGTTGCTTTCCTTTCTCAATTAATCGGCAGTCATTCTCCAAACATCCAAGATCACAATATTCATAAATACCTTCATATCAACGTTAATTGAACATTGATACAAATATTTTTTTTTCCATGTTAGTCAGTTGAACCCTACATTAGAGAGTTCTGGGCATGACTTTAAAACTGGAACCGGTGAGAAAGGCTCCAGTGTGGGAACTCTGGAGTTATTGGGGATATGGAGTCACCCCTTAGTTTTCCAATACTCCCATCTCCCATGTCTGCTCTGGCCCGCAGCAGCATCTATCAGGCCCCAGATATTGGAAAAATAGCACTATTAGGCTTGTCACTTATTTAAAAGCTGGTGTGTGTCAGACTGAGCCAAAGAAACTCATCATTTGATGTAGTTAAACGGACAGGAATTCACCACCCAGCAGTACCATAGTTGCAGGACGTGCCCAAGAGCATGACGTGACACGAATGATATCATAGTTATCCTGCTGCATCTCATGATTCACCCAATCGTCCTGACCATGTCCTGCCATTGGATTCTGATGCCTGAACCCTATGGGCCAATGGAAAACTAGGCTAAGCGGTGTCTCTTCTTTTTATAGGGAGCAATTTTGATATAAGTCGATTTGGTTCAGCTAAGAAAAGGAAACTCATTTAACGTAATCACAATGGGTCGCTACAATATTAATGAGATGATAAATGTGTCTAACAATTAGGCAATAAGCAAATTAAAAAAGGGCAAGAAAAAAGATAACTTATTATAAAATTTTACAAGCATAAACTTTACAAGAAATCATCCACAACCAGGATAGGCTTATGCTTGTACAAATCGTCATTACACAATGAGCATGGCTAGATAACTGAAAACGCTTTTACCACAGCGGAGCTGCAGCATTTGGCTGAAACAGATCCTTCGCATCTACAGTTGTGAAATTTTATATTATACCTTCTGTTGCCACTTTTTCATTTTGCTATGAATTATATTAGACATAGGCTACCGTATCTACCAAGTCGTCAACACACTACAAGCATAACATTTCAACTCTCACTCACGTTTATAGCTTTGGTATTTACATTTTTCTTGTTTGCAGTTCTGGTTAGAAGCTGATCTAGCTATAGCAGATCGAAACCCATTTTCAGCTGAATAAGACAGTCGCACGTGAAAATAAAATTAATTGTATTAATGTTCAAGTAGCGTTGGTATGAAACAATTTTCCTTCCCAATGTCAATGCTCCACCTGAAGCAGAACTACCTCGGAAGAAATAGGTGAAGCTCAATTGCTTGCAAGCTGGGGTGGGCCGTTTTAATAGTAACATGTTCCAATGGGGCCTCGCCGACTCACCATCCAAAGGGGCCTCGCCGACTCACCATCTTGTGCATGTGGCTTCAACTTTCAGACTGCATATCACATTATCTATCAATGTCCAATATACCGACTCCAGGATGGGTATGTGGACTTGTGAACGATCGATGTACACACAATCTATTGCAGTGGTTCTCAACCTTTTTGTTTTGGCGGACCCCTTTTGGTACCTTCGAAGCGGTCGCGGACCCTTACAAAACTTTTATCTGAAATTTTGGTATATCGCTTCTCCTATAATGGAATCAAATGTTTCAGAAGTTTCGAAACGACACACTCAGAAGAATTTGCTGAACTTGCGACGCACTTATGACGATTGATGACGTTGACGAAGTTATGTTATGAGCTATATGTGGGCACACAGCATCAAAAATCAGTAATCTATAATTATGTTGATTTGATGTTTTTCTATAAATTTTATCAAAATCAATAGAATTTTGCGACCATTACAAAAAATTTCTTCCTTTTCTCATTTCTAATCAATATTAATTCGATATAATCTTTGTCATTGTAAGGTAGGTGTGTGGTACAAGTAGCACCTTTGAACCCTGGGCAGTCGCCATAGATTGTTACACCATGGGTCTCGGGGAACACTGGTCTTGATCACACACCAAACTAACAAGTGGGTCCACGTCCCACCTCATGGGCAACAACCTCGACTGGTTGGCTAAAACTTGTTAGAAATCCTGCTGCCTTGCAGGAAATACTTTTTAAGTAAAGGCTAGGCCCACCGCCAATAACTGTGGTTAGCGTCAGAAAGGGCATCCGGCTGGAAAATCTATGCTCCAAAATATTATCTAAATGCAGCAAAAGCTACAAATGGCCCCTAGTCCCCAGCAGCCCTTAGATAGGCAAGGGGTGCGAAGAATCTCTGGGTTCCGAGAAAACAGAAAAACATTGAAAAAAGATTATGGTGTGAGAATCGGATGCTGAAATGTGGGAAGTTTGTGTGGTAAAGGAACTGAAATATGTGAAGAACTAAGAAAAAGAAGGGTGGATATCTGTTGCCTAGAGGAAGTAAGATGGAGGGGACAGTCAGCGCGGTTTTTAGGTGCCAATGGGAGGAGATATAAGTTATGGTGGTCAGAAAATAACACAGGAATCGGTGGTGTTGGTTTCTTGGTAAAAGAGGAATTATGTGAGAAAGTAATAGAAGTTAGAAGAAGGAGTGACAGAGTGATGACAATGGTACTTGCTTTTGAAGAGGAGGTAGTGAGGCTAATCTGTGCATATGCACCTCAAAGTGGTAGGGATTACTTAGAAAAGGAAAGTTTTTATGATGTTTTGGCAGAGGAATGGGATTTACGGAGTTCAAAAGAGTTGATGTTTGGATTAGGAGATTTTAATGGACATGTTGGAAAACAAGCAAATGGGTTCGAGGGCATTCATGGAGGGTATGGTTTTGGGGAGAGAAACATGGAAGGAAGAATGCTACTTGAATTTTGTGATGAAAGGAAACTTTGTATTGCCAACACATGGTTTAAAAAGAAAGAGAAAAGGAAGGTGACTTACAGCTCAGGAGGACATGAGTCGGAAATTGATTTTATTGTGGTTGGGCAGGAACAGAGAAAGTACTTGAAGAATGTGAAAGTAATTCCGTGGGAGTTGCAGCATAGACTAGTAGTAGGAGACTTAAATATGAAAAAAGTGAAGAAAATTGTGAAGAAAGAACGAGTTTTTGTGAGAAATGTGTGGAACTGGAGGAAAAAGAAACGAGAATTAAGTTTGTGAAAAGAGCAAAAGAGCTGGTAAACATGAGTGCGCAGGACTTGTGGGCTTCATTTCAGAAAGGTGTCCTAGCAGCATGTGATGAAGTATGTGGGAAAAAGAAAGTGAGGAGGGATCGTGGAGACACATGGTGGTGGAATGAAGAGGTGAAGCATGCGATTCCACAGAAAAGAGATGCATACAAGCAGTGGCGCAAAAATGGGTCAGAAGAGAATAAAAAAAAGTATAAGAGTATGAAAAAGAAGGCAAAGAGGGTTGTTGCAAGAGCTATGAAGAATGGTGCTGAGGAGGAACTTAATAAAATGGGGGAAAGCCAAAACAATGTATTTAGACTCATAAAGCAAATGAAAAAGGATGGGAAAGACATTGTAGGGGGAAGATGTATAAGGAGTGGAGATGGGAAGTTGCATTTCAGCCCAGAAAGCAGAGGAGAAGTGTGGAAGGAACATATGGAAAATGTTATGAATAAGGAGAATGTATGGGATCATATGACAGAGGTTGATCTGGTGGAGGGTCCAGTGGGAAAGGTTACTCGTGATGAAGTGGTGGAGGCAATGGGGCAAATGAAACTGCATAAAGCAGCCGGTCCATCAGAAGTGAGCGTAGAGATGATAAAAGCAAGTGGAGAGTTGGAAATTGAAGTAATGCTACAACTTAGCCAAAGGGTATTAGATGGAGAGGGAATGCCGGAGGAGTGGAAGCATAGTACTGTTGTTCCACTATTCAAGAGAAAAGGGGATGTGAGAAGTTGCAGTGCATATAGAGGTGTAAAACTACTAGAGCATGGAATGAAAATTGTGGAGCGAATACTAGAAAAGAGGTTGAGAACATTGGTGAAATTAAATGATATGCAGTTTGGATTTATGCCGGGAAAAGGTACAGTGGATGCTCTGTTCATATTGAGAAGAGTGCAGGAGGAATACCGAGAGAAGCAGAGAAAACTATATATGTGTTTCGTCGACTTAGAAAAGGCATTTGACAGAGTACCAAGGAAAGTGGCGGAGTGGGCAATGAGGAAAAGAGGTATACCGGAGGTATTAGTGAGAGCTGTGATGTCTATGTATGAGGATGCAAGAACAAAAGTGAGAGTTGGATCAAATTATTCAAACGAGTTTTTTGTGAAGGTTGGTGTACACCAAGGATCAGTTTTGTCACCTCTGATATTTGCTATTGTGGTTGACGTTGTAACTGAAGGAGTGAGGGAGGGCCTATTGAGTGAAATTTTGTATGCAGACGACCTGGTCTTGACAAGTAATAGTATGGAGGGACTGGAGAGAAAGTTTGAGAAATGGAAAGAAGCATTTGCAACCAAGGGTATGAAGGTGAATCTTGAAAAAACTAAAGTGATGGTGAGTGGAGCAGAAGGAACAGTTGTTGAGAACAAAGTAGATCCCTGTGGAATATGTGGCAAGAGAGTGATGAGAAATTCAATGCAATGCAAGGAATGTGGAAAGTGGGTACTTAGGGTGTTTCATTTTTTCACCATTTTTGAAATTCAAAATGCCTGGGGTCCCATCTGGTGGTATTTGGGGTAAAAAGTTTACACCCCAATTTTTTTTCAATTATGACGTCATATTGAGGTGGTCTACGAGGTTTGAAATTTTTGGGCCTCAAAATCTCGAAATTTAGCCGTATCTCCGAAACCGCTCATCATAGATCGACAAAATTAGTATCAAAATGCGCAGAAGGGTCGGTTTTCTATACTTGATGTAGAGAATATTAAGGTCTATGTGCTTCAGAAAAAAATTATTTTAAAAAATCTGATTTTCGGTCTATTTTCTCCTGATGAACAGAGATCAGGTGATCAAGATAAAAGTTTTTCTGTATTTTTCCACTCTTGGAAGCTGTTATTGCGTAATAATAATAATAGTTAGGCTTCAGTACTGGGCTTGTCTAATCTTGCTATCTGGTTAAGCAAAGCCCCATCTTGCATTGCTCCGGGACCCTTCTTGGCGCCGTCCACAAAAGAAATGACATGGGAAAGATATATTTCGTTTATGTGGAACATGCATTTAAGGGTATGAATATCATGACCAACTTCATTATTAAAATAATTGACCAGTCGAGTATTGACTCCGGACTTTTTTCCTGTGCTGAGAGCAGTCGTATCAGCCATGACTGAATATACTTGGGATAGGTGAACTTTGCAAGCCTCCTGGATGATGGTGTCAAAAATCAGTTCTGCAGTGACCGACACACTTTTGGGAAAAGATTTAACAGACGCACACTTTTCATATCATCAACAAGTTGGCCCAAGAAAACGTATCGATCTATTTTATCGACAACGTGCCCATCATAACATAACTGCATGGCAGAAGCTGAGTTGAGAAGGTTCTCACTTTCCATCACAGATTTTTCTCTCGTTTTTTGTCGTTGGCGCGGTATACTGTCGAAGGTGATGCAGTTATTTGATCTTTTCCAAGAACCGACCTCATAAGATCTGACTGCTGGCGTACCGAAGTCATCCTACGATCAGCAAGTCCACAACTTCTATCATTTATAGAAAAAGAATGTACTTTCTTGTACATTTTTCCCCAAACAGCTGGTTTCAGAGGCTCGTATTCCTTATCATCTTCTCAATTTATATCCCCATCAGAGTCGCTTTTGCTACTGTGTAGACATCTAATTACTTCATTTTTTTTTCTTTGTTTCAAACATAGTAGTGCCGATGCTTTGGCAGATTGTATGCCAGGAGTGCTAGGTTTCTCTGTTTGCTAAGCACTGGAAGACCAGCTTTGTTCCATATGCCAACTACATCTTTCAGCAGTTCATCTTTTAAATCTTTGAAATGGGGTATTTTCTTCAAAAACTTAGGATTAGTTTCGGCTACTTCCACAAGTAAAAGTAGTGACTGACTATATCTGAATTAAGGGGAAGCACATTTCTCTCCAATTCCTTGAAGTTTTGCATCGACTTCCTAATACCTGACCTTAATGCCATAATGACACATAATTTAAAGCAGGTGATCAGCATACCTCTTCCTCAACGGTTGCATTAATATTATAATTGTGATACCTTCAAAATTATCATTTCATCTCTTGTAAAACGAACAACGACTATTATTACGCAATAGCAGCTTCCAAGATGGAAAAAATACAGAAAAACTTTTATCTTGATCACCTGATCTTTGTTCATCAGGAGAAAATAGACCGAAAATCAGATTTTTTGAAATAAATTTTTTTCTGAAGCACATAGACCTTAATATTCTCTACATCAGGTATAAAAAACCGACCCTTCTGCGCATTTTGATACTAATTTTGTCGATCTATAATGAGCGGTTCCGGAGATACGGCCAAATTTCGAGATTTTGAGGCCTAAAAATTTCAAACCTCGTGGACCACCTCAATATGACGTCATAATTGAAAAAAAATTGGGGTGTAAACTTTTTACCCCAAATACCACCAGATGGGACCCCAGGCATTTTGATTTTCAAAAATGGTGAAAAAATGAAACACCCTAGGGTACATGCAAGATGTGCTAATGTCAAGAGAGCCGCAACAAGATTGGCGAAGTGTTTTGTTTGTGGGAAATGCAGTAAAGGAAGGAATGAAGTGGAAGGCCATGATGATGAGTTCTGCCATGGCATCGAAACAGTGACAGACTTCTGTTATCTGGGTGATCGGATAAATGGAAGTGGTGGATGTGAAGCAGCGGTGACAACAAGGGCAAGATTGGGCTGGGCAAAGTTCAGGGAATGTGGGGAAATGTTGCATGGCAGAAAATTTTCACTAAGAATGAAAGGAAAAGTATATCGGAGCTGTGTGCGGCCTGCAATGCTATATGGTAGCGAGACATGGGTATTGAGAGAGAGTGAACTGGCAATCCTGAGAAGAACGGAAAGGTCAATGGTGAGAGCAATGTGTGGGGTGAAAACGAGAAGGGAAAAAAGGACTGAAGAATTGTTGGATATGCTAGAGATGAGAGAGACCTTAGACCAACTGGCAAGGGCAAATGGAATAAGATGGTATGGACATGTGATAAGGAGGGAGGAAGGAAGTTTTCTTAGAAAGGCACTAGGTCTAAAGGTGGATGGGAAGAGGACACGCGGTCGTCCAAGAAGAACGTGGAAACAACAAGTAAAGGATGAATTTAAAAAAGTCGGACTGAAGGAGGAAGATGCAAGGGACAGGGTGAAATGGAGAAAAGGGATTAAAACAATTGCTGCGCGGAAACAATCGGCCACCCCCACTAGTGGGGAACAAACCGACGATGGAATATGATGATGATGATTGTAAAACTGTGGGCGGTGATAGCAATGCAAACGTTAGTCAGCGGTCTAAGTTAAGCATTGATCATTGGACTGCTGTCTCAACAGAATTAAGTTCAACAAAGCCTTATTAAAAAACTAATTCATTTGTAAATTCTTTTAGTTAGGAAACCAAACCTTTGTGCAATGCCCTTTGAAAGTTCAAAGGACATCGTACTAGTTCGTTGGGAAGTAGCCTACAGTTGGAAAATCACGGTAATACAGTACACAAATAAAGCACAACCAACTAATTTTTAAATTTCGTGATTTATTAATGATTTTGCAAACTCGGAAACTTTCACGGACCCCCTGAAATCGCTTCGCGGACCCCTCCCCGGTTGAGAACCACTGATCTATTGACTGCTGAGCCTTAATCTAATAACGTGACCTGCGGTTGCCTCAAACGTATAACAAAAGGTAGTTATAGCAACACATTTGTACCATTATCCAAGGAAAAACAGGCGATTCCCTTTCAAGAAAGCTTTTACTCCAGGTTAAGCAAATAGTAACATCAGTAGAAAAATGCTAAGTTGTATCCATTTCTACATCTGTAGGGATATATCTTTTTCCCAATCCCCCAATTGTTTTGGCTTTCGATTTATTATTATTTTCTGGGTACCCATTGAAAGATTGCCATTGCTTGCTTTGTTATGATAAAGGCAATGGATAGTGCCTGAACTTCAGGCAGAATAAAAAGTTAAAAAATAGCCAGTGGTTTGGCTTTAGTGTCCGTCCAGCACAAATAATGCAATAAAATTTAAATTCATAAAAGCATAAATGACAACACAAATGCATAAATTAGTACACTTTTTGTAATCAAGAGAATGTAATATCTTAAAATGATGAAGTATCGCAGAAATATAAAGCGACATTGTGGTGGCACAAAGTTTAGGCCAGGTTGTAACAAATAAATTTTAAGAGAGAAACAAAGCAACAAACTTTTACATAACATTTTATTTGGATATCAATCGTAAAGTTTTATTTGGCCACCGTTCAGTCACACTAATCAGAAAATGAATATAAATCTTTAATTACAAATTGATGAGTCTGTCGTCATCCAAAATATCCATGTCTGAAAACAAAAAATTACACGTAAATTTTTTCGCTATAGTTTATAATTTAAACGATCCAAAGTGGAAAAGGAATGCAAACTGACTTATTGTGCATTTTATACAAATTATACAAAGCTGATCACTTTAGGCTTGTGAGCAGAGAACACTAAGGGTTGAATGTATCAACACTAGATTATATTCAGCGCAACCATGTTTTTTTCGTATGTACTAACTGCGATTAGTTCACAAGTGTAGATTGAGCGTTCTCAGCCTAATGCTGCGGGTTCGCTGTGGTAATAGCGATTTTTCAACACCCGTCATTACATATTTACGGATTATGGCTGGGAGAACACCTTAATTAGAATCGTATGCACAAGTCTTCTTCGTTTAATTCTTATGTAGAATGTTGAGGTTCAGCTGATTATAAGCATCGACTACTTTGCTAGTGTAGATAAGTTGAGTCTCTAACTGTTGTAAGTTTGGTTTTGAATCTTTATCCTCGGACTGACAAAGCCTTGATAGGTTATTCCAGGTAGTTTCGCATACTTGTAGAGGCTTTTAACGTAGAGCCGGTTATCGAGGTTGACAGAGTGAAGTAAGTTTTTCCGATTGTTGAAGTGTTATTGCGGGGAGATTATTCGCATCAATTATTCCATCAATTAAGTGCCACTGAATGGAGAGCAGTCCTCAGAATGCGTTGCTCAAGCACACACCCCAAGACTCGAACAAACACTGCTTGATTTTGAAGCTTTTTCGTTCACGAAGTCACGCGCTAACCAACTGAGCTATAGGGGCGGACGGACGTTTATTTTTTAGAAGTACCAGAATTGTGCTACAGTAATTCTTAATTAGGACACTGTGGCGTGTCAAAGATGAATGATGTAAACACTTGTTACTGTAGTTTTAGTATAGGCTTCAGTTAAAGTAAATATGTTGAACCTAATAATGTAACTTGGCTTTATTATGTTGATAGTGAAACTAGATTTTGCTTTCCACAAAACAACAACAACCTTAAAATCAGATGTTCATTTCATATTCACCAAAAGATGAAGAAAAGTCATCTTTGGACAATCCAAAGCCAAATTCAGGCAGAGGGGGACGAAAGAATAAGTCTGGATCCATGATTCCGTATGGTGACCACATATCACCCCACTGCGAAGCATCATCATCCTCTTTCTCAGCAGGCAGCATCTGGTTGTACAATTTAGATACACTCTCCATCATTTGGTCAAGTAAACCGTTAAAAGCGGCTAAACTTCGTGCCTTTCCATTCTTCATCAGGTCCAGCAATGATGACATTAAGCCTATAAAATTAAAAGTTTTTATGCAAATGTCATTTTGAGGTGTGGAAAAATCTGTATTGATTCGTTGTCAAAATGACAATAATTTTGCAATGACAGAACGAGGTAAAATTTAGCTTTTTTTTAGTATGCATCAGCTTGGCACAAAATGTATTCCATTTGTCCAGAACGAGAATAAACTATGATGATCTATTCTATCATATTATATTTGTAGCTCAAAATCAAAACTGCACTTTGTGATAACATGCAGAGATGGACTTCACCGGCAAAATATATCTTTAGATACGTGCTTGAAATTCAAGAAAACATATGAGACAGAAAAGAAATGCATCGGAATTAAAGAACCTCCGAAATCTTAGATATTTCCATGCTCTTGCACCAAAATGAATACAAATTACTGATAAAAAAAATTACAATGGGGTGCTTTGTATATTAGTCGATACATTGTTTCATAAAAAAACTCATGACTAGTACTGCACGTATGTAGATATCATAGACATGAGTAATTGACTGAAGCAACATTGTGGCATTTGACCTGCACAACTGCCAAAAGCAGCGCGAAACACAGCATTCTTCTTCTTGGCGCTCAAATGTCTCACAATATCAGGTCTTGCTATTATTACTGCGCCATTTTCCGGACCCATTAAAGACAAATGCGATTCATTCCAACAGTCCTAAAGGAAGAATTATGTTTGTGCACTGTATCAACAAAAAACTTTATGTACTGATGGACCGACATGTGAAAAGCCATTCAATGGTGGAAATGGAATAATGTATGATAAAGTTGCTTATGCTGCTTCAAAATAATGGTACCAATGATCAAAATTACCAATCAGCCTAATTAAATTACTTCACACTAGAACGTCCAGTTTGATCTATCTAGAATGCTTAAAGTGGTCATTTTGACCACCAATGCAGTTGTGTTAAAAATTATTACACTGCTAATCTTTTTCGTTAGTTTACTGTAGCATTACCAAGAAAACATACAAAATGTGTGAAACATTTTTGGGATAAATTTTAAATCCTATAATTTTATGTAGAGGTTTTCCCATATTTCCTTAATTGACCCCTCACTGTCTTTCTCAACTTGGAAGTGATCTAACACAGGGGTCGGGGTCTGTCAAACCCACGACAATGCTTGATGTGACTCGGTTACATGTCTTGTAATACAAACGAATTTATTTTTACGCGAGTCAGTTCAATCATAAACAGCTAAACAATCAGCTTGTAGCAAGATCATCTTCAGTTAAGCTGAAAGCAAACAGCACAAAAAATCAAATGATGAAGGTGCAAAAGAAAGAAAAACGTTTAATTTTCTCAAATAGTCAAAACGACTACCTTGGGCATTCTAGTGTAGTCTGCAAAGCGGTACAGCAGCTAAGCTTAATAAAACCTGTTCATTCACATCAATAATCATAATTTAACACCTAGGTCGTAAAAACATATTTTGCTTGCTTGTATATTGGCAGCAGGCATAAGTCGCATCGCTTCCGCGGATATCAACGAAGTGGACTTGGGAGGTATTGCCTTGAAGCTTGCAGAAGTTATGCCGCCTTTAAAGAAAATAAAATGTCATCTATCCTGTCACTGATCACCATCAGATAATTTGGAAGGAGAAAGGTGACATGAACAGTAGGCTATGTTTTAAAAACGATCAAAAAGATAACGAAATTGCAAGTACAAACAGTGCTGATGAATGGTAGTGTCGTGTTAGGCATAAGAAGTGTTGGCGCACGTGTATGTCGTTTTATGTTCAAGAACAAAAATTTTGTTGATAGTCATGCACCATTGATAGCCCAACCAACCGTGAAAACCATTGGCGATAAAACATTTAATACATATAAAAAATCTTTGATCACTGTTGAAAACAGTTTAAGATCAGTTCATATCCGTTTGAAAACTACAAACTACCGACCTTGTTGACTGATCCTCTACAAGCGATGTTAACTTCCAACAAAAAGTTCAAGAGACGACTATTTTGAAAAAAATTTCATATATGCAATAAACTTTGCACTTCACCACCTGCAAGGATCCCAAGCTCACTGAGGTATGAACCGATTTGCAGATCAAGACCAAGCGCATCTTCAAGTTTTTCTTGTACCGCAAACAGACGAGTTGCGTCAAAACATCTTCGTTTTCCAAAACTCGCAAAAGAAAATCTAAAAAATAAAGAATTTGTTAAATTTTTTAGACTCTTTTCCATCCATTTTCCACTGCCAGATTGCAAAAGATTTTTAACCGCAATACTATACAATTGAGCTGTAGTTGTACTCCTAATAGTGTAACCATCATTTCCAGTCATAACCAATCAATATTGCAGGCTAAGAAAGAACCATCCCAGACTGGTTGGAATCGTAGTGTAAAACCAGATTGCCTTTTGAATGGGCAATGCTTGCAAAAGGCTGGTTGTTTATAAAGCCGCCATTGATAACGGTTCAAAACTCTTAAACTACAGTATATTGATTGTGGTGAAATGACTGTAAGACCTGTTTTTATAATTATAAACATTCCTTCACAGATAGGTGTAAAAGAAATTACTTGAACTATTTAACCGTTTGTCCTGGGAGGGGGAGGGTCGGTGGGGGCTTGATACTGTTCAAAGCAATATCACTAAAGAACTACGCGATCAGCACTTTTGAAATTTTTTGACTTTTCCTAAAAGTATTCAAGTATTTATTCCGATTTAACTGACGTTGCTTTTGGCTATAGTTTTAGAGATATGACATGATTTTCATAACATAGTATAATATTTTAGCTTGCTACTAGCTAGTTGTTTTGTTTTCAAATTATACGGATTAATAGGATTATTGATCGCCGCCCTGCGTGGAACTACGACGCAGATATCTCATGAGTTGGCTTTGTTGTAAAGCATTCAACCGTAATGATTCCGCCTTTTGTTTGCAAACTCGAGTTTTGAGTTGCTTTGATTAATCTTTTAATTACATCTGAGTTTCTTTGAAATCACCAGAAAGCATACTAGTCCGGGGGCAGAGATGGTTGCATTGTTATATGATTTTCTTTTACTGTTGATTTTGGTAGCAAAGGATACTTTCAGAAACTGCTTGATGACATGTCACCTTTGAGCAATTTGAGTAATTCAAAATGGCGTCCAAGATGGCCGTCATTACCTATAAATGACCATAGTTCTCTACCCATTCACCTTAGGAAAGTGATTTTTGTCTCTATACCAAGGTTGTAGGGTCAAGCTATCCTTTAGAACTAAGTATTATGTTAATATCGTATTACATAATGGTAATTTCCAAGATGGCCGCCGTAACACTAAAATATCTTCTTCAGCCAACTATTCCATCTTTGAGGAAAATATGAAAAGGAAAACGACCACAGATGTTATGTAGTAGTAGTAGTGTAGTTTTAATCATGTGATGTCCCCGTTACCGAGGGAGGCCGGATTCACCTCCAAGTGCTCCAATCGCCTTCACACCGATCTGTCTAACGCTATATATTATAACAAATGTTCTTTAATTGTAATTCTGAATTCTCACACAGACTACGAAAAGCATATTATACAATTCATAATTTAGGATCGCTACCACTTTACCAAAACTGTTGTACATTGTGTTGCCCATGTGCATCACAAAGACAAGCAATCAGCTATGATGTCAGGTCACAGTAACCCTGATTATAGCAGGCGCACAATATTGTGTATTTCATGTTTGCAGAGTTGCAACTACAAGCACGTGAACTGCATGGAGTAATACTGTGGCATCCACATTTTATTAGACGTAGTACCATCTCTGGGGATAGTTTGACCATCAGGTAGGGTGACTGGTTGAAGGGTTTGGTCATCCTTTCCCCAACCATATTCCATTGGGTCCAACTCGGGTGGATTCTGCGCTTCCAGTGACTACTATACCAAAGCCTGATAGTGAGCTCTGTTAACATTCTCTTTGAATGCCTCAGTTGTTGGTGGCAACCCCATAAACATTGGCTCGTAAAAACACGAGAAATATACGTGTATTACACGTTTCCTCAGAATTTCACGTGTTTTTCACGACCAATGTTTATGGGGAAGGTACAGAACTTCGGTGTTCATCAGGGATCTCTGGTATTCTGAGGTCCCTGGGTATGACCCTTTGCCTGTTTGTGACAGCAATACCTAAACCCTTTAACTGCGACGCTTTTTTATGCATTTTTCAGAATTTAGCTTGAGCAAGGCTTTGATTTTGAACTGCTGTATTTTGAGAACGGTAACTGCCAGAAAAAAATCAAAACATCAAAGTTGTTGCATTTTCGACAGTCTTTTACAATATGTTTAAAATTTTGATTATTTTTTTTGTAAATGCCTTAAATCACTAAAATTTCTGACAAACTACAAACATTTTGTGTTTTTTTTGTTTCCGTTTAGATATCTGAAAGAAAAACTTTCAAACTGCGGTAAACGTCACCGCTAGATGTCCGGAAAGTGTCAAGCTTCTACACAAACGTTGTCACGGTGATGCTTATGCCTTATGCAAAGAAAGAACTGCATAAACTTCACTTTGCACAAAAAATAAAACTTCTCTGTAAATGATTGAAAATGGCAGAAAAAGTTTAAATAAAACCTAGTAATTTTTTCCAACTTTTAGACTAGTCTTCCACTTTCTAAAAAAGTAAGACCCATGCAGTTTAGCAAACAAAAACCAGAGTTATGGTGATTGCAAACAGTTTGTATGTTTTAGAGCTTTGGAACTTTAAAGAGCCCGTGGCAGTTAAAGTATTAACTTAACCTTGTATCTGACATCGTACGTCAGTCTGTTTGTCCACAGCACTAGAAAATGAAGGAGGTAGCCTGTTGAATAACAGATTCCATAGAATGCCCTGGTGCACCCAACAAGTTAAGTGAGTGCCCCGATCCAAGTGTTTTGTGTGCAGTAGCCTTTCCAATTTAAAAAAAGAAGGCGACGATGTCACAGCCAGAAAGTGCATGTGCCGGGAGTATTCCTTCGCCTATCTGACAATACTTCGGCACAGTTTTTCCTACATCAAGCACCGCCTTCCTTTGATGTGGGATTCCATCAATACAACATTATTGAGATTTGCCATGTGATGATAATGCAGCAACAGTAGCCTGCAAAGACGTCAGTGTCATCGGCAACAACAGTGATTTTGCGCGTCACAACAAGACCTGTTGGACAATGACGTTATCTGCTTTATCGTGTGAAGTTGACAGATCTGCCTGTGAGATGACTCCATCTTCACTGATTTCGATGGCAAAGGTTAGTAGAATCTTCTGCGCTGGAAGTTTACTGTTGACTTGCAAATGATGAGCCCTACTGACACCAGTTGCCTTAGATCCTCTGGTAACACTCTTCGTGCTGCAATCATAATATCTGTCAAATTACAGATACGCAATACTCATATCTCCAATATCATAAAACATTGATGTTGAAACTGGCGCAAGTTCATGACCAAGCACACCCTTAATGTCAATGTTCCGCCCAATAACCTGTAGGCCAATCACCCTTGCGTAAATCAAATTGGTATCAAATACTTTCACAGCTCCGACCTTCACATGCTTCCTTACATGATCGATAGTAACAACGTTTTTCGTGATGGTTTCATAATGTTTGTGCGGTAACCGACTTTCGAAAACTGTCGATATACTTCATTTTTTGTGTTTTTACTTGGACTTTTTGAGAGCAAGACTTTACACAAATCAACTTCAGTGTGAGCCTACCCAATAATGTCGATAGGTTATTTGCAACGTGAGTCGATTGACCAGAGTAGCCTAAGTGGACCAGAAAGCTGTGGCCAAAACTTGATTACTTTTCATCAAAATGCTTGCATATTGGGAACAACAATCACTTTGTTCCAAATGGAGCGAATTACATCATATATAGTTACAATTCTCTAAAACTTCTACACCCTGTTTCACCCTAAAAGGGGGACATCAGAAGGTCCTGAAAAATACAGCAATAAATCGTTTTTTTTTTGTGCCTTTTATCTGAACATCAGAGAAAGATAATAAATATTATAACTTTAACTTAATTTGCAAAAAAACATCAGAATTACAAAGGGCTACCTCCATCCGTTACCACAAAAGCCTCAATTGAGACGTCCAAATTGAAGCCAAGCAGATTGATACCAACACCTGTGACGTCACAAATAAGCAAAATGCAATAGGTAATGTAACCTGTAGTATAATATTGTAACTACAGCTCGCTAATGTACATAGTATTGTAACTACTGCTCGCTAATGTACATAATATTGTAACTACAACTCGCTAATGTACATAGTATTGTAACTACTGCTCGCTAATGTACATAATATTGTAACTACAGCTCGCTAATGTACAATGTACATAGTATTGTAACTACTGCTCGCTAATGTACATAATATTGTAACTACAGCTCGCTAATGTACATAATATTGTAACTACTGCTCGCAGACTAAATTTATTTGTTTCAACCGAAAAACACTATTGTTGATTTCTGTCTAAACTTAACTGCTGCATTCTTAAACTGACCTACTGAAGATTTTACTGTGCCTGTTATAAATTTGTGCTGAAGAGAATTTAATATTCGAAACCACGATACACAACATAACTTGATATAATTTGGACTCGTCGTACATTTTTCTTGAATATATGATTATCAGGCAATGCATCCTATGGATCCGTAATTGGGCTTCTCCCTAGCACCAGCTTACTGGGCGTGTAGTACGTGTAGTTGTTCTCTTGCGTTATATTGCCTTTATTGGCAATTATTTTTACATTTTAACCTGCAGTAACCCGTAGAAATCAAACCTAAATTTTTGAGTTTAAACTTTTTGTGACGACATTGACCGACCAGTTCGGAACAAGGCGGCTACAATCGGCCTTTAGAATGGCAAGGTTTTCAGCAAGACAGAGGCCACAATTATTGCGACCATCTCCACTGTAAGGCTGAGCACAGCTATGGATGGACCATGCTATGTTAGGATCAACACCCTTGCCCTTAAGGTCCCAAACCGCTTTAGATAGGTCTGTGCTGTTTCGTTTAGACCTATCCAAGAAGGAACATTTGTGGTTGGGGAAAAGTTTTTTAAAAGTTGTTTCACAACAACCAATGTAATTTAGGACCATTGGACTGTTATCAATGGTGGCTTTGTAAATAACGGCCTTCTGCAAGCATTGCCCATTCAAAGGACAATCTGGTTTCACCCTGCAATTGCAACCACGCTGAGATGGTTCATTTGCAGCCTGCAATATTGATTTATTGTAGGTGGATATGATGCTTGCAACATTCGGAGTGCAACGATAGCTTAGCTTAATAGTATTACGGTGGAATATTTTATGCAATCTATGGGGCGGATAGTGGATGGAAATGAGTCTGGAAAATTCCTTACCAATGTTGCTATCAACCATAAAATTTTCCGCCTCCTTCTCCTAGATGTGCGCGAGTTATTAGCAGGGAGTTTGTAACAAACTCTCTCCGTAAAACCGCTTTCAAAAGGGCATCATTATAAACAGATGCGGTCTTATCAAATTCATTCTGGCCAAATGATGTGGCGGACAATCGTTTTGCAATCATAGTCGGGATTTGTCTCTTAATGTTAGGTAGGTGGTTGGACTGGGCATGGATGTAAATTGGATCATTATTGGGCTTTCGGTAAGGCCAGAATTTACCAGATAGTAAATTCAAAGTCATATCAAGAAAATCAGTTTCAATTAGGCCAGTTTCAAGGCCAATTAGGCCAGGTGAGACGGGGTTTGGTCGGTTTTATACAAATTGTTTCTTATGCATCTCTTCTCTCTTACTACTATCTATCTATTCTATACGATTTAACATCTCTTGTTCCCTGTATTTCGTGGGTTGGACACAATTTCTTTGCAAATTCATATTTCTTTGCACGGAATTTGTCTAACCTCGCCTTTCTTTTCTCTGTTACTATTCACTTCAAGAGGCATGCAGTTCCTAACTCTGTCTGTGTTATTCTTTTTATCTGTCAAAACTAACAAAGAAAAGGAAAAATTGTTGTTTTTTTAAGGTTTCCTTTCCGCGTAATGACCAGTGTTGAGGATATGAACCGGAAATCTAACATAAATACTGCGCTTCAAACCAAATATAATGGTAGCTTAGTTTCATCTGTGTAAACTACTGTATAGACGTTTCAATAGGGGCATAAGTTTATTCTAACTTGATTGCAAAGTTATCCAGACTGTAAATATCCGTTGGGTTTATGCCACAAAGTAAATCTCCCAAAGCAACAAGCTCGAGCCCGGTCAGTCCAGAGATGGATTTATTCTTCAACTGCAAGTATCGGTATAGCAGAATCTCCATCTGAACACAGAGACTCGGTGTCAGTATTTATTCAAATAAGACAATTGAGAACAGTAACCAACCATGCAACTTACATGCTCAGTGGAAGGCCATTCCAGGACGGAGAGTGCATTCAAAGTTTCCAAATCCAGGTGGTTAAGTCGATTTAAATCACTTTTGTTACAAACCAGTGCAAGATTGCCCATCTCTATTATAGTGGAGCTAGACCACGACGATATGTCGCCGAACTAAAAAAATCGAAAGTGAGTATAAGGTTAATGTTACATCCAAGGCTGTTTGTTACAAATGAAAAACAAAATACAAAACAAACACACAAAGAGTACTAAATTCGTTGTGGTCATTGTCTGAGCCTTAGAGCAGAGAGTCTAAATCTTTTACTGCAGCATAATTGGCGATGTTTACTCGGACTACACTAAAAGGCTACTAGAGGCTGGCCGAACTTGGGTCTCATAATCCAACCATGAATACGTTCTGCTTTGTTGACGGAGGATAATACAATCGTCGACGATGCAGCCTGTTGTTCGTTTCACAGACACACTCGCAAAAAGAAGATTCCACTCTCTATTGATACGCAGCTGCGGAAAAGCCCATCACCGCGTGGACAGTTGAAGCTCAGTTATGTCTGCCTGGGTAGCGAGAAGTCCGTGGGGCGGATGTCGGTGTTGAGTATGGAGGAGCCTCCTTGTGTTAGCTTTCGATTCCGCTTCCCGTTACAGTACGCACATCCTCAATAGCTGTAAAGATGTTTTGAATGTCATCTTCGCTGTTACAAATGGGTATATTGATTTAATACCATCTTGTAATCTTTTGGTGAAGGCAGAAGGAGTGATCTTCCATTGATCTGCATATTTACCTCATAAAGCCGCTACCCTTTTGGTTGCGGCAACCTGGGCGGACCACCAATGGAGCTCGGAGTGGAAGAAGAACTCCTCAAGACTCCAAAGTTTCATCTCCGACACCAGCCACCACCCAACCGGAATGCATTTGCCCAGGAAGGCCTGGGTGCGGCTCAACCGCCTGCGTACTGGCGTCGGACTATTTCGCTTCAACATGCACAAATGGGGGATGGCTCCATCCGCGATCTGTGAGTGTGGCATGGAGGAACAAACCGCAGACCACACCATCTGTAACTGCGCCATCTACCATGCGCCAAATGGTGTGCGTGGACTGCGTGAATTGGATGACGAATCAATTCAATGGCTGCTCGACACCTGCCCAAACATTTAGACCGCGTCGCCGCCACTGCCCAAGGGTGGTAAAAGGCAGAGCCCCTCGACCCTTGAAGTGGCAAAGAACAAGGTTCAAACGAAGAAGAAAGTTTTGAATGTAGAGAGCACAGAAGTTGAAAAGAACTGGAGACAGGACCGACCTCTTTGGAAAGAAATTTTCAAATCTTTTTACATAATTTTTTTTCGCCCTGGATTACCTACAACCATGACTGGGTGCTGGCTATGCAGCTTAGGCCTACAAGCAAGATCGCGGTTCCACACAGTGTCGTAAAGGCAGTTGTTAAATCTAAAAATATGGTGTCGTCTTCTTAGCTTCAAAGCGATTATCAATATGTTAGATCCCGAGGGGAATTTGATCTACGGTGGATCTTCTTCTACGAAAACCAACTTTGCTGTCCTGGTAACATCGGTGCTAATACCTAGTCGAATCATTTACTTAATCTGGACAATTTCAGGAACATTTTCGGTTAAATGTTAATGTTCAATCACAATGAACAGAAATAGATAAGACCCCGACCATGTCGACCTCGACCAATAAACACAGGCCATGTCAATAAGCTTCAAAATTGTCTGCAGGCCGATTTGCTAGCAGCCAAAATCGCTAGTATAAGCTGATTGTTTGAGCATTAGTCAATAAATATAGTCTGTTTGCTTATTTTGAGCTACTTTTGTATTATTGTTACCATACCAATAGTGGACTGGATGTTGGCAATTGTGTTGGAAACCCGAAAAGTATTTAACAACACTAGTAATAGGAAAGATTTGTCATTTTTTATGCAATTGTAGGAGTTTTGCAGTGATTTGAGATTCACTGACCACAGTTTAGCAATTAGGATTCTCAAAACTGTCATATAAAGTAAATTTACGTCAGAGTTCAAATTCGAAATTATATTGGACTTCAATTCGCACTTTGGCAAGGCCTGTGTATAGGTGTATAGCGACTATAGCCTATAAAAGGCTATGACAACAAAGCGTAAAATTGTTGAACCAGTTTTAGTTTGAATGCATTGACCCCACTTGGTTTAACCCTATCTGTAGTGACACGGGGCTTTATGAGGACGCCCCACTCTAGTAGTGAAATATTTCACAGAAGGAAATGTCCTAGAAATGTGAAATTTCTTGACTTTTAGTTTTTATTCTTGACAAATTTTCGAAACCTACACTGGTCATTTTTCTACCTTTTTGCCCTTCACAATAAGCATTTCGTCTCAGGTGGCTAGACATTTTCGTGCAATGCTAGTTATATATATGTTAATGTTAGTGCAATATAAATGTTAGTGCAATTACTTTGAAATGTAAAAACGCCTAAAAATGCCTTATATTTATGAGGAAAAAGTAATTTTTTGTTTAGTTTAGCATTACTTTATGCTATAATTCAAAAATTTCAATTTTGAAGCTATTTTCGGGAAAATAGAATAAAAACCGACTTTCTGACGTTTTTTCATCTCAAACACATTATTTCAATAAATTTATTGGGTAAAAATTTAATTTCTATAGCCTACTCACAATACACATGGCTATTATCTTGTAAAATATTTTGGCTCTGTTATTTACATAGATCCCGTTATTAGCGATTAATTAGCACGGGCTGAGATAGCCCGTGACGTGCTTTCCGCGTACGAAAACAGCTCGTATTCGAAACAAGCCTTTTAAACATAATTTATGAATACCGGTATGTTTAAAATGAAGATATTTTTGACCATATGAATTGAAATTAACCCATTCTTATGTAAATAACATACTCACTTCAGCCAATCTAGATTTTATAATTTTTAGTTGATCTTCCTTCCATCCAACGTTTTCTCCCATCAAAGCAAAAGAATTTTTGAACATTTCATTGCTCATCGACTGAATATCCTCTGCGGGCATTCCTATGATGGCCGGCCCAGCCATGATGAGTAATTGATAACTTACAATGTTATCTGAATAAAGAGGACCAGTAGAGTGGCAGTAGCTTTCACAATGTTAGCAAATAGTCTACTTACCGTAAATAGAACTTTGTAGTTAATTTACCGTTAACGACAGTAGTTTCGATTACTAATTTTTTTCTGATAGAAATCAGCTGTATGATGCTATAAATAATTTACAAATGAACTTATAAGGCACCTGCAGCTAATAAGGCCCGGCCAGTAATAAGGCCCACCCCCTGGATCTCCGTTGTTACAAATCTTTTAAACAAAATTGGAAGCTCTGATTGCTGCTATGGTGAATTGAGACTAACTGGTAAAGTTTCACAGCCTAAAGTTGAGAACTTTTTGAGTTACGGAAAGTTGAAGTTTGGGGGGACTGAAATTGAGTGGTTTTATTAATTTTCACATATTTTAGACTGTTCTGCAGTTAAAAAACCGCTTTGACTTCCGTTTTTTTGCATTTTATATGAAAGATATGTGCATGCTGATGCAGTAAAACCAATTAATTTGAACTTTTTTTCCAATTAAAGCAAGACTGATAATGATGATCAGACTAGGCTAATTTTGGTAATGAGGCCCATGGGCCCCTGGGGTAACGTTGTGCACCCCTGGTTAAGAAAGTGAGGGTTAAAGACTTGAGTGACCTAAACAATTCTTGTTACACCATTAATCCAATTTGTTATTGCAATGGAAATATCATAATTTCAGAATCAAAATACTTTATCATCCCTACCATATCTAAAAACACCATGTGGCTTATTAAAAATGGAGCATGGGGCGGGGGAGGAAATAGTTGTCTCTGTGCATTTAATTATTAGTTATGTGCCTGTGCTGTCGATTAGAATTTTTTTGTGGTGTTGTTATAGTGAAAATACACCTTTGCCATCACTTTTGGTGCTAATTCAAACCGGGCCTTATTCACAACACGTGCATCTAATAAGGCCCGCTTGAGATTTTTTTTAATATTTTACAACTCCTTTTACTTAGAAACTTGTTTCATAGATATGTTGTTTAGATAGACCCAAAGTATCCTCATTCCAAGTTTCGTTCAAAATTATGCAGTATTTAGAAAAATATTGAAGTTTGAAAATTAGCAGGCCTTATTAGCTGCAGGTGCCTTAGCATCAAAAATTTAGAATTTACCAGAAAAAAAACTTTTAGTAATACATGCCCATGAACGCAAATAAAAATACCACAGAAAACGTTATGAAAGACTCCTATTACGTTAGCATGAGCAAGTTTTAGTATAATTTTAACCCATCTTATGTAGCAAATGCCACTTTCTCGATCACCTGACTGTCCAGATAAAACCGTATTGTGCTCCACATGTCTCTGGGAGCCAACATCATCTGAGAACGTTGTGCTTTGATGGGTTAATGCGCTAGTTAAAGTGATGGCCGATGGCTCTGTTGTGTTAAATGCTCTTGAGCTTGTAAAGGCATCGGCCGTAGGGGGAAAGGTTGTGGTTATGCTGACATCGCCATTGCGTCTGTGTCGCGAGAGGTAAGGGTCGATGTGTTTTCTAATTTCTACTTTTAAGCTCCATTCCTTCAACTCGCTTGAATCAGTTGGTACAACTGCTAAATCATTATGTTTTCCATGAAACATTTCATCAACTCCGCGCATTCTTCTCAACCGCAATGCAGCCGCCGTTTGACGCTTCTTCCGGGAACGTACAAGCTTTTTGATGTTTTTTTGTGAATTCCTATCGCCAGAGCGACGTTTGACTTTCATCTGTCTTGCTGTTGCACGTTTCTTTCTAGAGTTGTTTGATGGGCTTATGATAGAATCTGTAGCCGTTTCTACAGTACTTTCAAAACTATCTTGACTAGTAATCTCATTTTCTGTGGTAAAAGCACCTTCATAATTTAACACTTCGGCGGAGCTTTCGTAATCCGCGGAGTGTTCAGCTGAATAGTCGTCAGAATATTCAAAATCACTGTTGTATTTATGGTTTAAGTATTCTTTGAGTATTGGATAGACGGTATCAGCAAACACCCGGAAGTCAATAGGATTGTAATCAAGCACTATCTGAGTTGTTGTACTAGCAGGCTCAAACAACAGATTGTCTTTGAAAGTCAGGGTGTGCGTCGATTTATCACCAGCAATTGATTTCCACTGACGTCTCTTTTGCATATAGCTCATCGACGGAACGTGTATGGCCATGAAGCCGACTTGATCCTAAACCAAAAGATAAACTTTTTATATAAAGTGTGCTTCCATAGGCCTATAAATCAAACAAAAATTTACTATTTGCTTGAAAAATATTACTGTTGTTATTGATAGTTAGTGCTCATGCTAAAATTACATAGGTTGAAATTATGTCTCAATCTAATGTTGTTTGATGCATGTTCTATTTCAACTGTTTCATACCTTAGATAATGTTCATGTGTTTAGTTATTCTGTTTGAAAGTTCAATGTAATCCTATGTGAAAAAATGTCATTGCAGTTCTTATTCACAATTCTTTCTTCGTTTTGTTTGCAGATAGCTTTTTTCATCGCAAATAATATAATAACATTGGCCGCCCAAAAGCATACGCAACAACCCTAATCCTGATCTTTTAAGTAATACTAGAATTCATCTTCTGCCTAACAAGATACCACAATCCATTCTGATTTACTGATAAAAGCAGAGGGTAGGATCAACAAGTAACTGAATATTTGTGTATGAAGAGTGACACCGCAACAATTACACTCTCTTTGAGCTGGCGTTTTCTTATATGAACAAGCCATTTACACCATACCTGCAGAAATTTAATCCAGTCCATAAAAAGTATGAGTCACATCTGCCGTCTTGGCTTACTTTGATTTCCAAATTTCGTAGTGCATCATGTTATGTTTTAATTCGGATGGCTGTTGCTGCGAATATGACGTAGGTGTTGGGAGAGATGAGCACCTTTACACAATACCTTCTGTGAGTAGCCGAATTCAATCACAATTGAAAAACCAAGCTCAAGAAGTCAGGGAAAACGACACGTTCTCGATGTTGCACAGCACAAATAGCCCTTTTCAGGGCGTACAAATTCACAGCTGGGACAATGGCCGGAAAGACGAGGATTCGGCAGGGGTCTTTCTGAATCCTCCAGCAGAACGTCGAAGAGCTCACGACCAGCAAGCTTGATATCGTCGAACGGTTGGCCTACGAGCACAATGCAGCCACTGTTCTCCTCCAGGAAACCCATTGCACAACAGTGGAAAGACTAGCACTCAACAACTTTTCGCTAGCTGGATACACTCTTAGCAGGACACATGGCCTTGTATCCTTCGTCAGAAAAAAAATTCTTGAAAAATGTAGATTGTAGAGGCACTCACTGTTAGTAGTAATCCATCTATACAAAGCTGTAATTAGTGCAGCAACATCCCGAGCACGATAGCGGTGGTAATGACCTGAGAACAATGTCTATACTTTTGCATAGTAGTTGATTGCAATAAGGAAATGACTTGACATCATCAGAACAAAAGAGGGGTGACCGGTCTGACGCACAAAATCAGACGATTAACAGCATGCAGAACGCTAATACAAATCAAACTTAAAACTGATACCTATACCAAAGCATGCTGTAAAAAGCTTTACAAGCCGTGCTGGAATAAAGAATGTAAAACTCTCTTCCGAATCACACAAGGCTTTACTGGCTACGCATCAGACGTACCAGCTAGCAAACTGATTATAAAACTTGATAACAATGCTTTGGTCGCCTCATTCATGAATGAAGAGGGGTTAAAGTGGACAAAATGCTCCAGTATTTGTAGTGATGGAGCTCCGGCTATGCTCGGATACCGAAAAGGTTTTACTGCTCGTGTGAAAGAAATGAATCCTAATGTACTCGTCAAAGCTGAAGTTGTGGAAGAGGAAGATCGTGCCCCAGAAAACAGCAACATTTACTGTTTCGAATCAGTTACTGGTAGATACGGAGTTAGGCTTTGACGATGTCCAGCTTGTCATAGAAAGGCATTTAGGTTCCTTGATACGAGAATTTGATTTGATTATCCCTAAAATTGCAAAGGATTTGGAATGGGTGCGCAATCCATTTTCTATTGATGTTGATACCCTGCCTGAAAACTACCAAAGAATTTTAGGTTTCAAGAGGAGTTTATTGACATTCAGTGGGACAGTGTATTGATGAACCGTTAAGAAAGAAACCCTTGGTCAATTTTGGACAAAAGTCAAGAATGAAAAGACTGTTGTTAGCACGCACGCAGTAAAAGCTCTCCTGCCATTTGTTACTACCTGTCTGTGTGAGAACGGGTTTTCTGCGCTTAGTCACATCAAAGCAAAGGAGAGAAATTGTCTTCAACCTGAAGATGACATGAGATTGGCACTGAGCAAGATAGCTCCAAATTTTGACAAGGCTCACATTAATTAAATTCGACATTTTGTTGTTATGTTTAATCGTGTTATGTATGAGTGTGGCTCATTATTTCATGATTACAAAACGTTGTGCGAAACGTAGTTTTAGAAATAGGGTCGCCAAATCTTCGCAATTAATTTAACCTTAATTTTTGGGTCGCCACAAATAAAGGTTGAAAAGCACTGTACAAAGTAAAGCTTCAGAAGATGCTCTTCTCGTATCGTCCCTGTCCTTACCGGCGATATAATTCGAGAAACGCTTGCTGCTGGCGCAGATTATGTACTTGCAAGAAGAATAAATCAAGATCCTCTTGAACACTACTTCGGTCGTCAACGTCAAAGAGTTGCACGTAATATATAGCCTACCGCGCCTACAGTTCGAATGTTTAGCAGTACCGCCAAAACTTTAGATATTGTAAAGCACTCTGCAGTGAAGGGATCTAATGTCGAGATTGAACATTAGACTAACCAACCACAATATCATGCACAGTTTCACCGTTGATAGTAGACAATATGCCTGCATTTACATACCTTTCAAGCAGATTCTGTGAGCAGACCCTATCTTTCCTAGGTGGAGCTCTAAACAACAACTTCTGGCAAATTAACCATTGACATTCCAGACTATGTATATAGTGGCTCTGGTGATACTGCCAAGGATTAGCCTACAGAATTTACCACTAATATGACACAAATGTCGCTCAGCAAGTCTGCCCTTTGTTCTTCAGTCACAACAGCAAATAACAGAGGGGAAAGTATTGATCCTTGGTGTACTCAGACTTGCACAAAAACTCATGTGAATAATCGTTTGAACCAAGTTTTACTTTTGTGCGGAATGGTTCGCACTGAAAAGGACTCTAACCCAGGATATGGCTAAGATGACAGACTACCGACACAAGTGGAGACCCAAGCTCAGCAAGACTAAAACGGTGTTGACTGCTTTTCATCTGAACAAAAGAGAAGCAAAGCGTGAGTTGAACATCAACATCAATGGAGACATCCTGTTTTTTAACCCCACACCAGTCTACCTCGATATTAGTTTGCATAGGACTCTCACTAATTGACATCATTTGGAATCACTTCTCAAGAAGGTAGCACACGCGTTGCCCTTATTCGTCGACTGGTAGATAAAATCCAGGGTGGAGAAGCAAAAAGTTTGAGCATCGTAACCCTGGCTCTTGATCATTCTACAACTGGGTACTGCGCCTGTGTATGAAATCGTAGTACTCGTGCTAACCTGTTCGACAAACCCATCAACGACGTCTTGTGTATTGTATCAGGATGCCTGAAACCTATACCCACTGAGTCATCGCTCCACGTGAGCTTTGCCGCAGAGCTACCACACTCTCTGGCTTGCCGATCACTGGAGCCACTCCACGAGTTCCACCACCAGACCGGAGATAAAGAAGCACTTTAAATTGAGAAATCAATCCCTTTGTTGGCCAAGCACTATCCTTCCTGGAGATTAACATCAGTGCTTCATCCTGAATCACTTAACCCTGGAAAGGGGAGTGGACACAAAAACCTCCACACTCCACTCCTTTGTCCCTGACGCTGGGTCCATGTCATCAGGAAGCTCAGTCAACCTGCCTGGATAGAGTTGAATCGCCTCCGCATAAACATTTGGCGCTTCGGATCCTTGATGCACAAATGTGGCCTACTAGTTTTTAATAACTAATGTTTAAATTTTTCAAACAACAAAAACTTGCTGCAAGATACGAAATCAACTCATTGCAGGCTTTGATCTATGAATCACTTATAATAATTCAATGGCAAAACTTACTCTTGTCATATTGTTTTTAATGAATTCAGGGTCAAGAAGAAGCAGGAATGGAGCCAGTTCTCGCAACGAAGATTTATCTAACAACTCATTTACTTCTATCCATTTGTTCATGAACATTTCGTTGATCTGCATCTTCCTTGACTTTGTGATGCTGTGAAAGTAAAGGCAGTAAGACAGTCGTTCAAACAAGCAGTAAATGTGATAACGACCAACACGAAATAAAGTTCTGCATCTCCAGAATAACACCAGTCCATGCGGATGCACGTTAGGGTGCATCATTTTCCCCTCATTATACAATTTCAATTTGTGTCATTGAGAAGTGGTGATCATTTCAGGCCAGATTCAACCAAAAAATATGGGAGTCAACGAACCCCCCTACCACCACTTCCTCAGCCCCCTAAATATAGTTAGTAAAATTGCTATAACTTAGCAACCAAACACAATAACTACATTGTGCTTTATGCTAAATTTATTGCAACCGCTAGATTTAGTTCAAATATGCAAGGAAAATAATGTTTCATTTTTTGACATGCTTTATAGACAAAAGGTTTCAGAAATGTTATAGAAAGCAATTACAAATAACGAAATTGAAACTTTGCTATACCAAAATAATAAGCGGAGATAACTGTAAACTGCATTAACAACCAAGTACGCGAAATTGTTTTTAACTTAGGCAATTGGGGATGTCACATTTGCTTCTTTTCAACACCTGAAGAATATTTTCACATTTTTCTCTGTGCAGTTTGATGATGATGATGGTAGTCTGTAGCCAACTTTATTTCTCACTGAGAACAATCATTAACAACACTGATGATTTCAGTTTTCTTGTTGTAGAAAAATCTTGCACACGCTTTTTTTGTGAATTAGAGAGTTTTTTTGCAGAGTCTAAAGAAAATTGATAGAGTGGGCAATGAAAAAAAAATAAATAGCCCATACCAGAGGTGCTGCTAAGACCTGATGGTGATGCCGATGTATGAGGGTGCACAAACAAAAGTGAGAGTAGGATCAAATCTTTCAGATGAGATTTTTGTGAAATCCAAACCGAGGTATACCAAGGATAAGTACTGCACCCTCTCATATTTGCTGTTGGTAATATTGTGACCGAAAGAGTAAGGGATAGCATACTAAGTTAAATGTTATATACAGATGATCTTGTCTTGACAAGTATAGAATGGAGGGAATGGAAAACAACTGTAGGAAATAGAAGAAAGCATTAGGGATCAAGGGTATAAAGGTAAATCTTGAAAAACAACCCAAAAGCGAAAGAAAGGGGAGCAGAAAAAAACAGTTTAGAACAAGTGGATCCACGTACAACACGTAGTAAAACAGTGATGCGGAGAGTAAAAAATTAACACATGGAAAAGCTAACAAAAAGTACAACCAGATTGACAAGAAATTTGTTTGTGAGAAATGTAATAAAGAACTGAATTTAGTGGAGAGTCACAAATAAAGTTACGGATATTTTCCCAGAAAGGTTTGAGATTTGTCGATGGATGGGAAGAGGAAACGAGGCATCCAAGAAGAACATGATAACAGGTGACAAATGAGGCCGACAAAATTAAAGGTGGGATGCGATGTAAAAGGGTCGAAAACAATCGATGCAAGGAAAGGACTAGCACCATCAATGAATGTAAACATATAGTAAAAACAAAAAAGAAACAAAAATCAACAACATGTAGATAAAACAAGAAAAACTAAACTTATCATAGTAGTTTGTAACTGTTTTGAGTGGTAAATAAATTTGGCTATTAGCTATCAATATTCAGAATGTACACCCAAAAAGGTAAAGAATACTCTTTAGGTCACAAAAAGAAGCGAATATGGCACACCCAATTGTCCAAAGTTAAAAAAAGATTTACGTATGGTATCAGTTGTTAATGCAGTTATATTCGCTTATTATTTTGGTATGGCAAAGTTTCAATTTCGTTATCTGTGATTGCTTTCTATAGCTTTTTTACACTTTTTTTCTATGAAGAATTGAAGATGTAAACAAAAATCTTTTGAAACAATGTTTTCTTTGCAAATTTGAACTACGTCTAGCAGTTGCAATAAATTTAGTAGCCTACCAAACACATTATGGCTATCTTGTTTAGTTTTAACCCAAAAGTTTCTATCTCTGACCCTTTTTTCTTTGTTTTTTCTATAATAAACGAAACATACATATAGCAAGTTGATATTTGACTTCTTCTTATTTTGGTATATTTTGGTTATTATTATACACTCCAATTGAGTAGAGTAAAAATTTGATGAAAAAATTGACCCCCACGGTTACTTCCTTGCATAAAAGCTCCCAAAAACCAAGCTTTATTCTAAATTGATGCAGTCTTTGCACATTGGTGTTGAGCATGTACCACAAACATTGCGAGAGCAATTTTCACACTTTGTGCGAGTTTTATTACAATTGAAAATCCTGCACTTATTTTTTTATTCGGTGGTAAATCTTCATCACCTCCATCGCGAACTCGTTTCAATTGAAGGCATTTCATGTCGGCGACTCCGTTCTGATGGGCAGAGCTCTTCTCCAAGCTTGATTAGTGACAGTGTATTCTACTTATTCAGTGTAATCTACATATAACGTACGTATTCAGTGACACAATATCCAGCAGATTGAAATATGCTGCCAAAGGCCATCTTCTAGATGAAGCTTTTGTAGAATAGGACCGAAGCATTTCATCCGCAGTGTCAACTCCACCTTTATTGTTGTTGTAGTCCAAAATTGCTTCTGGCTTTCTCTTCTTCCCCCTCATCAACTTCTATTTTATGTTCAGAGGAAAGAAAGAACACTACTTTGTTTTTCTTTGCTTTGTAGCTAAGCATCATGATGCTTTCTGGTGGCAATGTAAAGATAAACGTAGATGAATAAAGAGCAGCATCTTTTTCAAAGCGGAATTCGTTCGGAATTTCTCTTCGATGACCTCTGATGGTACCCACCAATGTTCCATTTTGTTGAAAAAGTTTTTTAGCAAGAGACAAAGAAGTAAAAAAATTGGCACAAGTCACATTCAGACCTTTCCGTACGGCTCCAATTACGACAACGTTACAAATTCACCAAGCCCAATCGAGACTCGATCTTCTTCTTTGCCGACGTAAGGAAAGCTCGTAAAACGTTGTGGTATCACAAAGCATCCAAAATTTTATGCCAAATTTTGCTGTTTAAGGCATATATTGAATAAACGGACACCTAAAAATCAAAAGCAGCATTAGAAAAATCGTTTTCATATAAAAAAATTCATTTGTATAAAGATTGTCTATAATGGGTATTTAAAGTAGTTTTCGTAAAAAAATCAAAAAGAACATACTAACGCGCAAGACGATAATAAATCGTTTGTCGTAAATACATACGGTACTAACCTTGATGAACATGGAAAAAGTTGCTCATCTACTGTTTATTTCAGTATGAGGAATATACGCCTTTTGACAATTATCCATTACTGTGTTCCATAATTCTCGAATTGCAGCAAACTTGTCTGTTCTTCGGCGAATCAGTCTGGAATCATCTATTGTTCAGTAATTATTTTTCTGTAGACGACCTATAGCCAAAACTACGGCTTTCAAACCTCCTTTCAATAACTGCCTTTCAAACCTCCTTTCAATGACCTATTTCAGTCAGATATCACACGGTAGTTCAAACTAAATTGTTAATTAAATATCGTTTGATCACATAATTGAATTCCTTTGTTGTCACCTGATTTCAGATACAATTAAATTAGGATTATTTCAACAGCAAAGTGTCCAGGAAATTGTTTTCAAGCAATATTAAGTACTAGGGTCAATTGACCCCTTTGGTAGTTCTAAGAATAAATATCCGGTATTTTTAGGGTTAAACTATAGTGATTTTGCTAAACCAAATTGAGGGGGGTGAGGTGGTGGTAGGGGGAGTCCGTTGACCTCCATATTTTTTTTTGGTTGAATCTGACCTGGAATGGTCACCATTTCCCAATGACACAAGTTAAATTTCCAAAATGAGAGGGAAATAATGCACGTTATGGTTAAAGGGAAAGCTCAACTAGTACTTTCTGTAGGCATATTCTAACATTTAGTAAAAAAAATTCTCTTTTCTTGTTTTAAAAAGGAAACTTTTGCAACTAGATATGTATTGGTGGGTGATGTGTTTTCGGCTGTATTGGTGGGTGATGTGAACATTACGGGACAAGAAGCTATGTTTTTCCGGCCACATTAGAAGGATCAATTCTCAAATTAACATTTTTTTATGCTTCACTGCAGCTTGCTTTCAACAAGAAACCATAAGTTATTTCAAAATTAACTTCACTACTTCTATATATCCTATAAAAAATGAAATATTTTATAAATTAAAAAAAACGTAATAGTGTGGCGAATAAGGCAAAAGCGGGTGTAGTTTCGCGTCTCTTTGATCCAAAATCCCTAGTTGCAAGATGGGCACATTTGACATTAGCTTGAAAAGGCAGTCAGTTTGTTTTTATGAAAAGTGGTCTGTACATTGAATGCAAATACAACCGGACGCCGTAAAAAGTGTCAAAATTTGCTTAGAAAACAATTCAACAGCGACTTGCCTTCCCATGCACAAAGGCATAATCTGGCCGAGTGCTTTCATGGACTTGTACCGGAATAGTCGATGAAAGCCTTGCAAACTGCAAGCTAGCTTGCCAGTGGTGCGTACGTATCTTGCACTGATTGGTGTCTCTGTGTTATAAAGACCTTTTAAGACCAAAAAAAAATTTACAACAAACAAACTTCACAATTCTGCAACTTTTTTCCCGATTTTCACAACATCTGTAAAATGGACCCTTACAACAACGTTACGAAATCTAATTAGTCTGACCATATTTCGCAACACATTACTATGTCTATGATGTCATGAAAACGTAAAATTGGTATACACTAAGAACGCTCTCGTTCAACATAGAAGTTTTTAAAGATACATCAAATCCTATAGATTAATTTCTTGCGTTCTTCCGGTGACTGTAGACTAGACTTTCACAAGATATTGAAATGATAACTATCTTTTTATTTCCGACGTTTCGTCAGTCAGCACAACTGACTATCAAGGGGGATGAAACAGGTAAAACTACCTGTTTCCTGGTGAATAGTGCCTGGCGAATGAGGAACAATGAGCAAATAATGCCTGGTGAACAGTCCCATTCTGTATTTAATATCAAATCTTTTAGGAATCAGTCTAGAAGGTTCGTAATAGAGGTATATATATGTAGAGCATAAAGCAGACAATGGGAAAAAATATTTTCCATTCCATTGTCACAATTAATGATGTGTTACCTTGATTAAGCATGTTTGTTCTTTATAAACTGTAATTTGTGCCACTTTTTCTTCTATTATAACCAAATCAGAATCAGCAAGTGCAATCCGTATGACCAGTCCAAGCCTTCCAAGGCAGAAACTCGATCTTTTATCGTCAATTAATATTCAACGGTAAACTCCATTTTAAAGCAATTTATATCGCCTTCGCTAATGACGACACCGAAAATGTTGCACCTTCTAGAAAAAGCTTGCCCTTTCTTTGTCTACATCATGGCCACCTGAAGATGTGGCCTGATTTGTCACATTTTGATTACAGCTACTGCTAGCGTTTGACTGAAATTTTCTGAGATTTTTTTACTTTTTGCGGTTTCCTAATGACATAAAAGTTTTTTGTTGCCTTGGGGAAGCAATAGCAAATGAGAAAAAGTAAGTTGAAAAACGCAAAATCAGACTGTTATTGAAAAATTAACAGTCTGACTAAAATCTTCGAACTCAAATTTTCTTTGTTTTTCAACATGTGAGGATGTTAAAACCTATTGTGTCATCTGGGGATAACAGTAAAGAAACAGTAAAAATATAATTTTCAGACAAATTTATTCAAATATTCGCCCAAAGTTAGCAAAATCTGAAAATTTCAGCAAAATGTGACAAATCAGGCCGTATCTTTAGGTGGCCATGGCTACATGTATATTGAATCTGGTTACGCCACCGCCACGAACCTTTAGGGGTCCATAGACCCTCCGTGGAAAAGTTCTGGTCTATTTCACATGTGCAACTATTATATATTTGCGTTTTGTAGGCTACTTGTCAAATTTCCATAATTCGATAAAATCAATGCCTGGTTAATCTAATCAAAAAGTAAAGAGCCATTTATGTCACTGATAGACAGTTTAGTTTTTAAAACGTTTGCTGCACATCAGCGATGTACGCGTATACAAAAAATATTGACGCCGTCAGCGTAAACGCAAACGTTCGAAAAATCATACGCCGTATGCGTCAACGTAACTTGTAAAAAAAGTTGGCGACGTCAGCGTATGCACAAGCGTAAACTCATTTTGTTTGCTAGGTGCCAAACATTCACACGGTATAAACCACTCGAAACAAACAAGTTATATTTAGATTTCCACGAAGAAACACAAGCATCTGAAAGTGTTCATCTGACTTTTGCTGCGTTTTGGTTTCAATATGTCTTTGCCCATTGAAAACATTCTTTCAACTGCAGCGCAGGAAGGTATTGGCGTGTTGTAGCGAAAGAAAGACATTAAAAAGTATGCGTTGACGCTATGTGCTAAAAAACCGCGAAAACTTTAACGCGTAGCCTCAAGTGACAACTGTCCAAAAAAATGTGGCCGTAAGCGTTAGCGTAAACAAAAAGTCTACGCCGCAAGTTTACGGCGTAGAATTTGCGGGATATACGTACATCTCTGCTGCACATGTTGAGTATCTACATTTTGGCTCTTTAATGTTTATCACCTTAGCGTTTTCTGATGATCGTAGCCTACTTAATGTAGTTCTTTAAACAAAGTGAAACAAACCTTCACAAAAATAGAACAAGCAGAAAAGATTATTAGTAAAGAGTTTGCAATTTGGACAAACTGGTGTATTTTGATGGCCCCATCTCTGAAGAATAGCAACTCGGGCATAACAGGATAAAATTTTATTATAACTGATCCATTCCTTTTTGTTGCATGCCAAAAAAAACAGGGAGAGGTAGCATTGGATTATCGATAATGTCTCCACTATATGATCGATTATTGCTGAGTATAATTGCGCTATATTGATTGGAGAGCAAAACAAAGAAATTGTGCTCGCAAAAATATTTTTATTTCAAAAGAAGAACTTCTTGCCTTCTCGCTAGCTAAATTCTATTCTACAGATTACAACCACGTACTATTTAGAAATTTGTGTAGCGTAACATTAACCAGAAGACAGTTTTCTAATTTAGTTTTGAAATGCGCAATAAATATGACTGCATCTGCATTCTTTTCAAAAATGATCAATCGTACCTTCGTCTTCAAATCCTTTATGTTTCGGGAAACCCACGTCATCATCTGTTCTCTCAGCAGCCAAACTGTCACTAACTGATAAAAACAATAGTTGGTCAACACAGGTCGTAAAGGCTGACACAAACAGATTAGGAAACTTCGATGCAACTTGACGTGAGATCAGTGCTAGAGAATCTTTGTGGGATACACTGAGAATAATTGACACCAAGTATCCATGATAGTTCCGCAGTCAATCCGCGGGATATGGACGTTTATATTAAAATTTGAATCAATCTCACATGGTCGAATCACGAAATCTAACGATGATTAGTTGCAGAAACGCCAACATTGAAACCAATGTGAGTAAATAACGTCATTAACACGTTCTCTGTAGCAACCACGTGAAAATAACGTTGTGCCAACATGGTGTGGAACACAAATACCACTTTCAGGCATTGTAGTGGAAGACCAAGCAAGGTGGTTTCACTTTGTGGATGCCATGTCAGTGGTCTCTCTAACCTCGGTCACTTATATAGCCTTTGCCTACGCCAACTGAAGCCCATTTACCAATGTAGTCCAAACGTGGTGTATTTTCTGGGAACCAAACAATAGTCTTTTGCTTTTTTTCTTCTTTCTTCCTTCTATAATCTTTCTGTTTTTTTCGTCTCATTTTATCGGATATTGGGGTATGAAAGTGTCTGGCAAGGCACATCCTCAGCTTCCACTCAACACCATCCAGGGGGCTAGTGTTGGACATACATCACCGCTTCCTGTCATCCTTTATGTTTTTTTTTGTGCTAGGAACTGGTACATGTCGGTAATGGTTTATCCATTCCTCCTTTCAACATGTCCAAACCAGCGGAGACGGTTGAAATGAAGGACATCCTCAATCTTTGGCAAGCCCAGCCTGGCAAGTAGTGTGTCTGAGCTGGTGTACTGGTTTTCTTGCGGTTTAATGCTGCAGATTCGTCACATCATTGCATTGTCGTTTCTTTTGACTCTTTCCATTACTTCTTTTGTCACAGCCCAGCATTCGTTGGGAAGCAGCATCACACTTCTGACACATCTACTGGGAACTCTGCCTTTACTGGCAAGGGAATATGTTTGTTGGTGAGTATAGGCAGTAGTCGTCTGAATTTACGTCAGGTTGACTTCACTCTACTGATGGAGGTTAGATCGATATCCCCACTTGCACTGAGCAGTGAGTATATCACCTAACTAACAGAATGAATTTACCACCTCTAACCTCCCATTCACCATTTGGATGTCAGTGATGGTTCTGCCCTCTATTGGCCGAGCCTCCTTGCGCATTTTTTACACTTGAAGGTTGGGTCAGATTTCAGTCCTCCACGCCACTGCACTTTTTGTGAACCCAGAGGAAGCAAGTGTTGCATTGGATGTAATTTGTGCCTACGCCGATCCTACACACACAGGGAAACATCCTGAGTCTTGTCTTTCAGTCGGTGCAACTCCTTTCCGCTGATCATGATCTTGGCCATGTTGACCTTTAGACCTTTGACTTCCAAGCCGTCCTTCCATATCTTTAACCTTTCCACGAGCTCGTCAAGGCATTCAGAGATGATGACCAGGTCGTCGGCACAAAGAAGTTTCAAAGGATAACCGGTGCGAATGTCACATGACAGTGCCTCGAGAACGATGATGGATAGTACAGGGATGACAACACACATTTTCATCTATCTAAGAAAATTCTTCATTGAGCAGCTTTTAACAATATTCAAAAGTGGAAAAAAATAACTGCAAAAGGCGATCTGGTACTAAGACACTTCTTCAAATGGGCGATCTACCTAATACAGGAGCAATCACTAAGAAAACAAATTAATACTTTTTTTTCTCTACAGTCTAAACCTTCAAAACATTTGGCTAGGCTAACACGCACAACAGTATTTCAATAAAAGTTATAATTCATGTTGTTGTAAAAAATTCGAGAACTTGATTGATATAAGAGTTGCAAACAAAGTTATTCATATTGTTTTTTTTAACAATGTTGCTACCATACTAACTTCTTACTTTTGTCATCAAGCATGAGGTTACCAACATTATCCCTTATGTATTTTTCACTTGTAACATCTTTATAATTTGAAGGTGTTAAAAAGAAATATTATTTCTTTTTTCATCTGTTTAGCCATGGATAGTGCAATAAAAAAAACACTTTAGAACGGTATAAAATTTAACACCAAATAAATCTTAAAAATGCTTTGACACTTCACAATCATAAACAGTCCTTTATGTGGCATACCTAGTCTAGGCCTAGAAAGTAACCGTAACAAATGCGTAACTTGTCTTACCATAATAATACCCATCTGGATAATAATTGTCCTCATGATAGTTATCTTCACTATTATCATCGTAGTACTTCTCACCACCAATGTCATCATAATAATCTTGATCATCATATAAATCACGGCCTACATAATTTTCTCTGGTCTTGGAGTTCTGTTGCCAAATAAAATCCTGTTTGAACAATTCTACGCTCTACAGGGTCTTCATTTTCTCAACATCTTCATGTTTTAAGCAATACTGACAAATAATAATTACTTTGAAGGCTGGGCCAAGTTAAAACCATAGCAATCAAATTATTCCTGCTATGAAGCGTCAAACATTGAAGAAATATGAATTTACATAGCTTACGTCAATATTAAAAGCTTTTTAAAGTACAGGGTGTTTCAAAAAATTTGACATCATTTGAGACTTAAAAATCTCAAAAAGTATGTACTCCAAGCCAATGAAACTTGACGGGTACGAGGGTAAACAAAAACATATTAAATTTCATGTCAAATTATCAAATAAAATTGTCATTTGCATGCTATCAATGGAGTGCGACATATGTGAATATCAATGGAGTGCGACATGCGACATATGTGAATCGGTCTTCAAAACTATTCACAAATCTTCAATATGAACTGAACACATTCTCCGCCAGCAACACGGCACACGTCAAGTCGGTAATCGAGTTCGTCCCAAACTCGTTGCAGCTTGTCTTCTGTAACAGTCTCCAACGCAGTAGTGATTCTCTACTTCAGTTCTAGTAGGTTTGCGGGCAGAGAAGATACGTACACTAAATACCTTTCACATATCCCCGAAGAAAGAAATCACAGGGAGTCAGGTCGGGTGAGCGCAGGGGCCATTTTAGCAGCACAATGTCATCATTACAAGCACGTCCAATCTATCTTCCTGGTAGGTTCTCATTTAAGTAAGCTCGTACCAAAAGCTTCCAGCGAAGTGGAGCACCGTCCTGCTGGAAAATGAAGTCTTCAGCTTCATTTGCAGTGAGTTTATCCATAAGCCAGGTATGCAGCATGTGTTGATAATTAATTAATCATCGCCATTCACATTAGCTTTGAAGAAAAACGGGCCATGAACATGTTTCTTGGAAATTGCACAAAAAACATTCACTTTTGGAAAATCCCTGACATGCTCCACTGTGGCATGGGGGTTCTCTTCACCCCAAATTCGAGCGTTGTGCCTGTTTACTTTACCACTTGTGTGAAAAGTGGCCTCATCACTGAAAACCAGTTTTTCATCAAACTGGTCTTCTTCCAGTTTCTGTTGCATCTCTATACCGAACTGCTTCCATTTTACCTTGTCGTCTGCTTTTAACGCTTGGACGAGTTACAGCTTGTAGGGTCTCATGTGCAATCGTTTCCTCAGAATACGCCAAACTGTTGTTGCAGGAATCTGAACTTCAAAACTCGCTCTTATGGACTTTGTTCGACTGTTCACAAGTTTTCTGCAAATCTTCTCTACATTCTCTACTGGCGTTGACTTCCACCCAGATCCTTTTACTCTGCACAAGCAACCTTCTTGTTCGAACTTGTTATACCATGTCCAATTCTGCTTTCCATCTGGCCCTTTTCTTCCAAATCGTTGCGCAAATGCACGTTGCACAGTCTTATTCAACCGTATATTCCAGTTTTAGCATATTCCAGTACACAAAATGTTTTTTCTACGCTATTGTATGGCATTTTTACATCTTAAAAGAAAAACGCCTGAAAATTAAAAGATAAAATTTTATGTTGTATCTGTGTATACTGTTAAAATTTGAGATCGTGTAAACGATAATTGGCAAAGTTACAAGACTGTACAAGTGTACAATGATGTCAAATATTTTGAAACACCCGGTATATAATGTACTCAGTTGCGCCTCTATACGGCTGCATTGACACTGTCTGCTTTGTACAGCGCTGAGGAGCAACGCATTCTGCGATGGATACAGCGTTATACAAAATCAAGCATTATAATTATTAATCTTCCAATTTTTCGATGATTAAAAACGCCTACGTTGAAAAATATGATGCCTGAATTTGTGGCTACGAGCAATCTCAACACGCATCTTGTTTCCTTAGAAAAATAAATTTAAATAAAACTGAAGCAATCTAAACATACAAAACATATTTTAGCAGCTTGTAAAATTCCTTCAATCGCGAACTGTCCAAGCCCGGGCGACAGCAAATCAATGTTTGCCTGACCTAATCGGCTGATCATCGTGGTGCAGTGTCTCCCATAAGCAACATTGGCCAAGATCGTGGGGCTTTGCAAAAACAAGATCAAGGTTAAGTGAGATAAGATAACTGGATTGCTGGAGAGAAAAAATGTTGATAAAGTAGAAACATGGTTGATATAAAGCTTATTACGCATCAGGATGCTTCAAACAACTCAGAATTTCACAAACAAGTTAAACGTATGATGACTAATTTATACCAAGAAAACAGAAAAAGTTAACTGAAGTCTAGTAATCGAGCATTAACAAAACTGCACAAAAGTAAACTATCATTGTTTTTCAAGGCAACTAGCGTACCGACTTAGGCTATACTGAAAGTTACACAGCAAGCAATCGAGAAACGTAATTACGGCACTTTCGAAAAAAATAATTACAAACAGTGAGAAAAGAGCTATATTGCAACTAGTGAAACCAGAAAATAAAACCATTACATTACACCAAACAAAGTTTAACATTACGCTTAGAGGTTAAATTGTTCGTTTGTAACATGTACCATGTTTTAACTAAAAAAATTATATTTTAACATTTAACCGAAACTTATCAAAATTGCAAAATGCATTTCAACGCTGCAAATTCAAAACCATACCCCTAGACAGAAGCCTAAATTACCCTTTTTGTATTGTAGCTAGAGACTCAGAGTCTCTCAATAACCAAAAGTCTACAGTAAAAAAGATAGCCAATAATTAGCAAAACCCTACACGTTCAATAACAAACAAAACTTTTATGAAGAACATAGCACGCGTAGCAAAATAAACAAGTTCCAGTACCTAACAAGCAGCACATAGTTTACAATACGCTATTGTATAACTTTAAAGTAGTTACATTGTTACGATTACAATTCAATTAAAACAATTCACTACCATATACTTTTTCTAACTATTTTATAAAGGGGAAAAAAGTTCATTTCTGCAATACTGTACTAGAAATGCACATGGATAACTTTTATGTTCCTCAATACGTATCTTTAAAACTTCAACGTAGCTTCAAATATAAAGGTGTTGAAATTTGGAACTCAGTCCTGTTGGAAATGAGAAAAAATTCACCTAACTCATTTAAAAATTATTATAAAAATTTTCTACTATCATGTTACTAAATGTTGATGGCTTCTGGCCTATGTAGATCTCTTATTAGCTGACGCGTATTGTGTTCATTAAAGCAACTATACCGTAAACTTATGAAGAAACTGGGCGTTCTTCCCGGCTATCAGCACAAGGCTGAGCACTCACTAGTACAGCGAGAAGGTGCGATTCGCTAACCATAACGGTGTAGCTTCCACACTAGCCATTCAGACCATCCAATCAACTATATACTGTAAACTTATATTTCAAATATTTTGCTTCGCTTCTTTGATTGCTTCTTTTATGCTTAATTTGTTACCATTTCTTTTGTTGATGAGAGTGGCTGCTTGACTAGACCTTCCAGGTCACTTCGCAGCCCCCGTTGTAGTACCCACAAATTCTACGTGATCGTTTGTATTATTTGACTTTGCTTGATGAATGTGTGTATTTATACTCGCAACAAAATAAACGTCAATCAATCAAAAAAGAATGAAAAGATAAGGTTTTCGACATAGTGTGTGTGTGTGTCGACATAGTACTAGTGTGTGTATTTATACTCGCAACAAAATAAACGTCAATCAATCAAAAAAGAATGAAAAGATAAGGTTTTCGACATTAATAAAAATAGAGTAACCGGTTCCTTTCTGCGCCTTTCTTTCTAGTTCCTTTCTAGTATAGTACTTCAGCAACTATGCCCACCCAATTTATTAC
This sequence comes from Aplidium turbinatum, assembly GCF_918807975.1. NCBI lineage: Eukaryota > Metazoa > Chordata > Ascidiacea > Aplousobranchia > Polyclinidae > Aplidium > Aplidium turbinatum. The sequence continues at coordinate 438,461 of NC_137488.1, forward strand.
ACCCTGGGTAGAGCTAGTTACAGAGCTAATTATAGAGGTAGTTACACTCCTTGCATTTTGATTGCGCAACAAATGTTGATGCTTGAAAGGCAAGAAGCGAGAAAAGGTATATGTAGCATTGGGTTGTAGAAGGAAATACACACTTTTAAATAGGAAAGTTTTTTGTTTGTGTTGTACTTCATATTGTGCAATGTACATTATAATTCTTAGACACATGGATTTTCATAGATTGTTTACTGTGCACTGCACGTATGCCTGAGTTACTGGATATGTATTACAAAAACAACGTATATTTACGATGATTACAGTGAAATACAAAAACACACACAATTACAGTACATATCTGCTTGCGGTACGTATACAATTATCATATTAATATAAACTTATATAATTCAACCAAGTCAGACACAACACAAACTTTCCGAATAGTAGCACAACTCACGGTAGGAAAAGCACGATGTTGGCAGGTATTTTGCTTCCAACAAGCATGTTGACATTTGTTCCCCTTATGCAGCTTAGCTTCAGGCAGATATGTAGTTTTGTTGCAATGCAGTTCGCCTGGAACAATAAAGAAGCAATGCAGCTATGAAACGTTTGATCGTCGTCATCGTCGTGTGAGCCTCTGGGGCTGAGAGTCTATCCTTTACCGCCCCAGATTCACGATGTTCCCGGACTACACGGGAAGGCTACTAGAGAGCAGCCAGTCTTGGGTTTCATCAGCCAAGACACTCCGTTAGGTGGTTTGAAGATGATACAGTCATTGATGATGTGGTATGTTCCTCAGTACCACATTCAGAGGAGGGGAAAGAGGCCATTCCCCATTGGTGCGTGGTTGAGCGGAAAAGTCTGACATTCACAGGAGGGGGAAGAGGCCATTCCCCATTGGTGCGTGGTTGAGCGGAAAAGTCTGACGCCCGTACGAAGACGGTTGAGGTGCACCCATGCCTGTGTTGGTAGTGTCAGGCCGATGGGGCGTGTATCGCCGTCGGAGATGAACGATTGGAGTCTGGTGGTAGTTGACTTCTATTTATGGACCACATTAGCCGCAGAGATGTCTTGTTCATCAGCTTCGTTGATCAGAAGCTGAGCGGCTGGCACGAATGAGTGTCTTGTTTTCAGTTGTAGTGGAGTGGACAAGATGGTCTTGTAGTGGAGAAGATGGTTAGGCTCCAATACCCGTCAGCCGAGAGGCAGAGTGGATTCTTCGCGACGAAGCTCAGCACGTTGGATGCCAGCGAGAATGGAAAGATTGTCCAATGGTGTGGGACGCAGGCATCCGTTTGGTCAACAAAGATAAAGGGTGAGCTTTGGGATGTAGTGAAAAGTCGCACAAGGGCACATTAAAAAGTCCAATTCAAGCTAAGGATTACGAAGGATCTTCAGAATGATCCAGATATTTAGTTCCGAATATGGCGTTGTGTTGAACTAATTTCTATGACTCTTATTTCAAGTAGGCTACCACCCAATTTCTTTTGAAAGAAATTAAACTACTGAACACAAAAAATTCAAGTATAAACCAACCAGATTTGGAGTTATGTCATCTCCAAGTGCATCATCAATCATTTGAGCAAGATCAAGCACTGAGAAGAGAGGGACATTGCAAATATCTTCACATGTAAGCCCGATGGAAGCCTTGCCAAGCTCTCTAAGCAATTGTATAAAAGTTGCAATTGATTGAGTTTCGCTTTTAGTAGCACGATCGTTGCTTACTTCACAATGCAGATTTTGAAGAACGACTCACTGACTTCAACACCATTCGTCATAGCACATGACTAGGGAACTGTGTTCCGAAAGCTAATGGAATTCGCTATTACCACAGCGAACTCGCAGCATCAGGCTAAAAAAGGTTGTAAATATCTACATTGTGAAGTGTACATAATTTGTAACTCTCCCTTAATGCAGTAAAAAGAAATGAGTGCAATGACTAAACTTTGATCATTTTTATGGGAGCTAAATAAATTAAGCTTTCATTTCGATTTAATATCAATTGGGCATATTGGCAAAATTGATTCTGTTTTAAAACAGACCCAGATAACCACTTGATCTGGTCCAGATCTGGTCAGATCCATTCCACATCTGGAAAAGATCTGGATCAGATAAAGAGGTTGTTTGGGGAATCTTTTTATTTAAGTTTGTTTACTGCAGTGGATACCCATGTGGGCTGCATAGCCGAGTTGTTAGAGCCCTAGATCAACCTTCGAAAGGGTGCCGGTTGAACACCGCTTAAGAGCATGGGCTTTGCCTTTGGTAAGACACTTAAATGCCTGAAGGTTTACTTGCCTTCCGGTCCACTTAATCTAAATATTTTACCACCGGGCATAAGCCTGGGTACGACGAAAAAAAAATGCTGTGCAGAGTGTTTTGTTTGCATAATCAATTGTTTTCTAAGTGAAGCAAAGCAAAAACAACATAGATCACGATATTTGAATTAGTAGAACAAAAAATGTGCAGCTGTAGGATATGACTTGTTGGGCCGTGCAAAAATAACAAGTCACAGACTAGCTGGTATTGTTAGGGATCATAAGATGTTGATGCGATTACAGAATTACCTCTTCGTATGGTAATTTAAAATCTGTTGCTCTTTTGGTAAAAAGTAAAAATGAACTAGTTGTTGAGAACATCAAACAACTGTATGATTCTTCAAAAAAAAGGATCAAGTAAGATAAGGAAACTACTAGGACCACTGACCTGATGTCATGCATAGTGAGGTTTGTTTTATTTTTCTCTGCTTTATATTTCTCCACAATAATCATCGCCTGGTAAAAATAGCTTTATTAACAGACGTATTTATACTTATGTTTATATAATTTTAAACAAACAGCAGCAGTTTGAAGTGCTAGTGGTCTCACAAAATTCTTCCCAATATCCAAAGGAGTTCGACAGGGATGCATACTCTCACCACTATTTAATGGACAAGTAGTGAACAATATAAGATATTGTGGCTGATGTTGTGCCACTGTCATTGTGGCTGAAACCGAGAAAAAAATACAGGAAAACATAGACAAAATAAATGAAATCAGAAAAAAATACGGAATGACACTAAATTTTAAGAAAAAAACAATGTTGATAGAAAAAAGCAATGAAAATAAAAAAATTCAAAAAATTAAGCTGGAAGGAGAACAATTGGATCAGGTCACCACGTACACATACCTGGGGTCCCTCATTACACAAGATGGAAGATGCACCAATGATGTAAAACGAAGGATAGATCAAGCAAAAGCATCATTTTGGAAATATAAGGAATTTTAAGAGGTATAGATTAGCAAACAAATCTGAGACTATTATCTTGTTATATCAAACCAGTTATGTCATATAGAACTTAAATTTGAACCTCCAACAAAGAAATTCACAAAACAATTAATGGTTTTCAACTATGGAGCTGCAGAAGAATATTAAAATTATCATATAAAAACACATTACAAACGAAGCAATTAGAAAAAGAATTGTTGTTCAAGATAGATGGGCAAATGATTTAGCAAAACAAAAGATGGAGTTCGCAAAAGATATTTTGATGGTGGAAGGAAAGAGGTGTAGAGGAAGAAGACGGACTTGGAGGAGATGATGTAAAACAATGGGATGAATTGTCAAGCATCGGAAGAACGTGACGTGTGGAAGCAATTAACAGCCAGCCTTCGGCTCGGAGACGGCACATGATGATGATACGTAATTACATATAACACAACTCAACTTAAGCTAACCTGGGGTTGTGTCCAGCGCATGTTGGCAGTTGCAGTAAAGTTGAAACCAGTAAGCTGTCTTAACTTGTATGTTGGTATCCGGTCAGAGAATGGTGTCATAGAGTTTACCAATTGTTTGAAATCCATGGTATTAAAAAGCTAAAACGTAACAGCTAGTCACATAGGCGCCAACTTTTCAAAAAACCATGGAGGGCGAGAAATGTGATGACGTCATAACCTTTGTTTTCTCTTCTGTTTTTTTATCGAAAGTTTTTTATCGAACACCGTATATACTCGAGTATAGGTCGAGATGTTCGCATACGTTTATTTGCAGTGATTCAAACTTAATTTTCAAATTATATGATTTCTTGTCAATTCTAAACTTTATGCACTTGTTGAGCAATATGCAAAGCTCACGAAAGAAAACAGCAGAAAGAGCTGTTTTAAGAGATCAATTTTTTATTTTTTTGTGTGTAGGATATAATCGTTCTTATTACGTAACATTCCATGACCGTTGAAGTCGATGTCAAACCTTAGCGGCCGCATAAAACAATGACGTAAGGTTGGCTAGGTGATAATAGCGGTAAGAGACGTCATTAATGCAGGCAATATCTGCGACCAACACCTTTTCTTTTATCGGTTTTCGATTTAATTCTCACACATTGCAAACACAACAATGCGTTCTGTTGAATCATAATTAATCTCACAGCGAAAAGACCTCGTTAAAAATAGCGCGTCTAATTTACCTGGTTTACTTAATATTGCCCTACTTTGAAATTTCCTCACCGTATGTCAATGGCAATACTTAGATGAACCATCGAATGGTAGTGCCGGGAATAAGCTATTCGACTTATACACGGGAGAAGGAAATATCACCGATTTTCAGTTCAAAAGTAGGGGTTCGACTTATACACGAGATCGACCTATACTCGATTAGGCTATATGCGGTAGTGCAGGAGTGTATGAGATAAGCACTGTATTGATGTATATTAATGAAAATATTATTTTCATTAATATACATCAATACAGTGCTTATTGAAGCAAAACACGGATGACAGTTTTGAAAAATGCATGTTTTCTTTTAAGCTGTATTCACGTAATTGCTCGTTGTGTCGTAGTTTTCAACTCGATAAAGTTTGCTAAAATCGATTTCATGTTTGAAGTCGCAGAAAATCTAAGGGACGCTTGGATATCTCGTGAAATGAGAATAAACATTCAACCTCTCATTCGCTTTTTCGATACCACGCGTTTTGGCTTTGAAGTTGCTCCTCACGCGCGGGAAGATAAACAGTGTGTGACTGAGCGTCTCAGTAGAATTCACGTTCCAGAGAAAGCCATGCGATCAGCTTCTGTTTTGCGGGCAAGAACAACGTAGGCTGATTTTCGCTTTCAGCACTCTTTGAGTCCGTTCAAATGATCTAAAACTCTTTCGCGAAATATTTTATTTTTGAAACACCTTGAAATAGCCATTTTTGTTGCCCTTCAACCATAAGTTTACGAGGAGCGCCGCCCCCCGGCCCCCCCGGAAGTCGGCACGTATGGCTAGTCATTTAATATCTACACAAGCGAACTTTTCTCAAGTACTCCGTTTCCTTTCAAACGCCTAACATGGACTAAATCAAAGTGTAGGGCTTTTGTTTTTTGTTGGATTTTCATAAATCCTGACTGAAGCACATTGTCATAGGCTGCATTTTTGTTCTAGAAGGAATGAAATATTTCATTGTATTAATTGTGTTGTGGTGTTTCGACGACTACTGACATATACCTTTAGTTACGCAATCTTTTATTGTGAAATCTACTTCTAGAAAATTTTGTCTACGTGACCTTCTGGAAAATCCTTTGACTTGTTGACCAGAAGAATGAAATCTTGTGATGTAATATTAACCTAGTCTCTGGAAGCTTCTGGTCCAAGCAAACCTGTTATAAATAACCGCGCGATTTGATTACAATTATTATTAGAATTGTGTTGAGAGTTGTCTTTAGAGTTGTGTAATATGGATCATGGGGATTAGAAGTAGAAACAATCAAAACTACAACAATGGCATTCTTGTGGAAATTGACCAGCACAGTTCTGTACCAAAAAATAAGAGATGTTTTCATTATTCCTGCTGTGAGTAGGCTTCGTGTATACTCTAGTGGATTGTCTGTCGGAGCTGGAATTTTACATTTGCGTTATTAAAAGGAAAGGACTGGAGATTTGAAACCATATCAACAGATTGTAACCCTAAGGATTGATGAAGTGTATACTGCCAAAAGAATAGAATACAATAATGGTTCATTTGTTAGTCTCACAGAAGATTGTAATAAGTGGAACGGAAGGGGAAACCGCAATGAGTAAAATCGACATGTGGCATATGTGGAAAAAGAGTGATGGCAAATTCTGTTATGTGTGCAAAATGCAAGAAGTGAGTGCATGGAACATGTGCAAAGATGAAGAAAGTGACTTGCAGATCCGGAGATGGTTTTGAATGTGAAAGATGCAAGAAGATTGAAGAAGGAATGGCTGGTCCTGTTGGAAATCTGAATGACGAAGTTGAATTAGTGAATGCCTTTGCTATCTAGGAGATAGATCGAATGCAAGTGGTGGTTGTGAAGCGGCAGTAACTGCAAGAATAAGGTTTAGTTGGGTGAAATTCAGAGAGTGTCGAGAGTTGTTATATGGTAGAAGATTTCCGTTGAAAATGAGAGGAAGAATTTATACTAGTTGTGTAAGATCTGCAATGCTGTACGAAAGTGAGACATGGTGCTTACGGGAAAACGAACTGGCGATTTTAAAAAGAACTGAGAGAGCGATGGTGAGGGCAATGTGTGGTGTGAAGCTGACGAATGAGAGGAATACTGAGGAACTTGCTTGGATTGAATGAGAATGTTGATAAATTGGCGAAGGCGGATGGAGTGAAGTGGTATGGGCATGTTTTGAGAAGGGATGAAGATGATGTTTTGAGAAGAGTGCTGGAGTTGCAAGTGGAAGGTCGTAGAAAAACAAGGAAGATCCAAAAAAAACCGGAAAAGGCAAGTTGAGGAGGAAAAAAGCAAGGTGGGCTTGACAAGAGAGGACGCGTTAGACAGATTAGATTAGACAGATCGATGTAGAGGCAAGGTCTGAAAGCGACTGCGGCACTTGGAGGTGAATCCGGCCACCCTCGGTAACGGGGACATCACCAGATTAAAACTGGACGGTATCCGACGTTTTCTTCGTAAACAGTTGTTCGTAATACAATTGTTCGTAAATTAATTCTTCGTGCATGCAATTGACCGTAATACTAATTGTTCGTAAAGCAGTTACAATTCTTTACGAACAATTAATTAGGGTAGCGTATATACTAGAGATGTGCTAGAGGTGACGTGCTGTAGCCGAGCAGACAGAGTGTAGAGTCCCTGATTCAGAATGGCAGCGAAAAAGGAAAGCCAAAACTTTTGCATGGTGGCCAGCTTTATTACAAAGATTATAGTGCACTTAACACACAAGGGCAAGAAACTACTTATTGGAAATTTCAGCATTTTCAAAGGAAATGTCCTGCACGAGTAACAACAGGGGCGCCGAAACAATTTTAGACTGGAGGGCAGGATTATGAAAAAGCCAAGGGCACTTTTGTTGCTGAAAGGCCAATTTTTAAAAACTTTTAAGATAAGATCTGGCGATAATGCTCATCTATCAGCTCACTATCGAGTAATGATACAAGTGTCCGGTATACAAAGAAGGACATCATGCTATGTTATAATCATGTAACCTACTGTGTTGCAGAATTTGTGCTGTAAATATTAGTTTGAGCTCTTGATTGAAAGCTTTTGATTAATGATTTCAAAAATATTTTCATTGTCGAATATCTCGAAAACTAGAGCCAATTCGAAAAAACTAAGTGCATTTTCGGAACCAGGGGCCTTTACTTTACTGAAATACTTTAAAAAGACTCTCACCTTTATTTGTGCCAAAATTTATTTGTTGGCCTGTGTTATAATTAGGCTAAAAGCGAATAGCAGAAATTGTTATATTGCAAAATGTGTAGTAGCTTACATGACTTTAAAAGGGCACCATTGTCCCCCTGTCCCTCCATGATGCTCCCCCCTGCCCCCCGCTTTCGGCGCCCCTGAGTAACAACTGAAAAATTCTTCACAAACAATTGACCTATCACCTATTTACTATTTACGAACAATTCACTATACGAACAATTGATGTATACGGAGAAATGATTTACGAAGAATTGTTTTACGAAGACTTAATTTTACGAACAACTGCTTACGAACAATTGTTTTACAAACAACTGTTTACGAACAAATCACCTATAACCAAACTGGACTACTACTACTGCTACTACTATTGCTACTACTACAGAAGATGGTTCACCTGCGAAAACAGTGGTTGCTTTTATGGTTCAGTCATTTTGTAGTAATTACAAAGATGTGGTTTGCTTTGTGCCAGTAAACAAGCTGGACACCACTACACTTTATTTCTGGTTTAAAAAAGTGATGAAAGCTTTGAATGATATTTATCTGGTAATTTCTGTGTGCTTTGATAACCATGTATCAGTTAAAGTAGCTCATGCTTTGAAGGAAGTTTCTTTGAATCTTGGTAATGTTGCAAGAACTTCACCTCAACATGCCATGAGTAAGTATGTTGCATACAAGACAATATTGTAAAGTGTAGTGTAAGATATTGCATCTTTACAGAATAGGTTATCGCTTATCCATTAATGCTTTGACAGTATTCATTGTTCAAGCATTTCATAGGTGAAGACTTAAATAATAATATTTGAGCTAATGAGCTGATTTTTTAAGTATTTTTAGCGAATCGACTGCATTAGATCTGGAATATTATGGTAAAACATATCTTGACTTTCTTGACACAGCCAGATACATTGAATTTATGGTTAATATTTAATAGGTAATGTCTGTGATGTCATCCTTAAAACATTAGTTCCATATGCTTATTGCTTATAAATAGATACGTCACAGTATATGAGTGTATATACATTTTGAGACATCATTATACTTTTAAATATTGTTACTTGTTAGAGTTTGTGCCAAAATGTGTTTGTAAGGTGTTGTATTTAGTTAGCAAGTCTTGTTAGGTTTATAACACATGCTGCATTCCGCATAACATGTATGTCACGATTTCTTTCTATTTCTTACCAAGAAAAAGACTTGGAAAGGTTCAATGACATAGTTTAATGGGTATAACCGAAAAGCAGTCAATTAAATGATCGGATAGTTCTACCGGTAAAATGATAATGAAAACTCTTAAAGGACTTTAACGAACGGCTTCTCAAATAACTCTAATTTCGAACACAATTTATATCAGCACCAATTCTCATCTACTTGTATTCAATTACTTCAAGTCTCAATCACCAATAATTTCTGCACCAACTACCAATCCACAACTCATAACACAACTCTCATAATCAACTCATAATAATGATCAACTCCCATAATAATTACACCACTATTTATAGTTGGTTGTTCAGTCCAGTAACTTCGAGAAGGTTACGTAAGGTTACATCATAAAGAACCATTGTTCTATCAAGCAGCATTTAAATGTAAACAACAGAAGCTCAAAGAAGTTTAAAGAATGTCACGTAGGGTAGAAGATTGTTACATAATAAATATTTCGCAATCGGACATCTACTGTAAACATCCTTATGACGTCGTGACAAACGACGCTCAAAAATTATGAAAAACAACAGTACATTCCAGATTTGCATGCTTACAGATGATTCTGGAAATGCGTTACATAATACAGATTTCTCATTCAAAGGTTACTTCAGGTCAATACCCGATAATAACACATCGCTCAAAATTCCATATTTTATGAAAACAGCACTTTCTGTCAAGACGCAAAGCAGCCCGACGCGAGGCCTTGCACATTGATTGTGACAATGGATGATTTTTAGTGGTGAGAAGTAGTAGCTTTACTTGCCATAGACTGTAATTTATGCATTCAAAGAATAAACATATTGCAAAGGTAGCTTATTACTGTTGTGAAAATGTTCAGGTTGCAGCAAACATGTACTGCCCTTTGAGAACGGATAAAAATACAAAATGTAAAGTAATAAAGTAATGTAACGTAAGTACAAAATGTACAGTTTCTGTGTCGAGCAAAAGATTTTTTGAAGGCATGGAAAACATCTGGGCAGTCTGGCCATACCAAAAAAACTTTCACATCTTGCATTCAAAGCATTGAAGGAACGATTGCTTTATCCAGCTACCTTGTAAGCAACCATGGGTTTAACTACATTCTTCATGAACAATTTTCTTCTGACTCTATACAGAAGGACTTTTTGGTTGGTATCGTCAGGTGAACGGAGGCAATTTTTTATGTCGATCAATCAGCTATTTCAAGGTGAAAGAAAAATTAGATCTCTAAGTTTGCTTAAAGATGGAGCATTTCATCAATTTATGAACTCATAGCGAATGACAACTTTTCTGCAACAGAAGATCCAGATGCTGCTTCGGAAAATTTTTGGTCGAATGAATATCCTGTGGGAATGGACCTTGATGGTATTTCAGATGATGATGCGAGTGTGACATATTATCTAAGAGGTCACATGGAAAGAAGTATGTGGATGCAGAGATTTGTTGGTGAAAAGCAACAAAATTATTAATGTTTCGGATGATATTGAAGACTACAAAACAGAATTGTTGCAAAAGGATGATCGTGGTGGTCTCGCTATATTCGTCCATTGTGCCCAATCATGAGGCACGAACAAAGCTCTTTGCCTTAAAACATAAAAGGTCTGCTTTTACTCTTGCAGTCCCCGTTGTGGCATATACGTCCGAAGCACATAAAGTGCTGGTGTTGCAAAAATATTTGCCAAAAATTTTGCATTTATTCTTGAAGTACTTTTTAGCTGCTTTGCAAACAATGAATTGAAGCGATTAAACCACTGCAACATTGACGAACCAATAAAGATGTTTAGAACTGCGCGCAAACTTACAGCTAAAGGATCTAATAATAATTTTTAGGAAGAAAGCTATATTTTGGAACTATTTAGTTTTATAAAGTCGCAATTAAGGGATGACTGCTTTTCAAGTTTACAGCTATTTGGTCTGCCATATTTGCATCTATGAGCTTTAAATGCTCTTTTATATGCACTGATGCTTTCATGTCTTTAACTATTTCATCTGCGTTGAAGGTCCCTGTTTGACGCTCGGAAAACGTCTGTTTTACACGTGACGCTGTTGCCAAGGCTTTGGAACGTTACTTCTTGCTGCGGCTGAAAATTCTTGCTTTCTGTGTTATAGTGTCTAGTTTTATGTGGCTTGCTCACTTTCTAACAGGGTGTCATGTAGAACTAACACGTAAAACTATATATGAACTCATTTTGTGTAAATGATACACTTATGACTTATGCAAGCCTTCATTCAATTTGACAACTTTACCTTTGTTGTTAATTTGTTATCTTTACCAGTTTTGCTTATTTATATGAATAAACTAGCTGCGTTTTATTTGTGTATAGCTTCTGACCAATTTTAAACTGTGTTAGTGAAAAACAGATAGTAAAAACGTCAACTTAAAAAAAACTGCTATGACACTCCAGTTGTGCACCTTCATTTTCAGTGAGCAATCCCTTACTTCTACCATCCCTAGTAGAACTATTCGACCAATTCTTTAACGTTTGATGTCCCAATAAACTGCGTCATCAATCTTTCCAAAGTCTCTTTACGTGTAAGAACTAGAAAGAATTGTGACACACATACACTGCTGAGTGCAACTATGTTTAACGAGCAGAAGTAGCAATATGGGTCTCAAGTTTAGTTTTACTGTTCGAGGGTTTGGGAAATACGATGCAGTTAAATATTATACTGAATATAGTTGAGGATACGAAATGAAATTACGAATTGAATACTTGTTTGTCTCTGGCTGCATAAATAACTCCAGGATTGAACAAGAAGCAGAAGAAAAGGAGTTATGTAAACTTTAAACTACTGGAGGTATTTACAAAAATAACTATTTTTTTAAATTGGGAAAGTTCTCAAACTAACCTTTTCAATGGAAAATGAAAGACAAACCAATGCCAATAATTGCTTTCACTAGATCTAAAACTTGTTGGCAATTGATCTGATAAAAAAGAAAACATTGTGGATAGCAGCTAGACAAGCAACAGCTGGTGTGTACAATGGTAATAGGTATAGTATTGTTATTTCTTTAGTGCTATGGTGCTTTTGATTCGGGCAATCCGATAAATCAGTCAAAAAAACTTCCATCCGAGGCATTGGTGTTCAAATTAAGCCGCACTTTTTGAACGTAATAGGCTATACATGTTTTAAAGTGTCAGTTCTTCTTGAAAAATTTATCGAAGTGTTCAAACCATTTCTTGATAAGCATTGAAATAATTCAAATATTGTTTTTACAACAGAATCTTGTGCAAAACAATCTAAAATTTCACAAGGTGTTGCAAGTGATAATTCGCATTTAGAACTGTGACTTTTTCAGGGGCATTAGTGAACGTTCTGCCATGTTGTAATCAATACTTGATGTACCTGAAGAAGTCAGTAGCAAGCAACCCGGCATCAACCAGAGAGGGGCAGTAGCGTGCTACTTCTGTAGCGCCGTTACATTTTTGTTGGAGTAGCGGCACTACTTTTGTTTCAATGTAGCAGTAGCAGAGAGACGCATATTTCTTTCAGTGGCACTCCTGCTACCCGCTACTTTATAATTTAAAGAGAAAAAAATGACTTGTTTTTGCATTTTTTTATGGAAACAACGCGTGAAAACATCAAGACAAAAATCGTTCGACCATTGCGGGAAACATCAAGCCACGTTGATATTGACAAAAGTGACACCAACACCAGTCACGATTCCGAAGATGAATTTTTTGGTGTGTTGGAGCCATCGCATGAAACGTTGACATGAGGAAAAAAGTCAATTGTGGAGGCTTTTTTTCAGACACAAGCAAGTCCTTGAGCTTTCCTAGTGCCGATTTATAACTTTTCTTTATTAAATAGGCTACAACACGCCCATTTCTTCCAGTGCTGCAAAGAGATTTTTCTCCGTTGGAAAAGACGTGCTGAAGTCAAAACAGCCAAGAATCAGCAGCTCGCACTTTGAAATGCTCGTGGTTTTGAAAGATTTGTAACAGTAAACTACACTTAGAACGTGTTTTCTATAACGACGTGGAAATGCAGTGTAAACGATTGATATCAATCGTTTTCAAGATCGTTTTGATGTCACAAAGTACATCCTGTGACAGTTTAATGAAGATAAAATTAGTGGGAGAATTAGCAGCAGCGCGCGCTACTTTAACCTGAGTAGCTACTTTTAAAGGGTACTTTTAAAGTAGCATATGCCCATGTCACAATCAATGTGTAAGGCCTCGCGTCGGGCTGCTTTGCGTCTTGACAGAATGTGCTGTTTTCATTATGGAATTTTGAGCGATGTGTTATTATCGAGTATTGACCTGAAGTAACCTTTGAATGAGAAATCTGTATTATGTAACGCATTTCCAGAATCGTCTGTAAGCATGCAAATCTGGAATGTTCTGTTGTTTTTCATAATTTCTGAGCGTCGTTTGTCATGACGTCATAAGGATGTTTACAGTAGATGTCCGAATGCGAAATCGTTATTATGTAAGAATCTTCTTGCGAACGTCACATTCTTTAGACTTCTTTAAGCTTCTGCTTGTTGACATTTATTGCAACTTGACAGAACAATGTGACATTACGTAACCTTCTCGACGTTACTAGACCGAAGCAACCTTCTATAAATAGTGGTGTAATTTGCGTAATGATTATTATGAGATTATTATGAGTTGATTATGAGAGTTGTGTTATGAGTTGTGGATTGGTAGTTGGTGCAGAAATTATTGGTGATTGAGACTTGAAGTAATTGAATACAAGTAGATGAAAATTGGTGCTGATATAAATTGTGTTCGAAATTAGAGTTATTTGAGAAGCCGTTCGTTAAAGTCCTTCAAGAAGTTAGAATATCATTTCACTAGTAGAACTATCCGTGAATTTAATTGACTGCTTTTCGGTTATAACCCATTAAACTACGTCATCGAACCTTTCCAAGTCTTTTTCCTGGTAAGAGATAGAAAGAAATTGTGACATTCTGGGGGCTCGTCCGGGATATAACCGAAAAAGAATAAAAAACCGAAGAATACCGAAGGATTTATTGAAAGAATAATAAATTAACAACAAGCTGTCAAAATGGCGGATACTGTCAAACATGAGATGATTGAAGACTTACGGAGCATGGCTGAACGAATGGGGCTGAGTGACAATGAGAAGTCTCAGTTTGTGATGGAAGAGTATCACAAGATAATGGCCCAAAAAGCTCAGCGAGAAGCTGACGAAAGAGAACATAGAAGAGCTGCTCGTGAAATAAGGAAAGCAGAACTTGAAGCTGAAGAAAAACGAGCACAACTTGAAGCTGAAGAGAAGCGAGCACAACTTGAAGCTGAAGAGAAGCGAGCACAACGCGAAGCAGAAGCTGAAGAGAAGCGAGCACAACGCGAAGCAGAAGAGAAACGAGCACAGCGTGAAGCAGAAGCTGAAGAAAGAAGAGCGCAATATGAATTGGAAAAGATAAGACGATTTAGAAAGACAAAAGCTGGATATTGGTGAGCGATCTAATTCTACTAACGATAATGCTCGAGATGTTATTGTGGCGCAAGTTAGACGTCCAGATTTGCCATCATTTGTTGAAGAAAAAGATGAGTTGGATAGTTATTTGTTAAGATTTGAAAGATATACTACAATAGCCAAATTGGAGAAGTCGACGTGGGCTACCCAGCTAAGCATGTTATTATCGGGACAAGCTCTTGATGTATATTCAAGACTTTCGCAAGAAGAGGCCATGAACTACGACAGATTGAAGTTGGCTCTGTTAAAGCGATACAATTTTACCGAGCATGGATACTGTCAAAGATTCCGTGAGGCAAAGCCTGAACGACACGAAAGCCCAGGTCAATTTATTGAACGTTTAAGAAACCTTTTGTTAAAATGGTTTGAACTTTCGGGGGCCGATCAATCATTGGACGGATTGGCAAACCTTATAGTTAAGGAACAATTCACAGATTCATGTTCAAAAGATCTGTCTGTTTATTTAATGGAGAGAAGTCCAAAGACTCTAGAAGACATAGCCAGTGTGGCAGAACAGTATTTAGTTGCCCGTGATGAGAAGTTGTTGACCGAAGAGATGATGTCATTCGATGATGACGAGGAGCAAACAAATAATTTTAAAGGAGGTGCTGTTCCAAGAGAAGTGCGTTGTTTTAATTGTAATGGCTTAGGTCATAAGGCTGTTAACTGCCGGAAGAAGACTAACAAAAATCATCAGGAATCGAGAAAGTGGTGCAATCGTTGCAATAGGCAAGGACACGAAGCGAAGGAATGCAAGGACAAGTCGTTTTCCCTATCCAATCAGTCAGGAAAAGATAAAGACACGGACGTTTATTGATGCGGTTGTGCGTTAATGACTCCTGAACCCACGCCTGAGGGGGAGAGACCAGATGAAGATGATCAGGTATTATTTCTTCGCAGGCATCTTTTTTTGTCTTCTTTCCCGTTTTCTTCTTTAACTGATCATCTTCATTACCTGCCAGTAGTGAATGGAACAGTTGGAAACAAAAAGGTAAAAGTTTTACGTGATTCTGGTTCTACGGGTATAATGGTGAAGAGAGATTTGGTTAAAGAAAGTCAGTTAACGGGAAAAACTGGAATTGTGATGTCGATAAATAATACTTCAATCCAAGGACCGTTAGCGAGGATAAATATCGACACTCCGTATTGTAGTGAGACTGTGAAAGCATTATGTTTACAAAATCCTTTAGTTGGTCTTATAATCGGAAATGTTATTGAGCGAGATTCTGAAGTTACTTGTTATTCTTGTGGCAACAATGGTCACTTTGCTCGAGATTGTTCTGCAGATAATCAGCGACAATCTCACGATCACGGATACTACAAGCGCGAAGAACCGAGGAGAGGAGGCAGGCGACGACCATTTGGAGTTTGCTATAGATGCGGTAGACGCGGACACTTCGCCAGGGAGTGCGTTGCTGACGGCGGACATTCGGAAAACAGACGTTGCCGTGACAACCATTGTTACCGATGTGGAGAGATTGGACACATAGCCAGGAGCTGCTCTTTTGATGAAAAGGCTTGCTACAACTGTCACAGAGATGGTCATCTGGCCAAGGACTGTCCGGAGAGGAAGTGTTTCCGATGTAAGAAGATGGGTCATCTTGCTCGCCGGTGCACTGAAGTCATTGAGGACGGTGGAAGCTTTCGCAGTGAACGTGACTATTGTTTTGAGAAAAGCTGTCGTTGGTAGATCATGCAACGATGGACTAATGAGAATTGACTTATCAAGTAACTAATTGTTTTGTAATGTGTATTGTATTGATTGTGTTGTTATATTGTTTGCAACAATATTCTAAGGGGGGGGGCGTATGTCACAATCAATGTGTAAGGCCTCGCGTCGGGCTGCTTTGCGTCTTGACAGAATGTGCTGTTTTCATTATGGAATTTTGAGCGATGTGTTATTATCGGGTATTGACCTGAAGTAACCTTTGAATGAGAAATCTGTATTATGTAACGCATTTCCAGAATCGTCTGTAAGCATGCAAATCTGGAATGTTCTGTTGTTTTTCATAATTTCTGAGCGTCGTTTGTCATGACGTCATAAGGATGTTTACAGTAGATGTCCGATTGCGAAATCGTTATTATGTAAGAATCTTCTTGCGAACGTGACATTCTTTAGACTTCTTTAAGCTTCTGCTTGTTGACATTTATTGCAACTTGACAGAACAATGTGACATTACGTAACCTTCTCGATGTTACTAGACCGAAGCAACCTTCTATAAATAGTGGTGTAATTTGCGTAATGATTATTATGAGATTATTATGAGTTGATTATGAGAGTTGTGTTATGAGTTGTGGATTGGTAGTTGGTGCAGAAATTATTGGTGATTGAGACTTGAAGTAATTGAATACAAGTAGATGAGAATTGGTGCTGATATAAATTGTGTTCGAAATTAGAGTTAAAAGAGAAGCTAAAGTCCTTCAAGAAGTTAGAATATCATTTCACTAGTAGAACTATCCGTGAATTTAATTGACTGCTTTTCGGTTATAACCTATTAAACTACGTCATCGAACCTTTCCAAGTCTTTTTCCTGGTAAGAGATAGAAAGAAATCGTGACAGCCAGCCTCTGGCATGAACTCATATTTTCGTTTGAACTTTAAGCACAGTACAGAAAAATTTGTTCTGGACTTGAAAACTTGATCAGTTAGATTAAGTTCACAAATTTAGCAAATTTAAATTTCAGTTTGAGTTTAATTTTAATATTTTTCGCAAATTCAAAGTTCGACTTTGTATATTTCAGTAATTTCGATTGATTTTAACTTTGTATTTAGCAAGATGTAAAGTTTTTCGGATCAGTCTTGAGTGTTTGTGGATCATTTTTTACCTCTAAACTTCAATATGAGTAATTTACTGTTTATAGCAAGGGAAGAGGCGCGACAAAGCGAACATACTAACTTCAAATCAAGCTATATTTGAACAAAGAAATAAAAGATTATTATGGATCTATAGGGCTGATTGAGTTCATAATGTTACCTAACGACACCTGCCAACAGTCTAAAATCTATCTATATATTTTTTATTTAGGCTATTTACAAAATATAATTATCACAATATCACATATGTATGTTTTTCCCTAGCAAAACAGACGTGGTATGAACGTTTTTCCCACGTATTTCGGTTTGATAACACTAGCCGACAAAAAAAAATTTTTTTTTTTGGTGCCGAAGATATTTCAACTGTTTTTAGCTAATTTGAGGTCGCTGATTTCGAAAACACAGTCAGTTTTTGTCTATCAGGTCTAGTTTTCTAGTTACGGTGATTCCACTGCATGCGTGCACTTATGCATAATTGCTCATGTAAAATCTATCCACCAGACAAATATATTGTCAAAAGACATAATCAATTTCAGCAAGCCAACAAAGAACTTGAAAACGTAGGATTAATAGGTATGGTAGCTTCTTATTCTTCACCTTGCTTAAGTGTCTGCCATAAACTTGCGTTAAGAGATTTACGAGAGTGAACTGCAAAAGCATCTTCACTGTCAGAAAGTAAATCCAATTGTTGCAAACCTTCAAAATCAGGAACAGGAAGTTTTTCTCTGTGTAGCACTGGCCTGATTGCTGAAGCTAGGTTTGGATATTGCAAGGAAGTCCTATTTTTCCTGTTTATGTCTTTTATGTTTACTGCACAAAAATAGTAGTCGCTTTTATGATCTTTTGGTTCACGCCACACCATTGGAATAGCAAACCTTAATCCTTTTTTGTTCGTCCATTGATGTAAATGATCTTTGAAAGTTTTGCAAATAATGTGGAGAGCCCAAGACTTATCTTGATCCCCCAACTTCACTTTAAAGTAGCCTAAGCAAGAGAAGCACGCTTTACAAAATCATCGATTGGTTTTCTGTTAGGCTCTAGTGCAGGGGTGGGGAACCTTTTTAGTATTGTGGGCCACATAAAATGAGAAATAACACAGGTGGGCCACTAAAAATTTCGAAATTTTATTTACAGATAAAAAATGCAGCGAAAACAGTTAGTAGACAATGATTTATTTCCCTTTCCAAGATAGTGGGATGGCTGAAAATTTTTATTTTTTGTGAGTCGTGTGATATCTGCTGACACGGAAGATGTTGCAACTCTTAAGTGTAACTCAACTCTTAATTGCAATTCTTAATCTTCTATGATGAATTAACTAGTCATAGAAGGGCATTCGCAATATACCAAGAATGCACACCCTACTCTTTTTTGAGCTGTTGTTGCAATATATTTTGGGTAAAGAAATTTTGACGCGGGTCACATGGAACAGTCACGAGGGCTGCATTCGGCCCGCAGGTTTCCCACCCCTGCTCTAGTGTGTAATCACCACAGATGTTGCAGAAAATATTTGTGTTACTGCGACAACGTCTTCTTGATGTTGTAACCATAAGCGCGCTAGATTCCACCCCCCCCTCCAAAAAAGCACCATTATGCTGTTTTGATTTGCACCTACTAGCATTTAACACAGAAAACAATTGTCTTGGCATTGTCTGCTTTCATTGTTTGTTTTAAGATATAATGCAAGAGTAATAATAAAGGTTGTAATCCCATAATGACAGCATTAAAACTATTGTATTTGTGCTACTTTGTAGGGAAAATACAGTAAAAGAGTCAAAATCACCGTACCGTAACTTAAAAAAGTTGACCTGATGGAAAAAAAACTGATGGCATTTTCGGAATCAGCGCCCCAAAGTTAGTCTAAATCTGTTCAAAAACTGCCGGCACCAAAAATTGTGTCGGCCAGTGTAATCAATTAGTTGTTTAGATCAAGGGATGTATTAATTTTTCTAACCCTAACCATTTTGCTTCTAAGCATTTTGAGTTATGTTCTATAGCAATAAGTACACCCATTTGGAGCAATTTCAAAGTAGTAATTTCAAACAGTGCAATGTAGCCTACTACAGCTTATAACTTAACTTGTATTGGGTAATTGAATGTATTCACAAAGTTACCGGCCCTTCCGCATTGCAGCAGACAACCTTAAATAAATGTTACGAAAACCAGGGATTTCTACAAGTTCAGAATATGAAACTGAACGCTCAAAGCAAGGTGTGTAGAATAAAGGAGTTGCCAAATATTTTTTTTAGCCACAATGTTGTTTTTACCAACGCAGAATTAAGCTAATACATGTTTAGTGAACCTATCTCAGAATCTGCAAAGTATTGTGTGGGGTGAACTTAGCTCATATAATTTTAGAAAAAAAAACAACATTTCATTTGTAGCTATAGTTTTCCAAAAATCAATTGTTTGCTTTGCCCCGCCTCCCTCAACTATTTATAACATCAATTAAAAACACTGTTCTTATATAGTTTTTACGGTTACAAATACAAAGTTTAATACAGCATTAATTTCTGGATTAGTTACTTCAAATGGCAAATAGTGTTGAATTATTGAACTCAAATTCTATTAATTTTTCTTTCAAGATAAAGGATTTTTATTTTTTAAATTAAAGTTTGGTCAAAAATGAAAGTCCATTTCAAGGGGATCTAAAGACAACTTTTACAAACAAACCTTGTTAAGAATGTGACTTTGTCTCAATGGAGAAAACTGCTGCAGCAGCACAGGCCTGTCTCGAAGAAGGTCATTCAACAAGCTTGCTTTGACAGAACTGATGTTAAGTGCAACCACGAGGCTTCCAAGATCACCAAGACCAGCTACTGTATCAATCTGAATGTATAAAGAAAGTTCATAAATCAAACATATAAAATATTTCTTCATCTCATAGTAATTAAACATATGGCTTGGATTAAAAACAAACCTTTGTCACAATGAACTTATTTTTTGATCATCGTGGACTACAGTAATCGATGTTTCAATTTTTAAACATTCGAAAGGATCAAATCTTTAAATGGGTCGGACCTATAAGTCAGGCTAAGTTTTTAGATCGGGTTCAAAATTACGGTTGAAACAGAATGGGTTGGCAGCATAAGATAGAATTCGAAACCACTTAGTCAAAAATGCAAATAGTTGCCACACTTTTAATATACAAAAGTATGGCAACGCCCTACTGTTTGTCATTCATTGATCCAATTTTATGATTTGCATTGATGGGACTATGGAATGGAATAGTGCTTTGGGAGATTTTTACTGAATACCTACCTTTACCGATTGATTCATTTAAAATTTTCGGTTTCAAACTTATTTCGGATTTCAAGCAAACTTTTCAGTTTTACACCAAATGAAATCGCTGAGTTAAACACATACCTCATGCCCCGCATCTAACACCTTCTTCAGGATCAACCGTCTCTAAAACATAAATGTCACCTGCTTTGAATTTTACGTGTATAAGGGTCATTAGTTGTAATAAGCAACACTGTTATCATACACGTACAGCAACATTGACATGTAAACGGATATTAGTATCTGTTGTAAATAAAAACTCGGACAAATGTAAAATAACACTTAAAGTATATTCTGAAACGTATATTAAAGGTCCCTTCGAAAATGGATATTCTATAAATGGCTTCAACTAACCGAATTAATTTATTTTAGGCTAAATTGTCCTGTCCTGAACATGGCGACCTATACCTATAGGCTACACATGCCATGCCAACGCACAAGCTTTAAATTTGACTGGAGGCCAATCTGCTACACTTGATAGCAGTCAAAATTGCCAACATAAGATGGTATTTTGAGTAAAAGTTTGTAAGGCAAGAAGTTTGAGTAGTAGTTAATAAATATAGTCTTTGCACAATTATATTTAATATGATTTTAAGCTACCTTTTTGCTATTATTACCAAACAATAATTTTATATTCTCAAAACTATCATTTCAAAGGGATATAAAGTAAATTTACGTCAGAGTTCAAAAGCGAAATTATATCGGCCTTCAATTTGCACTTTGTCAAGGCCTGTGTATTGTTGTATATATCAATTACTATAACAAGTCTGGTGTCAGCAGTACACCATGCTGCTTTCCAAGTATCATCCATCCAGCATAATGCATCGATGTTGTGATCGCTAGATGATTGTGTCAGTTTAACCCCAACTGATACAAATGTGCCTCAAATTCAGTTGCTGGAGAAATTCTTGAGGTGGCATGTAGAGTAATTTGCTGTTTGTATTGACGGAGTGACGTTTCCGTTTGTTGCCTACTAATTATTCCATCCACTAGGTGCCGCTGAATGGTGATAATATACAGCAATCATTTCCGAGTAATCTGCTGTCTTGGAAATGATTGCTGTATATTATTACTATTGAGCGGCACCTATTGAATGGAATACTTAATAAGCAACAAACGGAAACATCACTTTGTCAATCTCGGCGACCGAGCCTGCATCAGTGGTTTAATGAGTCTACATTCTACAAGTATGCAAAACTGCCAAAATTACGCTTTTAATGCCGCCCTCTCAGTCCGAGGATAAAAAATCCAACACAAAAAGGGGCCCTCAAAGACATTAATAAGTCCCCAATTTAAAAAGCACCAAACCGGATGCATGGTATTGATCAAAGCTACTTTGACTTGGTTTTCCACTACTTGCGCTTAAATAAAAAAATCTGTCTGATAGAAAAGAAGACTAGTCTTCAGAAATAAAACGTCCCTTTCTTTAACATGTAGTAGATAGTTTGATAACGTCTGTACATCAACTAATTCTCATACTTCTTGTATATGCCAGTGTTCATAGCCAGAATATGATAACTATATTCAGCCTTCATTAACCATACCGGTTCTCAATTGTGAAAAAGTGCGGCTACTTTCGAAAGAATTTGCATTGGAAACAAACCACATAAAAGCAAGCAAGCTAACAATATCTTGCATAACCGCTACTCAGATACTATAATATTAGCTGTTAACCTGCTGCATAGACAGCTTGTTGTTTCTGCTGATCAACTTGAGTGAATTGCGTAGAACATTTTCTTGAATGTCTTCTATTTCCGATGCTCGCAGCCCATCAAGAGCTTCTGCCACCGTCAGGGGAAGCTCTCCTGATATCGTTTCCAGCTTGTTCTTGACGGCTGGTCTAGTCCAGTTGTAATTACTCTGTCAATTTCATAACATATGTTCAATGGGCCATTGTTACAATATAGCGGTTACAGTTAGTTTATTTGTAAATGAGAGTACAAATATTAAGAGTTTCGGCCATAGTGAAACAACAACAAAAAACAAACCGACAATAAAATATGGAAAAGTATTAACAATTACCAACAATCAAAAATAAGCATGCAGCAACAAGTTGAGGAGAATGAGAGTGTCACAATTAATATGCATAATCTAGGGGACAGATTAAGTTCTGTGTCCTTAACGCATGATAATTCAATTGTATCAATTTTACTTGTTCTGTGGCCGATGAGTCCTAAGATATTCATTTAGCCCAAACGTTGTGCGATTGTTTTTGCTAAAGTCATTTCTAGAAACTTCGACACTTTTTATATTTCTAGAAAATTCTCCTGAACGTGCAAAATTTATTTGATATAAATCGATCATCTCATCATCAACGTTACTCCACTGAAACAGCTTTGCTAAAAATTTATAATGATATTGCCATTGCACGGCACTGTAATCATAACGTTGTTCTACTTTCTCTTGATCTTTCAGGTGGTTTTGATACCATTGATCACAAAATTCTTCTAAATCGTCTCAATTCAGATTTTGGCATTACATGAATGGCACTTGATTGGTTCTCTTTTTATCTTTATGATCGAACTCAGTCTGTAGCAATTGAAAACTCAATGTCTTCTGCAACACTTCTTTCTTCTGGAGTTGCTCAAGGTTCTGTTCTCGGCCCTGTCCTGTTTTGCCTCTACGTAAAACCTCTGTTTGACATCATAAAGCGACATGGGCTTTCATGCCAGTCATATGCTGATGATATGCAATTGTATGTTACTGATGAAGATTCATTGTCTTATATTAAACCTTTTTGCTGATGGCAAGTGAAGTGACCCTTTTTGCTGATGACACCAATATAACCATGTCCAACATAAATCTTTCTTCTCTAGAAAAAACTATCAATATAAAATTGATCAAAATTGACAACTGAATGAAAATGAACAAACTCTCTAAACTACAACAAAACTGAGTACATGATACTAACTAAACAAAAGCTTGGTGCAAAAATGCATGTGACAATAAATGGAAATGAATTAGAAAGAAAAAAATTGTATTAAACATCTTGGTGTATTAATTAACGACTTTCTCAACTGGAAATGTGATATTCAAAATGTATGTAAAAAAAACTTGGTAGAGGTTCCTGGGCCATTCTGAAGCTTAGAAATTATGTGGTCACTAACACACAAAAAATTGTATATTACAGTCTTATTTATTTTCATCTTCAATACTGTGTATTACAGTCTTATTTATTTTCGTCTTCAATACTGCAAATCCAACTGGGGTGAAGCTTGTGACAATGCACTGGATCAATTAGCGTAATTAAGCTACATAAAAGTTGAAAAAAATTGCTTGGTTTGTATCTGAATATTTTCTGCAATGTTCATTGTTCAATCAATTACAGAGATTTTTTTGCAAGTGAAGTTTCATCGGTTCTTTCTTCGCATGATGTATAAACATCACTGTGGCAACGTTTGTGTAGGAAGCCTGACATGTAGCGGTGAATTTTATCGCAGTTTCATCATCATCATCAGGTTTTGTTTTTAGCGTGCAAGATTTGCGGGGAATTTCTAGACTCGTGGGGCCACTCCAAATGACTGGCTAGCTGCACGCATGGTAGATTGTACATCGGCTTTCCACTTCTCATGGTCACAAGAGTCGGATCCCAATAAATTCCATTCTCTACAATCTTTTAGTGTTATTGCTTCCCAAGTTAATTTTGGCCGACCAACCCCACGTCTTCCAGGAATTTGTATACTGCGAACCACCTTCTCAGTTTGAAGATTTGATTTCAGTTTGAAGTTTAACGATTTTTTTTCAGATGTACAAACGGAACGGGAAAAAAATTTAAAAAAACGCAAAATTTTTATAGTTTGTCAGAAATTTTAGTCATTTAAAGCATTTTCAATGACAAAATTTGTAAACATGTTTCAACAGGCTGTTAAAAATGCAACGACTTTTGTGTTTTGATTATTTTCTGGCAGTTACTGTTCTCAAAATACAGTAGTTCAAAATCAAAGCCTTGCTGAAGCTAAATTCTAAATAAAAAGCGTGACAGTTAAAAGGAGGCTACCCCAGCGAATGCTGAATTATCTTCAATTAAATTAAATCAACAGTATCCGCTGGTGGTAGCCTTTACTATTTCTGAGGTTCTTTTTTGCAGACAGTATTAAGGTAACAATATTCTATACCTTTTCAAGTATTATCGATTTATTATTTTTTTATGTTTTTCAGTTGCTTCTGATGATCTTATTGAGGTGAAACAGGCTGTTAAGGTTTATGGTGAATAGTAACTATATTTGATGTAGATATGCAGCGATGGTGTGTAGTAGAGATTTTATGATAGTAGACATGTGGAGGCAGGGTGTGAAAGTGATTCCGGCACTTGGAGGTGGATCCGACAACCGTCGGTATCGAGGACATCACCGAATTAAAACTGGCTTACTACAACTTGCTTATTTTGAGCACTGGAGTAATGCAAATACCAACCATCATGCCAGCTCTCTTCCGCTCGATGTCAACGAAGCTTGAAGAGCACACTTCCTTTTTCTCTTCATTTCGTTTCTTCTCGCAAGCCTAAAAATATATAAGTCGAGTATAAAAATGACAGAAAAACAACTTCAATCAGAATAACAAACTCATATAATTACTTTCAGTTTTTCAAGGCTTTTTTCGCTACGTTCAGTGATGCATTTGTTGATCCAATTTGTCTTAAAATCTCCCAACATATCTGCTGAAACAAGTGACTTCAATTTGACTGGGGGAATTCCACAGATGAGCTGGCCGAGGCTGCAAGATATTTTATCTTTCTTTAGCATAAAATAAATAAATCAACTAGATATTGCGTTTTCGGCAACATAGTATGCTAGCCCGTGTCAAGAATCTGAACAATATACACATACATGAAATAAGAAATGCGGAAACTGAACTAGGTTAAACATGGTAAAAGAGATAAGAAACATCGCGCCTTTACTGACAACCGGTAACCGCGGTAACCAGTTGCCAATAAAGGCGACCGACATTGCCATTAAAAGGTAACCTTCCGCAACCGCGGTCATGAGTATAATATGTGTGTGATGAGTGCCCTGTTGTATGCAAGTGAAACCTGGCACATCATTGTCAAAGAGCAAAATCGACTATGTCACAACGACAATACCATGGTATGATGGATCCGTTGCAAGCACTTTTCTGACCGAGTGATGATGGAAAGGGGAACCCTTGCTATACGGGAAACAAGAGGCGTTAAATCGTAGATAGATAGTAGACTACGATAAATGGTATTAATACCACAAATCAGTGCTCAATGCTAACCTGAGCTACATAGATAGAGATGGCATAGCGACAATTGCAGGATTTTATGAGCATATAGCTTCGTGAATTTTTAAAGGTTTCCACGAGAATTCCTCGTTCTTAGAGAAATTGATTTTTTTGCTTCAGTATATTGATGCGTCATTGTAAATTGTAGATCACAGTGGATTAATAGAGTCCATGTTCGGGCTACAAGATCAAGCTTCATGAGTTCATTCCAAGAAACCTTTGGTCTGCTTTTACCCCGCTGTGGTACAATGTTTATGCTTCTGGCCTATGTATCCTTGAGCTGCGTTCAATGTATCCAGACCATCTCAGTCTGATGTTTCTTCCTGTTTCACTTAGACATACCGAACAAAGATGCTTTTCTGCTCTTCTTAGAAAGTTCTGGTTGAGACCAGAAATCAATACTTTGACCTTTCCCATGTTCACTCTTTAGGCCTTTTGCTTTCATGTCTTTCTCCTAGGTAGTGATTCTCTCAGCTAGTAGGGGAAGGTATGGACCCATGACTATACCTGACCCATGAACCACCCCCTTCCAAATTCGAATAAAACCTTATAGTAGATTTTTTATCAACTAAATAAGTTGCATTTAGTTCAATTGTATTTCTTGGAAAGTTCTGGATGGAATCTTTTAAAATTTTGCAAGTTAGAGGGTGGGGAGTGATTTTGAGGTGTTTTAGTAAAATTTCTCGTTTGCGTTTGGAGCTTTATAGAAACTTAAATACAGCTAGCATCGAGATATAAAATTCAGAAATTGTAATGGGCTATATAGTGCAGGATTTAGTACAGTTCATTTAGACTTTACTTCATTCTAATTAAGTAAAGCTAAGGTGGAACTTTGTCACCAACAGTTCTGACCGATGATCGACCAAAAGTGTTGTCCCTTGAACCACATAGTTCATGGGTTAGCACAATGCCTAATTGAGGGACAATAAACATGTTTCATTTATTTTTTATTTTAGAAATTATTGTGTATTGTAAGTAGAGTGTAAAGTGTTATAAAATGACTAGCGAAGCTGGTAATGCCTTATCAATTGTTTTTGTCCTCCCCCCACCACTTGCAGGAACGACAAAACAAACAGTCGACATTAAAAAGTTTTGAACCGACTTTTCGAAGTTTAATATTGCTTAATCTATTTTTGCAAACTGTTAGCAGCAGTGTGCGCATTTGACAGTGTATTTATTGTATCATAAAAGTTTGCTCTAAACATCTTTAAGGTCAAACTTATCAGAGTGGTTCAAGGGTCCATACCCGGTGGTTCAAGGGTCCAAACGCGTTTTGCACCCTTGAACCACTCCGATCACTGTCAATGTTGTCAAATATTTTTGTTGATCCTATAATTATATGTGGTTGAATTTTTTACACAATATACTGAAGTGATCACACTATGTTATGTGGAAGTTTCGTCATCATAGAGTGATTAGTTAACCAACTATAGCTTTTAATGTGAAAAAGTGGCTCATCAGTCCATACCTTCCCCTACCCATAATAAGGACCCATCGTAAACTGCAGAGTGCGTCAGTGTACAACACTTCAGCAGCTCCCAACGGCAACCAGTGCGCATTGGAAATGACAGGGTTTCCGGAATGATGTTGGAGAAGTGGGCTCAGTACAGAGCTCTGATGCGCATGTACTGCTACTTTGAAAGAGTTGTTGTACTGTATATGTCTTCAACACAAACACAGTCCCTAGTGCCTAAGTAGGCTACATTGATCGTGCTGTCTGTACTAGCCATTCCACAACACTCAGCTTAGCTTCCGCTTGTCTCACTAAATAACCTTTCTTGGCATTAAATCAAAAAGTTTTCCGATGTCTAAAAAAGCCATATAAAAGGTTTCAGCAAATGGAACCTGAGAAGCAGAAAACTTGTTTAACTATGAACCCTATCAGTGGGAAAACCTTGCTGAAAATAACCTAAACACCTTACTAATTTTATTACAAACTATACTGAGTTAGCCTATTGGCACTGTTTTAACATAAAATAAACAATATATCTTCCACTGATCAATAAAGTTTGAGTTTCTGAGAAAGTGTGGCTGTGGGAACAAGACTTTTAAAAATTTCTTAAACAATTGTTCATTATTCTGCAGTAAATAGAAAATAGATTGTCCATAAAAAAATAAAATAATCGTCAAGAATACAATCACTTACTTTTTTAGGTATTCTCTCGTAGATGCATCAGATGATGAAATATTGAGCTTGTCAATTATTACATCCACTATAGCTTTTAGTTTTTCTGGATTCATACTATTCATTGAGACAAAGTGGCCGCCATTGACTAATTCAACAACCTGGATAATTTTTGACAATTGGTCATGTAGTAATTTTTCATTACAACTGTACCACATCATTTTAAAATCTTAGAGGCACGAACTAGCTATTGTATCACCATTTTGCTCATTAAATTTAATTGGCTAAGGAATTAACCTCGAATTTGAACCGCCTTTAACTTTTTATACAAGTAACACAAGCCAAGTTACAATTCTCAAATCATTCTTGTTTCAATTTTAGGGTTTCTAAGGTTTGTATAACTAATATTCAAACAAAAAAGGTAAAAATTCTGATACAGCATTTACTCATTAATTAGATCACGAGATCCTTTTCACAACCAAACAATGGAGAACTATAATCTAAAAAATAAATGTAAATAATATTAGACGGATATATAAGTTATCATTATGGTGGAAATACAATGCTACCACTCTCTGCTTTATCTACATCAGGGGTCACCAAACTTTTTCTCTGAGGGCCGGATTGCTGCGAGATTAACAGCTGCGGGCCAGATGCAAATTGCGAAAAGATATACAGCTACTTGGAATCTCCATTGACTTGAATTGAGCACAATAAATAACAAAGTCAGCGGTGGAATAGCAAAATTGTGATGAAAATCGAAAGGTTGCTGGAAAAGTTATCCCATGCTGTGATACACTAAAGGACATCGTGCTCTTGAAAAAACATTTCATCTTTTCAAATTTGGCCTAGGCTGTCTCCATTTCTGGTGGCCTAATGATAAACAGCAACGTCAGTCCTTTACAAAACGTTTGGCAACTTTTTTTCCTTAACAGTTGTAGTGCAGCTGTTATTTCCGCAGCACGTGGGGGGCCGGATGAAATTAGTTCACGGACCGGTTCCGGCCCGTTTGGTGACCCCTGATCTACATAAACCTAGTTTGGTGACCCCTGATCTACATAAACAGAAAGAAATGGATCAACTGCAAAGCAAATTGCAGTTTAGGAAATACCGTATAAAAGTTTGTCTGAAACCTACGGGGGGGGGGGGGCATCATTTGCTGCTATGTAGTGCCAGCCGTGTTTGGGGCTAAAAACCGACTTTAATTATTATGAAAATTTTGTCTATAACTGTTTGTTCAAAGGTAGGCTACATAGCAATTAAATTTGCTTGAATTTGGAGACGAACCTATATAACCATGTGCACCATAAAACTTGCTATCAAGCACCATAAAACTTGCTATCAATACCCATTCGTGCCAGCCGCTCGGCTTCTGATCAACGAAGCTGATGAACAAGACATCTCTGCGGCTACTTGGGCGGACCATAAATGGAATTCTGAATGGAAGTCAAGCACCACCAGACTCCATTCATTCATCCCCGACGCCGACACACGCCCCATCGGCCTGACACTACAGAGACAGGCGTGGGTGCGCCTCAACCGTCTCCGTACGGGCGTCGGGCTTTTCCGCTCAACCATGCACCAATGGGGAATGGCTTCTTCCTCCTCCTGTGAATGTGGTGCCGAGGAACAGACCGCAGACCACATCATCAATGACTGTACCATCTTCAAACCACCTAACGGAGTGGAAGGTCTGCGCGTCATGGATGATGAAACTAAAGACTGGCTGCTCTCTAGCAGCCTTCCAGTGTAGTCCGGGAACATCGTGAATCTGGGGTGGTAAAAGGATAGACCCTCGGCCCCAGAAGCTCAGACGACGACGACCATAAAACTTACTTAATCCTATCTTAGTAGGCTACGAGCTGTTTTCGTACGCGGAAAGTACGTCACCGGCTATCTTAGCCCCGCGTGAATTAATCGCTAATAACGGGAGCTATGAAAATCACAGGGCCAAAATATTTTATAAGATAATAGCCAAGTGTATTGTGTGTACAGAAATTAATTTTTATCTAACAAATTTATTGAAATAAATTGTTTGAGATGAAAAAACGTCAGAAAGTCGGTTTTTATTTTAATTTCCCGAAAATAGCTTCAAAATTGAAATTTTTGAATTATAACATAAAGTAATGCTAAACTAAACAAAAATTTACTTTTGCTCATAAATATAAGGCATTTTTGGGCGTTTTTACATTTCAAAGTAATTGCACTAACATTTATATTGCACTAACATTAACATAATTATATAGAGCTAGCATTGCACGAAAATGTCTAGCCACCTGAGACGAAATGCTTATTGTGAAGGGCAGGAAGGTAGAAAAATGACCAGTGTATGTTTAGAAAATTAGCAAAGAATAAAAACTAAAAGTCAAGAAATTTCACATTTCTAGCATATTTCCTTCTGTGAAATATTTCCATACTAGAGTGGGGCGTCCTCATAAAACCTCGTGTTGTTACAAATAGAGTAAAGAACAGAACATTTCTGTATTGAACAGACCGACTCATTAACAGTATATCACTGTATGCAAACGAATTTATTTTCACACGAGTCAAGTATATATATTCTTTGTTTCTATTTGAATACAAGATTCTATTTGAATTCCCAGATTCTATTTGAATACAAGACCTTCTGATGATGCGTTAGGTGAAACAATTTGTAAATGCTTCAGATAGTAATAACTATATTTGATTTAATTTGCTCTGCTTTGCTTTTTTGCTTAGCATTGAGCACTTTTTTGTAGTATTAATAGTTTTCATTGTTTTATTCTTTGTTTATTAATGCCGATGCATAAATTTTCCATTCTGCTAATCTAGGTAATTTTCTGCGTTATTTGCTGAGTCGAATCTTCCGAAAAACTTGACGTCATGATTTCTGAATCATGTCTAAATCCTTAACCCAGCTGCACCACAAATCAGGTTGAAAATATCAGCATAAGACATATATTGTCTAAATCGATAAAGAAATGAGAAAAAGCAAAATAAGAGTTATCTTAAAAAAGAGTAAAGTTGCACATAAAGATCAAGTCTAAGACAACATATCGTTATCATTAGAGTACAAGCACCAACACTGGAGCAGCATTTTACTTGATTAGTGTTTATGTCGACATCATCCATTTGTTGATTTAAAGTGCCTCTGACAGGAAAATAAATTTGCTAAATTTACCTAAGATACCAAAGAGATGACACTAACAAACTTCCCTGACCAGCAAATCGTAAAAAATATCAACAGGCTACTAAGTTACACTCTTGTAAACTTTCGTTCACTTTCGGCGAATCTGGTACTCATTCAATTGCGAAAATAAAAACGGCAACACCGCTATGACATCACCATGGGTGGGAAGGATACATTCTTTCTCTGTGGTGAGTTGGTAAGGTATGGAATGACTGCTCCAAAACGTCAATGTGTGGGGCTCTATTGGTCTACTCTAAAGCATGTGCAAACTGAGAATTACCGAAATGAAAAAGTCAGCTTATTATTACTATCAGGTTTAGATCAAATAGATTGAGTTTGTTTTTATCAAACAGCATCTCAATTCAATTGAAATTGCAGTTTTTCTAAACTCTTGTAGGGCTACAATTTGGATAATTTTTTATTTGTCCTAATCTGGCTATAGACATTTGCAGTGTAACAGCAGTATCTCACAAACAGTACCCTTAATTTATGGTTGAGGTAATGCCTGGAAATTGCTGTTTATGTGACAGAGTCAGTGACAAAGACGTGCTGTGCTATCTTTTCATGCTTTCAAACAAAACAAGGTGCTAGAAGAAAATAGTCAAAGTTTTCTTCAAGAATTCGAAAGTGGGATGGACCATACAAAACTAGTCGTATATATGTTCTCTTCACTTCACTGGAGATGATTTTGTTAACACCACCAACCCGATTTGGATCTTCTCAGCAATGAATGGCGTGCTGGGAACTGTAGGTGGTGCGTTTGCCACAAGTGCGAGTCTATGTCCCAGCCCAATGAATGTGTATGTTGCCATGAAGTGCCACAGACGAAAGAACTTTTGAAGAAAGACGCATCTAGCTGTGTTACTAATTTGACCGATTTTGAGGCACACTTACATCTTGCAGTTCTGAGGACTTTTTTTATGAGGAGCAGGAAAAACTGGAGAAAAACCAATAAACCGAAAGAAAACGAAGACCTATCAAAAGAGTAAGGATGTTGCATTAGGCTAAAAATACCTTAAACGCTAAAGAATGCACACTAAACGAAGTGATTTTATTTCCTTGCAGGCAGTATCGGTAATTAGTCGCTTACAGGCATGTGTTGGAGTGGATTCTACAAGGTGGTGCTCTCGGAAGCAACAATCGGATTGTGTTGCCGTCATGCATTGTTTGGAGAATCCGAAACAATTTTCAAGTCCAAATGGCCGTTACACCGGATTTCAATGGCCAACTGAAGGCACATTATGAGAGAGAGAAGTTTTATTTATTTATGAATAGTGATGAATGATGATGAATTAAATATGAATGATGATTCGTACGATTTCTTCATTTTTCACTTCAAGTATATTTTAGGTTTTGTATGACCGTATCCAGTACAGTTTTATTAAACTGCAAAAAAACAATAAATCTTTGAAAAAAGCAACCGCTTGTACCTACTCCGATCAAACTGTGATCCACCAATTACATCTAGAAAGCATTTGTTTCATCCGTCGCTAACGACGCCCATCCAGGATGATGTAACACCACCAAAGTCGTCCCAGAGCAGTGAAATATGGAGTTTCGCCTGTGGTGGCGCTGCGGAACTGTCGTTTTGTATAAATTTCACCCTAACCAGTCGAGCTACGAGGTTAAGATTAAAAAGTTCGCTAAGCATAATTCTGCGCTAGGAAATGCTTAGAAAAGTTACTATACTTGGGTCCAACCTGTCAGGGGCACTTTAAATCAAAGCAAAAATCTTTGGTCAGTTTTATGGCCACTGAAACAAAGTAATCAAGTGATGTCTCAATATAATAACAATCAGGGTAACTCACATCTTCGCTTGTCAACTTCCTCCAGACATAGGCAGGGAGGCTATCAGTAAATCCCTTCATCTTGACCACGAGGCCGCCAGTGATATTCTCTAGCTGCATCATTTTGTCAACAATAGCTCTCCTTTGTTTTATTGAGATGTGGTCTTCTTCCAACATGCAACTCAACCTAAAACAGCTCGACTGTTGATCGTTTGTGAAACATTCTCAGGTTCAGTGGATTGGGTGCTCACTTTAATATCAACTCGTTCAAGCCAGAGACTTCATTTAAACGAATAATTGCAATGCACTGGAACTTTTCCTTTAAAACAAGCAATCGTAATAGCTTCATGACAAACCGCGTAACTGCAGTGAAACCCCGGTTGACCACCACCCCCACAACGAGACCACTCCGTTATCATGGTCACTTTCGGGAGGGCCAAAGCACAAATATTTGTCTATAATAATATCCCAGGTAGTAAAAGTTGCCACTTTTACATTATTTCAAGGTCTGAAATGTCGTTGAAATGATGAAAAAATAACAACTTTTGCTGGCTGGGACACTACATTCTGTTTCAATAAAGTGGCCACTCTGGTTTTCATACCGCGAACACCAAATAGTTGTTTTGAAAATGATAATTCAATTCCACCAAAGCTTCTGCTCAATAACTTACATGATCGGTGCAATGAAAGAGTAAGGTAAGCGCGCACATACACACCAAAGAGAACCCAAATGCACAATGTATGATAGGTGCGAAGTACGGAACAATGTCGCCAACCTTGAGGCTTTCTAGCAAATTTGAGATTATTTTTGCAACTCTTGTTTTTAAGTTCACGGTTTGTTTTTTAGACTGAAATTGAGAGGTTTAGTTGTGGTGAATATTCCACCTTTTTATTTTCTTTGGAAATTCAAATTCTTGACGAGTAATTTAAGCGACAATCAAATGATATTCCAGCTGGTAATGCTAAACTAGAACTACCTGAAGAAGATGAAACAAGTTCTTTAACTGAGGAGAGCGGAAAATATATGTTACATCATGTGTCAATGATATAAATCCTTTCTATTGGAAAAAGACGCAGCCAGTCTTCTGACATCTCACTACAGTTTTAAAAGTAGACTCTGTGAGTTGTCAACAGACGCATTATGACAAAAGTTCATTAGCAACTTTTTTAATTGTAGTAAACAAACGCGTATCATATTGATGTCCCAACGTCCCATAGTTTTGTAATAGAAACGGAATTTCCTATACCTACATAAATTACTGCTTACATATAAGCTGCACGTGCAACTGTTATAAACATGACGTGAACAAAGTAAAACCGGCTAGCGCGACTTGTTTAATTCGGTAATTATGTCACCCAATGGGTGGTCAAGAACGAGGGTGTCACTGTATTATTCTACTTTTCACAAAGAGACAATATGATGCCTTTATCTAACTAGTTTGTTCTACATTATGCTAAAATGATGAACCCTATCACCGAAAAAAAATTCATAAGGCCTATAATCAAGTACTGTATAAGAAATAAAGCACAGTCAATGCACGAGAGCAAGAATTCTGTTCATGACCCACGCACAAGTCTGTATCCATCAAAGCATCAGGTGAGACGGCTTTTATTGCAGTGGGAGAGAGACCGAATGCAAATGGGCAAAGTTTATCAAAAATCTCCGACCCAAATCTTTCGACCAAGTCATCAGACACCACGGTGGCCACGACCCGTGATATCCTCCAATACTTATTTCTCTACAAATGCAAAAATATTACGTTGATGACAGATGAATAAAAATACTTCTTTTAGCATATTTCTCAACTTTTTTGTAGTGTTATAGATGTTAATTAGGGCAGGGGTCCGCAAATACTTTTTGGTGCGACCCAAAAAGCAATCGTTCGAAATCTTCGCGACCCAAACGTTTCGGAATGCGCAAAACACTTAGCAAATTAATATCAATTCCAATACGGTCGTCCCCGCTTATTAAGGCCACATCGGGACCGGACGGTTTTGGCTTATTAAGCGTGGGACAATTTTCTACCACTCGTTGATCAGAAGTTGAGCGACTGGTACGAATGGGTGTCTTGAATCTTGATTTCAGTCGACGGGGGTGCTGGTTTGGGGGAGCAGAGATCTTGTGGTGGAGAAGATGGTTAGACTCTAGTGCTCGTCGGCCAAGAAACAGAGTGGCTTCTTCGTGACCAAGCTCAGCAGGTTGGGTGCCAGCGAGAATGGCAAAATTGTCCAATGGTGTGGGACGCAGGCATCCGGTAACTGTGCGCAGGGCGCTGTTTATGGCAGTATCGATGTTATGGCAGTGAGCACTGCGGCAGCAAACAGGTGCACAGTACTCTGCTGAAGAGTAGACAAGGACTAAGGCTGCTATACGCAAAGTGTCATCACTCGCCTCCCAGCTGGAGCCTGCCAGGCGCTTGAGTAGTGCAGCGCGGGATGTCATTTTCTTGCGCAGTGACACCAAATGATGGCGGTATGTGTACGATCTGTCTAGTGCCACCCCAAGATATTTTGGTTCGGGGCAGAAGGACAGAAGTTTTCCATTGTAGTTCACGATCAGCTTTCCGATTGTGTAGGTGGAAAGCTGCCGCCAATGCCTTTGTTTCCCTGAGTTTCAGTCGCCAGTTCTGGAGATAAGCTGAGAGAGTTTTCATGCCCTGCCCCAAGGTGTCTTCCAGGCTATATAACCGTGGACTTAACTACTGTACTGCAATCGAAAGTATAAATTTTCTTGTAGCCTACCAAATTGTACGAAACTCAGCACATCAAAGACTATATGATTGTATTTATTTTTGCCATACAAGTTATATTTATGGTAAGTTTAAACCGTTTTGCGACCCACTGCGAATGGTCTCGCGACCCAAATTTGGGTCGCGACCCACCATTTGCGGACCCCTGAATTAAGGCACAATTAGCACTGTTTAACATATTATCGGATTAGAATTATTGTACTTCGTTAGCTCATATGAATGTACCACAGACATAACAACAACTTAACAAGTCAATGGGTTTAACTTTTTTTTGGATCTTTTTGTTCACACAAAATATGTACGGACATAACAGAAATAAAATAAATTTTCAAACATCATCACGTGAAAAAAGAAACAAAAAACGTTAAACCCATTGGTGTTGTTCAATTTTAGTTACATCTCTGTGGCACAACAAAGTGCACTATCTACCAGAGCTTTATCATATGAATGTCAAATCAAAACTAATGTTTCGTTCGAACCTTTCTTGTCATCACAATCACGGGGACGTCACTGGATTAAAACTGGACAACTACTGATTTGCGCCTTTGTGCAGCATTGTGCTACTGCTACATAACTCAATTACTCTGCAATTGCATTTGTGTCCATCAATCTTCTTCTTCTGGCTTTATTCCCACTTCAAGTGGGACGCCGATGCAAATTAGAGTCCTCTATATCACTCTATCAACTTTCTTTCACAAATTTCCAATTGTCTCATTCTTCTTCCGACATAGGCTACTCTTCGTCTCACGTGACCCAATCATTCAAGGCGTGTCTCACTCAGCTTACCTTCCAGCTCTTCGACTTGCATTCATTCTCTGATGATTTCATTTCATAATTTGTCCTGCTTTGTCCACACCAGAGACCATCGCAACATTTTCATTTCAGCCACTTACATTTTCCCTTCCTGTGTCTTTTTCAGGGCTGCCGTCTGCATCCCATACAACATTGCTGGTCTTACGATTGTTTTATATAGTTTTCCCTTCAGCTTTTCTGGCACCTTTCTGTCACACATGACTCCTGTTATTTTCTACCATGCTCCCATCCTGTCCACCAATACATCTCATAAACCGTTATATTTTACACCAAGCAATAACATGTTAAAGGTGCCATCAGCGTAACGTAAGTAAGGTGTCATCAATCGTCAGCTGCATAGCCAAGTGATGAGAGCTCTGGAACGGCACTCGAAAAGGTGCTGGTTCGACACCGCTCAAGAGCATGCGGCTGTGTACGTGACAACACACTTAAAGGCATACCTGAAGGTGGTTACGAAGATTGGCTTCCTTGCCCTCCCGTCCACTTAATCTAAATCTTCAACCACCGGACGTAAGCCTGGATACGACCAACAAGTTATAGTCTTGATCTTTTCTGTGCTGGTATTTTCAACGAGCACAATTCTCTTAAACTATTTATTCTCTTTTTTTCTGTAAGTTGTGTGGGATCAGGATTTATGGAAAAGAATGAGTCAAAGAATGACCGAGAATAGTAACTGACAAACTGGATGAAAAGAAAACATGATATATGTGTATACTCTCCAATGCGGTTATATATACAGCAGTGAAAAAAATAGCTGATTATTGACAGTTTAACTAGCTAGGCATCATCTTAAACATCAGGAGGTAACCTAGTAGCGTATAGTCACCAGAAGAACGCAAGTCACTTTATTTATAGTTTAAAACAATGAAAACTATTAATACGCAAAAAAGCAAAGCAGAGCGAATTAAATCAAATATAGTTATTAACATCTGAAACCTTAACAGCCTGTTTCATCTAAATAAGGATCATCAGAAGGACCTTAATTTACACTTCGTTTCTCTTCTACTATAAATTATTCATTACATTTAGGTTTATTTTATTCTGACGATTGCTCCTGAAGAGAGTCAGATGAAAACATGCAGCTTTGAGCTATGTGCAACCTTCTACTAGTACGTACTTTGTACCGTTTATCAATGCAATTTAGTTCAGTAGGACATAGCCCTAAGATGGACCATAGGTATTTTTTTCGAGAACAGAATACTGTTCATACATAAAAAACACAGTCACATGCTCTTGAGCGGTGTCGAACCGGCGGCCTTTCGAACGTCGAACCAGGGTTCTCACTATACAGCTATGCAGCCGATTATGATCATGATGATCTTTGGCTAAAAAGCAGGAATCAATGCAGGAGCCCAATTCGAGATCTGCAAATTCATACCTTACTTGTTCTGCAAAATATCTTCAAAGTGTCACAATATGGTACAACTAACAATAGCAACAATGCAACAGTATAGCTAATTATGAGTATCTAAATAAGGAAGCCTGCTTCACTCGGGTAAACCTGGCAGAGAACATTGATAGGAAGATTAGAACAATTTAGCAAATATTACATCTTATTGTGAAAATCACACAATAAATATTAACTGCAAGCTCTCTAAGCGATTCATAGAAACCTTTCTGTCTCTAGCTATGGTGAGGGCGCTCTTGATCTGCTGGTCTGTAACGGAAACAAGAAACTTGCTCAATCTCTCAGGGTTCCTGGAAGACGTTTCAGCAGTAAAAACATCAAGAACATTGCTGGAAGACATCGCTGATATAACGGAAGGCTGAAAAAATAACATAAACCAGATGAACACCGGCAATGGACACTGGACAGGTAATAGTTGAAAGTAAACATTAAAGAAATAATGAATACAAAAATTGAGAATCTAAAGCTTCCATAACACTGTATACTTGGATATGAAAATGGAGATAAAGAATGATTTCAATCTTAATCATCGGACAAAAAGCCCAGATGCATATTTACAACAGGTCCTTATTTTGTGTCCTATCCTGAAAATTGACCAATCAGCAGGCGCTTTGTTACGTTGTGTCACTTGCAAAATTGATTTGTATGTTTGCGTCTTGGAAAAATAGTTTTCCAGTTTGCTCGCTGTTTAGCAGGCTGGTAAGTTAAAGGGGACCTGAAATGAAAATTTTGTTGTTGATTTTTTGGTGTTTAAGTATTATCTTTTTCGACAATTTTTTTTGATAAACTTTTTTGTTAGGCAAATATAACGAAAAGAATATCAGTCACCGGATGGCGCTATGTATCTTATGACGTAGTTGGTTGTTCAAGGATTTTTGTTTGAACCAAAAAGACAGCGCCTTGACAGAGATGACTGTGATTCGGATTCGAGCTCCGACAGTGCCAGCTCCGACACCAGTAGGATGGAGAATTTGAAATGGTGTAGGTGTGGAAATTGTGCCATCATGCCAACAATGATGGAAAATGAATGTTGCCAGGACTGTTGCCAAATAAAAATTTTAATTTTATAAATTTCGAAAAAGAGAAAAAAAGGCTAATGAGTTTTTTCTTTAAAAAAATTCTAAATTTATAAAAATTTATTAAGGTGTTGCAACCGTGCCATATTTTAAACTGATTGTCCTGCTTTGGTGTGGTGCACGCTAAAACGTCCGCATTTTGTCGCTTCTACCTTTTTCTAGACCTCTGCTATGTTTGTCTTATACTGTTTTTTCGTTGTGATGGTCAGAAATAAAAGCAAACTAAACACGCCACAAAAATGCGCAGTCTAACGATTGAGTCAGTTCGGGTCAGAATTTACTTTAAAAGAACACCTCCTGGGGGTATCGAACTCATATCCTTGGTAGTACGAGCCAGACAAAGATCGTACGCGCCACTGATTCACTTAGCAAAAACAGTTGAATTTAGAAGTTATATATGCACTTTTTTCATTTGTTTGTCTTTTACTTTGAAGAGAAGGTGGAAGAAAAATGCGCAGCAACAGCGCGCATGCGCAGTAAAAGCGACGTAAAAATTAAAAAAAAGGCATGGAACGGCTATATCTACGGCACCGTAAGCATAGCCACTTGCGGCCAGAAAATGGTCGCTGCACACACGGCAGTGCTTGTTGAGTGGTAGGTTTTTGAGTTAATTGTACTCCCTTTCACGTTTCTTCCGTTACTACAAAAAAAGGCACGGAACGGCTATATCTACGGCACCGTAAGCATAGCCACTTGCGGCCAGAAAATGGTCGCTGCACACACGGCAGTGCTTGTTGACTGGTGGGTTTTTGAGTTTCATCACAGAGATCCATTCCTTAAGCTTGTCTTGATTATTCAGAGGTAAACGATGAAATTGTACCCCTTTCACGTTTCTTCCGTTTCTACAACTGGGAGCCATACAAAAAACCATCTCAACGCGTAAAACTCAAGTATAAAATTGTTCTTTGTATAATTATGTAGCCCACTTGTTTATAGTTTATTTGTATGCAGACTAGTGGTTCTGAATTCTGCCTAAACAACCAACTACGTCATCAAAGATTTCGACCAATCAGAATCCTTTAAACCAAAACCAAAGAGAGCAAGTTAATCAGTTAACTGAAGCCTATACTGACTGTACTAGCGTAGCTTGGGCTACATCACAAATCATACATGTAGAATTGAAATAAATGAAAGTGCACATAAAATAACTATCATAAAATAACGCAATCAATAAAATAACGCGCCGGAGTTAAAGTCGCTATGAAACCATTCCGAACCATCGGCAATATGTTATCACTACCAAAAGACCTCACCCCTTTTGACAATAAATGTGGTGTTGTTTATGAAATTCCTTGTAATGATTGTGACGCAGTTTATATTGGCCAAACTGAACGTAGTATATATTCCCGGGTCAAAGAACATCGCAGAGCGGTCAAAAATATGGAACATGAAAAGTCAGCCCTTTGTTTACATATGTTAGAAGAGGATCACAAAATTAACTGGTCAGAAACAAAAATTTTGAAAAATGAAAGTAATTATTACCAACGCACCACCGCAGAAAGTTGCTTCATCAACATCACATCCAAACATTGCAATGTACTCAACCGGAACGACGGAAACCTTTTACCAAAACCTTATAAATCATTATTGTCTCGACGTGCAGGCTTCAAGTCTACTTAAACACAGTTGGAAACGTTATTGCAATCTAATTTTGTCTCGAATTTCTAGTGGTCTTCAGTGCTTCGAATTTATGTTTATTGTTGGAAGTTTTTTACGTAATTTAACGTCGAAAGTAACCGCACATCATTAGCCAATCTTTAAAACATTGTGTTCTATTTCTCTTGCCTTCAATCGCACTTTTTCTGTTGGTCGTCACCGCTTTGAATTTTTATGTCTATTGTTGGAAGTTTTTACGTAATTTAACGTGGAAAGTAACCGCTCACACATCATTGGCCAATTTTTAAAATATTGCGTGTTTTATTTTTTCTTGCCTTCAATCGCACTGCAGTATATAACCTGGTGAAATTTTATTTTGTATGTTATTCGCTCTGAGGATGCGCATTGTCATGGTGCGCGAAACGTCGGTGAAGCAATAAACCATCTTGTTTGTTGTTAATTTAATTTCAATTTCAATCAATCAATCAATCAATCAATGTTTTATTTGTCAGTAACAGGAACATAGGTACATGTTTGAAATATGCAATATACACAGTACAAAAGTTACACAAGTTCCCATACCGACAGGGAGACAACGAGACGACCCTACGGAAATTACGATTTTGCCATTTAAAATAAGCTTACAAATTTTATCAGATGAACGTAGCAACTAGTGCTAGAAACGATAATTGTCCTGATGAACACCTTAACTTTTCAGTATTCAATAGAAAATAAGTTAAATTATTGTGGTTAATACTCAATATAGCTGTTAGTGGTTAGCAGGTTATTGCCACTGTGCACCGAAATAGGGCGGCCTAGCTAAACAAGGATGTGACTTTTTCTTTCTGCATAGTCTACCCTACTAGCTAGCTTAGGCAATTGCTGGCATTATGGTTTCTGTAGTAGCCTACCACCTACTGCTTCAAATTGAAGTCATCGTATCAATCATTTCAATGACGTTACTCGATTGTACTTTAACAACGGTCGTCTGTTACTGGATGACAAGCAACACCTAAACCATAGATATCTTACATATAGATATGCAACTCAGTGGTGCGTAACGATGTTTGAAGGCTAACAGCGTAGCTATGGCTGTATGCATTGACTTCAAACTTGGCACAGCAAAACAACTTTATTTTTAATATATTTTTTTGGTTTTTGTTTAAATAAAACTTTCTTCGTTTTCAAGTTGACGTATGGATTGCTTGTGATGACGTCACATTCTCGTTCCGCATATTCTCATTCGTTCCGCACATTCTCGTCACATGCTTTATGGAGATTCTGGCGATTGACAACAAATCACAGTCACAGGGGGTACCTCTAAATACCCATTGTCAGGCATTGCAGGCATTGTCGGGCATTGTCAGGCATTGTCGGCTTTTTGGGGGGTTGTGGAGCATTTTCAGGGGTTGTCGAACATTTTCAGGGGTTTCAGGTATTGTAGAGTAGGCTAACTACTTTCAGGCATTGTTGGGAATTTCTAGGCATTCTGTAGGATTTCCAGGCATTGTCGATCATTATCAGTGGTTGACAGGCTTGTGAGGC
This sequence comes from Aplidium turbinatum, assembly GCF_918807975.1. NCBI lineage: Eukaryota > Metazoa > Chordata > Ascidiacea > Aplousobranchia > Polyclinidae > Aplidium > Aplidium turbinatum. Next base: position 480,323 of record NC_137488.1, read on the forward strand.
ATTGTCGATCATTTTCGGGCATTATCGAACATATTCAGGGATTGTCGAGGATTTTCAGGGGTTGTCAGGCATTGTAGAGTAGCTACTTTCAGGCATTGTTGGGAATTTCTAGGCATTGTGTCTAGGATTTCCAGGCATTGTCGATCAATATCAGTGGTTGACAGGTTTGGTAGTCATTATGGAACATTTTCAGGCATTGTCGAACATTTTCAGGGATTGTCGAGCATTTTCAGGGGTTGTCAGGCATTGTAGAGTAGCTACTTTCAGAAATTTGTTGGGAATTTCCAGGCATTGTCTAGGATTTCCAGGCATTGTTGATCAATAGGCTATCAGTGTTTGACAGGTTTGGTAGTCATTATGGAACATTTTCAGGGATTGTCGAGCATTTTCAGGGGTTGTCAGGCATTGTAGAGTAGCTACTTTCAGGCATTGTTGGGAATTTCCAGGCATTGTCTAAGATTTCCAGGCATTGTTGATCATTATTAGTGGTTGACGGGTTTGTCAGGCATTGTCGAACATTTTCAGGGGTTGTCTAGCATTTTCAGGGGTAGTCAGGCATTCTAGATTAAGCTACTTTCAGGCATTGTTGGGCATTTCCTAGCATTGTCTAGGATTTCCAGGCATTGTCGATCATTATCAGTGTTTGACACGTTTGTCAGGCATTGTCGAACATTTTCATGCATTTTTATTCCCAGCTCTGCATGCGCAGCAGAATGATCCCTTTCTATTTTGCGTAGGTTGTAAACGTATTTACGGTATACACAAACACAGCAGCGTTTAAATGACCTGGCTATCATAAGTATCGACAATGCTTGACAAACCTGTCAAAACCTGGTAATGATCGACAACCCAAGAAAGCGTTCGACAATGCCTAACAAACCTATCTACCACTGAATATGTTCGACAATGCCTGGAAATCCTAGACAATGCCTGAAGATGTCCGACAATCAGTGGCGTAGCTAGGGGGGGAGGAGGGGCGGACCGCCCCGGGCGGCACTTTCAGACTACGATTTTTGATTTTGATTATAATCTGATAAAAAACGCATTCCATTTTCACACAGGGCCGGATTTAGCTGATGGGGAGCCGGGGCACTTTTAGATCAGGGGCCTCCGTGCAAAAATATTTGCCTACGGCGCGAAACACCCCTTCGACGTCTACAGTAGCATCAATCTAGCACTGCACAGCATTTTGCAGAAACCACAAAAGCTAAAATAAAAAAAATTACATTTTTTTCACGTAGGGGGCCCTTTAAAAGTCGGGGGGTCCGGGGTACCTGCACCCTCTGCCCCCCTAAATCCGGGCCTGTTTTCACATGCTTTTTCTTGAAGGAGCGGCAAAATCTGAATCCACCCCCGGGCGGCACATTCCCTAGCTACGCCACTGCCGACAATGCCTGCCAGAAAGAATCTAAAGTACTTTCCAATGCCTGAGAACCCCTGACACCTAAAAATGTTTGACAATGCCTGAAAATTTCCGACAATGCCTAACAACAAGCCTGTCAACCACTGATAATGATCGACAATGCCTAGAAATCCTAGACAATGCCTTGAAATTACCGACAATGCCTGAAAGTAGCTGCTTTACAATGCCTGACAACCCCTGAAAATGCTCGACAACCCCTGAAAATGTTCGACAATCCCTGAAAATGTTCGACAATGCCTGAAAATGTTCCATAACGACTACCAAACCTGTCAACCACTGATATTGATCGACAATGCCTGGAAATTCCCAACAATGCCTGAAAGCAGGTACTCTACAATGCCTGACAACTCCTGAAAATCCTCGACAACCCCTGAAAATGTTTGGCAATGCCTGAAAATGTTCTATAATGCCTAACAAACCCGTCAACCACTGATAATGATCGACAATGCCTGGAAATCCTAGACAATGCCTGAAAGTAGCTGCTCCACAATGCCTGACAACCCCTGAAAAATGCTTGAAAGTTTCCGACAACGCATGACAACATGCCTGTCAACCATTGATAAGTAGGTAAAGACCTTTTTCGGAGCTGTTCCAGGACAAGCTAAAGTTTTATTCAATTAATCTACTGAGTGTTACCAAAATGAAAGTTACTGCTGGCTACCGAAAGCTGTGCTATAGCATTTGGTAGCCTAGTTATGGCGTGTACCAAACATTAAAATTGTCTTGGTTTGGCGGTTGGATCCGTGATGCTAATGAAGCTGTCTCAGCAGGGGGGAGGATGCCCCCTGCCCTCAAATTTTCTCTGGATGGGGGGCAATGGTGCCCTTTTAAGGTCATGTAAGCTATTGCAAATTTTGCAATATAGGCTAACAACTTCTGCTATTCGCTTTTAGCCAAATTATAGGGCCTACAGTGGGCCCACACAAATTATGCCGTGGACACATTTTATACTTTGCAGCAGATTGTGATGCTATGAATGTGAAATTTACCTTTCGTTTCTTGTTCAAGCTATTGCAATTATTCATCTGTCTCACATTTCGACTTTCATGGCTTATAGCGGGAAAACGAACGAGTTGCCCAGCATTACCGTATATCTCACCCTGAAATCGTTCCGGCGCCCCTCTATCTCAGGTTTGTAAACTGCCTACAACAAGCTTTAATGAGTGACTGGAAATAAGCTTAAATGATAGTTCCAACGATCATGAAACAGAAGTTGCATAACCGACGTGACGAAAGATTATTGTCTTGATTTTTCATAGTAGGCTATTCTGTGAAAACTTGAAATATACGCCAAACAAAATATTCCAAAGGAGCTCAAAAGCCACCACTCGCCAAGCCCAGACCGCACAATAATAGCCTACCATAGATACGCTAGCCAAGCTGGCAACCTTGATTGTTGATTTTGTCCATAAAGTCAGTCGAGCGTGACGATAATTCCACGATTGCTGAGTTGCATATCTATATGTAAGATATCTATGCCTAAACTAAGAAATGACAAGGTTATTCGGTGCTGCCAGTCCTTTCTGCATTATACAGTGCATGTGTTGCATTTTTTTTCGTGCTGGAAAGACACATAAAAAACATCTCTCTTTTTCAAGAAGGGAACAATAATAATTAAAATCTAAAAAAGGTTTATCAGTTATGAAGGTGTTTAAAACTTTATTGAAAAAATGAGACTGTTATCAATTTCAATAAAAAATATTATTAATTTCTTGATGTCTTTTCTAAACAAATGATCATCAGAACACACCAAACGGGCACACGATAACGTACACAAGATTAAACCAGATTTTCACTTGCTAGAGCACAGGGCATTATAATTTAAAAGCAAGTCAGTATTGGTAGGTTTTCGCCAAATTCAAGTATCAAAAGAATTGTGTTTAATTCATATTTCAACATCTAAAAAAGCAATAGTATCATTAGATTTTTCAATGGTTTTATGCTGCGAGTTTAGGAAGTTGTAAAATGTTGAACAAGACTCATCTTCATCAAAAATGGCAAAAATATTATCGACATAACGTAAATACAGTTTGGGATAAAAATCACAATAAAATTGAAATATTTTTGTTTCAATGCGTGCCGAAATGAAATTGACTTCGCAGATACAGATCGACTTCGTGCCAATCCCTAAGCCTCACAAGCCACCAGAGGACTCAAGGAGTTATCGTCCGATATCCCTCCTCTGTGTTCCTTTCAAGATCCTCGAAAGACTGATCTACGCACGCGTCAACCTAATCATCGACCCGCTCCTTTCAAAAGAGCAAGCTGGGTTTCGGCGCGGAAAATCCACCGTAGATCAAGTCACACTCTTAACCCAAGACATCGAGGATTGCTTTGAGGCAAAAAAGGCCGGTGTAACGGTCCAGGAGTTACTGCGGTCTGAAAGTTACCGTAACTTCTGGACCGCGTATACGCGGTCTGAAAGTTACTGCCAGTCCAGAAGTTACTAAAACAGGGTTTTCAAATTTGACGCTTGCAGCAGATTTGTGTAAATGATTTCAACATTGGAAACATGTTGAACTTGAAGACTTATCCACCATTGCATCTTAACAACCTGGTTTACAGCAGAAACGTAATTGGGAATGAAGCGAACATAAGATGAAAGTTAAAAGATGAGTTTTGTACCAGAAATTGTTGCTGTATTGGAATGAAATTTGAATTTGTAACCTAACAATTTACGTAGGCTATCATTGGGGAAGTGATTGACTAGAATACTAGATGACCACTTAGCCTATAGTATTTTGCTGTCATCCTGATTATGCTATAATGCAACCTACGATTCACAATGTAGTGTTATGACTGTTTTATTGACTCGTTGTAGGCTATACGGCTCTGTTGAAACAAATAATTTAATTGATCATCGCTCCAAACATTTCAAAATTTAAATCGTGTCTATACGTGAATCGGTGGCATTTAATAAGCTACAGGCCTTAATATATCGTGCAAAGTTTGCATTTGAAGGCTGACTTGTTAGCTGCTGGTCTTGAGTTGTAGTTGACGAACATAGTCTTTGACTATATTTTATGTAGGCTAGGCCTATTTCATGAAAGTTAAAACCAAATTTTTCCTGTGAATGAAGCACTGAGCCTATTTTGGTCTGGTTTTTCATAACTACCGTTTTGAAGAAATATAAAGTAACTTAGGCTACATGTAGGCCAACCGGTAGTCAAAACGCCATCAACCTTCAGTGAGTAGGCTATCACAGTCTCACACGCGGGGAAGGCTTTAACTTTTGCGAAAGTGTTGAACACTTTGAGATTCCAATGATTTCCGTTGGACTCCCATTGAAAACACGTGGCACGAAACTTAAAGTCAAGAATTATGGTTTCGTGGTGAGAATGTTTATCCTTGGGATTCATCTTTCGCATACTTGCAGAGGGTTTAATCTACTGACCAAGTCAAGTTTCAGTCCATTTACAAGTTTTCCCAAACGAATTTCGAAAATGCACACCCACTTACAATAGCAGTAACTTTTGGACTGCTTCTGCGGCGTTGCAGTCTGGAAGTTCCTGTCAGTCCAAAAGTTACCAGAGGTGCCCGGCGTTTTCGCAATCGATAGAAAAACGAAAATCGTTTTAACTAAGTGTAATGAATTCATTGCTCTCAAACTAATGCAAGCTTTTCAGTTAACATTACAAAATACTTATAATTATTAATCTGACCTTTTGAGCGGTTAAAAATTTAAATATTTTTCAAAACAAAATTAATAAAATTTAAATGAAATATTTGGCAACCCTTGTAACTTTTGGCCTGCAGTAACTCTTGGACTGCTACACCGGCGCTGTCTTTCTAGATCTTACAGCTGCCTATGACACCGTATGGCATCGCGTCCTTACTTGCAAGCTGCTTCGCCTGCTTCCTGACCGACATATGGTTCATATGATTATGGAACTTGTCAGGAATCGAAGCTTCACCCTCACCACCGGTAGCTCACGGCGAAGCAGACTGAGACGCCTGAAAAACGGCGTCCCACAGGGATCGGTCCTAGCTCCACTTCTTTTCAACATCTACACCCACGACCTGCCAAATACGGTCTCCGCAAAATATGCTTATGCGGACGACCTGGAAATTCCCCACTCCACAAAGTCGTGGGAAAATCTAGAAGACACCTTGAGCCAGGACATGAAAACTCTCTCAGCCTATCTCCAGAACTGGCGACTGAAACTCAGCGAAACCAAAACTGTGGCAGCAGCTTTCTATCTCTATAATCGGGAAGCTGATCGTGAGCTACACGTCCAGAACAGCGGAAAATCTCTGTCCTTCTGCCCCGAACCAAGATATCTTGGGGTAACACTGGACAGATCGCTCACATACCGCCACCATTTGGTGTCACTGTGCAAGAAACTCACATCCCGCGCTGCGCTACTCAAGCGCCTGGCAGGCTCTAGCTGGGGGGCGAGGGCTGACACTTTGCGTATAGCAGCCTTAGCCATTGTCTACTCTTCAGCAGAGTACTGTGCACCTGATTGGTGCCGCAGTGCTCACTGCCATAACATCGACACTGCCATAAACAGCGCCCTGCGCATAGTGACCAGATGCCTGCGTCCCACACCATTGGACAATCTCTCCAATCTCGCTGGCATCCAACCCGCTGAGCTTCGTCGCGAAGAAGCCACTCTGTCCCTCGGTCGACGGGCACTGATTCACTGTAATCTCATTGCGGTAATTTCATCGTGGTAATTTCATCGCAGTAATTTCATCGCATACATTGTCATCGCATTGTAATTACATCGCAAGACACCACATCGTCAGTAATTTAATCGTCTTCGTCAACGTCCACCCATTTTTTTTTAAAGTGAAAAGGCGGATGATAAAGTAAATGAAACCCATTAAAATTCAAAGTTCAAAGTTGTTGTAATAAGCAAATTAAAATAAAGTAACCATGTTGAAAATATCTGAGACAGTTGCTTTTTAATCAAAACGACAAGTTATGTGCAATTCCTCTTAAGAAATCCAGAATTTCGCGATTTTCAAAATCGTTGACTATTCTTTGACTTCTCAATGCAGTATCCTTATATTTCTTTTTCCTAAGGGGAATTTCTGCACCTGCTGTATATTGTTCCATTATTGCTTCATTTCTTGCTTGTTCGTCCTTTAAGATTTGTAAAAATTTCCAGATGGTAAGATGAGATGTCCCATTTAATTAGTTGAATGAGCGATGCCACCCTTCACAGGCATTGTTTGTCTTAGAACCACATAGTTTGGCTGCATTAAAACAATTCCATAGAACATGATCAAAGCGAGGGAGGCGACGTACTAAGCGACGATTTGGCCGTCCAATCCACGCATCCTCAACATAATCTAAGACAGGCTGGGCTACTTCGGGAAAATCATTGCTGTCCGTTAGAAATTCAAAAGAGGTAACCACATCTGAGACAGGAACAAATGCAATGGCTGCAATCATACGCATTTTCAATGCGAAATCAGCACCACTTTCATACACTTGTTGAAGACCATTTGACTGAAGGGATCGAAATATACATTGTGAGAAATGAAAAACAACCTTGTTGATCTGAGTTCGGAAATAATGCTCTAAAAGCATTAATTGCTGCACGTTCAAAATCAGTCATAATTGTTCTTGGTGCTAAGGTAGGCTCTAAAACTTTTAATTCTGACAAAAGTTTATTGTAACTTTCTTCGGTTTTGTTGGCCATTAAAACGTAAACAAGCGGCAAAACGTCACCATTTATGATGCCATGATTGTATTGTGTGTAATTGACTAAATAAAGGGGGTACTGTTTTGAAAGTCCCATCTGCGTACCAGTTATGTGCACTGGATAAGACCTGCAAATTTCTCCGAGTAGAAAATAAAATAATCCTGTCTGATCCATCATCACTGTCGAACAGAAAAAACGGTTGATTTGAATGGCTTATCCTATATGTAGGGGGAATGCTTAACTGGAGTAAGCATACTGGAGTTGCGGGAACTTGGGCAGCTACATTTCTAGCATTTCGTATATTCCTTTTTAAGCACTGAGGTGTTGGTAGCTTGCCTGCAACTGCTTGAGATACTCCGAAGTACGCATTTGTTGCAATGCAATGTGTTCTTTCTTGAGTTCTGTATGAACTCTTGCATGGCACTTTCTTGCATAAAACTGGTCACATTTCCAAAAAGTTTTTACTCCACTTGTTCGCTCTTTCACAAATAGATGACTATGATCAATAAGCTTTTTCTTATGCTTACGACGTACTGCAGAGGCATCTTGAAGGATCTACTAGTCTACTTAGCAAAATTCCAAACACAATCTATCTTCCAACCTTCACGCAATTCTGACTTCAACAACTGACACAAAATGTGGCCTGTGAGATAGCAATCAAAGTTCGTTAGGGCAAGAACGCAGCTTGTAGGTGGTAGCCGCAGAACGCAGCTGGACAAGAACGCAGCTGGTGAGATAATGCAAGAACGCAGCTGGTAGCCTACGCAGCTCTCATACTGCGATGTAATTACCTGACGATGTGATATACTGCGATGTAATTACCATGCGATAAAATTACCACGATGATATTACCACGATGAAATTACTGCGATGAAATTACCGGACACTCGGGCAGCAACTTTTCCAAAAGGTACCATTAAAAAATCCCCTTTGAACTTTATTTGGTAATTACAGAAAAAAAAGAGCAATAGCAGTGGTGGGAATCAAACCCACGGCAATGATGTGACTACCATCGCCCTAACCCTCTGTGCCAAGTCAGCCGATGGCATACCGATGAATTAGTTTAGCTAGAATTTGCCTTTTTCTTTTGCGCTCAAAGGAGACTTTTTAATGGTACCTTTTGGATAGTTGCACCCGGGCACTGGAGCCTAACCACCTTCTCCACCACAAGATCTTTGCTCTCCCAAACGAGCACCCCCGTCACCTGAAATCAAGACACCCATTCATGCCAACCGCTCAACTTCTTATCAACGAAGCTGATGTACAGGACATCTCTGCGGCTGCAAGGGCGGACCATAAATGGAGTTCTGAATGGAAGTCAAACGCCACCAAATTCTATTCGTTCATCCCCGACGCCGACACACGCCCCATCGGTCTAACACTACCAAGACAGGCATGGGTGCGCCTCAACCGTCTCCGTACGGGCGTCAGGCTTTTCCGATCAACCATGCACCAATGGGAAATGGCCTCTTCCTCCTGTGAATGTGGTGCCGAGGAACAGACCGCAGACCACATCATCAATGACTGCTCCATCTTCAAGCCACCTAACGGAGTGGAAGGTCTGCGTGTCATGGATGATGAAACCAAACACTGGCTACTCTCTAGCAGCCTTCCAGTGTAGTCTGGGAACATCGTGAATCTGGAGTGGTAAAAGAATAGACCCTCGGCCCCAGAGGCTCACACGGCGACGACTTCAGCCGTTAGTTCTGAAGGCTTGTGCACGATGTCTATGTTATCTAGTTTCGTAGGCCGCGGATTGGTTGAAACCTATGTTTTAAAAAATTGTACACAAATCACATTGTAGCAACTTGTATCTAGGAATAACTTCGATTCATTAATTATCTTCTACTCATCCAAGCTACCTTGAGGGCTGCTAGGACTTCAATTGACAAAGCACGTATATCTTCAGGCTCAGCATCTTCAAATTTTAATTTTCCTCGTAACAATAAGATGGGTTTGGAGCCCAAGCCGTCACTCTTCACCTTGTTATTGATGCTACCAACAAACACACAAGAGGACTAGTTCAAGTTACACTAAACAATGTATAACAGTGAAAATTAGCATCTAGGAAAAACTATTATCCAAAACAATATTTAGAAACTCTTACATCAAAATGCTGATTATTGTACTTATGAGTACTAACTGGGGACAACTAATTGCATATTATGCGGACAATTATAAAATAGAATTTTTTTGCTCAAAAAAGAAACAGAAGTGCCATTGTCTTGAAGTCTTGACATGCTAGCAAACTTTTGACTTCAGATTTGAGATCAGGGCATCAGAATTCCTTAAACATGTTAAAAAATTATTGTTGACCAGTGTAGGATAATTTAGACTTCAAATTTCCACTGGCCCTGTTTTAACTGAAGTTTGATTAACACATCTTTGAGTCAATAAAATATAAGGTTTAAAATATAAATGTCACTGATTTTGCAAATTACAGATCAACTTTAAACAAATCGTACTTACAACGAAATAACGGCATTGTCTTGTAAGCTGTCTTTGTCTGCATATATCGTACAGTTAGAAAACTTAATTAAGCTTGCACCTGACTAAAGTATGTCTATAGTAGTTCCCAATTGCCAGCTGCCGGTCAGTTGGAGCTAATAGTGCTACGAGGAAGGAAGCGTCAGGTGCAGTTATAAGGGAAACTTAATGTCAAACTCTGGGGAAACCCTTAGGGAGACCAGGATAGCGTAGATCTTTGAAAACACAGCAGACCTTTAGATTTTCTACAGCAAATGTTGGCTCAATGTCAGGAAGAAGTGCTGAATTTATGGATATGCTGTGCAGACGTAGAGTGGATGTAGCGGTATAGTAAGGTATGATGCAAATCACATCACAAAAATACAAAAAGCGGATAAAAGAATATACAAGTTGTTTTGGAGTAGAAAATCGTGGTAGGATTGGAATGATGGTAAAAATAGATTTGCTAAACAGTGTGATTGAGGTGCGACGTGTGAATGACAGAATCATAGCAGCTGAAGTAGCAATTGAAAATGAAGTTCAAACACTTTTATATTCCAAATTGAACAGTCATACATCATACACTCATTCATTAGAAATTCAACACTTTAACATCTGCTTGTCGCTACAGCAGATGAGGTTTATTAACCAATGAAAAGCAAGATTTAGCCTAAATCAGCTGATTGCAGTCATGTGACTGATGCACGTGATATTGTAGCCTAAGCGTTCTTCTGATAGAAAGTAAATTAAATGAACGTTTTCCCATCGTCAGCATGGCCTAGGGGTTTGAGGGTTAGAGAAGTATTTTTTTTTAATGACATGGGTTCGATTCCCTTACCTGTCATTACTCTTTTTTTTCTAGAATTACCAAACAAAGTTCAAAGCAATAATCAACTCTCTGACTGTATGCTAAAATGGTCACAATGGCTGCAGTCAGCTGGTTCTAGGGATGGGCAAAATAGAATAATTAGCTATTCTAGAATTATTCTAGAATAATTTTTCTAATTTCGAATTTCGAATACCTATTCTAGAATAATTTTGTTTAATTTCAGAAAATGTCAAAAAGCTTTGTTTTTATTCTGGTTTTATTGAGGACACATAATGGAAAAGCGGCAACAAAACGAAAAACAACAGTAACTGCCCAGGAGAGCAAGTCTTTGTTAATTGTTGCAGTGAAGAATGTTTAAAGCTTCTAAATGCTCTCCAGCTATCTGAGACGTAATCGCAGTTTTGATGCTGTTATTCCCGCACTCGCGAAGGATCTTTCTGAGGATGCAGGAGTGGCTAAATACTTCCTCTCAAGATCAAACAACAGCGGGAACTTTTCTTAATTTTTGTTCCACCATTCAATTGCATCTCTGTTTTTCACTTTTGCCTAAAGATACGATCGGATTTCTTCGGCAGCTGAAAGCTGTTCGTTGTCGTCATTACTTGATGCTGAAGTATTTGTCACTTCACCGGAGCTCCATAGATCAATCTATATTGGATTGCTGCATTGTTGTGGAACTTCCGACGCTAGGTGTAGCGGTAGCCTCACCCAGAGTTGAATTGCGTTTCATGTTTAGTACGATGAAAATCCACAGCACAACGGTCTTCCGACGTCCACAAACCGCACTGGTAATGGGAGCTGGCTAGCCGTTTTCGCTAGAGCGAATAGCTATCGCTGAGCCGAAAGTAAGTGATCGGCGAAAAATCGATAAAAAATGTTGGTAGTTGGAAAAGGGGATAGTTTCATTTCGGTTTGGAAAATTCGATTCGAAATGTGATTTCAATTCGAATAATTAGATATTCGGATTGCAACTATTCGAAATTCTATATTGCCCATCCCTAGCTGGTTCATAGGGAAAATTGTCTTGATGTTTTGATTGACCTCAAAAAAAGTGCAACAAAAGGTTTTTTAACTGGTTTGGGCAGTACTAGATGTCTATTATCACAATTAAAAATCTTAAGGAATGCAACTTCCAGATAGTGATTATTTTCAAAATGGCTGCCAAGATGGCCTACAAACCCACTTGAAATATATGAAATTACCATAACTCGGTTATAAATTTCTCATCTTAACTTAGTTTTTCTTTGCTTTCAAGTCTGACGATGACTGAATCTAGTAGCCCAGAGCCTTGCCCCATCTGCAAAGAAGACGTAGATAATGGCAGTGAAGTATCTACAATAGGTCAGAAAGGTGCTAATGGGATCAATGCAGCAAGTACTGAAAGAGGTGATCGCATCGTGGTTGAGGCTGGAGTTAAGGTGCACACAGATTGCCGTAAACGCTACACAAACCCACAGCAAATTGAAAGAAAACTGAGTGCCAACCCTCCCATCAGTCCAGCTAAGAAGCGTACTAGAGATGCTAAAGGTCTGTTTAATAACAAAACTGATTGCTTTTTCTGTGGAGTTACTATCCAGCCCGAAAGTTCAGACCACAGCAATGTGAAGACCGACACATTTGCAGACAGCATATTAAAATGTTGTGATAATCGTTCCGATGATTGGGCTATTACTGTTAAAGGTCGAATTGAATATTTCTGCGGAGATCTTCATGCAGCAGATTGTATATATACCACCATTCCTGTACTATAAAATTCTAGACAGATCGTGATGTGCCCCAACAGTATCGTAGCTGCCCTCCAAGGAAACAAAGAAAATCTGGACGACCAACAAATCAAGATCAGGATCAAGCTTTCTTAGAAATGTGTTTCTACCTGGAAGCTAATGATGAGAAACACCTTTCTAAAAATTTCTTCTATCTCTGACCTGGGTAACAAGATGAAAGAGTTCCTTACAGACAGAGTCAATCCCTACGGAAATCAGTATCTCAAACAGAAATTGATGGACTAATATGGAGACTCAACATATATTTCTGGAGGTGAAAGTGTCCATAATATTGTGACAAGAGAGAAAAGACATCGCAGATCCTTAGATCAATATAGATCATACTTCAAAAGCCATGGTAAAGAGGAAGATGAAGAGGAACAGAAGAGAGCAATCATCAAGACAGCAGCAAGGCTAATTAGAAGTGACATCAAGACAGATGTCCCATCTACTTCTGAGGAGTATCCATCTATTGAGACGTTAAAGGGGACCTGAAATGAAAAATTAAAATTTTTTTGGTGATTCTTTAGTGTTTAAGTATTAAATTTTTCAAAAAAATTTTTTGATATGCCTTTTTGTTTGGGAGATATAACCAAATGAAAATCGGCCACCTGATGGCGCTATGTGTCTTGTGACGTCATCGGCTGGCAACCAAGTAAACAGCTTCATGCATTTGCCTTAGAAACGTCGCATGGGTCATTGTATATTGAGCATAAACAAGATGTCTGAAACAAGACAAGGATTTCTCTTTGAACCAAAAAGATGGCGACTTGACAGCAAAGAACATCATTCTGATTCGTGCTCTGACAACACCAGTTCAGACAGCAGTCGGATGGAAAATTTGCATTGAAAAAAATGCAGGAAAATAATTTGCTTGAACCAAGTGGTTTATATCAACTTAAAGTAGCCTATGTATTCAGAGTTGCCTAATATGCCTTTGCATACCCTGCCACTGTTTTACTGTCCTACTGACCTGTTTCAAAGTCTTGTTGTTTTCTCGCTTTGCTATTCGATCCAAACGCCCGATCGTACTCACAGACCTGTACCTAGGTCGATCGAGTTTTGTGGGTAGCCTACTGTACTGTATTGACAGTGGCTTTCACATATCTTGAAAAATCAAAGACAGAAGAAACAGCTTCAGGGATGAGCAGGTGTTTGGACTTGGTGCCTTGTAGCTCTGCCTGTAGATCGCGTTGGTAATCGCTGGCCAGAGAATGATTGGTGCACACACGGCAGTGCTTGTTTACAGGTGGGTTTTTGAGTTTCATCGCTGAGATCCATTTCTTCAGCTTGTCGTCATTATTCAGAGGTAAACGATGAAAGATTTGACGATTTCCCGGTTAGTACAACCGGGAGCCATACAAGTAGCCACCATTTTAAGGGTGTAAAAACTCCCTTAGCACAAAATTGTTCGCTGTTTCGGTAGCCTACGCGATTTGTTCCTTGTGTTTGTACGCAAAACAATAGACCTTGGATGCCGCTTTGCCAGCCAATGACGTCATCAAAAATTTTGACCAATCAGAATCATTCAATTCAAAAAAGGTTTTTTTAGGTTTTTTAATTAATGGTAACACAAAAAATAAAAAAATTGTTGAAAAACGTTTTATTTCAGAAAGATCTACAAATACAAAAGCTATGTATTTTCGTTGCAGTGCACCTTTAAAGCTTGAACCTGCTCTAAACTACATTCGTGGGTCACTTCACACATTACTAGATTTACTATTAGTAGGTCAAAATAAGCCGAGCAAAGTCGCAAGTATTGGACAAGCAATAATTCAGGCAGCACGACCACGCGCGGTTCTTGCACCCCTGCAGGTCGGTCTTGGTGTACAAGCACATCACCTTCATCGTTCTAAGTTGATTGTAGAAACGCTCTCTGCAATGAGTTTCTGTTCCTCGTATAAGGAAGTTTTGCGCTTTGAGAAGAATGCTGCATGTTGTGTGGCTCCAGATATGTTAGGGCTGAGTGCTGATACTGAAGATACAAGTGCATTTTGCAGGCGACAATGCTGATCACGACATTATTACTATAGATGGCAAAGGAACTTTCAACGGAATGGGAATGATAGCTGCTCTTACTCCGGCACGGAACATTAAACGTATCATTACCAGGCGAAAGCTTTCAGAACTCAACGTCACAGAGAACACCGAAGTTGACATAAAACAGTATCGCGTTGTCAAGCATGAATGCCGTAGTATTAAGTTCAAACAACCACCAACATACTTAGCTGTTGACATGAAAGTTGACATCTTCTGGGAGCTGGCTTTGAGCTACAAGCAATCAACTCCAAACTGGCAGGACATGATGCACATGTTGCAGTTGTTGCACATGTCCTGCCAAACTGGCAAGACATGATGCACCTGATAGAGGAAAGGAACATCCGGGAAAATCATCCGTAGAATACTTGCCAATGATACATTTGTATTCAGGAGATAAGACATGCATAGCCTATTATCAACGTTAAATTTCATCTACGACTTGGCAAACTAGCACAATATCTCACCTTTGACCAGCCATTGTACTGGACAGCTGCTGATATTATCCTCGATGAACCACAGAACAGTACCTTGAAAGGTGTCATTCTTTTACTAGCATGTTTCCACACATTCATGCACACATGAAAGGTACTTACGGGCTCACAAACATCCTAGAGAGTGTCTACGGAGAAAATACTGTGGTACACATGATGACAGGAAAAGCCGTCCAACGAGCATTTCGAGGACACCTGCTTACAGATAAATGTCTCAACCACTTTATATTGTCTGAAACACTAGAGGTAAATCCTGAATTTGCATCACTCGTAGAAGAGTCATTGTAGAAGACTATGGAGGATGTTGCTTTGTCACACACTGACAACAGCTCAGCAAGAAGTCAATAAAGTCAAGATGGAGCTTCAATCCAGGTCCAAAACGAGTTAGTTGTGGCTTCAGGTCCCTCATCGAGGTCCATCCTCATGGCCAATCTCACAGGTTCATGGAGAATGTATTTGCAGGCTGTCACTGACTATCTTCCAATATTTGCAGCCGCTGGGCATTTCAACTACCTGAAGTCTGCATATTATTATTTACAAGAGATGTCAGAGCTGGAAAACAGGCACCCAGATGTATACTTGAAATTTGTAAATGGGCGACATGTAGTAAGAAGGAGCAACAAACTCTGGGCTGGATTAAGCTCAGATCTTGTAATCGAACAGACACTAATGAGGTCAACCAATAATCAAAGAATGTGCAAATTGCTTCATTCTCCCAAATCAGACAGACCACATCATTTAGGATTTTGGAAACAAAGCTATGACCGTTGTGTTTGGCAACGATGGCAGTAGTAACCTGGAAACACTGCACTACAATACATTAGTCAAGAAAATTACAACAGCCAAGTCCTTTGTTCACCCTGAACGTTTGCCACCTACATCATCCTCTATCAAATTCTAGTGCCTCAGAGTTTACTACCAGATTATGGTCTGGATGGGTAGGCTACTAACGATGGTATGGATGCACTAGACTGGGGATGGAAAGTAGACAATAATCAGATGGTTCCAATCATGACGGACATGAAAGCTGCCCCGGACAACCCACTGAAAATGATACACTGCAATTGCGAATCATGTCCACCTCACTGTAGTTGCCGGAGATTTGGGCTACCATGCCATGCTGGATGTGGACCATGCCAAACTGGTTTATGTATCAACCCATACAGCAATCACATAATTACAGACGATGACATCGAGAGTGACAGCGATGAGCTTTAGTAATACTTGATCCATGTGTTTTCTTTTCGCTGATTATGTCAAGAGTCAACATGACCACATCGTATGAACTCTTTATGCCTGCTCAGTTTACCCAAATATATCTAGAAATTCATCGGGTTTTTTAAAAACCAATACATTGCTATTGTTCATTTTTAATTATTTTGGCGGCCATTTTGGATTGCCATATTGAATTAATAGGTTATCAGATAATTCAACAATTCTGAGAATGGTCTGATAAACTTCACAGGGTATACAAACCTAGATATAGACACCAAAACTACATGTTTTGGTCATATGATGACCGAGTTATGGTCAATTTACTGTTACTTTAATGGTTTGGCGGCCATCTTGGAAGCCATCTTGAATATAACCACTTTCCGGAGGTTGGATTCCTTAAGATTTTGAATGTGTTAATACTGACACCCAATATAACTACGGTAATCAAATCAGTTAAAAAAATCTTTTGTTGCAATTTTTGGAGTAAGGGTACCAGCTGTCATAAATGCCCCTACCTAACCGGTCGAAACACCCCATCATCTGCTGCAGTGACCTACAATTTGTAATATGCATGCGGTTGTAGCACTGAAGAAATTAACTCCTTGTATGGTAGTTTATATAAAAACAGAGTGAAACTGTTCACCAGGCATTCGATAAATAAAGTGACTTGGGTTCTTCTGGTGATTATAGAGCTTTTGTTACCGGAGTTACGTCAGTCAGTACAACTGACTATCAAGAGGGCTGAAATACAGGTAAACACAACCTGTTCAGCAACAAATGGCACAACACAGAAACATACTGAGAAAATGAATAAAGTAGCAAGAATCCCTTGATCCTTTTTGAATCCCTGTTTACCTGTTTCAGCCCCCTTGATAGTCAGTCGTGCTGACTGACGAACGTCGGTAATAATAACTAGGCATTATCCTTAATATCAGGAGGTAACCTAGTAGCTTATAGTCACCAGAAGAACGCAAGTCACTTTATTTATACTGTATGTAAATGTCGAAAGCACAAGAAAAACGTGGATTACTTCAACGGCCATGTAAGGAAATGGTGAAGCACAGAGGGAGTTTATGGAACGTTTGTTATGGCATCAGGAATGACGATGATGAAAGAGTGTTGTTGGAGTTAGCTGATAGCTTTGGGTTGAAGATTATGAGCATATGGCTCAAGAAAGATGTGGAATAGTTGGTCACATACGAATCTGGTGGCCACAGGACAATGATTGATTATATACTGGTCAGAAAGGAGAGAGTGAAAAACATGAAAGCGGTTCCGAAGGAAGAGGTAATGATACAACATCGTCTCATCATAATTAATGTTCTATTTGAATATAATTGTCAATAGCGAAATAGATTTATGAAGACGATTAGTACAAGGAAGTTGGAAGAGACGAATATTCAAAAGAATTTTAATATAAGGTAAGAAATAGGCTCACTGAATATTTGGAAAGGAATGAAATCAATAGAAGAGTGGCAAACATCATGAAATAGATGTGTAGAGGATCTAAGGGTATTAGTAGAAGAGAAACGTGGTTGTAGAATAATAATGCGGTCACGAAAGTTCTGAAAGAAAGGAAAGCAAAGTACCGTAAATGGAGAAACGTGACGAAGCAAAAGCAGATTACGTGGAATACAGAAATAAAGCAATACGATTGATTTCAAGTGCAATACATGAAGAGGCAGGGGAAGAGACAGAAAAGGCTAAAATGAGCGTTCAGGAAGTAAAGTCCAAGTAGTTTCATCAAATGAACGTGTTGCCACAAGTGCTAGAAACGATAAGTATCCTGATGAACACCAAACTTCTCAGTATTCAGACGAATTGTTGATGGATCAATGTCAGAATTTACAAAGCGAAGATCTTCGATTGATCAATTCTTATTGCTGTTCACTTACTCATCACTCCTTCTAACACTGAAGCAGGAACACTGTCATCCAGTGTGTGTTTCACTGGCGACTTATTCCAATTCCCACCCCATTGTGAAGCCACCAATCGCCTTTCCAGTGCTACCGATGACACAGAATCTCCTGTAATATCGTGAATCTAGTTTCGATAGGGAAAGAACTAGCCTATATAAGTAATTAAGTATATAATCAAAACCATTTTTAACTATAAAAAAAAAAATAGTAGGAATGAAAAATAGATCTACAAGATGTGAAGCACCATCAAGAGTTTTGTTTTAACCAAGATTAAATAGGACGACTATCATCTATGCTTGACAAGTACTTTATTAATTATCAATTAAAGCCAAAAGCAACAAATTCACTGCATTTATTGGCTTGGACAAAACCATAACAGGGATCTTTTCTCATACCTGATTGTGAGACGGATGCAATGACGGTGTTCTACATTAACCTAAATCATTTCAAAACTGTGAAAATGTTTTTGCTCAAGCAGGGGTCCTAAAGCTTTAGCTTAGACAAAGTAACAGAAAGATTGGGTCGTAGTTTGGTAACCCCTGCTTTGACGGGACAATAACATTACCTGTTTGGACACTGTGAACAAATTGATTTAAAAGCAAACATGTATACTTTTGAAAGGGCTTGAAGTTAGTTCTCTGTCCGACGAAAACAAAAACTTTTATTACTTCTTGACAAAACAAAATGGAAAGATTTTTTTTCAAGTGAATGTTAGCAGGTAACTACTGTTTCATCAAATATGGGGTTTTAAAATCTTTTATTTTCAATCAATTCTTTTATTAAATTGAGTTCATCTTATTGTTTGAAAGCCTATGTGTCCAAAACATTTTAAGTTTCAAGCATATTGTAAAGGAAACGAAGAAGTAGATACGTTTTAATGCAAAAACAGCATATTTGTAATGTAGAATGATTCTGTGAGTATAATAGAATAGCCCATACCATATCTAGAGAATCTGTAGGGATTTTAACTATCTTAGTCCCCTTAGTGTAGGGTTTTGCCTAACTTACTGTCGTAATTTATTTATAAAAATAAAAATGAAAAGGATAATTTAATAGAATATTGAGAGACTCTAAGTCTCTAATTTAAAGGAAGAATTTAGGCTCTTTGTCTGTCTAGTCTAGGGGTATGACTTCCTACAAAAAAGCAAACGAATTAAATAGTATTAAACATTTTTTATTAATTCAAAGTTACAATTCGGGAAATTGAAAAATATCTCTAATCAATATAATTTATTGCGACCGGTGTCAGAAGAGCGACATTCCCCAGTCGTGAATTTAACCTTCTTGTTCTAAAGTTCAGTCCGTTCGCTTTGCAAGTCTATTTTCGAATTCCTGTCTTTTTCAATTCCCCGCTTACTTCATAATATACCGGTAGAGCCTTTTCATCAATAATGGCTATCGTAAGAATCAAGGGAAAAGCTATACCGGTTTCATAGTTATGTCGCATTAGAAATACAGAAGTGTTGAGCTAGATTCTGTGTGAGTGGCATTTGTTAACAGGAAGCTTGACTTATGTTCTGTGAGAACGTTAGGTTTTGAATTTGCAGCATTGAAATGCATTTTGCAATAATGATAATTCTCGGTCAAATGTTAAAATATAAAATTTGTTAGTTAAAACATGGTACATGTTACACACTTCCCTCCTTACGGCAAAATAACAGAAAAATCATATCACAATAAGCGGTTATATACAAGATACAAATTATGTACAGGTGTACAGATGTGTGTAGGGTTTGAATTTGCAGCTAGGTTTTGAATTTGCAGCATTGAAATGCATTTTGCAATACTGATAATTTTCGGTTAAATGTTAAAATATAAATTTGTTAGTTAAAAACATGTTTAGACGGAAATTTAATTTAGAAATTTAATTTGTTTAGACATGAAAAACATGTACAGACGGAAAATTTAATTTCATTACATGAATTGGTTTTAAAATTAACACAATGTTTACATTTTTTCGAATTCTGACAAATCTACTACTACGTTTTGGATAGGCAACAAATTAAAAAAAAAACAATTTTTCTACCAGTATCTTAGCCTACGGAATAAAACAAAATATTAAAAAACCACCTTCTCCGCCATAAGGACCTTTAAATTCGAGCGATCCTGGTAGCATAGGTCCATACTTGTGCAATCTGCCAAAATGTTCCAAACCTGCCCAGTGCATAAATGTTTTGCATATGTGCTTTTCTGAAGGAAAACAAACTAAAAAGTACATTAATATTAGTTGCCCGTGAAATCTGTTTTTCATTGAGTTTGTTGAGCATCTTATTTATGTTGATTGGTTATTAATGTTTATCCATGCACTGACAAAGCCTCTGAAAAGTATTTCTGGCAATTTTGCATATTTGTAGACTGTACTGTAGAGGCTTTGAACTATTCACACAGGCCTGATTACCGAGATTAGCAGAATGAAGTTTCCTATTGTTGAACTGTTGTTGTCCGTAAATTATTCTTTCCATTCTAAGCCCACACTCCGAGAACCCAACCGCTGTTCGATCTTGCCATTTTTTCGTTTTGCTTTGTAAACAATCTATTGCAGTCTGGGATACTAATAACGCCACCCATATATTGTAAAAACTATAAAGCAAAGTGATAAATTACTATACCTAATTATTTTTATTTAACTAAATAACCTTTGCATTGGGGTAGCCCTCATTTTAGTATTTTGAAGTTTTAACCTTGAAATGGTTGCATTACTTGAAAAAATGTGAAGTGGAAAGATATGAGCTTTCGAAATAAAGATAATAAGAGATAGCGCAACGTGCTGCAAGTATTAGTTCACAGTGTGTTTGAATTTTTGGTGAAAGAGTTGGAAAAACTCGTTTGTTTTCTATATCCAAGATTCCGCCTGGAGACTGAAAATTCTTATTCAACAAACGGAAAAGGCAATGAAGCCTCTGTTTGCGTGAGATTGCAATTGAGTTAGCCTTAAGAAGGTTAATGCTGTGCCACTGCATAGATTTTTAGAAACACAGGATGTCCAACTACCTGTCATAACAAGGATACGATTAAGTTTAAGCAATACTAGATGTTGTTCAAATTTCCCAGTATATGTGCTATTTTACGGTAGTGATCAGTCAAATCTTGTCCATTCAAAATTAATTTGGGACACTTTTTATAAACACAATGAAGCAAAGTTGTTTTCACAAAGTTAACCCAGATACAGAACTTACAATCAGAAAAAAAATTATAAAATTTATTACTTGACTCATTATATAGTCATTATGCTGCAAATCCCTTGAGTATATTTTGAGTTTTATCGAAGTTTCTGAGTTTGATTTTTTCTTGCGTTTGAGGCCGCCGCAGGTCACGTTATTGTATCCAGGCGCAGCAGCCAATGGATTGTGTGTTCATCGAGCGTTGTTAGCTCTGCATGTCTATCTTTGGGTCGGTATACAGGACATTAGTAGAGAATGTGATATGCAGTCTGAAAATGTAAGCCACATGCACATGATAGTGAGTCGGTCCCATTGGAACATGTTGCTATTGAGAAGGCCCACACCAGTTCGCAAGCGCTTTAGCTTCACCCATTCCTTCCAAGTTAATTCTGCTCCTGGTGGAGCATTGATATTCGGAAGGACCGTGAATTGAACTGGTCTTGCAACTTCTTTCCATTCAATATTCCAAATTTCGGAAATGTAAAAGTTGAAGTTACAGATAGCTGCAGCATGGCGGGATACAGGGAGTCGAGATTTCAAGTGCTGGCCTTTGGAGGTGCGATTTTAGGACCATCTGATTGAGGAGGTGGTCATCCCTTGACATTGTAAAACCAGTCAATGCACGTGATTTTCACTACGGAGGAGTGTAACTGGAGCAATGCCTGATAATACCGGCAGGAAGTCAGTTGGAGTTGGAAACAGGCAACCGGTGATTATTCTTATGGTGGTGTTAAGGGCAGGGTCAATTTTTCTAGTGTGTACGCTGCAGCACTTGTAACACACGCCCAAGTCATCAGAGGCAGAGTTTGGTAGTTGGCTGATCTTAGTGTCAACCAGATTTCTAAATATGCTCCACTCGACTTTAAGGAAGTTCCACCTCTTCACAGGTTTGGTTTGTGTCGCCCTTATTGGATTTGCTAAAATAATGAGGTGTTATAATTTGGGAAAAGGATCAAGGATGGATCTCTGGCACAGTTGATTCACGTTATTGAATGCCAGGTCTGCGTTGGTTGTGGTGTTCCATCAGGAAGATTGAAAACTCTCAACTTGTTTTGAGCCAAAAAATAACTGGATCTAAGAAACTAAAATTCAAGTTTCGAGGGCTGTACTGTGGCGCTTGACTTCGATCACTACAGCTGGCGCGAGAAACTAAATTAGTCTTGCACTTGCTTCCAGATGATCTCACATTTTTTGTAAATAACATGATTAATTTTTGACAACGTTGACAAAAGTTTGATGAAAACCAGCGAAGAGAAAGAAAGAAAAACCAGGCAACGTACAACACCGTCTTTCCGCGTTTCTTTAACGACAGTTTGTTTCATTTTGGTTTCCGTTTATCAAAGTGACGCCACTCTAAATTCTCTTCTTGCTTGAATAATGGAGTGGGCAACTTCACATCGTGCGTTTAACAAACCAGAAGAGAAACGAAAAAAACAGGCAGTGCGCACAGTACCATCTGGATTAGTACATAAGTAGCGGAATGTCCCCCTTCGGCGAATTTTTTACCGAAAAATTTTCGAGACTTTGTAGGGATTGTTTAGGTAAGCAGTTTTTGTGCTTACCTACCCATGTAAAATGTTAGGCAATTAACTTAACCTACAGTATAACATTGATCAACAAGAAATTCTATAAGTCAAACTAACAATCATTTCCAAGTAATTCTGGTGCCCAAGTAAGTAATTCAATGCTAATACGCAGCCAGTTAGCTAATACGCAACCAATGTTATGCTTGGTCAAAATTAGTATTGTTTTTGGAAGCTTAAACTGTATGAGGTAGCTTTCAAGTTGCTGTATGATTGTTATTAGCATAGCTGATAAGAGCGACTGCAACAAGTTGAGTGCTTGACCAAGCAGTTCAAGACGAGTGTCACGATTTTTTTCTATCTCTTACCAGGAAAGAGACTTGGAAAGGTTCAATGACGTAGTTTAATGGGATATTACCGAAAGGCAGTCAATTAAATGTCGAATATTTCTACAGGTAAATGACAATGAAAATTCTTGAAGGACTTTAACGAACGGCTTCTCAAATAACTCTAATTTCAAACACAATTTATATCAGCACCAATTCTCATCTACTTGTATTCAATTACTTCGACTCTCAATCAAGAAAAATCTCTACACCTATTACCAATCCACAACTCATAACACAACTCTCATAATCAACTCATAATAATAATTCATCAATTTACACCACTATTTATAGAAGATTGTTCGGTCTAGTAACTTCGAGAAGGTTACGTAATTAAATAATAGGAGATGTTCTACTGGTGCAAATTGAGCTCAACTATCACAAGATGTATACAGTGACAATTTGCTTTTATTCCGACGTTTCGTCAATCAGACACGACTGACTTCTTCAGGGTATACATCTTGTGATAGTTGAGCTCAATTTGCACCAGTAGAACATCTCCTATTATTTAATTTAATGCCTGGTGAACAGCCTCATTCAATTTTCAAGGTTACGTAATGTTACATCATAAGGACTCATTGTTCTCTCACGTTGCACCAAACGTAAACAAGCAAGTTTAAAGAAGCTTCTAGATCTGCACGTAGCAGTAGAATGATCTAGAAAACACGTTACATAATAAAGATTTCGCAATCACAGATCTACTAGTAAACAAGCTTATGACGTCATGACAAACGACATTTGGCAATCGTGGAAAACAAAAGAACATTCCAGGTTTGTTCTGAATGAATGTTCTGGAAATACATTACATAATAGAGATCTCGCAATCAAAGGTTACTAGAGGACAATAACCGATGATAACCTATAGCATAAGAATTTTACAATCAAAACAGCACGCTCGATCAAGATACAAAACAGCCCGTCGCGAGACCTCGCACATTGATTGTAACAACGAGGTTGAGTGAACATCGAAACAAATCTTTGCTTCATATGCGGAGAGTAGGTACAGATTTACTTTTGATTCTGTAAAGCTGTCCACCAGCCACAAGCTTACCTGAGCTAATGAAGTTAATTTGTTACGTTTTAAGGAAGCGATTGGAAGATTCGCCACTGATAGGTCGACCGTGGTAATGATTCATGCGTAACAAGTATAGATGGGCATTAAATTGGATCTTTGCATGCATGTCATAAACCATTACGGCTTTGTCACGTTTTCCTTTTGTTGGCTATGTCACTGCATTTTATTTCCACAATATCGTTTCTTCTGCATTCCGGCAAAAAAAATATATATACACAGTGTACAACTGCAAAAAGATGTACGTTTTAATGGGAAGGCTATAATTTGTTGTTGCAAACAAAACATTTACTTTATTTTGCGTTTGCTTCATTTCCTGCGGTAGAAATATATCGATTTGGATTCGATGTAGGCGTAACTAGACTACTCTAGCCGGCCTCTCATCATCTTCATCATAATCCATCGTCGGTTTGTTCCCCACTAGTGGGGGTGGCCGATTGTTTCCGCGCAGCAATTGTTTTAATCCCTTTTCTCCATTTCACCCTGTCCCTTGCATCTTCCTCCTTCAGTCCGACTTTTTTAAATTCATCCTTCACTTGTTGTTTCCAGGTTCTTCCTGGACGACCGCGTTTCCTTTTCCCATCCACCTTTAGATCTAGTGCCTTTCTAAGAAAACTTCCTTCCTCCCTCCTTATCACATGTCCATACCATCTTACTCCATTTGCCCTTGCCAGTTGGTCTATGGTCTCTCTCATCTCTAGCATATCCAACAATTCTTCAGTCCTTTTTTCCCTTCTCGTTTTCACCCCACACATTGCTCTCACCATTGACCTTTCCGTTCTTCTCAGGATTGCCAGTTCACTCTCTCTCAATACCCATGTCTCGCTACCATATAGCATTGCAGGCCGCACACAGCTCCGATATACTTTTCCTTTCATCCTTAGTGAAAATTTTCTGCCATGCAACATTTCCCCACATTCCCTGAACTTTGCCCAGCCCAATCTTGCCCTTGTTGTCACCGCTGCTTCACATCCACCACTTCCATTTATCCGATCACCCAGATAACAGAAGTCTGTCACTGTTTCGATGCCATGGCAGAACTCATCATCATGGCCTTCCACTTCCTTCCTTCCTTTACTGCATTTCCCACAAACAAAACACTTCGCCAATCTTGTTGCGGCTCTCTTGACATTAGCACATCTTGCATGTACCCACTTTCCACATTCCTTGCATTGCATTGAATTTCTCATCACTCTCTTGCCACATATTCCACAGGGATCTACTTTGTTCTCAACAACTGTTCCTTCTGCTCCACTCACCATCACTTTTGTTTTTTCAAGATTCACCTTCATACCCTTGGTTTCAAATGCTTCTTTCCATTTTTCAAACTTTCTCTCCAGTCCCTCCATACTATTACTTGTCAAGACCAGGTCGTCTGCATACAAAATTTCACTCAATAAGCCCTCCCTCACTCCTTCAGTTACAACGTCAACCACAATAGCAAATATCAGAGGTGACAAAACTGATCCTTGGTGTACACCAACCTTCACGAAAAACTCGTTTGAATAATTTGATCCAACTCTCACTTTTGTTCTTGCATCCTCATACATAGTCATCACAGCTCTCACTAATACCTCCGGTATACTACTTTTCCTCATTGCCCACTCCATCACTTTCCTTGGTACTCTGTCAAATGCCTTTTCTAAGTCGACGAAACACATATATAATTTTCTCTGCTTCTCTCGGTATTCCTCCTGCATTCTCAATATAAACAGAGCATCCACTGTACCTTTTCCCGGCATAAATCCAAACTGCATATCATTTAATTTCACCAATGTTCTCAACCTCTTTTCTAGTATTCGCTCCACAATTTTCATTCCATGCTCTAGTAGTTTTACACCTCTATATGCACTGCAACTTCTCACATCCCCTTTTCTCTTGAATAGTGGAACAACAGTACTATGCTTCCACTCCTCCGGCATTCCCTCTCCATCTAATACCCTTTGGCTAAGTTGTAGCATTACTTCAATTCCCAACTCTCCACTTGCTTTTATCATCTCTACGCTCACTTCTGATGGACTGGCTGCTTTATGCAGTTTCATTTGCCCCATTGCCTCCACCACTTCATCACGAGTAACCTTTCCCACTGGACCCTCCACCAGATCAACCTCTGTCATATGATCCCATACGTTCTCCTTATTCATAACATTTAAGCTCGTTTATTTTTTGGAGACCAAGCATGGCCTACCAGACCTGCTTCCCGGCGGCCAAATTCTCGCGATCGGCAGCCAAAACAAAAAATCCGTTAAAAAGTTGTGTTTATGAAAATTCGTTAATCGATATCGTGTTTTTGGGTTTACTCAGAGAAGAACAACGCAAACAAGGACCTGAAACGTATTTGTAGTTGTATTTAAATACACTGCTTCTCACGTAGGTGTAGAGCTAGTCTTCGAGTGTTTATAGGTCGACAGCGACACTCATACTAGTGTTGGCTTGTGAAAGCCGGCCTAACATGGCCTACCAGCACGGTAGTTTCGAAGGCCATTTAACGTTTGATGAACAGTTTTTTTCTCTTGCTTTTTCATGCAGCTTTGTACTTGGTGGCTTATACTGGTTCACTACCACTGTGCACTTAATTTCTATCACTACCCATCTGACTTAGAAGTCAAGGTAGGATGATTTTACTGGTTTCCAGTTGGAGCAGTGTTTGACAAAGCAATCTAGTGCAAGCTGTTGTCAATACAAGCAGCCATGACATATCCACAGATCAAGTTGGACCTATCCAGACAATTAAATGAACTGTAACTTCGGTTGTATTGTAACAACGGGGTATTGTTCATTTTGAGAAAGAGATTTCTTGAAAGTAAATTTAAGACTAAAGTTTTGACAGTTCCAGAAAAGTGATGGAATAAACAATGATGAAAACAAGTATGTCAGAAGTGCTGGTGAGAGCAGTGATGCCGATGAATGAGATGCACGAACAAAACTGAAAATTAAATTAACTATTATTCAGATAAGTTTTTTGTTTGTCAGGGCACACTAAAGATCAGTGCAGTGACTTCAGATATTTGCTGTTTGTAATAATCTTTTACTCCGTCTTTGTAGTATTCTTCTGTTTTGTAATGTTGACTTATTCAATATCATTTTCCTGGATGTGCTTTGTTTCCCTTGTTTTTGTTGATCATTTCACCAGCGTGCTTTAACCTCCAGCTGTTTTTTGTGTTCTTTTGGGCGACCTGCCTTTACAATAGCATCGTTCTTTTGTTCAGTTAGTGTGGTTACAATTTTAAGTCGAAAAATTAATGGAAAACAAAATAGGGGCAGGCCAACATAATTTTTGGCTGAAGATATTAAAGATTTGAGCAAAATTGACTACAAAATTGCAATCAAAAAATCTCACAACAGGAAAAACGTGGCGCTTCATTGCCTTCAACCTTCGACGAAGAGAGGAAGGAGACTGGTGATGATCTCAACTGTTTGTTTGCTTGATGGTACACCGATGACAAGTTAAATATTCTACTTTAAAATCTTTTAAGGGTCATACACACAAAAATGAAAATACTACCCTACTCTACATACGTAAATATACCATACAATCGTAACACAGATAAAATGTAGTAATTACAACATTTCTCAAAGCTTTTGCATTTCAAACAAAACTGTAAGAATTACGTTTCCAAAAAACTAAACTTCAGACAAAAGATAAACATTCCTTTGGCAATTTTGAAAAACAAAACAATAGGTAAACTAATTAATCTTGTCACATATGCAATAGAAATTCATCAGAGCAATTACTGTAACCTCTGTATACCTACCAACAGCAACAGATTTCATGCATCCTTTTCCGTCATCGGAGAGACGATTTATTCCATTTTCTGGCATTGCCTCTGTGACATTCAAGTTATATTAGAACAAAAAGTAAAACCTGGGAATCTTCGTTTAGCACAATTGAAGACATTATAAAATCCATTAAAAAGTTTTGTTGTTATGTAAAGGCAAGATAAAAGAGAGTCTCATACTTGATCCAAGCAGTAAATGTTTAATAATAATAATCGGTTATAGGCAAATTGTTCGTAAGCAATTGTTCGTAAAGCAATTGTTCGTATGCAATTGTTCGTAAAACAATTGTTCGTAAACTGTTTTTCGTAAAATGAAATCCGTAAAACAATTCTTCGTAAAGCATTTCTTCGTATACATCAAACTTTAACTGCATGCACGAAAAAGTGCTTTAGGAAGAATTGTTTTACGAAGAATTAATTTTACGAACAATTGTTTTACGAACAATTGTTTTACGAACAATATTGTTTACGAACAATTGCTTTACGAACAGTTGCTTACGAACAATTTGTCGGATACCTAATAATCAATGCGCATAGTTCAGTTAACAGCCCAAAATGTGTACATTCTACCTATAATTCTCCTTCCGGTGAGTACAATCAATTGTTTTGACAGTGTGATATGATTATTTGCTGTTAAACAGCTACAATCAATGTCATTGTGAATATCAATAGTCAATGTCAATAAAATGGCATCGGAAGAAGATGTAGCTTAAAATAGAATCAACTTTTTTGTTAGTGCCATATGGCTTATTTGTTTATCTGATGTTAAACGGCTCAAACCGACGTCAGTCAAGATTTCGGTCGACCATCTCTGAGAAGCAGAACTTTTCTCCGTTATTTCACTGCCTGTTTGGCGTTCCATATTCAGTTAAATAAAGTAAATTATTCTTAATCATCTTCTTATTAACTAAAAGAGACAGTTGATAGTTGTACGTTTTGATGTCAATGCTTCTTATTGTACCGCACCTGTTCCAGGTTTAGACGTTCATGCACAGTTTTTTTTATTTTTTTATTTGTCCCGGCATTTAACTGTATTAAAATTGTTCTGGTTGTAACGTAAAGATGATCATTGAGGTTATTGAGAAAAGTGAGGTGATGTTTTTCCTCAAAAAAACAAAGGGTTCTAATTTGACCTTCCTTATGGCTAAAAAAGCTTATCTGTTGCTTGAAAATGTTGTTCAAGAGAGTTCTGACTTATTTGGTTTGAGCTAGTAGGCCTACATCTTCATTGTGTGGCTGACATTAGATATTTTTTGCATTTTACGTAGAAACCATATTTCAGTAGTGGTTAAATACTTATGTGTCTCTTTGTTGTCCAGACCATCTATACAGCAAAATAGAAAAGATATCCTCCAGTAACACACGTTTCCTTGTTGTGAATTGTTCTTCAATGAACTCATGCAGTATTTTGGAAAGCTTGTTTTGCTTGAGCAATTCTTGTTTTAATCTCTTCTTTTGATTTACCTTATTTGTTATCAACGATTCAAGGCATTTGAAAGAGTTGACTTGTTCGATTTTGTTTAAATTTCGACTTTGTTTAAAAATAATAAGTGCAAGTTAAATGAAAGCTCATTGTTTTGATAAAAATCATGCATTCCGTCTTTTTTTAGTATTCATATTCATGCCAAATACTTTGTTTTGTTCTTCTTGAAATGTAGCTTAGAATATTAAAATTAACACATAAAAATATATATAATACTATAACATATAAATACTCTAAAAGGAAAGAGGTAGAAGCATTACTTTTTAGCTTATTTAAAATAATGTCTTCAGAGACCCTCACTCCTGCTTGGTCGTCATCATCTTCTCCTTCCTTTAGATTCCAGTGCAAAAATTTTCCAACTGAAAAGCACAATATTCACACATTATATTGAAATGATCTAGTGTTACGTAAAACACAGGCACACTACATAAATCGCGGACAAAGCTCAATGGGGAATGAAGACAAACAATAGTACAGACAAAGTAGACAAGCAAGAAAGATTAACGTGAAGACAGAATGAAAACCAACGCTGATACCTAACATAAAATAACATAAATCTGTAACATGTGTAATGTTTAGTTGAACACAGCGTTAGCTAGGTGCAGTGGAACTGGAATATCAATATCGAATAAGAAAACTATATAAAGAAAACTTAATGATTATTTAACATTTACATTGAAACTCAAAGCAATAATTTTGAGTGCACAATAAAACTTTGCACTGCACTACATTGGCAATTGCTAAGCGTCACCAGCGCTGGAATGAATTTTCCTAACCATGATTCACTGAAAGTGGATTGTATTGCATGTATGTATTAAAATATTTTTATTATTATTTGTATTATTAAAATTATAAACGATGCATTGAAAGTGTGGACTGATGTTGAAAATATTGAAGAGCGCTGGCGTGGGCATTGCCTGAGATAGGTAGGACATTGCCTGAGATATGTCGGACATTGCCTGAGATAGGTAGGACATTGCCTGAGATATGTCGGACATTGTCTGAGATAAGTCGGACATCTTCAACGAATGAAAAAAAATGATACAACAGGATTGGAATAAGGAAGTGATGAGGAAAATGATAAAAAGAATACCAAAGAAAACATGAGAAGACACCATGAAGGATGTACTGACAAAAAAAACAACTTGAAATAGAAAGATGCTAACAATAGAAAGAAATAGAGTCACAGCAGACAACTGGTCGACCCTGATGTTATGGGATGAAGACCAAGCGTCTTTGAAAAAAAATGGAAAGAGATATTAAGAATTGTCATGAACAGATTTAGCAAAATGCTTGTTTTAAATTTATTACAAATACCGACAACTAGATCAACTCAATTTTAAAAAGCTTTACTTTGGGATGGAGCACCATTTGCGAGGACCTCTGCCATCATGCCACCAATCACACCGGAGTATCCCCCTATTTCTCCAGCTGACTGGGCCAACTCGTCGTAAATTCCGCCAAATAAACTTCCTGAACAAACCATAAAAACAAGTAAAATCATCAACAGTACGGAAACTTCAACCACTGCAACTTCCTCCAAACTAAGGTTCAGCTAATAGGTTATTTTAATTTGGAAATGATAGTTAAATCTACGTAGAATAAACGTTTAGTTGAGTTTATTTTTTATAAGCATAATAATAATAACATAGACACCTACACAAACAGTCGTAACTTTTTGGGACCTGGGCATAGCTGTTGTTTAACATGGAATTATTTGAATCAGATTATTACTTAATCTATAAATCTGCCCAATTGCTCACACTCAGAACAAATTATTTCTGGTTTACTATGGAACTCAAAAAAGAAAAACAAATCCGAAAAAAGCTTGAACACAAATGGAGAAAAACTAAGTTATCTATTCATCGAGATATTTACAAAAAAAAAAAATAATGCAAATATGTGAAAATGTTAGTACTTAAAGGGCGGGGAAACCCAAATTAACTTTTTGCGAGTTTTTTGTTTCAGCGTGATGTCATTGTGTACAACATGCGTTTTAGCAAAAAAAAATCCAAATTTTGTTGCCCTCGTCTCGCTAAGGCCGCTTTTGTTTGATCCCCGTTTGCGAGGTCTCGCGCGCATCAAGCTGTGATTCTGTTCGCTGTGACGTCACAAGGTACATATAGTTGTGGCCAAAAGTTTAAGACCAGACTTGATTTATGACGATTTTTGCATTACTTCAAAATACTGCATCATATATTGTTTCAGTTGCATCATCTTTATGCATCATCTTATATCTGATGCAAAACTCCAAAACTCAGCAGCAAAACAGCAAAACTCCAAAACAATTCTTCAAATTTTCTAAAACATTGATGGGCAAAGGTAACAGAAGTGTTCATCCAACTGGAAAGTCTGCTCAAGAAATTGCTGAATCATTTAACCAATACTTTTCAAACAAAATTAGTTTAACTAGGAATACTCTTCCATGTCTTGACCATATAATTGGAGAAACTCAGTCAGCAGATCCTTGCAACCATAATCACATTTTTTTTGATTTTTCATTTTCTAGTTTTCTTGAAACAGACAAGACTGAAATTCTTAACATTTTAATTGCATTATCATCTGCATCTTGTGAACTAGATCCAGTACCCTCATGGCTCCTCAAAAAGCATTCATCATCTTTTCTGTCTATTTTGACCTCCATTGTAAATTAATCCTTGACAAGTGGTCTGGCCCCCCAAAACAAACATGCCATTGTTCGTCCACACTTAAAAAAGTCTAGTCTAGACTAAGAAGAGTTCAAGAACTATCGCCCTGTGTCCAATCTATCTTTCGTGTCAAAAATATTGGAAAGAGTAGTTGGCAGACAGTTAAATGATTTCTTAAACGTGCAAAATTTATTTGATATCAATCAATCTGCTTATCGTCAACATCACTCCACAGAAACAGCTTTACTAAAAATCCATAATGATATTGCTACAGTACTTGACTGTAATCACAGCGTTGTTCTACTTTCTCTTGATCTTTCAGCTGCTTTTGATACCATTGATCACAAAATTCTTCTAAATCGTCTCAAATCAGATTTTGGCAATACAAAAATGGCACTTGACTGGTTCTCTTCTTATCTTTAGGATCGAACTCAGTCTGTAGCAATTGAAAACTCAATGTCTTCTGCAACATTTCTTTCTTCTGGAGTTGCTCAGGGTTCTGTTCTCGGCCCTGTCCTGTTTTGCCTCTACACAAAACCTCTGTTTGACATCATAAAGCGACATGGGCTTTCATACCACTCATATGCTGATGATATACAATTGTATTTGAGTGTTACTAATGAAGATTCATTGTGTTGTATTAAATTAAAATTCCAAAAATGTATGGTTGATATCTTAAATTGGATGTCTTATAATATGTTGAAACTGAATCAAGAAAAATGTGAGTTTATTGTATTTTCTCCGAAACGGTGTATTTCAAAGTTTAACGACATGACCCTTACCCTGAGAAATATCAATCTTTCTTCTTCTAACTCCGTTAAATTGCTTGGTGTAACATTAAATCAACATTTGTGTTTAGAAAACTTTGTCAGTTCCACTGTCAAATCTTGCTTTTTTCATCTTAGAAATATTGGTTTCATCAGACAGTTTATAAATGTTGATGCTTGTAAAACTTTAACTCATGCACTTGTAACATCCAGGATTGATTATTCAAATTCATTGTTAAATAACATTCCACATTGTACTATTTTGCGTCTTCAAAGAGTTCAGAATGTTGCCGCTCGGCTAAATACTTTAACACGTAAACGTGAGCATATCACTCCTATACTAAAATCCCTGCATTGGCTTCCAGTATTGTATCGTATTCGCTTCAAAATGTGTCTATTAGTTTATAAAGTTTTCCATGGTTTTGCTGCAAACTATCTGAACACGTTGCTTGTTCATTATAAACCTGCCAGAACTTTGCGTTCTCAATATCAATTGCTCTTGAGCAACCCTTCATGTAAGACACAATATGGAAATCGCACCTTCCCAGTTGCTGCTGCCAGTTGCTGAAATTGTTTGCCTATTTGTGTAAAAAAAGCTGAAAATTTAAATGAATTCAAAGCTCGCTTGAAAACGTTCTATCTCAATAAACATTATGACTGAAAGTACCGTATTAATTATCACCATTGTCATGTACAGCGCCCAGGAGCATAGTTTGACTGTGGATGTGGCGCTATATAAATATTGTTATTATTATTATTAAATCAACATGTTAAGGTGGACAACCACAAATTATGAAATTACCTAAATTTGATTAATCTTTTTATGAAACTGTCCAAACCAACATGATGCCGTTGCCCAAAACTAATTGTGTTATTATTGTAACATGTTGATTTGGGAACCAACAAAATGTGAAATTATTCGAATATCCATCATTGTCTACATCAGTGATTCTCAAGGTGGTCCAGGTGGAATTTCTGTTGGTCCACAGAGAGTTTTATAAATCCTTTATAAAATGTTCTCCAAAATTTTATCATCTACTACAGTAAATTGTGTAAGGACTGCATACAGGTGTAAGAAAATTAAGTAGCATGTATGATTGCATGTCAGCGTGACGTAATAATCATGTTTACTTCGTGATTTTTGTTAGATTTTTCTGGAAGTGTTAGATAAGCATAAGCTCAGCAGTTTTTGAAGTTATTTTACTAGTTGACAAGTAGGCTATTGAACTGTTCAAGGCAAATAACGTGATTAATCTTGGCAGTTTGTCTTAAACTAATTTTGTTGATTCATACAACTGTAACGTGTTGATTGTTGATTTGGAAAGGTACAAAATAAAATATTATTTGAATCCGATCACAAATCAAATCTTTTATGTACTCTAACTTCCCAAATCAAAATGATGCAGTTGCCTGCATGTTTTTTAAAATCTTGTTAACTTTGTTTAGCCAATTGATACCACTGTACCATATTGATTTAGGAAGTCACTAAATATAGAATTATATCAAAAATCCACCTCAATTGATCACATTTTTGTTGTATAAACTTCAATATTAGGGGGGGGAATCGTTTGTTTTTTCTAATCCAACTTTAGCTCTGGTTTTAGAATACAACAGAACATTCGACAACCTTTGGAATTTTTTTTTAAATTTTGGTCTAAAAACCCCCCTTTACCCTGAAAATTACTTTTTGCGTTTAATTGCCTAATATTGTATGGATGTCACTTTTTGTTTATGGCATATAAAGTTCAAATATTATTTGCTACCGCACTGTACTAAAACACATTAAATATGTTGCAAGACTGTCGAAAACAGTTTTCTGGTTTTGGTTTCATCGAGAAACATGAAAAAACGGTCATTTCGATTTGTGCGCATGACTACGCGCATGTGCAAAAGCGTAACATTAATGCAAACAGCTTGTATGAAGCTGGCCGCCGTAAGTTGACCAAAACCTATCCCTCAAAACTACTTTTCAAAAATTAAAGTTACTTTTAGCTGGTTTTATTATGATAACTGATAAAACGTCTTTGGCTTTTGTCTGCAAAAAAAAAATACTTTGCATTTTCGATTCAAACCCACATTCTGAGATTCTCTGGTCAATCCCTTTTCATCTAGTTTGTCTACGCAAGGTTTGCTCGGTTTACCGTGAGATAGATGAGAACGACTTACTGCTTTCTGATAGGTCAATTCTGCCTTATGGTGCCTAAATACAGGTTTAACAAATACGCGTACCATTGGTATGTTGCAAAACTTTGCTTGCATTGAAACTGCCATTTACTCATGTTTTTGGCTATCCTTTACTTAGTAAATTAGTTGAAAGTAAACTACCGCTACAACAATCATCCTATCCACAAAATTTTCAATTCCTTAAACCATCAATCCTTTTATCCCTCAATTTCGCCTGCCATTGAATTAATGTTCCTCCGATGAACTGACGTTCAACCAACTTCCCAGATTTCCCGTTTAATTTTCAATTATATCTCACCTGTGTTACCTTACCCCGGTTCAACAATCATTGTTATACACATACAGTATAAAATAATCAATAGAAGCCTTCATTAGGAAACATCACACTCAATAGACTGAGTTAGCTGCAACCTGCAGTTCTTGTAGTGTCGGCTTCTGTTTGTCGTCAGTACCAGGAATCATAAGGCGGAAATAGACGACACGAATCCAAGTTCATGTTCATCAAACGATTTTGTGCTAACACCTCGCAACTGACAAGAAAAATTCGAGCATTTCAACAATCAGTAAATGCTTACAGTGCAGATGGCTACCTTGCTTTAGAAGAACTTTTCCGTTTCGCATCATCTTCAGGCTTTTCTTCAAAGGACCAATCTTCAATGCACTGCTACCTTCTGATGTGACCATCCTTGGATTGAGTTCCTTTCTTCCAGCAAAACTTCCATGATTATATTCTTGTTTATTCCCTTTGATGTCAGAAAAAAATTGAGTAAAAACTACATCACCATTGATTCCAAGACACACAATAGTTTAGTACAGTAGCACAAAAAAACGTTGCGGGCATAAGTACGCAATGCAAATTTACCGGTACCGTAATGTTAACTTTTAAAATGTCAATGTTGGTGTGCACTTTAAACTTAAAGCATGTTGTTGAAAACTGATCTGCCCCGATAGCTCAGTCGAGTTAATAAATAATAAATCTAAGTCTATGGTACAAATTACCGATTTCCTCATGGTATCGGGGCAGGATGTATCCAGTGATTCCGCCAAATATACCTGCCATTGCACAAACGGACTTGACGCATTTGACCATCTCTGAATCCAAACCGCGAAACCTGGTGTCTGCACAATCAGAAAATAATAAAAAATCGTAACTCTGGCACTTAATATTTATACTTATTTCTCTAGCAATAGTTGTAATCCTCATCTGATAAATAAAAAACAAGTAAAAACATAAAAGTTATTTCTGATCTTTCACCAGGTGAATGTTGCAACTATTACTACAAAAGTAAATAATTTTGACAAGCACTGCAACTTTTCAGCATGCAAGTTACTTTTGTTTAACTTTCGCAAGTCATTTGTTGTTCTTTTCCCGACGTGGGGAGAAAGTTATGCCGAAAATGTTTGAATTTATGTAGTTGTCGTTTATTTTATGTACCGTATTGTTTTTGAATTATGCAATTCAATCCTATCCAGTTGCTATCTATTATCTGTCGATGGTATTCAAAAATTATCCACCAAAGCTTTACTATTTGTTGTTCTGTATTTGGTTTAATTATTATTAGAAAGTTAGAATGAGTGTAAGTTATGATATCAATACTATCTGATAGTACAGGCAAATCGCAAATGACACAACAAACTTAAAACATTAATTCATTTATAATATGTCAAATGTGAACAAGAAAATTAAACAACAATCAACATTTGTTAACAATAGCTGCAGTGAAATTTGTTTAATCAGACTTACAAAGTTGTTTTTACACTCGGCGTCAACAGAGTTTTCGTATTAGCCTTTGTAGCTAAGGGTTTATACTTTTTATCATCCTCATGTTGGCTGTGAAAGGCTGTTAGAGATCAGGTTGGTTGGTTTGAATCGTTGTCTTTTGACTGAGAAAGCCTCCGATAGGTTAATTACTTTCAGTTCTGCATACTTGTACAAACTGTGAATCACTGACACAGAGCAGTTCGAGATTGGCAGAGTGAAGTTTCCGATTGTCGACGTGTTGTTGTCTATGAGTTATTCCGTCCGTTAGGTGTCGCTGAACGGAATACAGTCCTCAAAATGCATTGCTTAAACGCACACTCCAAGACCGAACCAGCGTAGCTAGTCCAGTGGTTAAAACACTGTGGGCCTTTTCGTAGCTTCTAGTGGACCGTGAGCTATGAAATGTTATTTCAGCTACATAAAGTTCAGCTTTCATAAATTTCAGTTTACATAGTTATGGGCTGCATGATAGCCGGTTGATTAGTTTTGAATCTTTATCCTCGCACTCATCATCATTAAGTTCCTTCCTCTCGTCGAGGGTTGGAGGCAATGAGACGCCAAGTTTCTCTGTTGTGAGATTTTTTTACTGCAGTTTTGTAATTAAGTCCTGACCAGTCTTCAATATCATTAGTCCAAATTCTTGGTGGTCTGCCCCTATTTCGTTTGCCGTTCATTTTTCCTTCTTGTAGTTGTCTTTGAATAGAATTATTGCGAATCATGTGGCCAAAATATATAAAAATTTTCTTGATTTAATTGTTCGTAGAATTTCCATGTTGGTTTGTATTCTGGATAGTACATCTTTGTTTGTGATTTTATCCTTCCATGAAATTTCATTGTTACTGACGTTCATTGTAGACTACGGACAAAAATACTCGATGAGGCTCCAATCTCTTTCGAAGTGACTGGCCGTTACTCACTTTGTCAAGAGTACGCCCGAGCGAGCCACATCGCTTTGCTGTTACGCCCTTAGAGCCATTGACCCGATTAATGAGTCCAACAGCCGTTACCAGGGTGTGGCCGTTGGTGTGCATTACCAACTACGTGGAGCCATAAGTGAGACTTAGGATTTCAGTGGAGGACCAAAATTCTCTACCCACATCAGGGATGTGCGACTGGTAGAAACAGAGGTGCTACCTCTCATGAAAACCCCTACAATCCTCGCACTAACAAAACCTAAATAGGTTATGGTAGTTTCGTATTCGTATACTTGTAGAGGCTTTTAATGCAAAGCCGGTCACCGAGATTGGCAAAGTGAAGTTTCCGATTGTTGAAATGTTGTTGCCGAAAAATTATTCCATCCACTAGGTGCCGCTGAATGGAGAGCAGTCCTGAAATGCATTGCTCAAGCGCACATCCGGAGAGCCGAACCAGTGCTGCGTGATCTTGAGTCAAGCGCGTAACCACTAAGCTAACAGGGCGGACGCAATATAGCCGCAAGTTATAGTGACTCTATTTTAAAAGTTAGTAGGCCTATAGCTAAGCGTTTTAATTTTGGCCCATATTGTTGTCCCACACTTTTATTATGAAGTATAGTATTACGGTATTAACTATCAACAATTTCTCTCCTCAAAACGGTTTTAAAGAACTTCCAGGTTCTTCAAAATCTTTAGGTTGTATATGTCTGTGGTTGAAGAAAGTGACCTCTTTACCAAAATTGTAAACTCGATATGAAACACAAAAACCAGCTTATATTGAAATCCTCAAGCAACCACATGGCATTTAACATAATCCATTAAAATTGAACATAAACTATAAGCTACAAACGTTTTCGGCCATACACACGTTAGCCCTTATCAAGTAACAAATAAATTCCAGTGTGCTACCAATCAACTGATGGTTAGTTTCGATGTAAAGTCATTATTCACCAATGTTCCTTTAAAAGAAACTATAAACATTATCGCCAATTGTATTTTTTCGCAAGATCAACCCAACCACCTACCGGTATCAAAAAAGAAATTTTTATAAAACTGCTGCACATAGCCACCGAAGGTATGTTTTTATACAAAGACAAATTATATAAACAAATTGATGGTGTGGCAATGGGCTCGCCTCTGGGTCCAACGCTTGCTAATTTCTTTTTGGCACATATTGAAAAAACTATTTTTTCTGAAACTGATGTGAACTGCCATCCTAAATTGTACATACGTTATGTTGACGACGTTTTTGATATATATAATGATGATAATTCTTGTATGCAGTTTCTCAACATTCTCAACTCGCAACATCCTAATATAACTTTCACTGTAGAAAAAGCCAACCAGACCATTTCCTTTCTCGATGTCGAAATTAAAATTAATAAAAACAAATTTGACACTTGCGTTTGGCGAAAACCAACCAATACCAACCTCCTTCTCAATTTTAATGCTGTATGTCCTTCTACCTACAAATCTGGATTAATTAAATACCTGCTCAAGCGAGCACAAGATATTTGCTCTAACTTTGATAATTTTAATATTGAAGTCAATCGTTTACGGTCTTGTTTTATTGCAAACAACTACCCCACATGGTTTTTCAATAAGGTGCTGAGGGGGTTTTTGGATTCACGTTCTACGCACTCTCAAGCGGACGAACGTAAATGGAAAAACTTTCTTACAGTTCCCTTTGTGGGTAAAGCATCGAGACGCTTTGTCAGTAATATGTCAAGTTTTATCAAAATGAAGTTCAACGTGGATATTGTTCCTGTGTATAAAACGTTCAAAGTTGGCTATTATTTTCAGCTTAAATCTGGGACTCCCTCCTACTTATGTTCAAATGTCGTGTACAAG
The DNA here is from genome assembly GCF_918807975.1 of Aplidium turbinatum. Lineage (NCBI taxonomy): Eukaryota > Metazoa > Chordata > Ascidiacea > Aplousobranchia > Polyclinidae > Aplidium > Aplidium turbinatum. Next base: position 519,656 of record NC_137488.1, read on the forward strand.
TTCACTTGTTCGCATGACGCGAATTGTACATACATCGGTATGTCTACGCGGCATTTGGCCACGAGAGTAAGGGAGCACTTAGATATTACTAATTTAAACAAGTAAAGTGCCATTAAAGATCACATATTCGATTGCCAAACATGTTCAAATAACAAACCATTTTTGGAGTCGTTTAGAATTATGCGTAAATGTTCCACCGAATTCGACACTAAAATCCACGAGGCTTTGCTAATAAAATCATACAATCCTCGCCTCAATACACAGTTGTTTGCCTTAGGCGCTTCTTATTTACTCAATGTCTTTTCTTGATGCGTCATATGATGCGTCTTTGCCTCGCGTAATTTAAACGCCATGTGATGTGCCTTTCTCCTATGCTCTGCCGTTTCATCTTGCATTTCGTTTTTCAATTTCAGTGTTTAGATCAGTTATTCATTTTCATTATAGATATGATAAGCAGTTATTTTTTGTTACTTGATAAGGGCTAACGTGTGTATGGCCGAAAACGTTTGCAGCTTATAGTTTATGTTCAAATTTAATGAATTATGTTCAATGCCGTGTGGTTGCTTGGTTGTATATGTCTGTGATATCGAGTTTAAGTGTTTCTTTTTAGACGTAGGCCAAATGCTTTATACTGTAAAAACTTCTGTAGAGTCAGTCTACGCCAGACAGTATAGGCTACCAACTAAAACTGATGAATTATGCATTTAAAATTAAGAGCAATTATAAATTATTTTATGAACTTGTCTGCTCTAAAACAGAGATTAAATTGAAACTGGTATAAAGAATGGATAAACACGTACTATATATTGAAGGAAATAATACTGATTCTCGATGTTTTATTGGCCATCAGATCGTATCAAAAAAAGAAGAAAACTAGAGCGTCACTTTTCTTGTAGCCTAAGCACAAGAATATCCTGTGAGGTCAAAGTCGCGTACTGAAGGCTAAGTTTAGCTTCTTATAAAGAGGTTTGGTGCAACAGCAGGTGATGTTCAAAGTATAATCGATAAAACCGAGCCTTAACTGTAGCTTTAAGGGTTGTGTCATAGGAGATTGTTAAGCATGTGAAGCCTTTCATAAATGGTAAATTTATCAAAGACGATATGACTAAAACTGCCAGTTAGTTGTTTCTACGTAGGCTGAAATACAATGAACTTTTAAGGATATTTCAATTTCTGTAACACGACAAGTAGATTCGTTGTCATGAAACATCCATGAACAGCTGGATAAAGACATACCATAGAAATATCCTAGTTCGTAAGTTCTGCATTGGATGATTCTTTTAGGCTACCCTGACCTTTTCCTTGAAATGGCTGTTGCTGCTCGCGCGAAACTCAACCTGCACCTGTGGTACCTCACTGAGCGCCACGTTGTGTTTGCTTTTGCAAGTGATCGTGTGAGCATATCCACCAATGTCCGAATGTGGCAAAAGATGCAAACATTTCGATCAAGTTCTGAGAGAGCCGTTAATGGAAAGAGTTCAAATGCATTCTATTCAAAACTCCACTCGCTTGCCGGACTTGATCGGACCAGACTGTTTTGAACTCTTCAGAGTTTTGCCCAAGTTTGCATGTCTAACTCATAATTAAGTCCCGGATCTTGGCGCCATATGGAGGAGTTTTCATCATTCAAAACTCTGCTAAAGAACATGCCAGCTACAAATGATGTTGTGGAGAAAGTTTTGGGCATGGTCACTGATGTTGAGGAAAGGATTTATGCTCCAAGTAGTGAGAAAGAGTTGGACAAAGCAATCAAAGTCACTCATGCTTACCGTTCTAAAGATCGAGATATGGCCAAGAAGTCATTGTCCACCAAAAAGCTGGACACAACCACAAAATCATTATTATTGGTAAAATAATCCGAATAATAAAAAAAACTGTCTTGGATTATTTAATGGGTAATTACAGTGGTCAGTGGTTGAGAGTTAAGTGGTAAGCCAAAGTGCAAAAACAATAAAACTTGTCTGTGATTAAACAAAAGTTGCTTGTATTTTAAATTTTGTGTTATTAGTGAATTAGTGTTGTATATTACAATAAAGGTTGAACATTACACGTTTATGGAGGCCACATTTGGTCAAAAATGTGTTTTTTGTATTTTTTTCATAAACTAAATGTTTTAGACCCCAAAACCCTCTAAAAGTTAGATAAGAAACCATGTATTTTGCTTCTTCAAAGCCAGTTTTGAGCGCTCTAGGCCTACCAGTTGCTGAGATATAGCCAGATTGGCCAATTTTGACCTGGCGGGCGGTGCCAGCCCACTGCTAAGGCGTCAAATGTGGACCAATCTCAACAAAACTTGGCAAGGTGTCATTTTGGACTACAATGCAGAGGTTTAAACAAGAAAAAATTTAAAAATCAAAATTTAGCTTTTTTTGGGTGACCCTCTGGTCACTCACGTACCACCAACACTTGGAGTCACTGCGCAAAAAACTATCTATACGTGTCGCACTTTCGAGGCGATTGGCGGGTTCCAGCTGGGGAGCTAGAGCCAAAACTCTTCGTACAGCTATCCTAGCCCTTGTTCATTCCACCACTGAGTACTGCGCACCAGTCTGGTGCCGTAGTTCTCACACCCACCACATTGATACCGCCATCAACAATGCACTGCGTACTGTGACTGGATGCCTGCGTCCCACTCTGACGGACTGCCTGCCCATCCAAGCAGGCATCCAACCCGCTGAGCTACGTCGTAAAGGAGCTACGATTTCTCTTGGCGCCGCGCTCTGGACTCTGACTATCACTTCAATGCAAGACTCAAGCGACCACAACCTATAAAGCCGTGGCTGAAATGAAGACACCCCTTTGAATCTGCCGCACAACAACTACTTAAGAACGCAGAAGAACTTGGTTTAAGTGCGGAACACTGGACGATCCACATGTGAAACACAAAGTGGCAAAACCACACCTCCACGCTCCGGGACGTCATACCTGACGCTGATCCCCATCCACGGGATGTCCCTCGCAAAGCTTGCGTGGGTCAGGCTACCGCCTGCGAACTGGCGCTTTCGTTCGGACATGCACAAGTAGGGTCTGGCAACCCTGACTCCTAATGCGGATGTGGTGCCACTGAACAGACCACAGACCATGTCACCCACCAGTGCCTAACCCACCGGCCTCCACACGATGCGCACTGCGCATGGTCTGAGGGTCCTGGACGACGAGACTGTTGAGTGGCTGATGATTCCTTGCTCTCCATTCTAGCCTGGAAAAATCTGCTGATACGCCGATGATGACTGCTTTAATTGAACATTTGCTTAAACCCATCAACATTACCTTTTGTCAAAGTGAAATAAATACATTCTGTAGAGATAGTAAGCACTATGTAGAAACACTTATGCAATGGCAATCTGACATTTAGAAAAAAATCACACAAAAGCTTAAGAACAATCAATTACATTTATTCGCAGCTGATGTCAAAGCGCTATACCCTAACATCAAAAGATCATTAATTAAAGAGGCGCTGAAATATGGTTTAGATCAACACACGACATACCGTCGAATTACAACAGAATCCATACGTGGAGAAGCATTGCGACTCAGGAGATTGAATGAAACAAAACATGACTATACTGCAGCACTTGAATAACTTAAAAACAAAGATTTAAAATCAAACTTCCCCAAAAAATTACCAAAGAAGAAATTCAACTTGCTGAAAATGGACAAAACGAATACCTAAACCCACAGAAGAATATGCAACCAAAGCAAACAAAGTAATCTGGCCTACATCATTTCCTAATTTACTCAAGACCACAATCGCAGAAAAAAACTATAGCGCAATCAAATAATTATGTATAAAAGCCAAAAATGCCGGGAAATTTACTTACAAAATACATAAAAGTTACCCTGAATACAGAAACACTAACCAATAGCTACTCTAAACCATGTGGCAAATGTACACTGTAACCATGGAACGCATAAGCCTATGACAAAAAGAATGTAAACCCAACAAAAATTTCAGTCTCTAACATTAATTCGACTGCAACGTGCCCTATATGTCACGAACACTTCTTCTTCTTTCTGTTTTACGTCTCATTTCCTAGAATCAGGATAGGACGGGGTCTGGCAAGGCACATCCTCAGTCTCCATTCATCACGATTTAGGGGGCTAGTGTTGTCATCTGCCACCGCTTCCTGTCATCGTTCACGGTGTCACTCCATGTCTTCCTGGGACGTCAAGGCTTCTTTGTACTAGCTACTGGCACATCTCGGCATTGATTTATCCACCCGCTGCTCCTTTCAACATGTCCAAACCAGCGGAGGCGGTTGAATCGGAGGTCATCTTCAATCTTTCGCAAGCCCAGCCTGGCGAGTAGAGTGTCTGAGCTGGTGTACTGGTTCTCTTGCAGTTGAACACTATGTAGAACAAACCATGACAGAGTTTTCCACACGTAGGGCCACACAGAGATCTATTTGGAACAGCCAAAGCAGCATTGTTGAAACATTATGCAAAATTCGACAATATTGAACTGAAAAAGAAACCAGATCTGACAGACTGCTTTGTCGTTACTTTCGCCGAACAACCCAACAAACAATATTTAGACATCGCTGAAGATAAATGGCCACATAAAATCAAAGCCACCATCAAATCAAAATCCAAAATCAAAGCCAAATTGATTTGACCAACCACTTAATCTGTATCGCTACTCCCATGTCATCAGCAACCTCGAAACCTTGTAGTGTAGATTCTTCAACCATACCAATTCACACTTTCTTTCTTTTGACGTTGAATTAATGTAAACTTATTGCAACAGCCTGTAAACTAAATTACATTTTTCTTTGTATTAGTCTTGTCGAACGGTTGTAATTTACTTGATGGATGATATATGTTCATTGTTCATGTATTTCTTGAATTTTGTACCAGTATATTGTTGGAAATCGTGGCAGAACACCAGTTTAAGATTTAGGCTTGCAGCTTTTGATTTCAATATTATGTAACCATCTATGTAAACTAGAATTTTTAGGCGTGTTTGATAATATCGGAGTTTTCTTTATTTGTTTGTTTTACGTATTTTTCAAATTTTTTTTTTACATGCTAGCTGAAGATGCTGTTACTGTAGCGAAATCGATTCTTAATAAATGACACTAAGAGGTTAGATTATTGTGCAAATGCCAACATTTGATAAATGCAAAATAGCAGTACCATGATTTGTGAGAAAACAGCACACAATTATATTTGAATCCACCACTTTGTTCATCCATGGCTTTTACAAATTGTTGCACGGGAGAAAAAAAAAGTTAGGTCTTGGTCGGAAATTTCAAATTACATTGTTTTTATATTTACAAAAAACACAAAACTACGCAACAATTAAATATCGAACGTTTTCGACATCACACGATGTCCTCTTCAGGTTTGTGTTCTTTGTAAATATAATAATCTTTAATATGTTAAACTTTATAACGTTGCTCGGCTTCGTATGCTTATGGTTCAACAAGACAAACTCTCTACTGAAGCTGTACATCGTTTTTACGCCAGATCTCAGAATAGCCTATACTGTTGTATTCTAAAAGAGGGATTTGAAATAAAAAACCAATTAACCCCTACTTCAGGGACATCAGAGACAAGAAAAATCATCTCAATAGGGGAAGTCGAAAATCATTACCAAATGCTTCTGATTTCATTGGTCCTTGCCTGGCAACGAACATCGTTGAGACTTGGTGCAAGAAACCACTCATCTTCCTTAAAGCTTTTGCAATGTCTGACACAATCAGCAGCTTGAGGTTCTCATCTAGAGGAAGACAATTCTTTGAATAACAAACAACCAAAAACATACATATTTATTTTTATTTTTAACACTCACAGAAACACTTGAAAAAAAAAGGATAATGCTGTAGTATTGATAAAATTATGATAGTTTGTATATGAAAAAGTTGAAAGCTCAACAAAAAGCACAAGAAAATCACAACTGGTAAGCACAAGAAAAATGTCTAGTGCTTTAACAGATAAACTGAAAAAGACAACAAAAAAATTTTAAATTTGAAAAATGATTTTCGATGATTATTGATGCCAACAATAGAGAGAAATGGAGGAGTCACTGGTCGATAATTGGTCGACCGTGATGTTTCGAGACAAAGACTAGGCTTCTTTGAAGCAAAATTGAGAGAAAATATTCATAATAATAGATAAATATAGATAATAAATTAATATCAGTAACTTTGATCATTGAGTATTTAATTTAACACTGTCACATAGAGAGTAGAGAAGCATAGTATTTCAAAATGTACATACGTTGCTTTTCCCTGAATGGCTCAAACGACCCATGCAACATTTCCTTCATGTCGCCCATATCATATACAAACTTCGTAACAGCTCTAACAATTCTGCTTCCATTAGGCATTCCTAAACCAAAAAAAATGTTGACAATTGTTCAAAAGCTTTCTGCATTAGCATGACTACAAATTACAGCTAAAAATCACATTGAAAGCTATATTATAACATTAGGAGAGAACCCATTAAAAAAGTGGTCATCAGGTCTCCAGGGCATCAGCCTCCGGGACCGAGGGTCTATCTTTTAACCATCTCAGATTCACAATGTTCTCGGATTACACTGGAAGGCTTCTAGAGAACAGCTAGTCTTTTGTTTGATCATCAATGACACACGGACCTTCTACTCTGTTAAGTGGCTTGAAAATGGTACAATCATTAATAATGTGATCTACGGTCTATTCCTTATAATATATTGTATCACATATACAAGAAAAGGAGGCGATTCTCCATTAATGCATGGAGCAAAAAAGTACAACGCAAAGTACAACAAAAAAGTACAACGCAAAAGTACAACGAATACGACACACCCACGCCTGTCTGTGTGGTGTCAGGCTAATAGGATAAGTGTCGGCATCGGGGATGAACAAATGGAGTCCTAGTGGTACTTGACTTCTATTCAAATTTCCATTCAAGGTCCGCCCAATTAGCCACAGAAATGTCTTGTTCATCAGCTATGTTGATCAGAAGTTGAAAGTCTGACAAGAAAGGATGTCTTGATTTCAGCCTGCTTCTTCGCGACAAAACTCAGCAGGGTGGATGTCAACAAAAATGCGGACTGAAAATTGAATGAGGCTGTTCACCAGGCATTAAATTAAATAATATGAGATGTTCTACTGGTGTTGGTTCTACTGGTGTAGTTGAATTTTCATTTTCCATGTTTAGTTGATTTCAGCAATATGTCCTGTGTTTTTCCATGCTAGACAGGTAGTCACTACCTGGTCTAGCCCCCTGAAGAAGTCAGTCGTGTCTGATTGACAAAACGTCGGAATAAAAGCAGATTGTCAACTGTATACATCTTGTGATAGTTTAGCTTAATTTGCACCAGTAGTACATCTCATATTATTTAAAAATGCGGACATTGTCCAATGTTCAATGGTTTGAACACAGTGACCAGGCATCTGGTCACTGTGCGCAGGGCAGTGTAAATGGCAGTGTTGATGGCACCAAACAGGTGCACACTGCACAGTACTCTGCTGAAAAGTAGACAAGGACTAGGGATGCTACACGCATAATGTCAGCCTTTGCTTTCCAGCTGGTCCTGAGTAGCGCAGATCTGTTAAATTTTTGCGATTTGTTAAAGCAAAGTAAAGTGCTATAAAATGAAACCATTTTGTTCACAAAATACCGTATGGTCCCTTGATGACTTGAAATCCTGCCATTCCTCCTAACGCACCAGCAATAGTTCCAAGACCACTCAAAAGAGACAATTTGTCTGCTGCATCTGAAACAAAGTATGTCAATAGCTCGTGAAAAGCCAAAGTTTTCATTTTTCATATATATTAATCATTTAAAACGTTGTGGAAATATACAGTGTAACAGAATACACACAGGACAATGCAGAGTTGCTAAAACCTGGAGTTTTTAATAACCAAGTTTTTAAACGCATACATTGTTTTTTAAAAATAGGTTTCATGAAAGAAAACTAGTCAAATAATTTTTTTAGTTTAAAAACCAGGTTGATACGTATTATAACTTTATCAAGACTTTCCATCGCTTTGCAGGCTGTAGCTCCTAACCAAAGTCTTGCCCAATTCTATCGCCCATCAGATATTAAACAATTGCCCATTCAAAGTGGCAGACAAGATACATGCCTTCACATTCAAGCAAGAGTGCAGTAGGATTTTTAGTGTCCAAAGTGTAGATGGTTGTTTAGCAGTTCCTTTTTCTACCAAAGAGCTCTCATGTACCATTAATCAAATGAAATGCGGAAAAACACAGGGTCCAGATATGTACGCTACCACTACTTTTGTCATAAACTGAACCAGGAAGCACTTTGTAAAGTCAAAATGACCTTGAAAATAAATTATGTTATTCATTTATAATGCCATTTGAACTTGAATTCATTATGAAAAAAACATGTTCTAGGTAAAACTTATTGTTATGCATTTTTCAAAAACACAAGCTTTCAAAAACGCGAGCTTTCAAAAATACGAGTTGCTGAGTCCTGCCGACTTTGGCTTCAGCATGTCTTTTTCAAAGAAGAAAATCCACCGCAGCACTGGAAAGAATAGTGTATCGCGTTATACTTAATAAACAGGCCTTTTAAATTAACACCGGGAAAGATCAAGGACTTGCTTCTGTGTGATAAAAAGGACTTCACAATTGACTTTTCTTTCCGTATCGACGTTTCATGCGATGGCGCCAAGACACAAAAACATTCATCCTCAGAGTCATGACTGGTGTTGGTGTCACTCTTGTCGATATCAACGTAGCTTGATGTTTCCCGCAATACTTGAATGATTTCTGCCTAAATCTTTTCCTGCATTGTTTCATTCAAAAATCTCCAAAAAAAAAGTTATTATTTTTACTAAAGTGGAAAGTAGCACGGAATGGCCCGTTTCGGCGAGTTCTCTATTCGGAAATTTTTTGAAAATCCAACGATGCCTTCTGTTTATTTAGATAATTTTGTATTTTATTCCACAATATTGTTTTTTTTGCATTCCGACAAGATAAAATAAATTAAAATGAAAGTTAGCGAAAAATGTTTGAACCATTAAATTAAAATGTTTGCTCACATAAAATTGAAATGTATCCTACGTCATCCACTTTTTTTGCGTCATGTTATCCTACGTCATCCACTTTTCTTTGACGTCATTCGTCATGTCATTCATTTTTAAATAAATTTGTTGATTTTATATGATATTTCAACTTTATTTTACATCAAAACAACCTTTTTCACAAAACGATGCTGTAACTCAAAACAGTCAAAGAATTTTTGATGTCAACAAAACTTTTGAATGTAATGTAAAGGTAATTACATCGCTTAACGTCGCCAGACGTTGAAATCGTGTACAAAAGGGAACTTTTTCTGACCAGGTACAGGTTGTACCTGAGAAACATTTACAAAAGCCATTTGATTTGTTCAAAGAACCCAATTAGCTTAACAGTTCTTATTTACATTGATTCAATGTCTGAATATTAAATAATATTCAATCGTTGGATTTACAGAAGGCGTCGTTGGATTTTTAAAAAATTGCCGAATAGGCAACTTGTCGAAAAAGGCTGTTGCCAAATAGGGAACTCGCTGAATCGGACTCGCCAAATCGGATTTGCCAAATAGTAGTAGACCCAATGTAGCATATAGTGGAAGTACAATTGAATGAATTGTGGCAGTGTAGCACCGCTCTACTATTGCTACATTGGAAAAAAATAGTGCCGCTACTGCAGCTGTTACTCGAACAAAAATGTAGCGCCTTTACCAGTATCAAAAAAGTAGTGGTGCCACAAAAGTAGCGCGCTACTGCCCACATGTGGTAAAAACGGAAGAGAGAGAAAAAGACAGAAGAGCTGATGGATATGCTGGAGATGCGGGAGATTATTGAACAACTTGCCTGAGCAAACGAAGTAACATGATATGGACACGTCTTGAGGGAGATAGGAAGTTTTCTTTGAAAGGTCTTGACTTTTAAGGTTGATGGGAAGAGGAAACGAGGACGTCCAAAAAGAACAGGTGAAGAATGAGGCAGAAAAAGTTGGACTAAAGGAAGAAGATACGATGGATAGAATGAGATGGAGAATAGGAGTGAAGACGATTGCCACAAGAAAAAATCGGCCACCTCCACTTTGTGGAAAAAAACTGAATTTTGATGGTAATGAAGCAGGAAGGTATAATACTGCCCAAGATACTTTATCTCAAGCAGATTGAGCAAATATGATTTACAATTCATTGCATGGAATTTATATGGCATTGTGCCACCCATGAGTACGGTAACTCAAATGCATCATTATGTTAAACCAAAGAATATTTCTTATTTTATTTACAACATAATATAATGACATCCTGTTGCAAAACTAGTGAAGAGTTGAAATGCAAGTTTTACAAACCAATGGCATGCTTATTGCTTAAGCATCAATTTCAAACGTCCACGACAGCAGAGCTTCTCAAACTGGAGGTCGTAAATAGTCGTGTAACGAACTTAGGAATCACACAGTATACAAAATTCACACAAAGTAATGCACATTAACACTTCTGTGCAAGATGCTGCGAAAGTTATGAACTTTATTAAGAGTCGAGCACTCATTACCAATATTTTAAAAATTTATGTAGTGAAATGGAATTGGAGTTTTAAACCTTTTTTCTGCATTGTGAACGTGGGTTTCAATACTAAAGCCAAAGCTTTAAAAAGGTTAACAGTGTTGAAACATTAAGTCATGGTTTTTCCAACTGACAAAAATCAGACTTGGTATGCCCTTTTTGTAACGACATCTGGCTTTTCAAATTATGCAATTTGTCTGGTTTCCTTGAAAAACTGAACCATTCTAAGTTGTCCTTCTGAGGACAAAACATCTACATTTTTAAATTGAAATTTCAATTTAGAGCTTCCATCAAAACATTGAACATCTGGAAACAAAAAATTTAAAATGATTTGTTTGAAATGTTTTAATTTTTGAACCATAGGCATACGAAGCCGAGCAACGTGATCAAGTCTAACATCTTCAAGTTGATTACATTTACATAAACATAAAACTACGCAACAAATTACGTATCGAACGTTTTTGACATCACAAGATGTCCTCTTCAGGAATAATATACAATACATACAACTTAACTACATCTGAAAAAAATACAATGGTTAACTAAACCTATAAACAGAAAAAGACAAAAACTGCACAGTACTTCTGACTAGCTCAGGGGTCACCAACGACTTCAGTTGAAAATATCTGCCTACTTTAAACGTTCTATATACAGGGTAAATGTCACAATCAAATTTCTTTTTGACAATTTTAGCTAGATTTTTTGAAAATCTTACCGAATCTTTTCCCAAGAATGGTATATCAAAAAAGTTGCTTAAATTAGTTTTTTCGCACCTTGCCTTTCTATCATATCATGTGATCTGTTTAACACCTTTTGATGCAGTTACCTTTGATTCTCGTGGAGCCTACATTGTTGAGTTTGAGCTAGTCAGAAGTACTGTGCAGTTTTTGTCTTTTTCTGTTTATAGATTTAGTTAACCATTGTATTTTTTTCAGATGTAGTTAAGTTGTATGTATATTATTCCTGAAGAGGACATCTTGTGATGTCGAAAACGTTCGATACTTAATTTGTTGCGTAGTTTTATGTTTATGTAAATGTAATAAACTTGAAGATGTTAGACTTGATCACGTTGCTCGGCTTCGCATGCCTATGGTTCAACAAGACAAACTCTCTACCAAAGCTCTATCATGTCCTCATTTGCTGAAAAATTTTTTGCTAACAATGGTGTGGAATCAAATATTATTAAGCTTCTGGTTATCGACCATTTGTCACAATGTCACATCTGTTGAAAGAGTTTAAAAAGTATTTTCTTTCAATATTGAACAATACCAAATCAGATTGGATCCGAAACATATTTGCAATGCAAAAATAAAGTACCGCAATCACTTTCACACCTCGCCTCAACATCGAAGGTCTAGAACGTACTCTCTTGTCAAGCCCACCTTGCTGCTTTCCAATACTACTGTATTGTCAACTGCCGTACTTGCGTTGACTAGAAACATATATTGTTCACTATATGACGAATGTGCATCAGAGATGATGTGCACGCACTAAAATGACCATGTAGCTACCTTACATAGCTTGTCTAATTTCACACTGGTTGAACTTGTCTGGTTGCCAAACAAAAAATCCTGTTTACTAAACATTGCAAATTTGAGACATAAATGAAAATCGTCTAGTGGACCACCCAGTCCACACATTATTTACCAGAGGTGGGCACCCGCTACTTTTAAAGTAGCGCGCTACCCGCTACCGCTAATTGGGTTAAAGTAGCGCGTGCTACCGCTACCAATTTACAAAAGTAGCGCGCTACCCGCTACTCGGGCCAAAGCAGCGCGCTACCGCTACTTTTTCCGCTACTTTTGTCTAAAATGACACTAGGATACACTCAAGTCCCTATAGTGACGCAAAAATGACCTTGAAAACGAATGTTATCATTCGTTTACGCTGTCATTTTGACATCGTTTTATTGTTACGCATCTTTCAAAAACACGAGCATTTTAACATGAGAGTCACTAAGTCCTGCCCGCTTTCGCTTAAGCACATCTCTTCCAACAGAGAAAAGTCTCTCTATCGCAGCACTGGAAGGAATGGGGGTGTTGTATTTAATGAACAGATGTTTTAACTCGGTATTCGAAAAGCTCAAGGACTTGCTCTTGTCCGAAAAAAAGGCGTCCACAATTGTTGCTTCCTTCTGCACCGACGTTTCACGGGATGGCGCAAACACTCCAAAAAATACATTCTCGGAGTCATGACTGGTGTTGGTGTCACTCTTCTCGGTATCAACGCAGGCTTGATGCCTCCCACAACAGTCGAATTACACTTGTCTTGACTTTTTCTCGCAGTGCGTCAGCATCATCCGTGGAAACGTAGTGCAGAAATTGTAGCCACGGCGTCTTGAAGGAGAGATGAAGACATGATGCCATAACGCATTTCATGTTGTTGAAGCACTTGTTGAATCGTTTCTTCACCCCGTCAAGGACTTTCACTTTCAACTCCTCACAGGTCACAAGATCAATGATCTCGGTCAACTTCTTCCCGCAAATTGTGATGGTTGGAAGCAAGACTCCATAGCCTAATATGCCTTGGACTCGCCCTGTAGAATGTCTAAAGCCTGGCAGATAGGCTTCATCACACGGAGATATTCGCCGAAGAAGTTGACATCAGCTAGAAAAGACCGAAACTTTGCAACCAAGCCGATTAGGCTATATAGCTGCTTAACCACGCCAGTATTGCAAAAAAAAACAAACATTTTTTTAAAATTTAAATTAAAAAGTAGCGGTAGCGGGAGTGCGACTGAAAAAAAGTAGCGCCTCTCCCGCTATCGCTACTTTGGAATAAAAATAGCGCCGCTACTGCAGCCGCTACTCCAACTAAAAAGTAGCGCCGCTACCGCTACTTTCACCAAAAAAGTAGCGCCGCTAGTAGCGCCGCTACAATAGTAGCGCGCTACTGCCCACCTCTGTTATTTACAATCCGGTTTGCTCACCCCTGGCTTGGCCTGTTAGAGCGGAATATCCACCCTTATCTGACTCAGCAGTAACCGCAATCCTTTGTCTCCACATATCTGTACGACTACTAGTCAGCATTTTCAACGTTGACAGAAATCAAAACAAAATACCACCCCAGCCTAAGCAACATTGAAACTGCCTTGTAGTAGAAAGTAGTCGCATCCAAAGACAAAGTCAGGGGGAGCAAAATGGCAATTGCCATTCCTCTAAAAACATTTTAAATAATAATTTTACACTCTGCTACAGCGTCATTTGACAAAGTTTTACTATTGATTAGACTCTTTAGAGGCTGAAAGTACTCTCCGATTGTGCAACTTTAGAGCATTTGATTGATTGAATCTTTATCCTCGGACTGGGAAAGCTTCTTGCAGAGCTTAATCCTGGCAGTTTCGCATACTTGTAGAGGCTTTGAATCACTGACGCAGGCCCGGTCATTTTTTCATATTTTCTGTGTGAAGCCCACCAGACCTCTCTTAGGTTGCCCGCTTTCGATGACTCGTTACCGGGCTAACTCACATGTGCAAAAATATTTATTTGCTTTACCCTGAAATTCTGTGCTGGTTACGTCCTTGGCCGTAGGCCACCCAAGTACCCATGACATGGAATAAATGTATTTACATTTGGGTTATTCTTCCACCAGACCAAAGTAGCAGTCTTCAAGAACCAGTACCTTGTTTTTAGTTTTTGTTCGATCTAAGCCATTCAATATATATCACAAATGTATATTTCACTATTTGTATTATTTTAACTGTGAAGGGTCATGGAAGATTTTAGGAGATTAAAGCGGGTCGCAAGCAAAAAAGTTTGGGAGGCCCTTGGTACAGTCTGCTTTCTACTGCAAATAATAAATATATCTTAACTATAGTGGACTGGTACTTTTACTTTTCCTCGCAGAAAAATAAACATTGAAACTGTAACCTCATGTATATCTAGCCTTCTAATCTCATTGATCATCTGAGAATAGTTTTATGGTGTTAAACTATTGTTATCTGATGATGTTATCTGAATTTTTTGTTTTGAAAACTTCCAACACTATTGCCATTGTCACGTGAATTGTAGCAAAAAACTTAAAATAATACACTACCTTGTCCATTGATTAGTCTTTCTTCACCAACCATAGTTCCAATCAAGCCTCCAATCATGCCACCGAGAACAGGAGCAAGATCATCTTCATCACAAAAATAATAGGTTTCAACAATATACAAGTAATTAGCTCAATTTTTTTTTTCTTGAGGCAGCTTATTTTGTACTACCGGTATTTGTTTTTATCTTCACTAAATATCTACAAAATATAAAACATACCAGTTTAGTGAGATTAGTTGAGTAACCCTGTTGTAAAGTATATTAGAGCGTAATCATGAGACCAGATTGCGAGCAGCAAAAAAAGACAATCCGAGGAAGCAATTATGACATAAAGCAAATGCAATATAATATAAATTCAGAAAGAAAGATTCAGCAAATAACTGCTTGTTGAGCTGAGGGTTGCGTTGTTTTATTACTGTAGATTCATTTGAAATAATTCAGAATTGTCAATAATGCTATTTAACCTTATAAACCAGGGGTGGGCAAACTTTTTGTACTGAGAGCCACATTTTAAAAAATGTTGCAGCCGGGGGGCCGCACACTCTCATTACAAAGTAGGAAAATTTACCCTGGTAAATAAACGCATATTCATAAACACAATTTTTGTATTTCACACTCAGTTACGTTTAAAGCTATGCAATCATCATCACAAAAGTTAATGAGACTTGTGCAAGTGTTCACAGTTTTTTACAATCTTCTGGTTTGGTTGTGTCTTTTTAAATTGTAGGCTACTCCTTGAAAACAGCCACGGACTCACGGCACAACAAGCAAACTGCTTTATTCCCAATTTCGATAAAATAGTTTTTAACAGTCCATTCCTTATTGAAAACACGACTTTCGTCTTCAATCTTTCGCTTCTCACCACTCATTATCTCAACAGAGTAAAAATATAAATCTTTTATTTTTTAACAAAAATCCTGTCGAACTAGAAAACATTAAACTGTGCGAGTGTGCGTCTAAAATAATAATGAAAAGTTATTTGGAGGAAAGTAGAAGTACTGGTAGGCCTACGGTAGCTGCTACCGTATTTGTATTTTATGATCAAACAATTGAATCAAACAATGCGTGAGAGCATGTTGCAATACATGCGCGACTGACGTGTGTGCGTTTACGCACTGAAAGTGGAGAAAAACACACTCGTAAAGGGAATAATATTTTGTCATGTAATCTGTTTAATTAAAACAATAAGTGATGATTAGTAGTTTCTGCAAGTGCCGGCGGGCCGCATAAAATGGTCTTAGTTCACCCACCCCTGTTATAAACCATAAGCACCTCTGCAAAAGTTCTATCAATCTTATAAAGTTATTGTCAGTCATCTGTTTATGAATACGAGTAATTCCGAATCGGACCAAATTGGGCTTAATACTGTAACGCTTTCAGATAGTATGGCCTCTAAACCAAGTGAAGAAATGTAGCTTTAATTATGTTTATGACAATAAACCTGTTTGCTTAGGTGTAGTGTGGGGTAGCAAACAAATATATGGACCCATCTTGGCAAAAACTTGCTCAATTTCCATGAAAATCTTCTTGTCCACAAATGGTGGTGCTGTAAGAAAAACGGTACTGCACGTCAGCAAGACAGTATAATATAAATAATTTGTAAAGATAATAATTTAATATCAAAAATAAGTTGTTTGAATACATGATCGTGGTGAGGACAGCAGGCGTCAAAATTTGTACTTTTTTCTGGCGGTCAAGCATGTCCTACCAGACTGACCCTTTCAGCGGACATTTACAGTAATATCTCAACCGGACATATTTTTTGCATGTAGATTTTGCACAAAATCACACTACAGTATTGTCTAGTCGTGTTTGTAGAAGAAGATTTTCTACAACAGAATAACTCTGCAATGGTTGATGGCTTAATCAACTAACCCTGAAGTATACTGGAGTACATTAAGCGAGAATAAGTTCGGTACATTCACCCATGGCCACCTGGAGATGAGGCCTGATTTGTCACATTTTGCAGATTTTGATTACAGCTACTGCTAGTGCTTGACTGACATTTTTTGAGATGTTTTTACTTTTTGCGGTTTCCTAATGACATAAAACTTTTTTGTTGCCTTGGGGAAGCAGTAGCAAATGAAAAAAAGTAAGTTGAAAAACGCAAAATCAGACTGTTATTGAAAATTAACAGTCTGACTAAAATTTACAACATCAAATTTTCTTTGTTTTTCAACATGTGAGGATGTTAAAACCTATTGTGTCATCTGGGGAAAAGAATAAAGAAAGCGTAAAAATCTAATTTTTAGAAAAATTTATTTAAACTTTTGCCTAAAGTTAGAAAAACCTGGAATCTTCTGCAAAATGTGACAAATCAGGCCGTATCTTTAGGTGGCCATGATTCACCTAAGCACGTGCGGAACCCAGCTGAGACTTGCTTCTCTGTGACGTTTCTTTTTAACAAACGATCAATGTAACGCAATAATCCTCATTGTTAAAATTAGCATACATATCGTGCCGAAAAGTTCAGATAACTTTATTTCAAGGCAACATTGCAAGGCGTTGAAATCATGTAAAAATGGCTACTTTTGTCATCAGCTTGTTAACCATGCCACTCCAATGTGATCTTTAAAGCAATTGCCTGTACTACTATTGTTTCAGCTCCGTATTTGTTCGCGTTAAACAAACAATTGTAACAATTCAAATTTAAAATATATTTTTGATGCATTAGCTCTATTTTTGTCAAGAATTTTGCGGCGGTCATTTATGACTGACCAATGAGTCGGCTTCAGCAGACATTCGAGGTCATTCCGGAGGTCATGACCACTGGATATTTCAAGGCCTGAGACAGGCTTCAAAAATATAACTCCAGCACTAAATTTTGAATATGAAGTAAAATGGAAAGAGTTTATAAAATAAAGTAATTAGTTTCACAACATTATATTCGCATTTTAATCAAAGCAATCTGTGTGATCGGGATAGGTCACGATTCATCTCTAATGGCGAAACTGGGTTGTGGGTTATAAAAGGTTGAAAACCACTGCTTTTGACAGTTCGATGTGGAGACAGGGTATGAAGGTGATTGCATCACATGGAGGTTGATCCGGCTATCCTTGGTACTAGTACTACTACTTTAAGAAAATGGTCATCATCGTCTAAATCAGCTGTGCTCTTCTTTCCATCTTTACCAAAGTTTCCCACCACTTAGTTAGGAAATATGGAAACTTAAAGAAAAAGGGGAGTTCAAAGTGCAAATTGTACATGCAATAGTTGCAATATTATCATACTGTACTTTATACACATCGTCAATAACACTAATGGCAAAGCAAAGTTGACAGTTAAAAATGCCTGCTGCTAACTGTATTGTTTTCTCTATGAAGCAAATTCACCACACTTAACATACCATTACTAAAAACCCTAAAATTCAAATTCGCAAATTTCTATTAGCTGAAGGAACCGGAATGGCCCGTTTCGGTGAGTCCGATTCGGTGAGTCCGATCCCTTAACGGGGGATTTTTTCAATTTTTTTTAAAATTATTGGGTACCGTAGCCTAATTATCATTGCCGTTTTAGGGTTAAGGGTTAGGGTTAGGGGTTAGGCTAGGAACTCACCGAATCGGACTCACCGAATAGTAGCAGACCCGAAGGAACAGAACAGTATTTTGCTAAGGCGTCTTGGTCTGGCCGGCTCAGGCTGAGAAGCCGGAGTTGACACCCTGCATATTGCCACTATTGTGCGTTAGTTCATGTTCCAGCAGAATACTGTGCACCTGTCTGGAGCTGCAGTGCCCACTGCCATAAATGACGCCTTGCGTATCGAGACAAGATACCTGCGACCTACACCATCGAACAATCGTTTTTACCATTACCTACACCGTTTTTGTGAAGATTTTTAATGAGTAGAGAGGTAACTCTTTTAAACCATAAACAGACATAACTAAGCAACAACACTACATTTAACATTATAAAAACAAAAAACAACAAGCGAACGTTTTCGGCTAGTCATATAGCACAATATGATTATATGATATGATACGATAGCATACTATATGATTCTTTAGCATTTCTTTCAATAATGTATTTTTCTTATAGGCTTGAAAAGGGCTATATGACTAGCCGAAAACGTTCGCTTGTTGTTTTTTGTTTTTATAATGTTAAATGTAGTGTTGTTGCTTAGTTATGTCTGTTTATGATTTTTAATGAGAGTTACAATCCTAAATCATAAACACTGGCTAAAAATGACACAAAAAACATTTTCAAGGTAGTAAGAGATGAAAACACCTAAATTGCTCTCATAAAACAACTTTCCTACGTCAGTCCAAGACCGGCATGGCGGCCATTTTGAATTTTGACGTCACGGGCCGCCATTTGAATTTTTGTTTGGCCAATTAAACTTTTGAAATCTACATGGTCTAAAGCAGTGGTTCCCAACTCGTTTTTAAGGCGACCCATTTAAAAAAAAAAATCAGTTCGGTAAAATCTTGCGACCCAAGCAAATTGTCGTAATATTTTAAAAGCCATACAAGATTGTGTTGCAAACAAACAGCACTACAAAAGCAGTAACTTTTTCCGAAAATAATATGTTTATCAAATCACTAATGAGATAGCTGTGCTGGCTTGCTGACAGTGAGTTTTTTGAAATTGAGGCGTTATTTTGCTTAGGCATAGCCGCATGTCGGCTTTAACTTCCAGCCAGTTTCGCTGTTTAGTTTTCAATACACACATGGCGCTAAATCCAATCTTACAAAGCCAAGTTGTTGCAAATGGAATCTGTTTTTGAATCCCTAATTGTGAAACTGTGGGATACACTTTGTACATAGAAGCCCAAAAGTGGATGTTTGCAGAATCTTTGGGGAATTTGTCTTTAAAGGACGCAAAAGAAATACGGTTTGCTGCTTCTGTCGTTATGTTCATAAACTGTTCTGCAACATGGATGGAAAATTGAGGCAGATATTTTCCAACAAATGGATCAATTGTCCAATCAGTTTGGTTATTAAGTTTTAGAGATTTTCCATAGCAGTGCACAAACTTTTTGGCAAACTGTTCCAGGTGTCTAATTATCGTTTGCTTAATATCAACTTCATTGCCACAGATATATTGCGTTAACTGAGGAAATATATCGTACTCATCTCTGGTGACATAACTTTTCCAGAATATGAGTTTTTTGTGTTATACAGAAACTTTTGCGGCGAGATCAATCACCGTAAAACCGTTGCCTTGCATATATAAATTTAGAAAATTCAGAGAGTCAAATATATTGGCAAGGTAAGCAACTTTTGCGTTGAAATCTTGTTGCAAAAACTTCTCGGCTAATCTCACACTGTCACACAGTTCTGTTGCCTCAGGAAGATAGCTATCTCCTCTCGCAAATTACAAACTAGCTTCAGGACTCGACCTCGTGACAACTATCGCACTTCTGTGTGCAACAGCAATGCTTGATAATAATCAGAATCCACAAAAACGAAAACAAATGCCGATTTAGTGGACTTGTTTTGATGAAATTTGCACACTTCACATCATTCAACACTTCGTGCAGCTCTTGAGACAGCTTTTTTGCAGCAAAGGCCTCTCTGTGGAGAAAGCAATAAGTCCACACAGTTACTTGGGGCTTTGTCTTTGATGCGTTTTACCACACCAGACTATGCGTGCTGGTCCAACGTGTGGAAAACTTTGTCATAGTTTGTCCGACATAGCGTTCGTGACATATAGTGAATGTTACAATATATATCCCGTAACTTTGTCAAGTTAATTTATGTTTGAGACTGAAATTTTTGTGAAGAAGGGGTGTTCTGAAACTGAAATTTTTGTTGGGTTTACATTTAATAATAATAAAAACAATAATAAAAGCGAAAATTGTTAAAACTTCTTGCACTACGATCATGCTACAAAGCTTTCCGATGTCTCGACATGAAACGCTTCATGACTTGTGTTTATATTTTCCAGTTTTGTGATCGATCTCATCACGTTTTAAATTTTTTTTTATTGCTATTTTTTTCGCCCAAGATACAATATGCCTGAAAAACAAGCGACCCAAAAAAATTATCAGGCGACCCAACTTTGGGTCGCGACCCATGAGTTGGGAACCACTGGTCTAAAGTATTATGTGCATTTTCATGCTTGTGTCACCAAATGAAGTATAATTTACGACAAATCTAAAGTTATCTGCTTAACTATTAGGTTATAAGTTGAAATCAAATATTGATGAAAATTAAAAAAACTAAAGCAAATCTAAGAACACAAGGTTCACAGCTTGCGGTCTACCAAAATGGCAAATTGCCAAAATGAAAAACCTTACAGACCAATGAACCAGGTATCGGTACAACCAACTCAAACAGCAAGTCATAAAATAACAGCATTTCAATCTTTAATACCTATACTAAGAAGTATGTTTGTTTATGACCTATATACATAGGCGTCGATTTTTTCTTTGAAGAGAGGAATTCTAGGTAGGCGAGAGTTTTCAAACAGATTTCATTGAATGTGTATGTTCGCAAATTCGCAATGGTTAGTCTTTCTCACAAAGACTGCGTTTAGTGTTGCTGTAGCAATTAAGCTTTAATAGGTTTGATGTTTGCTTTCTTGCGCCTTGTGATCTTATGAGCGATGCTAAACTAAACAAACATCTTTTATGTTTTCCTGTGCGACCTAAAAGGCGCGTGACTCATGACCTGTTATCTTTAAAGTGGCGCCTTCGGATTTGCCGCAAAATGTTCAGACACCGGCAAGTGACTACAGTAACAAGTACCATCAGGGTTAAGATGCATCCACTGGAATTCGGAAAAAAGCTTCCTTTGCAACACACGACCTTCCCGAGCCGGAAGCTGATCCAGCATCATGCTAACGTCAAATAGAGCAGGTACAGATCCATGGCTCATGCTGTCTTCTACAACTACCGGTGCATTGCCTGAGACATTGACTTCACCACTGTCCATCCTTGAAGCATTGCTTTCTTCATCAATGTCATCTCTACGTTCATTCGTGCTGGATGTGGTTTCTTCAGCGTTATCATCTCGACGCCTTTTGGAAGCTGGTTTTAAGAATACGCAAATAGACGTTTGACTTTGCTTCATGTTTAACTTTTCAATAATGAAATGACAACATCGCTCGGTGCCACAATTTATACCCAGCAACAAGTTTGTGAGGAAAGGTTTGTAAAAAACGATTGTTTCAGTACGTCTTTAGTTTGTATCAGTTATTTTATTGTCATGTTCATTATGATGTCATATTCACATTCCCTTGCGCTGAGTCCAGCGTGTGGAAGTTGCCGTAGCAACAACAATGCAGTGAAAACCGCCTTTTTCAATGCAGCGTTGTTGTGAAATTGCTTTGTTCTGTCGGATACATAGCGAGACCATAGCGTAAAACAAGAAGTTGCGCAGCAGTTGGTTGGATAATTCAGCGTTTAACAAAAACGGAAATAATTGTAACAAACACTTCATAAGTGTCATGAAAACAGGGTGGGCGAAACATATTTTTCCCATCCTCGTTTCACGGCAGGGTGGGCGCTGCCCACCCGGCCCACCCTATTTCGACGCCTATACCTAATACCTATGCACATCAAACAAAGCCACAATATCAAAAACGTGGTTTAGCTACGAAATGAGATAAAAAATAATAAAAGAAAAAAAACTATTGAAAAAATTAAACAAAAAATGTCTGTTCTTGAGGTATGTAATTTATACAGTTCTTGCATTATCATTCACCTAATAGAGCTTTTAGTAATCAGTAACAATAAAGCCAAAAATGTCCAAGTAAAACAAACTTACCTAAATTTTGGTTTAATAATTAGCTGCTTTGTTATTATTTGTTAATATTAACCTTACAGTAAAAGTAAGACAAACTTACCCCCACTTGGCCCACTAATGCCTTGCATCATGGAAGCCATCAGATTAAGTGCCTTCGAAATTTCATTCAAATCTAAGCAAGAACGATTACTACTAAAAATATGATACGCACATTTGCACAAAGCTAGTTGTTTATTTAAAACATTATTTTAGCCCCAGTGAGATCATGCATTTATAAAACTATCGCAAGTTGCCAGACAAAAATATGATACAGTAGAACTCGGTTAATCCGGATTCGGTTAATCCAAATCTTTGCCTAATCCGGATGAAGCTGGAAGTACAAATGAGTCAGGTTTGATAGAACCGTCATCGGTTAATCCGGATCTTCGCCTAATCCGGATGGAATCGCCAGTCAAATCGAATCCGGATTAACCGAGTTCTACTGTATATCATGATCAAATTGGCCGCATTTAAACTTGCGTGCCCCAATTTAAATTCAAGACCACTTACACAGTAAACTAAGCATTTTTCAGTGCTTTTGACTCCATGTTTGAAATCCTTTGCCTCAAAAACACACAGTTAGACATTTTGTTCAGAAAATTTGAGTCAGAAATGTAGATTTTAGGTTAGTTTTGTAAAACACTAAGGTGCGCAGTGGCTCCACTAGTCCACTAATGATAAAAATTCAAATCTTCAATACGCGATTACTCAAATACTAAATAAGATAGAGAAAAAAATTAAAACATATCTTTGATCATTTCTTTGTATCCTTAAAATCCAAAAATAAAAAATCTTAGAAGTGAGGTTTTTTAATTTTCTTGAAATTGGCTTCATTGTAATGGAATGACCCAGGCACCTAACTGTGTGCACCTAAAAGAAGTGCTCCGCAACTTTGGGTGGCAAGTCATACTTTGAGAAAAAATTCCCTTTAGGATGAATTATCTTTAGGATGAAAATTCAACCTGCTTAAAGAAACAAAGTATGGATAACCCAAATCAGATTTTTAAACATACAATTTGAAAGCGTTTGTAGGCATGGTCCTGAAGTATATAATGGGATAACTTCTGATCATACAAAACATGTCTGCAGTTGACTATAAGTAGTAGAGAGTTATTTCACACACACAATCTGTACCACATACGGTAATGTTATCAAAAGAAGTGTATAATCTACTCCCATGTTTTGTTAAAATACATAATAAACAAAATGTCAAAATATGCCATCTGAGAACATTTTTCCACTTTCCTTTTAAAAGTTTTAGTGCAGCTACAAAATATGCCAAACAAAAACTAACAAAATTCCTTCAACGTATATGCGACAGTACCGTACTGCTGTAATGCATCGCCCATCAAATTTTCACTTTTCGAAAGATCACATTCATGCTCAATTGCAATGATATGCAATATAGAATCAGATTGTTAGCTAAATCAAGCTATTATCTAACCTTCAGGGTCATCACCTTGACCTACTTGGCCCATGAAGGAGCCAAGTCGCATTGTTACAGATGAATAGTCTTTCAATATTTGTTCCACAGCAAATTTCATTCCTAAAAACAGGAGATTAACACTGACATAGCATTTGTCTTAGAACAGTTACCAAGCACATTAAACTAATTCCAATACTGAAAGATTGTGAGACTACATGCAAATCAGCTATCTAAGATAGATTATTATAAGAATCTTAAACTTTTTTGTTTTGTTAAGTAGGCCCAATGGCCCATGATAACAGTTGTTGAGCTATTGGTCAGTGAAAATTGGCTTATTCTTCATATACCATGCTTTTTCCAGGCTTAGGCGTACATTAGGGTGTCCCATTTTTGAGCTGATGTTTCAATTT
The DNA here is from genome assembly GCF_918807975.1 of Aplidium turbinatum. NCBI lineage: Eukaryota > Metazoa > Chordata > Ascidiacea > Aplousobranchia > Polyclinidae > Aplidium > Aplidium turbinatum. The sequence continues at coordinate 543,769 of NC_137488.1, forward strand.
TTTGCCTCTCACTTTTCATGTGCTGCTTATTGACCAGTGAAAAAACTGCAGATATACATACAATCTTAGCTCAATATTTTAATTTTAAGGGGACCTCAAGTGTTCTGAAATTTTAACAATTTTTTTTACCAAAAAAGAGCACTTTTTGAGCCACTTGAAGACCCTTCTATAATCTACATTTAATTTTTTAATTCAATTTTTTGATTAATTATGCCTTCTTTCCTTCTTATTCTATTTTATGTTAATTGGGAGCAGTCATAAAAAAATTTGTGTTACAAAATCAATAAACAGATAAAGCCAGCCTGTTTCATAAATAGCAGTGTTGCCCATTGCTTTTTTTGTTTGGATTATCAAGAAACAGATTATCATGTCCACTTGCAGATCTATACACTTTAGAAATGTTCTTGATGTGGCATTGTGAAACATGATGTCTTCAAGCTAAGCAGAGTAATGGCTTTGCTACGTAATTGCTGATTCTGCTGCAAACCCTTTTATTTTTTCAGTGTTTGAATCGATGGTATCATGCACAAGTTGTTTAATGTTATTAGTCATGCCATACGATTAATATAGCTATAAAATTTGTCTGCTTTAGCAATCCCCGGTTGAAATCTATTGTTATACCTGGCTTTGTTTACGTGACTTATGCAATGTGAATAAGATGCAGTTTTGATTTTTAAGTACTTATTATTAAGTGTAGCTGCTCAAAACTTAGTCAAATTAAAAAGGCCAATGGCAACACTGTTTTTCAGTATATCATGCTATCTTTACCATTATATTAGTTGTGTTTCACAAAGTTTTTATGACTGCTCCCAAATTTTAAGATATAATAGAACAAGAAGAAAAGAAAACAATGGTCAAAAAATTGAAGTAAAAATATAAAATCAAATATAGTTATTACTATCTGAAGCCTTTAAAAATATATATTAGGGTGGTTAAAAAAAATCAATTTTTAAAAATGATATGGGCTACCCTGCCAAAAGTTCCGATTTTCATGTTTAATTTTGTTCTATCGGTTATTACCAAAGTTCACACAAGGTCTTAGGTCATATTGGATCCCCCTACTATTGACAAAATGGGTATTAGCTGTTTAAAACAGGGGTTCCATGGCGACCAACCTCACTGTTACCCAATTAAGGTGTTCTTTGATGCTTGAGGAAAGCGTTTGCGATGCTGAGACACAAGCTGCAAAAGGAACTGCAACTGGTCTTCACCTTTTGTCAAATGTCCAGAAAATGTTTTTACAAGGGCAACATTTCTTTCAACATGGTCATTAGTGACAATCAGTGATCAAAAGAAATCTTTGGCCATCTGATAATCACTGTTTCCATCCCATTCTGCAACTGGAAGGTGGAGAAAGGCATGTGGGATTTTCAGTTTCTTGAACAGCAGCTGTGTGTTGGCTGCAGCGAATGTTGCCAAGGTTTTGGTGTGTATGTCATCCAACAACACAGTAGCTCTTTTTGCTGGAGTCCTCGGTTTCCTGAGCGACCATTAATTGCTTTTGCCGTTCGATGTTTGATGATTGGCTGAGGATGTCGAAGAGGATGCTTAGGCAAGCTCGATAGGAGTCTATTACAAACAAAAAAAAGCCACCGAAATGCTGTAGAAAAACAACACAAGCAACGCCGACTGGCAGAAGAGGCAGCTGATATCAGCCACAATGGCTATTCTGGAAGATAGCAGCAGTTCAGCAACTGAAGAATTTTCTCAGAGAGTGAGGAATAAGCTGGGTAATCTGCTGTTTCCATTTTATCTCAGAAGGGTATAGAAAATATTTTATCTCTTAGTTTATCTGCAAGCCTAGACACTTAGACAGAGCTAATGTCTCCAATCGAGCAGCAACGTACATCGTTAGTGAAACTGCCAAAAGTCTAGGACACAACATCAAAGACCTAACCTTGAGTACTTCAAGCATCAGGTGCAGCAGACGTCAGCATCGAAAACAGTTTGCAACAAAAATCATGAAAAACTTGTCTCCAAAAGCTCCTTTAACGTTTCACTGGGATGGAAAACTTCTCTCAGATTTAACTGGACACAATCACGTCGATCGCCTTCTCATCCTTGTGACCTTTCAAGGGGATACACAGCTGTTGTCAGTACCAAAGCTTCCATCTGGCACAGGTGAGGCTCAAGCTCATGCAGTATTTGATGCCTTCAAAGATTGGCATATTGAAGAAAACGTTGAAGCCATGTGTGTTTTGATACCACTAGCTCAGAGGTTTTCAACCTATGGGCCATGGCCCAGTAGTGGGCCATGACGCTGTTTTCAGTGGGCCACAGAGCTTGGCAGAGAAGAATTGATCTTATGGCGAATGATATAAAAGAGCAAGTGGTCACCGAAGTTAAAGATAAGTCATTGTTTGGTTTGTTTGCTCTGCAACTGGATGAATCAACAGATGTTTCTTCAGCAGCTCAACTAATGGCCTTTGTTCGTTATGTAACAGAGAAAAATGTGAAAGAAGAGCTGCTCTTTTGCAGTGATATGGAAACCACAACAAAGGCAAAAGATGTAATGGCTAAGGTCGAGGATTTTTTTGATAAAGAGAACATAAGTTGGGCAAGTTTGTGTGGTGTGTGCACTGATGGCGCACCAGCCATGTTAGGTGCCAAGAGTGGATTACAGACGCTCGTGAAGAACAAAGCATCTAATCTTGTGACCACTCACTGCTTTATTCATAGCGCAGCATTAGCTTCAAAAACCTTACCTGACGGTCTTAAATGCGCTTTTGATGTGGTCGTTAAAAGCGTCAATTATATCAAAAACAGCGCATTAAATACTCGATTGTTCCGGAAGTTGTGTGAAGACCTAAATTCTGAACATAAGCAACTTCTCTACTACACCAAAGTACGATGGTTGTCAAGAGGTAACCTTGTAGCCAGAGTGTTTGAGCTCCATGATGAGATAAAGATCTTTCTGGGAACAGCAAAACCTGAACTTGCAGTAAATTTTGAAAATGTAAAGTTCCTTTCTTGCTTGGCATATTTGGTGGATATTTTTGAAGCTTTGAACCAGCTGAATTTAGAAATGCAAGGAAAAGGAAAAGATATCATTCAGTTTGTGGACTTTACAAGGGCATTTGTTGAAAAGCTGGGCAATTGGAGACGTAAAGTGGCAAATGATAACTTTGACATGTTTCACAGTTTCGCATGTATATCTGATGTGGATGATGAGATTAGGGATGAAGTGGCAGACCACCTTGGTACTCTACAAACTGAATTCAAATCCTACTTTCCAGAGCTTAGCAGAGATGCTTTCACACTTGTAAAGAATCCATTTCGTGTTAACATTGAGCAAGTGGATAACAAGTTGCAAGATGAACTGATTGACCTTAGAAATGACTCAGGCTGTCGTGACCTATTTGAAGATGTGCCTGTCACTGAATTCTGGATCCAAGTGTCCTCATCATATCCACAAATCAGCAAAAATTGTCTTATGAAACTACTGCCTTTCACCAGCACGTGGTTGTGTGAGTCAGCATTTTCATCCCTATTGAACATAAAATCCAAGCCGCGCAACAGACTTGAAGTTGCAGCTGACATACGCTGCGCAGTGCGCACTCTCATCGACTGCACCTAGAATACAAAGTCTTGTGGACAAACTACAGCAACAACCTTCTTATTAAATTTGTGTGAATGTTCAGCTGATTAATTTATTGTGTTGTTGAAACTTGGTGTTTTTCGTTGATGAAGTTTTTCATGAGGTGTTTTTCATTAAACGTTAATGGGCCGACGCCATTTTTTTTACTAATTTAGTGGGCCATGAGCAAAATAAGGTTGAAAACCCTTGCACTAGCTCAAACACTGGTTGCATTAATGGGGCTTGTGTCCTTTTTGAGCAGCTACTTGGAAGAGTCCTGCTATATTTGGAGTGTCGCCATCATGTTTTAGAACTGATTGCAGGCGCAGTTTTTAATAAAATTATGCCATCATCTATTCATCTTCTGCCTTGGACATCCTGCTTTTCAAAAGGTTTAAAGATTCTTGGGAGCTTATAGATCAAAATAATTTCAAAGATGCATTGACGGATGACGTTGCAGCAGATAATATAAGGGTATCAGAGAGGAGATGATCAAGTTTACCACTGTAAAATTGATCACAGAAAGACAACCTTGAGATGATTATCGAGAGGTCATGGAATTAACTTTGTCATTTCTTGTTGCCCCATTACCTTATGTAACTAGATTTTGATATCATGGTGCTAATCATCATGCAAGATGGATGGCTAAAGTCATCTACACATTCAAAGGGTGGATGTTTCGCAGTCAATTTCATTTGACTTGCGTGAACAGAGAGGACTTCGTGAACTGTGTGTTTTATTTTCCTGTATTTATGTTAAAGCATGGATTACTGCTCCATTGGCTGTGAAGACTCCCAATAGTGATCTGTGTTTACTGAAAATCTTGAAGGAGTATACAACCATCAATAAGTCAATCTCCAAAGTCGCAACAGAAAAAAATGGCTCGTCATTTGAGGTACCTTTCTGAACAGTCGGTGGGTTTGTCTCTTTTTGATGATGATGTCTAGCCAATCATCAAACATCGAATGGCAAAAGCAATAATGGTCGCTCAGGAAACCGAGGACTCCAGCAAAAAGAGCTACTGTGTTGTTGGATGACATACACACCAAAACCTTGGCAACATTCGCTGCAGCCAACACACAGCTGCTGTTCAAGAAACTGAAAATCGCATATGCCTTTCTCCACCATCCAGTTGCAGAATGGGACGGAAACAGTGATTATCAGATGGCCAAAGATTTCTTTTGATCACTGATTGTCACTAATGACCATGTTGAAAGAAATGTTGCCCTTGTAAAAACATTTTCTGGACATTTGACAAAAGGTGAAGACCAGTTGCAGTTCCTTTTGCAGCTTGTGTCTCAGCATCGCAAACACTTTCCTCAAGCATCAAAGAACACCTTAATTGGGTAACAGTGAGGTTGGTCGCCATGAAACCCCTGTTTTAAACAGCTAATACCCATTTTGTCAATAGTAGGGGGATCCAACATGACCTAAGACCTTGTGTGAACTTTGGTAATAACCGATAGACTTATAGGCTTACTATTGTACAGTAATAATACAACTTTAGAACACATCACAAAATTAAACATGAAAATCGGAAATTTAAAAATTCACCTTATAGTACTATTACTCTTTGCCAAATCATAGAGCTCACTTTGCTGATTAAAATGAACCCAAACACTTGTATGTTAGCATGAACCGTTTTCGAAACACAGCCATTTTAAGTTTAGGCTTTTATGACGAAATCGCCAAAAGTTTAGGGGGCTTGGGGCACCCCTCAGGGGCGCAACTAGGGGGGTCGTCTAGTCGGCATGACAGCCCCCCTTAAAGATTTGCAACTTCAAGAAGACGGACGACTAACTATAGACTAAGACTTACCTACTACTTAACGTGTGTCAGTTCAAGCTACGTTCAATGCATACCAAACTTGTTTCATGCTCAAGTTGCATAAACCGCAAAACATAATATTAACAGACCGTCATTTATTCACGCAATATGATGTCATAAAAACAAAATGGCTGACTTTCCAAAGTAGTAAAACTTGCAGTGCGGGAAACCGGCTCAGCTTTACGCTTACAACGGCATGAAAAAGAAGCTTTACAAAGCCATCATTTTAACAAGTTTTCATTCTCAAGTTCTATCGTTTTCTTCTCCTGCCTTTGTTCTCTCAAAACAACACACACGCGTGCACACACGTAAGGGACCTCTGTTAATCACATGCAGAAACGGATTGGCATGCACGACGCACATGACTTGCAGGCGTTTTGTGGACGGCGGAGCATTTTTTTAAAACATTTTTTTTTCTTTTTTTTATAATTTTTTTCCTTTCTCCGTATTATTTCCGAATCCAATTACCCGATAAAAATCGGTTTTTAGATTCGATTCTGGATGGATTCGAATCTTAAGGATTCAAAATTCTACTTTGGGTATCCCAACTTAGGACGCAACCTTATTAACCCACAAAACGAAACTGCAGCTGGCTTTAGGCTAGTCTGATTTGTAATCTTCGTATGGTCGCAACTTCACACAGTTTTAAACCAATTTTATAATTTTGGTATCAAAAAGACGGCAATTAAATTTTCTTTACAATCTTGTCAAACTTGACATGTACCCAGGCCCTAAGCTTGTGTGGACTACTTTTTAAAATGTGGGCCTGGAGAGCAAACAATTTGCTGCCTAATTTCGAAAGCATGGGAAACTTTTTTTGAGAGTGAGTAGCAAGCGCAGACAGAGCGAAAAAGGTCGCTTCGCGCGTCACAGAATTGGATCATTGCACTGTCAATTTACACTAGGCTAATATTCTAACAATCTAACTGTGATATATCCACTTCTACAAATAATTGTTGGTTTTCTCTCTCGTTGCCGATCCCCTTTGATTTTTTCTAGTTGCGCCGCTGGCACCCCTAAACATTAATAGTTTTCAAAAATATTTTACACGAGTTATTTTTTCTGGAAATGGAAACTTTTGGCAGGGTAGCCTATATCATTTTCAAAAATTGATTTTTTTTTGAACCACCCTAATATATAGTAGCCTACCAAAGACAGTCAAGACCATACGCGCCGACTTCCGGGGGGGCCGGGGGGCGGCGCCCCCCATAAATTTATGGTTGAGGGGCAACAAAAAAGGCTATTACAAGTGGTGTTTCAAAGATAAAGTACTTCACGAAAGAGATTTAGATCAATTAAACGGACTTACAGAATGCCGAAAGCAAAAAACAGCCTGCGTTGCTCTTGCCCGCAAAACAGCAGCTGATCGCATGGATTTCTCTGGAACGTGAATTACTACTGAGATGCGCACAGCACGTACGATCACAGTCACACACTGCTTATCTTCCCGCGCGTGAGGAGCAACTTCAGAGTCAAAACGCGTGGTAGCAAAAAAGCAAATGCGAGGTTGAATAATTATTCTCATTTCACGAGTTATCCAAACGTCTGTTAGATTTTTTGTGACTTCAAAAATGAAACCGATTTTAGCAAGCTTTATTGAGTTGAAACTACGACACAACGAACAATTACGTGAATACAGCTTGGAAATCATACCATATGGAAATTTCAAAGTAGAGTGTGAGAGTAACTTATGCTGCTGGAATAGTGACGTAACTATTCATGGCAATATTAAGTAAACCAGCTAAATTAGACGACCTATTTTCAACGAGGTCTTCCCGCTGTGAGATCAATTATGATTCAACAGAACGCATTGTTTTGTTCGCAATGTGTGAGAATTAAATCGAAAACCGATAGAAAAAAAGGTGTTTAACCCATTAGTGCCCGGTCATCGTTCTAGTCGGAATATTTTTACAAAAAGTTTCATGTAAGGTCCTTATGGGTTGAATATGAATATTCAAAAGAAAATTTTCTGATATCTGTACCAGGAATGCAGAAAATGGTACGTCCCTCTATGGACGCTTGGGCATTCGTACGAAGGCTTGATGTAAAATGAAAAAAATTAGCATTTTCCGGTAATGGAATTTTTGAAGTCATAAAAAGCAATACTGCTGGCCCTAAGATGCGTTAAAATTGAATTTCTAATAAATATGCATCGCTTTTTCATTAGATTTATTGAGAAACAAACAAACGAAACTCGATCTTAACAGATAATATTACAAATTCCCTTCAGTTATGATACATTTCGAAGCAATCTGGGTGCAGTCGAACATAACACCGACGGCATCTGTATAATGACGTTCATTTGTGACAGTATTTGCAGACACCATTTTTGTCCGTCTTGATGATCAGGTGATTGCCCTGATCCCTTCTGATCTCTTTACGGTTGACAAGTGCATGTGTCGATGGTAAGAAAGAAATGTCTTGTTCCCATTGATCATAATTGTCATTTCTACACATGATCGGGTAAAGTCAAGGAGGATAATCTTTTCCTTATCTCTCTTTCTTCGGTGATTGCACAAATTTTTTCTATAAAACCTCCAAGCTTGCATCACACTGATATTTAGAATCCGATTGTACACACCCCTGTACCAGTTGCGGTTTCTTGAGCGGATGGAATAACAGGAACTGAGATTGTCCAACAGGTCCACACCTACCATGTTGTTATTGTAGATCTTGAGTAAGTAAGGCTGATCCATGTCCAGTTTCACTACTGCATCACGAGAGTATCTAAAGTTTGATGAAATGATTACCTACTATAACTGAAAGACAGTACCGTGTTCAAGAATCTTTCCAGCAACAATGGTTTGATTATCTCCAAGGTAAAGTTGCTTCATATTTCCCTTCTTCATATTATTGGTCTCTTTCTTTGATGGTAAAGATAGATTGTTTATTCGATTTCACCTCATTGTCCCCAAAATACCTATCCCTTTCTTAGACAGATGATCTATGAAACCCAGGCTCCTTAAATCAACCTTCGAACCAGGAATCAGTCGAGCACTTTTCATCAGGCCATAAACAACGTCAAGCCCCCTGACTCAATCCATACTTGAGGATGTTTGTTTTTGCTCTAGCGTAGGGACACAGTGGATTAGCTCTCCAGAGGGAGTGCAGCTCTCCAGAGGGAGTGCACATAAACCAAATTTTAAACCCGAATCTTGTTGGTTTGCCCTTTATGATTTACTTGAGAGAGTGGGGGGCCAAAATAATGGATCACTGATTCGTCTACAGCTACGCACTCGTTTTTTTTTTCTACAAATTTGGCTGCTATCTTATTCAAAGTCTCAAAAAGAAGGGTAATTTTTCAAAATGAGTCGTCTTTAGAGTGGTTTAAGTTGGAAAAATGGCTATAGCGCATTACTTCATCAAAAATATTCATTGACATAGCTCGTCTTGCCATCACATTGCTTGTATTATTTCTCCTCTTTCAATACATCCTGCGTGTGAGAGGGGTGATGTATCCTGTCATAAACATTATTGCATGACTTGCTCTTATTAAGGAATTATCTACCTTTGACTGGAAGGCCAATTGGTTTTGTTGTGTTGCATACCTCTGGATCTCTCTCACTACTTTGTTTACAAAATCATCAGTCAGAGATGAAGAGTTTCATAACATCATACGGCGTTTTCATATCAGGATCAATGGGTAAATTATCATGGATTTTCAGCTTCAGGAAAAGGAGGATTTTTTTTCCTCAGTTGATTTTGCTGTAGACTGGATCCTATCTTTGTTTCTGACGCGTACAGGTGGTATCTTTTTATCTGTTAACTCTTCTTTACTTGATGATGAGTTAGGAGATGGACGACCCTTCCTTTTTTTTAGTTACAAGTGTGACTTTTCCAATTAGTTTGGGTAATTCTGTAAACTTTCTCTTAGCAGGCTTGTTGTACGATAGTTCTTCTTCCAGGTCATGTAACGCAATGGGCGGTGACCCACTTTCTTGTGTTGCCAGTACTTTCTTTACGTTTCTTCTTAGGTTCCAACGCAATGGGTTGGCTTTGGATGGTCCCGGTAGCGGCTCTGTCTCATCGTTATCAAATGTATGCCTCTTCTTATATTCAACAAAATCCATGTCCTGAATATCTTCATTGTGATGAATCACTATTTCGCCTTTCTGGTTCAGGATTCCTTTCCCGACATTGTTAATGTTTTTGACACCCTCATCTTCATTTTTACTGTCCTCATCGCTCACGTTGCCGGATTCATCAGGAGGAAAAAATTACAATATCTGTGGGCTCCTTGGGTGGAGCCTCTTCCAAAATTTCTTGAACAGTGAAACGAATTTTCCTATAAAAAGTGCAAAAAATTAATTATACATGAACTTTTAAAAATAAAGATAAATTAAAGATACATGAATATTTATAACAAAACCTCAATTTACAGTACAAAAACAATGAAAGCGCCTACTCCTAAATTCTAAAGCACCACCGTCCGCGTACGAAAGTGATGACCTAACCTACTACTCGAACTAAAACGTCCAGTTTTGCAGATTGAATATCAAACCGTTACAAATAACGTTCGTTTTTGCCCAAAAATGAAAACATACGAAATCCTATCGCATTAGGCGAACCTGCCTATATGTCTACAGTTGGCACAAAGCGTCCGCGCCAGTGCCCAAGCGTCCCTACAAGGCCTCACCTAACTTCTAACTTATATTCAGAAAAAATAATAAGAGAAAAATAAAATATTTCGCTTTGGGCACATAGCTAAACATATTAATAGATTTATCAAAACACAAAGTTGATTGAAAACAATTTTACATACCTCGATTTTGCAAGTCACAGTTCGTGTACCATGTACTGGCTCCATATTTTACAAAAGGTCCACATTGAACGTTGCATAGTGAACAATTATTTATTTACGAAAACGCTCTTGCGCTGTTTCTATAGCTATAATGGTATTCTAACTGAAGAAAAAAAAAGTTGAAAAAAATTAGCAATCTGAAGAAAGCAATTGGGAATCTAAAATACCCACTTTTCACGTCCTTGTAAGGACGCGCGGGCACTAATGGGTTAATGGTCTTGGTCGCAAATATTGCCTGCATTAACGACGTCTCTTACCGCTATTATCACCCAGCCAACCTGACATCATTGTTTTATGCGGCCGCTAAGATTTGACATCGACTTCAACGATCATGGAATGTTACGTAATAAGAACGATTATATCCTACACGCAAAAATAAAAAAAATTGATCTCTTAAAACAGCTCTTTTTGCTATTTTGTCTTGTGAGCTTTGCATATTGCTCAACAAGTGCATAAAGTTTAAAATTGACAAGAAATCATTAAATTTGAAAATTAATTTTTGCAAATAAACGTATTCAAAACTTTTACTTCGGCTGACGCATTTCACACTCCGTATTCTACGTCGGCAATGATTTTGAGGCAGCAAAAATGCGTTAATTTTGAAAACTGCCAAGCTGGGGACAACTGCTTATCCCGTGTATTAGTTGAACCTGTCTTTTTGAGGTGAAAATTACTTGCGAACATCTCGACCTATACTCGAGTATATACGGTATTCGATAAAAGACTATAAAGACTTTCGATAAAAAACAGAAGAGAAAACATTTCGCCGTTGTTAACGCTTTGAAGGTTAGTAATTAACAAAACGAGCGAAACGAGTTTAATAAAACTGATAGCAGGTTTCCACTCTGCTTGAGATCATGATTTTTTTGCGTTTTATTTCGATAACTTCACTGTTTTTATTAGAGATGTACCGATATATCGGCATCGGTATCGGTGATATCGGCCATTTTTTGAGTATCGGTATCGGCATCGGTATCGGCAAAATTTGGCCGATACTGTAGCCGATACTAAACATGTAAAAAAAGGCGTTTACAGTGGATTTTCTGCAGAAGCAAAGATATAGATTTTTAAAGTAGTAACTAACATCACATTAATGTAGAAAAATAACAACCTGTTCAAATTTTTGATACCTCACACTCCCATGACTTCATGCGCGCACCTTTTGCTTGGCATTGTTTGCTTACAGTGATTCTTTCACTAAAACAAAACGTTTTGTTTCAGCAGTTTTGCGTTGTTCGATACTTAAGTTGTGAAGGAGACTCAATTTCTCCAATATTTATCATTTGTGTTTCTTTTTTACTCTCAGCAGAGGATAAAACCAGGCCAAGACGGTGTACCATAACGGTGTAGCTTCCACGCTAGCCATTTAGACCTTAGACCAGAGGTGACGAACCTGCGGCCCGAATGCGGCCCATCAAAGAATTTTGTGAGGCCGCAAAACCATTTGACAATCGCTGATGCATTAAAGACAAAAGACATCTCAAAGCTGTTTTATGCCTTCACTGGTACACCTTTCGTTTGCTATTTTCTTGCCCTAAACTTTAACTTTCAGGGTTTAAAGTTAGAAAATAGGAAAGCTATAAATAAGGTAAAGTTGTGAAAACACTATTCACCAACATTACCTTGCATTTTTGGTCGATTTTTTACTGTTGTATGTTTCGATTCTGCGTAAGATAATTTCAACTGTGTGGGTTTTATTACTTTCATCTGCCGTTTGTTACTTTTCATGAATAATATCTTGAGTCGCTTCTAAAAGATTTCATAGTAGGTTACGATTAAAAAGTTGTGTGGCCCGATAACTCATGTGTAATTGACAAAGTGGCCCGCGACCGCAAAAAGGTTCGTCACCCCTGCCTTAGACCATTCAATCAACTATATGTTTCTCGGCAGCCGTTTTATAGCAAGAATGGACATCGACAAGAATTGAAATGGCTAGTGTGGAAGCTACACCGTTGTGGTTAGCAAATCGCAACTGCTGGCTGTACTAGTGAGTGCTCAACCTTGTGCTTTTTTGTTTGTCGTATCCAGGCTTACACCCGGTGGTTGAAGATTTAGATTAAGTGGACGGGAAGGCAAGGAAGCCAATCTTCGTGTCCACCTTCAGGCATGCCTTTAAGTGTCCTGCCACAGACACAGCTGCATGCTCTTAAGCGGTGTCGAACCGGCGCCCTTTCGATTGCCGTTCCAGTGTTCTCACCACTCGGCTATGCAGCCAACCTTGTGCTGATAGCCGGGAAGAACGCTCCTTTCTTCAAAATGAGGTTGTCATCTTAGGCGTAACAAGACCATTTTGATTAGTTTAGTGAGGATTCATAGTCCCTTGCTTTCATTTTGAGCCTACTTATTCTGCCATGACATTGTTTAAGCTTGGTGAGTTCATTACAACGAAAGGTGGAAATTAAATCACAAACTGATAGAACCAGCTTACTAAAAACAACCAAGTTACACGGGTTTTTTAAACGTTTAGCAACGTAAAAACGATGCAAAATTATACATTTTTGCTCCCTGGGTAGTTTTGGCCTGGCAAAAGCTTTTCAACCAAACGACAAGCGCCCTTAGGTTGCACATTACTTGTCGAATAGTTTTTGTTCGACTACACAAATCACTTGGTTTACATTTTACATCTTATTATCAATTATCATAGCATATTTGGAGAGTTTGTGCTAGGGATGGTAGAAGTAGGGGATTGCTCACTCAAAAGTAAGGGGGACAACTAGGGATGGGCAAAATAGAATACCGAATATAGAATAACCGGTTGTAGAGTCTAACCGGTTTCAAAATGCATATGAAATCGGATAATTGAAACCGCTTTAACGATCTACTTCGTAATAGTCCGTTTGATCGCAACGAATTCGCTGCAGCGAAAGTAGAATTGTTTATCGATTCAGTGCGATGCGGCGTCGGAAAAACGCACGAGTTTTATTGTTCGCATTAAAGAGATCTTTCTTGTCAAGCGCTTTGTAGTCCTCACAGTCTTGCGGAAGTGTGGCACGAAACAGCTTAATCCGCTTTCAGGATTTTTCTCTATTTCGGTACCACAAACCTAAGTTGTTTCTGGTAGAATAGAACGGTCGACTAGCCTTCGCTGGGTCACCCAGCATCGTGAGCTCCCACTCACATGTGCAGGGCAACGTCGACCACGGGGTGTGCGAATAAGCGACCCTCCCCGTAGAAGTACGTACGGGTACTACCGCACAGCAAAGGGGGGGAGCAACTTTTTTTTAGGGGGGGCCGAAAACATTTCATTGGGCAAAATCATTATAATTGTAGCTGTTGCTCGAGAATGTTGGGATTTTGCCAGGGGGGCAACATTTTTTTAGGGGGGGGAGGCGAGGCCCCCGGCTGGCTACGGGCCTGTACTACCGTTATGCCAGTACAGTAGCATGGACGACTTGTTGAGCTGTGGGATTCTTCTTGAAGATGCTGCTTGAAGTAGTGAAGATGAATCAGCAAATTTGGCTTCCCCTGCTTCAGAAATAGATACCTATAGCCTATATCTCGCGTTGTTGAAGCATCCACTACATCTCTTCAAAACGCCCTTGTTTAATGGAAAGCAAAACAAAAACCAATTTTCTTGTTTCTATCAGTTAGTTTCAAAATATTTTTGTGTACCTACTACATCTGCTTCTTCAGAGAGATGTTTTTCAAGTGCAGGTTTAACTGCCACCAAGTTGAGATCTCGTTTGACTGGTAAAACTTTAGAAAGCCTAAATTTGTTACACTGCGATAAGCAATTTTGTGATGTTCATTGCTTTTGTAAAGTCATAAAAATCATTAAAATGTGTCAATGGTAAAAACTGTCAATTATTCTAGAATAGATATCTGTATTCTATATTCGGTTTCAGTATTCTAGAATATTCTAGAATAGCTAATTATTCTATTTTGCCCATCCCTAGGGACAACTGCAGGGTCATAATATTATGACAAAATTTGATGCAAATACAGCTTGAGGTCTACTACCATATGTCGCATACTCAGGTGCAATTTGTATGACCTGCCCACGTGTATACAAAGAGTGTATCGCCAAAAGAAATGTAGGAAATATGTATTATCATGTTTATTTAATAGGTATATATTCAAGTCATGGTAATGCTGCGATTAACTTCACGTAACAGCGATAACAGTAGGTACGGTAGCCTCACACTGCTGCAGTAAGGTTCTGCAGATTTTCTAACACCCAAAATTTTTACTAAATATAGCAATTCATTTGATGAGAATGAATTTACGCAAAAGCAAAGAAAACGTTGTGCAGTTCTGCTAATTTTTGAACTTCTTAGTGACCCTCCAGCTGTCCATTTCACGAGAAAAATCAGTAGAGTGAGTCGTCCCGGTATTCCACTGTCCCTAGTTTGTGCAAACACTTTATTAATTTTCAAGAAACCCCAATTATGATGTTATGTTTCTTCCCTTATACCCCAGTCCTCAATTACGGTGGCCTTTCATTAGGGTCATTATTTGTCAGCTGTCCCAGCCAGTTAACCCACCATCTCAGATTGTTTTGACATTTCATCAGCAGATTAAGCTCAAAACACTGAGCTCAACAAAACAAAAAAATTTGAAATCCATTATTGTTTAATGAAGTTATGCGAGTTTGAAATTTTGCATTTGTTGTGATCACTCAGCCAGAACGCTTGTCCCCATTTACTAGTACGAACACTAAAAATTCAATTTCTTATAATCTGATTATGTTATTACCTTTAAATTCAGCAAGAGCTGTGTCTAGGTCCTACTTGATAAGCTTATAAATGTTTAAGCACTTTTTGCATGTGGCCTGCATAGTTAAGGGGTAAAGATGGAAGTGCATCCATAATGTGCACTCATGCGTAACAACGATTTTAAACTGCTATATCTAGATGAGCACACTAGCTAGAACTGCAAGAGTGAGCTCAAATGAAAGCTATTAAATAGCTGTTTATTGCTTCCAAAAATCTTGATTGCTTATTGTGCCTTATTCGTTTTGGAGACAAAATAATAATGAGATTATATTTTCAGATAACTTGCGCCAACAATAGGGTGCACACAACCCCCCTGTTGTTTACTTTTTGTACTATTGACTTGTAAATTTGTGAGAATGTGCCACTAACCAAGAAACTTTGCTGGACCAAAAATCAGTAAAATTGGGGCACTTTTAAGTGGGCCACCATCCCATTCAAATTTTCAGGGTTGCCATTTGGTTAATATTGAATTGTTTTCACATTTCTTAGCAGAATTTGTATCTTTCAACAACATGATATGCATAAACTTGTATGTTTCAACAACATAATATGCAATAACTCATAAAAGTATGCCTGTGCGACTATTTATTCTACAGGGAATTAAAAGAATATGCTTGTCTGTACGAGATCTCTGTGAATTGACATTTTTTAAACGCTGCAATAGCTGAAAATACAACTCCAGTGAGCGGAAGTGGTCTAAAATACTAATTTTGTAGATGGAAATAGATCAAATACATATAGAAAGCTAAAAGAATCGGTAGCCTATAACAGTAACTGCAAACTTTCACTAACATATTTTGTAACAGAAGGCAATGTGATTGACTAGTCTAATCTGTGCAAGAGGACATTAGTTTTTTCTCTTTCTCAAATTAGGTGCATCTTTTCTGTTGGCTTCGACTATTTGTAAAGTGTTTTGATAGTGTTCCTCGTTTCTGGCACTATGTAGGTAATCGGTGCTCAGTTTAACTCCATGTTCAGCCACATCATTTGTGACATTGATGGAACCAACAGCTTTCTGGTAAGACTCTGATTCAGACCATTTCTCTACTGGTAAAAGAAGAAAATCATCATTTATCTCTAAAACAGAAAAAAACCGAGAGTCCTTTGTGATAAAATCTGTCAGTTTTGATTCCAGATTTATTTCTGATAGAAAACGTGGTTTTCCGTAGCCAGTGCCAACCCGATCAGCTGGTGTAAAAACAGGATCTTTAGGTTTTACGCATATAAGTTCATCAGCCATCTGATGTTTTTCCTCTTCCTGAAATTCAGAGCTGAACAGTGCGAGTGGTACCATCTCAGCAGAGAGATACCAAAAGTGACGTTTGAAGCTACATTCAGCAGCTTCTGATTTTAACTTATGCACTGCTCCATATCTGAGAAAGTTCTTGTACATAGTCAAACAGTTCCAAGGAGCATCTACAGCAACTCATTTTACCTCATTGCAAGGATAAGATTTTGCATTGCTCAAGTGTTACAATTCAAAAAGCACAGCCTTGGCTCTATAGAGTCTATACTAAATTATGGAAAACGACATTCAAATTTCATGCATCCTACATTCAGAATACACCAAATAAGCATTGAGGATATTTTGCGACTGAGATCTTCTCAGCCATTGCTTTCCAATGACGTATTACACATGCCAATACCACCTGTGCTCCTCGAGTAAATGGCGTTCAAAAATTGGGTCACGCATGAGTGATTTCGAGGACCACTTTCTTTCTTTACCCCCAAATTGGGGTAAGCACATGAATTTTTTGCAATTTTTCTTCATAAGTAAAGAAACAATAAAAGAGGTAACCTTTTTTCAAGATTTCATTATAATAAAATAATTACTAAGGAAGTAATTTGGTTTTGAAGTTAGTTAATAACTTTCATATTAATTGTTCCGCTTCATTGACCACAAAAGTAGCCATTTTATATTGGCTTTAACTTCGTCAAACCTCAACCATTTTCCAAAAAAAATAGTTCTCTGGAATCAGCACGAAAAGTTCTTCCTGCATATTAAATTTGTGCAAAATCTGAGATGTTGGGTTAAAATTTCCATTTTTTTGGGACAGTTGACATGGAATGACCCATTACTAAAACCTACTATGACACAACAATGCGGTTGAGATTGGATTCTTGAATCTTTAATAAATTATGCCAATTGAAAGCTTTTTTTAATAGTTGTATGCAAATAAGGTAAAACTTAGCATTTGATATAATTCCTTGCAAATACCAAAATTGCTCCTTTTTGTAACACCAAAGTATCGGCCAAAATATCGGTATCAGTATCGGTATCGGCCTAAAAAAGTGATATCGGTATCGGGATCGGTATCGGCCAAAATATTGGTATCGGTACATCTCTAGTTTTTATTGTTGTTATTCACTCGCACGAAAAGGAAATGAATCGGCTTGTATTCCAACTGTTCCAATTATGAGCTAACAATATCAAATTTTTTACGACTAGGTGTACTAAGTTACATGCGTAAAACTAATCGTTTCAAGCAGCGGTTCTAATAAATTCGGTTTGCGACCTAGGTGTCAATATAAACAAGACGGTAGCTTAATCAAAGACTATTTTAATTGAGTAAAATAGCGTTGTGTTTATGACGTCATCGCCTTCCTCCCCCCCTAAGGTTTTTTGAAAAGTCGGCGCCTATGGTCAAGACACAACAATACCACAGGGTTGAGCATTACAACAATATATTTTATATATATACAAATAGTTTAACAGTCAAACGTTTTCGGCTTAACTTAAGCTTTCATCAGGAATCTGAAAATATTTATAAATTGCAATAAATTTAAACTTCTTGAAAGTAACTAACAAAATTGACACAAAAATTCAGGAAGCGCTATTAATCAAATGCTACAATCCAAATTTAAACAAACAATTATTTGTGGGAGACTCCTCAACATTTACTAGTTGTATCACGTACTCCGTGGTGCAAATTCTTTTCAAGTTACCCACTACGCAGTTGCCTTTTTCTAATTTAATTTGTCTTCCGTCTGTCTGTATGTTTTCCACACTATTGCTTCTTGATGCATATAGTCAGTTAGTTACTTTCAAGAAGTTTAAATTTATTGCAATTTATAAATATTTTCAGATTTCTGATGAGGGCTAAGTTAAGCCGAAAACGTTTGACTGTTAAACTAATTTGTAAATATGTAAAATATATTGCTGTAATGCTCAACCCTGTGGTATTGTTGTGTCTTGCCTGTCTTTGGTACAAAAAAGCAAAATCTCTCCCGAAACTAAAGATATATATGTAGACTAAGTGGGGTCCTCAAGTTGGTTAAAAAGTGCCCTTTTTAGGTAAAAAATAGCTTAAATTCAAATTTAAGATCATCTGAGGACCGCCTAAAAATTGCTATATTGAGCTAAAATTGTACACCTGCAGTTTTCTCACCAATAGGCAACAAATGAAATGTGGGCGCAAAAAAATTTGGAACATTGACCCAAAAATAGAACACCCTAGCATTCATGCATAGTTCTTTCCATTTATCCTAAATTATTGTGGTCGGAGAATTTGCTACCAAAAGTTCAAACAGTTTTTTCCAAGGATTGATGAACTGAACAACAATTAGTTTTGATAAGAATGAGTAGTAAAGTTTGAGATCAGTTCAGCCAGTAGTACATGCATATTGTGAAGCCATCAAATTAAATTTCATCACAACTAAGCCCTTTCATCATTAAATAACATCTTTATTGTTTGCTTGAGATCTGTGTCATATGGATGATGTCATTCAAATGACATCATAAAAACTAGCTCTGTACTTTGTCACCCATACCAGTTTCAAAATTTGGTCCATTACAGAAATGTTAGAGATAGACAAATTCATACCTGTTGCTCCATAGTTAGAAAATGCTGAAAAAACATTCATGTTTGAATTTAAAAATAAAAAACATGTATTTTTAATGTAATAATATTCCATGTCATAATAATAACAAGATTCAAATTAAACAACAATAAAAATTCAATATACAAAACAATTTATTGCACTGAACAGCACAATAAAACTGAACTCTTGACCAATTAAAATAGTCTTATCATATTGCTATGAATGAAAAATTTTAATTGATGAATTTGACTTCTGCTGCTCAGTCAAGACTTTGGGTTAAGACCAAAGTTGATGAGATAGGCTACACAACTTTTCCGATATGCTCTACACCAGTGCTTTTCAATCTTAAAAAAAAAAGGTTTTCACTTTTTTACTTCGCAAAAATTTTATCTGCACTTACCAACCAGAGTTAGTTTTTGTGGAATAGCAATGAAAAGGTTTATTCAGCAAAAGTATGCATCTGCTGATTCAACAGTCATTGACTGAGCTAACGTTAAATCTTACTGGTTAGTTGTATGAACAAACTGAGCTTGTATTGTAACTTCATTTCAAATACTTTTGAGCCACAGCTGCGTGTATACCACTGCAGCTTACGCTTTTTATTTTTGTATTTTTCCTTTTTTGTGTGATTTGAATATGGACAATCGGACATTCTTGTCTGATGTACCGTAAATAAATAAAATAAAATCAATGCCTTATGCAATACTTCAATAGTCAACATTTATTTACTTTGCTCTCTACTGCTCTAAGAAAGTCGGCCTAGGGCACTTTAGGAAACATGAAAGAAATTTTGTTTAACATTTTGTTTAAGAGAAATTAACAACAACAAAATTTGTTCTTGTTAATTCATGGACACCTTCAAACTCATCAATTTGTTTGCAACATGCCCATGAAAGTCCCCAAGACCCAATACGATTTCCTGATCACTTCTTGTGCTCCATTCATGAGACACTCCTTTTTTAATGTTTATCATTAGGAATTTTGGTGCATACTTTTCTACAGGAAGTAAGCCCTTGCTTACCCCCAACCTCCATTTAAAGACCGGAGTGGCCTTGATGACTGAATGCCTGTGCACGACAACTAACGAGTTTGGCCAACCCGTGTTTGACTTAAGTTTTCCTTCTTGAAAGATGTTGCCATTGTAGAATGTAGCTATCTTCTGCCTATGCTACCAAACTGCCTGGCAAGGCATCAATGTCAGAAGTGAGCGCCAAAATGCACCAACGGGCCCAGACTTGGGGTAAGGTGGTACCTCTTCTCCTGACATCTAGGATGCAGTTTAACGTCATACCCAAGACAAATATTCAACTAATGTTTTTGTGTTATGTTAGTTAATTTTATACCGTACCGTATGCTTGAAAATAGAAATTTGAAAATAACTGCAGACAGGACACTGGTAGTGTTTTGAACTTAAAGTGTTTCAGTGTTTCTTGCACCAGGTACTTCAAAGCAAGGTCTAAAAGCGACGCTTCACATGAGAAACTCCCAAGGCGTCACCAGCGCCACCATTTTGAACTGCGGGAGAATGCTTTGATCGAAGTTCCAACGCCTGGCATCAAACATTTCGCAACACACGTTTCGTGCTATTCGACACAACAGGTTTCTTTTATAGATGAAATAACCGAAGTAGGCTACTTTTAGTTGTCAACGTGTTTGCAAGTTTGTATTTATGTCTGACCAGGGATCTCTGAGGTCCCTGTGTCTGACTTATGCACTTGTTGTTCCAAGATTGCAGAAATGTTATGCAATGTGAATAAAGAATAGTAGACAGGTTGCAACTCGACTTCTTTCCACTAAAAGAGTTTCTGTGATTACGTAATGGGCGATTTTGCAAATTCACAAAAGCACACAACCCAGCTAGCAAAACCGGTCGTTTTTACATCGATTCAACGTCTGCAGACGTTGAATCACAATGCATGACATGTGTAAACTAGTTTGCTGGCTGGGAAGTTTGGACATCTGCAGGAAATTTGTCTCGCACCAGGCGAGATGCCATCCTTTGAAAGATTTAACAACGATGGATTTATGTAGCCAGTGCATGATGACGAAAACAAATTTAAGATTTCCTTTCCGTTATATAACTTAAAACAGGTGATTGATACAGGAGAAAATAAACGCAGAAGCACACAAAAATGCCTAGCCTACTTATTATGCAAGTTTTTTACATCAAGAAAATAGCCTAGTTTCCGACCAGAAGTTCAGAATCAGAAATACAGATAAGAAAGGTTGCTATATATAAGAGTTCGCTTCTAGAAGAATAGTAGACACGATAGTCACTGGGAGTGGACAAGGCAAGGTAATAGGCAAGTTGTAAGAACAGCATAGCTTTGCCCAACTACAGATAGTCTTCAGTTAGTCAGTATCCTATAATGACTAAAAAACGAAAGAATCCTCCGACAACACGGATGGCAAAAGCTTCGGTCAATCTTACCGAGAAGCGTTTAAGGTTCAGCAAACAGCGAGTGAAATGCGGGATCTGTTGGAAGGAGCTATCAAGAGAAGCATTGCCACGTCTCTTTGGAACTTATCATTCAGGTAAACTTCCGGCTAATAGCGTTTAGTAGCCTAACGTCACAAAGCATTCTCAATTTTGAACAAATTTAATCTTTCTGCTCCAGCTACCGGTACGCACTGCATGACTCGCGATTAAGGCCGCTGTCTGACGAAGCTATTCAAGATGAACTATTCGTTGGCATGTGCGGTCCACCGATTTCACTGGCGAAACCATTGTTGCGAAAAGCACTTGACTGCCTGTTCCCAAATGGTTGGCATTTCTATCTTCAAAAAAAAAAGTACCGGAAATCTCCTGTCTTAAGTCATACAGAGGCAGCAAAATCAAGATGTAGCAGCCAGCATGCCCTAGCATTAATTTTTGTGTTGTTACTAATATTCTTTCCTTTTCACTGTTATTAATGAATTCGTTCTTGTGTTACTTTACGTGATTGCATGCAGTTTGTTGCAATGTTGTACGAAGAGGCTTGTTTGCCATCTCGGCACAACTTAAACGCTGTAGGCCTGTAGCATTACGCCGTTGTTTTGTATTATTGTGGTATTGTTCCGTTTTCTTTTATCTGCAGTTCATTTTTTGCTTTATCTTTGCTGTGTTTCTTGGTAACTTGCATGTTTTGCTCCTAACTGTGTTTGCATGCGGTTACGTGCATAACCATTAACGTACTAACCGAGACTTATGAAATGCCAAAGAAAAAATTCTCTATTACGCAGTAATTCGCGGCCAAACGCTTATAATCTGACTCAAGAGATTGTGACGTCATACCACTATACGACAAACAAACGCAGAATTTTTGGTCGTTCAACAAGAAAGAAAAAATGGCCGCCCTGACTGTAATGTTTAAAAATAAATCAACAGTTAAGTAATATGCTCACTGGATTATTTGCATGATAAAGGTTAGGTAACTCACCACCAGCATAAAGTAACAAAAAACTATTGATAAGAAAACTTGTCATGTTTCCAATTCAAGTCAATTGCAAGAATCATTTGCCAACAAGTCTGTTATTATTATACACATTAATTTTTTTAAATAATGGTTCCTGAATAAAAAAAGATGTCAACACATAACACTCATTTGTATTGACACAACTACAAAATAAATTTTGTAAATTTATATCAGATGTCACCAAGCCACAGTTGACAAGATTATTTTGAACTAAGTTTATAGCACAACTAACAAAAACCAGGGATCCTGACAAAAACACTCAAGTTCTCTTTATTAAGCAACAAGAATTGTTTTGCTGTGGGTATCTAAGCTCATGCCTATTGCCTAGTGATGTGAGTTGCTTTTTTTACACTTTCTTTATTTAATTAAAAAAAGCAATTGCCCTTTTTGCACAAACAGTCTGAAATGGAAATTTAACACTGAAACAAAATTTACACTTTTGCTTCTCTGAAATATCTGTTTTGAAATAACGAAAGCATTGATATGTTACCATTGAAATAAACCTTGTCACTAAAATTTTTCATTGAAATCTTTTGACTTCACCAATAATCCAAAAGGATGCGTAATTGCGTATTGCGTAGAGTGATAAAATAATCAAAAACGTACCACACTGAATTGGCAAATTCAAATTATTTTTTAATTTTAAGTTAAAAGAATTGGAATTTTCCAATTTAGTGTGGTGACTACTCTCTACTTTTTATTATCCCTGTTAACCTATATCAGTCAGTCAACCAGACTGCAGATACACCAGTTTGACTATAAAACACATTTATTCTTCATCTGCAAGGAAAGATGTGAATGACAGAAATAAAAAATAAATAAACAAACTATGACACTAATTAAAGAAATTAAGACAAGCAACAAAGGAGGTTGGCCGTTATTATGGTCACCACTTGGACCTTTTCCCAGGATTCATCATCTGAACGGTCCTCATCATTGGTACCACATCATTGGTACCACTGGTGGTTTATTGGTACCACTTGCTGAGCATGTGGCCATACTTTTGACTTACACAACTTTAGTTAAAACTGCAGTAAACAAACCTACAATAAGTTATGTAGCAACTATAGTGTTACAGGTTTTCTGCAGTTCTTTGTTATGATAAATGCAAACAGTTTGTTATTTGAAAAAATGTATGAAACGATTGGAAATAGTATAAAAAATAAAAACGATAAAAAATGACAACTAAAAAAAATTTATTATCCCTAATGTTCGGTGATTAAATCTTTACAATAAATGTGATCAAAATGACAAGAAAACCGCTCCTTTTAGTGCACCTTCATGTATAACAACTTTAGATAAAGACTCTGCATGCTCTTAATTACCGTTAAACTGATGTCCTTTCGCAAACCATACCTAGGTTCTCTGACATTACAACAATGCAGTTGAACTGCAATAATCACACTGATTTAAATCTTTATTCTCAAACTGAGGAAAGCTTCAATTCAATTTATTTTTCTTTGTCAGAATGCAAAAGAAATGATATTGTGAAAAAGAAATACAGTATATAACAAAACCAACAAAAAGAAAAGGTGGCAAAACCTTAATGTTTTAAGACGTTCATGAAAAGATCTTATATTGCGGTATATGCATTGATAAATATGATATAGTTAAGCACGGCAACCAAACCTGATACTTTAAAGCAAGTAGAAGAATTAGTTAAGAATCAGTCGCCTCCTCTTTACTGTAACAACTGGAGCGCCAATTCTTAAAGCAATGAGAACACGACTGAACCCAATAACTTCACAAAAACAAACTAATACACACACACATATTGTAATTAGGTAACAGACTATCAAAACAAGAACTATTTACAGATTTTGGAGCTGGTATACAAGTCCCCCCCCCCCCCTGGTAACTCATGACAAAGAGGAATTGATCAAAACATGTGGATTGAAGTGTGTGAACAGTAACGCAAAGGTAAAGTAGTTTCACCCTATATATTTGGTCGAGTCCTGTCTTTGTCATGAGTTACCAAGGGGGGGGGGGGGACTTGTATACCAGCTCCCAGTTATTATAAATTAGAAATAAAGTGTTCACAGCAACGATGTTAAGTAGCCTAGCCTATAGATTGCAGAACAAATACACAATATGGCAGCTCATTATCAAGATAAAATAGTTAAAAAAGCTATGTTTTTTAAATTAATTTTCAGCACATGTAAGAGCATAAGAAGCATGATGATATAGCAGCTTGTTTTTGGTATTGTCAATAAGAGTTAAATCATCTTTTATAGCGTCAGTGAGGGTTGGAGTGTTTTTGGTACCAGTCTCGCTAATCGTCGTCGTCGTGTGAGCCTCTGGGGCCAAGGGTCTATCCTTTTACCACTCCAGATTCACGATGTTCCCGGACTACACTGGAAGGCTACTAGAGAGCAGCCAGTCTTTGGTTTCATCATCCATGACACGCAGACCTTCCCCTCAGTTAGGTGGCTTGAAGATGATGTGGTCTGCGGTCTGTTCCTCGGCACCACATTCACAGGAGGAAGAAGAGGCCATTCCCCATTGGTGCATGGTTGAGCGGAAAAGCCTGACGCCCGTACGGAGACGGTTGAGGCGCACCCATGCCTGTCTTGGTAGTGTTAGACCGATGGGGCGTGTGTCGGCGTCGGGGATGAACGAATAGAGTCTGGTATCGCTAATGAGAGGTGGAGACTCTTTGGTATTGTCGATGAAGCAAGTAGTGCCTGTCGTGTCAACCATCTTTTCCAAACCAACCTAAACAATAATCTTACATAAAGTCAAGCAATCCTCTGAACGAACATAATAGCTTATAATCAAGGGGTAGTTAGATGCAAGCTTGTAGTAACTTAGTGATATATTCTTATCTGGCAAATATCAAATTATGCAATATGGTATAGTAGCTTGTTCATGGAAGAGTAAAGATAGTAATCATCATCCTTATCCATTCAGGTGTAATTTATGATAAGATATGTATAATATAGTAATATATGTAAGATAAACTTACAAAAGCTTTGATAAGTTATTCCTTGCAGTTTCACATACTTACAGAGGCTTGGCTTGAAACTTGAACTTCACCTAGAACAGGTCTTCTATTTATAACGATGTTGAGATGCCAATGTAAACTACTGATATCATCCGTTTTCAAAGTCATTTTGATGTGAAAAAATGCTTCCTGTGTCAGTTTCAGTTAAGGCAAAAGTAGCGGGAGAAGTAGTGGTAAGGAGTGCTACTTAATCCCAAGTAGCAGTAGTGGGTAGAACGCTATTTTTAAAGTAGCGGATGCCTACCTCTGGTGATTGTGCCTTAGACAATTAGACGATGACACACACCCTCACCAACTGCCCACTAGCACTTCTTATGACAACAACTAGGGGACACCGGGGTATTACGAACCACGGGGTATTATGAACCAGGCCATTTTCTGGAAAACTGTTGGAAATCCTAAGATCTCATTTGCATATTTTAGTCACAGGATCACCATGCTTTTTTTGGTACTATCATTTTTGGTCAGCACTTCTTTGTTCTCAGTAGAACTGGAAAAATGTAGTTTTAGAGGTCAAAAGTAAATTCAGTTTTCCATTTTGGTAGGCCTGGCATGGTTAGTACAGGGACTCTAGAAATCTAGATTTTTATTCAGGGATAGGTTATATGTATGAAATACTGATGCAAACTGATTTTAAGCTTTATGTTGATTTCGTTTTGTTAGGCAATAGCTTGAATAAGAACACTCTAGCCGGGGTATTATGAACCAGATGGTTTCTACCGCAAAAGTGAAAATTCACTTTCAAAAAGCCCCCATCTGGTGATGTGAAATATGTAGAAACTAGCCAAATTAAGCAGGTTCTCCCTTATCCCACCTACACAGAGCAGACAACCAGAACATTTGGCTCAATCCGATTTGAATGCCACTTCAACACTGAACATGAAGTTAACTGATTAAGTAAACCGATTATTAACCTATGTGACTAAGTGAACTGTTGTGATTTCATAATCTGCATGTCTTTAAAAAATGTAAAAATAAATTTTGTGTGCGAGCTTTCTTTACCAGTGGTTGGTCATGAGTTTTTTGTCTGAATCCATTGCTAAGTTTTCGCATGCAACCACACAACCATTGTTGTTAGGAGACCAGTTGTGTAGATTACTATGCAAGTGAAGACTTGCTGACTGCATTGGAACCTCATAACTTCAGCTTTTCCTATTCAAATAACGCAAATAGTCAGACCTGAAAGGCAAAAACTTCCTAAAAATCTTCTTAACCCCACTCTACTAATTTCCGGGTTGACAATCACTGCTTTGAAGCATTTTATGGAAAGTTGTTTATACTGGTGCATAATGCCCCGGCAAGGTTCATAATACCCCAGGCCATTTTTTCATGAAAAACTGTAATAATTTAAATTTTGGAGAAGTTAGTGAATTGTGCTTGTGATATGTTATAGATAATGTTAAAGACTATGCAACCTGAAAATTTCATAATTCTACATCAATTAGGGGGCAAATGAGAGCATCCCGAATTTTTGTGGTTCATATTGCCCCGGTCTCCCCTACCTAAAAACATTACAAGCAATGCTCTTATCTAGTTCCGACACTAGCGTGACAAACTATGAATGAATGAATAAACCAGCATACCAATGGACAAATAAAATCAGTATATATCCTCTGTCAAAGGCTCTAAGATCAATTTATGCCACAACAAAAGTACAATACTAACAAATTCAGTACTTATTTTACCGTAAAATATGCTGATCTATTTTAGTAGGGAATGAAAAAATTTGAATTGAATGAATGGAACCAATAATCAGCGCCAGATTAACTATAGTAGAGTAGCAGATATAGCAGTTGCTGCGGGCCCTGCGCTTTACAAGGCCCCGCGCTTTACAAGGCCCCGCGCTTGGTGAGCAAAACATCTTTTTTGCAAAAAACTGTCGAACATAGTTGGTAAGTAATTTTTGACATGCAAACTGGAACGGCATGGGAGAATATTATAATTGTAGGATTAAATTACTTAGTCTCATTGTCTTACCTCTTCCTAATAACCGATAATTTCCGATGAAGGCAACTGCCTGATCGAGTGCCACGAGACGATACTAGTTGTTTGAAAGATTATTCGATTGTAGCCTACTGTAGTGTACACCAGTGAGAAAAGTATCAATCTTTCCGATTGCCTTGGACAGAGTTATTACAACGCGTCCAACATGAGCGGGAAGTATAACGGATAGGCCGACAGGCACTTGACAAAAAAAAAATTGGTGCTGTTGCAGAATATGTTCCGTGCTATGCTCATTCGTTGAATTTAGTTGGTGTATGCGCTGTACAATCGTGTCCACAAACAGTTCAGTTCTTTGACTTCGTTGAAAATATCTATGTAGGCTATTCTTTAATTGCTGCTTCAACACACCGGTGGTCCGTTCTGGAGTGTTCAGGTGGTGGAGTGCCAAAGAAGCTCTATGAAACACGATGGTCCGGAAGCGCTGATGCCATTAAGGTAATTCAAGTTTTTTTTTTAAAAAGGAGGCACTGGAGAAACTTGCAAATGACCAAGTGCAAAAGGCAGAATATCGACAGCAGGAAAATGGACTCCTCGAGGAAATGGAGTTGCTCGAAATAGGAATCTTAGTGGTTTTTTTAAATAGCTTACCCGATCGCTTCCAGGCAAGTCAAGTCTCTCTTCAAACAAAGCGGCAAAATCTTAACATTGCTTCAGCGTTGTGTGCCTCTTTGGCAGGATCCCTACAGACTTTTAGAGAACAATTCGCTAAGTTTGAGTCAGAGGCGCAGAAGCTGACTCAAGTGCCGGATTACCGACCAACAAACACAAGAAGAATTGTCCAAAATCGAACGCATGATGAGGATGTAGGCAGTGGCCGTTCAGTTCCAGATGTAATGACCTAAAGACAGGTTCCCGGTGGAAGTTTTCCTTGCAGTATTGGATAGCCTACAATCTGCGCTGGAGCAACGTCGCAAGGCATACACCAATTTGTAAAGCACATTGCTATTGATTGCTCCTCTCCAGAACTCAACTATTTTACTACGATTAAAGAAAACAATATTGACACCACGTATCCTAACATTGACAATTTGTTACGCATTTATCTATGTATGATGGTAACTAATTGTACTGGAGAGAGATCATTTTCAAAATTGAAGTTGATTGAAATCTAGCCTATCTGCGAAACACGATGGGGCAAGAGCGGCTACACTATAATCAAAAAATATCAAATCTATAAAATATTCAATTGCTTCCCATCTGCTACAGGCCCCGCACTTGGTTAATCCGGCACTGCCAATAATGGAACCTTGCTTTTCGTGATGAGGTACCGTAACGCATCAAAAGTGTTCCCCTCAAGACCATCAACACTTTTGACAACCCACCAAGGTCCATCAACATAGCAACTGTCTTTTTGTCTTGTTTTTTTACTTATATTAATTGTTAAGAAAAAATTACTACCTTTTTTTCTCTCTCTTTTCCTAATAGTTTTTTTTAAATTCTGTTGAGGTGTTGCGACCCTGCCATATTTTAAACTGATTGTTCTGCTTTGGTATCATACACGTTATAACAAGGGCGCAGGAAGTAGGGGTGCTCAAGGGGCTTCAGCCCCCCCTAGAGCTAATTCAGCCCCCCCTGGAATTTTCGATAATTGCTTCAGCCCCCCCCTAGAAAATTCTGACAATTTAAGGTACATAACATATTTTCAGAAAATTATTCGAGCAATAATTGCTACAATGAATCGAGTTCATATTACGTGTGATCGCGCTCATCATTCGCAATAAAGAGTCATATACCTCGCAGTAGCGGTTCCAGCCACCCTCCTTACTAACACGGCATTCCATCGTTTATTGAACATCATTCTGCAATATCCTCTTTTCACTTTACAGCATAGAACAGCAAGAGATCTGGTTGTTATAACAGAGTGCGGGCTAACCTTAAAGCATTATGCCCTGGATCGTTATACATTCACTGCAGTAATCATGCTCTCGATTTGATTTTACAAGACGTTATAAAGGAGGTGAGGCTTATTGCCGATGCCTTAAACTTCGTTTAAAGTGTTGCAGTTGTAATTTGTGAATTGTCTAAACGTAAATCTTTATTCATGTCTTTTTTGGTTCCGATGAAGTTGCCTGCAATTTGCTGGGTTTGTGTCCTACTCGTTGGTGCGTTCGTGCTTCCGCCCTCGCTCGTGTTGTTAAATGCTACCCTACCAGTGTTGTACGCGTCATTGAAATAAATTGACGGCGTCAGCGCGAATTGCCTAAAAACTTTACGGCGTAAAGTATTGCGTAAGCTCTTAAAGAATTTGACGGCGTCAGCGTCAGCGCTAATTTCTAGCGCTATTTTCTGCCAGCGTATTATAAGACGGAAATATTTCAACCAAGTTAAGGCTGACGATAGCTATAAATAAAGACCAGGTATTATGTTTTGAGACTGTATTGTAATTAGCTGCTTAGCTTATTAGTTATTTCCTTATAGAAAAACAAGCATTTCAAAACGTTTGTCTGACAATCTGCTGCGTTTGGGACCCATATTGTCCTTTTCAAGTGAAAACATGCGTTCTACAGCAGCGCTGGTTGGTATTATTGTTGTATTTCAAAAACAAGTTGAAAGCGTTTACTCGGAAAGGGTGTCCGACGTTTTTTTCGTAAACAGTTGTTCGTAAAACAATTGTTCGTAAATAATTGTTTGTAAAATTAATTCTTCGTAAAACATTCTTCCTAAAGCATTTTTCCGTGCATGCAGTTGAAATTTGATGTAGCCTATACAAAGAAATGCTTTACGAAGAATTGTTTTACGGATTCCATTTTACGAACAACAGTTTACGAACAATTGTTTTACGAACAACTGTTTACGAAGAATTGTTTTACGAACAACTGCTTACGAACAATTTACCTATAACCCTCGGAAAAGGTATCACTGTTCCAAGCGTGCTGTGATAGTTTAGCATGTATAAATCTTTTAACGAGGTCCATTGGTCCACTGCAGCAATATCGCTCTTTTCAGGGGCATAGAGCTCTTGAAATAAAGTATCTTCAACGTCCGCAATGCCATTCATGGATTTTTCGCTTTCTGTGTCTGAACCCTCGTTCTCAATACATGGGTGATCACCATTTGGCGAACTTCTTCCGCATGTATTCCAGGGAGCCATTCCAACCAACACAAAAGCCGGTAATTCGGATGAGTCGCGCTGGCCAGACTACATTGTGAAACCATAGGTGAAACTCTTATTGTGAAACGAGATTATTGACGCATAGCGCTTGACGCTTAACATCGGCAAAATAGTTGACGGCGCTATCACTTCCGTCAACTGAAAAATAAATTGACGGCGCTAGCCTCAGCGTCAACAAAAAGTTGACGCCGTCAAATGACGCAGTCAACGTACAACACTGTACCCTACCCTGTTGAAATGTCTGACCGACATGACAGAAGATAGTGCAATGAAAGGAGACGCACATGCAAAGATATTCAGCTTGGTAAAATAAGCAATAAGCATGCACGATGCAACTTTATTTTGCGATTACCTGCAGAGGTGAAGTTTTTCAGCCTGCAGAAGCCGTCGCTAGACAGCTCCAAAACCAGAAGATCTCCGCTTCTTCAGCTTTGGATCCATCACCATTTTCCGCAAACGGATCAAAAATCTCAGAAAAGATGAATTCGTTTCTAAGCTTGTGAAAGAAGCGAACGTCTTTGCGTCTGCTAATAACCTAAAGACGCCAAAGGATCTCCGAGTGAGCAAAACTTCAGCAAAATCTTGAAACACAGAAGAATCGAATGCTCTATCTTCTGCGAGAGAAGGAGCGTGGAAACTGGAAACGGCCATACATCAAAGCCCTTGATTTGGTTCAAGCTGCGCTTGATCGAAGATTCGACCAGGTGGATCTGCTTCTAAGATCTACTTCTTAGCTGTGCAAACGGTGAGGAAGGATTTTATACTGAGATCAGCTTACCCGATGCAATCAGAAAAGATCGCCTAAAACGGAACTTACCGTACCGTGCTCAGCGATGTTGTATAAGTGGAAAAACCACAAACTTTGTTTAAAAGGTTGCTAAGATACTATCGCAACTAAACCCTCGAACACTAGATCTTTTCAAAGAAACGTGAAAATTCGTGAAGCTCTGCCTTCGCCTCCCGGTTTCCGCTGCATCATCGCAACGTTCTTTTTCTGCTTTAAGATGCCTGAAAACGTGGTTGAGAAGCTCAATGACACAATAAAGACTTACTCAGCTTGCGTTGATGTATGTCCATTGTCCACCAAAACATTTTGGACACTGTCGATGTCAAAAAACTCATGACACAGTTCATATAGCCTAAAGAAAAACCTGAGCAAAAAGCAATCTTCGGAAGCGTGTGAGAACTCATTTCCACAAACTGTCGTTTTCATATCACTTTCTAATTTGTTTGTTTTCTTTTTAATTTTCTGAATAGCTGCTTTGTTGTTGCCGCTCTTCGTTTCTTACAACTTATGATACAATGTGTGTGTTTTGGCGTCGTTTTATACACAGGAGGGACCTATAAAAGTTACTACCAGTTTTAAACGTTTTGCCACATAAGGGGGGGTCTGGGGGGCAAAGCCCCCCAGAAGCTCACAACACTACGGCAGCTTCAGCCCCCTCTAGAGAAAAATAGTTTCCGCGCCACCGCGTTATAACGTCCGCGTTTTGTCGCTTCTACCTTTTTCTAGACCACTGCTATGTTTAGCATATATTGTTTTTTTCGTTGTGTCTGGTCAGAAATAAAAATAAACTGAAATGAACAATACCGTACACAAAAACTTGTTGTTGATGTTGTATTGTTTCATCACAAAATTTGTTTTGTTCAAGGGGAATTTACCTAGGTAAAAATATTCTTTTAATATGAATAAAAAAGGGAGTGCCATGTGAACACGTTTGAAGGGCGAGAGCGAGAAAACTTATATTTTGTCTGTTGCAAGAATTTATACGGTACAGTCATAAACAATAGATCAGAGCCCTTCAAACTGGGGGTCGCGACCCCGCAATGGGTTACGTAACGAACTTCAGGGGTCGCAGAGAGTATAGCCTACCAATATAGACCTTTTGCATAACGAACCAACAGAGCGTGACGTTGGAGTCGTGAACGACTAGCCGCTGTTTACAATGCTGTGCGCTAGGGTTAGTGGCGTAGTTTGCAGGCGAATAAATTGTTTAACGTTTGCTTGAGCATGGCTTGAGCTGTTGTTTTGTGGTCTTTAGACTACAGGCATGTATCAGTGTTTCAGTATAATTTGCCTACTAGGACTACCCAAGCACTATGCATCATCATCGACTGCACTGAAGTAGGCTACGTCTCGAAACACTATTCTCACTTCACTGTCAGTCGCAAACGTACTCGAACGTGCTCGAACTGTAAAAGTAGGCTACTAACATTGCAAAGTCATTAGTGGTAGCCTAGTTGATCCAAATGGGCGTATTATGTCTGTACACTAGTAATGTGAGTGACAAAGAAATATGTCAGAGAAGTGGATTTTTTCACGTTTTGAGGCAGAAAATAGCTGCTAATGAACTGCACTTCAATGATGCTGTTATGGCCGATAAAGGGTTTCTCATAGAAAAAGACATGATATTGGTCTACATTTGAATATCCCACCGTTCCTAGGTAGAAGGCCTCAAATGAGTGAAGACGAAGTGTTGAACACACGAAGTATTGCACGCCATCGCATTCATGTAGAGAGGGCCATAAAAAAGCCGTCAATTTCACATCTTCGACAGGAAAATACCAGTGACTATGCTTGGTATCATCAATCAAGTGTGGTTGGTTTGTTGCATGTTAAGCAATTTTTAAGAACATATTTTGTTTGAACAAACTGAAGAAAACATGCCTCAGTTTTATAGCCTACTGCTACTAAGCTAAAACCTCAATTGCTAGGGTAACAGGGATCAGTTGTCAGTAGATGTTACAGAAAATATATTTCGCACTTATTCAGTGCATCGTCAGTTCTGATCTGATCAGATAAATACAGAACTGACGATGCACTGAATAAGTGCAAAATATATTTTCTCTAACATCTACTGACAACTGATCCCTGTTACCTTAGCAATTGAGGTTTTAGCTTTCTAGATATGGAACAGGGATCGTTTCAGAATAAGACTAGGTCAGAAAGCGAGGCAGACTCCGACGCAGCTCAGCATCAGCCAAGAGCAGTTAGCTACTGCTACTATATTTACTTTCTTACTACTTATTTTACTGCTGCATAGCCGAGTGGTGAGAACCCTGGAACGGCAGTCGAAAGGGCGCCGGTTCGACGCCGCTCAAGAGTATGCAGCTGTGTCTGTGGTAGGACACTTAAAGGCATGCCTGAAGGTAGACACGAAGATTGGCTTCCTTGCCTTTCCGTCCACTTAATCTAAATCTTCAATCACCAGGTGTAGGCCTGGATACGACAAACAAAACAAACAATTTTACGCAAAGTAGCCTACTGAATATTAACATTTTGTGCAAGTTATTAACTGTATTGAGAGTCGCGCACTCAGTAGCCTACGCGTATGTTCGAAAATTGATGTGGTAAAACGGAATCGGAATTTAAAACCCTTTTATTGCAATGTGAAGTAAGATGACTTTTAAAATTTGAAGCTAAAAAGATTTATTAGTGTTGAAAATTGAAGTATTGATTTTTCTAACGAAAAAAATTACAGACTTTGCTCACCATTATCACAATGACATCTGGTTCTTGAAATTATGCTATTTATCAGATTTTCTTAAAAGACAGAACGAACTTAACTTGTTCCTCTGTAGAGAAAATATCAACAGATTAAACATCTGTAAACAAAAAGTTGAAAATGATTCATTTGAAATGTTCTCATTTATGACTGAAAAGTTTTTGGTTAACAATGATGTAAAATCAAACGTTATTAAGCCTTTGGTTATTAACCATTTGTAAAATCTGTTGAAACAGTTTCAGAAGTATTTTCTTCCAGAATTGGACAATGCCAAATTACTGTAGCCAATAGGCTATTGAATTCAAAACTTATTTGCAACGCAAAAACAAAGTAGCTAACCTATAGCGAGTACTTCTCTCAGGAGATATCACTGATCTATCTTTTGACTTAAACTTTAAATTTTGTGGAAATTTATAAATTTTATGCAAACGCATTCACACATTTTGGCTTAACGTTAAAGCGGAATATCTAGGCTACCAGTAGGCTACTTGATTCAGCAGTAGGCCTAACCGCACTCCAGTCATTTGTTTTGACGTAGGCTATTTGTCTTGAAAATTTTCAGCAGAGGAAACTGAGGCAAATTCTGGATACTCGTCGAGATAATCGTCTCACCTACAATGCAAATACAAAGATCAATTAAAGTCTCCCTCGACCCAGCAAACATTGATCTAGAATCGTGGGAACAACTTGCCAGTGATAAGTCAATCTGGAGGAAGAGAACGAGGGAAGGCACGGAATTTTTCTAAAAAAAAGAAAAACAGGTTACAAAAAGTTTCAGAAAAAATAAAACATTAGAAAAAAAGCTAGTGCAACCACGTTCCCAACTCTTCATGCAATGTGACTTTTTTCCGCGTCTTTTCTACTGTAGACTAGGCCTCCAAAGCCACATAGGCTAAGACCTGAAAACAAAACCAATGCTCGGACACGAGCTGGAACCGACGACGACAATTTGTGCAAGTCAGCGTTTTTAACGTTGATGAACAGACATCATCAAAACTAAGCAACGTGAAATTCCGCCTTCGGACCAGCATTGTTTATAGCCTACCTGTTTTCGTGAAAGTCCATCAATGCTGCTGAGTGTAGTTCACCAAAGTGCATGGCAAATAACTTTGGAGGATATTTTCTTCTCTTTTCACCTCTTCCTGTAAAAAATGTAGTGGCAGTAAGCAGTTTGTAATATAGTCCTATAGCCGACTGCTTTTATATCTTAACCGTCATCGATAGGTTTACTCGCTGGCCAGAGGCCATTCTCGTCAGACATCACTGCGAAGAGTTGTGCTGATGCATTTATTCTTCACTGGGTCTCTAGATTCGGAGCCCCCAGCGTCATATCATCGGATCGTGGGAGGCAATTTATCTTCATCCTATGGTACGAGATGGCCACATTTCTGGGAAGCAGGTCGTACACACCACGACATATCACCCTGCGTCCAACCAGTTTCAACCGCAGTCTGAAAGTTTCTTTAAAAACTCAGACCGACCATGCTACTTGGTGCAGTAACGCTCAGAACTTCTCATACTTCATGCACGAGTTGCGATATACTCTCCCCAGGCATCCCTATAATTGAACCACCTTTTTGGACGAGGCCCTGTCTTCATGTAGGGCTACTCATGTATTCGTCCGGACAGATGGAGTGCTGTCAAGCCTGCAGAAGCCTTATCAAAGCCTATAACTCATTCTCGATCGCAACAACAAATACATTACTGCTATTTGCGAATATCAACTGCACGATAGACACAGTTTCAGTCGATCGATTTAAAGCCACGCTGTTCCACCCCATTGTAGAAGCAGAGAACCTTAGCCCTTTATTGACAAATGCGACAAATCTGTCACGTTTGAAAGAACCCTGCACAATTGCAGTTTAGACCGATTTTGTACAAAGTGGACGACTGTTTCAGAATTGTCACATTTCAAAAAGTCAGTTTTTATATTGGCAACACTGTTGACTTGCTGTAAATTCAGAAAAACGAGGAGGCAAAGTTCAGATTTTGCTGATGTGAAAATGATGCGGTGTTGATGAGTTCAGCAGTCCTGAGAAAGAGTTAGCTTGTGCTTTTAGTGTCTAATTATTTTAATTCGAATTGCATGTGAGGTATATTTTGAGAAATAGCACTGAAGTGAAATGAATTGATACAAGACAAGCAGTTATGCTAGTTTGTGTAAATGTAACAGATCTGTTGACTTCGTCCATGTGTGACTGTTTTGAGCTTAGCCTAGGTCTTGGGACAAAAGGCATTATCTGAGTAAATTTTCGTTTTTTTATGTAGATATAGTTGAATAAGTTTCTATACTTTGTAATATTATGAATGTGAGAAGCTTCTATGGGAGAAAAAATTGGACTGCAGTACCAGCTGGTGGAGAAGATGGGGAAAGTGATGATGATCGTCTGCAAGATAGTGAATCGGAAGATGAGTATGTCCCTCCTGGAAACAATATTGATTCTTCATTCAATGAAAGCAGCAGTAGTGACTCTGGTGAGAAACTAGGTTATACCCCTATGTTGGTCAATACCTACCATATGTGTTTTGTAGGCTAAACTGCATTGTTGTTTACCTTCAAGGTTTATAATTCGCCGTTCAAAATAAACCTTATATAATAATACTTTATATATACTATATATATACTATATATATATACTATATATATACTATATATAATAACCTTATATAATATTTTCTATTTCGAGCTATTGTTTATTGCTTTCTAATCTGTTTCTAATCAATCTATTTTCATTCTGTTTCAGATTCAAATTCTGGCCAACCTGTAACTGGAACTAGAAATGTTCAAAGCACTCGTACTAATCCAACATGGCAAGAAGTCCTCCCTACGTCAAGTCTCAGAAATGCTCCACTATGGCAAGGAAGTATACCCGAATCAGAGTCAATTTTGTCTCCTATGTATTTTGAAAATTTTTTTGATGAAACTATAATGCAGCACATTGTGGAACAATCCAATTTATACGCCATACAAACTAACCCTGCAAGTCCACTTCAGATGGACAGTTTAGAATTTGCAAAATTTTTGGCCATACTTTTGAAAATGTCAATAATTGGCTTACCGCGTTTACGCTTATATTGGTCAAAAGCACTTGGAATTAGTCAGATAAGCAACGTTATGGGTCGTGATAGATTTGAAAAGATAAAAGGATCATTGCACTTCAATGACAATGCACTTATGCATCCACGTCAAGATGAAAATTTTGATAAATTGTTTAAAGTGCGGCCTCTTTTAGATCACTTGAAGCAAAAATTGAATGGAATACCAATGAATCAGATGTTGTGTGTGGATGAACAAATGATACCCTTCAAGGGTGCTTCATCTTTGAAGCAATATATGCCCAACAAACCACACAAGTATGGCTATAAAGTGTTTGTTCTCTGTGACTCCACTGGCATCATTCATGATTTTGAGATGTATACGGGAAAAATTTCTCCACCTGCAAACGGTCCTGATCTGGGAGCAAGTTCCAACATTGTTTTAAAATTGGCGAGCAACATTCCCACCAACATGAATTATTTGCTATATTATGACAACTGGTTCACTTCATTTCCTTTGGCATGTGAGCTTTCCAAGAATAAAATTTATTCTCTAGGCACTGTTCGAGTCAACAGATTGAAAAACTGTAACTTGCTTTCTGACAAAGATTTGAAAAAAAGAGGAAGAGGTGCCTATGTTGAAAAAGAGTGTGTTGTTGAAAATACAACATTCAGAGTAATCAAGTGGCTGGACTCGAAATGTGTGACTTTCTTGACAAGTTTTGAATCTGCTCAGCCAATTACTAATGTGAAGCGATTTGATCGAGCTGTTAAAAGACAAGTTGATGTGACATGCCCCAAAGTCGTGCAGACCTACCCTACAACCAATTTATGGGTGGTGTAGATCTTTTAGATTCCCTTATTGGCCTGTATAGAATTACACTCAGATCAAAGAAGTATTATCACCGCATCTTCTTCCACTTCATCAACTTGACCATTGTAACTTCTTGGTTTCTGTATCGAAGAGACTGTCAAGACTTGGGAGTGCCAAAGAAGAAGCAACTTGCTTTGATGGATTTCACTTTATCTGTTGCTGAAAGTTTGTCCAAACAAGGTCAGGAGGTGATGCCAAGGAAACGGGGCAGACCTTCATCAAGCTCAGTAGAAGGAGCTTATCAAAGCAAGAAGAGAATGGGAGCAAACACAAAACCAATTCCACAAAAATCAATAAGAATGGACAATGTTGACCATTTTCCTTTATACCAGGAAAAAAGAGGAAGATGCAGGCTTCCAGGATGTATGAGTGCACCATACATATATTGCATGAAATGTGAGGTGTATTTGTGTTTAGACAAACACAAGAACTGCTTTTTATTATTTCACAAAGAGTAAAATCATGCTTGCTTGCAGCGCAATGTACTTTTTTCTTGAAAGGGATGTCAGTGAAACTTCCAAACTTTTATTTTTGTGAGCATTATTGAGCATTGTTATTGTTATTGCATTTTTTGTTGTTGTTGTCATGAGCTCAAACTTACATGATTTGTAAACATTTATGGCTTGAATAAGCATTGAATTGCAGCGCCCAAATTAAACAATGTCTCTTGTTTCATTGTTGTGATTTTGAGCAAACACTTTCCTAAAATGGACGAATGTGACAGATTTGTAACGTTTAAAAAAAATCAAGGTAATTAAAAAAATTTTGATAAAAAAATAATTTTGTGTCATATTGTGTCATTTGACATACAAAAAACGTTTGAATAATTTTTTTTTATTAAAAACATTAATTCTGTCCATATAGGGTTAGGACTTCCCAGACTGAAGCTGGATGTAGTGCCACTGTAGAACCTGTCATCATCGGCCCACTCAGCGCTCCGATGAGCCCCCTGTCGATGTAGGCAAGCGCCATTGTAGCTACGTCGTCTTCGTGTTGGCAGAAACATCGTTACGCCCTGTTAATTGAGACACCTGTCCTGATAACAGTTCTTCAAGCACCAGTTTTCCGTCCTGGCAAGACCTGAAACTGCAGTCATTCCTTTATTTGGTTAGTTCCCCGTTCTGTAGCAGTCTTTAGGAGCTGCGTTTTCCTCATGTAAGTTTACGACGTACTCTCCTTGCGTAGGATCTTGCTTTGTTTCAGTTCTCAAAATAGCCTATCAAACTCATTAAAAGAACGCCAAATTACTCAAATTTAGCGTTACAACCGCCTATATGGCAGTCCTTTTCAGGCCTCATCTTGGACGGCAGCGTTTGGCTTCCAGTCCAGATGCTATTATAGCGACGTCCACGATGTAGGCTACCGTTCGTTCATCCTCATCAGAAGTCAAACGGCTTTCCGCTTGCCTTCTTGCATGGGTGTCTATAGCTCCAGGGAGCTCTGCATACGTCGCTTCTATGTTCTCTAAAGCCACTCATCATTGATTCTAGAAACTGTGTACTACTACTATAACCCTTGCAGGCTTATAGTTTATTCCTGCGCTTTTCACAACCCATAGGACTGTGGTTGTGAAATTCCAGAGAGCGGCCACTCGCTCTGTGAAATTCCACAGAGCGAGTGGCCGCTCTCTCACGATTGCGTTACATATACGTAGTTTTGCGTCCATTTTCGTTGTTAGGTTGTTGCGTGCCGTTTGTAATCTAGAAATAATTCTTAAGCGGGATCGTCCAGCGTCTTGGCTCTTAACTCGTTTTAATTTTTAACTGTTGATATGTAACTATGAATAAGTTACGGAAGGTGTTGGTTTCAATAATTATGTAAGTTCGGTAGATGTTCTGAGAAGTTCAATAGTTTTCACGATGATCAGTATGTTCCAGTATGCAACCAATACATTTCAGTATCGATATTGTCCCCAGTTCATTCTCACCACTATCGTGCTACGGTGCTAGGGATGTTGCTGCAGTAACTACAGCTTTGTATGGGTGGATTACTTTCCACAGTACCGCTACAACACTCAGCAAAAGCATCTCTTCATTGTCTATTATTTTCCATCTATTAGGCCTACCATTATCCTTTTGTACAGAGAGTTTTTCTAGATAATGAATCAGGGGCTCAAGATGTCAACCTCCTATCGGTGAGCTCTGGTAATTGATCCTTGCAATCAAGCCAATGACAACAAATCGAAAGCAATTACTCATAAACAAGAAAAAATAACTAGATATTTGTTGCTTGAGAGGCTGAGAGCAACAGGCTTCTATCTGAAACAAATAATGACCATCTCATAACACCAAACTCGTAGCACTCTTTCATATTGAATTCAGGTCGACTTCACGAGATGACAACGAAGTTTTGCAGTAGTCCACTACGTTCTTGTTTAACTTCACGTAGATACATAGCCTACGACCTGTTTTAGTCTGATGCTGCGGGTTTGCTGTGATGGTAGCGGTTTGCACTAGCTTTCGGAACACAATTCCCTGATCATGCGTAATGACGTATCGTGTTGGAGTAAATCGTAAACTTTCACTTCTTTAACTTTCACCCAATTATTGATCGTTCTTAGCTACGTCACTGCAGTTGCACTTTGAACGTCTGTTACGTTGCTTTCTTAATCGTATCTCAAACATAGACTTTCGTTTTATTTACCCATTTACTACAAAAACTTTCTAGCTTCTTCTTCCGATTTTATCTCGATTCAGAATGTCATTGGAGTTGGAAACTTTCTTAGTCAGCACTTTTTTAGTTTGCAGTTTATGCAAT
The DNA here is from genome assembly GCF_918807975.1 of Aplidium turbinatum. Classification (NCBI taxonomy): domain Eukaryota; kingdom Metazoa; phylum Chordata; class Ascidiacea; order Aplousobranchia; family Polyclinidae; genus Aplidium; species Aplidium turbinatum. Next base: position 584,259 of record NC_137488.1, read on the forward strand.
ATTGATGTTTCGTTTCTTTAATGAAACGAATGCCATGCTAAAGATAGCTGAGATAAGTATTCCGTAAAGTTAGCAAGTTTCTCTCGTAACAATTCGTGCTGAATTTCTATTTTTACTTTTCTATCAAAAATTTATTAATATAGCTTATTTTGACAACTCACGTGCAATAAAAAATACTTGTCAAGAGCATTTTGATTGTTATACTTACAACTCTTCCGGTTACTTTGATATTATGGAGTTCTTGCTCAATTCCATGTTCTGAAGCAATTGATGGAAATTCATCAATATCTTTAGTGGCACAAAAGTTTCTTTGCATGAATTCTTGTCAGTTGCAAGCATTCTTTTTCGGTGTTTTGCATTGTGGAAATGTTGGTTGATGAGATGACCATGAGCCAAAATATTTCACAAGAGCTTCAATTTTTTATGACATTATCATGTCTAAATGTCATTGATTGTATTGTCTTTCACTCAGGGCCGGATTTAGCTGATGGGGGGCCCGGGGCACTTTTAGATCGGGGGGCCCCCGTGCAAAAAATTTTTTCAAGCCTACGGCGCGAAAAACCACCTCTACGTCTTCGGTAGCATCAGTCCAGCACTGCACAGTATTTTGCAGAAACTTTAAAGGCCAAAAGGAAAAAATAACACAAAATCACATTTTTTTCCACATAGGGGGCCCTTCAAAAGTCGGGGGGCCCGGGGCAACTGCCCCCTCTGCCCCCCCCTAAATCCGGGCCTGCTTTCACTGATCCTTATGACGTCATGCTTTTAGGAAAGGTTTGAACGTTTTAACAAGATGGTGTCATGACCTACTAATAAGTCGTGATGGTGTACATGTCTGTTTGTTTTGATAAAACACGATTTTGTCTAGACCATCAGGCAACTTGAGAACTATGCGCTTTCGAAATGTTTCCTGCAAGCTACTCAGTGGCAGACCTTAGCCTGAAGTTACTTTTCAACATGACGTCATCAAAGCCAAACCAACGGCTCTGCATCTCAAGGCAAAGAATTAAAATGTGCTCGATTATAATATATATGTCATTGCCTCTAACTGCAGACAACCTATCATCCATTATTAGCTCTGCGTAAAATACTGTAAGCAGATTTCATGAATTCATAAGTGCAGTCATGGCCAACATTGGATTATTATGTATCCCGCAGATTAGTTTTGAACATTTCCATTTCAAAGGAGCTTGCCAATCGTAGTCAAGTTCACGAAAAATTTAAGCTTTCAAGTAACTTTGCAAAAACATAAAAAAAATTCATAATGGTATTGGTAGTGCAGTGGGAATCTTCGTTCTGACGATATCAAAGTGAGTGCTTCAATTATGACGTCATTTTTATGTGAGGACTAACACTTAGATAATGATAGAAAACAAAACTGTTGTTAAAAATTTCTTATCGTTATCTGTAGACGTAGTAGATTTTTGCTACCAATAAAATAATTCCTTCTTGATTTAATAGCCGTAAAGATTTAAAAAAAAAAAAAAAGCCTTGATTTTGTTTGGCAGTGTGGTTAGTTTCATGGTGAATAATTTTAACAAATGCAACCTTTAGCAAATTTTTTTTATAAGTCAGAATACATTTGTACGTAAACTGAGAAAATGAATTTGATGCTAATTTTTGAAAACCATTTTTAAAAAAAAATTTGTACTATTTATGCTTGTTTGCTTTCGAAATTAATGAGCTAGTGTATTTGAATAGATCGGAATATTCTATAAATACTTCGGAAATTCTATGTGTATTATAATGTGTAACGTTTAGTGCAACCTCTCTAAGAAAAATTATTTACTGAAACTGTAATGTATTAAACGTATACTATATAACCTACCAAACTTTTTTACAATAATATTGGGCCCCTCGCTCCACCTACGGGGAGGCTAAAATTTGAAACCCTAATTTTTTCATCTTTCAATGTCATTCTGAAGCCATTTAAAGAACAAAATGATGTTAACACAAAAAAATCACGAAATCTATTTTTTATGAAGCAATGCCCAAACACTAATTAATTATTTATCTCACAAATTTTGCCCAGTTTAAATTGAGTTTCCGTCCCAAAATTTTGTTTCTAGATGCGAATACATTTTCGTTATATTTACAATTATTTTCTAGAAAATTTTGTGTAATTTAAGTCTCCTCTTGGAAAAATAATATGTGTATTTTTTTCCTACATTGAAAGAATATGCGGCCCCAACCTAACGCTTTCTTATCTTATTAAAGGGCCTGGTTTAAAAAAATTAAGCACCATCACTAAATTAGGGGCCCACAAGAGGATTTCGAAGAGAAGAGCTGATATAGTGCTCACGCGGTCCTATTTCTATGAAGTTGGTTCAACTCACTTTTCTTGGTTCTTACTCAAGTTGGTTCTTATTCACTTTAGGCTGCATTGCATCGCAGTCCTTATGACGTTTACTTATTGTGACGGAATTTGAACGAAGCTACGCATTGAAGTTTTATAATTGGTGGGCTGCAAGTCGAACAATCCCATCTATAATGAGAAAGACAATCGCATTGTTTGTGATATAACAATAAAGAAGTTACTGGGAGGCTGAGTTGGTATTTTGATCAAACAGTAAGGAAACGTAGGCTAACTGGCCTCAAGCCTAAATATAATTATTTTAAAAGGTTTCATTGTGAATATAGCTTGATAGTTGACACTAGGCTGCGTCATTGGTAACAAAACCTAGGTTAGTTGATAAATTGACGACTTAGTGAGATGTTTATAGACTGCAGTTCTTCCATTGCCAATTTATCAGCCACCACTGATTTAGACCTTGGTGGTTATGTCACTATGCGATAGTCATCGAGAGACTGGCAATCCCTTTGCACAATTTCAGGTTGCAAAGGACACGACAAAATCTTCAACAAGGCCTAATATAAACACTATCTGACTGCGTGTTTATATTTTTATTCTCCGTCAATAAAATGGTCTTATTACAAATCAATATTGATTACTGTATAGTATGCGCTCATGGGACTGTGTTCTCCTGTATTGAGGTTTCATTGGATTTCGTTTCAGCAATTTGCATCAACTTTTGGAGGAAGATGTTAAACTTTGCCATTCCAGGAATTTCTAATCTTTTCCGGATGAATACATAGTAGCACAACAGCGCCACCACGTAATAGCCAACTGCAGCGAAGTAGACTGGGTTTGGGTCCCTTGTCACAAAAGGGGTAACTATAAAGTAAACGGAAGAAACCGTGGTGAAAATAGGACAAACAAGAGGAGCCTGTAAATAAATGTCGTGGTTTAAAAGTGAGTAAATAAAAATTTCAGAACTGGTTTTCCAATAATCTGTGGTAACAGCCCCGAGAAAGGAGTCGACCGTTGAACGAATTGGTTCGCATGACTAACTGTTTAAAAAGGATATAAGTGGTAAAAACTTAATATTTACACACAAGATGTTTAGCAGTTAAACTTTAGAGTTCTGTAGGAAGCAATGACAGTGCGCACTCAATTTACTAGCCTGCCCCTTTGGACCACAACAGCAAGTTTTTAGTTTTCGTTAGTGAATTGTATATTAGATTCATGAAAGTTGTGCCGGTACCTTGTATGGACGATTAAGTTCAGGGTACTTCCATCTCAAGATCAAAAGGCTTCCCGCACTCAGTCCTCTCCATGTCCACATGAAAAAGGAAAAAGCTCCAACAATCGTGTAAAAATCACCGCTTAATATAAACGCGGCTGTCAGAAGGAAGTTGAATATTAGACTTGAAGCAGGTGTGTACCGACGAACATGAATCATTCCAAAAAACTAAAAAGATTAAAAACAGTTATGTTTTTATAGCTGAGGCTGATAAAAATAAATGGAAACATTTTAAGGTCAATAGAACACGCGCGTGGTGTAGATATCTCTGCTTTTAATTCTTGCACTGCCTGAAATTTGTAACTAACTGTTGATTAGTGAAACCATCGATATTACTTTATTTTTTCACATGAATTCATGATTGGTGGAGTACCTGGACGTCACATGCTTGTCACGGCTGATTACACACCAAGGTGAAGGCATGGTTCAAACCTTTCTCCGGATTTGGAAATGTTACCAAGAGCTTTTAAAGTTTATGTTTAGTCTTTTGTGTACAAAATTAACAAGAAAATCAAGCAAATTTAGGATCCGGATTCGTTTCGGATCTATAATAAAAAAATGAGATAAAGATCCGATCTGGATCCATTGAAAAACTGTAAAATTCGAATCCTGTTCCAGTGCATCTCTGAATAGGCCTATAGTTGCATCATAAGTTTAAAGAAAACTGTAAGTTGAATCGTCGTAATTTATGCTTGTTTGCGGGCTAAAATGGTATATTGTACAACAGGCGTGGGCGTATAAAAACGCATCAAGGGCAGAACTTTGGACACCCCTAGAACAAGTAGGATAGCAGTTGGTACATTTTGTTAAAAATATATCTTACACTTTTTGGTGATAAATGTAATATGGTATCCCCATATTGTAATAATTTTTATTGCATATTTACACCTGAATTAAACCGTGGTGTAGGCTACTTAGATTTTAGAAGAAACTTCACCTTTGGTGCAAGACCTTCTCTCGAGGCGGCAAACAATCGCCGAGCCGTCAAAAGAACAACTCCATTTAAATGCCCCATTGTTGAGATGCACACACTAACTGGAACCAGCCACGAGACAGGGCCCAGAACTTTGCTTCCAAACAATTGGGCGACGGCTTTTGAGGCGATCATCTCTTCCGGACTTAATACTGTAATAAAACATTCAATTTTGCGTTTGCGATGCATTACCGTTTAGATATCAAAACTTAACCAATGCTGTCTTAATGTTTAAAATAATATATCGGTATCATAACATGATCGGTATCATCACATTATAATATTCTTACATGATCGGTATTATCACATTATAGTAGGCTATTTTAAAAAATACTGGACTGATGCTTGGAGAATCGCTGGCCTACTGCTTGTTACTTTGTTAGTCAGGAGATCCCCTTTAATGGAACAATAAATGTATCATTACTTTACAATATCATCACATGATCGGCATAATTAGCCCACATAATTGGTATCAGTGCCAGTTAATAAGTCAGTAGCCAACCAGTTTATAAAACACTTGTCTTGTAATTTTTCATCTACTTTGCAATTGCAGGTCAGATTAATAAATTTTCCAGATATATGTTGTTATTCGGTTAGCAAAAGATATAGGTATCCGAACTAAAGTTAAACCTCACCAACAAGCGCTTAAAGACTTACCCGACAAATAACTGACATTGACCAACATATAAAGTGTCATGACGGACAACAGACCCAAAGAGCAAGCTCTTGGGATGACTCTTGCTGGATCTTTTACTTCTTCGGACACTGATAAAAGAGCGTTGAAGCCAGTGTAAGCAAACATTCCTTGATAGAAAGCCTGGGAAACTTCGGCAACACTGAGCTTTGATAAATTTTGTCTGTCAAAGCTATTTGCAAAGTTATTTATTCCCACAGGGTTTCCAGAAATTAAATGAACAGTTCCAACAGTTGCTATCACTCCCAAAGCAAGAAACTTTACAATTGTAAATCCAATGGCAAGTTTAACAGAGATTTTAACTGTTGTATAATTGAGGTAAAAGAGAACAAAAAGAAGCATGATCGCCACCAATTTAATGATGCTTTCAGGTGGATTGGAGTCTTCAAAAAATGGGGCAGTAAGATACCTTGCAAAAACTTGATAAGTAGCTGAACCCCCTGCACGCAGACCCCAAATGTACACGAAGGAAATTGAGGTCCCATAAGCTAATTTAAAATTGAGAACATCTTTTCCAGAAGCTTTCAAAGAAGAACCCAGTTCACAATAACACAAACAAGAAGACATTGCTATTAGCCCGCACACCAACCAAATAACAAGATTCAATCCAACACTTCCATTGACAAAACGTAAAACTCCTGTTGGAGAGACAAAAATACCAGAGCCCACCAAAGATTCTGTTGTTATGGCAACCCCAGACCACAAACCAATTCTTTTCTTCAAAACAAATTGTTTCTCGTTTGCATTATTGTCCGTGAAATTTGTCGTCGAACGAAAACTCATTTCAAATAAACTAAATAACCTGAAAGAAATGGGATGTTATGGTCAGCTAGTTTTTTCTCATAAACACCAATTAATATTTGCATGTGCTGAATCAATTCAATGTCTTTTGGTCCATCCTTCAGGGATATATGGACCATATACGCGTCAATGAAATAAATCGACGGCGTCAGCCAGGGGCGGATCCAGAGGGGGGCGATTGGGGCGATCGCCCCCCCTAAAACCTAAGAAAGTAACTTTATTTTTCTTTTATATGCGTACGATTTGGAAAACAACATATCGAAAGCGATGCTGAATAAGTTTTTTGCCATGTTCGAAGATTATGTTAGGCTAAGGTAGGTTATAATAATAATATAGGCCTAGTGTAAGGCTATTAGCCTATTTCGTCACAGAGTCTAATTACCGAACGAAAATACTAAAATTTAAAAAGTTTCTAAACTTTTTGCTGGCACTGTATAGAGCATAGCTATAAATCCCTTAGCCTAGATAAGTTGGTTGACAGAGTAGGTTATTGGTATGGTAACTTTGGCGGTCAGACGTGGAACTAAAACCATTGGAATTCTACCTTGAAATTGCATCTAGAAAGAGCAAAGTTCAATGTTTTTCAATGAGACTTTAGCATCTTGTCACCTAACATCATTGCTACCACGAAATTGCTCAAGTATCGACCCGATAGCATTGACAAAAGTCATTTTCAATGCCTACAACGGTTTGTTACGTCATATATATAGTGTGGAATCTGCTCTATGTTCAGAGATCCAACAATGGAAGGAGAAGTGGGCAAATATAACTGTTCCGGCAACTGCTGCAGTCTTACCGGCGACTGCTGCAGTCTTACCGATGACTGCGGAAGAAGCTTTACAACATAGTGTGATGAAGATGTGTACACAATTGTACACTCTTTTCTAAAAATACTATTAACCTTGCCAGTCAGCGTAGCATCAGCCGAAAGAAGCTTTTCATCTCTTCGGTGGCTGAAAATCTGGCTGAAGAACAACATCGGCGAGGAAAGACTGAATGGATTGGCCTTACCATACCAGCATCGGGACATTTTAATTGACAGACTTCGTGATAAATCGATTTGCCAACAGTAGAAATCGCAAACTTGACTTTGTGTTGTAGTCAAAGGTACAACACCTGTTATTACCCGCACGTACCGGCAAAGTAGTTTTTTTATTTTCGTTTTATTTGTGAAGTCCACAGAAATAATTGTTTCCGTTAGTTTCTTTCTTTGTCTGGTGCAGCATAGTTAATAAATATACCTGCTGTATATTTATTAATGGGTGCAGCGACCGTGCATGGCACGTTTCAAGGAAGACTATATCCTTTGGTCGTCATTTAACTATGTTTAACTGCCATTCTATAGTTTTAATGTCTACAAATTGTAGTGTTTCGCTGGTCCAAAATAAAAATTTACAATCGAAAGCTAGCTTATATAGTGGCGATTCTACGGGGAGTGGAGCATGACCCAGTGTTTTGACCTGGCCCCCACTTTTGTTGCTCATTATGTTGAATGTATTCATAACCTTTCCTCATTGCTCTTTATAACAATTCAAAACTTGTCAGAGGAATAAAACCTCGAAGTTATACAGTAAGTCTATAACCTCAATGTTTGCATCAATATTGGGAAGACAGAATTACCTGTTATTATCTTTCCGTGGTCACTTTTTAAATTGCCGTGAAACAATCAAGAGTGAAATCTTTAGTCTCAACTATAAATGCGGCTAGGTTGTTCAGGCTTCAACTTGACATGGCAAGGGCACATCAGCTCTTCATCCCTCCCTTTGTTAAACAACAGCATTGTTGAGGGTTTTTCAAGTTATAGAATTTCTCATAATTTGTGTTCGAAATGCTCTCTGAACGCCCAAATTCAATCTAATTTTTCTAGGGGAGACCCCCCCGTCGTTGTTTGTGCAGGGCTGATCACTTGCCTGAATGTCAATGACATCGCCCTCCCTAACGTTAATACCTGGATCCGCCCCTGGCGTCAGCGTCAGCGCGAATTGCTTAAAAACTTTACGGCGTAAAGTACTGCGTAAGCTTTTAAAGAAATTGACGGCGTCAGCGTCAGCGCTAATTTCTAGCGCTATTTTAGCCAGGGTCTCACAAAACAGAAGTATTCGATTTATAACGAGTTTGGTTTTTGAGACTGTTTCGAGCTGTGAAAGACGATTTCGTCTTTTCTCGACTCAGATTAACCCAGAATACGATAAACAAACTTGAAACTGCATAATTGGATAGACGAACAGCTGCCACACAAAAGATAGTTCATTGCTATCAGTCTGAAAGTCAAAACGTCAAACAAAATTTAACTCTCATAGTGAAACGAGATTTTCCATGACAACGCAAAAAATGACGCATAGCGCTTGACGCTTAAAATCCGCAAAATAATTGACGGCGCTATCACTTCCGTCAACTAAAAAATAAACTGACGGCGCTATCACTTCCGTCAACTAAAAAATAAACTGACGGCGCTAGCCTCAGCGTCAACAAAAAGTTGACGCCGTCAAATTGACAGCGTCAACGTACAACACAGCTATGTACACGGCATGGCCATCGTTAACAACTCTAAACAGAAATTCTTCGATACTCTGTCTCTGTGAAAAAGCGCTCCTATATTCGGCTTTTAAATAAATGTCTATAAAATCAAATGTATGACAACCGATACAATTGACAACTGTCTTAATTCCACTGTATACGGAAAGCTCACAGAACAAGTATCAGAATTCGTAGGCTATATCTTGGCCACAAACTATCCATGACCAACGATGGAGAAACTGCAGTGTAGCATCGAATCGGTCGAGGCTGGGCTGCATTTTAAAAGGATGAGAATATTTTATCCTCCAACAGACCCTCAATCAATCTAAAATCAAAAAGTCCAGCACTTAGGTTTTACCAGTCGTGCTGTACAGACTAGAATGTGTACATTGGACGTCCAAAACAATGAAAACACTCACCATTTTCTAAAATCACATCATGAAAAGCATGACCAACAAAATGCTAGTTGACCACATGATAATAGAAGACCTATTAACTTTAAAGAAGCTACACCCAATTGCATCAACAATAAAATTAAAAACTCTAAAACTGTTCGGCCATAGTAAAAGATCAATACGAAATCAGCAAAATCTGCATGGAAGGTAAAGTTAATGGAAAAAGGAAACAAGGCAGACCACCAAACCGACCACAGTTTGGCAACACTGGGCGAGCTAGTTCAAAGCCCTGACGCATTGGAGGCAGATCTCAGTTTGTTTCAAGCGGAAATGGCGGCTGAATATAAGAGAGTCGGTATCGCTTTTGCAATCGTTGGTATGATTCGATTGGAAGTGGAATCGACACCTGGATGATGTCACCCAGCCAGCCGCGACTTCAATGATAGCCATTCACAGTGCTGTGTCAAGGGGGCATGGGGGCCCGGGTCCACTGTTTTAGAGGGTGGGGAAGGGAGAACAGATAATATTTTTTTTCGCAACTTTTTTAATTTGAAACAAATGTGTAGCTTGTTGTATTGATAGGTTTGTGTTTTCTATGTTGCATTTGTTTTGTTTTCTGTATGCAGCTGAGTTGATGGTTCTAAGACCTGATCTAGGTGTTACGGATTCATGGCTACGGATTCATGCCAGACCGCGGTACAAGAAATGCTGTATTTGTATTAAAAAATATTGCACAAAGATCAACTGAAATGAAGACAGATTTGTACATCGCTTTCATTTATTATAAGAAAGCTTTCCACTGAGTGAAACATACCAAATTACTGGAGATGCTAGATAACTTTGGAATTGACGATAAGGTCTACGTATTATTGATACGATGATGATACTACGATGCGTGCTCTCCCCAAGCCTTTTTTCGTTATACAATGAGATCATCCTCCGATGTCTTGAAGATAAAGCTGGCGTAAATGTCGGGAAATTAACTTTAATAACCTGAGATATGTTGATGACACTGTATTAGTGGTTGCTTCGGAAGCAAAACTACAAAATTTGTTGAACAAAGTAAATGAAAGAAGTAAAGAATTTGGAATGAGAATGAATGAAAAGAAAACGGAAACAATCGTAATCACAAAGAAAAAAAAAGTGAAATTCTAATCTGTCAAATTAAAATAAATGGAACAACTATAAAACAAGTAAAGAGTTTTCGATATCTTGGAACAATAATAAACTGAGAGGATAAGGAGTTCAATATACGTATTGCTCAAGAAAAAGCCGTTTTTCAGCAAATGAAATCAATAGTAGGCCATGCAACAAGTAGGCCTACATATCTTTCTTAAGCACGTGAGGAAGGGAAGTTAATTTGATACATTTTTGCCTGTTAACTTAAAATTACGTGACACAAACTATTGATTTTAGGCTGAAGTGAAAGTTTGATCCCTTACACACTTTTTAAAAACATTTTCACTTTTATATTTTGGTACTTTTATTTGTAATGGAAATTTTAAAAACATCACTCAAATGTATCAATTTACCCTCCCACGGAAGGTAAATTGATACACCCGGAAGGTAATTTGATACAGTGAAACTATTACAGAAATCCCCTTTCACAGCAAAGCAATAAATGAAAATTTTATATGTGGTTTGCGTGCTTGGATGCAATGATGTCTATTGAAGCCCATGTGTGCGGCAAAGCTTCTGCTGCAGGATGGACATGGGAAGGATAATGGATTGGAGTTGTTATTTAAGGTTCGGGCCTTACGCTGTTCTCGTTTTTTGAAAGCAATAACGTGTAGGCCTACGAAAGCCGATATAATAGCTGTTTTCCAAAGTAGCAAGTCTAATTGAAGAAGAATAACTTATTTAACCCATTTATGCCTAGCGTCCTATATGTAGGACACCTACTCAAATTAAATTTTTCTTCGCACGTTCAGTTTTTAGATTTAGACGAATTCAAAATACATTTATCAGTATTTTTGCAGCATAGGTTACCCCGATAGCTCAATTGGTTAGCGCGTCACTTCTGGAACGAAGAAGCTTCAAGATCAAGCGGCGCTGGTTCGACTCTCGAGGTGTGCGCTTGAGCAACGCACGTTAAGGACTGCTCTCCATTCAGCGGCATCTAATGGATGGAATAGTTCCCCGGCAACAAGACTTCAACAATCGGAAACTTCACTCTGTCAATCTCGGTGACCGGGTCTGCGTCAGTGATTCAAAGCCTCTACAAGTATGCGAAACTGCCAGGATTAAGCTCTGCAAGAAGCTTTCCCAGTCCGAGGATAAAAATTCAATCAATCAATCAATCAATATATCTGGTTCGTCCCTCTAAGTTGTTTACAGAGACTTAAATTTAGAGAGCTTGTAACATAAGTTTCCCTATCCTTTCTAAGACTTCTTTTAACACACAATTTTTGAAGTTGATTTGATTTTCTTATTGAAGGATTAAAAATAGTCTTTCACAAATACCAAGCAGTAACACCAAAAGATTTTAGCCATCCGGACGGCAAATAACAGAAAACTGGAATGATTGAAAGTAAAGTAAACAGTGCTGGCTCTACCTTTGAGAAGGCGCTTTCCCGCAGGTAAAGCGCTAACAAATCAGATGACGCGTGCGTAGAAACAATAAACAAATGAGCCTCTGGAGCAATATCACAACTTTTTTCAAAAATTGCTTATTTGGTTGTTGCTTATTTAAAGCCGCATATGCAAATAATCTTCCAAAAATATTTGTCCTTGTCTTTATTCGTTATGTATCAACATATTTTACAGCAAATGTTTAAATTTAATTGGCAGTAAAATTTTTGAGAAAATTGGTTCAAAAGATTGGTGTCCTATATATAGGTCGCTAGGCACACGTGTTAGCAAAAGCGGCAATCAGTTCTCACGCATCAAGCGGTATCAAACAGCGATTCCCTACGATTTCTACGCTGTATAACAAAGTAGTTGTGTTTGTTTCTAGAACAATAACGTATTTATCGTAATTTACTGAAATTTTTTGATAAATTTTTAGTTTTCTCTTGGCGTTTCTACGTGCGCATCGTGACGTAAGCGAAGTAAGTAAGGGTCTGGTGAGTACAGAGTAGTTTAGGCCTTGGTGGAAACCTTGTCAACAATTTTGCTGATGTCCTCGCCAGCTGACAGAAAGTTTTTCCACTTATGCTACGACAACTTTTTCAGTGGTGTGAAATTGTCTACGACGCTGGAGGACAAAATCAGTGAAAGCAACAGCTACAATTCATGCAAACAGCACCGAAAAATGTCCGCTGATCGCTAAAGATGCTCTGAAAATACAAGGAAAAGACAAATTTGATTTTAGAACCGATACCGACAAAGGCGTGCTGGTTTGCAAATGGAATAACAGTGTAGTAAATTTATGCTCGAATGCGGTTAGAGTTTACCCAACTTCTAAAGCCTCTCGATATTCATCCTCTGAAAAGAAATGTGTGCAAATTGAACAACCTTGATTGATCATGCTCTATAACGAACATATGGGGAGGTAACGTTGATAGAATGGACCAGAACATTTCGAACTATCGCATCGCAATGAGAGGTAAAAAATGTTATTCGTGCTTGATTTCATACATGCTCGATATTTCTGTCAACAATGCATGGCAACTGCAAGAAATTTGCAATAGAGGCAATTCAATGGATTTGCTTTCTTTTCGAAGATAGGCTATATTGCCAGAATATAGGCTACTTGTCACAACATCGAAAGCCACCTCAAGAAGGAAAGCGGGCAGATCACAAAAGGTTTTATCCGATAAACGTTACCATGCCTATAGGCTATGAGTATTGGGTGCTAGCCCAGGACAAACGGTGTACGGTCGATTGGTCGACAGACATTTGGTCGACAGGACGTTTGGTCGACAAGACATTTGGTCGACAGGACGTTAGGTCGACAGAACGTTTAATTTTAGAGTTAGGGTTAGAGTTAGGGTTAGAGTTAGGGTTAGGTTAGGGTTAAGGTTAGTTAACTAACCCTAAAATGAATCGTTCTGTCGACCTAACGTTCTGTCGACCAACTGACCGGGTACCGGACAAACAAACTCGATGCGCCTATTGCCATGCAATGACTACTACAAGATGCGAAAAATGTGATGTCGATCTGCATACCAAATGCTTCAAGCAATATCATATTTCCCAATGACTTGTTTCAGTGATGTGTTGCTTTGCTACTTTTCATCTTCGTATTTTGTGAACTTTCATTTCAATAAAATGCTCGATGACAAGACATTTCTCATTTATAACATTAAGCGATAACGATTAGGCCTACGTATTACGCACAAGAAACTTGCGAAACTGGATAGCGGATTTGCCTAGCGTCCTATATGTAGGACATAGATAGATATATGTAGATAGATATATGTTTTTTAGCTGCTGCAAAAAAGATGCACAACAAGACAAAACACAATGTACATAACAAAACTGTTGAAATGATTACAATTAAAAAAAAATGATGAAAGCATCACAACAGCGGGAGGCTGCGAAGTGACCATTCAAGGTCTTCAAGTCAAGCAGCCACCCCTTAACTCATCAATGATAACTTAATTATAATTGGCTAATTTGAGAAAAAGACATAAAAATAAATATATAACAGTGAAGATGATAAGAAATTAAAAAATAAAAATTCAGGTAAGCCAACGTAGCCTGTGTTACAATTGCAAGTCTGATTAGTAATTTAGCATTTGCCTAATATGTGTCAATAATTTTCTTTTTATACATTCTTTTGAAAGTTGTGAAGGAGGATTTGCGAATTTCATCTGGTATATTATTCCAAATTTTTGCGCCAGAGTATTTTATTGAGCGTTGTAGTTTTGAGGTTATGTATCGATAATAATAGTAATCTAGTTTGGTCGAGTTTCGAGTAGTAAAGTTGTGAATTTCGTTGCATTTTTTAAAGTAGTTTTGAAAAGAGCCAGGTAATGAGTTAAAACTAAACTGATACATAAATTTAGCAATATCAAAGTTGTCCAGATCTTTTAACTTTAGAATATTGAGTTGTTTATAAAAGGGTGTGACATGGTCAGCCCATTTGCCTTTCACAACAGCTTTGACTGCCTTATTTTGCATAACACCAAGCTTTCCAATATGTGCTTTGTATGACGACCCCCAAATTGTCAGTCCGTATATTAGGTAAGGATGCACGAGAGAATAGTAAAGCTGAAGCATAGCTTTGGTTGATAAAGTCTTTTTCTCGACCAGTAGGCCTACTAACATAATTAAGAAACAATCAATTGTAAAATGTTTTTTAGGTCATTATTATGCAATATTTAAATTTTCAAAATTTTTTTTCAAGTACTTTCACTTTTGGCACAAATGGGTTAAATCAACTAAATAGCAACCTACAGTCACAGAAGAGAATTTAATATAGGGGAAGGGAAGGTAATTTGATACGGAAGGTAATTTGATACACCCCCCCTACAGAAGTGTACAAATAATATTAGTCAAAAATATTGTTATTAGGTGGAAGATCTGTGAAAATAATGCCTACAAAAATTGCACCATGCAGCTAACTCGTGCTTTTATGGCATAAAATTGCAAAAATGTGTTTTTTGAGTATTTTCGTAAAATTTTTAACTCATGATTATTTTCGTCTGGAAAATTAAAGAAAAGTTTCTGAAAGATGAAACCAAACTCATTTGACAGTTCATTGATAAGGCTTCAAGGGCATGTCACGTTTTTTCTGCAATGTGCATCCGAGCATACAGAAATCAGAATTTTATAACTTTTTTTGAAAAAGGTAAATTGATACATGTGGAGAAGGTAAATTGATACAGTATATTAAATTCTTTTTTGTGACTGTAGTAAATGTTGTCATTGATCTAGTTGATTTTAATACGTTATTCTTTATTAACAAGATGTGCTACTTTGAGAAACAACTATTATATAGGCTTTCGTAAGCCTACACGCTGTCTGCTGTCAAAAAAATGAGAAAAGCGCAATGCTCTCCCCTTGAATAAGAACTCTAACCAATGATCTTTCCCATGTCCATTCCGCTGCAAAAGCTTCGCCGCACACATGGGCTTCAACAGTCGTCCTTGCACCCAAGCACGCCAACCACATAATAAATTTTCATTTATTGCTTTGCTGTCAAAGGGGATTTCTGTATTAGTTTTACTGTATCAAATTACCTTCCGGGTGTATCAATTTACCTTCCGTGGAAGGTAAATTGATACATTTGAGTGACGTTTTTAAAATTTCAATTAAAAAAAAAGTAACAAAAATAGAAAAATGAAAATGTTTTTAAAAAGTGTGTAAGGGATCAGACTTTCATTTCAGCTTAAAATCAATAGTTTGTGTCACGTAATTTTCAGTTGACAGGCAAAAATGTTAAAAGTGTATCAAATTACCTTCCCTTCCCCTACTGTATCAATTTACCTTCTGCACATTAGGGTGGAGTGAATTTCACTTAATGTTTTGGATTTTGATTTAAGGTGTTGTAATGTTGTCTTCGGGCCTAAAAAATAACCCCGAACATGATTTTGGTTCTCCTACCCCTAAATTGACCCTCCTACCGGAGGTCAAAGGTCACGCGAGGTCAAAATTGCTCTATCTCCACTTCTACTGGTGCTAGAAATCTGTTAAATGTCTTAAAAGATTTAGAAGACCCATATTTTTATCTGTTCTAAGAGAACTTTTTCTTCTATTGCTAGTAGAATTTGACTAAACAGCAAAAATATAGTTTTTGTGGTATATTGCTTAAATAACATTACAGTTAACGAACTTCAACAGCCAAAATAGTAAATTTCAGCAATTGGTTGGACTGTTATAATCACAAAGCTATCCACAAATCACTGGAAAATACCGACCTGCAGAACAATTTGTCAATTATAGGCTCAGATGGAACCGCAATTATGACACTATGACAGGCAAACACCATTGCAGCATTGCCACATTGGAAGAGTTGCTGCAAAGACCTTCGCAATAGGTCATCTGTCTCCTGCACACCAACGAACTGCCTCTCAGGCATGTCTTTGAGCACTTGAATGGTTTAGTGTCTGATTGGCATGTGGTTAAGTTTAAACCATTGCCTTCTATTGAATTTCCTCAATTGCCAAAAGAAGTTATTGAAAGTTTGAGTTCCGATCAATTTTATGCATACCAAATTTGTTTGGCTGTCATATCTGGAAAACTTGAGAATGACGTAGCACAGTTTGAAGTAGGTGGCTTGGCACATGCAAGATGGTTGACACTTGCATGTCGCATTTTGAGATAGCCTACTACACATCCCAAACAAATCCGAGCAAAAATTTGAGAATTCTGGTAGAATTTGTTTAAAAGTCTACTTCCTAAGTTAGTTTGTTGTCAAGCTTAACTCTAAAATAAATAAAGTAGCTGTCAACTATTTTCGCATGCTCAAGCGAATCAACCAATTTCTCTAAAAGCAAGCAAGAGACATTGCGTCAAAAACTGTGATACGTAATGGCTTTTCAGCTCACCCCGAAAACATTCTTCTTTCGATGATGCGGCTGACGATGATGATACAATTCGATGATGCATGTGCACTGCACATGCATCAATTTACCTTTTTTTTAAAAAGATTATAAAGTTCTGATTTTTGTACGCTTGGAAGCACATTGCAAAAAAAAATTGACATACCCTTGAAGCCCAATCAATCAACTGTTAAATGAGTGTGGTTTCATCTTTCTGGAACTTTTCTTCAATTTTCCAGACGAAAATAATCATAGAGTTAAAATTTTACAAAAATACTCAAAACAAACTTTTTCAATTTTATTCCATATTTCGTATCAAATTACCTTCCCTTCCCCAACAGAGGACTAAAGTGTTACATTAATCCAATTGTTAAATATAATTCAGAAACCTGGACAATTACCAAATCAATTAATAAAAGAATAAATGGGTTTGAAATGTGGTCATTTCGAATAATGCAGAGAATTTCCTGGACTGACAGTAAAAGCAACCAAATTGTTAAAACATTTTTAAATCAAGTCAAACAAACAAAGAATCTACTAAAAACTATCAAAGAAAATCAACTTTAATTTTTAGGACACGTACTGAGAAAAGGAAAACTAGAACATCTCTCCCTCGCAGGCAAAATTGAAAGGAAGCGTGCCCAAGGCAGACAAAGATTAACCTCCTTAAACCAACACCAACATACACCAAATAGGCTACACAAAACAACAGAGAATCTTGAAAACTTTTAGGACGCATATCTGTGAAAATACACATTATATCATAGTTCTGTCTGCCGTTATCATAGTTCTATTCTGGCCCTTTGCTTGAATTCAAGGGATTGATGCGTATAATAACAAAGGAAATCAATGCTGAGAAACTACACTTATTTCCTGGGAAATCATTAGAA
This sequence comes from Aplidium turbinatum, assembly GCF_918807975.1. Taxonomy (NCBI): domain Eukaryota; kingdom Metazoa; phylum Chordata; class Ascidiacea; order Aplousobranchia; family Polyclinidae; genus Aplidium; species Aplidium turbinatum. Next base: position 601,543 of record NC_137488.1, read on the forward strand.
AACAAAACCGCTTTCACCTTAACTAATCTTGCAATTGCACTGAAGGTGCTTGTGAACTGTTGGATTATGTAAATCATGAGTTCAATGTATTCACTTTGAAATCACTGTTATTACAGTATTTAAATCTACTAGACTTCTAAATCTGCTTTTGTTCTTTCTTTTTCTTCCCGCTGCCTTGAAATGCTTTCAATCAGGTTTTGAATGCAATTGGTATGGTCGTACTACCATACAAAACGCAAACAAATTGTTAAGCCACAACATACCTTACTCATGGCATAACCTAGCATCAACACAAACTCGATCAAAACAGCATGGCTAGTTTTAACACTTTTGTTAGTCGTCTTATGGTTGGTTGAAAATTGAAGTTAACTTGCAAACAACATTCTGCACGTGTATGGAATACAAGAGAATCAGTTTCTTGCATGTTGCTTCGGGTTTACAAAACTCTGCTGCATTGCTTTGGCAATCTAAGCTGACATAAAGTTGCAAGTTGCCTTCTAGTGTTCATGACATTACAGCCGCTTGTTATTTGTAAATTCCCGCCACACGTTGATTCCTGCAAAATCATTAGCTCAGTCACCCAGTGGTCAGTGTCTTCGACTCCGAACATTGTGGTGACACCACATAAGAAAAGATGGTTGTTAAACATTTTCGCTGCAATTGTACTGAAGAGCTATAACATATAACGCTATAACGGCTATAACGGGAAAGTCATTGGACAACCAGCCAGCGTGCCGGCCGTTGCTTCCAGCTGGTCTTGGCCCGATGCTAGATATAGTCTGGTCTCTTCAAAGACAGTGGAAAAAAAACAGCAACTTACATTTAACGACAATAAAATGTTTAATTTGTACCAGTTTAACACATCAAAGCAGACAGTAAGCTGCTGGTTAGTTATATTTTATATCACTGGTTTGTTGTATCATTCAGTTTCGGTGCCATGTTGAGAACTCTGTTTAAACTCTGTTGGGCTTGATGACAGAATATTTTGTGCTTCAAATCGCTTTGTCCTGGTGTGAAAGTAATAAGAAAACAAGATTTGAAAACAAAATAGTGGAAGCAGTGCCGTTGAGGGCATACCATTGGCCAGGTACCAATAAAATCCGTGCGCCCCAAATGAAGACACTTCTAAGAAATGCGCGCTATTGCCTCTCCAAAGAATACACAGAGGTTTCGTCAAGCTCCCAGCCGATGGGACGGGGTGTCGGCGATGGGGCGGAAGCCGCCGATAGGGCGGAAGTCGGCGATGGGACGGGAATCGGCAATGGAACGGGTTTCGGCGATAGGGCGAAAGTCGGCGATGGGGCAGGGTGTCGGCGATGGGACGGGTGTCGGCGATAGAAGTTGGCGTCGGATGAGGAAACGGAGTCTGGTGGCATTCAGGGGATAAGTTTTCCAGCAACCTTTCGATTTTCATCACAACTTTGCTATTCCATCGCTGACTTTGTTATTGTTCAGTAGTAGAGTGTACCATTTTGCAAAAAGTTTTCAGAAATTAGTGCGGCTATGTACAGTATTACGGGTTTCCACTTCTGTTAAAAAGCATTTAGGTGGAGTTTCAGAATTTTCTCGCCAAAACTGGGGTTCTGCCGCCATTTTGAAAAAATGTCGGCCAGATAAGATATCATGTAAATCTACAGCCTCAAACTGGCGCAATGTAGCCTAATCATGTAATATGTCGATTAGGGTTTTTGGGGTCGCAGAACACGAATCTGAAGTCAAAAACGCTCTACGGCAGCAATTTTGTAAAGTGAATTTTGACATATACTGTAGCTGTGACCACACTGTTCTGGACTGCAGATTTACATGAAAAGAGCATCGTATTGTCATTTTAACCTTGAAATGCATGTATGCATAGGCTAAACTTTTCTAATCGGTGTGATTATATCAATCAGTATGAGGGAAAAATGAACATATATACTTTCTCGTGTAGGCTACTTCAGATCCGATGAAAACGTACTAACTAGTCTACAGTAGCCTGTAGGCTACTTAGTTACTAACCTATGAACGGCAACAGAGTAGGCTACCCCACGGCAGACCAAAAGGTTCGAAAAACAGAAGCAAACTCTCCCAACTGGGTAAATGGCTTACTTCTACACGACAAAAATTATCATAAGCTACAGTGACTCGAAGAGTAGCTAGTCATCCTACGCAAGTTACAATATTCAAATCAGTTATGCCACTGAATGAGATAGCCAGTGAAGCACACCGGTCATTGGCACAAAGACCAAAAAGAAAGTACTTCCTAATTGGGAACTCTAGCAAAGACTAACTTAAGTGTTTCTAAGCTTCTTAAGCTCTGACATTCTAGCTAGGCTGTTGTTCCTCAGAGACGAAAGTCACAGAACGATCAACCAATCCATCGTGATAGCAAGGGAGGAAATTTTCCCGGTATGGAAACATCATTTTGGCGTGGGTTTGGTATTTGGTAAGAAAAACGAGAAACAATCTGGAACAGAGAAGGAATCGTGTAAGGTTATTGTTAAAAATGCGGCTATAGACCGGCATCTGAGGAATTCGTATGCAACTTGGTATCAACTGGAACTTGATTCCAGGCGTGAGAGGAATAATAGTGATTCATCTAAAAAAAAGCTTGCGTGATATGGAAGAAAAGCTCAAGGATGCTCTGAATATATGTAAGACTACCTCGCGGTCAGTTCTCATGCATTCTGGTATCATTGACTGGGAGACAGATCTGGAACATCTAAAAAATCAGCTTCAGCGAGATCAAGTAGGTTGCGCATTGAGCAGAGATGCTATGTAGAAGAGACGGGATTAAGCTAGAGAAAAACGACACAGTGCAGCTGGTGAAAGGAAACAGAAAGAGGATGTTGCTGACAATCTTAAAACAGGAAAGTTGGACTTAAGTACAGATGAAGAAACAGAAAGTGACAGTGACAACAGGAAAACTCCTGAAAAGAAGAGAAAGAAAATGGATACTATGTCGCCTACAGCTTTAACACCTGATCGGCTTGGATTGAGCTATCAGCAAAAAACAGTGTTCGTGGCTGCTGTGACTCAAGCGTCCGGCATACAAGTCGAAGATACTGATATCTCAGCCACAACGGTTCATAGACTGGCTAATAACACTAAGCCCTCTCACTCCCAAAATATCAGAGAAGAGTTCCAGACCTCTGGTGTGGCAATAATTCACTGGGACGGTAAGATTCTGAAAATGAGAGGAAATGCTTCATTAGAACGGTGCTGTGTATTTGTGTCTGGCGTTAGGTTTGATGATGAAGGTAATGCAGAAATGAAGCAGCTGCTGGGAGTACCTGAGATACCAGATGGCACCGGATCATCTTAGGAACAGTCCGTAATAAAGTTGGTGGAAGACTGGAGAGTGAAAAGTGCCATTGGTGGTATGGTGTTTGATACGACAGCAGCCAATTCAGGAAAGTGGCAAGGTGCTTGTACATTGCTGGAGGCAACAATTGGGAAAGCAATTTGGAACTTTTTAATCAAGAGTGGCTACAAATGCCAGTATCAGAATGGAAAAATTTCAAACAATTATAAGAAACTAAACAAATTCGCTTTGAACGTATGGGTGGTCAACGATATTGTGGAACGGAAGAGCTATTCACTGATTTTATTGACAGGTGTTCTGACAAGAGCCACCAGCAAGCTCTCTTGCTTGTTGTGTTGTGCAATGTGCAAAAGCACAGTGAACAGTTCTTAGTTTACAAAAAAGCTACCTTAGCCAAACTTAATTGTTAAAGAAATTCGTCAAGAATTCAGTGAATTGAGTGTGTGCATAACTCTGGTATTGTGTTGATGAAATACTGGGAATTGAAATCAGTCAGGACTGAAGCATAAGTATTAGCATGCACAAGAAACAAGGATGGATCATGTCTGAAAGTGATTAACTCAATTTGTTTGTAAATAAATATTTCAAAAGTTTGACAATAGTTCAGGAGTATTCATTCTGGGGTGAGATATTCTTGGTCAGGTTGTGTCCATGTCTGTAAAATTTCACCATAAATTTTAAGTGGTAAAATTTCACTTTGCAAAATTGTTGTCGTAGAGCGTTTTTGACTTTAGACTCGTGTTCTGTGACCCCCAAAACCCCTAATCGACACATTACATAATTACATTGCGCCAGTTTAGGGCTGTAGATTTTCATGATATCTTATTTGGCCGCCATTTTTTCAAAATGGCGGCAGAACCCCAGTTTTGGCGAGAAAATTTTGAAACTCCACCAAAATACTTTTTAACAGAAGTGGAAACCCGTAATACATAGCCGTACTAATTTCTGAAAACTTTTTGAAAAATGGTACACCCTATTCAGTAGCCTACTCAATTCATGTCAATGGAGATTCTAAATAATTGTAGCCTATATCTTTTCGCAATTTGAATCCGCCCGCAGCTGTTAATCTCGCAGCAATACGGCCCTCATAGATAAAAGTGTGGTGATCCTTGATCTACGTGATTAAACTGAAACCAACAGATAAAATAGACAAGTAGATGGAGAGGGATTGGCCGGATAATTTCAGAATGAGGCTTGAATCGGAAATGCAAAGTAAGTTTTTGCAGACAGAAGCCAAAGATATTTTATCTGTTAAATCAGTTATCATAACAAAACAAGCTAATAGCGACTTTAAGTTTTGAAAAGTACTTTTTCGAGGTAGATTTTAATCGATTTACGGCGGCTCAACTACAACCTCATACAAATTGCTTCATACAAACTGCTTGTATTAATGTCACGCCTATTGCGCATGCGCGTAGTAATGTGCACTAATTGAAATGACCACCTTCTCGTGTTTTACTATGAAACCAAGACCAGAAATCTTCCAACATATTTAATGTGTTTTAGTACAGTAGCAAATAATATTGGAACTTTAAATGCCGTAGACAAAAAATGACGTCCGTACTTTATCAAAGCAATTTTAAGCAAAAAGCAATTTTCAGGGTAAAGGGGTTTGGACGGAAATTTCCCAAATTTTTTCCCAGAGGTCTTAGAAAATGCTGTGGCATTCTAAACCCAGGGCTAAAGTTGGATTTGAAAAAAACAAACGATTAACCCCCCCCCCCCCCCATTATTAATGAGCATTATGCCAATGCAGAGCTTTTAAAATGTGTTTTGCATAACTTACAATATCGGACCTATCTTCATTATAAAGGCGAATAGGGTCCAGATCATCACAGAATATCAAAAGTTACGCAGATCGATCGCTTTTTTAATCTTCAAGATAACTTTTCTGGATTATGAACTATCATGGCCATCTAAAGATACGGCCTGATTTGTCACATTTTGCAGAAATTTCCAGGTTTTTCTAACTTTGGGCGAACGTTTAAATAAATTTTTCTAAAAATTACATTTTTGCGCTTTCTTTATTCTTTTCCCCAGATGACACAATAGGTTTTAATATCCTCACATGTTGAAAAATAAAGAAAATTTGATTTTGTAAATTTTAGTCAGACTGTTAATTTACAATAACAGTCTGATTTTGCGTTTTTCAACTTACTTTTTCTCATTTGCTACTGCTTCCCCAAGGCAACAAAAAAGTTTTTTGTTATTAAGAAACCGCAAAAAGTAAAAACATCTCAAAAAATGTCAGTCAAGCACTAGCAGTAGCTGTAATCAAAATCTGCAAAATGTGACAATCAGGCCTCATCTCCAGGTGGCCATGGAACTATTAAGGGTGTGCGGAGGTGGGAGGTAAGGGGCCACAGGTCACTTAAAGCAGGGGTCCGCAAATACTTGTTGGCGCGACCCAAAAATCAATCGTTCTAAAGCTTCGCGACCCAAACTTGTCGGAAGCATATAAATTTGCGAAAAATTCTTTGCAATTCAATATCAATTCCAATACGGTCGTCTCCGCTTGTTAAGCCCACATCCGGACCGGACAATTTTGGGCTAATTAAGCGAGGGACGATTCTCTGCCACTCATATACTTTCAGTAATTATAGAATAGACCAAATTGGGCTTAATAAGCAGATGGACCTATTAACTGCGGGCTTAATAAGCGGCGACTAGCCCACTACCATTGAAAGTGCAAATGTTCTTGTACAAAATTGTATGAAATTTACCACATCACAGAGTATTTATTTTTTCCATACAACTTATATTGATAGCAAGTTTAAACTGTTTTGCGACCCACAGTGGATGGTCTCGCGACCCAAATTTGGGTCGCGACCCATTATTTGCGGACCCCTGACTTAAAGCATGCAATTCATCCACTTCAAACTTTTCGGTTTTGAAAACTGGAATGCAAGACAAGAAATAATAATGATATACCAAGAATACGTCACTAATGAAGCTTGTGATTTTCAAAACGTCGTGACCAACGAGTATTTACAAACGTATTTATGACATCATAATGGGTTTTTGTCGCATCAAAGCAGCCTGCTGTTAGGTTTTCGTGATTTAGTTGTAGGCGGAAGTCAGTAAGTTCAAAATCAGTTGAACAAAGGCTTGCTGTTTTGCGACCTGCAGACTTTATTAATTTTAAAAACAAAGTTATTTTTATTAGCTTCTGCATTAGGCTACTAAAATCTTTATCCTTATTGACTTGGAAGTCAACCATTGAGCGAGATTTTATCGTTTTATTGTTGCCATTATGACGTTCATACATTAATTATTATTATTTTGTCTTCTTTACCAACGCTAACTTAATGATTATTATATACTGTATATAATTATTTTGTCTACATCGAGCTTAAAAAACACAATTTTTTGTTTTGTTAACAGCAATTATAGCCAAGAAATTTTATGTGACGGAACGGAAAAGTAAAGAAGTGTGTAGCTGGAAACAAAATTTTTAATTTTTTGACAACTAGTAAATTTTTTTGTTCATAAGCCTATAGTTTGGCTGTAGCCTACAAATGCTATATAAATTAGGCTACTGTTTACCCAGGCACGCCACCGCTGGAATAACCGGTTTATTTTTCACTTGTGGCTATTCTAATTTTTAGAGGACTACAATTTTCACGTGTGTTGGGAATAGTGTACCAGTGTACCACGCTTTTTAAGACGATCAGCTCGTTTCAATGAGATCTGATTTTGATGAGTTGGTTTTTGTTTTTATGTTGAAAAGTTTTTGGGTTTACCACAAAATTCGGTTTGATCCTTTCAACGGAAACGTAGAGTTTCACAGCACGTAGAGTTTCCAAATATAATTTACACTTATAACAATCAGCCATTTTGTGAACAGAGAACATAACATACATTTTGGGCAGACGAAACCCTACTATATTTGAGAAACTTTTCGTAAAAACTTTTATGGGAGTGCTGCAGCACCGCAGCACACACTAGCGAGCCACCCCTGCATTTATGCACAAGTATTTTAAAATTATTAGGGTATGAGATACTTGAAAGGTTCTGTTGTATAACCCTGCAACTAAACACTTGCAGGATGTCTGCTTTTTTCTTTTTTTCTATACGCTATCGATCATGCATACATTTAACGAAGAGAACCATACTAGAAATAGTTTTATAGCATGTTTTTTAAATCACTCCTTTACATTTTGCACAATACTTGATAAAAGTTGCAGTAAAAAGTTGCATGTAAAATAGAAATAAGTTGCAAAAAGTTGGAATATAAAATTCCTACAATCAGCTTAAAACATCATACTACATAAATTCTGAGTATTTAGGAAGCTGTAAAAAAAGTTGCAAAAGTTGCAAAAACTTGCCCTAGTCATCAGGCAAGCACGTCACGGAGAACAAAGAAACAGCGCAAATTCAACTTTTCTTAAATCAGCCAGTCAAGTAACAAAGTTCATCACAACTACACAGTAACAATTCAAGAGAACAATTGACCCGCCGGAACAGTATTTAAGGACCGATTTGGACACCAGCGGCTGCTAGATATACCGTTGAACTATAGAACATTTCTTGGGTGATTTTTAAATATATTTCATTGCATGCAGACATTTCAAAAGTTTTCAAAAATTAAAATGCGTAGATCGTGTTTCATTATTCCAACACATCAAGCGCAAGCGTGGCATGCTTACGCCAAACATACTTTGTAAAAAGTGATTGGTTACAATTAATCAATATTGAACTTTATGAACCATACATATAGCAAAGTAGTCCACTCAAAATTCGTGGTTTGGAATTTGGAGACATGGCACCGTAGCAGACTGTTGACTTATCTGAAATAGCCAATGTGCAAAACGCGCTTGAAACAAACGATACTTTATAAAAGCGTTAACTGCGGCGACCACACTACAAAATCAGACGCTGGTAACCAAAATAAAAGAAGATATGGGACTGCATTATGCTTACTCTGAAATCAAAAATAAACGATACTGCGGCCCACAATAAACATGGTGCGAGTGCCGCTGTCTAGGACTATACAATATACATGTCTCTACCACATTGTTTGCAACTTTAATTTGTTTGTAACTCTTCTATATATCCTCGATCCCTTCTGTTTCAGCAATTTCCATCAACTTTTGTAAGAAGATGCTAAACTTTGCCATTCCAGGAATGTCTAGTTTTTTCGAAATGAATACATAGTAGCACAACAGCACCACCACGTGTACACCAATAGCAACAAAGTAGTAGGGGCTTGGGTTTTGGAGAAAAGGAGTCACAATAAAATAAACGCACGAGATGATAGTGAAGACGGGGCAGATGATTGGAACCTGAAAAAACAACAAAAATAATCTTAGCATGAGTAAGACTTTTATTGGAAAACTGTAAAAAATTTTCTGCATTTTACAACATAAGTGGCATCTATTCCAGATGGTGAGATGGCGCAGCGGACAAAGCGTTGGCTTTCCAATTTTGCAAACCTGGTTCGACTCTTGGCGCTGGTTGTTGATACACCGCTCACCCCACACTGGGTGTAGTAAATCGTGTAGGCATAATTGCTGAAGGAAAGGCGGCCAAGAGAAAAAAACTGGGCCACCCTGGCTGAATATAATTAAAACCTTATCTTCTCATTTCTCAAAGCTCAATCAGTGCATATGAGACCTTTACTCTATTCTAGAAGGAGCAGACGAAAATTCGTGGTATGTTATGGAGGACAGTTTATTTAATTAAATGTATGAATACCAAAGAAATAAAACAAGTTAATAAATTCAAGCAAGTGTAAATAGTAGGCCATACTAAAATGTGACTTTTGATCTACTCTTTTGAAGTCTGATGACGTATTGTTCCTCAGCAAGGGTATTCAAGCTTTTTCCCGGAGGGCCAGGTTTGATATTGCCGAAGTGGTCGAGGGCCAAAAATATCTGATAATCTTGTTTTGTACAAGTGTAGTAATGTGTTATGTAATGTCATTCTCATACAACAAAGCAATATGCAGGTTTAAGTATTTTGTTAGGTTACATAGATATCACTGCAGACAATGGAATATCAGAAGCGACTCTAGATCTTGATCATTTCTCAGGCTTCCTATTGATGATGACATAAAAACATAATTGATTTAAACATAAATTCCAACGTTGCTGATTTAATGGCAAATTTATTTAAAAGTGTATCGGACTACTACTCATTTTTACTTTCTGAAAATTTTCCTCAACTCTGAAACAACCAAAACCGCGGAACCGACGACTCTGCTGTGGTCATCGCTGTCTTTTCGGCGAACTAAGCAATCGCCTTGGGCAGCGATGGCCAACCTTTTCACTCTAGAGACTGCCAAAAAAATTTAAAAATGTTTGCGGACTGGCAACAAAAAATCGTAGCCAAAAGGACAAATATGTATTTCAAACCAAATTGGTCGTAATGCAAGATTTTAATATAGCCTTATATAGGCCATGACCACCTAAAGATGTAACCTGATTTGTTACATTCTGAAAACTTTTCCAGATTTTACCAGCTTTTTATAACTGTCTGAATGAACTTTTCAAAAAATAATATTTCAACGTATTTATTATTGTCTTCCTCAGGTGACAATTTGAGTTTTAACAACACCAGGCCTTGAAAAACAAAAACAACTTGGTTCAGAAAATTTCAGCAGACTGTTAGCCGTTTGCTAACATTGTGGTTAAACGTTGTTTTTAAATCGTTAGCGATCTACGACTGTAAACGATAATGATGGAAGTGTTACTAAAACACAAGTTAGACGGCCAGATTTGCCGTTGTTCGTCGATGGAAAAGATGATTTATAGTAGATATCTATTTAGATTTGAACAATATGCTGTAAGCACAATTGGAGAAGCCGACGTGAGCTACTTAGTTGAGCATGTTGTTATCGGGATAATCCTAGATATAGGCCACTGCATACACAAGACTTTGATACTGCATACACAAGAAGATGCAATGGATTCAACGCAACCAGGCATCAAAGAAGTTTCAGAAATACGTGGCTCTGCTTCGTCATTCCATCCACGTTTTTGCCTTGTTTTAATTGAAACTAGAGATGAAAAACATTTAGGCCTACCAAGTAGCTGGTAGAAACAATCACCATCAATTTGATTGTTTCGAAAGTTAGACACGAACATTCGCTTTCAGGAGATTACAGCATAGTTCAATCAGCCTGATGGAAATGAATGTCGCATGTAATGACATCGATGAATAGATTGTTCATTCAAAAGTTTTCGTGCCGTGGATCTTGATGTCCTACAAATTTATGGTTAAAGTTTTTAGGCAGCCCTTTCAAGTGTTGACTCACAATGCTCAGTAACGTGTTTAACTTTTTCCCAATTGCAATTCTATTTCACCAGCATTTTACAAAATGAAAGCGCACTGATGTTTTGAAACGATTGAGATACCCTACAATTTTACAGTGATTGCTGGTGTGTTTGACTCTCGGATGCAGAGGAAGATCCATCAGGTAGCTTTGGGTGGCAAGATTTCAACAAAACACAATGATGATTAGGTCTACACATTTATTCGACCTTGCAAACACTCTGTGTCCCTACAAAGTTACTTTTTGTGTTTTAGGTTGGGAGATCGCCCTCCTGGACCAGCCTCTACTCAGATAAACATCTTTGTAGATGCAAGTTTGGTGAGCTCATCTGGAAATATAGACTTGGATTTTGCAATCATCAAATTAAAATTTTTGGTGTGCTTGCTTACTAGTAGGTCTACAATATTCGTTTTCAAAGTAGAGCATAAAATTAGGGTAGAAATGTATAGTATTTTGCTGTTTTATGACTTCAATCGGCAAAAATTTGAGTTACAGAGAGAGAGAGAGAGAGAGAAACCTTTTATTTTGTCTGTTGCGAGAAAAGTATACGGTACAAAATATAGACAATGCAAATAAAATAGCACCATAACTAGAATCTACAACAGACAGGAAGCAGCGAAAGACTATATTAGTCATCGAGTCAGCTGCTTCCCGTGTTGTTAATGTGACAAATGTCAAACATCGGCATTACGTTGAAACCAAGATATGCGTTAAAATAGGATAAGCTTAAGTTCCGTAAAAAATGAAAACATAAAGTTGTTTACTGCTGCGACAGTCAAGTGAATTGCTATGATTTTATTCAAATATCAAAAAATATCATGCCCTACAAAAGTAGTAAGTTATGAGAAAAAAAACAAACAAAAAACTAAGCATAAACAAGAACAGAAACAGAAAAAAACTTTATTACAGAAACCGAAAAAAACTTTATAACTTTTATCGTTCACTTATTAAAAAAACTTTATTACAGAAACCGAAAAAAACTTTATAACTTTTATCGTTCACTTATTGCTGTAAACTGTTGAGCAATAGAGCGCAGAAGTTGAAGCTTTGGTGGCCAATAACCTTGTGTCGCCTTGGGTGGAAATGTGTGGACCACTGCTGCGATGTGCGACCACTCAGTGAAATAAGCACAAGCAACTTGATGCGAAACAAATCATCAAAAGGTCAACTTCATTTATTCAAAGTACCAAACCTTAAAAAAAATACGCTTTCTCAAGCCATCAAACTAGGGATTTCAGATTATGGGGATGCGCAACTACATCCGCTTTCGACTAATCTAGAAGGGTTACGATTTTTTCTGATTTACAAAATAATCTACTATTTTGCAGGAAGAGTGGAGTTGATTTTAAAGTAATTAATGGTTTTTAGTTGAAAGCAAGCCATTGGAAAGGCGTAAAAAAATGTGAAATTGGCAATTGACCCTTCTAGTGTTGCTGGAACGAACAGCTGAGTTGTTCGTCCCATAATGAGCTGTCCCTATAATAAACAGTAAAAAAGCCATACGTAAATTCTTAAGCCAATACACTTAGGAAAGCCAAACCTGGCTTAAAAGAGCCAATTTAACTGCCTGGTTTCGAAGTAATTCAAACTTTCAGCAGGCATGTTTTTCGTCAGTCCAAGTAAGATCGATAACTTTAGCAAAGTGAATGTCAGAATAAGAAAACGCCTGATTCTTGAGAACAGGCGTGAGAGCCAATACGACGTGTGTCAGGTTAGATCATTTTAGCTCGAGCTGCAGTAATAAGAGAAACAAATTCTACTCAATATTTACTTGATGTATCAAGTTCCCTGTGGTGCAAATTTTTTTGTAGTTATTTATGTAGTTGCCTTTTCCTAATGTAATTTTACCTTCAAGAAGTTGAAATTTATTGCATTTTTATAAATATTTTCAGATACCTGATGAGGGCTTAAGTTACACCGAAAACGTTCGACTGTTAAACTATTTGTACATATGTAAAATATATTGTTACAATGCTCAGCCCTGTTGGATTCTTGTGTCTTATTCATATCTAACCTGCATGTAAAAGGTATAAATGGAAAACATCAAAAACTTCATTTTTGGTGGCTGGTTTGGGGAAAGCTTGAGCCCCCTTAGCCCCATGCTGGGTACGCTACAGGTGCCATCAATAGGATACTAGTCAAAGAAGTAGAAAGTAGGCTACCGCATTAAATTGATCAATTCAAGTGCATTGTGAAGCGTTTGCCACACGGGTAAGTGTGGCTTCATCAGTGACTACATATCGACCATATCAAAGAAGGTTTAAAATTCTAGTTTTGTGAGAATGATGCGTATAGGCTACTTAAGAAACCGTACTTGTGTGGCAAAAGCTGTACAATACCCTTAGATCAATTTAATGTGGTGGCCTAGTCTCTATTTCTTCAATACAAACTATTTGTATTTTCGGTACGCTTTTGTGCATGCGCGTAGTCATGCGCACAAATCCAAATAATCATTTTCCTATGGTTTAAGATGCACCAGGACCAGAAAAACTGTTTGCGGCAGTCTTGCAACATTATTAACGTGTTTTGGTACTGTAGTAAATAATATTTGAACTTTAAATGCGATAAACAAAAGTGAAGTCAATGCAATACCAAGCAATTTTACGCGAAAAGATATTTTTAGAGAAGAGAGGGGAAGAGTTTGGACAAAATTTTCAATTTTTTTTCTCTAGGCCGCTTATTATATACTGTTGTATTGAATTACGGCTATTTGAGATTAAAATTAACTCCCTCCTTTACAAAAAAGCGGAAACTACCATATCAGGGATTAGAGAAGAGAGGTTGCCATTTCAAACCTAATTTTTTATACTAGAATACTGCAAATAGATACAGCAGGGTATGGTTAAACTTCACTTTAGAATGCTAAAAGTAAACTTCCAAAAAACGCCAAAAATAGCATATCAAAAATAGCCAAACGCTTAAAAAGGCCACATTTTTTGGATTTGGCATCAAAAGCGCCAATATGGCAATCCTGCACAGTGTGCACTGTATCAAGGATGCCAATCAAGGTCTCGCCTGGTATCTCGCCACTTCTTGTATATATACCAAAGACAGGCAAGACACAACAATAACACAGGGTTGAGCATCACAACAGTATATTACATATTTACAAATAGTTCAACATTCAAACGTTTTCGACTTAACTTAAGTCCTCATCAGGAATCTGTAAATAATTATAAACTACAATAAATTTCACTTCTTGACAGTGACTGCCGTAACTAACTAACTAACTAACTAAAAGCACCGAGAAACACGCAACGATTAAAAGCAATGGAGTGGAAAACATACAGACAGACGAAAATTACATTAAGAAAAGGCAACTGCATGACTAAGTTACAAACGAATTTGCACCACGGGGTACGTGATACAACTAATAAATATTGAGGAGAATGGAGGCGCCACCGGCAAATAATTGTTTGTTTAGATTTGGATTGTAGCGTTTGATTAACAACGCTTCCTGAATTTTTGTGTCAAATTGGGATTTGCCTTTGCGTAAAATTTTAAATGAGTCAGCAGAGAATTTTTGATCTGTGCAAAAAGAACAATCCATGATATGGTCCTTGATGGCACTTTTCTTTAAGTCTCTAAAGTTCAGATGCTCCCGTACTCTCGTGGTCAAATGTCTGGTGGACATACCGATGTACGTCAATGCCGAATCACACGGACATGTAAAACAATATACGACATTTGAGCAGAGAGACGAAGGCGTCTGGGACTTTAGTTGAAAATACGAACTAATTTTAAATGTTTTATAAACAGGAAAAACGTCCACATCAAATTTATTTTTCATAAACTGTCCGATTTTACGAGCAAACGTTTTGGATTGTTTTCCCACAAACGGAATGGACAAGCAATGCTTCACATTTAACTCATTTTCAGCCTTTTCTTTTTGGTTGGAATTCTCAGAGATAAAACGATTCAATATTTTCTCAAAGTACAATTTTGGATAACCATTATTATAAAACATTTGTTTCAATTTCTGTATTTCAATATTAAAAAGAGCATCATTGCAGCAAATCATTTTAGCCCGAGCTAATAGGCACAAGATCAAACCAGACTTCCATTTCAATGGGCATAATGCATCAAAGTTCAAAAACAAACCAGTATGAGTTGGTTTGCGCCAAACCCAAGTATCAAATCCAGTGGCATTAATTTTAATTTCAACGTCCAAAAAAGGAAGGGTTTCACGTGCTTTTTCGATTGTAAATTTAATGTTTTTATGTTGAGAGTTCAGCATATCTAAAAAGGTTTCACATGAGGTTTCTTTATTGAATACCGCAAAAATGTCATCAATGTAACGTAAGAACAACTTCGGGTGAAATGCTAGATGTTTTTCAAATAATTTTGTTTCCAAATGTGCCAGAAAAAAATTAGCAATAGTAGAGCCCAATGGAGATCCCATGGCCACACCGTCAATTTGTTTAAACAATTGGTTTTTATACATAAATATGCCTTCGGTAGCTAAATTCATTAACTTGACAAATACGTCACGCTTGAAAGGTAATTGAGTTGGTTTTGTTTCCGAATAAATGTAGTCAGCAATGATGTTAACAGTCTCTTTCAAAGGTACGTTCGTAAACAGAGATTTAATATCAAAACTGACCATCATCTGTCCAGAAGACGGAGAATAATCTTTTAGTTTTTCTAAAAATTGACTTGTGGAGTTAAGCATATACGAATTTGGAATGTACGGTTTAATCATGCTATCTAGGAATTTTGCCAGTTCATATTCCGGAGAGCCTATCACAGAAACAACAGGCCGAAGAGGGTTACCTTCCTTGTGCACTTTTACCAAGCCGTATAATTTACCGGGGTTACTGCCCGATGGAATCAGTTTTGTTATCAATTGTTTGTCGAAGTCTTTAAAGTACTTACGGATGTAGTACGCAATTGACTTTTCTTTTGAAATGATGGGATGTGATTTGCCGCTGTCTGAAATACGTTCAAACTTCGATTTATCATTGACTATAGAGTCCAGTTTCAGATAGTAATCCGAGGTGTTTAAAATTGCTGTCCCTTTTCCTTTATCAAATTTACAGATCTTGATGTCTTTGTTTTTTGATAGAGTGTTCAGAGTTCGGTGTATTATTTGATTTCGTTTTGACGAGCAAGCACGTTTTGCATCAGACATGAATCGTTTAACCATAAACTTAATTTCATCCTTAGATTCATCGTCAAGCGTGATTTCTTTTTCTTTCCTTGCCGAGTAAATTAATTGTTCCATGTTCGTTTTTATGCTGTCAATTTGAACTTTTTTCGGCAAAATGTGATGGTCTAATCCAAACCGCAAAGCGTCTTCTTCCAATAGACTGAGTTTTTAGCATGTAGCACTGACTCTGCAATATTACGTTAGCACCACGTTCTTAGATTTAAAGTTTATACAAATTGGATAACTTCACTAGATGAGTTCTTCTATCAAGCTAAAGGTGAGTGCTTGCTCGGTAGCAATGGTGCGTGCTCGGTAGCAATGGTGCGTGCTCGGTAGCAATGGCGAGTGGTTAGCGCGTTGGGCTCACAGTCGAAAGCCTGCATGTTCGACTCCAGCCACCCGCACTTGCTGTTGTTTCTCTAGGCAAGAAACTTTACGATAATTGCCTCTACCCAGTGATCGATTTCGAGTAATGGATAGTACCAAATTTAAGTCATAAGTAAAGTAGACAACCGGAAACAGACATTGCCGTCGGCTGAAGCGTGGGTCAGGTGTACGTCGGAAGGCGTACACCGATGCATAGCGCTCAAGTCCGCTTTCCCGCAATGCAGGATAAAGATAAACAAACAAACAAACAAAAAACAATTTGGCAATCCTGTTTGTCGTGCAGCTTGACCCAACTTGAATAGATCGTATGCGCTATCACAAGTATTTTACAATGCTTACACGTGACAAACAGACCAACCAAACTACTAGACAGATCAGAAGCGCGGAAACTTTGTCTCTAATACGTGGCAGTTTCAAGGTCGCTGTAAAATAAATAATGGTAATTAAACAAGTTTTGAAGCACAGAGAAGGAATATCGGAGGAAAAGATGTAGACTGGTAAGCTGTAAACGCCATCTTTCAAGAGAACGAAGATTTTTTTATGTAAATCACCTTAAAGCCACTCAAGGACGATTTGCAATGAAGAAATGAAATTGTGATTGGGGAAATTTGCTGTTGAACTGTTGCTGGAGAAGTGTTGGCATAACCTTTGGTATAAAGGTGTTGCCTCCTCGCTACCTATCAACACTATTCAATAAAGTATATGTTTCACGGTAGGCGATTGTATCAAGAATTGACAGCGATAGACACATTTTTCGCCTATGAGGTTGAGTTCATCAGTATCGCACCATGATTGAAAGTCAAATGATGCCCAACCCCATGGACGAAACGCGTGTTTATCGTTGTCGGCTTTTGATACAATCGGCTGCTTAGAAACAAATATATACTTGATTGAATAGTGTTGATAGGTAGCGAGGAGGCTACATACTTGATTGAATAGTGTTGATAGGTAGCGAGGAGGCTACATACTTGATTGAATAGTGTTGATAGGTAGCGAGGAGGCTACACCGTTATGATTGGCGAATTGCAATTGCTCGCTGCTCTAGTGAGTAGCCCACTCAGCCTTGTGCTGTCTGCCAGGAAGAACGCTCCTTTCTGCACACTGATCAAGTATGTTGTATTAATGCATCTATCATCCCGTGATTGGGCCGTACTCACTGGAGAAGCTACACTGCTAATGCATACCTTATAGGGTCTTTTCAAATCCGGAAACTTTCTTCGGAGTATCAGAACACTGCACGCACTGAGGCCAATAACAACCCAGATGAAAAATGAAAACGCAATGATCAAGCTATCGAAGTCCCCAATCAAAATGAATATAGCGCTGATCAACGAGTTCAGTGTTAGACTCGGAGCAGGCGTGAAGTGGCGGGTGTGAATCATTCCGAAAACCTGAAACCAAATTGCGTCAATACAAGATAAAATTTAGCATAGTTAAATAAATGAAAGTCCCAAACAAAACTTCGTTACTTAGTTCAGTTCAACAATCCCAAAGAAGGGCGTAAAGCCGTAGACATTTCTTTCTAGAACAGCGAGTTGTTCATACACATGAGAGGAATCCAGGGTTATCAAAGGGGCGCCAGTCAGCAAACCTTCACCAGTGATCAGTAGCGTAGCCAGGAATTTTGAAAGGGGGGGAGTTCCCCCAGAAAATGTTGAAAAATTACTTTGAATTTGGTGCATTCTAAGAGCATTTTCAACAAAAATATGGTTACAAATATTCCTGTAAAATGATGGTGTCGGTGGCATAGCAAAAGGATAAGATCATATTTTCTTCGGCATTTTTCGGAAATAAAGCTAAGTCTCTATGTTTTCTTGTTGCTAACTCCTGGCTGAGATGTTTGGTATTGGCAAAACTTGCTCTTTTAATGCAATGTTGTTTAAAATTAGGCAATTTTTTTTTCGACTGAAAGCATCATTCTCAATATCGTGACGTCACATGCGTGCCAAAGGGGGGGGAATTGTAACTTCCAAACCCCCCCCCCCCCCTTGGCTACGCCACTGCCAGTGATCCAATAAGATGCGTAATGTGATAAAATAATTTAAAAAGTAGACACTACCATGTTATTCCAAAACAAAATTTCGTTATTAAATTTTTCATCAAGTCTACTTATGATTTAACTGATGATCCGGTTAGGATGCGTGGTGTGATAAAATATTTGACACAAAGTAGACAGTATCATTCTAAATCAAAAAGTCAGTGTTTTATGGAGTTTTCGCCACGCAACTTTAGTTTCTTCAGTATAGTCTTATTCAAACAGAAAGCTCTATAAATAAACTGGTTTTTCTGATTTAGTATGATACTGTTTATCTGTTCCGGCGGGTCAATTGCCCTCTTGATTATAATGGTGAAATTGTGATGAATTTTTGTTGATGTTGAATTTGCGTTGTTTCTGTGTTCTACGTGACGTGGCTTGCCTGACTACCAAGACATTTTACTTCTGATTGTCGCTTTTGCCGCGTGCCCGGAGCCGTTGTTTCTGGACACCATTTTACCTTTGTGTTCGGTTTCAGTATCGGATAAGCAAGCTAGAGGAATGTGTGATTTCGGATTTAAGTTAAATCGTTAAGAATTATAAGTGTATACAAAAATTCAGCTTTTTATTCCAACTCACTAAATCAAGTCATACGCAATAAATAAAAATACAAGGAACGATTGCTAGCATGGTTGAGGCAGGAAGAGGAGGGATTGTAGGAAAGCATTGAGCTCCTACTCTTGTTACCAAAAATAAAAATCTGAACATTGGACAACTGAAGTAAAGAACTATAAAGTATCTAAATAACGAAATAAAAGAATTAAAAGAACTAACAAAATTGACAGAATTGAATGAACAAGAACTGAAGAACTAACTTAAAGACTAACAAATTCAAATTTCAACCAAAGAAGACTTCAGAAGGGGTGGTCAGCACATCCCTATGACGGCAACAATTGCTGCCCTTTGCGTTACAAAAATTCCCAAATCAAATACAATATTTTCAACACAGCTTGATTCTCCATGCTCTGAGACAATTTATATTTATCAAACTACTTTGAATGAAATAAATAATATTATTCATGCTATGCCAGCAAAAACTAGCAGTGACATCGATGAAATACCATCCATAGTTGTAAAGTTAACCCCAAACAATATACTGCATGGCTGCATGCTACTCATATATTTAACTTATCTTTAACAAGTGGAAAAGTCATAAATTCATTGAAGTTGGGGAAGGTGATACCTATCTTTAAAAAGGGTAGCTGCAAAGATTCAAACAACTATACAGACCAGTCAGCCTACTACTTGTTTTTTCAAAGATATTAGAAAGAATCATGTACAACAGATTATACTCTTTTTTGATTAGACATAAATTTTTCTATAACAATCAATTTGGTTTCAGGAAAAATCATTCCACAAGCCATGCTGCTTCAATACTAATAAAAAGTATCACCAGTATACTCAATGACAACCATCTTGCATTAGGAATCTTTCTTGATTTATCTAAAGCATTTGACACCATTGACATAAAATATTGCTAGCTAAATTGTATCATTTCGGAATAAGAGGCGTGGCCTATGATTGGTTCATGAGTTACCTGAGTAATAGAAAACAAAGAGTGGTTTTCAATGGCACACTATCTTCTAATGTTAACAACATATCTTTGGGTGTCCCACAAGGGTCTATCTTAGGCCTCCTTCTATTTCTGATTTATGTAAATGACTTTCCTAACTGCCTTCAACATGGAACTGCAATTACGTTTGCAGATGACACCACCATTATATATAAAAATAAAACCGTTTCTACTGTGTATGATATGGCAAATCAAAAGCTTGTATGCATAGATCAATGGCCATCAACAAATCGATTGTCTCTAAATGTCACCAAAACCAAACATTTATTATTTTCAAGTCAAGGAAGCAAGGGACTATCATGCAACCCACCCTTGAATATTCGAAAAAACAACATAGAGCAAGTTGCTTCAATAAAGTT
The DNA here is from genome assembly GCF_918807975.1 of Aplidium turbinatum. Lineage (NCBI taxonomy): Eukaryota > Metazoa > Chordata > Ascidiacea > Aplousobranchia > Polyclinidae > Aplidium > Aplidium turbinatum. Next base: position 621,626 of record NC_137488.1, read on the forward strand.
TCTGGGAATAATTGTAAACGAGCATTTGTCATGGAAATCTCATATGGAAATCTTGCTTCAAAAAATAAGATCAACACTCTGCGTGACAAAAAAAAAATTAAGCCTTTCCTAAACAAACATGCATTTCTCTCCATTTACCATTCTCTAGTTGAGAGTCAGTCAGTCAGATATTATATTGTATCTCAACATGGTGTCATGAAAACAAAACTACATTGCAAAAGCTGCAACGTACAAGCAATAACTTTCTTCGTATTGTATTTGACATTGACCCAGGGAAAGCATAAAAGGTGTAATGGAAGTCAATAATTTAAAATCAATTTACCAGATGAAAAATACAGAGATTGCAACTTTCATGTTTGAATATTCAAAAAAGCTACTTCCCACAACATTCAATGATATAATTATGTGTAAACAATCAAGTAGCCTAACAGGCTAACAACAAGAAGTAACTCTCCTTATATTCCTATATATTGCAGAATTAACACTTGCAAACAATCAATACGGTACATGGGGCCAACAGTTTGGAACAAGCTTCCAACTACTATAAGAAATGAATGTAAAACTGTAAAAGGCTTTAAATCAAAAATGAACAAGCTAAATCTACCTTGAAATAATCCCATCTAAGTATTACATCATGCACCAAACATACTAATATTTTTTTTTGCCCAGCAATGATTAGCCAATGTGTGTAGATTTATTAGCAAAATAGTAAGGTTGTAAATACTCCTACTGGCTTTCTGGTTCTTGTGTTTTTCGTCTACAGAAGTTCTACAGAGTCTGCAAAAGTTTTTCCATCCTCTTTGACTAATCGCCATCTTTCGGTGAAGCGGTGGCCATGTGCTCCAACCAGTTGTTTTATATCAATATCTTGGACTGGATCGTCATGCTATTGTCTGTTGATAACGCACCATGGCCGATCTTTATAGCAACTGTCCATACAAATCTTAAATATATCAGCTAAAGCTATTTGGGCTAATAAAGCTATAGCCTAAGTATATGTTGTTTATTTATTTTTTGTAACAGTTTGTTTCTTTATTTTCCCTTTATATCTTGAATTTTTCTGAAGGTGTTGCGACCGTGCCAAATTTCTCAACTCAATAACTTACTTCGGTCACAAGCACGTTTTAACGTTCGCGTTTTGTCGCTTCTACCTTTTTCTAGACCTTTGCTATGTTGACGTGTATTGTTTTTGATATGATGGTCAGAAATAAAAAAACAACTGAACTGAACAGAACAACATGCCATTTATCTTTTTTAAAAACCGTATTGAATCACTAACGGAGAGTTGTCCATTTGAGGGAAATCGGCTCACTTTGCTATAGGCAGCCTGCGTACGTAGCGCCGCGCAAACCATCTCCAACTTAGCATCGGATACTTCTAGTTGGAGCAAAAAGGAAAGGATTGATGTGTCGCTGGATCGCTTGTCTCAGCGCTTTAGTGTTAGAAGAGGATTTCTCGCGGAGCCGGATATTTGGCGGATACGGCATGGCAATAAATTATCTGGAATGTCATCATCCTCATAAAGGAATTCAAAGACGAGCTGGCTCAGTGTACCCTCTTCGCTAAGGCGTATAACCAGCGTCATCAGCTAGAAGGACGTTTTGTACTAGACCTGGCAGGACGATTACCTGGATATGCGAAGAAAAACTTTTTGTACTATCTGAAAGAGCAATATGGTAGCACAGAAGAACCAAGCTTTCAAAGCCTAATGCCATCAACGACGCAACTACGCACTGTGACTGGATGCCTGCCTCCCACTCCAACGGAATGCCTTCCCATCCTTGCAGGCATCCAACCTGCTGAGCTTCGCCGTAAAGGAGCCATGATTTCCCTTGCTCGTGGAGCACTGGACCCCGACCACCTCCTCCACAGTACATTCCAGCGCCTACATGGAGAACAGCAGCGACTGAAATCAAGACGCCCATTTGCGCCCGCCGCACGACAGCTTCTGAACAACGTTGAAGATCTTGGAATAAGTGCGGCACACTGGACGAACTACACATGGAACACGGAGTGGCAAAACAACACCTCCCGACTCCGTGTTTTCCTACCCGACGTCGATCCCCACCCTCCGGGAATGTCCCTCGGCTTAACCGCCTACGAACCGGCGTGGGTTGCTTTCGTTCAGACATGTGCAGATGGGGCCTGGCTCCCTCACCGGGATGCGAGTGTGGTGCCACAGACCAGACAGTAGACCATGTCGACCATAAATTCCCAAGAGACGTGTCGCTCTACGAACTTCGCCATACGCTTAATTGAGGAAGTTGTTGCTAGAATGGATACTCAACGATCTGCAAGTGATAACCGCATTATGCGTATTTGTCAAACCTCAGCACAGCCAGTCAGAGATGTTTCCCAAGGTAGCAGTCGCGAGTCAGGCTCTAGTTTTGGGAGCCAAGAAGGAATGTTTGGTAGCCGCTCTTTTGAAGGTGCGAGGAAGGACATAGTCTGTATCTATTGTGAGACTAGGAATAAGCAAGAGCGTCACAGACTACCCAGTTGTCCCGAGCCGTCGCGACATGTCATCGCTGCGACTGGTCGGTGTCTAAACTGCCTACGTCTAAACATGAAGCAAAAAACTGCACCCAATCATGTAATTGTAGGCACTGTGGTGAACATTTTCGATTTAAGCACTATTATCTAGGCTACTACACGACGCCTATGTGAATCCTCAAGGAACATTGGGCGAATGGTCTTAGGACAACACCCGCCGTCAGTACTTGTAGTGTAAGCAATAAGCATTGCTTGTAAGAGGGCAGTGTTTAATCGTGTCACGGCCGCGCGGTTCATAAACCCATTAATGGAGAGACTGCTCTGGTTTACTGTCAACACGACCCAGGCTCACAGCTCACGTTTGTTTCAAACAGATTGGTTAAAGAATTGCATCTAAAAGCCGTGGATAATGTTTCTTTCCCCATGAACACTCTAGTAGGCAAACATGAAATGCACTCTGATCTGGTTCAATTTAATATCCAATCCTTAGTTGCTGACGAACTGTATGGCGATGTGGAAGCAGTGGTAAATGCACCTTGGAGTGACCATGTCGAAACCTTGGCGCAGCATCAAGACTTTACCAGTTAAGCGCGTATGACACTCATTTCGATAATGTTGAATTGATTTCGTTACCTAACAAAATGTCGGTCGATATTCTAATCGGGTATGACCATGCTTACTTGATGCGAGTACTAGAAGAACGTATTGGCATGACTCGGGAAGAGCCCCATGCTATTCTAACCCCACAAGGCTGGCTGGCTAGTGGAGGTCAAGGTTCCATGATCTATGGTGATTAGTACGTCGTGTTGCCGTCAATGGTAACGTCGCTGAAGAGTTATCTAGTCTTGACAACTTAGATGCGCAGGAGATTGAAATCAGTCGCCTAAAACATGTCATAAAGGATTTAATCCTAATAGATGAAACGGTAGAACTGTGCGCAATGATGTCATAGCACAAAGATTTGTTGAGACACAAATGAAAGTTAAAGATGGAAGATTTGAAATGCCCGTACCGTTAAAAATCGATTTTGAATTACCGAATGACCACTCTTTGGCCCTTGACCGTGTTCTGAGCTTACGACGCAAGGCTTTAAAGCAAGCTGACGTTCGATTATTCTTAGTAGACACGATGACTGAAATGCAGTCCAGTGAGTACATTGAGCCGGTAAAAGATGACGACTCATCGGCATGTGTGTGGTACTTACCATATTTTGTGACATCCCAAACAAAAAAGCGAGTGGTATATGACGGCAAATCTGAGTTTAAGGGTAGGTGTGTTAATGATGTGATTTTGTCGGGCCCAGACATATTAAACCCTTTAACACAAGTTCTGGCTCGCTTTAGACTGGAAAAGTTTGACCTAATGGCAGACAAGTAATTCCGTTTAGATTTTGTGTACACCCGTGGGGAATTAAAACCAGTTCATACATCGCCTGCTTAGCTATTCAAAAGATGATTGAACAAAACCCCACTGGAGCCAGTGACCTGACCCTGAATGCCATTCGAAAAAATATGGATATGGACGACCTAATATTCTCTGGAAATAGGCTTGATGAGGTCAATGAGATTGCCAAAGAAGCCATTGACTTGTCCGATAGCCGAGGCTTTAGTTTGGTGAAATGGAGTGCCAACAAAGGGGCGTTGGATGTTTTGTCCAACTTCAAAAAGGAAATGTTAGCTTCTTCCTTTCGCAATGTTGACCTGGAAAAACACGATACAGACTTACCAGTAACAAAAACTCTAGGTTGCGTGTGGCAAACTGAGTCAGATTCATTATTCTTAAGTGCTCTCTCCGACCTTTAGAGAAGTACACGTCACACGTCGCTCAATGTTAAGCCAACTTGGCCAAAATTTCGATCCACTAGGGTTCGGCGCGCCATTCTTCCTAAAAGCTAGATTTATTCTGCAGCGTTTAGCTATTGAAGGTCTTGATTGGGACACCGAAGTGCCACCAAACTACATAAAGGAATGGAAGTCGTGGCTTCATTCTTTAGATTTGCTGAAAGAATTTTCTATACCTTGATGGTATTTTGTAAACACCGAGCCGTGTGGTGCAGATGATATCGTATATTAGTTACATAGATTCAGTGATGCCTCCAATCACTACTTTTCCTCCGTGGTGTATATATGTAGGCTATGTATCGGAGTCCCTTGTGTATTCTTCGTTTTTGGAAAAAGTAGGATTGTCCTCAAGCATCAAAGTACATGGCCGATTGCCAGAAAGGAGCTTGTAGCCGCGCTGAATACTACGGAGCTGTTAAACCAGGCACCTAATGCACTACACCTGCCTGATCTTAGAAAACATTTCTAGTGTGACTCGAATACTGTCCTTCAGTGGATCAGGAACCTTGATCTACGATTATGCAAGTTTGTTACTCGTAGGTTAAATCGTATTCTACTCTTGTCAGAGGTGAGCGAATGGCATTACTGTCCGACACATCTCAACTCAGCAGACGTTGGCACCAGACCTAATGCCATCACCAAAACAGGTTCCAAGAAAATGTGGTTGAGCGGTCCATCTTTTCTCGTGCAGTAGGGCGAGGTCCCAACGGTGAAGGGAGAAGATGCGGCTATTCGTAAAATTGAACTGTCGCCGGAGATGACGGTAAGAGTAAATACAACTGGCTCCATTAGTATGGTAATCGAAACAGCACCTACTTTATACGTGTTAAAAAAGTGAACTGCCTATCTTGTAGCATTCACGGAGTTCATTGCATCCAAATGCAAGGAACATGAGTATGTAAAACCAAAGTTAAATGCTTTTACCTTGAGGACGCTTTAACTAGGGTAGTTGTCTACGTGCAGAAAGTAGCTTATAGAGATCTATTAAGTTGTGAGGGTCTGCCAGAGTCGATTGATGTTGTAACAAAACGTCTTGCTTCGAGCAAAGCTGGCGCTGATAAACAGTGCCTGAAGGAGTTGCGCTCTTTAAAAAAGTATCGTCCTTGTGTGGACACACAGGGTGGACTTCGTATTGAAGATCGTCTGAGTAAGTCTCCCGAAATAACTGTCGCATTGACACGGCTAGTTGTCCATGACGCTCATTGTGACAGAGCTATCACTGTGGTGTGCAACAGACACTGTTATCTACTCGTCAACGTTTTTGGATTGCAAATGGTAATTCTTCGGTGAAACATTATTTGCATGACTGCGCTCCATGTGCCTTAGAGAAAGCAAAGCCTATCAGGCAGCTTATGTCTGATTTACCATTACCAAAAACCATGGCCTATAACAAACCCTTCTTTAACATTGGCGTAGATTTTTTTGGTCCAATGACGTTTGTGGAAGGAAGAAGCCAAAAGAAAGCATGGGGATTGTTATTTAACTGCCTTGCGAGTAGAGCAATCCATGTGGAACTTGTGACGTCACTACCTTACAGTGAATTTGTTTTAGCATTTACCAGATTTGTAGACTTACGTGGATCTATACGTAACATGCACTCAGATAACGGGACCACATTTCAAGCCAGGATTGCCAGATCCAAAATAGTTTTGCCTGCCAAAAGTTTCATAAAAACCGCCAAAAAACTGTCAAATTTTTCAGGGTTTCAAAAAAACTGCCAAAAAAATGCCAAACTGTTAGTGCGGCTTGTTCTGTTAATCAGAAAGGTCATACACCATAATATTTGGTGCTGCATGATAGCTCTGATGGCATATTGTCTCAATTTAACTTGATAGACCACTTAGTGTGAATAATGAAACACACACTGCATGTATCAAGCTAAATTAAAACAAACTTTCAAAGGTTGTAGGGGCTAGCCATATAGTTGGAGCTATCAAGCATCAACCAAGCGCAATCAGAGGAAGGTGATAAAGACCAATTAGGCTTGTACGGTACCGGTAGTGCATGTTTTTACAAATGGATGTGATCGTGGAGCTATTCTGGCATCTGATGGGTTTTCACGTATGCATTTATAATATCAAACAGCAGTCTGAAACTTTTGCATCGCAAATATTCTATTTGAATAAGCTTAACTGAAGATGATCTACGGTACCTAGCTACTAGCTGATCAAAATCGATTTTACCGTAGCTGTTCATGATTGAACTGACTCAGAATGTGAAAATAAATTTGTTTGTTTTACTGAGGCTACACAGCAATATTCATAAATTAGAGATCTAAAAAAAGATATTAATGTATAGCCTACTTGGATGGTCTTTGACACAATGCACATAGGTATAGACTACCGCAGGTACTGTATAGGTACTGTAGGTAGGCCCTACGTTTTATATATATGCTTAGGACGACACCGTCGCCACCCGGCGTAGGCTACCAGTAAATTTTGTTGAAATGAGCTTAAAAATTTATTGCATCCTTATGGTAGACTGTAGGCTATGTACGGTACTGGTGAGGAACTAACTAAGAACTTCCGGTACCAATTCAGAAGCTCATGTCAACAAAACTCCTGGAAGGCTACACAGTGACCGTGAGCTCTCTGAGACAGTAGCCTCCCGTATAGCCTATAGGCTACCTGTATGTCAACGTGCTTGACCTAGCCAGCCATTCATACACAGTACAGCGTACCGGTAGGCCAAATACGTTCCGGTTCAAATTTCTACAAGGTCTCTGGCCTAAGCTATGCTTTCAACTCAAACGGTGCGACTGCGAATTATTAACCACCTGTTAACACTTACCATTAGCAAAATATAAATGTCAAAAACGCATCCCTCCAGCTGCCCAGTCAGTGGCCTCTGGTCTGGAGCTTCCATTTGAATAAATTAGCAATTTGGAGTTTCCAGTCCATAAATTAAAGTTTTTTGATGGACTTTCATCAATAAAAGTTTTTGAAAAACAGCAGTGGTGATAATAATTACACCGGTAATAATTACAAAAAAATCCCAAAACATGTGGTCACAGCGGTAAACCATAATCTCTTCGTGGAAAAATTGTAACATAAGATTCCCGAATCCGTTCGTCTGTATGTAATGACCGAAAGAAACACTCCTTTGAAACCGTCTATTCAAAATTGTATTTCTGTAAAATTAGCCACCTGGCTGTCGAAAATGGAATGCAACGCGTACACCACTAAAACTTGTCACTACAGAACAGATTACTTGGATAAAAGACGGAATTTTCGTCCAGCTGGCAAGCACTAAGCAAACAGTTAAATATGCCTCCAACTTTCAAGCAACCATTTTACGAATGACGAAAATAATGTTCAATATCTCAAACTCACGTAAACAGTAACTGTGACGTCATAGTGAAACATTGTGAAGCAATTCTCAACAGGTGTGAAAAGTGGTGATGCAATGTTTCATCAGGTCTTACGAACGATGGTGCAATATTTGGACATTTTCTAGCAATTTCCATGACGTAAGATGCCAGCTAGGTTAAGTAGACCATAACGGTTTTTTTATATGACGTTTGATTTGAAAATTGTCCGTAACATAGCGACCCCTAGTTATGACAGTCTAACATGGCATAACTAAAAAAGAATTTAAGGACAATTTTGAGCCAATGAATAAAAACACACGATGTATACACAAATTGTTTGAATCACTCACGTTTAAGTTAATACGCAAATACAAAGGGCATGCAAAGAATGAACAGCAATCAGTGATGGGCATTATCGGCGATAATTTATCGGCGATAAATTTTTATCGCTTATCGTTATCGCTCAATTATTTCTTCAGTTATCGTTTATCGTTATCGCCAAAGGCAATATTTGATTATCGCCGATATCGCCGATAAATTTTATTTCGGATTAACGCACAAGTGGAAAGACCATGAAAAAGTAATATTTTTACTAGCCACTTAGTTAATGAAACTAAAATTAAAACCAGTTCTTCTTCAGTGCCTGAAGTGTGTATGCACAGGTCGTTGTCATGGGAGGGGGCACGCTCCCCTGCAGCGACGGCCCTGACAACACAATAATTTTTAGAGTTGCAAATTGCAATGCAATGAAATGCATGCAACAAGTCTCTTGTTGTTTTGCTGCAATCGGCAATCGCGAGTGAATTTTACAATTAAAATGTAAGCGCACAGGCGGTACAGATTCCTTTAAAGCGAAGCGACAGAAATTGGCAAGTGGTTTGTGAAAGTGTCGCAATACGAGGCCGCTTTTACATCGGAAACATGGTCTTTCGTGCCATCTCACGATCAACTATTTTATTCTTGTGTTTTCTTTTTTCGTTGGAAGTGTTAGTTTTTAGTAATTGTCGTAAAAAAATAAAATCTCTCTCGTCAAAACATGAAGCTTACTGTTTTAAGTGCATTAAATCTTTAGATGAGTAGATTAACTAAAATTGCAAGAACTTGCTTTGAGACGTGCGGTTACGTCACAAACTCAGTTTAAAAGACAAAATTCACACACAATAACAACACAAGATCGGTTATAGACTGTAAGATCGATTTTTTTCTAGCTTGGCGATATAACTTTAATCCAAAAACAATAACCAAATGCGTAAGTGCCATTTAACTTAAAAAGTTAACCCATTTGTGCCGAAAATGAAAGTAGGCTACTTAAAAAAATTTTCGGAAAATTTAAATATTGCATAATTATGACCTAAAAAACATATCACAATTATTTTTTTCCTAGTTGTGTTTGTACTTTTTGAGAAAAAAGCCGTCCTATATATTATAAGACGCTAGGCAAATCCGTTATTAAATTTCACAACAGTTTTATTACCAATAACGCTTAAGATTAGGCTACTGATAAATTTTCAAGCATTTGGCGTTTTTTGGAATTTTTTCAATTATTGCTGACTTTGCTGTAAACAGCCCTGCAGAAAGCAAAATACAAAGTTTGGAATTTTTTATGGTATTTTCATTTGATTTAATTATTTTGCTTACTGCACGTAAGCGGCAGTGTAACTCAATTGATAAAAGCATTCAGCTGGTATCTGAAGGTATAATTATAAGCACGGCGGTTACCTCAGTGGTTTGATTCTGGATCAAGAGGTTGAAGATTCGATACCTACTGCCGCGATTCTATTCATGCATAACTTACAAAAAGTTTTGTCCCTTTACAGTATATTATGTTCGATTTTTCGTCATGTTGATGAAAACAGTTCGTGCTGCATGGGATGGGGCAGCGCTAATCAAGAAAAAAAAAAATTATCGTTATTGGACATTATCGGCGATAATTTATCGTTTATCGTTATCGCTTAACTTTTTTTTTATTTATCGTTTATCGTTATCGCCTTAGGCATTTTTCGTTTATCGATTATCGTTATCGCTTAACTGAAAAATGAGTTATCGCGCCCAACACTGACAGCAATAAGAATAAAACGCGACGATACATGAAATTGGTACCATAGGTACACGCTAATTGTGACGCTATATACAATGGTTGCGATAATAACCGACTGTTCTGGGCTCAGACAAGTGTCGGCCACCGCAGACAAAACCAGGCTCAAACCCTAACACTTAGGTGTTCTTTACGGAGGCGAGGCACGAAATATCCCTCAACACATAGTTTACTTTCACTTTCCCCGTACTCTCATCATAGTTGCAGACGGCAACTTTAGCTCTACGAACCACAGGCTTCCCTTTCCTAATTTGTGGAACTACCTCATGCACCCTCCCAAGTTGATACTTCCCACACGTTTACCAATGTCTTGGAGAGAACCCACCACTACAAGTTGACCAGGCTCCAAATTCTCGGCCATTTTTAACCATTTTTTCCGGCCCTGAAGCCCTGGCAAGTAAAAATCTATCCATTTGCTCCAAAACTGCTGAGACAGTGACAAATTGAACCGATAATCCCTTCTTAATTGGTCACGATCATGTGATTTCCCAACAGCACAGTATGGGTCTAAGTATGGGGTCAAAAGTGAGGCAAGGGTGATGACAGTATAATCCCTAGGGTCGTCACTCAAAGGTACCAAAGGGGGTTCGTTCACGATCCGAACGGCACTGCCTGTGTACGTAATCAGTTCAATGAAATGGGGCTTACGTATTGAAGAGCCCAATATGTGAAAAAAGTATTTGGTCATATCGGCCACGAAACCAAATCTACTCAGCCGAAATCTAGCCAAGAGATCTGCCAGAGGGTTTAACAAGTCAGGACCCGAAAACATTACATCATTAACACAAGGTCCTCGAAATTCAGACTTGCCATCGTAAACAATACGCTTTTTTAATTGTGACGTCACAAAGTATGGTAAATACCATTCAAATCCTTTTACATTTTCTGCTTCACCAGCACGCTCAATATAGCCATTAGATTTAAGATCCTTCATGGTGTCAGTAAGGAAATCACGAAGTTCAGGTTGTTTTAAAGCCTTCTTCCTTAAAGCAGCAGCTCTATCTGACGCCAACACAAAATTGTTAGGTAAATCAATATCTTCCTTCAACGGTACAGGTATCTCAAATCGACCATCTTTCAACTCAATATTCGGTTCAACAAGTTCTCTAGCCAAAATGTCATTGCGAGACAATTCACAGGTTTCATTTTGCAACGTCAAATCCTGAATGACTTTATTCAGGTCTGCTATTTCCATATCACGAGACTCAATTTTACGCTGAAAGTCAGAGATGACATCCGACTTTAAAGACGTCTGCACTCTGCACACGTTAGCAACGCTTTCATCTAAGGGTGACTTACCACCACAAGCCAACCAACCGAGAGGAGTGAGTAAAGCATGCGGTTCACTACGATTCTCACCAACACGCTCTTCTTTAGCCCACATCAAATAAGCGTTGTCGTTGCCAATCAGTACATCTACAGTACTACAATCATTCAAATGAAACATATTCACGTCATGAAAATGACGGAAACCACTTAAATCTTGCTTATGTGGTAAAGTTTTAACATCGTCAGCCCAAGCTGGGTTAACCACTGAAGTTATATCACAAAACAGTTCATTCGTCTCTAACGACTGAATGTTGAGTTTAACAAGATCAGCATAAGTAGGTTTCTGACCAGCCAGTTTCTATCCATTTTAAACGACGCTTTGTCATACGGTTTAACGCCAAGCTCGCACACCAAATCACTCGAAACAAAAGTCAACTGCAAACCAGGATCATGCTGACAATACACCAACTTCGATTTGCCAGTCATTGGATTCAAAACACGAGCAGCAGTAACGCGGTTAAAAGCTGCTTTAACATTTCCAATCTTAACATTACGCACAGAAACTCTGGCACCAGCATCATCTTTGCCAATCGAATCCAGAGAATCACGTGACGTCACATAAAAATCATGCAGAAGAAAATAGTGTTTCCTATCGTTGTTAGGGCCACACTTACGACAGTTGTTTGCATGAACGCAATCCCTAACCATATGCTGGCGCAAACAATTCAAGCATTTGCCAGCTTTCACAATGACATCTCTCCGATCTTTAGGTGTCAAGCGCAAAAAATCTTTACAATTAGACAAAAAATGATATTCAACTTGATCACGTGACAAACAATAAATACATGCTGGTATGTCTCTACGTCTGGCCACACCGCCGCGCGGTGCGCCAACAGCAGTCGAGTACTGCGAACTCCCTGAAATCACATTATCATGGGGTTTTACCGACGTCTGCCTAACCGGACATGAAGGCAATTTTCCTTTGCCAAACTTTTTAAAATGCTGCGACTCACCAGAATCGCCTATTAGCATAATGCTAAAATCAGTCGACTTGCGCGTTTCCTCCCGTACTACAAATTCAAACAAACTCTGAAAAGTAGGCTCATCAGTGCCACCATACTGATCACCTAAAAAGTCAAGATAACGCTGCTTAGCGTCAAACGGGAGTCGCTTAGCCAAATCCAAAACAAAACGTCCTTCCAATTTGTCACGCTGACCATAAGCTTGCGCGTAAAGCAGACACTGCGACAATTCATCTTTAAACTCTTTCAAATCACTGGAAAAGATCGAAGTCAATTTGCTACCATAGCGATACTTTCTAGTTTCCGGTTCGGCGAAAAGACCTCCACGAACCCCAAAACGCTGGGACAAGCGAGCTAACGACATTTCTATCCTGTCTTCCTCTGACAAGCCAGGAGTGTCGGAAACCAAATTAGCAATCGTTTGCGCAGCTGTTCTAACACAAGCTGCTTGTAACAAAGTTAAACGAGTTCGAGGGCGAAGCTGCCATCAAGGCCGTAACACGATTTTAAAGAAGATAAATGGCATATTATTACCATCGTAACCAATCAAGGCCGCCTTATCGAAAAACGTCCTATTATTTTGGTATTCAAAAAAGCAATCCTGTTGTTGAGAACTCGATTTAGCGGGTGAAGACAAGCTATATCCCTTAAGGGGCTGAGGGGGCTCAGTCACATGCACAGCCCGATCACGATCCTCACAAACGTTAAAATCAGGAGACGCCATACGCCTCTCACAACCACCCAAATTACGTGTAGCTGGGAGATCAAAAACTAACGGCGCAGAAAACTGTGAAGGGGGCAAAACATTACTGCTAATGGCGGCCCCGTGACTTGTACGCTCTGGGGGATAAGATCGGTTATAATTCGCAGGCCTTGGCTCTACAGCCTTCGGAACACCCTTAGCTGCGGCCCCGAGACCTCCTGAAACAGCTGGAAAACGTGTGGATTGTACTGGTCCACTTACAGATTGAACAGGCGTCTGGAAAAGGTTATGTAAATTAAACTGTGATTGAAGTTCACTTCTGGAATGGCTAGAAGAGCCCTTCTTAGAACTGCGCCGGGAGCCCAACTCTGAACGATATTCAGCTAAAACTACTTCTTTACGTTGTTCAGCCCTCAACTGAGCGTCTTTGAGTGCAAACTCAGCAGCTCTCGCGGCGGCCTCAGCAACTCTCACTTCGGCCTCAGCTTTCGCGGCGGCCTCAGCAGCTTTTGCTTTGGCCTCAGCTCGTATGGCCTCAGCTCTCGCTGTGGCCTCAGCAGCTCTTGCTTCGGCCTCAGCTTGTATCTGGAGCTCCTCTTGTCTTAGCTGTAGGTTAAATTGTGCAACTATCCGAGACGAACTCTTAGACATCCTATTGCTTACATTTGAGGCGCTATCCTCAGGATGTATGTCAGCATCCAACATATCTGAGAACTCACTTACTTTTTGTTCGAAGTTATTTTTCAACGAGTTAAATTCGGGATCTACCCTATCACGAAGTTTTGCCAAAATTGCAGAGTTGAAAATTTTACTCAAAAGAGCATGGAAATGCCATAATTCCTCTTCTAAAGTAGATAACTTAGATCTAAAAATTAACAATTCTTGCTTATCACCCAAAGAACCTAGGGCTACAGAAAGTTCCCCAATTTGAGTCAAAATATCCCTTCTAAGATGCCGGGCCTCTCGAACTGACTTAGCCTCATCGTTACTGGGTCCCTCCCCAGAATGGCCTGCCCGACCGCAAAGAACATCATTAGGCTTAAACTCAGTCGAGTCGACGGCGGTCGAGTCCCTGTCGCCACCGACTGTAGACATATTAAATATTGGGGCTAAAGTTAACAATTAAAAAATTAAGTTACACAAACACACAAAATTAAGTTATAAAAAACTTAACTCCAAAGACCGTAAAAATACAAAAAGAATTTAAATGCACAATACCGTAGTTGTACGGGTATATGAAGTCCTAAAGTTCCACAAAACTTGCTTGGATTCATTCACTTGAATCTTCAAGCACAGATCGATTGTCTTTAATCTTTTATCTTGCCAATTAATGTCAATGTAGTTTTTTCCTCAGAACCAACAAAGAAACGCCTTTAATTTTTAGCTTGAAGTTCTTCAGCACCAACTGAGAAGAAATGTCTTTAATTTTCTTTTGCTTCTGTAGACTACCAACCAACAAGATCTTCTTTTATTATTTTGTGCTTTCAAGTTCCAACTGACAACAACGTCTTTTATTATTTTTTTGCTTTAAGTGCTTCTTGGCCTACCAGATAACAAGCCACGTCTTTTATTATTTATGGTCACAGCGGTAAACCATAATCTCTTCGTGGGAAAATTGTAACATAAGATTCCCGAATCCGTTCGTCTGTATGTAATGACCGAAAGAAACACTCCTTTGAAACCGTCTATTCAAAATTGTATTTCTGTAAAATTAGCCACCTGGCTGTCGAAAATAGAATGCAACGCGTACACCACTAAAACTTGTCACTACAGAACAGATTACTTGGATAAAAGACGGAATTTTCGTCCAGCTGGCAAGCACTAAGCAAACAGTTAAATATGCCTCCAACTTTCAAGCAACCATTTTACGAATGACGAAAATAATTTTCAATGTCTCAAACTCACGTAAACAGTAACTGTGACGTCATAGTGAAACATTGTAAAGCAATTCTCAACAGGTGTGAAAGGTGGTGATGCAATGTTTCATCAGGTCTTACAAACGATGGTGCAATATTTGGACATTTTCTAGCAATTTCCATGACGTAAGATGCCAGCTAGGTTAAGTAGACCATAACGGTTGTTTTACTGTAGGCCTATATGACGTTTGATTTGAAAATTGTCCGTAACAATATGCAAGACACAAAAAATGCCAAACTGCCAAACGTAATTTTCTCCTGCCAACGCTTTCAAAAAACGCCAAATTTGTGGAATTTGGCAGGAAAAACGCCAATATGACAACCCTGTTTCAAGCTGCAACTAAAAGACTACCAGAAATTTTGGAGTCTTCTGAAATTCAAACTTCTCTGAGAAAAAAGGGAATTAATTGGGAGTTCATCTCTCCGCATTGTGATATCACAATAACCATATAGTGACGCAATAATGTCAAAACATGCGCGTAAATATTGAAAAAGCATAAGCGTAAATACTAGTATTGAAAAAAATGCTGAATGAAACCTAAACCAACCCGGCAGTAAAGTAAAATGCGTATCAAATACATAAACGAGAATTGATGAAAGAGCGGTGAGCAAAGTCTGCAAGTGTATAGCGTCGTGGCAAAATACAGCTAAGAAAATAAATTATCTGAAAAACACGGCAGTCAAAGGCAGTCGTCGTCGTTGTCGTCGTGTGAGCGTCTGGGGCCGAGGGTCTATCCTTTTACCACCCCAGATTCACGATGTTCCCGGACTACACTGGAAGGCTACTAGAGAGCAGCCAGTCTTTGGTTTCATCATCCATGACACGCAGACCTTCCACTCCGTTAGGTGGCTTGAAGATAGAGCAGTCATTGATGATGTGGTCTGCGGTCTGTTCCTCGGCACCACATTCACAGGAGGAAGAAGAGGCCATTCCCCATTGGTGCATGGTTGAGTGGAAAAGCCCGATGCCCGTACGGAGACGGTTGAGGCGCACCCATGCCTGTCTTGGTAGTGTTAGACCGATGGGGCGTGTGTCGGCGTCGGGGATGAACGAATAGAGTCTGGTGGCGCTTGACTTCCATTCAGAACTCCATTTATGATCCGCCCAAGCAGCCGCAGAGATGTCTTGTACATCAGCTTCGTTGATAAGAAGTTGAGCGGCTGGGACGAATGGGTGTCTTGATTTCAGTCGACGGGGGTGCTCGTTTGGGGGAGCAGAGATCTTGTGGTGGAGAAGGTGGTTAGGCTCCAGTGCCTGTCGACCGAGGGACAGAGTGGCTTCTTCGCGACGAAGCTCAGCGGGTTGGATGCCAGCGAGAATATGGAGATTGTCCAATGGTGTGGGACGCAGGCATCCGGTCACGTGGCAGTGTCGATGTTATGGCAGTGAGCAATGCGGCACCAAACAGGTGCACAGTACTCTGCTGAAGAGTAGACAAGGGCTAAGGCTGCTATACGCAAAGTGTCAGCCCTCGCGCCCCAGCTAGAGCCTGCCAGGCGCTTGAGTAGCGCAGCGCGGGATGTGAGTTTCTTGTGCAGTGACACCAAATGGTGGCGGTATGTGAGCGATCTGTCCAGTGTCACCCCAAGATATCTTGGTTCGGGGCAGAAGGACAGAGATTTTCCGTTGTTCTGGATGTGTAGCTCACGATCAGCTTCCCGATTATGGAGGTGGAAAGCTGCTGCCACAGTTTTGGTTTCGCTGAGTTTCAGTCGCCAGTTCTGGAGATAGGCTGAGAGAGTTTTCATGTCCTGGCTCAAGGTGTCTTCTAAATTTTCCCACGACTCTGCGGAGTGGAGAAGTGCCAGGTCGTCCGCATAAGCATATTTTGCGGAGACCGTAGTTGGCAGGTCGTGGGTGTAGATGTTGAAAAGAAGTGGAGCCAGTACCGATCCCTATGAGACGCCGTTTTTCAGGCGTCTCAGTCTGCTTTGCCGTGAGCTACCGGTGGTGAGGGTAAAGCTTCGATTCCTGACAAGTTCCATAATCATATGAACCATATGTCGGTCAGGAAGCAGGCGAAACAGCTTGCAAGTAAGGCCGCGATACCATACGGTGTCATAGACAGCTTGCTTGGCAAGATCTAGAAAAACAGCGCCGGCCTTCTTTTTTGCCTCAAAGCAATCCTCGATGTCTTGGGTTAAGAGTGTGACCTGATCTACGGTGGATTTTCCGCGCCGAAACCCAGCTTGCTCTTTTGGAAGGAGCGGGTCGATGATTGGGTTGACGCGTGCGTAGATCAGTCTTTCGAGGATCTTGAAAGGAACACAGAGGAGGGATATTGGACGATAACTCCTTGGGTCCTCTGGTGGCTTGTGAGGCTTAGGGATCGCAACTACTAAAGCTCTACTCCAGATTTTTGGGATTGTGAGGTGGTGCAAGGCAGGAAGAGAGGAATCTACGTAACCAGGACTTTAGGGCATGGCCAGCATGGAGCACAAGTTCAGGGCAGATGTTATCGGGCCCTGGAGACTTGTGTGGTTTCATTAGGCGGAGGGCGGTGGCGAATTCCTCTGGGGTGAAGTCTCCAGAGATTGCTTCCTCTTGTGGTGTTTCTACTCGCCACAGGACAGATACTTCCTTGGCAACAAGGCGGGATGCCTTGCGGTCCTTTGTCTTGTAGACCCCGTTCTGCACTAGCTGGGAAGCGATGGCATTAGCAGAAACGGGGCACTGACTAGGGGAGTTTGCTGAGCGCCCAGTGAGGTTGTTGACAATGCTCCATGCTTTGCGGCTTGAGTGTTAGAGGTCGATGGTCTGGACAGCTTCGTTCCGTCGCTCAAGCTTATCTGTGTCCAGCCAGCCAGCCAAGATTTCGTCAAAACTACAGCAAAAGATCGTTGCTTCATAAATGGAAAGTCACACCGCCCTATATTCACCTTCAAATCCATATTATACGGAGAAGCCATCCGAATGCGTCTTCTGAATGAGTGCCATGAACATTATATTTCCAGCTTGTCAAGACTCAAAGAAAAATCTACTAGGTCAGATTTCCCTATCGCGATGACAAATGACATGATTGGAATTGCTTCAACTTGGACTGACAGACATAGGCCACAAAAACAACCTCAAAAGAAAAACAGCAAGACTGTGTGGTAGGGTGCATCATCTGCCCTTTTTCGTTTAAATTTTGTTCTGCAGTTGTCAGAAGTGTTCCTTTTGTCAAAGTAAACACACCTGTGAAGTTTTATGCGAAATGATTTGGATCTAGGGGTACCACATCGCGAATGAATTTTTGATATATAGACGTCAAGCGAAAAATGCGAAAAGCCTAGTTTCAGATGGCATGTCTGTGGTACACATATGTACCGTTAGTCCAAAAGCGTTAAATCATTCATTTTAGGGTTTTTCTCCTTAAACTGCAGACCTTTTGATCATTTTATTGCAAAAAAATTCGCTGAAATTTATCTAAACTTTAACATTCACTGTTTTGGTCACAAAACACCAATAAATGCACATTGTTTTGCTGAATTTGCAAAATTCTGTATTTTCCGAATTGAAATAACACAGTTAGAAAAGGCACAGTTTCCTGCTCAACAAAATATGTAGTATCCATTAAACATTGTTGTTCATTTTCTTCTTCCGTAAATTCGGACACTGCCGATAGCTCCTTCAACAGTCTGCAGAACAGTTGGGAATCTCTGTTCAGACCTTGTCGATGAAACATAGTCGCATCCAAGCTTTACGCCCCGTTCAGCTGCATCATTCACTACTCTCAGCTGCCTTACAACTGTGTAGCAAGCTGCATATGAAGGACAGCTGTCTCACTGAAGAACATTTTCTTCCATGAAACTTGTACAATGGCCAAGCTTTAATGCTGCAAAAAGGAACCAGGAATCTTCATTGATTAGATCAGCCAACTTGGTGGCTGACAACATTGGAATCAACCTTGGTTTTCCAAAACCTTCTACAAATCTTTTTAATGGCTGTCTGAAACTTTTCATTTTCTTTAGTATTGCTCTTGCCATTGCTGCTTTCTCAGCTGGCAGTGTCTTGGTGCTGAAAAGGGCAAAGGGAACAAATTCTCCAGACAAGTACCATGTGTGTAGCATGAAATATTTGAGCGCTACCTCTGCTACCAGCTTGTCTTCTTCTTTGTATTGGTGTAAGACTTCAATAAAGCGCAAGTTGTTTGTTGATGCGTTGACTTGGCACGGTGCTAAAAACCAGTACCAGCCATAGCACGACAAGATAAATTTGACAAGACGTTGAAACTTTGCAATTTGAATGTAATACACCATTTGCACGTCATGAACCAGTATGTCTGATAGAATGCAAAGGGATAAGTGTTCAACCATGTCGGAGTCGGTGTTTTTGTTATAGCAAAATACTGGATGCACAGTTGCTTGGGCATGTGTCCAGTGAAAGCCCTGGATTTCATTTTGCACATGAAAGGAATAATGTCGGCAGCCGTGGCCGAGTGGTTAGCGCGTTGGGCTCGCAGTCGAGAGCCTGCATGTTCGACTCCAGCCACTCGCACTTGCTGTTGTTTCTCTGAGCAAGAAACTTTACGACAATTGCCTCTACCTAGTGATCGATTTCGAGTAATGGGTAGTACCAAATTTAAGTCATAAGTAAAGTAGACAACCGGAAACAGACATTGCTGTCGGCTGCAGCGTGGGTCAGGTGTATGTCGGAAGGCGTACACCGATGCATAGCGCTCAAGTCCGCTTTCCCGCAATGCAGGATAAAGATAAACAAACAAACAAACAAACAAACAATTCTCTGAAAAGTTCATTGCAATCAAAACTTCACCTTCTTGCAAATTTTCTTTTCTGGACTTGTAATAATTTGATTGAGCTTTGGACACACAACTATGTGAAAGAAGTTAGATCAGCTTCTCAATCAAGGTTTCTATGAAATCTGAAACACTCGTGATCAACTGATCATCGTAACAATTTCTGCTCTATCAACTGTTGTCCACTGTTTAATAGTGATGTCTTCATCATGATCCTCAAACAGCGAGTTGAGGTGGCTTCTCAAAACTTCTGAAGATGAACATTGGTCAATGGTCACACTTGCAAAACATGCATTCTCTTGAGGTAATATCACAGACTATTAAAGAATGCAAGTCTGTTAGATTGTGCCAAACTTCCCGCCTCTATCAGTAACTTGGGATTCTCATGAATTAGACAAACACAAACTGAATGGGTTCCGGAAGCTCCTGCCAAAACGCACCATTTTGGCCTTAATGTGAAAAATTTTGATAAACCAATCTTCATATCTGGTTGTCTCTTTTTAAACTCCTGATACAACTCACTTAGTGTCACCAAAACCAATCTGTTTTGTTGATAGCATTTTTTGCGCACGGACACTTTATCCTTTTGTCTTGGAAGTAACCTACTAAATTCATCATCTTCATAGAACTTCAACACATAATCAATAATCTCTTGAGGGAAAGCCCTTTGTCGACGTGGTTGAGGTTTTGGAAGATTGGTTTTGGTGACACTAAATGAGTTGTATCAGGAGTTTAAAAAGAGACAACCAGATATGAAGATTGGTTTGTCAAAATTTTGCACATTAAGGCCAAAATGGTACGTTTTGGCAGGAGCTTCCGGAACCCATTCAGTTTGTGTTTGACTAATTCATGAGAATCCCAATTTAACGTTGTAACTCCTGTATAAGACGTTGTAACCGGCCACGGAATTGGTTTTAACGTCTCCCCTCAGTCAGTTGTTTAAACTGTGCTACCCATCCTTCTTTCACTTTTAAAAATACATGGTACACTTACTACAGCAAACTACCTCGTTTCTACTCAATTATCCCACTTCATATATGGAAGCTAGAAATCCAAGGAAATTATCTTTCATTTAAGCCAAGTTGCAGAAAAATCGAAGTAGAGTGTTTTTTGCTATAAGCGATCAAAGTTTCGTCATGCATGACTGATCACAAATAGTCATGTGGGAAACTAGCCACTTGGTGGCCTGTAGTGATATAACAACAAACAAAAATATATCTTTTCAGAACCTCCTTACTTTGGATAACTCATATGCATTGGAATTTTCAAGTTACCATTTGAAACACCTTCATAATAGCCTAATAGGTCAAACAAAATTTGCAGTTAATTTTTACGCATGAGCGATCACGAAAAGGGCCAATTTTCAATCATCGATATCCCAAAAAGTACTGGACCGATTTTGGTATAATTGGTATCACGTTTCTCAGAATTGCACAGAGATTCTACATATGAAATTTCATAAAAATCTACGACATATGGTTCCACAACTGTACCAGTAGCCATGAAATGACCCCAAAATAACAAAAAATGACATAATTTAATCCAATTGTGGTACCCCTAGATGTTAATGAATTCTTCTGAAAAGTTGCACATCTTCAACAATCATAAAAAGGAACATTTTAATCCACTGCAGAAAATCAAAGAAAAAAATGAGGGGCAGATGATGCTCCCTACTGTGTGGGCTACTGCTTTCCCAGCTTTATTGAAAATGAGTGAAAAAGGAAAAGAACTTAAACCTGATGTCATGGTCACATACACAAGGCCAAAAACAATTGGAAATTATCTTACAAACTACAAAGATCTATCAAAAACAATCCAATCTTCTGTTCTACAAAGAGGTTATTCTGCCCCTTGTGGTCGCTGTGCGTTGTGTGGTAACCATGGTCATCATCGCTTGTCAATGGTTTCACGTACAACGACTTTGAGCACTCCACAATGACTTTTTAGGTTAAAACAGGAACTCAATTTCAGCAATTATGAGATTTATGTAGCAACATGTTTACTTTGCCATGGACAATATGTTGGACAAACTGTTAATAAACTTTCGGTTCGCTGGTCAGGCCATCGTGCAACTTGAAACACTTTCGATTTTTCTTCTAATAATGACAGGGCCGCGTTATTAAAACATTTTGCTGTATTTGATGATCTAAGATCTGAATCACAACTTTCCCAATGCTACAATGTCACATTTGTTGAACAACCCAATATTGATAATCTAGATGCTTATGAAGATAAATGGATACATAAGATGCATGCCAAAATAAATATCCAAAAATTAATTCTGCCACAAGTTTAATTTTTTGCCGCTCCACTACATTTTTGGTATTTTTTCAATATTTTACTGCCTTATTATTCACTGCCGTCTTTGCCTACTCTTTTTTCCACAACGCTACATTTTGTGTTTTCCATGACGCTACATTTAATTAGTTATCGCTCTACTTAGTTTGTTTATCACTGCCTTTGACGGCCGTGTTTCGCATATAATTCATTTTCTTTGCTTTAATTTGCCACGACGCTACATTTGCAGGCTTTGCTCACCGCTCTTTCATCAATTCTAGTTTATAATTTATATTTGATACGTACTTTACTTTACTGCCGGCTTGGTTTAGTTTTCATTTAGCATTTTTTTCAATATTTATGCTTATGCTTTTGAATATTTACGCTCATGTTTTGACATTATTGCGTCACTGTATTGTTATTTAAAACATTACTTGTAGGCTTTAACTGCCCTTTATCAGAACTGACGATGCACTGAATAAGTGCGAAATATATTTTCTGTTACATCTACTGACTACTGATCCCTGTTACCTGAGCAATTGAGGTTTTAGCTTTCTAGATATGAAACAGGGATCGTTTCAGAACAAGACTACACTGTTAAGTGAAAGGTATATAAATTTCCACCCCTAGGGGTGGTCTCTGTTTTCCACCCTATGCGTTTGTAGGGTGGATCGTTCCACCAAAAATGGTGGATATTTCCACCTTTGACCAATGGTGGAGATTTCCACCCCCAACAAAATCCACCCTAAACTGTGGAAACTTCCACCCACCCTATATACTTGTAGGGTGGATATTTCCATCACAAAAGCTGTAAAATTCCACCCTTCATCTGAGGTGGAAATTTCCACCTCAGCAGCATCCACTCTCAGGCTGTCTAAATTTCCACCCTTTAATAATCATTCTCTATCTCCGCTTGCAGCAGATTGCGCATCAACATGGGTTACTTGACAGGGTTCCATGTGATTTTATGAGCCGTACTGCTTCCATGCTGGCTCAAGGCAGATTGGAAGAGGATGATATGTCACTAGATTATTACCCGATTTATCCTCACTGCCTTATGCAAGAAAGAACACAATCGGTACCATTTTTGAAGTCTTTGGTATGACCCGACCTGGAATCGAACCCAGGGCTACCAGCACCAGAGCCGAAGGCGATAACCACTGAGCCACCGGTGCTCCACCCTTTAGGATGGTCCTATTTTTACCTTATTCCTTTTGCTTGAAGTGGAAATGTCCACTCTATAATTCAGACCGTTTGTTTATCGCAAAAATTCCGTGTTGCTGTATTTTTTCGTTGTATTTCTACCTCCCAATCCGCCAGGTTGCGTGAAAAGTGTTCCTTGCACAAGTGTTTTTCAACCTTCTTTGAGCCACGGAACACTTTATGTGTCAGCAGAACATGGTTTTCCATAGGGATGGTGAGCAATAGGCTTTGGCAATCAATATTTGTTTTGGTCTTGATTCTGTAAGTTCAAAGTTAGTCATTCGATATTTACATAAATTCACAATCCTTATATTGTTTTGCATCACTGTGTTTGTTGTTTCCGATGGTGAGCCAAACGTGCAGTCAGCATCGTCAAAAACCTGAACCACCGACAAAATATGATCGTACCCTACACATGAAAAATAAGTTAGAATATTTTCCGATAGATTCGTGGTTCAAATTCAATTGCTAGGAACGCTGAACGCTAATAGAAATAGGAACTCTATCAAGCTTAATTTGCAAAAAAAATTATTCCAAATTATTCATATTCGCAAGAAATCATATAACGTTGCATTAAAATTTAATTTAAATAAAAAAAAAGAATGATTACCGCAAAGCTACTGATGCTATACGTTAATTGTCTTTATTTTGTGATGTGAACAAATTTCAGATGGGTGGAACAATCCACCCTTTCCTTCATTCCACCCTTGCCGCGAGAAATAACCACCCTCAATAATTTCCAACTCAGCCTATCCACCCTCGTTGTTAACAGCGTGTGTATTTCCACAGTTTAGGGTGGATTGAATACTAAACGGTGGAAATATCCACCATTCTTTTCGCTTTCCACCCTTGCCGCGAGAGATTTCCACCCATGGAAATTTCCACCCCAAGGTTTCCACCCTTTTGATTAACAGTGTAGGTCAGAAAGCGAGGCAGACTCCGACTTAGCTAAGCAGCAGCCTAGAGCAATTAGCTACATCATTAGATTACATCACTCTTTTTATAAGCGACATGTTTATTCTTGCGTGTAGTAGTAGTCCAGTTTTAATCCGGTAATGTCCCTGTTACCGAGGGTGGCTGGATCGCCTTCACACCCTGCCTCCACATGGATCTGTCTAATGCGTCCTCTCTTTTCAAGCCCACCTTGCTGCTTTCTTCCTCAACTTGCCCTTTCCATGTTTTCTTGGGTCTTCCTTGTTTTCTCCGAACCTCCACTTGCAAATCCAGCGCTCTTCTCAAAACACCATCTTTATCCCTTTTCAAAACATGCCCATACCACCTCACTTCATTCGCTTTCGCCAACTTATTAACATTCTCTTTCAATCCAAGCAAGTTTATAAGTTATTCGGTATTCTCTTTGTCCATCAGCTTCGCATCACACGTTGTTCTCACCATCGCTTTCTCAGTTCTTCTTAAAATCGCCAATTCGTTTTTCCGTAAGCACCATGCCTCACTTCCGTACAGCATTGCAGATCTCACGCAACTAGTAGGCTATAAATTCTCCCTCTCATTTTCAACGGAAATCTTCTACCACATAACAACTCTCGACCCTCTCTGAATTTCACCCAACTAAACCTTACTCCTGTAGTCACTGCCGCTTCACAACCACCACTGGCATTCAATCTATCTCCTAGATAACAAAAGGCATTCACAAATTCAACTTCGTTATTCAGCTTTTCAACAGTACCAACAATTCCTTCTTCAATCTTCTTGCATCTTTTACATTCAAAACAATCTTCGAATCTGCATGTCACCCTCTTCATCTTCGCACATCTTTCATGCACCCACTTCTTGCATTTCGTACACGTAACATTATTTTCCTTTCTATTTTTCCACACACACCACATAGGTCAATTTTGCTCATTGTGATTTCCCCTTCCGTTCCACTTATTAGCCTATGACCTTTGTCTTTTTGATGTTTACATGCATTGCATACCTTTACATTGAAGCGACTCAATTCCACTTCTCAATATTGCAAAAAAGCGTTTCGGAACCTACGTCATTTACAAATTATCCAAGGTGAGTAAATTTAATGCCTAGTTGCCTGAAAAGGATGTTTATTACAATGACGAAAAAATGTAATATTTTTATTTGTAACACAAATAACTTGCAATGACTTTCAAGACATTATTTCGGAATGTATTTGTAGTGGGGGAATTCCTATTTTCTTTGTCGGACTGTTATAATAAATGTAACTCTGAGTTTGTCAAGCATGGGAGATGCTTTCAGGGCTTTTTTCAATCTGATTAGTTTATTGCTTTATGGAAAAAAGTTGCTTGTGATGCCAGGATTACTGACGTAGATCCAGCAACCAATCATTTCAACAAGTCATGCTGGTTCGGGCCAGCCGTTGGGAAATCATCCCAATGGCATTATTATATTTAGATGTCGTACGAAAAAACAACAATGCAGTTACAAATTCAAATATCGATGCCGCTATTTCAAACTGGCTGGTGGGCGTTCGAAAACAAATGAATTACTTAGCATCTACGTTAACGAACGACTTACTGATGTAACTGTAACGTTTCTATTTCAACTTCAGACAAAGGATTTTCTTCTGATTGTGACTTTAAATAGCACAGCATTGTATCTGTTGATTCAGCATGAATATAGCTCAGCTATACGCAAACATTTCATTGCATCAGTTTTACACGTTAATAGATATTATAATTGCTCAGCAGTTGAGAAATATCGCATTTGTTAAATGAGCTATTGTGAGAACTTTGATCGTAGTGTAATGTAAGAAAGGTTATGTTAGATCTTTCTGAAATATTTGTTAATTATAATCGTTTCAAAAACAAAAACACATGCTCGCTAAACTCGATTTACGCAAAACTATTAATAAGTTACTTTAATGAAGAAAAATAGAAAATCTCGCATTAAATAAAGTCATGAGAAGCAATAAACAAATTCAAATATCAGGCCCAATGACCTCTCTCCCCCTTTGCGTACACAGATAGAGTACACCAATAACACTGATGAAATGGTCACCGCATACCGAGATACTACAGTATATGACAACTTCGATTGTTTGACAAACCAATATGTTTGATTGCGTCAATTAACTTTTTATTGTTCCTGAAGCGTTAGGAAGAAAAAACTAGATTACTTTTACTTATGTTGTTTGAGTTTCGCCACAAAGTACTGCATACGATAGCGATTTTAGTCAATGCTTAGCTTCTTCGGACCATTCAAAACATCTGGTGTATGACCGATTCGGTAACTGTAGCAATACTAATTATTAAAATAAATGTACAAATCAGACTTAGATGGATATTTGTAAACAATTAGTCCTTTTTGGTGAAACCAATCTTCCTCCATACTGGCACTCACAAACCATGAGGTTGCACACACAACAATGTATGCTTAACATTTTTTCTGTTTTTGTATTTTTGTAAGTTGGTTTATTATCAAGAAGTTATGTTTGTAGTGGAGAGACTGACCCTTGGTATATATGCCACGTCTTCCCTTTCATGATCTGGATACCCATTTGAGTTGTGCAAACTTGTACTAAGGTCAATAAACACTGGATATTGAAGATCGACTAAATGCACAATTTGCATTAGTGTCATGAATCTCGTGATCTTACTGGTGATAAGCTTCAAACAAAAGCCGCTACTTTCGCCATTGGTTGATTGTACAAACTGCCATTTTGCACCAAACGGATGGGATAATTCACAGTCAACATTTCATCAACAATAAGAGTTTTCATTTTGTCAATCTTGGTGACAAGACCTGATTCAGCAGCCCAGAGCATCTACTCTAAACTCTACAGTCTACAAGTATGCGAAACAACCAGGACTAAGCTTCCCAAATGGTTTTCTCTATTGAGAGATAGAGACTTTCCATGCTACTAAACCAAATCAGTGTAAACAAACCGAGGGCTACCATCGCTAATAATATTGGGTATGCAGAATACCGTAAGTGAATGTTCTATTACTAAATTAGACGTAACAAACTATTCCTGTAAATCAATTTTGCACCATTTTAATACAATTCATGAAAGCAACAAAATGATGTCATACCCGAGGGCCCAGATTTTCTCTTGACGCCACAAAACCCATTCGTGATGTCACAAGCACAGCTACATTTAAATTCCCGATTGTAGAAACGCAAACAAAAAATGGAATTAACCAAGACATTGATCCCAGCACCTTGGCTCCAAATGACTGGGCAACCGCTTTTGATAAGATCATCTCAGTAGGAGTAAGAACTAAAAATTACAAAATAACATCGTCAGGTACACAAGAACTCGATTTGGCAAGTTGTTGGAAATTACTTTGCTTTCATTAACTTTCTTCACAGATTGTTGTGTAAAAAGCAATTTTTAAATACTGCGTCTCTAAAAACTTATTATACTATACACTTCGATTATTTATTTACTTTACAAAATTGTCAACCGTTGTATTAGCAAAACAGCCCATGCCGATGAATCGGTTTTCCTATCTCGATCGGGTTCTACGTGCACCGTATACATTGTTGCATCACTGGCGATTAAGTTGTTTAAAGTTAGTCCCGTTTTAAGCAAAACAATCAAAGTGATTTATCTGCAATACAAATATTGTTTTAAAAATTTCAACAGCAGAAATTTACCAGAAAAGTAGCCGACATTCACCAGAATGTAGATGGCTATGACAGAAAGAAGGGAAATGATGGAAGCTCTTGGAAGATTCTTTGCAGGATCTTTAATTTCTTCCGCAACGAATGCAAGAACGCTGAAGCCAGTATAAGCAAACATTCCTTGATAAAAAGCTTGGGAAACTTCGGCAACACTGAGCTGTGATAAAGTTTGTCTGTCGAAGCTATTTGCAAAGTTTTTCATCCCCACAGGGTTTCCAATTGCTAATTGGGCAATGCCAAATGCAGCAATAAGCATCATGGCCAAAAATTTGGTGACAGTAAAAAACAATTCAAATTTCACCGACTTGTTCACGCTCATGTAATTGATGAAGTATAAAAGGAACAGAAGAGACAAAGCCGTAAGCTTGATGACGCTTTCTGGAGGATTGCAACCTTTAAAAAATGTAGCAGTCATATATCTTCCGAAAATTTGGTAGGTTGCGGCCAGCCCTCCTCCACGTAGAACAATGGAACTCCAAACGTAGGTAAACGTAACAATTGGTCCATAGGCTAGTTTGAAATTTCTGAAATCCTCTCCTGATGCTTTGAAGGATGAACCCAGCTCACAATAGCACAAGCATGATGACATCGATATCACTCCACAACAAACCCAGATGCAGAGACTTAGTCCAATGCTTCCATTCACTGAACGAAAGACTCCTGTCGGGGACACGAATATACCGGAACCTACAATGGCTCCTGTTGTTATGGCAATGCCGGACCACAAACCAATTTTCTTTTTTAGAACAAACTTTTCTGTTTCATTTTTTACTAAGTTATCTTTTTGAAAATTACTCATATTTAATTTTGTAAAAAGTTGTGTAAACTATTTAATGAAACAAATAAAAAATATGTTTGCAAATATTCCAGAAAGTCTAAGAAGCTGCACAATGTTGTGTTATGACAGTAAGCCGATGCGTTCATTCGCTAATTCAATTAGAAACTTCGTCCAAATGCCAGAAAGGAAATCAATATGAAAATGGTTTATTATTATTTATATCAGACAAGAATGTCTATATTAGAATAAAAAAAAGAAATACAAAAAATAAAAAGCTTGCAATACAGTAGTAGCTTACACACACAGCAACGGGCAAAAGTAGTCAGAAGACAATTCAGCACAACCACCAGTCCATACAATACATTGCGATCGGTTCAGCAAAACTTGGCAAACTATTATTATTAAAGAATGAAAAAAAGGAGTGGACCACAAAGAAATGTCACATAGATGGCACGTGTAGCATGTCATTGCAGTGTCACATAGATGACACGTGTAGCAAGTCATTGTAGTGTCACATAGATGACACGTGTAGCATGTCATTGCAGTGTCACATAGATGACCTGTTAGCATGTCATTGTAGTGTCACACAGATGACATGTGTACTGTGTAGCATGTCATTGTAGTGTCACATAAATGACATGAGTAGCATGTCATCGTAGTGTCACATAGATGACATGTGTAACATGTCATTGCAGTGCTTGAAATATTCGATTTTTAAAAAGTACCATATAGAACCTAAAAGTTTAAGTAGAGCCTTGAAACAACTTTTAGAAACAAAAAGAACAATTGAAGGCGGCCATTCGTCTTTTCTCCATTGACTAATGTCAGTGCGGAAAAGAAAATATTTTGAATATTCAACATTTAGAATATTTAAGAAAAAGAAGGCGGAGGGAAAAGTACTGTAGGGCAAAACAAGCCACAGAGCAAAACGGTCTTTTGCAGTTGTTTAAAAAAATTTTTATCTCTTCCGGTCATTTTGCACGAGATGGAATATACGTCACCAACAACGGTGTTCTTTGCTCCAGTTTGCATCAATTTTCACGCAATATTCTTCAGGGTTTTAATTTGTTTTTGCTTAGTTTGTTATGAATAAACAAAAAGTTATTAGACAATTATTTGTAAAAATGTTTAAATTCTGATTTCATGTTTTTGGCGATCGATTACACTGGTCTACAAAAAAAAGAATTTTCTTTTGCTCCATGAACTTTGAAGACTGATTTAGAGTAATTTTGGGGTGCTGAATCCGAATCTGACCTCAGATTTATCTTATCACGTCAGGTTTGTGAAATATGATATCAACAAATTGTTACTTTCGTCAAAAGTGGAAGATTTGGCGTTGCGTTTACCACCAACATATGCAGTGCTGTAACGAAAGGTTAGTGTAAAAGACAGGCCAAAACAGCCTAAATATGGTTACTGAACAAGCATTGCCATAGGCTTGCTTAAATCTTTGTGGTTTCATGCAAAACATTGACGGGGGGAGGGGGTCAGTTACACTTATAGCCTCACTTTTAGCTTGTTATTACTGCCTTGTTAATAATGTTACTTAGAAAACAAATTGGTATCAAAATTATAATTGGTAGGTGTATTTCAGCTACTTATGCACCACATGGCCTGGATTTCTGGATCTTGCACAATGTGTAAGTGCAATAAACGCAACGTCAAATCTTCCATTTTTGACAAAAGTAACAATATGCTGTTATCATATCTCACAAACCTGACGTGATAGCATAAATCTGAGGTCAGATTCGGATTCAGCACCCCAAAATTACTCTAAATCAGTTTTCAAAGTTCATAGAGCAAAAATCGTGTAGACCAGTGTTATGCATTGGTGCCATGGCGACGAGTAACGACAAAACTTTTGCTGAGATGATCCAGTTTACGCTGGTCATCAAAGATTTTTGAAAGATCAGGTCTGGGGTTAAACGAACTGGTGCATAATGGGGCAAAACGGACCACTATACAGTATTTAAAAATTCTAGCATCACTGTAGTTGCAATCACGGCCGATACAACAAGTAGGTTGTCAAGTAAAGATATCTCATCAAACATGTCATATTGGAAGGTAGGCCTAACAGCTAAGAGCTGCAAGCAAAGTTAGGGAATACAAAATAGACAGCGCCATGCAACTTTGGCCGGTAAACATTTTGCTTTTATTTGTTCATTTTTCTGCAGGCTAAAATTAAAGACGTAAAATCTTGCATTGCCATGATAGGAAATTAAAAAAGAAAAACAAGTGGCTCAACTTGGTTAACTGCAGATACGAAAACTGCAATTGAAGATGTTTAAACGACTTTCAACATGTAAAACAGCAGAAACACAACACTTGTATAAACCGCTCTCATTCATTAACTTACTTGCGATATTATTTCAAGCTAATGACATTGATCAAAATGTTGGTGCAATTTACATTTTGTTTGAACTGACTTTGCTTAAACAAGTTTCCGGCAATCTAATTTATAAATTAAGTTTCGCTTTTAGCAGCATAATTGTTGCTTTCTTCACAATGTAGATACAAACGACCTGTTTTAGCCTGATGCTGCAAGTTAGCTGTGGCAATATCGAATTACACTAGCTTTCGGAACACAGTTTCCCAGTCGTGTGCTATGACGAATGGTGTTGAAGTCAGTTGAGATGTGAGTTTTATGGGTGTGAAGTAAAATGGCTTTAGAATGAAATCAGTTTTAAAGCTGTAGGGAAGGCAGGTCCAAACTTTTCCCCAAGCGGTCCAAATTTGATAATGCGAAAGTGCCCGCGGCCAACAATCTCTGATAATCTCATTTTGCTTGAAAAATGGTGGATCATATTCTTCTTCTTTGTGTACCATGCTGCCTGTTCCAGGCTTAGACGTTCATGCATTGTTCTTTCCATTTATCCCGGTGTTTGAATGTATTAAAAACTGTTGCGGTTGGAACGTGAAGATGATCCTTGAGGTTATTAAGGAAAGTGAGGCGTTGTTTTCCACGAGCTTGTGTTCCAGTGATCTTTCCACAAAAATCAGTGTAGGCTAGGCTATGCGTATTACTAGTAGCCTAATATTGTGCTATGTAATATCATTTTCATACAACAAAGAAGCAGTTTTAAGTATTTTTTTTACATAAGCTACATGGACTTTAAGCGGACTTAGGACATCCCTGCCAAGTTCTCTCTTGCCTGGGTTGTGAGGAACAGTTGTTTTGCGCATCAGTCAGTGAAAGGTTCTACGAGTGACGTGCGGTGAGGTTGTCAGATGGTGAGGCACCAATTTTTTCAAGTCATGTTTACAATAATTTTTATTTAAGAACAACAAAAACGATATCGTACTAATCAAAAAACAATTAGCAGCATGCTTTCACATTTATTTAAAAATAAAATCCACGCGCCTATCCTTTTTGGACAAAAACATTTATTTTGCCGCAACTTCTGAAGCCTCTTCATCTCAATGGCAATTATTGCTAGTAGGTAGGGCAATTTATGACATACAATGCCCTTACCCCAAAAAAATTGCAACAAAAGGTTTTTCAACTGATTTGATTAGTATTGGGTGTCAGTATTAACATATTCAAAATTTTAAGGGATCCAACTTTCGGAATAGGGTTATTTTCAAGATGGCTTCCAAGATGGCCGCCAAACCATTAAAATAACAGTAAATTGACCATAACTCGGTCATCATATGACCAAAACATGTAGTTTTGGTGTCTATATCTAGGTTTTTATACTCTGTGAAGTCAATGAGACCATTCTCAGACTTGTTGAATTATCTGATAGCCTATAAACTTAATATGGCAATCCAAGATGGCCGCCAAACCATTAAAATAACAGTAAATTGACCATAACTCGGTCATCATATGACCAAAACATGTAGTTTTGGTGTCTATATCTAGGTTTTTATACCCTGTGAAGTCAATGAGACCATTCTCAGAATTGTTGAATTATCCAATAGCCTATAAATTCAATATGGCAATCCAAGATGGCCGCCAAACCAATAAAATAACAGTAAATTGACCATAACTCGGTCATCATATGACCAAAACATGTAGTTTTGGTGTCTATGTCTAGGTTTTTATACCCTGTGAAGTTAATGAGACCATTCTCAGAATTGTTGAATTATCTAATAGCCTATAAATTCAATATGGCAATCCAAGATGGCCGCCAAACCAATAAAATAACAGTAAATTGACCATAACTCGGTCATCATATGACCAAAACATGTAGCTTTGGTGTCTATATCTAGATTTTTATACCCTGTGAAGTCAATGAGACTATTCTCAGAATTGTTGAATTATCTGATAGCTTATAAATTTAATATTGCAATCCAAGATGGCTGCCAAAACAATTAAAAATGAACAAGAGCAATGTAGTGATTATTAAATAACCCGTTAAATTTCTATAGCCTACATACCTATTTGGGTAAACTAAGCAGGCATAAAGAGTTCATACGATGTGGTCATGTACAGTAGACTCTTGACATAATCAGCGTAAAGAAAGCACATGGATCAAGTATTACTAATGCTCATCGCTGTCACTCTCGACGCCATCGTCTGTAATTATGTGATTGCTGTATGGGTTGACACATGAACCAGTTTGGTATGGTCCACATCCAGCATGGCATGGTAGCCCATATCTCCGGCAACTAAAGTGAGGTGGACACGATTCGCAATTGCAGTGTATCATGTTCAGTAGGTTGTCCGGGGCAACTTTTATGTACGTCATGATTGAAACCATCTGATTATTGTCTACTTTCCATTACCAGTCTAGAGCATCCATACCATCGTCAGTAGCCTACCCATCCAGACCATAATCTGGTAGTAAACTCTGAGGCAGTGAAATTTGGGAGAGGATGAAGTAGGTGGCAAACGTTCAGGGTGAACAAAGGACTTGGATGTTCTAGCAACAGTATCATTGTTCTAGCAACCATCACTAATTTACATATTGTAGGCCTACATTAGGCTCTTTGTACATATGACCTAAGCTACAACGGATCCTGTCATTAAACTTTTCACAGTGTCTATAAAAGTAATTTTATGATACAACATACAACATGATTACACGGCTGTAGTTGTAA
Source organism: Aplidium turbinatum (assembly GCF_918807975.1). Taxonomy (NCBI): domain Eukaryota; kingdom Metazoa; phylum Chordata; class Ascidiacea; order Aplousobranchia; family Polyclinidae; genus Aplidium; species Aplidium turbinatum. The sequence goes on from NC_137488.1 coordinate 654,935, forward strand.
AAAAATTTCAAGTAAATGTTTCCATGGAAAACCCGACGTTTTCGAATTAAAATTTCATTTTTTTTCTAGAGGTCAGAATGTACTGTTGTATCACAAAATCAAGGTTAAAGTTAAAATTAAAATTAAACCCCCTCTGTAACGTTATGCAGGAAATTTAGTCTTTTTTGAAAAACTGTAGCGCTGATATTGCAGCAACAGTTTCTTTGAAAGTGCAGTGTTCTTTCTTATTTACGCAATTCAATTTTTTTAATTCTTACAATTTGAAAAGGATAATCGTCTAAGTAACAATAATACAATGTACTAATTTTACTGTCTTGTCTTACAGACTAATATGCTTTTTGCCCTCTAGTAGATCATTACTGTGCAAGTTCAAATTTTAAGACGACGATATTATGGCTTTTTATGACATCATATTTACGTCATTATCACAAATAAATCTGAGGTCTTTTTCTGTTAGACTAAACCCGTCGAGAAACTTCAAACGATGTGTATAGGTTGCCTGAGATAAACAAAATGCATTTTCACCACTAGTAGCCCTAAGAATTGCTTCTTAATCCCCACACTTCTCAAAATGATGCCAAATATCCAAAAGTTGATTTTCACTTGAGAGCTATCAGTAAAGCATTGGATGAAAGTGTTTTCAGTTGAAATAAAGAGTTCAACCGTCAGGATCATTCGGCTTAAGAGGTCAAACATGAAAATGTGTAGGCCTCTTGAGGCAGGGTACCCTGGAAATCATCTGAGATGGTTGTCATTTTCGAATTTCTTATGGTCAAAACCATGAGAAACAATGCGAGAAGCGAAGGTCGCGAGACCTTCAAGTCTGGGTTCCAAAATATTTTAAACTTACCATAAATATGAGCATCGCATCTGTGTAATAACAGACTTCAGATTTTTTAAACCTCTAATTGGTAATGATATTAAATCGAGACCTCTTCAGACAAGATTATTTACCATTCTCTGCGACGAAATGGGCTCAGAGCATAAAAGTCTTCTTCTTCATTCAGAAGTGAGATGGTTATCGTGAGGAAAAGTTCTCACCCGTTTGCATGAGCTACCAAATGAAGTATGCTATGCTGTTTCTTACGGAAAGAAAACACAAACTTGCTGCAAATCTTACCGACTCTAACTGATTGATATAGCTGCTGTGCTTATCTTATAGTTTTGAGAATATAAACACTTTAAATTTGTTATTGCAAGGAGAATCAATTGACATTCTAATAGCGTATAGTAAGATTAAAGCTTTCAAAAAGAAAATTCAACATTGATCTAGCCTAGTTGAAAGTAGAAGAATGGATACGTTTTCTGAACTGAACGACTTCCTTGAAGAAGACGAGTTTAGTCGAAACATAGTGAAGTAAACCATAATTTCATTTTCATAATCTTTCTCAGTTGTTTGATAAATATTTTCCCAAAGACACCACAATACGACTGGATATTATCACTCTTCACAGTATTAAATACTCACCATCTAGTCTACAGTATCATCAGATATGATTGAAGCATTGGATGACTTGTTAAAAAACCGCGGTTCAAAGATTGCCTTTGATACCAAAAGAATTTAGCTGAATTTTGGATTTCAGTTGCAAAAGAATATCCGCAGTTATTAGCGACTGCAATGAATGTTTTTTAAACTAGCTTATTGTACGTGTACTGAAAGGACGTTTTCTGCATTATCTTACGTCAAAAGCATGCCCACCTGGAGATGCGGCCTGATTTGTCACATTTTGCAGATTTTGATTACCGCTACTGCTAGTGTTTGACTGACATTTTCTTAAATTTTTTTACTTTTTTCTATCTCTTAAAGATATAAAAGCTTTTTTTTTGCCTTGGGGAAACAGTAGAAAATGAAAAAAAAGAAGTTGAAAAACGCTCCATTAGACTTTTATTGAAAAATTAACAGTCTGACTAAAATCTTCGAAATCAAATTGTTTTTGTTTTTCAAAATCTGATGATGTTAAAACCTATTGTATCGTCTGGGGAAAATAGTAAAGAAGGCGAAGAAATACAAATTTTAGAAAAATTTATTTAAACAGTTGCTCAAAATTGACAAAATCTGGAAATTTTTGCAAAATGTGACAAATCAGGCCGTATCTTTAGGCAGCCATGATCAAAAGCAAATACAGATCAAGACTAGAAGTAGAAGACGATCTCCGGATTGCCGCCTCCCAAATTAAACCTCGAATTGTTTTGTTGTGTTCTCAACAGAGAGCCAATACTTCTTATTACGTAAATTAAATGCATTCATTACTTACAGTTTCATGTGTTAAGCATAACTAAAGCGTTCTCATACGCCATCATCGTCATCATCATCATCAACTAAAGCGTTACACAATCTTATAGTAGTTGGTTTTATGTGCTAGGATCGCGCCAAAACCTATTTGCGGACCCCTGCTACAGAACACCATGCGCTCTCCAGGTTGAATGAATGTTGATCTGATGTTTATAAATGTCGATAATGCAAATTCAAAATCTCATCCTCGACCTCAAGAACGGATTTTTAAGATTGAAAATCGATTTATATATTTCTTTTGTAGACCCAATGTACTATGCTTTAAAATACCATTTCAGACTGTATTTTGTTTGTCAAAGCTACCGCTGCATTTTATAGTAGATCAAACAAACATGCAACATGATCCTTTTCTCATTTGTGGTACAAATGGTAGGATTACTCTGTTGCTAGTATGTCATGGTAATGTCTGTGGAGCGCATTGATTGCTGCGATCGCCAGCTACGAGAAGGATTGCCGGAAAATAATTCTTATGGACAGAAATACAAATTAAAACATGTTAACGGCAAAAGTTCTGTGTAGCCTACTTACTAAACTTACTTATTAGTTATTACACAAACTCACAAGTAGAAGCAACCTCAAGAAAATAAACATTTTTTCCCTTGTTTCGCTCCACTTGAAAGCAGTCTGCGGTCTACCAGTAAATCATGGTTGGTTGGCTATTCAATGTCTAATTATTAAATTTACAATATTTCAAAAGTTTTAAGAGAACCGCGCTGACGATCTTGTAATCGGATTTGAATTTGCTGCTGCTCTACTTACTCCTGTGTAGGTAGGCTACTCATCTGCCTGGAACAAATGGATTGGGTTTGTATAACCCTTGCTTCTTTTGTTGCCACTGATTTCTGAACAAAAACGAAACAAACGAAACAATCCAAGGAAACATTTAACTAAAAGAAGATTTGTAAACACTGTGATAAACGTGACCTTGAAAGAAAAGCGTCTAATTTGAAGTGCATAACATAAAGATATGCAACGATAAATGGAATAGCCAAGCTCGTGATTGATGAAGCGTGTTTTGACTCTGCCTCTGCACGAGTAACCAAAATATTCCCACAAGGACAACCACTTCACATTGTCAATTGAGTTATTTCGAGGTCAATATTAAGAAAAGGAAATCGGAGAAGGTTCATTCAACGGAGAATGATTTTGCCCGATTTATCGCTCATGGTTTCTTATAAATCAAACAGATTCCTAGTTTTACTGCATCAACTTAAAATGAGTTTACATGAAAACATATCAGATTGACCGCATCAGATGGGGATGGAATGGCTAAATGGCGGTTGGAGGATGATGAGAGCACAAATTCATCTAATTTAACTTATTTCTCTTTGTCGAATTGCAAAGGAAAGGATATTATGGAAATAGAATATGGCAACAAACTAACAAAAGAGAAATGCGGCAAAACCGTAGCCCAATGGTTTCACAGCAGTTTTCAAGCATTTTCTGCGTTTGGCCTACTAAAATTGAAACAAGTTTGGAATGGCTCGTAACTGCGTTATCATTGTTTTTGAGTACTTAAAATATCTCAGCGAATGACTTCATTTTAATTTTGTTTTTAAAGTTGTCCGCTCGAAAAATAAATAAGTGCTTCTGATGTCTCTTAAACCTTCGCTCTGGCTTTTCAATGTTAGGAAAATTGCAGATCATAATTTTTACTAAGATCCATGTGTTGTAGGATCCAACCAAACAAATAAAATCAGTAAATAATACAAGCAGTTTGGCAACAATAAAATTTATTTTTAGAGCTTTCGCTGCCGTAAATGCGTCTTTATTAGCATTTTTAATGATGAAATCGGCGAAAACTTTACAAATAAATTTTAGTTTGTTGCCAAACCTGCTTGTTTATTCACTGTTCCATCAGAGGTGTAGGAGCTATGGATACAGGGGTTCCACCGCACCCCAAACTTTTTGATGTGTCAAAAATTTGGGCAAATTTAAACAAATTTGGACAAGAACTTTTAACATGTTTTACAAGTTTTATCAAAGCTTTAACTATTTTTTGATTTTTTTGCACAAAGCATGTAAAATTAGCAAATTGATTTGCTTTTTGATTTCTTGCCCAAATATTCAAAAATTTTGCCCTCATATTGAATTTAACTCATGTGAAGTTAGCAAAATCAGCTAATGAGCACGATTCATGTTGTGAGAAGATGAAATAAATGTGTAATTTGTGGAGAGTGCCTAAAAGTTCGGGCAAAATATCCAGTTGCTTATAAATTTTGTTGAAAGTATTGCACATTCTAGTCGAGATGTGCTCAAATATTGAATCTGATGCTTTAATCGCATAGTTGACACAATCAATATGGTCAGCTGAAAATGTAGCCTGCTGTGCAAGTTTTGTTTACAAGATCTTAAAAATAACTTTTTAACTTAAAACTATTCCTTAATTGTAGCTTACATTGAATATGTACAAAAATCACACATACTAAGCTGAAACTGTGCGTTTTTTAGTGTGTAAGTTTAAAAAAATTACATAACCTGTTGAGATTTTTGACATATTTGTCTAATCTTTTCTGTACTTCTTTTTTCTTAAATGATCAAAAATGTGGCTTAGTGATAACAACAAACTATGTATACAAAGTTTCCATACTTATAAGCTGAAACCTGCTTTGGCCTGATGCTGCGAGATCGCTGTGGTAATGGCGAATTACACTAGCTTTCAGAACACAGTTTCCTGGTCATCATAGCACATGACAAGTGAACTGTGTTCCGAAAACTCGCTGTTACCACAGTCCAAAGTGAATTCGCAGTATCAAGTTAAACAAGTCGTTAATATCTACACTGTCAAGTAAACACTTATGGTTTGTAAAATTTGGTGTAGTTTTAAAATAAAACACTGTTTTTACTCATGGATTAACTTGGCCCGATGTGAGTGCAGCAAAACGACCATCATGTGATTAAATGAATCCGCTATGGTCGATTACTACAATGCAAGCCATCTACATTTGCGAGGCCACCTACATTTGTGCGGCCACCTACATTTGTGATGCCACATACATTTGTAAAGCAACCTAAATTTATGAGGTCACTTACATTTATGAGGCCACCTACATTTGTGAGGCCACCTACATTTGTGCGGCCACCTACATTTGTGAGGTCAACTACACCTGTGATGCCACGTACATTTGTAAGGCCACTTACACCTGTGATGCCACGTACATTTGTGAGGCTACATACATTTGTGAAGCTACATACATTTGTGCGGCTACCTACATTTGTGATGCCACATACATTTGTAAAACCACCTACATTTGTGAGGTCAACTACACCTGTGATACCATCTACATTTGTGAGGTCAACAACACCTGTGATGCCACGTACATTTGTGAGGCCACCTACATTTGTGATGCCACATACATTTGTGAGGTCACTTACACCTGTGATGCCACATACATTTGTGATGCCACATACATTTGTGAGGCTACATACATTTGTGAGGCCACATACATTTGTGAGGTCACATACATTTGTGAGGCCACTTACACTTGTGATGCCACATACATTTGTGAGGCTACATACATTTGTGAAGCCACCTACACTTGTGAGGACACTTACATTTATGAGGCCACTTACATTTGTGAAGCCACCTACACTTGTGATGCCACATACATTTGTGAGGCCACATACATTTGTGAGGTCACATACATTTGTGAGGCCACTTACACTTGTGATGCCACATACATTTGTGAGGCTACATACATTTGTGAAGCCACCTACACTTGTGAGGACACTTACATTTATGAGGCCACTTACATTTGTGAAGCCACCTACACTTGTGATGCCACATACATTTGTGAGGCCACTTACATTTTTAAGACCACTTACATTTATGAGGCCACTTACATTTGTGAGACCACCTACATTTGTGAGGCCACATACATTTATGAAGCCACATACATTTGTGAGGCCACCTATACTTATGAGGCCACATACGTTTGTGAGGCCACCTACACTTGTGATGCCACATACATTTGTGAGGCTCCTACATTTGTGATGCCACATACATTTGTGAGGCTCCTACATTTGTGAGGCCACCTACATTTATGAGGCCACATACATTTGTGAGGCCACCTCCATTTGTGAGGCCACCAACATTTGTGAGGCTACATACATTTGTGAAGCCACATGCATTTGTGAGGCCACCTACATTTGTGATGCCACATACATTTGTGATGCCACATACATTTGTGAGGCCACCTACATTTGTGAGGCCACTTACATTTGTGAGGCCACTTACATTTGTGAGGCCACATACATTTGTGATGCCGCCTACATTTGTGAGGCCACCTACACCTGTGATGCCACGTACATTTGTGATGCCACATACACTTGTGAGGCCACCTACATTTGTGAGGCCACTTACATTTGTGAGGCCACTTACATTTGTGATGCCGCCTACATTTGTGAGGCCACATACATTTGTGAGGCCACCTAAATATGTGAGGCCACCTACATTTGTGAGGCCACTTATATTTATGAGGCCACATACATTTGTGAGGCAACCTACATTTGTGAGGCCATCTATATTTATGAGGCCACCTACATTTATGAGGCCACATACATTTGTGGGCCACATACATTTGTGAGGCCACCTGCATTTGTGAGGCCACATACATTTGTGAGGCCACCTACATTTGTGAGGCTACATACATTTGTGAGGCCACATACATTTGTGAGTTCACATACATTTGTGAGGCCACTTACACTTGCAATGCCACATACATTTGTGAGGCCACTTACACTTGCAATGCCACATACATTTGTGAGGCTACGTACATTTGTGAAGCCACCTACACTTGTGAGGACACTTATATTTATGAGGCCACTTACATTTGTGAAGCAACCTACACCTGTGATGTCACATACATTTGTGAGGCCACTTACATTTATGAGGCCAACTACATTTGTGAGGCTACATACATTTGTGAGGCCACTTACATTTGTGAGACCACTTACATTTATGAGGCCACATACATTTGTGAGATCACCTACACCTGTGATGTCACAAACATTTGTGAAGACACTTACATTTATGAGGCCACTTACATTTGTGAGATCACCTACACCTGTGATGCCACTAACATTTGTGATGCCACATACATTGTGAGGCCACCTACACCTGTGATGCCACATACATTTGTGAGGTCACTTACATTTGTGAGGCCACTTACATTTATGAGGCCACTTACATTTGTGATGCCACCTACACCTGTGATGCCACGTACATTTGTGAGGACACTTACATTTATGAGGCCACTTACATTTGTGAGATCACCTACACCTGTGATGCCACATACATTTGTGAGGACACTTACATTTATGAGGCCACTTACATTTGTGAGATCACCTACACCTGTGATGCCACATACATTTGTGAGGACACTTACATTTATGAGGCCACTTACATTTGTGAGATCACCTACACCTGTGATGCCACATACATTTGTGAGGCCACTTACATTTATGAGGCCACTTACATTTGTGAGATCACCTACACCTGTGATGTCACATACATTTGTGAGGACACTTACATTTATGAGGCCACTTACATTTGTGAGATCACCTACACCTGTGATGCCACTAACATTTGTGATGCCACATACATTGTGAGGCCACCTACACCTGTGATGCCACATACATTTGTGAAGTCACTTACATTTGTGAGGCCACTTACATTTGTGAGGCCACCTACAGCTGTGATGCCACATACATTTGTGATGCCACATACATTGTGAGGCCACCTACACCTGTGATGCCAGATACATTTGTGAAGCCACTTACATTTGTGAGGCCACTTATATTTGTGATGCCACTTACATTTGTGATGCCACATACATTTGTGAGGTCACCTACACCTGTGATGCCACATACATTTGTGAGGCCACATACATTTATGAGGCCACATACATATTTGTGGGGCCACCTACATTTATGAGGCCACATATATTTGTGAGGCCACCTACATTTGTGAGGCCACCTATATTTATGAGGCCACTTACATTTATGAGGCCACATACATTTGTGAAGCCACTTATGTTTGTGATGACACTTACATTTGTGAGGCCACCTACACCTGTGATGCCACATACATTTGTGATGCCACATACATTTGTGAGGCCACCTACATTTGTGAGGCCACTTACATTTGTGAAGCCACTTACATTTGTGAGGCCACTTACATTTGTGATGCCGCCTACATTTGTGATGCCACCTACATTTGTGAGGCCACCTACATTTGTGAGGCCACCTACATTTGTGAGGCCACTTGCATTTGTGAGGCCACATACATTTGTGCGGCCACCTACATTTGTGAGGCCACCTATATTTATGAGGCCACATACATTTATGAGGCCACATGTATTTGTGGGCCACATACATTTGTGAGGCCACCTACATTTGTGAGGCCACCTATATTTGTGAGGCCACTTACATTTGTGAGGGCCACATACATTTGTGAAGCCACCTACACTTGTGAGGACACTTATATTTATGAGGCCACTTACATTTGTGAAGCAACCTATACCTGTGATGTCACATACATTTGTGAGGCTACATACATTTGTGAGGCCACTTACATTTGTGAGACCACTTACATTTATGAAGCCACATACATTTGTGAGGTCACCTACACCTGTGATGTCACATACATTTGTGAGGACACTTACATTTATGAGGCCACATACATTTGTGAGGCTACATACATTTGTGAGGCCACATACATTTATGAGGCCACATACATTGTGAGGCCACCTACACCTGTGATGCCACATACATTTGTGAGGTCACTTACATTTGTGAGGCCACTTATATTTATGAGGCCACTTACATTTGTGAGGCCACCTACACCTGTGATGCCACATACATTTGTGATGCCACATACATTGTGAGGCCACTTACACCTGTGATGCCAGATACATTTGTGAGGCCACTTACATTTGTGAGGCCACTTATATTTGTGATGCCACTTACATTTGTGATGCCACATACATTTGTGAGATCACCTACACCTGTGATGCCACATACATTTGTGAGGCCACATACATTTATGAGGCCACCTACATTTATGAGGCCACTTACATTAGTGAAGCCACTTATGTTTGTGATGGCACTTACATTTGTGAGGCCACTTACATTTGTGATGCCGCATACATTTGTGAGGCCACCTACATTTGTGAAGCCACCTACATTTGTGAGGCCACTTACAATTTATGAGGCCACATACATTTGTGAGGCCACCTACATTTGTGAGACCACCTTTATTTATGAGGCGACCTACATTTATAAGGCCACATACATTTGTAGGCCACATACATTTGTGAGGCCACCTGTATTTATGAAGCCACCTATATTTGTGAGGCCACTTACATTTGTGAGGACACATACATTTGTGAGGCCAACTACATTTGTGAGGCCACCTACATTTTTGAGGCCACATACATTTGTGATGCCGCCTACATTTGTGAGGCCACCTACATTTGTGAGGCCACTTACATTTGTGAGGCCACCTACATTTGTGAGGCCACTTACATTTATGAGGCCACCTACATTTGTGATGCCACATACATTTGTGAGGCCAGCTACATTTGTGAGGCCACCTACATTTGTGAGGCCATCTACATTTGTGAGGGCACTTACATTTACGAGGCCACTTACATTTGTGATGCCGCCTACATTTGTGAGGCCACCTATGTTTGTGAGGCCACCTACATTTGTAAGGCCACATACGTTTGTGAGGCCACCTATGTTTGTGACGCCACCTACATTTGTGAGGCCAGCTACATTTGTGAGGCCACCTACATTTGTGAGGCCATCTACATTTGTGAGGGCACTTACATTGATGAGGCCACTTGCATTTATAGGCCACTTACATTTGTGATGCCGCCTACATTTGTGAGGCCACCTATGTTTTTGAAGCCACCTACGTTTGTGAGGCTCCTACATTTGTGCGGCCAGTGAAAACGCAACCAGTAAAAAGAAACTTGTTGGAAGTCATTTTCATTGCTCGGAAACTATTGCCCAGATGGTTCGACTTCCAGAAGCTACAAGTTTGTTTTGCTCACTCGCCCCACCAACGGATGATTCGTTATGAATTTTAATTTCTCCAGTGGGTGCGGTGGCAACACAACAGGCGCAAGAATATGACTCGCGAGATCTATCGCATTGGTTTAAAGCTGATACTGAATGGCGAGGAATTTTCAAGTACGCAAGTAAATGTAGCACAGGGTGGTGACGCAACATCAATACATTAAGTTCATTCTCAGTAAGGACATCGTTTCAACGTATTGGAGAGGTACAGCAACAGGGAAAATAGTGCTTTATCCAAACAACCGCCTGGCAATAACATTAATGACTGCTAGCGCATAACACTGAGGCTGGTGTTTTAAATGTTTGGCTGTTCGGCATACGTGACAGTGATAGAAAAACTATGAAGTTTTGATTTGGTTTAAAATCAATCCAACAATTCGCCAGTTTAAACACAGAGTGAGACTGTCAACCAGGCATCCAATAAAATATGTTTGCTTTGCGTTCTTCTGGTGACTGCAAACTAGGCTACAACAAGGAGGTTGAGTATGACTAGCTAGTAGCTACATTTAACCTCATAAACAGGGGCGTTGACAGGGGGTCTAGGTGGTACTTTTGGACCCGGGCCGGAATATTTAAAGGGCCCGGATTAAAAAAATTCCATGCAACTTCAAACATTATCGAGATCTTAACATAATCAACTCTAAAGAAATTGCCATTAGAGGTTAACACAGCTCTTTCATCCTATTTGGGTACCGGGCCCACTTCAGCTTTCTGGTGTTAAAATAGCCACTTCTGCCACCAAACAGTAAAATAAGAATTTAGTCAAGTATAGTGATTTCCCTAAGCACGAATATTACCCGAAACACGAATTTCAAAATAAACAGGCTAATATTTGTTCAAACTCAAAAGCTGAAATGGCACAGGTAAGAAGATTGCTATCCCTATTTCTGCACTAAAAACTAGACCAAAACCGCTTTTCCGATTGCAGCAATCAGCAAATGTTTGACTTAGGCCCAAACATCTTTCCGAAATCAAATTGAAAACTTTCTGACTGTCTGCAGTGCTGTAAATTCTCTTCTGGTGAGCCTAGAATGACCAGTGAAACATCAATGGAATTGGGAAGTAATACTCTAGCGCCATGTGACAAATAAAAGTTCAAAAAAGCAACCACTAGATAAAGAGAAAAAGTTTCGCGGTTCAAGAAATTTTAAAATTGCCCAAGATTTGTTAAATGACCATGCTTAAACGACATCAATAAAAGTTTGTACACAACCTTTATTATTCATAACTTTGGCGATGAAGGGGGGCCCGAAAATAAGTTGGCACCGGCCCGATAAATCCTGTCAACGGCCCTGCTCACAAAATTCTACAAAAAAGCCCAGAAAAATAGTGGTTATTGTTTTATGACGTATTGGTTGAACCTGAGGCTCTGTCTGCAGGGCCGGATTAACCATTAGGCTAATAAGGTTATAGCCTTAGGCCCTGGAAAAATTCGGCCCTCAATTTTTTTAAAGTTAAATTTTTGTAAGGCTGATAGTGATACAGATCCAGTACAGTCGGCCTACAGTTTTTTCTTAAAAACGAATGACTGAGTTGAGTCAATACATTTGAAGAGCCCATTTCCGAAACCACGTAGGCGCCACTTTTATCGAAATTGATTTTAGAGCAGAGCTTTTCAACCTGGGGGCCTCTAGCCGTTTTTCGGAGGGTCGCGAGGCGTTTGATATTCCAGTGCATTGTTTTCAATTTTTTTTTTGCCAAAAAAGATTAAAAACTATGTTTTTTTGCAAACGACCATTCCTCTACTTGAGGTTATTATATCGTTTAACCTTTCAGACGTTACAAAAGCTTTAACTATAGGAAAGCATTCCATATTTTTTTACCAAGTTCTTGTACGTTGCTTTGTGCAGACTAAAGTTAACCAGTAACAACGCTATGGTAAACAAGCAAAATCATGTAGAATCCTATGCAAAATATTGATTTCTCAGTATTGTTTTCAATGGCATTGAAAAAAATTAGTGTCAGCTATGTTGTTGGAAAGTTCTTTCAGCAACAGGTGCACGCATTGACAAACTTGGTAGTTAAAATATGCAGCACCAACCATCTCACTGAAATTGATTTAAATAAATCCATAAAAGATTGCAATAAATTCAACCGGTGAAAGTGCGAAAACGTAGATTATATTCATTAGTTTTTCGCCTATTATTTAACTAAGCTTGATAGAAAATGGAAATAACAATCGGAGAAAATGTAATAAAAGCCGTAATAACACCGCAAAAAAACGTTTTTCGTTTCGGAAGTTTACGTTGGAACAGCAAAACTAAACATAACTGCATGTCGGCAAAAAATATTCGGGTGCATTTAATTATATTTGGACAAGAATGTTTTTGCACCCCAAAAAACTAACTTTCCCCTACGCCTATGAGCAACGATATAGCATTCTGGCATTGGCTTCCCATTCAACTTATTAGTGCTTCGTGCGCAATGAGTTCGTTGCGCGTGATCGAACAGCAGAAGCAGGAAGTTTCCGCAATGTAACAAACTGTTCATGACTTTATCGACTGCACTTTTTTATTGTAGTGTTGGCTTGCGACACGAAGTTAGTTAGAGAATTTGGTTAAAGTTAGCAATCACCAGTTTGTGGTGCTATACGCAGTCAGGGGCGTAGCCAGTACAAAGTTCCAGGGGGGGGGGGTGCGGCAAATCAGTATTATTGCACACGTCAGTGAGTTTGGCGGCACATATAGAGGGTGGTCTGGGGCGGCTCCCTAAAAAATGAAGAAAATACTTGAAAATTGCGCGTCGTGAAAGTACTTTCAGCTTAAATCAATAGTAAAACAGGAACAGAGGGTAAAAAGTTTATTTAAGTTTCATAAAATAAAACAGCTGAAAGAATAAATAGAATACGCCTGCAATGGTTAGTTCAGTGGAAGGCTTCAATTTGTTAATGAATACCTTTCGCACAAAATACAACACAGTACTTATCTAATGTTCATAATAGATCTAAAGTGTGCGTAAAAACGAACATTCGTCATTGCAGTAGGTTAAAACAGGTAAGCAAAACTTTTAACAACAAAATTGCATACCATGTGAATATGCCGTAAGTGAAAGTGGGTTGTGAGTTGTGAAAGTGGGTGTTTATAATCTGCAGGTCACTGTCGGTCTAAATATATAAATTGGAATCAAGAAAAATTTAGGCCTGGAGAATTGCTAGATTTGGACAAATTGAGAAAGGAATTTCATTGTGGTCTCTTTAGTCGCAAAATTTTCGAAATCGCTAAAGAACTTGCCGAAAAGGGACAATTCAAAGAAACCTTGATTTAGTAGTCAAAGATGTATCGCGGCCGGATTTGGCCTGTGGGCCGTACTTGGGACATCTTTATGTTAGTCGATTGCATATACAAAATATATACGGGGAGAGAGGTAATTACCCCCTTGCTTTCTCTTGACTACGCCCCTGTCCGCAGCAGAGGCAGGAAGCTGCAGTCAGGATATGTCGCAATATAGTGTACTGCAGACTTTTTAAGACAGAAATTGGCAGGTTATGAAACTGCAGGTGTTTTTTGTAACTGGGAAAGTAAAAACCAACAGCATTTCTTGAAACAGCAGCTTGGCAATGATCGTCGTTGATGATTAGACTCAAACCCAGTCAGCAAACCCGTTCTTTTTTACATTAACTCAACGTCTGCAGACGTTAATTAATCCAAAAGATTGATTTGCTGACTGGGTAGCGCTATAGTATAACATGGTGGTTTTGAATCTTCATCTTTGGACTGAATAAAGCCTTGATAGGTAATTTCTGGTAGTTTCGCATACTTGTAGTAGTATGCAGCCTGTCCAAAAACAAACTAAATTTCAAACTTAGCTTGCGTGGCAATTGCGTATTTAGATTTTAGAAGAGTAAGTTTGAAATAGGCAAAACATGAGCTTAAAACCATTGCAGTTGCTTCATGTCACACCTGATAATAGCTTGTTTAAACCTTTCAAGGTTTTGCCACCTTTTCGCGTTCATTGACCTTCTGGTACGCTTATATCGACAATTATAGTTAGTAGGCTATTATCTTGTTTGTTTCGGACGCGTCAATGTCGAAAAATGAAATGAATGAATGACTTGAACTCATTATGCTGCACCATGATCTGTGACCAAAACGTACAATCAAGACGTCATCAGCGAATATTATAATTTCAAACCGACACTTTGGTTTTTGGGAAAAGTGAAATGGTTAAAAATCCTTCTCATACTTTTTCTGCACGTTGAAAGAAAACTGTTTAGAAAAAATGTTCATATCAACTTTTTGCACGAAAACGATTAGGTAGAAAGGATGTGAAATTTTCGTACAAAATCAGCAAAACCTAACAGGGGTGCATTCCTAAAATTTTTTTTGGGGGGGCTCTAACACTTAGGCTAGCTGTGTTGTTATAGGCAAAGTATGTATAAGTAATCGGTGTAGGTTAGCCAACATTGTTTACCTTTTTTAAAAGGAAACACTGTTCAGTTTGTTTTTACTTCTGAACATCATGTCGAAAAACAACCCCTGCTAAAACATAGCTTGAAGTACAGAAAGAGCAACAAAACGTGAAAACGTGGTTGAATCCGATATGAAATTATAAGTTTTAAATTTGGCTTGGTTGCTACACTGCAATCTCCTTTGCTTTTTGTTTACTGCGTAGGCCTACACAGGCTACACTTAAAACTCGATTTGCATGAGCTAATTCCAATCTCTTAACTCAATTGCAAAGTTATTTGTATGAGCCAATCCTAAGCACACTTGCAAAAACATTGACTGCAATAGGAAAGTAAGGAAATGCAATTCTTGAAATGAGTGCTTGTGGTTGCAGATTTGCTAGTAAGAACCATCAAGCTGCCAATGTGACAGTTACACTAAAATCTCATTTAGTTATTTACGAACAGTTTAAAAAACTCCAATTACAGCAAAAGCATATTCCAAGTTGGTGCAAACGAGATTACACGAAGCAAATAGCCTGTCTGCCAGGTCTTTGGTTTTATGGGCTAAGTTATAAGCACCACGACAGTCCTTGATTTTAGCCAGCAAACAGTTTTTGCACAGATCTGAGTTCATTTAATGTGGGCAGCTTAGAATGCTTAACTTGAATATCCACAGCCGACCGATGAGTCTGCAACCACTTCTGAGTTGCCGCAGTGCCATTCCATAAATGAGGAGGTGGGCCATTGACGCTGATGAACAACAATGCTGAAACAAGTGATATGGTCAGCCGTGATCGTAGCTTATGTGTGATGACCAAGTTCATTTGTGAAAATCCACGTTCGGCTTCAGCAGAACTCATAGCAATCATGTTTAGTAGGCTACTACGTTCTTGAGCAACTTTATCGTATCTGGTATATGACAAGGATTGTCAACATACAATCGAAAATCGGAAATAGGAGTGATGACATGAAATCTCTCCTCCATTTTTCGTAATCTCTGCTCCTCTTCTTGCCATGGAACTTCGACTGCAGCAGGCCATAACTCCGGTACAATAATTTCCAAGCTCTTCACAGAATTTTCATTGTTGGTGTCCACCATCCTGCTTCCAATGTTGTCAACCAAAGCTTAAATAAACCGATTACGATCAAAAGAAGGGTAGTCTCTACGTCGAGCTTTGAACTGGCCCAGTGTTATGCCTTTAAACGAGTAGTTTTTTGTACTACCGGGACTTAAGTTAACAACTTCATCAAACGAATACTTTCCTTCTTGAATAGCTTCTTTTTATTTGAAATAGAGAATTAACAGTCCATTTGACATGACGATTTGCTACTACGAAGTTGATATTCCCAGTCTGGAGAGTTTCTGACAAAAGTGATAATTGCCGAAGACAATCTTTTAAAAGCGCCAGATCTTCTACGAATTCCTTGGTGGTCATTTTTATGGGACCTAATCAGGGAAAACGGCGATTGCTATCAACTTATGTTCGTGTTTTTTTGCAGTTCTGTTGTGAGAAAGCTGTTAAAGTGTTACTTGTTCAGTCGAGAAGTTGTTGTTCAGCCAGAAAAGCTGAAAAATGGAAGCTTGAATGAGCCCCCCCTGAGCCCCCCCTACATCAAGCCTTTTCGTATTTCGGGGGGCTGAGCCCCCCCCGAGCCCCCCCAGGAATGCAACCCTGGAACCTAATCAGCTAAAACTTACACACCTAAATAATCAAAAATCTCCGTCAAACCCACATTCCTCAGTGAAATGTTTTAATCTTTAGGTTTTTTAGCATATATTTGAAAACTTCAAACGTTGTTTTCTCAAAATGCCAAAATGTGACAACAACTTTTGCCGCAACGGCTTCAATTGTTCTAACAGCATTTTCAGCAACAGACAGCATTTTCAGCAACAGACAGCATTTCACCTACATATCGCAACAAATGAAGTGATAATACTTTTCCCTGTGTGGGTTACCTCACCAATAGCTAATAGTCAAAAGATGGTTTGTTGGCGTTTGTGACTGTTTTCTCTTTTTGTGAAATTTAGCATTTGTTTTTTAGCTTCTTGCAAAACAAGCACACCAATCTCTATCAGTCTCTCTAAAGGCGACTTTTTTGGTTTGTGTGAGCACTGAGGCGGTGATATGAGTTGAAGTGATACTGGAGTTAACTTGACAGAGATTATTATCTGCGTCTCATTCCCCGCCAACTCATGCGTATCGAAGCTGCGAGCCAGTTGTCTAGCTTTCAGTAACAAGGGATTATTTGCAGACTTTTAGTTGTAGCTGATCATTTTGCGTGAGTTTGGTTACTTGGTATTGACGAAAGATGGGAAATGAAGTTGCAAAGCCGGAGAAGGACAGCACCGGTGAGAACGGCATGTGTTTTTAAGTTTGTTTTTCTTTCTATGTTTTAGCAAATATGGTTTCTCCTTTCTTAAAAGCCTTAACAGCTGTTTCACCCTTGATGGGATTCTCAGAAAGATCTTATTTAAAAAGAATTATATTATCTTAGTTCTATTTGAATAAGAACCTTCTGAGGATTCTATCATTAGTTGTAGAAAGAAACCAAACGAAGGAATGTCAGTAAATATAACCAGTAAAATTTATAAATTTACCAAACTTCGCTGATTTCATTTATTCAGCCTGGATTTTCGTAGGTAGCAGCGACAGAGCGACTACATAATATACCGTAAAACCTCTATTTCACCGCCATGGCGCTCTATTTTTCAACTCTTGTTTAAAAGTGGCGTTCTATTAGAGGTCAGGTGACGTTCAATTAGAGGTTGGCGCTCTACTTTTCGACTAGCTGGTCAGAATTTTGAAATAAAGTTTATTAATGAAAAGAAAAAACACCAAACACATTTACCGGTATATACAGGTAATTTTTAGTTTAAAATTCGTTTGTTTTTAGTTTAAAATTGAAGCAACCTGTCAGGCCCCAGGATTGGCAACACGGCAAAGTGGTGTTCTATTGGAGGTGGCGTTCAATTAGAGGTGGCGCTCAAATAGAGGTTTTACGGGGGTATGCTTTAATTCGATCTGCTTTGGCAGTGAGAACTCTTTTTGTAGTTTTAGTCATAATTATTTATTGTACAAATTCTATTTTCATGAAGTTACTTGTACGTTGTACGTTGTATTGAATCCTATGACGTCTGAACAAAGGTTCTGATTGATTTTTCGTTTAGACTGATATAAGACAACGGATATTAATGCCTGACAGCAGGGGCTCCGGACACTTCCTGAGAGTGGGTGGGGGAGGGGGTAATTTAAGCAGGGACGGGAACGATGTTTTGACATCGACAGGGGGCTTCCCAGTCAGCAAGCACGTATGGGCCCCACATGGGGACCCATATGGGCCCCATGTGAGTTGCCTATATGGAGCCCGTACACATTGTGTCCGCGGGCATCACATTGAGCTAGTATGGGCTGCCCATATTCATTTATGGGTTGCTCACATTCAACCCACATATTAATGTGGGCTGCCAATATGTAACCCATAAATCTAAGACAGGCTGTCCATATGTAACCAATGAATCTAATATGGGCTGCCACACGCAACCCATAAATCTAATATGGGCTACCCATATGTAACCTATAAATCTAATACAGGCTGCCCATATAGTATCGACCTTTTTTTCCGGTCTCCTCAGTGCAGCGGGGACATGTCCCCACCATCTTTTTACATGCCCCGCCATCTTTTTACATTATTTTTATAACGTAATAGGGAAACTATTAATGTCACAATAAGTCAGACGTTTAAAACTTGGAAACCTTAGTTTAGTTAAACAAGAGGTTTTTGGGAAATTAAAACATTTGTACCTGAATCTTCATTCTGAAGAATCTTCGTCTCAAGCTGCATCAAAACTGAAACAGATTTGTCCAACAAGATGGCTCACATGTGCAGCTGCTGTAAAAGCAGTGCTTGGTAATTAAGTTATAAGTCAGTATTGGAAGTAGCTGTGAGTCAATTTGATTCAAATGTAGCAACGACTG
The DNA here is from genome assembly GCF_918807975.1 of Aplidium turbinatum. NCBI lineage: Eukaryota > Metazoa > Chordata > Ascidiacea > Aplousobranchia > Polyclinidae > Aplidium > Aplidium turbinatum. The sequence continues at coordinate 673,677 of NC_137488.1, forward strand.
CTAATTGGCTTTTGAAATCTTTTTCTTGTGGGTCGAGTGTGCTTGGGTTATTAGAGACATTGTCTGTCATTCAGTTACTGGAACGTTTTAACAAAGCCTTGCAAGGTTGCACGGTGACTGTGGCTGGCATGCTTGAAGGTGCTCAACTTTGTAGTGCTCCACTACAAACTCCACCATCTACGCAGTGAAGAAGAATTTCATCGTGTCTTTGTAAATGTTGAGAGGCTAATGGTAATGGAGGATTGCAACTTTGAGTCATTGTAACTGTCACGTCCCACAAAGATCCCAAATCGTCTTCAACATGGACATGGACATCGCCAGCCTCCTCAACTTCAAACACCGGAAACGAAATATCGGTCAGAGTATTTTGCAGTCATTGACAGCACACAGCAAAATCTTACTGACTATTTCAAGTCGACCGATCTTGAGCACCACAAAGTTCTACAAGAATCACTCTTTAGTGGAAAGCTACAATTACATGTGGTAGACGATTATCCTGAGTTCTCTGACACAGAATCCCTTGCACAAGAACTATGCTTCTTTCGAAAGCAGTAGGTGGTAGGCCTACAATGGAAAGTTGGTGGAAGATTTTCGAATGATATTCAAGAAGATGCCATCCGCTGTTTGGCAAATGTTTCGCAAGTGGAACTTTTTGTGCGACTTTTGCTCATATCACCAGCCAGCTCGTGTTCAGCTGAAAGTTCATTTTCAACTTTGCGACGTGTCAAAACTTCGTTACCATCGACCATGACACAGAAACGGCTAAATCATGCAATGGTCTGCCATGTGCACAACAAAGTTTTGAATTTAATCAACCTCCATGACCTCTCCAAAGACTTCGTTTTTTATTCGCCGGAGACTCGTTGCCAAGTGTTTGGACGTCTGCTGTCCAATGCTGACAATTAAAATATTTATACATCGCATTTAGACTTGTACCTACTGTATTTGTTTGTTTATCAGAACAGACCCCCGATCTTTCTAGCTCGCTTCGCTCGTCGCCCGTTCCTACCTTTCTAGTAAATGTCCCCACCACGGTGATGAACTGTTTTATTTTGGTCAACAACGAACGAGTACAAAATAATTGACACGGCGAGAAGAACACAATAAACATAGCCAGGTCAGAGACTTTAAAGAACCGGCCTGCCACGCCCCGCGGAAGCGGGGAGAGGCGTGATTATGGATGGCGATGCACCCGGAAGGGAAGTCCACCAGCTTAGGTCGCGGGGGCCAGGCTGGGGAGTCAGTTAGGCTAAAGATTTTGCAATGCAATACAACGAATACCAGTTTAAAGTTAAAACCTGACCAGCTGAAATAGGATTTGATTACCGACCACCCAACCCCAACCGAAAGATCCCTGGTGCCAGGCCCGTAACTAGCTTGGAGCACCAGGAGGGGCAAAAAGTATTCCAGAGAGGGCCCAACTTTTACCTTCCGTATCATGTACGAAAACGACGTTTGTACACAATATGGTATATCTACGCAAAAACATTAATCGCAATACAATCGTACATACAGCGTAATACAAACAAAAACGTTAATCGGCTGCAGCCGCTGCTCAATCATCGTTTTGTAAATAATTGTAGGCTACAATGTATAACCTACATTGCACCTCTTTTTGTCTAGTGCAGAATCAACAATCTCTTCAAGATCAATCTTGTTTTGTTTGTTTTTCATATCTTTATCCTGCATTGCGGGAAAGCGGACTTGAGCGCTATGCATCGGTGTACGCCTTCCGACGCACACCTGACCCACGCTGCAGCCGACGGCAATGTCTGTTTCTGGTTGTCTACTCTACTTATGACTTAAATTTGGTACTACCCATTACTCGAAATCGATCACTGGGTAGAAAAGTGCGAGTGGCTGGAGTCGAAAATGCAGGCTTTCGACTGTGAGCCCAACGCGCTAACCACTCGGCCACTGCTGCCGACAATCTTTTAAGGATAATATTGAGAATGTAGCCTATTTCACACCATCAGTGAAATATATCCTCGCCATCGCTATAGATAGGTTAGGTCCTACCTAACAGAAGGCGTTGGTGGACTTCACTGAGTCTATTAACAAAAACGTCCAGGTCTATTTTCTCGGTCATTTCCTTTTCAAACCCCAACAAGACCAAGTCCGCTTGTCTCGTCTGGAACATAGACCTGCGTGTAGGCTTGTCTATCTGAGATAAGACCGAGAAGCCACTTTCACACACCGCACTACTGGACCCGAATGATGCCATAGTAGCAGAAAGTTTATATAAAGCCTACATTCGGGAATGCCAGTCGTTGATTGTAAGTTACAGTTTTTTCAGTAGGCAAGTATTGGAATTTTGCAACTTCCACACGGTCATGTAGGAACTGTTTTGCGACTTGCAATTCCGCCTCTGATGGAATATCTATCTTCAGTTGCGAATATAGGCCTAGTGGAATGAGCGATTTACGGTCCAAGTAGTTTTCATGAAAGAGCACGAACAGATGTGTAAAACCATAAATTGTCAGCAAATCTGAGTTTCATCTCCAAAACAATGTCGTCTATCACAGCATACATCAGTAACTTTCTCAGATCCCTTTCCTCTTCCATTCCTACAGCAACTAGTAGGCTAGGCTAACTCTTCCATCACCAGGAAATCACAAATCACTAAGGCGTGTATTTGGCAGTCAACTTTCTGCACAGTATTCTGGAGACTGATCGGCTATCACACTGCTTAACTCAGTTGGAAACTGGTGTAGGCTACTTTGGATCTAACCAACAATAAATCTCGAGTCTGTCTAACACAACATTCGACCACACCATTAAACACACAATGTTTACAATTAAACAACACAAGAAAATCAGGTATAAATCTGAAAAGTTAGCTAACAGAGCTAATTAACATCCTTTTTTTCCAGGGGGGAGCAAACATTTTTGCAGGGGGGGCTTCTCCCCCCTGCGCCCCCCTAGTTACGGGCCTGCCTGGTGCTCTGTGACATTGCCAATGTCTAAATCTGACTGAAAACTTTGATACAGTGTAGGCCTAGGCCCTAGAGTTACAGTATCTACAGTAAAAAGCCGCAAGGACTCAACCTATGAAGACCAAAAGAAAAATAGCCAAACAAATACCAATCGGGAAACTAAAAAGGCCCAGTGGCCAAACAAAAATTGTCTGGCCAAACACTTCAAAAAAGTCAAATTTCTTAAATTTGGTCGTAAAAAAGCCAATCTGGCAACCCTGTCTACAGATAGTGATTTTTGTTTTGCGTGCAATTTCAAATCTGCATGCCTTGGTCGCCTTTGTGCCACAGTGTTGAAAAAGAGCGGCGAATAGGCAAATATTGTATTATCAACGCATGCTGAGCTCTCCTCAGCATGCAGAGTTGCCAGGGTCAGCAAAGTTGCCAAAGTTTGAAAACGAACAGTTGTTTCGAATATTGAAATTAAGAGAGCGAGGAGGTTCTGCTATTAACATTTTCAATTTCTACGCAGAACTTCGCTGTTCCTGAAAGATTTCTGGTTTCATCAGAATTGTAAGGCATGCAGTGCATGCCTTGTATGCATGGAAAATACGCCACTGTTATACAGCGTTTTAGGCGGCATGTTTCGCGCCGAAGGCGAACATTTTTGCTTTTCAGCACGATTTAAAATCGAAAAATTATTTCAACGAATCTGAAATCGCGAGCAAAAGCTGTTTAACATTGAGGTTTTTAGACAATTTTGACTGGAAGAGGGGACGTACGCAAAATCCCTCTCAGTATGCTTCCTTGGCTCAAGTCCTCCAAATTTTGCACTTCAGATGCTAAATAGTTAGATTTAAAAGGTCAAAAGCGTTAAGGTCAAACCGTTAATCTATAACTTAATTTACAATTAGGCTACGTGAATACACCACGAAAATCTGTGTCACTGCCACAACATCCACAGTGAAAAGGTCTAGAAGGCCTACATTCAACTCAGAAAAAAAAGAAGCTAAAATGCATTAACTTTTACAACAATTGAAAATAGGAAGACATCTTGATCGATACTACATGAAGGCCTACCATCTGCGCCGTATAAGAAACAACACTAAACAAAAAATGCCATAACACCCGGTCACCCAGGTAATACCTTGTGCCAAAATTTCACAAAAACTACAAAGAAATAACATGATAAACGAACACCTCTATTCAAACAAAACACTGTGTGCAATCTGCTTTTATTCTAAGCAGAACAGTCAGAAGTCCCCAAACACTTTAAATCTTTGTACATTGTTGAAAACAAATTCTTTGCAGATTTCATCTACACTTAGTTCATCTAAATACACTTGATGGGCATGGCACATGGCAATTGACAATTTATCGAAACACATGGAATTGAGTCTTAAAGCAGTCATTGTGCTTCGGAGCCATGTTTTTAAGCGAAATAGCGAGCTAAACGATCTTTCAGCTTTTGCAGAAGAAGGGCCATTGACCAATAGCAATCTTACAAGTTTTTCCACACTGGTATACAACTTTTTTATAATAGGTTTAAGTCCCATTAACTTGTTTCGAACATCGCACACATACTTGATCTGCCCAAATTTCTGATAAAAGTGGCTTAAATCTTGGCCCAAAATTTTCACGTCTAAGCCATATTGTTCCAACGCTGTAACAGCACTGTCGTTGACGGTGCCAGATACTAAAACTTCTTCAAGCATTTGGTGAGTTTTAATTTCTTCGCCATTGAAGCGGTGGGTGAGGCCTTGCACTATGCTGTCAATAGATGCACAGAACTGCCTTCTGTAATGAGAAGCGAGGTCATGGGAAACACGACTTTGCTCACAGCGCTTTCTTGAAATTTATATTTTAGCTAAGCCTAAGCTATCCACTTACTGCTGAAATTCCTTGTATAACTGCATAAATAGTTCTTCATTTTTAAGACTCTGGTAATTAACTTTTGAGTTTTCAACCAGCTTCATCATGTCGCTGATGGTATAAGACTTGGTCTGCAATAGGCCAGTTATCTTTTCAAGTGGTTTGAATAAAACTTGGCAAAGCTGCAATGCAAAGCATAGTATTTATTGCCTTGCAATAATTGGGAATAAAGGCCTAATGCTTTCGCATTGCTGAAATTTTGAAGTGTGTTTAGCAAGGCTTCGTAGTTTGACAACACTGAAGAAATGGCCGGTACACGTTCCAGCAATCTTGTTTGGCCCAAAGTGTGCAAGATATGGTGGGACTCCTCCTGCAGGGCGATTTTGAACTTGCCAGACTAATTTTGAAAAATATTAGCACCTGAACAATTCCCATAGCAGTATGTACTGTAAGTCTCTATTGCATTCAGAAGTAATGGCAGCCTGAGCAATTACCCCCCGGCCCCCCTCTAACGAGCCCATGCCTGACAGCCATAGCCAACTATTGTCTTGAACGTAGTGTGGGTAAATTGATTTAAACCGCTAAGCATCAGAAGTCAACGTATCTAGCAAATGGCAGTGGCCTAAATGTCTTGATTCTATCAAATTTGAAACCAATTTCCTGCTGTGTGGACATGTTTTGCTCACTGCCGTTTGGATACTACAATAACCTAGGATAAATAATAACCTAGTGGCACCGGGGATTGCTTTCATTCAATAGCACGGAAGATGAAGACAGTTTAGTTTTTAAAACGTTTGCTGAACATGAGTTTGGTATCTACATTTTGGGCTCTTTATTTTTAATTAGATTGACAAGGCGTTCCAACCATTTTTGTTTTTGTAACTTCTAATCTTAGTACTGTTAGAAACATTTCTGTTATAGCTGCGACAGTTTTCACTAACTGCTCTCTATTCAGCGGTACCTAGTGAATGGAATAATTCGCAGACAGCAAAACCAGTACTTCAACAATTAGAAACTTCACTCTGTCAATTTCGGTAACCAGGCCTGCGTCAATGGTTCAAAGTGTTTACAAATATACGGAACTGCCAGATTTAAGTTCTCAAAGAGTCCGAGAGAGAAAATTCAATCAACCAACTAACAAAAAACATTTTTCTGCGTCGAAACACTGACTAAAAGTTATCGCTCGGGAAAGTTTTTATCGACCTATAAATTGAGAAAAAAAATTGACGTTATGGTTCAAAAAAAAAATATTTTATTGACCTAACAAAAATTTGACTCAGTGAACATTGTTTTATTGTGTTTTATATTTGAAAGAAGGCTGCATCAACTGAACAGGAATTCAAATCAACAAATAAACATTGAAATCCACAACTAACTCCATAATGAACACCACGTACCAAGAACAAGAGTTCAAATGTCACATAATGTTTCACATTTTCGGTGTTAAAGTTTCTGTCGGTCATAAGTTTGAGAAGCCTCAAAAAACTTCTTTCTACAAAAGTAGATGTGCGCTGACAGTGTTGGAGTAAACTGCACGCAGTTGGTGAAATATGTGGGTTTTTCTTGATCTTTATTCTGGAAGTGCATAGTTTTACATTCTTTATTAACTTTAGCCGGTAGCGCCGCAAGTATCTTCTTCAAAGTTACGTCATTGCGTTGCTTGCACCGCTTCATTTTGTTTGAGCACAACAGATTTGCACAATCGGTTAACGTCACATAGCCACCTGTACGTCACATAGCCACCTGTACCTGAAGAATTAGCACAAGTTGAGATTGCTAGCTTGAACAAGAAGTTGTAAAAGTATCAGTTTTTTTTTTCAAAATTTAAAAGAAAACATTTGAACTGGACCGTGAATTATATAAAATTGAATTTATTGATCTATCAAATTAAGATTTCGAAACCTACTTCTTATGTCCAGAACAAGTTGAGAGAATAATTTAGGTCTGGTACCAATGAAATTCTCTGGCCCACAAGACAGTTCTAAGAAAAACACGTGTTATCCAAAGAATACTTGGTGGTATTTCAAGTTTCCGGGCCCCTCGTAAAGGTTACCGGCCCCTAGCATCACCCCGGACTCGGGTCCAACAATACCCCCTGGACCCCTATCAACGTTACTGTTCAGAAATGTTACTTAAAATCACACCGCGATAACTTAATAAAAAAGACTTTACTTTATTTACGTTACTTATCCCAGTTATCACAAAAGAACGCAACAAAATCTTCTGTAAACTGGAAGTGACCAATACAGGACCAATGGCCAATTTTGCAGACCAATACAAGGCAATTTGTCAACATTACTGAGGCAAAGCCCCATGTGCTTGAATATGTACTTCTTTGAAACTAAAGTTTTACATTGTCTTTCTACGTACTGTGTTGTCAATGACATCCTTTGGGACATATTTGTTGCAAGCTCAGAGGAATTGTCCTGGCTTCAACTGCGTTAATGACAACTTGGCCAAAACGTAATCAATGTGCTAAAAGCATGCTGGCAGCTTGGGCAATAAATTGCCTTAGGCTTACCTTAACTGACAAACTATGAAGCAGTAAGCTTGCCTGAATTAGTGGTTGGTTCTTTTAACTGTAATTACGCGCTTGTTAAACTCAATTGGCCCTGTGTGCAACTATCACCTTGTAAAAGTATACTGTTACGTCATAACTGACTCCAGGGAATATAATTGTCGAACTGAAACAACAACTGCATTCGCCATGTAGGCTACTGAGCTGACGAAGGTACTGTAATTGGTTGAAGAAAAAGATATATTTCCGCCGTAAGCAATCTGAGTTCATGCGTGCCTTCCTCAAAGAACTCAGTGTGGTTTGAAGATGTTGTAGGCCTACGTTGGGGTTTGACGTAGCGGTGGAGGTGTCAGAAAGTGTGTTAAGAAGTAAACCCATGAAGAAAAATCAGAAGATTTAATAGTTTAATTAAGAAGTATTCCTTTAACAGTAGGCTACGGTTTCATAAGTATTTTGAAGCATTTTTTTTTTAAAATTGCGATTATCTCAGTACTTGTATCCAACAAAATACTTTGCATTGCATTGCACATAGCTCACCGCTTCGACGGTTTGAGCACTTTGGACAAGATGGGTGAAAGTATCCAAATGTGGTTCCTTGCGTACCACACATGGAAAAATCACCACGCTGCATTAACTTATATAGTAATAAGGCGTTCTCACCTAGCGTGCGATTTACTGCAAGTGAGGAGACTTTAATGTCGAAACAGTGACGTCCTGTCTGCAGTTATCCAACAAAATAAATACTTTTCCAGTGTTAAATAGCAACACTGTGTGATAAACGTTTAGTTCGGACTAGCGGCTGGCAACCTTTGACTCGACCATGCCGCAGTCCTGGTTCTTGTGACTGAAGAGACAGCGAACTTGTTTGTAGGTGAATCATAATAATGCTCGTTTTGCTTAAAGTGAATCATATCAGTACCAATTGTATCATGCTCGATGGCATGGGCACTTGCTTTGTCCTTGAAAACGTATTTATGTATTCGTCCAATTTATGGGCCGAACTTGCCTCTTCAGGAAAGCATTTGCTCTCATTCTGACTCTGGAAAAATGACAAAATGTTTTCGACATTATGGAAAAACTTTGACTTTGTTTTGGAAATTTAAAACCGTTTGAAGCAGGGCCATGTTAACCGCCTCCTGGCCGGTTGCCAAAAACAGGGAGCTGTGGTAAATTTAATCGAAAGGTTAACCACATATTTTCAATTAAACATCCTTCAGCGTGACGTATTTGAATAATTCATCAACTGATGAGTTACTGCAGGAAAAGACGACGGCATCACAGCACTGGTCATGTGCCGGTCGTGATATAATAACTGGGAGTACCTTCCAACTAACCTAGATCGGAATCTATGCAATTGCTAACATAATGGAGTCAATCAATTGTTCACTAGCATAGAAAGTAGACAACAGCCCTAATTGAGGGTTTTTTTTTGGTCGTATTCAGGCTTACACCCGGTGGTTGAAGATTTAGATTAAGTGGACGGGAAAGCAAGGAAGCCAATCTTCGTGTCCACCTTCAGGCATGCCTTTAAGTGTCCTTGAATTGAGGGTTAATGACCACAATCGGGATGGAAAATAAGTGGCTTCCCTTGCCCCATCCTGTGAGTAACATTTGCTTTCAATCAGATCAGAAACGAAACTTGTCAACCAAGAGGCTCCACCCGGACGGCACAGCTGCAGGGGGCAATGGACAAGTTCAAACGCCCCCACCATCCTGCAGCTCAACATTGAAGGCTACACAATAAGCAAGATCAAAGTTGTGGAGCAGCTTGTCCATACCAACCGGGCACTCGTCATCCTCTTCCAAGAGACCCACTGCACCTTCAGATAAGCTAGCTATTCCAAACTACACGCTAGCCGGATCTACCTTAAGCAGGAAGCACGGCATTTCCACGTTTGTGCATGAGAGCCTGAAGTGGACCTTTGTCGATCAATCTCCAGCTGATACCAAGATTAAGTGGGCTTGCATATGTATCTCAGACTACAACATGGTCAATACCTACAAGCCCCACCCTCGCGAATGTTACCATCATTCCTTCCAACGTTCCCCTCTCCCAGTCTCTACACTGGCGATTTCATTTGCCAACACAATGACTGGGGCTACAGCAACGGGTAATTGCTGGCTGACTGGGATTGTACAAACCATCTTGTTCTTCTATTCAACTACTCAAAGAAGCTAGCCAGTTTCCACTTTGATCGCTGGGGAACAGGGAAAAACCCTGACTTGGCCTTCGCCAGTGTCGACAACTCTCTACCAGACAGACGTGTGCTTGAGAAGTTCCCGCGGTCCCAACACCGGCCGTCCTTCATCAGTACCCCAAAGTGAGATGTCTTGTACATCAGCTTTGTTGATAAGAAGTTGAGCGCCTGGCACGAATGGGTGTCATGATTTCAGTCGACGGGGGTGCTCGTTTGGAAGAGCAGAGATCCTGTCGTCAATGAAGCTGATGGACAAAACATCTTTGCGGCTAATTGGGAAGGCCATAAATGGAACTCTCAATGGAAGCCAAACACCACCAGACTCCATTCGTTCATCCCCGATGCCGACACTCGTCCCACCGGCCTGACCCTACAAAGACATGCGTGGGTGCGCCTCAATCGTCTCCGTACGGGCGTCGGGCTTTTCCGCTCAACCATGTACCAATGGAGAATGGCTTCTTTCACTACTTGTGAATGTGGTGCTGTGGAACAGACCGCAGACCACATCATCAACAATTGCAACATCTTCAAGCCACCTAACTGAGGGGAAGGTCTGCGTGTCTTGGATGATTAAACAAAAGACTGGCTGCTCTCTAGCAGGCTTCCAGCTCAGTCCGAGAACATCGTGAATCAGGGTTGGTGCAATGATAAGCCCTCGCCCCAGAGGCTCACACGACGATGACGACCACAATCGTACGTTTGACTAAATTATTTTTACTGCGTTTCAAATGTCTCCATCCTTTTATGTCTCCATTATACTTTGCTTGGTTAGAGCAAACATATTGTTACGAACTTAAAGTAAATATCAAGCTGCTGTTCTTAGAAGTTTTCGTATATTAATTTGAAAAATATTGAGATTGTTTATTTTGTGCTATTCAACTATTCAGAAAATTGATGTTTAAGTCAAGCTATTAGCAGCTTATTCCTGAAATTTGACATTGAACATCTGCGTTGTTATCGTGCTTTGCTCACTCATCTGCTTTGCTCACTCATAAATATACAGACTAATTATTTGCGAAACGAAAAAGAAGTTATGCCCAAGCGATTTTGGGTCATAGGTAAGTTTTAGTTGTTCAGATTTTCCGGATTTTCATGAAAAAAGCTGTCGATCTCGTGAAAAAAAGGAATTATTGCATATATTCACTTGATGATGGCTAGACTGATTTTAAAGAAAAAATAGCAAAGAGAAAGTAGATCCATGCTCTCTGCTCATTTATTTATTTTTCAGGAAGTCACTGTATAGAAAATTCAAAGCATTTATTATTTAGCCCCGGGCCTGAACGAAGTTTTATGATGAGAAGTGACCAAAATGAAAATATGTGGGGTTATATGAGCAATATGTGGGGTAATATGAGCAATATGTGGGGTAATATGAGCAATATGTGGGGTTATATGAGCAATGTGTGGGGTTATATGAGCAATGTGTGGGGTAATATGAGCAATATGTGGGGTTATATGAGCAATATGTGGGGTTATATGAGCAATATGTGGGGTAATATGAGCAATATGTGGGGTAATATGAGCAATATGTGGGGTTATATGAGCAATATGTGGGGTTATATGAGCAATATGTGGGGTAACTGGGGTTATATGAGCAATATGTGGGGTAATATGAGCAATATGTGGGGTTATATGAGCAATATATGGGGTTATATGAGCAATATGTGAGGTTATATTATGAGCACTATGTGGACAGGAACCCACATTTGTGACCAGAATGAAAGCTCGTTCTGCTTCAACTGATATCGAAATGAGCACGAAGGCGAGTCATTGCATACCATTTGAAAGCATTGCATACCATTTGAAGGCATTGCATGCCATGTGAAGTCATTGCATACTATTTGAAGGAATCGCATACCATTTGAAGGCATCGCATGCCATTTGAAGTCATTGCATACCATTTGAGGGCATTGCACACTATTTGAAGGCATTGCATACCATTTGAAGGAATTGTATATCATTTGAGGGCATTGCATATCATTTGAACGCATTGTATACCATTTGAAAGCATTGTATATCATTTGAAGGCATTGCATACCATTTGAAGGCATCGCATGGCCATTTGAAGGCATTGCATACCATTTGAAGGCATTGCATACCATTTGAAGGCATTGTATATTAGGGTGGGTCGATTTTCATATAAAATTGTCGGATTGTTGCATAAATCGGTATTTAGGTGAGGCTTGCCATACTAAATAAAGTGTTAAAATTTCAATGTGATGGTGTGCTCCTAACCACTTACCCCAGGTGGTATGGAAAAATACAATTTTCTACTTCACTGTAAATTATATTCAGTAGGTAAGGTACAGTGAAAACGAAACATAATTGAAATGTAATGAGTTAAAGCCAAACCTGGATGTTAAACTAAACAACACAGTCTTTCTTTGATTCAAATATAGGCCGCTGCTTCCTTGCATCTAAGATAGAATAAATCATAGAGTTCCTTTTCTCCGTTCTGACAGTTTTGAGGCTGACCTCAGCGACTACACGAATCATTCTATCAACGGCTTGAGTCTGTGGTGTGTATGACGACTTTACTGGGACTCACTTTATTGCATCCCAAAGTTCCTTTCTTAGATGATAATAATGGTGGTTCAGCAACGTCAATCTGTGTCCACTCGATCGTATCAATATAAACAATTGCATTAAGATTAACTTGATCAGCAGGGCGATGAAATCTTCATATTATTGTAAATGAAAGCTTTCGTGCTTTCAGAATTCGCCTAACAGCTACTTCACGAATGGCAGGTCTATTGTCATGAAATATGGCATATAGCAAGTTTTCTGGGTGAGCTGCATAAGAATTTTGCTTGATCGATTTGTCGATGACAGACTGCACTTCTACTGGCTCAAGTCTACGACTGAGTTGTATCTTAAGGAAAAGTAGCCTACTGCTGGAGCATCGCTGATATCTGTGGCCATCTTAGTGCAAACCATACAGGCCCATATCGGCCTACAGTTGCAATGAATCGTGTCAATGTCTTAACAGCTTCTGGTGGATGGGTTTGACTAACATAATAGCGGCACATTCGATTTGCTCCTGTGAATAATTATACTGTATTTCCCAGGATCTTTGTGTAAGAGTGTTTCAGAGCATTCCTCAGAACTGATTGCATGGCAGATTTCCAAAAGGTACATCTGGTCTGTGCTTAGATTTGAATTGTCCAATTTTGGCAAATGGGAAGTTTCAATTTTATCAAACAATGCGATCTCCACGGATATAAGGTGGACCACAGAATATCGCCAATTTCACCAATGAATGTTTCTGGACCAGATGTCTTTCCAAATAATCCAAATAGATGCTGCAATGGTTGATGGGCAGCATAGGCCAATATATATTCCACTGAACTTCATAATGAATAATGGATATGATCTTCTATTCTAGCAATTACTCCATTACGATGCCCAGTGTTCACTGCTGTCCCGTCACAAACTGTTATTCGAATTCCATCCATGTTCATATTCTCGTCGATCATACATTTTAAAATGTCAACTGAACGACCACTTGGTTTTGTGACATGAGAGATGTAGATGTCACCAGGTTGTGTCAGTAAAACGTAATGGTATTCTTTTATTTTTCTCCTGTGGTGGTAGTCATCAAAGACATATGATTCATCCTTTCTCCCATCGAAATAGAGCGATATAAAATTATTGACGACATGTTGGGTTGGTTTCAATCCAGTACGCCTCTTGACTAGGCTATGTCTCACTTCCCGTGGGTCAATAATGATGTCTGTGGAGAAGTCTTTTCCTAACACATCCTGCAAAGTGGCAGTGGCAATAGCAGCAATTGTTTCGTCAGAAACCATCTTTTGATCGGCTTCCCTTGCAACACAAGGGATTGGGATGGTTTTGTAGGCACTAATTGTTGAGACACTTTTCAAGAAACTCGGATTATTATCGGATGAATAAGATAAAGAGTCAGTTTCACAAAGTTTTTTTGTGGCGTGTTAAACCGCACAACTATTAGAAGTTCGCTCACTGCGCAGGATTGCCGGATTGGGCGAAAAAATGAGATAAGCATACGAAGCCGAGCAACGTTATCAAGTTTAACATATTGAAGATTATTTATTTACAAAAAACACAAAACTACGCAACAATTAATATCGAACGTTTTCGACATCACAAGAGGTCCTCTTCAGGAATAATATACATAACTTAACTACATCTGAATAAAATACAATGGTTAACTAAATCTATAAACAGGAAAAGACAAAACTGTGCAGTACTTCTGACTAGCTCAAACTCAACGATAGGCTCCACGAGAATCAAAGGTAACTGCATCAAAAAGCGTTAAACAGATCACATGATGCCTTTCTACCATATCATGTGATCTGTTTAACGCTTTTTGATGCAGTTACCTTTGATTCTCGTGGAGCCTATCGTTGAGTTTGAGCTAGTCAGAAGTACTGCACAGTTTTGTCTTTTCCTGTTTATAGATTTAGTTAACCATTGTATTTTATTCAGATGTAGTTAAGTTATGTATATTATTCCTGAAGAGGACATCTTGTGATGTCGAAAACGTTCGATATTAATTGTTGCGTAGTTTTGTGTTTTTTGTAAATAAATAATCTTCAATATGTTAAACTTGATAACGTTGCTCGGCTTCGTATGCCTATGGTTCAACAAGACAAACTCTCTACCGAAGCTGTAAAATGAGATAAAATGACAAAAATTTCCGCAACTTTTTGCCCAATCTGGCAACCCTGTTACAGAAACAGAGGGTCATTGGGGTAATGGGTTGCTGTGCACAAAACGATTTTAAACTTTGAGGAAATGTTTAGAAAGTAAAGCCGCACCTATGTTCAAATTTATATGATAAATGGAGAAATCGACCCACCCTATTGTATATCATTTGAAGGCATTGCATACCATTTGAAGGCATTGCATACCATTTGAAGGAATTGTATATCATTTGAAGGCAATGCATACCATTTGAAGGCATTGCATACTATTTGAAGGCATTGCATACCATTTGAAGGCATTGCATACTATTTGAAGGCATTGCACACTATTTGAAGGCATTGCATACTATTTGAAGGCATTGCATACTATTTGAAGGCATTGAATACCATTTGGAAATACTGGGAATTTTTGTGCGTAAAACCGAGGAACAAGAAATCTAAAAAAGTAGCTATATTCCAGGAACCGAGACCTCGGCATTCAGCAATAATGTAGCAATAAGCACCAAAGCAATTTTGTTCTCAATACATACTGTAATTAGTTGTTGAAACGTATACTTTAAAGGTGTAAGTACTGTATCAATGTATTGATTACTACAAAAACAATCTAGTCATAAGCCAAACGCCATATTCTGGACATCAAATACTGTACTAATACTGTAAATTATATAATTATAGACATGACACAATGATTGGTGAGAATCTGTGGATTGCTATTTTTGGGAGCGCGTCAAAGTGCCCGATACCTTCAAACAGCTTTTTAAAATCTCGTTTTTCCTCTTATTGTTTTTGCGATGGAAACATGACAGAGGCACCCATTTTGTGAACCAGTGCTTTAGAACATCACACTAACAACAGAAGCTTAATGCTTTGATGATTGGCATCTAAATTTTTGATTTAATTTAACAGCATTTTGGAGAAATTTTCTACTAATTTTTATGTTATAGCCTACCTATGCCTAATGTCGGAAGAGTTGTTAAATGTTAATTGATAATCTTTTGTAATGAAGATTCTGCAAAGGAAGAAGAAGTAGCTGAGTTTTTGGACGAGCATCCAAACTTCCTGGGGCAATATGTGGACAGAAACCCACATTTGTTGGATGATTATGTCGTGCACAACGTCGACGAAGCTACGGTTCGTGGTTGGCTTGATAAAGTAGAAGGTCCCCCTCCAAGTAAGTCCTCGTTTGTTATAACTGCAACAGCAATGACCCTTTTATTGTTTAGCGGTAAATAAGTCATCCGAAAATGCGTCTTCTCAACTAAAACGAACATTAATTACACAACAGTTGGTGAAATTGTGACCAACTTCAAAGGTGCCGCCTGCAACGTCAAGTCTTGCAATCTCAAATTGCTCTGGTTAGGGATACAATTGTAGTTGATGCAGTTGTAGTTAATACATTTGTAGTTGATACATTTGTAGTTGATGCATTTGTAATTGATACATTTGTAGTTGATACATTTGTAGTTGATGCATTTGTAGTTGATACATTTGTAGTTGATGCGTTTGTAGTTGATACATTTGTAGTTGCTACATTTGTAGTTGCTACATTTGTAGTTGATACATTTGTAGTTGATACATTTGTAGTTGCTACATTTGTAGTTGATACATTTGTAGTTGATACATTTGTAGTTGATACAATTGTAGTTGATACATTTGTAGTTGATACATTTGTAGTTAATAAATTTGTAGTTAAGTTGCTGTAGTAAAATGCAGGTAACACTAAGTTTGAACTTCAACTTTGCTTTCTTGCAAATATTTTCAGATTTCTTATGTGGGCTTAAGTTAAGCCGAAAGCGCTCAATAGTTAAAATTATTTGTAAATATGTAAAATATATTTTATAATGCTCAAGCCTGTTGTGTTGTTATGCCTTGCCTGTGTGAGGTACAAAACAGCAAACTCTCTGCCGAAACTGCAAAGTTGCAGTTTGGTTTCACAATTCACATGCTAACCACTTCACCATAACAAATTCAAAAATTAGAAGCTTTGTTACCAATGAATGTTCTATTTTAGGTGAGGCTCTGCAAACTCTTCGTATTGACTACATGAAGGATAAAAACTGCATTTCCCACAACACTGAAAAGTACGACCATAAAAATCTTGTAATCAGAAGAGCCGCCACTTTCGACCTCGATGTTTACTTCAAGAACAGAGCTTTTATCCCGGCCAAGGACAACATCGTGTTGGAGTTCAGCGTTGGTGAGACGCCACAGCTCTGTGCTCATTTGTTCCGTTTAACATACAAGGGAGGCATCACATGCTGTTTGCCTATCATTCCTACCTGATGTCGCTTTAACCAACTTATCGTAACTTAATTTTTCATATTTCAGTGTAAGCGCGTTCAAAACTAAAACCCACAGGACCCAGGCCAGGAGTGATTTTAGGAGCCCGTAATTATTCTAAGAGACCCGGAGACTTGGAGAAACCACAGCGAATTAACTGGATACAATATCTTTATCTTAGAAATGTCTTGATTTGTGGCCTCGAATATCTCATTGGTGCAGGGCCCAAATTGTCCTCTCAGCGGCTAGAGATGCAGCGAACCCAAAATTTTTATCCGCACACCGCACCGCAACTGACTCATCTATCTGCGCACCACACACCGCAATTTATCTGGAACTTTGACACTGCACCGCACCGCACACCGCAAATTACAAAAATTTAAAAAAATATTTTAACGCGTTATTTTTTTTAGAAAGTCTATTGTAGCAAAAAGCACCCATGGCATATAACTGGTAACCTATCAGTATAGTTGTGCACTAATTGGCTAGGCTAACCAGATCATATTCTCTTATCAGCAATGCATCTAAGTTTTAAGACATAATACAAACTAAGACAAATAGAATGTTCCTGGATCCAGTATCAGGACTGTTGAGCACTTTTTGTAAGCAATAATGCAATTTTAATGTCAGTAGCTATATGAACTACACACACAAGAGTAAAACTTATAGCCTGAACTCACTGGGCTAACTGTTATAGTAACTAATGCGGTAGTTGCGCTAGGCCTAGCCCTATAGCCTGGTAACTGGGAGCTGAGCTTATCAGCTAGGCTATTAACCAAAAACATTCGTACAGCTTCCCTGACAAGCCAGCCCCAAAACCCCGTCAACTGCAAGCCATTTGCAATTTGCATTTGCATAGCTTTCCAGCTTAGGGTTTCCAAAGGAAAAAAAACTGATCCGTGTTTCCAATTTAAACTTGAAGTTTTATAACTGATTTTCTTAAAAAGTTGAAAGTTTACGTTTACGAAAGTTTAATTTCTTGAAAGTTTACGCGGCAAGCGGCGCGGCTTTGTCATTTCAACCTCCCACACGCGGCGAAAAAGTCAAAAGCGGCCGCGTACGCGGCGCGGCTTGCATCACTATCAGCGGCCCTGTTACTGCATACAATGCAACAAAGACGTTTAATTGACGAGATCATCTTACATGTTGTGTTGAAGGTGTTGCATCACTGCAATTATTACCGAAATTAAACTGAAAGATTTTTGCATTTCAGGAGAGAAACCAACAGTGGCAAATGGGACAAAGTTTAGAATGCAAGTCCGGGATTCCATGCAAAGCAGCAAATGGACCTGCATGATGCAGAAGAACGATGAAGAGGCCAAAAAAGTCAGTGTCCAGATTAACATTCCCGCGGACGCTATCATCGGCCGATACAATGTGGTCGTGGAGGTGGCCAGTCGGCTTGCGGACGGCCCGAGGGTGAACAGGACCACCAAGCCTGACATAATTGTTTTGTTCAATCCCTTTGCTCCAGGTGAAGTATTTTTAGCAGTATTTATTAGCGTACTTTCCCACATAGCACGTCATTCTTTGCTCCTTCAGCGGATGGTTACTCCAATAGCGGTGAAAGGGACTACCTGCTTTCCAAAGCAAAACACTTTTGTAACAGAGGCGTGGTCAGGATAAGCACGCTACTGCAAAGGCTCAAAAGCCGAAACAGCGCTATCTACTGGTAATTCTTTCCACGGCCAACTGCAGCTTTGCACATCTCGTTGATTTTGGCTGGTTAGAAGTTAAAAGTTTGGCTGGTAAAACAGGTTAAAATGTATTTCATCCGAATCGAGATACTTGGGCAATTAGACGATTTTCTTAAATTGTACTTTACACTACTACATTGTACTTCTCACAACACCTTTTTGAACTGTATTCGTTATTCACGTCAATTATCTTGTTTTCTGAAGTTGTTCATCATTTTAGTTAACACACTTTGTACGAAAATAAATTACATTCACAACAAACGATATACAAACATCCCAAAGAATTGGACAATCTGACAAGACCTTGAATGATTTATGACATGCACGTCAGACGTGTGACTGGTGCCCCCACATCAATACTTTTCTGATTACTTTTTTTGGTGGTGAGGTTCCACTCAAATAACAAAAATATGAAGTTTCAGCCAAAATAGTTAATGTTTAGGACCACCTCATCCCAATTAAAATAACTAAATTGGAGCCTATACGTCATACACTATATCTATATAGCCTACTATATCACTATATCGTCCCCATATACAATCGTGCAAGAATACCGATTATAGCCAATAATAAAATGATACAGTATAGTGAAACTGTATGAGGATATGCAAAGCTTGTTGAAAATACCAGTAAAAAGACGCGATTCAGGAAAACCTAAAGAAAGGATTGACAATTACAAAGAATCTTTGGAAAAAACGATGCCATTCTGGCTTAAAAAATGCTCAGGAAACACTCCGAAATGATGAGGAGAGACAATTTCTTATATCAATGCAGACAGACAGATTGGCAGTCATGGCTGGTGTTGACAAAAATCTTAACGAAATAGAGAAAAATGCAGCAGAAAGACGGAATACGGCACAAAAACGAGTGAACATTGAAGCAACCTGGAGTATGCTGGAAAAAGATACAAGTTTACAACAAGAACATTTTAATGAACCCAATAAAAAGGAAGAATTTTTACCTAAACCTTCACAAAGAAAACATCGCCGTTTGAAGAAAACAGGTTAGTAATTTTCAGAGATGTACGTATACGCCGCAAATTCTACGCCACAGACATGCGGCGTAGACTTTTTGTTTACGCTAACGCTTGCGGCCACATTTTTTTGGATAGTTTGCGCTTGAGGCTACGCCGTAAAGTTTTCCCGGTATTTTAGCGCATAGCGTCAACGCATACTTTTTAATGTATTTTTTTTTGCTACAACACGCCAATACCTTCCAGCGCTGCAGTTGAAAGAATGTTTTCAATGGGCAAAGACTTATTGGAACCAAAACACAGCAAAATGTCAGATGAACACTTTCAGATGCTTGTGTTTCTTCGTGGAAATTTAAAATAAAACTTGTTTGTTTCGAGTGGTTTATACCGTGTAAATGTTTGGCACCTAACAAACAAAATTAGTTTACGCAAGTGTATGCGCTGACGCCGCCAACTTTTTTTACAAGTTACGTTGACGCATACGGCGTATAGTTTTTCGAACGTTTGCGTTTACGCTGACGGCGTCAATATTTTTTGTATGCGCGTACATCACTGGTAATTTTAATGAATCAGCTCATTTACTGCTGTAAATAGAAAATGAATGTAATTTAGTAATATGCCTAAATGATATTGATGATAGACTTCCAGTTCTATAGTGTCTTGTAAGCAGCTTGTGCATTTAATTTTTTCAGTGATAAAGCTATCTGTAACGCCTGTATTCATATATGTGTTGTTTTTTTTCAGGACAAGGTGGCATAAAACTGCTGTGTGTTCCCAGTTTGCCGAGGCACAGTAGGCTACTGACCGAACTAGGAAGTTGATTGCGGATGCAACATGTAGTCTACTGGACCAATGGAAATGCACGGATTGTATTAAGTACATGGTTTTTGACACAACTTCTGTAAATACTGGGCATTTAACTGTTGACTGTATTTCCATTCAGGAAAAGCTTAGGCTAATTGGCAATTTCTTTGGTGTGCATGTCGTCACCGCATTGGGGAAGTTGTATTAAGCCACATATGGACTGATTTAAAAATTGAAATATCAAAGAGTCCTGAAATTTCGGTATTCGAAAGATTTAGAGAAAACTTTCCATCATTAACAGCCGGTGACTCAACTAACTTTAGTTATGCTCCACGAGACGAACGATCTCCTCAGATCAATCAATTATGCAACAAGATACTTCAAAGCAAACCTTCACTAAGAAGTATTGGAACTAGTGCTTTTGTATCTGGATGGTGGAAATACGTACGCAATATACCATCCAAAGTCCTGGTGCCCTCCATAAGGCACGTTGGATTCGTAAAATTGTTTATTGTTTAAAAATGATCATTTTAGAGGAGAAAATTATCACGGAGTTGCGGAAAGGAGCAATATTTGCAAGTCGTCAAGTTGAAAAAATCCATCGGTTTATGGAGTGCGTTATTTTTACTAACTTGCCTTGGTGGTGTACTGCTCAGTTTTCAGAAGATGCCCCACACAATGACTTGACACTGTGGAATGCATGTAACCAACATTCTGATCAAGATGTATCCAACTCTGCAATTCGTTCTTTGTCAAATCACACTTGGTATCTTACTGAGGAACTAGTAGGGCTTTATCTGTTCAGCAACCAAGTGCACAATGATGAAAAGAAGAAGATAAGAAAATTGTGGACAAATTAAACACTTTTGAAAAAAATAACTGTTTTTTCAAAACGACATGGAACTGGATTTGGGAAGTCAATTTTGCCCACTGTCGCAGAAAGTTTCACTCTTGTTGGCAGTTCAACCTGGAAATTTTTCAATTTGCTGAATATTCCAACTGATTTTTTCAGTTTTCCTGTAGAGCAATGGGATGATATTCCATCGTACTCAGCAGGAAAGTAAATCATTAAAAACATCCGTGTTGTTAATGATAGTGCAGAAAGATTGGCCTCTGACTTTCTGTCTACCGCACAAATGGAAAAACGGTATCAAAATGTGCTGCAAGTGGTGGAGAACGATAGAAACGAAGCACCTAATTAGCGACGCCATAACAAGCCCTCAAAGTCTTGGTTTTTAACGTCGTGATTCAAAAAAGTGACTTTATTTGTTGTTTAAAACATGTAAATATACTGTTTTCATTGGGATGGCTTTCGTGATATTTTCGACGAGGGGGAGGTGGTCCTAAACGTTACCCGAATTACTTGAAACTTTATATTAATGCTTCTTAAGCACAACCTCACCCTTAGTGAAAAGTAGTCTTGGTTTTTTCAAGTTTTTATAATTTGGGGGGCACCAGCCACACCATTGAATGAGAAGTTACCTTGTCAGTAAGGCTACATATACATGTGTGGCGAGCACGACCACGAATGGTGCACTGTACAAGTTAATTGGAAGTATGTAACATTTATTTTTAAACGTTTTTAATTTTGTAATGTTACCAATAAGGAAACCTTGGGCAGCGGTGACAAGGAAATTATTTCTCGGTGTCTTTAAAAGGATTATTGTGTGACGCCACTACGATGAGGAAGGAAATATAAATTCCGTTTTGGAAGCTTTGCTTATGCTTCGCGTGTATGTTACCCTCAACTGATGGCAACACAATCAGTGCTGGGTGTATGACGTGTAATTGCGTTTATCACATTTTTTCGTCTGTTGATCTTTAGAGGATGATGTATATATGGAAGATGAAGTAAAGCGGAACGAGTACGTCCTTAACGACACCGGGATCATTTATTTCGGTCAATACTACAGAATCGGAGGGAAGCACTGGCTGTTCGGGCAGTTTGAGAGCGGTGTTTTGGATATCGTGCTTAAATTGCTTCGAGCTGACCCCAAAGTGAAAAAAAATCCAGTGAAGATTGTTAAGAAAAGGTCGATGCCAACTTATTGCAGTAGAGCGTTATCTGCTATGGTGAGTACCCTGAGCGTGCGCTCATTTCCTGTGGTTAAACAACCCAGGCAGTAACGCTCTGTTGCATGTTCAAGTGATCGGCGGAACCGGATGGCACCATGAGTCCAGAATGTTGTGACCCCCCCGTATGGAGGACGAGACATTAACTTTATTACTCCCTTTTAACATTGAAAATTGAATGAGACTGTTCACCAGGCATTAAATTAAATAATATGAGATGTTCTAGTTACATGCATGAAATCACTGCAATTTGCAAACATTTTTGTTGTTCTGAAATTTTTTCAAGGGTCTTGAAACAGAATTATTGTAATACTGGCTTTGCTTGCTTGTCCAATCTTGGCCAAAGTGTCTCCAGAAAAAGTAATTACTGTAGTTCACGTTTGCTAAAACCAAATCGTTTAGTTTATTTTTTGAATATTACACAGCTTTCCAAAAGATTTGGTACTTGTTAGGGTCAACCTACAAAGGTGTTGGATGAAGTTGATTAGGACAAGTAAGGATCTTTTTTCGGATAACTGAAAGTATTTTAACAAAGGACGATACCACTTTGACTCCGATGTAAGTTTTCGACAAGACATTCTGTTCTCTGTTAATACGGACCACAGTTACGTCATTAGCAACTGTCCCATCTAGTGGCGTCTGGTGGTGGTTTTATTCGGTAATTATTCTGTGTAATTACAAGAATGTCTTACTGAAACTCCTTAGAAACTTTCTACTAAGAGTCGGCGTCATTAGTAACTGGATTGGGCACTGTTGTTATAACGTGTACGACAAGTGCACGCCAAGACAAGAGATATAAAATCCATCTTCACTCAAATGCTTTGCTCGAACTCACACCCCAAATATCGAACCAGTGCCGCTAAATCTTGAGGTTTCATTTAGTACGGATTCCGGTGCTTAGCCACTGAGCTAACGGGGCGGACACATTTATCTTAAAGACCCATTTTGCTTAGTATACTTTGGCATGGCTCATCGGATACGCCACTCATGCGTTCCTGGTTCGAATTCCGTAAATTTATTGCTAAAAACTGTTTTTTATCAAAACACTGTTCACCTCTACCCAAGTATAATTGCCTTGCACGCAACAACAATTAACCAGCTTCATTTTTAATAATAAGATTTCAATTTCGCTAAACAGTTATATTGTAGCATCGCCAGTCTAACAACATCAAGCTTGGCCATGCCAAACAAGCATCTTATACATTACTTATTGATTTGAGGTAGTCAACAGCTTCAAGCAGGCGGCTTGCTTAGGTTCGGTTCACAGTAAATGAAACGTACTATTAATTCATTGACACCAAACGGCGAGAGAAAGGAACATGCTAAGACTTTGGCACTATCTTCAACACCACCCTTCTCTCCGCAATCAAGTAGGCTATAGGACCACCTCAACCTTGCGCAATATCACGATCGGTTTCTCACAAGACAACGAGATGCTATTGCAAGGTCGCTGGTCGACTAGCCGAAAACGTTCGCTTATTGTTTTTTGTTTTCATATTGTTGAATGTAGTGTTGTTGCTTAGTCATGTCTGTTTATGCTTATGGTATAAAAAAGTAACATCTCTACCCAAATTAAAAAACAATGAAAACTATTAATACTACAAAAAAGTGCTCAATGCTAAGCAAAAACAAAGCAGAGCGAATTAAATCAAAAATAGATTCTATTTGAATAAGACCTTCTGATGATCCGTTAGGTGAAACAATTTGTAAAGGGTTCAGATAGTAATAACTATATTTGATTTAATTCGCTCTACCCAAATTATGTATTCTTACCCAGAACAATATCCGTCATTTTTATATTCAATGTCAACGTCTGCAGACGTTAAATCAATATAAAATGACGAATTTTGCTGCCCGGGTAATCTTAGTTGATAAAGTAACTAGTGTCTGATCAGGTAAACAGTAATGACGACGATGGGGTGATATACGGAAGATGGGACGGGGAGTATTCGGACGGGGTGAGACCCACGGTGTGGAACGGTAGCGTGAAGATACTGAAGCAGTGGAGCAACAACTCTATGAGTGAAGTCAAGTACGGCCAGTGCTGGGTCTTTTCAGGGGTTCTCACCACAGGTTTATTCATGCTGCATGAATTTTATTGTGATTGAATCATATGTGTATGACCACTTGTATTTTACTGACTTTCTGAGGCAACGCAGCTTGGCAAGAACCTTGTTTTGAATATTGATTGATAAAGGTATTAAAAACCGGTGACGTGCCACGTTTTGTCAACCACGATTGAATTTTCTTCACCTCCCTGCAGCACTGAGGGCGCTTGGCATTCCAGCCCGCAGCATCACCAACTTCCAGTCCGCCCATGACACGGAATACAACATGACTATTGACAAGTTCGTTGACGAACACGCCGACGAGTCCGATTTGATCGACTCGGGGGATTCCATATGGAACTTCCATGTATGGAATGAGGGATGGTTCAAGAGGTCTGACCTTCCCAAAGGTAAGTGATAGCCACTTTGTGATCGTATACAAAGTGAATAACAAACCATGGCCGTCAAAGTAGGCTGACGTTCGTGCATAGGCTGACGTTCGTGCATAGGCTGACGTTCGTACGTAGGCTTACGTTCGTACGTAGGTTGACTGTTTGTTGTCCAGGTTACGACGGTTGGCAAGCGCTCGATGCAACACCGCAGGAAGAGAGCAGTGGAGTCTTCCAGTGCGGACCCGCCCCCGTCACAGCGGTAAAGAATGGAGAAATCTACGTTGGTTCAGACACAAACTTCGTCTTTGCTGAGGTGAGATTCATGGGTGCACGTTGGCACTTGAAAGCAATCCTGGTCAATCCATCATTGTGACGGAACATGATGTTCCTTTAACAGGATGAGTTTACTTTCTAATCTCAGAACTCAATCGCATTAAATTCGTCATTGAAAGGTTAACGCTGACCGAGTTACGTGGCAAGTAGATGACGATGGAGAGGTAGTTGCCTTGTTGAAACGAGAGGATCGCCACGTTGGCCGCAACATCAGCACGAAAGCAGTTGGCTCCGATGAACGGGAAGATGTTACGAACGAATACAAATTCCCTGAAAGTAAGCAACGCAATCATCTTTTTATTTATAATGACGAAAACATGCTTCGTGCGGGGACTTCTATTGAGAGCACAGTTGTCTTGGTTATTACAAAACACAAAGTTACTTTTATAACTAAAAAACTCTGGTTAAAAAGACCTAAACTGTTTTTGTTTACAATAGCGGTCAAGTTGTGGTAATAAACCAACCAACAGCCACTAGTTATTTTATTTTTGGACTGTGGTGTCACTGCAAAAGCCGATTAGCTGACTGCATCAACCTAGTTTGAAGAAACACATGATTTATAAGTCATCCCTCGGAAGCTCAGATATATGATGCATAATATGTTTGCAACATATAGAATGTAAATTCTATCAATACGATTTTTTTGAGATTGTTTTGGTAAAAAAGCTTATTCAAACCAGGGCTGTGGAGTCGGGTAAAAAATATATGACTCCGATTTAGTGCTGCCAGATTTTTTAATTTTTTTTAACCTTTTTCATTGTTTTAAAAATGTAATTTCACCTGGTTGTGATCGAAATTGAAACAGCAAACTTCATAAAAACTGGTAAGAACAAATACTTTTATTTTCTGGTAAAGTTTTGGAGCGTAATACGAAGAACAAGAAACATATTTTGAAAAATGATTGCAAGCAAAAATGTTATTTTTCATTGCTTTTGTATCAAGCCGAAATCGGAGTCATCCTTCCGACCCCTCAGCCCTGGTTGTAACATGAAAGCAGCTGACCACACATCATGTTACGCCTGGTCTAAAGGGAATTTGAAATCAGGAATGAATTGAGAATTTATCACAGGATCTGCAGAAGAACGAGCAGCATTTGAAAGAGCTTACGCTTTTGGACGAAAAGCCCCTTATCATGACAAGTTTAACGTCATTGAAAACGAAGGTCAAATAACGATCGATATTAAACCCAATGGGGAGGTCACTAACGGTCAAACAATAACTGTTGGCGTAAAGGTGAGATATAAAAATCAAAAGAAATTAATTCGTATGTATCAGCGCTGGTGCAATTCTCAGGGTGTTCGCTTGAGCAACGCATTTCAAGGACTGCTCACCATTTAACGTCACATAACGAATGGAATAATTCACAAACAATAACACTTCAACAATAAGAACAAACTTCACTCTCTTAATCTCCGTGACCGCGTCTCTTCAAATATGCAAAACTGCCAGTCTTAACCCTATCTGTAGCGACACGGGCTTTATGAGGACGCCCCACTCTAGTGGTGAAATATTTCACAGAAAGAAATATGCTAGAAATGTGAAATTTTTTGACTTTTAGTTTTTATTCTTTGCGAATTTTCTAAACCTAATCTGGTTATTTTTTCTACCTTTCTGCCCTACCCAATATAAGCATTTCGTCTCAGGTGACTAGACATTTTCGTGCAATGCTAGTTATATATATGTTAATGTTAGTGCAATATAAATGTTAGTGCAATTACTTTGAAATGTAAAAACGCCTAAAAATGACTTATATTTATGAGCAAAAGTAATTTTTGTTTAGTTTAGCATTACTTTATGTTATAATTCAAAAATTCAATTTTGAAGATATTTTCGGGAAATTAGAATAAAAACCGACTTTCTGGCGTTTTTTCATCTCAAACAATTTATTTCAATAAATTTGTTGGGTAAAAATTTAATTTTTATACGCACAATACACATGGCTATTATCTTGTAAAATATTTTGGTTCTGTGATTTTCGTAGCTTCCGTTATTTATTAGCGATTAATTAGCACGGGCTAAGATAGTCTGTGACGTGCTTTCCGCGTACAAAAACAGCTCGTATTAAAATAGGGTTAAGCTTTCAAAGAGGCTTTATCATAAAGCATAAACATTTCTTTCATCGATTAATCCAAGAATAACGCCCGTTGGGAAAATTCAAAAATGGGACTCGCAATCGAACAAAACGTCTTAGTCATTATTATAAGATTGGTTTTCAAACAACGGTGATCGTCAGCGTATCGGATACTCGACTTACGCCATTTGAGAGGTAAGTTGTAGTAGCTGCACTGCACGAGAAAAAGGTATGATGCTGTTGCTATTCTATGAAGGGATATTGTAATAAATTAAGAAAAACCGTCACAAAAGTTTATTCACACTTGAAATGCAACACCGCAAGAAACAAGAAAAACGGAAATTTAAATCCGATTTCATCTTAGCTAAGACTTAGCCAACGCGATGTTCAAAGCAGCTCTAGACCCATATCATGTTTACTAATAATGCTCCTCATTTATGTTGCTGGACTAACCCTTGAAACATAAAACTCATTCCATGATGCCAAGCATAGCGAGCGAAGCAAACCTCTGAAAAAACGACAGACAGCGTTTCTGATAATGCAAACGCAACAAAAGTACCAGCAGCAAATGTGCATTACAATAAAACAAAGAAAGTATACCCCTCGTGCACTTAGTAACTTACTCGTATGCTGGTTTTTGGAGTCCATCTGAATGTTAAGGTGTGACGCAGGTTGCCAACACCACGGACGTTGCCAAGGAAATTGTCATAACAACAGTGATAAACACCATGCTGCACAATGACCAGAGGAGGACGCTGCTTCGAAAAGTGAAAACGGAAGTTTTAATTGAAGGAGGGCAAGGTAGGATTCTGATTGCTTGCTTATTGTTACGTCACTTATGGTACTTGAGCACATACGGATGGTAGCCACTTTAACGTATTTCACTGCGCCAAAGCAGTACGCAATCATGCGTGACATGATGTTTGGCTGCAATCAGGTGGTTTCAAACATCGGTGATGTCATATGTCACGTATGATTGCGTTACTGCTATGGTGCAGTGGAATACGTTAAAGTGGCTACCAATACGGGTGCCCATCGTCGTTTTGTTTTTAAAAAAAAAACAAAAAAACATCGTCGTTGATCGGCCAACCAAGCAATAGCTATTCTCCTTCAGGAGACACTTGTCATCAACCAACCACAGCAAACTGGAAATTCTATATTCCAGGAAAATGTATAATGAAATTGTGCTTCAAACTAACTTACACCAAATTACAACACGATAATTTAGTGCAATTTGAACTTTGCCAAATATATTTTTTTTTGTTTTTTTTGTTTTATTATATTTATCCTGCATTGCGGGAAAGCGGACTTGAGCGCTATGCATCGGTGTACGCCTTCCGACATACACCTGACCCACGCTGCAGCCGACTGCAATGTCTGTTTCCGGTTGTCTACTCTACTTATGACTTAAATTTTGTTACTACCCATTACTCGAAATCGATCACTGGGTAGAGGCAATTATTGTAAAGTTTCTTGCCCAGAGAAACAACAGCAAGTGCGGGTGGCTGGAGTCGAACATGCAGGCTCTCGACTGCGAGCCCAACGCGCTAACCACTCGGCCACTATTTTCCTTGAATAAAGAATTTTTCATCTTTCATTGCTTTTTCAGGCAGCATTATTTTTTTTTATGACATCGTTATGACATCACAGGCGGTGAAAGATAAGAAAATTTAATTTTTAAAAAGTTTCAGTGAAACCGTTGGGAATAAAATTGTAAGAAAAAGGGGATTTACCTACAAACATCTGTTTGGTGTTCCCTCATGAGGGTCCGCAAGAATACAAACTGATCCAACACGACACACCCTGTAAGTGTTACGAAGGTTCAATAGGTGAAACTATCAGCAACCTCTCAACCACATATAACTCCGTACGAACTAAAATTACATGACTTTAGTCTTTTACTAAAACTAAAATTACGTAATTACATGAAGTTAAATTACATGAACTACTCTATGATTTAAAAGAAAATACCTCATAAAATAAGGAAATATTAACTGAAGACAGAGGCCAACTGTTCGATCTTAGGGCTTTCCCAGTGCAGTGAAAGAAATTTGATTTAGATTGTTCCTAGTTTTTCTTTTTTTGGATTGATTTGACTTTTAATTTTTCGTATTTCGGATTACGTAAATGTCTCCAAAATGTGATAAATCAGTTACAGTCAACACCATCAAACTTTTCCGGGCCATGTCGCATCATAGATCGAAGTCCGTTTCGGTTGCTTGGGGATTTAAATGTCAGAATATAGTTATCATGTTGAATCAAGTGAAAATATTTAATGGCCAAAATTTGTCAAGTTCTGATTCATCCTAATTTAAATATAAAAGAGCTGGTTTCTTGTTTATATATTTAATTTGTTTAAGATAAGCGGTCACGAATATTTTGTTGCATAGCCTACAATGTTTGGGAAATCTTCCAGTTTGAATTTTGTGAAGCCAATCTTCAACGTCATTCCTTGATTAGTTTGGGTCATCAGTTGCTTGTCATCTTTGTGGCATGACCAGTCTATGGTTTCTTTGGGTTTTTTGACAAGTTTTGATGATCATCGTCAACTTTTAATGGCAATTGTGACGAACTAATAGTCCGTAGTTGAAATAAAAAATATCTGCAAATTCTCAAGAACATGTCGCTCCACACAAAGTGAAAATTACATGACTTTAAATTTTTTTTTTTTTTAAAGAAAATACCTAAATGGATGCATTTACGAAACTTTTTAAAAACGAAAATCTCTGCGAATCCTCTGAGTATCTAAGGAGCTGCTTTTGTTCAGGCTCCATCTTTGTGGAGATGCCTCAACGTAGTGTAGAGGTGAACCCCGGGTGGAAGCTAAACATATTCCTATCAAATCCTGAGGCTAGTAAACACTCGTGAAAGTCTCCAACGGGAATATTTTTTTAACGGAAAATGGAAATCCCTGACAGGCACTGCCTTGTCATTCTGTATGGTAGCAAGTTCCGTGATTGAGATGACCTATCTGAGGTTTCCCGCTGCCCATCCCACGTGGGGAAGACCCTACACAAAAGCTGGAGCAAACATTGGACACCACAACCTGGCGAGCTTGCCGCCGCTGGCAGATTACCCACTTAACGGTCGACCTACACATACTAAGCTACCCTTCATATTGTGTGTTTGGAACAAGATGAAGCAACAAGATGAAAGCAACAACGAACAGAGCATCACACAGCTTTGGTGTGTGGAGAACTTGCACTCTTCCGCGTCGATGTAGCAGCTCTAAACGAGACCAGATTTGCTAGAGAAGACAGGATAAGATAAAACGGATCTAACTATACCAACTTCTGAAAAGAAGAGCACTGACGAGCCGCGCATTCATGATGCAGGCTGTGCAATTCCTTCCCAGCTTGTAGACCAACGCAATCTTGTCCCGAGTTGCCCCACTGCGCTGTGTCAAATTTAAGGTCGCTAAATTGTTGACGGTTCCCAGTGTACTTTTCAATGTTGAATCCGAAAATGTTATCCATTTTCTTTCATCATGTCTATTTTTTTTGGCAAATTGCATTTGAAATTATTGACAGTTCCAGAGCCTTGCGATTGATAGTTGTGACGTATTTCGGAGTCAAACTAGGTGATCGTCAAGGAATTTCTTTTGCAAATGAAGGCGAAGTTTCACTGTACACGTGAGTGCAGGAGAAAAAAACGACAAGAAAAGCTTTTCGAGTAGCAAGTTCAAGTCTCTTAGAGTCCGAACGTTTGTGAAAAGGCACTTTCTGAGTCTTGGATGACTTTCCTGACAACTGTGGTGACTACAGCGAAGAATAGTGAGAGATATTCTACCAATACCTTAGCCAAGTGGAATTAGATACTAAGGATGCTGGAATGTAATCATGTTTGTAGATTGTTGTTGGTGCAAGAGATCTTCCCAATGCTATACATTGAAAATCTTTGAAGCGATATTTTTGGTCAGCATAGATTCAAGGGTACAAAATTAAGGTAAAGTTGAGTCCCATACTTGAATCCAAGCATCAGGGGATGAGAAGATAAGGTTCTCATTATACTAAGCCTTTGTAAAGTTTTTTAAGTAACCAACCTCCTGAGATTACCAGATCAGCGGAAACATCGCAAAGCCACAAAGATCGTTATCAATCATCAACATGAGCAATAGCCATGATTTGACATGTCAACCTACACTTATTGGAACATGCCTATAGGCACAGCCACATGCTCTTGAGCGGTGTCGAACCGGCGCCCATTCGAACGTCGAACCATCGCACTCACCACTCGGTTATGCAGCTATCTCCGATCGCACGAAAGAAGTACAAAAAAACAGATATGAAACAGGTAGATCTCTGAGCTTAAAAACAAGGAAATTAATTCTTGCCTTGGCGCGAGACCTGAGACGAAAAGGCAAGGTTCTCGTAGTCAGGAGTGTAGAAGCTGGTTGAAAGGAGTAGACACGCTGCAAGGTGGTCATCAGTCATCGTTGATCTGTGCTTGAATTTGATGACATTCGTGTGCAAAAAAATAAACTCGCACAAACAAGTGATCCAAAAGAGCTGTCGGGTTCAAAAGGCACATCTTCTGAGGTTGAGATATATCTTTACCAGTAGTTTCCAGAACACCACATGATCTTCAAGTTGAAAAGATGTTGATCTTACTTTCATCTCAATGTCATTTATCAAATTTGGAATCTCATTTTCAAGAGTGGAACTTTCAAGTTGAAAAACGGTTTGAATCTGGCAGCAATGTCACCATCATCAGTACTTGCACTAATGGATAACCCATAGCCCGTTGCTGGCTACAACATTGATGGTTGCAAAGTCAGTAAAACGTCTTTCAAACTTTAATAATATGCTCTGAACGTGCTCCTTGCAGTGTGCACTATCTAGCTGTGTTAAAACCTTTGCTTTGACGTTGTAGTTCTGCTTGTGATGGAAGTTACACCCGTTACAAAGCTGTGGCCTGCTTGACATCAGCTGCAACTTACTTTTAATCGAGTTCAAAGAACTCACCATGTTCGCTACACGTTTATCCTTGCTCTGCAGCTCTACACTGAAATAATAAATAAAATACACCAGAATATCAATAACTTGCGTAATATCAATAACTTTACAATGTCTTTTAGGCATTTTTTTTGAAGAAATAAAAAGAGTCAATTAGTCATGTAATTTTCACTTTGTGTGAAGCTACATATTCTTGGGAGATCGTTGATCTTTTTATTTATACATGTAATTTATAGACTACATGTCAGTTTGAAACATTATCAGTGGATCCCTCTCTTGTACCATGGGCCAATCCGACACATGCATCCCATTTCTTTTTCTTAGAGTTTCGATAGTTATTAGTTTTAATCAACTTTATTCTCACATGCCACTTGCAGAAAATGTTCAGTCGTTCAAGATGCCATGGCAAGATTATGGGCCTCACCTGGCGGATAATAATGTGATAAGAACAAGGACAGTAGTGCGAGCTAAAGAGACCAACAACTTATATGTTGATTCTTTCGACGTGCAATTGGCCAGTCCTGAATGCATCACTATCCAGGTATTCTCATCAATTTAATTTTATTTGAAGTTTTTATAAGTTTTTGGTTAAATTTAAACAAACAGACCAAGTAGACCAAGAATGATTTGGACATCAAACATCACTAAATGGACAAAATTAAGTTATGAAAATGCAGTAGGAACAGCTCATGGTCGAGAGCAATGGCGCATTGTATCCAACCCTGAATACGAGGAAGGAACGTAATGATGATGATGATTGAACAAACAAAAGCAAATTAACTTAGTTATTATCACATTAAATCAGTAAAATCAATTTGTTTTTAGAGCTTTCGCCACACAAGTGTGGCTTCTAAAGTATAGTCTGCAACAAATAATAGATAATGCAATACTATTGAGATTATTATAAATATTAATGGAAGTATTAAAAGACTTCTGGGCAGGTTATTTTTAAATCTATATAAAAATTACATATTACGCGTAACTTTAAGACTGTAAATAAATAAATAAGATAATAGGACGATTATAAACACGTAGATGACTGAAGCTCAGCGAAACCAAAACAGTGACGACAGCCTTTCACTTAAACAACCGGGAAGCGAAGCGTGAGCTCAAGATCAACACCAATGGAAAAACCCTGCCCTTCCGCCCAAACCCTAAATATCTAGGGGTAGTCCTGGATAGGTCGCTCACTTACCGTCAACATTTGGAGTCACTACGCAAAAACCATAAACAGACATAAGTTATGGCGCCAACCTACGCAAAAAGATCTCAACACGCACAGCTGTGCTAAGGCGTCTGGTCGGCTCAGGCTGGGGAGCCGGAGTTGACACCGTGCGCATTGCCACCATCGCTTTAGTTCACACTCCAGCAAAATACTGTGCACCTGTCTGGAGCCGCAGTGCACAACTGCCATGAAATCAACACTGCCATAAACGACGCCTCGCGTATCGAGGCAGGATGCCTGCGACCTACACCATCGGAAAATCTCCCTGTCCTTGTAGGCATCCAACCAGCTGAGCTTTGTTGCGAAGAAGCCATCTTGTCTCTCTTTCTCGCCGCGCTACGAACCCCAACCACTTGATCCATTCAAATCTCAACGAGTCCGTAAGCGAGCAATCTCGGCAACTGAAATCGAGACACCCATTTGTACGTGCCGCACAAGTCCTGATGAAAACCGCTGAAGACCAATCCATCAGTGCGGCTACCTGAGAGGACCACGAATGGAGCTCGGAGTGGAAGAAGAACTCCTCAAGACTCCAAAGTTTCATCTCCGACACCAGCCACCACCCAACCGGAATGCATTTGCCAAGGAAGGCCTGGGTGCGGCTCAATCGCCTGCGTACTGGCGTCAGACTATTCCGCTCCAAAATGCACAAATGGGGGATGGCTCCATGCGGGATCTGTGAGTGCGGCAAGGAGGAACAAACCGCAGACCACACCATCTGTAGCTGCGCCATCTACCATGCGCCAAATGGTGTGCGTGGTCTGCTTGAACTGGATGACGAATCAATTCAATGGCTGCTCGACACCTGCTCAAACATCTAGACCGAGTCACCGCTGCTACCCAACGGTGGTAAAAGGCAAAGCCCCTTGACCTCTTGGAGTGGCGAAGAAGGTTCAAACGAAGACGAACACGTAAAAAAATCTATTAACATTTTGTCTAAAGAGAACTTTTAACTTTAAAACTAGCTTCTACGTTTTGAAATAAACCCGCAGTGAAAAAATAGTGAAATAAATTTGAAATAAACCCGCAGTCAGCAAACCTACATTAAGTTAACGTTTACAAATGTTGAATCAATGTAAAAGGACTGAATTGCTGACTGGGTCCTTATTGTTTGAAAGACAAAAACAGTTGTAAAGGCGACAAAACGATACAAGAGCAAGGCAGCGATTATGTTTCTGGCCAAAAAAAAATTAACGTTTCACTTCAAAGATAAAAATGATTACAACGAAGCTTCAAAATTTGTCGTAAAAATATTGCAGAGATACAATAAACATAATCATTTTGTGCCAGATTGTGAGAAGACTTCCTAGATTCTTTTCAAACATTTGCAGGATTGCAAATTATTTTCTATAACTTTATATTGCCGAAAAATGGCTTCTTGGTTGAAAAAACGTGGCTACAATTCTATAAATAATTCTTAGGCCTACTACATTGAAGTAATGAAATGTTTTTTTTGATTTTTTCTGATGACGTTTTACAACATCCGAAAAGTAAAAAATAATAATGATGAATAATTTCACATAACCATGGTTTGTAAACGCTTCACAAAAATTGTTGCATAGACTTTACTGTTAGACGTAAAACGTTTGTAAAAGAAAATTGTCGGGTTACGTATTTATAATGTTTATTGCGCTGTTATCGAGTTATAAACTGCCTTTGTTGTCTACCTTTGTGGTTGCCGGCCCGCTTTGAGCAGTATGCAAACTACGCGTTTATGGCATTTGCATCGTGTTATGATTCCCGCAAATTTCCCACAAGGTCTTTGTTTTTATCGTGATATTTTGTGCTTTTTCTGTCCTAAACTTGAAGTCACTGTGCTCTACAATCCACATCGCTTTTTAGACTCAGTGTTCATTGAAAATCTTTTGTGTGGTGCATCATTTCAAGTAGTGTCTTCCCCTGAACTGTTACACAAACCGCCCAGAGCCAGGTTGATTATGAATATTATAGCCGTTGAGTGGCCGTTATTGTAAGTGTGGATTTATTAGATGTCTGACTAAATTCATGCCAAAGTCGAGCAAATTCTGCTTTCGGGATCCCTGCGGTTATTTACGATATTTTTTGTTGATAAGTTTAGGCAGCATTTTTCAAAGATAAATGAAGACATCGGTATTGTTCGTCACTTAGATTTAGATTTCTCAGCATTGTTTATTCATTCTTTGATCCATTAGTTTATCCCACTTTTGGTATAATCGGATCGTTTATAAATGGCGGGTCTTCACAATAGCCGGCCTCTTATACATTGGCTCAACGTATTCAGATGTTGAATCAATGATCAAGAAAGCTGATTTGTTGTTTGTCTTATGTGACGCCGAGCATTATGCCTCATCTACATTACAAAATATTTTGTAGTGAAGATTAGGCATTATCATCTTTATTTTGCGCTCTTTGAAACAACACACAGTGCTCCGTGAAACAAAAATGCAGGACATAACAACAAGTAGGCGACATAAAGCCACTAAGGGACATGTAGTGATCGAGTAAGCTGCTACGTGATCTCATAATTTTGAGTATACAGAATCTCACAATTACTGTTTGCAAAAACGCCATTTCTTCAGCTTCTTCTAAAAGCATTTGCAGTGATACATTTCCTCAATTGCACGTTTTGTCAATGAGAGTATTTCCATAGAACGTTTATTTCGAAACTAGGTTTTTCGTGTCATTACCTAAGGGAAGATTTCTTATTGTAACCTTTTTTATTCGTCAATGGATATTTGCTGGTTGAAACAACTGTTTTGAATAGTTTGTGGCCTACATAGCATACTATTTTGATCGTGGATTGCTATTCTTCGTAGAGCTGATAACGCAAAAAACGTTTGCTATTATTGTTTCTAATTAACAACTTTGTGATCACTGGCGTTTTTTTGTAGCATAAGAAATAACGCGCTTTGTGTTATTGAGGTCAAACCAAACAATGGAAAACAAGAGGATGTTTCTCTCTGCTCGCGCATATCGATGCACGAAGCAATTATGAGCTTATGGCTTGTTATCGCAATGTAATCCATTTCACGCTTTGCTGGAAGTTAGCTAGAAATAGCAAAAATTCACCAAAATCTTAAACTTACAAGAAAACTACACAACTTTCAGCATCAAATTTAATATCATCAGATCCGCCTGGCAATTTTAGGAAAAGTCAAGAAAAACCAAATGCATGGCGTTACTGTGCTTCAAGTAGGCCTAATCAAAGGAAATATGAGGGTGGGGGAAATCTGGCCTCCCTTTGAGGAGCAAAGTATCTGTAATTCTTCTGACATTATTTATTTCATTACCTGTTAAAAATGTTTCCAACAATACTTTGGAAAAACTGGATGCAAATTTAAAATTAGAATTAGCGAACACTTGCATCCGGAACAATAAAATACAACTGTAGCCTTACATTTCACATTGTTTAAAAAAGTGTCTAAACTATTTTTTTGAAATATTTAAGAACGATGAAAAATGATGAGGTTGGACGTGAAGTCTCGACCTAACGACTGAGGTTGTTATTTCTTCAACAGTGCGCGGATACTTTCGAATTTATGGAATACAGCGAAGTGAAGTTTGTCATCACAAATCCACTGCCTGTCACCCTTACCAAAGGAGTGTTCACCTTGGAAGGGTCTGGAGTTTCCTCAGAAGTTCTCGTTGTTCCGTCAGTGATAAGCTTTTATTTTTCATACATTTCAGTACATAGGTGCAGGGGAAGTGGTTGGAGGTGCAAAATAATTTTGCCCAAATATTTTTTGCTACAAATCGTAGACTAACTAAGAAAAACTTTCCCACTACCACCAATAGTCTGATATATAAATGTATTTTACAACAATTTTCCAAAAGCCAACTTTTCTTGACATTGAACTTTGTAATAAATGTTGAGATAAAAGTCCGAACCATCGTCGCAACAGATCTCAAAAAGTATGAAAAGAAAATATACAGTAGCCTATAATATTGCTCTCTATAGGATAACATCTACAATGTAGGCTGCAGCTACAGAAATGTAGGCGTGATCAGCTGACTATAGCTTTAAGAGTTTAAATGCTTTCTGCCAACATCTCCTAAGTAATGAGTAAGCACAATCACAATACAAGTAATTCAATGCAGAGAATGAAAATAAAACCATTTCACATCAATAAGATAATACATTTACGTCGAAATACCCACTAATTGTCATATACAGTAATGATATTAACATTTGAACTCAGAAGATTAAATTAAGAACACAATTCCTTACAGTTTTCAAAACATATCATTCAAATTTATAAATAAAATATCCATTTATACGACTATGCATCAGAAACAATTACTATCAATTTCAGAGTACAGTATTTTGATGTAGATAACAACTTTTAAATATCCAACAAAATACGATTTGCTTCAAATTTTCATTTTTCAACCAAATTTAAGCCAAACATAGGCCAAATAAAGTACAACCACAATGTGTGACTTTCTTTCTACAGCTTTAAAGCTGGACCAATAAAGGTTGCATAATTAATCTTGCAGTGTTATATTTAAAAAAAGTTAAATTTTGCTATTACTGTACTGCAAGTGCATACTATTGTTACATATAGGCTACTCTGGGAGATTCTTTACTTATGTTCATTTCCAGGATTATAGGCTATATGCGATTCATGACGAATAGTGTACACAGTACAATATTTAGATCAACTAGCTTTTTTTCTTGCTTTGCTTCCGTCAGAGGCAAGATCAAATTCCCACGCAATGCAATATATTTCATTTGGATATCTGTTGACAATCATTCGATATCAATGCCAAAGGGCATTGGAAATATTTTATTGTCATTTTTCAAACCACGGAAGTTCTGAAATCAAAGATGAAATTGATGTTGCAACTTTACAATTTGTATCTATTGCTCTTTGGAAATACCGTATGAAAAATGATCAGACACATTTTACCTTGAGTTTTGGTGGTGGCTGTATATGATCAAAATGACAAATAGTTTAACTTCAATCTTAACGTTGATTGAACGGTTGACGTCTTCCTGGATGCGCGGAACGATTTCAGTAGGACGGTAGTTTACTCCCAAGATCTTCGTTCGCTTTGAATTATTATTTTTCTATCACATCAATTGCTCAAATTGTTCGGTTTGTTGTCGGGACCACCACTTGTAGGGGATCTAGGAAAACTGGGTAGACTATTCTTGTCAAACATCTCGTCTACAACTCACTAAGTCTCGTAACAGATAAACAGATATAACGGAGCTTAATGTAGCGCTTGACTGTAGTCCGTATTTTCATCCGTACTCTCGAACCCCGCATCATTGAATGACGCCAGACGTCGAATCTCGCCGTTTGTCGACGCATAGAAAAAGGCATTACGTTTGTGTACGCTTGATGGAGCTTAAGAGGCAGTGTGATCACTACACGTATGTCCTCATCACTGAACAATACAGCCATGCAAGCTAAGGATCTATTACTAAATCAGTTTTCATGCATTGATTTGTTTATATGAAGTTGTGTGTGTCGTGGCCAGGCATGCAAACCAATTATTGACTGACCTCGATAGAGGTTGAGAAGTTTTCTGAATTATTTACTTGCTGCTCTGGCTGAAAGTTTTTATTTTAACTCATGTTTGCGTATCTTGTTAACAAAGCACTTACAAATGGCAGAGAGCCGATCTTGCCAGGGGGCCGCTACATCAGCCCCAGCAGGGAGATCCGCTGCTACAGAACAGGAAACGTCATCCTTGTGGCAGACTTCGATGCGAACGAGATCTCGAATATCAAGGCAAGAAAAAGTGTCCTGGTCAAAAAGTCGCCGTGAATCAAAGTTTCTGCAATTTTAGATCAAGCTGATAAAATTTAACTTTTGTGCCAGGATTCAATGTCATTGGACGTTGATTTCTTATCAAGAGTCTGTTTGATCGTATTAAAGGCTTTTTATTACTGCAAATTTCATTTTGATTACCATGATTAACATTGTTTAGCAGAAATGAAATTGATTTTAACTGCATTGATTTTTAGTTGGTTGATGTGCTGTTACTTTGATCAAATGAATATTTATCCATCTGTATAACTTTGTTGTTACGCGTATCTTTTATTGTTGAACGGTTGAAATGCAGAATAGAGAACATTTTATTTGATGCAGAGATCAAAGTTATTAATCAACTGCATGGCTATATAATAAACACGGATAATAATGATGGCATTTTATTGTTTTGACAGGAAAGATACGATCATAATACTTGCATTAACTGTAAAATTGGTCACATGTTGTAGGCTGATGTGGTCAAGGGGTCCCTGATATACAGTAGCCATAACCAAAGATGAGAAGCAGGTTGGTCCGCTTTCGAAAGTTATAATTCAAAAGGCATCTTAAATTTTGGGTGACATTGTATCATCGGCAGCATTCTACCAGCGCGTCTTTTGGCAGGATAGTCAACTCTCGACATTAATAAAGAACAACACGAGGCGATTGAAGAGGAAACCTCGACAAAGAATTGCTGTATTGACATGGCGCAGAGCTCTTCGGTATCCACAATGTAATTCTAGCAAGAATATGATAAGCAGTTTTTCCGTTCAGTTGGTACCTGTCTTGCAGAGATGTTCACAGGATCCATGTCCTGTAGGATCGTTGATAATTGGCGGGATCAAGACCGGGATCTTGATTTTCGCGTAAAAGCAGGATCAGGGCGGGATTCAAAAGTTTTTGCAGCATATCAAATGTTTCAAACCAGGCATAAAATTATTTACGAACTTAACCAGGTTTAAAAAAAACAATGTTTTTAAATTCGCATTGCTCATCTGGAAACACTATTTTCATCTGGCAACTTATTTCTGTCTTGATGCAAACTTTGCAAATCGTTTGTGTGTAAATTTGAAACGTTTCAGTTTTCCGTAACCAGGTTATTCAACCTGGTTTCACTCAAAAGCAAAGCTTTTATTAGCTTATGCGTTCAAGTTT
The DNA here is from genome assembly GCF_918807975.1 of Aplidium turbinatum. Taxonomy (NCBI): domain Eukaryota; kingdom Metazoa; phylum Chordata; class Ascidiacea; order Aplousobranchia; family Polyclinidae; genus Aplidium; species Aplidium turbinatum. Next base: position 713,612 of record NC_137488.1, read on the forward strand.
GTAGGGTTAGTGGCAAGAACGAACATAAACTACAGGTACTGCTTCTGGAAAGATCGATGTTTTGAGTGAAAGCAATTTCCGTGAAAACCGTGATACAAGATGTTACATAGAAAGGAAATATGTCAGAATAAAAAAGATGCGGTATAGACAGGGCTGGCGCAAGGAAATGGTTGGTTGGTTTTGAATTATCCTCGGATTGACAAAGCCTTGATAGGTTATTCCTGGTAGTTTCGCATACCGGTAGTCTACTAGAGGCTTTTGTCGCAGGGCTGGTGACTGAGATTGGCAGAGTGAATTTTCCGATTGTTGAAGTGTTGTTGCAGAGGAATTATTCCATCCATTAGGTGCCGCTGAATGAAAAGCAGTCCTGAAATGCGTTGCTCAAGCGCACACCCCGAGAGTCGAACCAGCGCCGCGTGATCTTGAGCAAGGCGCTTAACCACTGAGCTAACGGGCGAAGTTAAAAGACAATCAAAATTTACACAGTGGTGGTTCACTAATACAGCTTTGGCTACATCAAAATATAACTTTTCATGCCTATGTTTCCATTTGCAACGTTTGTTTTCAATTTCGCCATGTTGAGTGCGATAACATAGCCACGCTCGATGTAGCCTACATTGCAGTTGACATGGATCCTACTTTTGGACCAGGTCCCGGGATCACTTGAGGTAGCCTATCTAGAAACTTGTTGAAAATCCCAAGATATTTTCATAAATGTCCTCGTTTTTTGCACTCATACAACAAGCACCTGACTTTTTCTTGGAAAAAGTTTTTAGAAGCTTTATTTTTCTCAAGAGAAGGTCCAGAATTACGCTTAGCGCCGATTCCGACCTGTTTTTGCAGCGACCTCTATCCATCATTCAGACAACAAATCAGTTATGTTTTACATTGATTTAACGTCTGTACATGTGTGTAAAAAAGAAGTGATTTGCTAACTAGGAAAGCCTATTCCCACTGTAGACGTTGAGAGTAGGCCACAATCGTTTTAACGAGTTTCAGCTTCGCTCAGCGCTCGCCACGGATATTGGAAGCCTCAGTTGAATATGCAAATCTATGAAGCATTTGGAATATTGTCTGAAAGTTTTTATTGCACCAAAACCGATAGCACATCTTCAAATGTCGTAGATTTTGTAGTTATTGCTGTTAGTTCGCAGTTCAACTCCAGGGATATCTACAACTACGAGATTGCTAACTAGAAAATATCTATGACAGGAGCGGGCCGACGTCAAAATCACCACATTGTGAAGATACGATGCAATCAGGAGGCACTCAGTCAGTGGCGTAGCCAGGAATTTTAAAAGTGGGGGGGGGGGGGTTTGACGGTCGGCGGGCGAAGCCCCACGTTGTCTTCGCGAAAGGCGACACCCAGCGGCGGGGGGTCTGGAGGAACTCCCCCAGAAAAATTTGAAAAATTACTTTGAATTTGGTGCGTTCTGAGAGCATTTTCAACAAAAATGTTGGTATAAATATTCCTGTAAAATGGTGCTGTCCAGTGGCATAGCAAAAGGATAAGATCATGTTTTCTTGGGCATTTTTCGGTAATAAAGCTAAGTCTCTATGTTTTTTCCTTGTTAATTCCTGGCTGAGATATTTGAATGTTTGGTATTGGCAAAACTCGCTCTTGTGACGTCACACGCGTGCCAAAGGGGGGGTTGTAACCCCCTAAACCCCCTTTGGCAACGCCACTGCACTCAGTCATCTATGTACAAGTACAAAAGTGTACCATGTAACTAACCGTATATTTACGGAATATTCAACTTGCGTCGGCATGTAGCCATCAGGCTAAAGAAAGCTCTACCACAAACGTTAATTATGAATACGGTAAGCAATAAGAGAAAACAAAATGGGTATGCATCGTAACAGGAGTCATAAATTCAAATTAAAACGTGTGCAGTAGATATGAAGCAATAAAACAGATAGTTTTCTTTTAGTTACACAAAATAAAACATAAAAATACTACCCTAAAACACAATAGAGCAGTGGCGTGGTTGGAATAGCGAATACAGTAAAGACGTAGGCTATAATAACCAAGCACACACAGACATTAGTGCCAAAATAAGCGTTGACAGTGACTAGCTCGTCTGCAGACTACTGATAACCGAGGAGCCTGAAAGGTGTGATAATATTGCGTAAATGCCAACTTTCATGAGCCAAACACCTGAAAGCATTCTCGCTAATGTGGATATAATGCTAGCTAAGCAAGAGCCGAAAAAGTACCGGCATCGACTGAAATCAGCTTTGAAAAGTACTTCATACTTGGCTCAAAATGTATTGTTGGTACCAGTAGCGGTATCGGAAAAGTACTTCCCACCTTTAATCGCAATGAATTATAACATTATGCACAAATAATACTGGATAGAAGTCTGGTGACAATCATACGCATTATACATATAGTGTGAAAAAAATGAAAAATACAAGTTCAATACAAATGACATGTGAAGACATGTAAGCATATTTCCTACAACTTAAAATTAGCTGCTACTAGAAGCTTTTGATGTTAGTTTTCTGATTTTTCGAAGCAGTTTAGGTTGTGGTGTATCAACAGTTGGTTGACTGTTAAAACGTTTAAGCTGATTTTTTGAAAAACAATTAAAAGCACATTGCACAATTAAGTCAAAATTACAATGCCCAGTAGAACATTTTGTATTTAGTAAACTAACAAGAATCTTTGATGAGCATAGCATCTTTTTGATTGCATCAACAAAGGCACGCTGATGACTGTTTAAAGATAAAAACTTTCTCATCATAGAAGGATCATTAATGATGGCCTGATAACACTGAGCAGCCAGTACAGTTGTCCCAAAGCAAAATTCAGACGGTTCACATAAACCTCCTCGGTTAGCCATTTCAAACAGATGCTTATGCTCATTTGGGATGGAGCTGGAGCTCTTCAAATTAGGCTCATCATCTCCCTTTATTAGCAACTCCTTGCAAGCACAGCACTTCGTGCGGCGTACAATGCTGCGTGCAATGTATCCGCTGACATAGTAGGCAATAGCAGCATCCGATTCTGACATATCCTCTAATACAATACCAAGAAAAAAGTCTGCAAGCCAAACTTGCTCTTCATTAACTTCACTACCATCGTCATCATTAGAAAAAATGTCAGAAATTCTTGAGGCTGCCAACAGAGTTTGCTGCTGTAGCAAACTTAAGCAACGTATTTTCTTTTCAGCCAAAAGCAGCTGCTTGACGGAAATAAAGAAATTGCCGCCATTGACCTGTATACAAAAAATGAAACTCAATATATGTAACGCATTAAAAGCAGCACCAGCGAATCCTTAGCAAACCATACAGTGATCTCTAATAATACTAGTACAGAATAATATAAACTGACCTGCCTATACCAGCCAAAGCGGCCTTCAATAGGATCCGACATAACCTTGCCTGAAAGCAGATAATCAAAACCATGATTGGTTTGAAGGTAGGTGGCAAGTTCAACTACTGCTCCCATGGACTGAATGCAAGCTGTGAATGTCTCGTTGGAAAGCCCAGCCGTTCCACAAACACGCCATTCTTCAAAAATTTTTGTTGCTTCTTTCAAAAAAAGCAACCCAACATGATTTGTCTCATGGCTGATGCTTAAGGGAATGAACATAGGATCTCTTTTCTTCTCTCCTGAACAAAGTACCAAAATTTTATAGGGTTATACATAGGCTCAGCTTATCTGCACTATAGTGCTTGTTTCTTTGACCTCCATAGACTGTACATACCTTTAAAACAAGTTTTAACAGACATTACTTTCCAAATGTTGGTGACAAAATTGATATATCGAGCAGTTTCTGAAAATGCTGAACAAGCTGTGCTGTAATGTTCCAAGCCACGAACAGTTGATTCATTGAAAACACCTGCATGCCAAAAAATAACTAGTCAATAGTCACACAAAAATACTAGTAAAGCATTGGCATGAACACAAACACACACCTTGCACATGAATATATAAAATTTATTACCAGCTATATAGTTATAGCTTGAACATAACAAATTTACGCTATGCTGATGATACTGTTCTGTTGGCTGAATCACAAGAAGATCTTCAAGAAATAGTGGACAATGTTAACTCAATTGCCAATTGGTAAAGAATTTAATATGAAAATTAACGCTAAAAAGACCAAATCAATGATAATCTCAAAATCATCAGACACTCCAGTACTCCAAATTATAATTGACAATGAAATTATACAAAAAGTAAAATCTTTTTCCTATCTTGGACATTTAATAACTGAAGATGGGAGGTGTGACCATGGAATTTTGAGACGGATAGAAATTGCAAGAACTACATTTGGAAAAAAGAAAAAATATTTTAACCAATCAACGTTTAAAATTACCAATTCGTCTCAGGATCTTAAAATGCTATATCTGGTCAACCCTATTATACAATTTGCACTTGATTACATGTTCTTCAAGTTTTTGAAGAAGTTACATTGAATGCTTTTTCTACCAAGTTGTACATTTGTACAATAATGCATTTATAAGAACACTAACCAAACACCTACTGAGAGCATGTAGTGGAGATGTCCGTGAAATGCTGCTTGGATTTAATGAGGATTTCTTCAGTTTGTGAGCAACCTTTAATGCCTTGTCTTCTTCCATAGCATACAGGCGAGACAAATGATGAAATTCTGCAATACATGACTGACCAAGCAGGTGCTCATGGCCAGTACAAGGGAGATGCATCCTTTTCCTTTTTACAAAATTGTTGTAAATATTCTTCAGGTTATGAGTAAAATCAAAAAATAAAAACAGTTTTTCTTCTTTTCTCAATGGATGCTCTATGCTGTGCGAAAGCTTTCCACCACACAGATCAACAAACAATTTCCTATAAAACAAAAAGTACAGCTTAAAGTATATACAGCAATAGTTGTCACTTTGTTTTTAAACAATGTTTATAAAAAGTTGCAAAAGCAACAGGCAAAAATTTGAGTTTTTATTTCATTGAGATCTAAGAGACTATCGAGCATATGAGAATGAAAGCATAATAAAATATTTTATTTAAACAATTATATATATGAACAGCTTACGCAGTAAGTACCCAAACAAACTACCGGTACTATGATGTAATTAGAAAAATGTTATCTTACCTGTTACAGACATGATTGTCTGCAGATACAGCAACTACAAAAAAGATATCATTGAGTGCAAGCATCACACGTTCAAACCAACTCTTCAACAAATTAGTGTCAAGTTTTTCTACAGGAATGAGATAAACAACATCTTTGTACTTTCCACTTATTGATTGGACCATAAATGTCAATACAGTTTTTGCAGGTTGACCTTCTTCAGTTAAACCAATGAAAGAGCCACTAGTATATTCAACACGCTGAGCAGTATACACTTCGTCCATCATTAAAACGACAATTCGTTCCCGTTAAGATAATTCAGATGTTCGTAATCTTAAATATTCCAAATCCAGTTTTGCAAAGTCAACAGTCATTCCAGTAGAAAGCTGACGAAGACGGCTTCGACAAGGCAATACAAAAAAATTTCGTAGTTTTTTATAAAGGGATGAACTGGTCAGTTGCCATAAAAATGCAGTAGTGATAGTATTGGTGGAATAGCGACGAGCATTTTTTGGTACTTGGAGTAAAGATATTTGTTCTACAATAAATTTTAATAAAGGCACACATGTGTTTTCATTGCAAATGGTCAAATCTATGGATGCACATTGCTCTAGACATGATGCAGCTAACTCCAACAACTGAGTATGACTTATACTATCAAATGACTTGCTGCATAGTGATTTACATAATGCCAGTAAATTTGTAAGCTCAGAAATGGTTGTTAAACATTCAGAAGCGAAGAGATGTTTATAAACTATGCGAGGCAGGACTGCAGAACACACATATGCTTGAACTTCCAAAGCATCAGTAACAACAACAGAGGATAGAAGTTTGGGTGCAAATGTGAAGTCTTCAGAAATGGCAATATAATGAAACTGGATATTTGATTCTTTGAAAATAACGACATAACCACTTGGTAATACTTCATTCTGAATATTTGTCTTAAATGAAGCAAAATTTTTGATCACCTCTTGTTGGAACAGATTTTGATTTTGTTGTTCAATGACAGAATTTTCTTTTTTCAACCTGGCAGATGCAGATGATGCAGTTTTGCGAGGCACAGAACTTGCCTTTGTCAGATACTGGGGTAAAGCCAAAAAAACATGAGGAACTGCAACAGATTTTAATCGCTTTCTTTGCAATGTACTTGAACCCCGTACTTCCATTCGATCAATTCTTGTATCACAAGAATCCGTTACAAAGTCATTCTCATGAAAATGCAGGGAACATACTCTGGATGACTCTGTGACAATCCAATCTTTCCTCGGAATTACTTTTATCCATTTTTGTTTTAGCTCATGGTCTTTAGGAAACCTATATATATAAAGCAATTTTCTCTTTACTGTCATTCGTTTTATAACCAGTTTTACAACCTGGTACACAACATTTATACACCATCTTTCAGTTTACATTAAATACAGATAGAAACTTAACACTGCAATTTAGCTGAAAGCAATATACATGGATCGATAATGGTACAAGCAGTGTAAATATTTTTAAGGTAGGCTGTCATGAAATATTTTTACTGGCTACTGGTAGTTTTGGATGCAACCTAGTTCGTACCCTGAACAGTTCGTACCCTCAGTTCGTACCCTGAAAAGATCGAAAAAAAACATTAAAAAAAGCGGAAGTCACTGATCGCAGTTTCCGCAAACATTTTAAAATTTTCCCCCTGAAAAGATCGAAGAAAAGATAGCACGAAGTCGCTGATCGCAGTTTCCGCTAACCCTAACCAAGGATGCCAGACCTTGGTTTTTCCACCTAGATCTGGGTTTTTTTGACCACATCTGGGTTTTAAGTTTTTTTATTTCAAATTTAGGTAAATCTAGGTTTTTTTGGTTTTTAAGTTTGTACAGAGCTTGCACGGTATTAAGGCACTGGGATCTTCGATAAATGGTCCACACTGCAACACAAAAATGATAAGGTAGCCTACTGGTAATGTTTTTTTGCATCAGCTACTGCAGTCAGTGAGGTAGCCTACAGGATGCTAAAGAAATGATCCAAATTTATGAAAATGTGGATGACTAAAAATTGGAGTAGTACAACTATTTGTGTTACTGAACATTTACTTATTGTGAATTTGAGTTATTCTTTTCAACATTATGTTCAAATGAAAAAGGCTAAGCAGGGTTTATTGCTAAGTACCAAGTTATCGTAGTTGTACACCAAGCAGTAAGCAGGCATGATGATTCTCCTCAGCCGCAGTCTACAACTCACACAGCAAAAAGTTTAGTTCAAAAGTCAAAACTAACCTTATTGGTTTTGTCTAGTCAGTTTTAGAAATTTTGGTTAAACACGCACTGAACCTTGCTAGCTAGACGCTTTACCATAAAGGTAATTTTGAACCAAAATCTTTGCTGTGAGCCCATATAGGCCTACCAAGCTCTTGTTTTTGTATATAGTTATATTACATATATATTAACTACCATACCAACATAAGCATGTATATTGTATAATTAAATCAAATATAGTTATTAATTACTATATTTGATTTAATTGCTCTGCTTTGCTTTTTTGCTTAGCATTGAGCACTTTTTTGTAGTATTGATAGTTTTCATTGTTTTTTTTATTGTATAATTAGGCCTATATATATATAGGCTACGTGTTACTATTTGTAGCTTTCTGAGGCTTCTGTGTAATGATTTAAAAATGGTGCTGAAAGCGCACGCAGGTTTCTTTAACCGCTTTACTACATATTTTCTGGACCTGGGTTTTTTTTGCCTCATCTGGGTTTTTTTTAGCACACAATCTAAGTTTATTGGAAATTTGTCGCTGGCATCCTTGACCCTAACCGTAACCTTATCCTAACGCTAACCCTCGCTCATCGCAGTTTAACCATAGAGTAATCTATGCTCTAACCCTCGCTGATCGCAGTTTCCGCAAATATTTTTCCGCTGTTTCATTTTTCCGCAGTTTCCACTAACCCTAACCCTCGAGTTTGTTTGCGGAAGCTCCGATCAGCGAGTTCGGCTTTGTGCTATGAAACTGCGATCAGCGACTTCGGCTTTTTTTTAATTTTTTCTCTCGATCTTTTCAGGGTACGAACTGTTCAGGGTACGAACTAGGTTGCACCCGGTAATTTTAGTAAAGTGACATTTACTGGTGACTGCCACACAAAATTCTTGAAGTCTAGTTTAACCAGGCCTACTCCAGAAGCTGAACTGGCCTTTCCTGTCTGCTCATTCATAAAAACAAGTGATACCTACTGCCATGAATCAAACTTGTGATCAGGTCAGCACCTTCAGTGAAACTTGCCTAGCCACTTGATTATCAACGTACCGTAGCTGGTGAGAATCAGCAACAATGTTGGTACTGGTAAGCCTAATAACCCCATAGTGTGAGCATGTACTGATGCAACCTGCCATCAACTTAGCAGAGTAGCCTACGACTAGTACATGCAGGGCAGGCATAGGATTGTTGTAGTAGTAGGCTACGGTACCATACAAAAAGTTAATGGCATTTAATGCCGCATAAAAGACCAGGGGGAAAGTCCATTTGCATTGTCACATTACAAAAATAGATGTTTCTATATAGTTATAAATAGCCTAAACTCAAGTTTTTAAATTTTTTGACTAGTTAGCAGGAAAGTTTACGTATATCCTAACTTGCATATATTGCTTCTGCTGAACCCCTAGCCTAGCACACCATTTTAGTAGCCAGCCAATCTAAGCAAAGAAACACTACAAAGCTTTACATTTACTCCCTTTACTTAAATCATAACCAAGAAACAAAACTAATTCTGCAGTGACAATCTAATAAGCACAGAGTTATGAATTCTCTGGTCAGCACACTGCAAACCTGCAAAGGAATTGTGGAAACACTTCAAAGTTCAAAAATACCGTCGGCCCGCTTATGACAAAATTGCTGAGTCATTAAACGTGAGTTAGCAATCCCGTAGTTGTAGATATCCCTGTTCAACTCATTGGCGTCAAGGTGCCTGCTTGATAGCATTGTAGCGATCCATTATTGCGTCAAATAAGTTTTCCTTTCTTTAACTATAGTGAACCAGTTTAACCTATATTATTATTTCCTAAAGATTCTATAATTTTCCATGCAACCTGCTCCCGAGGTAGCCTAAATAGGAAAAAGGCAGCGGACAATAAAATGATTTGTTCGCATTTGGCGAAAGCTCTACCTCAGACCAGATAGAGCTCAAAGTCAGACCAGCTCAGCTTAGAAAACATTAAATTGATTGTGTAGTTTTACGTAACAATTTGGACGCCTGTTAAAATTCGTGATAATGTTTCACTATCCTGCAGTGTTTAAGTTAAATTTGTGTTATAGACCTACAATATTATACGAACACCTTCTGATAACTAAAAATAATAATTCGAGTAATAATTGTGTGGAAGTTGTTTAATGGATTCAGATAGTCAAGTTAGACTATCCATTAGACAGCCAATTAATATTTTAAACCACCGCTAAAACTATCCTTATATAAAATTATAACCATATGGGTGTCCGTTTTGCCCTTGCCGTGGGGCGACACGGACATAGTAGGCCTATGATCTCTTTGTTTCGTAGTTCATTTTGTTAATTCCAGTAGAACTCGGTTAATCCGGATCTTCGCCTAATCCGGATAAAACTGGAAGTACAAATGATTTGTAATCTTTTTCTTGAGAAACAGCTTTGGATTATCCGGATTATTTAATCCGGATCTTCGCCTATTCCGGACAAAAGTTGCGCTTTCTTTATCGCTTTATCCGGATTTGCCTGTGATTACTTTGTTTGACCGTAATTTTTTGTAAGTTTTCCATAGAAACTCGTCTTCGGTAACTATTTTCAAAAGTTTTGAGTGACTACAGATTAGTCCGACACGCATGTCTGAAGATGAAACTTTTGCCTGTATATGTTCTTGCGTTAGACGCAGAGTCTACAAAATACATTCATTTTAAAAGAACTCTATCACTGGGTCGCTAATGTGGTGATCGCGCGTCTCGGAATTGGCAGATGACCACACTAATGCGTTCAATTTCGGTAATTTTTACCGATACCCTCCTACATAGGTAACGTCAGGCTTGATAGAACCGTCATCGGTTAATCCGGATCTTCGCCTAATCCGGATGGAATCGCCGGTCAAATCGAATCCGGATTAATCGAGTTCTACTGTAGTTGTCAAGATCAAGTGAATTTGGTGAAGTTATGAGAATGAATATCCATAAATAAAAACAGTTAGGTTTGGTAACCAGTGAATTTATCATAAGGGAAGCTTTCACTGCTGTAAAGGCAGCTTCTTCAGTAGGCTATGCTTATTCCAATTAACTGTTTTAACAGTGTTCGACAAATGCATCTTTGCTGTTTAGACCTCCAAAACAGACCAACTATCTGTATGAAAACAATTTTCGTGCTAAAAAAATATTGTTTCTTTTAGGCTATGTTACAAGTGATACCGATACGTCCCTTTTGCCCCAAACAAGCTACCCAAGAAAATCTGTAGCCTAATTATAAGCAAAAATAAAATATGCAGAAAGCTCATTTTTTGGAGGATAGTGATCCATTGTTTACCAATGTTCAAAACTAAAGAGAAACTAAAATTTTCAAAAACACCGAACATCATGTGGACATGTTTTTATAACAGAGCTGAGAAAACTATTTCGATCTTGGCCGTCAAGTGTGGCACAAATATTTCTTATGTGGAATATTCATTCAAATAATTTCAGAAGATAGAGGAAAAAATGTTTTAGTTTTTTTTAACGCAAATGTTTGTTCTTCCTCGCCCGCTCTTAAAATGCATTCTCTCAAATTTGTCGTGCACTTGTGCAAGTAGGCTACATTGTGATGCTTTTAGATTTTTTGAGTGCAGTGTCGGCATCGCACAAATTTTTTCTGCCCTGTCATCACTGCCGGTAGTTCACAGGATCAATTAGATTTCCAAACCGTTGGACCTTGGAAAAGTTAGATTCGAACACTTCTGCTGCCTTGTCGCCGCCGGTGGAGTCTTCGGCAAGGCTGGTATGATTATGAGGCGGCTCGTCTTTTCGAACCGCAACCCCCAATTGTATTCGTAGAAGTTCAGTTTGTTTTTACTTCTGACCATCGCAACGGAAAAACAATATATGCCAAACATAGCAGAGGTCTAGAAAAAGGTGGAAGCGACAAAACGTGGACGTTATGACGTGTATGATAACAAAGCAGGACAATCAGTTTAAAATATGGCACGGTCGCAACACTATTTGAAAGCAGTTTAAGTATTTTCCACTTAAATTAATTAATGGGCTGACTCCATGTTTTCTCTTTTTGCTATTCGGGAATGTGTTCTATGAAATCCTGGGTTGTCCTTATGCATTGCAGCGCAGTCCTTATGACGTTTGCTTATTGTGACGGAATTTGAACGAAGCTACGCATTGAAGTTTCATAATTGGTGGGCTGCAAGTCGAACAATCCCATCTATGAAGCGTAAGGAGAAAGACAATCGCATTGTTTGTGATATAACAATAAAGAAGTTACTGGGAGGCTGAGTTGGTATTTTGATCAAACAGTAAGGAAACGTAGGCTAACTGGCCGCAAGCCAAAATATAATTATTTTAAAAGGTTTCATTGTGAATATAGCTTGATAGTTGACACTAGGCTGCGTCATTGGTAACAAAACCTAGGTGAGAGGTTCTAGGTAAGCGATAGACTACGTAACAGTTCAGCAATATTTCTTGTGTCAACAAACATCTCGAATCAAACGTGCAGCCCTTCCATGACCACGAGCCTCCACTGATCATGAGGCCTCTTTGTATCTCGTCGGCTAATCTATCTGCCACACAATGAGGACATCCTGTTAAAGATACGAAGGTCCTCCGCCCCTTCTCGCCCAACCATTATAAGGCAACTTATGTTGGCCGACAACCAACGCGCATGAAATGCTTTCTCGGCGGTCATTTAAATTAAAGGGCTAAACATTTCTCCTCGACTAACAGCAAATATATTTATCTTATAATGTAACAAAAATACCACATAAAGTTATTTCTAAAGGAATCAATAAACCCAGCGGTTCTCAAACTGTTTTCATTGCGACTAGGGATGGTTTAAAACCGTTTTTTTAGTCGTCGTTTTTTTAATCGTTGTTGTGTTTTTTTTTATCTGTTGTTTTATAGTCTACGATTTTCAACCGTTTCATACATTTTTTCGAGCAACAACTGTTTTTATTTATAAGAACTGCAAAAAAGTGTTGAATTATAGCTGCTGAATAACTTACTATAAATTGGTTTGCTGCAGTTTTGACTTAGTTCTGTAATTCAGAAGTGTGGCCGCATGCTCAGCAAGTGCTACCAATTTAACCATCAACTTCAAGTGCTGCCAATGATGAGGACTGTTCAGACCCAGCGGCGTTCTATTTCAGTCATTTCTTTCATTGCATAAATCCACTAATGATAAGTATTGTGACGTTCTTTTGAAGTCTGTCGGTGAGTCTACAGTCTAGTCTACTGATACAGGTTAACTCATCGATAAAAAAGTAAGTTCTAAAAAAGTTCTTTGAACTTATACGTAATAAACTTGAATTTGCCAATTTAGTTTGATACTCTTTACTTTTTTGTTTATTTTATCACACTGCACATCCTTTTGGATCATTAGTGAAGTCATAAGACTCAATGAAAAGTTTAGTGACGAGGTTTTATTTTGGTAACTTATCGATGTCTTCATTATTTTAAACAAATATTCAGGGAAGCAAAGTGGAAATGTTGTTCCAATATTTAAATTTTAGACAAATTGTTGGTGCAAAAAAACATCTTTTTTTTAAAAGAAAGCGAGCACAAAAAAAAACGACTCACATCTCTAGTTGCGACACCTTCGGATTGGTTTACTGGGCTAGCGACGCATTCAGCGTTAGGAATTTTAAGTAATTTTTGTTTATTCGTACCAGCATTTTGTCTAGCGGCGAAGTGTATTAGAATAATTGTACTATGTGATTGTCATATCAATCGGTGCAGTTTCGCAATACAGTAATGAGCTAGCATGCAAATGCCAGGGGAAAATATCTGTAAGCACTTTACAAAATTACCGCCATTGAGTTTACATACGAAACGAAATCATTGTGCGAGGCCCTTAAAAAATTGAAACGAGGGCGTCGCACAGTTTGAGAACCCCTGCAATAGAAGAAAAACAATGTAAGTTATTCAAATCTGCCACAGTAGTAAACATTCATTTCCTTCAACTAAACGAGCAAGACTGAAGACCTGAGTTGAAGAACTACTTAGTTAAGTTCAAAGTACAACGTTTAAAAATTTCTATCACCGTTTTTTAATCTTTTACAGGGTGACCCAAGAAGATGCGTACCCATGTTTTATTCATTTTTTTCACATTTGGAACACATCTTGGGAAAGCCATAAATTGACTAAAATTGACAGAAAAAGCTAAAACTCTGCTCAATGGTCTTTCATAAACTGAATAATGTGTGGTTGTAATTTGAAATAAATCGCTTTTCAATCAAAGTCACAAATGAAATTTTCATGGGTACGAATCTTTTTGGGTCACCCTGTATTTCTATGCAAACACCAGCGTGTGTTACAGCGAAATTAAGTCGCTTTTATTCAATCAAATTTTGCGCGGGGACAGATAATGACCAGCATACAGCATATTTTTGGTGATAAGTCACATTTGGTGGAAACTGAGTTAGTTAAGTAGTTCTACAACTCAGCTCTTCAATTATAAAACATCTACGTTGCGAAAGTGTAGTGTAAAAAACAATGCTTTGTGGAGCTGATGGAAAATTTCAAATGCAGGGGCGAGTGGGACATTCCGAACCAGGCGCTTTGTCATTGCATCCAGCCACCACATTCCTACATTAATAAAATTATTTTTTTGTAGCATATCACAAATATTGTCGAATTTCATCCGGCATTCCCTTGAAAGGTGGACGATAAATCATGTTCATGATGATAAACAACAACCTTCCCAAATCATTGCAAGCAGCACAGGTTTCTGATGACATGCTTGCTTCGATTTCGTTCACCACCAGGTAGCGGAGGACACGTTTAAAATCCAAACCCTCCATCGAATATTTCCTCCTGAACTTCATCGTCGCTCTCTTCCGCCGTTTTGTGGCCATCTCCATTTGCTAAATTCTCCAAACCAGCTCCTCGACCAAGTGGGACTCCCACGGCCCTGTGGACGGCCTCAATAGTGGCCACATTGACAAAATACGACATGACGACAGTGGGAATCCGTTCACGTAGTTCCGCCATCAGACGATAAGCCTGCAACAAACAATCAAATTTCTCGTTGCCGCTACATGTCATGCGGGCGACAATTTTATAGATAGGTGTCGCTGGGATTCTAATTTTGAAGGTGAACATTATTTTCCTATGTAGTTCAAAGGTTGCTGGGATAAATGGATGATTTTCATTAATGGCCAACTTCTGTTGTTCGTGTGAGAGTTGCAAGCAAGCACCAACCTTGTCGAAGTCTTCTTGTCCTGCGTGATATTCCACCAGAAGGCCATAAACGTCACCGTACCTGACCGACGCGTCGAGGTCGTTTTCTGCCAACAAACTGTGGCAAAGCTTGATTCCCTCCTCCGGGTCGCTCTCAAACAACCTGGAAGCAAACGGGAAGTTTGGTGAAAATTAGAGATGTACCGATATATCGGTATCGGCATCGGTGATATCGGCCATTTTTTGAGTATCGGTATCGGCATCGGTATCGGCAAAATTTGGCCGATACTGTGGCCGATACTAAACATGTAATAAAAAGGCGTTTGCTGCGAATTTTCTGCAGAAGCAAAGATATAGATTTTTTAAAGTAGTAACTAACGTCACATTGATGTAGAAAAATAAAAACCTGTTCAAATTTTTGATACCTCACACTCTCATGACTTCATGCGCACACCTTTTGGCATTGTTTGCTTACAGTGATTCTTTCACTCAAACAAAACGTTTTGTTTCAGAAGTTTTGCGTTGTTCGATTCTTAAGTTGTGAAGGAGACTCAATTTCTCCAATATTTATCATTTGTGTTTCTTTTTTACTCTCAACAGAGGATAAAACCAGGCCAGGACTGCCCAGGTGGCGGAAATGTGTATAATTTTGCATCGTTTTTGCGTTGCTGGACGTTTGGGGGACCCGTGTAACTTGGTTCTTTTTGGTGGGCTGGTTCTGTCGGTTTGTGATTTGGTTTCCGCATTTAGTTATGGTGGACTCGCCAAGCTTGGGCAATGTCGTGGCGGAGTGGGTGGGAGCGGTGAGACTGCGAGTCCTCGCTGGGCTGGTCAATAAGTGGTCTTGTTGCACCTGGGATGGCGGCCTCGTTGTGGGGGGAGCGTTCTTCTCGGCTGTCGGCGCGGTGCTGGGCACTCACTGGTGTGGCGGGCTATTGCAATTCGCTGGCCATAGCGGTGTGGCTTCCACACTAGCCATTTAGACCATCCAATCAACTATATGTTTCTCGGCAGCCGTTTTGCAGCAAGAATTGACATCGACAAGAATTAAAATGGCTAGTGTGGAAGCTGCACCGTTGTGGTTGGCGGGTCGCAGCTGCTCGCTGTGCTGGTGGGTGCTCGGCCTTGTGCTGGTGGCCGGGAGGGGCGCTCCTTTCTTCTTCGCGGTGGGGTTGTCGTCTTGGGCGCGGCAGGACCGTTTTGATTGGTTTGGTGAGGATTCGTGGTCCCATTGCTTTCGTGTTGGGCCTGCTAGTTCTGCCGTGGAATTGTTTGGGCTTGGTGGGTATGTTGCAGCGAGGGGTGGAAGTTGGGTCGCGGACTGGTGGAGCCGGCTTGCTGGGGGCAGCCGGGTTGCATAGTTTTTTTGGACGTTTAGCAGCGTGGGGGCGATGCGGGATTGTGCATTTTTGCTGCCTGGGTGGTCTTGGTCTGGCAAAAGCTTTTCAACCAAACGACAAGCGCCCTTAGGTTGCATATTACTTGTCGAATAGTTTTTGTACGACTACACAAATCACTTGGTTTATATTTTACATCTTATTATCAATTATGATAGCCTATTTGGAGAGTTTGCGCAAACACTTTATTTAATTTTTAAGAAACCCCAATTATGATGTAATGTTTCTTCCCTTATACCCTAGTCCTCAATTATGGTGGCCTTTCATTACTAAAACCTACTATGACACAAAAATGCGGTTGAGATTGGATTCTTGAATCTTTAATAAATTATACCAATTGAAAGCTTTTTTTAATAGTTTTATGCAAATAAGGTAAAACTTAGCATTTGATATAATACCTTGCAAATACCAAAATTGCATCTTTTTGTAACACCAAAGTATCGGCCAAAATATCGGTATCAGTATCGGTATCGGCCTAAAAAAGTGATATCGGTATCGGGATCGGTATCGGCCACAATATTGGTATCGGTACATCTCTAGTGAAAATCAACAAGGAAATATCTAGAATATGACTTTGGAAAAGAAGTTGTGTTGACATACCAAAGGCAAAGACATACCAAATACCAAAGGCTCGCAACACAACCGGTCTACTCATAGTGATTACTTATATTTTGTATGTTACAAATAATGACGGAACGTCTTCAGCTTTTCCAAGTCCTCAACAAGAACCTACATTTTTGAAAATGAATTTAATCAGCCGTTAACCTAATCTTAATACTAGTGGCGAGATAAGTCACTATATAAAAATGCACAAATAGCGGGAAGCCAACAGTTCAAAAACTGAACAGACGAGAACAGAAGACAGATGAAATGAAGGCAGATATTCAGTAACGCTTCCTGAATTGTCGCATTCCATAATATACTGTAATCTTGAAACCCTTGATATCACTAGAGTTTAGATGCTTCCGTGCTATTCGGCCACTCCAGACCAGAGGTTAGCAACCGGGTGAGCTTCATTGGGGGCTCAATTTATAAAATCAAGTTTTGTTCGAAATTATCTGTGGTAAGAATGAAATTATATTTGAAAAGTGAGCAAGATCCAAGCTAGAGTAAAAAGGTGGGAATCTCTGTTCTAGACGGAGGTTTGTTTGCAAATGGTCTATTTGTCATGTTCGAGGGTCATGACGTGGCGTGGCGTCCAACCTTCAAAGCCAACCCAGAACATTCAATCGGACGCAAATTCGTAAATTACAGGTGGATAGAAACAGTGGGAGAAAATTTGAGCAAAAAATTATCTATTTTTCACTGAGAAACGTCTTTTCACGCTTTCGTTTTCAGCGGCAAAACCAAATCAGTTCATGACATGACATAAAATACGTAACAAACACAGTATTGTGATATGCTTACGACATAAACAAGTATCCTAGCAACTTAACTCTACACAATTTTAATTAGACCTGCCGCTTCACTTTTAGAAACTTAACGTAACGCGTGGACGTCGCTATAGGGGAAGGTAAGGCAAAACGGACCGTCCAAAAGAGTTGGCAATTAATAGGCTCGCTGACGGGTTATGCTTGTGCTAAAAAGCATAGCTTAAAGGAGCACTTTTCCGACAAAAATGGTAATTTTTTACCGGTTTTTGCAGGGGGAAAAGCGGACCATAAGCGGGGCAAAACGGAACCGGGGGTCTGTGTTCCCCACTTTCCTCTTAAGGCAAACACATACGAAAATGAAATCATGAATAGTTACTGCAAAGCATCATTCAAACTTGTTCTCTTCCCAAAAGTGGTATGCAAAGTCACCAAGTTTTCACGTTTGCTGCATTGAATCCAATCTTCTTTAGTGTGATCTTGGCAGAGATTTTCACAAAGCAAGCAACACCCTTTAGTAGGAGAACTACCAACAACAGATGCTTTAGACTGCTTTGAAAAATGTCTCCTCTAAAATTTCTTGAGTATTGACCCCTTTGTTGGTCTCTCAACAAAATACTTTTACTGGAAAGCTTGTTAGCAGTTCCTATTGTCGAGTCTTCGTTTACCTGGAGGTGAACTTAGCAGAAGTCTGTGTAAATATGTCTGCTATCGAAATCTTCGTTGGGCCCTTTGACGAGGCGGGAACTTTTGTCAAATCAACAAACTGACTTTATACTTCCATTTTCGTCTGGTCCTTGAGGAGTCCGTTTTGCCTCAACACAATGCTTCACATAAAACAATTTCGAAAAAAACTGCTTCACTAAAAGACTCCAACTGTTCATGATTAATAAAGAAGTATTTCCCTACAATTGATTTAGCAAACAAGCAACTTCATCTTCACTTTAACTTTTGAAGCTAACACCGACACGAGGCTTTTCTTACAACATCCTTTAAAAAAATTATCTTTTCTCATTCCTTTATTTAAACAGGAATCCGTCTCGTGTTTTCACAGAAGCATTTTCTTGGTGTTCATCACGATTTAGTAAAGGAATGGTGGCGCCAGTATTTGTCGTTTTCGAGAAACATGGGGGTCCGGTTTGCCCCGCTTTTCTCTAATAGCGACGGCCACGATCACCGCTATAAAAATAGTAAAACTGTTTAACATCAGACATCGCTTCTTCTTTTGTATAAGACAGGATTGTTCAAATTTCAGGGCAGGTGATAGAAAGCCAGGGACATTGAAAAGTGGGACATTCAAAAATGACATAGTCAGCAGTTTGTTCTTCAGCGCCACATTCGTAAGCCGATGAAAGAGCCAAACCCCACTTGTATATGTTGGAATGGAAGCGGCCAACTCCTATTCGGATTGTGTTAGGCTTAACCCAAGTCAGCCGGAACAGGTCCATACCAGAGGGCGTGCCAACGGGTGAGGTATAAAACCATAGAGTTTGGTGTCGTTGACACATTATGATGCATTCCAAGTGTCTTCCATATAATGTGGTGCGCTGATGGTATGATCGCTGAATGCTTGTGACAATGCAGCGGCAGCAAGCCGGATGTATGACGGCTCCTTTTGGGGAAGCTCGGCAGGTTGGATGCCTGCAAGGATTGGTAGGTACTCTGTTGAAGTTAGGCGAAGTCAAAGTTCGCAATGCGCCATTGGTTGGTCGGTCGTTTAGGCGGGTGTGGGCACTGCGCAAGGTATCAGCGCCTACACCCCACGTTGTGCCCTTGTCAAGCGTTTTAGCAAGGCGACGCGAGATGTCAGTTATGCACTCAAATTTATTATTTGATCACCCAACTAACAAAAGTTGGTCACTGTTTCAATTCCATAATAGAAACTTTCTTTGCAATCTGCAACTAAATCTTTTCCTTTATCACATTTCCCAGAAATAAAACAGTTTGCCAGTCTTGCTGTTGCTCTCTTCGTATTGACGTATCCTTGCATGTACCCACCTACCACACGCCTTGCATTGCATCGAATTTCTCATCACTCTCTTTCCACATATTGCGCATGGGGCGAGTTTGTTCTGTACAACTATACCTTCCGCTCCACTCACCATCACTTCCGTTTTTTCTACATTTAAATTCATAATCGTAGTCTCAAATGCTTCTTTCCATTTCGCAAACTTTTATTCTAGTATACTGTAGTTTCGGGAGAGAGTTTGCTTTCTTGTACCACAGGCAAGACACAACAATGCAACAGGGCTGAGCATTATAACAACATATTTTACATATTTACAAATAGTTTTAATAGTCGAACGTTTTCGGCTCAACTTAAGCCCTCATCAGGAATCTGAAAATATTTATATAAAATGCAATAAATTTCAACTTTTTGAACGTAACTAGCTGACTGACTGCAAGCATCAATAAATAAGCAGCAATTAAAACCAATAATGTGGAAAACTGTATGCACTGCAACTTCTCACATCTCCCTTTTCCTTGAACAGTGGCACAACAATGCTTTCTTTCCACTCTTGTGGCATTCCATCACCATCCAGGGCCTTTTGACAAAGTTGCATCATCACTTCAAGTCTCTGTTCTCCACTTGCTTCAATTTAATTAAATAACTTAATTCAATTTTATTTTTCATTGCTGGCGTGAACATGAAAAGAACGATAAAGTAAACACAAGAGTTTGGCAACAACAAAAGAAAAAGATGGCAAAACCAAAACGTTTAATATGCATCGATGAAGCAGTTTTTGAATATAAATATTTTTTAATTTCGATTAGCCACCAAACCAAATTGATATTGCTTCGTTACTCGATTTATGATTAAAGCAGTAGAGACGTTCAAAGCTTTGCTAAAGTTGCTAAACTCCATTTTGACATCGTTACAACAACGCGAGACGTTGGAACAACATGAAGTAATGGTCACAAAAGAAAATTTAAAGGCGAAACAATGGAACATAACTTACAAAAGAAAGCGGGAAAACAGAATTTTGCAAAAAAAAAAAAACTTTTTGATTTAGGTCGAATTCTCTCGATTTTGTGTCTAGCCATAATTTACAAATTCGCTAACCAGTCAGTAGTTGTGGAGGGTAATTCATCCAACGTGAGAAGCCACGTTTGTCGTCTAAGTCAGTGATCGACGAAACGCCAGAAATAAAATCAAACCAAAACCTTCCAACATCTTGTGGTGACTTAGCGTTCGGACACGGGAAAACAACGGCGCATAGTTTAAGAATGCATTTCGTGTTGTTCCGTGTGAAGCTATTACGTCCAAGCAGGTTTCATGCAGCCAATCCATGAGGACGTTAATGAGGACCTCCACGACCTGGATCGTCGCGTTGTCGGCGTGTGGCGGCTGATCAACACAGGGTTAACCATGTTGGAGATGTCAGACTGAAAACGATCTAAACCTAACGCTATGAATACATAATCAATGCATTTCATGAAATGAGATATCGGCTTTTAAGCTTTTTTGAAACAACATGATTTAATTACGTTGCAATAATTAACATTCCACCAAGCAACAACATGGACTCACTCGAACCAGGAGAATGTGCACAGATCTTCTAGCCAGATCAACCCACCTTCTCGTCTGCTGAAATTTCTTCACCAAAGCGATTCTCGTTTTCAGATCCGATATTTTATTCTCCTGCTGTTGTTTGTCTGCCATTTTTGCCTTAGCGAGACATTTGAAGGCTTCAGACATCGCGCCCAGCGCCTTGTCATAGTTCTGGTACTCATCGATTTCAACCTAAAGGAACCAAACATTCAAAGACATGCACAACCAAGAAGTCATGCTCCACAGTAATGTAGGTCTACTACAACAACCCGTCAAGGTAAAATCCGCGTCTCAGATAAACTTCATTGACCAATGAACTTAACACAAGTGTGACAAACTATACGTTCGCTGATTTGGATATTCGTTGAATTTTCTTGACATGCTTACGGCGCAAACAAATATCATCTTTAGGGCGTCCCATTTTTGAGCTTTTCAGGAAAAATTGAAAACGAGTTATTTAGAAAAATTATTTCTTTATCTATTTCTGTCTAAAAAATCAATGAAAAATCAATCAATGAAAAATCTTTCAACGAAAAATCAATCATTTAGTGTTGAACGAAGCTAAGAATCTTTGTAAATGTTTAAATATAAATTTTTGTGTTTGGATGAGATCAGTAAGTCATTAATGCTGCGAACAGAAGGGTAGACCTATAATAATCTATGATAGTCAGAAAGTCAAGCAATAAATGCTATTAATATTACAAAAAGTGCTCAATGCCAAGCAAAAAAGCCAAGCAGAGAAAATTACACCAAATTCAGTTACTATTTTCTATAACCTCTACAGCCTGTTTCACCCTAAAAGGGGGATCACCATAAGGTCCTCATTCAAATAGAAGCCAATTCGATGTAAATAAAGTCCTTCTGATGATTCCCAGTAAAAGGTGAAACAGGCTGTAGAGCAGTGGCTCTTAACCTTTTCTTTGATACACCTCTCTTTAGCAATGATTACATGCTTTGCGCCCCCCAACCCCCAATTTTTGAAGAATTGTAACACTAAAAGTAATTTTGTTTCAGTGCATTTATTGACCACGACATGTCAGTGAGATACCGCACTTGAAATTGCTTCTCAGCAACTAGATTTTCAATGCGAGGTCTAACTCCTGATTGCAAAACATGGATTAAGTAATCAACTCTTAGTGTGTCCTGGACAACAACTAGGGATTGTAGATCATGAGGATGCAAAACTACATCCGCTTGTGGCTTATCCGTAACACTAGAAGGGTTACGTTTTTTTCTGTTTTACAAAATAATCTACATTATGTGGGTTATATAAGAGAATTGAAGTTGGTTTTGAAGTAATTTCAGGTTTTTGGTTGAAAGCAAGCCAGCAGCAAAGCGTTAAAAAATGTCAAATTGGCAATTGACCCTTCTAGTGTTGGCGGAACAACGGAGTTCCGCTTCTAACAACAACTGCAATAGACAATATAGTTTTACAAAGATGTATGGATCCGAGCATTGTTTGTATTTGAATATCCAGGAAACACAAGTGAGTAATTAGGAAGACAATCTCGAGTTCCAGTTCTTCAAAGTGCTACTGTAGTGAGATTAAGCTAAACCCCACTTAGTAGTGGGGCTCAACTTGAAGACAAAAACTCTTTCCTGGTTCTTCAAAAATATATTTTATGGATTTCCAGGTTTTTCTCTTTATCTGGAAGCTATTTCATGATTTTTGCTTTCAAGACATTTATTGTTACTTGATTTGTAGACTCACATTTATTGCCTGCGAGTGCAGCATGCAAGTTACCAATACTGGATTTTTTCATTCAAACTCCATCTCTGGAAGAGTCAGGTTGAACATTAAAGTTTCAATAAGCGTGTTTCTTTGAACAATCAAACTTTCGTTTAAAAAATCCAGATAGTATATTACGAGCAGACTGCATGTCCTCACGCTTACACAGACAATTGAAATGGCGACTGCAAAGAGCTCCGGCTTAATAAACCTCAGCTTTGGTCAAGTTGAGTACTTTGAATAGGACACTTTTAATTGGTTCACTGGAAGTAAAGTCTTGGATGCTAAGGATTCGCGATAAACAATCCAATGAATCCCAGCACAAAAATTATTATATTCTCTCTCATATATAACAAAGTCATTGCAGAGCAAGTGCTACAAAAGCTCTGTCTGGATATAATCCTACCAGTGATCACCAATTCCCAAATAAATGTGAACTCCAATCTACAAAAATCGCCTACAGAGCGTTGAAACCGCTGCACACTGCAAAAAGACTAAATATCGTTGAAGAGCTTGCGTGCCCCTCGGTTAAGAATCACTGCTGTAGAGGTTATTAGAAAGTAGTAACTGAATTTGATAGTCAGAATGTTATATGGTAGCAGCCAAGATGAGCGAAAATGTATCACCCACGCATGAAGAAGTGATCAAGCATTACTATATCAAGAGTAATCTTCTTCAGGAAAGTAATGCCAAGTTTTTTTCAAAAACTCCACATTTTCATGGTTTAAAAAAAGTAGTAGCAAATGTGACCAATTTATGGATTAAGGCCAGTTAGCCCATACTTTCAAATTGCCGAGTTCCAATCAAGCTACAACACTTGATATTGTTATAAAACTGAGGGCAGATAAAAGGCAAACAAAGGCTGATTTTAACAGAGAATTGACTGTTCGAGCTTTGATTTCTCTGCATGTAAGTGCAAGAAAATCTCATCTTTCAATGCAATTCTGGAATGAAAAAGTTGTGCGCAAATGACCTTCTGAACGCCGCATTCCTGCCAAAGAATTCAAATCACTTGAAAAGTAGTATCAACAACAACGACAAACGTAGCTCACAAGAAGAAACAGCACGCGATCGCTTTGAATAAGAAAAAGGTTATGATTGAAGAGCAGTTGAAAGTGTAGGGGAAGACCAAGGAAAGATACAAATAGGACAGAACACAAGAGACTACGTTTGAGAATGGGATAAAGAAGCGACAAATGACAAGGAAGAATATATATATAAGGCAGAGAGTGGTTGGGAAATGATCCTGTGACCAAGACTACATATACACAGGCGTAACAACGTCTCACTTCTCTGCGACAGCAAGCCGACCAATCGACTCCGAAATTTTGAAAGAATTGAAACATCAAAATCATCAAATCAAATGCATCGAAAAAGATTTCGTCTTGGACGTTTAGGAAAAGCTAATTATGTTGATGCTTGGCAGCTTATACTATGACAGAAAAAGCATAGATGGTATTGAAAGATATGCGTTTATTTTATTTTTATTTTCAATAAAGATATTGAAACAGAAATGATGAAGCCGGTGCATGTGAAGGCTCATTGAGGTCGCATTTCTTCCGTTACTGTGGAAGAACTGTTCCAGGCTATAATCGAAGTCCTTCATTTTTATCGTCAGGAAAGAATAGCCCATACGCGATGGATCACTACAGAGAGTGGATAGCTAAAAATGTTTATATTTGGGTGCAACGCTGAACTTCAACAATCCGACAAGTTTTAGTGCATAGTTTCGTTTATGGTTGTATTTATTTACCAACATTTTTAGCCATTCACCTTTAACCATCAGCAGCTGATGGTCTCTCAATTGGGCTGTTCACAAGAGATTTGCTGCTTACGTACAAAGATATTGATGAACCCGCATTCAATGCTGTCTTAACACAATTCATCAAGCATGCATCCCGATGGTTGAATCTTAAAAATGTTGCTTTGAGCATTCACGCTGAAGTGCTGCCTTTCACTTTGGATGCAAACAAAACAGTTCTCCAGAGTACATCAACATCGCGGCTTTCAGGTATCCCGATACAATATGCAAGGCGTCGTTGATGGGTTTGTCGAACAGGTTAGCACGAGTACTACGACTCCATACAGAGGCAGAGTACTCTGCGGTAGAATGGACAAGAGCCAGAGTTCTGGTGCGCAAAGTTGTTGCTGTTTCACCTCAGCTCGTACCCACTAGTCGATAAACAAGCATCGCATGCGTCTGCAAATCGGTGTTGAAATGCCAAATTGATTAGTGCGCAGCGCACATATTAATTTGATGTAATTGACTGTATTGCATGCCTGTTGGAGGATTGCTAATCTGCAATTTACCTCTCATAATCAAGCTCTCTTGCTGTAAACATTCTAAAACTTCGCTAGGCGTCGCCTCAAGATGACGCCATGATGAAAAAAAAACAAAGTAATTTCTTTAATCAGCGGTGAAAATCCAGTCAGAATGACCCAAGCTTATTTTCCTGAAAAGTTTCCCAAAAAATGGGACACCTTAATCACCTTGCAACAATAGGTCCCTTCTGCGGAATAGCCTATTTAAAACGATCAAACCATGCGCTCGGGACCGACAGCTTTGTACCTGCGCGCACGCGTCATAGAAGCCGGCCAATGAGGCGAGGGCGCGCCCTTTCGTGTAAAAGCTGATGATGTTCTTCATGATTTCCGGGTCCTTTCTCCAATCGAGGGACTGGAGATAATTAGCTGCCATGACGTAAACGTTCTTGGTTCGTGAAACGCCAGCAAAGAAAACAATCTTCTCAGTGTCTCCTGACTTGAGCAGAGCCCGCATCGCCTGATCATTGGAATATTAATCATAACTAAAATAAATTTATAAATGAATTGATTTTTCTGATTTAGTGTGATATAATCTTAAACACTGAAACGCACTGCGTCACTGCATGTATTGCGTGCATGACGCTGACCATGTATTCAAATGGTTCATATCGCTCCGTCCCGACGGTCAAGAAGGAAAAATTAATTACCTTCGATGTTTTATAGGGGTTCGCTATATCCTGGATCTTGCAACAAGTAGCGTCTCTTGACATGAACTACTACGAAGCGAAGTCAAAAATTTTCTGCAGTTTTACAATTCTCATTAATTTGCAGAAACACAAAAACGAAAACCACTTCCCATCGCAATCCACTTTCCATCGCATCCTCACCAATGCACTTGTTCCAGTGGCCCACAAGCTTGTGCAATGTGCATTCCATCTCAGAATAAACTTTTGACTGGTCATGCGGCCGCCGGCCTTCCATGCGAAACTTCATCGAAAGAAAACTTGTGTTGCATCTCCTCGAGATCTGTGCCATGTGCAGGATGTTGCAGCCTCTCAAACCCAGTTTGTTGACGATTCTAGTTGTCTTGTGGCAATGCGTAGACAGCAGGCCACGCATTCGGAGCATATGCTGGCTTTGAGCTAGCAATTCACAATATCTTAGGTCGCCGCATGACCAGCCAAAAGTTTATCCTGAGATGGAATGCACAAGCTTGTGGGCCACTTGAACAAGTGCATTGGTGAGGATGGAGATTGCGATGGAAAGTGATTTTCGTTTTTGTGTTTCTGCAAATAAATGAGATTCGCAAAAACGCGGAAAAGGTTTAACTTGCTCGTATGTTTCAACAAGAGCTCATGATCATGGTTTCCAACACATCCAACAACGTCACGCAGAGTTGGAAAGTTACAGGAATACAGGTTCTCTCCGATAGCTCAGTTGGTTAGCGAGTGACTTCGTAAACGAAAAAGCTTCGAGATCAAGCGGCGCTGGTTCGACTCTCGGGGTGCGCGCTTGAGCAACGCAGTCTAAGGACTGCTCTCCATTCAGCGGCACCTAATAGATGGAATAATTCCCCGGCAACAACATCCGGTTACCGAGATGGTCAGAGTGATTTATATCCGATTAGGGTGATTATAATCGGAAATTCCGATTATAATCGGAAATTCATTCTGTCCATCTCGGTAACCGGCCCTGCGTCAACAGCCTCTACAGATATGTGAAACTACCAGGAATAACCTATCAAGGTGTCACAATCAATATGCGTAGCTGGGGTGACAGGCTGTATTAATGTTCTTGAAAAGATGAATTCTGTTCGACTTTGGACAACAAACATCACTACGTGGACAGAATTAAGTTATGAAAGTGCAGTAGGAACAGCTCATGGTCGAGAACAATGGTGCATTGTATCCAACCCTCAATACGAGGAAGGAACATAATGATGATGACGAATTCTGTTGTGGTGTTTCGACGATTACAAACCGATAGTAAAGTTTAGATACGCAATCTGTTACTGTGAAATCTGCTTCTAGAAGTATTTATGTACGTGATAGCATGGAAGCTACTCTGACTTGATGACGAGAAGAATGAGTTTTTGTGATGTAATATTACCCTAGTCTCTAGAATGCTCTGGCCCAAGCAACCTGTTATAAATAGCCGCGTGATTTGATTACAATTATTATTAGAGTTGTGTTGAGAGTTGTGTATCACGGTGATTAGAAGTTGTAATGAAAAGTACGTTGAAAACGATTGTAGAGTTCCAGCCGATATTGAATAGATTTAAAGGTGGAAGTTGTTGCCAATTGTAAAGTAGCTGTTGTAAGTAGTAGTGCATATTTATTTTTAAATCGACGAAGTCGTTTGCTGCTCAGAATTTGATTTCTTTATGTGGTGGAAATGGTGAACCATTCGTCAGTTCAAGCATTTCATCTATCATTTCACAAGTAAAACTATTAGACCATTTATCTGACTGTTTAACGTTTGATTATCCCAATAAACTACGTCATCAATCTTTCCTAAGTCTGTTTACGTGTAAGAAGAACTAGAAAAAATTGTGACACAAGGCTTTGTCAGCCCGAGAATAAAGATTGAAAACCAACCACATCTTACCTTCTCTTTATCCCCAGCTTGGGTGTACTTCTGGCAGGCTAGGTGATACTCTCCTTGCTTCACGCAGCAATCCCCCAATTTAATGAGCAGGCCTTCCCTGCAAAAGCGGATAACTTTCAATGACACGAAGAAGGAATGTCAGGAAGCAACAACCCACAAGATGACTAATCATAATTATGTGGTGACTCATCAAAATGTTGTCAATCACGAACATACCTCTTGTTTTTATCCATAAAATCTTTGGGAATGGTCAGTTTTTCCACAAGTTTTTCGTTCATCCTCACATCATGGAGGTCACACACAGATATTGCTTCTTCATACTACCAAAAGAAAAGGTTGGCAAGGAGTCAAAACAAAGCGACAGATATCTCATAACTACATTGATGTTGGTTAAATGACAAACAAAAGTTCTTTTGGAACTGCAAGTGCCAACTAGAACCGCAACTCGTTTGACTCGTAAATAAAAATTGATGGGTTTGAAATATTGAACTTGCTCTGGGCCCAAACCTGCTGTCCGTGCCCAGCCACTCACCCGCCTGGCAGCGACCAGCATGGCGACCGCTCTGTCGTGTTGTTGATGTTCCGTGAAGAAGTCAGCACATCGTTCCAGTAGGACAGGATCGGTGTGCTCATCCAGCTCCTGAGAGATCAGCTCCAACGCCGCAAACTGTTCGCTCTCGAACGCCAACTCGAGTGCTTCAGAAAAGTGGCCGGCCTACGGAAGATGACAGCAGAGAGGGCATTACAATTATATAGGGCAACATTGCTTTCAACAAATAAGATAGTTTGCGAAAAATAACCACGCACAAGAGCAGGAATTAGTTCAACATACATTGACAAGAAAGTAGCAACCAATTTTTAAGTTTCGTCATACAATACAACCGACTCCTTCCATTAATTTGTACATGTGATCATTTCTATTCTACATAAAATATAACAAAACTCGGATAAAAAATAAACCACAACTTCACTTCTTGGCCGAGCTTACTGCTAGCAGCATAACACGAAGTAAGTGCAGGGTCAAGTTTGGATAAGCACTTTTAGTTTTCTTTCCAATATTTTAGTAGAAAAAAAAGCAGTTGCGTGCAGCTTGGAATATTGTATGGTAGCAAGACATGGATGCTAAAAGAGAGTAAACTGGCAATTATGAGAACGAAAAGGGCAATTGTGAGAGCAACGTGTGGGGTGAAAACGTGGAGGGAAATACTGAAACACTGATGGATATTCTAAAGACTAGAGACTATTGATCAACTTACAAGGCCAAGTGGGGTAAGATAGTATGGGCATGTACTAAGGAGGAAGGGAGGAAGTTTTCTTCGAAAAGCATGGACTTTGAAGGAGGGTGGGAAGAGAAAATAAAAACGTCCAAAAAGAACAGGCGACCCTACTGGTGGAGACAAAACCGAAATTTGATGATGATGATGAAAAAGAGAAGTTAAAAAGTTATTGTGGCTAAAGGTGGAAAGCAACTTGAATGCTCACATTGATTCATGCAAATTAAGTAAACAGCAGCATCCGGCATTGTATTATTTTACACCCTCAAACAGTTCAAGTCACTGCTGTTCGGCTAATTACTCCAACACGGAAACATGGGAACACTTCAAAAAGTGTCTATTTGTGTACAAAGTTTTCTTTGGTCTGGCGCTTAGTTATCTTTATGCTAAGGATATTGTAAGCCCGCCAGACTTTTGCGTTCTCAACATCAATTTATGTGACCCTTTATCTAAGACGCAATATGGCAAACGAAGCTTCTCAGTTGTTGCTGCCAGTTGCTGGAGTTATATTTACTTATTTGGATAAAAATAATTTGAAAATTTATACGAATTCAAAACTTAGTTGAAAAAATTCTGTTTAACTGAACAGCATGAATGAATTCTTTTATCACTGTCATCGTCATGTAGGCTACAGCGTCCAGGAGCATGTTTTACACTGTGGATGCGCGCTGCGTAATCTCTTTTAATGCTCTTTTATAATTTCATTATTATATTTTTCTCGATAAATTAATAACTTGTGTTTCAATCGCATGGAACTCAAAATATTTTTCAATTAGGCCAAAATTTAAAAGAAATTAACAAGCAATTTTTCTATCAGGCTCCGTGCAAGTAGTGTATGAGTTTTTCAATAGGTTGCTTTCAATCCCTGGTGTTGCTGGCCGTTTGTACGAACGAAGAATTGAGGACAGCTTAAACATTAAAACAGATGATTCACTATTTGTAAAAATCTGTTCAAAACAGCTTAATTTCGTTTCCGCAAATACGTCACATGCATGGGATCGTCACTGCGCATTGTCATGCCAACCAAAAAGGCCACCTCATGAGAAATGTTCAAATTAGCCAGCAAAATTTGCTTTGTTTACAGAGTTTTCAACTACAAGCAAAAATGATATCAGAAAGTATAACAATGAAGCAAGAGCGTACCTTGTGATAGAGCATGACAGCCTTGTCAACAGCATCCGGTCGATCTTCGTAGTATCTCGCTGCCTCCACCATATCTGCGGGAGAACTGAGCAAGGCCAGGTTCATCAGCTGATCTTCAAATCCATGTTCCTGCAACGACACAGCAACCGGTCACATGGCCTCCCAGACCATCACTGCATCGGCCGATAGTGGCAGAAATGAGTGCAGGAGAACCGTAAGATGAAGCTGGTAAACTGTTTGTCGCATTGAGTAACAAGGCTTATGACAATGATACGAGACATTCAACCGCTTCAAGTGGACAGTTTGCTGGGTTGGTTCACAAAAACAGAAAAGTTTTATGAGTCAATAAAGCAAATTATTAAGGAATATAGAGAAATTAAGTTGTCAGACTCGCCTTGCAAATACGGATGGCGTTCCCGAAAGCTCGGGCTCTGGTGAAGAAGTGGATAGCTTGCTTGACGTCATCGCCATTCTCGAACTGCCTGGCGAGGTGGTAGCAAGCGGCCCTGTCCCCGGTCTCGTTGGCCACCTCGGCCGCCTGGAAAGTCAATTGAAGTTTATTTTCTTTCATATCAAGATTTATTCATGGCCGATCACTTCGACTTTGTTTGTACCGATAGACTAGTTGAACGGCGGAGCTCTGTTGAGGAGCATAGACAGCGATGTCTATCCAATACATTCGTATTTTTCTCTGCTTTCATCCCATCCAAAACTATGGCCTTTTCCTTCCTCTGAGTCTTCCTTTCCACACTCCTTCATTTCAGCTAGGGCCGAGGTTCCACCTTTTCACCCTACTCCCCCAGGTTCATGATGTTCTCGGACTACACTGAAAAGCTGGTATGCAGCAGTGAGTCTTTGCTTTCATCATCCAAGACAGGCAGACTTTCCACTCTACTTGGTAGATTGAAAATGGTGCAATCGTTGATGTGGTCGGCGGTCTGGTTTTGAATGTTTATCCTCGTACTGATAAAACCTTTCACAGTTTCGCATACTAGTAGAGGTACAGTATTTAATCACTGCTTCTCAGCAACACATTTACAAGAGCAAGATGTCACACATACTTCATCAAGTGTCTTATCGTCTCGTGGTGGCTGGTCCCGAGGCAATAATCTTCGCACTGAATGTTCTATGGGCAGGACACGTGCTAATGTAGTGCGAGTTTACGAAGTTACTAGTGAAAGCCGATGGTTTTTAAATGAGATATTTATTTCTCATGTTCCAAAAGGGTTCGTAACCACAGCACTATGCTTACAATTGCACAATCTCAAAAACATTAAGTTCGTCGTAGACCACATAGAACGAATCAGATTTCATTATAAACGAGTACAATAATGAAAGCTGCCCAATTAAATGTTAAGTTTTTCAGCTGTGTCCTTGACGACTATGTATGTAGCCAATAGGAAATTACCTTTTCTGGGTTTCCACAGTAACAATAGACTCTAACCAGTGACAATGGATCGGCAGCTTGTTTGTAAAACTGTAGAGCAGTTTCCATTTCTCCGGTCGACTCCATGTATTGGGCCCACCACTTTCTCAGCTTCCTGCAAGTGCCTTCGTTAAACAAGCCTAGCGGGACGGCGAAGATAAATGTTACTCTCAATTAATGAAGCTGGTACCTATGTGCTATTACCAGGGGGTTGGGGTTATCGACATGAAAATGTCTTCATTTCTCCGTTTAAACTTCAAAATTATTCCGCATCTATTTATGCTCATATTGATCGACTAATATTACTAAAACAATATAAGCTTGAAAATGGTCACTTCTAACCTCTACGTCTGTCCCGTGTCAAAAAGCTGTAAACAACACGTCACAACATTTATACGGTGGTGTCGCGCTAACCTGTCCTTGCTCTTCATGACGTACGCCTCCAGCATTTGCGTGTCGTCAAATAACATCCGCGGAACTTCGAAATAATGGTTGCCAGATTTTTCGTAGCTGCACAAACAACTTCCAATGATTTCGTCCTTAATGATTCTACTCGTTTTAAAGGCAAAAGCCACAACATTTAGACATGTAAAACGCAACTGAATGAATGTTTCATTATCCATACCAAGCGCTAGTGCTAACAACACATCAGACCACATGTGAACATACAACGAACCAGCCACAACTATTAAACGAAACTTACTTCGGGATCGCACCATCAATGTCGCCCGACGCTTCGAGATGCTTGGCGTACTTGTAGTAAGTCATCCTCAGGTGCACTCTGTCCGCTTGCCCGGCCGCCTCCAGTGCCTGACGACAACAAGATCGAACACTTCGTTGGTTTCATAACGCTCTCCACATGCTATTGGTGCATAACCATACAAGCATGTGCCACAAATACCAAAAGTAACTGACTTGCCCCTCCATGTACCAGACGGTCGAATGTTCAAACACATTCTTCTGGTGACAATCCCTCAAATGTGAGGTTTCATCCGCTGAACGAACACTTGTTGTGTGATTATTGTTCATAAATAAAGTTGTGATGGCAATCTCGCTATTGGATTCACAAGTACATGAAAACTGTTGTCAAAATAGTACATACATGTATACTTTGATCATTTAAATATATGATTATCTACACGTGGTCAATATTGCATGCAAGCAATGAAGTTAAGCCTGTTTATAAAACTATGTCCAAAATATAAATTTTCAAATTGAAGATGAACGATTAGCATTGAACCGAACGTGTTTGAATTCTGTTTACACAATGCTTAGATGCATTCAAACGATTCCAAAGATTTTCCACTGAAAGTTGCAAATCTTGTAATGCCACCAGAAACATACGACGCCCATCAAAATGAAAGGGGCCTCTATCAATGAAAATATGCATCTTGCTGTAGACATATGTTGCTGGCCGCTTGTTCCTGCCGTGTGTGGTTAATCGAATTCAAATTATCCACCTCAATAATCATTGTTTGTCATGGCGGAGAATACTATTAGACAAAGTTGAAAATTAATCTCCAGCAAGAAACACTTTGATCAACATTATTG
The DNA here is from genome assembly GCF_918807975.1 of Aplidium turbinatum. NCBI lineage: Eukaryota > Metazoa > Chordata > Ascidiacea > Aplousobranchia > Polyclinidae > Aplidium > Aplidium turbinatum. The sequence goes on from NC_137488.1 coordinate 746,346, forward strand.
CCTTGTGACATCATATTAAACACGACGACGTTGCATTAGGCCAGGAATAAGCAGGTAAAACAGCTCTGGTCTGAAAGGTGTACACCATGAATATTGAATAAGGTTAAAGAAAGCTGATAGTGCTAGTGCTACCTTGTCCCATTGTCCGGTGGCTTGGTAGAAAAGATTGAGAAGGTCGTAGCGCTCGCAGCTCTTGTAGAGTCTTTCGGCTTCATCCTGGCGGATAAATTGCATCGTTAGTCCACTGAAACATTCCGACAAACGGATAGGGACAGATTGGTGCAATACGACAAAGCGCTAAAGTTTAAAGATAAAGGTGAGTCCCATACTTAATTCTAAGCATCGAGAATGAGAAGATATAAGGTTCTCATCACACTAAGTCTTCGGCATTAAGGAGAGTAGGGTGGCTAGTTTCTCTTTCCCGGCCGCCCTTCTTTCTGGAATTATGCCCACCCAATTTATTACACCTTGGGTAGAGGTGGGCGGTGTTAATCAAGAACTAGCTTAAGCCGAGAGTCGAACCAGGTTTGTATTATTGTAAACCCATCGCCTCATCTGCTGCGCCATCCCATCGCTTAAATGTGAGGGTCATAAAAATTGACGACGTATCAATCTCAATTGAGATATTCACTTAATCTGAGAATTCAGTATAAACCTACATTCATTCCGAGCTCCACTGCTAATCTGGCAACCCTGGCGTCACGCTCCGGTTCATTTTCGGATTCTCTGAGTGCCCGCGCTCCTCTTGCGTGGCCCATATTAGCTAAACAGACCTTGGCAACATCTAAGCGACGCGTTTTGACGCACATACGAGCCATACTCTCCCAGACAGCGACACTGAAAAGATATCATTAGATTCAAACTAGATGCTTCATTGTTGATTTCTTCAGAGCTTGATGTGCCAAAACATTACTGTATGATGTCACTTCTATTCAAAATTCATTCAGCCAACCAAAACAAGTAGTCTCATATGTCAAGCCAAAATGTTGATAAATGTTATCAGAGCCCTTGACTGGTGGCGGCTCCCTGGTACTGACCCCTTGATGAGCTTGATGGCTTTAAACGCCTCATCCATGTCGCCAATGGTCAAGTAGTAGCTGAAGTTGAGCATCGCAGCTTGAGCAGCATCGTCGCAATCGTCCAAACCCTCGAAATCCCGCATGGTTTTCCTCGCCACCTTCTGCGAGAAGCGCGTGGTTTAATATTGGTGTGCCACCCAAGCTTGTTATCTTTTGCGAGAAACCGCAACCAAGAAAATAATACAAATGATCATGCAACATGACCAGATGTCGTTACGAGGTCACTTTGTGTTGAGAGCACAAGACGCTTAAAAGCTAGACCCCGCTTTGTTGCGCAAGACTCCACTCAGTGGCAACGACGCCCCACCCAAATCAGGACGTCATTAGCTGGCTGTGTGGAGGTAAGCGATGCTTGTCATCTGCCTACTTCACATCGTTTTATGATGACTTACCACGTTCACAGATGGCTCGTCCTCTGCGGTGGCGCTGGTGGGTGTCGGAGTGGACGAGAGCTGGAAAAGAATTATGTTGTTAAATTGATTCATCATCCCTAGTTTTAGCAACACTAACATATGCGTAAGCCACGGTCAGTGGAGAACTACTTTGGTTCGTCGATTGGGAAAACGTACATTTTCGGACTGAGAAAGCTTAATCCTGGAAAGTTTGCATACTTGGAACAATTTTGATTTCTTAAACTTTCCTCCACCCGACCGTGAATATTAGTACTAATAGTTTAAAGTTACCGCTAGGTGGCGATCTTACTCAAGAACAAATCGATCCACTATCTCAAAGCTGCCTTTCTAAACTATGCACAGTGGGAGTGGAACTATCGTCGCTTGATCTCGAAGCTAAATGAAGCATCGAGCGCAACATCAATGTAAAGATGGCAACACAGGCGGCGAGCGGGGCCTGTCCCGTACCAGAATATAATCTGCAGCACATGTAGCAAACTCTCGGTCTGCGATTCAACATGTTGGCCGCAAGATGGCATCAAATTCCTTCCAAGTAGCCGGTGCACCATAAATAACTTTAAGATATGATCAATAATAATGACGTAATATTGTGGCATGATGTTTTAACCAAGCCGGGTTCACACATAGCGATGGATGACGGACGACCGCAACTACCACGGACGTGGAAAACATTTTCTTGAACAAAAACAATCAGTTGTTTGTTTTTCACATCTATGATGCTGAACACAAACAATCTTAACTCCAGGTTGAAAACCCTCTTGCTCAATAAAGTGACTTTGCTTGAATAACATTACTCTTACATTTAGTTACATTACTGATACAGCTATAGTTTTGCGTTATGATTATTGCCTTAGTGCCAGTGCATTGCACCGAGTCACGTGCGTTTGATTACGTCGTGCCGCCCTGTGGCTGTGGTGGAATGGCCCGTTTCGGCTAGTCCGATTGGGCTAGTTCCCTATTTGGCTACAGTCTTTATCGGTTAGTTTGTACTCAGAATTTTTTTAAAAATCCAACGAGAATCCTTCTGTAATCTAACAAAATCCTTCTGTAAATCCAACGACGCCTTCTGTTTATTTAGAAAATTTTGTATTTACAAGAAAAACAAATTGAAATGAAATTTAGCGAAAAATGTTTGAACTATTAAATTGAACTGTTTGTTCACATAAAATCGACAACGCCGCCTTCTGTTTATGTAGAGAATGTTGTATTTTATTTCACAATATCGTTTCTTTTATAGTTGAAATTATCGAAGCTTTGGATGAGTGGGGTTTAGACCTAACCATTGAGATCTCAAAACTAAAAAGCGAATTAAATTTATTTTTGAACTGTTAATGTTTGCTCAGATAAAATTGACATGTATCCTGCGTCACCGTCTGTATGCAAACTTAGAATATATTAGAATCCTCAACTATTACAAAATTCCAAATCCAACGACGCCTTTTGTTTATTTGAGGATTTTGTATTTTATTCCACAATTTGTCGTTTCTTTTGCATTCTTGCATTTTATCCAGTGTTTACCTTTGAGTGCCTTCCCAGACGGCAAAATCCGTCATTTTTACAACGATTCAACGTCTGCAGACGTTAAATCAATGTAAAAATGGCGGATCTTACTGTCTGGGTGAGCCATGTGATAAATTAAAGCCTTTGGTTGCGTCATAATGAATTGCGTAATTAATTCTCTCGACCAAGGAGCAAGACTACGCGCGTCGGTATTTGAAAGAGAATAGCGGAGAAAAAAGTGGGAAGCGAGGTAAAGTTGTTTACCACAGAAATGTGTGTCACCGCGCAATAATAACGAAATTCTTGAAAACCTTTTCGAATGCGCTGATTAATGATTTTAATTGGGAAAGAAAGCCAGAAAGTAGACATTTTTTATTCAGGTTAAAGTGAAACCACTCTATGTTGGACTAAAGCGCAAAGTAACTATCAAGTTGCCTTGCAAAGCGGAAGATCAAATTTCGCAAAACCGGTCGTAAAGTTGATTTTGCCCAAAAATTAGGTCGTTGAAATCAATGCTTCATTACTCGTAACTTTCACGTGATATAGGCCTAAATTTTTTTGTAGTCAGAGTGTAAAGATGGAGGTTTGATATTATCGAATTGAATCGCCGGTTAATACTCTAAATAGATGGATCGCGCATTATCGTAAAAAACTGTCCGTCCGCGCATTTTCCAGTGTTATACTATATATGATAATATATGACTTTGTTTTAGAGCATCAAATTTATGAGTTTTTACATGTATTTTGAACAATAACACACTCGAACAACTAACAAAACACTTCTATTTATCTCATTAACCTCTATTGTTAATAATGAAAAATGTTGTTTTGATGTAAAAAACATATTTTGAACTAACCCAGACAACAAAATTCGTCATTTTTAAATGACGAATTTTGCCGTCTGGGAAGGCACTCAAAGGTAAACACTGGATAAAATGCAAGAATGCAAAAGAATTGTAGTAGAATAAAATACAAAATTCTCTAAATACACAGAAGAATCAGACATACATCTCTCTGTTATCATTTTTAATGTAAAAATTCCTTTTTGTGGTCCCTTTGTTTGGAACAATTCCAAACTGTGCTGTTGAAATTTCCGATTTTAGTTTTGGTCTCAATCTCATCATCATGACTCGGAGTAAGATCTTTGTTAAATGATTCACACGCAGGGCCGGATTTAGCTGATGGGGGGCCCGGGGCACTTTTAGATTGGGGGGCCCTCCGTGCAAAAAATTTTTCGCGCCTATGTCGCGAAAAGCCACCTCTACGTCTACAGTAGCATTAATCCAGCACTGCACAGCATTTTGCAGAAACTTCAAACGCTAAAAGAGAAAATAACAACACAAAATCACATTTTTTCTACGTAGGGGGGCCCTTTAAAAGTCCAAGAGCCCGGGGCACCTGCACCTTCTGCCCCCCCCCCCCCTAAATCCAGGCCTGTTCACAAGGCTAATTGTTCTGTGGAGTGAGCGTTCTGTTGCTCCGGTTTTTTTTGGTAAAGTTATGAATATGGAACGTACCATATCACTAGGGATGTGTCCGGTGTCATAAATATGATTTAAGATCTCAGTGGTTAGGTCTAAACCCCACTCATCTAAAGCTTCGATAATTTCAACTATAAAAGAAACGATATTGTGGAATAAAATACAACATTCTCTACATAAACAGAAGGCGGCGTTGTCGATTTTATGTGAGCAAACAGTTCAATTTAATAGTTCAAACATTTTTCGCTAAATTTCATTTCAATTTGTTTTTCTTTGTCGGAATGCAAAAGAAATTTGATTGTGGAATAAAATACAAAATTATCTAAATAAACAGAAGGAGTCGTTGGATTTACAGAAGGATTTTGTTGGATTACAGAGGGATTGTTGGATTTTCAAAAAATTGCAGAATAGGAAACTAACCGATAAAGACTGTAGCCAAATAGGGAACTAGCCCAATCGGACTAGCCGAATCGGGCTGTAGCCGAATAAGGAAATAGCCGAATCGGACTAGCCCAATCGGACTAGCCGAATAGTAGCAGACCCGGCTGTGGAGTAGTTTGTAATTATTGCAGCAGGTCTTGGTACCCACTACACCAGCATTTCTTAAACTGGGGTAAATTTACCCCCGGGGGTAAATGAGCTATTTATCAAAATATCCACATCAGTTGACGGGACAGAAAAATTGTGCCAGTTGTAGGTATTGGTATTGTATACAACATTTCACCGCTTGACGGAGATAACTGGAAATGATCTCTTGAAGGATGACATCGTCAGTTATCTTGAAAACTTGCAGGAGGAGTTTGAACGATATTTTCCCGAGATAAATACTGGCAGCATTTTGATGATAGTAGCGAGAAATCTTTTTGTATGTAAAGTGAAAGATGTTCCTGAAGCAATCCAAGAAGAATTTATAAAATTAACAAACGATTCTTTTGCAAACGATGAGTTTCACTCTTGCAACCTAGAAAAGTTTTGGGTTAAAATATAACATTGCTATCCAAGGATAGGTATTCAAGGTCTGAATGTTCTGGTCACGTTTTCTTCAACTTACCTATGCGAATGCGGCTTCTCTGCATTGCTTACTATCAAACCTAAAGCACGACACCAACTTCATGTTGAGTCTGATATTTGTTGTGCACAGTGCCGGTCTTAGGGCATTTCGGGCCGTGTGCGGAATATGCTTTGCGGCCCCAATGACAATGACCCCATTTAGTAGCGTAGCTAGGTAATTTGAAAAAGGGGGGGTTGACGACCGGCGGGCGAAGCCTGACGCTGACGGTGTGTTCTCCGAAGGCGACACCCAGCGGCGGAGGGATCTGGGAGGCTTCCCCCAGAAAATTTTGAACAATTACTGCATTTTCTCAGTAAATTGCGAGCGCCCATAATTTGCGGGCCCTGTGCGATCGCAAGGTTTGCACACCCCAAAGACCGGCACTGGTTGTGCATTATCTCCAAAGTTACCAGACATTAAACAACTCGTTGCCAAAAAGCAAGGACAGCCGTCGCATTGAATATGACTGATGGAATTTGTTACTTTCGTTTTTTAATACATGAAAAATGAGTATATACCATTTTATCTATTGGGGGTAAATCTGATATTCATCTTTATTAAAAGGGAAAAACATACAAAAAAGATTAAGAACCACTGCACTACACAGTGATTTGTCACTTGTGCACAAAGCTCTACTCGTTTACTCGTTACTCGTTTACTCGTCGTTCTACTCTACTCGTTTTATTCTAGATTTCACCGACATAGTATTTCTATAATCCTCTGCTTAGTAAATTTTATTTGAATTTTCAAGTGTTTGCCATTATACTTGCTCAAGCTAAGTCAAATTGAAATTACAATATTCGATAGTTGCGTTTTGCTTAAACTATGAAGAGAAGAAAAGGCAGAAATAAAGAAATGAATATGAAGTGCCGGTCATGAACATTTTTATTTATTTAATTAATTTGTAATTTTTCGTTTGTTTTTGGTCCATTTATGCTGACATCTATTGATATTGTAGGCTAATTCTTATTTCGACTCAGTTGTGCTGACATCTATTGATGTAGGCTAATTTTTATTTCGACTCAGATATGCTGACGATTCCTAATGGAAGAAAACCGGTTCCATAACATAAATTTATCTTATTGAAATACTATTGTGTGTGTTAGCCTGGTCAAATGTTTTAAGGTTCAGACCAAGAAAAAAAGCTATTGATTTATTTTCTTAGTGATTTTGCTTTCTGTATTAGGTAGATCGCCCATTTGAGGAAGTGTCATAGTACCAGATCACCTTTTTCAGTTGGTTTTTCCCATTTTTGATCGTAGATATGGTTTTTCTAGTTTTTCCAAACCTTGTCACCTATTCTGCCGCATTGATTGCTTTAAATTTTTGCACAATTGCAAGTTTAGCATGATGATGTAATAGAAGCATTTATTCTAGATTTCACCGACATAGTATTTCTATAATCCTCTGCTTAGTAAATTTTATTTGAATTTTCAAGTGTTTGCCATTATACTTGCTCAAGCTAAGTCAAATTGAAATTACAATATTCGATAGTTGCGTTTTGCTTAAACTATGAAAAGAAAAGGCAGAAATAAAGAAATGAATATGGAGGATTGGAGGTCATGAACAGTTTTATTTATTTAATTAATTTGTAATTTTTCGTTTGTTTTTGGTCCATTTATGCTGACATCTATTGATCTTGTAGGCTAATTCTTATTTCGACTCAGTTGTGCTGACATCTATTGATGTAGGCTAATTTTTATTTCGACTCAGTTATGCTGACGATTCCTAATGGAAGAAAACCGGTTCCATAACATAAATTTATCTTATTGAAATACTATTGTGTGTGTTAGCCTGGTCAAATGTTTTAAGGTTCAGACCAAGGAAAAAAAGCTATTGATTTATTTTCTTAGCTCTACTCGTGTTAAGACCTCTTTTCAATTCTTTACGTTTGTGGGTTTCTGGAGATGTTCTGTTTCTGGAGATGTTACCAACAAACGTAACAATTACAATCAAGAAAAACCATCCACAACCGAAACTAACCAGTTTGGAAAAGTAGAAATATGGAACCTTCATCCCAATCAGTTGATCGTGGGAGGGCGATCGTTCAAACGAGCCCTGAAGCATCACGCCGTGATCTTGTGTGACAAACAAAGACACGACCATCATCTCCACCTGGTAAAAATAAAACATCGAATAAACGTTAGTTGATGTTGAAGACTGAACATGCTGGCGATAATCATCAGACTGACCTTGATAAAAACAACAACAAGCAACTAACCACTGAAAGTGCTGAAGGATCGGACGCCACCAACGAAGAGGAGGATTTTCTGTTCCCACCAACCTCGTTCGCTTTCCTCCACGCATTGTCACTAATCTGCGCCTCACACGACAACAACCTGCTCTCTGTCGTATCCCAGCGGACTGTGACAGGATAACGGTCCGCCACATCAGTCGCTGCATCATCTCGACTCCTAAAAAGGTCACAGCATTTCATAACAAGATTTGTACTCAAAAGTAAAACAACGTCATGTCATATGTCATTATCAGCGCTTAACAAGGTCATATTGCATGCGATATGCTGATGCTTTTCAATAATATTCTGCCATAAACGCTGAGCAGCATATGAGGAAGACTTGTCGAAGCAGCAACTTTTTGCATCAGGTCTCCCGGACAAGTGCCGTTGATGTTCCTTGCGCAACCTTTCACATTGAACCACCCCTAACAACCGTCTGTACTTGCCGGGGTAATACTACACTCGCTCGAGCGACCTGCAGCCGTGCTGGCCGGATGAGGCTAGGCCTAGTCAAGTCTTGAGGTTGACTGCTTGATCATCATGATCACTTCGCAGCTTCCAGTTGTCGTTTCATTGAAAAATGCAGTTTGTAGTAGCCTAGTTAGGAAGAAGAAGAAGAAGAAGTTTTTGTTAAAAGTATGATTCTGTTGCGTGCTGTGTCATTTTGACTATTATGTTGTTACGGGATTACACGATATAATGTAGTAGTCCAGTTTTAATCCGGTGATGTCCCCGTTACCGAGGGTGGCCGGATTCACCTCCAAGTGCCGCAATCGTCTTCACACCCTGCCTCCACATCGATCTGTCTAGCGCGTCCTCTCTTGTCAAGCCCACCTTGCTGCTTTCTTCCTCAACTTGCTTTTTCCATGTTTTCTTTGGTCTTCCTTGTTTTCTACGACCCTCCACTCGCAACTCCAGCGCTCTTCTCAAAACATCATCTTCATCCCTTCTCAAAACATGCCCATACCACCACACTCCATTCGCTTTTGCCAACTTATCAACACTCTCACTCAACCCAAGCAAGCTCATAAGTTCTTCGGTATTCCTTTTGTCCATCAGCTTTACATCACACATTGCTCTCACCATCGCTCTCTCAGTTCTTCTTAAAATCGCCAATTCGTTTTCCCGTAAGCACCATGTCTCACTTCCGTACAGCATTGCAGATCTCACACAACTAGTACAAAATCTTCCTCTCATTTTCAACGGAAATCTTCTACCACCTAACAACTCTCGACACTCTCTGAATTTCACCCAACCAAACCTTCCTCTTGCAGTCACTGCCGCTTCACAACCACCACTGGCATTTAATCTATTTCCTAGATAGCAAAAGGCATTTACTGATTCAACTTCGTCATTCAGCTTTTCAACAGGACCAATCATTCCTTCCTCAATCTTCTTGCATCTTTCACATTCAAAACCATCTCCAGATCTGCATGTCACTCTCTTCATCTTTGCACATCTTCCATGCACCCATTTCTTGCATTTCGTACATGTAACAGAATTTGCCATCACTCTTCTTCCGCAAACGCCACATGGGTCAATTTTGCTCATTGTGATTTCCCCTTGTTCCGCTTATTACAACCTTTGTCTTTTTGATGTTCACACGCATACCTTTACAGAATCTTATCTTACACATTCGGTAATCACATCAATCACAATGGCAAAGATTAGAGGAGAGAGGACAGAACCCTGGTGTACATCGACCTTCACCGAAAACTCGTCTGAGAGGGCAGATCCAACGCGAACTCTCGTCCTTGCACCGTCGTAAAGGAGTCTGCTACTATTCGGTGAGTCCGATTAGGTGAGTCCGATTCGGTGAGTCTGATTCGGTGAGTTCCTAACTTCTAACCCCTAACCTTAACCCCCAACCCATAACCCTAAAACAGCAATGCTAATTAGGCTACGGTACCTGATAATTTAAAAAAAAATAATGAAAAAATCCCCCGTTAAGGGATCGGACTCACCGAATCGGACTAACCGAATCGGACTCACCGAATCGGACTCACCGAAACGGGCCATTTCGGTCGTAAAGACCCATTACGGCTTGCACGAGAGCTTCTGGCATTACTTTTTTTCTCATTGCCCATTCCATCACTCTTCTTGGAACTCTATCAAACGCCTTTTCCATGTCCACGAAACACATGTACAAGTTCTTACCCTTGTCCCGATATTCCTCTTGCAACCTTCTCAAAATAAAAATAGCATCTGTCGTTCCCTTCCCAGGCATAAATCCGCACTGCATCTCGTCCAGCTTCACCACAGATCTTATTCTATTCTCCAACACCCTTTCCACTACCTTCATTGCATGCTCCAACAGTTTTATTCCCCTATATGACCCACAATCCATTACATCACCCTTTCCCTTGAAGATGGGTAGCACCACACTTATCTTCCATTCATTTGGCATTCCTTTTTCATCTAACACACTTTGACTGATTTCCTGCATTGCTTTCAATCCTGTCTCTCCACATGCGCGTATCATTTCCACAGTGACTTCAGATAGTCCAGGAGCCTTCCCGATTTCATTTTCTTCATTGCTTGCGTCACTTCCTCTCGAGTAACTCTCTTTAATGGACCTGCTACCACGTCGGCTTCCCCATTTTGATCCCAATCGTTTTCCTCGTTCATTATCATCTCCATATTATGTTCTAACCAAATTCTTCCACGATCTTTCTCACTGAAACCAAGTTTTCCATCCCTTCCTTTAATACATCGTCCACCATCTACATCTTTCCCATCCCGCTTCATAACCTTCATAAACTTATATACTTCGTTAGGACTGTTTTTTAATTTGGTCAATTCCTGCTCAGCTTCTTTCTTCATAGCTTTTGCAACTATTCTCTTTGCCCGATTTTTCAATTGCTTGTACTTGAGCTTAGTTTCTTCTGATCTATTTCTGCACCAAGCCTTGTATGCGACTTTTTTCTCCCCAATTACTTCCCTCATATCTTCATTCCACCACCACGTATCTCCTCGATCCATCCTGCCTTTTGTTTTCCCACAAACTTCATCGCAAGCTTGCAGAACTCCATTCTTGAAGGATCCCCATACATCATTCACATCGTTGTGAACAAGACTTTCAACTCTCTTTTTAAACCTTTCTCTTGTGTCGGCATCTTCTAACTTCCAAATTTTTCTTTTGATCACCATTTTTTTATTTACAGTTTTCTTCAGACCTTTCTTGTCCAAATCGGTAACCACCAACCTATGCTGAAGTTCGCATGGTATCGCTTTCACATCTTTGATCAGTTTTCTGTTTTTCCTGCATACCAACCCAAAGTCAATTTCGGTTACAAAGAATAATACGCCTGTCAATCAAGTTCAGGAAGATTGGTGATGGGATTATGGGGTAGAGCAGATTATTTTTCTTCAAATCAAACAACTTGGAATGTGAAAACTATAGTGTAAACTCACCCTAAAGGAATTTTACTGCGTTACCAGAACAGTTTCAAGTGATCACCAAACACATTGCAAGCGATCACATAAAGCTTAATGCGGAAAAATCAGACTTTTGGCAAACAGGTGAGATTCTGGAATCAAACAGGAATCGGGAATACAGTTTTTCCCGCGCTTTTATAAAGTAAACAGCAAAGATTTTGCTCTCCAGGTCTAAATATATAAATTGGACTCAAGAAAAACTAAGACCTGGAGAATAACTAAATTCGGACAAAATAAGAAAGGTATTTAATTGTGATCCTTTCAGTAGCAAAACTTTCGAAATTGAAAAAGAACTCGTAGAAAGAGGTCACTATAAAGAAACCTTGATTTAGGCAAGCTAGAAGCTATCAGTGAATTTGGCAGCCATTCTGTTAGTTGCATTTTCTGAGTTGGATTGCTCAGAGTTAATTGAACTTTGAAGAAAAGTAACAAGAAATCTTTTCGGACGTCTTCATATTTTACCTAACCGTTGTCAACCTTCATTCTCACCCAGAACAAGAGAAAACCCTGTCCAGGTTTGGTGCTGTAACCATTGACTCAGAAAAAGGTTGTTTATGACCTACCAAATCAATTTTCTAAAGGATTAAATCTGGACTTTTTCATTGTCGGCCTACTGTATGTTACAACTCTGCCTTTTCTTTAATTTTCTTTTGTTGGCCAATAGTTTGTAGTTCACCACTAACTTTTTATTGTAAATTTCTACTTAAATAACACTAACTTGGTACGTACGGTAGAAGGCTGATGTTTTAACTTCCTTGTTAAACTTGTTTATTATGACGTATTAATAGTGATTTTGTTTCTAAGTTTTTTCTCACGCTACTTCGACTTGATTTGCTGTACGTTCTATTTAGTCTTAATTAATTGCAAGTTCTTGCATTAAATTGTCTCTTTTGTCACCCATAGCCTAAGTAATTTCTCAGTTCTGTTATATTGATTATAAGATATAAATGCAGGTGTTGGTGGTTTATTCACTTATTTGTTTTGTTGTACAATCATTCCGTTATCTTTTGTATCCTATATCATTGGTTGTTTGTTTGTCTATTGGAAACATTTTCTTTCTTGCAATGTCTGCTGACTACGTAAATTCTTACTCAAAAAACTCCCTCTCTAGTAACAAAACATATTCTCATGACCAGAACACATTTACTACGCCTGCAAATTTTGCCACTGAAAACACGTCAAAGAAAACCATCGTCACCACCTCTGAGTATGCAGACGTTGCTGAAATACGTACAAAACTAAAGCATGGATCAAAAAAAAAATTCTCAATATTTCACTTCAACATGGTTAGCTTAATAAAAAACAAATTTAAATTAGAAGAATTAATGACTCAGTTGGATTTTAAACCTAATATAATGTGCATAACGGAAACAAAATTAAAAATGGAAAATCCATTAGTTCATATTGCTGAATACAAATTCATACAAGCTGATTCTCCAACCACTGCTGGTGGCGTTGGAATGTACCTTCATAACTCAATCATTTACTCTGAAAGACAAGATCTACAATTTATAATCGAAGACTGTGAAAACATGTGGATAGAGCTGTCTCATACCAATTCTAAAAAAATTATTATAGGCGTTGTATACAGACATCCATCTTACAGAAATTATGAAGTTTTCTTGGATAAATTCAGTGATACTTTACACATGATTCAAAAAGAACGTTGTGACTTCTTCGTTTTGGGTGATTTCAACATTGATTTAGCCAAATCTAATAAAGAATCCAAAATTTCTTCTTATTTGCAAGCTGTAACTGCTTTGGGATGCTCAAACTTGATTAATGTGCCTACCAGAATTACCGAAAGTTCGTCAACATTACTTGATCACATTTATACTAATAACAGTGAAAGTGCACAAACTAATGTATTGACTTATGATATATCTGATCACTTACCAACATTTTTATTAATCAAAACTGTACCACGCAAAATGAAAAAACGTCCGTATTTGACAAGAAAAATTGAAGAAAATAAAATTGATGCTTTTTTGAGTGAACTTTCAGATCAACTTGAAAACCTAAAATTAACCACAAGCTATAAAAATATTAACGACAGCACTAATAAATTGATACTTATTTTGCAAACACTAATCAACTCTCATTTCCCATTAAAAAAACTCAGTAGGAAAAAGTCTGGATTGTACAACAAGCCATGGATCACAAAAGGAATTCTGGTTTCAATCAAACACCAAAATAAATTATTCAAACTTTGCTACAAAAAAAATTGTCCTGAAAAAGTATCTTTTTACAAGAAATATAGAAACAAATTAACTCACATTAAACAAATCTCAAAACAAAACTACTTCAAACAACGCTTCAATGAATCGAGACACAACTCATCAAAAACATGGAAATCTATCAATGAACTTCTTCAAAAAAAGAAAGCTAAAACGAATACTCTTCCCAATGAACTTATTGCAGAAAACATTTCATACAAAAAACAAGAACAAATATGCAACCAACTTAACTACCACTTTACACATATTGGCGAAAAATTAACTTCACACTTAAAGCAAAAGTCAAACTTTGATTCATTCATGGGGCCTGCTTTAAAACAAACATGTGCGGTATATGAAACTGATGAAAATGAAGTCGAATGCCTAATAAACAAACTAGATGTTAAAAAATCGGATGGACCAGATGACATCTCTTCTCGAATGTTAAAGTTATCAAAAAGTATTATTGCACCTCATTTAACTAAACTTTTTAATGCATGCTTGAAACAAGGAATATTTCCTGACACTCTAAAAATTGCAAAAGTTATTCCTATTTTCAAGAAAAAGGCAAAAGCAGATCCAACTAATTACCGTCCTATTTCCTTGCTTTCAAATATCAGCAAACTTTTAGAAAAAATTATTTACAAACGCTTGATGAGCTTTCTTGACAAATTCAACGTGATTAATGATCAACAATTTGGATTTAGGGAAGGTCATTCTACAACGTTAGCATTAAGTAATCTTCATGAAAGACTAATTGAACTCAAAGAAAAAAATCATTACGTTTACCTGTTATTTCTTGATTTAGCAAAAGCGTTTGATACCGTTAACCACCAAATACTTCTAAAAAAGCTGGAGTTTTATGGCCTGAGAGGTTTAATGGGAGGCCTTATAAAATCTTACTTACACAACCGCCAACAATATGTTTCTGCTGATGGCTTCAAATCAAAGCATGAAAATATCACATGTGGTGTTCCTCAAGGATCTATACTTGGACCATTGCTTTTTCTGCTTTACATAAATGATTTGCCTCTTATAACAACTTTCGATTCTCAGCTATTTGCTGATGACACTGTTTTTTTTACTTCAGCAACATCTATTTTGCAATTGCAGCAAAACACTGAAATTGAGATGCAGCGTATCACTGATTGGTTCAATGCAAACAAATTATGTATCAACTACTCCAAGACATTTTACATGTTACTTGAACGAAAAGGAGGGTCAACTTCAAAACTAAATGTAGTCTTAAACAACACAAAAATTCAAAAAACAAACAACATCAAATATCTTGGCATATTTCTTGATGACAAACTGAGTTGGAATTATCACATTGAAGATCTATCTGGGAGATTGGCAAAAATATCTGGAATATTTTATAAAATTAGAAACTACACAAACAAACAAAGCATGTTAACACTGTACTATGCTCTTGCACGATCAATAATACAATATGGCATTTTATGTTGGGGTTCAAGCACACAAAAACTGCTCAAGAAAATTTCGACAATGCAAAATCGAATCATTCGCACAATAACCTTTAGCAACAGAAGAGCAAAACTTTCACTACTGTACCAAGATCTCGACATACTTCCCATCACTAACTTGCATCAATTAGAAATTTCTAAATTTGTCTTTAAATTTAAAAATATGCTATTGCCAAGCTATTTTGAACCTTACTTTAAGGAAATTACTGAAGTACATTGCCATGGCACTAGAGCTTCTCAAAAAAATAACTTTCACTTACGTAGTGTCAGCTCAAGAAAAGGCCAAGGCAGTTTGAAATTCTTAGGCCCAAAAATATGGAATGATTTACCTTCTGAAGTAGTAGGGGCTACGAGTGTAAAAACTTTCACAAAAAATGTAAAATTTATTATATGAAAAAACTTTGTCTGTGACTGTTTTTATTGCCACAACATTGACGAGTGTTATCGCAAATTTTTCGGATTGAACATTGTTGATACTACGTAGACCTAGGTCTACTACTCACGAACTAGTGCTAAGTACTATTTATTAACGGCTGTCATCTTATTAACTGTATTCAAGTCGGCCTATAAACTGACTGATTTTGTTAAGGTTTAAAGTTATATACTATGATTAGGCCTACTTTTAGTGTTTCTGTTTCGTCTTTTATGCTAGCAGTTAGAAGTTGTTGTTTATGCTTAGTTCTTTGTTTGTTTTTTTTCTCATAACTTACTACTTTTGTAGGGCATGATATTTTTTGATATTTGAATAAAATCACAGCAATTCACTTGACTGTCGCAGCAGTAAACAACTTTATGTTTTCATTTTTTACGGAACTTAAGCTTATCCTATTTTAACGCATATCTTGGTTTCAACGTAATGCCGATGTTTGACATTTGTCACATTAAAAACACGGGAAGCAGCTGACTCGATGACTAATAAAGTCTTTCGCTGCTTCCTGTCTGTTGTAGATTCTAGTTATGGTGCTATTTTATTTGCATTGTCTATATTTTGTACCGTATACTTTTCTCGCAACAGACAAAATAAAAGGTTTCTCTCTCTCTCTCTCTGGTGGAAACTATGTGGCTGTCTTGTGGTGTGAAGATTCTGGTTGTTGACCAAAGACCTTTTTGCAATTTTTTTTATCCTTTTTAGTGCAACCATTGATAAGGTGGTTGTCTGATGAATATGCTCCGTTTAAGCTAACGTCACAAAACTGTGCAGATAAGTTTATCAAAGTTCTTAGTTTCAAATTATATAGTTTACAATCAACAACAACTTGGAAAAATTTGCTGAACTCGCGACGCACTTATGACGATTGATGACATTGAGAAAGTTATACGATGAGCAATAGCCTACTGTATGTGGGCAGACAGGGTAAAACAATCCGTAGTCTATATTGTAAACTTAACGTTTTTCTTCAATTTTTTCGAAAATTAATAGTTTGTGTGATCTTTAGGTTTACAAAGAATTTCTCCTTGTTTTCATTTGTAATCCATATTTTGTTGTAATCATAGTCATGGCAAAATTGTGAGTGCTAGTTCTAGTAACAGGCAACTAATGATTATTCTCATGGTGGTGTTGAAGGTTGTCAATTTTGGTGGTGTTGTCAATTTTGCAAGAGTGCCCGCTGCGGCACCAAGCGGGGGAAGCATATTCGGTGGTGCTGTAAGTGTGGATGTACTAGCACCCCAGGATGTTCACAGCGACGCTAAGTTTGAGAATCACTGTAATACACAAATAAAGCACAACCAATTTTAAAATATTGCAATTTATCAATCATGCTGTAAATTTGGAAACTTTCAAGGATTCCAAGAAAAGGCTTTGCGGAGTCCTTGCGAACCGCTGTTTTAAGCCCTTCAAGGTTTACAGATAGTTGTCTTTTAGTTAATTGACTTGTTGTTGGTATAGTGTTTATTGTACATGGCACTATTTCCTTCGTTTTTAATGAGTTAAATGGCAAAAAGCATAACAAATTACATGTTCTAGTTAAAATGTTTTCAACAGCACACTTAAAATGTTAAAGTTTTAGAAGCCAAAACGTCTTAATTTATTTTTTGTACTTTTCATTCATGACTTGGCTCTAACAAAAACAACGTATTTCTCAAATAATTCGTCACAAGATAATCACGTTCTAACTCACTGTTCCACGTCGGTTTTGGGTCCAGAGTCGCTGAGATCGTCCAAGTCATTGGTACCGGTGTAGAAGTCGAAGTGCTCTAGTTTGTCAGCCTCGACGTCATAAACGTATAGCTTTGTGTCGGGAACTTCACTTTCCTGTGGAGAAACAAGTAAACACGTCACAATGGTGCAACTCAGCGTGGCCGGAAAAACAAAGGGCATGCAGCTACCATAGAACAGCGGATGATTGCTGATAAGCGACTACATTCGACGAATCACTGCAACGGAAAAACCCTTCCTATGTAAGCTGGACCATGGGGTATGCTTGCCATAAAAAACGGAACAGTTTCTGGGAAAGCCATATTAACTAACGTTGCACATTTCGCAAGAAATATCATGGTTTGTTATTTCAAATACATTTGCTTTACGAAAATGCCATTTTTTTTGTTGAAATCGCCACTTACTTTGTTGCAGAGCACAGCGACTTTGCTTCCGTTGGGATTGACCGTGACTGAAGTGATGGTACCCAGCTCAGGTATAACCTCATGCAAGTTCTTGCTGTTGCAATGAGGCTTGGCATCCCTGCATAATACATCGCCGCTTACTTCAGTCGCATTGCATCTAACTACTCAAAAACCGTTAGTATTTTAATTTACAATTTTCATTTTATGTCTATTGCAGATATGTAATTCCTGATGAAGACACAAGTACGTGTCGAAAACGTTTCAGTTTATTTTTAATTATGTTATATGAGTGTGTATGTAATACATCATGTTAAACCCGCTGAAGTTACTTTGTTTTATTTTCAAAATGAATGAAACAAACTGTCGTGACCGAACAAAAACTGACAAAAACTCCAAGGCGAACTATTAGATATAATCCAACATTTCACATAATTTAAAGCAATTATTATCGGGTTGTCTCGTCTCAGTGGACGAACTGCCTTGTGAAGGACACAAGAGTTGGCGGTTCCCCAGCCAGACCAGGCATTCGTACCTCCTCGATAAGTCATACACGCGGATATAGCCAGCATCGGTCGCCATCGCCATATAGTTGTCGGTGGTGGATATCAGATGTGGCAGACCTTCATTCTCCTGCAGGTGGAGCAGCTGCTTGACAGTACCCTACAATAGTAGATAGTAGTGACAGTATCCTACAATAGTAGATAGTGGTGACAGTACCTGGCAATAGTAGATAGTGGTGACAGTATCCTGCAATAGTAGATAGTAGTGACAGTATCCTACAATAGTAGATAGTAGTGACAGTATCCTACAATAGTAGATAGTGGTGACAGTACCCTGCAATAGTAGATAGTGGTGACAGTACCCTGCAATAGTAGATAGTGGTGACAGCATCCTGCAATAGTAGATAGTGGTGACAGTACCCTGCAATAGTAGATAGTGGTGACAGTATCCTGCAATAGTAGATAGCAGTGACAGTATCCTGCAATAGTAGATAGTGGTGACAGTATCCTACAGTAGTAGATAGTGGTGACAGTACCCTACAATAGTAGATAGTGGTGACGGTACCCTGCAATAGTAGATAGTGGTAACAGTATCCTGCAATAGTAGATAGTGGTGACAGCACCCTGCAAAAGTAGATAGTGGTGACAGCACCCTACAATAGTAGATAGTGGTGACAGTACCCTGCAATAGTAGATAATAGTGACAGTACCCTGCAGTAGTAGATAGTGGTGACAGTATCCTACAATAGTAGATAGTGGTGACAGTACCCTACAATGGTAGATAGCAGTGACAGTATCCTACAATAGTAGATAGTGGTGACAGTACCCTGAAATAGTAGATAGTGGTGACAGTACCCTGCAATAGTAGATAGTGGTGACAGTACCCTACAATAGTAGATAGTAGTGACAGTACCCTACAATAGTAGATAGTGGTGACAGTACCCTGCAATAGTAGATAGTGGTGACAGTATCCTACAATAGTAGATAGTAGTGACAGTACCCTACAATAGTAGATAGTAGTGACAGTACCCTACAATAGTAGATAGTAGTGACAGTACCCTACAATAGTAGATATTGGTGACAGTACCCTGCAATAGTAGATAGTGGTGACAGTATCCTGCAATAGTAGATAGTGGTGACAGCACCCTGCAATAGTAGATAGTGGTGACAGTACCCTACAATAGTAGATAGTGGTGACAGTACCCTGCAAAAGTAGATAATAGTGACAGTACCCTGCAATAGTAGATAGTGATGACAGTATCCTACAATAGTAGATAGTAGTGACAGTACCCTACAATGGTAGATAGCAGTGACAGTATCCTACAATAGTAGATAGTGGTGACAATACCCTGAAATAGTAGATAGTAGTGACAGTACCCTACAATAGTAGATACCTTACAATTTTTATTTGATGTATATTGCAGATATGTAATCCCTGATGAAGACACACGTACGACCCGTACGTGTCGAAAACGAAAAGCTTTGTGGTCTGTCCCTTAATCGACAATTTCAATAAATAAGTCAACAGACCTGGCTTATTTTTTTCAAACTTGAGATTGCAAAGAGCCTATACTACCCGGAATGGCCCGTTTCGGCTACAGTCCGATTCGGCTAGTCCGATTTGGCTAGTCCGATTCGGCTAGTTCCTTATTCGGCAACAGTTTTGAATTGTATTTTATTCCACAATATCGTTTCTTTTGCATTCCGACAACGAAAAATAAATTAAAATGAAATATAGCGCAAAATGTTTGAACTATTAAATTGAAATGTTTGCTCACATAAAATCGACATGTATCCTAAGTCACTGTCTGTATGCAAACTTAGAATATATTAGAATCCTCAATTATTACAAAATTCCAAATCCAACGACGCTTGTTCCAAATCCAACAACGTCTGCAGACGTTGAATCAATGTAAAAATGACGAATTTTGTTGTCTGGGTTCGTTCAAAATAAGAGTTTTACATCAAAACATTTTTCATGATTAACAACAGAGGTTAATGAGATAAAGTCTCAGCGAAAACGTGTCAACGAAAAAAAGACAGTTGCCAAATAGGGTTTGACATAAAAGATGAAGTTAAAACCTAAGTGGCAGTTTAGAATAAACCTGGATTTCGGCGTTACTTGTTACTTTATCATGACAGAGGAATCAAGTAGTACGCAACGCAAACTCTTGTGTTGGATTGTGTGTTGCAAAATAATGTGTCAAGATGATGTCACAATGCAAATTAACATCAAACAGCAAGCGCTAATGCTAGGCTACAGAATGTAATAAAAATGTTGCTTCCAATGCTTCATGAGACTCAGCGTGAAAACTCTTATGACCTCCCTTATTGACAAATTATCAAATTTCAATGTCTACAGCAGCTGTTTGAACTGCATTTACAAAGTTACTCGGGTTCAATCTTTGCATTTTAAAGTAAAAATGAAGTCATATTTTATGATCTAAAATAGGGACTAATCGGATTAGCCGAATCGGACTAGCCGAATAGTAGCAGACCCATACTACCTGCCTTCATATAAAAAGCACGTGCAACAAGATCGAAGCAACGAAAAAAACCTCCTTCCTCTAGGACAGTGGTTTTCAACCAGGGTTCCGCCAGTAAGTCTAAAGGTTCCGAAAGTTTGCATTCAAATCCGAGAGTCTATTTTATTATTATATGTATATTGTTTAATATGCAATTTTTCGAACACAATTGCTGTCTGTGGAAGATGAACTTCGTGTGCGTCCATCAAACACAGGACCCAATATTAAGACTTGTGCAAGAAACACCAGGCTCAAGTTTCTCATTGAAATTTTTATGAGAATAAATGTAATTTTTTACACTTTGTACTTTTATTGTACATAAATAAATCTGAACATGAGTATTTTAATTCAATTTTATTAATCAAACGATCTTTTTGCATAAGGCAATTAAATTATTATTGAACAGGGGTTCTTCGAGCTTTTAAAATGTTTCGTTGGGTCCCGTTCCACTAAAAAGGTTGAAAACCACTGCTTTAGGACGAACACAACTAAAGAGCTTGCAAAAGTGCGGTCAAAGTCATCGTGCAGTTGCACTTTAAGCCGCCTTAAGTCTGGTTTCTGAATTCCGCCCTTAGTGGCAGTTATTGAGTGAGCATGTTTTCTTGCTATGCTTTACAAATTTGCAGATATTTTCTATTGTACAAGGACAGTCGATATAAAATATGTATTCTACCATTTGAAGGTCAATGAATTCATTGTTAACATAGTGAAACCGGCTCGTTTAATTGAAGTTTTATATTGTTCGTTTAAAATGTAAAAGTCATTCTGCAACTTTAAATAATGTCTTCAGGGCATGGCAGAAATTTATCAAAACTGAAGCAAGAATGGTTTGCGCAGTGGCCTACATCTGTAGCAGTGGCCTATGTCTGTAGCAGTGGCCTATGTCTGTAGCAGTGGCCTACGTCTGTAGCAGTACCCTACGTTTGCAGCTCATATTATATTTTTTGAACAAAATAGTTGCAGACATATGTTTTGTTTGAAAAATTGAATTGGGTTGAAACCGAACTAATATTGCTTTCGTTATTTTGCATTGTCTCAGTGTTGCCAGATTGAACCAAAGTACCAAATTAGACTTTGGGCTGTCGACTAATAAGTATCGTACTTTACTACATATTACTTTTAGATTGATGATAACTCTGTTCAACTATGACATTCAATTACGTATATTATGTTTGATGTCATGCCTCAACACCAGTATTTAATTGCTGGAAAATCAGCCTCCCGCTTGAAGTATTTCTATGAGAAGCATGACAGTATTGTAATACTTAGTAGCCTATGGTCCAACAGTTTTGGTGCGTGTTAGCATTAAAAGGCTGAAACTGCATCATTATTTGGTTACCGTTTCAAACAAGGCTTTCTCACAAGATGCGACCCGATAAGTGATATTTTGCCAACAGTCTGACCGAAATATTCTAAGTCAGTGGTTCCCAACTCGTTTTTAAGGCAACCCATTTTTAAAAAAAATCAGTTCGGTAAAATCTTGCAACCCAAGCAAATTGTCGTAATATTTTAAAAGCCATACAAGATTATGTTGCAAACAAACAGCACTACAAAAGCAGTAACTTTTCCGAAAATAATATGTTTATCAAATCACTAATGAGATAGCTGTGCTGGCTTGCTGCCAATGAGTTTTTGAAATCGAGGCATTATTTTGCTTAGGCATAGCCGCATGTCGGCTTTAACTTCCAGTCGGTTTCGCTGTTCAGTTTTCAATACACACATGGCGCTAAATCCAATCTTACAAAGCCAAGTTGTTACAAATTGAATCTGTTTTTGAATCCCTAATTGTGAAATTGTGGGATACACTTTGTACATGGAAGCCCAAAAGTGGATGTTTGCAGAATCTTTGGGGTATTTGAAGGACGCAAAAGAAATACGGTTTGCTATTTCTGTCGTTATGTCCATAAACTGTTCTGCAACATGGATGGAAAGTTGAGGCAGATCTTTTCCAACAAATGGATCAATTATCCAGTCATTTTTGTTATTAAGTGTTATAGCTTCTCCATAGCAGTGCACAAACTTTTTGGCAAACTGTTCCAGGTGTCTAATTATCGTTTGCTTAATATCATATCAACTTCATTGCCACAGATATATTGCGTTAGCTGAGAAAATATATCGTACTCATCTCTGGTGACATAACTTTTCCAGAATATGAGTTTTTTGTGTTAAGCAGAAACTTTTGCGGCGCGATCAATCACCGTAAAACCGTTGCCTTGCATAGATAAATTTAGAAAATTCACAGAGTCAAATATATCGGCAAGGTAAGCAACTTTTGCCTTGAAATCTTCTTGCAAAAACTTCTCGATCAATCTCACACAGTTCGGTTGCCTCAGAAAGATAGCAATCTCCTCTCGCAAATTACAAACTCGCTTCAGGACACGACCTCGTGACAACTATCGCACTTCTGTGTGCAACAGCAATGCTTGATAATAATCAGAATCAACAAAGACGAAAACAAATGCCGATTTAGTGGACTTGTTTTGATGAAATTTGCACACTTCACATCATTCAACACTTCGTGCAGCTCTTGAGACAGCTTTTTTGCAGCAAAGGCCACTCTGTGGAGAAAGCAATAAGTCCATACAGCACTTGGGGCTTTGTCTTTGATGCGTTTTACCACACCAGACTATGCGTGGTCCAACGTGTGGAAAACTTTGTCATAGTTTGTCCGACATAGCGTTCGTGACATATAATGCACGTTACAATATATCGACGGTCGAAAACAAAAAAGTCGGAAGTGCATTTTTACACATTGAAGTAAAAGGCCAAAAAAACAATTTTCTTTTTTGAATTTCGTTAATGCTTTTGCTTTGAGCAATAATATCTGTAATTATAGTAGTAAAATAGTAGTAGATAGCCCTAAGTGCATAGGCTTTGAAAATGTAAAAAAGGGAATTTCTCAAAACGTCACTTACGACTTTTTTGTTTTCGACCGTCCGTCGATATATCCCGTAACTTTGTCAAGTTAATTTATGTTTGAGACTGAAATTTTTGTTGGGTTTACATTTAATAATAATAATAACTTAAAAGTGAAAATTGTTAAAACTTCTTGCACTACAATCATGCTACAAAGCTTTCCGATGTCTCGACATGAAACGCTTCATGACTTGTGTTTATATTTTTTAGTTTTGTGATCGATCTCATCACGTTTTAAATTTTTTTTATTGTTATTTTTTTCACCCAAGATACAATATGCCTGAAAAACAAGCGACCCCAAAAAATTATCAGACAACCCAACTTTGGGTCGCGACCCATGAGTTGGGAACCACTGTTCTAAGTCATGAATATTATAATTCCATGCTTTGCAATGAATGATGATTTCTCAAAACCATGAAACATAAAAAAGCTACTTCATAGCTGCCACCAACTGGTGAGATCAAGAACCGCTTAACAGTTTAAAATTGTTTCGTTCCACTTTTTTTTAGAAAGCATGAATAATTGAATATATGAACCTAATCTTTGTGAAAACAGGTTGTATCAAGTTGATTGCATTGGTCACTGAACAAATTATCTTAGTCACCCACTCTCAACTTTAAGCGTCACTTAAGCAATTTCCCAATCTTCCCGGAGACAAGTCACCCACCTGTGCCAGCTATGCTATAAGAGATACAACTACCCGCAGCTATAATGCTAGATCAGTGCACTGGATGCAAGATAGAATGTAGTACGGCAAACCAGTGACACCAGACTCCACGATTTGACGAGTCGGCTCAACTGATTACAAGCACGGGCAATCCGCTTGCATCTCATCATGCATAAGTGGCACTGGCAACACTGCATAAAGTTTCCCTAACCTGAAGCTTTCCAATACTAAACTTTTAAAAATTTGTCTCACAAAAAAAAATCGTTATATTTGTGTTGCTAGTATTCGTTATTATTCCTCAAGGACCTCGTCGCAAGCGACACACATAACAATAGCAACGAGAATTCTAACCTGCAATAATATATTCAACAAGAGGGCATCACTGGTTGAAACAATAGCAACTAATATAGAAAATACGTTCGAAAAATAATTAATGGTAATCAAACCAAGCACCGAAGCATACACAAAGGGACACACAATCTACAGTACAGGCGGGTTTGTAAAATCAGAATCACATGACGAGTACCCGCCAGAAAATTTGCTAGATTGACCCGAAATCCATGAACGAAAGTTTCGTCCAAGCCAAGCCCACTCGGTAAAGGTGATGGTTACCTGGAAGTTTCGAACTTGTATTTTCGGCTTGTCTTTGGTGTCCTTCGGAGCCTCCACGGAGAAAACACTTTGGTCGTGCAGCCCCACAACAGATGAGACGCAAGGGAAGCTTCCTGCAAACGAAATCGTATTGGATCAAATGATGGACTGTGATTGGAGGAGAAGCAAGCAGACACATTCTAAACCAAGCGATTGAAATCGACAATGTTGCTACAAATCTTTAACAACAGACGCTGCCTAGCCGAGTGTGAGCCGGATGCAAATGTTTCAGAGAGAATATTTCAAGATGCTGCTACACATCGTCAGGGTTCTTTGGTTTGAAACCCACTAGCACGAGCGAACCATCGGATATAATGACCACATCATGAATGACTGTACCATCTTCAAGCCACCTAACAGAGTGGAAGGTCTGCGTGTCATGGATGATGAAACCAAAGACTGGCTGCTCTCTAGTAGCCTTCCAGTGTAGCCAGGAAACATCGTGAATCTGGAGTGGTAAAAGGATAGACCCTCGGCCCTAGTAGCTCAAACAAAGAAAAACGTGGTGTTGATTTATTTTATTGTTTAGCATCACTCACCAATGAAACTCTCTCCACTCGATGTCACCTCGTAGACGGACACAGAGTGGCCGTCCCAGACCGCCAAGTGCTCCTAAAAACAAATAATCAACCAACCAACTCCAATCTGGTGTTACACCAAACGGTATGCTAACATTGATAGCATCGTTGATGCCACCATAGATCATTAAACATACACTACAGTAGAAAACATAGATATTTAATGGAAGTTCAGGAAAATCATTTGTAAATTGTTCAATGTCAATACGAAAGAGAAGGATCAAAGAACTTAATGCTGGTAAGTTATGTGGGTGGTGTGCTACTTCATGTAGGCACAAGCATGATTTATTCACTCCATTATAGTTCTGTAGCTAATGAAAGCATTAATACAGTAGTCCCAGCTTATTAAACCCACTGTTAATAGGCCCACTCGCTATTAAGGCCAATTTGGTCTGGGTCAGAATTACTTCTACTCATTACTGTAATAAAAACTTTTCAAATACATTTGCTAAAATTGTGTAAAAAGGCGTCACAATTTACTCCTTTTCGTCTTGTTTTTGACGATTTCACGCTTTATTTCATTGCTAAATCAGTTTTCAAATCAACTGTTGTGTCGCAAACCTGGACTTCATTTCTCTGAATTGTACAAAACATGCTCGTTGCTGACACAACTTGCAAAAAACGCAATTTTCAGGAAGAACCGATCACTGTGTACAATTGTTCGATTTAGCAACTTTGAGCCACAGTACAGTCAATAGTCAATTATGCGTATAGGAATGGTAGAAACTCATCCCTCGCTTAATAGGCTCACTGACCCTTTACTGGCGGCGATGACTTCCTGCAGTCATTTCAATACAATTTTTTAAGATGTTGTGTCTTTACGGTTAGTCAAACTAAGAATAATACCAGCTTGGATTTTGAAATCATTATCAGTTTCTTTGTTTTTTATTATGTTTCCAAAATGGGAACGTTGGCATTCAAAGGTAGGTCAAAAACAGACACGGCGAACTAGAGAATACGGCCAGATATGCCACATTAAACAGGCCAGTTCTAACAGGCCGACTGCATTTAAATTGCATTTTAAGTTACAGTGGCCAAATGCACTGTTGGAACGTAACTATCGCTCAACAAATCACTGGGATGGTCAAAATGCTTGTTTTGGAACCATAACATTTCATATATAATACAATATATTAGATATAATAACTTGAATATAGTTTAAAACAAGATAAAAGTTCAGCAATACTGGATGACAAATGTTCTAGTTCGCCGTGTGTTGATGCAGATACAATTTGAAAATAAAACACCTTGCAAAATACACTATCATACTATGTGAAAACTTTTTAACACTAAAAATTGTTGCAAGATTTATTTCCCCGACATCGACTAATGCGGCAGTTAATCACTTTGTCCTACAAATCGCAATCACGTGATTGTCTGAGCAAACAATGCAGGAGCGCGCAGGCGCAGTTCTTTTGTTTTCGCAATTCAGTAGCATGTGTCATTGTCAAGGATGCCAGGTTGGAATTTTAAATTCCAAATTTCACAAATTTGGCATTTTTTTATGTTGTTTAGCATGAAAACATCCTGTTTGGCATTTTTTCAAAATTCTTTTTTCTGAAGAATACGGTACTCTCAAGAATGAAGATAGCTTGGTTGTGCAATAGCAGCAAGTGTAGGCTGAGCTTTGTTGCAGTTTTATCCATTTTTTACCGAATCCATTGCTTATTAATAAAGAAATCTTCGACTTTGCAGCGTTTTGCTAATTTGGCATTTTTTTAGGTCATTTGGCATTTTATGACCAGTTGTTTGGCATTTTTTTCCATAGTGGACCTGGCAACTCTGGTCATTGCGACAAGACGTGCAGCAGTCCTGCACTCGTACAGTAGAAGCTAGTTAGCAGTTAAAAACTGAAGTTTTGCAAGTTTTGCTACAAGTTTTAAAATTATGAATATGTACTGAAACTGGACTCGTTGAAAGCTAAGGCCTAATTGCTTTGATAGTTCAAAGTGCCTGGTTACTGGTGTGCATAAGTACAATACAATTTAGTGCAATTATCTTGCACTTACAAAAACTGAAAATGTGCAAATTCAAAAATGGTGTCCATTCTCAGGAATGGATTGGGTAACATTGCAAAATCAAAACATAAAAAGGGTAGGCTAGTGTAAACAGTTATGCAGTGGTGTCACTGAAATTTACAAAATACCTGTTAAGGATTAAGCCAACAAAAATGTGCGGTGTGATACAGTACGACCAGAACTATGGGCTGACAGTACGCTACCTAGACAAATCAAGTAGTGAAATGATAGGGTGCTGGGATAAGCTTGAGATTGAGGAGTTTTCACTGGCAGTTGTACGGTTAGGTCTATCTAGTCTTACTGGGTCATAAAATTAAAAGCTTCTACTCTAGGTTTTCATAAAATCACACCTTATGTTGCTAAGAAAATCCACAAAAAGTTTGGCTGTACTGTTTGTGATGTGCTGTTACAAGAATGCTCAACTGACTCCACATACTTCAATAATCTTTCCAGAGGAAATTTATCGATACATTCCCTACAGTTATCAGATTTTGTCTGCAAAGCTTTTGGATTAGGCCTACTGGACCATTTTGAAGATTTCATACAAAGCCAACACTGTACGGTAAGTCAGTACGCCTGATTAGTTCTGCTATTTCGCACCACAAAAATTAAGTGTTAATTTTGCATGTGATTTGCATAATAAGAAAGTGTGCGATGTGATAATAAGCATCATTGTGAACGTATTTTTTAATAACAAGCGCCGCCTTATGGATGACAGTATTGTCAAAGATTCAATTGTAGGATTTAAGAAAAAACAACGAACCAAAATGTAAAGGAGACCACTTCCAAAGTAATAATTTATTTGCTTTTTCATTAATGATTAAAAGTGTTTTTACCTTAGTGCAATTAGTGAAATATTAATTGTTTTTTTAGCACACAAGTTGACTACATAATTTCAGGATAACAGTTTTTAGAATTTTACTCAAGTCCATGATTTGCGAGTTCTGTCAACGTAATTTTAAATCATACCAGCTTTTTACCAATCTTACTGATAGCTTTACTTTCTTGCATAGCTCATTGCAAATAGTATACTTATTACCTTTCCAACGCTGTTGGAAAAGCACGTTGTTTTGTTTATTTCCATGATAACACTGTGTAGGAGCACTGTTGTTGAAACATTTTTGTAATTGCTAGGCCTTGCCACTGTACAGGTCAATATAGCTGTGATAGTTGAAACCACGTCGATTTGAAACCAGTATTAATATTTGAATAATTTCTTAACCAGAACCAAAATGTCACTCAACATTGCATTGCTAGAAAGTTATTGTTTTTTAATATGTATTCCTTGCCACTGTACAGGTCAATGTAGCTGTGATAGTCGAAACCACACCGACTTGACTAATTTCTTAACCAGAATGCAAGTTATTCTGGTAAAACTCACGGTACAAATTCATACCAACCTCATAAAAGCGTATGAGTGTTTTGCTATTAACCATTATATTTGCTGCCAGGAAAACACAGCGTCGGCCATGATATATCTTTGTGTTTGTGTGATGATATGTCCAAATGGATTTTTTATTGTCATATTAAGTCACTTTGAAATTTCAGTTTAGCAATTAGAATGAACATTGCTTTGAATTTTGTACTTAATACCAATTTTTCTTGTTAACTTCCTAAATAAATTTGATCTTGATGGTTATCAACATACTAGCAATGTAGCTTTTGAGCATTGCATATAATTTGCATGTACTTTCATCGTAGGTACCTGGTACCAAATTTGGAATTGTATTGTAATGACATGTGAACCAGTATTAGATTAATCAGTATCTAACCAGATTCGAACACTACTGCCATGAGATTGCAACAATTTTTAGTGTTAAAAAGTTTTCACATAGTAGTGTATATTGCAAGGTGTTTTATTTTCAAATTGTATCTGCATCAACATTAATGTAAATTTAAGATTTGGACGATTCTCCCGGCAGCTGCTGCCATACTCTAGTTAGTGCATTAAGTATTATTATTGTGTTACAACACCGTGGTTAAAATGTGTGTTTATGCAATGCTATCTAAGTTTTGTTGTAAGTGATATAAAAAAACAACCTGATAATACTACCATTTAGCAGTTAGCTTACCAAATTACCCAATTTGCAAACTCTAGTAGTTAGGAGGGCAGCATTAATACAGTTCTTTGCAAATAAGTGTTTTTGTTTTTCAGAAACACGAGATTGAGTACTGATTCGGCCTTTACCTGTTCAATGTTACTGTTACTGTAAGTGTAAATGGATAAATATAATCAAGACTGGTTCAACAATCCCCAGTGAAGAGAAATTTGTCTGCGCAAGCTGAGAAACTTCAAAGAAATCGCAAATTTATGTTTGTTACTGCTTAGTGCTGTATTCTGCTATCATGACTGGACCTGAGTTTTCAAACTGTATGATGTCTTGAAAAAACTGATCTATGGAAGCAAACTATCACAGTGACAGAGGATGCCAATGCAAAAGTATCCAATGTCTATCTGAGACTCTGCATTCAGCACCCAATTTGGTATCTTGAACTCAAGATAATGCATCGTCAATATCATAATAAAATTAATACAAAAAACTGGCTTTCCCAGCAAGGGCTTTCGATAAACTGGAACAAATACTGTATATTACTTTAAAAAGCGGTGTAATTTTGACTCTGTTATGACAAAGTAAAGGGAATAAAAGACTGGTCTCAACTTACGATATTTGAACATTTGTCATCCAGTATTGCTGAACTTTTATCTTGTTTTAAACTATATTCAGGTTACTATATATCTAATATATTGTATTATATATGAAGTGTTATGGTTCCAAAACAAACATTTTGACCATCCCAGTGATTTGTTGAGCGATAGTCACGTTCCAACAGTGCATTTGGCCACTGTAACTTAAAATGCAATTTGAATGCAGTCGGCCTGTTAGAACTGGCCTGTTTAATGTGGCATATCTGGCCGTATTCTCTAGTTCGCCGTGAAACAGAGTACGGTACTTTTCGCAAAGCATAACCGAATAAAGTGTAATACGGAAGAAGTTGTTTACTGGCAGGATGGTGTAAAGAAGCAAAACTTCAACAACAAAACACACGAGTAAATCTGCAAGGACTGTTGTGTTATACATCGTAATTTTAGACATCGCAGTCTTGTGTTTTTCATGCACACTACACATCGTCCTTGTTAGTATGATACAAGGATATGGTTTAGAGCGTCAAATCTCAGGGTTGCGCTCGGAGGCGCAGTTGGCCCTCCTAGACGGAGCCTTGGCACTTCCATCTTTAATGGTTTTCAGAGGACTTATCCACATGGTTGTAAAAGCGGAAAGAAGCCACAACTGACAATGTGAGCAAAAAGGCTCCAACCCCATTTCTTAGATCGAAGTCGTGGTTTATAGGAGGAGAATAGCCTGTCGCATACATCTACGCCACCCATTTCGCAGTTATACATCGTAATAAGAGATGGCTGCTCGACTGATTTCTTTTTTCGTTCTTCACCCTTCGTTGGACGGTTTGCATTGGTGCAACAAGTAATTGCTTGCAATGGTGATGACACAATTATCGTTCCATCTGGCGCAGACTACAGTACCATCGGAACGATAGTCATATGTCCCTATAGCATGTTTCTGGCATGCTTTCTTGTAGATGAGGGGCATTTACCTGTCCTATTGTCTCTAACTGTATCGCATGCTCTGATTTTCTCTCTAGCAACGTCAGTGAGTAATTGATGACAATTGAGAAATATAGTTATCATATCACTGGTAAATATAGATTAGAGGGAGATTACAGGAATAACATGCTAGAAGTATTGCAGACGCGCTTTTCAAAACACAGCTGGATAGCAAACATCTCACTATAATCTTTATGTCAGAAAGTCGTAGCTTTTGTGTACCAGATGTTGCCAACGTTCCCAGTTTGGGAACATACAGTAAATTCAACCGTGAGAAAGAGGCCTCTAAAAATTTGCAAACAAATGATGCAAACAAATGATATGGGAAACGATTTATTAGTTATAATGCTCAAAAATTTAAAAAAAAGTTCTGAAAAAAGTTTGCAGGTGTATAGTTGGGAAAAGCTTAGGCTATGTTTTCATGACGTTTCATTGCGCCCGAAATGAAAGATTTCCATTTCGGTTCGTTTGGTGGACGCGTAATCTGTTTACGCGCGGCGACCGAAGTGAGATTCATGACGGTCTGGATTTCACATCATTAGTTTTGACAGAAATGAAACCGATATTAAGTGGTTGCGGCTATGTAAACACGCCGCAATGAGATCCTAGCAATGAAATTAGCCCTAGTAGTTTGATTATAATATAGTCAGTTAACTGGTAGTGTAGTAACTTGTAGTGTAACACGTAAAAAGAACTTGAATATAACATAAATAAAATAGTTTTGATTTTGAAGTCATAATAATAGAATTTTTTCAATGGTTTAGAATGTTGGTTGCGCTTTGGAACCAGCCATCTGCATGATATTGATATAGCCTGCATTTTCAACTGGGACTAGTCTAGAATGTTGGCTGTTTTTT
Organism: Aplidium turbinatum; assembly: GCF_918807975.1. Taxonomy (NCBI): domain Eukaryota; kingdom Metazoa; phylum Chordata; class Ascidiacea; order Aplousobranchia; family Polyclinidae; genus Aplidium; species Aplidium turbinatum. The sequence goes on from NC_137488.1 coordinate 778,140, forward strand.
AGACTGAGCACAAATACTTATTGTCAAAATCATCTGTAATCATTTGAGACATGCATTGGACTGGTGCACTAGTAAATAACAAATTAGCCAATAAATTAAGGGCAGTGGCTATGTGACCGGCGCCGGTCTTTGAATCTGAAACACTATTTGACCGGTCATGACGTCACTATACAGGCATTTTTTTCTTTCTCTCTTTCAAAGCAAAAGACGAGAAGAGTGCCTATATAAGTTCTAAATTCAACACCTATGTTCAACTGATTCTGTGGCGCGTAGGACACGTATTGGGCTGGTGCTCCAGAGGGAATGAGTTCGATACTACGCGGAAGCGTTTTTTTTTAAATTTTTAACTAAATTTTGACCCGAAGTGACTTAATCGTTAGGCTTCTGCATTTTTGTGGTCAATTTTTAATTTGAGTAGCCTACAGCCCAATTTTTTACGTCTTTTCAAATATGAGTAATAAAGTTAGAGTTTTTTAATTTTCTTGAATTGAAGAATTTCTCTGGATAATTTTCCGTTCGTCATAAGAGGATGTGACCGTGTTTGCCGAACGACGCAAAAATGTAATGACGAACGGAAAATTACCCAGAGAAATTCTCAAATTCCAGAAAATTAAAAGCTCTAACTTTTTTACTTAATTTTATTTTTTAATTTTCTTGAATTTAAGAATTTCTCTGGATAATTTTCCGTTCGTCATAAGAGGATGTGACCGTGTTTGCCGAACGACGCAAAAATGTAATGCGTCGTTCGGCAAACACATCACATTCTCTTATGACGAACGGAAAATTAACCACAAAAATGCAGCAGCCTAACGATTGAGTCAATTCGGGTCAAAATTTAGTTAAAAATTAAAAATAAAAGGACGCTTCCGCGTAGTATCGAAATCATTCCCTCTGGAGCACCAGCCGAGACTTATCCTACGCGCCACTGAATCAGTTGAACATAACTGCCGAATTTAGAACTTATATAGGCACTCTTCTCGTCTTTTGCTTTGAAAAAAAAAAGAAAAAAAAATGCCTATATAGTGACGTCATGTCCGGTCAAATAGTGTTTCAGATTCAAAGACCGGCGCCGGTCAAATAGCCACTGCCTAAATTAAGCTAGTCCATTCTTGAAGAACACAAGTAAATGATTGGCATGGAACTTGTGATGTCAGTCTATTGACCCAAAAGAATTTTGAAAATACTTGTGGTATTTCAGTAGTGGTTAATGTACACTTTCCCTTTGGAATTGCATGTTTTATTGTAGAATCTATGTTGTTGTTTTTTTGGTAGAAGAACCAGCTTTATTTTCAGCGTACTCAGTAGCCTTGTTACAGGCGCGAAAATCACTCATGCGTAGAGGCTGTATTCCTTTCGCCCGAAACCAAAAGCCGCCGCAATGAGTTGACATGTGAACAAAACCTTAGTCTCGACAAATAAAAAGTCGATTTTTGGTGAAATTAGTGCTCTTAAAAAGTACGATGTTTAGCCCAAAATCATCCTGTCTCGAGATGGGCTTAATAAGGGGGGACTACTGTATAGAAATAGTGCAATATGCGAAAACAACCAGGCAAACTGAGCTTGAAAATTACAACCTTTATGCTTGAGCTGATAAAACAAGCAAAGAGCTCACCAATGACACGGCTAGTCCTCTGAAAGGGTGGTCTGTGTCAAACTCTACATGGGCGCTAGTGGTGGACGGAGCCTGGTGCTGCATGGCCATGCCTGAAAGTTTCAATCACTTGAAATTCATTCATAGGAATAAACAGAGGTGGGCAATTACTTTGAAAGGTACAATACGCCAAAAGACTGGCGCTAATGCTATTCGCTACCCGTTGATGAAAATTAACATGCTACCGCTACTTGGGCCAGTATCCCGGATCGTCGACGTTGCTATAATAGCATCTGGACAGGAAGCCAAAATGGCACAGTGCCCAAAATGAGGCCGAGGAACAAATTTGTCTATCTGTTCCTCTAGTGCAGCTCCACACACTGATGCAACGAACAGAAATGAACTTTACAACCAGAATCAAAATTCGTATTTTTCTATTTATTTTAGTGGAATTTTTGACATATTCAAAATAAAACGCAGAGAAAATCATACCAAGTACAAGATTCTGAAGGGTTATTAGAAATATAAAATAACCAGTCATATTTCTAGTCCCTGGTTGATAGACGGAGTAACAAAGGTATACAAGACGATATAGCATCAAGCATTTGAAGGCCATTGGAAGCAAAAAAGACCTGAAATGGCAATTTCGTGTCGTTATCGGACAACACATTTTTTTAAACATTAAAGTGCCTCTGACAGGAAAATAAATTTGCTAAATTTACCTAAGATACCAAAGAGATGACACTAACAAACTTCCCTGACCAGCAAATCGTAAAAAAATATCAACAGGCTACTAAGTTACACGCTTGCAAACTTTCGTTCACTTTCGGCGAATCTGGCACTCAGTCAATTGCGAAAATAAAAACGGCAACACCGCTATGACGTCACCATGGGTGGGAAGGATACATTCTTTCTCTGTGATGAGTTGGTAAGGTATGGTACGACTGCTTCAAAACGTCAATGTGTGGGGCTCTATTGGTCTAAAGCAGGGGTCGGCAACCTTTCGTATGCAGTGTGCCAGTTTATGAATAATATCAAAATATCAACAACTCGCGTGCCAAATTTTTTTGTATGTTTGGTTTTGTACTGGCAAGTATCTGATGTTAAAATTAAACAATAAAGTTGACTGAGTTAACAGACAAGAAACAAATTTGTTTTATTAACTTTATTGGAAAACATCGAATGCAGTCATAAGAGTCACTTTTTAATGAGATCCTTGTCCTTGCGTTTTCTTGCTTAGCTCTGTAGTATTAGGATTATATTTGGACACTTTAAGTAGAACACGTGCTTCCGAATGATCTTCCGTAAGTCGGCTGCGATGTAGATTGAGAATAAAATTCATGTGCGAAAATATTTGTTCACACAAATAAGTGGAGCCAAATGCAGATAGCAAAGCTATTGACATCTTCTTGAGACAGCTAAATTTCTCCGGCAAAGATTCCCAGCACGTCAAAATGCTTGTTTTCAATCGTTTCCAGCGATTTCCGCAATTCGACGAATTTTGATGTCCACAATAAGGATGCTTTGAAATCGATCAGCTGCATCTGGAAGTCTTCGATGTCCAACCATTCAAATGCAGATAAGTTCAAGTCTTTGCTGCTCTCGGGCGTGATGAGAAATGAAAATACTGAACAAAAATGTTGAAAATCTTGAAATCTATTGCAAAATTGAGACTTCAGATCCCTCATGTAGGCTACACATCAATTTCAACTATGTTGACTTGGTGATACAATGAGAATTTGGCGTGCCATGAAAAATCATCTTGCGTGCCACAAGTGGCACGCGTGCCAAGGGTTGCCGACCCCTGGTCTAAAGCATGTGCAAAATGAGAATTACCGAAATGAAAGTCAACTTATTATTACTATCAGGTTTAGATCAAATAGATTGAGTTTATTTTTATCAAACAGCATCTCAATTCAATTGAAATTGCAGTTTTTCTAAACTCTTGTAGGGCTACAATTTGGATAATTTTTTATTTGTCCTAATCTGGCTATAGCCATTTGCAGTGTAACAGCAGTATCTCACAGACAGTACCCTTAATTTATGGTTGAGGTAATGCCTGGAAATTGCTGTTTATGTGACAGAGTCAGTGACAAAGACGTGTGCTATCTTTTCATGCTTTCAAACAAAACAAGGTGCTGAGAAGAAAATAGTCAAAATTTTCTTCAAGTGGTCGAAAGTGGGATGGACCATACAAAACTAGTCGTATACGTTCTCTTCACTTCAATGGAGATGATTTTGTTAACACCACCAACCCGATTTGGATCTTCTCAGCAATGAGTGGCGTGCTGGGAACTGTAGGTGGTGCGTTTGCCACAAGTGCGAGTCTATGTCCCAGCCCAATGAATGTGTATGTTGCCATGAAGTGCCACAGACGAAAGAACTTTTGAAGAAAGACGCATCCAGCTGTGTTACCAATTTGACCGATTTGGAGGCACACTTACATCCTGCAGTTCTGAGGACTTTTTTTATGAGGAGCAGGAAAAACTGGAGAAAAAGCAATAAACCGAAAGGAGAAAACGGAGACCTATCAGAAGAGTAAGGATGTTACATTAAGCTGAAAATACCCTTAACGCTAAAGAACGAACACTAAACGAAGTGATTTTATTTCTTTGCAGGCAGTATCGGTAGTTAGTCGCTTACAGGCATGTATTGGAGTGGATACTACAAGGTGATGCTCTCGGAAGCAACAATAGGATTGTGCTGCCGTCATGCATTGTTTGGCGAATCCGAAACAATTTTCAAGTCCAGATGGCCGTTACACCGGGTTTCAATGGCCAACTGAAGGCAAATTATGAAAGAGAGAGAGAACTTTTATTTATTTCTGAATAGTGATGAATGATGATGAATTAAATACGAATGAGGATTCGTACGATTTCTTCATTTTTCACTTCAAGTATATTTTAGGTTTTGTAGGAACGTATCCAGTACAGTTTTATTAAACTGCAAAAAACAATAAATCTTCGAAAAAAGCAACCGCTTGTACCAACTCCGACCAAACTGTGATCCACCAATTACATCTAGAAAGCATGTGTTTTATCCGTCGCTAACGACGCCCACCCAGGATGACGTAACACCACCAAAGTCGTCCCAGAGCAGTGAAATATGGAGTTTCGCCTGTGGTGGCGCTGCGGAACTGTCGTTTTGTATAAATTTCGCCCTAACCAGTCGAGCTTCGAGGTTAAGATTAAAAAGTTCGCTAAGCATAATTCTGCGCTAGAAAATTCTTAGAAATGTTACTATACTTGGGTCCAACCTGTCAGGGGCACTTTAAGTTAAATATTTTACAAACATATAAATCGACATTTATCACCCAAACATATAATTAAATAACAATTGAATGTTAGAAACTGAGTGCGAAGTAAATAGCAACAGTTTGTTACAATTTAATGTAATGTACTGCACAACTCAAGAAATAGGGCATTATGTAATATGCATACGTGTAGTATACTATACAAGTCATGAGCGTACATGATGTGGTTAAGACAGGAATTAGTAATGCATCGACTGTTTAAGTTAAAAAATAAATCAATTACATGGAGAATAACAGAAAACGTAACGTCTTTTCTGTTCTGCAGTATTAAATACACAGTAGGGCTGGGTATAACGACAGTATATGCAATGTACAAACAAATTTTGAAACACACGCGAAGAAGTTATTAATTTCTTGCATTTTTTCCGGAAAATTTACGTAAAATATTTTTGCACATACAATTGAAAAAACGTCGTGAAATCCCTTCTAACAAGTTGTGGCCTTTTGCACACATTGGGGTAACGGTCCAAGGACAAATTACACCGCTATCATAAAAAGCCAATGTTACAATCTCTATGAACAACTCTCTTTGACTTGGACTGCTTAAGAATGTTTGTTTTAAGCCTGTCTGTGACAGCTCTGCAAATATTTTCCAACAAAGACACCCAAAAGTAAACATTTCGAACGTGGGTTTCCACAATCCTCCCCGAATGATATCTTTAAGAAATTGTACAGCCGAGTCCGGGATTAAGTCATCTGATTCGGTGATAACGGCAACAGTGGCCTCCTTGCAATCTTTGCACCTATAACTGCTCACCAATGATCTACAACAGTAGCCAGTGACATAATAAATTATGCAACAGTCATTGTCTGTTGGTGCAATATTGAACTGAAGGTCTCCATAAAGCGATTCTGCTTTTGAGATCAAATCATGCATTCCAGTGGTTTTTGATTTCACAGTTTGGTCAATTTGAGCTACTGAAATGCGAGAATACTTCAACAGTGAAAGTGTACGCAATTTTCTATCACTTTCGAGCAATTGCCTCATGGAAATATAGTAATTCGCTCCACTGAGTTGGCGAATGCGTCCAAAGCGACCTTCGATGGTATCAGATTGAATTTTTCCAAGCAGAACATATTTAAATCCACAAAAGTTAAATAGGTGTTTAGTGAGGGCAGGTAAGGCTCTGCATGTTTGCCGCAAAGCTAGGAAAGTCTCCTTTGTCAATCCTGGCATCTGAAACAAAAAAGAAACACTATATATAAGGGCAAAACTGCAGGAATACTGTTTTTTGTTCATGTTTTAAATTTGTTAATTAATCATGCCACATCTAACAGTGATAGATATTAGATACTAATTACAACTTATGGTTTATGTAAGCAATAATAATAAACAGAGATTTTTACTTTTGCATAAAAAGTCATTTAGTTGAAAAGGCAAGTTATATATATGAACAATTTTAAAGGTACCTTCCACAATATGGATAGATTGGATACACAGTTTCAGGGGACAGAAAGAAAAATATATGTACTTTGCAATCAGTAATAATTAGGGCAAGTAAAAGTCGATTAAAAAATTTCTGTGTTGTTTAAAGCTTATGTAACATCTACAGCTTATGCTTCAGGTTGATACTTTCCGAGGGCACACCCATGACCCATGCAATATCTGTGTGTAGGTTATGAAAAATGACTCTTCATTTTTTGGGAAACAATTGGCATAAGGCAAAAACTGTAACTAGGGCAACTAAAAGTCAACAGTCAAACTTTTTTCTGCCCTGGTCACATATTGTAAAATGTATACAAACTAAACTTCAGGCTGATATGATAAAAGATGTTTAAAAGCTTTTAGAAAATAAATAAGTAGCACCCATCAGTACATCAAAGTTTAGACACTAAAAAGCCAAAACTTTAAATGTTTGGAACCAAACATTGGTTGACCTGGTGATCACTCTGATACATCATAGTGAAGCCAACATTTGTCATTTTAACCACGTTTGATACTAAAAAATGCTTACCAATGAGGTTTCCCAAACAGATACACATTCTTCAAATTCTAAAAGAAAATCTAATTTCCAATCATTAGGTGATTTGACTGGATCACGAGCAATATCACGTTTATTCCTGTCGATGGTAAGTGATGAAACGTTTAAAATGGACCAAAACTTTGCGAAAAGTTCCAATACAGCAGCTGTTTCTAAAAATCCATACTGTTTGAGGGCTGCTATTGTAGATTCATGTAATAGTGAAAGAGCAAGTTTAACATTCACTTTCTCGATTGACTTTGGGTTTAACACAGTCTCTGACAACTTGTGTGCAATTCGTAATGGCTTGTGGCATTCATTGTTATACACAGCACGCACATCAGAAAAACTTGCAGTGAGAGTTTTAGACAAAAGAGGAGGCATAGCAGGTAATTTAAATATTTTTTTTGTTAAAAAGTTATTGTAGATGTTCTTTATAAAATGAGTGGGATCGAATATTAAAAAGACTTCTCCACCACAATTGCTTTTAAATGAATTTTTCCAATTTCCATTGCATAGAAAGTGCTTGTAAAACTTTCGGTTTGCTGCAGCATTGTCTACAGATATTGCAACTACATTAAACCCTACATCATGTAGAAGAACAATAATTTTATCAAAGCACTGTTTTTGCACTTCTGCTTTAAGATTTTTAACTGGGTGTATGGCAATCATATCTTGGTACCCACTGGACAATGATTTTATCATAAAGCACAAGGCAGTTGTAGCAATTTGGCAGTCACTAGTCAGTCCAAAGACTTGCCCTCCAGCTGCTTCGATTCTTTTCGATAGATAAATTTCACCAATCATAATGATGACATTTCTGTCAAAGGAGTTCAGTTGTGAAAAGCGAAGACGCAAACATTGTTCGTCATCCAATCCTTTTCTACAATCTAAATTAAGAGTTATTTTTTTCAATGTCTTTGTCGAAGGCAGTATTAAAATTTGTTCTTTCAACAGCCTTTCATATGCCTTTGGACTTGTTGCAAAGATGATGTAGGCAGTCACCAGTAACCCAGGTGAATATCTTCTGTGATATTTGTTACTAAAAAGCAACTCGATTTGTTCTGAAAGAAATTTAAGAAAGGAAATTTCTTTTTCATTTTCTGCAACAGAAAGATAGCTTATGATTGCCTCAGTGATGTTTGATTTTAATTGATCCACTGATTGTTTTGCATCAGTTTTTGTATCTTTGGCAAAGGCCATCAAGTTGGATATTTGTGAAAGCAGTGTCACTTTACTACTAAGCAAAATGTGCTTATATGCTGATGAACAAATGACTTGCTGATGTTGATAAACTGTAACTGTCAGATCATTATTGACAAAAATTGTTGCTATGATGGAAGGAGGTTGTTGTTCTGACAAATAAATCAAGTATGCTCCGGTGTCTGACTCATGAAGTAAAAACTTTTGACGTTTAAGCTCTTCCGGTAGTTTAGCTAATAAGTCAGCAAAATTTGTAATTTTATCTTCTTGCAAAAAATGTTCACAACGTTCCTTCAACCGAGCTGCTTCATTTCAGGGTTGAGAAAAACCCGGGTTTTTTTAAAAAAGCCCAACCCGCCCGGGTTTTATTAAAAAAACCCGGGTTTTTTTGGGTTTTATTGGGTTTTTTTAAAAAAGATGCAAAAAAAGGTAGATTCATGCTTATTTCACCTCAAAACTACTTTTTACGAGTGAAGTGCCTTTCACTCACAGTACACGCTTGCATAACTCAATAAAATAATGCACTAGGGCTGTTGTTGCTTGAATGTTGCATCATCCATTAGTTTCAAGATCAAGTTGGTTGTTGCATCATCCACTGATTTCTATACCAAGTTGATGCTACTGTGGTAGAAATCACATTATTGCATCATTTGTTTAGATTTGAAGGCAAGGAGCATTTATGCCATCATGTTTAAATATTTTTTATCATTTATATATATATTATATATAGTAATGGATGAGCAATTGAGCGATTGCGTGGCCAATTAGGCAAATGCTCTGAAACAGCCATGCGTTAGAATCCAGAATCTGTAATTGGTAAATAGCCTCCTAAATTGCATTTCACATCATATATACAGATTACAGTAGAGTAGTACTTTCACCAATTTAACTATAAGGCCTTCTTGCATAAATGAGTTTTAATGTAGTATACACAAAGTGACATTACTTGATTTTTGTGTACTGTGCAATATCCACTGCGTTTTCAGTTTATTCTTGGAAATTACTTCACAATCACATCCTTAAGTCCTAATTTAAAGTTTGTTGTAAGTGCCTTGTAGTGTTTTTGTAAATTTTTTTAATTTTCTAATAAAAACTGGACAAATATGATGCTCTGGGTTTTTTTATGGGTTTTTTTGGGTTTTTTTAAGTGGGTTTTATTAAAAAAACCCACCCGGGTTTTTTTGGGTCGGGTAAAATACCAACAACCCTGCTTCATTTGCATGTCGACAAAATGATGTTGAGAGACCAGAACGATTAGGGGTACTTTCATTGGTATAATATGCTGGCAAATTTTGAAGAACTGAAGGGTACGCATTGTCTTTCAGCCTCCTTTTTATCAATTTTGATGTTTCTCTTTTTATTTTGCGTCTACTTTTGTGATCAGCAGATTCATCCAAAAAATCTGAAGGCTGAAAATGCAGAGAACAAAGTCGAGAATACTTAGTTGGAGTAAAGTCTTTTCTTGCCAATCGTTTTAACCAAGTCTGAAGCAGTTCCTTGTTATTCAACGGGAATGAATGAAATGTCACATTTACATCTTTGCTTTCTCCTGTGTAACCTGAACGACAGTTGATAGCTGCACATTTATTCACCATCGTAATATCTTAACTTTAAGCTGGTAACAAAACACTGGACCATTAGTTGCGAAAGCATAACAGAATCGACATAGTTAAAATAATGGCACCATTTATTTGTCATGGCTTGCCACTACTAAAGATTTTTGGTAACTTGAATTTGTCTATTTTGAATCAAACATAGCCAAGAATTTGACAACATTGTTACATGTCATATCAATGGTTGTGATAACTCAATATGGCAACTAGAAAATCTTAGATATTGTTTTCAGAACCAGAAGTGGTTTGGTACTGTCTTTAATAGCCTACAACCTGAACTAGAATCAAACCAAGCTTATCAGAAGCATTGGTGAGAACAATATCTACCTTACCAGTAGCTTGTGTAGGCTACTGAGCTGGTACAAGCATAGCCTATTACATCAAGAAAAGTTGAACTAGGGTACCTTTTATAAGCTACCTCGCCAACATAAACCCACAGTAATTGCCATTGTTAGAAATGTTATTATGGCAAACAAATCAGCAGAATGAAATTGATTAATGCTAACGGAACTAGTGATTCCACAATCTGTAAATGACTAGCTAGAAGATACAAGGCTGCACCCACAACAAAGTGTAATCTAGCCTACATAACCACACAATAAATTTCCTGTGGATTTGTTTTATCAACACAAGTTTGGATGATCACTATTTTTCCATTTGCGTTCCAAGCAAAACAAACGTGCTGCTGACATTTCACAAATGGAAGCTAGACGAGCGCATGCGCGAGCGGCGATTCGCTTGGCCTTATTTTGGGCAGCGCGCTTTTAAATTTCCGTTGGCTTCCTGTCCAGATGCTATTATAGCGACGTCCACGCCCGGATATATTCCGATTCGTTTACATGACATTGTTCGTTATGGAAAACAAGTTCTGGTTGAAATTCTATTCTAAAGCAGCTGGTAGCGAAAATGCGGTTGAGGCAAATGTACCGTCTCTTTACTACACTGGGAGAAAAGTAGCGTAGCTATAAACGTAGCGCACTACTACCTATCTATGGGAATAGAATCATTTACACCATAGTTCATAAAAATCTGTTGATGATTAGTAGATTAACAACAATCGTCGAATGAGGCACAACTTTCGAGTTCTGCCAATCAGTAGAAGACCTGGTGAGCACTTGGTCACGTTCATTCGTCAGACCAGTAGCGCGGTAGGTTTGTGTTTATAAAGTATTCAACAAGTCACTTTTTTCACGTGATCGATGTTTCTACTGTCAGCTATATTGCTTGTGTAGCCTAATCTCATCCCATCCTAATTAGCTGCTTCAATGTAAACAAACGTGTTAAAAGTCCAGCACAGGAGACAACGGACTGTTCATGGACTCCTCCAGCGAGTACAGGCACCCAGCATCCTGGAAATAAACTCAATTGCACAGAAGCGAGGTCTAAGTTGTCTCATAACTGTTAACCTTGCTAGGGGGTAGTAAACTGCACCTCTTTCCCATGCAACCCAAAGGAACCAGCTCGTTTCATTCGATTGCTAGAAAACAGGGACAATTAACTCTGATTCGGTCTTCGCAAATGCCGACAACTCTCTTCCAGACAGACTTGTCCGAAACCAAAATATTTTGAAATGTTTCGTATCGTACCAAATGTTCATACGAGTCTTCAAATAAAATACGCACCGTGTTTTGCTTCGACATGGAAACGTAGATTTTTATTTCGTTTTGCTTGAAATTGATTATGACTTCATCATACATACCCTCTTGCAGGGCATGGAGAGGTTTGTTTTATGTTAAATATGTTGCAGCTGTAAGTATCTAATGCATTGTTGTTTTTGGTATACAAGTAATTAAACAAAATCACCTGACAGCGTTACGTTCTGCGATGCGTTCTGTCCTATTATGTCGACGGCTACACGCCTCGGCCCAGTTTGCACGGCAACCATTGTGAAGGACAATGCACTCTTGGACTTCTGTTCGGTGAGCAAGGAGGCACCATGAGGTCCACCTGCGGCCAGTATGGGACAGCTATAGCACCACTGCAATGCACAGAACGTTGCTTTATCGCAACTATCAAACATCAAATGTAAACCAGTAAATACAAAGCGGTAAGTTAGGTTTGGACAAGCAGCTCACCGAACAGCACACACGGGCGCTAGCAAGCTACCTGCATCATTGAACAGGAATGGTCAAGATGAATAGAGGGCTGGAGGTGCCACCTGTCCTCAGGATCCACTTTATCACTTTGTTGAAAGGTCATCATTTTCCATATTGCTATCTTCTTGTTATCAGTGGCAGCAGCTAAGATACCTGGCAATGATTGGTCTGGCGATAAGTGTTCCTTTCAGTTATCTGTCTTGTGCATACACAATACACATACATTGCTGACTTCTTTTGAGCTTTTTTTTTCTTAAAAAGTGACACAAAACAACGTCAAACGTAGTGCTTCTCAATGATTTTCCCAATACCAACCTCACGCATTATTGCAAGGGTCGTGAAAGTAGCTAGACATGCCAAATAATCGTTATACTTATAGAATGACTTTCATCTTCATTCGATCGTGACCTTAACAAGTATGCGTTCAAAAATAAGCACTAAGTTCTAAATTTCAAAAGATCGGATAAGCTGACAAAAGTACATACGTTTAACAGCGCAGTAAGCCACACTGGTTATGCACTCTTTGTCTGAGAAACCATGAGATGATTTCAATACCAAGGCATAGTTGTCTCCAGTGTTTAAGTCCCACAACCTGAAGATAATGATACAGTTTTACCCTGTATGTGACCACCAACTTGGACGTTATAGCCCGGCTCAGATGATGTTTATTTTGATGATTGTGCAATCACTTTTTTTCCACCCACTGCTGATACTGCTGTTTTATTTGGTGACGAAAATGTGTTGTATGTGATACACTATTATGTTGCAATTCAGAGATAAAGATCCCACGTAACAACAGTTCTGATAGGCTATCAATAAGCTGAATTGGTATAACAAATTAATCATTATTTTTTCGATAAAACATTGGTCACACCTCACTGCAGATGGGGTTGTGTAACTAGATTGTATTCATAAACTTGAACTCATCAAGACAGTCTTCTGGGACTGAGGGAAATTCTTTTACCGCACTATTTTGTCAACTTTTACCCCTACTGCACTAAAAAGTTGATTTTCTTAAATAAATCCAAGAAATCAAAATTAAGGCTATCCTATATTTTCCCAATTTGAAATCAAACCTCATGAGCAACTCAAAAATAATAAGCCGTCAAATGTAATAAATTTCATGTTTTCATCGCTTACCACAACCACAGTAGACAATGCATGTCATCCTTCCACTTAATCTTAAAAAACAAAAAATAAAACGCTGGCCAAGTATTTCTATGATCACTATGCATGAAGGTATAAAAACCTTGCCATGGGTTGTTCCACCTTGAGTGCGGTTCCTACCTGCAAGGAGCACGAACGAGTACTGCGGCAAGAGGAGTGATGCCAAATATGCATTTGAACATTTTACCAAAATTTCTCAAAAGTCACAATTACAATTACCCCATTGTCCAAGTCTGCTTAGAACTAGCAATGAATGAATTAGGTGGCACCAAAGCATACCTTAAAGATGGGTCGGAGGTAGCAGCAGCAAGTAGAAAGCTTCCCGCCCACACAATGCAAGCGCTCCCCTCCACCCCACTAAACTTTACCCTATCAAGCTCCTCAACCTTTCCATCTCCATGCACTCGGCACTTTACCACCTGGAAGAGACCGGAATACAAACCATGATACAAACCATGAAACATTTACAAACCATGATACTGACTAAAGTGCCTTCAGTTTCAAATGTTTGTGCAATTCAATTCTAACCTGGAGATCTGCTGACACAGCAACTAAATAATCTTTGTCTTGACAGTACAAAAGTTGCTGGATGGAGGAGTCCAGACGGAAGCTCTCAGACTTGATTCCTTTTTCATTGATGTGATGTACGGCACCTACACGATGACAATCTATTCAGCTTGCAATACAAGTAAGCATTTAAAAAATGAAATAATATTGGTGTTTTGACAAGTTATTAGTCAAAAGTGAAAGTCAAAAAGCCCACGAAGCGTGGCGCCAGTCGTGTTGCGGCCGGGACGCGAACTTTTTTCCTACAAACTTTTCGTTACTTCGCATAGAGTTTGTATTAATACAATGTGAATGCAAACATTTTTCGTTGGCGTGTCTGGTTCAGTGGTTTTATCTTGTGCCTTATGTTCGTGAGGGCAACGATACGACGCCCATGGAAGTCAATTTTTTTTCTTTAAATTAATTTTTGCGGTGCACAAAAGCTTTTCAAAAAAAGTAGAGTTAGGGTTAATGACTAATGAGTTAGGGTTAATTCTTAATCAATTCGGAAAATCTTACTGTGATCCAAAAAAGTTTGAAAACAACAAATGTGAAGAACCTTTGACAATCTCAAGACGATTATTGTAGTTATATGATTCCAAATCTTAGTTAGTCTTTATTAGTAAATTTTACAAAACATATTTTTTTGTAAGACAGTTTAAAGTTAAAATAAACATCGAAATATAGCAAATGCCCCGATAGCTCAGTTGGTTAGAGCGTGACTTCTGGAACAAAAAAGCTTCAAGACCAGGTGGCGATGGTTTGACTCTCGGAGTGTGCACTTGAGCAACGCATGTTAAGAACTATTCAGTGGTACCTAATGGATGGAATAATTCTCCGACAACAACACTTCAACAACCAGAAACTCCACTCTGTCAATCTCGGTGTTCGGGCCTGCGTCAGTGATTCAAGCCATGCATGCATGCGAATGTGCCAGGATTAAGCTATGCAAGAAGCCTTCCCAGTCCGAGGATAAAGATTCAATCAATCAAACAAACAGCTTCACAAAAACTAAAGTTTGAATTTTAGGGTTATGGGGGCTGGTATGCACTAGAAAATTATGATAACAAGCTTAGTCCCAAAACTTAGTTTTGTTTCCCAACTGAGTAGAGTTGTTTCAAAGAATTCTTTGGTTCCAGATTATGAGTATTTATATGCCAGCGAATATTATTGTACTGCATGATTTTGCAAACTTTTTCACCTAGGGTGAACGTTGCAAGCTCCTGGTCTAAAATAAAATGAAGAAAAAAAAATACGCCAGTATGCCACGTAGAAATGAAACAACAATATTGTAATAAAGATATATACTTAGTAATTATGCATATTATACACATAGTAAAAATTTCAACAAACATGATATCTCATCAACATTGAAAAATATCTCATCAGTCTAATAACCTTCTGATAAAGCCTCTACTCACCATCAGCCAGCCCTATGTAAAATGTCAAGCCTTCCTTTCTTTTAAGAGGGACTTTCAATTTCGAACTAAAATCTTTCTTGTAGTCGGCAAACATATCCAGCGCAGTCTCATCTCCGCTGACGGCAGCTCGAGCCAGACTGGCTATGTTGCTGAAAGCCAATACAATAGTTTGTTTACCAAGGTTATTGACTTCATTATGAAAATACCCATCATCATTATGCACTAATCATAAAAAAATAAGTGGCAAAAAGAAAACGTATTTAAAGATGTTGTTATTTTAAACATTATAAATATATACATTGAATGAGCTTTTGTGTAACTTTGCACTTTTGAAAGGTTGGCCTACTCAAAAGAGCCCATTACTGTAATAATAATATTTTGTGACATAAGACATCTTGACAAGTAATAGTATGGAGGGACTGGAGAGAAAGTTTGAGAAATGAAAAGAAGCATTTGAAACCAAGGGTATGAAGGTGAATCTTGAAAAAACAAAAGTGATGGTGAGTGGAGCAGAAGGAACAGTTGTTGAGAACAAAGTAGATCCCTGTGGAATATGTGGCAAGAGAGTGATGAGAAATTCAATGCAATGCAAGGAATGTGGAAAGTGGGTACATGCAAGATGTGCTAATGTCAAGAGAGCCGCAACAAAATTGGCGAAGTTTTTTGTTTGTGGGAAATGCAGTAAAGGAAGGAATGAAGTGGAAGGCCATGATGATGAGTTCTGCCATGGCATCGAAACAGTGACAGACTTCTGTTATCTGGGTGATCGGATAAATGGAAGTGGTGGATGTGAAGCAGCGGTGACAACAAGGGCAAGATTGGGCTGGGCAAAGTTCAGGGAATGTGGGGAAATGTTGCATGGCAGAAAATTTTCACTAAGGATGAAAGGAAAAGTATATCGGAGCTGTGTGCGGCCTGCAATGCTATATGGTAGCGAGACATGGGTATTGAGAGAGAGTGAACTGGCAATCCTGAGAAGAACGGAAAGGTCAATGGTGAGAGCAATGTGTGGGGTGAAAACGAGAAGGGAAAAAAGGACTGAAGAATTGTTGGATATGCTAGAGATGAGAGAGACCATAGACCAACTGGCAAGGGCAAATGGAGTAAGATGGTATGGACATGTGATAAGGAGGGAAGATGGAAGTTTTCTTAGAAAGGCACTAGATCTAAAGGTGGATGGGAAGAGGAAACGCGGTCGTCCAAGAAGAACGTGGAAACAACAAGTGAAGGATGAATTTAAAAAAGTCGGACTGAAGGAGGAAGATGCAAGGGACAGGGTGAAATGGAGAAAAGGGATTAAAACAATTGCTGCGCGGAAACAATCGGCCACCCCCACTAGTGGGGAACAAACCGACGATGGATTATGATGATGATGAAGTGTTTGCAAAAGAAACTCAGAAGTAGCATCACTACTTTGTGGTTAAAAATCGGCAATGCGAAAAACTTCCCTGAAGATAAGAAGCTCAACTGAACAGAAAAAGCAACGTGATGATTTGTAGAAAAAATTATAGAAACAGCATAATACATGATTTTTGTGTGTAAGCAATGCCACCAGTGGAGTTATGCAATGCCACCAATGCATAGGGTTACATTCATTTCGTTGCAAAGTGGATGACTGTCACCACTGTGAGGAATGGTTAAAGCAGCTTAATCTATCCAACTTGACTTCACCTGAGATCGGGGTCACCAGAGCCGAGGTTGCCGGGCTTGCAAACACAGTCAGTGATTGGTGAAAGAAATGCATGTCTGTACACAGGGTCATGCTGCACCCGGCCTCGTGTGTCTATCTTCCACGCAGCAAATATGCCCTCCTAAAACATCATGAGGATGATAGAATCACTGAATGACATCAAACAAAGCAGTAAATACCGTAGGCTACTTGGTTGTTTAGTTGTTAAAAAACAAATAAAGGAGCTTAGAGGCCTGCTGTGGGATTTTGCATTCTTGCAATATATTATACAAACAGCTATGGTACGGTACAGTACTTAATAGCCTACTAAACATTTTTCTTGTTAAAAAAAAAACAACAAGCGACATAGAAATTTTTCTGGCGATCCAACTTTGGATCGCAACCCATAGGTTGAGAACCACTGATCTTACATATTAGAAGATATTATATTAATGCAACTGGCAATTATTTTATAAGAGTTAAAACGGTTGAACGCAAATTCTAAATTTTTGCTTCTGGGCTTTTGCTATAAATAGATGAGTGGCCCTGGTCTATTATTTTACCAACCTACTTAATAAATTTCCAAACTGGGCTGATTTTATCTACAGCACCAGAACTTGTTAAGTTTTACATGTCATGCTTTATTCAACAATTTGTTTTAATTGTTAAAACATACAAAAATTTCATGCTGATATTGTATAGGTCTTTCACAAAGCATACATACTGTACAGTGTACAATAAACATAGCATGATATATTCCTTTGTCTGGCATAGCCTAAATACAAATTACACATCTGATTATTTTATGGATGCCATTTATTTCAAATTCACTCAATGATAATTTTAGTAGAATATTGACACTGTAACTAGTAGTTTTGTATGGCACTTTTCACATTGTGAAGGTTGTCCCTAAGCTAGTTCCTAAAAGTGTTTCCACAGTGGTGAACCGTGTTGTTGCAACCACTGGGTAGTGCAATCCACGACACTGTGACTCATAATGATAACAACGTGATAATCTTTGCATTCTATAGCATCCAATTTCTTTGGTAACGGAATAAAAACAGATTGGAGAAAGTCACCAGGTGGTTTCCCACTGTCATGAACATGAGGAATACTTGTGTCAGTACCTACATTTTGTGGCATATATACAAGTTGCCTGTTTAGTTTTCTATTGCACTACAAATTTCGTCTGCAGTGATTTTTGGACCTTCCATCAATATCTGGTTCATCTTCTTTAGTGCCATTGAATAGCTCTTTACTGTAATATTCCCATCTGTTGTAGATTTCTAAATTATCTGTAAGCATTCTGCCATCCTCTGAAAGAATACTTTATCGTCGCACTTATTTTTGCTTTCAAATATTTTTTTGGATCATCATCATCCAAATTCGGTTTTGTTTGCGCTAGTGCTACATTTGTAAAAAATGGGAAAAGGAGGCGAACATGGCCAATGGAACCATGTTCACAGTTCTCATGAAGGATTTGAAGATGAGCACATACAAACACATGAAGAAACAGTTGCTAACTGCCAATACCAAACGTCTCTCCAGAGCCAGAATTCTGCTCTCACGCATTGAAGGAGGCACGCTGCCAAACCTTGTGTTCAGCGAGAAGAAATTTGATGTCCAGCATCATTTTAACAGTCAGAATGATCATGTTTAGTCATGAGATGACGTGGAACTCCGGGTAGTCACTCGGAGACAAGGGGCGGCATCAGAGATGGTGTGGGTCGCAGTCAACGAATCAGGAAGGACTCCATTGTTTTTGTGGACCAAGGAGTGAAATTGAACCAAGAAAACTACCGAAATGATATTCTTGAGGGTTCATTGTTCCCTTGGGCAAAGAAACATTTCAAAAATCGTAATTGGTCATTCCAACAAGATTCTGCTCCTTCACATGGAGCTAAGAGAACGTAAAACTGGCTTTCAGCCAATGTGCTTTTCTTCAAAGGAAGAATAGCCTCCTTCATCCCCAGACCTGACCCCCTCATCATCAGTCATTATCTCCGCCTGTAGCAGATTGCGCATCAACATGGCTTATTTGCTTCCAAGTGTGGCGATTTTGAGCCAACTCGCCCAGTGTCGCCAAGTTGAGTCCGGTCCATGATTGGATGTTGTCTTGCCATCGTTTTGGTTGTCTGCCACGTTTTCTTTTTCCTTCTACCTTGCCTTCTGTGCAAACTTTGCTGATTCCGAATTGTGATCTTTTAGTGTGGCCGAACAGTTTTAAAACTTTTGACTTTATTATTGCTGCAATTGGATGTAGTTTTGTCATAGTTAAAAGATTTTCTTTTCGTGTGGTCAAGTAACCTTTTGTTGGTCATGCTTCTCATGATGTGATTTTGGAAGGTAGTGAGTTTTTTCATTGTTGATGATGCCCAATTTACGCATGCTAGACTGTACAGCACGACTGGCAAAACGTAAATGTTGAAATTTTTGATTTCAGTTTGATGGGGAGTCTATTGGATGTTAGAATCTTTCTGTTTTTTTCAAATGCTGCCCAGTCTAAGCCAATTCGGTGTTGCACTGCAGTCTTTCCATCGTTGGTCTCAGATAGTCCGGAATGGCCCGTTTCGGCAAGTCCGATTTGGCTAGTCCGTTTTGGCGAGTTCCTTATTCGGCGATTTTTTGAAATTTTTGAAAGGAAATTATCGGGTACCGTAGCCTAATTATCATTGCCGTTTTAACATCGTTTTAACGTCGCTAAATCGTGCAGAAAAAAATAAAATGTTTGAACTATTAAATTAAAATTCGTCATGTTTATGTCAGCACAAATTTGTTCTAAGAACCCAGTTAGCCTAACAGTTCATTTTTACATTGTAGTAACAGAATGAAAAGGCTAACCAAATGTGTGGCCTACAGCTTGGATTGAAAGGAAATTAACGGGTACAGTAGCCTAGTTGTTTCGACCAGCGGAAATTGCCGTTTTTACATCGTTTTAACGTCACTAAACGTTGAAATCGTGTAGAAAATGCACAGCCACCAAACCTAGAAAAGAAAGCGAAAAAAGAAAACTTTATTTCGTCGATTGTAAAATAGACCTACAATTAACACTTGCAAGAGCAACAAGGGTGATTTAACACAAAAGAAATTCAAAAAGTGAAAAGTTTTCCGAAGTTTTTACTTTGAGAGTCTCGCATTTAAAAACTTGGTTGTGATGTCATAAAAAGACTCAGAAAAATAAACATTGCAGGAAACCGGCTTAGTGTGACCAACTGACCATGCGGATTCAGAAAAAATTAAATAACAATGGAGATATAATTAAATGTAATAAAATACAGACATAGGATTCAAAGAACCCAATTAGCCTAACAGTTTGTATTTACATTGATTCAATGTCTGAATATTGAATAGTATTCAATCGTTAGATTTGCTGAAGGCATCATTGGTTTTTCAAAAAATTGCCGAATCGGACTTGCCGAATAGTAGCAGACCCTGGATAGTCGGTGGCCAAGATATATGAATTCTGGTACTTGTTCTATTTGTTTTCCGTAGAGAGTGAGACTGAGTGTGTTGTTAGTTTCGTCGGTTGTCATACATTTGGTATGACAAGCATCCTACCCCCTGAACCCCCTAGACTTTGGCATCTAGTCTTACCTGGAGACTGTGGAGAGTAAGGTTTTGAACAAACACCGCCAAAATTAAAGCTATGCATATTGATTGTGACACTTTAATGGCATTTACTTTCTCTATCTCTGTGTGTTTATTACCAAGCCAGACCTCTTTAGTTTTATATTATTTCTTTGGTGTTTTTTTATTATTATTTGTATGTTTGAACTAACAAACAGAGTAAAGCTTCCGCTCATTGCTGAAGTGTTGTTGACTCTAAATTATTCCATCCCTGAATGAAAAAACGGCTGACATGATTGCAAATTGAGTTTCCAATTATAGTTTGATAGTTGTTAATAAAACATAAAATTTAGACAAGAGCCCTAATCTTTCAGTATTATTCATTCCTAAGTTTTCTGTAATTACTTTATCTGCAGTTCCAAGTCGACTGCCAGAACTTGTCCATCTTATGGTAGTTATGCTCGTTGTATGGAGTCGAGGAACTTCATGCACTTCTTTACTGTGGTCATTCCAGATAATAACATCTCCATTCGCCCACCCAACCACCAACAGCTTCCTTGTAGGATGCCACAAGGTAGCAGTTGGAGAGACACTTCTTTGCACGATAGGACCAACATGAACAGGTAGGCCCTAAAATTTAGAAATAAACAAGTGGCATGATTGAACCAAAACAGCCATCACAGTAGAATATGAAATATGTTGTATTGTTGTAAAGTCGATAAATTTGAACAAAACTTATTTGTTTTCTTGAAATTATGAGAAATTGCAAAATAAATCTCAGAAATTACATTGGGTAAAAAGTAGTAGTAGTAGGTAAAAAGAAGATAAAAAATCCAGTGTCTTGACTTTTTAAGAAAAATAGAGTTGTGTGATTTTATTATCATTTCTATCATAAAATTTCTCAGCATGCTATAGAATTCACAGGTGCGAAACATGGAACAAACTTCCTTCTTCAATTAGAAAGAATGATACAAAGTCACTTTTTGTCCACAAACTAAAACAACATTTAAGCAAAACGGACACGCAACAGAAAGACAACATAGAAAGGCTATTTTGCATTCTTGTGAAGATTTCGGTTGAAATCCGAAATAATTTACAAAAGATTAGGCTTACCTAACAGTAATGTTGACTGCTTATGCTGTACTATTATGTTTGTAGATATTGACATTAAATGCAACACTCCATAACCAACATGACACCGTCACAAAAGGGGATGAGAGCTTCATCAACACCATCAGGACATCATCATTTTACCTACCAGCTCATCCATTCCACCACCCACCAGAACAAGAAATAATAACTTAAACTGGATCTCGAACCTTAATCGCCGTGGTGTGATGTGCAGTCTAACCATAAAAAGAGCACAACACTTTTCTCTCCTGGACCACATTGAAACGTGCTTTTACCTGGAGAATGGGTTTCTTTTATGTCCGGTTTACTTTCTCCATCCTATTATTGTTATGATGACTGCTTAGTGCTCATCCACATCAATATTGGAACTGGAAAATTCAATCTCCAAGACTTTTCCTTAGGCTGTCATTTATTACTATATGTATGCTTCTTTTTGTTTTTGTTTTATTTTTTGCTGTTTCTTTTTTGAATTTTATGACCGTTGAGCCGTGCCAGCATAATAAATATAGCCTACATAATAGCCTATATTCAATATACATATAGCTAGAGCTCGACCGATATCACTTTTTCAGGCCGATACCGATACCAATATTTATGAAATTCTTAGGCCGATACCGATATATATATCAGCTACGAAAAGTTTGTTACCAACAAAGTTATTAAGCAACAAACCAGTCCACGAAAGTTTATGCATTAGTTGCTGTAATGGAAAAATCATTCTTAACACTAATCACAAAAAAACACTGAACAAAAAAGAAACAACCCAGGCCTCGAAATTCGTTTTTGCTGACGGCGGACAAATGTGTCCGGTCGGAATTCTTCGCCATTTAAGAGGTATGCCTACGGTTTGTAAGGCTTTTTAAAATTTCAGCGAAGGCTTTCATCAGACCAACGAGGTGCGCTTGGAGAGTCAAAGCGCCGTGTAGCTGCAATACGCTGCATAACTGATTAACTTCCACCGTGAACGAGGTCGTGTGGCTTCTTGTGTCACAATGCTCTGGGCACGGGTCGGAAAACTTCCACAATGGCGTTACTATTTTCTTCTGTGCAAAGTTTCACTAGGCTTTTTTTGGGGGTTATTTTTGCAACTTCTACAATAACACTACTATTTTCTTCTGTGCAAAGTTTCACTCGGCTTTTTTTTGGGGTTTATGTTTGCAACTTCTACAATGACGCTACTGTTTTCTTCTGTGCAAAATTTCACTAGGATTTTTTCTTTGGGTTTATTTTTGCATATCATATGAGCAAAAGTTAATTTTTCCTGGGCCTTTTCTTTCTTACTGTAATACCAAAACTTGACAAATTTTGCTGCATCTTGCTGTGATGGCCTACCCATATGATCTAATTTTGTAACGAATCTTGCCTTATCAATGTCACTCGGAGATCAAAGCCAAACATTGTGACGTAAGACTTGAAATAAGTTGTGCGTGGTTAGTGTAGAAGTGCACCGGTACTCCCATCAATTTTTAGCGAAGAGTTCACCTTTCTCACGCTGATGCAATGTTACCAATCGTTGAAGCAATGTAAAAATCGAACGTTTTCCTGCTTGAATGGAAGCTAAGGGATACAGTAATAATATTTTCTAGATGCGCGCACCAGAATGGGCAAGAAATCACATTCTCGCAACAATTGTTCGTGCTATGCAAGCACGTTTGAGCAACTTGTGTTTCTTCTGAAGGCATGTATGGCTGGTTTTGAGTTTGCTTTTGCTGGCCGATGTATATCGGCGAAAAATAGCCGATACAATATATCGGCTACACCTGATATTGGCCGATATATATCGGTCGAGCTCTACATATAGCCTATATTCAATATACATATAGCCTATTTTTGCTTTTTTCGGTGGCAATGCCGCTCAACACGCGCCATCACTATTCGAAAAACGCTGTGTCTTACATAAAAAAAAACTGAAAGAGGATGTCAAGTCAGGTCGAGGGGCTATTGGGGGGAGCATCATGCGATGCAATCATAAGAGACTTACGTAAATTTCCTTGCGACAGGTACTTCAAGGCAAGGCCTAAAAGTGTCGCTTCACACGAGAAATTCTCAAGGTGCCAGCGTCGCCATTTTTAACACGGCTGGAAAATGCTTTGATCAAAGTTCTAACGCCTGGCATCAAACATTTCGCCACAAACGTTTCGTGCTATTTGACACAACGGGTTTCCTTTATGGATAAAATAACCGAAGTAGGCTACTTTTACTTGTCAACATTTGTGCCAGTTTGTATTTTGCTGTATGAGCCAATTAACAAAATTGACTCTGTGAGATACTTATTGCAACAGCAGCACGCTCTTTAACACCTACAAGTGATGAGCTCTCTGGTTTTCACCATCTTCTAGAGTCCGCGGGTGCGGATGTTAACCAAGAATGCCTCATTTTGTTGTGATACCACACGCTTCATCAGCACCTAGCATCTGAAGAGCTGTTTCCTGTGCTTGAAAGTTTGTGGTACAACATCTTCACAAAGGAAATTTTTTACGAGGATTTAAGTGAGCTCATGCACTTCTGCTTGAAGTACCTTGTGCGCTGTTCCAACAAATGTATTATTAAGTCTTTCTGCTCCAGCTACTCACTGCACAACTCGTGATTAAGGCCGCTGTCTGATAAAGCCATTCAAGATGAACTGTTGATTGGCATATGCGTGGCCCACCGATTTCCTGGCAAAACCATTGTTGCGAAAAGCACTTGACTGCCTGTTTCCAAATGGTGGGCATTTTTATCTACGTAGGTAGCCTACACAACTTAGCGCTTGATACTCCATTGCAATCACTCAAACAGCGTGCGATTAAAAACTTAAGTACCTAAGTGACTCGAACGTACAAGTTGTACATCTACACAATTTGTGTGGCAATTTTTGGCACAACCCTCATCTGACTCTTGTGACGTCACATCATATGACTAAATTCGACAAACAAACGTAGAATTTTTGGTCGTTCGACAAGAAAGAAAAAATCGCAGCGCTGAGCCTACCACATGATTTAATTTCTGAAAAGACATTATGATCGTAAAAGACAGCAATTCATGAATTAAAAATATAAATGAAGTCATCCATACAATTGTTTTAGCAACACTTTTATAATAACATTTTCATGTTGTCATCAGACTACTAGCATTTTGCTAACTGTGTCACTAATTGGTATCAGGCAATAACAATTTCAAGTTTGTCTCTATAGCACAGTTGATTAGCATGTGAGTTTGTGAATGAAGAAGCTTCAAGATTAAGCGACACTGGTTTAACTCTCGGGGTGTGCACTTGAACAGTGCATGTTAAGGACTGCTCTCCATTCAAAAGCATCTAATGGATGGAATAATATGCTAATTTGTGACTATCAACGTAATTGCGCCCACTACACAAGTTTACAAATATTTGCAATTGAAAAGAATTTAACAGTTTTGTTATCCATAATGTCATCACAACTTGTGTAAGTTTTTTTTCTTTCTCGTGACTTTTTTTCATTTTAAATTTCTGTTTTTACAAAATTCCATTTTTTTATTAAAAATATAATAAAAAATGCTATCCTGATTTTCAAATGGCATAAAATTAAATGTATCAACAAGAAGTGTTTCTACCAAGGTACGGGTGTTGTTAGAATCATCATCACATTATTCACAGCACATTTTTACAAATTATTTGATTAGGTGGATCACGCAGAATTGTTCTGCCAGAATGACAGTGGTCTATATAGCTTCAGAGGCCAGCCTTTATTAAGAATAAGCTATCTAGTAAATATTGCCACTGCCTTTATCTAGTTTGAGACCTTCATCAAGACTATATATATTTTTTTTAATTTTTTTGATAATATTTACACAAAAGTGTTACTACAAACAACATAATAATATAAGACAACATGTAGCAATGAAATTATATCTTAAATCAATATTTTCCAGAAAAAAAAAATTACCGTACCTCTTTATTGTATGAATTTACAACTCCTCCCTTTTCTTCAGGCAAATTTAATCCAATACTGACCATTCCATGCTGTTCGTGCCAGGATAGACAAGTGGTCACTGCACCAGAAGAACTTTCCAGAGCAGAATCAAAATATAAAACCATTCTATATTTTAGTTATGAAGAATAACTTCATCATGTACAATATCACTGGTAAAGACAAACAGAAGATTTCAATAAAAAATTATGTTAAGTACTTCAATTCAGAATGGTTGAAATTACCCAATTCATTACCAAATTAAAGTTGACTATAAGTCAATTGTACCACTGCCTCCTGTCTTAAAATTTTTAGGGGGTCTTATCAAAGTTTTTTTTTGTTAGTTAGTGCAGAACGTCTCAAATCTTTTATAGTAAGACCCAATTTAAATAGATAATTCTATGCGATCCCTTGATTGGCAGTTTTCAGTGTAGACCACATACTGACCCTCTTTTAATTTAGTTTGCCAAGCTGTAGTTCAATTCAATTTGCCCACTTTGCTGCACTATTTACATTTTCACCTATTCCGCTGCTATCTTAATTGTAGCGGTTACAGAAAAAAAAAATTGGGGTCTCAGCAAGACGATTTAATTTTATTTGTTTCGGAAGAAAAATGCAAATAGATCACATTCAACATTCAGTTCAGTCTTTTTTTTTCAATTCAGTTCAGTTTTACTCTTTATTTCTAGCGCAAAACTGAAATAGACGATTGATTTATTGAATCTTTATCCTCGGACTGGGAAAGCTTCTTGCAGAACTTAATCCTGATTAGTGAAGTTTCCGATGGTTGAAGTCTTGTTGCTGGGGAATTATTCAATCCATTAGATGCCGCTGAATGGAGAGCAGTCCTTAATGTGCGTTTCTCAAGCACACACCCCAAGAGTCGAACCAGGGCAGCTTGATCTTGAAGCTTCTTCGTTCCAGAAATCACCAGCTAACCAACTGAGCTTTCGGGGTGGATAAAGTAAACACACGAATTTAGCAAAAACAAAAGGAAAAGGTGGCAAAACCGAAAGGTTTAAAATACGCCGCGTTTTGTCGCTTCCACCTTTTTCAAGACCTCTGCTATGTTTGTCATGTAGCCTGTTGTTTTAGGCAGATAAAATTAAGCAACCACACTGCATTTAACACCATCCCAGCCAGCAAGCACATATGGGCCCCATATAGCCTACTATTTTAATGGGCTTGTGGGCATGTGGGTTTTTGTGTTTTTGCCATATGTGCCCAATATGGGCTTTCTTGCGGAATGTGTTGCTAAATGACAATGTGGAATATAAAACTTCCAATCTTCAAATGCGTGATCATATAAATCCGGCAGCAGTGGCCGAGTGGTTAGCGCGTTGGGCTCGCAGTCGAGAGCCTGCAATAAGTACAGAGACGTTTGGCAAATGTAGATGCCAATGCTGTTCAGATGTTTTATGCACCAGCTTGCTTCGCATGGCCAACCTTGGTCAAAGCGCGGGCATCGCAATAGTCAAACAGTCGAGAGCCTGCATGTTCGACTCCAGCCACCCGCACTTGCTGTTGTTTCTCTGAGCAAGAAACTTTACGATAATTGCCTCTACTGATCAGTGATCGATTTCGAGTAATGGGTAGTACCAAATTTAAGTTATAAGTAGAGTAGACAACCGGAAACAGACATTGCCGTCGGCTGCAGCGTGGGTCAGGTGTACGTCGGAAGGCGTACGTTGTCCTCGTTGTCCCATACGTTGTCCTCGTTGTCCCATAGCGCTCAAGTCCGCTTTCCCGCAATGCAGGATAAAGGTAACAAAACAAACAACAAACATTTTAATAAATTTAGCCACATAAAATTATTGATCATGGGCTAAGCATGAAATATTGATGGGCTTCCCATTTTGTTTATGGGCAGACCATGGGCTGCCCACATTTTTTATGGGCAGAACATGGGCTGCCCACATTTTTTATGGGCAGAACATAGGCTGCCCACATTTTTTATGGGCAGACCATGGGCTGCCCACATTTTTTATGGGCAGGCCATGGGCTACCCACATTTTTCATGGGCAGGTCATGGGGTGCCCACATTTTTTATGGGGAGTAAGGATTGTATGGAGGGAGGAACGTGGTAGTTTTAACTTTTCTAGTGTTCGTTTTTCTTGGGCTTTTTGTAGGTCTATCCTTTTTTTTCGAAAATTTCCGTGCCTTCCTTAGATCTTTTTCTCCAGAGTAATCTGTCACTAGCAACGTTTTCCCATGAATCCAGATCAATGTTTGCATGGTTGAGGGAGACTTTCAGCTGATCTTTGTATCTCATTTTTGGTCTTCTGGGGGAGGGGGGGGTCCTGTCTCTAGTTGTCCCTCCTCGTTGTCCCTTCTCATGACATGTCCTGGCCAGCGAAGGAACCCAGCAAACATTGATTGCTGGGCCAGCGTTGGCTATATATATGCTGGGTATGTTGGCACAAGGCTGGCAATTTTGTCCAACATTTTGCCAACATTGCCAACATTACGCCAACAATTTCAATACTTCTTATTATGCGTTCAAAATGGTCTTAAAGATTTTATTTCAGGTTTATTTGTTTTAAACTTTAAAAATACTAACACAAACCTCTTTTCGTGTGGTATTGCTTCAAAACACAATTGTGTGATTGGCTAACATCGGTCAGAAGCATTGCCAGCGTTGTGCCAATTCATAACAATTTCGGTGTTTTCTTCAAAATTATGCAAATGTATACCATCATTTTGCTACAATTTTAAATTTTAATAATAGGCTATCACTGCTGTTATTATTTTCTGATACTGTACAAGTATACTATGAATACTTAAGACCAGCGTTGGTCAGAAGGGTAGCCAACAGTTTGCCAACAAAGTAGTTTCATTTCAGTTTGTTTATGCCAAACGGAGCAGAGGTCTAGAAAAAGGTAGGAGCAACAGAAACGCGAACGTGATTTCGTGCTTGATACTGAAACAGTTTAAGTTTCCATTTGCCCTACACGTTTCCACAAAATAAACAATTGCAATGTCGGCTATATGCTGGATGTGAGAGCACAAGATTGGCAATTATGTCCAACATGTTGCCAACAATACGCCATCAATTTCAATAACTTATTTCTTATCATGCGTTCAAAATGGTCTCAAAGATTTTATTTCAGGTTTATTTGTTTTAATCTTTAAAATTACTAACACAAACCTCTTTCCATGTGGTATTGCTTCAAAACACAGTTGTGTGGTTGGCTAACATCGGTCAGAAGCATTGCCAGCGTTGTGCCAATTCATAACAATTTCGGTGTTTTCTTTAAAATTATGCAAATGTATACCATCATTTTGCTACAATTTTACATTTTTATAATAGGCTATCACTGCTGTTATTATTTTCTGATACCGTTCATGTATACTATGAATATTTAAGACCAGCGTTGGTCAGAAGTGTAGCCAACAGTTTGCCAAGTTTGTTTATGCCAAAGGGAGCAGAGGTCTAGAAAAAGGTAGGAGCAACAAAACGCGAACGCGATAACGTGCTTGATACCGAACCAGTTTAAAGTTTCCATTCGCCCTACACGTTTCTACAAAATAAACAATTGCAACGTTGGCTACTTCATTTCAGCTTCACTTGATTTATTCTTTGAAAATATTAATAGCCAACAATAAAATGACTCTTTAACTAAATGACTCATGTGGTTTAGTGGAAAAACACAGTTTCTTTAGCACACCGTATTCTTGTACCAACAACGCCATGATAAAAATTGTTTGTTCATATTCAATTGCTTCAGATAATTTGGTGCAATAAATGTCTTGTGATTCAGAGGACACTTCCAGAAATTTTAGGCTTTGGCGCCTCCAATACCCAACTAGCATAATCCATTCTTTTTACATTGATTCAACGTCTGCAGACGTTGGTAAGGTAACTAACAAGCGATAAACTTAAAAACGTGGTTGCTAATTCAAGTTGCCAGGTCTTCATTTTTTCTTGTGTTCAACAAAAGCTTTTTTAATTTTCAAGTTTAACTATACTAAAATGTGTTGTAATATTTTTGAAAACATTTTTTCAGGACTAACCTCAAAATTTGCGTGCAGTTCAAGAAAATTTAAAACAACTTGTAAGCTTAATCGAATTCACTTGTTGATGTTTGGTAGCGCTCGACACAGCAGCATGATTGTGGTGATCATGTAATCATTGAGTTGCGGCTGCACTGCCGCCGCGCTGCTGACCTGTCTGCAGACGCTGAATCAATGTAAAAAAAATCGATTGATGCAGAATCACTTATTGATTTTGTTCTGAGAGCAGTCTCGCTCACTGTCTGATTTTGACCACGTGGGTGAGATTCTCGTGTCGCCAACAAAGGAGCGTCTTTACTTTAAATGTAGCAAAGCTTGCACAATAGGCCAGCTTCAGGAGCAGTCATGTTGCGTCAAAATCTCTCCTCAATTTCTTGAAGCGAGATTTCACAAAACGATCGCTGCTTTTACCTTCAACGATCCGGCGAATCGTTTTTTCTCCTCTCGCGGTGCATAGAACAATACTGCAGGCACAATGATTGTTGTGAAAACTCCATTATGACGTCACTACTTAAACTTTGACTGGGCAATATGACGCGTTGAAGTGAAATAGGCAACAAAGCTTTAGAATGCGGCGATGTGTTATATCAACGTGAGGAGATACAATTTAGCAGAAGAACTTGTTTTTTTTTATGAAGGAAGACAAAGGCCATGACTTAATCCTTTGCTAAAGGGATTATGACGTCACTCGACTCACTTCGACTGTTCAAGCATGGCGGTTGTGCTCAATACACAATTACGTGGAGAGCCGAAAGCACAATGCTTATGTGAACAGCGCTAAGAGGAATTTTCGCTTCTTGCATCGAAAATATAAAAAATTGAATTCAAATGAGATATTACGGCAGAAAGAAGTTTTAGAAATGATCAAAATGAAACTATAGGAATGACTTACGACAATGTTTATGAAAACCTGGTAAGTGAATGTCTTTTATTCATTGAACCTGAAATAATTGTGTAAAGTCGTTTTTGTCACTAGGCTACGTTTACACAATTTAAAGAAAGTTATAAAACTCAATTTAGAGAAAGTTATAAAACTCAATGACCAATGGAAAACTTTCATATGAAATATTCTCTTGACAAATTTAGTGCCAGTGCTCCTAGATGAGTGCTAACAAGATATCAGCAAAGTAGCAGAGCTTGTGATGTCCCACAACATGTGTAGGGTTTTGCTCAATCTTTGATTTTGCTGCTCCGGCAGTGTTTGCCTGACTGCTTGAATGTGTTTGTATTTTTATGTATTGATAGGTCTGTTCCCGACAATTTTCACCAAATCAAACGTCATATAAAAACCGTTATGGTCTACTTAACCTAGCTGGCATCTTACGTCATGGAAATTGCTATCTATTCTGGTCATTTGTGAAATAATTGCTTGAGAGTTAGTCGCACATTTAACTGTTGGCTTAGTGCTTGCCAGCTGGACAAAAATTCCGTCTTTTATCTAAGTAATCTGTTCTGTAGTGACAAGTTTTAGTGGTGTACGGCGTTGCATCCAGTTTCGACAGCTTTGAGGCTATTTTTACAGAAATACAATTTCGAATAGACGTTTCGAAGGAGTGTTTCTTTTTCGGTCATTGCATACAGACGAACGGATCCGGGAACTTTATGTTACAATTTTCCCACGAAGAGATTATGGTTTACCGCTGTGACCAAGGTCTGTGATGGTTGTAGAGTATTTGCAACTGTAGCTTTCATTGCCGTCAAGTGAATAATAATAATAATAACATGTTTTATTTTGCGCCCATTGCGACAACATAGCCTACAGTAGCTTACACCATTTATTAACTATGCTTACACTGCGACCTACATACGCAACACAACAGACGACTGGAATCCCAAAATAAACTTTAACTGTTTGAAGGTTGGGGGGGGGGCTGTCAATTCAACTTTTTTGCATCAACAGTTGTATCTCTAAAACCACTGAGGCTGCGACTACGAGATTTCTTGGCTTTTCCTAACTTTCATTCACCTCTATTGAGCTGAAATTTTGAGCGAATAAAGGTTATAAATTGAGAGATATAAGGCATTTCTCAGCACATCCTCTGAAATATTTCATATTCTATTGTTCAAAACTTTCCCACCAGTTGGATGAAAGTAATTAATTTGGTCCATGTCTCGTTAATCCTAACTGCTTCACAGCGTGAAGGAAATTGGCAGAATGCGTGGATCTTTTGTTCTCACCACGGCTTATAAGCGACGTCGATACAGGAAAAGCTTCAACTTTGATACGATGATTTACCGTCGCTTGCGGTTGAAATTGCGTAAAATTAAACATAAGACTTGGTGACAATACATCTAGCGCGACAATTGTTTTTCGCAGAAAATGATGTCCTTTCAATCAAACAAAGCATAGGCTACAACGTTATTGCAATGACTCAGCGTCATTTGGAGTAGATTTGGTATAAAATGTGAGATAAGTATTGAAAGTGATTGGCTGGTTTCTTTTGATTGCATTTTCCTTTCTCGTGACATATTCAACGTTGTGGACTGGTTTTAGATTGTACTGTTTGGGCCACAACGCTTTTTTGATAATTAGAAATTTAGCTACTGTAGAAGCTGCGCTGTAACATATCATGATTTTGGTTTCAAATCTTTCCTTTTGTCCGACACACTATCAAAAGCAGAAAAGGCGTCGATGTTCCCAAAGCTTCTCACATATACTTGTAAACATTTATTTCCAAGTCGACATGTAAAGATTTGAAATGCAATACGCTTCTCATTTGTGTAGGATAAACCAGAACATCACGCTTTTGTGAAAAGGACGATCGTTCCACCACGTTTATATGTGATGCAGCTTAGTTGAATCAATATATTCGAGGCTTCTTGTACCAGGTGCACTGTCACTGATAAACTAAACCACAATGCAGTACCTCCCAAAGCAATTGTAGCGTAACATTTCCATGTGCTATAACTCGTCGTAAATTGTGAAAACTTGTATATTTACTTGTCAAGTTGTCTCATGTGAAATATAAGTTTACATAGCAATGTCACGATGAAATATTATCTCTGTTTACCAAACTAAAGATATGAACTTATGCGACGTCTTGCAATGTTGAATCGACGGAAAGGCGGGTAACTGCCAACCTGAACTGAGAATGCATGAAAGAAATCGTTTGTTGTCGAATGGACGTGACGTCAGAAAACGGTGAATCGAGATAGGCTAGCGGCGAGAGATATTTTAGTTAGATAATGACACGCGGCAGCGCGTTTACATTGAATAAAAATACCTTTATTTTATCCATTTCTATTTCCATTCTTCCTAGTTTCGTCTCACAATAACAAACAGATGAAGTTACGCATATTTACTAAATTATTCAATAAACAATAATGCATCATCCAGCATTATGTCAGCGCTGATTGACTAGACATATTCACGAGTTGTGTGAGAATTGTATTCGATTAATCGCATTATTTATTGTAGGTCACACCTGCAAAAATTCAAGTAATTGCAGACTCTGCCTTCATAAGTGTAGTTTAGAAGTAGCCATCTCATATTGAGCCAATCGAATCAATGTAAAATAGAACGCTTTTACTTGATAGCGCGTGTGATATATAGGTTTTATCTAACAACTATTTTCAGATACATTGCAAGTGAATGAGTGAGCATTATGCAGTCTGTGACAAGGACTGGAAATGTATAATCAGAAAATATAATATCATAAAGTATATTGCGTTATGCAGGCTACATCGAGTAATTTTTATGA
Source organism: Aplidium turbinatum (assembly GCF_918807975.1). Taxonomy (NCBI): domain Eukaryota; kingdom Metazoa; phylum Chordata; class Ascidiacea; order Aplousobranchia; family Polyclinidae; genus Aplidium; species Aplidium turbinatum. The sequence goes on from NC_137488.1 coordinate 811,059, forward strand.
ACATGGTATCATCTTGCAGGCAGGCGTTTTTATAGGGAAACAAACTTATTCCATAGTTTGATTTATGGCACTTATCCAACTGTTTCATAATGCGAATAGCTGTTTTAGTTGAATTTAGAAAAAAATATAACTTATAACCGCAGACAGATGCAACTTTTTTCATGCTTTAGGCAATCGGCAGTACGGTGAACCATAGTGGTACATAATATACCCCATATGCGGATTAATTGCAAGGGTCAACCCAAGTAATGGAAAGGTTCTTTTTGAATTATGGTGATGGAATTCTTGTAATGCTATTGAACTTCATCTTGTTATGAAAAACTTATATTGTTTGCATTTGCAAGAAATATCAAACTTTTGGATTTTTTTTATCACTGAATTGTCCGTTAGTAGAATGTTTCTTTATTACCTTAGTTAGGCCTATTTGTAAGTCAGGAAAGTATTTGTTGATGTGACATATGAGGATATTCTAAGAGATCGAGTTATTTTGTAAATAATATTTGATTTTTGGACACCATCAAAATTTTACACAATACACAAATGCGCATCGAGATATTGTGCTCATAGTTGGGAAAAGTTAGATTGTGATAATTACAACTTGCCTAAGTACGCCTACAGCAAGGGACAATCAAAATAGATGAAACCGCATTCATGGTAATATAGACGTTTTGCAAACTTTTTTTTAATTTTCAATATAATAACAAGAATGACAGCTTATTTTCACTAAACATATAAACAAATATCAAAAATTATGGATGAACAGCGCATCTATATTTTTCGGTTTAGGTTCAACAATGCATTCTAGCCGTCAAAATGATGGAATATTTGGTAATTTTGTTGAGACATACCATTGCCCAATCGTTGAATTTACATCAGAGATTATTTTATTAGATAAATTATCAGCTTCATGCACATGGTTTCATTCAGCGTTATAATGTTGTTTTTCAAGCCACGTGGCGTTCATGGTCATAACGCAACATTGCAGAAACAGCCAATATTGATACCAGGTAGGCCTAATAATTATTACGCCGCTTTCGTCGAATCTACGTCGCTAAACGACGAAATTGTGCAAACGCCTGTTGGATTTCCCTTCTACGTGTAGTTTATCATAAACGTGAAGCATTGCTCAAGAAGCTAATCTGAATCACCATAGATAACCATAGCATTCATATAGTTTCATCATCAGTAAATATGTAAAGTGCACTTCACAATTTTTGACAACGGTCTGACAATTTATTATATTGCAAAGTTTTGGTTTATTCTTGACTTTTATAATTCTGTGTAAAAGTTTTTTTCTAACTAGTTTCTACGTGACTAACAATTTGTTTCATTATACATTTTCTTTAGTATTTCAACGCCATTATTAAAAAAATTACGTCCTTTTCACTTTTAAATAAAACATGGCAAGGCAAGGATTCAGTGCTGAAGAAATATTGCAACATGTTTTACTGGATTCTGACGACGAAAGCCAGGCGGATGATTTGGAGGATTTATGGCACTCCGATTCAGATGAAGAAGCGGATTCTTCTCCGTCAACTTCCGCAACAGCGATTCCGATCGAGATTGACGACCAGTTACCTTCCATGGGCGATGTTCAACCGGAGTTTGCGCCACCACGACGGATTATAACATCGAAAAGACTGGTGAACAGCATAGATTCCTCTCTCGACATGAACAACTACGATGCTGTTGAGTTTCCCGACACACTGAAGTCTTATACAACTTTTGTAGAAAAGCCAAAGAACAGACAAGAGGGCGGCGTCAGCATTACTTGGTCTAATGCGAGACCGGTGCACAATGGGAGAAGGGGTCGGGCTAACATTATATCTGGCCCGACTGGTGTTAGAGGAGAAGCCAAAGAAGCCAAGACTCCTCGGCAAGCATGGGAACTATTTTTTTCTTTAAACATTTTGAACATTATTGTTCAAGAAACAAATAGAAAAATTGCCACACTCATTTCTCAATTGCCAGAGAGAATTTTACATGACAGCAGGTACTGCTATTTTGGCCCAACCAACAACGAGGAGATGCTGGCCTTTGTTGGATTGTGGTATTTTCGGGGGCTTTTAGGACAGGCTGGTCATTCCACGGATGTATTGTTCAATCAACTGCAAGGGCATCCCGTGTTTAGTGCAACAATGAGCAAGAACCGCTTTAAATTTTTATTTTCGAACATTTCGTTCGACGACCAAAATACTAGGCCGCAACGTTGGAAGAATGACCGGTTTGCCGCATTTCGAGTCATTTTCGAAATGTTTAACGAAAACTGCGGCAAACATGTCATTCCAGGTGACTACTTGTCGTTGGACGAAACGCTATACCCCATGAGGACACAAATTGCCTTCAAGCAATATAATCCAAACAAGCCTGCGAAATATGGCCTTCTGTTCAAGTCGGTAAACGCCAGCAGATTCCCATACACATTTACGGCATCGGTCTATTCAGGTAAACCGAAGGAAGAGCCATTTCAGTTTTACGTTCGTGGAACAGAAGAAGTGGTAAAAGGAATGGTGATGAGCCTGGAACAACACGGTGACCTTCAAGGTCGGAATATTTCGTATGACCGCTTGTACACCTCCATACCACTCGCGCAGTGGTTGCTTGACAGGGGTATAACGTCAGTGGGAACCCTCAACGCTATACGTAGAGGAATACCCCTGGAAGTGAAGCAAGTGAGTGGTAGGCAGAAATTTTCGTACGAAATTTATTGGCAGACGAGTGAGGCTGATCTTAGTCTACATTCTTATGTAGTAAAAACGAAAAGTTCTGGCATGCGGAATGTTTTGATGTTGACGACCATGCAACCTCTATTGGGAATTACCAAGGATGACGGCAAAAAGAAGCCAGGCTTGTATAAGCTTTACGACTTCACAAAGGGTGGCACCGATATCATCGACCAAAGGATGGGTTCATTCACGTGCAAAGCGAAGTCCCCACGGTGGACAACTACTACGTTTGCTTATTTTTTGGATACTTGCCGCGTCAACGCGTCTACAGTTTTAGCACTAAATGAAGGGACTGATCCACGCAAGCGAAAATCCTTCGACTTCGGTTGGGAACTGGCCATGGAACTCGTGAAGCCATTCATAAAGTCGCGATCTCTCCAGGGCCTGAACTATCACACCATACATAAGATTGAAGCAGTAATTGAAGCAGTAACTCCAAGCGGCAGAAGGGCCACTCTGCCCCAACTATCGTCGACACGACGTAGATGCGACGTATGCAAACACGCTATTATGGGAGAAGGTGCCAAAGCCAGAAAAAATAAACTACCAAAAAACCGTGGCCAATGTCAGTGCTGTGAAAAGCCTTTATGCCCTGCACATTCCACACGAGTATGTCAAGCTTGCTTTTGGGCAGAATAAACTATTTGAATGATTGCGGTTTTATAAACATTGGCTTCAACCACAGCCTAAATAAAACGCGGAGCTCAATGAAAGTTTTTCCTTTTATTAGACAGATAGCTATTTTTAGGTTGATTCAACATACCAAGACGTTGAATATTTGTAAACATGCGCGGTTTTGCAATTTGATTGCTTATCAAAATCATCTATCCTTCTTTGTATAAAAAGTGGGTCATAAAACTAATCGTAATACTGGATGTAAAATTCAGCATTTTTATATGCTGAAACAGTATTGTATTCATATTTTATAAATCCATTTTCTATTTAGAAAATATCAATATAATGCGGTTTGAACATAGCTGAATTTTAGCACGGATACAACGACTGATTTTATGACTTTTATACAAACAAGGATAGAAGAGAAGTAATCTAATTGCAAACCCGCGCATGTTTACATCGTCTTGCAATGTTGAATCCACGTCGAAATGATTGTATTAGCTTGTATTCAATTCCTCGTATTATCGAACTGTAAATGTGCAGCCACTTGTAATTTCAATGTGCCTCATTGCATATTCCTAAATATTTCTGAACTTGTGTGTACATAACCTGACAGAACACAGGTTGCTTTACCATTGAATCAAGTTGAAAAACGTTGCTGCAAGAGCCTTGTGCCAATTGCTGCAGTCCGGTATTGCTGTAACCAAATCAAAATACTTATCAATATTTTGCTGCCAAACTGACATTTTTATCGCATAAACGCCCATTAGGCAGCTAATTCTTTGTAAAGTATTTCTCCAGGTTCACAATGATTTGACGCATAATAAATACTACTTTGAATAAATCTAAATATTGTTTGGATTTTAGTGTGTGGCATATGAATCTTAGAGAGCTTATTGAATCCACAAGAAAATGACCCGAGGCATTACAGATTTTCCTTTTGGTGAAAAGCGTTGTGACGTTCTGTTTATTGATGAACCGTAACTGTTTTATTTTGAATTTCTTTCTGACTTCTGTTTACGTAGAGCATCATCGACTTTATCGGGTAATCTTACTCCTAGTACTAGCCTTGTATGTAGCCGAATTCACATTGAACTTACATTGAGAGACGCTGTTGCAACTACAATACATTGCATTTAAACCGCGTTTTTTGCTGCATGATCTTCCATTCGTTTCGTGGATTACATAATAGTATTTGATAAACGCGACCCTGCTTCTTCAGCTGGTCTACATTTGTTAATAAAGCGTAGGAGTTGCTGTTCTTGGAACCGAGGTCACAAGATCATAATCCAAATTGGTGTGACACGCGTTCAGAAATCTCATTACTGCATGTAATAGATGAAGCATTGTTCTTTTAGTCAAGTAGCGAGGTTTATTTTGAGCGTGGGAAAAGTTATTATTTTGCATGAAAAATATAGATTCAAATTGAGATTATGTAAAAAAAATTTAATCACAACATTGCAATGCATGTTCTTCATTACTCTATCAAAAAATAATGTGTAAACTCACGCTACAATCGCTTTAATCGCAAAATAATCCAAAAGTCATAAGTCACCTCAACATTTCAACGTCTATGAGCAGTTCTAAAATTCACATAGGTTTAATTTTCGGATATGCTCAGCGTAAATAATTTTACAAAGTGAATCCCAAAGTTTGAAACCGTACCTTAAAAAATAACAGAGATATCACTCCTAAAGCATAAGAAGAATCGACAGCCCCCCCCCAAACTGAGCAAGACTCCAGGGAGCCCAACCTCGTAAGGGTTAAACTTTGGCTGTCATTTGTAACAGTCGAAAATTTCTGTAACAAGTGCTGAAGCTTTTTAATATGATGGATGAAATCCCTGTCATTACATTCGATTTACATTTTGCAGGTGGCAAATTTAAGTCAAGTTGTTAGCAAAAATGCAAGCGATTGTATCAGTGGACTTATTTCAACTATTATTATCGAACACAACACAGTTCAAGTCATGTCGAGAAAAAAGAAAGAAAAAAAAAAAAAAAACGTCGTGAAGTCTAAGCACTCGTTTGATTGTTTAAAAAAGAATCTGAAAAAGGTTGTTCTTGGTGAGTATACGGATAAATGTTTTTACTACGACTAAATGATTATGTCATAACTATGCCATTTTGTTCTTTTGATTATTGTATGATGTAATTGTGAAGAGTATTGACTATTGAGTAATGTATGAAAATGTTTTAGTGGTGTACTCGCATTGATGTGAACAACGAACATGGTGGTTAGTAGGCTATATCGGCATTTATATACTGATTTAACACTTCTTTTTTTACTTTCATAATTAGACACGGTGATGGCGCACGACAAAGCTGCTGCCGTGCAGCAAATTGATGAAGAGTTTCAGAGTGATTTCGAAATTGGAAGGACAGGCAAGGTGGCCGAAAACGGCAAAAACTAACTTTTGGTGAGCTTGTTATATGTTTGAAAGACAACAGCAAATGTGTTGCTTTAGTTGTTGAATAACTACTGTACACGCAATTAGAATGAATTGGAACTTGATTATTGCTCTGCGTGGCGCAGAATCGAATGATAAGTTTTGAGTCACGCACGTTGGAGAGAGGGATATTACATTGATATTGCAGATTGTCAATTAACTTCGTATTATCCTGGACGACAACTGATCAAAATCCTACACAGTGGCGTAGCCAGAAAAATGTTTTGGGGGGGGGGCAAATATTTGATGAATTGAAGAGAACAACAAAGTGTTTGATTTAAAGCCATCGCCACTTGATGTGCAGTGGCGTATCCTGGTGGGTTGAAGCAATAAAACTGGTAGCGGGGTTAGAGCGTGCCGAAGGCACGCGTATTCTAAGGGGGTCCGAGGGCATGCTCTCCCGGAAAAATTTTGAAAAATTACACTCAAATAATGGATTATAGCGCTTTCTGAAAACACTTTTAGGGTAATATTTGTATGAAATTTATTAGCAGATAAACAGCTATTAACTTATTAAAGATAGCTCTTACACACAAACTGGCAAAAACTGCGGCTAAAATTAAAGAACACCAAAAACTCAGCTAAACAAAAACTCAATAACTACACAAAAGCCCAACAGAGTAAGCCATTCTGAAATTGCTTCAACAAATTAGTTCAAAGAAATGTAAATCGCGTAAATTTTGCGCGATTTACGATTTGGAAAATTTATTGGTGTCTTTCTGTGTGTCTAAAACAAGTCCTTGGGGGTGTTAATAGCCAGATGTCTTGGAAAACGATATAAATTTCTACAAACTTTATTGTATTTTCAACAAAGGGCTCAACTTCGGAATCCAAACTTGAAAAATTTGGGGGGCCATGGCCCCTTTTGCCCCCCCTGGCTACGCCTATGATTCCTACACTGTTGCCAAACAGCCCTCTTGAATTAAATATTTTTGTTTCATTCGCAGGAATTCACAATGATAAAGATACACAAGAAAAAGCTGCTGATGTGCAATGAATCTCCATCTATCAATACGATTTGATGTGGCTTGTTTCTAATAAATGTGAAAATATACGAAGCTCGGCTGTTACTTTGGTTTGGTTTTTGAATCTTTATCCTCGGACTGACTAAGCCTTGATAGGTTATTCCTGGTACTTGTTCGCATACTTGTAGAGGCTCTTGACGCAGGGCCGGTTACCGAAATTGGCAGAGTGAAGTTTTCCGATTGTTGAAGTCTTGTTGCCGAGAAATTATTCCATTCATTAGGTGCCGCTGAATGGAGAGCAGTCCTGAAATGCGTTGCTCAAGCGCACACCCCGAGAGTCGAACCAGCGCCGCGTGATCTTGCTTTGTCACAAAGGGAGTGGTGTTGCTTATAAATCCGTGTTGCTGCTGTTCTTTAGCCCAAGGATTAGCTAGGTTCAACAATGAACTTTTGGTGATGAGCGAGGTTTAAGTACAGAGACGTTTGGCAAATGTAGATGCCAATGCTGTTCAGATGTTTTATGCACCAGCTTGCTTCGCATGGCCAACCTTGGTCAAAGCGCGGGCATCACAATAGTCAAACAGTCGAGAGCCTGCATGTTTGACTCCAGCCACCCGCACTTGCTGTTGTTTCTCTGGGCAAGAAACTTTACGATAATTGCCTCTACTGATCAGTGATCGATTTCGAGTAATGGGTAGTACCAAATTTAAGTTATAAGTAGAGTAGACAACCGGAACAGACATTGCCGTCGGCTGCAGCGTGGGTCAGGTGTGTGTTGGAAGGCGTACACCGATGCATAGCGCTCAAGTCCGCTTTCCCGCAATGCAGGATAAAGATAAACAAACAAACAAACAATAGATCAGATGAAGCAGCACCATGGTGCATAAAAGTCAACCAGAATTTAGGCGCCAGATGAAGCAAAATGGTGCACAAGCCATCTTGCCAACGTTGGCCAGATACAGATGCCAACGTTGGTAAGATGAAGCAAAATGGTGCATAAAACATTTTGCTAACGTTGGCAAGACACAGAAGCCAACGTAGGCTAGATGCAGACGCCAACGGTGGCAAGATGCATACGCCAACCCTGGCCAGATGCATCCAAATGGTGCATAAAACATTTTGCTAACGTTGGCAAGATGCAGAAGCCAATGTTAGCAAGATGCAGAAGCCAGCGTTGGCAAGATGCAGACGCCAACGCTGGCCAGATGCATCCAAATGGTGCATAAAACATTTTGCCACCGTTGGCAAGAGTCAGAAGCCAACGTTGGCAATATGCATAATCTAATGTTGGCAAGATGCAGAAGCCAACGGTGGCAAGATGCAGACGCCAACGCTGGCCAGATGCATCCAAATGGTGCATAAAACATCTTGCCAATGTTGGCGTCTGCATCTTGCCAATGTTGCGGCCAGCTTCTTGCCAATGTTGCCCCAACAATCAATGTTTACTGGGTGGAGTGTCCACACTTTTTATGAGCAGACCATGGGCTACCCACATTTTTCATAGGCAGGCCATGGGCTATCCACATTTTTTATGTGCAGACCTTGGACTGCCCACATTTTTTATGGGCAGACCGTGGGCTACCCACACAGTGATTCAAAGGTTTGTGGGCAACCCATACTAATACGATATACACCTCGATCAGCATTTGTCTAGACTTTGAGATTTTTTAGTTGTCTCAAACGACTTTTATTGATCTTTTAAACAAACACAAAATGAAATTGAACAAGCAAAATTACTGGGGGCACCTTGCTATGCATTGCGAAAAGCTCACTGCTTGCAGTTGGAGCACTTTGGCAAGGTTGGCAGTAGTACTATTATTGGTGCTTACGTACCACAAATAGGAAAAGGTCACATGGAGGTATATACCTTCATGGCCATACACTGGATCTGTATTTTCATAATCTACCTTCTCCCGATATGCTGCTCTTTCCCGCTCGGATCAACCTCGCGTTGATGATGAACTGTTTTATTTTGATCAACGATGCACGAGTACAAAATAATTGACACGGCTAGAAGAACACAATAAACATAGCCAGGTCAGAGACTTTAAAGAACCGGCCTGCCACGCCCCGTGGAGGCGGGGAGCGGCGTGATTATGGGGTGGTGATGCACCCGGAAGGGAAGTCCACCAGCTTAGGTCGTGGGGGCCAGGCTGGGGAGTCTAGGTACCTGTGGAAGGAAAGTGTGGATCGAGAATTTTGTGCGACTCGTCCGCAAAAGTTAGAATAGCGGAACGGGCCAGGTAGACGGGCTTAGCTGTCTGCAAACGCAAAAAAGGTCAGCCATGGCCCCCTCTAGTGTCTGGCCTGATTTGTCACATTTTTCTTTGAAACATTAACAGTCTGAGTTGCTGGCAAAATGTGGCAGGATACTCGAAAAGATAGCGATTGCTAAAGAAAAGTTAAAAGCAGTTGATTGATAAAAAGTTCATCTGTTATAGTTATTTTAACTAAAGTTAACTAAACATGATTTATTTGCCACTCCCACATACTCAACTGGCTATTTGGTGAGACTTTTGATCAATGCAGCCCAGCCAAGTCCAGCAGTTCAAACCACTGGTGATGGGTCTATTTTCTTTTTGAAGCTGCTTAGTTGATAGTTAAAAGTGAAAAGTACGTGGGCAGTTCAACAGGCATAGGTATACCCGAATAGGTTAGGCATTCACCAATTTAATCTTTGGGTATGTTTAACAGATACCGTACCGTAACACCTTGTAGCTGTTAGAGTGCCTTGTCAAACAAGTATGAATGTTTTATTTTGACTATGCAAAAACTATACCTTTTAAGTTTTTCCAAGCTTTAAAGTATGCCTAATTGCCTAACTGACAGGTGCTGATTTCATCATAAAAAAACTCATCATTCATCATTGCAGTCATTTTGTGGTTGCCATCATGGCATGGTTTATTCAAAATGACATTTGTCTCTCAGTAGCTTACGTTTTATTAGCCATGCTTTTGTGAAAGTGATCAGAATTGAAAGAATTAAATCAAGCCCCCAGATCTTTTTATTCCCACATTTTTTAAGTGGCTGCATGACAAGTGTTTAACACTGCACTGTAATAATAAAAAATCAAAACCTTAGTTTTGCTCCAAGTACGGTATATTTAGAGACAGGATCTTTTCAAGTTATCGCAAGTCAAATACTTTGTAATATGCATGAAAAATTGTAGTAACTTGTTACTTGACTGTATTTGGATTAAGTTTTTGCAGTGTGCTACACTTTATAAAAAAATGGAGTAGGCAATTTAACGTAGGCTACAGTATTTTATCAAAATTGGGCAGAATTCCATGTCTGGCAACCCTTGTATGGGAATGATAGCCACAGTGATTTTTATTTAGCCTTTTTCTAAAGTAAAACTGAACTGCTGTAAATTTTAATGTGCTGGTTATGGAGTTGTACTGAAAATGGTTCAATACCCGAAATCGCGATATACCGGTACAACATGGTAATTTAGATTTGGACTATGGACTATGGTAATTTAGACTTAGACTAAATCTACTAGAAATAAATAGGATTGAAGGAGTTAGAAATGCTTTTAAATTTATAATGGGTCAAAGACTGCTCAATCAAGTTAATCTTAACATTATAGGCTATTAACATTAAAACAAATGTAACAAAATCATTAATGTTTTTACAAGTTAAAACACTTTTGCGGCAACAATAACCAACAAAGTACCACAGTGTTATATATACCATAAACAGCTTTTTGACATTCAGGAGCTGTGTTTTTAAAAACAAAAATACATGATGGATATGTTAAAAAGTGAGTCTACTAGAAGAAACTTTTTTAAATGCCATCGCTTTTTTAATTGGCTGTGGCTATATTTACACTATATAGTGTAATAATAGCCTCAATAGTGTTGCCAGATAAGGAATTTTGCCCTAATTTGAGAGAAGTTTAAAGCTGTTGAAAACAAAAACTTGTATTTTAGAATTTTTTTTTAGTCCTGGGAAGATCAAAACCCTAATCTTATTCTTAACTCTAACCCTTACCTTAACCCTTCCTAACTTTAATCCTAACTCTGGCAACACCTGATTGTGGAAAAATAGCCACTTCCTTTTTAATTAAACGCGTTTGTGAACATCCTGAAGCAACAAGTTTATTTTTTGCTGGTAAGTGTTAGGCTGAAACATCGTCTCAAAAGTGGGGTACTTTTTAAAATAGTTCATAGCAATCACCATTTAGATGCAGAATTTTTGTTGTTACAGTTAATCAGGGCCATTACAAACATTTTTGAAAGTTATAATTTTGTATTTAAATGATTGTGTCCTTTCGTGGAAAGTTCATTCATCAAAAAAATGAACAGGAAAATAGAAGGAAAAGTTCAGTTGTGTGATGTTGAACAAAGGAATGAAGTTGCTTTTAAGCATATTCATGGTGATGGACCACTTTCTGGTGGTAGAAAGGCATTCCAATTTCTTAATAAAATATCAGTGGTTTGCAAATGACTCAGCATTTGACCAGGTTTTACTTCATTAATAAAGAAGCTTTGCCACATATAAAAACAAGAAGCAAAAACACAAGAAGTTCAAGAACAACTTCAAAACAAGACAAAGTTGAAAGAATTAATACTTACTACAAAAGTATTTCAAAAATGGGAAAAACCAACTGAAAAAGGTGATCTGGTACTATGACACTTCCTCAAATGGGCGATTTACCTAATACAGAAAGCAATATCACTAAGAAAATAAATCAATAGCTTTTTTTCCTTGGTCTGAACCTTAAAACATTTGACCAGGCTAACACACACAATAGTATTTCAATAAGATTTAATTTATGTTATGGAACCGGTTTTCTTCCATTAGGAATCGTCAGCATAACTGAGTCGAAATAAAAATTAGCCTACATCAATAGATGTCAGCACAACTGAGTCGAAATAAGAATTAGCCTACAATATCAATAGATGTCAGCACAACTGGACCAAAAACAAACGAAAAATTACAAATTAATTAAATAAATAAAAATGTTCATGACCTCCAATCCTGCATTTTCATTTCTTTATTTCTGCCTTTTCTTCTCTTCATAGTTTTAGCAAAACGCAACTTTCGAATATTATAATTTCAATTTGATCTAGCTTGAGCAAGTATAATGGCAAACACTTGAAAATTCAAATAAAATTTACTAAGCAGAAGATTATAGAAATACTATGTCGGTGAAATCTAGAATAAACGCTTCTATTACATCATCATGCTAAACTTACAATTGTGCAAAAATTTAAAGCAATCAATGCGGCAGAATAGGTGACAAGGTTTGGAAAAACTAGAAAAACTATATCTATGATCAAAAATGGGAAAAACCAACTGAAAAAGGTGATCTGGTCAGTGGTTCCACTTTCACAAAGCTAGATTACCACTTGTATTACCACATTTGTACTCAGATTACTACATTTTTTACTTTGATTTTCTTTTCGATTTTAACCGTATTTCGACTTACTTTTACATTAACAAAGTGGTTATTTTTACCCACTTGAAGCCATGGTTACAATCAGGTGTTGCCAGAGTTAGGATTAAAGTTAGGAAGGGTTAAGGTAATGGTTAGAGTTAGGAATAAGGTTAGGTTTTGATCTTTACCCAGAACTAAAAAAAAATTCCAAAATGAAAGTTTTTGTTTTCAACAGCTTTAAACTTTTATCAAAGTAGGACAGAATTCCTTATCTGGCAACGCTATTATTTGGCTATATTTACACTAGATATATAGTGTAAAATAAAGTCTAAAACAACTACTCAGTTTATTAATAGTACAGGTTATTAACAGTTATTAAAACGTCCGAAATAAGTAAGCAAAGTACTGTACTTGACAGTGTAGCTAGAATCTGAAAGACATCTTGACTATGAATATGGTCACCCTACGTTCAAAGTCAAAAGTCAGGATGCATTCCAAAATCAAACCGAAAACAGCGGAACATGCTAGTCACATGCTATTATAAGTAGTTTTTTGCACATCTGTTCGATTTCGGAAGACAACAGTTTAAATGCTCTTATTTATTGATAGTATTTTATGTCCCATCAGCTTGACACTACAGAGACAGGCATGGGTGCGCCTCAACCGTCTCCGTACGGGCGTCGGGCTTTTCCGCTCAAGCATGCACCATTAGAGAATGGCTTCTTCCTCCTGTGAATGTGGTGCTAAGGAACAGACTGCAGACCACATCATCAATGACTGTACCATCTTCAAGCCACCTAACGGAGTGGAAGGTCTGCGCGTCATGGATGATGAAACTAAAGACTGGCTGCTCTCTAGCAGCCTTTCAGTGTAGTCCTGGAACATCGTGAATCTGGGGTGGTAAAAGGATAGACCCTCGGGCCTCGGCCCCAGAAGCTCAAACGACGACAACGATGTCAAATTTTTAAAATTTATAATTTCCACTTTTTGGCAACATTTCCACACAAAATTTCCATACTACCACAAAATTACCACAAATTTTTCATTACCACATTTTTACCACAAGCATGATGAAAATTCCACAATTGTGGTAATTACCACAAAAGTGGAAGCGCTGGATCTGGTACTTATGACACTTCCTCAAATTGATTGCTTTAAATTTTTGCACAATTGCAAGTTTAGCATGATGATGTAATAAAAGCGTTTATTCTAGATTTCACCGACATAGTATTTCTATAATCCTCTGCTTAGTAAATTTTATTTGAATTTTCAAGTGTTTGCCATTATACTTGCTCAAGCTAGATCAAATTGAAATTATAATATTCGAAAGTTGCGTTTTGCTAAAACTATGAAGAAAAGAAAAGGCAGAAATAAAGAAATGAAAATGCAGGATTGGAGGTCATGAACGTTTTTATTTATTTAATTAATTTGTAATTTTTCGTTTGTTTTTGGTCCAGTTGTGCTGACATCTATTGATATTGTAGGCTAATTCTTATTTCGACTCAGTTGTGCTGACATCTATTGATGTAGGCTAATTTTTATTTCGACTCAGTTATGCTGACGATTCCTAATGGAAGAAAACCGGTTCCATAACATAAATTAAATCTTATTGAAATACTATTGTGTGTGTTAGCCTGGTCAAATGTTTTAAGGTTCAGACCAAGGAAAAAAAGCTATTGATTTATTTTCTTACAAAAGTATTTGTGACAAGTATGAACATAAAAGTAATTAGAAAGTTTTTGTCTACCACCTGTTCATCTCTCTCGTTATCCGTTGATAGAGTTAGAGTGACTGGTGGAGCTGGTATATTGTTGGCATGTATTGTACAGATTTTAGTAGACCTTGGTGTAAAACCTCAGTGCCATGGTGAGTATGTACTATGTAGCTTACTGCATTAGGAGTGTTCTACTTCTGTTATAAAAATGCTGTAAGACTAAAAAGTGCTCTTCGTGATGAACAATGATGCATTGTATCCAAACCTTCCTACAAGATAGGAACGTGATGATTATATATATACCTTTGTTGATTTTTGTACGTTTGCGTTGTAGATATGTTCAAAACAATGTGTTAAAAAATTGGTATTAATTAATCAGCTGGGTACCACAACTGAGAATATTAATCCGTCTTATGATTTTTGTATGTTAGCTTTTTCTAGTCATTTCTTCAATGTATCTTGGACATGCACCTAATTATTGCATGTATTCTGAAATTGTACGTGCTGTGAAAAGCAACAAAGACAACAGTAGTTATTGTGATAACCCAAACACATTTGCCAACATGACTTTCAACAATTTTTAAGGATTTTGTTTTTCATAAATAGAGTCTTTTTATGTATGACTGACAATTAGTTTGGCTTCAACTTCAGTAAGTGTATTTTTTTAAATCAATAGGTTAACTATCTTGCATTTTGCTAAACCCATTGCCTACACTTATTTACTGTACTATATGTTTAGACTGTTCAAATGAATTTGACCAAGTAAAGTTTTCAAAGCTTGTTCAATGATCCGATGATATTTGTACAATTCTTGTATTTTTATGCAAAACAATGTATGATTGTAAAGTAGGGATACCATAATTCTCATCCCTTTGGTGTATGTGATGGTGTGAGGCAAGATCGAGTATTATTCTTGAAATTTTACGTAGGCTATGAAATATAATATCAGGGGTGCAGCCAGCACAAAATTCCAGGGGTGGCAAATAAGTATTTTTTCATATGTGAGTGAGCCTGGAGTGGCAACGAGTTTCATCGAAGGTGAAGCACTCACTGGGGTCCTCCCCCAGAAATTTTTTTAAAATATATCTTAAAATTGCCATTCTTTCAGCCAAAATCGATAGTAAAACTTTGTCAAATGATCCTGTAATAGAGGGTGAAATGTTACTTTAAATTATTTCGGGGGGAGGAAATTGCTCCTTTTGCTCGCCCCCCTGACTACACTCCTGATAAACATTTATCATTACAATTTCATGGTCTTTCTGTTGGCTGCTGCATTGGCAATTATTTTTGTAGTCGTGTTGTGTGTATGCTAAAGACGTATGTTATTTTGCACCAAGTATTCAGGGTCTTTTCTAAAGTTTGTCATTTCTGCAGGCAAACGTATTTAAAACGGTTATTATTTTATGTATGTTATTTTTTCCACACACTGTACTTGTTGTGAGGACCTATGCGATAAATAATAGTTTGCACTAATTATGCAGACAAAGTAAACTTGTGAAAGAGAAATTCAGGTCGACGTATATTTATTTGTGCATTGCCAATTGAAACTTTGAGGGGACCCGGGGTTTGGCTTGGTACCGGGCCCAATTATGCACTCAATGGCCCTGCCAAACGTATTTTTTTTATAATGTGCATTGAGTAAAGATCAGAAACAATCTACTGGATTGTAGAAAATGTTTATTTTTTCCGTTTACGTTAATGTTGGTGGTTTGGAGAAAACTACTTCTGATAGAGGTTTCATTTCGTATTACAACTGGTATTTATGAAGATTAATAAAGTTATCAATCAACTCAAAGAAAGCTCACGATATCGTACAAAGCTTTAAATACTTATTACTAATAAAGGAAATGTTTGTCACCCTCTTACAATATTTTCTGAAAGAACTTTAGTTGTAGAAACTGCAATGTTTAAGACAATTTGAGTCAGCCTGTTAATAAAATCCTTCAAAATGTGACAAATCTGGCCTTGCAGTGGGCCATGGGTCAGCTCACGACGGGCCGGGCGACAGAAGTTTTATTAAGCCAGACAGCGCCCACGTCTCCATCACGTGACCGTAACACAGGTACGTTTGACTCCTATACCCGGTCTGCCCGTAGGCAGAGCGGATAAACTTTGGGGTCTCCCCAGTGGCGTAGCAGCCACTTGGCGGTTCTGGCTCTGCGGCAGGCTGCAAGGGGGCGGCAAAATGAGGCTGCACAGTGCACACAGCTCGTGAAATGAAGTAATGCAAAATAAATAGAAAGTAAAACAAGAAAATGATTTACAAAGAGACAGCTAGCACACCTTAAAAAATTTAAGGATAGAACAACAGCTAAAAAGCTCGAGTTGCTTCTTGCGTGATGTTGGATAGCTGTAGCCTGTACTCCGTCTGTTGTTCAATTCTTAGTAACATTTATTACGTAATAAACCTAGAGGAGTTTCTCAAAGCTCAAAATGATAAAGTCGTATTTACGTTCTACCATGAATGATGATCGGCTATCAGCTCTATCGATTCTTTCTATATCGATTCTTTTAAACATGATAAGTCTTTCTATAGAAAGAGACTATACGTTCAAAAACTTGATTTTGAAGATATTATTGCTGATTTTGTATCGGCGAAAGCTCGAAAAGTTCAATTTTGAGGCGGCTATTGATCTTTTATTTGCCTATAACATTTGTTGTCCATTTTTTGTCTTTTATTTTTGGCTTTAAAGCTGAGACAGTGAGGCTTCTTTCTCAAGCCAGTGCCGGTCTTTGGGGTGTGCAAACCGTGCGATCGCACAGGGCCTGCAAATTAGGGGCCCGCGATTTACTCAGGAAATGCAGTAATTTTTGTCGTTTCCAATGGAAAAATTCAAATCGATTCACAAGCAAGTACCGTTATCCTTGAAGTCAGTTGCGGCTTTAGGAATTAGCAACAAGAAAACATGGAGACTCAGCTTTATTTCCGAAAATGCCAGAGAAAACATGATCTTATCCTTTTGCTATGCCACCGGACAGCACCATTTAACAGTTAATATTCATACCCAATTTTATTTTGAACATGCGCTCAGAATGCACCAAATTCAAAGTAATTTTTCAAAATTTGCTGGGGGAGGCCCCCCCAGACCCCACACCGCTAGGTGTCGCCTTCGGCGAACACGCCGTCAGGCTTTGCCCGCCGGCGTCAAACCCCCTCCCCTTTCAAAATACTTAGCTACGCTACTGAATTGGATCATTGTCATTATGGGGCCCGCAAAGCACATTCCGCACAGGGCCCGAAATACCCTAAGACCGGCACTGCAAGCAATATAGAACTTATGAGACGCGGCACATTATTTGTAATTATTTTTATTGAAAAGATTGCTTAAACATGAAACTATTTCAAAATTTGCTGCAGTTTACTTAGGGCGGCATTTTCAACGAAAGCCAGGAGCGGCAGCATATGCTCCTACGCCACTGGGTCTCCCACGAGGAAGAGAAGCTGAGCTACAATGACGATTTGAATACTCGTGGGAGACGAAAATTATATAAAAATCTGGAGCAAAGGCTCAATTAATTGGTGTAAAAAAAAAGAAGGTATGTGGGAATATATTGTATGCTTTACTTACTGGAAAAGTGTTGACGTTGAACCAACTAGCACGGATGTGCACTGGCCAGACGTTGAGGCAGGTTCGCCCAGATGGGTTGGGGGGACTAGCGATCGAAGCGTAGATATGACTAGGCTACGTTACCAGGAAAAATATAGAATAGTGGGATGAAACTTTGGAGGTTGCATCGAGTTGATCGGGAAATCATGTTTATCGATGAGTTAAAAGCAACGCGAGGTTGATCCGAGCGGGAAAGAGCAGCATATCGGGAGAAGGTAGTGTGTGATATTCTAAAATATTGAAATATGAAAATACAGATCCAGTGTTGTTAATGATATTACGTCATTGATAGATAATATGAGTCCATTCACGATATGCACTATATGCAGGGTGACCCAAAAAGATGCGTACCCATGTTTTATTCGATTTTTTCACATTTGGAACACATCTTGGGAAAGCCATAAATTGACTAAAAATTGACAGAAAAAGATGAAACTCTGGTCAATGGTCTTCCATAAACTGAATAATGTGTGGTTGTAATTTGAAATAAATAGCTTTTCAATCAATGTCACAATTGAAATTTTCATGAGTACGCATCTTTTTGGGTCACCCTGTAGTTAATTCATATATTGCTATTTTATTTTATTGATGATGATTGTATTTTCATTGAGCTGCAGCATGCTGATAAAACGACAATTGTTTACAGATAAATTAATAATGAAATAATGGATTTAACATACCATGACGTCACATAATTACTGGCGGGTTTTGAGGTGGTTTGCTGTCTTGCGCGCTCGGATGCTTAATGCAGAGCTTCTGCTGTTGGGGAATTGAGCTTCTGATCGCTGGAATCGTCTTATCTATGACGTAGCCCCTCCACGAGTGAGCCCGGCGTTCCAAGCTTTCCAGACACGCAGGGAACCTTCGATTGAGAGGGAGGCCACTTTTCTAGCCACCTCTGCTACCCCACGAGTAGGAACACCAAAGGCCGCCAAAGCCCGAGAGCTCAACGGAGCATAGCTCCCGAGGGAGCAAACATGATTTCCCGATCAACTCGATGCAACCTCCAAAGTTTCATCCCACTATTCTATATTTTTCCTGGTAACGTAGCCTAGTCATATCTACGCTTCGATCGCTAGTCCCCCCGACCCACTGGGCGAACCTGCCTCAACGTCTGGCCAGTGCACATCCGTGCTCGTTGGTTCAACGTCAACACTTTTCCAGTACGTAAAGCATACAATATATTCCCACATCCCTCCTTTTTTTTACACCAATTAATTGAGCCTTTGCTCCAAATTTTATATAATTTTCGTCTCCCACGAGTATTCAAATCGTCCTTGTAGCTCAGCTTCTCTTCCTCGTGGGAGACCCCAAAGTTTATCCGCTCTGCCTACGGGCAGACCGGGTATAGGAGTCAAACGTACCTGTGTTACGGTCACGTGATGGAGACGTGGGCACTGCCTGGCTTGATAAAACTTCTGTAGCCCGGCCCGTCGTGAGCTGACCTTTTTGCGTTTGCAGAAAGCTAAGCCCGTCTCCCTGGCCCGTTCCGCTATTCTAACTTTTGCGGACGAGTCGCACAAAATTCTCGATCCACACTTTCCTTCCACAGGTACCTAAACTCCCCAGCCTGGCCCCCGCGACCTAAGCTGGTGGACTTCCCTTCCGGGTGCATCACCACCCCATAATCACGCCGCTCCCCGCCTCCACGGGGCGTGGCAGGCCGGTTCTTTAAAGTCTCTGACCTGGCTATGTTTATTGTGTTCTTCTCACCGTGTCAATTATTTTGTACTCGTGCGTTGTTGATCAAAATAAAACAGTTCATCATTTAAACGGTGTGCACTGTCTCTTGGCTTACGCCGATTGAGCACTTTACTGGGGGCACCTTGCTATGCATTGCGCAAAGTTCACTACTTGCAGTTTGAGCACTTTGGCATCTGACTGCAGTAATATATATACCTGCTATACATATGGGCAGCCTGTATTAGATTTATGGGTTACATATGGGCAGCCCATATTAGATTTGTGGGTTGAGTGTGAGCAACCCACATGAAACCCATAAATGAATATGGGCAGCCTATATGGGGGCAATGTGATGCCCGCGGACACAATGTGTATGGGCCCCATATGGTCAGCTCACATGAGGCCCGTAGATCAGCTTATATGGGTCCCCATGTGGGGGTCATATGGGCTTGCTGGCTGGGATACAATTAGAGTGAACATAAAACTATAAACTACGAACGTTTTCGGCCATAGGCTACTCAAGGTTTGATTGAATGGTTTATTTTGTTGCGCAATATCATAACAGCAAAATCATTAAATGGTGCAGCACGCTTAACGAACACAATTGAAACAAAGAAAGATAACAAATGTACACTGCATCGATGAAGTAAGTAAATCACAACGGGAAGCTGCGAAGTGACCATGACGGTCTTCGAGTCAAGCAGCCACCCTCAGCGAAGTCGGTGATAAACATTTAGTAAACATTACACTAAAATATCTGCACTAGCAACAAAGAGTCAAGACAGAAACAAACTTGCATCCATGATATGTCAAAATTACAAGTTCCAATATTAGGTGTTGATAGTCAACGATTGAAAGCTTAAAGTGTAGGCTATCGGTCCACATTAGTAAATTACAATGCAATCAACTTTAATATTCTGCAATTAGACAGTTTTTGTAAAGTTTTTTAAATGAATCAATTCAATTTATTTTACTTTGTCGGAAAACAACAGCAATGATAAAGTTACCAATAGTTTACGGGAATAAAACCAACAAAAGGAAACGGCGGCAAAACCAAAGAAGTTTAAAACGTGCATGCGATGTAAATTTAACGGATACGTCGATAAAAGTAAATTTAAGCACGGCCACCAAACCTAACAGTTAAAGATTTTTTTTTAATATCTAGTGGGATTGAGTTCCATATTTTTAATCCACTATACTTGATGCTTCGTTGAAGTTTTGTAGTAGCATACAGAGGAACAAAGTTGAGCGATTATGAACGTTTCATGTTTTTTTAAAGTAATTCGAAAAAGTACAAAGTAAAGAATTATGGTTAGGCTATATTTAAACATTAATTTAGTAATTTCTAGTTTGTAAATGTCTTTTATTTTTAGAACCTTTACCTGCTTGAAGTATGGTGTAAATCGAAACATTTTCATTATTCTGCAGCAAACTGAAAACCCATCTGCGAACTGAAATTCAAGCTGATTAGCATGCGTCAACTTTTTTATATTTAATCTTTCAAGTAGGCTACTACTGTTTGAGACCAAGTATCTGCTTAGCTTATTTCAGCAGTCACTGTCGTGCGTCTGCCACCACCGCCTAAAATTATTCAATTTTAATAGGCTGCTATTAGATGCTAATATGTTACAACGATTTAATATGTTACCAACGCAATACGCCCTTAATTAGCCGAACTACGTATAAGTATATTGTAGCCTACTTGTTCAAAAAACCTTTTGACTCTGTTACTTTGTTGTGTAGATTTGTTTGTCAAGAGCACGGTAGGCTACTTCAACAATGAAGCTGCAACACTCTCCAGCAGTTTGGTTGGAAATTCATTTGAAAATCGCCAAGAAACTCCATCCCTCTCCGATACCGAAGTCACCCGCATTGCCATCAAAACCATTTTCATATCTTCTTCACCAGTGGCGGCTGGTGAGTCCTAGAAATGGGGTCGCCCGTCCGCGTGTCCGCCGAAGGCAAATAGAACAGCGGGAGGGGGGTCTCCTTCAGAAAATTGCACTTGATTTAGCGCATTCTGAGCATATTTTAGCTCTAAATTGTGATAAAAGTTTAATGTAAAACTTGGCTTATAAGTTTTGCAAATGTGTAATATTTTGAAGGGGACGATCAACAAACATATGTGAATAACACGTTCTTAATGATTAAAAGAGAAAACGGTTGTTTTTTTTCATTACCTACTCGACAAAAAAATTCTCCCGTGGCCTATGTCACTTTACATTTTGGATGTAGACAGAGATGTACGTATACGTCTCAAATTCTACGCTGCATACTTGCGGCGTACACTTTTTGTTTACGCTAACGCTTGCGGCCACATTTTTTTGGATATTTTGTGCTTGAGGCTACGCCGTAAAGTTTTCGCGGTTTTTTAGCGCATAGCGTTAACGCATACTTTTTAATGTATTTTTTTTCGCTACAACACGCCAATACCTTTCAGCGCTGCAGTAGAAAGAATGTTTTCAATGGACAAAAACATATTGGAACCAAAACACAGCAAAATGTCAGATGAACACTTTCAGATGCTTGTGTTTCTTCGTGGAAATTCAAAATAAAACTTGTTTGTTTCGAGCGGTTTATACCGTGTGAATATTTGGCACCTAGCAAACAAAATGAGTTTGCGCTAGTGTATGCGCTGACGCCACCAACATTTTTTACAAGTTACGTTGACGCATACGGCGTATGGTTTTTCGAACGTTTGCGTTTACGCTGACGGCGTCAATATTTTTTGTATGCGCGTACATCACTGGATGTAGATACGTTGCTTGTTGCATGACATAATAAATTTAAGCAGTTTTTTCCAAGGATGGGAAGTAGACCTATCCTAAAAAGTATCAGTTTTTCTAGTGCCTCCGTATTTGGGTTCTTCTTTAACTTCTTCTTCTATCGAGTCTTCTAAAGTTCGTTGATACACCACAGATTGAAACATTCTTTCGCAACGGAGTTATACACTGACAGGTCCCACCTACTACACCGGGTGGCAAGCCGAGGGCAAACAAGAAGGTGGTCCGCTGTTTGGGGCTTGGTGCCACATGCAACTGGGCCCGTGTCGTAGCCCCACTCCACCATTGCAGACTTAGCGCGTCCAACACCGGTTCGGAGTCGGTGTAATGTTTTCCACTTTGCCCAAAGAGCGTTTGCTCCTGGGGGGAGGGACTCTGATGGTGGGACCTTCATTTCAGTGTATGATGGGTCATTTTCGAATTGTTGTTTCCATTGCTTAAGTCTTGTTTCTTCTTTTGTTGAGGTTAGTGACTGAACGTGTGTTAGGAAGCTTTTTCTTGATTTCAACCGGGTTTTTGATATTTCTTTTTTTTGTATTGATTGTAAGATTCAGTTGTCCCTGCATGGCTTCATCAACTGTCAGACCTCCAGTTGCTTTAGGTATGTGGATGCAACTGATTCTTTCAACTAATTCATCTATTTTAAACTTAGGTTTGGTGGCCGTGCTTAAATTTACTTTCATTGACGTATCCTTTAAATTTACATCGCATGCACGTTTTAAACTTCTTTGGTTTTGCCGCCGTTTCCTTTTGTTGGTTTTATTCCCGTAAACTATTAGTCACTTTATCATTGCTGTTGTTTTCCGACAAAGAAAAATAAATTGAATTGAATTGAAAAGTGTAACGTGTTCTGACCACAACCCTCCAGCAACTATTTTTATTGCTTTGTTTTGCAACTTTCGTAGTTTCTCAATATATGATTTGTATGTAGAGCCCCAAATGACTATTCCATATTGAGCGAATAATATAACTGCAGTCTAGCATTGAGAGGAAGAAAGTGTTTAAGTTTCGACAAAATACCTACAGATCTAGCAAGTTTAGATCAAAGAGCATCAATGTGAGGTTCGAATGAGAGCTGTTTATCAATTATTATTCCAAGATACTTAGCGTGGTCGACGGTTTCTAGCTCAACAGCCTTATAGAAAACATGGAACTCATCAAATTTGTTGTAGCCTTTTTTAGGAGGAATTACTAATAGATTGGATTTAGAAGCATTAATGGTCAATTTGTTGGCATTAATCCAACCTTCTACAGCAGCTAATTCAGCATTAAATTTAGTTTGCAATAAATTTAAGTTATCAACTTTAACTATGAGACATGCATCGTCCGCAAACAACCTTGGCATTGTCGACATGCTGTTTGGTAGGTCATTTATGTAAATTAAAAACAAGAATGGACCTAGAGTTGAACCTTGAGGAACACCATAGGCTACTGAATAGATTGCTGTGTGGAAGTATCTTGATCAATCGCAACATATTGTTTACGGCCATTCAAGTAAGACTAGAGAAGACCATTCGCAACTCCACGGCACCATAATGGTCAAGCTTCCGCAAGAGCCGTTTATGGCATACAGCAGGGATGGCCAAATAATTTTGGCCATGATCCACTACCGCTAAATTTGACAACTTAGAGATCCACAATGAGCTGAAGATGTGCATTTTTCCATTTGTACCATACAAAAAACATGCAATTATTTGTGTACATCTAAAACAAGGCGTGTGCTGTAATAAACAGGCCTGGTATTAGTGAGAAAAATGATGAGTGGGCTTTGATTTTACAATACTATCGAAACGTGGTTTCCTGCTAATTACAGCGATTCTTACAAGTTCATGAAGTTGAGTATTAGTAAGTCGTGTTCTATGGTTGTTTTTCACAAAATTCATTGCTGAAACAACAATTCACACAGGTAAGTGGAGCCAAAGCAAGTAAGTAGTCTTCTAGCTAGCCTAGCAGTAATTGGGTACCTTTCCAAGCTTACAGGTGATGACCAAAACACATTTGAGTCTAAAATAGAAATCTCATTTCCTTTGAGACTGCACAGCTCTATCTGTATTTGAGGCACCAGTAATGTATACTCAGCTGTAAGGTAGGTTTTCCAACTGCCATTAACATCAGTGGACAGTGGATGTGACACAAGGTCTATGACTGAACTGATTGCATAAAATTGTTGGCGATTCCTATACTATGAATCCCTGATAAAAGCCTTAAAAATATATATTATGTAGCGATCTGTTTCCGACGGCCCTCCCTAATATATATAATACATAAAAATATATATAGGCCTTATAGACTAAAACAAAAACAAAAATTTAAGCAAATTTTAAAATAAATACTTTGAAATTTTTTTCAAAGCCAACTTGAAAGATCCACAAAAAAAGTTGGAAAGATCCGGAACCGGATCGCGATCCGCCATTTGGCCATGCCTGGCATACAGTATCAAATCCTTTTTTTAAGTCGAGGAAGGCAAGTCCTGTGAAATCATTGTTCTTTATTTGTTCGTAAGTAGTGCTTATTATGTCAAGGGCAGCATGTGTAGTTGAGTGATTGGAACGAAATCCATATTGTGTGGAACTCATGACACGGTTCACAGAGAAAAGCAATCTTCGGAAGCGTGTGAGAACTCACTTCCACAAACTGTCGTTTTCATATCACTTTTTAATTTGTTCCTTTTCATTCCTCATTTGTTACAATTTACAATGAGTGCGTTTTGGCACCGTTTTTTTTTTACACAGGAGATTACCGAATGCGCACTACCAGTTTTAAACGTTTTTCCACATAAGAAGCTGACAAAACTACAGCAACTTCAGCCCCCCCCCCCATAAAGAAAAATAGCTCCCGCGCCACTGCTTCACCGTGTCCTGGCTCTTCAATAAACTTACAAAAAGAGTTTTACATCCTCTTTTTTTCTAAATCCTATAAATGAAGATGAAGCATTGAAACATCTCTAAATAATCTTTCTTGCTCAAAAAGCACTGGACTCCAATAAAATTTATCAAACTGTCCTCAGCTTCAAGATCAAGCGGTGCTGGTTCGACTCTCGGGGTGTGCGCTTCAGGAACGCACGTTAACCCTATTTGTAGCTATATGAGGACGCACCACTCTAGCAGTGAAATATTTCACAGAAGGAAATATGCTAGAAATATGAAATTTCTTGACTTTTAGTTTTTATTCTTTGCAAATTTTCTAAACCTACACTGGTCATTTTTCTATCTTCCTGCCCTTCCCAATAAGCATTTCGTCTCCGGTGGCTAGACATTTTCGTGCAATGCTAGATATATATAATTTAATGTAACCCTTTGCTCTTCAACGTTTTTTTGGAAGTTAACTGCTCAAGGGGGGGCGTTTTTGGATCAAATTCAATCAACTGTTACTTGTTATCCGCTGGTGCTATTTCAACAGAAGTTGCACTGGTGTGAAAACAAATCATTTGTCTATAAGTTTGAAAAGTCATTATTTTAAAAAGACCACACCGTAGACCACACCATACCACATACCATACCATACCATACCACCATACCACACCATAAAAAGACCGTAGACCACACCATCTGTAACTGCGCCATCTACCATGCGCCAAATGGTGTGCGTGGTCTGCGTGAATTGGATGACGAATCAATTCAATGGCTGCTCGACACCTGCCCAAACATCTAGACCGCGTCGCCGCCACTGCCCAAGGGTGGTAAAAGGCAGAGCCCCTCGACCCTTGAAGTGGCGAAGAACAAGGTTCAGACGAAGAAGAAGAAGATTTTAAAAATTTTATATGTTGAACTTGACATTTCAATTTTTGCAAAGGTACCCAAAAACGACAATTTTGATTTATTTTGCCGCTATTTAATTACCGTGCTAATCCGATTTCATGCAAAGTTCTGAAAAACAGAGAGCTCGATCGAAGGCACGAAGTGTGTGTGCGGTGTGCCGAATCATTGCTTCTTCTTCAACAGATTGATCATGTTTGATCAGTTGTGATCTCCCTTATGAACTGCCTCCATTTTGTTCTGTCTTTTGTTTTTATTAGTACTTCCGGCATGCTTTTTATTCCTGTAATTTGCTTGATATTGTCAAAATATTTCTTTTTTTGTCGTCCTTTTGTTCGTTTGCTTTGCACCATCCCAGTTAACATTGAATTTTCCAACGAGTTGCGTCTTGCAATGTGTTCGAAATATCTCAATTTTCTAAGGTTAATGTTGTTTATCAGACTCCATTTATCGTTTATTTGTTGGGAAACAAATTCATTTGTTTTTCTTTCCATCCAGCTGATACGTAATAGCCTTCTGTGACTCCACATTTCAAAACTTTTTAACTTTTTAATGTCACGTTTTTTGCATGTCCAAATTTCACATCCATATGTGGCAATTGGGAAAACGAGAGTTCGCAGCAATCTTAATTTGGTGTTTTTACCAATTGATCTCTGTTTCCACACCGTTGTAAGTGATGTCACAGCGGTTTTTGCCATAGCAATTCGCCTTCTAATTTCCGTGCTATCATCATAAGTGTCAGTTATGACACTGCCAAGATAGCAGAAGTTACTTACACTTTCAACAGCATTGCCACCAATGTATAAGTTTGGACAAATTTCATCTTTTTTACTTATGGCCATCACTTTTGTTTTTGTGGGATGTAATTGCAAACCATATTCTTCACTTCTCGACTTGATCCTATTCAAAAGTTCTTGCAGTTCCGTTACACTTCCACCGACTAACACTATGTCGTCAGCATATCGAAAGTTGGTTACCACTTTTCCTCCAATTTTCACACAGCCATCAAAATTCTCCAAAACTTTTCTCATTATGTGTTCAGTATAAAGATTGAAAAGATATGGTGACAATATGCATCCTTGTCTGACACCTTTTCCAATAGAAAACCACTCGGTGAGGCCACTTCCAGTTCTTACTGCTGCTTTTTGAGCAGTATACAGGCTTCGGATTAAATTGATCAGATGTGTAGGATAGCCATAACCTTTCAGAATTGTTCACAATTGTTGGTGCTTCACTGAATCAAAAGCCTTTCGATAGTCTAGAAAACATAAATGAGTTGAAAGGTTACGTTCTCTTCGTTTCTCTATCAGCATTTTAAGATTGAATATTGCGTCTTTTGTTCCTTTGCGGGGTCTATAACCAGCCTGTTCAG
This sequence comes from Aplidium turbinatum, assembly GCF_918807975.1. Taxonomy (NCBI): domain Eukaryota; kingdom Metazoa; phylum Chordata; class Ascidiacea; order Aplousobranchia; family Polyclinidae; genus Aplidium; species Aplidium turbinatum. Next base: position 838,112 of record NC_137488.1, read on the forward strand.
GAGCTAATTCGTGTTCAATTTTGTTTTCTAGTCTTTTTTTTACTATTGTTAACATTACCTTGCTGGCATGACTAATTAAAGCAGTTGTTCGGTGGTTGTTGCATTCCGTTATATCGCCCTTTTTTGGTAACGGGACAAATATTGAATTTACCCAATCATCTGGCCAAATTTTGGTTTCCCATATTCTGATACAAAGTTTATGAATTGTTCTCACTGCATTTTCTCCAATATATTTCAATAGTTCGATGGGTATATCATCAGATCCGGGACTTTTTTTGTTTTTAATAGTGTTTAAAGCATTTTCTACTTCACTCAGCAGTGGATGTGGTTCTGTATCATTTTCATCTTTGCATTGTGTAATTGGATTTGTTTGTACATTATCGATAGGATCTTTTTCTTTGTATAATTCTTCGCAATATTCTTTCCATCTCTTTTTTACCTCCTCTTTCTGCCACAAAACTTCACCATCTTTACTTTTTATGTTGTCTAGCTTTGGTTTGAACTTATTGGTTATGCTTTTTACCGCTTGGTATAAATCACGACATGAGTTATTTGATGCGTGTTTTTCGATTTTACAACATTGTTGTTCTATATTGTCTCGTTTGTCTTTTCTCATGGCCTTTTGTACCTCTCTATTGAGCTGAGCGTAGCCTACTCTTGTTTGGCCTCTTCTGAATGGGAAATTTTTGCTTTCAAATTTTTTCCGTTGTTTTATTTTCGTTAATGTCTCTTCTTTAATCCAGTTGTTTCGTTTCCTGTTTTTCATTGGTAATGTGCTCTTAGCTGATTTTAAAATTGCTTCCTTTGTGTTATTCCAAAGCTCCTGAGGTGATGATTCTCCGTCTATACCTAATAACATCTCAAATTTGTTACTTGTTTCAATGGAATAATCTTCTGTCATATTGTCGTAGTCGAATAGAAGTGGGGGCAAAGAGTGTGTCATCTTTTGTAGCCGAAGCTTTAATGTTGCTTTTAGCAGTTGGTGGTCGGTACCACAGTCAGCTCCCGGATAGGTTTTTACTTTTTTAATGCTGCTTCTCCATTTTTGTGAGATCATGATATAATCAATTTGATTTCGTGTTTTTTCATCAGGTGATGTCCAGGTATACAGTCGACGAGGATGCTGTGCAAATCATTGCATTGGTAAAGATTTACGACTTGCGAGCAAATCTTATTGTAAGCTACTCACTGATTCTAAAATAGTTACAATCAGAATAATATTGTTACACGAATTTGAAAAAAAACAAAACTGCGTTTGTTTTCTTACATTTTTGTCCTAAACTAATGCATTTCCAAACTCATGGCTAGCTTCTAGTTTTATGGAACCAAATTTCTCATAAATAACAGCTTAGCCTGCTTGCATAGCTGTTTACATTTTTGTTTGTGTATTTTAGGTCTACAATTGAGTTTGTAGTATGAATATTTTTAGTAGAGAGAAGACAATTGAACAAGTTGTTGAAATTATCTGAAATTTCTAAGTTCAAATTAGGCACTTTTGGAATTGTAGATTTGTGTCAAGTCGCATCACAAATATCATGCAGGCTACATCATTAGTCATTTTGCTCAAGGGTGTTTATAAACATGACTCATAAACTACATCCACAAACAATACAGCATTTACATCAACAAAGCTAAGTTTGAAGCTCACTTTTTATTGAAGATTGTGTCAATCAATTTGAAAATACATTTTCAGTCCGCCAGCGTCGAAACAATGCAACAGCGAATTGAGGAACATGCGTAAACAAAGGAAATGTGAAATAACCCACAGTCAGCAAATCTACATAAATTTAACGTTTACAAATGTTGAATCAATGTAAAAGGACTGGATTTCTGACTGTGTCCTTATTGTTTGAAACACAAAAAACAGGCGTAAAGACGACAACATCAGCAAGGCAGCGATTATGTTTCTGGCCAAAAAATAATTAACTTTTGACTTCAAAGATAAAAATGATTATAACGAAGCTTCAAAGTTTGTCGTAAAAAATATTGCAGAGATACAATAAACATAATCATTTTGTGCCAGATTGTGAAAAGACTTCCTAGATTCTTTCCAAACATTTGCAGGATTGCAAATTATTTTCTATAACTTTATATTGCCAAAAAATGGCTTCTTTGTTGAAACAACGTGGTTACAATTCTATAAAAAATTCTTAGGCCTACTACATTGAAGTAATGAAATCTTTTTGTGATTTTGCTGATGACGTTTCACAATATCCGAGAAGTAAAAAATAATAATGATGAATTATTTTACAAAACCGTGGTTTGCAAGCGCTTCACAAAAAATTGTTGGGGGAAAATTTACTATTAGACGTAAAACGTTTGTAAAAGAAAATTGTCGGTTTACGTATTTATAATGTTTATTGCGCTGTTCGAATTATAAACTGCCTGTATTGTCTACCTTTGTGGTTGCTGACCAGCTTAGAGCAGCATGCAAACTACGCGTTTATGGTATTTGCATCGTGTTATGATTCTCGAAAATTTCCCACAAGGTCTTTATTTTTATCGTGATATTTTTGTGCCTTTTGTGTCCTAAACTTGAAGTCATTGTGCAGCACAATCCACATCGGATTTTAGACTCAGTGTTCATTGAAAATCTTTTGTGTGGTGCATCATTTCAAGTAGTGTCTTCCCCTAAGCTGTTACACAAACCGCCCAGAACCAGGTTGATTATTATGTATCTTACAGCCGTTGAGAGCCCGTTATTGTATGTGTGGAATTATTACTGTAGATGTCTGACTAAATTTATGCCAAAGTCGAGCAAATTCTGCTTTCGGGATCCTTGCCGTTATTTATGGTATTTTTTGTTGATAAGTTTAGGCAGCATTTTTCAAAGATAAATGAAGACATCGGTATTGTTCGTCACTTACATTTAGTTTTCTCAGCATTGTTTATTCATTCTTTGACCCATTAGTTTATCCCACTTTTGGTATAATCGGATCGTTTATAAATGGCGGGTCTTCACAATAGCCGGCCTTTTATACATTGGCGCAACGTATTCAGATGTTGAATTAATGATGAAAAAAGCTGATTTGTTGTTTGTCTTATGTGACGCCTAACTTTATGCCTCTTCTACATTACAAAATATTTAGTAATGTAGATGAGGCATTATCATCTTTATTTTGCGCTCTTTGGAACAACACACAGTGCACTGTGAAACAAAAATGCAGGACATAACAACAAGTAGGCGACATAAAGCAGGGATGGGACGCCATCGAGTTAGCTGCTACGTGTAAATGGAGCCTATCTCATAATTTTGAGTGTATCTCACAATTACTGTTTGCAAAAACGCTATTTCTCCGGCTTCTCCCAAAAGCATTTGCAGTGATACATTTCCTCAATTGCAAGTTTTGTCATTGAGAGCATTTCCATAGAACGTTTATTTCGAAACCAGGTTTTCGTGCATTTACCCAAGAGAAGATTTCTTATTGTAACGTTTTTTATTCGTCAATGAATATTAAAGATTCGATCAATCAATCAATTGCCCCAATCATAGCCGTAGGAGAGTAAAACATTTTGGGGTGGCGAACAAAATTTGCCCAAATTTTCCAAATCTTTCAAAAAACACAGGCAGTAAAACAAGGCTGAATTAACTTTAAACTAAATAAACTATCAAATTGAAATAATTTTCTTGCGGCGCAAAAATCGGTAGCCTATATAGGCCTAACTGGATTAAACAATAATTTAAACTGAGAATTCAACAATAACTGGACAGCAGTGGATAAAGTAAATATCCATGTCGTCAGAGCATTTCAAAATCTCTAGTTACAACCAGATTACAACTTTTATACAAATTTGAAAAAAAACTGCATTTGTTGTTTTATATCTTTGCCCTCAACTAATGCTTCCGAAACTCATAAGCTAGCTTTAGTTTCATGGGACCTAATTTCTCACAAGTATCACCTCATTCGAAAAGTTGTTTACATCTTCGTTTGTGAATTCTACGCTGTTTTATAAAGAAGCATTCCTTGATTTTAGTAATTTAATATCTGTCGCACTGCTCTGCTTGCTTGACAAAGATTTGTTGAACAAGAAAATAAAAGATTTAAAAATTCCGTAGCGACTACAGCAGCTTCTATCAAGTATCAATCATCATCATCATCATCATTAAGTTCCTTCCTCTCGTCGAGGGTTGGAGGCAATGAGACGCCAAGTTTCTCTGTTGTAAGATTTTTCTACTGCAGTTTTGTAGTTAAGTCCTGACCAGTCTTCAATATCATTAGTCCAAATTCTTGGTGGTCTGCCCCTATTTCATTTGCCGTTCATTTTTCCTTCTAGTAGTTGTCTTTGAATAGAATTATTGCGAATCATGTGGCCAAAATATTTCAATTTTCTTGATTTAATTGTTTGTAGAACTTCCATGTTGTTTTGTATTCTGGATAGTACATCTTTGTTTGTGATTTTATCCTTCCATGAAATTTTAAGCATTCTTCTATAAATCCACATTTCAAATCCATCAAGTCGTTTAACCATCTGTGATGACAGTGTCCATGTTTCTGCATTGTACAGTAACGTAGTCCATACATAGCATTTCGCAATACGTTTTCGAATGTTGATGTTAATTTTGCGTGTTGATGTCTTTTTCATTTTTACGATGTTGTTTCTTGCTATTTCTATTCGTCTCAATATTTCCGTATCGCATCTGCCATTTTCAGTTATTGTGTGTCCCAGATAGGTAAAGCTTTTGACTTGCTCGACCAGCATTCGTCAATAGTAATATTTAAACTTGGTACATTTTCTTTTCTTGTAATAATCATCGTTTTCGTCTTGTTTGTGTTGATTTTCATGTTATATTCCTTTCCAATATTGTTCACTTTTTCTATTATTGTTTGGAGAGCTTCTGCTAATTCCGCCAATAAAACAGTATCGTCTGCATACCGTAGGTTGGATATATTCATACCTCCTATGCTGATACCCTCCATTCCATCAATCTGTCTGAAAATAAATAGAACATAGAATACATTTTTAGCAGCTGACGCTTGTATCTGTGAGAAATTCTAATACACAATGATTTATGTGGCATCAACTTCTGCGTGCTGAATGCCAGTGAGATTGTTGATGGTGCTCCATGCTTTGCGCTTGAGTGTGCGAAGTTGATGGTTTGGACGCTTCGTCCCGTCGCTTAAGCTTCTTTGCATTGAACTGCTCGTGAAATTAGTGACGGCGAGACTGCTGGTAACCACCAGGTGTGGCAATCAAGTAAAAGGGAGAGAGACTCTCACAGTCGAAGTCCAGCTCGATGAGTAGCTGTTTTGACAAGGGCATGTAATTGTGGCTTTATTCCAGATATTGTGGCGCTAAAAAACTTCCGATAAACCGCATCCAAGTTGCTCGTGTCAGATGGCATAACTTAGCAATAGACTCGTTGGTCAAGAATTAGCTATACGGATTCTAATCAACTTTTTTGAAGTTCCATCACTTCACCGGTACACTTGGGACCGATGCTATAAGTTTCGAGGGGCAATGCGGGACGGCTGGTGCTGGGACTGCGGAACTTCTGAAACACATATATCTGTGTTGAAGAGAGTTGGCACTCACAAAAATCAAATTAGGATTTGTCTCTGCTTTCCAGCGATCGAAGAAAACTGGCTAGCTTCTCTAGGTTCAAGACGGTTTATAGTGGCGGAAGTTCTCCATCACACTCTGTCCACGCATCAGTTTATCTGCCTTCTCCTTACTTCTATTTGTAGCTTCCTGTCTAACTTCTAAACCTGTGGTTGTTTGTTCACGTATGAAGTGTGCGACTTAGAAACTTTTTTTTGGCCCTTGGTTGACTGTCATTTTAGTTTTCACAAAAATGCAAAAAATGGGAACACTGCAAATAAAAATATATGATGATGTGATTTGTCCAGCATTATTGGGATTACAGCACATTCTCCCATTGGAACCATGTTTACATTGTTTAGGTATAAACATCAATTAAGTTATAGCAAGCGTGCGTATATCCAGATGCTTGGATGAAGACTTCCATTTCAACAAATAAAAATGTATTAGTAGCCCACTAGTAGTCATTTGTTTTAAAGTATTCAAGAGGAATAAAAGAACATTTCTTCGACGGAATGAGAAGTGTTCAATGATGCGTGGAATGAGAAGTGTTCGATGATGCGTGGAATGAGAAGTGTTCAATGATGCGTGGAATGAGAAGTGTTCGATGATGCGTGGAATGAGAAGTGTTCGATGATGCGTGGAATGAGAAGTGTTCGATGATGCGTGGAATGAGAAGTGTTCAATGATGCGTGGAATGAGAAGTGTTCGATGATGCGTGGAACGCTTGGTTGAGGTTATTCCACTGAGCATGCGTGCTGAACGAATCCGAAGCTCATTGAGTTGACAGTCTCCCATTCGTCCTCAGCCGGATCGTAGCTTTCTATGTACTGGCATGAGGTCAGCTTTCCCCAACTATGTAGAAAATAAAAAGTATAGTGAGAACGACCGATAGTGAGCAGGCTAATATTTGTTGAAGCTATGCTATGATGCTTTCATTGTCAAACCGATCTCAAAATACAAAGTAGGCCTAATTATAAGCCAGAGATGTCAACCAGTGAGACGCGCACTACCAGTAATACGCAAAGTACTTCCAGGTAGAAAGCACTTTTTGTTTTTCATTACAAAAAACACGAGGCTCTGCACAACTTTGACTCTCTTTTGAACAGCTTGATCAGCTGTGACCTCCCTTGGACTAATTCCATTTTATTGTTTTTATGACTTGTACCGCGCTTGTACTAGCGCTGAGTTATAAAAAACTCCAATTTTCTCAACACGCCGGCAGCCGGCTTTACATAGGCCTGCTTAGTTGTTTGAATCTTTTTGTGAAGGTTTTAGTTTCAATTCATGGTGGATTGTTCGCGAAAAAACAAGAGTTACCATTATGTTTAATTGAAGGATGAGCTTCTTGTATTTGCAGAGAATGTATTTGAACACTTCTTCTTTTATTGTAATAGGCTACTTGATTCCAAGCATTGACTGCCTCTGGTATAAAAAGTTTCTAGAATTGTCGGTCTTTTGCTTTGTGTATTAGGTGTATGTTGATGTCGGTTATGTCGTTTGTTGGTAGGCTAAGTGAAAAAACACTACAAATTGTAGTGTTTTTTTGTAGTGTAGTGTAGTACAAAACACTACATTGTAGTGTAGTATTTTGTAGTCTACAATACTTAAAATCATCTAATAGGTCAGGATTTGTTATCAGGTTAGCTTTCCGTAACGCCACTGAACAACGCTGAAACCTAATGTACCCGACTTGCCAATAGAACTTTGGATGTTTAACCTAGCCTACTTTTAAAGACGCTGATAAACAGGTAAGGAATTTTAAAACTCCAGTCCTTGAAAATACAGCGACAAATTCGTTTCAGAGAGAAGTCCATCGTGCTCCAGTGGTTAATAGTGAGATGACTTCCCCTCCACATGAAAAGTATTGTGTCTTTAAGCATCAAAAATCCATAAAAACGTTATCCATCAGACTTGCTTGTTATTTGTTACCATTGGGAGCGGGGGAGGGGGATGTAAGAAGTTTATACACCATTTTGCCTCAGATTACCCAGTTAGTTGATGGAGGGTGATAGAAGTAGTAAATGGTACCTTCCCTAAGAATACAAGTGGTTACTTTCCTGATACATTATAAAGTTAACGTTACCAAGTCATAGCTACACAATAATTTCCCGCCAGGTTTATACTTGTTTGTTTGCTTGGAGTGATTGTAAAAGAGTTTTAAAAATATTTAAGCAATAAAATCGAATAATCGTATACTTACCCCCCAATAAAAAATATTTTCCCACCCAGCGCGCATGCGCACCCTTGCGATCGATTTGTATTGAGCTCTCTTCCTTTGTACCAGAAGCGATCCCGGATGTTATAACAATCCATTGTATACTGGACAACCGTTGACTTGCTGCCTTTGACTGAATGGAAAAAGATGACATTTATTGCGTCACAGTAATCAGAATATCCAACGCCACGTACATGTTGAGGTGTGAAGACACGTGGAACAAAGAGCTTCCGCATGCCTTCCGCCTATTCCAATACAAGTTTGGAAAGGGATGGGAGCAACTGCAACGAAATGGCTAACCGATGTTTTCCAGACGATGATGAAGACAGAGAACATGCCAGATGAGTAGAGAAGTAGCACTTTGATTCTAATTTTCAAAATGAGTGGACAGATAGGCTACAAGAGTGTGGCAATAATCATGGCATCAAGCTCACTTAGCATACATTGTAGTTGTGGGAGAGAATATTAGATAAAGACTCAGAGAAAAAAACTCATTTCACAACAGCAGTTTGGTTTCATGCCGGGAAGGAGCAAGTCAGATGCAATATTTGCGTTACGTCAGCTGATGGAGAAATACAGAGAAGGACAAGAAGATCTGCATTGCGTGTTTATTGACCTAGAAAAGACATGATCGGATGACAAGACAGGAGATGACTTAGAATGAAAAAGTAGGTAAGTAGCACAATGTCCGTCTGATTCAAGACACGTACCACGAAAGTAGGACGCGAGTGAAGTGTGGGATAAGAATCACTCAGAAATTTGAAGCAACAGTCGGGTTGCATCAAGGATCTGCAGTTTCTGCACTTAGCCCGTTCCTCTTTTCTGTTTTAGAGATTGGTTAACAGGAAACAACCAGAGAGAAGCACGTGTGATATGCTGTTTGCAGACGATGTTGTGTTGTGTGCAAAGACAAGAAAGTGACACAAAGGTGCCTGAAAAGCTGTAGGGAAAACTTTGTAAAACAATGGTAAAACCAGCAATGTTGTATGGGATGTAGGCGGTAGCCCTGACGAAAACACAAGGAAACTGCAAGTGGCAGAAATGAAAATGTTGTGATTGTCTCTGGGGTTGACAAAGGAGGACAAAGTAAGAAATGAAATCATCAGAGAATGAATGCAAGTCGGAGAGCTGGAAGGTAAGCTGAGAGAAACACGCCTTGAATGATTGGATTACGTCGTAATGAGAGATGAAATTATGTCGAAAGAAGAATGGGACAATTGGAAGTTGGTAAAATAAAGCGAGGAAGGGCGAAAAGAAGATGAAGAGATTGTGTGACGAAATATATGGAAATAGTGGGAGTGAAAGAGGAAGATGCTGCTGACAGAATGCTTTGGAGGACTGTAATCTGCACCGGTGACCCACTTGAAGTGAGAATAAAGCCAGAAGAAGAAGAAAGATGTAAAGTGTTTTGGTTGTTGCAGCAGATGCAATCTGACCTTGAAACAAGGTTGTGTCGTTCGGAATTAAAAATTAAATCTAATGCTGATGTCAATTTACGTTTATTGGAAACAGTTAAATTAAGTCGTTGCCAGACTAATCATTTTTGAGTAAAACTACAAGGCAAGAGTCATAGATTAAAATAACAACGACAGTAGGAACTAAAGTTTCTTTCTGTAAGCTTTGTATTTTATACCGTAGGAGAAAAACTTGTTATCAGTGAGAAATATCCTTGATTGTAAATCTTTACAGTGCTTTCTTTACCAAGAAAAATCGTTTAAGAATTTTTTACGCAATAAAACACAACAAAGTTAAATAATATTTAGTTTTATTATTTAATTTAATACCTGGTGAACAGCCTCATTCAATTTTCAGCAAAGTACGCATTGCAGATTTAAACAATTCTGCTATTTTAAGTTGTTGTTGATTGTTCTTATTATTCGGTGTAGGTGAGCGCAGCCCTGTTAAGCTTGTAAACCCCACACCACGATCCGTCAGGCATTGTATCGGCTGGAGAACATCTGCACGACGCCCGAAAGGACGCCCGTTCGACTCCAGAATATGCGGCTGTGTTTGCGCAAGACACTGAATGGCAAAATAAGGGGAGCAGCTGGCCAGCAGAGTTTGTCTCTTTGCTGTTTCCTGTTGTCTGTTGTGTCTGTGATCGCAGTGTGCTGTTGTATGTTGTTGCAATTGCGGAAAAATGAAACATAATTATTATATCACGATGGTCTAAGCTTATTAAACCATTCCATCTATTAGGCTTATCGCAGATGCTGCTGACGCAACCACCAACTTCTTCATAACGTTCGATTCAACTTTATGCTTTATGTTTTAAACAAATAGAAATCAAGGTTTTGTCTTCTCACCTGAAGTTCTTGATTTAGCAGTTCTCCCTGCGGACAAACAAGTGTCTTATAAATCAACTTAAAAAGAACTTGTATTAAAATAGAAAAGAATCCTCGAAAACAGTTGGAAAATTTTTACAAGTAGGCTAAATTCCCAGTTTTGTGTTTGCAAAGCAGACGTAAGATGATTGATTGAATCTTTATCCTCGGACTGGGATAGTTACCTTGCAGAGCTTAATCCTGGCAGTTTCGTATACTTGTAGAGGCTTTGAATGAGTAAAGCTTCTGATTATTAAAGTGTTGTTGGTGAGTTACTGTACTGTAAGCTACTTGCAATACAGTAATAGTAAAATTTAACTTTTTTTGTAAAGACATAACATTGCAAGATAAATTATGCAACCTTTATTGGTCCAGCATTGAAGCTGTAAAAAAGAAAGTCACAGATTGTGGTTGTACTTTATGTGGCCTATGTTTGGCATAAATTTGGTTAAAAAAAATTAAAATTTGGAACAAATCATACTTTGTTGGATATTTGAAAGTTGTTACTAACATCAAAATACTATACTCTGCAATTGATAGAAATTGTTTGTAATGCATAGTCGACTAGTCGTATAAATTGAATTTTGTTTATTTGTAGGGTTTTTACCTATTCTAGGTCCCCTAGTGTAGAGTTTTGGCTATCTGAAGCTGACTTTTGCTTATTGAGAGACTCTGAGTCTCTAGCTACAAAAAAGGATAATTTAGGCTTCTGTCTAGGGGTATGATTTCCTACAAAAATTAAACAAGTAAAATGGAATATTAAATGTATTTTATTATAAATCAATGGTTACAAGTTCGGAAAATTAAAAAATAGGTCTAACCGATTTATTTTATTGCGACCGGAGTCAGATGAGCGACATTCTCCAGTCGTGAATTTAACCTTCTGCCCTCCGTCGGAAAAAATCTCTGTTTTATATAATGTTATCAGCATCTTTCAATTTCCCGCTTATTTCATAATGTGGTGCCTTTTTATCAGTATTAGCTTATCGTGAGAATTATGAAACGAACCCGGTTACACAACTATATCGCTTCAAAAATACAAATGCCGTGAACTAACTCCGTGAGAGCGACATTTGTTAACAGGAAGTGTGACCTAAGTTCCTTGGGAACATTAGGTTTTGAATTTGCAGCGTTGAAATGCATTTTGCAATTTTGATAAGTTTCGGTTAAATGTTAAAATATAAATTTGTTGCTTAAAACAGGGTACAAATTAATTTGAACGATATGTTGTGAAAACTGTAAGAAGTTGTGTTCTCAATTTAATCTTTTGAACTCAAATGTTAATATTATTATGACAATTTGTAGCCTACGTGTTTTGATCAAATTTAGTTGCTAATCTCTAAAAGCCTCTACAGCAAGGGTATCAAACACCCAGCCCGCGATGCATTTTTAAACTTTGCAATAGCTAATAATTACCATGGACTCCGTTAGAGGGGGATAATTGCCCCCCATCAATTGGAGTGTGAGGTACGTTTGCTAATGCAAAATTACCCCCCCCCCCACTAATGTAGAGATAAAAATTTAATTTGTACTGTAGAATTCGCCTATAGTGACTTTGGCTATACTGACACTTCGCCTATAGTGACACCTGTTGCAAAGTCCCGTTTGCATACGCAACAGTTGAGTAGAATTCGGCTATAGTGACACTTCGGTTATGGTGACACTTTTTCCGCGGTTCCTTCAGGTGTCACTATAGGCGAATTCTACTGTAATAGTTTTTTTACTTTTGTGGTTTATTTTTATTGTTTTATTTTGTTGCACAACTTTTGAGTTTTTTGTTTGGAAACTCCGACTAGCAAGACAACGCCAAACTATGTATCCTGTCAAAAATGTACGCAGCACAATGCGTAAAGTATCACAATCATCACAATTCCTGTAGTATCGATCAAGGTGTTTCCATATTTTCAGTTGTTGCAAAAGTTAATGTATTTTAGCTTTTATTTTTACTTTTTCTGGGTTGAATGTAACCCTAGATGCTGAAACTTTTCCTTTCACTGTGGATGTTATGGCACAGGTTATTATGGCACAGTGTTGTATTCACGTAATAAATTAAGTTATAGATTAAAGCTTTGACCTTAACGTTTTTGACCTTTTAAATCTAACATTTTAGCGTGTGAAGTGCAAAATTTGGAGGACTTGAGACAAGGAAGAATACAGAGAGCGATTTTTTGCATACCTCTTCTACTCAAAATTGTCTCAAAACCTCAAAAAATGTGGCAAATGTTAAAGAGCTTTTGCTCGCGATTTCAGATTCGTTAAAATAATTTTTCGATTTTAAATCGTGCTGAAAGGCAAAAATCTTCGGCTCGAAACATGCCGCCTAACATGCTGTATAAGAAACTGAAGCTTTCAGTAATGCGAAAGGGGGTCTGGGGGGGCGACGTCCCAGAAATACATCTGATACGATAATCCGACAATTCCCCTGTCGATGTAAAAACATCGTTCCCACCCTGCTTAAGTTACCCTCCCACTTTCAGGAATTGTCCGCAGCCCCTGACAATTACAGTACATATTTTTCTATAGATTTAAAAAAATAAAACGCACTCTAAAATTGCTCAAAAAATCTGAAGACGCCCATCAAACTTCACACGACTTTTGCTGTCGCGCCAATGGATTGCGTGAGAAAAAGTCTTATTGTGACATCACAATCACATTGCCTATTCACTTATTGTGTGGTGATCGCAATGTTAACCTTGGTATTTGTTGAAGTCAGTTCTTCGAGTTTAGTTTTTTCCTCTCTTTTGAAAGTTGTTTGGAAGATTTTACTCTCCAGGTTCATCGTTCAACACTCAAGAGACCACCACCTATAAAGCAGCGGTTGAAATCAAGACGCCCCTTTGTGCCTGCCGCACAACAACTCCTTAAGAACGCAGAAGAACTTGGTTTAAGTGCGGCACACTGGACGAACCACATTCCACGCTCCGTGACTTCATACTCGACGCCGATCCCCGTCCACCAGGGATGTCCCTCGCAAGGCTTGCGTGGGTCAGGCTTAACCGCCTACGAACTGGCGTCGGCCGCTTTCGTTCGGACATGCACAAGTGGGGCCTGGCTCCTTCATCAGAATGCGAGTGTGGTGCCACGGAACAGACCGCAGACCATGTCATCCACCACTGCCTAACCCACCGGCCTCCACACGGTGCGCATGGTCTGAGAATCCTGGACGACGAGACTGCTGAGTGGCTGAAGATTTCCTGCCCTCCAATCTAGCCTGGAAAGATCGCTCATACGCCATCATCATCATCGTTTCGTTTGCGTTATTTTTTGTTTCACTTTTTCGTTTTGCATTTTTTGCGTTTGTGCAGTGTTTTTCCATCTCTCTGTTCGGTATCCGGACAACTTCCCCCCGGATAACTGCCCCCCGGACAACTGCCCCCCGAACAGCTTGCATTGCAACCATTGTAGAAGACTATGGAAATCGCAATGTACTTGGCTTTTTAAGAGGAATCGCTCATAGTTTACATTTCTAGTGGTGATGTTTATACAAAGTGTTTCAAAAAATTTGACACCATTGTGCAGTCTTGTAACTTTGCCAATTATCGTTTATACACGATCTCAAATTTTAACATTATGTACAGATAGGCCTACAACATAAAATTTTATCTTTTAATTTTCAGGCGTTTTTCTTTTTATATGTAGAAATGCCATACAATGGCGTAGAAAAAGCATTTTGTGTACTGGAGTATGCTAGAACACAGTGGAGTAAGACTGCAGCGTGCATTTGCGCAACGATTTGGAAGAAAAGGGCCTGATGGAAAGCAGATTTGGACATGGCATAAAAAGTTCGAACAACTTTGCTTGTGCAGAGTAAAAGGATTGGGACGGAAGTCAACGCCAGTAGAAAATTTAGATAAGATTCTCAGAAAACTTGTGAACAGTCTATAAGAAGAAAGAGTTTTGAAGTTCAAATTCCTGAAAGAACAGTTTGGCGTGTTCTGAGGAAATGATTGCACATGAGCAGGGCCCACAAGAGGGGGGACAACCGGTGCATTGCACCGGGGCCCGGTGAGTTCAAGGGGGCCCGACAAAATGTCTAAATTCACGCGATAAAAAATTGATTTCAACGATTTTGCATAAAATATTGTTTTTATATTAGTTCCGTATGTCGAATGGGGCCCCCTTATGGGTAGCCTAGGCCCTAGGCTATGCTCTTTTTTTAAATTACAGAATTTTCAATTTTTTGAGTTTAGGGGGGCCCGACAAAATGTTTAAGTTTGCGTGCTCAGGTCGATTTTGCATAAAATATTGTTTTTTATATGCATATTAGTTTTGTATTTTGAATGGGCCCCCTCATGGGTATGCCCTTTTTTAGAACAACAATATGTTCATTTTTTTTGCGTTCAAGGGGCCAATAAAATGTTTAAATTTGCGTATTAAGGTCAATTTTGCAAAAAAATTTTTTAATGTTTTGAAGTTGGTATTTCTTACATGAAGTTGGTATTTCTTATATTGAAGTTGGTATTTCTTAATGTCATGAACAATAGCAATGCATTCATCCTAAGTTTGCTGCCCTAGTCTCTGCAGATTTCAAGGTCAGAAATGGTATTGTATATTAATGTAACGCTGTAAGCACACATATGCAATGCTATGTCAGCCATGTCGAATAGTATTGCAATTTTTATCTTCAAAATGGCTGATTTTACCCACTTGTTGCCATTGTTACAATCAGGTGTTGCCAGAGTTAGGAAGGGTTAAAGTTAGGAAAGATTAGGGTTTTGATCTTTGCCCAGGACTTAAAAAATATCCAAAATACAAGTTTTTGTTTTCAACAGCTATAAACTTTTCCTCAAATTAGGGCAGAATTCCATATCGGACAACGCTATTGAGGCTATATTTACACAATGTAGTGTTTTAGCATTTTACAGCATTTTATTTTTGTGTATAACTAGTGTGTATCTGTGAATTTAAAGTTATATTTACAATAGTGCATTGTTTGTGAAATTATGCAGTGTTAATACTTTAACCTAATTTATCCTTTGTAAGAACACGCACCGCAAATTTTGCTTGTGATTGGTGAGATATCACGCGACATGCCGCGCTGGGGGGCCCGGCAGCAACATCTGCACCGGGGCCGGGCAGGGCTCTTGGAGGCCCTGCACATGAGACCCTACAAGCTGCAACTCGTCCAAGCGTTAAAAGCACACAACAAGGTAAAACGTAAACAGTTGTGTATTGAGATGCAACAAAAACTGGAAAAAGATCAGTTTCATGTTAAACTGGTTTTCAGTGATGAGGCCACTTTTCACACAAGTATAGTAAAGTGAACAGGCACAATGTTTGTTTGATAATTTGATATGAAATTTAATATGTTTACCCTTGTACATGTCAAGTTTCATTGGCTTGGAGTAAATACTTTTTGATACATTTAAGTCTCAAATGATGTCAAATTTTTTGAAACACCCTGTATATCTTTCTCTTGCAAAGAAGAATCATACTGTTAGCGCTAGTTAAGAAAAAACTTTACCGCACTTTGATGGAAAAAATGTCTGGGGGGTAATTGTCCTGGGGGCAATTGTCCGGGGGCAGTTGTCCGGGGGGCAATTGCCCTAGATCCCTCTGTTCTTACTACTTCTTTGCGATCTATCGTTCTTGGTGTGTTTTACTACCTTTTTTGTTGCATTTTTTAACTTATTTTGTTTATTGACTTCTTATTGTGTATTGCGACCCTCGGATTAATTTACATGCATTCATTTGGCTCTCAGAGCAATTTGAGTTTGAGGCCCTTGTTTTTCAGTATGTTTCACCCTTGGTTTGGATCATCAGGAGGTGCTTATTCAAATGGAATGGAATAAAACAAAATAATTAGAGTGGATGCTATTTGAATAAAGACTTTTAATGATCCCAAACAAGGGTGAAACAGGCTGTAGAGGTTTTAGGTAATATGTAACTTGACTTGGATTTCTGAGAAAATGTTGGAGAGTCTGGGGGGTGAAGCCCCCCAGCAACTAGGTTAATCACAGTAAAAATTGCTTCCTCCCACAAGAAATCTGTTTAGATAAGTCCGGAAACGTGGCTATGAGGTTATTATTCCAAAATCTCAAGGTCCACCATCAACACCCAGAAGGTCCGGATTCGGACCGCGGTCCGCCAGTTGAGTAGCCTATGAAAGAGGTTATCACAAATGTTCCTTAAGCGGTTATACGAGATCATTATTACTAATGTTAGTTCATCACATTCTACATTATTTTTCCTTCGGGGGAAGAGCAACAGTAAAAGCTAAAATCTTTGAAAACTCATTAAAGTTTAAAAATACTTTCCTTTCAAAAAATTACCCCATTAGCCTACGTACCGATGTCGTATATAACTCCGTTGCTATGCACTGTCGCGAACCCATTCTTGTTTGGAGTCTCAGTGACGTCATGAGTTTCTTTCGTCACTGGATCGTAACTCTCCATGATCATATTTGCTCCTCCGATGCTGTACAACACTCCTGAGGAAGCATTAATTTTTACGTTGCGTTACATCCAATTTCATTGAATCGACGAACACCGTTGAACGCCAGTAGGTTCAATTTAGCACGAAACATGCCTTGGCGTCTGTAATTTTGGAAAAAAAGATTTGTGGGACGCCTGGTTTAAAATAAATTTAGAATTTCAATTCGACTCATTGTGAAATACAAGGTATGGTTGTTTGGTTTTGGATCTACATTTTCGGACTAACAAAGTCTTTGATGGGTTATTCCTGATAGGCTCGTATAAGTAGGCTACTATTTAGGTTTCATGGCCTCTTTTTGAAAATCTAAGGAGAGAAAAAAAGCCAAACACCAAACACCGCAGCCTATGCCTTCACAACAAACCTTGTTATGAAAATTTTAACTATAAGTTTTAATTACGAGATCGGAAAACTTAAAGAAAATTAACGTAAATTAAAGAAAAAAAAACACATTTTATTATATAGTGTAAAGACAAGTTGGCCACTGCTATGGAGCTTTGGTCCAGAAATTCTCTTGCCAAAATGAGACAAAACAAGTCCATTTGAAGTTGTTACAGCCTACATATTTATTTTCTAACCATACTCTGTTGACTAACCGAGTAGCCTACCGCAGGGCTTCCCAAACTTTTTTGCTTGCGACCCCTTTTAATCTCCTAAAATTTTTCGCGACCTTTTACGATTAAAAACGACAAACAGTGCGAAATATACATTTGTGATATTTATTGAAAAGCTCAGATCAAACGCAAACCAAAAACAATTTACCGGTAGCCCACTCAGTTCATTTTGTTTTTATTTATTTCTGACCATCACAACAAAGCCTATGGGCAGCCTACTGAAAACAAAACAAAAAAGCAAACACATTTATTCAGTGTGATGGGTGTGACTGCTTTCTGCCATCAAGAAAATCCAGTCGTGGCTCAGTGTTTGTTAATGCAGGTCTCAAGGCGGTTCGATGTTGTTCAGGCTGGAACAGTAGGATAAGTGAGAACATTTCAGATAAATTATTTTGAAATTTTTGTTTCCAGATGTTCAGTTTTTTGATGAACGCATCAATTTTAGATTTCAATGCAAAATATTGATGTTTTTTTCCTAGGAGGGACAAATTAAATTCGTTCAGTTTTTTAAGCAATCTGACAATTCCAACAGCTAGATGCGAAAATGGTGGACCAAGACTGAATTTCATTCTGTTGGAAAAATCACGATTTCAGTTTTCAACGTTAATTGGCTAGCCATTTTAAAGCTTTGACTTTTGAAAGTCACCTCACGTCACGATGCGGTAAAAAAGTTTTTAACTTCGATTTCATTTCACCTCATAAATTTTCGAAAATACGGGCAGCCTATGAGTGCGCCACTCTTAATAAAGTTAATAATTGTCACAGCATCTCGCACAGAAATGTTAATATGCTGGACCTTGTACGAATTGGTATACTTTTTGCGACCCCTGAAGTTCGTTACGTGACCCTTTGGGGGGTTGCGACCCCCAGTTTGGGAAGCCGTGGCCTACCGGCACTTTAATTTTGTGCAGTGATGCAAAAATTTTGAAGTTAGACACCTGAGGTAGGTTATACAATAAATACTATTTAATACTACAAAAAGTGGTCAATGCCAATCAAAAAGCCAAGCAGAGCGAATTACATCAAATATAGTTATTAGTCTCTAAAACGTCTACAGCCTCTTTCACCCTAAAAGGGGGTTATCAGAAGGGCCTTATTAATTATCTAGTTTTATAACCTATAGCCTAACAACTGTAGTTGGTGGGATAGGTTATATAAGCAAGCAAGAGGAGCAAGGAATGAAAGAAAATCACTAATCGACAACAGTTAAATGCAACAATAATTCAGTTATCAGATTCAAGTCAAAACAGTTACAATGATGTAGAAGATCCTCATGTTTGAAGTTTCCGGTTCATTTTCTGCTAATTCAAAAGCGGTCAGGCAACAAGCGGTTAAGCACAAGCGGTTAGGCACAAGCGGTTAAGCACAAGCGGTTAGGCACAAGCGGTTAGGCACAAGCGGTTAAGCACAAGCGGTTAGGCACGAGCGGTTAAGCACAAGCGGTTAGGCACAAGCGGTTAGGCACAAGCGGTTAGGCACAAGCGGTTAGGCACAAGCGGTTAGGCACGAGCGGTTAGACATATTAGCGTGTTGTTGAAACAGAAACCAACATCTTCAAACAGAAAGTTGATTTTTTTATCATAACTACATAATCTTCCTCTTTCGGTGCTTTACACTCAGCCCATTAAAATAAATATATCTTAGAAAAGTAAACAGAGTCTGCGCTGATGTTTCCACCAATGCAATTTTAAACCATTTACAACATCTTCAAGTGGAACTTGCAATTATTAAGCAACAAGGTCCAACCAGCCACAAAGGATTAATAAGATGGCTTGTAATCTTGTACCGACTGAGAATTCGCAGCCCCGCATTTTTGCAACGATTTCGACTTCGACGTGCTATAGGCCTATGCATTAAATGTTGCATGTAAAATTATCAGCCGAAAAACGCTGCATGAACTAAATATGCGTGGGACCTAAGTGGGGGTTTGGGAAACAATAAATTCCGCCTTGCGTGATATTAAGCTGCTGATTGTTGAGCTTCTGTATCAAATTTTTTCTTTTTTAAACAGTGAAAAAACATTGAACAGACCAAAATGAGTGGGCCCTAAACAGCCGTGCCTCCCCGGTTCCTGGGATCACAGGGGGCGATTAACACGGCCCAGATCCTACTAGTTGTGAATTCGATCTAAAAGAACTGAAATTAGTAGTTTTAGAAATTAAATCACAAAACCACAAAAAAAAAGGGTAGAAAAGTTGATTTTAAAGAGGTAGAGATGATCGAACCAAGTTTCATTTTTCGCGGGTGCCCGGTGTGCGAAATTTTTTTCCTACGAGATTTCTGTCTCGTTTACATATTTTGGTAAAAGTTTGTATTAAAATCGTGTGAATGCAACGTTTTCTCGTTGGCACGGTTGGTTCAGTGGTTTCATCCTCTGCCTAGTGATCGTGAGAACGTGAAATCGACGCCCGTCGAAGTCAAACTTTTTTTTTTCTTTAAATTAATTTTGCGGTGCACAAGAGCTTTTCAAAAAAATAGGGTTAGGGAAAGCTTATATTTTATTATCATTGCAGAATTTCATTGGCAAATAGTTATTGCGCAATCTGAATCAACCAATTTCTCCAAACACTTTCGGAAAATCTTACTTTTAAAGTGACTAGAATCAATGAGACAGAAATCTCGTGGGAAAAAAAAATTCGCGCCCGGGTGCCGTGTGTGTCAATTTTGGGCTAAACTCATTAAGTCTAATTATCGCTTTCCAGCTTACCAGATGCTTCAAGCACTTTGTGTCCGAATCTTTGCCGCTTCATGTTGTCGACTATGGACCAGGATTCCATGTTGGGGTCATAGCATTCCACCGATGCCAAGATCTTGCTACCTTCGGCAATTCCGCCAAAAATGTAGATCTTGCCTGTAAACACATTCTATCAAGACGTGAACAGATGATGGGTTAAGCTTAAACAATGGTTCCTGCCTTGGTTCATCGAATGAAGGAGAGTAAGCCGAACGAGACCTCGTGTATGGTTGTGGTACAACGAATCAAATGGAAATTACTTGAGCACAAAAGCAAATAAAACACCTTTTCGTAAATGGTGTTCAGTGACAAACATCCTTGAAGCTCACCCATAGTTTCGTGGCTCAATTCACTTTTCACAAGCACATTAAAATTGTACAGTGTACACTGTGCTTTTAAGAAGATGTGAAACTTTTGAGCTTTTGGCGTCACACGGTGACTTTCTAGGTAGGCTAGTAGTCATTGGTTACTTGTAAGCGCAGTGATGGTAAACGCACAGCAGCCTAATTACCTTCTTTTGAACCCAAAGCAGTCTTTGATATTACGTAGCCTACATAATTAAGGGTAGATACATGTTTATTGGCTGCTGCAAAAAAATGTACGATAAATCAAAATACAGTACAATGTATAGCCTACTACCAACTACAGTAAAACTGTTGAAAAGATTACTATTGAAAAAAAGAAAATGATAATAGCATCACAACAGCGGGAGGCTGCGAAGTGACCGTTTAAGGTCTTCAAGTCAAGCAGCCACCCCTTAACTCATCCAGGCCCGGATTTAGGGGGGGGCAGAGGGGGCAGTTGCCCCGGGCCCCCCGACTTTTGAAGGGCCCCCCTATGTGGAAAAAAATGTGATTTTGTGTTATTTTTTCCCTTTTGGTCTTTAAAGTTTCTGCAAAATGCTGCGCAGTACTGGACTGATGCTACTGTAAACGTAGAGATGGTTTTTCGCGCCGTAGGCGCGAAAAATTTTTTTGCACGGGAGCCCCCGATCTAAAAGTGCCCCGGGCCCCCCATCAGCTAAATCCGGCCCTGAACTCATCCATGATAATTATACTTGGCTAAATGAGATAAGCAAGTAAAAAATAAAGAAGTAGCCTAACAGTGAAGCTGTTCAAGATGATTAGAAATTACAAACTTAGGTAGGCCAACGTAGCCCATGTTACAATTGCAAGTCTGATTAGTAATTTAGCCTTCACCTAATATGTGTCAATAATTTTCTTTTTGTAGGCTACATTGTATTTGTAGGCTACATTGTTTTGAAAGTTGTGAAGGAGGATTTACGAATTTCAAATGGAGTATTATTCCAAATTTTTGCGCCCGAGTGTTTCATATAGCGTTGTAGTTTCGTGGTTGTGAGTCGATAATAATAGTAGGCTAATCTAGGTTGGTCGCGTTTCGAGGAGTCAGGTTGTAAATTTCGTTACATTTTTTAAAGCAGTTTTGAAAAGCGTCGGGTAATTCTATTTGGCAATGCAACAGCGGCCTCATGCACGTAGCCAGTGCAGGATTAAGGTGGATGCTATTGATGCTGCAGCATTAGGCCCATTCCTGAAATAGGCCCAGACGAAAACAGACGTGAATTTTCCGGACGCTGAACAGTTTTCCTTTGCTTAATTAACCCACAAATAATTCTTATTATGAAATTTGTAGTCCGACTTTCGCACGCCTAGGCACAGTGTTACGCCTAGGCACGTAAGATAAAGCAAGATTTTGGCATAGACTACTTATTTAAGATGAAAAATTATAACACTTTTCGAGCTGTTTCAGGGCCCTTTATTACTTCAGCCGCAGATAAGATGCACGGCTTTATTAACTCTTCCCCAATCGTGTATGCTTTTTTTGGTTTTAACTATTCGTAGAGAAACTAGATAGGATTCATGAAGAAAGGATTTTTCGGTAGTCGTCATCTTTTCATTTGCTTTTTTTAATCGTTCATATCAGAGAGTATTCGTCCAAAATATTCAAATGGCTTGCCTTCAAGATTGTTGTGCTTTGAATGAAAGTGACGAACAACTTTAAAAGGTTTCATAACGTCATTTGGCAGAATTTGGGAGCACACCAAACATTAGGGCCGTGACGATTGTTCACTACCCGGAACTATTGTAAAACCAAGCTAGGAGCAGAAGGCCGATACGAGAAACCAGGCCGACGGATTTTCGCGCAGGATGGACGAACTTGAGACAGCAGTTATGGCGACTGCCTGGAACGATATCCTATGCCGTCTCAACAGTACGAGCATTAGCCTCCAAGACCCTACAGTCAGTCTGAATACGGCAACTAGTTTATTGGCATCACTGGTCGACACGATTCAATTTACACGGGACAGATTTGACGTGTATGAGCAGATGGCGATCGAAAAGGTTCCTCACGGCGAATACAAGGCTGAA
Source organism: Aplidium turbinatum (assembly GCF_918807975.1). NCBI lineage: Eukaryota > Metazoa > Chordata > Ascidiacea > Aplousobranchia > Polyclinidae > Aplidium > Aplidium turbinatum. Next base: position 860,365 of record NC_137488.1, read on the forward strand.
GAACGTCGAGGCCGTAAGCGAAAGCGAATGCCTGATGAAGGAGCTGCAAACGAAGAAAACCTCACCCCTAGGGAAACATTCAAAACCCATATATATCTGGTCATGATCGACAGACTGTTAGCTGAACTGGAAAAGCGAATGAAGGCGTATGAGGATATATCTATAACATTCGGATTTCTTTCGGAGCTAACGTCATTGAGCATAAAGCAGATCGAGAATAAAGCTCAAAATCTCGTTTCCTCGTATCCAGATGACTTGGAAGACACGCTGGTGGCTGAGCTCATACAGTTTGCTGCATTTATGCGCACCCAGAAATCGGTGAGTGTGAACGAGTCAGCAGAGCTTACCATGTACAAGCTTTTGTCGTCGTTGAACCTTTCTCAAACATTTCCAAACGTCGAGATTGCTTTGCGCATCTATCTGTGCTTGATGGTGTCTAATGCCTCCGGCGAGCGGAGCTTCTCAAAACTGGGAATAGTCAAAGGAGAGCTGCGGTCCTCGATGAGGGAGGAAAGGCTAAACATGCTGGCGCTTATGAGCATTGAACATGAGGTGCTGAGCAGCCTTGACTGCACTGACATGATCGAAGATTTCGCGCTTGCTAAGGCTCGAAAAACAGTAGTATAAGTAAGCAGCACTAGCGCAGCATTGACAATATGCCAACGTTAAGTTGATCTGGATTAGCCTTTTCTTCATTAACTCCGCTTTTCAGGCAATATTGGTATTGAATTGTGTTGGTGTTACATAGCCTGATGTTACTCTCGAGTTTTTACGATAACACGTCGTTATTATTGTTCATGTTCATTAAAATTTGGCTGACTGCGTCGAAAGCAATAAAGGCTCTTTGGTCGGTCTGATTACGCGTGTACGGTGGAGTCAGAGTGTCGAATGCATATGTACCAATGCCTAGAAAAAATAGGCCTGTTTTTGCGCTGCAGCATCAGGCCCAGTTTCGTCTTAATCCGGCCCTGCACGTAGCAACAGATGTAGGCTAATATGCAGTTATCCTATTTCCTTCCAATGTAACCCTAAATAAGTCGCGCATAATCGGGTCAATAGGTAACTATGAAGGAACAATGTCGGTTTGTGACGACACAAACGTGCGTTGATATTTTGCTTTTGTTGCTAGCACTTTCTCCGTTATGAAGCGATTAAAAAGCGACACACGGAACAGAATGGCTGATGAAACCCTGGATGCCTGCTTACGTTACAATTATTTGTAGCAAGCAAGGATATACCTTCATGAACTGCGGCTGCTGCGTGAGTCCTGGGTATTATCATGGCGGGGCGTCTGCCCCAATGTGGGTTTTTCAAACTTAAATCGAGACATTCGACTGAACTTGAGGAAAGGACGTAGATCCATTTTCCCACTACAACTGCAGTGGAATCGTTCCAATTTCTCATCAGCGGCTGGTGAAAATAAAACAAAGGTCATATGACATTTTTTAACGATAAGTTTGTTCTTGAAAGACAGTAAGATGGCTTTGCAAGGTGCTTCAGTTAAATGCAACCACGTAGGAAAATATCTATTTAATAGATAGCTAACCTTCCGAAATTCTTAACAATTTCTTCAATTCAGTAAGTTATGTAAAACTTTGAATATCAAACACACTAAGTGCTGTTTTTCGCTTTCCCAGCACCGTTGTAGTGGATCGCATGATTTCAGAAACTTTTAGAAGTAGCCTATTGGAAGCTCGGAAAGTTACTTAGCTTAATTTTGAAATGGCCTCGACTTCATGAAAACAAAGTTTGTGCTCCAACGGCAACAGTAGGAGAAGGGCTGGTCAGTTGATGCACTTTTACATTTATTCATTTTGCGCAAAAAGTAAACACGATAAAAGTTTGAAATTCTCAGGTTTAGGAGAATATTATCTCATCTATTCATATATTTCAGATTCGCATCTTTTACACTGTAGTTATAGCGCGGAATTTAAAAGGTGTACTCAAGTGTATCAACTCACTTGCCATCGCACATCAGTTCTGTTGATACACCATAAATGGTCAGTTGATACACTACCTAAACTGCATACTGTGCTAAAAACTAACTTTTAAAATGCAATGTTGCAAGCATCTTTATAATATGTCTTACACACAAGCAAAAACAAAACATCATAGGACAATGAAAAATTATTTTTACACCAACTTATAAACTAACGCAGGGTGGTCCAAACCTTGGCACGTGGGCCGCATGCGGCTCGCGTGAAGTTTTGTGCGGCCCGCGAACAATTTGTGCATGCCGGAATTATCAGTGCTAAATCCAAGGTTTAAAAATACACCTAGGCCTACGTTTTATAAATAGGCTACATTACATTCGTCACAACCCTAAATAAGTCGCGCATAATCGGGTCAATAGGTATAGGTAACTATGAGGGAACAATGTCGGTTTGTGACTACGCAAACGTGCGTTGATATTTTGCTTTTGTTGCTAGCACTTTCTCCGTTATGAAGCGATTAAAAAGCGACACACGGAACAGAATGGCTGATGAAACCCTGGATGCCTGCTTACGTCTGTCGACCACTGAATTTAAACCAGAAATCGACACTATATGCAAAAGCAAAAAACAATAAATTGTTTTGGTTTGCTAATTTGTTGACGTGTTATGCATCGTATCTTTTTTACTAGCTGAAAATCACTTTTTGAGTCGCAAGCAGAGATTAAAAAGTGAGTTAGTCGTGCAGCAAAACATTAAGTCGTTCAGAACAGCAAACTCAGTCCTTTCATTGCAACTGTATTTTGTCAGCGACAAGATTTGTTAATGTTCATAGCCTGCGAACAGTAAGAATGTAGCTAAAACAGATCGAAATCTATAGAAAAGAAGTTCAAAATCGCAACCTAGTTAAGTTTTTATTTAACAACGTTTCTACTTTCAGCAACGCGTTATCATTTTTCACTATGCGGCCCGTGAAGTTTTTCTCAGACCCTAATGTGGCCCGGCCTTCATGTTCGCAGTCTTGGACCACCCTGATACTAACGCATTGAGGATTAATGCATCATGTAAACTTTATCAACAATGAATAAAAATGTGTGCAAGACTGAATGGTTACACCATAAAAGTAGAAAAACTTGATAATAGAACATAAAATAATATAACTTCTTGAATTACACCACTAACATATCACTTAAAATTTTTATGCAGTTACCTTTATCAATACATAGCGCATGTCAGTTTAACCCTATCTGTAGCGACAAGGGGTTTATGAGGACGCCCCGCTTTAGTAGCGAAATATTTCACAGAAGGAAATATGCTAGAAATGTGAAATTTTTTGACTTTTTGTTTTTATTCTTTGCGAATTTTCTAAACCTAATCTGGTTATTTTTCTACCTTCCTGCTCTACACAATATAAGCATTTCGTCTCAGGTGACTAGACATTTTCGTGCAATGCTAGTTATATATAGCCTATGTTAATGTTAGTGCAATATAAACGTTAATGCAATTATTTTGAAATGTAAAAACGCCCAAAAATGCCTTATATTTATGAGCAAAAGTAATTTTTTGTTTGGTTTAGCATTACTCTAGGGCTCTAGGTTATGCTATAGCCTAATTCAAAATTTTCAATTTTGCAGCTATTTTGAAAAATTATAATAAAAACAGACTTTCTGACGTTTTTTTCATCTCAAACACTTTATTTTAATAAATCTGTTGGGTAAAAATTTAATTTCTATACGCACAATACACAAGGCTATTATTTTGTAAAATATTTTGGCTCTGTGAATTTCATAGCTCCCGTTATTAACGATTAATTAAGACAGGGCTAAGATAGCCCGTGACGTACTTTCCGCGTACGAAAACAGCTCGTACTGAGATAGGGTTAATACAAGTGTGTCAACTGACACCTAGCTATAAATAACAATAAAATATCCATTTTTGAAGTGAGCCTATGTATGTAAAAAAACAAACAAATACCTTCTGATTATAACCTTTATTCTGATTAAGTCAAAGCACTATTCCATTTCATCTGAAAAGTTTTCTGGTTTTTTGCAAGACCATAATAAAAAATATTAGAACGATTTACTTAACGACTAAAAATATTGTTTGTTTTCAAACTGCACCATAATCTAGGGAAAACTCATTTAATTATATTTTCAGTGTAGTTTTTTTACAAAGTTTTTATTTTCCTTAGAAAGGGGTGTGTCAACTGGCCTTTCGTATCAACTGACCCGCCCTTCCCCTACATCACTCGACTTACTGGAAGCTTTTCAAATGACTTCGTGTCGGGAAAGTACTTAATGACGTCACATCGCTTCTCGTCGCTAGCAACGAATATGATGATGCATGGATCTTTACCTGAAGGAAATTAAATGTGAAAGTGAGGTTGTCTGGTCTGCGATTAGGCGCAAGGTGGCGCCAACCGTTGTATGACGTATTTCTCTGCCCGCTACTAATACGTAGGTTTCGTCGCGGTTAAGTGACAAATCTCCAGGTTCTTTTCTATTTAACCTTTATTTGCTTATTCTTTGGATCAGAAAAAAAGTTGATAAGTTTGATCTTAATCAGTTGGCCTAAAGACAAGTGCATCTAATGAAACCAAAAATGAAGGCGATTTCAATTGGTTGCGCAATTGTTGACAACAACACCGGGCATGGGTTTGCCTCAACTTCCCAGTTCTCTTCTTTTTTTATTATAAAATACTGTGCCATGATGGTGTATTGGTTTAAAGTCAGTCGAGAAACAAGACATGTTGTTTTTGCTGATAAAAGAAATGATGTTCTTTACTGTTCCAAGGGAAGCTGATCAACATGGGCTTGAAGAGATAGAACCTTGGAATGTGATGTCACATTGTTGTGCCAACAATCCAACAAAGAAAACAACAAACAATGTTAATTTTATGATCACAACCTGAAGCTCTCACATTGTGGTGCCAAGGAGTAACGTTTTCATTGACAACGTACTTTGTTTGATCCAGCTTCAAATCCAACTTCACATAATTAGTGACAGCCTTTGCATACTACCACGACGCAATAGAAGGTTCACACGCGTACATACGTGACACAGTCAGATATTCACGGCTAGACGAAGGACATTTTTAATCTCTATTCCGTGACGTGTGTAAACTTTGAAGACATTGGGTTGCTGGGTCGGTTGATCACGGTTCATCAAAGCAAACCGGATTCCAATGGGACTTGGTTTGTTTTCAACTTATGAACAAAATGCTATAATTTTGTTTGTTCATCAAACAATTTACATCGGAGGTGCTAATTTCAGTTAACAGCAGCACAGTCCAGAGTGTAGCTCATAAATGGAACAACGCGACTTCCACCACCTCATACGCAACAAGAATTGATTTACGCTTTTTAGCATCTGACTCGTATTTTGCAATTCTTCAGGTAGACGTACAGCTTTTTATAAAATCTCGACTTTGATTTTTTTACCATGACCGCACCAGATGGATCTGATGGTAGTCTGGAAATGCTGAAGAGTGGATTCAGTGCTAGAATGAGGTTCAAAAGAGTTGAAGATGTTATAATCGCAAAAGTCTATCGCAAAATTGTTTTTGTGTTATAAATGCTTAATCTCTGAGTACCAAAATTGCTTCAACAATTTCCTTTCAGCTCTAGGTGGCTAATTCTGTACGCAAAAACCAGCTATTGCCTTATCTGTAGAATGCACAAGTGACACCCTTACCTAAAACATTGCAGATAAACCTTTTACTTGCAAAGAAAATGAAGTGGTTCATTTCAAAGAACTGTTATTTCAACTGACTGTTTCCGACACCCGGCCGAAGAATATGGGCCGGGTCAACACATCCAGAGATTAACCTTCCGAATTTTCGCCGCACTATAGGGGTCTCAAGCCGCTATTGGACGATGACTCTACCCCTGCACAGATGAAACTGTGAAAGGTGCAATTCGCAACTAAATTTAATATCCATTAGTGAAAGATTTGTCCTGTAAAAGTTCTACTCCCAGGTGGTGGGCGTTGGTTAAAAATTCAGAAGATTACTGTAGGCTATAGTGAGATGACGTAATTGTATATAAAGTTTTAAGTCTTACATACAAAGCTTACACTGTTCTCAGAAACTTCAAGAAGGAAGGTAATGAATTTTATTATTTTCGAAAAGTTTAGTAGCAATCTCGCTGAGTTCCAGGGGATCCTTCCAACATAGTTTGTAAGTAAACTCTGAACCTCGCCAACATCACAAGCAACCAAGGAAGAAGGGTCCCTGTACTGGTATTCTACACACTACCGATCGTAGAACAATGCTGAATAGACTATTTTGTTTTCCAATAGTTCACCTTGTCTACAAAGGACGACAAACTTACTTGATATTTTGAATTGCTGGGTTGTTTAAAGTTTCAACACTTTCTCATTGTAAAATTCGTAAGTCGTTAACTAATCTTTTTTGTATAACATAGAATTTAACTTGCATAGATCTAAATAAATTAACACCTAACAGAACAAACAACCTCATTAACTACTGACCTGTTGTGTAGGTTTGAGGACCCTTCTTGCGATCTTTGCTCGTCTTCATATCATCTGCGACCTCAAACGGAAAAAGAAACCGCGTCAAGGGTACCATGGTTGATATCCGTTTAAACCTTGACAGTTTCATCTTCCGTACCAATTCTCCCACGCCCACTATTAGGTTGCCAGTGGATACCAACATCAACTCCTCCTCTAGTTTGTCACGAACTGAAACAATTATTTAATTATTTTGTAGAACTTTTTTCAGTGAAATCGCACAGCTTCTTCTGATAGGTCATCCGTGGTTGTCCCTCACAAACATCCAACGATGAAATGTGAAATATTGTGATTCTTAGATAATGTATAAAAGCACTAAAGTATTAGCTGTCAAATTATCGCATTAAGAGTCATATCGTAGCAATGTAAAAAAAGCTTTAGTCGATGTTCTTTCATTTGAAACAAACAGATTTATCGGGCATTTTTCAAATCATAATCTTTTTTTGCGTGATCTCGCAAAACCTTTTGTGACGTCAGCCGCTTCGACAATGAGCATGATTTTTTTCAAATTGTTTGTTTCATACAAGTTAGTTCCCACGTTCTACGTCAGCGGGATGGTGGCCAACCGCCCAGCCAGTGTTTCCTGAACAACTCAATCATAGAGTGACGCGTCCTATGATTTGCATGAAACTAAAAATAGAATTATGATTTGTTCTAGTTTGCTTCACTGGAACAGGAGTCACAAAATGTTTCCAAAAAAGGCCAGATAACCGGTAAACTGATGACAAGGCCAGATACCCATTTCAGTAGCGCACCCAGAAAAAGATTTAGGGGGGGCTAATTCAGAAATGTCGGCCGAGTGATTTGCGACAATAGTGACAGTGACAATAGGCCAATGCCCATCCTTTTGATTATTTAAAGACACTCACGGCCCACAACCCATCGGTTGCCGATACATCAGGATTTGTTCTCTCAGATTACAAGTTGGCTTAGTGAACCCCATGCTACTAGCAGATAGCACCTTTAGCATCCTCATTCCTACGTCTACTCTCGCAATCTTCTATAGATCTCGACTTTTTCCTCATGTAGGCTATGACAAAATAGAATTACCTTTCCGTTTGCCAACACAAACTAGTGCGAAAAAAACTAGCACGAAATCAGTTTGAAGCAAAACATTAATTTTGTAAAAAGTAAATTTGATGTGGACGTTTTTCCTACTTAAAAGTGCCATCAAAGACCATATAATGGAGTGTTCTTTTTGTACAGATCAAAAATTCTCTGCTGCTCATTTAAAATTTTACGCAAAGGCAAGTCCCAATTTGACACTAAAATTCAGGAAGCAGTGTTAATCAAATGCTACAACCCAAATTTAAACAAACAATTAACCTATTTGCTGGAGACGCGTCTATTTTTCTCAACATTTACTTGATGTAGGTATCACGTTTCCTGTGGTGCAAATTTTTTGTAGTTATTCATGTAGTTGCCTTTTCCTAATGTAATTTTACCTTCAAGAAGTTGAAATTTATTGCATTTTTATAAATATTTTCAGGTTCCTGATGAGGGCTTAAGTTAAGCCGAAAACGTTCGACTGTTAAAGCTATTTGTAAATATGTAAAATATATTGTTGTAATGCTCAGCCCTGTTGCATTGTTGTAGCCTATCTTATTCATATCTAACCTGTAAGAAAAAGGTATAAATGGGGAACCATGGCCAACTGGAGATGTGGCCTGATTTGTCACATTTTGCAGATTTTGATTTCAGCTACTGCTAGTGTTTGACTGACATTTTCTGAAATGTTTTTACTTTTTGTTGTCTCCTAATGATATAAAAGCTGTTTGTTGCCTTGGGGAAGCAATAGCAAATGAGAAAAAGTAAGTTGAAAAACACAAATCAGACTGTTGTTGAAAAATTAACAGTCTGACTAAAATCTTCGAAATCAAATTTTCTTTGTTTTTCAACATGTGAGGTTGTTAAAACCTATTGTGTCATCTGGGGAAGACAGTAAACAAAGCGTAAAAATCTATTTTTTAGAAAAATTTATTTTAACATTCGCGCAAAGTTAGCAAAATCTGGGAATTTCTGCAAAATGTGACAAATCAAGCCGTATTTTTAGGTAGCCATGAGGGAACATACAAAAACTTCATTTTTGGTAGCCGGTTTGGGGGGGGGCTTGATCCCCCTTAGCCCCATGCTGGGTGCGCTACAGACCCATTTTAATAGAGACAGTAGACTATCAGTAATTCGTGGTCATCTATCAGATTGATTCAATTATTCAGTCCATAGTTTCATTCGGATCATATCTGCAACTTTCACACATGGTCTCTTCAGTAGTTATGCGTTCTGCTGGCCTACCAATACACCATATGCGAAGCTATACTGAAGTAAACTAGGTAAACTTGAATGATTAATTAGTTTAAGACTAAGTTAGATATTCTAAATGAACATGCAGGCAGAGTATCATAACGTGGAAATGTTTAAACTTTTCAACTTATTCCTGTTCTCACGTCACGCGCTTATAGCTTCTTCCCAGCAGAAACATGTAAAAGATTGTTCTTTATGAAAAAGCGCAACTTTTTCGGTTTTCGAGCTTACCACTACTAATCGCTGGCCGCTTGGAGGGCGTTTGGTGCCAGCACTTCTGCATAATCGATTCGAGAAGGTTGAAGATCTGCAGGTTGCTATTTGTGACGTCATCAGTGGGCGACGATTGCAGGTTCTTCTTCACACTTGTGACGTGCTTCATATCAGGTCGTTGACCGCAGTTCACGATCGTCGATATGATCAGCCCAATGTTGCCAGTGACGCCGTGAAATACTCGAGTGCGCGTGATCACCTCATAAATGATCATCGACAAACTGCAAAGTGACATCACAATGAAGACGCTGAAAATATAGCGATATACCAGAATTGCTCACAATGTAGCAGCAATGTTCGTTGATGTGGCATGCAGCAATGAAGACGCCAAGGTTGATCAGTTGTGGGTCAAATCAATGAGATAGGACTGTTAGAAGTGAACTGTATTTGAAAAAACACAACAGAACTCTTCATAAAGAAACACATTTCGCAGAAAATTCAAGGCCGTTCGGCAACCCTCAATTTTTGGAAAGTCAAACGCTTGAAGCGCTTTATATATTCCGCATTTTAATATAAAACCTTGTGACTACTTTTACAGGGCTGCATACAAGATAATTCATTACTCCCATATATGGAATGCTTACATCATGCTTTAATTAATCAACGCTGTTTATTATTATGACATCACAAAAGCAATACAAAAATGTAAGCATCAACATCGCGCGTGAGTATTGAGACAAACACTTATCGTTTGCTGACTAAACTTATCATTGTCTGTTTTCTATTTATGAAATAGATTTAAATTAGTATATTTAAGTGTTTTCGTCGTCTGAGGCTAAATCAACTATGTGACATTTCCCTTAAATGTGACATTTCCCGAAGTTATTCCTGCTTTACCTGGCGAGTTTGATAGTAGCAACAGATACACGGATAAATTTGATACCTGTACATATCCATGGCAGCAGTTCTTGACATATTGATATCCTGGAGGAACTCTGGGGCTGTGTAGAGGACAGTGTGCTGTCGAGAGAGACTTTCGTTCAAACTGCTGGAGGATCCGGTTGACATGGCAATCTGTGCTGCTCCAAAATCCGCTAATTTTGCATGAAGATCCGCAGTCAAAAGGATGTTATGAGGTTTCAGGTCCCCATGAACAATGGTCTTTATTTTCGTAAAGTAATGAAGGAAGGCCAATGCCTCGCACAGTTCTTCAACGATTCTAAGCCTCAGTCCCCAGGCGATGCGGAGTTCATCGTTCATGAGGAAATCATCTAAGTTCCCACCCACCATGTATTCCATGATAATCCCGAACGCGTTTGACCACACTGTGACTCCCTGGCATTGTACGATCTGGTGGTGGTTGATGTTCTGCAAGATCTCCGCCTCGCTGGATAACCTTATAAAAACAAGATCCGTTGCAGTTTCTACAAAGATTTAAGGGACAACATTCCTTCTCATACCATGACGTGGTGAGAAATTTTCCTCGTCTCAATAACTTTCAAATCTCCTAGTGATTTCAAATCTACAATAGTCATGCAAGCGGCAGAGGTCACCATCGAATCCAATCGCCTCGCCTGGCTCTTGGTGGACACATTCTTAAGCTAACTTGCGCTTGTATGTCATCGAATTTAGGTTAGACAAACTCACATACAAGCCTCTTCTGAGGCACTTAAATCAATTCCAGGACTTATTTAAGTCATTTCAGAACTTAAGAACTACAATCATAGATCAAAAATTAAGCTAAAATGGAACTGTATTTGTACAGTAGGCTAATTTATTTGTAATGTTAATATAATAGTGAAGATTTACCGGTGTACAAAAGTCTTTACCCTGTCTTACACATGGCTATAATACTTTTAAAGGAATAAGTTAGCCAGGTTTAGATTGGGAAAATGTTTGCAATCTTTGTTATTTGAGTAATGAGTATGCATGGTGGTCATGCTAACAATGAAGTGAATTTTAATTGGATCTTTGGCGCACAGAGCTTGCCCTTTTGCAGCTTTATCGAAACAGTTCAATACAAAAGCGCAGTAGTCATACAGAGGGGTCTACTTCTGAAAGTTTTTTTTGAAGATTCTGCGATTAGTCGAAAACTAACCCATATAGGTTAGGGTTAGACAAAAGTTATTTTACTAAAAAGCCAAAAGTTTAAATTATGCTTAATTGTTCTTATTCAATTTCTGTGTGAGAATAACCTTTGCATGAAAATACAAACAAAAGTTAAGGAATACATTTTTGCAAGTCTAGACAGAGATGTTTCAATAGCAATGTTTGTATCGTTTTACTTTTGTCGGAGCTCTTCAGCGTCTTGCGGGGTGCCTTGGATGCCGAAGCACTTCACAGCAACTCTTCCCAACTTCTTGTGAAAACAATCTCTCACTCTTCCAAAGCTTCCAAATCCTATGATGCCAGTAGCATCTTTGTTAGAAAGAAACTCTGATGCGTCGTACATGGGAATCGAACCACCCTTCATTATGGGACTGATGACTGCTCTATAATCAACACCTTGATCTTTAATGTCGCTTTCAAAATTTCTTGTTCTGTTGCATCTGTTTGTAAAACCAACTTTTTAGTTAATAAACTTTGCATTAGCTTCGATGCCCTACAAACAAAATATATAATTAATAAAGGTCAGGGCCGTGTGAAAGGCCCCTCGTGCCTCCCGACCGGGGAGCCCACGGTTGTTTAGGAGCTCAATGATTTTTGTCTGTTTAATGTTTTTTGGCTATTTGAAAAAGAATTAATCTGCAACAGAAGCTCGGTGTAATCAATAGCTTAGATTATGCAAGATCGTATTTGCTGCTTTTCAACCCCCGGCTGGGGGGTCACCACCGTCTAAGAGCCCACGCATATTTAGTTCGAGCAGCGTTATAATTTTACAACATTTAGGCTAATATGTTTTTGTTTTTTCTTTCGCTTTGTTCGCTCAACTATATTTTATTCACCTAACTAGCGATATGCGCATGCATAATTTCAGAAGTGGACTAAGGGAGTAAAAAGTTTTTATGTCCAACAAAAAACCAACAAAATAATGCAATATTCAGAAATAAATACTGCTAACTCAAGCAGTCTATTTAATTAACAATTATTATTAAATGGATAAATTCAGTGTTAATAGAGGTGGACTATAAAATAAATTGTGCCGTAAAAATACTGTAGATAAAGGTTGGGACACCTTGACTGGATTTTCAAAGTTCCAGCCTGCTGAAAGGCTAAACCACATTATAGGCTGAAAACTTCAAGTAAATTGTTGAATTGAATGTAAGTTTTCAAGAAATAAATTATTGAAATCCTTCTGTGGTTGTGAATGAATTTTTTTAAATGATAGGCTATTTTAAATTTTGAACCAAAACTTCCACCCAATTTGATGAATACAACAACATACGTACACCACCATACGTACACCGTACGTACACCAACATACGTACACCAACATACGTACCGACCTATGGTTTCATACAAAGCGTGCATCTTGGTAAAAAAATCAAACATTATTGCGCCAAAAAGTGACCGAAACCAGGTTCTATTTGCCTAATTTCCTCCTGGGCAAGCCTTCGGCACCTCCTTTCCTCCTTAACTGTTTTGGACATTAAGTTTTGCATTGTCCATGTATCTTATAAACTGTGTTTTGTTAAAACTCTGGTTCTTCCCAGCTTTTTTCTAGATCTGCTACTACATTGTCGGCCTAGCCAATAAGCAGAGGTGGGTTAGGGTTAGGGTTAGTAGCGTACATGTTGATAGCTACAAAAGTAGCGCGCTACTGCCCACCTCTGCCAATAAGTATTTAAAAAAGAAATGAGAGTTGTTTACTCTTGGCTAAAATGATAAATGTGAATTTCTTCCCTACATTGGAAGAGTTTTCGGCCTTAACCCAACTCATTCTAGTCCAATTATTAGCGCCAATACTAAACATAGGGCCCCATTAGTGGATTTCGGGGAGAACGGCCAAGCTTGTGGTCACACGGTCCTGATAAAGGTTTCCTATACTCCGAAACACAAGTCCGCCATCGTTAATATTTTTTTTCGTTTTTATGGTATTTCTAATAGTTTCATACATTTTTTCAAGTCACAACTTTTTATTGATCATAATAAAGAACTACAAAAAAACTATAAAGTTATAGCTGCTAAATAGCTTATTATAGGATAAATTAGCTTACTATAGTTTTAACTTGGTTTTGTAAGTCAGAAGTGTGGCCGCATGCTCGGCAAGTGGTACCAATGATAAGGATGAGGACTGTTCGGATGACGAAACCTGGGAAATGCATTCCAAGTGGTAATCATGTTAACAGTCAACTGGTTAACAGTAATTTCTTTTACTGCATTAGTTTGTTTATTTCTTTTACTCAACTCTGTCATTTGTGTTTTTTTTAAGTTACTCTCGTTTTTTTTTTCAATAAAAACGTATTAAAAAAACGACTCACATTCCTAGTCTGTGTGACTCTTTACCCTGCAGCCTATCTGTAGTAAACCTCAAATTAAAAATCCACCATGACTATCATAAAAAGCGCAGACAGTTAGCCTACTGACCAGATGAGAATTGGTTGCTTGTTTGAAGGATATTCTTGCATAGGAATTTCACTTTCTCATGAATCAATCGACAGTCGTGCAGGCAACTCATCAGTTGTGGTAACTTTGATTGACAGCTGCACCTATTTTGAAACGGAAGCTACGTTGTAAAGGCGGCAGAATGAAGGACGTGCTGCTGCATTGGACGAAGCATTGATTGTATGCTCTGGACAACCACAAGGTGGTAGTGCTGGTATGGTTTGTCTGCTCATTGTTTAAGATACCGTACCAACCTCTATGTTGAATTTGTAACAGAAAATAAGCTGTACGATTTAACTGTTGATATTTTAAAGTTTCAACAAGAATTGGTAGGTTACCCTTTCCTGTTTGCTGTTGTTTGTCGTGTCCAGGCTTACACCCGGTGGTTGAAGATTTAGATTAAGTGGACGGAAAGGCAAGGAAGCCAATCTTCGTGTCCACATTCAGCAGGCATGCCTTTAAGTGTCCTGTCACAGACACAGTTACATGCTCTTGAGCGTTGTCGAACCGGCGCCCTTTCGATTGCGGTTCCAGGGCTCTCACCACTCCGCTATTCAGCCGACATTTCTGTATGCTATTAGCATAGCTTAGCCTATCTCAACTTTGCTAAAATTTACAAAAAACACTTTTTCAATACATCTGAACTCTTCACGCAGGTCAAAAAAGGTTGAAAGAATTTTTTTACTGTTCTTTAAACTTTACAAGGCTACTCTTTTAAACAACACAAGTAACGCGTTGCTGTCGTCATGATTCTGAGAATTAATATTGATCAACATCTGTGACTTGCTCTCTAGCGCGCTGTAGTGCCAAGGATTTGTAAGTGTGAGTCTTTAATTAATGAATAATTAACCAATTAGTTAAACAATTTATTTCAATGATGACATCAGAGATGTACGTATACGCCGCAAATTCTACGCCGCAGACTTGCGGCTTAGACTTTTTGTTTACGCTAACGCTTACGGCGACATTTTTTTGGATAGTTTGCGCTTGAGGCTACGCCATTAAGTTTTCGCGGTTTTTAACGAGCGTCAACGCATACTTTTTAATGTATTTTTTTCGCTACAACACGCCAATACCTTCCAGCGCTGCAGTTGAAAGAATGTTGTCAATGGGCAAAGACATATTAAAACCAAAACACAGCAAAATATCAGATGAACACTTTCAGATGCTTGTGTATCTTTGTGGAAATTCAAAATAAAACTTGTTTGTTTCGAGTGGTTTATACCGTGTGAATGTTTGGCACTTAGCAAACAAAATTAGTTTACGCTAGTGTATGCGCTGACGCTGACGCCGCCAACTTTTTTTACAAGTTACGTTGACGCATACGGCGTATGGTTTTTCGAACGTTTGCGTTTGCGCTGACGTCGTCAATATTTTTTGTATGCGCGTACATCACTGGATGAGATATAGCTTACTCACCAGTTTAGAACACTGGTTCAGAAGGTGGCTACAGTCGGTCTTTAGAATTGCCAGCTTTTCAGCAAGCCAAAGATGGAAATTATTGCGACCACCTTCGCTATATGGACAATCATAACTGTGGATGGACCATGATATTTTAGCATCAACATCTTTGTCCTTGAGGTTCCAAACCGCCTTGGGTAGTTCTGTGCTACTTCTTTTAAACCTATCTGTGAAGGTACATTTTGTGGTTTAAATTTTACGACAAGAAAACTATTAGCCCACCCTTCAAGACAAGGTTTAGAGTTTTAAATTGCTATACTGTATGTATCTTTTTTTTAATACATCTTTGAAACATGGAACATTTCAACAAAGATGGTTAAAACAATTAAAGCTTTTGAAATGTGGCGCTTCCGAAGAATGCAACGTATTTCATGGCTTGTAAGGTAAAGGTGGTCCCATACTTGATTCAATTTCGGGTATGAGAAGATAAGGTTTTCATCGCAATATAATATAAGCTTTCGGCACTATAGTTAATCAGATAACTTTAGATTTCTCGTAAAATACTTCATTTGGTGACACAAGCATGAAAATTGGCACACATGTACTTTAGACCATGTAGATTTCAAAAGTTTAATTAACCAAACGAAAGTTCAAAGCGGTGGCCCGTGACGTCAAAATTCAAAATGGCCGCCATTCCGGTCCTGGACTGACGTAGAAAAGTTGTTTTATGAGAGCACCTTAGGTGTTTTTCATCTCTTACTATCTTGAAATGTTTTTTGTGACATTTTTAGCCAGTGTTTATGATTTCAGATTGTACCTCTCATTAAAAATCTTCACAAAAACGGGGGAAAAAACGTTTTTTTTGTGTTTTTAGCGAAAAAAGGGTGGTCATATGTTACATAAAAAATGATAGCCTCAGCAAAATCCCTCGTTACTGTTCACCCTCAAACCGTTACTGTTCACCCTGTATTTAAAAAGAGACAGAAGTAGGGGTCCAACTCGAAAGTCACCAGAGTAAATTTTTCGAGCAAACAGAGGTGGTATTTGTAGTAAAATCTGATTGTTGGTTTGTCAATTATTGTCAATTACAAATAATTATGTTTCGCGGGCGTCAGAAATGAAGTTTTGTGCGTAACTATTGGTTAACTGCCAAGAGTAACGCACAAAAATTCCTTTCTGACGCTGCCGAAACGACAATGTTAACCTTGACCAATAGCAACGCACAATCACGTATATATATATTGACATATTTTATTTACTTAATAAGATTATCATAACAACGGCTTTATAAAACATAGCTAAACATAAGTTAAGCACTTAAACTCTTTACAACCCTCATAACACAGCTGAACTAAAAAGTAGACATTGAGTTCAGTTCAGTTCAGTTCAGTTGTTTTTATTTCTGACCATCATATCAAAACAATACACGTCAGCATAGCAAAGGTCGAGAAAAAGGTAGAAGCGACAAAACGCGAACGTTAAAAACGTGCTTGTGACCGAAGTAAGTTATTGAGTTGAAAAAAAAATTTGGCACGGTCGCAACACCTTCAGAAAAATTTAAGATATAAGAAAATAAAAAAAAATAAAATGTTAATAAACAAAAAAAAAAACAAATAAATTTAGGCTATAGCTTTATTAGCCCACATAGCTTTAGCTGATATATTTAAGATTTGTATGGACAGTTGCTATGAAGATCGGCCATGGTGCGTTATCAAGAGTGCTGATGGTCTTAAGGGGAACACGTCTTGATGCGTTTAGCTCATAGCAAGAAGAGCAAGGCAGGCAAAGAAAACCCCACAAAGAAATCCTACCACGGGCAAAGCCATTTCAAGCGCAACGCACCATAGGCCTTGCACGACTCACAAAATAGATAGGCTATAACTTGACGACACTGAAAACAATGACGAAAACAAATAAAACAAACTAGCAAAAACAACATCATCAGCTTTCGGAAATTCAATTGTACCCAGGGAAGTTATGTCTTGAAGATTGCAAGCGTGCTTTGATAAAAGTTGCGTTGATAAAGCGATAATTTTAAACCCCAGTCAGCTAAACTCGTCACTTCCACACTGATCCAACGTTAGCAAACGTTGAATTAATGCAAAAACGACAGGCATCGCTAGCTGGGAAGTAGTAGTGGCATGTCACAGTAATATGATAAATTTGGGTTACCGTGTATATGTTTTACACGTTAAACCATAACAAAAGTGATAAAGAAATCCAATTTGGCATGTTAGAAAAATAGATAAATAATCAGACAATAGCATGACGATCCAGTCCAAGATATTGATATAAAAAACAACTGGTTGGAGCACATGGCCACCGCTTCACCGAAAGATGGCGATTGGTCGAAGAGGATGGAGAAACTTCTAAAGACTTTGTAGAACTTCTGTGGACAAAAAACACAAGAAGCTTCACGAATCAAGCCAGAAGTCAACACGTCGACTGCGCACAGAGCAAGTTTGTGATTTAGAAGACCAACAGAGAACATTCTGCGATTGCTATTGACCAAGCCCATGAACAGAATAATGCTATTATGAAAGAAGATGGAGGTATAATTGGAATCACAAAACACGAATCAGCCTTGCTACGATGGACGGTAGCAGGCCCTGAAGTCTGTAGAATTATACAGGAATATGAATGTGTTTCTAAAAGTCGAGAGAAAGTATCCCTAAATCACCATGAAGCAACACCGTCAGCACAGAAAGCATTTCTCAAAGACGTCATTTCTCTCACCCGAATCATTGAAGAGATAGGCAATCCCTATCTTGAGGAGTCAACTTCAGATCTGCTTACTCTTAATACGAAAAATGTCATGGAGCAAAAGGTAACAGATATGCTAAAAGACTATGATACAAAAGGTAAAAATCAGTTGGAAAACTTCACATCAGAATTAGACAAATTCTACTCACTAATTGCTCGGAACAAATTTAACTCAAAAAAGACAACACGAAAAGGGAATCACAGCACATTGAAGGGTGACTACAGCCACAAAGCTCTTTATTTTATGCCAGATCCGAAAAGTTGATCTGCCTGAATTTTTTTAGCCATGAAAACCAACGATTCCCAGCAGCTTTAAGTTCAGGAGGTGATCTTTACCAAACACAGAAAGCAGATTTAATGGGTTGCCTAGACCTAGAGAATGTGGTACCTGCACAACCTGCTTTACTGGACGATGTAGACATGATGGCGTAGATGGAGCATGTTTAGTACACTCTACTACACCAAAACATCATACGTTTGGTGAATATGCCCAGAAGGACTTCGTGGAGAAAATTAAGCCATATGCCAGAAAGCACAAAGGAACGGATGTTGTGTTTGACACTTACAAGGACGGAAGCATCAAATCTCATGCTCGTATAAAGAGGGGTAATGGTAGCAGGCGGAGAGTTACTCGAGATGGGATAGTCCCAAAGAACTGGCCAAACTTTTTGCAAAATACAGACAATAAAAAAGAACTTTATCCATTCTTAGCTGATTCCATCCAAGAATTCATGCCACCGGATGATATCGTTTACGCTTCCAAGAATGAAAAAGCTGTTACTAATAATGACAATCCCGCTTTAGTCAATTTGAGCTCAAACCAAGAAGAAGCCGATACCAAAATGTTTGTTCATCTTCATCATGATCTCAAGTATGAAACTATACAAAAAGCAGCTATCCTGGCTAATGACATTGATGTGGTCGTTATTGGAATTGGCTTGTTTGAAAACTTGAGCAAGGATGGACTTCACGAACTCTGGATATCTTTCGGGAGAGGAAACAAAAGAAGATGGAGTCCTATTCATCAGATATTTTCTGTCCTGGGTCCACAGAAATGCAAAGGGCTGTTGTTCTTTCATGCCTTTAGTGGCTGTGACTCTTGTTCAGGAATGAAAGGAAAGGGGAAGAAGTCGTTCTTTGCAACGTGGTCAGTGTATCCAGATGTGACGCCAACATTTCAGAAGCTCAGTCAGCGTCCAGAGGAAATAAATGCAGAAGATTTTGCGATCCTTCAAAAATTCACGGTATATCTTTATGATAAAAGTAGCACTGATGATAAGGTAGACACTGCAAGAATGACTTTGTTTACACTTAAAAATAAACAATATAATAATATTCCACCAACAGATGATGCGCTGAAATTGGATGCACTTCGGGCAGCATATCAGGCCGGACACATTTGGGACGAGCTCTTGAAAAGAGTCCAGAATTGCCATCTCCAAGTAACTGGGGGTGGAAATCTGGAGATGAGGAAACATGGGACATTATGTGGACAAGAAAAGACCCCGTAGCCGAAGCATGTAAAGAACTAAGACAATGCAATTGTAAAAAAGAATGCAAAAGCTGTAAATGTAAAAATGCAAATTTACCATGCACTTCACTATGTTCCTGTCCTTGTGACCATGAATAGATATTATTACATGTAAATCATTGTCATGAACATGGTTTACGTACTCAGTAGTAATAACTGATAGCCTAACAGAAATGTTGACTGTACATGAATTGTATTTTTAAGAAAGTATTTTAAGTCTGTTTGGGTGGAAGTATCAAAGTTCAGACTAGTCTGCATACCTGACTGCCAAATTTGTGAAACCCTTTCTCTGTCCATAGTACGTTACTCACTTGTTTTGTTGAATACCATCTTAAATCATTCATACTGTCTTAAAAATAACATTTTCAAGGTAGTAAGAAATGAGACACATCTACATTGCTTTTATAAAGCAACTTTCCTACGTCAGTCCAGGACCGGAATGACGGCCATTTTGAATTTTGACGTCACGGGCCGCCATTTTGAATTTTCGCTTGGTTAATTAAACTTTTGAAATCTACATGGTCCAAAGTACATGTGTGCCAATTTTCATGCTTGTGTCACCAAATGAAGTATTTTCAGGGTTATCTACCTCACTACTAAGGGGAGTAGGGTGACCAGTTCCTTTCTCTCCGCCGCCTTTCCTGCAGTAATTATGCGAACCTAATTTATAACACCCTAGGTAAAGGGGAGCAGTGTTTTCAACACTAGCTTAAAGCCATGAGTCGAACCAGATTTGCATAATTGGAAAGCCAACGCCTTGTCTGCTGCTTCATCCCAACGTCATGACTTGTAAAAAAGACAGAAAAAGAAGTTTTCCACCAATTGAATCAAACCAGATCTCTACAGAATACATCATAATCAGACAATACATATTTCTCGGTCATGTAATAAAAAACCAAAACTGGAGGACCTCTCTATAACTGGTAAAATTTATGGAAAGAAGGCACCTGGCAGACAAACTCATGTGAAACAATTCAATGACAAGGCAGAAACAATCATTCATACAACACATCGTAGGAATACTTGGACTAAATCATTCATCCGAATAGCGGAACAAGCTGTCGATGCAAATTTATCTTACGCTTTTTCATTTTATGTATATTGCAGATTTAATTCCTGATGAGGACACACGCACGTGTCGAAAATGTTTGATTCATTATGTTATATATTTTGTTTTGTGTGTAGGCTAATACATTATGTTAAACCCGCTAAGGTTACTTTGTTTTGCTTGTCTATGGAACTTAATAAAAGCTTAAAAATGCAATTACATGATTTGAAACTAGACTCGTTAGTAACGTAATAATGACTTAAAATTGTCTCGGGGGCCGTTGCAGTTTCAAAGTTTATTGCATACTTTAACCATAACAACATTGTGTTGGTGAGAATATTTATGACTGCCTTCAAGACAAATTTTGTAAAAACATGAAAGGTTTTGATTAAAACATCTTGGCGACGGTCAGATGCAAGCAAAATTTTCCTTGGCCTATTTCTTAACAAGCGCCATTTTGTCAAAAACCTATTGAAAAGGCATGCAGACACAATTGACAAGGCATGCAGACCCAATTGACAAGATATGCAGATCTAATTGACAAGGGATGCAGACCCAATTGATAAGGCATGCAGACCCAATTGACAAGGCATGCAGATCTAATTGACAAGACATGCAGACACAATTGACAAGGCATGCAGACCCAACTGACAAGGGATGCAGACCCAATTGACAAGGCATGCAGATCTAATTGACAAGACATGCAGACACAATTGACAAGGCATGCAGACCCAATTGACAAGGGATGCAGACCCAATTGATAAGGCATGCAGACCCAATTGACAAGGCATGCAGATCTAATTGACAAGGGATGCAGACCCAATTGATAAGGCATGCAGACCCAATTGACAAGGCATGCAGATCTAATTGACAAGACATGCAGACACAATTGACAAGGCATGCAGACCCAATTGACAAGGCATGCAGACACAATTGACAAGGCATGCAGACCCAATTGACAAGGCATGCAAATCTAATTGACAAGACATGCAGACCCAATTGACAAGGCATGCAGACACAATTGACAAGGCATGCAGATCTAATTGACAAGACATGCAGACCCAATTGACAAGGCATGCAGACACAATTGACAAGGCATGCAGACCCAATTGACAAGGCATGCAGACCCAATTGACAAGGCATGCAAATCTAATTGACAAGACATGCAGACCCAATTGACAAGGCATGCAGACACAATTGACAAGGCATGCAGATCTAATTGACAAGACATGCAGACCCAATTGACAAGGCATGCAGACACAATTGACAAGGCATGCAGACCCAATTGACAAGGGATGCAGACCCAATTGACAAGGCATGCAGACCCAATTGACAAGGCATGCAGATCTAATTGACAAGACATGCTGACACAATTGACAAGGCATGCAGACACAATTGACAAGACATGCAGACACAAGTGACAAGGCATGCAGACCCAATTGACAAGGCATGTAGACCCAATTGACAAGGCATGCAGATCTAATTGACAAGACATGCAGACCCAATTGACAAGGCATGCAGACACAATTGACAAGACATGCAGACCCAATTGACAAGACATGCAGACCCAATTGACAAGGCATGCAGATCTAATTGACAAAACATGCTGACCCAATTGACAAGGCATGCAGATCTAATTGACAAGACATGCAGACCCAATTGACAAGGCATGCAGACCCAATTGACAAGGCATGCAGACACAATTGACAAGGCATGTAGACCCAATTGACAAGGGATGCAGATCCAATTGACAAGGCATGCAGACCCAATTGACAAGGCATGCAGATCTAATTGACAAGGCATGCAGACAAAATTGACAAGGCATGCAGACACAATTGACAAGACATGCAGACACAAGTGACAAGGGATGCAGACACAATTGACAAGGCATGTAGACCCAATTGACAAGGCATGCAAATCTAATTGACAAGACATGCAGACCCAATTGACAAGGCATGCAGACACAATTGACAAGACATGCAGACCCAATTGACAAGACATGCAGACCCAATTGACAAGGCATGCAGATCTAATTGACAAAACATGCTGACCCAATTGACAAGGCATGCAGATCTAATTAAGACATGCAGACCCAATTGACAAGGCATGCAGACCCAATTGACATAATTTTTTTTATTATCCCACCATGATTTTTGTTATATAGCTCTAACTCTACCAAAAACCTCACGTGAAAAAAATGTTCAACTTGCTTTTGTTTTTATTGCACGGTGGGGATTAAATCGTTTATGCGTAATATTTAATGGAAGAATTGTAGTCGTTTCTACATATAGAGCAGGAGTTACATGGCTTTAATTACATTTTCATTAGGAATTTTAACGATGACTTTTTTAGATGTATTTTTGGACGTAGAATTCAAAAATCGAGTGCTTACAAGCCGAAAACTGGACATTTTTGAGATATTTGCATTTTTTGGGCTAGCAAGAGAATGACGTCATTGCTTGGGAGCTTAGGAGAGATTCGCGGTCGTTGGATAGCGGCTGCATTTGAATACATGGCTCATAACCAAAGTAGCTAGTTCCTCTGTTTTCCCACGGAGTTCGGGTAGTTTTGTTTTCTGGTCGCGGCAAAATTTTAGTTGTGATGGTTTGTGATCTGGTTGTTTCGTTTCAATTCGAACCAACTTTCATAGAATAAATATTATTGTTACTTCACAATTTTCAGTTTTGATGACTTCACTTTGCACAATTTTTCTAAAGTTCGGTTACGTTTGTGCTTGTTTCATTACGTTTAACGATTGGGCTACTTTTAGGCTAGTTTTCCTAGAAATTTGGGGTGGAAATTTACATTAAGATAGAAGTTCTAAAGAAGGACAAGAGTGAGACGCTCACAAACATATCAAGAAAGTATCTTGAATTTCTCTCTGAAGAATGAATCGCAAATCTAAGTTTCAAAGCACAATTTCTGTGTGTATTTTGAAAGGTATTTTGGGTCCAATTTTGGGTGTTTTGGGTACTGAAAAGGTATTTTGGGTTCAATATTAAAACAGATAAACAAAGCAGAAAAAAAGGAATAGTTATTACTGCCCACAAATACTAGTCAAAGCAGGACATCATCAAAGCTGCTGCCATGATTCTCAGAAATAAGATTAAAATGTCTTAGGTAAAGCAGTTAAAGCCACCTATAACAGCGGATCTGTTGAATGATGGTAAAATACAACCACCTGAAGACCTTGTGCAGTTCTACAAATATATGTATGGTGGCCAAGATACCATGACTGAGCGCTGTGAAAGATATGCAAGGTCATCCGCTGAAGACGATGTTTACAAAGCTACACATGGGAGAATCAAACCTGCAAACCATCTGCTGTTAGGGATGACTCTGAAGTCGTTGACGGGCTCCAAAAAAGTCATTGAACTTCTTAACCATTTTGGACACTGCTTAGGCTACACTTTGTGTGAGGAGTATGAAACAGAAATTGCCCTACAGGCTTTTGAGAAGGAAAAAGCTTCTCCAGAAGGAATAATTGGAGAAAAAAGGTTTTGCAATTGCTTGGGACAATTGTGATCAGAATAAAGATACGCTTTCAGGCAGTGGCACCCTCCATGATACACAAGGAATATGCTTCCAAAATATGACAACAGAGTTAGATGGATCAAAAGAACAAAGCCCATCACAGAGTGATAGTAGCGATTCTGGTTTGTCTTGGATTAGAAAAAGCAGTCTTGCAATCCCTCATATTGAGCTGGAGCCTGTAACAAAAAAGCCAAAGATAGTTTCTACCAATTTCAAAACTTTCGATATTCCTTTCAAAACTTCTCCTGAAAATCTACAAAATGTGACAAAAAGGGATGTGATTTGGTCAATCGCCTTTGCTGCCTGTAAAGACACGCCTATGTGGTCAGGATTAAATGCTCAGCTTACAAAAGATCCCCTGCCACGCCAGACAGTTGCATATATGCCAAATATAGGGACACCACCTACAAGACATGATGTAGTTCTGGATATTATGAAAACAAGCTTGAAAGTAGCGGATGAATGCAAGGAACATTACATGAATGTTACGTATGACCTTGGTATTGCAAAGCCTGCTGCCCAAATTCAGAATGTTCTGGCTCCCAGACTTGATAGGTTATTCATCCACTATGAACCGTTCCACATCATATTCAGATACTTTGGTTGCTTGGGTTACCTGATGGAGCCATCTGGAGGTCCATACATCCTTACTTAATCGGAAATACTAGCTCCTAGGTCAATTAGCGGCTTCTTATCAGGAAAGCATTATAACGGATGTAAATGATTGCATGTTTTACTTGCAACTGCGTTCAGGAAAAAAAAACATGTAGAGTCGTTCTTAGAGCAGATGAAGGCAATGGGAATAGACATGCTATCATCACAGCAATGCTTCGAAACAGTATACATTACACATTGAAGATGTTGAGAAATCAGATGCCTTTAAAGGTCTTGTCACAAATCAAAGTCACAATGTCACAAATCAAAGATATCATTCAAACAATAAAAAGTTTAAAGTGGAATTGGGCAGGACATATCATGCAAACAACTGATAACAGATGGACAAGAAGAGCTACTGACTGGATACCGCTTGACAATAAACGCAAAAGAGAGAAACAGAAAACAGGATGGCGAGACGAACTCTACCAATTCGACAAACACTGCACACAAACGTGCAAAGACAGACAAAGTTATGAAGATATGGGGAAGGCCTTCATCCTGCAGTGGAACAACAATAGCTGACAATGATGATGAAAGGTCTTATGAATGATTATGAGAAGTTCTGTGACGACACACCGAACGGGAACCATGGCGGTACAGCCCAGTTCTGGATTCTTTACATCAATCTTGTACAGCAATTTTTACTTATGAACAGAGCTGTAAAGAAGGATGATATTGAGCTCTTCACTTACGCTCTGAAAACAATAATCCCTGTGTTTTTTTGCATGCAACAAACCTAACTATTCCAGACACATGCTACTGTACTTCCTGAAACTGTTGAACATGGACTACACAGTACACACACCCTGGCATACGTGATCAGCTGGAGAAAGGAGCCTTCTCTGTGAGGTTGTCTGGACATTTTTCTCTAGATTACCTGTTGATCAAGCAGTGGCGATGGCTATGAATGTGGATGCTGCATCCAGGATGACCGGCATAAGTGCATTCACCCAGAGTTTTCCTTCCCAACGAAGATGGAGTGTCACGAGGTATGTAAGAAGTCAAGTGATAAATTATGCGATGGAGAAGGCTGGTATGAAACATTATGAAACTGTTTACCAGGAATCAAAACCTTACAGAATAAAAAGAAACCATGCTGATTTCATGAAGATTGGTGTAACTATCGATTCGACCATGAATCCATTCAACATGTTGAACAAAGCAATCACTTGATCAAGCTATCGTCTGGAAGACCAGCTCCAGATGAGATCAGAAATGATCTCTTGAACACAATTAGCAAAGGTTCTGAATGGCAGCAAGAGTTCCTTGATGAAATAAAAGAAGATCCAGCTCGAATTGAAAAGCCCATCAAGAGAAGGAAAGTTAGAAATTTTGCTAGCAATGCAGAAAAGGTTTTCGTCACCACAAAAGATAAGCAAGTGGTAGAGCTGAAATGTTCCAGAGACATGTTTGGCAGACTTCTTTACTTGTCCTGCCAAAAAAAGCTTGACTTAACACTTTGCTCCTCAAAGGGAGGCCAGATTTGGCCCCCCCCTCATATTTCCTTTAATTATTTGAAGCACAGTAACGCCATGCACTTGGTTTTTCTTGACTTTTCCTAAAATTGCCAGGCGGATCTGATGATATTAAATTTGATGCTAAAAGTTGTGTAGTTTTCTTGTAAATTCAAGATTTTGGTGAATTTTTGCTGTTTCTAGCTAACTTCCAGCAAAGCGTGAAATGGATTACATTGCGATGACAAGCCATAAGCTCATAATTGCTTCGTGCATCGATTTGCGCGAGCAGAGAGAAGCATCCTCTTGCTTTCTTTTGTTTGGTTTGACCCAGGCCACGGTTTGACCTCAATAATACAAAGCGCGTTATTTCTTATGCTGCAAAGAAAAGCCAGTGATCGCAAAGCTGTTAATTAGAAACAATAATAGCAAGCTTTTTTGCGTTATCAGCTCTACAAAGAAGAATAGCAATCCACGATCAAAACAGTAGGCTATGGAGGCCACAAACTATTCAAAACAGTTGTTTCAAGCAGATAATATTCATTGACGAATAAAAAACGTTACAATAAGAAATCTTCTCTTGGATAAAGACACGAAAACCTGGTTTCGAAATAAACGTTCTATGGAAATGCTCTCATTGACAAAACTTGCAATTGAGGAAATGTATCACTGCAAATGCTTTTGGGAGAAGCCGGAGAAATAGCGTTTTTGCAAACAGTAATTGTGAGATACACTCAAAATTATGAGATAGGCTCCATTTACACGTAGCAGCTAACCCGATGGCGTCCCTTCACTGCTTTATGTCGCCTACTTGTTGTTATGTCCTGTATTTTTGTTTCACAGTGCACTGTGTTTTGTTCCAAAGAGGGCAAAATAAAGATGATAATGATAAGATGATAGATGATAGATAATGATAATAAAATGATGATAATGATAATAAGATGATAATATAAGATGATAATATAATAGATGATAATGATAATGATGATAATAAAATATTACAAAAGATGATAATAAAATATTACAAAATATTTTGTAATGTAGGCCTACAAACAAAATGTACAATGTACACAATGTACATTACAAAATATTTTGTACTGTAGACGAGGCATAAATTTAGGCGTCACATAAGACAAACAACAAATCAGCTTTCTTCATCATTGATTCAACATCTGAATACGTTGCGCCAATGTATAAGAGGCCGGCTATTGTGAAGACCCGCCATTTATAAACGATCCGATTATACCAAAAGTGGGACAAACTAGTGGATCAAAGAATGAATAAATAATGCTGAGAAAACTAAATCTAAGTGACGAACAATACCGATGTCTTCATTTATCTTGGAAAAATGCTGCCTAAACTTATCAACAAAAAATACAGTAAATAACGGCAAGGATCCCGAAAGCAGAATTTGCTCGACTTTGGCATGAATTTAGTCAGACATCTACAGTAATAATTCCACACATACAATAACGGGCTCTCAACTGCTGTAAGATACATAATAATCAACCTGGTTCTGGGCGATTTGTGTAACAGTTTAGGGGAAGACACTACTTGAAATGATGCACCACACAAAAGATTTTCAATGAAGACTGAGTCTAAAAACCGATGTGGATAGTGCTGCACAATAACTTCAAGTTTAGGACAGAAGAGGCACAAAATATCACGATAAAAATAAAGACCTTGTGGGAAATTTTCGAGAATCATAACACGATGCAAATACCACAAACGCTTAGTTTGCATGCTGCTCTAAGCTGGCCGGCAACCACAAAGGTAGACAATAGCCTACAGGCAGTTTATAATTCGATAACAGCGCAATAAACATTATAAATACGTAAACCGACAATTTTCTTTTACAAACGTTTTACGTCTAATAGTAAATTTTCCCCCAACAATTTTTTGTGAAGCACTTGCAAACCACGGTTTTGTAAAATAATTCATCATTATCATTTTTTACTTCTCGGATATTGTAAAACGTCATCAGCAAAATCACAAAAAAAATTTCATTACTTCAATGTAGTAGGCCTATGAATTTTTTATAGAATTGTAGCCACGTTGTTTCAACAAAGAAGCCATTTTTTAGCAATGTAAAGTTATAGAAAATAATTTGCAATCATGCAAATGGTTGGAAAGAATCTAGGAAGTCTTCTCACAATCTGGCACAGAATGATTATGTTTATTGTATCTCAGTAAAATGTTTTACGACAAACTTTGAAGCTTCGTTATAATCATTTTTATCTTTGAAGTCAAACGTTATTTTTTTTTTGGCCAGAAACATAATCACTGCCTTGCTGACGTTGTCGCTTTTACGCGTATTTTTAGTGCTTCAAACAATAAGGACCCAGTCAGCAATCCAGTCCTATTACATTGATTCAACATTTGTAAACGTTAAATTTATGTAGATTTGCTGACTGTGGGTTATTTCACATTTCCTTTGTTTACGCATGTTCCTCAATTCGCTGTTGCATTATTTCGACGCTGGCTGACTAAAAATGTATTTTCAAATTGATTGACACAATCTTCAATAAAAAGTGAGCTTCGAACTTAGCTTTGTTGATGTAAATGCTGTATTTTTTGTGGATGTAATTTATGAGTCATGTTTATAAACACCCGTAAGCGAAATGACTTATGATGTGGCCTGCATGATATTTGTGATGCGACTTGACACAAATCCACAATTTCAAAAGCACCTAATTTGAACTTAGAAATTTCAGATTATTTCAACAACTTGTTCAATTGTCTTCTCTCTACTAAAAATATTCATACTACAAACTCAATTGTAGACCTAAAATACACAAACGAAGATGTAAACAGCTATTCAAGCAGGCTAAGGTGTTACTTATGAGAAATTTGGTTCCATAAAACTAGAAGCTAGCCATGAGTTTCGGAATGCATTAGTTTAGGATAAAAATGTAAGACAACAAACGCAGTTTTGTTTTTTTCAAATTCGTGTAACACTATTACTCTGATTGTAACTATTTTAGAATCAGTGAGTAGCTTACAATAAGATTTGCTCGCAAGTCGTAAATTCTAATCAATGCAATGATTCGGCACACCGCACACACACTTCGTGCGTTCGATCGAGCTCTTTGTTATTTAGAACTTTGCATGAAATCGGATTAGCACGGTTAATTAAAGGCGGCAAGTTAAATCAAAATTGTCGTTTTTGGGTACCTTTGCAAAAATTGAAATATCAAGTTTAACATATAAAATTTTAAAATAATGAGTTTTCAAACTTATAGACAAATGATTTGCTTTTACACCAGTGCAACTTCTGTTGAAATAGCATCAGCGGATAACACGTAACAGCTGATTGAATTTGATCCAAAAACGGCCCCCCCTTGAGCAGTTAACTTCCAAAAAAACGTTGAAAAGCAAAGGGTTAAGAAAAGTCCTGTCTCATCCAGTCAGTAGTTCCCCTTAGTCTATGCAATGTAGATGGAAGTATGACCACAACCAACAAGTCCAAACTGGCTAATCATCTTGAGTCACTTGCGACGGCAGCTAATGAACCATTGAATACGGGAAGCGATGTGAGTATTTTTAATGACATGTTCTTGATCAGAATGATTACGAACCTTCCTTCTACTTATGGTGGAATTTCCAAAGCTCTCTTAACTATGGTTTGTAAAGCCTACTAACGAAGAAGTGCACTTTATATGTGACGATTATAGACTACTCAGAACACAATCAAAGATTCGGCTCATGAAATTCGGGAGGACACCGACACTGTCGTCAGCATGACTGGCCCTAGCCAAAAAAAACCTACAGACTTTTCAAAGTGCCTATCCTCATCACAGTTCAAAGATTCTTTCCTTGCTTTCTTGTTTTATGAGTGGCAGTCAAATGCCTATGCTGAAGTAATCGGGAACAAGAAGGTAATTTTGGCAAAGGGAAAAAAAGTGCTATGAATTTAGTGTGCAAAGTAACAATCTTATAATAAGACAGAACTGCTGTTTATATGACTGCGAGCACATAGAAGCGGACACAAGGATGGTGCATCACATCTTTCAGCTTTACAAAAGTAGTAACAATCCTCTGCGAGTGAATGTGCGTTGTAATGACAGAGATGTAATGATCATTCTCTTGCATTATTGCAGCGATGTGGATCTGCAAACAGAAGTTTTATTAGAAATGGGTCATGCTTACAACAATACTCGGCGTATTGTTAACATCAGAAGCATGATGGGGGAGCTCAGTGAAATTAATGGCTTATTCTGTACAGCTTTGCCAGGATACCATGCCATCACAAGGTGTGATTACGATTCCTGTTTCTTTGGCAAAGGGAAAACTAGACCACTCTTAATTGCATTAAAGTACCCTCAACTCCTTCAAGCACTGGCAGAGTTAGGCAGTTTCATCAGTGTTAGCTCTGCCACGGAAGCTGCTCTCGAAGAGCTTGTATATGTGCAACATACGACAAAAGGCAACTTCGTGACGTCAATGAAACCCGCAGAGTTAGCCTATATTTGAAACGAAGTTTACGCCAATACATAGTGAGCGGCCTCTGCAAAAAGTATAAGGTTTGGAACCTACAGCAATACCTTCTTGCAGGGCAGCGTTTATCCAGCACATTAAGCGAGCAAATTTTATTGCAAGGATGTGGAAACTTGCAAATGAATTCAAGCCTGTGACAGAGTCACCCTTAGACCATGAGTGGAAAGAGGATAATAGCGGCAAGATAGTGCCAAATTGGTTTGAAGGCCCTCAGCTGCCAGATTCTCTGAAAGTTGACCAATATAACAATGACAGTGACTATGAGGATTCGAATTTATCTGACGATTCAGATGACAGTGAAAGTCAGAATGATAATTTCAACATTATCTAACTAAATCTTGTATTTCAGATTGTATTTTTTTTACAGTTTCATATTTGAAAAACACAAAAACTGTTACAGTTACTCAAAAGCCTTGACAGATAACCTTTGGTCTTGGCAGAATTTGACCAATTTTACTTTTTCAACTAAGAAGCTGTCTTAATTTAGTGACAAATTGCTAAAGGAAAAAATTAGTAAATAAAAAAAGGAAGTAGCCCACAAACATTAAAAATTGCTAATATCTCAAAAATGTCCAGTTTTCGGCGTGTAAACACTCGATTTTTGGATTCTACGCCCAAAAATACATCTAAAAAGTTCTTCCTTAATTTTCCTAATGAAAATGTAATTAAACTCGCATAACTCCTGGACTAATACGGTAACATCTGTAGAGATACGATAGACAGCTGTCTAAATCAATTTAGCTGTTTTGATTTTTTCACCAGTAGCTTTGACAGAGAGTTTAAAGAGGGTTCGATTGAACCCGGGATGATTTGAAGGCCCAGTAACCATTCCATGGAACCCTGAAATATAACCAAACCACCTCGTGTTTGTAGGATATAGTAGGGGAGACTGGGGTTAGTAGGAACGTTCTTTTTAAAGTGGAATTTAAAATAATCGGTGCATAACCTGACAACTGAAGCAGCTTAAATTATCACCTATGGTGTCCTCTATCATACAACTAAAAAGAAGTATTCAGTCAATTTAACTTTTAATGCAAATTTAAATGAACAAACATACAATTGATTTTCCAACTAACCCCATGCCTTGGGTTAGTTGGAAAATGTCAGTTTACTGCCCACTAATTATTATTATTTATCTGCAATCAAACTCAAAGTCCATAGAATTCAAATTTTTAACAGTCACCACACAAAATATCAGACTAACACAACACCAAGCAGGCTACATCAAACAACATACAAAATACTGTTGTAGTGAATATAAAATGTAGAATTAAAATAGTAATCAGAAGACATAACATTGCGCAAAAGTGGATTAATTGATCTTTTGCAACGTTCTACAAATGCATAGCAGTTTTTTCTTAATAGAGCATCAAATGTTAACACGTCGTTCTGTACCTGATACATTCTAGCAGTGGCGTAGCTAGGAAATGTGCCGCAGCGGCCGGATTCAGATTTTGCCGCCCCTTCAAGAAAAAGCATGTGAAAATGAAATGCGTTTATTATCAGACTAAAATCAAAATCAAAAATCGTAATGTCTGAAAGTGCCACCCCCAGACGTGCCGCCCGGAGCGGTCCCCCCCCCCCCCAGCTACGCTACTGCACTCTAGCACTGTCGCATCTCGACAAATTGTAAATAATTCTGTACGAGTCGTTGTAAGCAACTCGTATGCGATTTAAAGTAAAACTTTTATAGTTACACCGTAGCTGAGAACCATACATTGGCATACAATATGATTGATACATTACATTTTTAACTTCGGTAGAGCAATTTCCAAACTTGGACCTAAACTGATTGGCACCGACATAAAGAGATCGCACTTGCCTTTTAATATCCGCGTCATTACTGATGGTATCATCAATCAGTATCCTAAATATTTCACTTGCCTAACAAATTTAATTTGTGTATTGTACAGCCGCATGCATGGAGAAGTCAAAACTTTAAATTTGCGACATTGATGGACCAATCCAACAGTTTTGTCATGTCTAGAAATATAGGATTCACAGACATCAATGAGTTTTTGGGTACTATTAGCACTTGGACTAAATACACACAAGTCATCTGCAAACATTAAGTGATTCAAAAGAAAACAGGTAAGGACTTAAAATCCCTCCCTGCCTTACTCTGTTAATGAACTGGATAATCTTTTTTTCAACCAATAAACTTTAACATGGGGTTGCAAGCAAATATGTTTACTTGCTTTGAAATCAAAATACATTGAATTCTACATCCAATCACCGTAAAAACGTTTTTTAATAAACTCATTGTTAAAGGTGCACTGCAACGAAAATATATAGCTTTTGTATTCATAGATCTTTATGAGAAAAAGCGATTAGTAACAATAAAATTTTTTTGGGGTTCGTCATTAGCTGAAAAATCTAATAAAAAGGATATTGGTTTAAAGGATTCTGATTGGTCAAAATCTTTAATGACGTAGTTGGTTGTTCAGGCAGAATTCAGAACCACTAGTTTGCATACAAATAAACTATAAACAAGTGGGCTGCATATACAAAGAACAATTTTATACTTGAGTTTTATGCGTTGAGATGTTTTTTTGTACGGCTCCCAGTTGTAGTAACGGAAGAAACGTGAAAGGGGTACAATTTCATCGTTTACCTCTGAATAATCAAGACAAGCTTAAGAAATGGATCTCTGCGATGAAACTCAAAAACCCACCAGTCAACAAGCACTGCCGTGATTAGCATTTTGATCTTTGCCCAGGACTACATTTTTTTTACAAAAATTCAAGTTTTTGTTTTCAACAGCTTTAAACTTTTCACAAATTAGGGCAGAATTCCTTATCTGGCAACACTATTGAGGCAATTATTACACTATATAGTGTAAATATAGCCACAGCCTGTGCAATTTTGTGCTGAGTACCCATAAAAGTTGTAACATGAAACATAAACCGTTTAGATGTTATTTTTTGTCGATTTTTGTTTGAGCGGTTTGAGATGCCGTTTTTGAGTCGAAAGTCCCCTTCTCTGTAGTCCCGGCATAGGACTTTTACAATACTAAAGACTGAGGCATTTGATGGACTTAATCATGTGTGCTATGGTGGAGTCTTCATAACAATACTGAGAACATTGTGTGATACATGTACCAAAAACTTTCATACTATTGGAGATAGAAAACTTGTCATAATTTGTATACTGTAATAAGTGCATTGGTGAAAAAATGTATGTAAATCATGTAATGTTTCATAGTGATTTCATCACGAATGAAAGGACATTTCAATCTTTCAACTATTATTTTCTTGTCAAACAAGACTGGTGTAAATTTCTTTCAACAGTTATAAATACTGTCCCAAGCAAAATACTGGAGAAGTGGAAACTTTATTTACAAAAGAAGTTTTATTAATGTTACAATAAACAGCAAGATAACTTTCATTTTCATTAAAAATCATCAGGCAAGTGGTCATCAATAGCTTCGTTGTATCCTTCGTACTGGCCATATTCTTCAGGAAATCTGTTGCGGATTGCAAGGACTGCACAGACAGGAATTACTTTACGTCTCTTTCGACCAAATTTTCCATATATCCAGAAGTTGAAGCTGCGATAAGCAACATATCTGTACAACCTGTAAAAGAAAATGTGATTTACCAAGAAGTGTAAAATCATCATTTTTTTTTCATTGCAACAATATCAGTAAATCACAATGTAGAAAACCCCTAGGCTAGAACTTTAGAACATAGGGTAAGAATGGAAACCTTGGGAGTTGAGACCCAGGCAAGGGTGCATGTACACTTGTACTGTACAGTGGTACGGTAGGCTAACTCTGGTCTCTGAATTTTTTACATTACCATAGGCTATGTGTAACGCACATATATAAGAACAAAGTTCACCATTTGGGTTCTAAAACTGCAAAGTTTGGATAATATTTTACAACTATCTAAATTGACCTGTTTGAGATTGGATCTCGGAGATCCTCGCCGACCACATCCTTTAGTGCAGCCATAATTGCTTCTAAGACTTCTGTATCCAGGCATATCTTTTCAAAGCTGCCGACCTGGTTTATGCATTGGCGGGCTATGTCCGTTTTGGTTACTACGACGTCAATCTCCTGGCAACTGGTGGTGTTTTCGTGTTTAAATTTCACAACAATTTACTACCAGATGGCTTCACCAACCTTTCTAAATATGTCAAAGAGGTTCACAGCCTGTCTACAAGAAACCATGATAATGATTCTCTAAACCAGGGGTGTGCAACCTTTATTACAGGAGGGCCAGATATAAATAATTGGGTGAAACCGCGGGCCGCACGTTTATTTAACATATGATTTCTAGTAGTTGCAGGCACAAAAGAGTAGTTTTTTTGTTATTCATGTTATTCTTAATAGGGGTTATCTCCTTCCAGAAATAATAAGTTAGGACGCATAAATTTCTGAAGAAAACTGCTATTCAAATTTATTGTCACACTGTCTTTAAACGAGCTCAGTGAGAAGTTTGCAGCTGGCTTCTTTTCCCTACGGCTTTTTCTAAATTTACTTTAATGGAAGTGATCGCAATTCGAAGTCCATTTTCCAAGTGTTCGTCTATCAGAACCGATCAATAGGGAGATTTCATGACGCCCGTTTTAGAAAAAAATGTTCGCACAAATACGTTGAGCCAAAAAGTGCCATTTTTGAAACCATGGATTTTTCAAATGTGAAAATTAGGTCATCTTAGTTGAAATGTTTTTGGTAAAAATCGCCAAGATTCATTTTTAAATACTTTGCTTTCAAATCCGTTTTCTCTTGAAGATCAATCAGTTCAAGTTATATCTTCTGGTGCTTTGTTAATGTCTGTGTTGAATGGCGAAGCGAATATACCAAACAAATGTTCATGATATTTGAAGTCCTTGAAACGAGCCAAAAATTCATACAACAATTTTTCAAGTTGGTCTGCAAATTCAGTTTTCTTATCAGGATGCATTCCATAGTTTCTTAAAGTTGGAAAGTGGAAAAGGTTTCCTGTCTGTACGTGAGCTTTCCAAAGTCGTACTTTGTTCATAATGCCTTTTATGTGACCATACATTTTTACGTTCCAAATAATTAAATACAATGGATTAGCGGTGGCCGGTGGGAGACTTCTAAAATGGTTAACAGAAGGTGCGAAATCTACAATAATCCACTCCACAATGAATTGTTCAAACGTACCAGACTAAACTAAATTACCGTATAAACATGTTTCGCGGGACGCACACAATTCAAAATTGGCACACCTTCGCGGGCCGCATTTGGCCCGCGGGCCGCACGTTGCACACCCCTGCTCTAAACATTCCATACTTCTCAAAAACGCTTACTCAACATTCAATAGAATTCACAGGTGCGAAAACATGGAACGAATTTCCTTCTTCAATTAGAAAGACTGATACAAAGTCACTTTTATTCACAAACTAAAACAACATTTAAGCACTACGGACACGTAATAGAAAGACAACGTAGAAAGGCTTTCTTGCATTCTTGTGAAGATTTTAGTGGAAATCCGAAATTATTTACAAAAGATTAGGCTTACCTAACAATAATATCGATTGCTTGTGCTGTACTTTTATGTTTGTAGATATTAACAGCAAACGCAATACTCCATAATCAACACGACACGTCGCAAAAGGGGATGAGAGCTTCATCAACACCATCAGGACATCATCATCTACCAGCTCATCCATTCCATCACCCACCAGGACAAGAAACAATAACTTAAACTGAATATCAAACCTCAATCGTCTTAGGCTACTGTGTGATGTGCAGTCTAACCATAGAAAGAGCTCAACACCTGCTCTCCTGGGCCACATTGAAACGGGCTTTTGCCTGAGGATGGGTTTCTTTTATGTCCAGTTTTCTTTTTCCATCCTATTACTATAATGACTGCTCATCCACATCAATATTGGAACTGGCAAATTCAATCCACAACACTTTTCATTAGGCTGTCATTCCTTACTACATGTGTGCTTCTCTCTGTTTTTTGTTTTATGTTTTGCTATTTGTTTTTTTGGGTTTTGTGGCCGTGCTAACTATTGATATATAGCCTACTACATAATTTTTCATTCAGGCACGTTTTAAACCTTTCAAGGTTTTACCACCTTTTCCCGTTCGTTAACGTGCTGGTAGGTTTATATCGATTTTTGTAGTTAGTATCTTTTTCGTCACGGACGCGTTAATGACGAAAAATAAAATGATTGATTGATTGATTGAAACATTCATTTTCCATCGTTGTTGGCATGATGGCACAATTTCCACACCTACAGACTTACACCATTTCAAATTCTCCATCCGACTGCTGTAGGAGCTCGAATCCGAATTACAGTCATCTCTGTGAAGGCGCTGTCTTTTTGGTTCAAACAAAAATCCTTTTCTGATTTCAGACATCTTTAAAGATTACGACTTGCGCAACGCTTCTAGTGTGTATGAAGCTACCAACTGAGTGAACAGCCAACTACGTCATAAAGCACACAGAGCCATCCGGTGGCTGATTTTCTTTTCGTTATAATTGCCAAACAAAAAAGTTTATTAAAAAAATTTTTCGAACAAAATAATACTTAACACTAGAACGGCCGAAAAAAAAGTATACCTCGAACAGCGGCTGGTGTCGAAATTGACACTTTTCACAAAAACTTTATTTTTCCACAAAATTAACAGTAAAAGTTCGTTTTATTTTACAGTGATAAAATTATCTGAAGCACTTATTACTTTTGTCCCCTATTTGCGCTGTTCATTTTTTGGTTTTAGACAAAAATTATGACGTAGGCTATCAGGTTTTGATCAGTTCGAAGCTTGACTGTAGGCCTATCTGTACCTTGACTCTGTACGATGATC
Organism: Aplidium turbinatum; assembly: GCF_918807975.1. NCBI lineage: Eukaryota > Metazoa > Chordata > Ascidiacea > Aplousobranchia > Polyclinidae > Aplidium > Aplidium turbinatum. The sequence continues at coordinate 897,560 of NC_137488.1, forward strand.
TAAAAATTCAACAGAGCGAAGACATAATTATCAGAAAAATAGCACAAAGTTTTCTTATTTCTTATTCAGAAAAAAATCAAACAAACCAACAAACACATTACGCAGTGCAGCCTTATCACTCTATGACTTTCCAGTCACTATTATCACACTTCCCACAAGTTGGTTTTCGATAGTGGCGGCAAATGATAACTGTATGGTTTGTGCAATTATGTCCAGAACATTTTCTGCGTTTTCTAGATGGTCATCTCTGCTCTTCTTCTCTCTGCAGTGTCGGCTTTCGTTTCAGCACATGAGCAGTTCTCAAGCTCTCAATGAGCTGGAAGATAAAATCACGTCGGCTGATGTTGTTGCCGGGACGTTTTTAAAAATAATCCAAGAGTTCAAAGCTGCAATATCTAGCATAATTGTCCAAACTGCAAGAGGCCATATTTTACTTGCTGCATATGTGGTGTATTTTCTTGCCATTTGGTCAAACACATCAACTGCTTCTTTGTTTTCGCTATAAAAATGGTTCACAGAGGGTTTCTTCTTCTCTGTAGCATCAATACTGGGGCTGTCATGCATAGTGGAAAGGACATTTGCATTTTTCTTTTGTTTGCACTGATAGTTTACAAGCATGCAGCTGTTTGTTGAATTGTAGAAGAATTTACTGGAAAATCTTTCTCCTCCACCCTTGGTCATCTCCTTTGTCAGTCCTTTACTGTTAGCTCGGACAGTTCCAACAATGGTTATATTTCTTTTCTGTAGCAAACCAGCAAGATTCACCCTAGTAAAAAAGTTAACTGTTGTGACGTTGTACCCGCTTTGTCTGTGTAAATTGGTGGTGATCCTCATCACTACATCCTCGGGGAGAAGCCTTCCATTTCGTCGCTCTCTTTCAATAGCTCCGAGGTACGATAAGTACGGTACGGCATTGCATACGTATTTGGGATGAACGTCGGCTAACAGCCAGAATTTCATGTCAAACTTGTCTGGTTTGTTTGGCATGAGCACGATAAAAGGACATCTGCTTTTCATTGGAAATATCTGTTCATCGTTTGGCAGGCTCCAATCCGGAGTGTAATTGTTGATGTAGTTAGCAACAAGTCCTTCCAGTGGCTCTCGAATATGAATAAACTTATCTGTTGAAAATCGCTGATAAATTTGTGGGAGGTGTCTGTGAACTCAGTACAATGACCTAAAATCAAGCCGAGCGTTGAACAATTACCATGAGAAACGCTATAAGTAAGTGTGAAAACTATTAAATTATTTTTTTTCACACAGCAAATCTTTCTATACAATTAAATTTGTATGAGGTGTCGATTTCGACACCTCGGCCGTTGGAGGTATATCCGCACATGGCAGATAACATAAAAAGATTTTTTAGAAAAATAATACGGAACTATAAAGTGTAAGCATAATTGGGAAGCTACTGAAAGTTTGAAAACGTTACGATAACAATTAAGGCCCAAAATAATGCAATAAATTTCTAAAAGTGTCGATTTCGACACCTCGGCCGTTCAAGTGTTAAACACCAAAAAATCAACAAAAATTTTTCATTTCAGGTCCCCATAGTCATACTGTTATCAAAACATTTTCCAACTAGCCCCAGTGCCCCACCCACTGTTTTCCAACTAGCCGCATTTGCATATGACAAACTAGGCTATTTTTCTAAAATATTCAAGCATGGTGCATTTGACTAAAATTTGTTTATTTCTTAGTGTTGTAGAACACCTACAGCTGACACACACCAAAAAACTTCTGCCTACCTTGGATTATGTTTTTATAACTAACATGGATTACGTTTTTATAAACTACATCATATGGTGGCAGTAAATATTTTAAAAATGATAATTTTTCGACTAACTCCGCCTTCCAACTAATCCCACTCCCATATATTTTTTCTTAGAAGTGTCTGATCTTGGAGCGGACAGTCTCATTGGTACCGGGCCTAACTCATCAATGGCCCTGCTGTTCATTTCCTACAAACAATAACAATCAAATCACGTGTTTGCGCAAAGCGATGGAAAACCGCAACAACTTTTTTTAATAAATCTCAATTCCTCATCCAACTTGCTCAACAAACAAATTGCTCAGCTAAGATAATACCTGAAAGTTTGAACGCGAACAGCTACAGTTTAGTCACTTCTAACATGGGCCATCTCAAAACTTCATGGCATATATTGTCGGCTGCATTGCCGAGTGGTGAGAGCCCTGGGACGACATTCGAAAGGGCGCCGGTTCGACACCGCTCAAAAGCATGCGGCTGTGTCTTTGGTAAGACACTTAGAGGCATGCTTGAAGGTGGACACGAAGATTGGCTTCCTTGCACTTAATCTAAATCTTGGCTTACACTTAACGACAAACATGGCTTAAATGGTGAACTCTGAGTAACGGTATCGTGGAATGAATGGACAATTTGACGACGACGGACGACTTACATCAGTAGAGGTTTGGAGCCTCGCCACGCTGTAGCCTGTCTATGGTGATGCCATATACCTCCTATCGAGTGATTTTCAACTGTGACCTCTTCAATGCGACCTGGGATTCCATCTGGACCAAGTGACGTATGACTGCAACTCACCGACATCGAATATTGTTAATCACTCACGCGTTAGAACGCGATATTTCAAGCACGACATCGGATTGTGATGTATGAAGGATCAGTTTTAAATATTACGACAATCAATACAAACAGAACTGCTGCAAGTTCAGCGTTTAAGTGATCCTCATAACCATTCAAAGCAAAATAGCAAGTTATTACCCAAGACTGGCAGTCTCCAATTGTCATCCTCAAACGCGTATGCAGAAGTTACAATATTCTTCACTCGAAAGACGTTTTTTGCCGTAATATAATTTGTTCACCACTGATCTATTTATTGAAGATAAATTACCCATCTAAAGTTGCGTGGTTTATTTTCAGAAACCTCAAGCACTGTTGCATGAACGGAGAAGCATATTGTACTTTCTAGCGTTTAGTGGTTTATAAGCAAAACTTTTAAGATTACGTTTATAGTTTCATTGTATGATAAATAACAATAAAACAATAATAAAACAATATTAACAATATCAACAACTTGTACAATATCAATAAAACAATATCAATAATAACAATAAAACTTTGGTCAACAAACGGCATCACTTATCGTCGTCACAAATGTTCACAAGAACGGTACCACAGTAGAAGGAACAAGTAACAAAGAAAACGAACAAAGACTTTTTCAAAAGCGATCTATGCATAGAAGCTAGACAATGTTGACCAGAAGGTCAAACATGTGTGTTCAACCAGGGATAACGGCCATTATAAACTTTAACTTGCTTCATGTCGTTTGAATTGATCAATAAGAACCTTTTAAACTGAGCCACTCTTCAGGGGAACCCAAGCTGTGCTTCCCCGTCCAGTCTGGGTCCTTCTGAAGGCGACTTGCCTCCGACGCAAGGAAGTCAACAAATTCTTCGGCTGCTCTGCCGTCCGTGCACATCGACCACATGATCTGACGGAAGTCAAGCATCGAGAAGTGCGTGACGTCAATCTTATGATTACGGAAAGAAATGAATCTCTGAGCTTTACTTTTTATCCTCCGTGTTTTCACAAGCTTCTTATGTGGTCGCTTGCAAGAAACCGCAGAATCAGACGAGCACCCAGTGGAATTTCTGTCTGACGACGCTGAAAACGCACTACCACCACTGGATGTTGGAGAAGAGCTGAGCAAAGGAAAAGAGCGAATATGGGAAAGACGTTTGTTCACAGCAACTCTTGAAGCGGTGGTCGAGCCATGTTCGTCTCTGCTACCTGGATGAGTTGTTATATTATTATAAGTTGTTTTGTCATCAGAAGACGACTTTTGGGATCCTGCAGCCTGGAGCGAATAAAGAGAATTGGTGTTTCGTGTTTGGGAAATGTGAAGATACGCTGGGGAAGTTCTAGAGGATTTTTTGTCGATTTCGATCTGAGACGCATCACTCGACTGCACTGTGTAATAAGGAGATGAGTTTGAAGTGACTTCGTTTTGAGATTTATTGTGAAGATCCTGCGTTTGATCAAATGTTTGAGCTTGTTTATCCTCAAATAAGGGAGTGTTCATTGCTGTGCTTTCATTAGTAATCATTCTCTTTGGTTTCGTTGCTGTTACAGCGCCCTCATGCGAGTGATTGAGTGGCGTGTCGGAACCAGCTTCTTCCTCAGTGATTGGAGAAAGAGCGAGACTGGCGCTTCTGAATTCTTGGTGGCGTTGCCTGCTTGCCGCGAGCTGACGACGATAAGCCTCAGTTTTGTTAGTTTGATAGCGAGTTGGCCGATGATGAACCAACGAGTTGTTAAAAGAATATGAGGCGTCAGTCCGATGATAGTGATTCCCTAGCTGAGAGTTATTTTCAACTTCATCATTAATGTATAACTCTGGGTAGTGTTGATAACGACAATCAAAAGAGGAGTATCTGTACTTTTCTAGCTTGTATTCCAAACTTCGAATGTATTCTTGCATCCAAGAACATTTGGAACAGGAGGATTTTTTCTGCATTTGACTCTTCATCTCATAAATTTCTCGATCGCCAGAATTTATTCTCCTGTACAATTGATCACAATTTTCTTCCAACTGTGACATCTTTTTCAACAGATTTTTTATTTCATTATCTTTGAACATGGACCGACGTTTTTCGTTTTGTAATTCAACGTCAAGACTTTGGATAGCTTCCTGCAGCTGAGTTCTCTCTTGTGTTATCTTACTGATGTGGTTTTTCATATTGTTTTCTTGGTTAATTTTTGCTTCTAGTTTTTGCTCCCGCTTTTCTAGAATAGAAGAAGATATCTGAAGCTTTTTTCGCAAGTCTCTGATCAAGTCTCGTCTCTTGGAAACCGCGACTTTAATTTGCATCATTTTTTTCTCGGATTCACCAATCACTGAAGACAAGTCATCATTCGCCTTTTGCTGACCTACAGGAAAAATAAAGTCATCATTAACGCCAGAAACAACGATACTGTACGATGCAAACTCGTCTTTGCTTTATGATCCTGGTACAACTACTTTCTAAGTTAACGCAATCCATAAATACGTTGTGGTTTTATGACTGAATGTGAACAAACAGCATCTTTATGGGTACCAACATTGTGCAACTATTTGACCAATATTTGACCTACAACAATTTCCTATAGTTAGATCAGTTAGAATGTTTGCACGCTAGAATCAATGAAGCATGAACAATCACTTACAGATTATATCTTACGCTTAGTGATAACCTATATAACTTGTAATGTCTGAAACGTTTTTATACTTCTTTGAAGTTTCTTACTTTGCATGAAGTTGTTGCATGAAGAATGCCCCATTGGGGATGTAGATTTGCATGATGAAAACTCCAGACTATTTTTGTAACCAGTTGATCGCGACTTTACTTCTCGCGCCGGATACTTTCCCACCCTCAAACTTTCAAATGCTTTCGATTTCTCTAGCGCCAGTTCGGAGCGCAATGTGGTTACCTCATCAAGCGCTGATCCAAGAGCAGCTCGAAATTGCCTCATGTAAGCAGTCTGGTCCTTCATGTCGGCCAATTGAGCCACCACCACTTGAGAGCCAGTAGAGAGGGTCGCAGGTGTGTTTAACACCAAGCAATCATCTTGAAGTGGGTTTTCCATGGTAGATGGCGTGCTAGTATAATAAGAAGGTCAGGCAGCGAACATCACATTTTCATATTGCACAAAATTATTTAATCTCTAAAAAGCAACAACTTATTAAATGGCGATAAAATCGTTTCATGTACGATACGTGGAGGATATTTGTAGTTCAAACAAGCAGACTATCACTTTCATCCTTCATGCTGGAGGAGGAGAAAATAATCAAATGCAGTGTTTGTTCTTTATTATTATTTGTGATAAACTATTTTAAATATTTCTGGTTTATTGTTTATAAAAGTCAGTTCTGAACAAGATTTCGGTGATGTCGTATTGTTGCCAGGCTCAATCAAACAATTGAAACTGGGAGCTCATCCTCCAACCACCCGCCCTGGTTCCGTAGTAGCCTACCTCTTGGTAATAACGTCATCAAATAGGTTCAAAATTGTTTTTACAAGGGAAAACAATTTTGCAACGCTTATGACTCCATTATTAGCTTGGTAGAAAGTATAATTGTTAGCGAATCGGCAAAACATTTACGCAGACCAACCCGCAGACCTGCGGTTGAGAACCACAAAATTTTCCAGGCTCTAAAATTAACCCAGGCCCGGGTCCAAAATTACCCCCTGGACTTCTCTTTTCGATACTATTGGGCACAGCAGTAAGCCACCGGCACACAAACGCAACCTGGATCAAACACAAAGATGAATCTCCATTAGGTTGTACTCAGTTTATGGAAATTTTTAGTTGGTTGTGTTTGTGTTCCTCAGCTGACATCCTAATTCCTAATTATGTCGTAATCTACTTAACAACAGATTATTGTGGAAGTTCTATTCATTCACATGGCGCTATCGAAAGAAACGGATATATCAGACTTACAAGCCTTGTTGGTCACAATTATGTTCCTTCTTGGTTTGCTGTTTTGCTGTTGGATTTGTGTTCATTTACAATTTCGGGATAGCGTTTGCTTTTTTGTACCACCGACAGGCAAGCCGCAACCATTGGCGTAGCCAAGGCGATTGCCCCCTTCCCGTAAAATACAGCTAATGAAATGTTAATCAGGGACTTAGGCCTATACAAATCAAAAACTTATACAAATACAGTACAGACGTAGCATAAAAAACATAGGACATAAACTGTAGCCTGCCGCCTGGGTCATGCATACTGATTGTGACAATAAGTAAATCCTTTAGTCTCCTTCGATAAGTCACCAAGGACCAGTGACACAACCAGGTAGAGGGAAGCAATTGCCCTCTCTGTAAAATGCAGCTAATGAAATGTGAATCAGGGAGAATTCGTTTCGATTGGAATTCCGTATCTCATAGTGCAATGCAGTAGCTCGCCTAATTTAACCAGATTCGGTTAAATACAGTACCGGTAGGCTACATTCGTTTTTCTTGATCCAGCTGATAACAATATGCTCAGCTACAACTGATTCACTCAGCTTCAAATATGCTTCAGAGAGACAATCTTGACTTTGGGAAAGCAACTGACATGGTTGAAGTCTGAAAAGACGAACTGACTGAATGCGACTGAAAGAGAAGAAAAACAAATAGATTCTCTGTGATAGGCTACTATTGAGCGATTTGAAAACCCATCGCAGACGTAGGTTGCAGTATTTCACTTAAGATTTGATTTCTCATATGGACTAAATCTAAATCAAGCCAAAAGACTCATTGAACACAAGATTAGAAAGGTTTACCAACACCTGAGTTAATTTTGGAATTCTTTTGCAAAATTGAACCTTAGGAAGAAGCTTTTGACAAACTTTACGGTTTGTGCAAAATAGCTGTCACCACAGTGAGAAGCGCTTCTTCAGAACTGAAGTAGGCTATTACGGCACTGGGTCTAATGGTTCCCATCTCGCCTGGAGGTTGAATATTTAGACTTTAATAGTGGCCTGGAGAGCAAGGAAACCAATCTTCGTGTCTACCTTCAAGTATGCCGCTAAGTGTCCTGCAGAAACAGCGACATGCTTTTGAGCGGTTTCGAACCGGTGCTCTTTCGATTACATTGTCAGGGATCTCACCACTCGGTTATGTAGACAATGATCGAGTCTGATTATTTTATTTGTGTAATGCTATGATAAACAAAGGCTTAGAAACCTCGGTGTCATGAGCATCGAAAAGGAAAGGTCGACTGATCTCGATCTATACGAATTCGTGTAAGTGGTGCCGAGTATTTTCATTTGCCAAAATACTACAAAGTCTTCAACACTGATTTACGTAGGCTAACTGTCGAAGCAACCATTTTATTGTTGCTTGTGCTGCAATTTTTCTGTCATTCTCGATACTGTCGTCGGCTGCATAGCTGAGTGGTGAGAACACTGACACGGCAATCGAAAGGGCGCTGGTTCGACACCGCTCAAGAGCATGCGGCTGTGTCTGCGGCAGGACACTTAAAGGCATACCTGAAGGTGGACACGAAGATTGGCTTCGGTGCCTTCCCGTCCACTTAATCTAAATCTTCAACCATCAGGTGTAAGCCTGGATACGACAAACAAAAAGATACTGTTTAACTTTTCCATATGAAACACGAAATGATGTGTTTATCTTGATTCAGCATCTTCGTTTCCTAGAAACTGTCACTTAAACCTATATCGCATTTCCTTAAATCTTTACCAAACCAGTATCCTACCATGCTTACCAAGACAGAACGTTGGTCTTATATCGTCAATTACCTGTTTAATGCCAGCGTTAATTTTAAAGCAAGGTATATAGCCTTCTTTTATGACATCACTGAAAACATTGCCCTTCTTCGAAAAAGCCCCTTTCTTGTCTTCCAATGTAAAATGGATTTGGTTACGTCACTGGGCACATTAACACAACAGGGAGAGCATCATAAGAATATATCTTACATATTTACAAATAGTTTTAACAGTCAAACGTTTTCGCTTAACTTAAGCCCTCATCAGAAATCTGAAAATATTTATAAGAAATGCTAGAAATTTCAACTTCTTGAACGTAACTAGCTAACTGACTGAACAATAAGAAATAAAACATCGTAGTACAACAAGTTGTTTAGTCAGTCAGCTAGTTGCGTTCAAGAAGTTGAAATTCATTGCATTTCTTATAAATATTTTCAGCTTCTTGATGAGAGCTTGCCGAACACGTTTGCCTGAGCCATGTGTAAGTATGTAAGATATATTCTTATGATGCTCTTCTCCAGGGCTGTTGACAGGATTTGTCGGGCCCGGTACCAATTTATATTCGGGCCTCCTTCATCGGCAATGTTATGAATATTAAGGTTGAAGGTGTGTGTATATAAATAAGTGTGTACAAACTTTTATTGATGTCGTTTTTTATTGATGTCGTTTAACAAATCTTGAGCAATCTTAAAATTTCTTGAACAGCAAAACTTACCATCTCTATCTAGCAGTTTCTTTTTTGAACTTTTATTTGTCACATGGCACAAGAGTATTACTTCCCAATTCTATTGATGCTTCGCTGGTCATTCTAGGCTCACCAGAAGAGAATTCACAGCAAAGTTAGTGCAGACGGTCAGAAAGTTTTCAATTTAATTTGGGAAAGGTTTACCGCATGGGCCTAGGTCAAACATTTGCTGATTGCTGCAATCTGAAAAGCGGTTTTGGTCTAATTTTTAGTGCAAAAACAGGGATAGCAATCTTCTTAGGTGTGCCATTACAGTTTTTGAGTTTATGCAAACCTTAACCTATTTATTTTGAAATTCGTGTTTCAGGTTATTTCACTAAATATTCGTGGTTAGGGAAATCACTATACTAGACTAAATTCTTATTTTACTGTTTGGTGGCTGAAGTGGCTATTTTACCACCAGAAAGCTGAAGTGGGCCCGGTACCCAGAATTAAAAGGACCTGGTACTTTACCATCTGACGGCTGGAAGTGACTGTTATAACCTCTGATGGCAATTCCTTTAGATCTGATTATATTAAGATCTTGATAATGTTTGAAGTTGCGGGGAATCTTTTAAATCCGGACCCTTTAAATATTCCGGGCCCGGATCCAAAAGTACCACCTAGACCCCCCTGTCAACGCCCTTGCTCTTCCCTGCTGTGTTGTTGTACGTTGCCTGTTTGTGTTTATTTCTATGAAAGTTGCTGCAAATCAGGTGAGAATGAGTTGTTGAGGAAGTTTCGATTCGAAGACCTGTATTCTTTACATTTTATGTTATTTCAATGACAGCTTGTTTGTCTATAACGGTTATGTTCCCCGAGGTTGTGTGAACCGTGCTCGGACATTTTGCCGAAAGATATTTTGCCGAAACCCATTTTGCCGCAAGACATTTGCCGAAAGACATTTTGCCGAAAGGACGTTATGCCGAAGGACATTTTGCCGAAAGGACAAATTGCCGAAAGGACTAATTGCCTGTGATGAAACATTTAATAACCAATTGAGGCTTTTATTCACTGAAATATAGAAACACAAAACAATAAGAACTAAAGACAAACTAATAGCAATAGGTGACGTGGTAGGCATACAACACAAACTTCTACTGTAACATATAGTTTCAAAGACAAGACTGCGACGCTCTGGCAAAGCAGCTGAAATGGAAAGGTTGCTTGCGGTGCCAGAGGAATCGCGCTTCTTAATCAAGCAGCAGATGACGTAACTAACAAACACAAATTCCAGACGTTGTCAAGACGTAAATACCACATTGCCGAATGGACTAATTGCCGAATGGACAAATTGCCGAAACAATTTGGAAAAAAATACTTTGAAGTGACATAAAATCTCGTTACTATGCAAGCAGTGCCTTTGAAATAGAATTACTTTGCTACTATTGTTTACCTTAATTCGTTCCATCGCTTTGGAATATGCACGATCGAGTTATTGATGATCTTTCTAGTACTAACAATTCCATCGAAGGATGGCATCATGCTTTCGACCAACGAGTCTCCATCACACACCCCACGATACGTCGACTGACAGTAAAGTTGATAAAGGAACAATCGCACAACAAACTAATCCTGGAGCAGTTATCAGCTGGCGTTCAATTGGCGCCACCAAATAAAAAATATAAGATTGTGAACGATAGACTAAGACACATTGTGGAGAATAACGATGCATATAACACTTCTGTCGGATATTTACGCGCTGTCGCACATAATTTGTGTGTGCAATCTGTTTGTGAATGATATTTATGTGTTATTAGGTTATGATAATACAATAGCCTACATTTGTATAATTTCGGCAATTTGTCCAATCGGCAGTTAGACCTTTCGGCAAAATGAGTTTCCGCAAAATGTCTTTCGGCAAAATGTCTTTCGGCGAAATGAGTTTCGGCAAAATGAGTTTCGGCAAAATGTCCGGGCACCGTGTGAATAGCACAAACGTAGCTCAAAACTACCCGAAGACTGTTTATCAAGACAGTGGGCTACTGCTTTCAGAGTCAGTGATTCCCAAACTGTGTGCCGCCAGAAGTTCTCAAGTGTGCCGCGAATCTTTTTAGAATTTTGGAAAAGAACTGTATAAATATTTAAAATAAGCCATGCAGACAAGCATATGTGATTTAAAAGCGCTCTAACTGCTTCAATAGATGATAAATAAGCACACGTGACGATGAAACCAATTATGGCATTGCCGATGCAGTAAGGTAGTTGGCACGTCATATTTAGGCTGCTAGTGCTATGCTAGAACTAAATGTCTATCTTTGTTAGTTTTGTGCACCGTCCGGTTGGTGTAGTACAGCGAGTATAATGAAGATTTGACTTTCGCTTACGCTTTGCTTACGGCTATTCTAATACGTGGTTCCCAAACTGTAAAGAATGTTTGACTATTTTAAGGGTTTTATTTATTCAGATCTCAGTTTATATAGTTCTAAATATGAAACTATTTATGGAAAAGTATTTTGATAAAGCTAGTAGGCTACATCCAAACAGAAAGAGACAGCACAGCAAAAGCCTAAGCGTAAATATAAAGAAGAATACGTTCACTACGGGATTATTGCTTCAGGACCCGAAGACAACCAACAACCTTTCTGCATTATCTGCAATAAAGCCTTATCTAATGAGTCGCTTGTCCCCAGCAAGCTTAGCAGACATTTGGAGAAAAATCATCCAACATTGAAGGATAAACCAAAAGAATATTTTGTAAACCTGAAGTCTCAAACAAACAAGCAGGCATAGATCATGAATAGCTACCTCAAGTTGCAGGAAAAAGGATTGATTGAAAGTTACAAAGTGGCACACTTGTTGGCGAAACGTAAAAAAGCACACACGGATGCAGAATCAGTAATTGGACCAGCATTAGCCATTGTTGTTGAAGAAATGCTTGGTAGTGCTGCCCCGGAAAAAGCTGGAATTCCGTTGTCAAATAACACAATTCCACAAAGCATAGAAGAGCTATCCTCAGATTTAAAGGATCAAGTTCGCGACCACTTTTTTATTAAAGACAAAGAGATGTCTGTACTAGTGTACTATGATCTTTACAAGTTAACGAATCTACTGACAGAACTGGGAAATCTCATCTGCTGGCTTTTATTTGCTTCATTAACTATGAAACATTGTTAAGTGAATGTTTGTTTTGCAAAGTAATGAAGGGCACAACCAAAAGAGAAGACATATTCAAATTGGTAGATGAATATATTCTGCTTTCTGAGTTGGAAATGGAGTAGTAGCTGAGTGAGCGTTTGTACTGATGGTTGTTCTTCAATGCAAGGGAAAAATAAAAGTTTCGAGGAAAGTCTTTGATTCGTTTCCTGCTCTTAATAAATCAACTCATAAACAAGAAATCATTCCGCAAATCATGAGCACATTGTCTGGACTTCAGCTTGCACTGCAACATTACTTCCCACCATTTGGCAGCAATGAAGCAAGCAATCTTTCTGCAAAAAAAGAACAGCTCATTGATTTAGGAAACAACCTGTTTTTTCAAACGCTGTTTCCACAAAAAAACTTGGATGAGTTTTAGCTGTCTGCTTCCAAATCCTATTCCATGATCGGTGCAAAAGCAATCAAAATTATATTTGCATTATGGCTATTTGAATATGGATTTTCTGTTTTGACTGAAATTAAAAGCTGTAAGCGAAAGAGACTGCTTGGAATTGACAATGAAATGGGGGTATATTTGCCAACAATGCAACCACGTTTCAGTGATATAAACAAGCACATCAATTCCATTAACACGTGAAAATACATTTTTTTAAAGCAACTTTTCTTCTCTTGTAAGTGTGCCGCGAGCATTTTATAGTTTTTCCAGTATACCACAAGCTGAAAAAGTTTGGGAACCACTGGCTCAGACTGTCAATTTGTACTAGCGGTTCTGACTGCTATCAAGCGCAGCACATCGGCCTCCAGTCAAATTTGAAGCTTGCACGTTGGCATGGCCGGTGTACAAAGTCGTCATGGTTTAATGTGGTACTTGTGCATTATTTTAAATTGTCTTCTTAACGTTAAAATATGCTTAATATCGCTGCATTGTATAGTCCCCCCTTTTAATGCGTTCTTTGTGACAAAAGCAGTGGTTGTCAATTTTTTTAAACACAAGCCAAACTCGCAACTTAAATTTTGTAAAGAGCTGCAACAAAAGAAATGCAATTTAATGTGAAACTTGATGTTGGCTTTGACTTTTAATAAGTTTCCCAAAACGAGGATTAATATTGAAAGATGCAGTAAGCCTCCTCAAAAGCTAGTTAAAATAATGGTTCATCAATCAGTTGTGATAGTTAGATTTAAATTTAATTTCAATCATTTTACTGAAAAGTGCTTCACACAATCATAAAGGTTATGTTGAACAGAGGCATTTTCAATGCACTTGGCTATCAAGTTAGGATATTTTCCCTCTGAGACTCGACACAAGTGAAGTAAAGGGAAGTAGATGATCACACTTGAATGCTTGTGCCAACTTCACATCTGATTGCAAATCTAGCGGGCCAGCCTGAACATCATTGGGAGGTGGTGGCTGCTTTTATTGCCATAAATGTTACAAATATTTTCATAAGGGGCAGGAAAGAATTGATAACTTATTGTTAATGCGACTTGTTTCTCTGACTTAACCATAGCGTAGCTGAACCACCGAACGGCAGTAAACAAGAGCACGTCCCATAGTCAGCATCAATATCTGCCAGAAGCTACTTGAACTTGCGATGATCAAGCGCATTTGTACGAATCCCATTTATTGTGGATGTTATGACTTCTATCGCATTAGACATCTTTAATGAATTAACGATATTTTCTTGGTGTAAAATGCAATGGTCCCACATCACAGAGGTAATTATCCTCTTTACGTCATTGGTCACAGCGGTAAACCATAATCTCTTCTTGGGAAAATTGTAACGTAAGATTCCCAAATCCGTTCGTCTGCATGCAATGACCCAAAAATAAACACACTTTCGAAACGTCTATTCAAAAGTGTATTCCAGTAAAATTAGCCCGAGGCTATCGAAATGACTGGTGCAACGCCGTACACCTAAAAACTGTCACTACAATACAAATTACTTGGATAAAAGACGGAACTTTTGTCCAGCTAGCAAGCACTAAGCCAACAGTTAAATGTGCGGCCAACTTTCAAACAATCATTTTACGAATGACCAGAATAGATATCAATATCTCAAATTCACGTAGAAAGTAACTGTGACGCAATAAATGAAAGACAATTATGAAGTCATTCCAACAGGTGTTTAAAACTGATGTAATATTTCCTGTTTAAACAGGCCCAAACAAGTCCAAACAAGTTTGACACAAGTCTATGAACGATGGTGCAATTTTGGCACATTTTCTAGCAACTTCCATGACGTAATATTCAGTAGACTTGAACGGTTTTATATGACGTTTGATTTGTACAGAGATTGGCCGTAACAGTCATCTGTTAACGAGTCCATGAAGACTTTGATTCTTCCCCAACATGGAAGGACACTCATCTGTTGCAAATGAGCCAGGGATAATGAACACAGCTTGACGCCCCTTTGTGCCTGCCGCACAACAACTACTTAAGAACGCAGAAGAACTTGGTTTAAGTGCGGCACACTGGACGAACCATATGTGGAACACGGAGTGGCAAAATCACACCTCCACGCTCCGTGACTTCATACCCGACGCCGATCCCCGTCCACCAGGGATGTCCCTCGCAAGGCTTGCGTGGGTCAGGCTTAACCGCCTGCGAACTGGCGTCGGCCGCTTTCGTTCGGACATGCACAAGTGGGGCCTGGCTCCTTCATCAGAATGCGAGTGTGGTGCCACTGAACAGACCGCAGACCATGTCATCCACCACTGCCTAATCCACCGGCCTCCACACGGTGCGCATGGTCTGAGAATCCTGGACGACGAGACTGCTGAGTGGCTGAAGATTTCCTGCCCTCCAATCTAGCCTGGAAAGATCGCTCATACGCCATCATCATCACGGGTCCAAATGTGCTTCTAGAAAACTTGCACGCAATTCATAATATAGCCTATCCCTTTTGTTGTGCCGAAAATGGAATGCAAAGTGAGAAATTGCTCGCAAATGTTAAAGTCTGACATAACTCCCTGATAAACACAGCTACTTGCTCTGTATTCGTGGGCTAGTACGGTATGGTGAAACGTTATTATAAGCAGTGGCGTAGCAGCCACTTGGCGGTTCTGGCTCTGCGCCAGGAGCGACAGGCTGCAAGGGGGCGGCAAAATGAGGCTGCACAGTGCACTGTGCACACAGCACGAGAAAGGAAGTAATTCAAACATAAATAAAAAGTAAAACAAGAAAATGATTTACAAAGAGACAGCTAGCACACCTTTAAAAATGATAAAGTTGTATTACCATGAATGATGATCGGCTATCAGCTTTATCAATTCTTTCTATGGACAGAGACTACGTTCAAAAACTTGATTTTGAAGATATTATCGCTGATTTTGCTTCAGCGAAAGCTCGAAAAG
The DNA here is from genome assembly GCF_918807975.1 of Aplidium turbinatum. NCBI lineage: Eukaryota > Metazoa > Chordata > Ascidiacea > Aplousobranchia > Polyclinidae > Aplidium > Aplidium turbinatum. The sequence goes on from NC_137488.1 coordinate 912,968, forward strand.
TTCAATTTTGAGGCGGCTATTGATCTTTTTATTTTCCTAATACAATTGTTGTCCATTTTTGTCTTTTATTTTTGGCTTTAACGCTGAGACAGTGAGGCTTCTTTCTCAAGCAATATAGAACTTCTGAGACGCGGCACATTATTTGTAATTATTTTTATTGAAAAGATTGCTTGAACATGAAGCTATTTCAAAATTTGCTGCAGTCTACTTAGGGCGGCATTTTCAACGAAAGCCAGGGGCGGCAGCATATGCTCCTACGCCACTGATTATAAGGCTTTGCTTTGCTGGCACGTAAGTTAGGTGACATTCAATTATTCTCGCCATTTTGGACAGTTTTTCTAGCACAAATTATATTTTTTTCTGCATCGATGAGGGCCGCATGCGTCCCGATGGGCCGCGGTTCAGAATCACTGGTCTAAAGACAATGAAATCTTGAACTGGCACAGAACTAGTGATAAATGTTGGGCGAGAGGAGACTGCAGTACTTTGTCTCAGAAACCATATGATTCGTTGATGCTTCTATTGATGTGCTGTTGATATATTTTGCCCCTAGCCTAGTCGTACTTTTAAAAGACGGATAAACATTTTAAACCTAGGATATACATTGTACCACAGCGACTGTATTACTCAGATTTACTCGAGAGCATTTAAGTTAGCCCTCTTGTTACAGCAGCAACTTTTGTAATTCTCTGCTTGATATTGGTCATGAATCTAAGATTAGTAGCCATGGAGGAACATTAATTAAATAAGAGGAACACTACATTTGGCTTTTTTTATGTTTAACTTTTTTAAACTGTTTATCTGGCAACTCTTCTTTGGACATGATGCTGCCCGATGGCAAGCTGCCGCATCATCGTCATTCGTCAATAGCAGTTTATCAGGCCTACACCCTGTCCTGGTCAAAAGATTTTCGAGCTGAACAGTTTCGTTTTTAAGACCTTCCTAACTGTTGAAAATAAAAGTTGCAGAGTCCACTCCACAACCTTGCCGCTGTTGGTGCGTGATCACACACGAGAGCAAAGTACATTCAATCAATCTATCAGAGGAACACGATAAACCGAACAAGAAAATCAATCGTGTTTGCATTGATTCAATGTAAAAAAGAACTGATTTTCTAATTGGGAAAATAGCCGAATATTTTGGACAACTGCCCTGACGCCTTCTTCTGACCTTTGTCATGTCGCATAGTAGTTTATCACTGCAGTTATTGGCCCTCAGTTGCTTGGTATAAAAAGACTTTTTGGTCACGTTGAGTTTCAAGTTTCAACAACATGTTCTTAGCGACGTAGGCCTTGACATTTCTAAGAACTGAGCAACAAACACTGATCAGTTTTGTGCATGAACGCTTACCCTAGTTTATTATCGCTTGAAATAATACGAAGCGCACGCGGATGGCTGGTAAACACTGATCTCACACTGAACTGAAGCTTGATGTTAATCTTTAAACTCAGGCAAGCTACATCTGTGCCTGCGCTGGCAAGGTAGGCTAACCTTTGAATGACGTTGCCTTGAGCGTTTTCTCGGCGAAGTTGAAAACAATGTCACAATTGCAGGTAGTACTCATTTACGTTATCTTGACATCAAGTTACAATAAATTAACTCATGAGATAGCGAAAAGGAGCAGTTAAACAAACCCTGAACTGACAGTCAGCAGTGTGACGTGACGTTGCAAAGCAAACAGCAGGCGGTCGTATAATCGTGCAGAGCAACATGTCGTCATTTCCTGTGCTGAAGCCAGTCAGCGCCGAAGACCAGGGGAGGAGGGCGTCACCCCTGAGACAAGAAACAATTTTTAGGCAAATGTAACCTCTGCAAGTCTAAAACTATGAAAACGAAGTCACCATATCTTCAATTTATTCTTAAGCTGTTCTGCAGTCGATGTACGGTAGTCTCTTCTGTGTTGACGAAATAAACAAAACAGTTTTGTTCTCAACTTCCGTAAATATAATCAACGCTTAAACACAAGGCACAAAGCCGTATATAGCCTACAGTAGCCAACTTGGCAGTTGTTAAGTTATGCTGCATTATTCTAAATTGTGAGTTTGGTTTTTTACCTCAAGCAGTAAACAAAAATAACTTCTTTTTTTCTGAAACATTATTTCAAAGACAATAAAACAAGGAATCTTGCGTCGAAACAATTTTTTTTCGCGCAAAAGTTTTGCTCACGTTTGCCAGTTTAATAATAATGATCATCTTTTTATTTGCACCCATTGCGATCGATCACAGATGCGATACAACAGGCGACAGAAAGCAGCGAGGTGACATACAATACAGTCTTCGAGTCAGCTGCTCCCCTTATTTTGGCTTGCCATTAAGTGTCTTCGCCAAGACACAGCCGCACGCACTGGAGCGGTGTTGAACTCACGAGCGTCACGCAAACGTTCGTAACACTCGGCGGACATTCTATTCTCAAATAGATCTCGGCTTTCGGCTACATTTGCTTTGCGCGTTATAGACTACGGGTTGTGGGAAACCTGACACCAAACAAAAAGTGATGATCCAGACAAGCTTCAATCTAAATCCTCATGTTAAAACATTTAACTACATTCTGCAAATACCAAAACGCTTTATTGATCTAACAAAAACTTTTACTAAACAATTTATGTCTTGAGGTTTGATGTGTGCACAAACCTGATGTGTGCACAAACCTGATGTGTGCACAAACCTGATGTGTTCACAAACCTGATGTGTGCACAAACCTGATGTGTGCACAAACCTGATGTGTGCACAAACCTGATGTGTGCACAAACCAAAACGGCTATGCCGCTGGTTTGGTCAATGAACTGAGTTGATCGAATGAAGCAAATAAAACGATATTTTGCAAAAACGGAAAAAATGGGCTAATTCCTTTTTCCCAATTTTTGGAAGGAGGCGAGTGACCCCTTGAGTCCGCTGCAAACACGAACGCTAAGCACGCGCAAAGTAACTTCACATCAGCATCGTCGATATTTTGAAGCTCTTTGTGACGATCACTCAAGCCAGCAATGACAACTGGGTCTCAAACGGACAATACGTTGGGTCCCCGCTATGAGTTCGCGGCTCCAATTCCTACCTAATTGGGCAGCCCAGTTTGAACAAAAACGCTTCCGAGTGGTGTCGAACTAATGTCCTTTGTAATCTGGATCAGACAGCTGCGATACTGAACCTCAGAGGTAATGAAACCAGCTTCCTTATATTCTATTATATTAATTTAAATTACTGACATTCTGAACTAATGCGGGAAATTCAACTCGGCCTACATTTTGTGACTGTTGTGTAAATGGGCTGCCCAGACTGAACCCACATTTATCCTTGCAATAACTGACAGTGTAAAAACAACACTGACAAAGTTGTTACACTCGTCCAATAAAAACATTTCTTGGGTTCAGTTCATATTATATTTGGGTTCATATCGGGCAACCCACTTTCCACACATGTTTGAATGATTTTACAACTGGGCTACCCAGATTCAATCCACATGTTTTTTCAAACTTTTACTAATTAAAAAGTGGGCTAATTATTTTCTGTTTTAAACTAAAAAAAAATAATAAGTTAAAGTTAAGAGACGGGGCTCGTTCTGCAGCAATTAATTAAACGAACATGAAAAATTGGACTTGTGTAACCTATAAATAACCCAAGTGGTCTGCTCAATTGAATTTTCACTGGGCCCAGTTGGGTTTGCTGAGACAAAGAACTGTTAGGAACGAACCACGGTGAGCTATAATAGGGTTAGGGTTAGGGCGCCATGGAACGAACACATCACAACCGTTCGTCGCCGATTTTGTTTCAAATAAAAAAATTGTTTCGGTTTACCAAAGACAAACTACTTTGTGCAGTTCTAGTCATAACTATACGATGACGACAGTTGCAATCAGTGGCGTATTTAGAAAGTTTGTTAGGGGGAGCAAGACATTGTGTCAGTCAGCCACGTAGCGTAGATTAACCATTAGGCTAATAAGGCTATAGCTTTAGGCCCTGGAAAAATTCGGCCCTCAATTTTTTTAAGGTTAAACTTTTGTAAGGCTGATAGTGATACAGATCCAGTAGCCTACACTCTACAGTACAGTTTTTTTCTGAAAAACGAATGACTGAGTTGAGTCAATAGGCTACATATGAAGAACCTATTTCCAAAACCACGTATAGGTGCCACTTTTATCGAAATTGGGTTTAGAGCAGGCTTTTTAACCTGGGAGTGGCGAGCCGTTTTTTGGAAGGTCGCGAGGCGCTCGAAATTTCAGTGTAGCCTATTGTTTTTAATTCTTTTTTTGCCATAAAACAGGGGTGTGCAACCTTTATTACAGGAGGGCCATATATAAATACCTGGGTGAAACCGCGGGCCGCACGTTTATTTAACATATGGTTTCTAGTAGTTGCAGGAACAAAAATGTATTTTTTTGTTGTTCATTTTATTCTTATAGCATTATTAGGGGTTATCTCTTTGCAGATATATCAAGTCAAGACGCATAATTTTCTAAACAAAACTGCTATTCAAATTTATTGTCACACCGACTTTATTTACAGTTCAGTGAGAAATTTGCAGCTGTTTTTTTTCAGACTGCTTTTTCCCAATCAATCAGTTCAAGTTGGATATCAGCTGGTGCTTTGTAACTGTCCGTTTTGAATGGCGAAGAGAATATAATTATCAAACAAATGTTCATGAGATTTGAAGTTCTTGAAACGAGCCAAAAATTCATACAACAATTTTTCAAGTTGGTCTGCAAATTCAGTTTTCTTCTCAGGATGCATTCCATAGTCTCTCAAAGTTGGAAAGTGGAAAAAATTTCAGTCTGCATGTGAGCTTTCCAAAGTCGTAATTTGTTCATAAAGCCTTTTATGTGACCATACATTTTTACGTTCCAAATGATTAAATACAATGGATTTGCGGTCACCGGTGGGATATTTCTAAAATGATAAACAGAAGGTGCTAAATCTACAGTAGGCTACAATAATCCACTCCACAATGAATTGTTCACACGTAGGCCTATCAGACTAAACTAAATTACTGTATAAACACGTTTCGCGGCCACGCACAATTCAAAATTGGCACATCTTCGCGGGCCACACAATTTTTCTTCGCAGGCCGCATTTGGCCCGCGGGCCGCACGTTGCACACCCCTGCCATAAAAGATTAAAAACTGTGTTTTTTTCGCAATCGACCATTTCTCTACTTGAGGTTATTATATCGTTTAAGCTTTCAGACCTTGCAAGGCTTTAACTATAATAGGAAAGCATTCGATATTTTTCACCAAGTTCTTGTACGTTGTTTTGTGCAGACTAAAGTTAACCAGCAACAACGCTATGGTAAAAAAGCAAAATTATGTAGAATCCTATGCAAAATATAGATTTCTAAGTATCGTTTTCAATGGCATTGAAAAAAATGAGTGTCGGCTAGTTTGTTTGAAAGTTCTTTCAGCAACAGGTGCACACTTTGACAAACTTAATATTTAAAAATATGCAGCACCAGCCTGCCAGCCATCTCACTGAAATTGATTTAAATAAGTCTATGAAAGATTGCAATAAATTTAACGGTGAAAGTGCGAAACGTAGATTATTCTCATTATTTTTTCTCCTATTATCTAGCTAAGATTGATAGAAAATGGAAATAACAATCGGAGGAAATGTAATAAAAGCCGTAACAACATCACAAAAAAAAACGTTTTTCGTTTCGGAAGTTTACGTTGGAACAGCAAAACTAAACATAACTGGATGTCGGCATGAATCAAATTTGGTTAAATTTTGCATTAAATATGCTTTTGTTGAATATTTTTACGGGGGGGAGACGAGACTACATTGATTGCTCTGAGGGGGTAGCGGTGAAAAAAAGGTTGAAAACCCTTGGTTTAGGGTGTCAATATAGGTGGATTATTACCATAGATACCTACTATCCATTCCATTATTTCCAAAATCTTTTTCATCTGCTTCAAATTTGACGCTAAAGTTGTGTTTGTTTTCCAAATCAATTACACGCCATCATTAGCCATTTTTCTGTTATGTTTACGTTATTTTGCAGTAAATAATTTCAATTTTTTATGTATGTATTTTTATTACTTTTTGTTCATCTTCATTTTAACTTCGACCAGAGCTAACAAGCATTGGAAGTGAAACCAATGTCTTCACCACGTCACACGACAACCGTGCCTACTCTAACGGTGCTGGAAAAAAAATCACTGATGGGAATCTGGCAATACTATAGGCTACACATAAAATACATGGAAGCGGTTTTAAATGAAAATCACAGAAACTTAGTCGTCGAGGATCGTTCCAGACAAAATTTAGTTAATACTTTGTAACATTTTCAAATATTTGTTTGGTATATTTAAATATCTCCAACCGGTGACCGCAAATCCATTGTATTTAATCATTTGGAACGTAAAAATGTATGGTCACATAAAAGGCTTTATGAACAAATTACGACTTTGGAAAGCTCACATGCAGACTGAAATTTTTTCCACTTTCCAACTTTGAGAGACTATGGAATGCATCCTGAGAAGAAAACTGAATTTGCAGACCAACTTGAAAAATTGTTGTATGAATTTTTGGCTCGTTTCAAGAACTTCAAATCTCATGAACATTTGTTTGATATATTCTCTTCGCCATTCAAAACGGACAGTTACAAAGCACCAGCTGATATCCAACTTGAACTGATTGATTGGGAAAAAGCAGTCTGAAAAAAAACAGCTGCAAATTTCTCACTGAACTGTAAATAAAGTCGGTGTGACAATAAATTTGAATAGCAGTTTTGTTTAGAAAATTATGCGTCTTGACTTGATATATCTGCAAAGAGATAACCCCTAATAATGCTATAAGAATAAAATGAACAACAAAAAAAATACATTTTTGTTCCTGCAACTACTAGAAACCATATGTTAAATAAACGTGCGGCCCGCGGTTTCACCCAGGTATTTATATATGGCCCTCCTGTAATAAAGGTTGCACACCCCTGTTTTATGGCAAAAAAAGAATTAAAAACAATAGGCTACACTGGAATTTCGAGCGCCTCGCGACCTTCCAAAAAACGGCTCGCCACTCCCAGGTTAAAAAGCCTGCTCTAAACCCAATTTCGATAAAAGTGGCACCTATACGTGGTTTTGGAAATAGGTTCTTCATATGTAGCCTATTGACTCAACTCAGTCATTCGTTTTTCAGAAAAAAACTGTACTGTAGAGTGTAGGCTACTGGATCTGTATCACTATCAGCCTTACAAAAGTTTAACCTTAAAAAAATTGAGGGCCGAATTTTTCCAGGGCCTAAAGCTATAGCCTTATTAGCCTAATGGTTAATCTACGCTACGTGGCTGACTGACACAATGTCTTGCTCCCCCTAACAAGCTTTCTAAATACGCCACTGATTGCAACTGTCGTCATCGTATAGTTATGACTAGAACTGCACAAAGTAGTTTGTCTTTGGTAAACCGAAACAATTTTTTTATTTGAAACAAAATCGGCGACGAACGGTTGTGATGTGTTCGTTCCATGGCGCCCTAACCCTAACCCTATTATAGCTCGCCGTGGTTCGTTCCTAACAGTTCTTTGTCTCAGCAAACCCAACTGGGCCCAGTGAAAATTCAATTGAGCAGACCACTTGGGTTATTTATAGGTTACACAAGTCCAATTTTTCATGTTCGTTTAATTAATTGCTGCAGAACGAGCCCCGTCTCTTAACTTTAACTTATTATTTTCTTTTAGTTTAAAACAGAAAATAATTAGCCCACTTTTTAATTAGGAAAAGTTTGAAAAAACATGTGGATTGAATCTGGGTAGCCCAGTTGTAAAATCATTCAAACATGTGTGGAAAGTGGGTTGCCCGATATGAACCCAAATATAATATGAACTGAACCCAAGAAATGTTTTTATTGGACGAGTGTAACAACTTTGTCAGTGTTGTTTTTACACTGTCAGTTATTGCAAGTTTAAATGTGGGTTCAGTCTGGGCAGCCCATTTACACAACAGTCACAAAATGTAGGCCGAGTTGAATTTCCCACATTAGTTCAGAATGTCAGTAATTTAAATTAATATAATAGAATATAAGGAAGCTGGTTTCATTACCTCTGAGGTTCAGTATCGCAGCTGTCTGATCCAGATTACAAAGGACATTAGTTCGACACCACTCGGAAGCGTTTTTGTTCAAACTGGGCTGCCCAATTAGGTAGGAATTGGAGCCGCGAACTCATAGCGGGGACCCAACGTATTGTCCGTTTGAGACCCAGTTGTCATTGCTGGCTTGAGTGATCGTCACAAAGAGCTTCAAAATATCGACGATGCTGATGTGAAGTTACTTTGCGCGTGCTTAGCATTCGTGTTTGCAGCGGACTCAAGGGGTCACTCGCCTCCTTCCAAAAATTGGAAGGAGGCACGGTTAGAGTAGGAGTAGGAGTAGGCACAGTTTTTCACTGTTATCATGCACCGCACACATTTTTTTGGGCAATTTCTATAAAAGCGTGCAGATTTGGGCAAATTTACGTTCTGCCCCCCCAAAATGGTTTGATCTCGTACGGCTATGCCTTCCAATCTAGAATACCTTTTGGACATTCTCGGCGATTCGCAATGACAATTAACAGTTTAATTCGATGGCTGCGCTTGGCAAACTTATCAATGACTGCATCATACTTTACAATATCCTTGTTTAAATACTGAGCTAGACCATCAAACGTGGCTCGGTCATGGTCGTGCTGTAATAATTTTTCAGGTAGGCTACTTTAGTGAACTGAAACATTGCTCATTGGAGGCAGTTGTAACTGGAAGCGTAGCAAAGATTTGAAGTAATTTAAGGATAATCGGATAATAAGTGCCGAGTTGTTCGGCAGCTTGACACGCATCCACAAGAGTCGCAGGTCGTTTATCCACAGAAACTGCAAACCAATTTGCTCTCCATCTTCGCAATTCAATAGTATCTGCAAAGCAATTGCTTGGTTCAACATCCAGCATTGCATGGTAGAAGTCGAAAATCTCGTCGATCGGGCAGTCTTCATCTTCATGAATCAATGAAGGCAGAAATGTGCTGACTTTGAAAGCTAGCGAACAGTGCTCATTGAATCTCTCGTGAATTTGTGCCATGCAATTGTCAAGAAAAGGAAGAAAAACTGTTCGTTGGAAATAAGTTAGATCTCCAAAGTTTCAGCTGGAATGTTAGGTTGATGTTATAGTCTAGGTGCTCTCCGGGGCTAGTGCAGGCCCTTAGGGGAATCTTTAGGCTAAACGTGTTACACGTTGTTTTTTTGCATATTTTTGTAGTTGATCAACCCAACTTTGATTTTAGTGGGTGCCGCAACTTTTTGGGTCACGTGATCACCCCCAAATTGGGGATTTCCACAGAAATTACGTTTCAGCTCTTTTTAAGGCATTTTTGTGTAGCCTAATTACATATTTGATTTTGTATATTTTAACTTGAAAAGCACATACAAATAAGTGAGACAAATTAAACAAAATATAATTTGATTGATGACGTCATTATGACGTCATCACATATATGTTTTTGCTTTTTTAACCTATTTTGGTCGTTTGCTGTTGGTTTTAGTTGGAGTACCGGTTACTAAAACCATTTCACAATTCCTAAAAGTAGTTTCGTCATGATTGCATCTTTTATGACGTCATCATTACATTATTAAAACTAGACAACTTCAAATTTAGGAAGCAAAGGTAAGTTTATGCAATCAAATACTCTCAAAGAAAAAAGCGTTCAAATACTCTCATTTTAAGTTTTGCAAGTGCTTAAAATTTTACAATTGCAAGCAATAACAATAATTCCAGTACAGTATGACGCAATAACGACGTCATCAAGGGTATAACCAGAAGAGCAGCTACCAGGGGTGAATTTCCCTTTTGGTCATGCCACTTTAAAATTTAAAATAATATGTAGGCCTAATTATGATCTACAAATCAAATTAATACACGACCCCAGATGATGCAATGTCAGAGTCTTAACACTGTTAATTCAAGATGAAAAAACTAGCGGTTTTCGATGTTAAATTCCTACCATACGTAATTTGGTGTTAAAAAAATTCGTGTACGACAAGTTTTTTCAAGTTACAACATAGAATTTAGAAAGTCAAAAGCATTTCTTGAATGGTCAGTGTGGATTGGAGATGAAACGTCAATGTGGATTGAAGATGAAACATCAGAGAGGATTGGATATTTTGTGGTCGAATTGCATGTTTCGTACTCGGATGAACAAAGACTTGTGCATTTTATCTTACAGGAACATCGAGAGCCACAAGTAGACTGACAAAACGGAACAAGCTGATTTGCATCATTATGTTTCCAACCTCAAGCTAAAAGAGAAGGTAGTAGCTGAACATTTACAAGGCTTGTGTTCTGTATTTCAGCTTGATAAATCGCTCTGCGTGTAGCCTATGTTGCATCAGAGCAGCTGACGTTGGTGGCAGCTTTTCAATAGTGCAACCATTGGTAAACATCATATAACGGCATTCGTCTACATCCGTGATAGTAGGACCATTGCCATAAAGAGCTATGACATACTTTTGTATGTCATTTATAGAACTAGCTTGAGAAATTCAGAGAGTTAAATAAGCCACACATTTCGGTAAGATTAAGCATCCAACAATCCCAAACCTTTTTTTCCAAAGACGAAACAGTATCACAGATTGTGATAGCATAAAAAAAAGGTAAAGAAGCGCAAATAATCAGAGATTGAAGTAAAGATGAAACAATGTCATGGATTGGAATGAAGCGAGTTTTTTCTCCAACTCCAAATTCAACCCATAGTTTACAGATTTCTAACTTGTCAAACACGAAATTGCAATAATTACCACATCAGTATCTACTGTTGTTACTATGGCATCGGATTTTCCATGTTTCACATGGAGAAACATACGGGTGTCTGCCTCTTCGTGATCACATGGGGAAACCTCAGACATGTCCAATGTTTGATCGTTAAGAGCTGTATCTAACAGGGTTGAGAAAAACCTGGGTTTTTTTGGGTTTTATTTAAACAAGATGCAAAAAAGGTAGATTCATGCTTATTTCACCTCATGTACTAGACTACTTTTTACCAATGAAGTGTCTCTCACTCACAGCACATGCTGGCATAACTCAATAAAATAATGCACTAGGGCTGTTTAACTATGAGGCATTCTTGCATAAATGAGTTTTAGTGTAGTACAAAGTGGCACTACTTGATATTTGTGTACAGAAATATTCACTGTGTTTTTCATTTATCCTTGGAAATTTCCTTCATAATCACATCCTTAAGTCCTAATTTGAAGTTTGTTTTAAGTATCTTGTACCACTTTGGTTCATTTTTTCAATTTTCTGTTAAAAATTGGACAAATAGGATGCTCTGGGTATTTTTAAGTGGGTTTTTTGAAAAAAAAACACCTGTTTTTTTTTGGGTCGGGTAAAATACCGACAACCCTGGTATCTAACGATGTAACAACAATCGTAAACAAATTTGGATCGACTAAAGTTATCACAGCTTGTTGAACCAGTTGATATAACGCAGTTTTGTTGATGTCATTTCCCAAAAACTCAGACCAGTTTAGAGGAAGACCAGTATTACTTGTGACCAGAGATGTACGTATACGCCGCAAATTCTACGCTGCAGACTTTTTGTTTACGCTAACGCTTGCGGCCACACTTTTTTGGATAGTTTGCGCTTGAGGCTACGCCGTTAAGTTTTCGCGGTTTTTTAGCGCATAGCGTCAACGCATACTTTTTAATGTATTTTTTTTTCTACAACACGCCAATACCTTCCAGCGCTGCAGTTGAAAGAATGTTTTCAATGGGCAAAGACATATTGGAACTAAAACACACTGCAAAATGTCAGATGAACACTTTTAGATGCTTGTGTTTCTTCGTGGAAATTCAAAATAAAACTTGTTTGTTTCGAGTGGTTTATACCGTGTGAATGTTTGGCACCTAGCAAACAAAATTAGTTTACGCTAGTGCATAGCCGTACGAGACCAAACCATTTTGGGGGGCAGAACGTAAATTTGCCCAAATCTGCACGCTTTTATAGAAATTGCCCAAATATAGGCTAATGTATGCGGTGCATGATAACAGTGAAGAACTAACATAACCAGCTAGCTAGAATTTCTTACCAAAGTAATCAAGACAGAACAACTGAATTCATCTCTGAAGATACGCATGCAGCTTGCCAACATTTTTTTACAACCAGAAAAAGCAGGTCAAGTTAATGCAAACAGCTGGATCTGTCTCCACAGAACAGAAGTCAAGATATTAATGAAAATAAGTGGAGCTACCATGTTTCACACAAGATCTTGCAAAGCAAATATTTTGCCAGCTTGCATGGCAGGTTTTGAGTTTGGAAAGCTTGGAAATAAATGAAAAGTTCAGCAGTAGCATTTTAAATGTTGTTGAAATTAACATGACACAGTTGCATAAACAAACTAAATATTTTTTTTTAGTTTGGGGCGCAACTGCATCATTTTAATTTGAGTAGTTTTATAAAAGTAACCAAACAAAGCTAAGCAACACTACAACATTAACAGTACATTTAACAGGTATAACATTTTTTGTTAAATGTTGTGATGTTGCTTATAGCTACGTCCGTTTGTGGTTGAAAAAGTACTGTAACCTCTTCACCCGAATTGTTTTATAAAAGTATTCACCAGATTTATATAAATTCATATTTTGTAGTTGCCCAAATCAAGATGATGCGTTTATGGATATTATGAAAAAAATTAGAGACTTTGTAAATTTTGATGCCGAGGCAACTGCATCATGCCAATTTGGGCAGTTTTATAAATAGACTACTATGGTCAGATAATTTCATATTTTTTTGTTGCCCAAATCTAAACGATACAGTTATGTAGGCTTAAATGGGAAAACTTAATGAATTTGTCCATTTTGGGGAAACTGCCTCACGCTAATTTGGCCAGTTGCATAAACAGACTAATCAGTTTCATCAGATAATTTCATGTTTTCAGCTGCCCAAATCAACACGATGCATTTGTGAAAATTAATAAAATTAGCTATATAGCAAATTTTACGTTTTGATTTGGGCAGTTTCACAAAAGTATTAGAGATATATTTTGGTGGCTGCCCAAATTGGCATGATGCTGTTGGTTAAATGCATTTCGTACTACAGTTTGATCACTATGCAATACATTACATCAATACGGGTGTGCCAAATGAAAATTTTGCTGCACATTTCTTGTGCAAATAAGAGGCTGTAGGCCTACTTAGTTTGACAGGTAAAAGATGTTAATTTATAGTTTTTCTTAATTCATGCATATTTGTAGCTTCTTATGTAGCTATTTTTGCCCTAATAATTGCAAGATTTTGCCCGAATTCGCGATGTTTTGAAACAACAGGGGGGGCAGCTGACCCCCCTGGCTCGTACGGCTATGCGCTAGTGTATGCGCTGACGCCGCCAACTTTTTTTACAAGTTACGTTGACGCATACGGCGTATGGTTTTTCGAACGTTTGCGTTTACGCTGACGGCGTCAATATTTTTTGTATGCGCGTACATCACTGTTTTTGACAGCCACGTAACATCCAGACCCTGTTTCTTGCAGAAGATAAGCCTCAAATAGCTACTGCCATCACAGAACATGCCAGCAGTGTGATGTCAGCCGATTATGAAGTAGTGAAAGAATCTGCCTCGAAAACCGATCACTACGTCCTTGATGGAGGGTTCTTGTTGCATCGTGTGCCATGAAAACTGGAGACAGTTATGGGTCTATTGCACAGTCGTATGCAGATTTTACCATTCGTCATTATCGCTTAGCAACGGTGGTCTTTGATGGATATGGTGGTCCGTCTATCCAGGGCGTCTATCAAAGACAATACCCATCAAAGACGCGGCATGAACGGACGTTGTTCACCACCCGGTTGTTCACTTTACTGTAGACACCGAGTTCATTGGAAAGAAGGAGCAGTCTTGTCTCGAGCTTTCAACAAGGAAGAATTAATTTCTCTAATTTCTGCTCATCTGAGGAATAGAAGCTGCAATGTGATCAACGCACCAGGTGATGCAGATGTGGACATCGTCAAGACGGCAGATGGCCAGCTCTCATCGACATAGCACGACTTTAATTGGTGAAGACACAGACCCTTTAATATTGTTACTATAGGCTACACTATGCTGACACTGACCCAGACATTAAAGACCTTTACTTCCGCTCCGACAAAGCTTACGCAACCAAGATACACGACATCAACAAACTTAAAGCAATCATCGGACCAGACATTATGCTCACAGCTCCTCTTCATTCATGCATTCACCGGTTGTGATTCAACGTCAAGGATATTTGGTATCGGAAAGAAGACGCTTTCAAGAAACTAGTGAAAAGTCAACCAATAATCAAAGAATGTGCAAATTGCTTTATTCTCCCAAATCAGACAGACCACATCATTAAGGATTTTGGAAACAAAGCTATGACCCAATGTTTTTGGGGTCAAACCATATATCACCCCCCCCCCCCCCCCCCCCCCCCCTATAGTTATTGCCTATACCTTCTATACTAATCTATAAGAAAAACATCTGGAAAAAAATCACATAACAAAATTATGACGTCATTCATGATGCAATACTGACGTCATATTTGAAGGAGTAGCCTAATTATTTTAGCATTGGTAACTTATTGTAACCAAAAAAGTAACACCAACACAAACAAGCGACTACAATTAGAAAAAAACAAGCAAAAAATTAATATTTGACGTTACAATGACGTTATTAATAACATAATTTTGTGTGATTTTTATCTCGTGTATTTTGTAGTGGCAGTCAGACCAAATGTAAAAAATAACGTATCTAATTGCATAGAAATGCCGTAAAAAGAGCTCAAAATTGATTTGGGGGAAATCCCCGATTTGGGGGTGATCACGTGACCCAAAAAGGTGCGACACCCACTAAAATTGAAGTTAGATTCATCAACTACAAAAAAAATGCAAAAAAACAACGTGTAACATGTTTAGCCTAAAGATGCTTATGTTTGCCCCTAAAGGCCTGCACTAGGCATTCAGATCTATTTGTTCATTCGCTACAACTATTTTTTTTTTTGAAAAATTTGTATTTTTTATTTACCTGTTCATTAGGGGGGGGGGGGGGGGCATCGCTGTAACGTCTTGATCTCTCAAGATATATTGATTCTTATACTGAAATATAGCTTCATCAAACTAGCGGCTTGCGCATACATCAGTAACACGTGAGAATGTATATTTCGTCATAATGATTGTAACCGCACATATATACAAATGGTAGATGGCGCTATAGGCCTAATCGTTCAATCTGTTACATCTTCCTTCTTCAAATAGGCCAACATCATTTACACAGCATAAAAATACATTCGTGAAATATGAATAGTAACACAAATGCTTGTAAGACACAAGTCGGTGAATAAATCAATCACGATATCTTTGTGGGGTGACAACTTGTCTGCCAGATCGCGTTGTCCTATTTTCAAGTCGAGAAGTACTTGATTCATTTCGAACATCAGGCACATTTTGATTCAAGTCATGATTATTTGCGATACAGTTTTCATCAGGATCAAAATGGAAATCACCATGACAGTACAGATCAGCGGGCATTTGCAATAGATGTCTACGATTACGTCGAAGAGGTCCACGTTCATTATGAACAATGTAAGATCGAGGCTCATTGCATACATTCGAAACAACAGCATTGTTCCAATAATTACGTGTTTTATAACGTACTTTATCTCCTTTCTGCAAAGTAGGTAAGGGTTTTGTATGACGATCAAAATAAGACTTCTGGCGATTTTGACGTTTGCGTAAATCAGCATATACATCAACAACTTTAGGCACAAGTAAAGTGTTAGCAATAGGCAATTTACTGCGAAGACGACGACTCATCAAAATTTGAGCAGGTGAATAACCAAGACCAGCAATGGGTGTATTACGGTACTCTAACAAAGCTAAATAGGGGTCAGTGCCTGCATCAAAAGCTTTTTTGAGCATTTTCTTTAACGTCTGAACAGTGCGTTCAGCCTGGCCATTACTCTGAGGATATTCGGGGCTGGAAGTAATACTCTTAACACCATACTCTTTACAAAACTCAACAAACTCTTTGCTTCGAAACGGCATATTGTCGCTGACAATTTCTTCAGGAATACCGTGTCTCGCACAGACACTTTTAACTTTGTTCTATAACAGTCTTTGCTGTCTTGTCAGCTAAGGAAAGCAGTTCCGGGTACTTGAAATAATAGTCAACAACAACAAGATAATCGCGATTTTTAACAGTCATTATGTCCATAGCATTTTTTAAAAAGCGTCCATCTGGTATTTCATGAGAAACTAGCGGTTCACGTTGGTTGTTTCGTTGATGAGCACAACAAACATTGCATTTTGCAACAATGTTTTCGATGTCTGATAACATCCTTGGCCAATAAAGCAAGTCCTGCGCTCTGGATTTGCATTTTTCCATTCCAAAGTGGCTTTCATGGATTAAATTCAACATAAACGATCGTAACTCGACTGGAACAACGATTCGATCGTTGGCCATTATTAAATGTTCGGCTTCATGCAATATGTCACGCATATTCCAGTAACTTCTAGCTTCGACTGGAACGTCTCTTTGTGCACGAGGCCATCCATTTTTGCAATAGCTTTTGACCTTTTTAAGACCTGCATCTCGCTCTGTAGCCTCAATAAGCTCGTCCATGCGAGATGGCGTAACTGGAAGGCTACTTATAAGAGTGTGGATTACACGGACAAGGTCATCATTCAATTCATTGTCTGGCACAACATCGAGATAAGCACGTGATAAAGTATCAGCTAGGTAGTAGGTACATTTCTTTTCCTGGAACAAATTTAATTTTTAAATCGTATGGCTGCAAACAAAGCATTAAACGTTGAAGTCTAGGCGGAGCTTTGCACAATGGCTTCTTCATAATTGATTCAATTGGTTTGTGATCAGACTCAACAACAATAGAGTCTTTTCCATAAATGTACTGATGGAACTTTTTTGCTGCAAAAACGATAGAGAGCATCTCTTTTTCAATTTGTGCATAGTTTGGTTCGGCGGAAGTCATGGACCTAGAAGCATAGGCAATCGGTTTTCCATCTTGAAGTAAGCACGCTCCGAGTCCCTTTTGAGAAGCGTCGGACTGGATTATTACACTGTACAGGCTTCATGACATCGTAAAACAATAAAACTGGCTTACTTGTCAACAGTAATTTAAGATGAGTTAATGCTTTGTCATGAGCATCAGTCCACTTCCATTCAACTCCTTTCTTTAACAGATCACGTAAAGACGCTGTAATGGAGGATTCATTAGGTATATATTGAGATAAGAACTTCGTCATTCCTAGCAATCGTTGCAAAGAATGGACATCTGTGGGCTTGGGCATGTTCACAATAGCGTCAATTTTCTTTTCATCCGGCTTCAGACCATCTTGTGAAACAATATTACCCATATATTCAACAGTTTTCACTTTGAGTTGGATTTTTTTTTTGTTAAACTTCACTCCTTTTTGACGAGCTCTGTCTAGCACAGCTTTGAGAATTTTGTCATGTTCTTTCTCAGAAGATGCTGCTATGATGATGTCATCAGCTATGACATGCACATTGGCAATGTCACCAAATGTCTCTTCATTTCGTTTCTGCATAATTTCAGATGCGGACGACAGTCGACAGTCCAAAAGGCATTCGAAGAAATCGTTTTCTACCCCAAGGGGTGTGAAACGTAGTGAGGTAAGAAGATTCTTCTGTCAACTTTACATGCCAGTAAGCGTCTTTCATGTCAATTACAGTAAATAAATTCTTTCCGGACAGTTGGGTTGGACATCCGCTGGTGTGGGAATATTATGACGTTCACGCTTTATAAAAGTATTCAATGGTTTTGGGTCTAAACAAATGAGCAACGATTTGTCTTTCTTTTCAACCACAACAAGGTTATTTACCCAATCAGTTGGCGTATCAACATCAGCAATGATTTTTTGAGTTTTTCAAGATACTCTTGCAAGTGTGATCTGATAGCATAAGGGATTTTTCTGGGGTGCTGGATTACAGCTTTGGCATCAGGCTTGAGCATTATGTGGTATTCTTTATCATACGCTCCAATGCCAAAAAAAATATCAGCATATTTATGGGCAGTGGCGTACGCAGGATTTTCTCAAGGGGGGGGGGGGGGGCATTGAGAGTAGCGTTGTCAAGAATTTTGAAAGGGGGTTTTTGACGACCTGCGGGCAAAGCCCGACGGCGTTTTCGCTTAAGACGACACCCAGTGGCGGGGGTTCTGGGGGGCCTCCCCCAGAAAATTTTGAAAAATTACTTTGAATTTGGTGCATTCTGAGAGCATTTTCAACAAAAATGTGGGTATGAATATTCCTGTAAAATGGTGCTGTCAGGTGGCATAGCAAAAGAATAAGATCATGTTTTCTTCGGCATTTTTCGAAAATAAAGCTAAGTCTCTATGTTTTCTTGTTGTTAATTCCTGGCTGAGATGTTTGAATGTTTGGTATTGGCAAAACTCGTTCTTTTAATGCAGTTTTGTTTAAAATTAGGCAAGTTTTTTTTTAGACTAAAAGCATCATTCCCAAGCATAAAGAGACTGAAAGCATCATTCTCAATATCGTGACGTCACACGCGTGCCAAAGTGGGGTTGTAACCCCCAACCCCCCCTTTGGCTACGTCACTGGCTATTGATATCCCAGACGTCTTCATGATATCCCAGTATGGTTTTAGTTTAGACTTTATCCATTTTTCTCACTAATCACTATAATAGGCTTATAGAACACTATGCTACATTGGGCATACCTGGGGTGGGGTAGGTGGATTGGGCCATGTATTTCGTATTGGCTTAGTCTATAAAACAACTTTGTTACAGTAATTGCTTTGACAGAGCAATGCAAAACATATTAAATGCCTTAATCTACGTCGTTAACTACTAAAACATTTTTAAGGGGGGGGGGGGGGGGGGCATGGCCCAATGGCCCCCCTGCGTACGCCACTGTTCATGGGTAATATTTGCAATAGTACCAGTGCCTTTTTGTGTGTATGCGTCGACACGTTTAACAAGGTTTAAAATAGCACATGCATGTTCACCAAGAATAGCAATATCAATGACATCAGTTACGTAAAATAACAAGTCAAAACAATTGTCGCTTTTATCATAGCATTTGATTACGGTGGTACCATGCGGCTTAACAACCAGGGGTGCATTCCTAAAATTTTTTTTGGGGGGGCTCTAACACTTAGCTGTGTTGTTATAGACAAAGTATGTATAAGTAATCGGTGTAGGTTAGCCAACAATGTTTACCTTTTTTAAAAGGAAACACTGTTCAGTATGTTTTTACTTCTGAACATCATGTCGAAAAACAACCCATGCTAAAACATAGCTTAAAGTACAGAAAAAAGGTAGAATCAACAAAACGTGGTTGAATCCGATATAAAATTATAAGTCTGAAATTTGGCTTGGTTGCTACACTGCAATCTCTTTTGCTTTTTTTTTACTGCGTAGGCCTACACTTGAAACTCGATTTGTATGAGCTAATTCCAATCTCTTAACTCAATTGTAAACTTATTTGTATGAGCCAATCCTAAGCACACTTGCAAAAACATTGACTGCAATAGGAAAGTAAGGAAATGCAATTCTTGAAATGAGCGATTGTGGTTGCAGATTTGCTATATAAGAACCAATAAGCTGCCAATGTGACAGTTACACTAAAATCTCATGTAGTTATTAGCGAACAGTTTAAAAAACTCCAATTACAGCAAAAGCATATTCCAAGTTGGTGCAACAAATAGCCTGTCTGCCAGGTCTTTGGTTTTATGGGCTAAGTTAAAAGCACCACGACGGTCCTTGATTTTAGCCAGCAAACAGTTTTGCAGAGATCTGAGTTCATTCAATGTGGGCAGCTTAGAATGCTTAACTTGAATATCCACAGGCGACCGATGAGTCTGCAACCACTTCTGAGTTGCCGCAGTGCCATTCCATAAATGAGGAGGTGGTCCATTGATGCTGATGAACAACAATGCTAAAACAAGTGATATGGTCAGCCGTGATCGTAGCTGTGTGATGACTAAGTTCATTTGTGAAAATCCAGTTCGGCTTCTGCAGAACTTATAGCAATCATGTTTAGTACGGTACTACGTTCTTGAGCAACTTTATCATATCTGGGATATGACAAGGATTGTCAACATACAATCGAAAATCGGAGTGATGACATGAAATCTCTCCTCTATTTTTCGTAATCTCTGCTCCCCTTCTAACCATGGAACTTCGACTGCAGTAGGCCATAACTCTGGTACAATAATTTCCAAGCTCTTCACAGAATTTTCATTGTTGGTGTCCACCATCCTGCTTTCAATGTTGTCAACTAAAGCTTGAATAAACCGATTACGATCAAAAGAAGGGTAGTCTCTACGTCGAGCTTTGAACTGGTTCAATGTTGTGCCTTTAAAGGAGTAGTTATTGTACTTCCGGGACTCAAGGTAACGACTTCATCAAACGAATACTTTCCTTCTTGACTAGCTTTTTTTATTTGAAGTAGAGAATTAACAGTCCATTTGACATGACGATTAGCTACTACGAAGTTGATATTCCCAGTCTGGAGAGTTTCTGACAAAAGTGATAATTGGCGATTGCTATCAACTTATGTTCGTGTTTTTTTGCAGTTCTCTTGTGGGAAAGCTGTTAAAGTGTTACTTGTACAGTCGAGAAGTTGTTGCTCAGCCAGAAAAGCTGAAAAATGGAAGCTTGAACGAGCCCCCCTGAGCCCCCCCTATATCAAGCCTTTTAATATTTCGGGGGGCTAAGCCCCCCCGAGCCCCCCCAGGAATGCAACCCTGTTAACAACGCTATGACCAAAACCACAAAGCTTGGTGCTCGTCTGCTGCAATTCAAGACCGGACATTTGTGCAAAAAAATTGTAAGGAATAACATTTGCAGCTGCACCAGTGTCAAGCTTACACAATACAGAATATTTGTGACCATCAGGATCACCAATAAGCAGGCGAGTTTGCATTTTCGTGTTGCTTTCTTGTTCATCAATGGTAGAAACTTGTAGAAACGTTGGTTCTGATTCTTCGGCTTTGATGTCATGCATCGGCTTCGTAGGTGGATTTCGATTTAAAATTACCGATTACCGATTTAAAATGATTACGCACACCACAGTTGAGACATGTTTTACTTTTACCATAGGCAAGGCATTGTCTAGGTGCGTGGACTTTACCACAGTATCTACAACTGTCTCTTGGCTTTGGAACGGGTTGCGCCGCAGACAGGGTGGCCAGATGTTAATTTGGCAAGGAGCCAACTTCACGTTCAAAAAGGGCCAAAAAAGAGCCAACTTCTAAAACAAGGGGCCAAAAAAAGGGCCAACTCAATTTTCAAGTACTAAGAAGCAATTTCACTGAATTAGCAACACATTCTTAGCACTATAGCTATATATTTCACTTGTAAACAAAATAAGTAAGGTAATATCTTATTTAATAGTTATTGTGTAAACAAAAAATTTCACATTTCTTTCTTGTGCTAGTTGTAACATGTTATTTTGTTTGGTAGTTGCAGAAAACAATAGATTTGTTTGGCCTGCGGATGGAGCCTTAGCCTTGTGCTTATCAGTTTTCTCATGCCTTTCTAAATTAACGACCTTTGGAACAATAGTGCAATGGCATAACTTACAGAAATATTCTTCTGCTGCACCTGGAGCTCTTTTTACCCAAAGTTTTTTCTCAATTACTACTAACTTACCATTATATTTCCTACTGCTCTCATATCCTGCTTTCCACTTTTTTGGAATCCTAATCTTCCTGGATCAAGGTCAACAAACACAATTGAAATAAAATAGTGTACCAATATTGGTGTTATTGGGTTACCACCTGGTCACAGCGGTAAACCATAATCGCTTCGTGAGAAAATTGTAACGTAAGATTCCCGAATCCGTTCGTCTGTATGTAATGACCGAAAAAGAAACACTCCTTGAAACGTCTATTCAAAAAGTGTATTCCTGTAAAATTAGCCCGCGGCTATCGAAATCGGGATGCAACGCCGTACACCTCAAAAAACTGTCACTACAATACAAACTACTTAGTTAAAGACGGAATTTTTGTCCAGCTAGCAAGCACTAAGCAAACAGTTAAATGTGCGACTAACTCTCAAGCAACCATTTCACGAATGACCAGAATAGATATCAATATCTCAAATTCACGTATGCAGTACTGTGACGCAATAGTGACAGACATTGTCACGCAATTCAAAACAGGTGTTCAAAGCTGGTAATCCAATGTTTCCTGTTTAAACAAGTTTCAAACTGAAACAGGCCTAAACAGGTTTGACACAAGTCTTACGAACGATGTGCAATTTTGGCACATTTTCTAGCAACTTCCATGACGTAATATTCAGTAGACTTGAACGGTTTTTATATGACGTTTGATTAGGTGAACAATTGTCTGGAACATAGCGGCCCCTAGTTATGACAGTCTAACATGGCATAACTAAAAAAAATTTAAGGACAATTGTGAGCCAATGAATAAAAACACATGATACACAAATTGTTTGAATCACTCACGTTTAAGTTAATACGCAAATACAAAGGGCATGCAAAGAATGAACAGCAATAAGAATAAACACGACGATACATGAAATTGGTACCATAGGTACACGCTAAAATGACGCTATATACAATAGTTGCGATAATAACCGACTGTTCTGGGCTCAGACAAGGGTCGGCCACCGCAGACAAAACTAGGCTCAAACCCTAACACTTAGGTGTTCTTTACGGGGGCGAGGCACGAAATATCCCTCAACACGTAGTCTATTTTCACTTTCCCCGTACTCTCATCATAGTTGCAGACGGCAACTTTGGCTCTACGAACCACAGGCTTCCCTTTCCTATTTTGTGGAACTCCCTTATGCACTCTCCCAAGTTGATACTTCCCACGTTTACCAATGTCTTGGAGAGAACCCACCAGTACAAGTTGACCAGGCTCCAAATTCTCGGCCATTTTTTGCCATTTTTTCCGGCCCTGAAGACCTGGCAAGTAAAAATCGATCCATTTACTCCAAAACTGCTGAGAAAGTGACAAATTGAACCGATAATCCCTTCTTAGTTGGTCACGATCATGTGGTTGCCCAACAGCACAGTATGGGTCTAAGTATGGGGTCAAAAGTGAGGCAGGGGTGATGACAGTAAAATCTCTAGGGTCATCACTCAAAGGTACCAAAGGGCGTTCGTTCACGATCCGAACGGCACTGCCTGTGTACGTAAGCAGTTCAATGAAATTGGGCTTGCGTACTGAAGCGTCCAAAATGTGAAAAAAGTATTTGGTCACATCAGCCATGAAACCAAATCTTTCATGCCGAAATCTGGCCAAGACATCTGCCAGAAGGTTTAACAAGTCAGACAAGTCAGGACAAGAAGACATTACATCATTTACACAAGTTCCTCGGAATTCAGACTTGCCATCGTAAACAATGCGCTTTTTTAATTATGACGTCACAAAGTATGGTAAATACCATTCAAATCCCTTGACATTTCCTGCTTCACCAGCACGCTTAATATAGCCATTAGATTTAAGATCCTTCATGGTGTCAGTAAGGAAATCACAAAGTTCAGGTTGTTTTAAAGCCTTCTTTCTTAAAGCAGCAGCTCTATCTGACGCCAACACAAAATTGTTAGGTAAATCAATATCTTCCTTCAACGGTACAGGTATCTCAAATCGACCATCTTTCAACTCAATATTCGGTTCAACAAGTTCTCTAGCCAAAATGTCATTGCGAGACAATTCACAGGTTTCATTTTGCAAGGTCAAATCCTGAATGACTTTATTCAGGTCTGCTATTTCCATATCACGAGACTCAATTTTACGCTGAAAGCCAGAGATGACATCCGACTCTGAAGACGTCTGCACTCTGCACACGTTAGCAACGCTTTGATTTAAGGGTGACTTACCACCACAAGCCAACCAGCCGAGAGGAGTGAGTAAAGCATGCGGTTCACTACGATTTTCACCAACACGCTCTTCTTTTGCACACATCAAATAAGCGTTGTCGTTGCCAATAAGTACATCTACAGTACTACAATCATTCAAATGAAACATATTCACGTCATGAAAATGACGGAAACCATTTAAATCTTGTTTATGCGGTAAAGTTTTAACATCGTCAGCCCAAGCTGGGTTAACCACCGAAGTTATATCACAAAACAGTTCATCTGTCTCTAACGACTGGATGTTGAGTTTTACATGGTTAGCACAAGTAGGTTTCTGACCAGCCAGAGTATCCATTTTAAACGACGCTTTATCGTACGGTTTAAGACCAAGTTCGCACACCAAATCACTCGAAACAAACGTCAACTGCGAACCAGGATCATGCTGACAATACACCAACTTCGATTTGCCAGTCATTGGATTCAAAACACGAGCAGCAATAACGCGGTAAAAAGCTGCTTTAACATTTCCAATCTTAACATTACGCACAGGAACTCTGGCACGAGCATCATCTTTCCCAACCGAATCCAGAGAATCACGTGACGTCACATAAAAATCATGCAGAAGAAAATAGTGTTTCCTATCGTTGATAGGCCCACACTTACGACAGTTATTTGCATGAACGCAATCCCTAACCATATGCTGGCGCAAACAATTCAAGCATTTGCCAGCTTTTACAATAACATCTCTCCGACCTTTAGGTGTCAAGCGCAAAAATTCTTTACAATTAGACAAAAAATGATATTCAACTTGACCATGTGACGAACAATAAAAACATGCCGGTATGTCACTACGTCTGGCCACACCACAGCACGGGGCGCCAACAACTGTCGAGTACTGCAAACTCCCTGAAATCACATCATCTTCTTCTTCTTGCGTTTAAGGCCGCCACAGATCACGTTGTTACATCCAGGCACAGCAGCCAATGGATTGTGTATTCATCGAGCATTGTTAGGTCCACATGTCTATCTTGTGGTCTTCACATCATCATGGGGTTTTACCGACGTCTGCCTAACCGGACATGAAGGCAATTTTCCTTTGCCAAACTTTTTAAGATGCTGCGACTCACCAGAATCGCCCATTAGCATAATGCTAAAATCAGTCGACTTACGCGTTTCTTCCCGAACTACAAATTCAAACAAACTGTGAAAAGTAGGCTCATCAGTGCCACCATACTGATCACCTAAAAAGTCAAGATAACGCTGCTTAGCGTCAAACGGGAGTCGCTTAGCTAAATCCAAAACAAAACGTCCCTCCAACTTGTCACGCTGACCATAAGCTTGCGCATAAAGCAGACACTGCGACAATTCATCTTTAAACTCTTTCAAATCACTGGAAGAGATCGAAGTCAATTTGCTACCATAGCGATACTTTCTAATTTCCGGTTCGGCGAAAAGACCTCCACGAACTCCAAAACGTTGAGACAAGCGAGCTAATGACATTTCTATCCTGTCTTCCTCTGACAAGCCAGGAGTGTCGGAAACCAAATTAGCAATCGTTTGCGCAGCTGTTCTAACACAAGCTGCTTGTAACAAAGTCAATCGAGTTCCCTTAAAGGACGAAGCTGCCATTAAGGCCGTAACACGATTTTTAAAGAAGATAAATGGCATATTATTACCATCGTAACCAATCAAGGCCGCCTTATCGAAAAACGTCCTACTATTTTGGTATTCAAAAAAGCAATCCTGCTGTTGAGAACTCGATTTAGCGGGAGAAGACAAGCTATATCCCTTAAGGGGCTGAGGGGGCTCAGTCACGTGCACAGCACGATCAAGATCCCCACAAACGTTAAAATCAGTAGACGCGACACGCCTCTCACAACCACCCAAATTACGTGTAGCTGGGCGATCAAAAACTAGCGGCGCAGAAAACTGTGAAGGGGGCAAAGCATTACTGCTAATGGCGGCCCCGTGACCTGTACGCTCTTGGGGAGGAGTTCTGTTGTAATTCACAGGCCTTGGCTCTACAGCCTTCGGAAGACCCTTAGCTGCGGCCCCGAGACCTCCTGAAACAGCTGGAAACCGTGTGGATTGGACTGGACCACTTACGGATTGAACAGGTGTCTGGAAAAGGTTATCTAAATTTAATTGAGATTGATGTTCACTTCTGGAATGCCTAGAAGATCCCTTCTTAGAGCTACGCCGGGAGCCCAACTCCGAACGATATTCAGCTAAAACTACGTCTTTACGTTGTTCAGCCCTCAACTGAGCGTCTTTGAGTGCGAACTCAGCAGCTCTAGCTTCGGCTCTCGCGGCGGCCTCAGCAGCTCTCGCTTCAGCTTTCGCGGCGGCCTCAGCAGCTCTCGCTTCGGCCTCAGCTCTCGCGATGGCCTCAGCTCGTATGGCCTCAGCTCTCGCGGCAGCCTCAGCTCGTATGGCCTCAGCTCTCGCGATGGCCTCAGCAGCTCTTGCTTCGGCCTCAGCTTGTATCTGGAGCTCCTCTCGTCTTAACTGTAGGTTAATTTGTGCGACTATCCGTGACGAGCTCTCAGACATCCTAGTGCCTACATTTGAGGCGCTATCCTCAGGATGCATGTCAGCGTCCAACATATCTGAGAACTCTCTTACTTTTTCTTCGAAGTTATTTTTTAACGAGTTAAATTCGGGATCTACCCTATCACGAAGTTCTGCCAAGATTGCAGAGTTAAAAATTTTAGTCAAAAGAGCATGGAAATGCCGTAAATCCTCTTCCAAAGTAGAGAACTTAGATCTAAAAATTAACAGTTCCTGCTTATCACTCAAAGAACCTAGGGCTACAGAAAGTTCTCCAATTTGAGTCAAAATATCCCGTCTAAGATGCCGGGCCTCTCGAACTGACTTAGCCTCATCGTTACTGATGGGTCCCTCCCCAGAATGGCCTGCCCAACCGCAAAGAACATCATCAGGCTTAAACTCAGTCGAGTCGACGGCGGTCGAGTCCCTGTCGCCACCGAGTGTAGACATATTAAATGTTGGGGCTAAATTTAACAATTAAAAAATTAAGTTACACAAACACACAAATTATTACAGTAGTTATAAAAAACTTAACTGCAAAGACCGTAAAATACAAAAAAAAATTTAAATGCACGATACCGTAGCTGTACGAGTATATGATGTCCAAAAGTCCACAAAACTTGCTTGGATTCGTCCACTTGAATCTTCAAGCACAGATGGATTGTCTTTAATCTTCTTTCTTGCCAATGAATGTCAAAGTTATTTTTCTTCAGTACCAAACTGAGAAGAAATGTCTTTACTTTTTAGCTTAAAGTTCTTCAGTAGCCTACCAACTGAGAAGAAATGTCTCCAATTTTCTTTGCTTCTGTAGACTACCAACCAACAAGATCTTCTTTATTATTCTTTGTGCTCCTAAGTTCCAACTGACAACAGCGTCTTTATTTTTTTATGTGCTTCAAGTGCTTCTTGGCCTACCAGCTAACAAGCCACGTCTTTATTTTTTATGTCTTGCCTGTGCTTCCGTACAAACACTAGCCAGAGAATCGTCTTTATTTTTTATGGTCACAGCGGTAAACCATATTAATCGCTTCGTGGGAAAATTGTAACGCAAGATTCCCGAATCCGTTCGTCTGTATGTAATGACCGAAAAAGAAACACTCCTTGAAACGTCTATTCAAAAAGTGTATTCCTGTAAAATTAGCCCGCGGCTATCGAAATCGGGATGCAACGCCGTACACCTCAAAAAACTGTCACTACAATACAAACTACTTAGTTAAAGACGGAATTTTTGTCCAGCTAGCAAGCACTAAGCAAACAGTGAAATGTGCGACTAACTCTCAAGCAACCATTTCACGAATGACCAGAATAGATATCAATATCTCAAATTCACGTATGCAGTACTGTGACGCAATAGTGACAGACATTGTCACGCAATTCAAAACAGGTGTTCAAAGCTGGTAATCCAATGTTTCCTGTTTAAACAGGTTTCAAACTGAAACAGGCCCAAACAGGTTTGACACAAGTCTTATGAACGATGTGCAATTTTGGCACATTTTCTAGCAACTTCCATGACGTAATATTCAGTAGACTTGAACGGTTTTTATATGACGTTTGATTAGGTGAACAATTGTCTGGAACACCACCTTCTCCAGAAGACAAGACAAAAAAAAGTCACTGGCTACCAGCTCTCACAGCATCACATTACGTGAATGATTAATCTTTTCTCATTTCACAAGGATTCGTAGTTCGGACACCAAGCGTTTCAAAAAGATCTGGAAATTCGAGTTTTAAAATTTTAAAAGCAAAAATTTCTTACATATACTTTGAAAAAGGCCAAACTAAAATTTAAGGAACCAACTGGTTTTGAAAAAGGCCATAAAAGGGCCAAAGAACCAACCCAAAATTTGGGAGCCAGCTGGCTTTCAAAAAGGCCAAATTTTTGAAAGTTGGCCCCAAAAAGGCCAACCTGGCCGCAGAGGCTGCACTGTTCGTCATGGTTGGCTGGCGTTTACTACTACTGCTGTCGATATGTTGTGGTTGTGTGTTATTCATGACCAAAAATGGCTTCTTGTTGCGTCATAAGCGTGGCATAAATCAATGGCTTTTGCCAGCGTTAAGTCTGAGGTTTGCATCAGCTTTTCTCTGATGCTCTGGTTTGAAATACCACAGACAATTTGATCACGAAGACTTCTCTCTTTAACAGCTTGATTATGAACTGCACAGTCATTTGCAAGTGTTCTTAGATCATTAATCCAACAATCAAAAGACTCACCATCAAGTTGATTTCTATGCCAAAACAAGACTTAAGTTCGGAAAGTAATTAACGAATTGATCACTAGCAAATCCAAGTCAATGTCATCGCTTCCCACCAATATGGAAATAAATAACATTTTACACAAAACTGAATCAACCCACTTTGCAAACCTATTGAATGAGCACTTCACCAATATTGGTACTAATATGGCAAGTAAAATTAAACCAACTGGCGTATCCTCTTCAGATTTTTTAACAACAACATGCCAATCCAGTTTTTTACTTGAAGACATCAATCCCAGTGAGGTTTCAAACATCATAATGACATTGAAAACAAAAACTTCTCCTGGAATACACGATATCCCGATAAAATTCATCAAACTTGCAAACTGTATTATTTCACCCATTCTTGCTCGATTATACAACAACTGCTTTGCTCAAAAGACCTATCCAGATCCACTGAAGCTGTCTAAAATCATCCCAATACCAAAGGTATCCAATCCCACCGCTTTAACCGATCTCAGGCCAATATCTCTTTTGCCCACTTTCTCTAAAATTCTTGAAAAGCTTTTGTACGAACGAATGATTAAATTTCTGGATAAAAATAATATATTAACTCCCAGTCAACATGGTTTAAGGACAAACGATTCGACAGAACTCAGTATAACTCACATATATGATCATTTACTCAAAAACTTAAATAACAATAACTATACGTGCTCCATTTTTCTTGACCTGAGTAAAGCATTTGACACTGTTGATCATGGAATTTTATTGAACAAATTATATTGTTATGGTTTACGTGGAAAAATATGGAACTTGATGAAGTCTTATTTAACCAACAGACAACAATACACCAAACTTAACTCATTATCATCAAACTTTTCGACGGTCAAATGCGGCATCCCCCAAGGGTCAGTCCTTGGTCCTTTGTTATTTTTATTATATGTGAACGATCTACCTACTGCGTCCTCTTTCATGACCACTCTTTTTGCGGATGACACCAGCCTAAACATGACACACCATAATTTGACTTGCCTAGAACAACAAGCCAATGAAGAAATAAAAAAGATTGATGTATGGATGAGAACCAATAAATTATCGATTAATTACACTAAAACTAATTTTATGATCGTTTGTAGAAATCTTCCTGTTGCAAAATCGTTCTCTCTCACCTTAAACGGCCAAAGCATTAACAAAACTGATCAAGTAAAATATCTTGGAGTAACGATGGACCACAGATTGAACTGGAACGCCCATATCTCTGACCTTTGCACAAAATTGAGTAAAATATGTGGCATTGCTTACAAAATCAGATACTATGTCCCATTATCTACATTACGATTAATTTACTTTTCATTATTTAAATCAAATCTTCAATATTCGATAATTAATTGGGGTAGGGCCAACAAAACGTTAGTACACAAGGTGGAAGTGATTCAGAACAAATTTATTAGAGCGTGTTTGTTTGGTGACAGGAAAACTTCGACGACCTACATGTACAGCAAATTTCAGGTATTAAAAGTGAGTGACCTTGCAAAGCTGGCATATGCACAGTTCATGTTCAAGTACGAAAATAATTTTTTGCCAGCATGTTTCTCTGGCTACTTTGTTAAATTAGACGACATACATTAACATGATACAAGACATAAGGCTAAAACCAGATTTTTTCTTCCCAGGTTTGAAACAAACTTTGGCAAAAAAACACTCCATTTCTTGTGTGTGCAAGTGTGGAGTGAAATTTCACACGATGTAAAAGATTTACCGTTCCATTGCTTTAAAAAAAATCTCAAAAACCAACTGTTACATGAATATACATGCGTACCTTAAGTGCTCAATACAAAGGATAACTTACCTTTACAGTAGGCCTATATCATCATATCGTAAGTTACTTATTAATATTTGTTCTCTACAGTTATTAGTATCAAATTGCCCTGTTTTTGTATGCTTCACATAAAAATTGTTGCAATTCGGTGGTGGTATCCACGTTTTTCCTCGTTATTTCAGGAAAACTTTCGCAAGTGCTGTAGCCTATTATAGCACACAATCACTAATTATTGGTGGTTGGTCAATTCTTGGTCGTTGCTCGTTGGTTTGAATCTTCATCCTCGGCTTACTCAGTCTGAGAATGCAGATTCAAACCAACAGTAGTTGTTTTTCAATCTCAGTGGCGAACCCTTTTTATTCAATGAAGTAGTGTGCCTGCCTCTGCACACTAGTGTGTATGAATGTGTAGTTAGATTTACTGTGATGGGGTGGTGGCTGACTAGATGACTGCTTATGGTCTTTCGCTACCATCCTGATTGCGCCATAATCTAACCAACAGTTGTACAATGCATTGTTTTGACAATTACATTTTACTCTGATTATGTGTTAATATATGGCGCTGTTAAAACAAAATAAATTGACTTGACTTGGCAGGCAAAGAGCAAGGCAGGCAAAGAAAACCCCACAAAGAAATCCTACCACGGGCAAAGCCATTTCAAGCGCAACGCACCATAGGCCTTGCACGACTCACAAAATAGATAGGCTATAACTTGACGACATGAAAACAATGACAAAAACAAGTAAAACAAACTAGCAAAAACAACATCATCATCTTGCGGAAATTTAATTATACCCAGGGAAGTTATGTTTTGAAGATATCAAGCGTGCTTTGATAAAACTTGCGTTGATAAAGCGATAATTTTAGACCTCAGTCAGCTAAACTCGTCAGCTCCACACCGATCCAACGTTAGCAAACGTTGAATCAATGCAAAAACGACAGGCATCGCCAGCTGGGATGTAGTAGTGGCATGACACAGTAATATGATAAATTTGGGTTACCGTATGTTTTACACTTACTTAGATTTACCGTTCCATTGCTTTAAAAAAAATCTCAAAAACCAACTGTTACATGAATATACATGCGTACCTTAAGTGCTCAATACAAAGGATAACTTACCTTTACAGTAGGCCTATATCATCATATCGTAAGTTACTTATTAATATTTGTTCTCTACAGTTATTAGTATCAAATTGCCCTGTTTTTGTATGCTTCACATAAAAATTGTTGCAATTCGGTGGTGGTATCCACGTTTTTCCTCGTTATTTCAGGAAAACTTTCGCAAGTGCTGTAGCCTATTATGACGATCCAGTCCAAGATATTGATATAAAACAACTGGTTGGAGCACATGGCCACCGCTTCACCGAAAGATGGCGATTGGTCGAAGAGGATGGAAAAACTTCTGCAGACTCTGTCGAACTTCTGTGGACAAAAAAACACAAGAACCAGAAGGCCAGTAGGAGTACTTACAACCTTACTATTTTGCTAATAAATCTACACACATTGGCCTATTATTTCTGGGCAAAAAAATATATATATATATTAGTATGTTTGGTGCATGTAATACTTAGATAGGATTATTTCAAGGAAGATTTAGCTTGTTCATTTTTGATTTAAAGCCTTTTACAGTTTTGCATTCATTTCTTATAGTAGGGGAAAGCTTGTTCCAAACTGTTGGCCCCATGTACCGTATTGATTGTTTGCAAGTGTTTATTCTGCAATATATCGGAATATAAGGAGAATTACTTCTTGTTGTTAGGCTACTTGATTGTTTACACATAATTATATCATTGAATGTTGTGGGAAGTAGCTTTTTTGAATATTTAAACATGAAAGTTGCAATCTCTGTATTTTTCATGTGGTTAATTGATTTTAAATTATTGAGTTCCATTACTCCTTTTATGCTTTCTCTGCGGTCAATGTCAAATACAATACGAAGAAAGTTATTGCATGTACGTTGCAGCTTTTGCAATGTAGTTTTGTTTTCATGACACCATGTTGAGATACAATATAATATCTGACTCTCAACTAGAGAATGGTAAATGGAGAGAAGTGCTTGTTTGTTTAGGAAAGGCTTAATTTTTTTTGTCACGCAGAGTGTTGATCTTATTTTTTGAAGCAAGATTTCCATATGAGATTTCCATGACAAATGCTCGTTTACAATTATTCCCAGAAACTTCATTGAGGCAACTTGTTCTATGTTGTTTTTTCGAATATTTAAGGGTGGGTTGCATGATAGTGTCTTGCTTCCTTGACTTGAAAATAATATATGTTTGGTTTTGGTGACATTTAGAGACAATCGATTTGTTGATAGCCATTGATCTATGCATACAAGCTCTTGATTTGCCATATCATATACAGTAGAAACGGTTTTATTTTTATATATAATGGTGGTGTCATCTGCAAACATAATTGCAGTTCCGTGTTGAAGGCAGTTAGGAAAGTCATTTACATAAATCAGGAATAGAAGAGGGCCTAAGATAGACCCTTGTGGGACACCCAAAGATATGTTGTTAACATTAGAAGATAGTGTGCCATTGAAAACCACTCTTTGTTTTCTATTACTCAGGTAACTCATGAACCAGTCATAGGCCACGCCTCTTATTCCGAAATGATATAATTTAGCTAGCAATATTTTATGGTCAATGGTGTCAAATGCTTTAGATAAATCAAGAAAGATTCCTAATGCAAGATGGTTGTCATTGAGTATACTGGTAATACTTTCTATTAGCATTGAAGCAGCATGGCTTGTGGAATGATTTTTTCTGAAACCAAATTGATTGTTATAGAAAAATTTATGTCTAATTAAAAACGAGTATAATCTGTTGTACATGATTCTTTCTAATATCTTTGAAAAAACAGGTAGTAGGCTGACTGGTCTGTAGTTGTTTGAATCTTTGCAGCTACCCTTTTTAAAGATAGGTATCACCTTCCCCAATTTAAACGAATTTATAAATTTTCCACTCGTTAAAGATAAGTTAAATATATGAGTTAAAGCATGCAGTATATTGTTTGGGGTTGACTTTACAACTATGGATGGTATTTCATCGAAGCCACTGCTAGTTTTTGCTGGCATAGCATGAATAATATTGTTAATTTCATTCAAAGTAGTTTGATAAATATAAATTGTCTCAGACCATGGAGAATCAAGATATGTTGAAAATATTGTATTTGATTTGGGAATTTTTTTTGTAAGGGAATGGGCAGCACAGGAAAAGTGATCATTGAAGTGATTTGCAATAGTTAATCTGTCAATGACTGTACTATCATTTATTTTGATGCCATGGTTAGTCTTAGACTGGGATTTACCTAGTAGATTGTTGATTGTTTGCCAAGTAGCTTTCATATTAAACTTTTGCTTTTCAAATTTAGATTTATAAAATTCCTTCTTTTTTTGTTGAACTGTATGGAAGTATAAGTTTCTTGCAGAGGTGTAGTTCTTTTTGGAGTGAATAGTTTTATTTGCTATGTACTTTTTAAACAAACGCTCTTTTCTTCGTAATAGATGTAGTAGTTCTCTATCAAACCAAAATTTATTCTTTTTTAAAGGTGTTTTTTGTAAAGGAAAATGCTTATTAAATTGACTAGTATATTCTCCTATGAATGACTCATAAGCTTCATCACCATCAGTTTGATTTAAGCAACATGTGATGTCCATATTTTCCAGAGCATTTGAGAAATTTTGTATGTTTGAGAGATTAAATGATCTGGTATATTGATGACATGTAACTGAGGGTTTTCCAATATTTGTACAATGCATAACTGGGAAGTGGTCTGAGATTGCATTAATTAGAATTCCACACCGACTTTCATTACCTGTTTGCACATTGGACCATATTTGATCTAAGACTGTTGCACTGGTGTCAGTTATTCTAGTAGGTTTATTAATTAGTGGGTAAAAAGAATTTGAGAACATCAGGTCTGTAAAATTGCCTACATTGATGTTTTCATAATCCAATAAATTATAATTAAAATCTCCCATTATGTAGCATTGTTTTGATGTACCTATGTTGTTAATGCACTCACTAAGAAGATCAAGAAATTCCAAATTTGACTTAGCATCCAATGCAGGTGCTCGATAAATGCTACCACAGGTCACTTGTTTGCCACCAATAAAAATATCAACAAATAGAGATTCGAATACTTTTTCTTTCATAATGGTTATGTCATCGCGCTTGGTATACATAATGTCACTTTTTAAGTATATTCCTACCCCTCCACCGCGACTGTTTATTCGAGCATTTGATATGAATGTATAGCCTGGTAGGTTTAAGTAAGGACCTTTTGAATTAGGCTGAATCCATGTTTCGACAACAGAAATTAGATCAGGACTAATGGGTATAGACATCAGCAGGGCCTCAAGTTTGGTGAAATTATTTACATTGACTATGGACCGAGCATTGATACATAATGAAGAGAAGACTGGCCCCAGTGAGCAGTCCATTTTTAGTTTGTTGACAGTTGTTGAGTCTAAATATGTTTCAGATATGTTAGGCATAAAAAGGTCATCTATGTCATTGTGGTTTGTGTGAGATATACTAGCAAACATATCATTCAGATAGTCAGGCTTGAAGGTAAGATTTGATACACTGTGGCTTCCAACCAGTGTAACTATTTCTGTATTGGATAGATGTACAAAAGGGGGATTCCAGTCACTGCACAATGTACATGTCCATTTTTTTGTGTCCTGGTAAGTTGCGCTTTTTTTACAACATTTGATATGAGCTTCAATGGGACAAGTTAAGCAGTTAATAAACTTTTGATTTTTTCGGATTGTTTTCATGCAATAGTTACATTTTGGTTTTGTATTCATGTATAAAAACTTGAAAAAAAAAAAAGGTATAAAGTAGGGTTGGTTCAAAAGCTAAGCTTTTCAAAGGTTCTAGGGAATGCACCAAGTAAAAGGTTCCTGAGTTTGGTTTTACAGTCATTTATAATAATATGTCATATGGTTTGTTTAGCTTCAAAATAGTTGAAAAACAGCATAATAAAAACAGAGAGAGACTGTTCACAGCATAATGTAAACTATATGATATAGTTAAATATATAACTGTAAACAGGTAACATGAAATATGTAAGGTAACATGTAGGCCTAATATGTAAACAGGTAACAGGTAATATGTAACTGTAAACAGCATTATGTTATTTAACAAAATAGTTTAAGATGGACTTATGGTTAAAGATTTTAGGAATGTCTGAAAAATCATCTATGACTTGCCTTTTATTATCCCAGAAGCACCACACAGTTCCTTTGGATGTCCAGACATCCTTGAAGCCAAAGGCATCTCTTGCTTGACGAAGTAGTGCAAGACGTCGCTTGGTCAAGAACTCTGTGATTGACAGTTTAGGACCATCATCAGTTTTCAGTTTACTTTTGCAATAAAAAATTTCATCCCTTGTCATCCTTCTAACAAATTTAATAATTATTGGTTTATTTTTATTTTTTGATGGCAAGGGGTGGCATGCATCTATGTCTCTCACTGTAAGACAGTTTGTTGGTTTAATAATTTTATTTAACTTTTTTACTACATATTCAGAATAACCAATGTTACTTCCCTTGCTTGGTGTATCATTGCATCCATGCAGTATGAGGCAATTGCTTCGCCCATACTGCTCCAAGTCATCCAGCTTGCGATCCGTCCTGTATGCAGACTGTTGGAGGTGCCAAACTTGCTCTTGGAGAGCATAGACCTGTTTGGATAGCTCCGACAACTCCACTTGTTGAGCCTGCTGCAGCCCATCTGCAAAAGATGAAGACACAGCAACAGCAGGGGGTGCAGCAGTGGTTAGGTCATTATTGTATTTTTGTTCATACCTTTCTTGTCTTTTCAAAATCTCTTCCATGCCTGTCAGTATCTGATCCATCTTTGCCTTGTTGTCCTCAGAATTCATGTTGCAGTTTGATATTATTTTTGGGTTATTTAATACGATATTATTAGTGAAAGGTACAGGAACCTATACAACACTCTGCTACTCCAGCATTCCCTTATTCAAATAGAATGTGTGGGCACATTTGTCATGAAAAAAGGTTCGTGTATTTTCTTTGTTAAAAGCAAAAACTTTCTTGATTTTGTCAGATGATACTATAAAGATGAAAAAAAATTAGGGTGGCATTTTTTCTGTGCATTCTAATGACCTGAAATCCCCTATCAAAATGGCCATAATGAAGTTTTGGCCCCATTCATCAACAATAAAAGATTTACAAAAGTACTTTATGACGTAAATACTTTGTAACAAAGTTACTTTGTGACGCACATACAGCAAGCTTATTGAATTATTTTAATCAGCTGTTTTTTATAATGTGTGACGTCATAGATGAATGACAGTGGGCTACCAGAGAGAACCCAAGCTAAGCTTGTAGAACGATTTTTACAGGTTTACTCAGGCTGCTGAATAAAAATAACAAAAAAGTGATACTGGAGTAAAGGGCGAAACAGCCTGTTAAAGATTTTTAATAAATTGAAGAACTCATAGGAGCTGCTTTTTATGTAGAAATAGTTTCTGGCGATGATCTGTTAAGCAAACAGTCTGCGAGTAGCCAGAGTGTCTAATGATCACATGTGATACACAAATAAACCACTATTGCCCATGATCATTTAAATTATGCACGCGTGTTACCTCTTTACATTTTTACAATGCAGCAAGCAGAAAAGAAGCACCCAGAGATTTGGGCAGAGTTGGAAGGAAGGTGCAACTGCCACAAGAACAATATTCCATGTAGGCTACAGAAGTCTGTGGTCTCAGCTGTAAAAACAAAACTATCTAACCAGTGATAAATGAAGACTGAAAATTTTGAAGATGAATTGCTTTCTTTGACATTTAATAAATATTATAAATTCCGTAGATGTCGGTTGTTAACGATAGTAACTGCCATTTAATCAGAAGGCCTAAGACTTTTACATCTTTCGCGTGTAATACGACTTAAAGGATCGAACATTAATTCAAGTTTCATTGTAGGCCTATTTAGATCAGTTCATTGTCTTTCTAGTGGCGTATTCTTTGTGAAAAATGCATGCATTTAAGTTAATACAGTCCTTGGTGTAAAACTACAAAATTACGTAGGTAGCTTATAGCATAGGCCTACGTTTCGGGTGGGCGGGGGGATTTTGAATAACTTAATATTTTAAAATTTGGCACTTGTATGTCATATATGTAACCTAAATTCGATGATTCCATTAGATTACCTGGCTCAGAAAACATATATTCAGATACTTTATTTGTAATTGTAGCCTATAGCCTACTTGCGAAAATATTGCATAATTATTATTGTGCCCCATCTTGGATTTCGTGCCCCAAAAATGTTCAGAAAAAATGCCACCCTAATTTTTTTAAGCTTAGGCTATCCGCTATCATGTTTTCTTTCAGAAACAAGTGAGTTTTTGCTTTTAACAAAAAAAACTATTTGCTATCATTATCATCATTGTCTGGAAAGACGAAATTGCTAAAAATTTCTTGTGCTGCAGTCCCAGCACAGTGTAGCAAGATTGCGACTTGCGTCTCTGCTGATCTCAGCGGCTACATAGTAGGTTCGGAAAGACATCTCCCATCTTTTCCATGCTTCTGCTATGCTTGAACTGTTAAAGTTTATCGGGGCAGGCTGCTTAAAATCTGCCATGTTTTAAGACTAAAAAAACGATTATTGATAATTCTTCTTGCAATACGTAGGTTCAAATAAGTTCTGACACCATGTAACGTCTTGATCTCTCAAGATATATTGATTCTTATACTGAATTATAGCTTCATCAAACTAGCGTCTTGCGCATACATCAGTAACTCGTGAGAATGTATATTTTGTCATAATGATGGTAACCGCACATATATACAAATGGTAGATGGCGCTATCGTTCAATCTGTTACAATCGCCTTTTATCCTCCCCCCTAAATACGCTACTGGTTGCAATTATTGTGACAACTAGCCTACGTCATATGGGGTGTCCAACTATCGTATACGCCCCAAGGTGGGCGTCTTTAAAAGTAGCGCACTACCGCTCCAAATCGATAAAAGTAGCGCGCGCTATACCGTTACTTCTCTAGCCATTTTTGCCTCAACAACTGACAGAACCACTCTGTGACGATTATTCGTTAACACTGCCATTTCAACGTCGTCATAGAAACATGTTCTAGGTGAAATTTCTTGTTGCGCATCTTTCAAAAACTAGAGCATTTTAAAATGCGAGTCGCTGAGTCCTGCTCTCTTCAGCACGTGTTTTCCAGCGGAGAAAGATCTCTCCACCACAGCACTGGAAGGAATAGAGTGTTGTATAAACAGAGACGTTATAAACCGGCACTAAAAAAGCTCAAAAACTTGCTTCTGTCTGAAAATTAAATAGACCGCCTCCACTAGACTTTTTTTATGTACCGACGTTTCATGCGATGACACCAACACACCAAAAATTCATCCTCGCAGTCGTGACTGGTGTTAGTGTCACTCTTGTCGGTATCAACGTGGCTTGATGTTTCCCGCAATGGTCGAACGATTTTTGTCTTGATGTTTTCACGGGTTGTTTCCATAAATTTTTTTTCAAAAACGAGTTATTGTTTTCACATTAAATTGGAAAGTAGCGGGAGTGCAACTGAACAAAATGTAGCGAGTCTCCGCTGCATTAAAACAAAGTAGCGCGCTACTGCTCACGCCGCATGAAGTGTCCATATGCCGCATTGGGTGTCCAATCGAGATAAGGTCCAACTCGCCAACATCGCATGGAGTGTCCAACTATCCTTCAACAGCGCGAAGGAACCTTCCGTCAGAGGGCTACCAAGAGCTGAACAACAAAAAGTCGATCTGGAAACTGGTCGCATGCAAGCTGCACAAAAAGACTTTCCTCTGCAAGAATGAGCGGATGGGCAAACTTCTCGATGTTTCTTAGATGTTGACCAAGCGACAAATGCATAGCATAAGAACACGGTGTGGAAGCTCTTGCCTGCGGATAGCGTTGCAAGACAGTTCAATATATTGCACAAACATCGTACAATTTGAAGACAGTGCCGAACAACACTCCAAAACAAAACTGTGAAGATAAGTTGGTAAACAGACTTCACCAGGAAACGTTCCAACCACAACATCCCTACAAAATTACGTCAGAGTATGGTAAGGCAACGTTAGCGCTATGCCGAAGAAACAAATTCAGCTACTTGTGAAGTCTTCACAATCCAACTGTCAGAGCTGAATGACAATCCTCCCAGTGATTGAAAGGTTGCCTCCATTCACAGGATAGGACCAGCAGAGGGCGATAAAGAACACGGAGAATTAACAATGTTACAAAAACAAAACGTCCTAAGAGAATCTGTGAAGTTACGTATGTGTGAGCCCAGAAGCAAATAAATAATGCGAGACATGGACAGACGGCAGGTCGGTCCATCGCAATCAAGACCGGCACGTAGTTTGGATGGTATTTTACTGTACATCTGAAAGATGTTTTACGTGTGCAGCAGATTTCAACCTTCAAGCGACGTGGAGATCTAGGGATCGGCAGGTGGAAGGAGACCTCGCTCGGCGGGAAGCTTTCCTACGTCTTCCACTGCAAGTAAACGCACACATTACATTGTGTCGTAATAAAACTTATGGCCTGGAAACATGATAGCATTGGATAGTGGCCATGTCTCCAAGCAAAAAACATTCATTGTCGCAATGAACCAAATGCGAGGAGAGTCATCAACAATGACTTATGCGCCACCCAGTGGTGCAGTAACAATCTCGTACCGCCAAAGTGATCAGGAAGCAAGTTAATTACGTCATGGAAATAGAATGAGCATTAAAAATTATAATGGAACTTGTTGGCTCAGCTATTCAAGACCGCACACGTCAGTAGGACAACATTCTATTGAAAATATTGTTCAAGGGTATGGAAAAACAAGGTTGGATCTTGACTTGGAAGGTTTATTCTTTGGTGACAACCACGTAAGCGAGCACTTTTTTCTAATCACGTTTTTAATTGGTTTCATTGCAAAATGTAGCTCCTGCGCTAGATTAAACAAAAAAGTAGAATGCGGATAAAAAAATACATATTTGTGACCAGTTTTAAACATCACACAAACTGGTTGGTTGGTTTTGAATCTTGACCCTGGGACTGACAAAGCCTTGATAGATTATTCTTGGTAGTTTCGCATACTTGTAGAGGCTCTTGACGCAGGGTCGGTTACCGAGATTGGCAGAGTGAAGTTTTCCGATTGTTGAAGTCTTGTTGCCGGGGAATTATTCCATCCATTAGATGCCGGTGAATGGAGAGCAGTCCTTAGAATGCGTTGCTCAAGCGCCCACCCCGAGAGCCGAACCAGCGCCGCGTGATCTTGAGTCGGGCGTGTAACCACTGAGCTAACGGAACGGACAACTAACTGCCAATTGCAAATTCAATCTGGCAGCCCTGCAAGGGTATATAGCAACTGATTGAAGGAGTATGTTTTAAATCTGATTCATTCATATTGAAAAGAACACTTCCCACTTTCTCCGCAAGAGCCTTAACAGCAGACCAGTTAGTTTTTTTCACACCAAAAAAAAAATCCATCTTAAGTGACAACAGTGGCGTAAAAATCTTCGTGAATCAAACTCTCTGAACCCAAGACATTGGGGGCAACATTTTTTACAATCAAAGCCGGTAAAAGGATAGACCAGCTGAGCCAAAGAAGATTCAGTTAGCTTAAACAATTGAGCCGAAAAGATAAAGTTAGATAGATAAAACGTTCCCTCACGTAATATTAGTCTCGTACCTCGGCCATCCACATCCGGGTCTAAAGACGCCATCGAGGTCGCATCAAGCGATGAAGAATCAAGAGCAAGAGCTTCTAGCGACACGGCATCCAATGAAACAGCATCAAGAGCTACTTCTGTATCTTCTGACTCTTCAACTTCGATTCCCACCTCCACTCCACAGACCTGGAGATACTTATTTGGTTGATTTGGAAGCTGCATTAAATGACTAGCTCGGTTGTCCACCTGTCTTGGATGCGTGGTTAGCCGAGCTATGGGAAGCCCATTGAAATACGTTACAAGCCAACAGTACCTCCTGTGGGAGCTCCTCCGAGCTGATCACGACGCTCCCTCCTCGTTTGTGGCTCTTCTTAACGTTTTGACTCTCTTGATCTGCTGACGTGGTAACCTCCAAATCCGTCCCCGGTAACGCTGGGACATCTTGAGTGGGAGCAAGTGATCTGGCAGGGGAGACCGGGAGTCCGAGGCTTCCGATTCTCCCGGAAGATTGTCGGGATGCTGCATGGCCTGGTCGCTTGAGGAGGGGATGGACGCGAGCAGTAGGGGTCCGGGAGAGGTCGCGCATGGGAAGAGGGAGGCCCTGCCGACTCCCATCAGTGAGTAGGACTTGTGGTTCGGCGATGGCGCGAAACTGATTTCGTGGCGTTTGGTAGCCTGCAAATGCGATGACATCACAACTTAGGTATTGGCTGACGCCATTGAAACCGGTCGCATATGACCAAGTCTAGTTGGCGTCCACAAAGAAACAAAGCCCGTAGCAACTTACCTGAATTGAGGAGATAGCTAGAGGAGAAGGGGTCATCGTTGGTGTCGGCGGGGAGGCCCAGGAGGACAGCGATGCGACGGCTCTTCAAGTGGCGTGCCCTCATGCGGCCTTTGGTAAGCCTCTGCTTGGCGGCCATGCACCTTCACAAAAGCAGCGTCAGTGTTGATTGGCACCCACTGTAGCAATGCGCAGGTCGTTAACCACTTACCTGATGTGGTCATCGAACACGAAGTTCGCTGCGAGGACTGGCACTCGACGCGCGCTGGATGGATTGTGAATTGTGACGTGTAACGCTCTGCTGTCGTCCGGATCGCCGCTCACTTCAACGTCCTGAAGAAACGTCAGTCACTTAGAGCTGGCAAGCTACGAGCATCATCCATGCGCAAGTCAACATTCCTCACATCGTTTTGTTGTTTGATAGAAAAGTTGGAGATGCCATCAAACAATCTTGCATTGTGATTGAACACACAAAACATTATATTGTCGGATGG
This sequence comes from Aplidium turbinatum, assembly GCF_918807975.1. Taxonomy (NCBI): domain Eukaryota; kingdom Metazoa; phylum Chordata; class Ascidiacea; order Aplousobranchia; family Polyclinidae; genus Aplidium; species Aplidium turbinatum. Next base: position 955,295 of record NC_137488.1, read on the forward strand.
AGGCTCAGGCATAAAAACTTATAACGTGGTCGCACGAACTTGCAAGAGCCCTGAGAACTTGACCACGCCCCATCCCAGTCGCTTGCTGTCAGGTTCGACCAGGATCAGCTGGTAGAGGTCGACCACGAGAAAACGGCGATGTCGCGATTCCTTCTTGACAACGGTGCAGGCTATAAGGTCGCTGTTGTCTGCGGTAAGCACGCATTGTAACAAGTTGTGGCACTCACATAACGCAACCGCGTCTGTTGGTTTACGAAGCAAAACTGTAAATTCGATAACACGATTGCATTTTTGTCAAAACTACATTTTTGATGCAGTCTAGCTATGTTTACGTCGCTGCAAATTATTTCATGTTAACCTCAAGCACTGTGCAATACAGTGACTCACTCTGAGTACGTTGCTGTTGCTCACTGCTTCTGCATTCCAGCACTCCGGTGAGTGAAAGCACCTCTTGGCATGCTTTTCACAACATTTTAAAGATCTAACGTAAAGCAAAGGTTGCTTGGACAAAAACGATTTCATCTACAGTACAAATCTCTTGTAGGCATTGTGCAACAAATACGATAAGAGAGTGCTCAAGCACTTCAGAAACAAAACACCAACAAGATGTGCTCACTGAGGTCGAGCTTGTCGTCAGTCTGGATGCAATCCTGCTCCCGAGTCAAGGGAAGTTGCGTCTCCGCTTCCTTGCACAGCGTCAAAGAGAGGTCGCGGAGGGCGAAGAAGACTCCGATCAGCTGCAGAAACAAGCAATTAGGACGAGCCGCACTTCCTCAGATCAATCGAAACGCTTAACTTCGCTACTACGCTGCTGGTGACGTCATGCTGCGACGATGACCACATAATGACGTACCCTCCTGCTTTGCTCGGTGGGTCCGCAGGGGAGTCGTTTCATAAAGTCGATGCCGGTCAGTGGGGTAACCGTCGGAGGGAGCAAGAGGGAAGAATCCATCATCAAGTATTCAACGTTGAGAGGTTTGTTCTATAAAGGTGGGCACTTGTTAGATGTGCCGCCGTAACAGACCATGCAGAAGTGTGTGAGAGTTGAAAAGGTTGTGAAAATTGTATCGGAAGCATGCTGTGAAACGAATATCGCGCCTTTCTCAAACAACTGGCTGGATATATGGATCAAGACTTACCCGAAATGTCCTGTACTCATCCTCAAATATATCAAGGAACATCTCCTCCTCCTAAATAAACAACTTGCAGTCAGTGCAACTCATCCTATTCCGGTGTACATTACAGGGTGCATCAGATCCCTATGCTTTTGTCATTTTAAAAACTTTCTACTGGCAATTTAATAAAAGTGTTGTAAATCATAAAAAACAATTCTGTTAAAACTTTAAATCATCTACTAGGTCCATATCGAACTCATCTCTGCGGCCATCATGATGCAACACAGATCAAATACTGAAAGAAATGTGAAGACAAACTCATTTTACACGACCGCGTAATTTTCGTACGATTTTGTTTTGTAACCAAGTAAAGGTGAAAGCACCTTTAGCGCCGATAGAGCTGCCTTGGTGTGGCTCGTTAGTACATTCGCACAAGTTGCAGCTTACCTTCAAGCTCTTCTGCAAGCTCTGCATGCTTTCCGCTCTGTATTGCTGCAATAAAATATACGTGAGAATATAAACACCATTTAGTTATATGCTTGAACGTATAACTTACTGTTATATCTTGAACAAACTTTTCAACCATTTTCGTTTAACACGTGAGCATGCACTTTGCGGTGTACGACCTAATGCCGCGAGCACGAATGACGCAATACATAAATGGCGCAAGACTTGGCTTTTCTTGTGTCCGTTGTTGAGGTTGAGCGGGTCGGAGAAAACGCAGTTTGATAGCTTGTGCAAACATTGCCCATGCCATGACACTTTGTTTTATTGGTACTCTTCTCGAGCTGCATTTTAAAAGCAGCAGCAATTTTCGAATCTTGAAATTTTTTGACACAATTTTTTTCTTAGGAAATTTTAACTTATTAGGCGCCTTTTCGCCGTCAATAGTCGCGTGACTCTGCTGCTAGGGCACCAGGTTTCGTGGCGGCAAGTCCGACTCCACCTTATGTTGGATACGGGTGTTTATTGCAATAAGGTTGCAACCGCCGCACAAGTCTAAGGTTGTTTTTTTATCAAATCCATACTTTCGCACGAACTATGCTTCGACTCCTCCTACTTTGTCCATAGATATTCCATGCGACAACAAGGCTATCTTTCCTTGGTATCTTATCTGTCACTTTCTGAACATGTGCAGTCAAAGTGACGTCATCGATTGGGTTTCAATAGACACGTGGCCAATAGCCTTGTGGAATAACCAATTAAGGCTTTGATTTTCTGTTGTGGAATCCAGGCTTTCACCTGGTGATTGAAGATTTAGATTAAGAGGATGGGAAGGCAAGGAAACCAATCTTTGTGTCTACCTTCAGGCGTGTCTTTGCCACCAAAGACACAACTAATCGAACGGACACCCATTCGAGCGTCGAGTCAGGACTAACCACTCGACTGTACAGCTAGATAGAGCGAGATGTTGCAGGCGAGAAGTGGCTCACCTCGATGGAAGTGATGTGCTGCTCCAACAAGACACACAGATCTCGTTTCACACCAAGGTCCTTGAGCAGGATGGCTGCCAGTCGCAGAGTAGCCAGACGAACTTTGCTTTCTAAACAAAGTATCATTGTGAGGGTACAAGGGGATTGAAAGGAGGGCATTGAAGGAAACAATCGACCCAGTGATGCAATAACACGTTAAAAAATGAATGACGTACCCGGTTTGACAGCCTTGCTGATGATCCGCAGCAGGCGTTCAATCAACCAATGACTATACGACTCGCACCTCTCTTCGGATGACGTCATCTCCACCACTTGCTTCAAATTGGTGCTGATACCTGTTCAACAATCCTCATATACAAATTACAAAGCATCAACATCCGTGCTGCGAGCCGTAAATACAACCAGGCCGGTGAAGTCGGGCGAAAAATATACGACTCCGACTCCTCGATTGATTACTAGCCGACTCTGATTTTACTGATGCCGATTTTTTTAAACTTTAGAATTATTTCAAAAAGTAACAATTAATTTTATGAGACGTAGTGCATGAAAGTTGTGTTGTTGCAAGTCGTAGACTTTTGGTGTTATTTGTTGCATTGATATCTTCGTTGTAAGGAGTTTAAAATTCAATTAATGTCCAAGGCAGTGGTTCCCAACCTTTTTAGACTTGTGGCGCCCTTCAGAAGAGAAAAATATTTTGTGGTCCTCGGCACCCGGTGGCAAACCAACGAACTTTCACCTCGAAAGCAGCAGGTTGTTAGAACAAACTTCATCGTTTCATATCAAAGGGTTTAAAACATGAAACTCATAACTTCTCTGCTTGACTTTCAGCCTTAATGCAGTGTGAAGAAAGTTCGCTTGTTGTGCGTGTCCTTAAGAAAGGCAATTAACAATAACACCTTCAGAAATTAACATAGTAATAATGACATTTCAATTTTATTTGGAAATTGAATAATTGAATGCCACTTTGAAATAATACTTTATTATAAAAAAACAAAGTAAAGTTTACTTAACCAAAGTCAGCATGAAACTTACTAGAAAGGCATATATACTCCCCTTAGCACAGTGGTTCCTAATTGTATTCGAAGCGAGCCAAATTTTCTAAAAAATGAAGTTTGAAAAATTTTGCAATGCAAGGACCTGATATTTTATATTAAAGGCCTCCAGAAAACAATAACATTGACATAACAACCCACAACAATACAAGGGTGCCACACTAAGAATTTGTGACGGCAAAACATCATAGACTGATAAGGTATGACAGAAAATTGAAAAAGATGTAAAATAATCGTCCATAAAAACTTATATTAGCAACAATGACCCTAGCTAACCATTTGAAGACAGGTAAAAAATAAACACAAAAATAACTCGTGGCACCCTGGTTGGGAACCACCGGTCTAAGGCAAGCAGGTTGGCGTTTATTGTTTGTCATTTTGTATCAAGTCGGAGTCGGCCTTTTTACGATTCCGAAGCAGTTTTGGTACAATAAGCTCGAGTCCACAAAGGGTCATCCAGGAGTCTGGCACCCCCCAGAGAGCAAAGTTGATAATTGCCACAATGTTACACCATTAACGAACGAGACTAACATTCAAGTGGTCAGTGGAATAGCCAAATAACGTCACAACATCAAGTTCAAGAACAGCCAACTCACCTGCGTCTGCGTCGTCCAAGGGCAATTTAAAGTAAAGAAATCTTCTCATTTTAAACAAATATGAATAAAATACAAACTGCTTGGTTCATGATTCCATAACTTAAGAAAAATGGATTGGATACAAATATCATTAGAATCCAAAAATCAGTTGTTCGTTTCGTGTTCAAAAGGAAATGGGATGTGGCAGCATTCCGAAACATGGCTCATAAACATTAGTAACCAATTATAACTTAAAGTAGTAAACGCTAAAGTGCATACAAAATCAGCACGTCACCTCTGTTGTGGAGCATGGCATAAAGCAGGCACAACGCGAACAAGGCTCCATAGTCGTTCTCCGTGCAATTCAGTTCGCTGTATATCGTGTCGAGGAAAGGGCGGCTATCAACATTGCTTCGTTAGAATCATACGCATCTCGCAAACCGAAGATCGTTGTTATTAAAACCAAGACATGTTGTTCACATCGCAACTTAGCTTGTTGCCTTAGCAAACTGGTCAATACAGCTCAAAAGTTATCGAACTAGAGTGAAGGACACCAGTTGCTAAGCCTCGCTGGGTCATGGCAAGGGTTTCAATTTTTGGAAAGGTTACAGGGACTCACTAAATTCTAGATGCACTAAATTGATGAAGGAACACACCTGTCAGTGAGGATACCGGCGCTAGTGGATGATAGTTGCTCGTCTCCGTCTGAAGCTGTTCAAACAAAACCGTGTTGGTGACATGAGGTGACACTATGCAATTCGGCATTATTCGCTTCAGTTAGTCACCAACTCACCACAACTGGGATGACCCACAATTGACGCGTCAGTGTCGCGCTGGAGGACACGGCTCGCAGTGCCGACCGGGATTTGGTCGAGAGACTTTAGATCACTTGGAGAAGACACGCTCTCATGTCGCTCATCATCGATTTCATCCTCGGAGTCTAAACGAAAGAAATCATCCCTGCACATAAACTGCTTTATGATCAAACAATGCACAACGACGTTCACGCAAACCTAAGTTCCGGAAGTTGGGTCTTTTTCTGCGCTTTCTTTTCTTGTGCAAACGTTTGGAGCATAAAAGTTTTTCTAAACTTTCTGGCTGCTCCAAAAAGTTGGGCTGGTCGGAATCCTGTAAAAAAAGGCATCGCTAGTCTCCAACGGCCGTGATTGAACAAACAATTATGAAACCACTCTCAAAAAGTTGGATAAAACAAACAGGGTTGATCTCTAAGTGGTCAAAACTGGTTTTGACCACTAAGCGGTTTAAACCTGGTTTTAACCGGTCAAAACTAGGTTTAAACCGGTCAAAACCCAGAAAAATATTTTTATGTAGTGAATGGTCGGCTACCTGGGCTATTTAGGAAATATAAAAGTAGTTGTGAGTTGTGACCATTTTGATATGCAGGCCTCGAAATAGCTGGCGGCCAGGGCTGCCTGAACTTTCATTAATGCCCGCCAATACCGACCTGTCAGGCAAAATTTGATGGCAAATGTTTTTCATAAAAAAAAATTTGTTGGAATAAATTCTTTTACCGGTACTTCAGTTAGCTGTGCTAATTGTTCATCGTTCTACCAAGCATTTTTTGGTTCATCAGAAACTTATTTTTAGAATTTGAATTTTCTCAATAATTAAAATACCCATATTTTACGGACCATAAGGCGCAATTTAAATCCTTTTTTTCCTCATAAACTGATCGTGCGCCTTATAAGCCGGTGCGCCTAATGTATGGATCAAGTAGTGCATTATTGCCTACACTTAACACCAGTACCGATACCGTACTATTATTATATAAATAAACCACCGTCTTACACAATAAACTAGGGTAAAAACAACTAGCAACTGTGATATTCACTAGGTTCATTTTTTCTTTTGCTCATTGTACTATTGTGACTTGCTTACATTTATTAGGCATTTTTGTTTAATGAGCTTTATATGGTAACCCATACTCCTTAAAATACTTTGCGTTCTATAGCCCGGTGCGCCATATGGCTGAGCAAACAACTAATCAAAGCAATTTATTGACAGTGCGCCTTATAATCGGATGCGCTTTACGTCCGCAAAATACGTAACCAACTGATTGAAATAACAAAAATAAACAGAGAAAATGAATATTTTTTGTTCCAAATCCAGCATTTAGGTTATTGTTAATCAAAACAAAACATAGTTGAACACCAATGTTACTAAACATGGAGGGTAATATTTTTAATTCAATTGAAAAGCAACTTGATTCATACACTAAAGGGGTTTTGACCAGTTTTGACCAGTAATAGGTGGTCAAAACTGCCCGGTTTAAACCAGATTTTAACAGGTTTTAACCGGGCGGTTTAAACCGCCCCGGTTTAAACCGATCAACCCTGAACACAAATGGCCCATTAACTTACCGTTCCATCAATGGACAATAATGATTCCAAGTTCTTGTTAAAGATCACTTCAGCCAGTTGATAGACCAGCGGCTCGTGGTGAAGGATGAGAAAGACCTGAAAGCAAAGTAACATTGAACGTCCACCGCTATCGGCGCCAACACCAAGCACCTCAGTGACCACTGACCACCATCACATTTCCTTGGGTGAGGGAATAAGAACATGGTCCACGCTCTCAGCATAAACGTTCAAATCTCGGGAGAGACAGTGTTTACAATGCACTAACTTCATCTGGGTGAGAGTGATCACGTCATTGGGACCGCCAACAAGCGCAAACGCTTACATCAACACTCCAACCGAGATACATTTAAAAAATTGTAACAGATCATATTGGGGAAAAAATTGTATTGCGAAATAAATCCAGTTTGAACAGCAGGGCTGGTTTATTCGACCTTGCTATGAAAAAACACACCAGTTGTTCATACACATCATTCGCGAAAGATACCACTCAGTCACAGCGACAACGCGCGGGTCGCCGTGCCGTGCTAACGATTATTAACTTACCTGCGATAGTAGAAACAACGCGACCACAGAACTGACAATCGGGAACTCCTGCAAACAATACGTCAGTAAAGCAACATAATATCCGCCAACCAATCAACAAACAGCGCGTGCAGTGTCGATGCAAAGTAACTCACAGATTCGTCACCAGGGGCGCCATCGGCAAGTGAGCGCACATACAGCGGCAGAAAGAGTCGGTGCAGCAGATGTTCGACAAGCACATCGTTGAGCAGGCTGTTGTTGAGTGCGAGAATGTCGTTCAGGTAGTGCATGTGATCGAGATGTTCCGCTACCAAATCCCGCAATCTATCGCTATGCTGGTGACTGAAACATCGATGTTATCTGAATGTACTGGACCATCGGAGACAGAATACAATGCTCCATGGAGTGGAAAGATTGAAAAACACTGAGCTAGAAACTAATCAGGTTGGAACGTAGAACTGCTCGAATCCAATTCGATTTACATTTTTCAAGTGGACACCCAATGACGCTGACACGATGTTATCGTGTATGATTTGGGATGGCAACAACGTGAGCCAATACATACCGGTACTCCCTTTATTCAATGAGACATCATGTTGCTTTATTTAAATTGTATTGCACTTTTATCACACTGAAAAGGGTTTCTTCAACGAAATGAATGTCACAAATTTTTAGGAGTAGTCAGTAAACAAGTCGGAAAAAATAATTGTTTTTTCAAAACAAAATTCTTCACCACTGAAGTTATTTCGCAATGAAAATGAAACAACATTTTTTCTTCTAGTTTTAAAGCTGGTATGCCGCGATACCAAATAACAAACTTGCAAGTGGAGTGAAACAAATCATGCATGTTGAATTTTAAGATTTGTGGCAGAATTTATGGGTTTCATTTCAGAGCATACAAATTGTTTCGATTTCAAAATGAAAAATGTCGTTTGCGAGAAAACAGAAGTTTCAAAAGCGAAACTGCAACAATTGCGCACTTTGATAACGTGTAGCTGCGTTGCCATGGCCACCAACATGTTGATTCGGCTTCAAGTTAAATAATCCGATTAGAGTTTGGTTCAATTGCCCTCAAATTGATTGTAATCGTAGACTGTCTGCATTCATTTGCCGCTATATATATATATTTAGTGAATCGGTCAAAAATTGTTAGTGAAACTATTTGCACATGTTAAACGTAAAGATAAAATTCAGTTAGTCTAACTAATGATAGAACCAGGAAACTGGGTAACAATTCTGATCGGTTAGCACGCTGCAAGGTATCGCAGCACATCTGGTGAATGGTGATCCTTGCGAGCGGTCAGGTAAACATTGAACAGAATCAAACTCACTCCTCGTTGCTCCTGACGCACTTGTCCACCTCCCGTACGTGTTCGGCTATAAACCAGACAAGGTTGGAGAAGTAGGGGGCGGCTGTCTTGTCGCAAATGAACCGCAGCATGGACGCGTCGTTCACTGCCGATGCAAAGTCAGCGGCCGGTAGATTATTGTGGGCTTATGACGTCAACAAGTAACAGGTCGGAGAATATTTAGTGCACCAGAGCAGGCATGGGACCAGGTGGAACACAACAGCATCCCGGTAGTAGTCTACGCGCGGTAGTCTCGCAGGATATCATCATATTCACTGCCTGTAGAGGCAGCAGTTTGCGCTGTTTCCGACTAATTCCTCGATACAATATCAGGAAGCAACCGCTCACAATTGCGGCCGGAAACCAATAGAAAACATGACAAACCGTTCAACATTCGAAGCGCTTGCGAAAGGGATGAAAAAATAATTAAATAAAATCAGGTTTACTGCGCCCACAAACCTTGTTCTTCGCACAAATCTTTTCGTAAATTTCGTGTTCGTACGAAAAGCATAGCAGCTTAAGTGGCTCTGTTTACAAAGGTTTTAAATCCAACACAATAATCGAGGCAATTTAACCAAAACATATTGAAAATGAGTCATGCAGCAGCTGATTCTTAATGGTTACTATTATTACAGTATATCACAATACAGTTTCAATCTAAGTTGTAATCTCTTTAAACAATTTCTATCTTTTTAACTACGCAATGCGTACATTTCCATTACGTGGAAACTAACTTTCTGCAGCATTCAAATGCCGTAAATTCAATTAAAATTGAGTGATGTAGTTATCACGTCAGTCAAATCACTACAATTTATTTAAATAATATTGTTTACATAAAATTGTTTACTCGTATGGTACCAGAAGAATAATTAACTTTCTACAATAAATGTCTTTCTACAGTATAACAAATCCAATCAAAACACGCTTTAAGAAATAGGAAGCACTAGAGAGGTATTTTGGCAACAATTTTTTAAGAAGATTTTTAAACATTGAGCTTTCTTCAACCTGTTTTTGCGAAACATCAGAGCAAACACACGATAGTCACCTTTATAGACGTTGAGCGTAAGGGTTCGGACCGCAATTCGCACCATCGTTTCAGAGTGGTTGAAGAACTTGATCGCTTCGGTGTACAAAGCGAAGTCGTCGGTGTGCTGCGTTAAGCGACATATTGTTTCCTATTTATTTCGTTCACAAATTTCAACGTAACATCAGCTTTAGTTTAGCTTTGTTTGTTCAATTGAATTAAGCAAGTTAAGATAAAATCACTATTCTGTGGAAACGCTACAGGGTTGAACCAACTTAATATGATTATGAATGAAACTATCATACGTTGAAATATCTGTTTCCACTTCTAGAAAAGTCACTACAGTATTTGTATTAAACTAGAATTCAGCAAAACATTAAATCCGTGTGCCCCTGTTCAAAATAGTCCTATAAGACATACAAAAGAAAAAATCTATTTCGTTCAAATTTGGCCAACTGCAATTGTGAAAAGATAGTTATTTTCTGAAAATTAGTATGTATGTGCTTATAAAGTAAGTTGTATTCCAAATTTCCAGTTTTAATCCGACAACGTCTCCATCACCAAGGGTGGCGGGATCCACTTCCACGTGCCACAATGGCCTCCACATCAACCTGTTTAAAGCGCCCTCTCTTGTCAAGCTGACCTTGCTACTTTCCTCCCCAACTTGCCTTTTCCACATTTTTTTGGGTCTTCCTTGCTTTCTGCGACCCTCCACTTGCAACAACGCTCTTCTCAAAACATCATCTTCATCCCTTCTCAAAACGGGTCTTCTACTATTCGGTGAGTCCGATTCGGTGAGTTCCTAACCTCTAACCCCTATCCCCTAACCTTAAAACGGCAATGAAAATTAGGCTACAGTACCCAATAATTAAAAAAAAAAATCAAAAAATCACTGAATAGGGATCGGACTCACCAAATCGGACTTACCGAATCGGACTCACCGAATCGGACTCACCGAATCGGACTCACCGAATCGGACTCACCGAAACGGACTCACCGAAACGGACTCACCGAAACGGACTCACCGAAACGGATTCACCGAAACGGGCCATTCCGTCTCAAAACATGCCCATACCACCTCACTGCATTCGTCTTCGCCAACTTATCAACATTTTCATTCAACATCATTGCAAGTTCATAAGTTCTTCAGTATTCCTTTTGTCCATCAGCTTCACACCACACGTTGCTCTCACCATCGCTCTCTCAGTTCTTTTTAAAATCGCCAATTCGTTTTCCCGTAAGCACCATGTCTCACTTCCGTACAGCATTGCAGATCTCACACAACTAGTATATATTCTTCCTCTCATTTTCAATGGAAATCTTCTACCACATAACAACTCTCAACACTCTCTGAATTACACCCAACCAAACCTTACTCTTGCAGTCACTGCCGCTTCACATCCACCACTTGCATTCAATCTATCTCCTGGATAACAAAAAGTATTCAGTTCACTGATTCAACTTCGTCATTCAGCTTTTCAACAGGACCAACCATTATTTCTTCAATCTTCTTGCATCTTTCACATTCACAACAATCTTCGAATCTGCATGTCACCCTCTTCATCTTTGCACATCTTACATGCACCCACTTCCTGCATTTCGTACACATAACAGAATTTTCCTTTCTGTTTTTCTTTACAAACCAAGTGGAACAGCAACATTCGTCTATTTTTTTTAAAACTATATGAAGTTATGGACAAAATCCTCATCCAAATCTAAAACTATCTGGTTCAGTTAAACTGCGATGTCAATTCCTGATGTTAGCAGGTCAGCGGTTCCCCAACTATTCTAAACATTTTGCTTGGAGGACCTTTTGGATTTTTTTGATGACTCGTGACCCTGCACAATACATTCGTACAAGTTAATCAGATGATAAATAAATTGATACCAAACTTTTCTTTTGTGAACCCTGTGAAACTGCTGTATGGACATCAGTTTGGAAACAGCTAGGCTAGACCATGGCAACCCACTAGTCTTATTTTAACTTTCTTAAAGTTTTCTTCCTTGATAAAAATGCCAGTCATTGCTTTATCTCTATTTCATGATATACGTTTTCTTTATTTTTGATTCCTGGTTTACTTGCAAAAATTATCACCACAGTGCGTTAACGGCCAGCAAAGATTAAATCTTTAATTTTAAACAAGCCAACCATTAAGTACCAGGCCTTCCACAAAGCCCAGTCGTCTAATAATACAAGTTCGCATTGAGTCATGAGTGAATGACAAACAACAAACCTCGTTGTAAAAGAAATGAATGGTGTGCTGGTTGAGACGCAAGGAGAGAGTTTTGAGGAAGGATATGTAATAGGCCATCACCTCTTCATCAGAAAAGTCAAACTTATGGCAAATCACGTCATTCACATGATTGTTTGAAAGTAAATAATCTGAAGGTTTTCAACACATTATCATTAATCACAATAATATTTTCACCCAATCTATTGAACAAAAATCTCATTGTTGAGCCACAATGTTTAATATCACGAGACTTACGGGTGACAAACAGTAGTCTAGTTATAATTTGGATAGTCACGTTTTCCAACTCATTAATATTTTTCTTGATTGATGCAGGTTTATCGTATTACCATTGGTTCATCCAATCCTCGGCTCGGTTCTCAAAGATATTATACTTGTTTATGAGGGAATATGCCATTTAAGCTGAATTATATATATACATAATACACAAACATATATTTTTACATTTCAAGATAACTATTTTTAGACATCCATTTGTAAAACTTGAACCAATGAGCACTTTCAAGTGTTTTTTCTAATTCAAAAAACTTGTTTTAGTTAACAATTAATTATAGAAACAACTCTTCCACTCACACAGTGATGTCTCATGCTGGAGGTTCTCAAATAAAATGTTGAGGGTCTGAAGAACTTGCACGCAAACATGATTCCCGGCATTTTGTTGGAGGATATTCAGAAAGAATAAGAACATGTTTTTTTCAAGATAGAATCTAAAAAGATAAACAATTACCCATTGGTGTTAATGTCATAATGAAAAATAAAAGATGTCACCATAAAAATGTGCAGTCTAACTAAATTACAAAATATCTTCTGCTCTTTAAATAAATTATGAGAGTCAGCTATGAAATGGTTTGCACCTCGTTTTCAAGTTATTCTAACCCAGCCAACCAACCAAATCATGAAAATATATCTAGGTACTAAGTACTTATGTATCTATCTATGAAAGTATGATAGGGTACTAGTCCATATTTTCCAACTTCTGAATTTTTAGACAGGCACCCTCTAAAAGTTTTCCATTGGTTAAACTGGAAAACTTCATTTTTTTAAAATTTAACTGACATCTAAGATAGGGCTTCTCAATGTGTGTGCCAGGAGAGGGCCACATCACATGCTACTAGTGATGCACTAAGGCCAGATGTTCCACTAGAGCAGGGGTCACCAAATTACGGCCCGCAAACTAATTTCATCCGGCCCATCAAGTGCTGCAGAAATAACAGCTGCACTACAACTAGTAAGGAAAAAAGTTACCACACTTTTTGTAAAGGACTGACGTTGCTGTTGAGCAACACGCAACCTGCTAATGATTCTGTTTTTATCATTAGGCCACCACAAATGGGGACAGCCTAGGCCAAATTTGGAAAGATGTAGGCCTAATGTTTTTTCAAGAACACGATGCCCTGTAGTGTATCGCAGCAGGGGATAAATTTTCCAGCAATCTTTCGATTTTCATCACAACTTTGCTATTCTACCGCTGACTTTGTTATTTATTGTGCTCATTTCAAGTCAATGGAGATTTTAAATAGTTGTAGCCTATATCTTTTTGCAATTTACAACCGGTCCGCAGCTGTTAATCTCGCAGCAATCCGGCCCTCAGAGAAAAAAGTTTGGTAACCCCTGCGCTAGAGAATAGCTTCCGGCCTTTGTTAATACCTACTTCAAACAGTCAATGTTTTCACCAAGTGGTTGCTGGTAGTAGCAATTTTAGGGGCTGGTAAACATTCTAAAGGGGTTGGGAACACCAGGAAACTACCGTATTTTACGGGTCTGCTACTATTCGGTGAGTCCGATTCGGTGAGTCTGATTCGGTGAGTTTCTAACTTCTAACCCCTAACCCTAACTCCTAACCTTAAAACGGCAATGATAAATAGGCTACGGTACCCGATAATTTAAAAAAAAAATTGAAAAAATCCCCCGTTAAGGGATCGGACTCACCGAATCGGACTAACCGAATCGGACTCACCGAAACGGACTCACCGAAACGGGCCATTCCGGTATTTTACGGACCATAAGGGGCACTTTAAATTCTTTTTTTTCCTCATAAATTGATCGTGCGCCTTATGGTCCGGTGCGCCTTATGTATGGATCAAGTGCTGTAGTGCTTTATTGCCTACACTCAAAACCAGTACCGATACTACTATTATATATGGTCCGGTGCGCCTTATGGTCTGGTGCGCCTTATAGTCCGCTGCGCCTTATGTATGAACAAAAAACTAATCAAAGCAATTTATTGACAGTGCGCCTTATAGTCCAGTGCGCCTTATAGTCCGGTGCGCCTTATGGTCCGTAAAATACGGTACCTCTTATTTGTTGGGTATGGTGCGTTTTTCTTAGAATTGTCTGAATATGGGGCCTGAGAATCTCGTTGCTACTAGACTTCTCTGCACGGCCCCGGTAGTTGCTACACCACTCCTATCAAGCAGTGAAGCAATAACCTGGCACTCATAAAGAAGGTGTTATGTGGCAACACTCACGGTCCTTTAAAAGGGTTTATTTAAGAGTAAACTTTTGGGTAGATTTCAAATTTGACCATGCTTTCTACACAGTGTATAACTGTATACACTTGATACCGGTATAGTATTGCTTTTATGATATTGAAGATTTTTAATTAACTTACTTGATCCGATTTTAAATCTCATATATAAATTTAGGGTCTGCTGCTATTCGCTGAGTCCCTATCCTCTAACCCTAACCCTTAAACGGCAATGATAACTGTGGTGTAGCGCGTGTCATCACGCACCACATCTCTCTTGCCAACAGCGCAGTGTGAGTTTGCCGATTGCCTGACTTGGCTTCTCTTGGTTTCTTTCGTGTTGGTTCATTCTCTAGTTTTCAGTTAACAGTGTAGCAGTGCAATTGGCAGTTTAAGTAGAGTCTTGTTTTAGTTTGTCATTTAATACTTTCTGTTAACATTCTATTTGTATTCAAAGATAATCACGTTTTAAATTTAATAAACTTATTTGAGCAAGAATTAGAAAGATGGACAGACATATTCCTCGTCCTAAAGACCTTTCAGTTGATCCTAACTCCGCTGACGCTCCTACCATTTTCAAGTTCTGGTTTCAGACTGTCACTGACTACATTGCTACACTTGAAGAAGTTCGCCAGGAAGGAACTCCTAATATCAACAAAACTAGAATACTTCACAAGGTAGATTTAAACGATCTGTCTTAGCCTGATGCTGTGAGTTTGCTGTGGCAATAGTAAGTTGCGCTAGCATTCGGAACACAGTTCCCTAGTCATGTGCTATGATGAATGGTGTTGAAGTCAGTGAGTGGTTCTTAAGTGTGGTTCTTTCGTTTAGCTTGAGGCTGCTGGTTGTTGAGTTTCTGTGTTGTTAGGCGTTTTTTGTTGCAAAATTTGTTTTCAGTTGATTAGTAGATTAGATGACGTAGTTCTTCCCTTTCGGCACGGTTGTTGATTTTAGGATTTTGTCTGCTGATGAATATGGCCTCTTTGAAACGTAATTTTACCGCGTCATTTTCTCGGGCAATTATAGTAAATTCAAAGTCGGTGTGGCATTGTTGTTGATGATTAAAGACCGAGCTTTTGTCTGAGCTGAGGTGTTCTTTGATGCGGGAGTGGAGTGGTCGAATCGTGCTGCCTATGTAGCTTTCCCTGCATTTCTTGCATGCGATCTTGTAGACACAGTTCTTGGTGGTACATATGTCATCGTTCCGTAGTGGGCAGTTTTGTAGCCGGCAAGGTTTGGGTTTTTTTGGTTTTTGAAGGGCGTTTCTGAGGGTACGTAAGCGTCGAAAAAGGCGGACTGGCAGATCCAGGTCTTTGAAAATTTTCTTTGCTTTACGGTCCGCGTCGTCGCTCATATATGGAAATTCAAAATGTATTGGGTTATATGGTGTCTGGGGGGTTTGTCTGTTTTGCTGGTGTCGTCGTCGTCTGGGTGGTTGTTTAAGAAAGTCCTTGGGGTATCCGTTTTCTTCGATTGTCTTCTCAAATTCCGTCAGGTGTGGTGTTGCTTTATTGGACGAGGAACATCTATCTTTTCTTCTCTGTGTTTCGTTTAAGAGTATGGTCTTCTTGGTACTTGTGGGTAGGGCCGAGTTGAAGTGTGGGAGTAGCTTTGCCTTTGCTTTTTTCTGGTAGAATTCGTGGTGGATTGTACCGTCTTTGTCGATTTTTATGGTGAAGTCCAGTAGTGAGATGGCGTTGTCTGTTGTTGGTAGTTCTATTTCAAAGTTAATAGCTGGGTGCGCTTGGTTGAGAGCATTTTGGATAGCTAGGGCTTCCTTGTTGTTGACTGTCAGCAAGAATGTGTCGTCAACGTATCGTCTGTAGAGGGTGAGGTTTGTTTGGTTCCGCAGTGTCTGTTTTTCTAGGGTGTCCATGAAGAGGATGGCGAGGACTCCAGATACGGCGTTTCCCATTGGTAGACCGCCGACTTGGCTATAGAACTTCTCCTTGAAAGTGAAGACGTTGTTCTGAAGGATAATCTCGAGCAAGGAACCGATCTCTTCAGGGTGGAACGGGCTGCATAGTTGTGTTTTTCCTGTCGACAGTTTTTGGATTACGTTGTTGATCGCTTCCTTAGGAGGGATGGAGGTGTACATTGCTGTCACATCCAGGCTGAAGGGAAAGTTGAATTTTCTCAGGGTGTCTCGTGGCATGTCTTTAAGTTGATTGAGTAGTTCTTGACTATTTGTAAGGTGTGCCGGAACTTCTTTCAATAGGGGGTTGAGCAGGGTGCAGACTAGGTGTGACAGTTTGGCGGCTGGCCCGTTTGTGCTTGAGACGATTGGACGAATCTTGATGTCAGGTCCTTCTTTGTGAGTCTTGATCAGGTGGTAGAATCGTGGCATACTCGAGTTGTTAGTGATGTAAGATCTGGCCACGTGATGGGGTAGTTGAGCTTTGGTGGCTATAGTCCTCCATGTGCTGTTAAGCTTTCGTTCTATGGTTTGCGCTTTTGTAATCCTTGAAGCTTTGTATACTTTTGGGTCGCTCAGGTGTTGTTGGGCCGCTGCATCGTAGCGTTCTGTTTTGTACCGTATCTCTTAGCGTTTCATCATCGTAGCGTTCTGTACCTTTAGATCTAGTGCCTTTCTAAGAAAACTTCCTTCCTTCCTCCCTCCTTATTACATGTCCATACCATCTTACTCCATTTGCCCTTGCCAATTGGTCTATGGTCTCTCTCATCTCTAGCATATCCAACAATTCTTCAGTCCTTTTTCCCCTTCTCGTTTTCACCCCACACATTACTCTCACCATTGACCTTTCCGTTCTTCTCAGGATTTCCAGTTCACTCTCTCTCAATACCCATGTCTCGCTACCATATAGCATTGCAGGCCGCACACAGCTCCGATATACTTAAGTAATCTTAAGCGTTATTGGTAGTAAAAATGTGCATACTGTAAAATCCATCAAGCTTGTCAAATTAGTCGTGTTTGTTCAAGAACAATAACATAATTATCGTAATTTACTGATAATTTCAGATAAATGTTTTCTGTTTTCTTTGTGAACACCATCATTAAAGCAATGGCAGAACGCTGAGTTGTTGAGATAAGAATTACAATATAGGCACTGTATTATTAGTGGGAATAAAGATATTTGATTGAGCGTTGGCTATGTCGCATAGGGTGTACGGTTTCTAAACTTTTTTTCAAATTTTCCAACGAAACCAATTTTTTTGTCGGGAAATAAGTAGTTATGACCACATGTGAAATATTTTTTCTCAACTCCATGGTTTCGAGGTCCCAACTGCCACTTTTCTACATTTAAACACACCTTATCTACAGTGTGTACGGTAACAAAAAAATAAACGCATCTCTTGATTTTCATTAACTGATATTTTTTTTTGCTTCAGCTTCAAAGGAACCAAATTCAATATGTTAGCAAGTGCAACAATAACTTCTGTCCATTTTTTATTATTACAAGGACATGAGTACTGAGCACACAAAAAGGTAGATACATTTTGGTACACACTGTATGAAACCATCAACACTACTACAATGTCCAATGTACTCCTTTGATGCTTGTCTACACCAAAATTTTGAAATATCAGTCGGAAAACAAACATTTTAAGCCATCAAGCATTCAGCCATCAAGCATTCATGCAATAGCTCGGGAGTTGCAAATTTTTAAAAAATTGCTCCAGCGCCGGCTCCATTAAGTATGTTTATTGTTTATGGCATTTACCACAGTAGGACACAACGGTTTAGTAACCCATTTAAATAGCTTTATTTCATGAACCAATCAACATAGTTACAAAAACTACACTGAAATGGAAAGCTGCGATGTTAACAATT
Source organism: Aplidium turbinatum (assembly GCF_918807975.1). Classification (NCBI taxonomy): domain Eukaryota; kingdom Metazoa; phylum Chordata; class Ascidiacea; order Aplousobranchia; family Polyclinidae; genus Aplidium; species Aplidium turbinatum. The sequence continues at coordinate 973,258 of NC_137488.1, forward strand.
CTGAAAAACAACATGCCTACAATGTAATACTACATCCACAGTAGTAATACAGCAGTTCATAAAACATGCTCCAGATGGCCACCGTTGCGCTGGAGGCATATTTGAGCACGGCGAGCGAAGTTGTCAATGACCCGAACACATTCTTCCTTTGGGATGGCCCTGATCTTTTGGGTGATGGCTTGTTTTAGTTCAGGGATGGTCTGAGGATTATCCTGGTACACATTGTCCTTCAGATAGCCCCACAGATAGAAGTCAGGGGGGTTGAGGTCCGGGGAATGGGGGACCACTCAGGGTCTCTGCGGTGGCTGATTAGGCGGTCTGGGAACTTCTCATCCAACCACGCCAGGGTGACATTAGCAGTGTGGGGGGTGGCACCATCTTGCTGGAACCATTGCTCTGCTCTTAGGAACGGGCTTCTTCCTCTGGCTCTGTTTCTACGCCCCAGAGCGGTCCAGAACTGCTGGAGGACCACAAGGTAACGCTCCTTGTTGACGGTGACTGCGTTCTCATTTTCATCTTCGAACCAGATTGGGCCAATGATGCCATGTTTTGAAATTGCAACCCAGGCAGTGCATCTGACTGAGTGCAGGGGCCTCTGTAGCACTTCATCAGGAGGAGAGGTGCCCCAGAACACATTGTTTTTACTGTTGACATACCCATACAGGGTGAAATGAGCCTCGTCAGAGAACCAGAGGTTGTCAAGGAAGTCAGGGTCCTCTTCGACGATGTCCATGAACCACTGGCACATGATAACTCGCTTAGCCTTGTCTGCATCAGTAAGTTTATGCTTTATCTGGATCCTGTATGGATAGAGTTTCAAATCTTCCTCCAGAATCCTCTGTACAGAGGACCGGGTCAGACCAAGCATTTGGGCCCGTTTACGGATCGATTTCTTTGGACTTCTCCCAACAGAGTCCCTAACTGCAGCAATGTTCTCTGGAGTCCTAGCTGTCTTTTTTCTCCCATTTTTTGGTGTTGTAGGCATTGTCTGTTTGTTGTGAAGTGATCCAGTAGCTTGAAACTTTTTGACCCAATAAAAAACGAGTGCTTTTGATGGAAATTTGTCGAAGTTATACTTTTGCCTGAATTTTGACTGCACTTTTTTGTACGATTTTGACTCCAAATACAAAGTCACACAGAACATTTTCTCTTCCTTGGTGTACTTCATCCTTGCAGATCTAAATTTGTTATGGGCTAATTTAGTTAAATCTGAAAATAAATGAAAAAAGCATTAAAATTGACAAAGTTATGCAAGGTTATACGGGTTAAAAGTTTTGTGAGACACCATGTATATAAAATTCTGTTTAAAGGGGCAAGCACACTAAAGTAGTAATTTTGCAGCTTCATGTCATCAGTTTATCAGTATTACTACTTGATTTTAAGCTAATCAAGATTAGGCTACCCAACCCTGAAGCTGGAGCAGATAAAATTTTTGTAGCTCCGACTCCACAGACATTTAAAAAAAGGCTCCAGAGAAAATGCTTGGCTCCACAGCCCTGAATGTTGCTGCAATAAATTTCAATCTTGTTGTTCGTTTTTGATGTGATTCTGTGCTTTTTGTGTTATGGTAGTGTTTAAAATGTTTGTTTTCTGACTGATATTTCAAAATGTTGGTGTAGACAAGCATCAAAGGAGTACATTGGACATTGTAGTTGTGTTGATGGTTTCATACAGTGTGTACCAAAAATGTATCTACCTTTTTGTGTGCTCAGTACTCATGTCCTTGTAATAATAAAAAATGGACAGAAGTTATTGTTGCACTTGCTAACATATTGGGTTTGGTTCCTTTGAAGCTGAAGCAAAAAAATATATCAGTTAATGAAAATCAAGAGATGCGTTTATTTTTTTGTTACACACTGTAGATAAGGTTTGTTTAAATGTAGAAAAGTGGCAGTTGGGACCTCGAAACCACGGAGTTGAGAAAAAATATTTCACATGTGGTCATAACTACTTATTTCCCGACAAAAAACAATGGTTTCACTATAGGTTGTAAAAAACCGTACACCCTAATGTCGCATAGGTAAATCATCGTCGTATCCAGGCTTACACCCGGTGGTTGAAGATTTAGATTAAGTAGACAGGAAGGCAAGGAAGCCAATCTTCTTGTCCACTTTCAGGCATGCCTAAAAAAGTGTCCTGCGAAAAACAGTGTCCTGCCCTTTCGATTGCCGTTCCAGCGCTCTCACCACTCGGCTATGCAGCATAGGTAAATGAGAAAGGTTATACTGTATTTGGGTCTGCTACTATTCGGCGAGTCCGATTCGGCGAGTCCGATTCGACTAGTCCGATTCGGCGAGTTCCCTATTCGGCGAGAGCCTTTTTCGGCGAGTGCCCTATTCGGCGAGTTTTTGAAATTTTTGAAAGGAAATTATCGGGTACCGTAGCCTAATTATAAACGCCGTTTTTACATAGTTTTAACGTCGCTAAACGTTGAAATTGTGCAGAAAGGAATAAAAATAAAATGTTTGAACTATTAAATTAAAATTCGTCATGTCAGTTCAGTTGTTTTTATTTCTGACCATCATATGAAAAACAATACACGTCAACATAGCAAAGGTGTAAAAAAGGTAGAAGCGACAAAACGCGAACGTTAAAACGTGCTTGTGACCGAAGTAAGTTATTGAGTTGAAAGAAACATACGCGCCGACTTCAGGGGGGGCCGGCGCCCCCCGTAAATTTATGGTTGAGGGGCAACAAAAATGGTGATGACAAGTGGTGTTTCAAATATAAAACACTTCGCGAAGGAGATTTAGATAACTTAAACGGACTTAAAGAATGCCGAAAGCAAGAAAAGCCTACGTTGCTCTTGCCCGCAAAACAGCAGCTCGCATGGCTATCTCATACGGTATGGAAATTTCAAAGTAGATGGTAGAGTACTGCTGGAATAGTCAAGTAACTATTCACTGCAATATTAAGTAAACCAGCTAAATTAGACGCGCTATTTTCAACGAGGTCTTCCCGCTGTGAGATCAATTGTGATTCAACAGAACGCATTGTTTTTGCAATGTATGAGAATTAAATTGAAAACCGAAAAAAGAAAAGGTGTTTAATGGTCTTGGTCGCAGATATTGCCTGCATTAACGACGTCTCTTACCGCTATTATCACCTAGCTAACCTGACATCATTGTTTTATGCGGCCGCTAAGGTTTGACATCGACTTTAACGATCATGGAATGTTACGTAATAATAAGAACGATTATATCCTACACGCAAAAATAAAAAAATGATCTCCTCTTTCTGTTTTGTCTCGTGAGCTTTGCATATTGCTCAACAAGTGCCTAAAGTTTAGAATTGACAAGAAATCATTGAATTTGAAAATTAAGTTTGAATCACTGCAAATAAACGTATTCAAAACTTTCACTTAAGCCGACGCGATTTCACAATCCGTAATCTACGTCGACAATGATTTTTAGTGCGTTCATTTTTAAAATTGCTGAGCTGGAGACAACAGCTTGTCCCGTGTTAGTTGAACTTGTCTTTTTGAGGTGAAAATCACTTGCGAACATCTCGACCTTTACTCGAGTATAGCCTACTGTATTCAATAAAAGACTATAAAGACTTTCGATAAAAACAGAAGAGAAAACACTTCGCCGTTGTCAACGCTTTGAAAGTAAGTAATTAGCGAAACGAGGTTAATAAAACTGATACCGGGTTTTCACTCTGCTTGAGATCATGATTTTTTGCGTTTTATTTCGATAACTTCACTGTCTTGATCGTTGTTGTTCACTCGCACGAAAAGGAAATGAATCGGCTTGTTTTCCAACAGTTCCAATTATGAGCTAACAATATCAAAAATTTTACGACTAGGCGTACTGCGTGCGTAAAACTAATCCTTTCAAGCAGCGCTTCTAATAAATTCGGTTTGCGACCTATTTGTTAATATAAACACGACACTAAGCTTAATCAAAGACTATTTTAATTGAGTAAATAGCGCTATGGTTATGACGTTATCACCTTTCTCGCCCCCCAAGGTTTTTTGAAAAGTCGGCGCCTATGGAAAGAAATTTGGCACGGTCGCAACACCTTCAGAAAAATTTAAGATATGAAGGGAAAATAAAACAAAGAAAATGTTACAAAAAAATACAAAATAAATCATGTTTATGTCTGTAAGTTAGCACTTTTGAATAGTTAAAATGATTAGTTTGGATCAACAAATGTGTGGCCTACAGCTTGGATTTAAAAGAAATTATCGGGTACCGTAGCCCAGTTATCCCAACCAGCAAAAATTTCCGTTTTTACATCGTTTTAACGTCGCTAAATGTTGAAATCGTGTAGAAAAGAGAACTTTGCTGACTAGGATACGTTGAAGCTGAGAAACATTCACAGAAGCCCTTCAAATTGTTCCAAGAACCCATTTAGCATAACATTTCATTTGTACATTGATTCAACGTCTGAATACATTATCTTAAAAATGCAACGTATCGTAGGGCTTCTGTGAATGTTTTTCAGTTTCAACGTATCCTAGTCAGCAAAGTTCTCTTTTCTACAGGATTTCAACGTTTAGCGACGTTAAAACGATGGGCCACACATTTGGTTAGCCTTTTCATTCTGTTACTACAATGGGTTCTCATTTGTTGATCCAAACTAATCATTTTAACTATTCAAAAGTGCTAACTTATAAACATAAGCATGATTTTTTTTGTAACATTTTCTTTGTTTTATTTTCCCTTCATATCTTAAATTTTTCTGAAGGTGTTGCGACCGTGCCAAATTTCTTTCAACTCAATAACTTACTTCGGTCACAAGCACGTTTTAACGTTCGCGTTTTGTCGCTTCTACCTTTTTCTACACCTTTGCTATGTCGACGTGTATTGTTTTTGATATGATGGTCAAAAATAAAAACAACTGAACTGACATGACGAATTTTAATTTAATAGTTCAAACATTTTATTTTTATTCCTTTCTGCACGATTTCAACGTTTAGCGACGTTAAAACTATGTAAAAACGGCGTTTGTAATTAGGCTACGGTACCCGATAATTTCCTTTTAAAAATTTCAAAAACTCGCCGAATAGGGCACTCGCCGAAAAAGGCTCTCGCCGAATAGGGAACTCGCCGAATCGGACTAGTCGAATCGGACTCGTCGAATCGGACTCGCCGAAACGGGCCATTCCGACTGTATTTAGCATAATTTTACCACGCAACTCGATGCGCCTATTGTCATGCAAAAACTACTACAAGATGCAAAAAGTGTGATGTCGGTCTGCATGTCAAATGCTTGCAGCAATATCATATTCTGCAATGACTTGTTTCAGTGATGGTGGCGCGAAAGACCATGTTTCCGATGCAAAAGCGGCCTCGTATTGCGACAGTTTCATAAACCACTTACCAATTTCTTTCGCTTCGCTTCAAAGGAATCTGTACCGCCTGTGCGCTTACATTTTAATTGTGAAATTCACTCGCGATTGCCGATTGCAGCAAAACAACAAGAGACTTGTTGCATGCATTTCATTGCATTGCAATTTGCAACTCTAAAAATTATTGCGTTGTCAGGGCCGTCGCTGCAGGGGGCGTGCTCCTCCCATGACAACGACCTGTGCACACACACTTCAGGCACTGAAGAAGAACTGGTTTTAATTTTAGTTTCATGAACTACAGTAGGTGGCTAGTAAAAATATTACTTTTCATGGTCTTTCCACTTTTCCACTTAAAATTTATCGGCGATAATCAAATATTGCCTTTGGCGATAACGATAAACAATAACTGAAAAAATAATTAAGCGATAACGATAAGCGATAAAAATTTATCGCCGATAATGCCTATCACTGGCCCCAGCCACACACATTTCCAGAGCCACTATCACCACCGGCCCGGAGCCGAAGTTGAAACAAGAAGCCGGAGGTTGTTCCATCACTATTGCAACTGCACCATCTATCATGTGCCAACTAGTGTACATAGTCTGCTCGAACTGGATGACAAATCAAATCAGTGGCTGCTCGACACCTACTCAAACATCTATCTCAAGTTTCCACCACTGTCCAAAGGTAGTAAAAGACATAGCCTTTGTATTATATGATCTCACAGTCTGGCGATGATGACAACTACAGGATTGTGGAAAATACTGTGCTAAGCATTGCACCAGCCATTCAATACACTTTTTGTTTGTCTTCTGTGCAGTGAAATAAACCAACCTACCACTATTGCATTTAATATACACTCATATATATAGTGTTTTTTTTTGTTTTTTTTATCTCATATGTAGTTTCAGCGGTACACTTTCTTTCAATATGATTGATATAATATGATATTCGTTGGGTACTGTAATGTGCAATTTAATAAAGTTAAAAAAAGCATTCATAATTGCAATTCAAATAGATAGTCATACTTACTCAAACACTGAACTATCATTTTGATCTCCCCAAATCAAGATCTCAGACATTGATCTTAGAGCCTCCACGATCATGGATTTATTATTTTCATTGATGGTGTGATTCTTAGTGAGAATGTGATGAAGGTACCTTAGAAAAACCATACACATTTGAAAATCATTATGCTGGCTACATTTTTTTTTAGGAAGTGGCTATTTTCCACACTTAATGCCATGGTTACCATCAGGTGTTGCAGATGCAACTTAATTCGTACCATGAACAATTTGTACCATCAGTTCGTACCTTAAAAAGATCGAGAAAAAAAATTACAAAAAGCCGAAGTCGCTGATTGCAGTTTCCGCAAACAAACAAAAACTCTAAGGATCATTACCAAAAATTTTAACATGTTTGCGGAAACTCCGATCAACCCTAACCCTTTCAAAATGTTGGCGGAAACTGCATCAGCGACTTCGGCAAACTCTCAGGATCATTACCAGAAATTTTTAAATGTTTGCAAAAACTGCAGAAAAACGGAAACTGCGATCAGCGACTTCGGCTTAGTTCTATTTTTTTTTCTCGATCTTTTCAGTTTGTTTGTTTTCGGAAACACCCTAACCCATTTTAAAATGGTTGCGGAAACTCCGATCAACCCTAACCCTTTCAAAATGTTTGGGGAAACTGCGATCAGCGACTTCGGCAAACTCTTAGCTGATCATTACCAGAAATTTTAAAATGTTTGCAGAAACTGCGGAAAAACGGAAACTGCAATTAGCAATCTTTCTCTCGAACTTTTCAGTTTGTTGTTTGTGGATAGCGATACTCCGATACCCTAACTACCGATACCCTAACCTTGCGGAAACTGCGATCAGCGACTTCGGCTTTTTTAATTTTTTTTCTTAATTGGTACGAATTGTTCATGGTACAAATCAGGTTGTACCCAGGTGTTGCCAGAGTTAGAATTAAAGTTAGGAAGGGTTAAGGTAAGGGTTAGAGTTAGGAATGAGATTAAGGTTTTGATATTTGCCCAGGACTAAAAAAATTTCCAAAATACAAGTTTTTGTTTTAACAGCTTTAAACTTTTCTCAAATTAGGGCAGAATTCCTTATCTGGCAACACTATTGAGGCTATTATTACACTAGTTCGTACCATGAACAGTTCGGACCGTCAGTTCGTACCTTGAAAAGATCGAGAAAAAAATTTAAAAAAGCCGAAGTCGCTGATCGCAGTTTCCGCAATCATTTTAAAATTTTCCCCCTGAAAAGATCAAGAGAAAAAATAGCTCAAAACCGAAGTCCGCTGATCGCAGTTATCCGCAAGCATTTTTCTGCAGTTTCCGCTAACTCTAACCATAGAGTAATCTATGCTCTAACCCTAACCCTCGCTGATCGCAGTTTCCGCAAAATTGTTTCCGCAGTTTCCGTTAACCCTTACCCTAATTCTAACCATAAAGTAATCTATGCTCTAACCCTAACCCTCGCTGATCGCAGTTTCCGCAAACATCTTTCTGCAGTTTCTGCAAACATTTTCCCGCAGTTTCCGCTAACCTTTGCCCTAACCATAGAGTAATCTATGCTCTAACCCTCGCTGATCACAGTTTCCGCAAACATTTTTCCGCAGTTTTCGCTTACCCTAACTCTAACCATAGAGTAATCTATGCTCTAACCCTCGCTGATCGCAGTTTCCGCAAATATTTTTTTGCAGTTTAAGCTTACCCTAACTCTAACCATAGAGTAATCTATGCTCTAACCCTAACCCTCGCTGATCGCAGTTTCCGCAAACATTTTCCGCAGTTTCTGCTAACCGCACTATCCGATAACCCTAACCCTCGAGTTTGTTTCAAATTGTTTGGGGAAACTACGATCAGCCACTTCGGCTTTGTGCTATTAAACTGCGATCAGCGACTTCGGCTTTTTTTAATTTTTTTCTCGATCTTTTCAGGGTACGAACTGACTGTACAAATGGTTCAAGGTACGAACTAGGTTGCACCCATACCAAGCAGCGGGAGCCAAGACAAGATTCACGTAATACTAAGCCTTGAAAATTATTGAACCTGAAGTGGGAATAAAATGGCAGTGGCTATTTGACCGGCGCCGGTCTTTGAATCTGAAACACTATTTGACCGGTCATGACGTCACTCTATAGGCACTTCTTTCTTTTTCTCTTTCAAAGCAAAAGAGAAGAGTACGTATATAACTTGTAAATTCGACGATTATCTTCAACTGATTGGATGGCGCGTGGGTTACGTCTCTGGTTGGTGTTCCAGAGGGAATGAGTTCGATACTTCGTGGAAGCGTTTTTTTTTGGCAGTGGCTATTTGACCGGCTCCGGTCTTTGAATCTGAAACACTATTTGACCAGTCATGACGTCACTACATACCGTAAGCACTTTTTTCTTTTTCTCTTTTAAAGCAAAAGACGATAAGCGCCTTAAGTTTTAAATTCAAAACGTTTTTTTCAACTGAATCCGTGGCGCATACGTAACGTATCGGGCTGCCATTGTAGAGGGAATGAGTTCGATTCTATCCGGAAGCGTTCTTTTTTTTTTTTGATTAAATTTTTGAAAGTGGAAAGTTGTCTTGAAGGGTTGGTTGAGATGATGATTTGAAACTTGACTGACTGTTGTGCGACAATGAGACTGGATTTAATTTTTAACTTCGGACTTCAGCGAAACGTAATCTTACAGCCTATTAGAAGGTGTGATTTTTTCAGAGAATTTGTGCTAAGAAATGAAAGGAATTTGTTAAAAATAAAGACTAGAAAAAACTTTTTTAATTCGTTTTGAAACTTTTTTATTCACTTGTTGATTCATTCATATCAGTTTGTATCCTTTTGTAGTTAAAAAAAAAAAAACGCTTCCGGATAGTATCGAACTCATTCCCTCTAAAATGGCAGCCCGAGACGTTACGTATGCGCCACGGACTCAGTTGAAGAAAACGTGTTTAATTTAAAACTTAACGCGCTTATCGTCTTTTGCTTTAAAAGAGAAAAAGAAAAAAGTGCTTATGTAGTGACGTCATGACCGGTCAAATAGTGTTTCAGATTCAAAGACCGGAGCCGGTCAAATAGCCACTGCCTTTTTTTTTTTAATTTTTAACTAAATTTTGACCCGAAGTGACTCAATCATTAGGCTGCTGCATTTTTTGTAGTCAATTTTTATTTTCGGAAGCCTACAGCCCAATTTTTTATGTCTTTTAAACTATGAGTAATAAAGTCAGAGTTGTTTAATTTTCTTGAATTTGAGAATTTCTCTGGATAATTTTTCATTCGTCATAAGAGGATGTGACCGTGTTTGCCAAACGACGCAAAAATGTAATGCGTCGTTCGGCAAATACGGTCACATCGCAAAAATGTAATGCGTTGTTCGGAAAACACGGTCACGGAAAATTATCCAGAGAAATTCTCAAATTCAAGAAAATTAAAAAACTCTGACTTTATTACTCATAGTTGAAAAGACATAAAAAATTGGGCTGTAGGCTTCCGAAAATAAAAATTGACTACAAAAATGCAGCAGTCTAACGATTGAGTCACTTCGGATCAAAACTTAGTTAAAAATTTAAAAAAAACGCTTCCGCGAAGTATCAAACTCATTCCCTCTGGAACACCACCCAAAGACGTAACCCACGCGCCATCCAATCAGTTGAAGATAATCGTCGAATTTACAAGTTTTATCCGCACTCTTCTCGTCTTTTGCTTTGAAAGAGAAAAAGAAAGAAGTGCCTATAGAGTGACGTCATGACCGGTCAAATAGTGTTTCAGATTCAAAGACCGGCGCCGGTCAAATAGCCACTGCCGAATAAAATCAAGATTGTATGATCAGAAAGTGAGTGCCTTATCAGCTGCACCATCCCGCGTACAGTAGTCTATCATGCATAGGCCTACAAAGTTATAAAATCACATGACCAATAGACTGATGATACACAAAAGAGCACTATGAAAGAAAAATACTTTACCTGGAAATGGCTTAATTGAGAGCATTAAATGAAGCTACTTCCCTAAAATGAAACTTAAAAAAACATTTGTACAGTACCTGAGGTGCGCAAGAGAATGAGGATTTTTAGGAGCCTTTGGCCCTCCAAGCCATCCTCTATTTAACATCTCTGCAAGATGACAAAACAAAAATTATGTTTCAAATTATCTCATTTTCAGAAACTTTAAGTCAGCGTTTGCAAAGAGAAAACTGGGTGCAATGCAGAAAAGCACGATCGCCCAGGTCTACCACTACCAGGTTCAGCCCTTCAGGTAATCAGTAATCAAGTTACAACCAGTGTTGCCACGCAAAAACAAAACAAAAACGCGTACTGTAGCTTGATTGATCGGACCACCTATTTAAGGTACGCAATCGGGTTACAAATAACTTGCAGGGATTCTAGGTTATTTTATTGAAATGTTCCCCTGATGACAGCAGAACCGCTGCTGGCGTAACTACGCTTCGATGACACAAAAGTAACGAAAAATGATTCTCAAGGAATTTCTTTATAATAATAATAATAACAACATTTATATAGCGCCACATCCACAGTCAAACTATGCTCCTGGGCGCTGTACACGACAATGGTGATAATTAATACGGTAATTTTAGTCATAATGTTCATTGAAGTAGAACGCTTTCAAGCGAGTTTTGAATTCATTTAAATTTTCTGCTTCTTTCACACAAATAGGCAAACAGTTCCAGCAACTGGCAGCAACAATTGGGAAGGTACGATTTCCATATTGTGTCTTATATGAAGGGTTGCACAAGAGCAATGGACCTTTTGCACATTCAAAATCACCAGAGCGTGACGTTTGATTTACGCGGAGTCTGAGGGTTAAGAATCGCTTGTTTTCTACGGTTTATGAAGGCGTTTCTTGTTATTGCAAGCAAGCGTGAGGTCGCTGGCAGGTGAAATAAATTTTTTGTGTTTATGAATTGTTGTAGGTTATCGGTACACTTCAGTTCTTGTTCGTTTTAATCATAATGTTGGCTAACAGACTAGGAAAGGCAATTTAGGACGGCCATTGTGGAGCGTGTGCATTTTGACCGGGAATTATGGATCACGTTAGTGGTAGCCTACCTTGTCTTGCAACATTTTCTTTTCATTCTGCATAACATATGCAACAAACCAACCACACTTCATTGGTGTTGCCAAGCATAGTCACTGGTATTTTCCTGTCGAAGATGTGAAATTGACAAATTTTTTTTATGGCCCACTCTCTACAATACATGAATGCGATGGCGTGCAATACTTCGTGTAGCCTATTCAACACATCGTCTTCACTCATTTGAGGCCTACCTAGGAAAGGAGAGATATTCAAATGTAGACCAATACCAAGTAGGCTAAATCTTTTTCTATAAGAAACCCTTTTTCGGCCATAACAGCATCATTGAAGTGCAGTGCATTAGCAGCTATTTTCTGCTTCAAAAGGTGAAACATCCACTCCTCTGACATATTTCTTTGTCACTCACATTACCAGTGTAGCCTACAACTGAGATACAAACATAATAGCCCTGTCGCGGTACTCCCCTCCATGGAACCCAAATAATAATGTGTTTTGTGCATCACTGGGGAGACAAGCTCGTAGTAGCATACGTGATTGGTCCTCTCTTCCACAGTTCTGGAATGTGACGTTAGATTTAGTGAGAGCGCAGTGTTTGTTTCTTCGTTATGAGAGATGCGCTCCTCTCTTGTAAGAAGCCATTTTTATTTCTGAAACTTGAAAAAGAAAGTTAGTTCGTTTTGGACGTCTGCTTAACGGTCGCTTATTACAGTCAAGCACTGGATATATGTTTAAATGCATAATCGATTTATTTCGGATCTTGTATCAAAGTAATGATTATATGTTGGAGATACAACCCTCAACCTTTGGATGTACAGTAACGTGGAATAAACTACTGGACGCAGTGAACAGTGAACACGGTAATAAGTAGGCTACACAGTTATTGTTATACAGTTACACGGTCGCGTCGCCGAAGCGACTTCCATCACAGTTGCTTCGTAGACCGTGTGGCGCTTAGCAAAGGGCTAAGCTGGTGACCCCAACCCATCCATAAGCGGAAAGACGACATTGGTGACCCCGACGTGATTGGATTTGGAACGTTGCAACAATTTTTTATGTAACTTAACTTGGCCTAATTCAACCAACATGGAGTTTATTGTTATTGTATAGTGTCACTTTTGGCTATTGTGACGTCATTTTTAACTACTTTACTGTATTTCGTAGTGCGTAGCATTAATACTAAGGCAAATAATAACGCCACAGAGGCTTTTCACACTGCTGCACAAAATATTATGAACTTGTCGGCAAACGTACCAGTATCAAAAAAACTTAAATTACCTGTGTTTACTCATAGCAATGTGCAATTATGGTTATCATTGTGTGAATCTGCGTTCATGCAGCACCCTGACATGAGCTCACGTGATAAGTTCGATTGCATCGTACAAAAATTTGATCCTAAGCAATTGGCTGATATGACAGAAATTTTGGATAATTGTGTACATTGTGATTTACCGTATGAAAATTTTAAAACTTTGATCACTGCCGAGAATATGAAGTCTTCTACGGAGAGACTTCACGAGTTCTTACATGGTAACAAAGATCGAGGCCTTAAGCCGACCGAGCTCTTAAAGCGTTTACGTCAATTAGTTGCTATAAACGGTCGTGTTCCTGAGAATTTTTTTCCTCTCCTTCGCATAGTTTTTCTTGACCGTCTACCTCCTGGAGTGCGACAACTTTTAACCATCTGTAAGGGTGACGATCTTCAAACGCTCGCCGAACGAGCAGATGACACCATTGCTGCGGGAGAGCCATCTAATTCTGCTCCCACGCAAGATACCAATAAACAGCCAGAAATTAACTTCCACTTGGAGAACCGCATTTCTTCACTCGCGGACCGCCTGGAAGAGCTCCAAACCTCCATTACTGCTTCTTCTGACTCTCGTTCATGTACAACCTCGATGTCTACACTGAGCTCGCCTGCGAATTTTAGGCGCTCGGAGCCGAGTACCTCTACTCCGAAAATTACGGACTCCACCGACTTCAAACCCAAACCGAGGTCCAATGACTCAAGGCGTGTTTTATGCTATTACCACCTCACATATGGTAATAAGGCACATCGCTGTGAAAAACCTTGCTCTTGGGTCCCAAGAGGCAAGCCAAAAAACGAATAATGCCGAGGGATGGACGAGTGGGCAGCCTCGGCTCCGCAGGACCTACGACACATTCCGCTCTTTTTATGATTCTTGACACTCTTACTGACATTAACTTTTGTGTTGATACAGGATCGATCTTTTCGTTGTTGCCGCGTTGTTATACCGACGTTTCCGAACCGCAATCCAGTCTACGCGCAGCTAATCACACTGCGGTTAACATTTTTGGCAAAAGACCATTGACTTTGTCGCTTGGTTTTGACCGCACATTTGAGTGGACGTTCCGCGTTGCAGACGTAGATTTTCCCATTCTTGGACTGGATTTCTTACGCCATTTTTGTTTAACACCTGACGTTGTTAACGGCCGTCTCCTACAGACGACCCCAGGCGATCCCTGTGTATCGAGTACTGACTTTGCTCCTGATACGGATTTGTCTACTTCTTTGTATCGTTTCTTTGTTCTTATCGTTTCTTTGTTCTACTTCTTTGTATCGAGTACTGACTTTGCTCCTGATACGGATTTGTCTACTGATGCTTCTGAAGTTCAACTCTATTCTGATGCCTGTTCACCTTCTGCGAGCACGGCACAGATTCCTGCTGAACTAGCTTTCCTAGAGGAAGAGTTTCCTTCTGTTTTTGAGCTGGAGAACTTCAACCGTCCAGTTCGCCACACAACGGAACACTATATTCCTACCAATGGTCCCCCTGTGTGCCAACGGGCACGACGACTATCTCCAGAAAAGCTGGAGGGTCTCCGCAAGGAACTGCAGACGCTCCTTGACTTGGACATTATAGAACCGGCGAACTCTCCATACGGTACACCAGTACACCTTGTACCTAAGCCAAATGGGCGGTACAGAATCACGGGTGATTTTCGCTTGCTCAACAAACAAACCACGAAAGACTCCTACCGCATACCCTATCTTCACGACTTTGTAGACCACCTCTCTGGATCCACTATCTTCTCCAGCCTGGATCTCGTGAAGAGCTACCACCAGATACCCATAGCAAAACAGGATCGTCACAAGACGACCCTTGTGACTCCAATGGGGAGTTACAACTTCAAACGTACAGCTATGGGTCTCTCGGGTGCCGCACAGACGTTTCAGCGCTTCATGGATGAAGTGCTGCGGGGTCTTCCCTATGTCTATTGTTACATTGACGACGTCCTCGTCCATTCTCGAGACTTAGAGGAGCACAAACGCCACCTATCTCAGGTGTTCAAACGTCTTGACCACTACGGTCTCATCCTCAACAAGGAAAAATGTTCCTTTGCGGTACCCGAACTGAAGTTCCTAGGACACCAGCTCGACTCGAGCGGCATACGGCCGCTTCCTGGCAAAGTCTCAGCTATCCTGAACTTTCCTCTACCCACCACCGTAAGACAATTACGATGTTTCCTGGGTATGCTCAACTTCTACCGCATGTTCATACCACACTGTGCGGAAATCCTTCAACCTCTGTACACTTCCTTACCGCCTGGTAAGTCGTCAAAGAAACCTCTGATCTGGACTGACATCATGAAGCATGCTTTTGAGACTGCGAAACAGAGCCTCGCGAAAGTCACGTTACTCTCTCACCCCGTTCATGGTGCTCCCATCCAACTAGTCACAGACGCGTCAGATACTGCCGCTGGCGCTGTTGTTCAACAACTCATCGATGGCGAAGCCAAGCCGCTCATGTTTTTTTCTCGTTTCTTTAATACAGCTCAACAGAAGTATAGTGTCTTTGACAGGGAGCTTACAGCCATGTACCTCGCCGTCCGACATTTCTCCTACTTCCTTGAGTCACGTGATTTCACAATCTTTACAGATCACCGTCCGCTAGCTGCAGCTTTCAGCGCAACGATGGCGAAAGCCACAGCACGACAGTTACGTTACTTGGCCTACGTCAGTGAGTTCTCCACTGATGTTCGCTACTTAAAGGGTAGTGAAAACTTGGTCGCAGACTGTCTCAGTCGCGCTGCAGTCAATGCCATTTATGAAGATGGTATCAACTTCGACTTTTGTGACCTGGCCATTGCTCAACACGATGACACCTCCTTAGCTGACTTTCGTATGAGTCCTACCTCTCTTACGTTGGAAAAACGACTCCTACCTGAACACGGCATCTCCATCGAGGGGGATACCTCAACTGGACGCTTTAGAGTCCTGTTGCCGACGACGTATCGCCAAACAGTTTTTGACAAACTGCACAACCTCAACCACGGAGGAATCAAATCAACACAACGCCTTATTGCTCAACGCTACGTTTGGCCTGACATGAAGGCTGACATTAAAGCTTGGGTTAAGACATGTGTCTCTTGTCAACGCGCCAAAATTCAACGGCACGTCTCGGCGCCTCTAACTCATTTTCCTACTCCTGACAAACGTTTTGCGAATGTCCATGTTGATATCGTTGGAGAACTACCTGAGTCCAGCGGATATTCGTATCTCCTCACCGTTATTGACCGCCACACGCGTTGGGTCGAAGTCCTACCGTTGACCAGCATTACTGCACGTGCATGTGCTGATGCCTTTCTCTGAGGTTGGGTATCACGCTTTGGCGCCCCTGTCACCATGGTCACTGACCGTGGTCGACAATTCACCTCTCTCCTGTGGAAAGAGCTATGCCAATACCTTGGGTGTGATCATCGTACAACTACTGCTTACCACCCTGCTTGCAACGGATTAGTTGAAAGGGTGCATCGCACACTCAAAACTGCCATCAGAGCTCAATCCAACCCAAACAACTGGTTCTCCCACCTCGGATTGGCACTCCTGGGCACTCGTGCAGTGATAAAGGAAGATCTTGGTTTTTCTTCTGCTGAAGCCACACTTGGCACCACCCTTCGTTTACCAGGTGATTTTTTTGCAGACCCCGTTGTAGGTCTTGTCAATTCCCACTACGTGCGTCAGTTACGTGATTTTGTCAACAATTTTCCTTACATACGCCCGCGTCATGGCAAACGCTCTGTTTATATGGACGCTGACCTTGACACATGCTCACACGTTTTTATACGACATGATGCAGTGAAGGGACCGTTACGTCCACCTTACGACGGGCCTTACCGTGTAATCGATCGTTGTGAGAAGTACTTTACCGTTGACATAGCTGGTCGCACTGATACAGTTACCATTGACAGATTAAAACCTGCTTATATGGACACTTCCCCTGATGAGGATTTTTCAAGTCATGCCGAAACGTCACTGCCGTTTCGAGACGATACGTTCTTAACTTCTTCGACTTCTTCTATGCAGTACGTTCGTTCCCAGGATGATCTTAGGGTTTCCGATGAGCTCCCAGTCTCATCGACCGCTTCACACTACGTGACACGTACCGGCAGAGAAGTCAGGTTACCTACTCGTTTCCGGAAGTGATGAACCCTTGCCTTTACCGTACCTTTCTGCTGTACACAGTTCCTTTTTTTTACCTTACCTTGAGTCTAGGGATTCTGTGTTCGTGTCCCTTCGTTTCTCTGGTGAGTCTTGAACATCTTTGAGTATGAGTGTGATTCAAAATTTTTGACTTACTTTAGACACCTTCCTTATGAAGGACTCTTACTGCCTTGTATATACTTTGTAGATATTCACCTCCAACACTGCTGTAGACTGGGTGACACAACTTTGAAAGATCAGAAGAAATCTAAGGACTGATTGGACAATTACGGACATTATGTCATCGCGAGCAGGGATACTCTGCATGTCGATCGCTCACGCGATACTGCGGCCGTTCCGTGGGATTTTTATCACATCCGGATTGCTACTCGGAATGACCGTCATGCTAGAAGAACAACGATCATTCTTCTCCGCCTGCTTCATGCCGTAACAACGACCATCAACCGATTCACCCAGAACTACCAATATTTTTGTCATTTCGTTTTGTATTCTTGTCGTGTGTTCGCATAACTTCGTACCCACTTAGAGGGGGAGCTATGTCGCGGTACTCCCCTTCATGAAACCCAAATAATAATGTGTTTTGTGCATCACTGGGGAGACAAGCTCGTAGTAGCACGTGATTGGTCCTCTCTTCCACAGTTCTGGAATGTGACGTTAGATTTAGTGAGAGCGCAGTGTTTGTTTCTTCGTTATGAGAGATGCGCTCCTCTCTTGTAAGAAGCCATTTTTATTTCTGAAACTTGAAAAAGAAAGTTAGTTCGTTTTGGACGTCTGCTTAACGGTCGCTTATTACAGTCAAGCACTGGATATATGTTTAAATGCATAATCGATTTATTTCGGATCTTGTATCAAAGTAATGATTATATGTTGGAGATACAACCCTCAACCTTTGGATGTACAGTAACGTGGAATAAACTACTGGACGCAGTGAACAGTGAACACGGTAATAAGTAGGCTACACAGTTATTGTTATACAGTTACACGGTCGCGTCGCCGAAGCGACTTCCATCACAGTTGCTTCGTAGACCGTGTGGCGCTTAGCAAAGGGCTAAGCTGGTGACCCCAACCCATCCATAAGCGGAAAGACGACAGCCCCATTTCTTAGATCAACCCACTAATCTAATGCCTTTGTAATGTTCGTACTTTTATAGTTCGAGTACGTTTGCGACTGACGATGAAGTGAGGATGGTGTTTCGAGACGTACTTCAGTCCAGTCGATGGTGATCATGGTGCTTGAGTAGGCTAGTCCTTTTTGAAGTCTAGCTTCATGGCTGCTATGATGACATCACGATGACGGAATATGTTCAAACTAATCAACCTTGAATACATGAGATGAGATGCATTCATGAATAAAAAATACGGTGTACAGTACGAATGCAGAAGTAATACCAAATCTTGTGCCTAAGTCTGTATAAAACAAACACATGCGAAGCTTCATCAACACCAAGAAAAATTCATCTTCCACCGCTAGTCTATGTAGCCTAGATGCAGTGCTCCTGTATCATTTTGAGGTATTTCGAAAGTAGCATCGTCATCAAGTTCTGCATCAACATTTTGATTTGCATGCTTAGCTTTTGAAGCTGTGTAATACAGGAAATTCTTCCGATCTTTGCCGGGCAAGATCGCTTCCAATACAGTAAAGAACGGGTCGAAGGTTAACACTTCTGTAGCCTATAAGTTTACAACTTAAAAGAGTTTTATTTTCTGGAAAATTATACTGAAACACTGATACACGCCTGTAAAGACCACAAAACAACGTTAAGCAATTTATTCGCCTGCAAACTACGCCACTAACTCTATTGCACAGCATTGCAAACAGCGGCTAGTCGTTCACGACTCCAACGTCACGCTCTGTTGGTTTGTTATGCAAAAGGTCTATTGATGTTGAGAACGCAAAGTTCTGGCAGGTTTATAATGAACAAGCAAAGTGTCCAGATAGTTTGGAGCAAAACCATGGAAAACTTTATAAATTAATAGACATATTTTGAAGCGAATACGATACAATACTGGAAGCCAATGCAGAGATTTTAGTATAGGAGTGAGTAGGAGTTTTATTCGTCAGCTCGAATTGCAGAATTTTGAACACCAATCTTTGAATTGGCGTTTTTTAAAATGAATAGATTTTGAATTTGGAAATGAACTTTTTTTTCAATTCAATTTAATTTATTTTTCTTTGTCGGAAAACAACAGCAATGATAAAGTTGCTAATAGTTTACGGTAACAAACCAAGAAAAGGAAACGGCGGCAAAACCACAGAAGTTTAAAAGTTTGCGCGTTGGGCTCGCAGTGGCCGGGTGGTTTGCGCGTTGGGCTCGCAGTCGAGAGCCTGCATGTTCGACTCCAGCCACTCGCACTTGCTGTTGTTTCTCTGGGCAAGAAACTTTACGATAATTGCCTCTACCTAGTGATCGATTTCGAGTAATGGGTAGTACCAAATTTAAGTCAAAAGTAAAGTAGACAACCGGAAACAGACATTGCTGTCGGCTGCAGCGTGGGTCAGGTGTATGTCGGAAGGCGTACACCGATGCATAGCGCTCAAGTCCGCTTTCCCGCAATACAGGATAAAGATAAACAAACAAAAAACAAATGTAAATTAAGCATAGCCTACGTCGATGAAAGTAAAGTTAATAGTCTGAGTGTAAAATGCGAAAATATAGGGCCAGTGGTGGCTTTTGGGGTGGGCGAACTGGGCGACCTCCCAGGGCCCGCAAATTTATGGGGCCCGCGCTTTCATTAAGCACTAGCAGAAAGCAGTAAGCTAACTTAAACTAAACTACAGAGCTTAACAAGAATATATTTACCATTGAAAACAAAAGAAACCACAGTTCCCTCTGTTGTAGACTACAGTAGGCTAAATATGTCCGTGTACAGTATAGGCCTATCTGTATCAAAACAAACTGATGTTGTGTATCCTAACTTGTGTCTGTTACTAAGACTATTTCTTAATCTTAGCTACTGTGCCAGTTACTGTAGCTTAGATTAGAAGAAAGATCATTTTCTAAACTAAAGTTGTTAAAAATTACCTTCGTTCTACAATGAGCCAAGAACGTTTGGTTGGATTGCTGTTGCTTCCATTGAGCACAATGTGGGCAAAACATTGGACAACGTTTCTTTTATCAAAGAGTTTGCCACAATAAAAGCTAAAAAAGTGCATTTTGTGTAAGTGCTGCAGACGGGTGGTGTAGGACTCGAAGGGCACTGGATGTGGTCAGGCCCGGATTTAGGGGGACAGAGGGCGCAGGTGCCCCGGGCCCCCTTTTGAAGGGCACCCCGACGTGGAAAAAATGTGATGATGTGTTATTTTTTTCTTTCATCCTTTGAAGTTTCGGCAAAATGCAGTGTAGTGCTGGATTAATGCTACTGTTGACGTAGGCTAGAGGTAATTTTTCGGGTCGTCGGCGCGAAAAATGTTTTTTCACGCCCCCCCCCGATCTAAAAGTGCCCCGGCCCCCCCATCAGCTAAATCCGGCCCTGGGTGTGGTGGTAGGCCTACAACATAGCATCAGAGTGATGTGAAGACTTTACAGCATGAAGTAGGCCTACACTTTTCTCTCTCACCATCGCTGTTTGTTGTTGTAGGCTATCATGTTAATTCCTTTTTGTTTTATTGTGATTTATGGCTATTTGAGTTTGCGTACTTTAAATTGTCGATATACCGGGCTGTAGGGGGCCCTCATATTACTTCTTGCCCAGGGCCCACAGCAAAACCTTAAGGCCACCACTGTATAGGGCCGTCTGGAATAAATTGCGACCTTAACAAATTTGGTATCATTGCCTTTCTCCTATGCTCTGCCGTTTCATTTTGCATTTCGTTTTCAATTCGCGTCATGAAACGCGAATTGTAGGGTAGGCACTTTAACATTACCCACTGGTCGAAGAGGTACGCAATCATGCGTGACATGTTCATTCGCGATTCAGCTGATTTCAGTCATGTTACTCGTGACGTGTTATTCTGATCGAAAATTTTTGATACAAAGAAATTTAACTGAATGCTTCACCACAACCACCGTTGCCTAATGGTTAGGGCAGAAGAGTATAGTAATTTCGATTTCGTGGGTTCGATTCCCACCCTCTGCTAATACTATTTTTTCTTCTGCAACTGAACTGAGTGCAAGAAGGATCTTAATGGTAGCCACTTGGTCACAGCGGTAAACCATAATTCTTCGTGGGAAAATTGTAACATAAAGTTCCCGGATCCGTTCGTCTGTACGTAATGACCGAAAAATAAACACACCTTCGAAACGTCTATTCAAAGTGTATTCCAGTAAAATTAGCCCGCGGCTATCGAAATGACTGGTGCAACGCCGTACACCTCTAAAACTGTCACTACGATACAGATTACTTGGATAAAAGACGGAGAATTTGTCCAGCTAGCAAGCACCAAATAAACCAGTTAAATGTGCGACCGACTTCCAACAAACAACTTCGAGAATGAATCAGAAAAATTTGTGATAACTCAAAGGCACGAGAGCAGTTCGTGACGCAATATTTCATGTCCAAACAGGTCTCAAACTGAAACAGGTTTAAACCGGTCTGACACGAGTCTTACGGACGATGGTGCAATTTTGGCTCATGTTTTAGGAATTTCCATGACGTAATATTCAGTAGACCCGAACGGTTTCTACATGACGTTTGACCAGGCGAACAACCGTCTGGAACATAGCGGCCCCTAGTTATGACAGTCTGACATGGCATAACTAAAAAAGAATTGACGACAATTGTGAGCCAATGAATAAAAACACATGATACACAAATTGTTTGAATCACTCACGTTTAAGTTAATACGCAAATACAAAGGGCATGCAAAGAATGAACAGCAATAAGAATAAACACGACGATACATGAAATTGGTACCATAGGTATTAGGTACACGCAAAAAATGACGCTATATACCATGGTTGCGATAATAACCGACTGTTCTGGGCTCAGACAAGTGTCGGCCACCGCAGACAAAACCAGGCTCAAACCCTAACACTTAGGTGTTCTTTACGGGGGCGAGGCACGAAATATCCCTCAACACATAGTCTACTTTCACTTTCCCCGTACTCTCATCATAGTTGCAGACGGCAACTTTAGCTCTACGAACCACAGGCTTCCCTTTCCTAATTTGTGGAACTACCTCATGCACCCTCCCAAGTTGATACTTCCCACGTTTACCAATGTCCTGGAGAGAACCTACCACTACAAGTTGACCAGGCTCCAAATTCTCGGCCATTTTTAGCCATTTTTTCCGGCCCTGAAGACCTGGCAAGTAAAAATCGATCCATTTACTCCAAAACTGATGAGAAAGTGACAAATTGAACCGATAATCCCTTCTTAGTTGGTCACGATCATGTGGTTGCCCAACAGCACAGTATGGGTCTAAGTATGGGGTCAAAAGTGAGGCAGGGGTGATGACAGTAAAATCCCTAGGGTCGTCACTCAAAGGTACCAAAGGGCGTTCGTTCACGATCCGAACGGCACTGCCTGTGTACGTAAGCAGTTCAATAAATTTGGGCTTACGAATTGAAGAGTCCAAAATGTGAAAAAATGCAATTTTAAATTGTTTAACCATTGCCTCCCAGGCGCCACCTTGCGCCGGAGCATACGGAGGTATAAATTCCCAGTTTATCTCTCTCTGTCTCAGGGCGTTGTGAAATTTAGCTGATCCTATCAACTCGGGTAACTTCTTAGATGCTGCCTGAAAGGTACTTCCATTGTCGGAATAGATAGCATTAACCTGCCCACGTAAATCTGTAAACCTTGTAAAGGCAAGTAAAAAATCACTCAGCGACAATGACGTAACCAGCTCAACATGAATAGCGCGAGATGCCATACATGTGAACAAGAGTCCCCAAGCTTTTTTGTGACTTCTACCTTCAACGAAAGTTAAAGGTCCAAGATAGTCTAAGCCGCAATCAAAAGAGGGTTTCCTATGCGCAGTTGTGCGAGACAAAGGTAAATCAGACATGAGCTGCCTTATAGGTCGAGCTTTCTCAATCGCGCATACACCACAGTCATTAAGATACCTCTTCACGGAGGCATTACCATTAGCGATCCAAAACTTCTGTCGCGTAGACAACAAAGTGTGCTGTACTCCACAGTGCGCATTTCCATTATGATGCGACAGTACAACAAGCCTAGTGAAGGGGTGTTTCGAAGGCAAAACAATCGGATGCTTTGCTTCAAGAGAGATCTCGGGAGAATTACTTAAGCGCCCTTCAATGCGGATTACACCAGCGTCATCTACACAAGGTCTGTACTTTTTAAGTGAACGTAATTCTTTCAACCGTTCCTTCTCACGTTGCGAAGCGCCAACACTACCTCGCTTTATCACTTCCTCAAGGGCATCCGGCGATCGTTTGGTCATTAAATGTACCACATCGCCATACACGCTCTTCTGAACAAACTTCACAGCCAACTCTGAAGCACTGTTAAGATAAGATGCATCCAGTTTTGGCTTCACAAAGCTACGCTTTCTCGTTTTACAGCACAAAAATTCAACAAAAGCAACCAAATAAGCGATTCTCTTTTTCATAACATACAAAGAAGGTGCGGCCTCGATCAATCTGTGAAGACCACCCTGTCCAACGTCAAGCGACTCCTCTTCGTCACGAAGATATAGGCTATGGACAGGTACTGGAATGGCATTTTCTACAGATGGAATTTCCTCACACTGGTAGAGAAGACTAGAACCATTTAACCACAACTCTCGAAATTCTTTTTTTGTAATAAGATTTGGCCTTGTGCCAACATCAGCTGGGTTCATATCGGTAGGGCAAAAACGCCAATCCTGGGCTCCAGACAACAATAAAATATGCTCAACTCGACGCGTAATAAACTTATTCAAACGTAAATCAGGGTTTTTAACCCACTGCAACACAGTACGAGAATCACACCAAAAATACTTAAGGCAGTCGGGCATCTTCAATGCCTCGTAGGCCTGCTTCACGAGTCTTGCTGTATTCAAAGCGGCAACAAGCTCTTTCCTAGCTATCGGCCAAGAAAACTGATTTTTTACAACAATGGTAGATTTACCCAGAACGAAAGACACACTCGGAACTCCGTTAACCAGTCTACGTAAGTGAACAACAGAAGAGAAAGCTTGATTCGAAGCATCACTAAACCCATGCAATTGATATGAAACAATATCATCCGGACTGCACACACCAGAGTTTGCAAAATACCATCTCGGTAACGAAAAATCCTTAAGCAGGTCCAAAGAGCGAAGCCACGACTCCCACTCTTTAACAAAGCTATCAGGGACCTCGGTGTCTCAATCAAACTTGTCTATCGCCAATTGCTGAAGTATAAGGCGTGCTTTTAGAAAAAATGGCGCTCCAAAGCCTAGCGGATCAAAATTTTGTCCAAGCTGACTGAGCATACTTCGGCGCGTGTGTTTAGCTAAGGGCTTTAAGGAACATGCGATACGCATCTCGTCAGACTCGGTTTGCCACACACAACCCAATGTCTTCGCTGATGGCAAAGTCATATTTTCAGTCTGAAAGTCAATGTCACGAATCAAAGGTGAAAGCATCTCATTATCCAAATTTGACAAGACAATCATAGCCTCCTTGTTAGCACTCCACTTAACAAGTTTAAACCCACGGCTATCAAACAAAGCAATTGATTCATGAGTGATTTGCTGAGCTTCCTCTAAGCTATCAGCCGAAAATATAAAATCATCCATGTACATATTATTTGCAATATTGCAGAGAGTCAATTCACCAGCACTGCTGGGATTCTGCTCGATCATTTTCTTTATAGCCAAGCAAGCGATATACGGGCTACTCTTTATTCCCCAAGGGTGTACACAAAAACGAAATGGTACCATCCTACCATTTTCAAGGTCATTATCTTCAAACCACAATATACGAAACAAATCCCTTTGCGACTCAGGTAACATTATTTGAAAGAAGCATTTAGTCACATCAGCCATGAGACCAAATCTACCAAGCCGAAATCTAGCCAAGACATCTACCAGAGGGTTTAACAAGTCAGGACCCGAAAACATTACATCATTAACACAAGTTCCTCGAAATTCAGACTTGCCATCGTAAACAATGCGCTTTTTTAATTGTGACGTAACAAAGTATGGTAAATACCATTCAAATCCCTTGACATTTCCTGCTTCACCAGTACGCTCAATATAGCCATTAGATTTAAGATCTTTCATGGTGTCAGTAAGGAAATCACGAAGTTCAGGTTGTTTTAAAGCTTTCTTTCTTAAAGCAGCAGCTCTATCTGACGCCAACACAAAATTGTTAGGTAGATCAATATCTTCCTTCAACGGAACAGGTATCTCAAATCGACCATCTTTCAACTCAATATTCGGTTCGACAAGTTCTCTAGCCAAATTATCATTGCGAGACAATTCACAGGTTTCATTTTGCAACGTCAAATCCTGAATGACTTTATTCAGGTCTGCTATTTCCATATCACGAGACTCAATTTTACGCTGAAAGCCAGAGATGACATCCGACTCTGAAGACGTCTGCACTCTGCACACTTTAGCAACGCTTTCATCTAGGGGTGACTTACCACCACAAGCCAACCAGCCGAGAGGAGTGAGCAAAGCATGTGGTTCACTACGATTTTCACCAACACGCTCTTTTTTTGCACACATCAAATAAGCGTTGTCGTTGCCAATCAGTACATCTACAGTACTACAATCATTCAAATGAAACATATTCACGTCATGAAAATGACGGAAACCATTTAAATCTTGTTTATGCGGTAAAGTTTTAACATCATCAGCCCAAGCTGGGTTAACCACCGAAGTTATATCACAAAACAGTTCATCTGTCTCTAACGACTGGATGTTGAGTTTGACAAGGTCAGCACAAGTAGCTTTCTGACCAGCCAGGGTATCCATTTTAAACGACGCTTTATCGTACGGTTTAAGATCAAGTTCACACACCAAATCACTCGAAACAAACGTCAACTGCGAACCAGGATCATGCTGACAATACACCAACTTCGATTTGCCAGTCATTGGATTCAAAACACGAGCAGCAGTAACGCGGTTAAAGGCTGCTTTAACATTTCCAATCTTAACATTACGCACAGGAACTCTGGCACGAGCATCATCTTTCCCAACCGAATCCAGAGAATCACGTGACGTCACATAAAAATCATGCAGAAGAAAATAGTGTTTCCTATCGTTGTTAGGCCCACAATTACGACAGTTATTTGCATGAACGCAATCCCTAACCCTATGCTGGCGCAAACAATTCAAGCATTTGCCAGCTTTCACAATGACATCTCTCCGATCTTTAGGTGTCAAGCCCAAAAATTCTTTACAATTAGACAAAAAATGATATTTAACTTGACCACGTGACGAACAACAAATACATGCCGGTAGGTTTTTACGTCTGGCTTCACCACCGCGCGGTGCGCCAACAACAGTCGAGTACTGCGAACTCCCTGACATCACATCATCATGGGGTTTTACGGACGTCTGCCTAACCGGACATGAAGGCAATTTTCCTTTGCCAAACTTTTTAAATTGCTGCGACTCACCAGAATCGCCCATTAGCATAATGCTAAAATCAGTCGACTTACGCGTTTCCTCCCGTACTACAAATTCAAACAAACTCTGAAAGGTAGGCTCATCAGTGCCACCATACTGATCACCTAAAAAGTCAAGATAACGCTGCTTAGCGTCAAACGGGAGTCGCTTAGCCAAATCCAAAACAAAACGTCCTTCTAATTTATCACGCTGACCATAAGCTTGCGCATAAAGCAAACACTGCGATAATTCATCTTTAAACTCTTTCAGATCACTGGAAGAGATCGAAGTCAATTTGCTACCATAGCGATACTTTCTAATTTCTGGTTCTGCAAAAAGACCTCCACGAACCCCAAAACGCTGGGACAAGCGAGCTAACGACATTTCTATCCTGTCTTCCTCTGACAAGCCAGGGGTGTCAGAAACCAAATTAGCAATCGTTTGCGCAGCTGTTCTAACACAAGCTGCTTGTAACAAAGTCAAACGAGTCCCCTTAAAGGGCGAAGCTGCCATTAAGGCCGTAACACGATTTTTAAAGAAGATAAATGGCATATTATTACCATCGTAACCAATCAAGGCCGCCTTATCGAAAAACGTCCTACTATTTTGGTATTCAAAAAAGCAATCCTGCTGTTGAGAACTCGATTTAGCGGGAGAAGACAAGCTATATCCCTTAAGGGGCTGAGTGGGCTCAGTCACATGCCCAGCCCGATCACGATCCTCACACACGTTAAAATCAGGAGACGCGATACGCCTCTCACAACCACCCAAATTACGTGTAGCTGGGCGATCAAAACCTAGCGGCGCAGAAAACTGTGAAGGGGGCAAAGCATTACTACTAATGGCGGCCCCGTGACCTGTGCGCTCTGGGGGAGGAGTTCGGTTGTAATTCGCAGACCTTGGCTCTACAGCATTCGGAAGACCCTTAGCCGCGGCCCCGAGACCTCCTGAAACAGCTGGAAAACGTGTGGATTGCCCTGGTCCACTCACAGGTTGAACGGGCGTTTGGAAAAGGTTATGTAAATTAAACTGCGATTGATGTTCATTTCTGGAATGCCTAGAAGAGCTCTTCTTAGAGCTACGCCGGGAGCCCGCCTCTGATCGATATTCAGCTAAAACTACCTCTTTTCGTTGTTCAGCCCTCAACTGAGCGTCTTTGAGTGCGAACTCAGCAGCTCTCGCTTCGGATTTCGTGGCGGCCTCTGCAGCTCTCGCGGCAGCCTCAGCTCGTATGGCCTCAGCTCTCGCTTCGGCCTCAGCTTGTATCTGGAGCTCCTCTCGTTTTAACTGTAGGTTAATTTGTGTAATTATCCGTGACGAGCTCTCAGACATCCTAGTGCTTACGTTTGAGGCGCTATCCTCAGGATGTATGTCAGCATCCAACCTATCTGAGAACTCACTTTCTTTTTGTTCGAAGTTATGTTTTAAAGAGTTAAATTCGGGATCTACCCTATCACGAAGTTCTGCCAAGATTGCAGAGTTAAAGATTTTAGTCAAAAGAGCATGGAAATGCAGCAATTCCTCTTCTAAAATAGATAATTTAGATCGAAAAATTAACAGTTCCTGCTTATCACTCAAAGAACCTAGGGCTACAGAAAGTTCTCCAATTTGAGTCAAAATATCCCGTCTAAGATGCCGGGCCTCTCGAACTGACTTAGCCTCATCGTTAATGGGTCCCTCCCCAGAATGGCCTGCCCGACCGCAAAGAACATCATCAGGCTTAAACTCAGTCGAGTCGACGGCGGTCGAGTCAATGTCATCACCGAGTGTAGACATATTAAATGTTGGGGCTAAATTAACCATTAAAAAAAATGAAGTTACACAAACACACAAAATTATTAGGCTACAGTAGTTATAAAAAACTTAACTGCAAAGACCGTAAAAATACAAAAAAGAATTTAAATGCACGATACCGTAGCTGTACGGGTATGAAGTCCTAAAGTCCACAAAACTTGCTTGGATTCTTCCACTTGAATCTACAAGCACAGATGGATTGTCTTTTAATCTTCTTTCTTGCCAATGAATGTCAAAGTTATTTTTCTTCTTTACCAAACTGAGAAGAATTGTCTTTACTTTTCTTTGCTTCTGTAAGAGTGTAGACTACCAACCAACAAATCTTCTTTTATTATTTCTTGTACTTCTAAGTAGTTCTTCTGCACTAGCTGACAACAAACACGTCGTTTATTTTTATGCCTTCAAGTGCTTCTTGGCCTACCAGCTAACAAAAATCTTCTTTTATTTTTATTTTTTGCTTTAATTTCTTCTTGACCTACCAACTGACAAGAACTCGTCTTTTATTTTTTTTACTTCTAAGTGCTTCTGTGCCAAACACTAGACAGAGAATCGTCTTTTATCTTTTGCTTCTAAGTGCTTCTGTGCAAAACACTAGACAGAGAATCGTCTTTTATTTTTTGAATTGTAACATAAAGTTCCCGGATCCGTTCGTCTGTACGTAATGACCGAAAAATAAACACACCTTCGAAACGTCTATTCAAAGTGTATTCCAGTAAAATTAGCCCGCGGCTATCGAAATGACTGGTGCAACGCCGTACACCTCTAAAACTGTCACTACGATACAGATTACTTGGATAAAAGACGGAGAATTTGTCCAGCTAGCAAGCACCAAATAAACCAGTTAAATGTGCGACCGACTTCCAACAAACAACTTCGAGAATGAATCAGAAAAATTTGTGATAACTCAAAGGCACGAGAGCAGTTCGTGACGCAATATTTCATGTCCAAACAGGTCTCAAACTGAAACAGGTTTAAACCGGTCTGACACGAGTCTTACGGACGATGGTGCAATTTTGGCTTATGTTTTAGGAATTTCCATGACGTAATATTCAGTAGACCCGAACGGTTTCTACATGACGTTTGACCAGGCGAACAACCGTCTGGAACACCACTTTAACAAGTCGAAATTGTGACAAAAACACAAATATTGATTGAACATGTCACGCATGATTGCGTACCTCTTCGACCAGTGGGTAATGTTAAAGTGCCTACCGAATTGTAGCCTACATACATCGGTATGTCTACGCGGCATTTGGCCACAAGAGTGAAGGAGCACTTAGATTTAACTAAATTGCATGAACAAGCAAAGTTCCATTAAAGATCACATGTTCAAATAACAAACCATCCTTGGAGTCGTTTAGAATTATGTTTAAATGTTTGTCTTATCTATGTCTTATCTACTCAA
Organism: Aplidium turbinatum; assembly: GCF_918807975.1. Lineage (NCBI taxonomy): Eukaryota > Metazoa > Chordata > Ascidiacea > Aplousobranchia > Polyclinidae > Aplidium > Aplidium turbinatum. Next base: position 1,002,754 of record NC_137488.1, read on the forward strand.
CGCCTTTTCTTGATGCGTCATATGATGCGTCTTTGCCTTGCGTAATTTAAACGCCATGTGGTGTGCCTTTCTCCTATATGCTCTGCCGCTTCATTTTGCATTTCGTTTTTCAATTCAGTGTTTAGATCAGTTATTCATTTTCATTGTAGCCTAGATAAGATAAGCAGTTATTTTTTTGTTACTTGATAAGAGTTAACGTGTGTATGGCCGAAAACGTTTGTACCGGTAGCTTATAGTTTATGTTCAATTTTAATGGATTATGTTTGGTCACAGCGGTAAACCATAATCTCTTCGTGGGAAACTTGTAACGTAAGATTCCCGGATCCGTTCGTCTGTATGTAATGACCGAAAAAGAAACACTCTTTTGAAACGTCTATTCAAAAAGTGTATTCCTGTAAAATTAGCCTGTAAAATTGGCTGTCGAAAATGGGGTGCAACGCGATACACCACTAAAAACCTGTCACTACAATCCAAACTATCCTTAGATAAAAATGGATATTTCGTCCAGCTGGCAAGCACCAACCAAACAGTTAAATTTGCGACCAACTTTCAAGCAACAACCTTACGAATCAACAATTTTAAAAATGAAAGAATAGATTTGCGATATCTCAAACTCACGTAAACAGTAACTGTGACGCAATAATGAAAGACATTGTCACGCAATTCAAACAGGTGTTCAAGGTGGTGATGCAACGTTTCATCAGGTCTTACGAACGATGGTGCAATATTTGGACATTTTCTAGCAATTTCCATGACGTAAGATGCCAGCTAAGATTCATTAGACCTGAACGGTTTTATATGACGTTTGATTTGGTGAAAATTGTCCGTAACATAGCGGCCCCTAGTTATGACAGTCTAACATGGCATAACTAAAAAAGAATTTAAGGACAATTTTGAGCCAATGAATAAAAACACACGATATATACACAAATTGTGCGAATCACTCACGTTTAAGTTAATATGCAAATATAAAGGGCATGCAAAGAATAAACAACAATACGAATAATATACGATGATACATGAAATTGGTACCATAGGTACACGCTAAAATGACGCTATATACAATGGTTGCGATAATAACCGACTGTTCTGGGATCAGACAAGTGTCGGCCAACGCAGACAAAACCAGGCTCAAATCCTAACACTTAGGCGTTCTTTACGGGGGCGAGGCACGAAATATCCCTCAACACGTAGTCTACTTTCACTTTCCCCGTACTCTCATCACAGCTGCAGACGGCAACTTTAGCTCTACGAACCACAAGCTTCCCTTTCCTAATTTGTGGAACTACCTCATGCACCCTCCCAAGTTGATACTTCCCACGTTTACCAATGTCTTGGAGAGAACCTACCACTACAAGTTGACCAGGCTCCAAATTCTCGGCCATTTTTAGCCGTTTTTTCCGGCCCTGAAGACCTGGCAAGTAAAAATCTATCCATTTACTCCAAAACTGCTGAGAAAGTGACAAATTAAACCGATAATCCCTTCTTAGTTGGTCACGATCATGTGGTTTCCTAACAGCACAGTATGGGTCTAAGTAGGCTATTGGGTCAAAAGTGAGGCAGGGGTGATAACAGTAAAATCCCTAGGGTCGTCACTCAAAGGTACCAAAGGGCGTTCGTTCACAATCCGAACGGCACTGCCTGTGTACGTAAGCAGTTCAATAAAATTGGGCTTACGTATTGAAGAGTCCAAAATGTGAAAAAAGTACTTGGTCATATCGGCCACGAAACCAAATTTACTCAGCCGAAATCTAGCCAAGACATCTACCAGAGGGTTTAACAAATCAGGACCCGAAAACATTACATCATTAACACAAGTTCCTCGAAATTCAGACTTGCCATCGTAAGCAATACGCTTTTTAATTGAGACATCACAAAGTATGGTAAATACCATTCAAATCCCTTGACATTTTCTGCTTCACCAGCACGCTCAATATAGCCATTAGATTTAAGATCCTTCATGGTGTCAGTAAGGAAATCACAAAGTTCAGGTTGTTTTAAAGCTTTCTTCCTCAAAGCAGCAGCTCTCTCTGACGCCAACACAAAATTGTTAGGTAAATCAATATCTTCCTTCAACGATACAGGTATCTCAAATCGACCATCTTTCAACTCAATATTCGGTTCAACAAGTTCTCTAGCCAAAATGTCATTGCGAGGCAATTCACAGATTTCATTTTGCAACGTCAAATCCTGAATCACTTTATTCAGGTCTGCTATTTCCATATCACGAGACTTAATTTTACGCTGAAAGCCAGAGATGACATCCTACTCTAAAGACGTCTGCACTCTGCACACATTAGCAACGCTTTCATCTAAGGGTGACTTACCACCACAAGCCAACCATCCGAAAGGAGTGAGTAAAGCATGCGGTTCACTATGATTTTCACCAACACGCTCTTCTTTAGCCCACATCAAATAAGCGTTGTCGTTGCCAATCAGTACATCTACAGTACTACAATCATTCAAATGAAACACATTGACGTCATGAAAATGAAGGAAACCACTTAAATCCTGCTTATGTGGTAAAGTTTTAACATCGTCAGCCCAAGCTGGGTTAACCACCGAAGTTATATCACAAAACATTTCATTCATCTCTAACGACTGAATGTTGGGTTTAACAAGGTCAGCACAAGTAGGTTTCTAACCAGCCAGAGTATCCGTTTTAAACGACGCTTTGTCATACGGTTTAACGCCAAGTTCGCAGACCAAATCACTCGAGACAAAAGTCAACTGCGAACCAAGATCATGCTGACAATACACCAACTACGATTTGCCAGTCATTGGATTCAAAACACGAGCAGCAGTAACGCGGTTAAAAGCTGCTTTAACATTTCCAATCTTAACATTACGCACAGGAACTCTGGCACCAGCATCATCTTTGCCAATCGAATCCAGAGAATCACGTGACGCCACATAAAAATCATGCAGAAGAAAATAGTGTTTCCTATCGTTGTTAGGGCCACACTTACGACAGTTGTTTGCATGAACGGAATCCCTAACCATATACTGGCGTAAACAATTCAAGCATTTGCCAGCTTTTACAATGACATCTCTCCGATCTTTAGGTGTCAAGCGCAAAAATTCTTTACAATTAGACAAAAAATAATATTCAACTTGACCACGTGACGAACAATAAAAACATGCCGGTATGTCACTACGTCTGGTCACACCACCGCGCAGTGCGCTAACAGCAGTCGAGTAGGCTACTGCGAAGTCCCTGAAATCACATTATCATGGGGTTTTACCGACGTCTGCCTAACCGGACATGAAGGCAATTTTCCTTTGCCAAACTTTTTAAAATGCTGCGACTCACCAGAATCGCCCATTAGCATAATGCTAAAATCAGTCGACTTGCGCGTTTCCTCCCGTACAACAAATTCAAACAAACTCTGAAAAGTAGGCTCATCAGTAGGCTACCACCATACTGATCACCTAAAAAGTCAAGATAACGCTGCTTAGCGTCAAACGGGAGTCGCTTAGCCAAATCCAGGGATACCTAAACTATTCAGGGATGCGAAACTACAAATACGAGGCGCCAACTGAAGGTACGACGTTGTCGCGATAAAAGCCATTGCTTTTCTAAGCTATTTTCAAAGCTTTACAAAGCCTGCAGTTACCATATAAGCACAATGATCATTATAACGTTTTGCAATATACAAGTGATTGACATCTTCTCTGTTTTTATTTCCAACGTTTCGCATGAGTAAACGACTTGTATCTTCAGTTACGTTGTTAAAAAAACAATTGCAAAATCAAGAAATATGTAAAGTTCTACGATAAAATAACGCCAGCACGCACATTAAATACAACGCATATCGACCAAATAAATTAGTTATTTCCAACGTTGTGCAAATGTAAACGACTTCTATCTTTTCAATTACTTTGTCAAAATTAATTGCAAACAACAAAGAATAAGTAGGAGCTTTGTAATGTTACACAGACTTCGACAACTACAACATGACTCCGACACTAAGTCGATTGAACTTATAATTGTAATAACGTAATAAATGTAAGAATATAAGAAACTGGCGCAACACTGTCAAGGAAGCCTATTTATAGGCGACCAATTATGACGTCATGAAAAGCGCAAAAAGCAAAATGCGAGACACTGGCAAGGGCGAATTCCCACACAAAATTAAGAGTGCAACGGTGCGGTTCCAATACATTACAACTAGTAGCGGTAAAATAACCATAGACATAACAGGGGGGCTAAAGGGTCTGTGGCTTTCCTAAATTTGTACTTAATTTAAGTCATGCAGCTTTTGTACCACTGCCACTGGTAAGTTTTCTTACTTTCCTGGCCGTTTTCTCTGGTTCCTCACGTCCAGGTGCATTAAAACGTTTTTTATTTTTAGCAAAACAATGAAACAGCGAATGAGTTCGAAATTTGAGTGGCCTGCAGAACACATATGGATTAAGTCAGAGGTTCCCAATCTTTTTGCTGTTTGTACCCCTTTGTCAGGTCAGAGCATTCTTCGCACCCTCAAAAAAATTCTGATTGAGTTTTTCAGGTATGTATTGCTAAATTAAATTGCTTTTATAGCTCAACTAAACGTTAAACCGATATTTCACATAAACATGCAAAAATTACCAAAAGAAATTAAATGTCATTTATTTCGTTTGTCACTTCTTAATGAGATATTTGTTGCTGCTTTAATGACAAAATTCGCTCAAGCGATGGTTCGATTTTACTCAAGGCAACACGTAGATCATCTTGCAGTTGCAGACGATTTCTGTACTTATTTTTCATACACATCATGGTCGAAAAGCCACTTTCACAGTAATAAGTTGTAGAGAATTAACACTGTCATGGCTTCCATAGCAAGACTTGGGAAGGATTTATAGCAGCACACCAAAAATCTTCTCACTTTGATTTGTCAAATTGCAGTTTCAATTTTTGGCAGCTATTTATTTTGATGATGTTCTCCTGCAAATTATCCTCATCGGACATTTTTTTAAATCAAAGAGAAATTAATTTATAATCCAATGCTGGAAATAATTCATTTCACCAGTAAAAAAGTAACCATCGAAAGAATCAACCAGCATCTTTAAATGGGAAATAATTTCATTTTTGACATTTTGCAGAAAAGAGTTATGAGCAATTTGATCAAGACAAGGAAAATTAGCAAGGTTTCCATTTTCAGTTTGAGCAGCAACAAGTAAAAAACACATTGTTATGAGACAATGAGGCTACTTAGCCAACTAAATAACAACAATTATTTGTAGATAATTGTTTTTTTCAAAGCAAAGACCATAATGCCATAATATCATTTACAATTCCAAAACATAACTGTACAGTGAAATCTGTTTGAAAAGCTGAAGGCCCAAGGATCTTCGTACCCCCTGATGTTTAATCTCGTACCCCCAAGGAGTACGAGTACCCCCGGTTGAGAACCCCTGGATTAAGTGATGCTTTCTTTAGTGCAAATGCTATTTTCAGAGGTTTATGCTCTTCAAAAGTGTACAAGCGCTTTACATGTGCAAATCCAGCTGTGCATTGCTCTCCCAAATATGTTCAGCACCAGAAATATGAGGAATGTGGAATCACTTATTCACAAAATTGTTAAAAATATTTTTAAAGTTGTGGGTGAAGTCAAACAAGAGAAATAAACGCTCTCCATTCCTTGCAGGGTGTGCAACGCTGTTTGAGAGCTTATTGCTTCCACATAAATCCATAAACAACCTCCTGAAAATGCATAACCAATTAGAAATCACACATAAATTTTAGCATGTAATATTAAACCAGTTTCATTAAATAGACAAGATATTTTAAAAAACGTGACATTATTTCTTTCAATCAAGGTTGTTTTAGTTTTGCCAGCCAAAAAAAAAAAAAAAACTGGCAAAAAACACTTTGCACTTAAGTTGTAACTTTTCTCCACAATGGAATTTTAGAAGACCTACAGCAATTGTTTGTATAAAAATTATTACATTTTAACCATTTGCAGTCCAATTTTTTTGCAAAAACTTTCAGATATCATAAACCAGTTGGACTTTGAATGAATGTGAAAACAATAGCCTAATGCTTTAGCATGTTATTATAAAATGATAATCAAGGTGGAACGACAATTCTGAACAGCATTTCTTCTATTTTCACATTTTTAAAAATTCTGTTTTATGGACGGGTTGTGAAAAACAATATTGAAATAGGATTAAAATATAATACGTGACAGGGTGTTTAAAAAAATTTGACACCATTTACCTTTGAAATGTATTGAAATCATTGTTGTAAAAAAACCATAAACATAGGACTTTTCACAACCTTGATTTAAATACATTTTAAAGGTTAATGGTGTTAAATCTTTGAAACACCCTGTAATCCTATTAAATTTTTTATAGATAGTTGTCATCAAGCATATTATAAGCTTACCTATTGCACACATGATTGTCAACAGGTATAGCAACAACAAAAAAATTTCATCTAGAGATTGCATCACTTTGTTAAAGAAGGTTCGAAGCAGTTGTGTACTTATCTTTTCAATTGGCACCAGGCACACAACATCTTTATATTTTTTGCATACTGATTGCACCATAAATGTCAACACAGTTTTCGCTCGTTGGCCTTCCTCTGTTAATCCAATGAAAGCGCCATTGTAATATTCAACCCTCTGTGCAGTGTATACCTCATCAATAAGCAAGGTTACCATTTTTTCTTCAGATAAGTCGACAGTTCGTTGCTTCAAGTATTGCAAATCTATAGATTTAGTTTCTAGATTACAATCACTTGAAACTTGCTGGAGTATTCTCACTGATGGCAGTATAAAAAACTCACTAAGTTTTTTGTAAATTGAGTTGCTAGTGAGCTGCCACAGAAACGACATGGTTAGCAACCTGGACCTGGGTGAATACCGTCGGCTATTTTTATTGATGTACAACAACTGAAGTTGCTCGGACACAAATTGAATTAGGGGTAAATCTTCATCTTCGCTTTCGTTTTCTTCCAGGTTTGCCTTGCATTGTCAAGCGCTGCAACAGCCGACTTGGCAAAAGTCTTACTATTGTTACCACTTGGTGATTCTAGAAGGTTTTTGCAGAATGACAGAATATTGCAAAGCTCTGATACTTTGCTTCTGCTTTGCTTAATGAATCAGAGCTCATCAGATGCTGAAATGTTTCTTGTGGGCTGTGGCACAGAAATAGAACATACAAATGCATGCACCTTGCACATCTAAACTTTCCCCTACCACCAAAGATGCCATTAACTTAGGAGAAATGTGGCTGCCATTGTTATATGTTATAAAGTGGAATTCCAAAGAAGATTCTTTTAACAATTTGATATATCCAGATAAAATAACCACTTCATTGAGTTTATCTTTTAAATAACCCAAATCACAACAAAAGTCTTGCAACAGAAATTCTTCATTTTGATCCTGAAGTTTAGCTTTGTCTTTTTTCAGTCTTTCTGTGGCAGTTGCAGCAGAAGTTGAGTGCTTAACTGGAGATTTTGTCAAATAGTGAGACAGGTCAGCAAAAATGCGAGGCACTGCTGGATGGCTTCAACCGTGGCTAATCAAGTTTCACAGACTTTCTGCGTTGTTGGCGATCTAAGTGGCTATCGGTTAATGTTGTTTCAAAATCATCTCCATAGAAATGCTTACCACAAATTCTTGTGTATGGTGTCACAGTTAAATTTTCCCTGGATATTGCTCTAATCCAAGCCTTAAACATTTCAGTATCTGCTGGAAATCGAAACATTGAAACTTTTTCCCAGTTCTTTTAAACGCACGATTACCAACTTTGCACCCTGGAGCACAACGATAGTATATCCCATATTGTTATTGCATAAAAAATCTTATATGCTGGATCAGAATTTCACCTTGAACTGTAATATTGTACAAATAAAAAAAATTACTGTTTTAGGGAGTTACAGTTCAGTTAGGGTACAATAGGGTAAGCAAAATTGTATGTTTTGGTTAATAAATAACATTAATAGTTTCTATTCTGCAGCATACGAAATAAATATGTTTTGCAAAGGATGCAACCTATTTCGTCCCCTTAACAATTCGTACTCCGATTTCGTCCCCTGAAATCGGGGTACGAAATAGTTTGCACCCTTTTTCAAAGCTTTATATTTGATTAGACTATAGTATATAGCCTACACAGTAGGGTGGCTCGTTTTTGAACTTTTTTTTTAAATTCTTTCGGGGTAGTGGGGAAATGGTGCCAATGAGTGAAAAAACGCTCATGACAAAATTTGAGATTTGTAAAAAATTGTCTTCAGCCTCCTCATGGGGCCCAAAAATCGAAAAATGGGGTCAAAAACGCAATTTTTTTTTTAAATTTTTAGTTTGGGTAGATACAATACTGTTTAGATATATCTAATTGGCGTCATTTAAAAAATTGGCGTTATTTGAACTATTCCTTCAGCTTCCTCACAGCTTCTGAAAATTTCCATTTTGCTGAAAATTTCGCATTTTTGTGGGTGGTTACATGATACATAATTGCGTTAGACATTTTGCCAGCTATAAAACGTCATTGTATTTCTCTTTATAGACCTGCCCTGAACTGTTGCATCATTTTTTAATGAAATTGGGTTAACTTGGTATGAAAAAGTGACGTCTTTTATTTGAATTGACGTCACTGACGAAGTTTGTAGTTATGTAACCACAAACAAAAATGCGAAATTTTCAGCAAAATGAAAATTTTCAGAAGCTGTGAGGAAGCTGAAGGAATAGTTCAAATGACGCCAATTTTTTTTCTTCGGTTAATTAGATATATCTAAACAATACTGTATCTACCCAAACTAAAAATATTTAAAAAAAAAATTGCGTTTTTGACCCCATTTTTCGATTTTTGGGCCCCATGAGGAGGCTGAAGACAATTTTTTACAAATCTCAAATTTTGTCATGAGCGTTTTCTCACTCATTGGCACCATTTCCCCACTACCGCGAGAGAATTTAAAAAAAAAGTTCAAAAACGAGCCACCCTACTACACAGTATTACATATGATTAAAATATAGTAGGCAGTCATTTTTTAATGCCAGATTAACCCCAATATTTTGTCTCTTTGCAAAATTGGACAGTTAGGCCTGACACCACTACACATCTGTTTTCATGTGCCACTTATCAGTAACCTTTGGAAAGAGTTAGGCTTTATGCATAAAAAGGTCAGTTAGGGTCAAGTAATCTACTCCTTCTTGAATAATACTGATTTTAGCTCTAACCAGTAACCACACAGTGAACACCCTTATAAACCAATTGTAACATTAAAATATATTTTTTACTCACAGGCTGCAATGTCTTGTAAATTGGCTTTACAAACTAAACTATACAGTAGCCCACAGATCAGGTTAATCACCGATAACCGTAGTCTACTGTATAATCTGTATTCTTGTGCTCACTGACTGCTGACCAGTGCTGAGTTCTGTGCAAATGTGCCATCACTGCCATGTATAAGTGTACCGTCAGTTGGCGTCAAAAATCAACACTAGGGGCGTAGTTGCGCATCCCGTACTAGTTAAGGTATCCCTGGCCAAATCTAAAACAAAACGTCCTTCCAATTTGTCACGCTGACCATAAGCTTGCGCGTAAAGCAGACACTGCGACAATTCATCTTTAAACTCTTTCAAATCACTGGAAGAGGTCGAAGTCAATTTGCTACCATAGCGATACTTTCTAATTTCTGGTTCTGCGAAAAGACCTCCACGAACCCCAAAACGCTGGGACAAGCGAGCTAACGACATTTCTATCCTGTCTTCCTCTGACAAGCCAGGAGTGTCGGAAACCAAATTAGCAATCGTTTGCGCAGCTGTTCTAACACAAGCTGCTTGTAATAAAGTCAAACGAGTTCCTTTAAAGGGCGAAGCTGCCATTAAGGCCGTAACACGATTTTTAAAGAAGATAAATGGCATATTATTACCATCGTAACCAATCAAGGCCGCCTTATCAAAAAACGTCCTACTATTTTGGTATTCAAAAAAGCAATCTTGCTGTTGATAACTCGATTTAGCGGGAGAAGACAAGCTATATCCCTTAAGGGGGTGAGGGGGCTCAGTCACATGCACAGCCCGATCACGATCCTCATAAACGTTAAAATCAGGAGACGCGTTACGCCTCTCACAATCACGCAAATTACGTGTAGCTGGGCGATCAAAAACTAGCGGCGCAGAAAACTGTGAAGGGGGCAAAGCATTACTACTAATGGCGGCCCCGTGACCTGCACGCTCTGGGGGAGGAGTTCGGCTATAATTCGCAGGCCTTGGCTTTTGGCTCTACAGCCCTCGGAAGACCCTTAGCCGCGGCCCCGAGACCTCCTGAAACAGCTGGAAAACGTGTGGATTGCACTGGTCCACTCACGGACTGAAAAGGCATCTGGAAAAGGTTATGTAAATTAAACTGCGATTGATGTTCACTTCTGGAATGGCTAGAAGAGCCCTTCTTAGAACTACGCCGGGAGCCCAACTCTGAACGATATTCAGCTAAAACTACCTCTTTACGTTGTTCAGCCCTCAACTGAGCGTCTTTGAGTGCGAACTCAGCAGCTTTCGCTTCGGCTCTCGCGGCGGCCTCAGCAGCTCTCGCTTCGGCCTCAGCTCTCGCGGCAGTCTCAGCTCTTATGGCCTCAGCTCTCGCCATGGCCTCAGCAGCTCTTGCTTCGGCCTCAGCTCTCACGGCAGCCTCAGCTCTTATGGCCTCAGCTCTCGCCATAGCCTCAGCAGGTCTTGCTTCGGCCTCAGCTCTCACGGCAGCCTCACCTCTTATGGCCTCAGCTCTCGCCATGGCCTTAGCATCTCTTGCTTCGGCCTCAGCTCTCACGGCAGCCCACCTCTTATGGCCTCAGTTCTCGCCATGGCCTCAGCAGGTCTTGCTTCGGCCTCAGCTTGTATCTGGAGCTCCTCTCGTCTTAGCTGTAGGTTAATTTGTGCCACTATCCGAGACGAACTTGTATCCTAGTGCTTACATTTGAGGCGCTATCCTCAGGATGTATGTCAGTATCCAACATATCTGAGAACTCACTTACTTTTTGTTCGAAGTTATTTTTCAACGAGTTAAATTCGGGGTCTACCCTATCACGAAGTTCTGCCAGAATTGCAGAGTTAAAATTTTTACTCAAAAGTGCATGGAAATGCCGTAAATCCACTTCTAAAGTAGATAACTTAGATCTAAAAGTTAACAATTCCTGCTTATCACTCAAAGAACCTAGGGCTACAGAAAGTTCCCCAATTTGAGTCAAAATATCCCTTCTAAGATGCCGGGCCTCTCGAACTGACTTAGCCTCATCGTTACTGGGTCCCTCCCCAGAATGGCCTGCCCGACCGCAAAGAACATCATTAGGCTTAAACTCAGTCGAGTCGACGGCGGTCGAGTCAATGTCGCCACCGAGTGTAGACATATTAAATGTTGGGGCTAAATTTAACAATTAAAAAAATTAAGTTACACAAACACACAAAAATAGTACAGTAGTTATAAAAAAAACTTAACTGCAAAGACCGTAAAAAATGTAAAAAAGAATTTAAATGCACAATACCGTAGTTGTACGGGTATATGAAGTCCTAAAGTTCCACAAAACTTGCTTGGATTCGTTCACTTGAATCTTCAAGCACAGATGGATTGTCTTCAATCTTCTTTCTTGCCAATAAATGTCAATGTTGTTTTTTTCTTCAGAACCAACAAAGAAACGCCTTTAATTTTTAGCTTGAAGTTCTTCAGTACCAACTGAGAAGTAGTCTAATGTCTTTAATTTTCTTTTGCTTCTGTAGACTACCAACCAACAAGATCTTCTTTTATTATTTCTTTGCTTCTGTAGCCTACCAACCAACAACTTCGTCTTTATTACTTGTGGTCACAGCGGTAAACCATAATCTCTTAGTGGGAAACTTGTAACGTAAGATTCCGGGATTCGTTCGTCTGTATGTAATGACCGAAAAAGAAACACTCTTTTGAAACGTCTATTCAAAAAGTGTATTCCTGTAAAATTAGCCTGTAAAATTGGCTGTCGAAAATGGGGTGCAACGTGATACACCACTAAAAACCTGTCACTACAATCCAAACTACTTAGATAAAAATTGATATTTCGTCCAGCTGGCAAGCACCAAGCAAACAGTTAAATTTGCGACCAACTTTCAAGCAACAACCTTACGAATCAACAATTTTAAAAATGAGAGAATAGATTTGCGATATCTCAAACTCACGCAAACAGTAACTGTGACGCAATAATGAAAGACATTGTCACGCAATTCAAACAGGTGTTCAAGGTGGCAATGCAACGTTTCATCAGGTCTTACGAACGATGGTGCAATATTTGGACATTTTCTAGCAATTTCCATGACGTAAGATGCCAGCTAAGATTCAGTAGACCTGAACGGTTTTATATGACGTTTGATTTGGTGAAAATTGTCCGTAACAATGTTAAATGCCGTGTGATTGCTTGGTTGTATATGTCTGTGGTTGAAGAAAGTGACCTCTTTACCAAAATTGTATTGTATTAGATATTGACAACAACAGTAGCTATAAATAGAAAGTAACGTTAAAAATTTTGGAAACAAAACTTACTGTGGTGAGCTTGTACAAAACACAACATAAAAATTAGAAACATTGTGGGGTGTACACAATATTCTGGTTTTCGAAAAATTTATCTAATGAAGCTTTAAACGAATTTACACTTGGCGAAGCAACCACATGCTCAGGGAGACTGTTCCACTCATTTAATAATACTCAAGTAATAAAGTTACCAAATTTTCTGGTCTTGGGCCTTGGCTTTTCCAGCTTAAGGCTGTGTCCTCTTGTAGCAATGTTTTTCAGGTCCAGTGTGAATAGATTGTTGACATTGACATCATTCAAGCCATGCATGTATTTAAATGTTTCGATGAGGTCACCTCGGAGTTTTCTGTGTTCTATAGTGGGCAGACCAAGTTTTTTCAGTCTTTCTGGATAGGTTAGTTCTCGAAATCCAAACACAAGTTTTGTGGCTCTTCGTTAAACTGCTTCTGAACTGCGTGTTGTGCAGATCATGTGATCTGTCCCTCGCCAATTTGTGTAGGCTATCCTGCATTGAATTCGTGTGTAAGTTGTTGATGGTGCTGTTGAGAGGTGTCGTTTGTACAGCTTTAAAATGTAAAATTTTCAAATTCATTCATTTATTTCTCTTAGATGTAGCCTATAATTATTCCTGATGAGGACACTATGTGGTGTCGAAAACGTTGGATTTAGTAGTGTTTTCTTGTTTTTTTTGTGTGTTTAATAAAAAATGTTTAAATCCGCTAACGTTACTGAGTGTTATATAATCTGGTACAACAAGTCAAGCTCTCTACCAAGGCTCAAACATAACATCTTGTGAAGACATAATCAAATTAATCATCTGACTCCGGCTCCGCTCCTGCTCCGAAAGTATTGACTCCGGCTCCAACTCCGAAATTCATTTCAAAGAGAAATAAGCGTGAAACTACCTTTTTCAAGTAATTTTTAAAAAACACAAAAAATCTCAAAAACACTCTCAACCTATTGCTTTTGCTACCCTATGCCTTCCCGTTCCCGCACAGGAGAATAATCAACTTTTATGATTTAATTTAGGGTGCTTTTTGACAGACATTTTTGCACGAAAGGCATTAAAGCACCACTTTCGACCCCGAATTTGCGTGCAATGCACTCAATTACTTTTCCGGACCCTTTTGCTACCCTACGCCCCCCTTAGTAGAATAACAACTTTTATGCTTGAATTTAGTCGTTTAGGATGGTTTTAACCAACATTTTTGCTCGTAAAGTATAAAATCACAATTTTGGCCCCCCCCCAACAAGCCCTCAAGGGTACGCCGTAGGCTACCCTCCGTACCCCCCTCTTATAGGCCCTGCATGCAGCATGTCTAATCGTCTAGCTTATGATAAATTTTTGAGTTTTTGTTCTTTAAGTTGAGTTCTCTTTTATTTAACATCTTGGATTTTAAATGGCATTGCATGCAGACGTGTGAAGTATTTGTACCAATGAATGCAGTATGGTAGTAGTAGGCATCGTTGGAGTGACAAACAAAACACAATTTAGCCTACTTTAGTAGCCTACTGATCGGAATAGTGATTCTAGTCAAAGAAAGCTGAAGTACGGTACTGGAAGATTTCAGACATTGTCCACTCACTAGAGGTGCCAAATTACTTGCTGTTTGCTCATGCTTGGAGTGGATGTGATACAACTTCTGCAATATATCAACAAGGTAAGCCTACCAATATAATTAATCAGCTGTGGTTGCAGTACATTTTAATCTTGCTTTCAGTATTTTCTGGATTTTCCCCACTCTTCATTCCTGAACTGTTTTGTTTGTTTTTTATATATTTATCCTGTATTGCGGGAAAGCGGACTTGAGCGCTATGCATCGGTGTACGCCTTCCGACGTACACCTGACCCACGCTGCAGCCGACGGCAATGTCTGTTTCCGGTTGTCTACTCTGCTTATGACTTAAATTTGGTACCACCCATTACTCGAAATCGATTACTTGGTAGAGGCAATTGTCGTAAAGTTTCTTGCCCAGAGAAACAACAGCAAGTGCGGGTGGCTGGAGTCGAACATGCAGGCTCTCGACTGCGAGCCCAGCGCGCTAACCACCCGGCCACTGCTGCTTACCATGCTTGTCTGAAAGTAGGCTACATTTTTACCATTTTCTGATCAGCTTTAAAAAGATATGCAAGAATTCAGATGGCAGTCATTACCAAATCCACTAAATATTATTCTAATATTGTAACTGCTCTAGGCTGCTGCTGAGCTGAGTCGGAGTCTGCCTCGCTTTCTGACCTAAAGTCTTGTTCTGAAAACGTGGTCGCTGTGCGTTGTGTGGTAACCATGGTCATCATCGCTTGTCAATGGTTTCACGTACAACGACTTTGAGCACTCCACAAAGACTTTTTAGGTTAAAACATGAACTCTATTGCAGCAATTATGGGATTTATGTAGCAACAAGTTTACTTTGCCATGAACCAGTGACGATCGGTGAGGGAAAGCAAGGAAAGCAGTGCTTACCTGAGCGAAAACTATGCAAAATATAATGACTGAATTCTAGGTTTAACTTCTTATTATTTTTATCACGTCTATTTTAACTTGAAAATTACTGTATTCGTGACTAGAATTACTCGTAACGCTTGTGAGTAGTCTAAGTCCTCACCAAACCGCATGTCTTGCCTATAAATGCCAATTAACGCAAACGCTTCTGTCAGAAACAATCACTGAGGCTCCAGGTAAGCAACTATCAAACTTGCTTTCCCAGATTCAAAAATGTCAAAAAACGCCTTTGTTTTATCCAATCCTTAATCGTTTTGCTAAACGTCACCAGCTGCTTAGCCAATCAGATGTGTTATGGTTATGGTTAGTTGTGCTTTCCCAGTGACGTCAATGCGAACATTCGCTAGAGCGGATAGACTAACTCGTCAAAATGGTCTCTCGTCACGGTGCAGAGCACAGCTTCATAATGCCGAAATAATTGTTGCTGTTTTTTGATGTCTCCTCGCCATGTACTTTAGCCTACTAGCTTTCACAGTCATGCCTTTGCCCTTTTTACAGCGTTGATATAACGTTACTTTGCCAATGAACGTTCAGGTGCGGATACAATATTTAGTTCGTTAAGCTTCTATACGCAGGAGGCAAACTTATCCAGCTTTTTGTACAAATTGCTTGCGGTTGTAATGTTTAAGCCTAAGTGTTAGCTTTTGTAGTGTAGGACTAACTGAATATCTGAGAATGAACATTCATGACGAATTAAATATTTAGACAACTATTATTCCATGTCTAACACTGGATTTTGATCCTGCAACGTTAAAATTAAGATTATTCATGACTTCTAAACATTAAATGGATGAATGATCACGACATAGGCGAAACACAATTTGACAGATTTTTATGTTTGATTTGTTTTGGAAATGCTCTCAAAGCGCACCAAATTGTTTGTTTGTTTGTTTATCTTTATCCTGCATTGCGGGAAAGCGGACTTGAGCGCTATGCATCGGTGTACGCCTTCCGACATACACCTGACCCACGCTGCAGCCGACGGCAATGTCTGTTTTCCAGTTGTCTACTTTACTTATGACTTAAATTTGGTACTACCCATTACTCGAAATCGATCACTAGGTAGAGGCAATTATCGTTAAGTTTCTTGCCCAGAGAAACAACAGCAAGTGCGGGTGGCTGGAGTCGAACATGCAGGCTCTCGACTGACTCTCAACATGCAGGAAGTGTTTTTCAAAAATTGCTGCAGGCAGCATATTTCCAAGTTGCTTTCCCAACGGTTTAAGCCACCGAACGTCACTGCCATGAACAATATGTTGGACAAACTGTTAATAAATTTTCGGTTCGCTGGTCAGGCCATCGTGCAACTTGGAACACTTTCGATTTTTCTTCTAATAATGACAGGACCGCCTTATTAAAACATTTTGCTGTATTTTATGAACTAAAACTGTTTTTTGTTTTATTATCTTTATCCTGCATTGCAGGAAAGCGGACTTGAGCGCGATGCATCGGTCACCAGTGTAGGCCTTCCGACGTACACCTGACCCACGCTGCAGCCGACGGCAATGTCTGTTTCCGGTTTACTCTACTCATGACTTAAGTTTGCTTATGATAATAAAATATAAAACAATATCAAATGAAAACAATATTGTACGGTACTACATAGTTCATGGCGATCTTTATTCTCCCATGGCAGGAAGGCGCCTGCTGCATTAATACATAGGGTGGTTGCCCAGACCCACGCACGATTTGCCCATTTTTTCTTGTTCGATGGATATTTGTGTATTGCCCAAATTTGGGCTACCCGAAAGATTCCACTGGATAGTTGAGCTGTACTCCTCAGACATGGCATATCCATTAGCAGTGTGAGTCGAATTTTCGACAAAAACAATAGTGCCACGCCTTGGGCACTCAACTGACAACCATTTCCTCGAAGGCATAATTATTGAAGTAGGCTAAAGTTTTAAAAATTTCGCATTTTTGTATAATGCCCATAATATACTCTCGCCACTTGTAGCAATTAGTTTTGTCATTAAACCGGACCTGGGGTCAAAATATCCCCTTGAATCATTACATGAAGCTCCGTTCTGTCTAAACACGATCTTTTAGAACAAATGTATTGGATCTGTAATTATCAATGGGCTGGGAGTAATAGGTAAGCAATTTTAATTTGATGACGTAAGAGTGACGTCATTTAAATATAAAAATATTTTTTCAGATGTGAGTTGTCTCTTTCTTATACACGTAAGAAAAAAAGTTGAAAATGAGACCAGAAACCTGCGCAAAAGGAAAAATGCACTTTCGCCACTAGCGGCGCAAGGTGCTGCTTAAAAAACGGCCATAACTTTTTAGCCAAGGGTCTCTGGTTGGAGAAGAGTGATAATTTTAATCTAGAGGAGTTAAGCTTTCCAACGATACCTAATTTGTTAAGGTCGCAATTTATTTCAGGTCAATACGATTTATGCTCAGACTAACTCATAAACACGGCCACCAAACTTAACGGTTTAATATAGATAAATTAGTTGAACGAATCAGTTGGCTCCACATACCTAAAGCAACTGGAGGCGTGACAGTTGATGAAGCCATGTGGGGACGACTGAACCTTACAACCAATACAAAAAAATAAAAATAAAAAATACGAGCATTTAATAAACGTACGGTGCACGTACGGTGCAACTGCGCATTCTGCTGCTAGGTCCCATTGCTATAGGCCCTACTCGCGCAGTGTGTGAGCTTTTGCATTCTTAAGCTAAGTTATCCTCGTAATTGCACATGCAATTTTGGTAAAGAGGTGACTTTCTTCAACCATAAACAGATGAAACCAAGCAACCACACGGCATTTAATATAATATATTAAACTAACCATAAACTATCTACGAACGTTTTCGGCCATACATTATATATTCGATTGCCAATCATGTTTAAACAACAAACCATCCTTGAAATCTTTTAGATCTTTGCGTAAATGTTTCACCGAATTCGACACTAAAATCCACGAGGCTTTGCTAATAAAATCATGCAATCCTAGCCTCAATACGCAGTTGTTTGCTGCAGGTGCTTCTTATTTGCTTAACATTTTTTTTTTAATTCATCATATGCTGCGTGTTTGCCTTGCGGAATTAACCGCCATGTGATGTGCCTTTTTCCACTGCTTTGCCGTTTCATTCTTATGCATTTCGTTTTCAATTTAGTGTGAAGATCAGTTATTTACTTCAATGTAGATGTAAAATCAGTTATTTTTTCGTTATTTGAAAAGGGCTAACATGGGTATGGCCAAAAACGTTCGTAGATAGTTTATGTTCAGTTTAATATATTATGTTAAATGCCGTGTGGTAGCTTGGTTTCATCTGTTTATAATTGTTCCCGGCAATTGTTCACCAAATCAAACGTCACATAAAACCGTTCAGGTCTACTGAATCTTAGCGTATTACGTCATTGAATTTTTCCCAAAAAATGAGCCAAGAATGCATCATCGTTCGTAAGACTTTTATCACACCTGTTGAAACATTGCATCATCGCCTTTGAACACCTGTTGAGAATTACTTCACAATGTTTGTATCGCAGTGACAAGTTTTTAGAAGCGTACGGTGTTGCGTCCCAATTTCGACAGCTTTGAGGCTATTTTTAACAGAAATACAATTCTTGAATAGACGCTTCCAGAAGAGTGTTTCTTTCGGTAATTGCATACAGACGAACGGATCCGAGAATCTTATGTTACAATTTTCCCACGAAGAGATTATGGTTTACCGCTGTGACCAGTAATTGCACATGGTTATAAGACTGCCAATGATGTCACAGAAATGCTTGTAGCCTACTGTAGTTATATTCTTAGATATTTATTTCAATATTTATCTTTATTTTGGAAAAATGCGGCAGCGGATAAGGTGCTCGCTTTCCAATCATGCAATCCTGGTTCGACTCCCGTCTTAAGCTGGTTGCTGACAAACACCGCTCACCTCTACCCAGGGTGTAATAAATTGGGTGGGCGTAATTGCTGAAGGAAAGGCGGCCAAGAGAAAGGAACTGGCCACCCTACTCTCGTTAGTGCCGAAGGCTTAGTATGATGAGAACCTTATCTTCTCATCCCCCGATGCTTGGATCAAGTATGGGACTCAAATGTTTCAAGAGCGCTTACGATATTACGTGCATGTAGCACTCCGTCTGCTGCGGCGGCCTACGGTTGCACATACGATTACGACTAATCGGGACGCAATTAACTGATTACCAGTATTATCGACGTGACTTGAAAAGAAAAAGTCATCAACAATTTGTTTATATTTCTATGCTGTTTTAATAAAATCTACTGTATCGTTTTTTGTTATTCTTACTAGACCTGGTGCGTTGCGTTCTGAAATGGTTTTGCTCGTGGTAGGATTTCTTTCAGGGGTTTTCGTTTGCCTACCTTGCTTTAAGTGATAAGCTAACGCAGTGGTTTTTAAACTTTTTTTGGGCGCGACCCAAATCTGAGTTTTATGAATATCTCACGACCCAAGCCTCAAACATCAAAAAATGTATTTTTTTCTGATATGCACGAAATAGAAAAAGCCACAGACAACTAATTGTAATACACAGTAGGCTACTATGAAACAATGAATTATTACAAACAAATGATTGATTTATTTTAGTGTGATTGAGGAAACAGAAATTTTTCCTTCATACCTATCTTCAATGCACGGCTTTATTTTACTGAGCGTAATGCGCTGATCGTCACCAAGATCGAGGCGATTGCGAGCCTTGCTTTTAGTAATCGTCAGTGGCGAAAATCCTTGCTCGCACAGATTCGTGGTCGCAAACGGCAGCAGAGAAGTCGTTGCTTCGTTACCAATTACTGGCTTTTTTTAACCAAAGTCCCGAATTCTCCAAGTGACACTAGGGAAAAAGTTGTCGATGGAAGTGATTGTGATGCCGTTCGATAAGCTTTTCCTGTAGTCCTGCAATATCCTCTGATAACTGATAAGTCGTCTACCTTTGCCATCATTGTTTTTTTTTCGTTGTGATGGTCAGAAATAAAAACAAACTAAACTGAACTGAAAACATATTTGGACGAAAGATGTGATTTTTTAGTGTGAGGACCTTAAAATATAATACAATTTTGGTAAAGAGATGACTTTCTTCAACCATAGATAGATGAAACCAAGCAACCACACGGCATTTAACATAATATATTAAACTGAACATAAACTACGAACGTTTTCGGCCATAGCCTAGCCTACATATAAATACGATAAATAAGCTTACATACTTAAAATATAAATACGATAAACTTTTTGCATTTTTGTCTATTTATCCAATGTCTTATTTCCTCGTGATTTACTTGTTGTTTGATTTCTCAGCTTGCGTAATTTCATCACAACTTTCCTTTTTTATAAATTTGTTGTTCCAATTTTCTCCAAAGAAAAAAATGCTCACAAATGGACTCACAGCCAGGTCGGGATTTAGGGGAGGGGGGGGACAGAGGGTGCAGGTGCCCCGGGCCCCCCGACTTTTGAATTGCCCCCCTACGTAGAAAAAATGTGATTTTGTGTTATCTTTTCTTTCTTTCATCCTTTGAAGTTTCTGAAAAATGCTGTGCAGTAGTGCATTAATGCTAATGTGGACGTAAAGGTGGGTTTTCGCGCCGTAGGCGCAAAAATTTTTTTGCACGGAGGCCCCCCAATTTAAAAGTGCCCCTGGCCCCCTATCACCTAAATCCGGGCCTGCTCACAGCTCTGGTCACACTCGATCCCCACTGACTGCCATTACTTAGTCTTATGATATCTGTAAAACAATGGCGTTTAATATATTACGATGAACGTACAACAACCAGTAGCGTTGACAGCGTGTTCCAGGGGTACTTTTAGACTCGGACCCGGAATGAATTTAAAAGCCAATAACCTTTACAAGGGGCCCGCAAACTTAAAACAACTCTCACATATTCTTTAAATATAAATCAAATATAGTTATTACTATCTGAAGCCTTTACAAATCGTTTCACCTAACGGATTATCAGAAGGTCTGAAAAACATGCAAAAAGTAATGAATTGATAATTCCTGAAAAGATATTAAATATTACAACTGTAATTTAATCTGCAAAAAAACCCTTTAAACCTGTAATTCCTGAAAAGATATTAAATATTATAACCGTAATCCAATCTGTGGAAAAAACCTCAGAATTACTGAGGGCTACCTCCATCCATTACCACAAAGCTTCAATTAATTTGTCCAACTGGAAACCAAGCAACTTGATGGCAACATCTATGACATCACAAAGAAGCAAAATGCATTTGTGATGATCAATGCAACCTGTAGTGATCTGAACAAAATAAATGAAAATTGTTTTTTTTAAAAACCTGTAAAAATTAAATGAGATTTATAACCTGTAAAAATCAAATGAAATTTAATTTTTTCAAATTATAACCTGTGAAAATCACAAGGAATTGTGATGATGTAACCTGTAGTAACCTGAACAAAATAAATGAAAATTGTTTTTTTTAAAAAACCTGTAAAAATTAAATGAGATTTATAACCTGTAAAAATCAAAAGAAATTTAATGTTTGAAAATCACAAGAAATTGTGACGATGTAACCTGTAGTAACCTGAACAAATGAAATGAAATCTGTTTTTAAAACCTGTAAAAATTAAATAAGATTTATTACCTGTAAAAATCAAATGAAAATTTTTATAAAAAAACCTGTGAAAAAACCTAAAAAAAAAACCTGTAAATGACCAGTAAAAAACTGTAAAAAACCTGTAAAAAACTGTAAAAAAACTGTAAAAAACTGTAAAAAAAACTGTAAAAAACTGTAAAAAACCTGTGAAAAAACCTATAAAAAAACCTATAGAATTTTTTTATAAAAAGCAAATGAAATTTAATTTTTCAAAATTATAACCTGTGAAAATCACAAGGAATTGTGATGATGTAACCTGTAGTAACCTGAACAAAATAAATGAAAATTGTTTTTTTTAAAAAAACCTGTAAAAATTAAATGAGATTTAAAACCTGTAAAAATCAAATAAAATTTAGATAATATGAAACCAAGGAACTTTCAGAAATAATTGATTAAACTACCATTCAACGTTTTATAGGCAGAGAAAACTTTTTCTCGAACCCTAGAAAATTTCATGATCAGATCACCGCTTCAATGCGTGATGAAAATCTACAGATAAATATGCATCAGGCATTGCAGAGTGCAAAAAACAGTGTTGCAGAACGCGTTTTCGAATATTAAATTCTCATCAGTGCAACTACGTTTATGAACGCAATAACAACGGTTAAATTTAAACTCAATACAATACATTACATCATTACAATACATTAATGAAATTTAATTTTTGAAAATCACAAGGAATTGTGATGATGTAACTTGTAGTAATCTGAACAAATGAAATGAAATCTGTTTTTAAAACCTGTAAAAACTAAATGAGATTTATTACCTGTAAAAATCAAATGAAAATTTTTATAAAAAAAACCTGTGAAAATCAAAAGGAATTTATTTTATTTTGAAGTAGTTGAGATTAAATTTGTTTCTATGACGACATTTACCCACCAGTTCGGAACGCTTGTTCAAAAGGTGGCCACTATCAGCCTTCAGAGTGGCCAGCTTGGCTCAATACCAATCTGCACACTTTTGTGCACGGTGTGCCGCAATAACATCAATAACTGCTGTGATGTTATTCAAGTTATCTCTTTCTGTTCTTTTGTTTCAAGCTGTTTTTTTAGCAAGGCTAACCAAGTCGATGGCGTACATACTGAGGAAGGGGTCACTAATTTAATTAAGTACAGTCAAGTACAGCATTCAATATGTTTTGAATAGCACTGTCAAAGACTCAAAGCTAATAACAATATTGTTATAAACGAAGCTGATACTAAATCCATTGCAGCAGCAGAAGGGTTATGTTTACATGTAGAACCAAGAAGCGTTTCAGCTTCAACAAACACTAGAAATCATCGATGCTAAGGCATCGCAATGTTAGAATAAAATTTCTTCGAATAGCCTACTTAAACCGTAGGTTAGTGTGTACGTACAATCGTACATTAAACAACTTTTGTTTTACACATGTAAACAACGTTACTTTTGAGTCATTTTAGAAGGGGTGCGAAAACTAGTTGATGATTTCAAAGTGGTGCCAACAAGGAAAAACATTAAGAACCACTACTCAATGTTCATGAATTGTATGTTGTTGAAATGCACGCTTATTGTGTAGCATGTACAATGTACATGCACGTCAAACCAATTCGGTTTTGTCACCTTTTCCTTTTGTTGGTTTTGTTGCTGCATATTATTTCTACAGTAGGCCTACTGTTTATTCGCGTTTCGACAAAGAAAAATAAATTGAATTGAAAGAGCAGAAGGCTGAACATAAACACATTAAGCCTATTTTTAAGTTTTAACTTAGTAAATTATTGCGTCACAGAAGACTTACTTCACTGTCTTGTGTGTCTTTTTGTTTTGATCATCTCGTGATTTAAAGGTGGTCGTTCATTCTGCAAATGCTGTTGCCATCACAGCATTTGTCAGCATTGTACAGATATGAAACTGATTAATGTTGCAACGCCATCTGTACGTAAATGTATCCTCACATAAATTCATTCTTGTCTACTAACGGACTTCTGACATTGACCGCAACAATCTGTTCATTGAACTCGATTGGATGGAGGAAGAAAGAAAGCCATCCATTGAGTAAGTAGGGTTACCATATTTGATGATGCACGATTCCTGACAAATTTGTCTGTCGCGCTGACCAATTTACGAGTGTTAAACACGTTTATTATGTTACTTAAACAGGATACTTCCAAAGCATATTGCTGCCATCGGTTTTTGTGAAAGGAGGAAAAATAAGAAACGCGTTTTACTACACCAAATGCCAGGTTTTAGCTAAACAATAACATTTATGAAAAGGAAAAGTGGCACAGAATTGTTTTGTAACACGCTCTAAGGAAATTACGCAGTTTATACACAATACCGTAGCCTACTCTCTCTCTCTTTGCGTATATTTCTCCGAAGATCTAATGTTTTTAACGAGCTTATCTTTAACTTCAAAAATACACAGAAATCCCCACCTTTAAAGTTGCATTGAAGCGTTAAGATTTCTTTCATCGTCTCAAGGCCATTTTTTTTTTCTTTCTTTTGTCCACTTACTCTGTATCAGTAAAAAAAAAAACGCTCAACATTTGAGTGTTGAAGTGCCATGCCACAGCAAAGAAAAACTGGGCATGGAAGCGTATTAATTGTGTGTCTGACCATAGCCGTACGAGTTGCCCGAATCTGCATGCTTTTATAGAAATTGCCCAAATATAATGTAGGCTATGCGGTGCATGATAACAGTAAAAAACTAACATAACAAGATCACCAGCTAGATAGAATTTCTTACCTAAGTAATCAAGATAGAACAACTGATATCATCTTTGAAGATATCTTGCTTGTGCATTGCTTTATGCTTCTACACTTTGGCATGGTAGGTAGACAGTAGGGAGGGCCGTCGGAGTCAGATGGCTTAGCAACTCGAGTTTCTTAGGAGGTTTGTCGAGTAAATGGCGAAATCGAAAACCATTTTTTAATTGAACGCCAAGAAGACCGTGCACAACACGGACCTAATCGGTAAATCACCCCATTCCAGGGATATTGCCAGAGTTGCCATACCGTTCTTATTTCTAAGATTTGTCCTTATTTTGAAGAACTCTGTCTTAGAAAATATTACTGTCCTTATTGCTAGGAAATGTCCTTCTTTTTGATTTGAGTCCTTATTTTGTCTTATATTTAACAATTAGTGAATATACTTAGTGGAATGACAGCCAAATCCCTACTACAGTAAAAGTAAACCTAGACCTGAGTTGTCGTGAGATGCACAAAGTATTTTTTTACGAACAATGAGTTCCTGGAACATATTGTTTCTGGCAAACAATATGGCATGTGATATATAATGACTCGTATAAATGCTGAGATTTGTTCAAAAACGTTTGTTTTATTTTGTATAAAAATTTAATTTTTCTGTTGTCCTTATTTTGGGGTTCATGTCGATGGCAAACCTGGATATTGCAGTGGCGTATATTCAGAGTGTGTGCGCCGCACATCCACCAAACATGGTTGATTCATCAATCATCATACAGTTAAACTTGCAAGTAGGCTACTTGGTAGCCTATACAAATGGTGAAGGCAGGGTATACAAGTAGCCTAAGTACCTGGTAGCCTATATAAAAGGTGATGGCAGGCTATACAAGTAAGTAGGCTTCTTGGTAGCCTATATAAAAGGTGAAGGTTTGGTATGCAAGTAACTAGGCTCTTGGTAGCCTACATAAAAGGTGAAAGCATATTATGCAAGTAAGTAGGCTTCTTGATACCCTATATAAATGGTGAAGGCATGGTATGTAAGTAAGTAGGCTACTTGGTAGACTATATAAATGGTTAAGGCATGGTATGCAAGTAGCCTATAAGTACTTGGTAGCCTATATAAAAGGTGATGGCAGAGTCGTCGTCGTCTGAGCTTCTTGGTAGCCTATACAAATGGCAGGGTATGCAAATGCAAGTAAGTAGGCTACTTGGTAGCCTATATAAAAAAAGGTAAAGGCATGGTATGCAAGTAAGTAGGCTTCTTGATAGCCTATATAAAAGGTGAAGGCATGGTATGCAAGTAAGTAGGCTACTTGGTAGCCTATATAAAAGGTGAAGGCATGGTATGTAAGTACCCAGTCAGCAAGGGTTCGTGGGGCCCACTTGGGATTTCCATGGGCATTCGTGGGCTTGTGGGCTTAAGGTGAGTTTATCTGATGTTTCTGATTATGCCCCAAGTGCGCGGCCTACTTCATATTTTTTTCTTTACAACCGATTCCCGACATCTTTTATTGAATTTATCTTAATAATGTTATCATATCATGAAAATGTATGTGGGAATTTATTTTCATTTCTTGAAATAAACTTCCTGGGCTTTCTGTGGGCATGAAGTAGGCTACCCACCATGATGAAAAATTATAAAATATACGTTCGCACCGGTCCATTATGCTATATTAAAGTGCAATAATCATAAAAATTGAATATATACAACGATACAATGCGACGGCGGTTTACATTTTAATAATGGTTTCATGGTGGCTGCCCACCCATTAGACGTAGGTGGGCTGCCCACTTGGGACATTTCTGCAAACCATGGACACATAGGTACTGGGGCCCACGCAGTACAATGTAGGTAACCCATATGCAGCCCAAGTGGGCCCCACGAACCTTTGCTGACTGGGTAAGTAGGCCACTTGGTAGCCTATATAAATGGTAAAGGCATGGTATGCAAGTAGGCTACTTAGTAGCCTGTTTCAAAGGTGAAGGCATGGTATGTAAATAAGTAGGCCACATGATGGCCTATATAAATGGTGAAGGCAGGGTATGCAAGTAGCTTAAGTACTTGGTAGCGTATATAAAAGGCGATGACAGGGCAGCCTATGCAAGTTAGTAAGCTACTTGGTAGCTATTTGGTAGCCTATATAAAAGGCGAAGGCATGATATGCACGTAAGTCGGTTTCTTGGTAGCCTATATAAAAGGTGAAGGCACGGTATGTAAGTAAGTAGACTACTTAGTAGCCTATAGGGCCTATAAAAAGTGAAGTCAGGGTATATGGACGACACAGGCAGGGCCGGATTAAGGCGGGGGCTGATGGGGCTGCAGCCCCAGGCCCACCAAAAAAATAGGCCCACCGATAACAACTTACTAAGAGCAACTGACATGCTTATTATCAGGATCGAAAGAATAAAGGACGAATATCATAGAACGAATGCTAACTGTGTAAACCAGTGCTTCTTAACTCATTTGCCAACAATTAAGCCTTCGTCTGATACGGTACACATTAGGAGGCACACGATATGACGTTATACATGCGCTAAGAAAAAGTTATCAAGCAGTTCTTCAAGTCTTGAAAGCAATGTCTGATGACAATGACGAACAATCACAGACTAAAGAAACAGCCAAGGGGTTTATCTTGTTAATGGAAAAGCTTGAAACCGTTATTTCAATTGAGTTATGGTCTTGCATAATGGAACGGTTTCATAAAACTAGTCGGGCGCTACAGCATAGCAAAATTACTTTGAATAAGGCAACAAATTTGCTTCAGGGTCTACATAACTTTGTTCAAACATTTAGATCCCAATTTCAAGAACTCAAAGAAAAG
This sequence comes from Aplidium turbinatum, assembly GCF_918807975.1. Classification (NCBI taxonomy): domain Eukaryota; kingdom Metazoa; phylum Chordata; class Ascidiacea; order Aplousobranchia; family Polyclinidae; genus Aplidium; species Aplidium turbinatum. The sequence continues at coordinate 1,029,805 of NC_137488.1, forward strand.
GGTAGAGCAGGGCTACTCAACTGGCGAACCGCGCTCCGAATCCGGACCTTCTGGGGGTTGATGGTGGACCTTGAGTTTTTGGAAGAATACCCTCTTTGCCACGTTTCAGGGCTTTTTTAAACATATTTCTACTGGGAGGAAGCAATTTCTACTGTGATTATCCTAGTTGCTAGGGGTCTTCGACTCCCAAACTCTCCAATACTTTCTCAGAAATCTAATTCGAGTTACATTTTACCTAAGAAAGTGGTTTGATAAAATAGTTTAGCTTTTGTTTTTGTTTGTTTGTTTGTTTTATCTTTATCCTGCATTGCGGGAAAGCGGACTTGAGCGCTATGCATCGGTGTACGCCTTCCGACGTACACCTGACCCACGCTGTAGCCGACGGCAATGTCTGTTTCCGGTGTAACGGTCCAAGAGTTACTGCGGTCCAAAAGTTACCAGGGTTGCCAAATGTAATTAGTTATTTTTTTTATGAAAATAATTGTAATTTCTACAGCTCAAAAAGTTACATTGACAATTTTAGGCATTAATTAATCTTAAATAAAAAAGTATGCATTATTTTGAGAGTAACTACCCAATTAAACTTAGTTGAAAAGTTTTTGTTTTTGTATTGCCTTCAGAAGCGCCGGGCAGCTCTTGTTATTTGTAGTGTGACGTCATTTTTAGAGTGCCACGCTACAGCAGCACGGTAACTTTTGGACCGCAGTAACTCCTGGACCGTTACACCGGTTGTCTACTCTACTTATGACTTAAATTTGGTACTACCCATTACTCGAAATCGATCACTAGGTAGAGGCAATTATCGTAAAGTTTCTTGCCCAGAGAAACAACAGCAAGTGCGGGTGGCTGGAGTCGAACATGCAGGTTCTCGACTGCGAGCCCAACGCGCTAACCACTCGGCCACTCAGCCATTTAGTGGTTGCGTGTGAAATAACTTGTTCACCGGACCGCTAAAAATATACAACTTGTCAAACTGGACCTTTGTTAAGATTAGTTGAGTAAGCCTGGGGTAGAGTATTGAGTGGCTGTCATCATTATATTGATTGAAGAAATTTCAAGAAGGAAGAGAAGAAAAGTATGCTTGGATAGCAAAGGTGGATCTGAAGACACATCACTTGATCCATCGAGCAGATTCAAAGTAAACTCATATTTGCCAATCATTGACCAAATTATTTTGTGTATGAAATCCCGAATTGCAGCATACGATCGTCTTCAAATAAGATTTTTGTTTCTGGCGGAATTAAACACCATGTCTAACTGTAAAATTGGAGAGAGTGCTAAAACATTGCTTCACTAAATTATCCAGATGATCTAGATTCTAGAAGAACCACTGCCTGAAGAGATGATTCATTTTTCTGCACTGCTTAAACAACACTATTTTAACAGCGAATGCAGCAAAGAAACTCGAATGTTTAGATTCATCAATGAAAATGAGTTTATGTATGCATTTCCTAGCGTATTTGTTGTAGGCTACTAAGAATGTATTTTTGTCTGATGATTTCTTTAGTGCTTAAAAGAGTAAAGAATCAACTGCGTTCATCCATGGGCCAGAAAAGGTTGCATTCTTTAGCTCTACTCTGCATTGAAAACAAAATTTTGGAAAAAATAGACACCGATGATGTTATTAACAGCTCTGCTTTGTCTAAATCCAGAAAACATGTCATTTGAATGAGTTTAAGTAAATACTGTACTTCGGGTATAATTTTTGTTCTTTCATTTTAATTGTGATTGGTACAATGAGGGGAATGAAATATAGGCCTCAGATTACCAATAGCCCCAGGTCCATGAAAACCTTAATCCGGCCCTGGACACAGGTATCAGTACTCAGTGAAGGCAGAACAGGTAGGGTGTTACCCTACTGACTGAAGCAAGTAGGCCTACCATAATTGGGTTCTGTTTCAGTAAAACATATTCAGTGATGGGCATTATCGGCGATAATTTATCGGCGATAAATTTTTATCGCTTATCGTTATCGCTTAATTGTTTTTTCAGTTATCGTTATCGCCAAAGGCACTATTTGATTATTGCCGATAATTAATCGGCGATAAATTTTAAGTGGAAAAGGGGAAAGACCATGAAAAGTAATATTTTTACTAGCCACCTAGTTCATGAAACTAAAATTAAAACCAGTTCTTCTTCAGTGCCTGAAGTGTGTGTGCACAGGTCGTTGTCATGGGAAGAGCACGCCCCCTGCAGCGACGGCCCTGACAACGCAATAATTTTTAGAGTTGCAAATTGCAATGCAATGAAATGCATGCAACAAGTCTCTTGTTGTTTTGCTGCAATCGGCAATCGCGAGTGAATTTCACAATTAAAATGTAAGCGCACAGGCGGTACAGATTCCTTTGAAGCGAAGCGAAAGAAATTGGTAAGTGGTTTATGAAACTGTCGCAATACGAGACCGCTTTTGCATTGGAAACATGGTCTTTCGCGCCACCATCACTGAAGCAAGTCATTGCAGAATATGATATTGCTGCAAGCATTTGACATGCAGACCGACATCACACTTTTTGCATCTTGTAGTAGTTTTTGCATGACAATAGGCGCATCGAGTTGCGTGGTAAAATTATGCTAAATACAGTATAACCTTTCTCATTTACCTATGCTGCATAGCCGAGTGGTGAGAGCGCTGGAACGGCAATCGAAAGGGCAGGACACTGTCTTTCGCAGGACACTTTTTTAGGCATGCCTGAAAGTGGACAAGAAGATTGGCTTCCTTGCCTTCCCGTCTACTTAATCTAAATCTTCAACCACCGGGTGTAAGCCTGGATACGACGACGATTTACCTATGCGACATAGCCAACGCTCAATCAAATATCTTTATTCCCACTAATAGTACAGTGCCTATATTGTAATTCTTATCTCAACAACTCAGCGTTCTGCCATTGCTTTAATGATGGTGTTCACAAAGAAAACAGAAAAAATTTATCTGAAATTATCAGTAAATTACGATAATTATGTTATTGTTCTTGAACAAACACGACTAATTTGACAAGCTTGATGGATTTCACAGTATGCACATTTTTACTACCAATAACGCTTAAGATTACTGATAAATTTTCAAGCATTTTGCGTTTTTTGGAATTTTTTCAATTATTGCTGACTTTGCTGTAAACAGCCCGTAGAAAGCAAAATACAAAGTTTGGAATTTTCTATGGTATTTTCATTTGATTTAATTATTTTGCCTACTGCACGTAAGCGGCAGTGTAACTCAATTGATAAAAGCATCCAACTGGTATCTGAAGGTATAATTATAAGCACGGCGGTTACCTCAGTGGTTTGATTCTGGACCAAGAAATTGCATAACTTACAAAAAGTTTTGTCCCTTTACAGTATATTATGTTCGATTTTTCGTCATGTTGATGAAAACAGTTTGTGCTGCATGGGATGGGGCAGCGCTAATCAAGAAAAAAATTATCGTTATCGGCGATAATTTATCGTTTATCGTTATCGCTTTAGGCATTTTTCGTTTATCGATTATCGTTATCGCTTAACTGAAAAATGAGTTATCGCGCCCAACACTGCATAGGCCTATAATCATAATAGTGAAGTGAAGGGATATTTAAAACACAATTCGCAATTTATTACAGGTATTCAGGACAGTAATTCGTAATAATGCTAGTGGTAGCCTACCAGTCGTACTTTACGTTGATTGATTGAATGCAAATAATGACATAGTAGTTGCTCCGGTGGAGTCAGCAGAAATTCACTGAGCCATCAATTCTACGCGATTTCAGCATCCAACAGCTCAGAGCTTTTCGTCGAGACCGATGTTCCTACATCGATTGACAGTTTTCCATGCTGCACACAAGCAGTTGAGCGCGCAGTCAAACTCGCCACCGAAGTAAGCGATGAAGTCATCGGCCATGATAGTAGACATGAACTTATTTTGACGCGAACTGCTGCTCGTTCACAGCGTCCACGTTTTAAGTCAAAGAAAGATTACGTTCTGTGATTGTTTTTGACTGTTTACGTCGTTTTGTGTAAGTTATTTTTTTAATTACTCTTTTTTTTGGAAAAACATTTTTTTTAAATTTATTTGGATGATTTATTAGCCTATATGTCTGTCCAAAAAATTCGCTCAGACTTGTTTTTAGATTAGTTGTATAGGTAGACTATTTACGCATATTATTCCACCTAAAGCCCTGTGATATGTATTAAGGATTTTGAGAAAATTGGCCTAGAAAAACTTCAATCGGGCGTTACAACTTGCCCCGGATCTGGGGCAAGTTGTAAAGTTGTAATACAGGCAGAGGCAAGTTGTAACAGAATATTTTTGCTGCTAATAAATAGCAAACACTTTACTGAACATTCACTTTTGCTCAAGAAAGGTCTATTCACTTCTCAAGGTCAGAAAATGTTCACCAGAAGGTACACACTGAAGCAAAACTGCACACAACATAATATGCATTTCAAAAATTCACATTTTTCCTTTACTCTTCACAAAGATGACAATAATACTTTGGCAATCCCTCGGTACATTGAGAATGCGACCAACCTTGGCACTTTTCACACCTGACCCAGTTTTCTCCAGGTCTACTGTTCGAATACGCTCGAAAGACATAGGCCTACAGGTGATCAATGTTTTTTCTTACAATCAGTAAGCTATCTTAGGTAGGTTAGTTAAATTTACCTTTAACTTTCTTAACCAGTCTGAACACAGTCACATGGCATATGTTGTAATCTTTGGCAATTTTTCGAATAGACTCATTTCCAGTGATGGCTTCCTTAGCAGCACGTTTTAATACAGCAGGTGGAATCTTCCCACGTTCACTTTTTCTTTTATAATTACGCATAATTGTAACAGTTACCAAGTAATCTAGCTCATTTACTGCCAAAGAACATAACACAGCTCTTGTTACATCTTGCCCCAATAGCAGTTAGCCATAAACTGTTTGATATTTCACCAATAAAATGCCACATATTTTTGGTCACCTTTAATTTTTTAAATACCTAAGTAAATGGTTATAATCAAAAAGAAAGACCAGCCCTCTAGCTTACTTTTTCTTGTAGTAACTACAAGTTTATTTTTCTAAAATTTTACTTTCAGTAGGCAAAAAATGCTTTTCGTTATAACTCAACTGTACGGAGAGATATTGAAACGAGGGTTTTTCTGTAACTTAGCTACAATACACTTGATAGAGGGCGCAATAGAGAAATACATTTTTCTGTTTAGTTGTAGAGAAAATGATGGTGTTACAACTTACCCCTGTTACTTTTAGCCCCGGTCTCCCCTAGACAGTGGCGCGGAAACTATTTTTCTTTAGGGGGGGCTGAAGCTGCCAATAGTGTTATAAGCTTCTGGGGGGCTTCGCCCCCCAGGCCCCCCTTATGTAGGAGAACGCTTAAAACTGGTAGCAACTTTTATAGGTCCCTCCTGTGTGTAAAACGACGCCAAAACACACACATTGTAAGTTGTAAGAAACGAAGAACGGCAACAACAAATCAGCTGTTCAGGAAATTAAAAAGAAAACGAACAAATTAGAAAGTGATGTGAAAACGACAGTTTGTGGAAATGAGTTCTCACACTCTTCCGAAGATTGCTTTTCGCTCAGATTCTTCTCTATATGAACTGTGTCATGAGCTTTTTGACATCGACAGTGTTCAAAATGTTTTGGTGGACATACATCAACGCAAGATAAATATGTATTGTGTCATTGAGCTTCTCAACCACGTTTTCAGGCGTCTTCGAGCAGCAAAAGAACTTTCTGATGATGCAGCTGAAACTGGGAGGCGAAGGCAGAGCTCCACGAATTTTCACATTTCTTTGAAAAAATCTAGTGTGGGAGAGAGATCTAGTGTTGGAGGGTTGCGATAGTACTGTATCTCAGCAACCTTTTGAACGGCGTTTGCGGTTCTTCCACTTATACAGCATCGCTGAGCAAGGTAAGTTCCGTTTCAGGCAATCTTTTCTGATGGCATCCGGTAAGCTGGTCTCAGTATCAGATCCTTCCTCACCGTGTTCACAGCTCAGAAGGGCCTTTTCTCTGTTGGCTGCTGTAAGCAGATCCACCTGGTCGAATCTTCGATCAAGCTCAGCTTGAACAAATCAAGGGCTTTGATGTATTGCCGTTTCCACGCTCCTTCTCCCGCAGACGACAAAGCATCCGATTCCTCTGTGTTTCGAAATTTTGCTGGAGTTTTGCTCACTTTGCTGGAGTTTTTGCTCACTTTTTTCTGAGATTTTTGTTCCGTTCGCGGAAAATCATGATGGATCCAAAGCTAAAGAAGCGGAGATCTTCTTGTTTTGGAGCTGTCTAGCGACGGCTTCCGCAGGCTGAAAAACTTCACCTCTGCAGGTAATCGCAAAATAAAGCCGCATCGTGTGTGCCTATTTTACCAAGCTGAATAGGCTATCTTTGCACGTGCATCTCCTTCCATTGCACTATCTTCTGTCATGTCGGTCAGACATTGCAACAGGGTAGGGTAGCACTTAACAACATGAGCGAGGGCAGAAGCACGAACGCACCAACGAGTAGGACACAAACCCAGAAAATTGCAGGCAAATTCATCGGAACCAAAAAACGACATGAATAAAGATTTACGTTTAGTTAGACGATTCACGAATTACAACTGCAACACCTTGAACGGAGTTTAAGGCTTCGGCAACAAGCCTCACCTCCTTTACAACGTCTTGCAAAATCAAATCGAGAGCATGATTACTGCAGTGAATGTATAACGCTCCAAGGCATAATGCTTTAAGTTTGGCCCGCACTCCATTATAACAACCAGATCTCTTGCTGTTCTATGCTGTAAGTGTAAAGTGAATATTGCAGAATGATGTCCAATAAACGATGGAACGCCGTGTTAGTAGGGAGGGTGGCTGGAACCGCTACTGCGAGGTAGAGTTTCAGTTCAGTTCAGTTGAATTGTTTTTTTATTTCTGACCATCATATCAAAACAATACACGTCAGCATAGCAAAGGTCAACAAAAAGGTAGAAGCGACAAAACGCGAACGTTAAAACGTGCTTGTGATCGAAGTAAGTTATTGAGTTGAAAAAAATTTGGCACGGTCGCAACACCTTCAGAAAAATTTAAGATATAAAGGGAAAATAAAAAAATAAAAAATGTTACAGAACAAATAAACATATATAGGCTATAACTTTATTAGCCTACATAACTTTAGCTGATATATTGAAGATTTGTATGGACAGTTGCTATGAAGATCGGCCATGGTGCGTTATTAAGAGTGCTGATGGTCGTAAGGGGAACACGTCTTGATGCGTTTAGCTCATAGCAAAGAGCAAGGCAGGCAAAGAAAACCCCACAAAGAAATCCTACCACGGACAAAGCCATTTCAAGCGCAACGCACCAGGCCTTGCACGACTCACAAAATAGATAGGCTATAACTTGACGACATGAAGCAATGACAAAAAACAAATAAATCAAACTAGCAAAAAACAACATCATCATCTTGCGGAAATTCAATTATACCCAGGGAAGTTATGTCTTAAAGATATCAAGCGTGCTTTGATAAAAGTTGCGTTGATAAAGCGATAATTTTAGACCCCTGTAAGCTAAACTCGTCACTTCCACACCGATCCAACGTTGGCTAACGTTGAATTAATGCAAAAATGACAATCATCGCCAGCTGGGATGTAGTAGTGGTATGTCCCAGTAATATGATAAATTTGGGTTACCGTATGTTTTACACGTTAAACCATATTAAAGTGACAAAACATATCCAATTTGGCATATTACGTTAAAAAAATAGATAAACAATCAGACAATAGCATGACGATCCAGTCCAAGATATTGAAATAAAACAACTGGTTGGAGCACATGGCCACCGCTTCACCGAAAGATGGAGATTGGTCAAAAAGGATGGAAAAACTTCTGCAGACTCTGTAGAACTTCTGTGGACAAAAAACACAAGAACTAGAAGGCCAGTAGAAGTACTTACAATCTTACTATTTTGCTAATAAATCTACACACATTGGCTAATCATTGCTGGGCAATAAAAAAAAAATGTATATATATATTAGTATGTTTGGTGCATGATGTAATACTTAGATGGGATTATTTCAAGGAAGATTTAGCTTGTTTATTTTTGATTTAAAGCCTTTTACAGTTGTACATTCATTTCTTATAGTAGTTGGAAGCTTGTTCCAAACTGTTGGCCCCATGTACCGTATTGATTGTTTGCAAGTGTTAATTCTGCAATATATCGGAATATAAGAAGAATTACTTCTTGTTGTTAGGCTACTTGATTGTTTACACATAGTTATATCATTGAATGTTGTGGAAAGTAGCTTTTTTGAATTTTTAAACATGAAAGTTGCAATCTCTGTATTTTTCATGTGCAGTGTTTTTTTTAAGGTGTTTTGGGGGACCGAAACGGTCCCCCAAATTTCTCCAGCGGTTTCCCAAAATTTGGACTTGCAACTGCAGTAGCCTAATAAATAATTCGTTTAAGCAAATATGGCTATTTTTTGGTATTTCAATGAAACACTTGCGGTCTTTTAAAACTACTTAGCGGTCACCCAAACCAAACCTTAAAAAAAAAACTGTTCATGTGGTTAATTGATTTTAAATTATTGAGTTCCATTACTCCTTTTATGCTTTCTCTGCGGTCAATGTCAAATACAATACGAAGAAAGTTATTGCATGTACGTTGCAGCTTTTGCAATGTAGTTTTGTTTTCATGACACCATGTTGAGATACAATATAATATCTGACTCTCAACTAGAGAATGGTAAATGGAGAGAAGTGCTTGTTTGTTTAGGAAAGGCTTAATTTTTTTTGTCACGCAGAGTGTTGATCTTATTTTTTGAAGCAAGATTTCCATATGAGATTTCCATGACAAATGCTCGTTTACAATTATTCCCAGAAACTTTATTGAGGCAACTTGTTCAATGTTGCTTTTTCGAATATTCATTATTCAAGGGTGGGTGGTATAATAGTGTCTTGCTTCCTTGACTTGAAAATAATATATGTTTGGTTTTGGTGACATTTAGAGACAATCGATTTGTTGATAGCCATTGATCTATGCATACAAGCTCTTGATTGCCGTATCATATACCGTAGAAACGGTTTTATTTTTATATATAATGGTGGTGTCATCTGCAAACATAATTGCCGTTCCGTGTTGAAGGCAGTTAGGAAAGTCATTTACATAAATCAGGAATAAAAAAGGGCCTAAGATAGACTCTTGTGGGACACCCAAAGATTTGTTGTTAACATTAGAAGATAGTGTGCCATTGAAAACCACTCTTTGTTTTCTATTACAGAGACATCGCAAACTACAGACCTATTGCTCTTGCTACTGTCATTTCTAAACTATTTGAACATGTTGTACTTTTTTTTATTAATGACTATCTCACAACAAACGATAATCAATTTGGCTTTAAACCTAAGCATAGCACAGATATGTGCATTTTTGTACTTAAGCAAGCTGTGTCTTACTACAGAAAACGTGGAAGTCCTGTTTTTTCTGTATTCTTAGATTCTTCGAAAGCATTTGATAGGGTAAACCACAACCTCCTATTCAAGAAACTAATTCAACGAGGAGTGCCAATGTGCCTTGTTCGTCTAGTAGTTTATTGGTATACCCATCAGCGGATGTACATACGCTGGGGTTGTCATTACTCACAGTCTTTTTCTGTCAGCAATGGTGTCAAACAGGGTGGTATTCTCAGTCCTTACTTATTTGCCGTGTATATGGATGATCTATCGACTGTGTTAAGCAAAACCAAGGCAGGCTGTTACATAGGTAATACACTTGTTAATCATTTCATGTTTGCTGATGATATTTGTTGTATTTCTCCAAGTGTTCATGGTCTGCAGAGTATCTTGAATGTGTGTGAAGATTATGCGCTTTCTAACGATGTCATTTTTAACTGCAAAAAGTCAGTTGCTATGTACTTCCAAACAAAACACTTAAAGTTAAATATGAATCCAATTGTACGACTCAATGGAAGTGAGATCAAATTCGTAGACAGTGTCAAATATTTGGGTGTTTTTCTTGACACGGCAATGTGTGACGACAAGGATATAAATCGACAAGTGCGATCAATCTACTGTTCTGCCAACAAATTAAAATCCAAATTTTACAAGTGCTCCAGTGATATTAAAAATGTTCTATTCCGTTCTTATTGTACTCCAATGTATGCATGTCATCTGTGGGAAAATTATCATCAACGTGACATTAATCGTCTGCGTGTTGCCTTCAATAATGCGTTTAGAATTATACATAATTTGCCTAAACACTATAGCGTACGTGAACATCAAGTCTTGTGTAACATCATAACATTTGATGCATTACTTCGTAAATATGTTTTTTCTTTTGTTGGAAGATGCGAAGTATCGTCTAACTCTATTGTTGCCTCCCTGATGAGGTCTGATTGCCATCATATATCAAATTACCGTCTTCATTATAATAATTCTATGTATGCTATTAACTAGTTTTGATGGCTGCCATGTCATCTGATTGTTTTTATCGTTCTCAATACTTTCAGTTCTTCTAACTTGTAACGCTACCGTACCATTGTCTGTAAACTTGTAACAGTAGATAGCCTATTTATTGAGATTTTGTGCATTTGCAGTTTGTGTATTATTTTGTTATTTTTAGATGTTATTTCGTTGTTGTTGTTCGTTATTTGTGCATTTGCAGTTTGTGTATTATTTTGTTGTTTTGTTTTGGATATGGACAGCTTTGTCTGATGCAAATAAATTATTATTATTATTATTACTCAGGTAACTCATGAACCAATCATAGGCCACGCCTCTTATTCCAAAATGATATAATTTAGCTAGCAATATTTTATGGTCAATGGTGTCAAATGCTTTAGTTTAGATAAATCAAGAAAGATTCCTAATGCAAGGTGGTTGTCATTGAGTATACTAGTGATACTATCTATTAAGTATTAGCATTGAAGCAGCATGGCTTGTGGAATGATTTTTTCTGAAACCAAATTGATTGTTATAGAAAAATTTATGTCTAATTAAAAACGAGTATAATCTGTTGTACATGAGTCTTTCTAATATCTTTGAAAAAACAGGTAGTAGGCTGACTGGTCTGTAGTTGTTTGAATCTTTGCAGCTACCCTTTTTAAAGATTGGTATCACCTTCCCCAACTTAAATGAATTTATGAATTTTCCACTCGTTATAAAGATAAGTTAAATATATGAGTTAAAGCATGCAGTATGTTGTTTGGGGTTGACTTTACAACTATGGATGGTATTTCATCGATGCCACTGCTAGTTTTTGCTGGCATAGCATGAATAATATTGTTTATTTCATTTAAAGTAGTTTGATAAATATAAATTGTCTCAGAGCATGGAGAATCAAGATATGTTGAAAATATTGTATTTGATTTGGGAATTTTTTTGTAAGGGAATGGGCAACACAGGAAAAGTGATCATTGAAGTGATTTGTAATAGTTAATCTGTCAGTGACTGTACTATCATTTATTTTGATGCCATGGTTAGTCTTAGACTGGGATTTACCTAATAGATTGTTGATTGTTTGCCAAGTAGCTTTCATATTAAACTTTTGCTTTTCAAATTCAGATTTATAAAATTTCTTTTTTTGCTGAACTGTATGGAAGTATAAGTTTCTTGCAGAGGTGTAGTTCTGTTTGGAGTGAATAGTTTTATTTGATATGTACTTTTTAAACAAACGCTCTTTTCTTCGTAATAGATGTAGTAGTTCTTTATCAAACCAAGAATTATTCTCTTTTAAAGGTGTTTTTTGCAAAGGAAAATGCTTATTAAATTGACTGGTATATTCTCCTATGAATGACTCATAAGCTTCATCAGCATCAGTTTGATTTAAGCAACAAGTGATGTCCATATTTTCCAGAGCATTTGAGAAATTCTGTATGTTTGAGAGATTAAATGATCTGGTATATTGATGACATGTAACTGAGGGTTTTCCATTGTTAGTACAATACATAACTGGGAAGTGGTCTGAGATTTCATTAATTAGAATTCCACAGCGAGTTTCATTACCTGTTTGCACATTGGACCATATTTGATCTAAGACTGTTGCACTGGTGTCAGTTATTCTGGTAGGTTTATTAATTAGTGGGTAAAAAGAATTTGAAAACATCAAGTCTATAAAATTGCCTACATTGATGTTTTCATAATCCAATAGATTATAATTAAAATCTCCCATTATATAGCATTGTTTTGATGTACCTATGTTATTAATGCACTCACTAAGCAGATCAAGAAATTCCAAATTTGACTTAGCTTCCAATGCAGGTGCTCGATAAATGCTACCACAGGTCACTTGTTTACCACCAACAAAAATATCAATAAAAATAGACTCAAATACTTTTTCTTTCATAATGGTTAGGTCATCACGCTTGGTATACATAATATCACTTTTTAAATATATTCCTACTCCTCCACCGCGACTGTTTTTTCGAGCATTTGATATGAATGTATAGCCCGGTAGGTTTAAGTAAGGACCTTTTGAATTAGGCTGAATCCATGTTTCGACTACAGAAATTAAATCAGGACTGATGTTTATAGACATCAGCAGGGCCTCAAATTTGGTGAAATTTTTTACATTAACAATAGATCGAGCATTGATGCATAATGAAGAGAACACTGGCCCCAGTGAGCAGTCCATTTTTAGTTTGTTGACAGTTGTTGAGTCTACATATGTTTCAGATATGTTAGGCATAAAAAGGTCATCTATGTCATTGTTATTTGTGTAAGATGTGCTAGCAAACATATCATTCAAATGATCAGGCTTGAAGGTAAGATTTGTTGATACACTGTGGCTTTCAACCAGTGTAATTAATTCGGTGTTGGATAGATGGACAAAAGGGGGATTCCAGTCACTGCACAAGGTACATGTCCAATTTTGTATGTCATGATAATTTGCACTTTTTTTACAACATTTGACATGAACTTCAATGGGACAAGTTAAACACTTAATATATTTTTGATTTTTTCTGATTGTTTTTATACAATAGTTACATTTTGGTTTTATAATCATGTATAAACAAGGAATTGAAAAACAAAAAGGTATAAGATAGGGTTGGTTTAAAGCTAAGCTTAAAAGATAGCTAAGCTAAGGTTTAAGAGAATGCATAAAGTAAAAAGGTTCCTGAGTTTGGTTTTATTGTCATTGGTAAATATCATATGATTCGTTTAGCTTCAAAATGATAATTGAAAACTGCATAATGTTATAGCCTAACAAAATAGATTAAGATGCCTCATGGTTAAAAATTTTTGCAATATCTGAAAAATCGTCTATCACTTGCCTTTTGTTATTGCAGAAGCACTACACTGTTCCTTTGGATGTCCAGACGTCCTTGAAAGTTGAAACCAAAAGCATCTCTCGCTTGACGAAGTAATGACAGACGTCGTTTGGTCAAGGACTCTGTGATCGATAGTTTAGGACCATCAGAATCAGTTTTTAATTTGCTTTTTGAATAAAAAATTTCGTCCCTTGTCATCCTTCTAACAAATTTAATAATTATTGGTTTGTTGAGTTTTTTAGATGGCTAGGGGTGGCATGCGTCTATGTCACTCACAGTAAGGCAGTTAGTTGGTTTAACTACTTGATTAATTTTATTTACAACATATTTCGAGTAATCTACATTACTTCCCTTGTTTGGGGCGTCAGTACATCCATGAAGTATAAGGCAATTGCTTCGCCCATACTGCTCCAGGTCATCTAGCTTGCGCTCTGTCCTGTATACGGAGCGTTGGAGTTCCCAAACTTGCTCTTGAAGAGCATAAACTTGTTTGGATAGCTCCGTCAGCTCGAAGTGTTGGGCCTGCTGAAGTCCATCTGTAAAAGATGAAGACACAGCAACAGCAGGGGGTGCAGCAGTGGTTTGTACAATAGCATACTTTTGCTCATACCTTTTTTGACTTTTCATAATCTCTTCCATTCCTTTTAGTATCTCATCCATCTTTGCCTTGTCCTCAGTAGTCATGTTGCAGTTCAATATATTTTTGTTTTAGCTTTGGATTAGTTTGTATGATATTATCAGTAAAAATACAGGAACCTATACAATGTCTGCTACTCCAGCATTCCCAGAAACTTATTCAAATAGAATGCCTAGAATAGTTTCTTGTGATTGACGACTCTATTTCGAATGATGAGCGCGATCACACCTAATAGGAACTCGATTCATCGTAGCAATTATTGTTCGAATAATTTTCTGAAAATATGTTATGTAGGCTACCTTAATTATCAGAATTTTCTAGGGGGGCTGAAGCAATTATCCAAAATTCCAGGGGGCTGAATTAGCTCTAGGGGGGGATAAAGCCCCTTGAGCACACTACTTCTCGCGCCCTTGTAGGAGTAACAAATATTGTTTTAAACCCCACAAATAAAAAACAATCCCACTTAAATATTCTGTATAAAAGGTATAAGGTAGAATACTGGTTAAAGTTAGACCTATATAGACCAAGTGCACTGATTAATAGACCTTGAAGTTGAAACAATGGAGCCTGTCTGCAGTTATATGATTGCACAATGCACAAATCATATCAGGAAAATCAGCAACAGAAAATATATTAGTAGCCTACTTACCAAAATGTACTGTATTGTTGTTTGTATTTACTGCAGGAATACATACAACAATCTTTTAATGAGAATTACACTTACAGGCAAGAAAATATACCTACCTATTTTTTAATATTACACCGAGCATTCTCTGAAAGGAAATTTTGAAATTGAGTATAATTGTAATTGGGCATAATAAACTAATAGAGCTCAAGACCGTGTTCAGACTCAATCTACTTGGCTTGTTTCTCTGTCTGTTGTAGGTCCCAAAACCGTATTAACTAAGCGACGCATATAATAATCCGATCCACTGCTTGGCGCCAGTGAGAAAGATATTCTTAACGTACAATTCGCGTCAAAATTCTACAGCTATGTCCGTTTATGGTTGAAAAAGTACTGTAACTTTTCCACCCGAACTGTTTTATAAAAGTATTCACCAGATTTATATAAATTCATATTTTGTAATTGCCCAAATCAAGATGATGCATTTATGGATACAGTAGAATTCGCCTATAACGGCACCAAGGGGATTGCAAAAACTGACGTTATAGCCGAATTGACGTTATAGACGAACTACTGCAAACTATTCCAAAACTGTGTTTTAATTAAAGAAAGAGGTGTATAATCCAGTCAGGTTTACTGTGTAGCCTACCACCAAACTGACAAAAGTCACGCAGAAAATACAGTAAACAAAGAAATTGTTTAAAAAAAAATAACCTACAGCGAAAGGTACAGGAAATTTGCGCAATACAGCTCGTTACATACAGTATTAGTAGAGAAGTTTATTAGCAAAAAAGGCATTGATCTTCAGCTGTTTCGGTTTTGACTCGGATTCTCTACCACATATCGTTCAGCTTTTGCTGAATAATGTAGGATTTGCTCGCTATCGTCGTGACTTCGGAAGTAGGCTACTGCACGTACAACTGTTGCTTTGAGTTGTTTAAAGGTCAGCTGTAGAGCTATTTTTACACGTGATAGTTTTTCACGCGGGAAAAAGTTAATTCAGTTAATTAAAGTCCCTGCTGCGAACGACGTAGCAAAATAAAGGGAAGACATTTTGCAAGCAGCAGCGCTAACTGAATTAAAAGACTGACCGTTCGTGGTAAAGGTGATGGCTTAAAGTGACGTTATAAACGAACAAAAGACGTCTGGGGACCAATAAAGGGTGCTGTTACATGCAAATTGACGTTATAGGCGATGCTGTTGTAGCCGAACTACAATGTATGTAAAAGATAGGAATTCTGCCGGGACCGAGCGAAATGTGACGCAATAGGCGAATTGACGTTATAAACGAAGCCGTTATAGGCGAATTCTACTGTATTATGAAAAAAATTAAAGCTTTTGTAAATTTTAATGGCGAGGCAACTGCATTATGCCAATTTGGGCAGTTTTATAAATAGACTATGATCAGATAATTTCATATTTTTTTGTTGCCCAAATCTAAACGGAAGGCCTACATTTATGTAAATGGAAAAAATTAATAAATTTGTTCATTTTGGGGAAACTGCCTCACACTAATTTGGACAGTTGCATAAACAGACTAATCAGTTTCATCAGATAATTTCATGTTTTCAGCTGCCCAAATCAACACGATGCATTTGTGAAAATTAATAAAAGTAGCTATATAGCAAATTTTGCGTTTTGATTCAGGTGGTTTCACAAAAGTAATGGAGACAATTTTGGTGACTGCCCAACTTGGCATGATGCAGTTGGTTAAATGCATTTCGTACTACAGTTTGATCACTATGCAATACAATACATCAATACGGGTGTGCCAAATGAAAATTTTGCTGCACATTTCTTGTGCAAATAAGAGGCTGTACTGAGTTTGACAGGTAAAAGATGTTAATTTATAGTTTTTCTTAATTCATGCATATTTGTAGCTTTTTATGTAGCTATTTTTGCCCTAATAATTGCAAGATTTTGCCCAAATTCGCGACGTTTTGAAACAACAGGGGGGGCAGCTGCCCCCCTGGCTCGTACGGCTATGTGTCTGACACTCCTTCAGAAACGCGCAGAGTAAAGCACAAGAAAAATGACAAAGTGTAATAAATGTAGATCCGTTGAAGTAAGCGCAGAAGAAAAATAATTTATTGTTAACAGACTCTTTCTAGAGCAGTGGTTCTCTATCTTTTATTCTTGGCGACCCTGCTCGGTGGTTCGAAGTGATCACATCCCCTGAGCAATTTTTATCTGAAATTTTAGTATATTGCGTCCCCTAATGGAATCAAATGTTCCATAAATTTCGAAGCGACGCACTTCGAAGAAATTTGCTGAACTCGTGACGCACTTATGACGATTGATGACATTGACAAAGTTATGTTATCAATAGGGTAATTTTTATTGACCCAAAACTCAAAAAGAAGTTGCTTTTAAAAAAAATTCACTTTATCGACCTAACGAAAATTTGACTAAATGAACCATTGTTTCTTGCATTTGATATCCACAACTCTTTCCACTGCACACGTGTAACCTGTTCGTGCCGCTGTCTGTTTTCATTATATTTTTTGCTGTTCTATTTTTTTGGGGGAAGGGAGGGTTGTGGCCTTGCTACTTACAGACATATACCTACTAGGCTACAGAAACTATTATTCAGGAGCGTCTTAAACCTTTCAGGTTTTGCCACCTTTTCCCGTTCATTGACGTGCTGGTAGGCTTATAAATAATGCTTGGACGAATAAAATGTAAATCAATGAAGAAACATTGAAATCCTCAACAAAATAAATTAGATTGACCAATAAAACTTTTCTGTTTTTCTGAACCGACCAGCAAACTGTCCACTTGAAGTGGTTGACAGTCTCGTGCCATTGATACAAGCTTTTGTTACTCAACGCAACAAACAGCTTACCAGCCTCATTTTTTAATGATAAGCTTAAATCGATTTCGCATCACAGCATCCTCAGTATGATCATGTCAACAGCAAAAATAATGATAAAATTGTTTAAAGGTTTCAACTTTCAAGTTTAGGTATTCAGAGACCTCCGTTTAGAGGCCGTATAGGCTAGAGACTGCCTCGACAAACTTCTCGAAAAAAGGATTTGATATGTTCTGGAAGATCTGCTGTAAATTCTTCTACCATTTCAACAGTCGCTTCTTTGCAGGAATCGCATTTGTATGACTTTACTAGCGACCGACAGCAGTAGCCGGTAACGTAATATATTTCAGTTTCGGTTGGTGAGACATTGAAAAGAGTTCAGCTTGCAGGGTAGCAGCCATAGATGTTACCTCTTCCAGCATTGTACCACTGTTTGATTTGGAGGCTTCATCAATGTTAGTGATTGAAATTTCAGAATATTTCAACAAAGAAAAAGCTTGGAGTTTACGATCACTTTCAAAAATCTGTTGCATGGAAATGAAATAATTTACTCCGCTGATGTACGAAAACAACATTAATTCCATTGAGTATGGTCGCTGATGTTTGTACTTAAACAATAACTAAACTTGCTCCGAAGTAAATTTTTAGCAATGCTTTTTCGTGATTGTCACACACTTCCAAATATTCTCCAATTAATTTAGTCAGGTTGGACTTGAACTCACCTGCAGTTTTAACCTTTCTCTGGGGCATGTTTTTGACAAAATCCATTAAATTTTGCAGTTCAGAAAAACAGGACAACTTTTCAGAAGAAACAATGTGGCTGTACTGATTTCGAAGTATAATTTGTTGCTGACTGTATGCATTATACAGTTGAGGTTGGTATCTACAATTGATGACAGAGCCATCACGGGTAAATCTTCGGACAAATGAAGCAGATTGATTCCAGTTTCAGTTTTCTGATTAATGAAACCGCGAAGATGATTTTCTTCAGAAAGCTTTTTGAGAAACGTATCTAAGCTTGTAAATTTGTCTTCATTTAAGAACTTTGCATTTTTTCCCTGTAACAGGGCTGCTTCTTTCATTTGATGCATTGAGGACAAAGAAGATGTGCTTCTAGAAGGGGGATCATTGTACGCGTAATATGAAGAGGGATTTTCAAAAACTGTAGGCTATGTACGGCTTCAGGCTTCAACCGTGCGTATGACCAATTTGGTATCTGTCCTTTTCCTTTTGTGTCTCTGTTGTTGATCACGAGACTCTTCAACAAAATCTTCACTTTTGAAAGGTAATGAACATAACCTTGAATATTGGCTTGGCTTAAAGTCTTTTCTGGCAATTCTCTGCAACCAAGCAGTGAGAAGTTTCAGATCTATCAGGGGAAATGACTTTGTATGAAAAGTAATATTTGCATTTTTTCGTGACCACTATAGCCAGATTTGCAGTTAATAGCAGAATATTTGTAAACCATAATTCAATATAAGTTAACATAAAATAGGCTACCGTAGCCTACTTTAATTTAATTTTGATGATGTTTACAATAGCCACGTGATTTCAGTTTATCTGGCGTTTTGTTGTCTTAATCTTTTGTCGAAACGAAAACTCGCTTTCACGCAATATGATTAGACTGGCCTCTGTTTGGTCAGATCCTGCCATGAAGTCCATGGCTACATATAAGCAGGCAACTAACTCCCCACTGAACATCACGTTCGCCAATAACAAGAGTTGAAATGTGACGTAATGTTCAGTTCAGCAGGCCATTTTTATGGTAATTATGTTGTCGCTCTGTTGAATTTTATGATCATCGTACAGAGTCAAGATACAGATACAGTCAACCTTCGAATTGATCAAAACCTGGTAGCCTACGTCATAATTTTCGTCTAAAACCAAAACATGAACAGCGCAAATAGGTGACAAAAGTAATAAGTGCTTCAGATAATTTTATCAGTCTAAAATAAAATGAACTCTTACTGTTAGTTTACCGAAAAATGAAATTTGTTTTAAAAGTGTCGCTTTAGATACTAGCGGCCGTTCGAGGTAGCCCATGGCCACCTAAAGATACGGCCTGATTTGTCACATTTTGCAGAAATTTTCAGGTTTTTCTAACTTTGGGCGAACGTTTAAATAAATTTTTCTAAAAGTTAGATTTTTACGCTTTCTTCATTCTTTTCCCCAGATGACACAATAGGTTTTAATATCTTCACATGTTGAAAAACAAAGAAAATTTGATTATGTAGAATTTAGTCAGACTGTTAATTTTCAATAACAGTCTGATTTTGCGTTTTTCAACTTACTTTTTCTCATTTGCTTCTGCTTCCCCAAGGCAACAAAAAAGTTTTTTGTCATTAGGAAACCGCAAAAAGTAAAAACATCTCAAAAAATGTCAGTCAAGCACTAGCAGTGGCTGTAATCAAAATCTGCAAAATGTGACAAATCAGGCCGCATCTCAAGGTGGCCATGGGTAGCCGTTGGAGGTATACTTTTTTTCGGCCGTTCTAGTGTAAGAATTAAATTGAACCGTGGACGTCGCTGGGCAACATCAAATTTATTCCTCAAATGAAAACATATTACCGAAGTGGTAGTGTCATGGCTGGTATACAGCCTTTAAGTGTATCACTTTTAGGTAGCCCGTGAATTTCAGGTAGCACGGATGTAACCCTAGCCAAAATGTATCACGTCACAGGTAGCGTGACGTCACGACTGCGCTCTGAAATCGTTTATGGCATTTTTCTGACGACTGCGGTGAAGTATCTTGTGTGGTGGTTATAAAACAATATATTTTTAATTACAATGTAAGTCCTAAATATACCTGAGTCCTAAGTATATCTAGGCCTACTTGAACGTCATAAAGGTATTAACGCTACTTTAATAATTTTTCTTAACATAAAAATATCAATCTCACAAAATATCACCTAATGTAGTGTTGCTGATTTAAACTGCAGAACTTTTGGTTCTAACCCTCAACCCGCACTACGTATTGTACAAAAAGAAAAACAAACATACTTTGACATAATTATGGAATTATCACGATGCTTTATATGCCTAGAATTTTTTTTAATGCGTTTGGCAGGTTATTTGGACTTCGGCATTTAGATATATTTTTGGCTTTTTTAAAAAAAATTTCAGCATTGTTTAAAAAATAATAAGTTTATAAATAGTTTAAAAAAGTCTGTTTTTATAAATAAGCAGTAGCCTAGTTACTAAACATCAGGTTTGAAAAGGCAACTTTTCCGAATTTTGATGATGCTTTTCATAATATTGCATTTTGGGAAGATTTTGTCAACAGTATAATCTAAGCTAAGGTGTTGTTGACCATGCCATATTTTAACCTGAGAATCCATTAAAAAAAAACGCTTAAATATCTAAAAGTTGGCATTAAAACCGATATATGGCATCCAATCCTGTTTGCTGCCAAGATGAGGCCTAGCGTTTGGCTTCCAGTCTAGACGCTTTAGCGACGTCTACGATCGAACATTGCCAACATAACCTTATTAAATGATATCTTTCTAGTTAAAAAACCAAACCTTTGTGCGACGTTTTTTGAAATTTTAAACAACACACCAATGCGTTGCGACGTATAGTTTGAGAATCACTGTAATACACAAATAAAGAACAACCAATTTTTAAATTTTATAACTTATCAATCATGCTCCAAAAGCGGAAACTTTCACGGACCCCTAAATTCGCTTCATAGACCTCTGGTCAACAACTACTGCTCTAAAGCCTGAACTACAGTATTGGTCTGCATCTTATCATCTCATCTGTAAGGCTACCATATCATTCTTTACCAGAGGGAGAAAGTTAATTCTCCCCAAGACTAGAGAGATCGAAGTGACATGTTCATTCTCCCCTACAATAAACGTTATAAGAAAACAATTGTCAAGAAGTTTCAGCAAAAAGGTGATGCCTGGCGGAAACACAGAAAATTGAATACTTGAAATGCATTAATTGAGCATAATAGTTTGAGTGACAAAATCTCTGACATTTATAAGCACCTTTTAACACTTCTCCTTGATGCAGATTTGAACACTAAATTCACTAACATGTCAGGGAAAATTCTGACATCCAAATGACTTTTCTTCAGCGCTGTAGTCTACAACAAAAACCGTAGGCTACAACAAACAAAATTAATTTACCGATTTCTAGTCTATCTGTTTTCCTGTGCTCCTTTCTTTTGTAACCACAGACAATTTTTTTTGGTTTAACTTTAAAAATAGGCCTTTCCAACCTACCTTAGACTAAATAATATGGGTTAGTCTACCTTATGATGACAAACGGCATAAGGCTTTAATTGCTCGACTTTTTAGTGCAGATCAAGAGACAGCGAAGTCCAGAGAAGGAAGCAACAACGTGTTGGAACAGTTGAAGCTCAGGGAAAGTAGCCTCATACTCAATAAGTTTGACGAAACGATGCCCCCAAGCCTTCTCGATTCAAAGAAATCCATTCATGGTATTCAGGTGATGCACATTGCACAATCGGATACAATTCACTGTTGTAATAATTACAAGTGGCCTACAAACTGCAGAGAAGTCGAAAATAATCGATCAGAAAACAAACAAAAGCAGCCTATTTTTGTTCTTTGTTTTAAACTAAGCCTAAGTTCAGATTTTTATGGAATCTGGTCACCTCAAAATACTTTCAACTCCACAACTTCATTGTCTCTTCTCCTGAAAACAAAATTTTACAACTCCTTTTTAAATAGAATACTAAGAAGACTATTTATTTATTTTAGATATAAACAATAAATACTATCAATACTAGTAAAAGTGCTCAATGCCAAACAAAAAGCTAAGAAGAGCAGATCATATTAAATAATATATTTATTACTTTCTAAACCTCTCCACTCTCCAGCCTGTTTCATCCTAACAAAGGGATCATCAGAAGGTCCTGAAAAATATGCAAAAGCAATAAATCAGTAATACCTGAAAAGATATTAAATATTATAACCTTAATTAATCTGCAAAAAGCATCAGAATTACAAAGGGCTACCTCCGTCCGTTATCACAAAAGCCTCAATTAAGACGTTCAAATGGAAGCCAAGCAGATTGATACAACACATGTGACGTCACAAAGAGCCAAAATGCAATAAAGATAAGATAATGGTAACCTGTACTTGTAGTGTGACGTTTGGCTTCGATCACTGCAAGCTCGCGCGAGAAACTAATTTAGTCTCGCGCTTGCCTTCAGATCATCAGATGATCTCACATTTTTTGTAAGTTACACGTTTCATTTTTTGACTACGTGGAGCAAAATTCACCAGTTTTTAGTTTTGGTTGAGTTACAGAACAGTCGTTTAGTTTGCTTATCACTAGAGTTGAGAAAATGAAGAGATAAAACAAAAGTGCACAATTGTTTCTTATTATTTGCATGGCGTAAAAACTTAGACCAATAAAAAGGAAAGAGAACAAGCCCGTTTGCGCACATTGGTGATCCCGACGTGACTTGTTTGGACGTGATGGACGTGACCGACGTGATCTTCACGACGTGATCTTTTGGACGTGATCTTCACGACGTGATCTTTTGGACGTGATCTTTTGGACGTGATCTTCCCGACGTGATCTTTACGACGTGATCTTTTGGACGTGATCTTTTGGACGTGATTACGACTTTTAACGTTATAGAAACCATATTGAACAACTGTAAATTCTTCAACGAAGCAGAGGAAGATTGACAAACAATTTCAAAGGAAAGTTCTAGAAAAGAGACGATTTTCCAGCCAATTTGTTTTAAGAAGAAAGGACTTACGAAGTAAAGAGAAGTAGGACAATTCAGGACTTACAAAGGAGAAAAGAACATATAAACTGAAGTATTTATTGTACTGTAGTTTGTAAACATAAAATCTCAAACTAAAATTACGTATGCAAGCGGGTATTTAATTTTGTTTATCTTGAGTGCAGTTTTGTTGATGAATTTGTTAGTATCGCTTCTACCGATCATTCAGGGTGTTGTTGTTAGCATACCTAAGTAAATACTGTTAATTAGACTTCATAGATATTCCAAACGCTTTCCTCTACCCCGCACAGGTTTCCTTTCTACACTTTATATACTGGCAGGATTGAATAGCAATCCTGGCGGCGTCGCACCAGTCAAATTTATAATTCGAGATTGCTGTGGCACATCCAGAAAGAATGGATTTGTGGCCGATGAGATCTGTGCTGACAAATAAAAACATATGAGGGACCCGTAGACACGTGCGAGAGGTTTGATGGAATTGAAAGCAAATACTTGAGGATAAGTATTTAACAACATTACACACAGCACACCTGATACTATGAGCTAAGTTGGTAAATTTTATAGCGAATTGCTGTCCGATGAATTTCAAAGGTTTCTTAACAGAAATCTTACGAAGTCATGTGATGCCTTATACACCACAAGTTTGAACAACGTTTAGTTATGTCTATGTCGCTTTCTTATTTATTGCATTATTTTATACATCATTCATCTTTTGTCGATTCACCATTATTGTTTGGATACTCATATGGTTCATCTGGGGGAGGGCTGGTGTGACGTTTGGCTTCGATCACCGCAAGCTTGCGCGAGAAACTAAATTAGTCTAGCGCTCGCCTTCAGATGATCTCACATTTTTTGAAAGTTACACGATTCACGTTTTGACTACATGGAGCAAAATTCACCAGTTTTTGGTTTGGTTGAGTTACAGAACAGTCGTTTACTTTGCTTATCACTAGAATTGAGAAAATGAAGAAATAAAACGAAAAGTGCACAATTGTTTTTTATTATTTGCATGGCGTTAAAAACTTAGACCAAAGAAAGTAGAGAGAACAATCCCGTTTGCGCACTGTTGTATATTTCCAGCCAGATTGCTACTGATAAGTATCTCGTAGAGTAGGTAACCGAAACATCACAAATGATGAAGCAAGCCCAAAATATGACAAATTTGTGCAAAATATAGTCAAAAACGAAAACATTTTGGTGAAAATGGAACGAAACCAAGCAAAAAAAACCGCGACTGTCAAAATCTTCCCGCGACTTCGATTCCTATTTTAAAACTACACCACTGTCGTTGCTGCGAGCACTTCAATTAATTTTATTTAAAAACGAGACACTGTACATAGTTTTTTGTGTAAGCTCACCGTACGTTTATTCTTAAATGTTCGTGTTTTTGATTTTCCTTTTTTCGTATTGGTTGTAAGGTTCAGTCGTCTATATTTTTACTTTATTTTTCTTGTATATTGTAGGTTAAGAATTATTATTAATTGCTGTAGATTGATTACGTTAAACTTTGCATAAACATGAAGCAAACAGTGTGGTGCACATAAGTGCCTTTTGAAGAAAACGGGATACAAAAAGCTCAGGAAAAATGAAACATTAGAAACGAAAAGCTAAACAAACCAGTTTCCCAACCCTCCACACAATGTGACTTTTGCCCACGTCTTTTTCATCATAGACTGGGCCTCTAAAGCCACATCATGCGACATCACCATCCAAACCCAAATCCGAATTGAAGACGAAACCAATGCTCGGACACGAGCTGGAGCCGACGACTGGAGCACCAGAATTACTTGGAATGATTGTTAGTTTGTCTTGTAAAAAATTCTTATAGGTGTTATACGCTAGGTTAATTGGCTTACCTTTTGTATGGGTATGGAGAGGTTAACCAGCTGTAGCAGACGACACAGATGTACCACAAAACCAATTGAAGGAAAAAATGAAATTATGCATCAAATTAGATTTTATCTGCTAATCTGTTGAATTACCTCAAGTTGTCAAAATTACTTCCCAATATCACCTTTGGAAAGTTTTATTAGATCACAAAATCGTTTTTAACCTCACTTAGAATAGTTTTAGTAATTATGGTTACCGGGCACAATAGGACACTATCCAATTGTGCCTTAAAATGTGTCGCATTGTGCCCCACACCTCAACATCGATCCAAAGTGACAACTTGTTTTAAATGTTTCAATCCAGGTTGAACTCAAAGTGATTAAAATAAATTTCACTGTGTTCAGCTTGAACATAGAAAGATAATGTAACTAAAATTCTTATTTCATGTAGCCTAAGCCTGAAAAGATTAGATTCAATTGAAGCAAAAACGGCTAAAAATGCTTCCGTTTAACTGAATAAACTCACGGCACAAACGTGTGATACTTTCACAGCGCAGCGCCTGATATCAGACTTTTTTTGCCAACACAAGGACTTCCAGAGTTTCTAATATTTCAAAACAATGCAATGTCTAATATTATACCCCCCTTGATGGTGCATATATGCAACATGCTCTAAAATCCACAGATTTTAATCAGTGCAACATGCTCTAAAATCCACAGATTTTAATCAGTTTAGATAAAACTTCAAAAAATGTTACCCTTTAGCTAGAAATAGCTTTTATGCCCAGTATTTTGTAAAAAATTATCGGTCGAAAAATTAGATCACTACATCACATATCACTGGTTATGGTTTAGGTTTATAGAGCCTATAATTCGACACTGGGCCTTTCGCAATTAAGAAATTATCTAGTCTAGTCAATCACAATCGATGAGAAGTTGGCCACCTCTGAGCTTACTGCAGCAAGAAAGAAAATGTGCTTTGCGGCAAACTTTTGACCATCTCGTATGCACGCGGTTTGGGAGCCTCTGTTCTAAATCAACGAACCACATGTAGGCTACAGTTTTTTGTCTTTATATATTTTTCCTGTATCCTTCTCAAATTAAACATATCGTTTATTGACATGACCTACATTGAAACCAACAAACTCATTTCAGTAAAGTAGGCTTTAATAAACTTAAAACGTGAATATCCTGCAATTGAAAACTAGCTTTAAAGAATGTTAACAGAAAGTATTAAATGACAAACTAAAACAAGACTCTACTTAAACTGTCGATTGCACTGCTACACTGTTAACTGAAAACTAGAGAATGAACCAACACGAAAGAAACCAAGAGAAGCCAAGCCAGGCAATCGGCAAACCCACACTGCGCTGTCGGCAAGAGAGATGTGGTGCGTGACGACACGCGCTACACCACATTCTCCCCAGCCAAATATATTTCGAAAAGGACCAGACAAGATGTTGACTCAGAAGCCATATCTTTCTGGTGACTTTCGAATTCTAGTAGAACGTCTCAAGATAGGTGTACTGTTGTCGGTAAACCTTTCATTAGTTGATGTGATCGGGTTTGTAATATCACTGCCTTCGCGAACGTCAGTAGTTAAATTCGAAGGAGCGTCTGTTGACGTCGTGTTATAATCGTTTGTTAGTATGTTATGGATTTCAGGTTCTTTCTGCACATTTAAGGATTTCAGGTTCTTCCTGCACCCACATAGCAATGACCTAATAGAATGCAAAGCCTGTGGAAGGACTTTCTCCCAATCGTCCTCCAGAACATGGTGCGTTCTCAAAAGAAGTTTTATTGTTTTCCATACCGTTTGGTTTGTCCTTTCGCACTGTCCATTTCCTTGAGGATGGTAAGGTGATGAGCAACTAGTAGCTATTCCACGCGTAGAAAGAAAATCTTTGATCTCTCGGCTAGTGAAAGCAGTTCCTCGATCGCTGTGGATGTAAGCAGGGAAACCAAACAGGCAAAATAAGTTAGTTAAACAATCAGTGACGGACTCGGAAGACATTCTTTTGCATGAAAACACAAATGGGTAGCGACTATATTCATCTACAATCACTAACAGGTAGGGCTTCAAACCTTTAACAGGACCCTTGAAATCAACAGATAGTCGTTCCCATGGGTGCGTCGCTTTGACAAGAGTTCCTCTTGGTGGTTTGTAAAAACGTGGTTTGAGTTCAGCACAAGTTTGGCATTGGTTGCAGATTGCTTTATTAGTCTCTTCGCTGGTGTACGGCAAGTTGCGGGATCGAATAAAGTGATACAATCTAACATATCCTGGATGTCCAAGTGATTCATGTAAAGAAAGCAAGTCTTTTCCAGGGCTCAAAGTTGCAGACACTCTTGATAGTGCATCAGGAGCTATGTTTTCTTTTCCGGGCTTGTGACGGATTTCGTAATGAAACTGGCTTAGCTCTAGACGCCACAAAAAATTTTTGTTATTTTTGATCTTCCCACGGTTGCGTCTATCAAACATATACGAGATCGATTGCTGATCGGTGACAAGTGAAAAGGTGCGACCCTTTAAAAAATGGGCCCATTTTCGAACGGCTTCAATGATTGCTGTAGCTTCTTTTTCGATAGCCGGATACTTCTGTTCGCAGTTACTGAGGGTGCGGGACATAAAAGCGACAGGGCGACCGCCTTGGGAGAGGATTGCGGCTATAGCGTAGTCAGAAGCGTCACTTTCGATGTCGAAACTTAGGTCATCACGAATAGTTCCCAGACTAGCAGCCAAAAATTCTTCCTTTAGTGTTTTAAATGAATTCAAAGCATTTTCGTCCAAAAGCATAACAGCCTTTAAGAGTGGACCAGCCTTCAATGAAAATCTTTCAATCCATTTGGCATAGTATGCAAACATACCACAAATTCTTTTCAATTCTTTCAGAGTTTTTGGTGGGGGCATTTCCAACAGTGGTCGAAGTCGTTCAGCGTCTGGTTTCTTTTGGTTGTGCGAGATTTGGTAGCCAAGTAAATTGATTGTAGATTGTCTAATGTTCGATTTGTCTTTATTAAAAGTAAATCCACTCTTCTCTGCAGCATCAAGCAAGGCATTCAAGTTTTCATCATGTTCTTGTACAGTTTCCCCTGTAACGGTTAGATCATCTAAATAGGCGTAAACTTTCTTCAGATTGTATCTTTTGATGAAGTCATCCATAACTCTCTGAAAGGCAGCAACTCCATTTGTTACACCAAAAGGCAGTCTTTTGTATTGATACAAATGGCCGAGAGCTTCGAATGCTGTAAATGGTCTTTCTTCTTGCAAGAGGGAAACTTGGTGGTAAGCGGACCGCAGATCAAGAGAGCTGTAGATTTTATCTTTTGCAACCTTGTTGACAATGTCTTCAATTCGCGGAAGGGGATACGCATCCAAAAGTGTAAAACGGTTGACGGTATGTGAATAATCGATCACAAGGCGGCATTTATGTTGATTCCGGACAACAAGCACCTGCGATCTCCACGGAGATCTTGAAGGTTCGATTATGTCTTCGGCTAATAGTCTTTCCACCTCCTTTTCAATATATGAGACGTCATCTTTTGAATAAGAACGGGAAGGGGCTGCAACAGGTTTATAATTAAGTTGCATGTATTGAAAAAGACTTGGTGGATCCACGCGAGCCGAGGTAAGTGCTACGAGCTTCGGTGTTGCTGCGGAAATTACAAGCGGTTTTTCGGGGCCACAAAACTGAAAAGTGACTTTCTCGTGTTTTTGAAAGAAATTTTGGCCTAAAATCACAACAGCACAAGAGTTTGGAATGACATCGAAACAAATCTTTGGATAACTTCTATCGAGGAGTTCAAGATGCAAACAAGCGCAGCCATCGGTCTTGACCAAGTGATGGGTCGACGCCATGGTCACAGTGTGAGGTTGTTTCGTAAGGTTTATCTTCAGCTTGTTTACCAATTTTCTATCAATAAAGTTATCCGAGGCACCTGAATCCAGCAAGGCTTTAACTGGATGTCCATTTACCAAAGCGTCCACCACTGTGCGATGTAGGCAGTTAGGAGCTCCAGCAAAATATAACGGGCCTCTGTGCCTGGAAGGCGTTGACGAGTAATTAAGAGAATCCGCGTTAGCAACTAGGTTTTCTGCAGCAGAAGCCAAAGATACTGATGAACTTTTACTGCGACAGACCTTGGAAAAATGCCCTAGTTTTCCACAATTGTAGCATTTCTGTTTGTGTGCTGGACAAGACCAACGGTCATGGAGTGGTCCGTTACAAAAGTAACATGATTTTCTGGTTTGTACCTTGGACTTGGAAGTGGCTGCAGAAACGTCGTGATCCTTGTGCTCTGGACGCATGTTGTTACCTTCACACGCATAATTTGTCGTTGAGGCTATCGAAGTGTTTGCAGCTCTCCCCATGATGCAAGATTGTTGT
This sequence comes from Aplidium turbinatum, assembly GCF_918807975.1. Taxonomy (NCBI): domain Eukaryota; kingdom Metazoa; phylum Chordata; class Ascidiacea; order Aplousobranchia; family Polyclinidae; genus Aplidium; species Aplidium turbinatum. Next base: position 1,059,045 of record NC_137488.1, read on the forward strand.
TGTGCTCTTTCTATACTATCGCTCAGTTCCGAAGCACGTTGAAGGTCTATGTTATTCTCTTCCAAAAGACGTTGGCGGATGACAGGAGACTGTAAGCCATTTATGAAAGAATCCCGAATAAGCTGCTCTTTATACGTTTGGGGAGAAACGTCGTCAAAAGTGCAGTCCTTAGAGAGTAATTTCAGCGCTCTAAGGTATTCCAAGACCGTTTCTCCACTGGCTTGCTTTCGGCTGATTAGTAAATGCCTGGCGTAGACATTGTTCTTCTTCTTTACGTATGTTCTCTTGAGAGTATCTACAATTGCATCATAGTCGTCAACTTCCTCGACATAGAGGTATACCTCTGGGGACAAGAAGCTACGTATTGTTCTAGTTTTGTTGATATTAGGAGTTCCTTCCTGGCGAACCTCTTCAAGTGTAGCGATGTAGTCAGTGACAGTCTGAAACCAGAACTTGAAAATAGTAGGAGCGTCAGCGGAGTTAGGATCAACTGAAAGGTCTTTAGGACGAGGAATATGTCTGTCCATCTTTCTGATTCTTGCTTAAATAAGTTTATTAAATTGACATGACCTACATTGAAACCAACAAACTCATTTCAGTAAAGTAGGCTTTAATAAACTTAAAACGTGAATATCCTGCAATTGAAAACTAGCTTTAATTAAAGAATATTAACAGAAAGTATTAAATGACAAACTAAAACAAGACTCTAAAAACTGTCGATTGCACTACTACACTGTTAACTGAAAACTAGAGAATGAACCAACACGAAAGAAACCAAGAGAAGCCAAGCCAGGCAATCGGCAAACCCACACTGCGCTGTCGGCAAGAGAGATGTGGTGCGTGACGACACGCGCTACACCACATTATTGTTATTGTTCTTCTTTTTGGCATGAATCCAAGTTGCATATCATATGTTCACCTGGCGCTCATTATGTCATCATTTTACGAAAGAATTTTATATGATTGAGCTGCAATTAGCAATCAGTTTACTGTTAAAACAGATAAGCCACTTTGTAAAGTCTGAATTCTTTGTAACAATCGCCATAACTATCATGCAATTACTGCGTCTGCAAAAAATCTATTAAGCAAAAAAACTTCTACATCCAGCACAAGCAAACTCCATTTTGTCGTCCCCAAAGCAGACACACGCTCTATCTGGCGAGTTCTTTATAAGACCCAGGTATCTTTGCAAGGATGACTGTTTTGTTGCTCCCAATGGGAATGGGCATCTTCCTCTTCTTGTAAATGTCGTGCTGAGGAACAACCATCACGTCCTCTCCTGCCATCAAGAGGAAGGTATGCTCAGTTTGATGATACCAAAGTCTGGCTCCTCTCCGGCTATTCGGAGCAACTCGGAGAAGAATCGCAGACGAGGTGACAAACAATAGACTCTCGGTCTCAGAACATCAATGGAAGATGACGAACAACGTTATCGTCGAAACAAGTTTCATTGCAGCAACAGATTGATGCCAATGAGCAGGCAACCAATTTACACTGCTGCAATATCTATTAGTTTTATTCTTTACTTTACAGAAAATGACATCTTCTTCTGTTCATCACCAGTCCAAAAATTCCAACCAGTCATTGAGGAGAGGTTCGTGGGATGAGCGAATGAGGCAATCAAGTGTCGGCCAAGCATTACTTTTCACTTCTGAAAATAAAGTAAGCAATTGTAATGCCAGACTTACAGAGTGTGGATACAACGTGAAGTTTGAGTAAACAGTTTGAGAAAAGCCACTGAGAAAATTGAGAAAACTGAGAATATTTGAGAAAAGCTACTGAGAAAATTTATTTTGCGTTGAACGGATGGCGCGAACTGAGGGGAGAAGTAAATGAATCGAAAGATGTTTCATTTGACCATTTGACACCATTTGACGTTGGGTCTATTCAATCCCTTTGTGAAATATTTACATAATTTTAGTAAGATAGTTCTTCGAACAGTGCCCATTTCCCAAGAAACAATTTACTTTACTGCGTTATGCAAACGTATTACAATGGTGAATGATAGCATCGGATCGACGACTGCACCATTTATGGCGCATACCTGCGCATCACCATATGCCTATGAACGGCTAACCAGAAAGCCTGACTAAGTCAATCGTCATAACTGCTGTATAATTAGGAAAAACTAAATTAAGGACATAACAATGATGTTCTCATAGTACAGCTGATAACCTCTCAAAATCAAATCAATTGTGCAAATTATGACTAAAGCATGAAATTTTCACCAGTGTTAGCACATACCATAAGGGTCATTTTATTAAGATCGGGAGGTAAGTCAGATTTGACCTCTGATGACCATGAGAGGTCAATGACCTCAAAGTATCAGAATATTGATATTTGACGTTATTGGTTAATCTTAAAGGTGTGTATGATGTACAAACTATGCAAATGTGTTATAATAAAAGTGTCTACACATTCTACAGCGTGTTGACTGTGTTAGTGTGTTGGTCATTATTATCACAGTTGCCAGATGGGCCCTTTTACGGCTAAATTTCACAAATTTGGCCCTTTTTGAAGTCGTTTGGCCAAAAAATGTGGGTTTGGTCTTTTAGCCTTATTTTGACTTTTTTTAATATCGGTTTGGCTCCAAATTTTTTGTTTGGCTTTTTGCATTTAGCTTACTGTATTTTGTGAAACAACAATGGCAACACTTGTCTTTTATTCTTTCAGTAGTGATGATTGTTATTTGTTAACGCGCATATGCAGATTGTGCAGGCAGCAAGGATGGAAGTTTTGCACTCTTACTCTTGTAGCGATGGTATTTAGTTTGCAGTGCCCACTAAGATCTACCGTGAGACCGAGAGGTGTTGGCTATGCATCATTGAAAGAAGACCTCGTCCAGTTCAGGACTTCGTCACATGCCAATGGAACTCGACGTCAACAGACTGGATGATGGCGATGACATAGAAGCTAATTTGAGGATACACAGTGATCAGTGGCACAAGAAATGTCGTTTAAAGTTTAACAAAAATTATTTGACCAGCAGAACAGAGCAGAATCCGCTTCAGGACAACAATTTGGTACCGGTACTCAAACCCTGCACAGCGCACGATCAACAGCTGCCCACAGGCTTGCACAGTCAACCGAGGCTATCTGTTTCCTTCTGTAATAAGCCAGGTGGCACAGCAGACTTGCACCAAGAAGCTACAATGGGAATTGACAAGAACGTTCGAAGATTTGCCACTGAATTGGAGGACACTGAACTGCTGGCCAAGCTGTCTGCAGGAGACCTGATTGCCATCGAGGCAAAGTACCATCGCAACTGTCTCCGTGCATTATACAACAAAATCAGACCAGCATCACTCAAAGACGAGAACGATGATCGATTGCAGAGAATAGCCTTTGCTGAGCTGGTGGTGTTCATGGAGGACATGTATGAAGATGAGGACAATGCCCCGTATTCAAACTCTACCACATGGCTAACCTCTACAAGACCAAATTAGAGCAGCTGGGTGCCACGGTAACCAACAGGGTACACATAACCAGACTGAAGGATAGGCTTCTTTCTGCACTTCCTGATCTGAGAGCGCATTCGCAGGGCCGAGAAACTCTTGTTTGAGAAAAACATAGGTCCCGCTCCCGCCCTGATGAAGGCCTATGGTTATGACAGTGATGCGATGTATCTAGTAAGAGCAGCACTTGTAGTCCGTAGAAAAATGTTTGAGACAAGATTCACCTTTGAGCTGATTTTGCGTTCCAAGCTGAGCAAGTGCGTTCCGAGCTGAGCAAGTGCGTTCCGAGCTGATTTTCAGATAAATTCGGTGACACCATCTCTCCTTGCTCTGGTTAACATAATCCTCGATGGGGCGAACATCAAGCACCAGACTCAGTTGGCCAACACAACCAACACAACCGCTGCGCTTACACTATCGCAGCTACTGGTGTTCATAGGGTGTAGGGTGCGATACTGATGTGTCTGCCCTGGTAGGGTGCGATACTGATGTGTCCGCATTCGCCGGCAGAGAGAAGACTGCCTGGGAGATTTGGACAGTTTTCCCAGAGGTGACTGATGCTTTCGAAAAACCACTACGCATGCTAAGTGATGTCAGTGAGGAGTCAATGTCACTGCTGGAGGGCTTCGTTGTGCTGATGTATGACCGCACCAGCGACATCATGGAAGTGAACGACGCTTGGAAACAGCTTTTTGCATACAAGTCGAGGGCTCTATAAAACATCCTTCCTACGCAGGCAGCATTCCAGCAACACATCAGGCGGGTTTCTTTCCAAGCCAACTGCTGGAACCAAACTCTGGTCCTAAATCCCAAGTTTCCGAGCCCATTTGACTGGGGCTGGACAAAGGAGGCTTCTTGGTGGCAGCCCCCTCTGGACGACACTGCCAGAGGCATCAAAATCTTGCCAAGAACTGATCCACTGCAACTACAGGAAGGGGTGTATCGGCTACTGCAAGTGCATCAAGGCTGCACTGAAGTGCACTGCATTATGCGCATGTTCGGGAGACTGTTAGCTGCGATGACACACCTCGACATTTATGCGCAATATGGATAATTCGTCTGTATATCATTACCGATATGTACTATTCATGTGTCTGAGCCCCACCTGGCCTCACTGTAGGCTACTTCAAGCTTTTATAGCCTCTGTCTAATGTACATTAAACATTACACTGCAGCAAATTATCTTAACATGTCTTTCAAATAATTCGCGAGACAAATTGAAAAACTGTAATTTAGGTCATGTTTAGGTCATTGACCTCTCAAGGTCATCAGAGGTCAAATCTGACTTACCTCCCAACCTTAAAATGAACCTTATGATATGTACTAACACTGGTGAAAATGTCATGCTTTAGTCATAATTTGCACAATGGTTATGATAACCCGCTGCACTATCAGGTTGGCTGCGATGATCGTACAGACTGGAAGCAAAACTTGAAAAGTCACGAAGCTTCACCAAAGCTTTCGCTTGGATTAACAAACGAAGGCACGTCCAGTATCTTGCATGAATTAACATCCAGAAAGCGCTACATGATGGTCGTGGCCATCAGCATATGCGGGTTTGTGTTTATTACAGGTTGGTTTACAAAATTGGTGAATGTTTTACTTCATTTATACAAAGCCAAGTAACATCAACGGATTCCATATTTATGTCTAAACATACACAAAAAATTACTTAATACAAATATTCACATCACAGTGTAGAAAACGTCACGTCATAGTTTACGTCATCACAACTAACAAATTTAGGTACCTGTACATTTTAGGAACAAAAGTAGGCCTACAACAGTTAGAGATTGAATTTATTTAAAATAGCGATGTAATCGATGCTTATAATCAGCTGAACCTCAACATTTTACGTAAGAATTAAACGAAGAAGACTTGTGCATACAATTAAGGTGTTTTCCCAGCCATAATCCGTAAATATCTGGTTCACATACCGATGCAGGCCTATGTCAAGTTCACGTCACGTGGCCTATACAACTGGATTTATAGGCAACATTAGAGAAAAGTGAAAAAGTGGCCGATTTCATTCTACAGTTTTTTGCTTTTTAATATCATTGGTAACCCAATAAACTCATTTTTATCGAAATTTTTATTTTATGCTGTTTAAACAAAAAATAACAAAAATTGTTGCCAAATGGCTACATTACGCATAAAGAATGCACAAATAGAAAGACTTTGAGATGCACGATTTTCCTGTAACTTCGACTGCAAAAGGTTACAAACCGAAGAGTAAGTCAGGCTATTTGTTTATGAACAATAGCGTTTTTAATGTACCAGTGGCAGCAATATTGGATTACAGAAAATAATTGTTCAAAAACTTAACAGAATGCTATTGTAGCAGCAATAAGTGGTGTTGATACCCAAGTAACAATTGTTCAAGATTTCACATGATGACTGAAAAAGCATTTGTTCTTTATGTTCAAGCAAAGTCTTATTTTGCACTTTGAACACTCATATCGACTGAAACCTGCTGAGCAATACCGACAACGTTGTCGAACGTCATAGGCCAGTGGTAGTAACCATCATTGTAGAACATCATCAACTGGTACAGGAACAACACAGGGTCGTTTATAAGGAACGGGTATACTTTCGAATATTTCAAGCGATGGGCGATCTCTTTTGTGCTTTTCTTTTAGCAAAGCCTCAGCGATGTCAAGCTTGAACCTTTCATCTTGCATTGTCGTCTATACAACTGTCAGCTGTTACTAGTGACGGCCAAGTCAATGCAATAAAAATCGATGCGAAAGTACTATCTCTTCATTGGCATGTTGATTCTGTACAGTTCCTATAGCATGTCACAGAAATCTACACCACCCATAAAGTTAATGTACTTTTGTACAATCTCTGGCCGTTTGACTTCAATTGTAGATTGTGATGCAGCATCGTAATGGCGGACGACTTTACATACTGTAGCCGGATAGCATGGAGTACAGTCAACAACCTTACGGCCGCTCAGCACGCTTTCGCTGCCAATGTCTCGTTAGAGTCAACAACATCGTATCACAACCAATTAAAAACGGGACCTATAAAGCAGGCGACTACAAGTTCTTCGGTAAATTCACACTGGATGAGTTCACCACTGCTCTCCACTCAACTAAGACCCACAAGGTCCCATGACCCTGACAACATCTGCTCCGAACTTGTACTCCATGCTGGCACCGCCATGAAATTTTAGCTGCCCAACTTCCTGTCTTCTTACTTATGCCAACTCAAATCTCCAAAATCTGGAGACAAGCCAAAGTAGTCGCGATCCCTAAGCCTCACAAACCACAAGATTCGAAGAACAATCAACCTATATCTCTTCTGTTTTTAAAACCTTCGAAGGTCTCACTTACTCTCGGGTAGAACCAATTGTAGATGCACACTTTCCCCGGAAGCAAGCTGGTTTTCGACGTGGAATATCTGCTGCAGGCTTAGTCACTCTCATGACTCAAGATATCGAAGACTGCAATTAGGCAAAGAAGAAGGCCGGTGCTGTGTTTCTTGACCTTACAACCGCATGCGACGCCACATGTCACCAAGGCCTCATCTGCAAACTGCTCCACCTGCTCCCGGAAAGGCACATGGTCCGCATGATCATGGAGCTCGTTTGCAACAAAATTTTTACCCTCACTACCGGAAGTTGTAAACCAAACAGATTACGACGCCTTAAAAAAGGTGTCAGTCGGGGATCTGTCCTGCGTCCCCTTCCGTTTGACATCTACACCCACGACCTGCCAAACACGGCATTCGTAAAATACGTCCTTGGCGATGATTTGACCATTCTACATCTGTCGAATCATGGAAAACATTAGAATGTCCAGGATATGTCGACAATAAACCAGGATATGTCGACACTTTCAGCATACCTCCAGAGATGGAGACCGAAGCTCAGCGAAACCAAAGCAGTGACGACAGCTTTCCATTTGAACAACCGAGAAGCGTGAGCTCAAGATTAACACCCATGGAAAATGTTGTCTTTCTGCCCAAACCTTAAATATCTGGGGTTAGCCATGGACAGGTCGCTCACTTACCGCCAACACTTGAAGTCACTACACAAAAAGATCTCAACACGCGCAGCTTTGTTAAGGCTACTGGTCGGCTCTGGCTTGGGATGGTCGGCTCTGGCTTGGGATGGAATCCATACTCATTCATCACAAATCCTCAAAGTGGGGTTTAATAAACAAAACACACGATATAGCTGAGCATAAACATAGCGGTTAACATCAACATAATAAGGTAGTAGGTATTAACTTAAATAAGTAACTAAAATAAGGAGATACACTGCAGCTTACAAACTAGAGATTACATGCAACTGAAATGTCTTAACTACTAAACAATCTGCTGTATGAAGCGACGCTGCTAGAACAAAACTAAATGTCGCGACAGGTACTTGATTGTTTAAACGAGCAATTAGCCCACCTACGTCCTGAGATGGGCGTGATCTTGATCTCGAAGATCACTTTTTTTGGTGATCTTGATCTTGATCTAAGATCACTTTTTTTGTGTGATCTTAACCTTGAAGAACAATAAGATCAAGATCACTTTAAAATTGAATTTTATTTTCTAGATAGAGGCATTTTCTTAGAACTCGTACTGTACAAAGTAGTTAGTGGCAACTACTAACATTAAGCCACTGTTAATATGATATGTGCCCAACAAAAGACGATTTAAAGTCTCCATCTAAACTGGTCAGTGTTGCCTTTTCAAAATTGAAAAAGTTTTTTGTGTTGGTCATAATTAAGAAGTCAACTTCCATGTATTTTATGTTGACGTATAATACAAAAAATGATTTAACTTTGTTCACAATTTCCATGTGTGAATTTTAAAGAAATGTTTGCTTTCTTTGACCCCATTTTAGATGTTTTAAAAGTCTAGAATGGCGGTGTTAAAAAATCTGGACTCTAGCCGATTTTTGTCATGTAAAGAGGTTTATTGCAGCAAATCAACCAGATCAAGACTTGTTTAGGGTCTGAGTATGGAGCGGTTTGTCTGACCGCAAACCTCTGAACGTTTTTGAAAGCAGACAACAGTATCAAAGTTGCCAGATGGGTAAATGGTGCAATAAGCATTGACACAATGCAGTGAAAATTAAAACTACTTAGTAACACGAATAAAAACTCCCACACGGACCAGACAAAAATTTGGTAAAATATGATGCGGTTCAAAGTTTATTTTTATTTATTTATTATAAATAAAAAGTATAAAACTAATTGCAAATTTGGGACTTTTTAAGTACTACTGTAATTAACCTCGGCCTTGGGTGTGACGTTGCGATTCTACGCAAACTACGTCAGCAACTGATAGGCCTAATAGCAACAGTCACTAACTTATTACAATTATTAGGCCAACGATCGAGTAGTAAAAAGTAAAAGTTAGCAATACCAACTATATACCTTTACCCAGGTTGCTTATAGTAATTATTTTTTGCAACATCATTGATCAAAAACTTCATTTTTTTTCAAGTACACAAAAAATGATCTTGAAAGTGATCTTGATCTTCAAGATCACGATCTTGATCTTCAAGATCACCTATTCTTGGTGATCTTGATCTTGATCTTCAAGATCACCAATACTGGTGATCTTGCTCATCTCTGACTACGTCATAGTACCGCAAGGAGAAGCAATACAAATGTTTAGGCATGAGGCAAAATAAAAATGGTCAGTTGTAATCTACAACATTCTCCCCTGCCAAGAATTCGAGTTCAAACGGGTATTCGTATCATTATCATCAGGTATATTTATCATCAGACGATCGGGAGGGCGCTTTATGCGCGAAGAACGCCTCAACATTGACTCTTCTCTTGTGTTAGGCTCTTCACTGACTTCAGAATGACGATCAACTTGGGTGTTTGGTTCAGCACCTCTCACGTTGCTGTGATGCATTTTATCAACTGGTGAATCGCTGGCAACGGTTTCAACATTGTACGATTGATCGTTATTGAAAAAAGAAGTGTCAGAATCAGTTGCGCTATTTTCGAAAACATTTCTTTCTCCCACAGGAGCAACATCACGCAATGATACAGTAGTCTGGCGACCGTGCGGTTATCTCACAAAAGCATACGTCGGAGTAGCATGAAGTAATGCTACTTCATTTACAGTAGGTTCATATTTGCTCATACGAATGTGGCGCTTCAATAGAACAGGACCAGGAGTACTGAGCCATGTGGGACTTGATGACCCCAGCATGGAACGCCGACTAAACTTCATAAAGCGTTCGTGGGGAGATACATTGATCGCAGTACAGACTACAGAGCAGTGAACGTATGGAATGTAAAACGTCAGGCAAAACACTTTCCCATTTTGAAATGGGCAAATTGCGCGTTCTTAATGCAAGTTGCACTGCGGTCCAAATAATATCATTATATTTTTCACATTGACCATTACAACGAGGGTTGTATATTGAAGTTTTGCTGAGAGCTATTCCTTTGCTGTGCGCAAATGATATAAATTCGTTTGACATAAATGCAGGCCCTTTGTCAGAATGAATATATGAGCAAAGGCCAAACAAAGAAAACAATTGCGATAAACATGAAATAACAGTTCCGGCATTCATATTTGCACAAGGAAACGGAAGTGGAAACCTCGAATACTCGTCGATTACAGTCAATATATATTTGTTTCTTGTGGCTGAAGGCAATGGGCCTTTGAAATCAATATTTAGGCGTTCCATAGCTTGGGTGGCTTTTATAAGGGGAGTTTTAATCGGCTTGTGGAAACGAGGTTTAATTTCAGCACAGATGTTACATTCTGAGATCATCATCTTCGATCATCTATCTCGCCGAGCGAATAAGGTAGATTCTTTGTTTTGATATGGTGCATTCTTATTGTTACGCCAGGGTGGCAAAGACTCGCATGAATCTCGCACAAATAATTAAATTGCTAGACAAACTTGCACAATACGCTCTTGATAAGGTATCGGGTGCCACGTTAAGTTTTTCTGGTCGATAAACTATGTCATATTCATACTGTGAAAGTTCAACACGCCATCTCAAAATTTTACTGTTTTTCAACTTAGGCTACTATTACTTTTGCAATCATACATTAACGCGATTGATCGCTAATAAATTACAAGTTTGAAACGCCGCGCGGCCAGCAAATGGCTCCATTTCCGCACTGCTTCTACAATAACAGCCGCTTCTTTTTCTATCGAAGAGTGATGCTTTTCGGTTTTTGTCAACGATCGGGAAAACTGAAACTGGACTATCTCGTTGATTTAAGGTTGCTGACAAGGCAACATCTGAAGCATCAGTTTTGACTACAAACATGGCTTCTCCGTCGATTACTCCCAGTGTCACAGTGGTCAATTCTGATTTAAGCTCTTCAAACGCTTTTAAAGTATCACCATTTAAAATGTTGTCGCTGTTTTCTATTAACGGTTTAATTTTGTCAGAATAATGAGACACCCATTTGGCATAATATGCGAAAAGTCAGATAACACGCTGCTGCTTTTTGTTATTTATTGGAGAAGGAAGCTGTAAAAGAGTTTTCACTCGGTCAGGATCTGGTTTTAAACAACCTTTAGAAATTTGATAACCCAAAAACTGTAGGCCAGGGATGGCGAACCTTTTTTAGTGCATGGGTCACAAAAGAAACCTTAATCCTTGAAAAAGCAAAAGTGGGTCATACATTTAATTACATGTTAATGCAAAACTACATGTTAATGCGAAACTTGCTGCTGCATCTTCTCTGCAAGTCTTATTATCCTTGGTTGGTAATCTGTAGTTTTTAGCTTCACACATGCAGCACTCGATCATATCTGAGCTGAGACGATTCCGTGTGCTTGATTGTATAAAATTCATGTGCGAAAATAAAGATTTGCACGAATATGAAGAACCAAACAACGTTAACAGAACTACCGCAAATCTTTTCATAGTTTCAAACGAATTTGGCAGGGAGTTCCACTCTGTAAGAATTATATTTTCAGCATGGTTTTCAGCAGCAGGAAAGTCACAACCATCCATATCCGTTTTCATTTTAATTGTTTGTAGGAGATGATTTAAATCTATAAATTTTGTTTTTCAAACTGCACTTTCTTGAAAGTCTATCATTTCCATTTCCAAGTTGTAAAGACGAAGCCATTCGAAGTTTGATAATTCAAGATTTTCAAATTGAAAAGAATGAACTGCACTGTGGTATCTAGCTTTCGGAACTGGGTAAACCTTTCTGACATTACATTTTTGGCCTCTTTTGTCAGTAAAACATACTTGTTGAGTGCAGTTTGCTTTTGCTCATAAGTTAAATTGGTGCTAGTAAAGTGCTTCAACAACTGAGGAAAATAGTTCAGCTGACCTTGTTCAAGGTCTACAGAAAAAATAGCGAGTTTCTTCTCAAATGCTTTAATGTGCCCAATCATGGATAATACAATATTTTCACAGCCTTGTAATTTAGTATTTAACTCATTGTAATGCATTGTAAAATCAGCGAAAAAATGTAAATCATTCAACCATGTACTTTCGCTTAACTCTGGATATTTTTGATTTTTTTCAGCTAAAAAAAGTTGTAGGCTACTTCTTCCAACAATTCAACAAAGCGCTGTAAAACATTACCACAACTTAACCACCTTACACTGTTGTACAAGAGTAAGCAATTAAATTTACTGTCACACGCGTTCAATAAATTTGCAAACTGGCGTTTATTAAGAGCATGAGATGCAATATAGTTGACTATTTTTGTTACCACACTTACAACTTTTTGTGTGTCAGACTGCTATATGGCAATTCGGTACGGTAGCCTACTAGATTAAAATAGGGTGGGGCCTTATTACAAATATTTAGTGAAACATTTATTCTTTGCTGAAACATTTGTTTAAATTTCATTATTTAAAAAAAGACAAGTGGGTCACTGAAAATCTGTGATGGGTCACTTCGTGACCCGCGGGTCAGTGGTTCGCCATCCCTGCTGTAGGCTATGCAGTCAGTCGAATATTCACATTTCGACTCATTAAATGTCAAATTACACTCTTTAGCTACTTGCAAAAACTTCGACAAATTTTCATCATGTTCTTGCTGCGTTTTACCACCGATTGTAATATCATCAAGATAAGCGAACGTACCTTTGCAGTCATTAGACTTGATAATATCGTCCACAATTCGCTGGAAACATGGCACTGCATTTGTCAGCCTAAATGGTATTCTTTTCCACTGCCAAAGTGAACCGTCAACTTGAAACGCAGTAAATATCCTGTCGCATTTGGGTAGTTCTACTTGATAGGATGCACTTGTCATATCGATTGTCGAATACACATTAAACTTTACAACATCTTGCACCACGTCCTGCATCCGTGGCAGTGGATACGCATCAATTCTAGTGAAGTAATTTGTAATCTGGCTATAGTCAATGACCATTCGCGTTTTATGGTTATCTTGGGTATCCACAAGACGCTGCGCACGCCATGGAGAGTTACTTGGCTCGATGAGTCCTTCCTTCAGCAGTCGTTTTACTTCTGATCCTATGAACTCTTTATCCTGCATTGAATAACGCCGTTCTTTGGTTGCCACTGGATGGAAATCCTCCGTTAGATTCTGGAATAAATTGACAGGAGTTGACGTCTTTACAGCTTGCAACAATCCGAGGTGTAACGTGGGCTTCGAACCTCCGAAGTAAATGCTGACTCTTTTATGCTGTTCCATAAAGTCTTGACCGAGTGTGACATCAGTTAGCAAATTTTCCAGCACCATTACATTCACTTTTTGGTATAGTTGACCACCAAGGTTCACGTCAACTTTACGTATGCCTACACCTTTAGAGCTGCGTCCTTTTACTGCTAAACCAATCCGCTGATCAGTCTCTTTAAGGTTTAGTTGCAGTTGTTGACTAAACGACTTGCTTATGTGCGATAACGACGACCCTGTGTCCATTGCAAGGCTTCCCAAACTTTTTTGCTCGCGACCCCTTTTAATCTCCTAAAATGTTTCACAGCCCCTTACAATTAAAATAACGAACATTTGTGGTATTCATTGAAAAGCTCAAACCTAACGAAAACCAAAAACAATTTATTGGTGCCTAGTTCAGTTTGTTTTTATTTCTGACCATCATAAAGAAGCCTATCGGTAGCCTACTGGAAACAAAACAAAACAGCAACATATTTATTCGGTGTGATGGGTGTGACTGCTTTCTGTCACAAAGCAAGTTCAGCCGTGGCTTAGTGTTTGTTAATGTAGGTCTCAAGGCGGTTTCAATTTCAATGTTGTTTAGGCTGGAACGGTAGGCGAAGTAAGCACATTTCAGATAAATCATTTTGAAATTTTGTCTCCAGATGTTCAATTTTTTGCTGAAGGCATCAATTTTAGATTTCAATGCAAAATATTGATGTTTTCTTCTAGGAGGGGTAAATTAAATTCGTTCAGTTTTTCAAGCAAATCTGACATTTTGCATAACTCCAAAAGCAAGATGTCATTGCGAAAACGGTGGATCAAGCCTGAATTTATTCTGTTGGAAAAATTACGATTTCGGTTTTCAACGTTAATTGGCAAGCCATTTTAAAGCTTTGACTTTTGAAAGCCACCTCACTTCACGATGCAGTAAAAGAGCTTTAACTCCGATTCCATTTCACCTCATAAATTTTCAAAAATACGGGCAGCCTATTGAGTGCGCGACTCTTAATAAAGTTAATAACTATCACAGCATCTCGCACAGAAGTGTTGATATTCGGTATGCCTTGTGCAAATCGGTATACTTTCTGCGACCCGTGAAGTTCGTCACGCGACCCCTTGGGGGGTCGCAACCTCCAGTTTGAGAATCCCTGCATTAAAGCATTTGCAGAAATACCATTAATCGTGACAGGAATGATGACTTTAGTATCTAGAGATTTAGAAGTCTTTTGAGGAGTTTCGCTATACCATTTTACTGAACCGGTAGCTGCAACAGTATCTTGCTTTCTTTCAAGGTTATCTTTAGGTTCTGATATAACAGCAACTTGATGCGAATGCAGTGTCGAAGGTTCTGCAACTATTCGTCCAGCGTTTTTTTTGAGCATCTTCCAACGACCGAGCTTTCTCGAAAGCAGCTTGTAGAACAAGGTTTGGTTCTTCCAATAAACGTTGCTTAATTTCTTGTGATGTTAATCCGATGATAAAGGCATCAAGAATAGATTCCTCTCCGTGCTGAACGGCCGACACAGCTTCGAAATTGCAGTCAGTAGGCTACTTAAGCTCTTGAGCTTTTGATAATATTCATGAAGTGTCTGGTTGACCTCTTGCTTGCAAGATGTAAGCATATAACGCGCATAAATTCGATGAGGAGCTTTGTCATATGCACTTTGAAGTTGAGTAATTGCAGCTTCAAACGTGCCAACTTCTGAAATGACCTCATAAGCTGTGCTATCAAGATGATTGACAAAAAGACGGAGTTTATCTGCATCCGAAATACCTTCGTACTTCTGAATGTAATATGTAAATGACCTATTAAATGACCTAAAATTACTCTATCGAACGATATCAAGAAAGTATTGTCTACAGGGGGGGTGCAACTCAACTAACGAATTTTCAGACTCGGCCCACAGCCTATATGCCAGTGCGACCAAAGCTTCCTAGCTTCGCTACTGTGAGGATCGGCAGTAAACAGTTTTGGTGTTAAGTCTTTAAGATCTATTCTGTATCTGTTTATTAAATTGTCATGAATCCATACTCATTCATCACAAATCCTCAAATTACGGTTTAATAAACAAAACACACGATATAGCTGAGCATAAACATAGCGGTTAACATCAACATAATAAGGTAGTAGGTATTAACTTAAATAAGTAACTAAAATAAGGAGATACACTGCAGCTTACAAACTAAAGATTACATGCAACTGAAATGTCTTAACTACTAAACAATCTGCTGTATGAAGCGACGCTGCTAGAACACAAGTAAAATGTCGCGGCAGGTAGCTTACTTGATTGTTTAAACGAGCAATTAGCCTACCTACGTCATAGTACCGCAAGGAGAAGCAATACAAATGTTTAAGCATGAGGCAAAGTAAGAATGGTCAGTTGTAATCTACAACACCCGCGTCCCGCCTACCTAGGAGTGAAGCTCAACCAACAATTAACCTACGAACACCATGCTGAAGCCCGCCATGCTAAGCTCTCAGCACGAAACAACTTGCTGACGAAAACAACTTTCTTGAAAACAACACTAACGCAACAACTTGCTGAGATGCCTAGCTGGAACATCCTGGGGTGCTAGTACATCCACGCTCAGTACAAGTGCTCTTGCACATGTTTACAGCACCTCCGAACATGCTTCTCTTGCTTGGTGGCGCAGCTTACACATTAGCAAAATTGTCACTGCCTTCAACACCACCATGAGAATAATCACCGATTACCTACTTCCAACCAACGGACTTTCTACCGGTACTATCAGGCATTGCCCCAGCTAGACTGCTCAGAGAAAATCACGTACTTAGTGTGGTTTTACAAGCTACTGTATGTCAAAGGGATTGGTTGGTTGATTTGATCTTTATCCTGTAATTGGGAAAGCTTCTTTTTGAGTGCTTAATCCTTGCAGTTTTGCATATTTGTAGAGGCTTTGAACCACTGACATTGACCACCTCGTCAATCAGATCGTTCTACACTCGGACTTCCAAAGAACCTAGCGCTCGAACTCTCGATGCCCTTTCTGCGCCATGCTGCAGCTATCTGCAACTCCAACTTCCACATTTCCGAAGTTTGGAATAGTGAATGGAAAGAAGTCGCGAAATCAGTACGATTCACAGTCCTTCGCTATACCAACACTCCACCTGGAGCAAAACTGCCTCAGAAGAAATGGGTGAAGCTCAATTGCTTGCCAACTAGAGTGGGCCGTTTCAATGGCAACATATTCTAATGGGGCTTCGATGATTCATTATCTTGTGGCTCGGATTTTCAGACTACATACTACATTATCTACCCATGTCCTGTGTACCAACCCCAGGATATTGTATATACGTGAACTTAACAACGCTTGATGAACATGCAATCCATTGGCTGCTGTGGCATATCATATTCTTGACAGAACAACCAATGTCTTTATGGCCAAGGCCACCTCACCAGCGATGATGCTAAACTAGTTGTTGCTTAGAAAACCAAATAAAAGAAAGCATTGATACTTCCACGCAGGTTGTATGCTTACCGCCTGGATCTAACAACGTGACCTGCGGCGATCTCAAACGCAACGAAGAAGCAAAAGTTGAGCGGCTGGCACAAATTGGTGTTTTGATTTCAATATACAGCGTAGGCCTACTTGTTTAGAAGCAGAGACCTTGATGTGAAAGTGGTTTGGCTCCAATGCTCGTCGACTAAGAGGCAGAGTGGTATCTTCGCGACGAAGCTTAGCAGGTTGGATACCAGCAAGAATGGGGAGATTGTCTGATCGTATGGGACGCAGGCATCCGGTCACTGTGCGCAGGGCGCTGTTTATGGTAGTGTCCACGTTGTGGCAGTGAGCACTGCGACACCAAACAGGTACACACTACTTTGTTGAAGAGTAGACAAGGGCTAAGGCTGCTATACACAAAGTGCCAGCCCTCGCTCTCCAGCTGGAGCTTAACAGACGCTTGAATAGCGCAACGCGTGCCGACAGTTTTTTATGCAGCGACTGAGCGATCTCTCTAATGTCATCCCAAGGTACTTTGGGTCCGGGTAGAAGGGCGGAGATTATCTGTTGTTTTTCTCATTCAGTTCACAATCACTTTCCCGGTTATGTCAATGGAGAGCTGTTATTGTCAATGAAGTTTATGTCCTTGCTCAGAGTGTCTTCTAGGTTTTCCTATGACTTTGTGGAGTGGAGATTTGGTGGCAGCTTACAAGTAAGGCAGTGGTGCCATACGGGGTAGGTAACTGTAAAGTCTCAAAAGCCAGTGATGTCTTAGGTCAAGAGGGTGGACTGATCCACAGTGAATTTTTCATAATCGAAACCCAGCTTGTTGTTTTAAAAGGAGTGGGATAAAGATTGAGTTGTCACGGGCATAAGTCAACCTTTCGAGAATTTGAAGAAAAAAACACAGAGGGGAGAAATATTCAATGCTGATTTTAGAATTATTGGAAAGCAAACCTTGTAGAATGCACTACAGGGAGACTAACAGAATGTCACGGCGAACGTACATAATAATTTATCACTTTTATGCTACGAAAACAAGTCAACCGGATAATAGGGCAAGTACTGTAGTACAACGAGTACTGTAGTACAACAACAAGCCAAAGAGAGTAATCTTTAAATGTGTTTGGCGGCTTATCATGATCTCATTATCGGAATCTTTAAAATAAAATAAAATGGAGCCTAATAGAAACGTTGAGTGTAAGACTCTTTACTAGAACCGTTAAGAGACCAATTCGGGCCCGGTTCCAATGACATTCCCGGGTTCCTTAAACAAGACAAACTCAAAAACTCAAAACTATTGACAAAAATGTCAGTTTTCTTCAAAAAGTAGAAGTTGTACCCTACAGAAAGCAAGTATGCCGCATTTTCCGGGCTGCTAAAAAAAGTTCCGAGCTTCTGAAATCACCTTGAGCCTGGTTCCAAAACTACTTCATAGACCCCCCTTTGTTTTGGGTTACTGCTCATTACTGGGAAACGTAAGAATCATTAAATAATTCTTGTGCACAAATTTTGTGCAACACCACGACGTTGTCTGTTTGTTTCTTCATGTTCTTGACAGAACAACCAATGTCTTTATGGCCAAGGCCACCTCACCAGCGATGATGCTAAACTAGTTGTTGCTTAGAAAACCGAATAAAAGAAAGCATTGATACTTCCACGCAGGTTGTATGCTTACCGTCGTATGCTTCTCAATATCGTCAAGCAGACTTATTCCAGGCCAGATTATTGGGGTTGTCATGTTTGCAGGGGGCGGAGGGGGCTGCATATTTGTCGCAATAGCGCTCAGCCAACCGGACAAAGAACTACAGGTCAGACTAAGGAGTTAGCCCACATTTGTCGTTTTTATAACAACTTTTTTGTTATTAGAAAAGACTGATATCAGCAACACACTGAATTCCATCAGAGTTTATTAATTTCGTTTTTTTAGTGTGATATTTGAGGCTGTTTGGCTGTTGCTAAAAGTGAAAATCGTGAATCGTCAGTTTACACTAACCAGCAAATGTGTATTGTCTTTGCAACTATTCCATATTACAAATCAATACATGTCACTTCAATAAAGTTGCCGACTGTAATCGGTAAAATTTTATTTTTAGAGAAAGATCAAGCGAAGAGAAAAACTGTTTTCAACCTTCAAAGAAATCGCGTATCGGAACGAAGAGCGTCGTTATTCATCATCGCTCAATGACAAGTTGCCTTCTAGGATGAATCCTAATGATGCGACCAGTAACGATCGAAAAATGTTGGTTTCGAAATAAACTGTCCCGGTTGGAAAAACTATCGCAGTTATGCGGAACGCTGCTTGGTTTATGCAAGCTTCCTTCAGAGATTTGTAAAAGTATGGGATGCGAAATTACCTGCTCAGAGCATAGGGCGTGTTCAATAAGAGGGTTATCAGATGTGTTTTTAGCTAATATTGATGTTCTCAACTGGCTTAGAACTATACTGATGCTTGTTAAGTAATTCTATCCCGAAAATCTGCAAAACGTCACAACTTTATTTTGTCAACTCACCAATGCAGCAGTGTTTGAAAATTTAAATTGTTTAAAGCAATTAGATTGAGGCTTTAAGTATGCCCGTTTACCAAATTAACTACTCTCGCATAAAATGACCAATTTATCTTGAGAGCAGCATTTTTCAATAGTCAAGTTCTGGCAAAACTTTGAAGCAATCCTAGACAGACAACTTAATACTATCATTTCACTGCACTGAGGAATCCTTCAGATCGAAACATTGGCCACTGTCTGCAGTTAATAATGTCTTTTTTAGACATTATCTTTGAAAAAAATAAAAAAAGAGTTAAATGTCATGTAATTTTCATTCTGTGTGGAGCTATATGGCTACGCTACATGTAGGCTACTTGAGAGATTACTGATATTTCTTTATTCATTTGTTGATTTATGCATATCAGTTTGTATCCTCTGTGGATCCTTTTCTTATATCATGGGCCAATCTAATAGATGTTTGCTGGTAAAGGTGAGTCCCACACTTGATCCAAACATCGGGGGATGAAAAGATACGGTTTTCATTATAATAAGCCTTCGGCACTAATGAGAGTAGGATGGCCAGTAGGGTTGATTGAAAAAACGTTTTTATAAAATTTTTATTAGCTTGGGGTTGTTTTTTGTTAGCTTGGGGTTGGGGTTGTTTTTGTTAGCTTGGGGTTGGGGTTGTTTTATTAACTTGCCAATTACTACTAAAACTAATTGTAACTTTAAAAGGTTAAAGGTCAAAGACATCCAAATGTGGTCGTTTCCAGCTCTCGGCTAAAATTTTCCAAAATTTTAAAACCTTGTCAAGACCCTATTTTGGATTGGTTTTAGCTTAATTTTAGTAGAAATGTTGTTTACAGGATTCTTTATGAAATTTCAGTGTAAAGTAAATGTTTACTGGGGTCATGGGTAACCAGGATATTAAAAAGACCTCTTTTTTGTTTTTTGTCATTTTGACTCATGTTTCACATTAAATACCTCCCAACCCCTTTAATATTTTGTACTTAAATTTTCTCAGTTTATAGAGAATCCTGTAAACAACATTTCTACTAAATGTCAGCCAAAACCAATCAAAAATAGGGTCTTGGCAAGGTTTTAAATTTTTGGAAAATTTTAGCTGAGAGCTTGAAACGGCCACATTTGGATGTTTATGACCTTTAACCTTTTAGAGTGACAATGTGAGCGGTGTTGTGTTTTCAATACTTGTCAGCAGTACTATCACCTGTAAAAAAATTTGGTTCTTACCTAATTTACTTAAGCAGTAATAGGATCTCAAACATGGCCAAAAAAAAAAATTGTGCCCCCTCGGTAGACCCCCCAAACAAAATGCTTTATAACTCTCGTGTTTTTCAATAAATTTCACTCAAACTTTGCAGGTGTTTATCATATAAGATAGTGAAAAGGTGTGTAAAATTAAAGAGGTTGAATTTCTTGACTGTGTGAATTGACACGGAATGGCCCAATGGTAAATTTTCAAGTGGCTGGTGGCAGATCAAGCTCTCGTCAGATTACATTCTAATTTTGCACAATTAGTTTTAGTAGTAATTGGCAAGTTTTTCAACCCCAAGCTAATATTTTTTTTATAAAAACGTTTTTTCAATCCACCCTAGTGGCCAGTTCCTTTCTCTCGGCCGCCTTTCCTTCAGCAACTACGCCCACCCAATTTATTACACCCTGGGTAGAGGTGAGCGGTGTTCTTCAACAACCAGTTTAAGCCGGGAGTCGAACCAGGATTGCATGATTGGAAAGCGAGCGCCTTATCCGCTACACCATCCCACCGTTCGCTGGTAGACCCCTTCTTTTTTTTGATGCAATGTTTAAAATTGTTGCTTCTTTTCAAAATATTATTTATGCAGGGTTAAGTAGCCTGAACTTACCAACATTATTTTACAATTATTTGTAGACTTGGAACGGTACGTCTTTGATTTCCCTGATTTTCCTACGGAATGTGAATAAATTAAAGTCCTGCGATTGCACCCGGCCGTGCCCTGTTGTTGAAATAAAAAAATTATTTCATTAAAAAAATGAAATCTATTCTAAATATTACACAAGGATATCTAGAACCACTGGAGAATATCCTTGTAATTCAACATTTCAAATTTTAGAGCTTAAAAACATTTTCATCATTAGGTTTTGTAGGCTAGCCTATATTGTTAAAATTGTTTTGAGACAAAATTTTTCCTCTACCCAATTTCATTGTAACGGTAGCCTACATTGCATTATGTCCTTAAAAAGAAAAAGAACAGTAGCAAAGGAGAAAAGGGTATTAAGTTCCAAACGGGAGTTGGATTATTCCATGGTCGAGACGGCAGGGCATACTATGATGTGTTTATTATGCAGTCAAGTAGTTAAAGGAGATAATGCAAAGCAGCATTTTCGTCGTCATTTGTCACACAATTACGCAAAATTGGAAAGCGAGTCAAGGAAAATTTGTGTCGAAAATTCAAAAAAAAGCGTGCGACAGGAGACATGTTGCATGTCCACTTTCATTCAATCGAACAATAATCGCTGCGAAGCTTCTTATACAGTCGCATATCGTCTTGGTGTAGCGGGAAAGTCTTATTCGAATGGAGAACTCGTTGTGTTGTCTCATAGACATTGTTAAGTGCATTCATCCTGGTAAGGAAACTGACTATTCTTCAATTGCTCTCTCGCGTAATACACTACGACTCATTGCCTTTCCACACCTGATTGCAACCGAAAGTGCTCCGTTACATCTTCAGATGGAACTGGTGGAATTAAAAAATAATGAGCAGTTGTGATTAAGTTCAAGTGCGAAGAAAATTTGCTTGACACGTGGAAAAGTGCATTTGATTATCCAATGTTGCAAGAATTGGCAAAAGAAACTCCTGTTCTTTTCGAAAGCACTTACGCATGCGAGTCTGCCTTTTCACAAAAGAAGTACCTGAAAAACGAGTACTGAACGCGATTGTTGGACGGAAATCTGGAGTCTCAACTAAGACTGATGGTATCGCGCGAGGTTCCCAACTTTGCAATTTTATCTGTTCGTATGCGAAATCTAGGGAGTCTCTAGTTGCAATATCGCAGACGAATAAATTAATTTCAAAAAGTGTTTGATATTTTATGGCACTTATTAGGTATAAGTATGACAAGTTTAGTGGATATTAACGAATAAATTCTTCTCTTAGATAACCCAAATTTAAAAAATCATTTAAAACTCACTTGCGGCCGTGCTTTATAGAATTAATCTGAATGCGGCCGGTAATAGCAAAAAGGTTGTGCAATGTGCACCCCTGCAGTAGCCTATATGTTCGACGTACAGAATCCCTGACGGCGTGTTACATATTATTAGCCTATTATAAAATATGTCTATTTCATAAAAGCTTTTTTTAAATCCTCGTGTAGGCTACCAAGCCTAGCACACCTTTCTATTCTGACGCGGCTTCTTGAACTGGAACTCTGGGGCCGAAGGACTATCATTTTACTACCCCGAATTCATGATGTTCTGGACTAAGCTGGAAGGCTACTAGAAAGCAGTCAATGTTTCATCAACCATGACACGCAGACCTTTCACTACATTAGGTGGCTTGAAGATGTTGCAATTGTTAATGATGTGGTCTGCGGTCTGTTCCTCAGCACCACATTCACAAGTAGTGGAAGAAACCATTCCCCATTGCTGGTTGAGCGGAAAAGTCCGACGCCCGTGCGGAGACGGATGCGTCGGATTTTTCTTTAAGCGGATTTTTTGTCAAGCCTTTCTTTGTGATATCAGGCCGGTGGGACGGGTGTCGGAATCGGGCATGAACGAATGGAGTCTAGTGGTGTTTGACTTCCATTGAGAGTTCCATTTATAGTCCTCCCAAGTTGCCACAGAGACGTCTTGTTCATCAGCTTCGTTCTTCCGAAGTTGAGCGGCTGGCACGAATTGGTGTCTTGATTTCAGTCGACGGAACGCTCGCTTGAAAGAACAGAGATCTTGGAATGGAAAAGATGATTGGGCTTAAATGCCCGTCGACCGAGAGACAAAGTGGCTTCTTCGCGACAAATCTCAACGGGTTGGATACCAGCAAAAATGGGAAGATTATCCAATGGTGTGGGACGCAGGAATCCGGTCACCGTGGGCAGGGCGCTGTTTATGGCAGTGTCGATGTTATGGCAGTGAGCACTGCGGCACTAAACAGGTGCACAGTACTCTGCTGAGGAATAGACAAAGGCTAAGACAGCTAAACGCAAAGTATCGTGCCTCGCTCCCCAGCTTTTTACATGGATTCAACGTCTGCAGACGTCGAATCAATGTAAAAACGACTGATTTGCTGTCTGGGTCTGCTTTGTGATTTAATTGTCTGTGTCATGGAAAACCAGTTTATATTGTGAATCGGCACCAGTGGAAGGCTCAGTCTATTCACCTGTGGACTATGATAGTTCAATCGACATAACGGTAAATGGCTACAACGTGATTACAACTTTCATATTTTTACAAGATACTCTGGAACTTTACGTTTTCATTTAGCTTTAATGTGGACAAGGAGCCAGCGAAAGTTTTCATTTCTCGTTTTGATAATGAAAAATGAAATCCCAGCGTAGGCTTGCATGATTACAACAAAATAAAAGGGCCACATATTTTTTTATCTTGTAAAATCTTTGAAACACATAGATGCAAGTTCATTTTGAAGCATAGGCTTCCTGCACTGTATGAATTTTAAGATTTGTCTTCATAAGTTGAACAAATTAAAATTTCTTGCATTTTGAAACAAAATTATTCCCTAAAAAACTTACACAGCTAATTTTAATAAAGCTTTGGTAGAGAGTTTGCATTTTTGAACCATAGACCAGCCAAACAAAGTAACCTTGGCGGATTTAACATAATGTATTACATAACATAATATATCTAATTTTAATAAGTAAAGAAAATCAATCACGTTCGGAAAGTTGTATTGATAAAGCCTTTGCCACCGTAAAAGCGACTTCTTCAGTACTTTGAATTAGACTCTGAATAAGCCTCCTTGACGGTGGTGAAAAAATTATCAATAAATTATACAAGTTACCGAACCTGAGTGATTTTGTTCACTTATTATGCTGAATTGTTCGGTTGCATTCTAAATGAAGGATGCTTGCACACTGCACAGTATAATTTTTCATCCTCAATAACATCGAGGAACCAGAGCAGAGGTTGAGTGACATCAGCGTCTATTTCTTTAATTACAATTAATTTTTCTTTCAAACATTATAGGTTAAAATATCGAAATGTTTTCGTTTCGAGTAGCCTCAATACATTGAGTTACAATTGGCGTCTTGGCGTTAGCTTATTGCAGAATTAAGTTCAGTAACAGGTAATAGTCGGCCAAGATCTTTCGAACAGCTTGTTTAAGTGATACTATAAAGAAAATTGCATGAAAGGTTTGCTAGCGATGGAAATTCTTCTGCTTTCAACAAAGGAATAACGTTGGTTTTCAAGCACATCTTCGGGATGTTTAACTTTGCAACAAGAGATATAGATTTGCGATTGAAACCGAGACTATTACCATCTTAGGCCTATACAAGTTATGCCATTTGAAGTGAAAGTTGGACGTATACCAAAAAAAATCACAACAAACTAATACTTTTCAAGTCTAGTGCTGCAGAAGAACACTAAATAAATCATCATCATCATCACGTGTCGTCTGCGATCCGAAGGTTGGCTGTCATTTGCTTCCACATGTCACATTCCTCCGCTACTCTTTTTGCTTCTCCGATTCTTAAAAAATTAGCTCACAGTTTTACATCATCTCCTCAAGTTCGTCTCTTCCTTTCCCTGCACCTCCTTCCTTCCACCATACCTTCAATAACCAATTGATGTAGCTGTCCTGCCGATCCTCTCAAAATATGTCCCTCGAATCTCATCTTTTGTTTTGTTTAGTCGTTTGCCCATCTATCTTGCACTTCAATTCTTTTTCTAATTGCTTCGTTTGTAATGTGTTTTATATATGATACTTTTAGTATTCTTCTGTAGACCAGAGTTGAAAAGCATTGATTTTTTGTGAATTTGTTTGCTGTAGGTCTAACGTTACTTCCATATGACATGACTGGTTTGATGTAACAAGATAGAAGTCTCAGTTTTAACTGTAAATCGATATCTTTTTTGTTAAAAATTTTCTGCATTTCCAAAATGACACTTTTGCTTGACCGATTCTTCTTTTTACATCATTGGTGCATCTTCCATCTTGTGTAATGAGGGACCCTAGGTATGTGTACGTGGTGACCTGAACCAATTGTTCTCCTTCCAGCTTAATTTTTATTTTCATTGCTTTTTTCTATCAACATTGTCTTTGTCTTCTTTAAATTTAGCTTCATACTAAATTATCATACAAAAAATAAGCACATTACTAACGAAGCAATAAGAAAAAGACTTAGAGTGCAAAATGAATGTGCAAACGATTTAGCAAAACTAAAGATAAAGTTCGAGAGACATATTTTGAGAAGATCAGCAGGCCAGCAATATCAATGGGTTGGTGGAATAATGAAGGGGAAGAAGACGAACTTGGAGAGATGATGCACAGCAGTGGGCTGACTTGTCAAACATCGAAGAAGCAAAAAGAGCAGCGGAGGAACGTGACGTGCAGGAGCAAATGACTGCCAGCTTTCGGCTCGGAAATGGCACATGATAGTGATGCAACAATCAGGCCATAGGAAACAATGTGAATATTGAATTTAGAAAACCTGTGATGGGAATCGTCACCTACATTTGCCCACATTGGTTCAATCACCAGCAATTTATAAATCTCATCATTGAGATGGCAATTGAGGACTTCCAGGTCGGCTGCCGCTAAGATGGCTAGCAAAGAGCCAGGTGCTCCCTCGCTTCTTTCGGTTTTAAATGTCGTGAAACTATTCATGGCATAAACGAGCTATATCGAGCTCTCGGATCCTGAGCGGATAATGGATGTGGACTTTTTAGTCAACATATGTTGTGTCCTTTTGCAGATTGAACATGAATTTACAAAGGAAGTAAAAAATACTACCTGACCTAGTACAAAGTGTGTTTTCATTTGTCAACACACTGAAGCTATTCAAGGTTCATCGCACAGCAAAATTGCACGGGACATTATGTTTCTATACGTTGTTCAGTTAAATCGTTTTCTTTGCTTTTAGATTGTTGAAATATTGACGAATTGCAAAAAGTCCGATTTGACAAACTTCTACCGGTGGATGCACCAACGGGTTTTTGTCAATATTGGACGAGCAAGGTCGTTCAGCCCAATCTAAGCGAAAGAGCTCTCCAAAGTCATCGGGAAGTGACGTGAGCTGATTTTCTCCTGTAAAAAACATAGGTTTCAATGCATCGTTACTTTTGGCCATTGGTCGCTAATGACAGTGTTTCTTAACCCTTTTCATGTAGCTTACCCTGAGTAAAGCCTAATTGACAGGCTTTTACAATGTGGTAACATATCTATTAGGTGTTATAATGGTTTATATGTTAATTGATTAAATTAAGCTTATCTGACTGTTTGATGAGAATTTTTATCTAATTTGGCTTTCTGACTCCGATTGCTCTTTTTACGTACTGTAGCCTATTGTTGTCCTATTTTGAGTTTATCAGAAGATATAATTTTGCAGGTAGACTTATCTGGGTAATGAAATTAGGCACTCGACTATAAAATAGTGAAATTGGGCTTTGGGCGAGGGATAAACAGCACCTTGCGTTATTATCAACCTCAAGCTTTGTTGCCATATTTCGTATTATACGAGCAAGGAAAGCCATTGCAGAAAATCATATTTCATAAAAGTTTAAGGAAAATCAATCGAAAAACTTTCCTTTCCGAAAGTATTGAAGTTTCATTTTAAAGACATTTTAAGATTTAAAAAAATCCAAAAGTTGACTTTCGGTGCAAGGTTGATTTCAAGATTTGTACCCTCACGAAGTCTAAGGAACATTCACTATATTTTTGCTCCTATCTGGTTATCGCTGGTGCAGGCTCTTTCTTTGATCGACAGTGGGTGTCAGCAAAGCGTTTCATATTTTTGTTTCATTTCAATACTAGGGTACTGTTCATGTCCTACTTAAACGATTGATGCAAAGTAATATTGGGATTTGCGAAAAAACAAATTTATAAATATTGAAGTGATCCATGGCTTTCCGAAAAACTTTGAAACTTTCCGAAAATGTTGGTGTTGACTCCTGCAGACCGCATGAGGCTACTGCACTGCATTTCTAATAAACTTCGCGGGCTTGATATAATAGTTTAGTCACTTTAGTGTAATTTAAACGAAAAACTATAATCCAAATTACCCCATGAAAATGTTAAATTTCCCCTTTAGAGGTCTAACTTCCTAAGAGCTACTGTAGCCCATAGATCTTCCCGTTATCCATTACTTAGTATTAGCTGCCGCAAACTATAATTCACTGAACCTTGAGGTTACAACTGAAATTACTTGCCAAGCCACAAACAAGTCAATGACGTGAGCGTGGAGAACGCGGATGGAAGCTTCTCGATTCGATTCATGAGAAGTAGAAGCGTGTGCAGTGAAGCGGAAAGGTTGTCGATCGTTGAGGGTAAATCCCGAAGTTGGTTGTCGCTCATGTCCAAAAAGCCAAGTTGCTTCAGCTCACAAATCACGGGTGGCAAGTGATCGAATCTGAAAGTTAGAGGTTGGTTTGGTTGGTTTAGAATCTTTATCCTCGGACTGACAAAGCCTTGATAGGTTATTCCTGGTAGTTTCGCATACTTGTGGAGACTCTAGACGCAGGGCCGTTTACCGAGATTGGCAGAGTGAAGTTTTCGATTGTTAAAATGTTGTTGCCGGAGAATTACTCCATCCATTAGGTGCCCCTGAATGGAGAGCAGTTCTGAAATTTGGTGAAGCGCACACCCCGAGAGTCGAACCAGCGCCGCGTGACCTTGAGCCGGGCGCGTAACCACTAAGCTAAGGGGCGGTTAGAGGTTTCAATAATTTCTTGTTGCGCCTGCTGATTGGACATGCAGGCTGAGATCTAAGTCACTGAGATTCCGTGATGTTATGACTTTATATCCTTTTTTTTTTGTCGTATCCAGGCTTACGCCCGGTGGTTGAAGACTTAGATTAAGTGGACGGGAAGGCAAAGAAGCCAATCTTCGTGTCCACCTTCAGGCATGCCTTCAAGTGTCCTGCCACAGACACAGCCGCATGCTCTTGAGCGGTGTCGAACCGGCGCCTTTTAGATTGCCGTTCCAGTGTTCTCACCACTCGGCTACGCAGCCGACAGGTATCCTCAAGTGCCAGGATGGGAATCATATTGAAAGCCATTCGTGGCCGTCCTACCATTGGCGGAAGACTAGTTTCAATATCATACTCAACGTTGTAAAGGTTTTGTGAATTAAGCATAAACATTTATTCTTACCGCCTCGTTGTTATTTTTGTCCTGAATAGAAATGCTATGCCAATATCTTGCATTATGGTACGCAACGACAAATTTGGGTAACAAAATATTACAAATAGCCTACTTGTTCTATCCGCAATGATCTTTTGTTGCTGGTCCGAAAACGTTTTTCTAAATTTTCTCCTGTTCCCCGGTGTTAAAAAAACCGCTGGTTTATATTACGTTAAGGTTTAATGAAAATATAAAAGCGTCTGTGCCAATATCTCGAGGCTCAAAAGCTTCCGTATCATAAGGGAGCAAGGCCATTGGGAGGTTAGCTAGAGTCGGTACCAATGAGATGCTTGAACATCCAAAACAAATGATACTTTACAAAAAAGACACTTTGAAAATCAACACACAAGCCTATAGCAAACCTCTGGCAAGAGAAAAATAGTAATAAAATCATGGAATCACCATGAAAAGATGTGGTTTTCCACTGAAAGCATGAGTTGTTTCTAAACTTAATAAATTGAATGCAAACGAACCATAACAAAAAATATTTGTTGTTTTTTTCGTTTCAGGGTCTTCTGAAATGATTCCTGGCCCTGAAACCGTCTGGAACACGATTTTGAAATGGACCCTTGGGTTTCCTGTCAAAACTACCGATAAAGAAAGGCCTTTGATGAAATGAAACGATTGGCTTAGAAATGCATCGGCATCATGGTGCTAGGGAGAGACATCATTTGGAGCGTGCATATCATTTGCATAAACATTTTCAGTAGCGTTGACAAAAGGTCCGGGGAGTACTTTAAAACCCTCGCCAGGAATGATTTTAAGGCCCGGGAAATAGAAGAAGTTACCGCGTTTCTTCAACTATGGTGCGTTTTTCTTAAAAAGTGCCTGGATTTCGGGTCCGAGGATCTTGTTGGCACCGGGCCCAGAAAATCCCCTCGACGGTCCCTGCGCATTTCATACATTTACGATCTTGTACTCATCACTTACGTTGGGGTTGTATAAAAGTTTGCGAATATTGATAAACATCACAATACATGGAGTAATTAAGTCAAAATATTGTTTCATAATTTTTTCAGGGGCAACATTGTCGCATTTGCGGCTTCAATAACTCACTTGTTATTTGCTAGATGAAGACTTTTCAACTGATGCAAGCAAGCCAAACCTTCTGGTAAGCCCACCAAGTCATTGTTGCTCAAGACAAAAGTCTCAAGGTTTTGAAGATTTGAAATTTCTTGAGGAATTTCTTCAAGTTCGTTTGTATCAACAACCAACACTTTAAGGTTTGTCAGCTTTCCAACGGAGCTCGGGAGAAATGGCAGTTTGTACTAAAACAGAGAGAAATTGCTGATCAATGCTTAAAACTCGGATACGCTCTAATTGGCAAAAGTTAAGGTTATAACGGATCAATTCAATCGACGAACACATTTTCTAAAGAACTTCTTTCGCTCACAAAAACTGGATGATTTCAAATTTAATGGTAGAAATCGGTTAGGTTTTGTTTACTTTTTAGATTAGACCACTCGAAATTCCAAAGTATACAATTTCAGTTAAAACTGTTCGCAGCGACATTTTGCATAAAAAAAAATCCCTTCAGCACAAAACGGTTCAAAAGGAAACAAAACAAAATCAAGGGAAGAAAGTTTTGTGTGGACTCGATTTTGAAACATTTTTACTTTACAAACTAACAAGGTCGAGCAACTGGTAGGCTACACTGCTGCACAACATATTGCTCTCTCCCAATTTAACGGCGAATTTTTAGTTGTTAATGTGTTTCGTTGTTGAACGCGCTATCAAACGAAATTATTTATTTCGGTGCAAATCTAAACCAAACAGAAGCAAAAGAGTTTTGCATCAAAAGCAAAGAAGGAAGCATTCAAATTTCAAAAATTACAATTACTTGCACATTTTGATATTACTTATGAAATTTCAATTATACTGTTTAGTCTGTTCAGTTCAGTTGTTTTTATTTCTGACCAATACTGCAAAAACAACACACGTCAACATAGCAAAGGTCTACTCTAAAAAAGGTAGAAGCGACAAAACGGGAACGATAAAAGG
Organism: Aplidium turbinatum; assembly: GCF_918807975.1. Taxonomy (NCBI): domain Eukaryota; kingdom Metazoa; phylum Chordata; class Ascidiacea; order Aplousobranchia; family Polyclinidae; genus Aplidium; species Aplidium turbinatum. Next base: position 1,089,382 of record NC_137488.1, read on the forward strand.
CGCTTGTGACCGAAATAAGTTATTGAGTTGAAACAAAATTTGGCACCGTCGCAACACCTTCAGGATTTCAATTGAAACTAGGTATAGGCTACAACCGACTTTACTAGATTTACAAAAATTGGAATAAAAGGCCTAAAAATGCACCTCTCAAACAAAATTTCAACCATAGGCATGTTTTCCGACCACTCGTTTCAGCAATGCTTTAGTCACACTCACATCTCAGCTAAAACATTCAAATTTGATGTTATTTAAAAAAAGAAACAAAAATAAACAGTGAAATAATGCAGATTAGTGCGATCACTTATTCTTCCATGAAATAACTTGGTTTCAACTCTACGATACCTAAAAGCGCAATTTAAAGTTTGTATATTAAAGAACCATTTTAATGCAATTTATTATTAGGGCAAAGGCAGGTTAGTTGATACAATTTTCACATTTAGTGAGATTTTACTAAAACTGTTGGATATAGAAACACCATTTATGGTGCTAAAGAAACTTCGTTTGTTGGGCTAACTTTCCCCCAAGTTTAGTCTGTTTGATGTCACTGGTTATCAGTTCAGACTCATTCAAACATACATCTCCGGTTTGTATCAACTAACCTTCCAAGAAGGTTAGTTGATACACCTATGAGGTTAGTTGATACATGGAACTTCTAGTTGATACGATCAAAATACGCCTCAATTATACTGAGAATATAATTATAATATACTTTATAGGCTACTTTTGAAATTTATACTCAAACTACTGTAGTGTAGATAGTAGAACCATATATTGCCAGGTCAGAGTTAACCAAAATCCATGACAGTGCTGCAGTCTTATATTGTTATCTAGTGTAAAATGTGATAAAGATATTTTACATCCGGATGTTCTTCCTAACGCCAACCTGTTATACAGATTTGGAAATTGATATAATTGTCAATTGTTATGACAGCCAGGGTTCACGTAGGCCTACAACGTACAGTAAGAGAGTCTTCAGTTGATCTGTAGCATCCAGTGGCGTAGCCAAGGGGTGGGGGGAGGTTTGGGGGGTTACACCCCCTTAGGCACTCGTGTGACGTCATGATATTGAGAATGATGCTTTCAGTCTCTATGTCTCTAAAACAAAGTTTGCCTAATTTTGAACGAAACTGCATCAAAAGAGCGAGTTTTGCCAATACCAAACATTCAAATATCTCAGCCAGGAATTAACAAGAAAACATAGAGACAGCTTTATTACCAAAAAATGCCCAAGAAAACATGATCTTATCTTTTTGCTATGCCACCGGACAGCACTATTTTACAAGAATATTTATACCCACATCTTTGTTGAAAATGATCTCAAAATGCACCAAATTTAAAGTAATTTTTTCAAATTTTCTGGAGGAGGCCCCCCAGACCCCCGCCGCTGGGTGTCGCCTTTGGCGAAGACGCCGTCGGCCGTCAAAACCCCCTTTTTTCAAAATTCTTGACTACGCCACTGCATCGATCAGTTTTTCTTTTATAAAACTGGGGCATGTTGTCAAAGAGGCCTTATTAATTCTGTGATGTTGTCAAGTTCACAAGTTCTGCAGCTTCATTTACACACAGCTCAAAAGTTCAACAACTAATTCCAAACCAATTTACAGAGTTTCACATGTAGGCCTATTTTACCTGAAAATATGGTTGAAATATTGCAGGTTACTGAATGTATGAATGCAGGTTAGTTGATACAGTGTATCAACTAACCTGGGCTAAAATGTATCAACTAACCTTTTCCTTAGTTTTGTCAAAAATGTGTCTGCCATCAATCTAACTAAGTCGGTTAAAATGATTTGATTTATGCAATGATACTATACACCTATATACTGCCTGTCGCCAATAAGTTAATCTTTTACCGTTTTTCAAACACTCAAGAATTAACTGAATTGTAAATTTGAAAAAATTTACAAAAAAACTCAATTTTTGAACATTTTGCATTATTTTACAAACTTGAAATTGGATATAACAGCGAAATCATCATGTCACCACTCAATCATTATTCTTCACCAGTTGGTGGAGGTATTTTTACAAAATCCGTTTTCTGGAATCCGTTTTTAGTGGTGTATCAACTAACCTTTTGTATCAACTAACCTGCCCTTGCCCTAAGTGATAAAAAAACGTTGAAAAAAACATTGTGCTCCCTCAGTCCCCACCTATAAAACTTCGACTGCCTTCGTCCACCCAATCTGGCATTTATTGCGTCATTGCGATATGCAGGCTGGGTGGCCGAGTAGCGCTCTGGAAACTAAGCGCGCGCAGTCACTTCAGGAATTACACGCAACTTACTTCCAAACAAGCTTTTCTCTCTGGGCTAAGATACAGCGCTTCCACATCAGAATCTTCAAATATCTCAGAATTAATAGAAACTAATTCCAGACCACGAAGTCTGACGATTTTTAGAGTCTTGTTGCTGTCTGAAGAATGCATCAAATGCCGTTTTCCTTTGGCGACTTGCTTCCGGGTTAAAGCCATTCGCGAGATGTGTGCAGGATTGTGAGATGAATCTTTCAAATTGTGTTTGCAAACTGGAATTTTGCTGTTTCCACTTCCTAAGGAATAATGCTTTTTTGGTTTAGATAGCGGAAGTGACGTGGTGTCGTTACTAGGTTTATGAACAAATATTGGAATTCTGCTTTTAACCCTGCTTATGTCAAATAAGGTTAATGGCTGGTATTTTGATATCGGCGAGCCATTGGAACTCTTCGGGATGTTTGCAGCAGTCATGCCACTAATGTTAACTTTACATTTACAGAAGGTATTGTTAGTTCTACGTCATGGAAAGTATTAGTCTGATTAATAGAAACATCAGTTAAAGTTTTTCTGTGTTATAGTTGTTTTATTCTACATTATGCTAAGTCAATGCTGCTCAATGTTTTTCAACCCACGGCCTTTTACTAAACATTTTCTTCAGGTTACTCTGTGCCATTGCCAAAGTCCTTAGCAATATAGCTTCGATGGTTCAACCACAAATAATGCCTAGCAATAACGGGCATGGCAATGAAAATATATCAAAATTGGCTGAAAAAATACCACATTTGAAAGGTAATTGGTAAAAACCATGCCCAGAAAAATTACTTTGTGTATTATTCGCTCTGAGCATGCGCATTGTCATGGTGCGCGAAGCGTCAGTGAAGCAATAAACCAACCTGTTTATTGTTGCTTTTACTTTCAATTTTATCAGATGAACGTTGCAACTAGTGCTAGAAACCATAATTAACTTTAATAACTACCGCATCAAAATATTCTCTCCCCCAAAAAAACACCCTGGTAATGGTACCCTCGAGAAAATATCTTCCAACAAAATGTTTCAATCTTTTATCATGACAGTATTTACCAAAGAGATTTTCTCGGGCGACATTTTTTCGGGTAGATATTCTTCCTTGGAGATGTTGACTAGAGGGGGTATTTTTCAAGGGAATATTTAACAGGGCTACTTTTATCAGGGAAATATTTTTCTACATTTCATTTGAACTGTAGCAAAGATGTTGAAGTTAGACAGATGGTGAGCCGAGCCCACTGGCTGGGAAACGCTGTGATAAACGCTTTGCAGTTGAGCGATTCTGTTGGAATAAAAACAAAAATCAGATTAGCAAAATTAACCAGCAGTCCAGGACTGGCCACTTACCAGGTTAACGCACTTTTAAATCATATTTTGTTTGAGTTAGAAAACAAGACTATTGTAGCCAACGAAAGTGGTGGTACTAAATAGAAATGGAATGAAGTAAGGCTGGCGGAAACTAATAATTTGGAAAGTGACAATATAGAGGAAAGTTGTTTCAAGTCGCAATTGATCACACTAGCTCTATCAACGAGGATCAATTGGACCTGGCCGCCACGTGATCCTCCATTTTAGAATTATGTTAAAGTCCCGAGATGAAATAAAAACACCGCGTTCTTATTTTCTGATAACTGAGTTGTTTTTTCTTATGGCAGAACTACAACAATTGGAACCAATCAGTTGATTGATAATAACATCCATAAACATCTAATCAACGAAAAGTAACGAAAAGATGGCGGCTTGGAGGATATTTCCTCCGAGGAATTCAAAAAGAAAGCACCAGAGAGTGAACCTGTGCGACAATTTGCACTTGAGAAACTCTGAAATGAGTTGAAGAAAATAAAACTGGGTATGCTCAATTGCTCATACGTAAAACTTGGTGACATAGGTCTACCTACTACAGAACAAATACTCAACAAGTGGCACAAGAATAATAACAATTAGATAACTCGGAGAGAAACAGATTACATGAGGTGTGAGACACAAGCAGGTGACGCAAATTAAAATACGCACAAACTACAATACTTAGTATTTAGCTGACCTGTTATTAATCTTATACCACGTGTTGAGTTTCTGTTGTCCTGGACTATTGTTTTAGTTTGTGCATTAAATTCATCCTTTCCTATATTTTTTATGTATATGTTGAAAACGTTGAAATTTTACTGTAGCCTAATTATGTTGTACATTTTCTTTGTGTGATACAACATGAAATATGAAGCTGCTTTGTTTTGCATGTTTGATTTAATTGTGCTTTATGCTTGCAACACAAATAAAATAGAATGAGCAGCTTTATAAGCCGGATTACAATTTTCATTTATTTTTGATGCTATTACAACCGCACATCTTTGCATAGTCGTAGTCGTATCATCATTGATGTCTTATAAAACATGCAGATGAATGTCATTCTTAGACCCAGTAAAAAGACCCGGGAGGGTGCCCGTAGGTTTTGTTTTTGTTTAATTTGGTTTTATAAAAACATAACAACACCAGATGGTCTGTTATGAGCTTTACACAATTAGTTTTAAATTGTCGGCCAGTTAGAGCGAAAAACATCAGAAAATCCTGCATTTAATGTAAATCTGCTATATATCTTATCTTTTGCTTCTGTCTGTTTCACTAGCTAGACAGTTTGAACAACTAGATAATTCTAGTTGTCTAATTGCATGAATTAGAGCAAAACGTCGGAATTCTAATCTATAATTTGTTAAAACTTGTTTGCTTTAAATGAAGTTCTAATCTAATCTCGGATGTTTCCAAAAATGTTAGATTGTTTATCAGTATTTTTTAGCAAATAAAAGGAAACTTTAGTTTTATGCAAAGAAAATGCAACAAAACGATTACGATCAAAATGCCATGCTGTCATTCCATCGCTTCAGCAGCAAAGTCATTAAAAACACTTTTAATTCATTTGTTTATCGGCGTCGCAGCGCCTATATTATGACATGTAGGCTATAGTAAAGCAGGTTTTAGTGCTGTGATGGTGGAATGACACTTTGAGCCAGAGTTGACATATTGGCGTCTTTTTCAAAACAAAAAAAGATTTGTGACAACTGCGTCTAACTAATTCTAATCTAATTTAAACTCTAATCTACTGTAATTTGTAAAAATTTGGGTAACTTTAATTCTATAATTCTGGTCTACTTTGCAAAAAAATTGAATAGCTCTAATTACAATTCTAATCTAATTTAGAAATACTAAAATAATTTTAGTTGTCTAAAACTGGCCTAGAACTGGTATTCTTAGTAACAACCATACACCAGCGCGGCTTTGACTGGCAATAGTAAAATCACAAAAGAAATTTTAGCTTCAATTGTTCGTTGTGTTAAGTAAACATATCGTGGAAAGATCACAGGTGACGACAACAGGCGGTTTCAATATAGCGAGAAAATGTATAACAGCTGAATAGCTTGCTAACAATAGTCCATTCTTTTGGGATCGTCAAAATATATGTAATTTTGCATTGACAACCTTGAGCAGAGAATAGGTGAAGCTCTAATATTCTATCAGATATGCTGGTGAGTTGAGCTACTAACACTTCCAATTGATTAGAGTTGCGCATAGCCAACAAGATGCAACTATTGTTGGCCTTGATTTGATTTTTTTTTATCGATACTATAGCTTTCAGTAATCTCATCTCTTGCTTTATCATCCTTTTGGTTGCTGTCAACCAGTGGCGTAGCCAAGGGGGGGGTTTTGGGGGTTACAACCCCCCCCTTTGGCACGCGTGTGACGTCACGATATTGAGAATGATGCTTTCAATCTAAAAAAAAATTGCCTAATTTTAAACAAAATTGCATTAAAAGAGCAAGTTTTGCCAATACCAAACATTCAAACATCTCAGCCAGGAATTAGCAACAAGAAAACACAGAGACGTAGCTTTTTTTTCCGAAAAATGCCGAAGAAAACATGATCTTATCCTTTTGCTATGCTACCGGACAGCACCATTTTACAGGAATATTTGCACCCACATTTTTGTTGGAAATGCTCTCAGAATGCATCAAATTCAAAGTAATTTTTCAAAATTTTCTGGGGGAGGCCCCCTCAGACCCCCCGCCGTTGGGTGGTCAAAACCCCCCCCTTTCAAAATTCCTGGCTACGCTACTGCTGTCAACCAGCTGGATATGATTGTTCTCATCCTAGCTTTTTGCAAAAAGACGGGAATCTTTACTCGAGAAAATTAGGAAACGAGAAATCGAAAAACCACTAAATCCTGGAAATTCCCAAAACCGCAATTCCGCTTTTCAAACCTTCTCCCTATGAAGCTATTTCTTCCACGGTGGAAATAGCCTACTTTCGGACGGTAAATAATTAATTTTCCAATAATCGGAAAGACAACAACACTCCAATAATTAATCGAAAACTTCACTCTGCCAACCTCGGTTCCAGCCCTGTGTCAAGAGCCTCTACAAGCATGCGAAACTACCAGGAATAACCTATCAAGACTTTGTCAGTCCGAGGATAAAGATTCCAAACCGAATCAAGCCTTTCCCCACAACACCGTCTGACTTTCCATGGAAATATGTACATGGAAATTTTTTCAAAAAGTAGTCTAAGTTACAGCCATGTAATCATAGCACCGGTATATCATAAAATTACATTTTTGACAATGTAAAAAGTTTGATGACAAGATCATGTCAAGGAGTAACCCTAATGTACATAAATTATAAGTGATAGTTGCAACTATTGCTAGAAAAGTTAGTGATTGCAATCGCCTATTTATAATAATACAAGTCAAGTGTAGCCTACATCTTCCTCTTCTAGCTTTATTCCCATTTTAAGTTAATTCTTCTAATTCATTTGTTATTGTTGGATGAAATGCTCTATGTCAGGGATATCCAACCTGCGGCCCGCTTGATATTTTAATGCGGCCGCTAATCATTTTCACTCCAAGTGGTATTTTGAACTCAGGCTCAGCAAGTCAAAGACAGTGTCGGCGGCCTTCCACCTTAACAACCGGGAGGCACAGCGTGAGATAAACATCAAGATTGATGGGGAACGCCTGCCCTACTGTGCCGAACCTACATACCTCGGCATAACCCTGGACAGGTCACTCACGTACCGCCGACACTTGGAGTCACTGCGCAAAAAACTATCTACACGCGTCGCACTTTTGAGGCGATTGGCGGGTTCCGGCTGGGGAGCTGGTGCTAAAACTCTTCGTACAGCTACCCTAGCCCTTGTTCATTCCACCGCTGAGTACTGCGTGCCGGTCTGGTGTCGTAGTTCTTACACCCACCAGATTGATACCGCCATCAACGATGCACTGCGTACTGTGACTGGATGCCTGCGTCCCACTCCAACGGACTGCCTACCCATCCTAGCAGGCATCCAACCCGCTGAGCTACGCCGTAAAGGAGCCAAGATTTCTCTCGCTCGCCGCGCTTTGAACCCGGACCATCTCCTCCATGCAACATTCAAGAGACCACAACCTATAAAGCAGCGGCTGAAATCAAGACGCCCTTTTGTGCCTGCCGCACAACAACTCCTTAAGAACGCAGAAGAACTTGGCTTAAGTGCGGCACACTGGACGAACCACATGTGGAACACGAAGTGGCAAAATCACACCTCCACGCTCCGTGATTTCATACCCGACGCCGATCCCCGTCCACCAGGGATGTCCCTCGCAAGGCTTGCGTGGGTCAGGCTTAACCGCCTGCGAACTGGCGTCGACCGCTTTCGTTCGGACATGCACAAGTGGGGCCTGGCTCCTTCATCAGAATGCGAGTGTGGTGCCACGGAACAGACCGCAGATCATGTCATCCACCATTGCCTAACCCACCGGCCTCCACACGGTGCGCATGGTCTGAGAATCCTGAACGACGAGACTGCTGAGTGGCTGAAGATTTCTTGCCCCCCAATCTAGCTTGGAAAGATCGCTCATACGCCATCATCATCATCAACTTGAAATCTTAGCCTTATTAAAATGTACCAGTCAGTTTTTAGGGGCGTAGTAATAGTATAGTATGGGAGCAACAGGATTATATACAAGTCCGATTATATCTAAAGTCCGATGGCTCAGTAGAACAGGAACCAAAGATTTCAAATATTGTTACCTAAAATAAAACAGTTCATGTAGAAAAAGAAAGAAAATGGAGAATGGTTGAATGATTTGTCTTTCTTGGTTGACATCACAGAAATGCTATAGCTGAGCTCAATTTGCATTTACTAAGGGAAAGGTCAGTTGTGTAGTTCAATGTTCGAGCGAATAAGTAGCTTTACCAGGAAATTAAAACTTTTCATAGCACAACTGAAAGCTGGTGCAATTGTATATTTTCGTAGTCTATCTGAAAGAGCTCAAGACTGTTCTGTAAACTATGAAAAGTATGCTAAGTTATATGAATTACTGGTTTGCTTGTAGAATTGAAGATTTGCTTGAAGAATTTACAGTAAGATTTTCTGACTTCAAAAAGATTGAAATTGAATTAAAATTATTTAGTAATCCACAGTTTCATTTCAGTCTGATAAAGCGCCACACGAATTCCAACTTGAACTGATTGAACTGCAAAGTCGAGAAAGTTTGAAAACTTTCCACAGAGAACACATTTTTCCTTTAGCCTATTTTATAAAACATTCATGTAATGAATTTAATAAATTATTTAGTTTGTTCAGAAAATTATTGTGCATGTGGGGCAACACATATTGTTGCGAGCAGTTATTTTCATCCATAAAAAACATAAAAAACTGCAGAAAGAAACAGACTGACCGACAAACACTTAGCAAACATCCTAAGAATCAAGACATCGTCCTTTAATGCAAATGTTGATAACATCTTAGCTGGAAAACAATGTCAAAAATATTGTAGAAATAAATTTTTGTTTCTTTCTATATGTGTTTTATTTGTTTCTATTTTCAAAGCTGAGATTAACGGTTTTTAACGGTGACTTTTTGTACGGTACCCGTTTTTCTTGAAATTTAATAGGTTCTGCGGTGAATTATTTCAAGTAACAATGCGGCCCACTATAATAATAAGTTGGACATTCCTGCTCTATGTCATAAGTTATTGGTTCGTTTCCAGGCCACGTAACAGAAGACATAACGAGTGATACATTCTTTGACCTTCGGTTCGGTTTATTAAGCATTTTGCTAAGTCTCCACTTCATGATGGTCAGTGAAACAAACAGTTTTATCAAAAAATTGAAAGTTAATATATAAATCTTACAAACCTATCAGTGTTGGGCGCGATAACTCATTTTTCAGTTAAGCGATAGCGATAATCGATAAACGAAAAATGCCTAACCTAAAGCGATAACGATAAACGATAAATCAAAAAAAAGTTAAGCGATAACGATAAACGATAAAATTATCGCCGATAATGTCCGATAACAATAATTTTTTTTTCTTGATTAGCGCTGCCCATCTCATGCAGCACGAACTGTTTTCATCAACATGACGAAAAATTGAACATAATATACTATAAGTAAAGGGACAAAACTTTTTGTAAGGTATGCATGAATAGAATCGCAACAGCGGCAGTGGGTATCGAATCTTCAACCTCTTGATTCAAAATCAAACCACTGAGGTAACCGCCGTGCTTATAATTATACGTTCAGATACCAGTTGGACATAACCTTTCAACATAACCTTGGCAGTTAAATGGTGATATTGGATAGATCCTCCATTGAATTCACACAAGAAATTCCTCCAAACCAAACGAAATTTATATCGGAACAACAATATCGGATTTTTCAATGTTAGAATTAGCCATTTATTGCCAAAAACTCTCTGATAAACTCCCTGAGCTTCCGGTTCTCGGATTCCACTGAGTAAGTTTGCAGCGCTTCCCCAATTCTCTGGCTGAATTTTAAATGATTTTTCATTCAAATTTACTAGGCCATTATTTGTTACGTTTTTGTCTCTGTGGCCTCTCCTTATAAACCAATTTCTTATTATGTTGATTAGTTATTTGTTAACTCTGATTTGCAAAATTACCACTCAGCATTCATAATACTGTCGCCCACGAAAGCTTATGGCGTTTATTATGTAACCGGCTTTTTTATGACTTGTTCATTAGGTTAACATTTTGGTGCTCTCTCAATTTGAGCCGGTGACCTCTTCCCTACTTTTTTCGCTCTGGCGAGAGCACTGAACTATACGCCTACTGTATTGTTCTTGCGTCTTTTCTCGACGGTCATACATAGCCTATCTACTTCATACTTACTGCATGGCTAATTTTCTTTAACTTTAAACAGGAACAACTTTTAACTTGCTACGCCTCTAATCTAAGCCTATGCAATAAAATCCCACTCTCCAGAGTCTTGATCTTGAAAAGTGCGGTAAAAGGCACGATGCTGCAATCAGAGTTCTCTTTCTGCTGCAATGTTTACTTGAAAGCGGCCTCGTATTGCGACACTTTCACAAACCACTTGCCAATTTCTTTCGCTTTGCTTCAAAGGAAGCTGTGCGCCTGTGCGCTTACATTTTAATTGTAAAATTCACTCGCGATTGCCGATTGCAGTAAAACAACAAGAGAATTGTTGCATGCATTTCATTGCATTTTGCAACTCTAAAAATTATTGTGTTGTCAGGGCCGTCGCTGCAGGGGGGGTGCCCCCTCCCCTGACAACGACCTGTGCACACACACTTCTGGCACTGAAGAAGAACTGGTTTCAATTTTAGTTTCATTAACTAGGTGGCTAGTAAAAATATTACTTTTCATGGTCTTTCCACTTATGTGTTGATCCGAAATAAAATTTATCGGCGATAATCAAATATTGCTTTTCGCGATAACGATAAACGATAACTGAAAAAATAATTGAGCGATAACGATAAGCGATAACAATTTATCGCCGATGATTATCGCCGGAAAATTATCGCCGATAATGCCCATCGATCACTGCCTATGACTTCACAAATTTGCAACCTGACTTCAAACGTAATGTGATGAATGTTTTGTGATTAAATAGGCATCTGAAACTTCTGCACCATAGCGCTGAGGTTCTGGTAAAAGAAAATGAATTTATGCTGACGCTACGTAATTTGAGCCTTCACCGTAGTGTAGGCTGTTAGGATAAGTTTACTATGTGAGATATGCATTTCCATATTTTGCAATTTGATTTCTGCAATGATGACACGCAAATCAATGCTTGCATCGTAAATTTTCACAACGAAAAAGAGCATATAAAAATCCAAATCTTTAAAACATTTTTATGAATGTAACAAGCCTGAGAAAGTAACTTTGTTGACATGATATAACTTTGACATTGAAAATTTTGTCGAAATGACGTAAATGTAAGTTTGTCATATTTAGTTTGGGGAAAAAAAACTTTTATGAGACACAAAAATCAATTAATTACACGAGCCAACACACTTTTTGTGTCAGCATAGTAAATGTCATTCTAGGGTAGGCTATATTTTGGGTGCTGAATTCAAAAATCACATCAGATTTTTTTTTGAAATGCTATTGTGAGTGTTAACCTGGTCAAATGGTTTAAGGTTTACACTTGTAAAAAAAACTATTGATTTATTTTTTAAATGATTGCTTTCTGTGTTAGGTTGATCGCCCATTTGAGGAAGTGTCATAGTACCTGATCACCTTTTCCAGTTAGTTTTTCTCACTTTTGATCATCAGATGTTTTGTATCACATCAGGATTTTATGATATCTGAATGCTGTTTTTGGTAAAAATCGACTCCTGATCTATATTGGTAGACTATGGCGTTTCAGGGAATTTGACCCTTTTTTGTCAACAAGGTCTCCGATAAAGTCTAAATACACAAAAGATACAAACATATTATTAATGAAAACGTTGAGGTATTTCATGACCTTTTTTATTTTTTATTTTATTTTATTGAAGTCTGGTAACTTGAACCCAATTCTTTAAAGTTGATCTGCTAACACTAAACGTTCAACGCCCTTTTTTTTGTAAGAGTAGGGCTTACATTGTTATTTTTTTCATTTTAAAAAGTAGCCCAGGTTTGGTGACTGTGCATTGTGCAAATCCCCAATTCATATTTTAAACCTAAGACGATCGATCAATGGAAATCCAAAAGCCATTCACAACATTTACGAAAATCATGCAAGCGAAAGTTTGTCCCAAAGTAACGTTTTCCAAATGTGCATGTGAATTTCTTTTTTCTGTAGAACTGAACGTATTTTTATGTGTCTATTCAATTTATTCAATGTTATTCTTCTTTGCTGGTGCAAACATATAGCGAATGACATTACAAACACACAACTGTAGCACCACCAAAAGGAAAAGATGGCAAAACCGCAAGGTTTTCTACACAAGCTCTTCATACAGTATGTGGAGCCCATGATTTGTCCTGATCATCCAGGCGAATTTTGAAATATGCAAGATATGCTTGTTGCACAAAACTTGTTATGGTTTGCCTTTGGTTAGGAACAGTAGCCTATAACTGCCACATCTTTATGTAACAAAAAACATCAGGGTCATTTTCACACGTTCTCCTTGAAGATGCCATATCCTGCCACTTACTCACACCACAAACAGAATTAACACTTTGCTAATATAAAAAAATCTGAATATCTAAAAATTCAAATAGAAATGAGTTATAGACAAGTTTCACATAGGCTTAAATCTCCCCGTTCAGTAGTAGCTATGGTGAACTCTTCACAAAACGAAAAAGATAAAACCAATGTTATACTGGATATCAAAAAGTGGAGTGGTACTAAACATTCAGGCGAAAGTGAATGTATCCCTGCAAGGGGTGGTTTATGGACAGTTCTCAGAAGGTAAATTAGTTGGATGGTCTACCATAGACATTGGTTATTGTTTTTAAACTAGTGTGCTTCAGATTCCAGAACAAGATTAAAGTTGCAAATTTTTTAAGCTACTTTTTGCTTATGAAAATAGTAAAAGAAAGTGGAGTTTTTTTTAGAAAGAAAAAGAAAGCTAGAGAAGAGGAACTAAAAGGGAATAAAGAAGCCATGTTGAAGTTTGTAAAAATTGCCTCTACCAAAGAAACAGAAGAGGTTAGCAGCCACAGTAAATCGCTACCTCAAGTTGAGACGGAAGAAGTGTACCTCGAGCAAAACAATAACGAAGTGATCATTGAAGGAAGTCAGCCTATGAATGAAACACTTTCAGATAAAGATAAAACAGATGGTTGATGTCTATTATTATCATAACGATGTGGCTACTTGGTCAGAAATGTTAACTCATAACATGAGAGTTGAGATGATCAAATTAGGGCCCGAAAGGTTTCAGACTAAAGAAGGGTCATTCAAGCCAGCGATTAGAGTAAGTAAAGAAGGAGACAAAGAGAATGGATCCTTTAGCTTTCTGAGTAAGAAGTGGTTTTATAAGACGCTAACGAATGCTGATGATGTTCTCAGATCATGGTTGCTATATTCGAATAACCACTCAGGGTCTCAGGATTATATTGTTTCTGTTGCAGGTTATTTCAATCGAGAAATGATAATTCTCCATTTGTTTTCAAACCTTTTGTAAATGTTTGGCGTCTTACTCCGAGCATTTCCTGTCATGGAAATTCAAAAGTTTACAAACAGTGTTTTGATAAATGGAGTGAGCTCGCACTGAGGCTTCAGGTCATCAAACAATTGACAAAGAAATGCAAATTCTTATGAATAAAGAAAAAAAATAGATGGAGAGAAATCCTGCAGAGAGTAATCGCAGTTATAAAGTTTCTCATTAAACAAAATCTTCCTTTTCGTGGTCATCGGAAAGATTCTAATTCAAGGAACCAGGGAAATTTTCTTGAAACTTTAAAACTCCTTGCAAATTGCAGTACAGTCAACAAAACATTTTTAGTACCCAACTCTTTAAAAAGGTCATGACAATTGACAACGTATTGTAGGCTATCGGTAGGCTACGTAATGAGAAAATCTAAGGCGCTGTTAGGTTTAATCGGTTATATCGACCTCGTAAGAAAAAGTTTGAGCCAAATGCTATCTTTATACTGTTATCCTGGCTGGCTAGCGTGAGACAAGATATGTGAGGTCTAGGCTAGACTTGACTGAAATGAATACTGGCTTAAGCTACTACACTAGTACTACAGCAGTAGGTAGCTGTAGCTGAGCAGTTTAGCTGAATTTTTTGTGTAGCTGAGTTTTGGTGTTCTCTAATTTTTGCCGCAGTTATTGCCCGTTCGTGAGTAAGACTTATCTTTAATAAGTAAATAGCTGCTTATCTGTTAATAAATTTCATACAAATATTACCCTAAAAGTGTTTCCAGAAAGCACTATAATCCATTATTTGAGTGTAATTTTGCAAAATAAAATCAGGGCGTCATGCCCCCGGACCTCCCTAGAATACGCGTGTCTTCGGCACGCGTTAACCCCCACGAGTTTTATTGCTTCCCTTGCTTAAGCCACCAGGATACGCCACTGAATTTAGTTGTTTAATTTTTTATCGTTTTAAACGCTGAAGCGTGCTTTGTGATGTGCAAGAGAATGTATCAGAGCGGAGTTGGTAAACAAAAGGCAGCAAAAGATGCCGAGAAATAAATCGCATTCCAGTTTCTGCGTTGTAAGGGGTCCCCGGACGCAACTTTTCAAAAGGTAGGCTACCATAAAAAATCTCCTATATTGAAACTTCGGACGAAAAAGGAAAAACGCAAATCGTAGCTAAATTAATTCATCGTTTTGCCATCGGCTGGCTTGGCGCAGAGGCTTAGGACGATGGTAGTCATTTCATTGACGTGGATTTGATTCCCACCACTGTTATTGCTCTTTTCTCTTCTGCAATTACCAAAGTTCAAAGTAATGAGTGTTAAAGTACTGATCAGCGCGACTCTGATTAGTCAAATTTCAAAGTAGGGAATTTTTTTTATGGTTCTTTTTGGAAAGATGCTGGACTTATGTTTGGAGGAGGACACGTTTTTTGTTGCTACGGTCTTGCCAGTATGAAGCTAAAAGGAAGATCATCAGAAATGGAATACAAAACATGGAACAAATTTCCTTCTTCAATTAGAAAGACTGATACAAAATCACTTTTTATTCACAAACTAAAACAACATTTAAGCAAAACGGACACGCAATAAAAAGACAACGTAGAAAGGCTTTCTTGCATTCTTGTGAAGATTATAGTGGAAATCCGAAATTATTTACAAAAGATTAGGCTTACCTAACAATAATATCGATTGCTTGTGCTGTACTTTTATGTTTGTAGATATTAACAGCAAACGCAACACTCCATAATCAACACGACACGTCGCAA
This sequence comes from Aplidium turbinatum, assembly GCF_918807975.1. NCBI lineage: Eukaryota > Metazoa > Chordata > Ascidiacea > Aplousobranchia > Polyclinidae > Aplidium > Aplidium turbinatum. The sequence continues at coordinate 1,104,794 of NC_137488.1, forward strand.
AAGGGGATGAGAGCTTCATCAACACCATCAGGACATCATCATCTACCAGCTCATCCATTCCATCACCCACCAGGACAAGAAACAATAACTTAAACTGGATATCAAACCTCAATCGTCTTAGGCTACTGTGTGGTGTGCAGTCTTACCATAGAAAGAGCTCAACATCTGCTTTCCTGGGCCACATCGAAACGAGCTTTTGCCTGAGGATGGGTTTCTTTTATGTCCGATTTTCTTTCTCCATCTTATTATTATGACTGCTCATCCACATCAATATTGGAACTGGCAAATTTAATCCACAACACTTTTCATTAGGCTGTCATTCATTACTACATGTGTTCTTGTAGTGCAGAGAGTAAATCCTGCAGAGAGTAATCGCAGTTATAAAGTTTCTCATTAAACAAAATCTTCCTTTTCGTGGTCATCGGAAAGATTCTAATTCAAGGAACCAGGGAAATTTTCTTGAAACTTTAAAACTCCTTGCAAATTGCAGTACAGTCAACAAAACATTTTTAGTACCCAACTCTTTAAAAAGGTCATGACAATTGACAACGTATTGTAGGCTATCGGTAGGCTACGTAATGAGAAAATCTAAGGCGCTGTTAGGTTTAATCGGTTATATCGACCTCGTAAGAAAAAGTTTGAGCCAAATGCTATCTTTATACTGTTATCCTGGCTGGCTAGCGTGAGACAAGATATGTGAGGTCTAGGCTAGACTTGACTGAAATGAATACTGGCTTAAGCTACTACACTAGTACTACAGCAGTAGGTAGCTGTAGCTGAGCAGTTTAGCTGAATTTTTTGTGTAGCTGAGTTTTGGTGTTCTCTAATTTTTGCCGCAGTTATTGCCCGTTCGTGAGTAAGACTTATCTTTAATAAGTAAATAGCTGCTTATCTGTTAATAAATTTCATACAAATATTACCCTAAAAGTGTTTCCAGAAAGCACTATAATCCATTATTTGAGTGTAATTTTGCAAAATAAAATCAGGGCGTCATGCCCCCGGACCTCCCTAGAATACGCGTGTCTTCGGCACGCGTTAACCCCCACGAGTTTTATTGCTTCCCTTGCTTAAGCCACCAGGATACGCCACTGAATTTAGTTGTTTAATTTTTTATCGTTTTAAACGCTGAAGCGTGCTTTGTGATGTGCAAGAGAATGTATCAGAGCGGAGTTGGTAAACAAAAGGCAGCAAAAGATGCCGAGAAATAAATCGCATTCCAGTTTCTGCGTTGTAAGGGGTCCCCGGACGCAACTTTTCAAAAGGTAGGCTACCATAAAAAATCTCCTATATTGAAACTTCGGACGAAAAAGGAAAAACGCAAATCGTAGCTAAATTAATTCATCGTTTTGCCATCGGCTGGCTTGGCGCAGAGGCTTAGGACGATGGTAGTCATTTCATTGACGTGGATTTGATTCCCACCACTGTTATTGCTCTTTTCTCTTCTGCAATTACCAAAGTTCAAAGTAATGAGTGTTAAAGTACTGATCAGCGCGACTCTGATTAGTCAAATTTCAAAGTAGGGAATTTTTTTTATGGTTCTTTTTGGAAAGATGCTGGACTTATGTTTGGAGGAGGACACGTTTTTTGTTGCTACGGTCTTGCCAGTATGAAGCTAAAAGGAAGATCATCAGAAATGGAACACAAAACATGGAACAAATTTCCTTCTTCAATTAGAAAGACTGATACAAAATCACTTTTTATTCACAAACTAAAACAACATTTAAGCAAAACGGACACGCAATAGAAAGACAACGTAGAAAGGCTTTCTTGCATTCTTGTGAAGATTATAGTGGAAATCCGAAATTATTTACAAAAGATTAGGCTTACCTAACAATAATATCGATTGCTTGTGCTGTACTTTTATGTTTGTAGATATTAACAGCAAACGCAACACTCCATAATCAACACGACACGTCGCAAAAGGGGATGAGAGCTTCATCAACACCATCAGGACATCATCATCTACCAGCTCATCCATTCCATCACCCACCAGGACAAGAAACAATAACTTAAACTGGATATCAAACCTCAATCGTCTTAGGCTACTGTGTGGTGTGCAGTCTTACCATAGAAAGAGCTCAACATCTGCTTTCCTGGGCCACATCGAAACGAGCTTTTGCCTGAGGATGGGTTTCTTTTATGTCCGATTTTCTTTCTCCATCTTATTATTATGACTGCTCATCCACATCAATATTGGAACTGGCAAATTTAATCCACAACACTTTTCATTAGGCTGTCATTCATTACTACATGTGTTCTTCTCTCTGTTTTCGTTTTATGTTTTGCTATTTGTTTTTTTGGGTTTTGTGGCCGTGCTAACTACTGATATATAGCCTACTACATAATTTTTCATTCAGGCACGTTTTAAACCTTTCAAGGTTTTACCACCTTTTCCCGTTCGTTAACGTGCTGGTAGGTTTATATCGATTTTTGTAGTTACTATCTTTTTCGTCTCGGACGCGTTAATGACGAAAAATAAAATGATTGATTGATTGATGTCCTTATATTCAAATAAAATATAGAGGCTCAGAGGCTATATGCACATGTTCACTCAAGCATGACGCAGTTTTCTTTCTTTCTCTTCTTTACACAAAAAAAAAGTGGATTTATAATCTCTAAACCCGGAAAACTTTGTTATGAATGCACCTTGCTCGTAACAACTGTATCTGCCTCAGACTCCAAAGAGCGTCTGTCTGACACCGCCCAGAAAGTCCCGGCCAGAAGCGCTTTCCTTTTTTTAAAACTTCATCGATAATATATTCTACATAGCCTAGGCCTATTTACAAATAGTTTAACAGTCAAACGTTTTTCGGCTTAACTTAAGCCTTCATCAGGAATCTGAAAATATTTAGTCTATAAAATGCAATAAATTTCAACTTCTTGAAGGTAACTAACCAACTGACTATAAGCATGAAGAAACACGCAGCGATTAAAAGCAATAGTGTGAAAACAGACAGACAGACCGAAAACAAATTACATCAGGATTCGATTCTCCTCAACATTTACTAGATGTATCGCGTAGACTACCCGTGGTGCGAATTCTTTTGTAGTCATGTAGTTGCTTTTTCCTAATGTAATTTGTTCTCTATCTGTCTGTCTATGTTTTCCACACTATTGCTTTTAATCGCTGCGTGTTTCTTGATGCTTATAGTCAGTTATTTAGTTACCTTCAAGAAGTTGAAATTTATTGCATTTTATAGGCTAAATATTTTCAGATTCCTGATGAGGGCTTAAGTTAAGCCGAAAACGTTTGACTGTTAAACTATTTGTAAATAAGTAAAATATATTGTTATAATGTTATTGTTATAATATTTTGTTACCTTGTTGTGTTTTGCCTGTCTGGTGCTAAGTCCGGTACAAGAAAGCAAAGTCTCTCCCGAAACTATATTATCGATAATAGGCCTAATGCTTTTTTACTGCTTCCAGCTGTAAGTATGAATAATCAAAGTTGTTAGAATTTTTGTAATTTTGCTGGAGTTGGAGAATTTCTGTAAGCAAACTTTTGTTTGCCAAAAGGGGACGACCATGTCTGCCAATCGAACTTGCACGAGATCTTTGCTGCACAACTGTTTGCTCTGGGTCACTGATTTCAAATTTCTTTTCATGTTATTTTCTAACTAAGTTTACGAAAATGACTGATTTTATGCATTCTATTTTTATTGTCAACGAGTAAGTTTAGTGTTTGCAAAAATTAACAATACTTATTTCAAGAAAATAATTTTATCACATGTATTAATTCAGGATTTTAGTTTTGCCATTTTCTTAATGCTACCACCTTCATACGTTTACTAAAGTATGCGCGACTTTATGTGTAGGCCAAGGCTTTTTGATACTGTGGTGTTTTGCTTATTGAGAGACTCTGAGTTTCTAACTTGGTCACAGCGGTAAACCATAATCTCTTCGTGGGAAAATTTTAACATAAAGTTCCCGAATCCGTTCGTCTGTATATAATGACCGAAGAAACACACACTTGAACTTCTTTTCAAACAGTGTATTTCTGTAAAATTAGCCCGCGGCTATCGAAATGGAGATGCAATGCCTACACCTCTAAAACTGTCACTACGATACAGATTACTTGGATAAAAGACGGAGAATTTGTCCAGCTAGCAAGCACCAAATAAACCAGTTAAATGTGCGACCGACTTCCAACAAACAACTTCGAGAATGAATCAGAAAAATTTGTGATAACTCAAAGGCACGCCGGCAGTTCGTGACGCAATATTTTCATGTTTAAACAGGTTTCAAACTGAAACAGGCCCAAACAGGTTTCAACAGGTTTGACCCAGGTCTTACGAACGATGGCGCAATTTTGGCTCATGTTTTAGGAATTTCCATGACGTAATATTCAGTAGACTTGAACGGTTTTTATATGACGTTTGACCAGGCGAACAACCGTCTGGAACATAGCGGCCCCTAGTTATGACAGTCTGACATGGCATAACTAAAAAAGAATTGACGACAATTGTGAGCCAATGAATAGAAACACATGATACACAAATTGTTTGAATCACTCACGTTTAAGTTAATACGCAAATACAAAGGGCATGCAAAGAATGAACAGCAATAAGAATAAACACGACGATACATGAAATTGGTACCATAGGTATTAGGTACACGCAAAAAATGACGCTATATACAATGGTTGCGATAATAACCGACTGTTCTGGGCTCAGACAAGGGTCGGCCACCGCAGACAAAACCAAGCTCAAACCCTAACACTTAGGTGTTCTTTACGGGGGCGAGGCACGAAATATCCCTCAACACATAGTCTACTTTCACTTTCCCCGTAGTCTCATCATAGTTGCAGACGGCAACTTTAGCTCTACGAACCACAGGCTTCCCTTTCCTAATTTGTGGAACTACCTCATGCACCCTCCCAAGTTGATACTTCCCACGTTTACCAATGTCCTGGAGAGAACCTACCACTACAAGTTGACCAGGCTCCAAATTCTCGGCCATTTTTAGCCATTTTTTCCGGCCCTGAAGACCTGGCAAGTAAAAATCGATCCATTTACTCCAAAACTGATGAGAAAGTGACAAATTGAACCGATAATCCCTTCTTAGTTGGTCACGATCATGTGGTTGCCCAACAGCACAGTATGGGTCTAAGTATGGGGTCAAAAGTGAGGCAGGGGTGATGACAGTAAAATCCCTAGGGTCGTCACTCAAAGGTACCAAAGGGCGTTCGTTCACGATCCGAACGGCACTGCCTGTGTACGTAAGCAGTTCAATAAAATTGGGCTTACGAATTGAAGAGTCCAAAATGTGAAAAAATGCAATTTTAAATTGTTTAACCATTGCCTCCCAGGCGCCACCTTGCGCCGGAGCATACGGAGGTATAAATTCCCAGTTTATCTCTCTCTGTCTCAGGGCGTTGTGAAATTCAGCTGATTCTATCAACTCGGGTAACTTTATTTGAAAGAAGCATCTAGTCACATCAGCCATGAGACCAAATCTACCAAGCCGAAATCTAGCCAAGACATCTACCAGAGGGTTTAACAAGTCAGGACCCGAAAACATTACATCATTAACACAAGTTCCTCGAAATTCAGACTTGCCATCGTAAACAATGCGCTTTTTTAATTGTGACGTAACAAAGTATGGTAAATACCATTCAAATCCCTTGACATTTCCTGCTTCACCAGTACGCTCAATATAGCCATTAGATTTAAGATCTTTCATGGTGTCAGTAAGGAAATCACGAAGTTCAGGTTGTTTTAAAGCTTTCTTTCTTAAAGCAGCAGCTCTATCTGACGCCAACACAAAATTGTTAGGTAGATCAATATCTTCCTTCAACGGAACAGGTATCTCAAATCGACCATCTTTCAACTCAATTTTCGGTTCGACAAGTTCTCTAGCCAAATTATCATTGCGAGACAATTCACAGGTTTCATTTTGCAACGTCAAATCCTGAATGACTTTATTCAGGTCTGCTATTTCCATATCACGAGACTCAATTTTACGCTGAAAGCCAGAGATAACATCCGACTCTGAAGACGTCTGCACTCTGCACACTTTAGCAACGCTTTCATCTAGGGGTGACTTACCACCACAAGCCAACCAGCCGAGAGGAGTGAGCAAAGCATGTGGTTCACTACGATTTTCACCAACACGCTCTTTTTTTGCACACATCAAATAAGCGTTGTCGTTGCCAATCAGTACATCTACAGTACTACAATCATTCAAATGAAACATATTCACGTCATGAAAATGACGGAAACCATTTAAATCTTGTTTATGCGGTAAAGTTTTAACATCATCAGCCCAAGCTGGGTTAACCACCGAGGTTATATCACAAAACAGTTCATCTGTCTCTAACGACTGGATGTTGAGTTTGACAAGGTCAGCACAAGTAGCTTTCTGACCAGCCAGGGTATCCATTTTAAACGACGCTTTATCGTACGGTTTAAGATCAAGTTCACACACCAAATCACTCGAAACAAACGTCAACTGCGAACCAGGATCATGCTGACAATACACCAACTTCGATTTGCCAGTCATTGGATTCAAAACACGAGCAGCAGTAACGCGGTTAAAGGCTGCTTTAACATTTCCAATCTTAACATTACGCACAGGAACTCTGGCACGAGCATCATCTTTCCCAACCGAATCCAGAGAATCACGTGACGTCACATAAAAATCATGCAGAAGAAAATAGTGTTTCCTATCGTTGTTAGGCCCACAATTACGACAGTTATTTGCATGAACGCAATCCCTAACCATATGCTGGCGCAAACAATTCAAGCATTTGCCAGCTTTCACAATGACATCTCTCCGATCTTTAGGTGTCAAGCGCAAAAATTCTTTACAATTAGACAAAAAATGATATTCAACTTGACCACGTGACGAACAACAAATACATGCCGGTAGGTTTTTACGTCTAGTCTCACCACCGCGCGGTGCGCCAACAACAGTCGAGTACTGCGAACTCCCTGACATCACATCATCATGGGGTTTTACGGACGTCTGCCTAACCGGACATGAAGGCAATTTTCCTTTGCCAAACGTTTTAAATTGCTGCGACTCACCAGAATCGCCCATTAGCATAATGCTAAAATCAGTCGACTTACGCGTTTCCTCCCGTACTACAAATTCAAACAAACTCTGAAAGGTAGGCTCATCAGTGCCACCATACTGATCACCTAAAAAGTCAAGATAACGCTGCTTAGCGTCAAACGGGAGTCGCTTAGCCAAATCCAAAACAAAACGTCCTTCTAATTTATCACGCTGACCATAAGCTTGCGCATAAAGCAAACACTGCGATAATTCATCTTTAAACTCTTTCAGATCACTGGAAGAGGTCGAAGTCAATTTGCTACCATAGCGATACTTTCTAATTTCTGGTTCTGCGAAAAGACCTCCACGAACCCCAAAACGCTGGGACAAGCGAGCTAACGACATTTCTATCCTGTCTTCCTCTGACAAGCCAGGGGTGTCAGAAACCAAATTAGCAATCGTTTGCGCAGCTGTTCTAACACAAGCTGCTTGTAACAAAGTCAAACAAGTCCCCTTAAAGGGCGAAGCTGCCATTAAGGCCGTAACACGATTTTTAAAGAAGATAAATGGCATATTATTACCATCGTAACCAATCAAGGCCGCCTTATCGAAAAACGTCCTACTATTTTGGTATTCAAAAAAGCAATCCTGCTGTTGAGAACTCTATTTAGCGGGAGAAGACAAGCTATATCCCTTAAGGGGCTGAGTGGGCTCAGTCACGTGCATAGCCCGATCACGATCCTCACACACGTTAAAATCAGGAGACGCGATACGCCTCTCACAACCACTCAAATTACGTGTAGCTGGGCGATCAAAACCTAGCGGCGCAGAAAACTGTGAAGGGGGCAAAGCATTACTACTAATGGCGGCCCCGTGACTTGTACGCTCTGGGGGAGGAGTTCGGTTGTAATTCGCAGACCTTGGCTCTACAGCATTCGGAAGACCCTTAGCCGCGGCCCCGAGACCTCCTGAAACAGCTGGAAAACGTGTGGATTGCCCAGATCCACTCACAGGTTGAACGGGCGTTTGGAAAAGGTTATGTAAATTAAACTGCGATTGATGTTCATTTCTGGAATGCCTAGAAGAGCCCTTCTTAGAGCTACGCCGAGAGCCCACCTCTGATCGATATTCAGCTAAAACTACCTCTTTACGTTGTTCAGCCCTCAACTGAGCGTCTTTGAGTGCGAACTCAGCAGCTTTCGCTTCGGCTCTCGCGGCTGCCTCAGCTCGAATGGCCTCAGCTCTCGCGGCAGCCTCAGTTCGTATGGCCTCAGCTCTCGCGGCAGCCTCAGCAGCTTTCGCTTCGGCCTCAGCTCTCGCGGCAGCCTCAGCTCGAATGGCCTCAGCTTGTATCTGGAGCTCCTCTCGTCTTAGCTGCAGGTTAATTTGTGCCACTATCCGAGACGAAGTCCTAGACATCCCAGTGCTTACATTTGAGGCGCTATCCTCAGGATGTATGTCAGCATCCAACATATCTGAAAACTCACTTTCTTTTTGTTCAAAGTTATTTTTTAACGAGTTAAATTCGGGATCTACCCTATCACGAAGTTCTGCCAAGATTGCAGAGTTAAAGATTTTAGTCAAAAGAGCATGGAAATGCCGTAATTCCTCTTCTAAAGTAGATAACTTAGATTTAAAAATTAACATTTCCTGCTTATCACTCAAAGAACCTAGGGCTACAGAAAGTTTCCCAATTTGAGTCAAAATATCCCGTCTAAGATGCCGGGCCTCTCGAACTGACTTAGCCTCATCGTTAATGGGTCCCTCCCCAGAATGGCCTGCCCGACCGCAAAGAACATCATCAGGCTTAAACTCAGTCGAGTCTACGGCGGTCGAGTCCTTGTCGCCACCGAGTGTAGACATATTAAATGTTGGGGCTAAATTTAACAATTAAAAAAATGAAGTTACACAAACACACAAAATTATTAGGCTACAGTAGTTACAAAAAACTTAACTGCCAAGACCGTAAAAATACAAAAAAGAATTTAAATGCACGATACCGTAGCTGTACGGGTATGAAGTCCTAAAGTCCACAAAACTTGCTTGGATTCTTCCACTTGAATCTACAAGCACACATGGATTGTCTTTTAATCTTCTTTCTTGCCAATGAATGTCAAAGTTATTTTTCTTCTTTATCAAACTGAGAAGAATTGTCTTTACTTTTCTTTGCTTCTGTAAGAGTGTAGACTACCAACCAACAAATCTTCTTTTATTATTTCTTGTACTTCTAAGTAGTTCTTCTGCACTAGCTGACAACAAACACGTCTTTATTTTTATGCCTTCAAGTGCTTCTTGGCCTACCAGCTAACAAAATCGTTTTTTATTTTTCTTGCTTTAATTTCTTCTTGACCTACCAACTGACAAGAACTCGTCTTTTATTTTTTGCTTCTAAGTGCTTCTGTGCCAAACACTAGACAGAGAATCGTCTTTTATTTTTTATGGTCACAGCGGTAAACCATAATCTCTTCGTGGGAAAATTTTAACATAAAGTTCCCGAATCCGTTCGTCTGTATATAATGACCGAAGAAACACACACTTGAACTTCTTTTCAAACAGTGTATTTCTGTAAAATTAGCCCGCGGCTATCGAAATGGAGATGCAATGCCTACACCTTTAAAACTGTCACTACGATACAGATTACTTGGATAAAAGACGGAGAATTTGTCCAGCTAGCAAGCACCAAATAAACCAGTTAAATGTGCGACCGACTTCCAACAAACAACTTCGAGAATGAATCAGAAAAATTTGTGATAACTCAAAGGCACGCCGGCAGTTCGTGACGCAATATTTTCATGTTTAAACAGGTTTCAAACTGAAACAGGCCCAAACAGGTTTCAACAGGTTTGACCCAGGTCTTACGAACGATGGCGCAATTTTGGCTCATGTTTTAGGAATTTCCATGACGTAATATTCAGTAGACTTGAACGGTTTTTATATGACGTTTGACCAGGCGAACAACCGTCTGGAACATAACTACAAAAGGATAATTTAGACTTCTGTCTAGGTCTAGGGGTATGATTGCCTACAAAAATTAAACAAGTTTATTGAAATGTTTTGTTTTTTGTTTTTCATATATTTAGCCTGCATTGCGGGAAAGCGGACTTGAGCGCTATGCATCGGTGTACGCCTTCCGACGTACACCTAACCCACGCTGCAGCCGACGGCAACGTCTGTTTCCGGTTGTCTACTCTATTTATGACTTAAATTTTGTACTACCCATTACTCGAATTCGATCACTGGATAGAGGCAATAGGCAAATGAAATTTAATGAAATGTTAAATTATTTCAGAAATACAAATGTGGTGAGCTAAATTCTGTGAGAGTGGCATTTGTTAACAGGAAGCGTAACCTAAATTCTGTGAGAGTGGCATAACAGGAAGCGTGAAAACTGCCAGGATGACGATTGAGCTTACAAAGAAGCTTTCCCAGTCCGAAAATAAAGATTTAATCAATCTTTGTGAATAAACCTTTCCCGCAGCTCTGTGCAATGAAGCGTGACGTTGAAAACAATTACGCTGGCTGCTTCATTGGTAAGTACCAATTGCTTATTAATGCTTGTGAATACTTGATAACTTGTTGAGCACGTAGTTAGTAGAATCTTTGTAAAAACATGGAATCAACGTTAAAAAACAAGGATCTCACTGTTAAATTTTAGTCAAGTTACTTTTATATGATAAAGCTTTGGTAGAGAGTTTGCTTTGTTGAACCATAGAGAAATAAAACATAGTAACTTTAGCGGGTTTAGCATACTTTATTTCACACAAAATATAACATAATTAAATAAAATAAACTCAAACGTTTTCGACACGTACGTGTGTCCTCATCAGGAATTAAATCTGCAACAGTTGCAGATTTTGCAGATTTTGCAACAATTGCAGATTTAATTCCTGATGAGGACACACGTACGTGTCGAAAACGTTTGAGTTTATTTTATTTAATTATGTTATATTTTGTGTGAAATAAAGTATGCTAAACCCGCTAAAGTTACTATGTTTTATTTCTCTTACTTTTATATAAAAAACAAACCATCAAGTAGGCATAATACAATGATAAGCCACTTATTTAATGGGCTCTAGTAACCTAATGGCGCTTGAAGGAACTGCTGGTAGTGTGTTACTGTGTTAATGTCTAAGCAAAACGCTGTTGGTCTGCAATTCTGATAGACTTGAAATTTCTTTCTGCTTTAGCTACTATGTCTTTATAATAATAAAAGAGAATTACTGTCTTATTTGTTACAATAAGTAGGCTAAGAGATTTCAGTTTGTAGCTTTTTTTTGCTTCTTTACTTGTGAAATCAATGCAGCCTATCACTTAGGCTATGGCCTACTTGCACTGAATATGAATTATAGAACATAGACGTGACATATGTAAAGCTCGCACGAGCTGCAGACCACGAAACACCGGTGTCTAACTGTCTATTGCTGTCAATTTTTGCTACAATCAGCTGCTGACAAACATTTATTGTTACTATAAGCTATACCTTGTTTTGGCCGCCTTTTGGCTCAATTGCCTAACGGGTCAACCTATTGATGAAGACGTAAGGGCACACACTTTGCATTTGCCCAAACTCATCCAATAAAAACTGGATTTCGGCAGAAGTTTGGTGATTACTGTAGATATGAAATCGAAGTTACGTTTTAATCTTTTTTTCCGACCACAGAAGGATTTCAATTATTTGTTTGTTTAGCCTACCCAGTTTCATATAAGCCACCCAGTAAGGTTGACATAAAGTCCAGTAATAGGCTAGCCTAATCACGTTTTTTTGGTCCCATTGCAACAACATGTAGAGTACGTACCCTTCACTGCGATCACAAATGCAACACAATAAGAAGCAACGAAGAGGTATATAGCCTAGTTGTTAAGTCAGCTGCTATCCTTGTTTTAGCATGCCATTAAGTGTCTTTGCCGACTGCCGAGGCACAACCGCAAACTCTGGAGCGGTGTCAAACCAACGTCCTTGGCGAACGTTGCGCAAACGTTTTCACCACTCAACCATGCAGTTCCTATCATTACTATAAATTGTTTGTCTTAAATTAGAGTTTTATAATGTTAAAAAGTTTACTAAAATTTTAGACAACAGTTAGTAGGCCTATAGGCTAATAAGTTAATAAAATTGTGTTAGTCTAACCAAAAAGTGTGGTATTGGGGATTTCACTTGCGCTGTAGTCCAATTTAAAATGAATGCGTGTGTGTTGCAAACTTGTGATGTGATTATTCCTATTTCGACAGAAAGTAATAATTGCCAAAAATACATTAGCCTAGCCTATGCTGTCTCATTCTGTGTCAATATATAGTTCCATAAGAATAAAAGAAGCCGAACCAAACACAAATATTAAGTGGCTAGAAACCTGAAGTGACCAAAAGCATAGGGTAGCCTAAGCTAGGACAAAAACATCAAGTAATAAACGGAAATACTGCACGAAAAAAAATATAAGTGTAGATTCTAAATGAAATGATAACACGTTTATGCTGGATGCAACCTAGTTCGTACCATGAACAGTTCGGACCGTCAGTTCGTACCTTGAAAAGATCGAGAGAAAAAATTAAAAAAAGCCAAAGTCGCTGATCGCAGTTTCCGCAATCATTTTATAATTTTCCCCCTGAAAAGATCGAGAGAAAAAATAGCTCAAAGCCGAAGTCCGCTGATCGTAGTTTCCGCAAGCATTTTTCCGCAGTTTCCGCTAACTCTAATCATAGAGTAATCTATGCTCTAACCCTCGGTGATGGCAGTTTCCGCAAAACATTTTCTGCAGTTTCCGCTAACCGCAGTTTCCGTTAACCCTTACCCTAATTCTAATCATAGAGTAATCTATGCTCTAACCCTAACCATAGATATCTTACATATAGATATGCAACTCAGCAATCGTGGAATTATCGTCACGCTCGACTGACTTTATGGACACAATCAACATTGCCAGCTTGGCTAGCGTATCTATGGTAGGCTATTATTGTATGGTTTGGGCTTGGCGAGTGGTGGCTTTTGAGCTCAATTGGAATATTTTGTTTGGCGTATATTTCAAGTTTTCACAGAATAGCCTACTATGAAAAATCAAGACAATAATCTTTCTTCACGTAGGTTATGCAACTTTGTTTTGTTTGTTTGTTTATCTTTATCCTGCATTGCGGGAAAGCGGACTTGAGCGCTATGCATCGGTGTACGCCTTCCGACATACACCTAACCCACGCTGCAGCCGACAGCAATGTCTGTTTCCGGTTGTCTACTTTACTTATGACTTAAATTTGGTACTACCCATTACTCGAAATCGATCACTAGGTAGAGGCAATTATCGTAAAGTTTCTTGCCCAGAGAAACAACAGCAAGTGCGAGTGGGTGGAGTCGAACATGCAGGCTTTCGACTGCGAGCCCAACGCGCTAACCACTCGGCCACGGCTGCCGAGTGGCCACGGCAGCCGTGGCCGAGTGGTTAGCGCGTTCGAATTGTCGATGCTAGACAACCCCTGAAAATGTTCGACAACGCCTGACAAACCTGTCAACCACTAATAATGATCAAGAATGCCTGGAAATCTTAGACAATGCCTAGAAATTCCCAACAATGCCTGAAAGTAGCTACTCTACAATGCCTGACAACCCCTGAAAATGCTCGACAATCCCTGAAAATGTTCCATAATGGCCACCAAACCTGTCAAACACTGATATTGATCGACAATGCCTGGAAATCCTAGACAATGCCTGGAAATTCCTAACAATGCCTGAAAGTAGCTACTCTACAATGCCTGACAACCCCTGAAAATGCTTGACAATCCCTGAAAATGTTCGAAAATGGCTGAAAATGATCCATAATGACTACCAAACCTGTCAAACACTGATATTGATCGACAATGCCTGGAAATCCTAGAGAATGCCTGGAAATTCCCAACAATGCCTGAAAGTAGCTACTCTACAATGCCTGACAACCCCTGAAAATGCTCGACAACCCTTGAATATGTTCGATAATGCCTGAAAATGTTCGACAATGCCTCACAAGCCTGTCAACCACTGATAATGATCGACAATGCCTGGAAATCCTACACAATGCCTAGAAATTCCCAACAATGCCTGAAAGTAGTTAGCCTACTCTACAATACTTGAAACCCCTGAAAATGTTCGACAACCCCTGAAAATGCTCCACAACCCCCCAAAAAGCCGACAATGCCCGACAATGCCTGACAATGGGTATTTGGAGGTACCCTCTGTGACTGTGATTTGTTTTCAATCCCCAGAATCTCCATAAAGCAGTCCATGCGGAACGAGAATGTGACGTCATCACAAGCAATCCATGCGTCAAGTTAAAAACGAAGAAAGTTTTATTTAAACAAAATCCAAAAAAATATATTAAAAATAAAGTTGTTTTGCTGTGCCAAGTTTGAAGTCAATGCATACAGCCATAGCTACGCTGTTAGCCTTCAAACATCGTTACGCACCACTGAGTTGCATATCTATATGAAAGATATCTATGCCCTAACCCTCGCTGATCGCAGTTTCCGCAAACATTTTTCCGCAGTTTCCGCTAACCTTTACCCTAACCATAGAGTAATCTATGCTCTAACTAGGGAAGCTCTAACCCTCTCTGATCGCAGTTTCCGCAAACATTTTTCCGCTAACCGCAGTTTCCGCTTACCCTAACTCTAACCATAGAGTAATCTATGCTCTAACCCTAACCCTCGCTGATCGCAGTTTCCGCAAACATTTTCCCGCAGTTTCCGCTAACCCTAACCCTCGAGCTTGTTACAAATTGTTTGGGGAAACTCCGATCAGCGACTTCGGCTTTGTGCTATTAAACTGCGATCAGCGACTTCGGCTTTTTTTAATTTTTTTCTTGATCTTTTCAGGGTACGAACTGACCGTAAGAATGGTTCAAGGTACGAACTAGGTTGCACCCGTTTATGCTACCTCTTCTTTAGTTCGAGTTGTTAGCTCAAATATTTTTGAAATGAAATTTATCAATGCGAGGTCCTTTCGTTCAGTGGTCCCGTGCAGTAGGCTATAGTGCTGTGCCGGCGGTAGTTACGTTAGGCACATGGGCTAAGGCCCTGTAGTAAATTCAATTTTTTTCTGAAAATAAATAACTTAATTGTAATACTCAGTCAAAAAAGTACTTTTAGTACAAAATGTACGACTAAAATGAGCGATGGTTCAATCAAAACGTTCAAAAACTGTGCTTCACAACTACGATTCCAGTTCTTGAAGTGATTTGTTTTCAACGTCACGCTTCATTGGTTGGCTGTTTCCTGTTTACTCAAGCGAGACGATGACCTCAAATATGCACTCAGGCATGTTGTTACTTTAGCTCCAGGCTCCAGCCTCCATGTCTTTTTGCGCAACCATAACGCCAAGTGCAAAACTTATGTAGGCTAACATAGCCAATCATGTTTTTAACTAACAAGTTTAAATTATGAGAACATTTGGCCGAAACTTATGAGAATTGCAATTTGCACTTCAACTTCAACTGTTTAAGAAAGCAGGCTAATACCGTAACTATTAACTATATCTCGTGTAATTTGCTCTGCATGGTATTGAACACTACTGTATTGCTTACTCAGACAGCAACCTGTCGTTTTTTTATATTGATTTAATGTCTGCAGATGTTGATATAATGTAAAAAAAGACTGGTTTGTTGTCTGGGTAGCTTCAGAGGCTATATTCATGATGTATGGTAAATTTAGTCTTGTCCTGGGCATGACGTTAAAAACTGCAACCGGTGGGAAAGGCTCCAGTGTGGGAACTCTGAAGTTATGGGGAATATGGAGTTACCCCTTAGTTTTCCATTACTCCCAGGTCTGCTCTGGCCCGTAGCAGTAGCACCTTTCAGGGCCCCAGCTATGGGTCAAATAACACCACTCCGGCTTGTCACCTTATTCAAACCTGGATGTGTGGCAGACTGTGCGGAAGAAGCTCATCACTGGACATAGCTCAACGGACAGGAAGGCACCATCCAGTATCACAGTTGCAGGACGTGCCCAAGAGCATGACGTGACACGTAGACGTTATGGTCATCCTGCTGCATCTCATGCTTCACCCAATCGTCTTGACCATGTCTTGCCATTGGACCCTGAAACCTGAGAGTGAGGTTGGAGTCCCGCGCAGCCCTTCCTCACTTTAAACAAAATCACGCGCAAGTCATGATCCTGGATCAAGAAGCCCTGTGGCGATGGAGGAACGGCGAATCAGATGGTGCGGATACACCCAAGCTGTAGCCATGATCCCACACACAGGCGGCTCAGGCCATATGGTCGTTTTCCAGTGAATCCGAGCAGCAGTGGAATCCGGCAGCCCCCTGAGCGACCGAGCAGCCCTATCTAGGAATGCTCTGCTCGTCTCCGTAGTCTGAGGACAGGGCTAGAAAAGGTGCCCTAAAAATAGCCTGCTCCATCGTACCGTGGCCATGCTTCCGCAGCTGGTGGGGATCCCTTCACGCGGTCAAAAAAACAAAAGAAAATTCTATAGTTTCAAAATCGCTTCATGGAATGTCAGAACACTGCTCGATAACCCAAACTCTAACAGACCTGCTCGCAGAACTGCTCTCGTGGCCAGAGAACTAGCCCGCTACAACATCGACATTGCTGCCCTAAGTGAAACTCGCTTTGCTGATTCAGGACATCTGTCTGAAATAGGAGGTGGCTGCACCTTCTTTTGGAGTGGCCGCAGCATAAACGAACGCAGAGAGTCTGGTGTTGGATTTGTCATCAAGTCTCTCCATGTGAAGAAACTAACTAAGTTACCTAATGGGGTAAACGACCGTCTAATGTCAATGCAGCTTCTTCTGGGCAAAAACAATGCCACTTTGATTAGTGCTTATGCCCCCACCATGACCAACAATACCGATGCAAAGGAAAAATTCTATGAAGAACTAGACTCTCTTATTGCTTCCATTTCCAAATCGGAGAAGTTATTCATTCTTGGCGATTTCAATGCCCGTGTTGGTTGTAAACACCAGGTCTGGAACATTATTGGAAAACATGGTATAGGAAAGTGCAATAGCAATGGTCTTCTTCTGCTAATAACCTGTGCCACCCATGGCCTAGCTATCACAAACACTATGTTCCGTCTTCCTACCCGTAACATAACATCATGGATGCACCCCCGCTCTAAACACTGGCATCTCATTGATTAGGCTATGTTATAACCAGAACCAAAGACAACATGACGTACGTGTGACCAAAGCCATGATTGTGTGGTGCTGACTGCTGGACTGATCACCGCTTAATAGTCTCCAACCAATCGCTTCACATCAAGCCCAAGAGAAGACCTCAAGGCCAAACAGTCACAAAACGGCTCAATATCAACCGGCTCAAGTCCCCTGACACTGTGAAGGAGTTTCAATGTGCCCTGAGAAACAATCTCTCAACCACAACCAGTAGTGATAACAACATTGAAAGTCAATGGACCATTCTACGAGACACAATACACTCCACCGCATCTGAGGTACTAGGCCCCGCAGTCAGAAACCATCAAGACTGGTTTAATGAAAACGATGCAGAGATCATGGAAATGCTGGAAGCCAAGCGACTTCTACTTAGAGATCACCAGCGTAACCCCTTGGATGTTTCCAAGAAAACTGCCTTTACCAATATACGCAGCAAGATTCAAGCCAAGTTGCGAAACATGCAAGACTCTTGGCTCAGTGCTAAAGCTGATGAAATCCAAAGCTATGCAGATAGGCACGACACTAAGCGCTTTTACACTGCCTTAAAAACTGTGTATGGTCCGTCCACCTCTAAACCACGCCCTCTCTTTAACATCGATAGATCAACTCTGCTCACTACCAAGAGCCAAATCTTACAAAGGTGGGCCGAACACTTCCATGACGTTCTCAACCGGCCTTCAGAGATAAACGACGAAGCCATTGATCGCCTCCCTCAGGTAACCACCAATCGTGAACTCGACGCCCTCCCAACAGTTGATGAAGTTCAGAAAGCCATCGACCTCTTACCCTTGGGAAAAGCCCCTGGACCTGACTCTATACCAGCAGAGATCTACAAATCAGGTGGCAAGGGCCTTGTTGACAGTCTTACTGAATTATTCCAGTCAATGTGGGTTACAGGTGTACTTCCCCAGGACTTCAAAGATGCATCTATAGTGCACATTTACAAACGCAAGGGAACTCCCCAATTGTGCGACAACCATCGAGGAATCTCCCTCCTGTCAATTGCTGGAAAAATTCTCGCTCGTGTCTTACTGAACCGCCTCTTGAACCATCTCGAGCAAGGCCTCCTCCCTGAAAGCCAGTGTGGATTTCGCCAGGGCCGAGGAACTGTAGATATGATCTTTGCGGCCAGACAGCTTCAAGAAAAGTGCATGGAGCAACACCAAGACCTTTACACTGTCTTTGTCGATTTGACAAAAGCTTTTAATACAGTGAGCAGGGAAGGTGTGATAGTTTCTCTTGTGTATGACAACTGATGGCTTGTCTAGTCTTTATTGGTCGATTGCGATGAATACAGAACAAGAAAACTATTAGTACAATCTACTTCTTACTTCTTCATGATACAACTACTTGAGTTAACATGATGCGGATATAACGTACACATGCCGCTGGAGGCAGCATCGATTATATCTGTTACATCCCTCTTCTTCTTAAGCATCATGCATAAAATAAATCAATTGAGATACACATTGACCAATCATGTCAAATGGATAATAAATGTAGGCTACGGATGCATCTGAACGGTGGTGAAGTCGCAAGTCCTAAAACAATAATAATCGACACATGCTCAATGCACCATAACACACATCGACTACTCGGCACTTCAACATATTGACTTGAAATAAAATACAATTTAGTGACGATATCTTACGGGAGGAATTATGGGTCTCCCAAATCTTGATGTACGAATGTGAGCATTAGCATCAGACAATGTTTCTGCAGGTGAAGCATCTATGTTGCTATTGCTTTGCGGTGGACGAACATTGTGGTTACTTGTATATTGAGTAGGCATTGCGTCCGGTAGGTAGTCATAATCATATTCAAAACACGGAGAAGCATTGCGTGTTTTATACAAGTGACGGCGATTACGTCTGACATGACCATGAGCAGTTTTGATGACATATGAACGAGGCTCATGTTTTTTGTTAGCTACAATGGCTTTGTTCCATTGCTTGTATTTACTTCGATAATTCACAACATCTCCCTTTTTTAACGAAGATAAAGGCTTTGTGCCGCGATCATAATAACGTTTTTGACGACTTTGTCTGTCACACAAGTCCCTGTAGGCATCAACAACTTGTGGCACAAGCAGATTCGTCACAACAGGCAACTTGGTTCTTAATCGTCTACTCATAAGCATTTGAGCAGGAGAATACTGTAATCCAGACACAGGTGAATTGCGATACTCAAGCAAAGTGGGTCTGCTACTATTCGGTGAGTCCGATTCGGTGAGTCTGATTCGGTGAGTTCCTAACTTCTAACCCCTAACCTTAACTCCTAACCCCTAACCCTAAAACGGCAATGATAATTAGGCTACGGTACCCGATAATTTAAAAAAAAAATTGAAAAAATCCCCCGTTAAGGGATCGGACTCACCGAATCGGACTAACCGAATCGGACTCACCGAAACGGGCCATTCCGAGCAAAGCAATGTACGGATCCTTTTGATCATCATAAGCTTTTTTAAAGAGCTTTTTTAGGGTTTGAACCATTCTTTCAGCTTGCCCATTGCTCTGACTATATGTAGGGCTTGAAGTGGTAGTTTTAATACACCACTCAGTTGTGAATTCTAAGAAATCTTTACTGCAAAAGGGCATATTGTCAGAAACAATTTCACTCGGGATGCCATGACGTGCAAAACTTTGTTTAAGTTCAGTGACAACAGTTTTAGCAGTTTTATCATAAAGCTGCACAATTTCTGGGTATTTTGAATAGTAATCAACAACAACAAGGTAATCGATACCTCTAAGAGTCATAATATCAACACCAATTTTTGAAAACCTACCATCAGGGATATCATGTGGTATGAGGGGTTCTCTTTGATTGTTATTTTGGTATTTATTACAAATATCACAGCTAGCAACAACTTCTTCAATATCGAACGACATGCGTGGCCAATAAAGTAACTCTCTAGCACGAGACTTGCACTTCTCCATGCCAAGGTGGCTTTCATGAATGAGCTTGAGCATTTGAGGTTTGAGTGCTTGTGGCATTACAATCCTATCCTCTAAAAATAGTACACCTTCAGCTTCATACAAATCATCGCGTCTGTTCCAATAGCTGCGAGCTTCTATCGGCACATCTTTTCTCGCTTTTGGCCATCCAGTTTTGCAGTAGGCTTTAACTCTTTGCAGTACATTGTCATTGGCTGTTGCCTGCTGGATTTCTTTGAAATTTGGTATTGTAACCGGAAGATTTTCTATAAGTGAATGAATCACATGTTCCAATTCATCGTTTAATGAATTATCTGACTCTACTTCAAGATATGCACGTGACAAAGTGTCAGCCATATACATGAGCTTTCCTGGAACATAATCTTCAGATCATAGGGTTGAAGTTGAAGCATCAAGCGTTGGAGTCGCGGCGGTGCTTTGCATAACGGCTTCTTCATTATAGACTCAATGGGTTTGTGATCGGACTCCACAGAGATAGCTTCTTTACCATATACATATTGGTGGAATTTCTTTGTCGCGAAGACAATTGAAAGCATTTCTTTCTCAATCTGGGCATAGTTTACT
Organism: Aplidium turbinatum; assembly: GCF_918807975.1. Lineage (NCBI taxonomy): Eukaryota > Metazoa > Chordata > Ascidiacea > Aplousobranchia > Polyclinidae > Aplidium > Aplidium turbinatum. Next base: position 1,125,453 of record NC_137488.1, read on the forward strand.
TCTGCCGGTGTCATCGATCGAGAGGCATAAGCAATTGGTTTGCCTTCTTGCATCAGACAGGCTCCAAGACAACATTGCGAAGCATCTGACTGTATGGTTACAGGTTTCTTTACATCAAAAAATGATAAAACAGGTTTTCTGGATAGTAGATCTTTCAGTTCAGACAAAGCATCATCATGTTTCTTTGTCCAATCCCATGGAACTCCTTTCTTCAATAGTTCACGCAGAGGAGCTGCGATTGTTGATTCATTTGGAATGTATTGTGACAAGTACTTTGTCATGCCCAAAACTCTTTGTAGAGACTGAATGTCTGAAGGTTTGGGCATTTCGACAATAGCTTTGATCTTGCTGTCATCGGGCTTGAGACCGTTTTCAGTGACTATGTTTCCCATGTATTGTACAGTGGTCACTTTGAATTGAATTTTGTCTTCATTGATCTTTACTCCTTTCTCCCTAGCTCTTCTTAGCACTTTCAGGAGGGTATCATTATGTTGAACTTCATTGTCTGCTGCAATGATGATGTCATCTGCTATGACATATACACCTTGAAGATCTCCAAAGGTTTCTTCATTTCTTTTCTGCATGATCTCGCTGGCTGATGAGATATCAAATGGCATTCGCAAGAATCTTTTACGTCCCCAAGGGGTGTGAAAAGTTGTCAAGTATGATGATTCATCAGAAAGCTTAACATGCCAGTACCCATCTTTCATGTCAATGACAGTGAATAACTTTTTTCCTGATAGCTGAGACTGAACATCAGCAGGAGTGGGTATGTTATATCGCTCACGCATTATCACTTCATTTAAGGGCTTAGGATCAAGACAAATGCGCAGTGATTTATTCTTCTTTTCTACAATGACAAGGTTGCTAACCCAGTCAGTTGGTTTATCAACACTGGCTATTATGCCTTGGGATTCTAGGTTGTTTAAGGTTTCTCTTAACACAGGGCGTATTGCATAGGGAATTTTACGAGGATGTTGAACTACACCTGTAGCATCAGATTTCAGCTTTATGCGATATTCTTTCTCATATGTACCAGTGCCAGTAAAAATATCAGCATAATCACTCTTAACATCATGCAATGTGAGAGTTGATTTGTTTGCACAGGTATCTACACGCTTCACGAGATTCAACATAGCACATGCATATTCGCCTAATATGGGCATGCACGGTAGATCTACAATGTAAAATCTTATATCATATGACATATTATCCTCGTTAACACATTTGATAACACTTGTCCCTATTGGTTTTACTTTCGTATTTCCAAAACCACATAGCGTAGTGTTACATGCATTTAGCTTTTGCTTCATTTGCTTAAAATAACGACAAGGAATGACATTAGCTTCAGCACCAGTATCTCATTTAAATACAATTGAAAATTTTTGCAACTTATCGTCAATTATTGTCATTTTCTTTCTCATTTTTGTTTGGTATTCTTTACCGCTGTCGTCCTGCGAATTGATTGAGGAAATCTTCAGGAAGCTTTCTTCACCTTCAGTGATCTGTGATGATGACCTTGGTTCAAGTTCATTTATTCTTTTCTTCAAGGTTCCTGTGGTGCTGCGACAGGCATTTGCAAAATGGTTGCGTACACCACATTTATTGCATATCTTTCCATATGCTGGACACTGACGTGGAGCATGTGTAGTGCCACAGTACTTGCATGTACTTTTAGATTTTGCTTTACCAGTCTTATGTATTACACTCACTGATTGTGATGCAGATTCATTCATAACTCTGATCTGCTCTTTACTGGCTTCTGCAGCATGGCATGTGTCCATGACCATGGCAAGTGTCAAATCTTGCATTTGCAACAATCTTTCCCTGATTCTGATATCATGAACTCCACAAACAATCTTGTCTCTCAGGTTCCTTTCTTATTCATTTGCATTGCTGAAGTTACATCCATCTGCCAGTAGTCGTAGCTCATGAACCCATTTGTCAATAGATTCACCTGGCATTTGGTCTCTTTTCCAAAACTTATAAGTTTGGAATATTTCATTTTTCTTAGGTTCACAGTAAAGCCTAAATTTCTGCAAGACATGTTTATAATTGTCTGCACTTTGATCATTAGCAAATACAAAGTCCTGGAATATCTCTTGTGCTTCCATCCCAGCACAGTGAAGTAGAATTGCCACTTGAGTTGCATTGGATTTCTTGGACAGTTCTGCCGCTGTATAATAAGTAGAAAAGCCAAGTTCCCACTTTTTCCATGCTTGTGCTAGATTGCTGCTAGCAAAGTTCATGGGCTGAGGTTGCTTAAAGTCTGTCATCTAGGCAAGTACTTGAAATCTCAGTTCTGACACCATGTGATAGTTTCTCTTGTGTATGACAACTGATGGCTTGTCTAGTCTTTATTGGTCGATTGCGATGAATACAGAACAAGAAAACTATTAGTACAATCTACTTCTTACTTCTTCATGATACAACTACTTGAGTTAACATGATGCGGATATAACATACACATGCCGCTGGAGGCAGCATCGATTATATCTGTTACAGAAGGGTTGTGGAAGATCATGCACAAATACGGATGCCCAAGCACATACATTTCCATTGTAAGACAATTTCATGATGGAATGATGGCCTACGTTGCTGATGAGTGATGACAATGAATTCTCTGAAGCCTTCCCAGTTACAAACGGCGTTAAACAGGGCTGTGTCCTGGCACCTACCTTATTTAGCATGATGTTTTCAGCAATGCTAACAGATGCTTTCAGAGATAAAGACTGCAATGGTATTCCAAATCGCTATCGTTGTGACGGAAAACTTTTTAACCTGAGACGCTTCAAAGCAATCACCAAAGTTACCGAAACTGTCAATAAAGAACTTCTGTACGCGGATGACTGTGCCCTGAACGCCTGTTCCAAAAGCGAAATCCAACAACAAATGAATAAGTTCTCCTCTGCTTGCGATAATTTTAGACTAACAATCAGCACTAAGAAAACAGAGGCAATGTATCAACCAGCCCCTGGAAAATCCTATAGCAAACCACTCATCACTGTAAACGACCAGATACTACATGCATGTCAAAGTTTCAAGTATCTGATAGTTTCAAGTATCCGCCCTGATAGCTCAATTGGTTAGCGCGTCACTTCTGCAACGAAGAAACTTCAACATCAAAAGCGGCGCTGGTTCGACTCTCGGGGTGTGCGCTTGAGCAACGCACGTTAAGGACTGCTCTCCATTCAGTGGCGTCTAATGGATGGAATAATTCCCCGGCAACAAGACTTCAACAATCGGAAACTCCACTCTGTCAATCTCGGTGACCGGGCCTGCGTCAGTGACTCAAAGCCTCTACAAGTATGCGAAACTGCCAGGATTAAGCTCTGCAAGAAGCTTTCCCAGTCCGAGGATAAAGATTCAATCAATCAATCAATCAATCAATCAATCTCGGTAGTAGGCCTACTCTTTCTAACACAGCCACCATTGACCTGGAAATCAACAACAGAATCGCCAAAGCATCTATCGCCTTCGGTAGATTGAGGTCTAACGTATGGGAGAGGCGGGGAATCAAGCTGCCCACAAAGCTAAAAGTTTACAAAGCAGTTTTTCTGACGACCCTTCTGTATGCATGTGAGGCCTCGACTCTTTATAGGAGACACGAAAGGCAGGTGAACCACTTCCACCTCTCCTGCCTCCGAAAGCTCTTCAAGATTCGATGGCAGGACAAAGTCCCAGACACCGAAGTTCTCAGTAAAGCAAACATGCCCAGCACTCTTACCCTCGTAAAAAAGGCACAAATAAGATGGGCTGGCCATGTCCACCGGATGCCGAACCATCGCATTCCTAAACAACTGCTCTACGGAGAACTGACTAACGGCAAACGTCATGTAGGTGGTCAAAGAAAACGCTTTAAGGACACTTTAACCCTTTCTGGTATTCGTTGCAAAGACACGCGAAAAGCACGAGACGGGACCATTTGGCCACGCCCTGATTAATGGGTTATAACTCAGCCGCTAAATATTGCACATTTGAGAAAATATGCATGTACATAGTCAAATGCTTTTATTTTATATTGTAATTATTTGTTTTCGAAATAAATGCTTAGTTTGTGTATTCTGAAGACATATGTTGCAAAAAAGCTCTAAAAACGCGAATTTTGCTGGCATTTAGTCATTTTATGTCCGATTTTCTTCGTTCGAATTTTAATTTTGATGATTTGTGAACATTCAAAAAAATACTTTGAAACAAATTATTTTTTTCTACAATAAATACAGCATTTTTCATATTCATGCTACATCAAGCGATTTTGAGTTTATTGTGATGAATTGCACTGATAGCTTCTCCACATGTGGTCATGGCTGCTTAGCATCGCAGTGTCTCTCATGACAAATCAAGATGAATGAAAGCATAAAATAGTTGTCGCGTCCCAGCCAGCAAATCATTATTTTACATTGATTCAACGTTCGCAGATTGATTTTCTGGTTGAAAGAACTCTAGGTTATCACATTCTTTCCCAGCCAGCAAAATTGGTCCATTTTACATTTATTTAACGTCTGCAGACGTCGAATCATTGTTTTAAGTGGTTGATTTACTGGCTGGGTTAGAAGTATAGGTACGGTAACACGATTTTCAGTCAGCTGTTTTTTCAGGCGTTTTATTTCATAACATAGAGTGTAGCTTTCATTTCAACCTGCCAAAATGTTTTAGAATCAGAAAAAAAAGCTTCTTTTGGATACTTTTCAATGTAGCTAAACGTTGAAACGATATAAAAGCCAACTTTTCTGCCTGGGCTGCTGCTTTTTGCTAAATTTCCCAGACAGCAAAACCAGTCATTTTTCAGACGTTGAATCAATGTAAAAATGACGGGTTTTTCTGTCTGGGTTGTTTAACCTGAGTCTGGCAATGTCGAAACAATGTAAGAATAGTTAATTCTACTTTTACATAATTAAAAATGAAATGTACCACAATTCTGGATCAACACACAAATGATCGTGGAGTTATGAAAAATTCAGTTTACAAGCATTTAGACTAGAGAAACACAATGCTCGCTGTTCTGTTGTGAGTAGTCAGGTAGTGCTTACGCCAGAAAGATCGCTCCTTCTCAACTGTAGCCTACATGTCATGAATGGCATGACATACATAGTTTCAACATGTGCTTTGCGCAAAAAGGCATATTGCATTTGGAGCGACGATCAGAAACTTTGCCGAGATTATTTCTTTTTTTGGAATAACCCGTTCTTCTGATGTCGTCTACACATAATGGTAGGCTACAAGGCTTTGTGGATAACTGTGGTTGATGATTCGGTTGTGATTAGCCCTGTTTTTCTTTTCAGAAGTAGCAAAGTGTAAATACTAAACTAAAGTAACGGATCATTCCTAGTAGCCAAAGTTTGCTTTTCATGTTTTGAACACGTCGAATCTTCGAAAAAACTGGTCAACTTCACTTGCCGAGATTGTGCAATGACGAAACAAAAACTGCCTGGGATTTAGATAAAACGATAAATTGCACTATGAGTCCCATTGCGCTTAGTTCTAAGTTTAAAGGTGTGACTGATGACTTGACTCGCGGTTGACTGCGGCCACTGTGTATACAATAGCAAAAGCGATGAGTCATTTCGAGGCCGATTGCCAAAATATAGGAATTTATACAAAATTTCTGAACAACCTGTGACAAAATGCTTATTGTGAACCACATAATGTTCCAAAAATACCCAAATTAGGTTTAAACGATGCTCAAATGATAAAAAGTAAAAGTCAAGAAATATGAGCGCTTTAGGAAAATTCCTTCTATATAAAATTTCAAAACTAGTGAAGGGCGGGACCATCAGGTCCCGGCTGATAACAGGTCGAGTTAAAAGCTTTCATGAAAGAATTCGCCATCGACGTAGATTCTTGGGAAGAATTAGCCGCAGAACGACCAACATGGCGCAGTCTTATTTATAAAGGCGCAGAATCAGCTGAGAAACACCGTACGCTATCTGCCGTCAGAAAACGAGAACATTGCAAGGCCCGAGCCTCAAACAACCCTGGCTCTAGCCAACCATCCTTCCAATGTCCATCCTGCAGCAGAAGTTTCACCGCACAGATAGGCCTCATCAGCCATCTCCGCACTCATGTAGCCTACACTGACCAAAGTCAACACTAAAAAAAAGAAACTTGATCTCAGTCTCATTGGCCATCTTCGGAAACGAAGGGCGAACATCATCATCATCATCATCATCATGGTAAATTTAGTCTAGACAAGAGGATATCCTTTGAGCGGACGTCGAGTTGTCCGAAGCAACCGTAGCCTACATACTGAGCTATAAATTATTGCAGCAACATCTCAAGCACATCGGTGGTGGAGATGATCCGAGAATGATGTCTGGATGTCTACATGTATGAGTTTATTGCAGAGAATAAATCTTCAAACCATCAGGACGCATGAACTCAAAAGGTTGCAACCGAAATATGCCTAACTAGGCTAACAGAACGTGGTGAACTGAATCTAATCATGACTCGTAACATAAATTAAACTGACACCACAACTGAACTGGTGTCTGGTGCCATAACTGCAAACAAAGCGTGGTGAACTGATTGAAAGATGCCATGACTCAATGACTGAAAAAAATCATAATGAAATTCAACACTAGACGCGTTGGTTTAAGAAAGGACCCAGTGTGGTTGGAATGCTCCAAGCGATACATTTAATCATGACACACAAACACACTGTGGCATGCAGCAGATGCACAACTCTAAAAAGACGTAAATTTTTGTATATTATATATGTATCAAACTACCAATTGCAAGAATGTACTCAAATTAATAATGTTCCAAATTCCTAAAAAGCACACAAATACCTAGCTAGCATTTCAAAGTAGCCTACTTGACTTACAGCGAAACTACAGGGACTAAAGGCCTTCCAGGTTTTCACAACATAAATAAGGCACAATGGAACACAATAATGTCGCAGAAGCTATGTCAGCTTCTAGGAAATTGGAGTGTCTAGGGAGCTGACTTTGTTGTCTAGGGAGCTGACACCTCTGTCACCATAGTTAATAAATATACCATATATTTATTAACTATGCTGTCACGGAGCACCATGAAATTAATGCGACGTGAAACAATGGCAAAATTTTGCTGTTTGCATTGGTCGTCAGTTCGCGTAAGTCGTCACTTTTTCTATTCCCCCTAGGGTGATGAGTTATCCAAGTTCTACTGTATATATAATAAATCAACTAAAACAATAAATACTATTAATACTACACAAAGTGCTCAATGCCAAGCGAAAAGCCAAGTAGAGCGAATTAAATCAAATATAGTTATTATCTACTCTCTAAAACCCTTGACAGCCTGTTTCACCATAAAACTTAAAAGGAGGATCGCCAGAAGGTCCTTATTAAAATAGAATTATTTTATTTGAATAAGGACCTTCTGATGATCTTTAAGGTGAAACAGGCTGTCATGGGTTTAGAGAGTAATAACTCTATTTGATTTAATAAATCAAATAGATTTAGATTTAATAAATCAAATAGAGTGAAACTATTTTATTTTGCTTCATTGTTCACACACTTTTACCCATGTCACAATGTGTCTTGGTCGATTCCTGTCTATGATGTCATAGTATTTTTTACCACGGCCACAGCGGAGGGGAGACTTGTAAGTTGTACACCAGCTCCGGCCCAAGGATGCCAGACCTTGGTTTTTCCACCTAGATCTGGGTTTTTTTGACCACATCTGGGTTTTAAGTTTTTTTATTTCAAATTTAGGTAAATCTAGGTTTTTTTGGTTTTTAACTTTGTACAGATCTTGCACGGTATTAAGGCACTGGGATCTTCGATAAATGGTCCACACTGCAACTAGGGTTGCCAGATTGGGCGCTTTTACGCCCAATTGGGCTACTTTTGATTTCTCCAGGCGCCAAAAATTCGTGTTGGGCGCGCTTTTTTGGTGGGCGCCCAATTGGGCTACTTTTTTTACAAATATAATATAACTTTTTATGTAAAAATTGTATCATGTTTAAGATTTTTACCTAATTTATAGTTATTTCATTGAGGAGTAGCGTTTTTGGAGGCCTCGGTCAGGCAGGGTTACCAATTTGGTACGTATAAAGATGCTAATTTTCAAAAATGTGCATGTTTAGGCTTTAATATCTGGCAATCCTGGCAACTTAAGTGATCCAGGTTTTCATGAAAATGCAGTGGACATCAGTTCAGCTTGTTTTTATTTCTGACAATCACAACGAAAAACAATATATTTCAAACATAGCAAGGGTCTAGAAAAAGGTAGAAGCAACAAAACACGGACGCTATAACGTGCATGACGCCAAAGCAGGACAATCAGTTATGGCATGGTCGCAACACCTTAATAAAGTTTTTACAAATGTAGAAAGATGAGAAAAGAAAGGCTAGTGAAATTTTTTTTAACAATTTATATGAGTAAAAAAAAAGATAGTTTCTACGTTAATCTACCAAGGTGGGTTATCAAAACTGTTGATGGTCTTGAGGGGAACACTCTTGATGCGTTAGCTCATCACGAAAAGCAATTAAACCATTTTTTGTGTTGCTTGGTGTGGAACCGGTACTTGTTTGTAGTTATTTTAACAAACAGTTGAGTGAATGCATGGATGCCAATCTGTCTGAAAGATGTGAAGAACTGGAAAAACACTTATAATTTGGGACTGATGATCAAGCGTTCTTGAAGAATTTTGTATAATAGCCTATTTCTTTGCTTGGGCTCCAATTTGGGCTCTATTTTAGAACCCCCAAAAAAATTGGGCTACTTTTGGGCTACTTTTTGCATAAGCTTGGGCTCTTTTTTATATTAACCTCTGGCAACCCTAACTGCAACACAAAAATGATAAGGTAGCCTACTGGTAATGTTTTTTTGCATCAGCTACTGCAGTCAGTGAGGTAGCCTACAGGATGCTAAAGAAATGATCCAACTTTATGAAAATGTGGATGACTAAAAATTGGAGTAGTACAACAACTATTTGTGTTACTGAACATTTACTTATTGTGAATTTGAGTTATTCTTTTCAACATTATGTTCAAATGAAAAAGGCTAAGCAGGGTTTATTGCTAAGTAGGCTACCAAGTTATCGTAGTTGTACACCAAGCAGTCAGCAGGCATGATGATTCTCCTCAGCCGCAGTCTACAACTCACACAGCAAAAAGTTTAGTTCAAAAGTCAAAACTAACCTTATTGGTTTTGTCTAGTCAGTTTTAGAAATTTTGGTTAAACATGCACTGAACCTTGCTAGCTAGACGCTTTACCATAAAGGTAATTTTGAACCAAAATCTTTGCTGTGAGCCCATATAGGCCTACCAAGCTCTTGTTTTTGTATATAGTTATATTACATATATATTAACTACCATACCAACATAAGCATGTATATTGTATAATTAAATCAAATATAGTTATTAATTACTATATTTGATTTAATTTGCTCTGCTTTGCTTTTTTGCTTAGCATTGAGCACTTTTTTGTAGTATTGATAGTTTTCATTGTTTTTTTTATTGTATAATTATATATATATAGGCTACGTGTTACTATTTGTAGCTTTCTGAGGCTTCTGTGTAATGATTTAAAAATGGTGCTGAAAGCGCATGCAGGTTTTTTTAACTGCTTTACTACATATTTTCTGGACCTGGTTTTTTTTTTGCCTCATCTGGGTTTTTTTTAGCACACAATCTAAGTTTATTGGAAATTTGTCGCTGGCATCCTTGCTCCGGCCGCTTATGTGGCCGAGTGGTTAGCGCGTTGGGCTCGCAGTCGAGACTCGAGAGCCTGCATGTTCGACTCCAGCCACCCGCACTTGCTGTTGTTTCTCTGGGCAAGAAACTTTACGATAATTGCCTCTACCCAGTCATCGATTTCGAGTAATGGGTAGTACCAAATTTAAGTCATAAGTAGAGCAGACAATCGGAAACAGACATTGCTGTCGGCTGCAGCGTGGGTCAGGTGTACGTCGGAAGGCGTACACCGATGCATAGCGCTCAAGTCCGCTTTCCCGCAATGCAGGATAAAGATAATAAAACAAACAAACAAACAGCTCCAAATTTCCAAGGTCTAATCTAGGCGTCTGTTGTAACTTTTAGCTGAGCTGTTACTTTCAAAGACTTGGTTAAAATGTTGGTAGCTCATTGTAGGCGTTGTACTAGTAAAGTTTTATTAAAACCTTTGCATAAAGACTTGTTGGTGTGTACAAAGCTATCCCCACTTGCAAGAATGACCTCAAGCAGAAGCTTCACAAATAAAACTGAAGGAGATAATTGTTTGAAGGAATACAATTATGTTTTTAAACCAGACTTACTGAAGTGAGTTTCTTAGTCTTACTCAGCTAGGCCCAGTTGATCAATTTGATATTTTAAAAATATATTGTGGCTGACTAGTATGGTACCGGTAGATCGTATGGCCACTTTGTTGTCTCCCTATCAAAAGTAAAACATTGTGTAAATGTATATGATATGATATATTATTTTTGTTTGAAATTACTTTTGTGTTCTTGTTTTTAATAAGCAAATTATTACTTATTGTTTACTCTTGCATTATTAGGCTTTTTTATTGGCAGTGGCTGTTTGACCGGCTCCAGTCTTAATCTGAAACACTATTTGACTGGTCAATGGTCATGACGTATCTTTTTCTCTTTTAAAGCAAAGACGAGAGGAGAAGAAAAAAGTGCCTATATAACTTCTAAATTCAATTGTTTTAATCAACTGAGTCAGTGGCGCGTGTGATCTTTCTCGGGCTGGTCATAAAATCCTGAAGTGATAATGTGGAGCCCATGATTTGTCCTGATCACCCAGGCAAATTTTAAAGTATATATATATATGCAAGGTATGCTTGTTTCACAAACCTTGTTATGGTTTGCCTTGGTTAGGAACAGTATAACTGCCACATATATATATTATATATGTAACACAAAACATCAGGGTCAATTTCACACTTTCTCCTTGAAGATGCCATCCTGCTACTTATTCACACCACAAACAGAATTAACACCTTGCTAGTATGAAAAAATCTGAATATCTAAAAATTTAAATAGAAATGAGTTATAGACAAGTTTCAAATAAGCTTAAATCTCCACGTTCAGTAGTAGCTATGGTGGACTCCTCATAAAACAAAAAAGATAAAACCGATATTAGGCTATACTGTATATCAAAAAGTGGAGTGGTACTAAACATTCAGGCGAAAGTGAATGTATCCCTGCAAGGGGTGGTTTATGGACAGTTCTCAGAAGGTAAATTAGTTGGATGGTCTACCATAGACATTCGTTATTGTTTTTAAACTAGAGTGCTTCAGATTCCAGAACAAGATTAAAGTTGCAAATTTTTTAAGCTACTTTTTGCCTATGAAAATAGTAAAAGAAAGTGGAGCTTTTTTTAGAAAGAAAAAGAAAGCTAGAGAAGAGGAACTAAAAGGGAATAAAGGAGCCATGTTGAAGTTCGTGAAAATTTCCTCTGCTATTAAAGAAACAGAAGAGGTTAGCAGCCACAGTAAATCGCTACCTCAAGTTGAGACGGAAGAAGAAGTGTACCTCGAGCAAATCAATAATATGAAATTTGCTAATATGAAAGAATTTGAATACATAAAAATTCAAATAAGAATGAATTATAGACAAGTTTCACATAAGCTGAAATCTCCACGTTCAGCGAAAAAGATAAAACCAATATTTCGGCGAGTCCGATTTGGCTAGTCCGATTCGACGAGTTCCTTATTCGACGAGAGCCTGTTTCGGCGAGTGCCCTATTTGGCGAGTTTTTAAAATTTTATTTTTGAAAGGGAATTATCGGGTACCGAGCCTAGGATACAACCTAGTTCGTACCATGAACAGTTCGGACCGTCAGTTCGTACCTTGAAAAGATCAAGAGAAAAAATTAAAAAAAGCCGAAGTCGCTGATCGCAGTTTCCGCAATCATTTTAAAATTTTCCCCCTGAAAAGATCAAGAGAAAAAATAGCTCAAAGCCGAAGTCCGCTGATCGCAGTATCCGCAAACATTTTTCCGCAGTTTCCGAACACATTTTTCTGCACTTTCCGCTAACCTTTACCCTCGCTGTTCGCAGTTTCCAAACATTTTTCAGTTTCTGTTAACCCTTACCCTAATTCTAACCATAAAGTAATCTATGCTCTAACCCTAACCCTCGCTGATCGCAGTTTCCGCAAACATTTTTCCGCAGTTTCTGAACACATTTTTCCGCAGTTTCCGCAAACATTTTTCCGCTAACTGCAGTTTCCGCTTACCCTAACTCTAACTATGGAGTAATCTATGCTCTAACTCTAACCCTCGCTGATCGCAGTTTCCGCAAACATTTTTCCGCAGTTTCCGCTAACCCTAACCCTCGAGTTTGTTTCAAATTGTTTGGGGAAACTACGATCAGCGACTTCGGCTTTGTGCTACTAAACTGCAATCAGCGACTTCGGCTTTTTTTATTTTTTTCTCTTGATCTTTTCAAGGTACGAACTGACTATACGAATGGTTCAAGGTACGAACTAGGTTGCACCCCCGAGCCTAACTGTTTTCACATCGTTTTAACGTCGCTGAACATGCAGAAAGGAATAAAAATTAAATATTTGAACTATTAAATTAAAATTCGTCATGTCAGTTCAGTTGAGTTGTTTTTATTTCTGACCATCATATCAAAAACAATACACGTCAACATAGCAAAAGTAGAAGCGACAAAACGCGAACGCTAAAACGTGCTTGAATTCGTCATGTCCGTTCAGTTGTTTTTAAAGTAGAAGCGACAAAACGCGAATGGTAAAACGTGCTTGTGACCAAAGTAAGTTATTAAGTTGAAAAAAATTTGGCACGGTTGCAACACCTTCAGAAAAATTTAAGATATGAAGGGAAAATAAAAAAAATAAAATGTTACAAAAAAAAAATCATGTTTCAACACCAGTGCCACATACTTACAACCATACCAGGCCTCGAAATTCACGGCTAACACCGCGGACATGTCCACCGTCACAGCATGTAATGTCTGTGGGAAGCTACCACCTAGATCGGTCATATTTGTCCACTGAGAAAGAACACAGGCGCTAACGAAACAAATCGTCATTGCATAGGACGAACAATTGTTGCGAGAATATAATTTCCCCCACATTCTAGCGCACATCTAGAAAATGTAAATACTGTATCGCATAGGCGTCAAAATAGGGTGGGCCGGGTGGGCGACGCCCACCCTGCCGTGAAACGAGGGTGGGTAAAATATGTTTCACCCACCCTGTTTTCATGACACTTATGTCTTATGAAGTGTTCGTTACAATTATTTTCGTTTTTCTTGAACGCTGGATTATCCAACCAACTGCAGTGCAACTTCTTGTTTTACGCTATGTCTCTCGCTAAGTATCCGACAGAACAATCTACCTATCTATCCGCCCCGATAGCTCAATTGGTTAGCGCGTCATCTCTGGAACGAAGAAGCTTCAAGATCAAGCGGCGCTGGTTCGACTCTCGGGGTGTGCGCTTGAGCAACGCACGTTAAGGACTGCTCTCCATTCAGCGGCATCTAATGGATGGAATAGTTCCCCGGCAACAAGACTTCAACAATCGGAAACTTCACTCTGTCAATCTCGGTGACCGGGCCTGCGTCAGTGATTCAAAGCCTTTACAAGTATGCGAAACTGCCAGGATAAAGCTCTGCAAAAAGCTTTCCCAGTCCGAGGATAAAGATTCAATCAATCAACAAAGCAATTCCGCAACAACGCTGCGTGGAAAAAAAGGGGTACGGTGCTCACTGCACTGCTGTTGTTATGGCAACTGCCACAGCTAGCAATTCCGGCAATTCCTGGTGAGAGAAAGCCACGTTTGATCTTTTCTCCGAATGGTCTCACTTTCGTTACGTCACAATCAAACTTCAGTTTCCGGTCAGCGTAAGGGAATGTGAATATGACATCATAATGAACATGACAATAAAATAACCGATACAAACTAAAGACGTACTGAAACAATCGCTTTTACAAATCAAAATGCGGCAAATCCGAAGGCGCTACTTTAAAGATAACAGGTCATGAGTCACGCGCTTTTTAGGTCGCAAAGGAAAACATAAAAGAAGTTTGTTTAGTTTAGCAGCGCTCATAAGATCGCAAGGCGCAAGAAAGAGAACATCCAACCTATTAAAGCTTAATTGCTGCAGCGACGCTAAACGCAATCTTTGTGAGAAAGACTAACCACACTTTTCGAAATTACCGTCGGCAATTGCCGAGGTGATTGTAAGGACCACAAGAAAAAAACTAATTTTCTTAGACTACACCAGACTAGGATGTTGTTTCAATCTTACTATTGCTGGATGCTTTATTTGGGTTACTTCCTGCTTCGCCGGCGCTTAGACACGTGCCCAGCTGGGAGAATCTTTTATAGAAATATCACCCTATTTGCATTGATTTAACTCCAGTAGACGTCAAATTATTGTAAGCATCTACTCCTTGTTGCGCCTCGCTTTCCGTTATCTCGTCCAGCTGATACAGCATCTGATGATACCGATTCTGACTAGTTCATCAAACAGACTTTGTGTTGCTCGCAGTGTCCCAATTGTGCCGAAATTATGTTGGCATATAAGCTTACGTAAATCGAGGCAATCTTCTCGCAGGGAGCTCTTGATATGTTACCTGTACCTGGTTGAGCAATTAACGTTATTTTATGATAATTCAACGTCGCTTGATGTCGAATTAATGTAAAACAAATGTAAATTTCTTATTGGGCATTGTTACGCAATATAACCCGCCGGGAAAATTAAATCGATTTGTGCTGACTCGAACGTTGAATCAACCCAAAATTAACTTACTTTCCTCCTCCCCGTGAGTTTTTTAACGTGAATTACCGTAACAGCGTGCGTATCGCGTTGCTCGCTTTATCACTACTTTTGGTATTATTACATCACAACAAATCAAACAATGCGTTCGTGATAGACTACTCTAGTATATTTTTCGCTTCTCGTTTTACATGTTTTAGTACAATCTTTTCCTAAGTGTTCACAGCAATTGCCGAGGCAATTTCAACTTTTGCCGTTTGGCCTCGGCAACGTTTTTGCCAAAGTAAAAATATGCTAATTTTGAAGACTGAACCATTGCGAATTTGCAAACATATACAAAACACATTCAATGAAATTTGTTTGAAAACTCTCGCCCACCCAGAATTCTTCTTTTCTAAGAAAAAATCGACGCCTATGCTGTATCGTGTATCGGTGTATCCCTTAGCTTCCATTCAAGCAGGAAAACTTTCGATTTTTACGTTGTTTCAACTTCAACGATGAATGACATTGAATCAGCGTAACAAAGGTGAATTCTTTGCTAAAAATCGATGGCAGTAGCCTATGTAGGCTACTTCTACACTAATCAGCGCAATTTAGTTAAGTCTTACGTCACAATGGCTGGCTTTTGATATCCGAGTGATATTAATAAGGCGAGGTTGGTTACAAAATTAGATTATACCAGTAGGCTATTACAGCAAGATGCAGCAAAATTTGTTAAGTTTTGGAATTACAGTAAGATTTACTAAGAAAGAAAAGGCCTACTCACTCTGACTTTGTTTAAGCTTGATGAGTTTATTACAACGAAAAGTGGGAATTAAATCACAAACTGATAGAACCAGCTTACTAAAAACAACCAAGTTACATGGGTTTTTTTGAACGTTTGGCAACGTAAAAACGATCCACAAATTATACATTTTTGCTACCTAAGTAGTCTTAGCCTAGCAAAAGCTTCTCAACCAAACGACAAGCGCCCTTAGGGGTAGGAACTTTAACATACTGATTATATCAATTGAACGAACCGTCAGATGTATTGTTAAGTTGTCCGTCCAATTGTGACCATTTCAGCATTCAACCAGAGGGTTGATTATTACTTTAAACTGTTTTGGTAATTACACAACAAACAAGAGCAATAGCAGTGGTGGGAAGTTGCATTTTTCCTTTGTTTCGAGAAACGCAACCTCGATGACGTCATGAATAGTGTAGCTTCTGATTGGTTGATGGTTTGTGATTCAATGGGATATCAGTATGTTAAAGTTCCTACCGCTCTTAGGTTGTACATTACTTGTCGAATAGTTTTTGTACGACTACACAAATGACTTGGTTTACATTTCAGCTTGCTGTAAATGCTTGAAACTTGATGCACATTCGATTGAAGTCTTTTTGTTATTTTCTCTTTGTTATTTCATAGAGATGGTGATCATTTTCTTCTACCACTCCATTTTTGAAATGGAATGCTGTCTGCTGTGTGATCTAGTGATGGAATCTGCCTGTGCAAACTTGCAAAGGCCCTGCCAAATGCCAATGGCATTAATAGTATTTTTACATTCCAATTATTATAACGACATTTACTGAATAGATCACTTGCAACTTTTTCAGGAATAAGGTTGCTTTCATTACTGGCGGAGGTTCAGGTATTGGTTTTCGAATAACGGAAATCTTAATGAGGTGAGTGATTTTACTTTTTAACTGTGCAAGTTGGTAATTTTTATTGTTCGATTGATTCTGCTTATTTTGACCAACTAGGGGCTGACCATTTTTCTCATGCTGCCCAAATAGTCACAATAACCACAGGAAGATATGTTTTGCAACATAACAGGTGAAACAAGTTGCCAAGATTACTTGATAGTGATTGATTTCATTTACTTCAAAATTTAAATTAATCAATATGTAGAATGAGCACTGAGCAGTCTACCTGGTGTCAGCATATGTCTGAGTACTGAGTAGGTTACTCAAAACTACTCACTATAGAACAGCAACCATTGCGTTTCGCTAACCGTGTCGGTGTAGCTTCTGTGGTAGCTATCAAGGATCCAATCAAGTCTGTGGCATGAATTAGTGATGCGATACTGATGAGACCAGGCTCATGGGTGAAACACGTGTCTATCGCTGTCGACTTTTGCTACAATTGGCTGCTGAAAAACAAAAAATTAATCAATTACAATAGGCCTAGTTCGTTTGCTTGATGCAAAACATTCCCTTCAGCCCTATGGGGATATGCCGACTAGCTATGGTTAAAAACGTTTTTTTTAGTCGCCATTTTGTAATCTTTTTTCAGGCCTCAAAATTTACGGCAGACATTTCCGCCGTCACTGCATGTGATGTTCGCAGGCAGCGGGAAGTACCATATAGATCAGACATATTTGTCTTCCGAAAAATAACACAGGAACTAGCGATACAAATCGTCATTGCATAGCACGAACAATTGTTGCGAGAATATAATTTCCTGCACATTCTAGCGCGCATCTAGAAAATGTAAATACTGCATCCCTTAGCTTCCCTACAAGCAGGAAAACTTTCGATTTTTACTTTGCCTCAGCGGTGGATGACATTGAATCAGCGCAGCAAAGGTGGATTCTTCGCTAAGAATCGATGGGAGTATCATATTTCTACTCTAATCATGCACAACCGCCACTTAGTTCAAGTCTTACGTTACAATGTTTGGCTTTGATCTCCGATTAATATTGATAAGGCAAGGTTGGTTTGGTTACAAAATTAGATTATACCAGTAGGCTATTACAGCAAAATGCAGCAAAATTTGTTAAGTTTTGGTATTGCTGTAAAAAAGAAAAGGCCCAGGAAAAATTCAGAAACCAAATTTTTCATATTCCCAACTTTTGTCCAAGGAAGTCGGTGAATGAGAGCACAGCTATCAAATGCAATCGAAATACAAAATAATCGAGAAGTAGTGCACAAAATATCCTCATTTTGCAAGATTATTATATGTATTTGAACAATGCAGATGTCTGAGATTTCCGCATACTTCCGTCATCTGGGAAAAGTGATGGTGGAACATAAGCATTTAGCAAGTTCATGCGAAAATTTGTCCGGTTCCAGTGGCCCCTGCAAACAGGCTATAGACAGTAACCTGTGAAAGATTTCAGTGGATAACATGTTTATTAAAGTGACCCAAAAAAAACTAAATTTTGATTTTTAAACTTTTTCTTGTTTAGACCTCTGCATTATGGTCCAAAATGACACCTTGCCAAGTTTTGTTGAGATTGGTCCACATTTGACGCCCTAGCAGTGGGTCGGTACCCCCGCCGGGTCAAAATCGGCCAATCTGGCTGTATCTCAGCAACCGGTAGGCCTAGAATGCTCAAATTTGGCTTTAAAGAAGCAGAATGCATGGTTTCCTATCTAACTTTCAGAGGGTTTTGGGGTCTAAACCATTTAGTTTATGAAAAAAATGCAAAAAACACATTTTTGACCAAATGTGGCCCCCATAAACGTGTAATAATTCAACTTTTAGTTTAATATACTACACTAATTGACTAATAACACAAAATTTAAAATACAAGCAACTTTTGTTTAATCATAGACAAGCTTTATTGCTTTTGCACTTTGGTTTACCACTTAACTTTCAACCACTGACCACTGTAATTACCCATTAAATAATTCAAGACAGTTTTTTTTTTCATTTATTGTATTAGTTTACCACTTAACATTTCTTAAAAGTGATTTTGTGGTTGTGTCCAGCTTTTGGTGGACAATGACTTCTTGGCTATATCTCAAACTTTAGAACGGTAAGCATGAGTGACTTTGATTGCTTTGTCCAACTCTTTCTCACTACTAGGAGCAGAAGCCCTTTCCTCAACATCAGTGACCATGTCCAAAACTCTCTCAACAACATCATTTGTAGCAGGCATGTTCTGTAGCAGAGTTTTGAATGATGAAAACTCCTCCATATGGTGCCAAGATCTGGGACTTTTATGAGTCAGACATTGAAACTTGGGAAAAACGGTAATGAGTTCAAAAGAGTCTGATCTGATTAAGTCAGGCAAGCGAGTGGAGTTTTGAATAGTATGCATTTGAACTAAGCCCTTTCCAATAACGGCTCTCTCAGAACTTGATCGAAATGTTTGCATCTTTTGCCACATTCGGACCTTGGTGGATATGCTCACACGATCACTTGCAAAAGTAAACACAACGTGGCACTTAATGAGGTACCACAGGTGCAGGTTGAGTTTCGTGCGTGTAGTAACAGCCATTTCAAGGAAAAGGTTCAGGTAGCCAATGTTGCTTCTTTTAGGAATGGCATTTGTGAGAGCGTTCCACATTTCTTAGTCATTCACTTCAGCATTTGTCAAACTTGGAGATGTAAACCAATATTTAACATAAAAAAGCGTTAACATACCATACGGTACTGGAAAAAAGAAGCCAGTTCTTGCAGTAGTACTGAAATGTTTAAATAATGAAGCAGAAGTGTTGGTTGATGTGATAAACACGAGGGACTCAAGTGGATCAAAGAATGAAACAAGAAACGTGATTGAAGCACTGAATGCTGTCAATTTCAACATAAAAATAGTCTTGGGTCTTGTTTTTGACACAACTGCAGTAAATAGTGGTTAGAAAAGTGGCCTTACCGTTCAATTTCAAAGCCATATAGGACACAGTATCCTTCAACTAGCCTGCAGGCATCATAGCATGGAGCTTGTTTGTGGTGGAGCAGCTTCAGTGGTCTACGGTAACACAGAATCACCACATGAAGCTGTATTTAAAAGCTTTGCAGAAGTTTGAGTGAACGATATAAATGTTTAAGTTTATGAAACTTTCCGAACGAACAACAGAAAATTGAATAGAATTAAAGAATCAGTTCTAGATTTCTTATTCAGTTGGCTTTAAAATGGAATAAACATACGAGAAGATTTCAAAAAGTTGGCTAAATTGTCCATTCTTTTTCTTGGTGGTACTTTCCGGTGTGGATACAATATTATACGTTCAAGGCTCCAAGTGTGTTTAGCACGTATGATGGCGAAGATCGTTTATACCATTCAAATTGCCTTGTTCAAGCAGCAGTTATCAGAAAATCCAGCTTTTACAAAAGATTGTGGTCTTGGGAATATATATTCACTGGCTTCTTTTTTAACACTTTTTAATGTTAAATATTGGTTTACATCCCCAAGTTTGACAAATGCTGCAGCGTATGACTTATAAATGTGGAACACTCTCAAAAATGCCATTCAGCTCACCTCTAAAAGAAGCAACTTAGGCAACCTGGACCTTTTCCTTGAAATGGCTGTTACTACACGCACGAAACTCAACCTGCACCTGTGGTACCTCATTGAGCGCCACGTTGTGTTTGCTTTTGCAAGTGATCGTGTGAGCATATCCACCAAGGTCCGAATGTGGCAAAAGATGCAAACATTTCGATCAAGTTCTGAGAGAGCTGTTATTGGTAAGGACTTGGTTCAAATGCATTTCTAAACTCCACTCGCTTGCTGGACTTGATCGGACCAGACTCTTTTGAACTCATTAGAATTTTTCCCAAGTTTCAATGTCTGACTCATAAAAGTCCCAGATCTTGGCACCATATGGAGGAGTTTTCATCGTTCAAAACTCTGCTACAGAACATGCCTGCTACAAATGATGTTGTTGAGAGAGTTTTGGGCATGGTCACTGATGTTGAGGAAAGGGCTTCTGCTCCAAGTAGTGAGAAAGAGTTGGACAAAGCAATCAAAGTCACTCATGCTTACCATTCCAAAGTTTGAGATATGGCCAAGAAGTCATTGTCCACCAAAAAGCTGGACACAACCACAAAATCATTTTTAAGAAATGTTAAGTGGTGAACTAATACGAAAAATGAAAAAAAAAACTGTCTTGAATTATTTAATGGGTAATTACAGTGGTCAGTGGTTGAAAGTTGAGTGGTGAACCAAAGTGCAAAAGCAATAAAGCTTGTCTATGATTAAACAAAAGTTGCTTGTATTTTAAATTTTGTGTTATTAGTCAATTAGTGTTGTATATTAAACTAAAAGTTGAATATTACACGTTTATGGGGGCCACATTTGGTCAAAAATGTGTTTTTTGCATTTTTTTCATAAACTAAATGGTTTAGACCCCAAAACCCTCTGGAAGTTAGATAGGAAACCATGCATTCTGATTCTTTAAAGCCAAGTTTGAGCATTCTAGGCCTACCGGTTGCTGAAATACAACCAGATTGGCCGATTTTGACCCGGCGGGGGTACCGGCCCACTGCTAGGGCGTCAAATGTGGACCAATCTCAACAAAACTTGGCAAGGTGTCATTTTGGACCATAATGCAGAGGTCTAAACAAGAAAAAGTTTAAAAATCAAAATTTTTTTTTTTTTGGTCACCCTAATGTTTATCTCTTCATCTCCACATTTTAAGGCTTTTTGCATAACGGCAAAGGTACTTGCTTGGTCAGATCCTTTTAACAAAATCTCTCAGTTTCTTTCCACATATTTTGTGAATAGTATTATATCGTTACCAATACTTAATTAAGGCGTTATCCACATTTACACGATTATCCGTAATAATGCCCTGTTGAAACGTTGTGCCTACAAATCTTCTGCATCATTTTTGGCAAAGATTTCAATGTATACACAGTTTTCCATAAATCAGCTAAACCACTTCTTTCCATCAGTTTGCACCCTGCTCCGAGAAAGGACATCAGTTGATAAAAACCACCAAGTCGTAAGTGAACATATTTGAAAAGGCCAATTGTCCTGTTTAATTTTGAATGCTCTGAAGTGGAGGGGTTGGTCAAACGTTAGCGGTGCACAACGTATGCTCATTTCTCTCGCTTGGTCTTGAACGAATATCATTGTAGGCTACTGTAAACAGCTTCATCTGTTGCGGGATTAAGCGCTATCATAGGATTAAATGATGCTGACGAAACCTGAAAGTCACCTTTAACTACATTAGCCATGAACCCTTGCCATTTTACTGGCTTAGAATTGAATATTATATTTGAACACAACCATATAGTGCCAAGCAGTTCATGGTGCGTTAACAACACGGGAGAGGCATTCAGCTGCTTGATTAGTAGCCTACGTCTTTCCAAGTAGTCTACCTGTCTTTGCAGCAGTATACGACTTGACTAAGTTGCCAAAATTACCTTATTCCAGTAGTTCAGTTGCACTGGCGTGGCGTTTTTCAATAACTAGTGGTCGAGTTTGTCATATACCAGCAGGCCTCGAAATTCCGGCAGTCATGGCGGACATGACCTCCGGAATGACCTCGAATGTCTGCCGAAGCCGACTCATTGGTCGGTCATAAATGACCGCCGCAAAATTCTTGACAAAAATAGAGCTAATGCAGCAAAAATATATTTTAAATTTAAATTGTTTGTTTAACGCGAACAAATACGGAGCTGAAACAATAATAGTACAGGCAATTGCTTTAAAGATCACATTAGAGTGGCGTGGTTAACGAGCTGATGGCAAAAATAGCCATTTTTACATCATTTCAACGCCTTGCAATGTTGCCTTGAAATAAAGTTGTCTGAACTTTTCGGTAGGATATGTATTCTAATTTTAACAATGAGGATTATTGCGTTACATTGATCGTTTGTTAAAAAGAAACGTCACAGAGAAGCAAGTCTCAGCTGGGTTCCGCACGTGCTTAGGCGAATGTGGCGACCGTATTCACGCTGATACTGATAGAAATAGAATTTCTGCACAGAAAGGAGGGTGTTAGACTAACACTATTATGTTAGTTCAGGGGTGGGGAACCTGCGGCCCGTGTGACTGTTCCATGTGGCCCGCGTCAAAATTTTATTTCGAGGAACAACTTCAGACTTTGAAATACCGGTACAAGAAAATTTGTTGTCATTGGAATCTATGCATGGAACAACACGTGATGAAGACTTGTTTGAGAGGCTTGTAGTGGCAATGCGCCAATTTAATCTATCATTTGAAAGGTTGAGAGGTCTTGCAACAGATGGTGCTCCAGCCATGGTGGGTTCACAAAAGGGGTTAACTACACTTGTAAAAAGAGAAATGACACGTTACGGCCTTAATGCAAGTGATTTAGTGGTATGCCACTGTCTCATTCACCAAGAAAACTTGTGCGCGCTTAGTGATGTCATGCCAATAATGATAAAATGCATCAATTTCATCAAAAGCAGAGGTTTGAACAGCCGCTTGTTTACTGGAAGGGCTGAATACTGATTACCACGGCCTTGTCTACCACTGTGCAGTTCTGGCTGAGTCGTAGCGACATGCTTACACGCTTTTACTTGTTGCGAAACGAAGTCGATCAGTTCATGAATAATCAGGGAAATCATGTCGTTGAACCCACTGATAGCCAATGGTTGGGTGACCTGGCGTTTATGGTTGACATTAGCAAGCACCTCTCCGAGCTCAACGTCAAGTTACAGGGACCGAGTCAGCTTTTGAACTCCTTGTTTGCAAAAGTGAAATCATTTGAAGCTAAACTACATCTGTGGAAAGTACAACTTGAAAACAATAACAGTATAACACCGCACATTTCCCTACCTTGCAAGAGCAAAAGCCTTCTGCAACAGCTAAATATGCCCATGTATGTGTCAATCTTACGGAGACATTTAATGCAAGATTTTTGGACATAAAGAGTAAAGAAATGGAGTTAGATATTTTTGCCTCTCTATTCAATGTGGTTGCAACTGATGTTCCTAGTAACTTCCAACATGAAATAGTAGAGCTCCAGAGTGACGGTACGTTGAAAGCGATGTACCAAAACGTTCCACTGCTCAACTTTTATCAACGCAACATAAATGCTGATAATTTTCCAGTCATGCGGAAACATGCTTTGAAATATGTGTCTCTGTTTGGAAGCACCTACCGTTGCGAGCAGTTTTTTTCCAAATTGAATCTAACAAAAAGTCGGCTTCGCTCCAGACTGACTGATAAAAACGTGGAGATGCAGTTAAGAGTTGCAACATCTTCTGTGTCAGCAGACATCACACGACTCACCAAAAATAAAAACTTTCAGCCATCCCACTAGCTGTGAAAGTGAAATAAATCATTGTCTACTTCGCTGCATTTTTTATCTGTAAATAAAATTTCGAAAATTTTAGTGGCCCACCTGTGATATTTCTCATTTTATGTGGCCGGCAATACTATACTACAAAGGTTCCCCACCCCTGTGTTAGTTAGCACTAACACTATTGAGGGCTAACATTATTCAGTCACAAATGCGCATTTGTCTGGACGGTCCTGAGCTGGAGATTTATGACCCCGCGCCGGCAGTAATCGCTTGGCACAACGATTCTATAACGCCAAAAACCACGGAATAAGTGATCGTAGTTGCTTTTGTAATAAGGAAATTTGCTTTGTTGTTTTCAATTGTGTTTATTGCGTCATTACACGACTGTCATTAACGCACTGATTTATTTGCAAGCAATTTGCTCCAGTATACTTCAGGGTCGATTAATTAAGCCATCAACCATTGCAGAGTTATTCTGTTCTAGAAAATCTTCTTCTACAAACCCAACTACACAATACTGTAGTGTGATTTCGTGCAAAATCTACATGCAAAAAATATGTCCGGTTGAGATATTAAATGTCCGCTGAAAGGGCCAGTCCGGTAGGACATGCTTGACTGCCGGAAAAAAGTACAAATTTCGAGGCCTGTACCAGTCATATCAAATGGCCAAAACAGTGGTTGACGTCAGTTATGAACGCTCCCTAACCGTTATCGAAGCTTGTCAGTCGCAATACCGATGCTGATGGTGCATTCTTTTGAAACATTTTTCGCCTAGTTGGGCTCGCCCAGATATCGTGTACCGCACGTCGTTGGTCTGATGAAAGCCATTCAGAGTGACTTTGCCGAAATTTTAATATGCCTTCCAAACCAAAGCTACAGTTCTCAACTGGCGAAGAATTATTAGCATGATAATAAAGTGAATAAACATGACAATCGACGTTAAAACTGGTGTGTCCGTCATGATACTTAATTTGTCCGCCGTAATAGCTGCTCAGACCGGACACGTTTGTCCGCCGTCAACAAAAACGAATTCCGAGGCCTTTTTTACGTTTTTCATACTACGATATTTCTAATCGTTTCAGACATTTTCTCAAGCAAAAACTGTTTTCGTTTATCTTTACAAAGAGCTGCAAAATAAGTTGTAGGATTAGAGCTGCTGAATAACTTAATATACCGGTACATTAGTTCACTACAGTTTTGAAAAGTGATACTAATGAACCATTCAATTCAAGTGCTACCAAGTAAGAAGATGAGAACTGTTCGGATGACGAAACCTGGGAAATGGTCCCAGTGGTGACCAACTGACCATGTTAACAGTCAACCTCATTTGTTGCTTGTCTCAATTTATTTTATTACTTAGTTCATACTTTATTTTTTTCTTTGTGTAATTTGTTTATTTCTAACCCTATTATCATGGTTAAAGTCTAATTGGTGAATTTGCAGTCCAGTCGACCAATAGGTTAACAACTTATCGATAAAAAAAATTAGAAAGTACTACACTAAATTAGCAAATCTATGTTCTTTCAATTCGAATTCAAAATTAATAAACTTAAAATTGCCAATTTAGTGTGGTGACTGGTATTCTCTACTTTTTTTGGTTATTTTATCAGAGTCTGCTACTATTCGGTGAGTCCGATTCGGTGAGAGCCTTTTTTGGTGAGAGCCCTATTCGGTGATTTTTTTTGAATTTTTTTTTGAAAATTATCAGGTACCGTAGCCTAATTAAAACCCCAAACCCCAAAAACCCAAAACCCCCAAAAAATCCCAACCCCCCAAAAAAAACCAAACCCCCCAAAAAACCCCAAAAACCCAAACCCCCAAAAAAAACCAAAAACCCAAAAAAACCCAAACCCCCCAAAAAAACCCAAACCCCCAAAAAAACCCATTCCCTAACCCCGAAAAAACCCCATCCCCAACCCCCAAAAAACCCCATCCCCCAACCCCCAAAAAAACCCATCCCCAACCCCCAAAAAACCCCAAACCTCATCCACCAAAAAACCAAACCCCCCAAAAAACACAAAAAACCCAAACCCCCCAAAAAACCCCAAACCCCGGAAAAAAACCCATCCCCCAACCCCCAGAAAACCCCATCCCCAACCCCCTAACCCCCATCCCCCTAACCCCCATCCCCTAACCCCCATCTCCTAACCCCCATCCCCTAATCCCCATCCCCTAACCCCCATCCCCTATCCCCTAACCCTATAACGGCAATGATAATTAGGCTACGGTACCCAATAATTTTAAAAAAAATCACCGAATAGGGCTCTCACCGAATAGGGCTCTCACTGAAAAAGGCTCTCACCGAATCGGACTCACCGAATCGGACTCACCGAATCGGGCCATTCCGATTTTATCACACTAGTCATCCTTTTGGATCATTGGTGAAGTTAAAAGAAAATTTTAATAATTATGTTTGGTGACGAAATTTTATTTTGGTAACTTATTGATGATCTGATGTCTTGATTATTTCAGAATTTAAGCAAAAGTGCAAATTTTGTTCTAATATTCACATTTCAGACAGATTGTTGGTGCAAGAAAACGTCCGTTATGTTTGATTCGTTTGTTTTTTCAAGCACAAAAAAGGACTCATCTCTATCGCGATACACTTGGATACGATTCAACTCACCCATGGATACGCCTTAACTCACACTTGGATACACCATGAGCCCTCAACTCACACTTGGATACACCTCTACTCATACTTGGATACACCTCAACTCACACTTGGGTAACCTCGATTCACACTTGGATACACCTCGACTCACCCTTGAATATGCCTCGACTCACACTTGGATACACCTCGACGCACACTTGGATACACCTCAACTCACACTTGGATACACCTCAACTCACACTTGGATACGTCTCGACTCACACTTGGATACGTCTCGACTCACACTTGGATACGTCTCGACTCACACTTGGATACGTTTCGACTCACACTTGGATACACATCGATCCACATTTGGATACACCTCGACTCACACTTGGATACACCTTGATTAGGCTACTTTAAAACGATTTAGTTGTAGTGCTCATATGGAGAATTTGATGTCGTATGTACTCGAACCGGAACGTCCGGATTTGGAGGTATCTCTGTTGTCAAACAGTGTTTGTATCATGATTAAAGCACAATTGTCTGTGTACACCAGGGTTCTGTCTTCTCTCCTCTACTTTTTACCATTGTGATTGATGTGATTACCGAATGTGTATGAGAAGATTCATTGATGGAGATACTGTACGCGGATGATTTGGTTTTGTTGAGTGACACAATGGAAGACCTGAGAGAGAAATTTGAGATGTGGAAGGAGTCGCTTTAATCTAAAGGTATGCGTGTGAACTGTGAACATCAAAAAGACAAAGGTCGTAATAAGTGGAACGGAAGGGGAAATCACAATTAGCAAAATTGACCCATGTGGTGTATGTGGAAAAAGAGTGATGGCAAATTCTGTTAAGTGTACAAAGTGCAGGAAGTGGGTGCATGGGAGATGTGCAAAGATGAAGAGAGTGACATGTAGATCCGGAGATGGTTTTGAATGTGAAAGATGTAGGAAGATTGAGGAAGGAATGGTTGGTCCTGTTGAAAAGCTGAATGACGAAGTTGAATCCGTGAATGCCTTTTGCTATCTAGGAGATAGATTGAATGCAAGTGGTGGTTGTGAAGCGGCAGTGACTGCAAGAGTAAGGTTTGGTTGGGTAAAATTCAGAGAGTGTCGAGAGTTGTTATGTGGTAGAAGATTTCCGTTGAAAATGAGGGGAAGAATTTATACTAGTTGTGTGAGATCTGCAATGCTGTACGGAAGTGAGACAACATGGTGCTTACGGGAAAACGAATTGGCGATTTTAAGAAGAACTGAGAGAGCGATGGTGAGAGTAATGTGTGGTGTGAAGCTGATGGACAAAAGGAATACTGAAGAACTGATGAACTTGCTTGGGTTGAATGAAAATGTTGATAAGTTGGCGAAAGCAAATGGAGTGAGGTGGTATGGGCATGTTTTGAGAAGGGATGAAGATGATGTTTTGAGAAGAGCGCTGGAGTTGCGAGTTGAGGGTCGTAGAAAACAAGGAAGACCCAAGAAAACATGGAAAAGGCAAGTTGAGGAAGAAAGCAGCAAGGTGGGCTTGACAAGAGAGGACGCGTTAGACAGATCGATGTGGAGGCAGGGTGTGAAGGCAATTGCGGCATTTAGAGGTGAATGCGGCCACCCTCGGTAACAGGGACATCACCGGATTAAAACTGGACTACTACTACCGTCTGTGTGGAGATGGAAATCCTCTAAAATCCCATGGTGGCATCTGTTTGAAGAAATTGTAATAGAGTGTTCAGAGGAGTGATGAACTAATTTAAAACCTAGTTCTGCTGTCCAACAGCGTTTCATGATTAAAGTATAAATTAGCGTATTACAACGTAATTAGATATTAAGGAAATAATAGAATCACCAGTCACCACCATGGTGGACATATCAGTGGGCAATCGCCTCCTTAAAACATAATAAACTGACTTTATACATTTTTTCTACTTTGTAAAGTGTATGAAATTAACCTCCCTCCCCTTAACATTATTAGCATGATCCACCACTGGAACTTTAATGCTAATTGATTAATTAACTTATAGTCATTGCTAGATATACCCGCATGATAATATTATCTTAGCTAGTTTACATTTACCCCACTGTGAAACAATTACAACATAAACCGTTTCAATGCCATGGATACCGGAAGGTAAACATGAACACCGGCTACCTAACTTATCTCTACAATTGCTCCTACTGTAATATATTCAGAAGCTGTCGCGAGATTTTCAAGAACTTTCGTCTTCCAAATCGATTGTATCCGAATTGGCTGCACTGAATTGCAGCAGACTATACTCGAACACAGGGCTGCGATTTTTGCCTTTTTCGGTGACGAGGTCACTCGACAGTCGACACGCGCCATCACTATTCGACAAACGCCGTGCCTTACGAAAAAACAAAACAAAAAAAAGGAAAAAAAACTGAGAGAAGACTAAACGTCGTCAGGTCGAGGAACAATCGGGGGGGGGGGCATCACGTGATGCAATCATAAGAGTGCTGACTTACGTAAACTTTTTTGCGCCAGGTACTTCAAAGCAAGGTCTAAAAGCGACGCTTCACACGAGAAACTACAGAGGCGTCAGCGCCGCCATTTTGAACACTGCGGGAGAATGCTTTGATCGAATTTCCAACGCCTGGCATCAAATATTTCGCCACACACGTTTTGTGCTATTCGACACAACGGGTTTCTTTTATAGATAAAATAACCGAAGTAGGCTACTTTAATTGTCAACGTGTTTGCAAGTTTGTATTTATCTCTGACTTATGCACTTGTTGTTCCAAAATTGCAGAAATGTTTTGCAATGGGAATAAAGAATAGTAGATAAACACGGTTGCAACTTGACTTCCATCCACTAAAAGGGTTTCTGTGATTATATACGTAATGGGCGATTTTGCATTTGCATTCACAAAAGCACACAACCCAGCTGGCAAAACTCGCCGTTTTTACATTGATTCAACGTCTACGAGAAGCGAAAAATATACTAGTGTACCGTAGTCTATCACGAGTCACGACCGCACTGTTTGATTTGTAGTGATGTAATAATACTAAAAGTAGCGATACGCACGCTGTTACGTTAAATAACTCAGGGGGAAAAGTATGTTAGTTTTGGGTTGATTCAACGTTCGAGTCAGCACAAATCTATTTAATTTTCCTGGCGGGTTACATTGCATACCCCGACAGCAAAATCATCATTTTTACATTGATTCAACGTCTACAGACGTGAAGTCAATGCAAAAATAACGAATTTTGCTGCCTCCGTAACAATGCCCAAGAAGAAATTTACGTTTGTTTTACATTAATTCGACATCTAGCGACTTTGAATTATCATAAAATAATGTTAATTGTTCAACTAGGTACCGGTAACAAATTAATATCTCACTGCGAGATGATTGCCTCGATTTACGTTTACACTAACATAATTTCGGCACAATTGAGATACTGCGAGCAAACACGAGTCTGTTTGATAAAGAACTAGCTGTCAGAATCGGAATCATAAGACGCTGTATGGGAGGATGAAGCTGTCGCATCGTCACTGGAATACTTGAAGACGCAAAACTGCCCGTTCATGAACGCGCAATGCCATATGATCAGAAGCATTATTTTTCTTTTCTGCCGAAGAACCGTTTATCCAATTTTGTACTACTTTTTTAACTGGACCCCGTAGCTTTTCTAATTCCGATTTGTTTCCGGCATAAAATTCTTTACAAATTTTGCAAAATACCACACTAACTTTTCCTTCTGTTTGATAATCTATAGCAGGTAAATTTCACTTTTAACTGTATCTTCTTACACGATGATTTATATTCGCAACGACACCGGTAAACAATAAGCATTCGATGAAAGAATAACTTTTGCGTAACAATAAGCCGGTATTTATAAGGTTGCAAACTTTTTACAGTTCACAAGAGCATTGTCAGCGCATAAAATAGCTTGCATGATGCTCTGGGCTACCGCCGTGTGACACACGATAAAGAAGAAGCGCATAAAATTTCGTTTGATTAAACATTAATTAAAGCATACGGCAATTGTCGCAGCAATCCAAGGTGTGTTGATTTGGCTACGGCAATGTTTTTGTCGTAGATGCATCACTCAACCAGCGTGCGATTAAAAACTTAAAGTAAGTGACTCTGATACCACACAACTTGTGCGGTAACTCGCGGCCAAACGCTTATAATCTGACTCTTGTGACGTCATATTACTATTCGACAAACAAGCGTAGAATTTTTGGTCGTTCGACAAGAAAGAAAAAATCGCAGCCCTGCTCGAACATAGGTCGAGGTTTTCGCAACTGATTTTAACCTTAAAAAGTGAGGGTTGATCAATGGACACTGGACAGAACACCAGGAATGTGGAGACTCCAAATCCACATAAAACACTGCGTCTAATACCAATGGAAGGATTTCTTAACAGTTCATCGTCTTGTTGCACTTTCAGTCATTGGATTGTGTGTCTGCCAAAGACAGTGGTTTTCGAACTGGCGCCCTTCACTTTGCAGCCGGGCTCAAAATAAGTGACCTATTTAGGGTTTGCTGATTGATTTGTTGGTAACCACTAACTAGCACCTATACTGTTTCAATAGGCATGGATGCAAAACTGCTATCGCAAGTCGTAAACTGGACCGTGTCGTGGAAGCGGCCAAGAAGCTGCGTGATGCAACTGGCGGGGAATGCCTTCCTCTGCAGGTTGATGTCAGAGAGGTCGGTTATGTTCGGAACAGTTCACTTAAGATAGAATTTTGCCCGTTTATAATCTTTATATTGGTAATGTTACTACTTTTCACTAACTAGTACGGCGACACACGGTGGCGTACGCAGACTATTTTTATTATGGAGTTCAAAAAGTTTTTGCTTATTCGAGGCTGTCAACCTGTAACTGTTGTATTTCTAGTTTTACTCCACCTACTTACTGCGTGCTTATACTCATGTTGGTACAACGCCTCGACTAAACATATCATGTTAGTCAACATTGCAAAACAATTCTTTAATAATTAATTTGAGTATGGAAGTAGCACTTCACCAATAAGTCCCTTACGACAGTGATTTTCAATCGGTGTTCTGTGACGTGAAATCAGTGTTTCGTAACAGGTTTGCTTGGACCAGAAGCTTCCAGAGGTTAGGGTAATACTACATCACAAGAATTTACTCTTCTGGTGAACTAGTCTTTTAATCTACAACAAGAAGTTCCAGAATGTCACGTACACAGAAACTCTCTAGAAGCAGATATCACAATAACA
Organism: Aplidium turbinatum; assembly: GCF_918807975.1. NCBI lineage: Eukaryota > Metazoa > Chordata > Ascidiacea > Aplousobranchia > Polyclinidae > Aplidium > Aplidium turbinatum. The sequence goes on from NC_137488.1 coordinate 1,156,870, forward strand.
GATTGTGTAACAAAAAGTTACTATCTCTCAGTATCATCGAAACACCTCAACAGAATTACGCAATAAAATAGTTAACCCATTGTAGAACCAAATGTAGCTTACAGCGAGACTACGCATACTGATTGTGACACCCTGACATCAAAGGAATTGAAGTCTTAAGATGTGAAACGATAGTTGAATCATCTTGTTGTAGGCCATTAGACACTCTAGGACTAGGTGGGTGTCTAACAGCTATCTTATGTGCAGCCAGAGCAGATTCAAAAAGTGATTGATGACGTATTGTCCGGGTACGGGAGACTTGACATTTTAGTGAATAGTAAGTTTTAGCTTTTGATTTTCTTATCAGTTTGGTGTTCGCAGGCTTTATGATCCTAAAACGTTGAGAACTTGATGATCTAGATTTGTATGCATGGTTTCATAAAGCGAAATTCTTTAGCCCAAATGTATTACGTTTGAGAATGCAATGCGCCCGGTGTGTGTGAGTTCAAACCAAATAAGCGAAAATATTTGGTTTTGCCAATATGACGGCAAGGTAAGTGTGAGACGTCCTTACGTGCGATGACCTCATTTGTGTTGCAGACGCCGCAGGAAACTTCCTGTGTCCGGCCGAGAATCTATCTTTCAACGCCTTCAAGACTGTCATGGAGATCGACACCATGGGAACGTTCAACGTCACCAAAGCTGCTTTCGAAAAATATTTCAATGTCAGTGAGTTCTGTCGCAGCATGTCTTGGTGGTGCGCCGGTAGTGAACTTGGAGTGGTTTAAACTTGACCATGTCAATGGCCATGCTTGGTTTAGGTCATACAGGGAATATGGTTTCCACCACTACAACTCATATTGAAGTACATTTGAACCTGTTGATTTTTGATATACGAGCTACTTAAGTGAAGGCAACATGTTTTCTATGCCATTCCTACATTTCGAAGTAGCTACTTTTATGTAACAAGTATTAACTTCCATTTTATTTATTTACTATGCTAAGAAACGATGTTGTTCAGACTCACGGGGGTAACGTGATAAACATCTCTGCCACCCTGGCCTACCGCGGCAACGCATTCCAAACCCACGCAGGGTCCGCCAAGGCAGCAATAGGTGAGTGTTATTGTGCTTGGTTCAATTCATTTGACGACTGGGCTGCAACAAACTGACATCTCTTTGTCTTGTTTGGTTGCCTGCAAGAATGGACGGTAGTTTGTGTCGGTTCTCAGGCAATTTTAAATTTCAATTGCTGAGTTACTTTAATTTGTTCGCCTCAAACCTCGATGCTTTCCATCTGCTTGCTATCCGAGGTTTCACTGATATTATTTCCGCAGATGCGATGACGAAACATCTCGCAGTGGAGTGGGGCGCCAAGAATATCAGGGTCAACTGTATAGCCCCCGGGCCCATCGGGGGCACAGAAGGAATGCGACGTCTTGGTGAGCCGTTGTTGATTATTTTCGGGCTATCTCTTAACTGAGCATCGCTGTCGACTCGTGTGGTGGTCACGTGACATCTGTACAAATCCCGCAACGATGGTTGGGTTCTCACGTGCACAGTTGAATGACAACACGTTTTAAGACGGTTCTACCATAAGAATACTGTCAACCTGAGTGACCTGTGTCAGTGATTCCAAGTCTCTACAAGTATGTCACACTGCAAATTGTCAAAATCCAAAGATCAAACTTTAGAAGTGTTCTTCATTAGGAATACCGTGGAACATGTAGTGAGGTTCCACGAGTTTATTTATAATGGATTCCATGAGGGTTCCTCGCGTTTTAATGGAATTGATTTCTTGGATTGCATTGAGCAACATAGAACATAGATTGTAAAAGAAATACAAGAGCAAAGAGTTATTAAACTTCTTACTTTTTAACTTTTGTAACAACTGTTTATTTGTTGAAGTGTCTACTCACATTTTTAGGTGTAACAACAAAATATTTAATTTTGTTACAAGCAATTCGTGATTTTTAACTTTTGTGTTTGTGTAGGTTCTGTGATAAACGCGGTAGTAAATCAAGGGGTTCCGAGATGACAAAATGGTTAAAGAGCGCTGTTTTAGGAGGTCTTTTTCACGTGCTTTTAATTGATTTGTATCGATTACCAGAAAGTCTTCTGTAAAGGATCCCACGAAGGTTTTGTGGGATATCTCCAACTTATGTTCGAATAGACCAAAGCTGATGGTCATCTTCTTCCACAGGTGGACGGAGCAAGGCGGCCGATGCTGCCCAGCGGATCATTCCCCTACAGAGGTTCGGCACAAAGACGGAGATAGCCGATAGCGTCCTTTATCTATCGAGCGATGCATCGTCGTATGTGACTGGGACAGTCCTTGTGGTAGATGGGGGGGCATGGCTCACCTCACCCAACGACCCAGCTATGTTGCAGATGTTGCTTAAGAGTGACATGTGATTGTCAAACCAGGTCATTAATCCACGAAGCAATTTGAATGAGTGGTAATTCCCCGATCGTGGCTGGGCTTGCTGATCAAGTGTAATTATTGCAACAATATTTTGTTACCGAAGCGCATCGTCACTCATCTACGCGTCTATCCGACCACACCATGTCTCATAGTGTTGTTTTGTGTGTTTCTCTAGAACGTGACGTGGCAACATGTTATTGCAATTCATAATGAATATGAAAGTTCCGCTTGGTTGGGCATCGTGGGTTGCTTGGGTAACTACGTTGACTCAAAACTTTTAATTCAACATTTCTGAGTCGCTATCGTGCTCACAGACGTCGTTCCATCATTCCTGATATATTGGTGGCGGTTACGGTCTGCTTCGTGTTATGACGACACCACTTGAGGCTTTTTTGACTTCTATGCAGATTGGTTTGATAGCGATGAAACTTCTTTAATGTTCATGCACAATTTCGGAGCGATCGGTGAATCGTGTTTGTGACACTGCGGCACATGCCGATGTTGCCATGTAGTTCTCCATCTTCCCATCTATGCACATTGCAATGAAACACCCCTATGCGTATAGCCTAAGTAAAGTTCGCTGCATGACCAACTTGATTAATGTTGTGTAGAAGGCAATACTTTGTCGCATCATGTGGTTGTAAAATGTGTAACGTGTAAAACATATACACGGTAACCCAAATTTATCATATTACTGTGACATGCCACTACTACATCCCAGCTGGCGATGCCTGTCGTTCTTGCATTAATTCAACGTTTGCTAACGTTGGATCAGTGTGGAAGTGACGAGTTTAGCTGACTGGGGTTTAAAATTATCGCTTTATCAACGCAACTTTTATCAAAGCACGCTTGATATCTTCAAGACATAACTTTCCCTGGGTAAAATTGAATTTCCGAAAGATGATGATGTTGTTTTCGCTAGTTTGTTTTATTTGTTTTCGTCATTGTTTTCAGTGTCGTCAAGTTATAGCCTATCTATTTTGTGAGTCGTACAAGGCCTATGGTGCGTTGCGCTTGAAATGGCTTTGCCCGTGGTAGGATTTCTTTGTGGGGTTTTCTTTGCCTGCCTTGCTCTTGTTGCTATGAGCTAAACGCAACAAGACGTGTTCCCCTTAAGACCATCAGCACTCTTGATAACGCACCATGGCCGATCTTCATAGCAACTGTCCATACAAATCTTCAATATATCAGCTAAAGTTATGTAGGCTAATAAAGTTGTAGCCTATATATGTTTATATGTTTTGTTACATTTTTTATTTTTTTTTTCCCTTTATATCTTAAATTTTTCTGAAGGTGTTGCGACCGTGCCAAATTTTTTTCAACTCAATAACTTACTTCGGTCACAAGCACGTTTTAACGTTCGCGTTTTGTCGCTTCTACCTTTTTCTCGACCTTTGCTATGTTGACGTGTATTGTTTTGATATGATGGTCAGAAATAAAAAAACAACTGAACTGAACTGAACTGTGTCACAGATCTATTTATTGTTAATAAGAGAACTATTGAATCATGTGGTTGCCTGCTTTGTTTTATCGATTGGTAGCGCGCGCTACTTTTAAAGTAGCTAATGCTCTGTTCTGAGCGTAACACTGGGAAAACAACGCAATAAATCCTGCATAGCGCGCTACTACCCACCTCTGGATATAGGTGACAAAGAATTTATTATTAGTGGGCTACTCATTGCATTGTTTATCACGAGGCCTTAGCACCCAACACTTTGTCTCCTGTGATTGTGAAGTAATGGAGAGTGACCTGAACTTAATTATAGAGTTAGTCGGTTTTGCAAAGCTTGTGCCCGTAACATCATCTTTTTTATCCTTCACGTTTTCAACATCCTGGGCCAATGACCTTATTTACCCACTTGTCTCAACTATCAGGATGTTGTTACCACTTAAATGGCAAAAGTGCTGGATTCTGCATAATAATCTTTGTGAAGCTACATTTTCTAATGCAGTTGCTATTAAGACCAGGAGCTCGCTGAAAGTTGAAGACCTAGGCTTGGTTGAGAATTTTTTGGAGTTGAACGGTGAATTAAATACCTAGTTGCTCAGAGGCTCCGATAGCACAGTCGGTGAACATTGCGTGTTTGTTCACAAATAAATAACATGCAGTTTGGTTTGGAATAGCTAGCCCAGTGGTTCTCAACCGGGGTGTCTCGGCACCCTTGGGTGCAATTTACAGTACAATATTCTTGGGTGCCGCGAGCTATTTTTCATATTCATTCTTTGTCTGTTTTAATTGGTTAGCTAGAATATTGTTGCTGATGAAATTTTTGTTACATTGTTAAAGACAAATTCTAGAGGTCTTAGAATGTACTGCTGCATCCTAAAATCAGGGCTAAAGTTGAAATTAAAATTAACCCCATATTCATTGCTATGTTGATTTCTGAAGGTGTTGTTATTGCAGTAATCCCCGCCTACTAGGCCCACGGTTAATATTTCTAACCGCTTATTGAGCCCAATCTGGTCCGGTTCGGAATTACTGCTATTCATTTAATTATACCTGTAATAAAAAAAACATTTAATAAGCACAAAACTCCGCTTAATAAGCAAAATTTTCGATTCTATTTGCTTGAAATTGTGTAAAAAAAAACGTTACAACTTACTCTTTTGTGTCTTGCATTCCACAATTTCACGTTTTGCTACTCTGCGAACTCAGTTCTTAATGTTGATCGTTGGTTTGTACAAAACCATGTTCGTTGCTAACACAACTCGCAAAAAACGCAATTTTTGGTGGTCCCCAAAATGGATGGCGTGTAACAGGAAAGAACCGATCGTTGTGTACAGTTGTTAACAAATTTGGCAACTTTCAACTATACCGGTAGTACAGTTGACCATAGTCAATAATATGCGTATAGAGTGGCAGAAATTTGTTTTCCGCATCATAAGCCCAAATCGTTCGGCCCCGAAGTGGGCTTAACAAGCGGGGACTACTTGCAATTGCCCTTTTCCAATGTGCACGCACAAGCAAGCTTGCCTATTTTTCTCCAGATTGCATTAAAGCGGAAAGTCAAGTGAAGAAGCCCGAAGAAGCTATGAATGGGTTAGCCTACCATTTTTAATAGTCTTTGGTATGAAACAGTTGAACAACCTGCTGCATTCGAAGTAAAAGATCGTTGGCCTACCACTGGGTGCCACAAAATATTTTTCTCTGCTGAAGGGTGACGTAAGACTAAAAAGGTTGAGAACCACTGAGCTAGCCTATCTACAGAGGTGCAGTGGGTCTCTTGGAGGAAGATGATGAGTGCCCGGTTGGTATGGGAAAGTTGCTTCTCAACTTTGGTCTTGTTACGTAGCCTTCAGTGTTAAGCTGCAGAATGGTGGGGCGTTTGAACTTGTCCATTGCCCTTTGCAGCTGTGGAGGCTCTTGGTTGACAAATTTCGTTTATCATCTGGTTGAAAGCTAATGTTACTCACAGGATGGAGCACGAGGAGTAACTTGTCCTCCATCCTGCCAATAAAACATAGCCGTAAGCAATAAACACGCCATAGAGTTAGGATCATAGAAATTCTGTAAAGACCAAAACGAAATGCGACGTTATGGACAAACTGACGCTATAAAGTAGATTAGCCCGTGATAAACCACTTCTGTGGGTTTTGCCAACACCTTAAGTAGGCTACTGTTTGAATGTTAGTGCTTATATAGTTCATTTTCAACCCACCCGTAGGTGAAAATACTTTGGAGGTTATTATATTTATTTAATAATGTCGCATTAACTTTGAAAGGCGGTTAGAATCCTGGCAGTCATTATGTGTGAGTCACGTGACGAGGCTTTGCTTGAAATATTCATCAGCTTGCTGATCGTGACGTTCGGGAGCGGCTGAAGTCCATTTCCAGTCGCATGCAAACGACGCATGATTTAATGTTATAGTTGATTGGTTTTCAATTTTGAATTACCTGGTTGAACCAGGGTAAGATGACTCCTGAAAATATCGAAAAGTTTGTTTGAAACAGATTCCGACTGCTGTGAGCTTTCAAAATATTTCAATCGGTTTACAGCCAGTAGCTGAGCAAAACTGAACCTACAAAAGTACCATAGGAGTAGGTGGTGACTAAAGTTAAAGGGCTGTTCACACTTCGAAAGGACTGACGTTCAATTTGTCAGCATTCGATTGTGACACTATACTACGACGCGGTTTGTGACACGTCACCATAGAGCTATGTCGAGTGGACAATATGTGTCGCCCACCCCCCTTGGAGTCATCCATGCCAGCGATCACACCGATCCTATTCACGATATTATTGGGGTCAATCTGTTCCAGCAAACCACCACAGCGTCGTTTGCGTTCAAGGTTTGCATGATTTCCGTCCTGATAGCAGTGGGAACTGTAGGAAACCTCTTCACGATGGCCGCAGTGACACTGGTGAGTAGAAATATTTGTTGTGGTGTCCAGTTTTTTGTTATTTTTTGAATTTTTAGCTTAAAATTCTTGGGTCTAAAAAAATTGGGTAAAACTGTGAGGATCTTTATTGTTCCTTTTATCGTTCTATAGAATATTTTTTGAAAGCTTATTTCTGGCAGTTTAGCGTACCTACTTGTAGAGGTTTTAAACCACTGACACAGGCCCGGTCACCGTGTTTGAAAGTGGAGTTTCCGATTGTTGAAGTCTTGTTGTTTATGAGTTATTCTATCCACCAACCTGTGCTGGAAAGTCAGTAGTGTTTGATATCAGTCTCACACAGAGCTTAAGATGTTTTCTACAGCGCTCATGTTGTAAACGAGTGGCGATAAGCAGAGCTCATACATCAACGCCATCTTGAGCTTCATGAATGTCGAAATTTGGCCTATTTGTCTTTGCATATAAATTCTACTTTTGTTGAATTTTGATAACCTGAAAAGAATGTATAGTGCGGTAGTAGGCTAATAGTAGCCTAGAGCATATTTTTCAATTCTAAAATTTAGATGAAAACTTTGTAATAACCCCAACCTACTTCCTAATATAACTTTTGTTCTCCCTTGAGACTTCTCGACATTGCCAAAATATATTCGACTACCTATCCAAGATCACTCATGTGCAATGTGCTAGGCTACTCTTGATATGCTGATGAGGTAGCCTAGCAATGGGAGCCTTTGGAAAATCCCATCTGCGCCATTCGCTAAGTTTTATTGCAAAACAATTCCTACTAATATCAACTTCTTTATCCGGCCAAGACTTAGGCTACACTGCTGCCGCTTCGTGAAATCTTTCCTCGAAATCTACTAGTGGGCCCCTATGGTGAGTGACAACTCTTAGAAATAGGGCAAGAAAACATTAGGTTATGGTCGCAAACACTTGCAAAGCAAAGAAAAAATTTACAATCATCATTTTAGAAAAGAACAAACAATTCCGAGTTTTTTAGAAAAAAATAGTAGGCTTCAATATGCCGACAATGCAGCAGCGGATCTGGAAAAAAGTTGAGGAAGAAATATAAGTTAGGCCTAAATGGACAATGCAAAACTTAATGTCTGAAAATAGCAAGGTGGAAAAGGGTTGTGGGAGGCTTGCCCACCTGAAAATTTAGACAATTACCGTATAATCTTGTTTGGTCACATTTTTGCCGCAATAATGTGTTTTTTTTTTATCAAGAAGCACACTTTGAATGTAACCAGAATAGGCCGCTTTAAAAGCTATGTAACCAAATTCATTAAATTAATATTTGATTGCGGTAGAAGTTTAGTTTAGGGTTGTTTAGTCACCATTAACACTGAAATTTATCAATTTAATTGTTAGTTAACTAAGTACAGGGGCGCCGGAAGCGTGGAGCAGGGGGGTGGCGGATGCCCCCCTGCCCTCAATTTTTCTGCAGATGGAGGGGCAGGGAGCGCAATGGTGCCCTTTTAAAGTCATGTAAGCTACTGCACATTTTGCAATATAACAATTTCTGCTATTCGCTTTCAGCCTAATTATAATCTTTCATTTTTGCCTCAAAATAATATTTACGGCACAAAATTTTGCAACACAGTACCTACAGGCCTTAAAACTCGTTTTTTTTTTCGGTAGCCATCGTGGCCTACCGAGAGCTCCTTCTCGACGGCCAAATCTGCGTGGTTGGAGGCCAAAATACAAAATAAAAATAACGATAGCACAAGTAAATAGAATTAAACTTGCAACAATGCTAAAATGATCACTTAGCGTTGTTGAAGTCTAGGCCTGGGCGACGTCCTACAACAGAATCGTTGCACCACGCAATAACTGCTTTATCGGGATTGTAATCCAGTACTGCGGGACCATCTAACGACACTCGCACGAGTGTCTCCAATGTGGCTGATTTTAAAGAAGTTCGCCAATCCCTTAGAACTCTTTTTAGCAACGAAAAACAACGTTCGACATGTGTTGACGATGACGGCAAGGTAATAAAATGAGTATTTTAATGATGTGAAGGACATTACTAAAAGAAGCTTAATTTTTGCAAAATATGATCAAAAAATGTTTTCCCCTCGGATGTCAACTAACCTAGTTCTCCTTTTTAACAACGATTCAATGTCCGACAACATCGAATCGACATAAAAACGACAATATTGCCAGCCGATGTAAATTAGCACTTCGGATTAAGACTTTGTTAAAATAAACGTCGGGAATTACAAACAAGGCTTACAGCGCTGGTGATGGCAGATGAGAATATTCCATCAATAACAAATATTCCTGCACAATGCAACAGCGGTGATTATGACGCGTTGACCTAATTCTGCATTACTCTTTGATGCTACATATTTTCGACAGTTAATCCACAATCATTCTGTTGCGAAATTAAATAATTGGCTAGAAGAGACCGGCGGCCAAACTTGGCCGATTGAGGAGGTAGCACAGGCGGTCATTCAAGCACTACTTAGCGGCCATGGCCACAGGCTGCTGGCTTGACAGTAGGTTACATCATTATAACATAGCATGATGCCTTTTTTTGTATACTGGACACTTGTAGACAATCATTACTCAATGCACAGTGAGCTGATAGATTAGCATTGTTGCTAACTTATATCTTATCTTAAAACTTGAAAAAAAAATTGGCCTTTTAGTAAACAAAAGTGCCCTTTTTTCGTAATCTTGCCCCCCCAGTCAAAAATCGTTCCGGCGCCCCTGACTAAGTGTTTGAGTGAGCAGTGTGTAGGCTATTTCAAAATGTTACATTATTTTGTTAGTTTTTCTGCGGGACATAAAAATTTCTTATTTCTTTAATCCACTTCAACTGTAAGCCCAAGATCCCTGGTTAGGTGAACAAAATGTGGTTAAGCGAGCGACAAAATTTTGCAAAAATGAAAAAAAAATTACACGTTAGCCTAAATGCTTGGTCTACATGTAACATTATCAGCCGAAAAATGCAGCACAAACTAATTATGCGTGGGCCCCCAGCCGGGTGTGTGAGAAGCAAGGCTTATGAGAGGGGGGTACGGAGGGTACGGCGTACCCTTGAGGGCCCAGGCCTGTGTTGTTGGGGAGCCCAAAATTGTGGTTTTATAGTTAACGTGCAAAAATGTTTGGTTAAAACCATCCTAAACGACTGATTTCAAGCATAAAAGTTGTTATTTTTTAGTCCTGGGGGGCCCGTATTCTAGCAAAAGGGCCCAGAAAGGTAATCGAGTGCTTTGCGAGCAAATTAGGGGCCCAAAGTGGTAATTTAATGCTTTACGTGCAAAATTGTTCTGTTAAAAGCACCCTAAATTAAATCATAAAAGTTAGTTATTCTCCTGTCCGGGGGGGGTGGGGGCATATTGTCTCAAAAGCAGGTTTGAGAAAAACCTGGGCAAGGGTTAGGGTTAGGGTTAACCCGGGTTTTTTTGTTTTTTTGTGTGTTTTTTAAAAACTATTTGACAAAGGTATAGTTTCACGCGTATTTCACTTCAAAATGAATTTCGGAGTTAGAGCCGGAGAATACTTTCGGAGCAGGACCGGAGCCGGTCAAAAAAAGTGACTTCTCTCGTACACCTCTGCTAGTGCTGGGCATGTGGTGAATGTAAAAGTTAATGAAGAAAGGTTAGGATTGGTCAGATGATTAATTTGATGATGTTTTAACAAGATGTTATGTTTGAGCCTTGGTAGAGAGCTTGGCTTGTACCAGATACATATAACACTCAGTAACGTTAACGGATTTAACATTAAACACACAAAAAAAACATGAAAAAACTACTAAATCCAACTTTTTCGACACCACATAGTGTCCTCTTCAGAAATAATTATAAGCTACATCTAATTCTAAGAGAAATAAAAAAATGAATTTAAAAACTTCACAACCCTTTGAGGACCGATGTGACATATGTGTCCCATAAAAATTAGCCGACTACCCCCCAGTTAACTTTAAAAAATGTGCCACTGTTGATACCTTAACGTAGTATTCGATATCTAAGTTATGCTTAATTTTAGGACAGACATCCTTTTTTAATTTTTTTGCGTAGGTGTTGTTTATATGACATTTGAAGTGTAAACAAACAAATTCTACATAAATATTTTTTTGAGGAAAATTAATGGCAAGCGACACCTCTCAACAGCACCATCAACAATTGACACACGAATTCAATGCAGGATACACAAATTGGCGAGGGACAGATCACATGATATGTACATTGCACAACACAAAATAATAGTTTTTCTGCAGTAAAATGTTGTGTGGTTTGCAATACGCCTAAGCAAACATCACACTTTTTGCCCAAGACAAAGGGGGCCCGGAGTGAGAGGGGGGCCCGGAATGACTCTTCGTACCCCTAGTGAAAATTTCTCTCAGAGGCCCTGGTGAGAAGCAACAAATACAGCCTTGCATAATTTAAGCTATTGATTATCGAGTTTTTATCGCAGCGTTTTTAAACAGTCAAAACATATTAAACAGACTAAAATTAGTGGGCCCCTAAACAGCCGTGAGTCCCCGGCCGGGGGGGGGGGGCACGAGGGCGCTTAACACGGCCGTGGGTCCAAGTTGTTTTCGTCACTTACTCCAAACAATATCTTCAACAGACTAAGCTACTGCGGAGCAAGTGCTTCTGTTGACTTTGATCATTTGGAGAACGAATGCAGTATAGCCTATTCAACACGGCTATGTAAACTTGCCTAGAGCTTGACAAACTATTTTGAATTTCGTAGGCTAAGGAAGGCGTTACAAAATGAGAACATGCCGATAATATCAATGTTGGTCCTGAAATCCAATTTTTCAGTGCCTATACGTCACAGCAATAAGCATAATGCCTCCACTGTTGCCAGATAGAGAAGTTTGTCGGAAAGTTAGAGCGTTAAAACATTATAATTGGGGTAATTTTGACGCAGTAAAGATCCATCTTTAGAGATCACCTGTAAGAGAAAAACTACCATTATCGGTTGAGTTGCTTATTTTTTTAGGTTTTCTTCCATGTTTTTAAACAGAGTTTTAAAAAGATGAATTCAAAAAACAAAATCCACCAGCGAAACCATCTCGCTAGCACGACTGCTTGAATGCAGTTCCATGGGTTGTCGGTATAGCGGGGTTCCACTGTACTTCATTATTGTTTGCATTAAATTTTAAATCACAAATGTAGATACATACGACCTGGCCTAATGCTGCGGGTTCGCTGTGGTAGTAGCGGTTTGTCACTAGCTTTCGGACAGATATCCCTGGTTTCGCAACACAGTTCCTTAGTCATCTGTTGTGACGAAGTAAGCTTGTGCAAACCACAAGGCTACTATCACAGTGAACTCGCAGCATCAGTCTAAAATGGTCATTGTATCTACATTTGTGAAGTAAATAACGATCATGCTGCTAAAAGCGAAACTCAATCTATTGCATAAATTTGAAATGTTTACCACGCATTTTGTTATCGCCAGATTTCGAGCATGAACAAACCTGGCAATTATTTCTACGTTAACCTTGCCATCGCCGACACTATCGTAACAGGAATAAGCATGCCAGTTATTCTTGGTAATATATTAAGGTAAGTCTTCCTGTTGCTGTCTAGCAATGTTTTCTAAGACAAATCAATGATAAAGAAATAATTAATAAAAGGCTTCATAATGAGCCTGAAAAAGGTTGCGTACACGGAGACCACCTACAGAACATCCTTCAAACGTTTGTTATGTTCCAATGGGATTCGGCTCACACGCAACCTACTTTAATTTTTGTGATTTTTTCATTAAGGTTCAGCATTTGCCTCTTAACGTGTCGCACATTGTAGAGAATGTAAACCCCACGATTTAAATAATTCAGTTCGTCCATTGAAATACAAGGTTCAGGGTTGGATCACGACTAGAGATGATCGCACACCCAGGACTGTCAAGGTACTGATTGGATCTGCAGTAGATTATGTAGCTTCTGTTTCGAAATATATTGGCCAATATGTCTAGACTATAGGGCTTCCCAAAGTGTGTGCGGTGGGAGGGCCACAGTGTGCCTTGAAAGTTTGTTGAGTTGAATGTTGTAGCCGGAAAAGCTAACATGTAAGTGTAAGCATGCTAAAATAATGGAAGCATCTGACTCGATAATATGTTCCTTTGGTGCCTTCAATCATCCGATGTGTTTCATCGATGATCGCAGTGTACTCTCAAACATGTAAGAAACTTGTTGGCGGTAGCGTTGGCAACGGGGTCCAGGATGAACATTCGGCCCCGGAGCTCGTGAACTGACCAAGATACTGCAAAAGCTAGCGCGTATTCTTTGGATATAAGCTGGTGCAAAACCAAAAAAGAGCAATCTTTGTGCGGAAACTAAACAAGGTCAACAAATACTATCGTCACAGGAGTCACTTGCAAGGGGAGGTATGCGAACTATCCTGATTAAAGTTGAAAATCTGATCCTGTTAGACTACAGTTTCCATCAAAAACTGTAGTCAGTCGTCATAGTCTTGTGAACCCTTGGTGCCAAGGGTCTATTCTTCTACTACCTCAGATTTCCAATGTTCCCGGACTAAGCTGGAATGCTACTAGAGAGCAGCCAGTCTTGTTTCATCATTAAATACACGCAGACCTTCCGCTCCAATATGTGGCTTGAAAATGGTGCAATTGTTGATGATGTGGTCTGTTCTTCAACACCACATCTACAAGCAGAGGAAGAGGCAATTCCCCATTGGTGCATGGTTAAGCGGAAAAACTCGACGCCCGTACGAAGACGGTTGAAGCGCACCCACGCATGTCTTTGTAGTGTCAGGCCGATGAAACGTGTGTCGGCAATCGGGGATGAACGAATTAAATCTGGGAGTGTTTGAAGTCCATTCAGAGTTCCATTCATGGTTAGCCCAATTAGCCGCAGAAATATCTTGTCTATCAGCTTCGTTGATCAAAAGTTGAGCGGCTGGCACAAATAGGTGTCTTGATTTGTCGATGTGGGTGGTCTCTTGGGAGAACAGAGACCTTGGAATGAAGAAAATGGGTTAGGGTTCCAATGCCCGTCGATCAAGAAACAGAGAAGCTTTTTGCAACAAAGCTTAGCAGGTTGGATGCCAGCAAGAATGGAAAGATTATAGCCAATAGTGTGGGACACAGGCATCCGGTCACTCTGCGCAGAGCGCTGTTTATGGCAGTGTCGATGTTATGGCAGTGAGCACTGCAGCACCAAACATTTGCACAGTATAGGCTACTCTGATAAAGAGTAGACAAGGGCTAAGGTTGCTATACGCAAAGTGTCAGCCCTTGCTCCCTAGCTAGAGCCTGCCAAGAGCTTGAGCAGCGCAACGCGCGATAAAATTTTCTTGTGCAGTAACAACAAATGGTGGCGGTATGTGAACGATCTGAGTAATGTCATCTCAAGGTATTTTGATTTGGGGAAGAAGAACAGTGATTTTCTGCTGTTCAAGACATGCAGCTCACAGTCAGCTTTCCGGATATGTAGATGGAAAGCTGCTGCCACAATTGTGTTTTCGCTGAGTTTCAATCGCCATTTCTGGAGATAAACTGAGAGGGTTTTATATTTGAGCTCACGGTGTTTGATACGTTTTCCCACGATTTTGTCGAAGGGAGAATTGGCAGGTCGTCCGAGTATGCGTATTTTGCTGAGACCGTGGTTGGCAGGTCGTAGGTGTAGATGTTAAAGAGAAATAGGGCCAGGGCCGATCCCTGTGAGACGCCGTTTCTCAGGCGTCTCAGTCTGCTTCGCTGTGAGTTGCCGGTGGTGAGTGTGAAGCTTCGATTCTTGACAAGTTCCATGATCATATGGACCATATGTCGGTCAGGAAGCAGGCGAAGCAGCTTGTAAGTAAGGCCGCGGTGCCATACGGTATCGTAAGCAGCTTGTAAGATTAAAAAAGACAGCGCCGGACTTCTTTTCTGCCTCATAGCAATCCTCGATGTCTTCGGTCAGGAGTGTGACCTAATGTACGCTGGATTTTTGCGCAAAAATCCATCTTTTTTTCTTTGGGAGGAGTGGGTCATTGATTGGATTAACGCGAGCATGAATCAGCCTTTCCAAGGATTTTGAAAAAAACACTGAAGCGAGATATCGGACGATAGCTCTGTGGGTCCTCTCGGGGCTTGTGAGGTATTGCAACTACTAAAGCTCTTGTTTAGATATTAGGGATTGTGAGGTGGTGCATAAGCAGGAAAAAAGAAATCTACGTAGCCAGGACTTGAGGGCAGGTCCAGCATGGAGCACAAGCTCAGGGCAGATCTTATCTAGTCCTGGAGACTTGTGTGGTTTCACTAGGCGAAGGGCGGTAGTGAACTCTTCTGGAGTGAAATCTTCAGATATTGTTTGATCTGGTGGTGTTTCCACTCGTCATAGAGCAGCAGACACATGAACTGTGGTCAGTGAACAAAGACGGTTATTTTTCTTAAATGTATTAACAAAAGAAAAATGATCGAATCGCAATTTCTGCAACAAAATACACAACGTAAGATTGTTAAACTCAACACTAGAACTAGAACAAAAGAAGCTGTTGTTCGCTAGCCTGCCAGAATGAAATGATACGAATAGAACGGAGTACTGCCTCGCGGAGTACACGTGACAAGAGGAGTGCAAAAGTAATCAAGGAAGCATGCTAACTGCAGGCATTTGTGCATCCCCCCCAGCTCGTAAGGCGAAACTGTAGACTTACGAGCTCGAACCCTTGATTACCCATTGACCAGAGGATGCGTCTAAATCCAATGCCGGCCGTCGGGACCGCGCAGAACGGCGCAAAACAGGCGATTTTTCAATATGAGGGACTCCACTTGTGGGTTCGGTTGGTTCCACTGAATCGAAAGGTAGCGGCTGCTTTGGATGTTCAGGTGAGTGCTGTGGCTCACAAAGCTTCGGGCTTGAGGCTGGTGTGGGGCAGGAGAGTGCAGGCGGACTGTGATCTGCATCGAGAGGCAACATCGGTGATTCTCCAATTTCTGGGCTAGGGCCTATCTCGAGATGCGGAGGGTGGGGAGGGCAGTAGTCCGTTTCAGGGGGATGGGCAAAAGAAGATGATGGGAGGCTCTGTGGGTGAGCATTGATGTTTGGTTGAGGAGGGATGGGATCGGCACATGCTTTAGTATATGGAATTACTCGCAAGAAACGTCGATTCCGTTTTGTGATTCTGCCCGACCCGTCAACTTTCACTACATATTTGTCATGCGGCAACGTTTCGACAACCATTCCCACTTTGTCCCATTTTCGAGGATAGTTACCGTTTTGGTTTTGGATAAATACGCGGTTTCCACATTGTAAAGTACGTAAAGGACGAATATGCTGAGACAGCGCCTTATCGGTTCGACCAGCTCGCAGGCGAAGGGCGTCTTCCTTTGCCTTCCATGTATCCCGCCATGTATGACGAATGTGACGATTGGAGAACTTGACTAGGCGGTTTACAAAACCGAATGCGTCGCGCAGAGGGTGACCGAACACGATCTCTGCTGGAGAGATATCACAGTCAGGATCAGGTGTGTTACGCAACTGTAACAATGCACGTAAGAAGGAATCGTTGTTCAGGTCTCCGTTTGGGCTCACATTAGTCATGAGCAAGCGTTTGACAGTTTTGACAGCCACCTCAGCTCGACCATTAGATTGAGGGAAGTAAGATGACGATATGCGGTGCTGCACACCCCAATTTTTAAGAAAGAGTTCAGTAACGGCAGCAGTAAATTCGGGACCCCCATCTGTAGATATTTCCTCAGGAACACCAAACGTGGCAAAGTACGAGCGCAAGAGTTGAGTCAAAGCAGCTGCTCCTGCGGCACTCGATCCTGATGGCGTGGCAAATACATCCGACCACCCCGAGAATCTGTCCCCAATGACCAAAAAGTGACGGCCCCCATAGTCAAAATAATCTGCAAAAATTTTCTCAAATGGTGTAGCTGGGGGATCACATGGCGTCGGGGGAGGAGCTGCTTGAGATGGAGCATTACGATTACATGATGTACACGAATCACGAATAGCATGGATATCATTAGTCATACCGGGCCAAAATACTATAGCACGTGCCCGGCGTTCCATGGCAGACACACCTTGATGACCAGCATGCAACGTTGAGAGTACTCTAGGCCTAAGCGATGGTGGTACAACAATACGATCATGATATAGAATAACGTCGTCTTCAACAAAGAACCCATCACGATAGGGGAGATATGGGCGAATGTCGCCGGTGTTGGGAAAGGTGAATCCCGTTTCAATAGCTACCATTAACTTGCTAAGGTTTGGATCGGCGGCTGTTTCCCGAACGATTTCAGACCATTGCAAGCAAAAGGTATGGGCGGCATCTGCCTGTATGGTAGTAACCAGCGCCATTTCTGCTACATTATTTTCTGCACACGACGCTACAGCAATGAGATCGCATGATACTGGATGACGTGAGGCAGCATCGGCTGCGCAGTTGGTTGTGCCGGGTAAGTGTGCGATATCAAAGCGCCACATTAGTGTACGCTGTTTTAAACGAAACAGGCGAGTGTTAGTGATTTCGTCTAACGTACGGTCTCCGAATATTTTTACCAATGGCTTATGATCCGTTACAATAACCAAATTATCACAGCCTTGCGTAAAATACTTTGTCTGTTCTAGGCCCCACGCAACTGCTAGGGCTTCGCCTTCTATGGGGGCATAACGTCGTTCGGCCGATGAGAGGAATCGGGATCCTGCAAGAGTCACTTTCCAACCTGATGAGCAGCAGTCCGGTATAGTGGAAGCACATACGCAATGTTTTCGAGAAGGAAATATCCGATGCCTTTATTAGACCAGTCAGGGCGCAAACATGTTCGACGGCAGGGGTCAAAGATTTCTACTCCATGGCGAATAGCGTCAACAATTGCAGATTTGGAGGCGGCAAATGCGGAATCCAGCTCCTGTGACCATTCGAACTTATGCTTTGGGCTAAGGAACGGCTTGAACGGTGCCATTAGGTCACGCAGTTGAGCATAGTTTCCTACTTGGTTGATTAATCCGAACCAGCTGCGTATGTCTGTGATATTATTCGGGACAGGAAATTCTTGGATGGCGAGCAAGTATTTAGGGAGGGGCTCGACCATTGCTTCTGAGATACGGAATCCAGCAAAATCTACGGTGCGTTGGGCAAATTGAAACTTGTCAGGGTTAAGGACAATGCCCGCCCGTCCCACTAAAGTGAGGAATTTTATGGTTCGCCACCAATGTTCTTCCAGTTCGCTATCATAGAACACTGTGTCGTCGACACAGCGTTCTTTTCGCACAAAATCAGTTAATATGGTATTGAAACGGCGATTGTAGCCATCCCCAGAGGATAGGAATCCTTGCGGTGCCCTAGTGTAGCGCCATCTTCCAAAGGGAGTGATGAAAGTTGTGAGGTGCCGATCAGAAGGACGCAGTGGAACACTGTGATAGCCGTTCCATGCGTCAGTCACCGATTTCCAAGTGTTTCTGGGGACACGACGGGATAGCTGGAATGGAGCTTCAGAGGCGAAGGTTTCTCTCTGGCAGAATTTGTTTAAGGGGGAAAGGTCGACAGTACGGCGTGGTGAGCCATCATTTTTGCGTGTGATAACCATACGATGACACCATGTGGTGGGTTCGCCGTGGGGGACTTTTTCAAGGATTCCCAGAGCCTCGTCGCGGAGGAGATCAGCGTGTACTTTTTCTTGCCAATGCAAGGGGATAGACGCTGGTGTATAAACGGCCACTGGTTTCGCGTTTGGGTCAACATGTATTTCTATGGGAGGACCAGCCATACAATGTAGCGCGCGGTGCGGGCAAGTGTTGAAAGTGGATGCGGCGTACCTTTGGAGTAGCCAGTTTGCCATCTTGTCATTGTTTTCAGGTGTGCACGGGAACGGAAGCTTGGTTGGGGGAGCTGGAACTGCACCACGTTGAGGGCAAGTGCACGACTCCAGTTGCTTGCTGGGTAATGTGCAGCCACCGTTAACAAGTCTGACGACGTTGATTTCTGGTTCGATAAGATTGTGCGCCATTTCTTGCTTGATCTGATGTTCCCCTAGAGTTGGGAACTTCGGGGATAGGGCACCTAAATGCAATAGTGTGTCATGAGATAAGTATAACTTGTCAACGTCTTGACTGATGTAAATCATGCTCCGACATTCAACATTGCAGCCGTGCGCTGTACCCCGAATGATCGCACGAAATGCTCCTGTGATGGAAATAGTAGAGCAATTTGCAGCTATTAGGTTTGGTGCGGGTACAAGGGTCTCTTGTCCAAAGCCGGATTGCACAAAGTTCTTCAATGACCATACATTTATTTGGGCACCAGTATCTGCGATTGCTGTTACTTGTGCTATCACGCTAGTGTAACTGCCATGATGACATGAGTCATCCATAGATATGTCTACCCGAACTGTGGGATGTTCTCGCATGCGGGATGGTGTCCAATGCCCTTTTTGGAATGTGTGGTGAGGACCACGAATTGTTGAGCACATTGGGTCTCGGGCTACGATGTCAGTTTGTGTTAAGGCAAAGGTGCCTATTTGAGGTACAGTAGGTGCTGCACAGAGTGCTCCGACTGATGCATCTTTAGGAGGAGCGCCCCATTTGTTTCTATGACGAGATGACCGAAAGCATTCGAGACAAAGGGAGTAAGGCGTAGTGTTCCAACCTCTGGGGCCTTCTCTGTAACGATTGAATAATCTATTGCATTTAGGGCAGTGAGTTTGTTTAGACCAATTGGGAGAGGAGGGTGCTGCCTGGATGTGTCCACGGTCTCTTGGAATAGGGCTTTGGCTTTTCTTGCGCTTGAAAGTCGACACTACCGAAACGTCATGAAATGGTACCGCATTGCGAGCCATTTCTTTATTCTCGGCAAGGGCAATGATATCGTTAATGGGAATCGACAATACTTTGTCCATTCCCATCATGTCGCGACGAATCTCATTGTCGGAAATTCCACTGAGTAGTGTGTCTCGGATCATGTGATCTGTATAACTGACTTTCAGGCCGCAAGAACATTTAGTAGTGAATGCACATATATCCGCTTTTCCTCGAGCACGAGCTGCAAAAGCGCGAAATTTTTCATCGCGCATTTGGTGCATAGCCATAAACTCTGTCCGTAACACCCCTGTGGCGACAGGTATAACGGCCAGTTGTCGCATTGCAAGCAAAAGGTCATCTACAGGTTTACTAACTGTTTCAGCGTCAGCTTGGAGAAGGCTGTCCCCTAGGGCTTGGCCGGTACATTGGAATAACTGGGCTGAAGCTGCTTCATCAGAAATTCTGCACCCTTCTTTGAAAGCCTTCCATCTTCTGGTGAACACGTTCCATTCTTCCGGGGAAACTCCAATGTCTACAGTAGGTCGAATAAGCTTCGGACCAAGGTTTACGGGCGCTGGAACGTTGCGCGTCGTATCAGCATGACTGTACGTGTGACTTTGCAGCACCACACAAGCAACCGCTTCGGGCCCGTCGGCTGTTTCAAAATTACAGTTGGGAAAGGCGCATGTTATCACCACCATTCCACAAATTTCTTTAGATTAACCTTATCCTATTGCGATTCGATCATGAACAAAGACGGTTATTTTTCTTAAATGTATTAACAAAAGAAAAATGATCGAATCGCAATTTTTGCAACAAAATACACAACGTAAGATTGTTAAACTCAACACTAGAACTAGAACAAAAGAAGCTGTTGTTCGCTAGCCTGCCAGAATGAAATGATACGAATAGAACGGAGTACTGCCTCGCGGAGTACACGTGACAAGAGGAGTGCAAAAGTAATCAAGGAAGCATGCTAACTGCAGGCATTTGTGCAGTCAGTGGATCTTTTTAACCGATCGCTTTCTATCTGGCGCTACATATCAGTTACAGCATCATCACTCGATGTCCGTCGCTCAATGTCCATCGCTCAATGTCCATCGCTCAATGTCCATCGCTCAATGTCCATTGCTCAATGTCCATCACTCAATGTCCATCGCTCAATGTACATCGCTCAATGTCCATTGCTCAACGTCCATCGCTCAATGTCCATCGCTCAATGTCCATCACTCAATGTCCATCGCTCAATGTCCATCGCTCAATGTCCATTGCTCAATGTCCATCGCTCAATGTCCATCGCTCAATGTCCATTGCTCAATGTCCATTGCTCAATGTCCATCGCTCAATGTCCATTGCTCAGTGTCCATTGCTCAATGTCCATCGCTCAATGTCCATCGCTCAATGTCCATCGCTCAATGTCCATTGCTCAATGTCCATCACTCAATGTCCATCGCTCAATGTCCATTGCTCAATGTCCATCACTCAATGTCCATCACTCAATGCCCATCACTCAATGTCCATCACTCAATGCCCATCACTCAATGTCCATCGCTCAATGTCCATCGCTCAATGTCCATTGCTCAATGTCCATCACTCAATGTCCATCGCTCAATGTCCATCGCTCAATGTCCATCGCTCAATGTCCATTGCTCAATGTCCATCGCTCAATGTCCATCGCTCAATGTCCATTGCTCAGTGTCCATTGCTCAATGTCCATCGCTCAATGTCCATCGCTCAATGTCCATTGCTCAATGTCCATCACTCAATGTCCATTGCTCAATGTCCATCGCTCAATGTCCATTGCTCAATGTCCATCGCTCAATGTCCATCGCTCAATGTCCATCGCTCAATGTCCATTGCTCAATGTCCATCGCTCAATGTCCATCGCTCAATGTCCATTGCTCAGTGTCCATTGCTCAATGTCCATCGCTCAATGTCCATCGCTCAATGTCCATCGCTCAATGTCCATTGCTCAGTGTCCATTGCTCAATGTCCATCGCTCAATGTCCATCGCTCAATGTCCATTGCTCAGTGTCCATTGCTCAATGTCCATCGCTCAATGCCCATCCCTCAATGCCCATCGCTCAATGTCCATGTTTTACTGAACAAGTGTCCACGTTTGGCGTATTTTAAACCCCGATTTTCATTTGCTTGCAAGCGATCTCTAAACGAATGATCCAGCTATACGTCGGCTTAAATAGAAGCCTGCAACATTTTAGGTCTAAAAGTATCGTAATCCCACTGGACTCCAAGTATTTCATTAAACCCAGGGCAAGAGCGCTTGGTAGGGCCTTGTCGGATTATTATAAACCAATATAGCTTTCAATAGACCTACTACGCTGTTCGCGAGCACTACTAAGTATTATTTTTAAAAAGCAAAAATTGTTCAAAAACTGTTGAATTTTCTAGCAAGTCCTTTGTACAGCTATTTAAAAGAGCTTAGGTTAAGTATCTTAAAAAGTTTTAAAGGATTTATTTTGAAGGGACAAATATTCACCAATGAGCAGCTCGGAGTACGAGAAGAGTTACTACTGCCAGGCATCAGCTTACTTGAAGACCATAGCGGTGCATGTTTCATGGTGGGAAGTTATGTATGAGACAACCCTACATACGCAAGCTGGCACCAGCTCATCATTAAATACAAAACTTACAGCAAATTGTTCAGTGGACTTAATAGTAAATGTTTTTTTCGAATGTTCATTGAACAGAGATACTTTCTTAATAGCTTTATTTTGGCATTGTGTTTAGAATCGTAGAATGCCTCGTTTCGATTAACTTTTGTAATCCACATGGTTCGATGCAGTTTTAATAAAAGAACTAAAGGAACAACGACATTTTGAGTCAAATAGTTTTTGATTAAATAAAAAGTTGCCCTAAAAAGCTATCATTGATTGGTTGGTTGGTTTTTAATCTTTATCCTCGGACTGACAAAGCCTTGATAGATTATTCCTGGTACTTGTTCGCATACTTGTAGAGGCTCTTGACGCAGGGTCGGTTACCGAGATTGACAGAGTGAAGTTTCAGGTTGTTGAAGTGTTGTCGGGGAATTATTTTATCCATTAGGTGCCGCTGAATGGAGAGCAGTCCTTGAAAATGCGTTGCTCAAGCGCACCCGAGAGTCGAACAAGCGCCGCTTGATCTTGAGTCCGTCGCGTAACCACTGAGCTAACGGGGTGGACAATCATATTTCGGATCATACTTCATTGACCAAGGAAAATGCTAATGGTTTTTTGATATCTTAATTTTGCCGCTAAATTGCATGTTTTGTTCTGCTAGGTACAGCTTGTCATTCACAGCCATCAGCTTTTATTGCCTCGTTTGCCGCCCAAACAGCTACAAACAATATTTCAAAAAAGAAAATATTCTCAAAATCATCGCCACCACATGGATCTGGGTTTTGATAATCAACTTTGGAACCATGGTCGGATGGAAGATACCAAAGGGCTTCAACGTGAATGCCAATACAACCCAAGGTGATGGTGTCGTAATAATTATTTGGCAGCAATCCAATTGTTTGGTAACTCGTAGCAATCTTTTCTGTTCGTTGAGCCAGATTTGAACATATTTATCATTTTCATAAAGTGGTGATTTCTTCAACCAAATTTGGGCTCAACTTATTAATTTTTCATACGTAAAATGAAGTTTTCAAGATAGGAAGTATGTTTAAATAAAACATGCTGGGTGAGTTTTCATGTCGAATAGTACTCGACACAAAAAATACACCTTACCAGTGGCTTTCAAATTGAGGGCCAAGACCCCCATTTCTACAGGCTTTTTCAATATTATTTGCTCATTAAAAGTCTGTAAGCGTTGATCAATGGATTTTAAGCCCCTTATCAAAACAAAAGATAAATATTTTTTGTCTTTTTCACAAGCCAAACTTTATAAATTATAAATGCAAAGCATCCAAAAACGCTTTACCCATCCTGCAGAACATGTCTTCAATGCCAATTAATATCCTACTTTAATTTTATCTTTAGTATTTTCTTAAATTGTTGTTCCGATAAGAAGCTTATAGCAACGTATGAAAGTTGTATGCCTTAGCAATATTGCAAAAGTAGAATTGAAAGCGTCTCGCAGTGTTGCCACATTTACACTTGAGGTCAAATTATTTTTTAAAGAACTTGTTGAGGATCCTTTTACGCAAATTAACTTCATCTAAAGACAACTAACTGTATTTTTATTTCAATAGTTTTGAATACAAATTGGATTACAATTTTGTTTAGTAAATTTTTCAAATCTTTATTTTGTTATTTCATAAGACACCAAAGCAACGCGGGCCGCAGAGTATCTGACAGGGGTCTGCTTCCAGCTCCGGATCTGTTAGGCTTTAGCCTACAGCCCTACACCAGCGGCTCCGGCTACAGCTCCGAAGCCAGTAGCGTTGACATCCGTTGACAATCAAATTTTAACTCACGAATATTATATCACCCACTGTTGGCAATTTCAAATGCAAGAACCTCAGTAACTGAACTCAAGTTTCAATTGGTTCACCATGTTGTGCTGGCGAGACTCAATTGGTCCCAACATACTACTGAGGCTTGAAGATGTCAATCAGTTGCATAGCAGCACGCTTCTCTATGCACACATGCGTACATGACAATAGTTCTATCAGTACAGTAAAAGACACTGCTAATTATACTGGACACATTCGGTCTGAAGTAGCAGGGAAATTTTGGAGTGGTGACCAAGTCGTCCAGATCACAATAATTACCCTTGAATTGCTTCAGGTCCAGGACATTTTTAGCTAGCTCACAATCTACCTTGGCAGACTACTTGCCACAACTTAATTCGTTGCATCGCCCATGCAGCGGCAATGAAGTCTGTTGTACATTAAATTTCAGGTTTGCATAAGTCATATCCGAAATCGACCCCCCCAGTAACGTACGATAGACCGAGCCACGATTGTATGCTTGGAGATAGCGGCCAAGGAGGCTACGCTTTTGCCAACGGGTTCTTTGTCATCATCCTTCCTCTCTTCTCGATAATATTCTCATACTCTCGGCTCTTCATCGCTGTCATCAAAAGCAGAAGAAAGTAAGGAGCTACAAGTTGTGATAGGCATAAATGTTGCTACTCCACAATATACAACTTTCGTGGTCGCCGCAGCTATCGTGCTGCTGCTGGTGAATGTTGCATTTCTTTACATCTCATTTGAACTAGCAGAACTGTGATATTATAGAACTAAAAATCTACATCACACAAACTTTCGGTGTTCTATTGCTCATTGGTATGAAGCTTATCGTAGGCCTGCCTACATTATGTCATGGTGGTGACGTCACAACGTTGCTAGAAACAAGTTGACATTATCACATTGTTTTAGCGTCGATCAGACGATGTATCACGTAAAAGTAGCACTTTGCTATGTGTGGCATAGAAGTAGAGAATAGAAGCGTGATGGCTTAAAGACATGATAATGTCACGCAAATTGTGCAATTGTCATTAATGAAATTGTCATCTATGTTGACGTGTATTGTTTTGATATGATGGTCAGAAATAAAAAACAACTGAACTGAACTGAAGGCCATGCTGAGCATTGTTGTTTAATAATGATTCATCCTTCTACCACAGACTGCAATCAACCATGGGAAACGAGCAGCTGAAGAAGCGATACCGGGAAGAAGCCAAAACGTTTGCTATGCTCGTCACAGTGGTTTTGGTTTTCATGATATGTTGGGTGCCCGTCATGGTCTATGGAAACCTGTCACATCATCCTTCGGCAGGTGGTCTTTGCCAATCCATCAATTAGATTGATTAAGATCGTTGAGCTGATTTGCTTCTGGTCCAATACTCATCTTAACTACAATATCACATCATCCATGAGCGCTTGGTGGTCGGTGGTGCAACCTAGCTTCGGTGAACAGCCTTCCTCTCAGAAAATAAAAAAAATAATTTGTTAATTAAAACCACGTAAACATTATATGTAGTCATGGGTTCGGTGTAGAACAGTTTTACCTCATCACTGTTTCATGTCCACTCACTTCTTAGAAAACAAATGAAACTCTGTACTGAGGTGTTGCCAAGGGAGAACTATGACCACCTGGAATGCTGGCTTGATTTGTCATATTTTGCAAATTTTGATTATCGCTACTGTGTCTGACTGAAATTTTTTAATTTTTTTGCCGACTAGTACTGTCATGATATAAAAAAAATTGTTACCTTGGAAAAGAAAGTGAGAAAATAAAAGTTGAAAGGCGCCCAGCTGACTAAAATCTTCGAAAACTAATTGTCTTTGTTTTTCAGCGTCTGATGATGTTAAAACCCATTGTGTCACCTGGGGAAGACAGTGAAGAAGACATAATTTTTAGAAAAATTTATTCAGACAGTTACCACAAGTAGGAAAAAACTGGAAAAGTCTGCAGAATGTGACAAATCCGGCCGGATCTTTGGGTAGTTATGGGAGCACTTACAGTACAAAAGGATTCGTTATTTATCATCAAAAATTGTACTTCCCAATAATTTATTATTAAAAAAATAAGGGGGTGTAATCTTCTTCTTCGTCGTGTCAGCCTCTGGGGCCGAAGGTCTAGCTTTTTTTCTTCTCATATTTACAATGTTCCCGGACTAAGCTGGAAGGCTACTTGAAAGCAGCCAGTCTTTTGCTTCATCATCCAAAACACGCAGACCTTCCACTCCATTAGGTGTCTTGAAGATGGAGCAGTCATTGATGATGTGGTCTGCGGTCTGTTCCTCGGCACCATCTTTACAGGAGGAGGAAGAGGCCATTCTCCATTGGTACATGGTTTAGCGGAAAAGTACGACGCCTGTACGAAGACGGTTGATGCTCACTCACGGCTGTCTCAAATTCTATTTAAATAAGTATCTTCTGATGATCCCCCTTTTAGGATGAAACAGGCTGTAGAGGTTTTTAGTGAATAGTAGCTATATTTGATGTAAGGTAAAATAATATGCATTGAATAGAGAAAGTAGGCTACGTAATAACTATTACATAAAAGCAGCTAATTAGTAATTTCATCACATAATGAATCTTTGTAAATTATTTACAAGCGTCGTATGAGACTAACATGTACGCAGATGCACGATTAGTCACTAATTGGCTCGCCCTCAGCAATAGCTCAACTAAATCAATTCTGTATGGATTTCTCAACATGAAGTTCAGGAAAAGCTACATGGCTTTACTAAAGCGGTTGATTCGATATCTCGCGGGGAGAAAATGCTACCGTCGGACAAGGCAACTTCTCCGAAGGTGGGTTGTGAGTAGAAATGCAAAGGGGCCGGTGAGGCAGTAGCGGGCCCACTTGGTCACGTGCCACCCTCTTGTGCCTCAAAAGGGAGAAAAAAGTTGTAGCCTAGAATAAATATTTTTGTTTTGCTAAATTTTCTCGCATTCTTTTTTTGCTCACTCACATTTTATTGACCTGTACCCAACCGCATCGCGCATGTTCGGCAGAAGGTTTCAAGGGTGCACATTTTTCAATGCGAGGTTTAACTCCTAAAATTGCGAAACATGGATTAAGTAATCAACTCTTAGTCTGTCCTTGGTCTTGATGACAATTAGGGATTGTAGATTATGAGGATGAAAACTACATCCGCTTTTGCGGCTTTTTGCTCATCCGTAACACTAGAAGAGTCACATTTTTTCTGCTTTACAAAATAATCTACATTATGTGGGTTTTATATGAGGATTGAAGTTGATTTTGAAGCAAGTTAAGGTTTTTTGTTGAAAGCAATCCAGCAGCAAAGCCTACAAATTATGTCAGATTGGCAACTGACCCTTCTAGTGTTGGCGGAACAGCGGAGTTGCGCGTCCCGTAATGCACTGTCTCTAGATGAAACAATACTCCAATAGTGAAATGCATTGGTTATCCAACTAGTCAACAATAAAATCAAGTTATTCTTGTTTTATGGTAATAAAAATAGGCTATGACGTTAAATGTGGCTTGTGTAGGCTAGCCTATAATGTGGTGGCCTAAAGTAGGGACACCGCTAGCTAACGGATATTCGAAATTTCCTTGAAAACTATGGGAGACTATAGCTTACAAAAATCGGGAAGAGTCAGTCATGAAAAAGTTATTGGAATTCTTCTGTGGCCATGAAAAAAAATGATTTAAAATTTAATTTCAATTTTAAGCCAAAAAACCTTGTCACTCTAACTTCTACAAAAATCTAGTTTTTAGTTAGATGAATTCAAGCTAATTGAATGCAATCTGTGAGTCTTGAGCAAAAAGACAAAATATCAGACCACAAAATATGCAAAATAGCGACCAAAACAAAACAATTGTTGACATTTTCTGTCCTTGTTAATCTTGCACTTTTATTATGATCTCGAGATTCGCGGTTTCGCTCGACATTATTGCGTTGTTGAAATTCTGAACCCCCTCAACATTTTTTATAGATCCGCTGCAGCGCTGTCATACGCTCTTTTTTTCAATCAATCAATCAATCGTTTATTTATCAAAAAACAAAACACAAAAGTGACATAAAACAATAATACATACAATGTTGAGGTTTTGTTATTGATAGGGAGACAACGAAACGACCATACGCTCTTAGTCGCTTTTAAAAACCACTTTTCAGCAAGAAAATTCATCTATTGGCTATTGCCCGGTTAATGGCAAAGCGGTAAAGTTGTGTGTTTTGTGAGGACGTACGAATTGATCTAATTCCATATTGACAGCAGCTGTATGAAGTGAACGTTAAATAGAAAAGTCACAAGAAAAAAAATTAAAAAGCGTAACGGAAACTCACTTGGAAAGATGTTACCAGCAAGATTACAATAATGCTGCTTTGCTTTCAATTTAAACGCAAAATCGTAAAAGGTTTTTTCACTTGTAAGCTTTCTTTACTTTGTTAGCATTGTTGTGAATTCTTTTCCAGAAACGTTTTAACACGACATAACCAAATTGACTGCCACGGATCGCAAGAAAGGAGGAGCAGATACAGCAAGGACATATCGACCATTCGACTGAATGCAGAACCCAATGACGTCACGATACAAACGACACTCAACAGCGACTTAGGCGAGATCACACACTGAACAATTGCAAACAATAAAAGAGACGTTGGAGCTGAACTCACAATTAATGAAGCGTGATGTAACAATATACGCTTGCACAATTGGTTAGCACAGGACTTTCCAAACTGGGGTTTGCGACTCATAGTGGGACCGCACAAGAAAATCCAAGGATCGCTAGTATACCAGTTCCCCAAAAAGTGTTACGTAGCCTATATATGTTTGATGGTTGTAAAAACAATGTAAAATGATCCACTGCAATGTAGATAGAGTCTCTTGGTAAGTTTAGGGCTAATTCATGGGAGTCTACTTTTTTAAAGATTAACCAAAAACAAGATATCGTCTTAATTTACTGTTTCATTTTACTATTTGAGACAGTGCAGACTCGACGACCTCTCAAGCCTGCCCAGAGCTGCAGTCTTTCGCACTATTTCATTGAATGCACACTAGGCTGTGCCAAAAATGGCGAGGTTCATGGATTTTTCCTTAACTTTCTGAACATTTGTAGTGGACTTTCACAAACACAAACGTGAAAAAAAAAATTGAAAATAATGGCGTCACACGGTCGCGTTGGGCGTTTCTATGATTACCACTTACCAGTAGGCTACCCATTTTCATAAAAATTGTCATATTTCGAAAACCATTGGAGATAAAAAGAACGTTACATCAAAAGCTGCAGAAGTGGCATGTTTATACCTGCTCTAAGAACACTTTTTATTCTAGGACTACTTTAAATATATTTATAAGCAAAAAACTCAATTTTACTATTTTATTGTAGTAGGGGAAATGCAGGACCTATTAGACATTTTTTTCTTTTTTGCTTTCATTTCTTCAGTTTATATCAAAATAAGACAAAATTTTTAGAGAATACGGCCAAGGTCAATGTTTATTGACTGTGTGTCTTGACAATAGATCTTGACAATAGAATTTATTTTTATGAGGTTAAGCTTATACAAACTTATTTGAAGAGTGTATATTATATATATATGTTTTCGTTTTTTTTTATGTACAGTACCCTACATTTGTGTTGCTTCCAAACAAAAATAAATGACTCATTTGACCTTATCGACATTGCCGGGCAGTGAGCCACGATTGCACTAATGCACTTGCTATGCCAGGGGTCCGCAAATAGTGGGTCGCGACCCAAATTTGGGTCGCGAGACCATCCGCAGTGGGTCGCAAAACGGTTTAAACTTACCATAAATATAACTTGTATGGCAAAAATAAATACAATCATATAGTCTTTGATGTGCTGAGTTTCGTACAATTTGGTAGGTTACAAGAAAATTTATACTTTCGATTGCAGTACAGTAGTTAAGCCCACGGTTATATAGCCTGGAAAACACCTTGAGGCAGGGCATGAAAACTCTCTCAGCTTATCTTCAGAACTGGCGACTGAAACTCAGCGAAACCAAAACATTGGCGGCAGCTTTCCACCTACACAATCGGGAAGCTGATCGTGAGCTACAATGGAAAACTTCTGTCCTTCTGCCCCGAACCAAAACATCTTGGGGATGGCACTAGACAGATCGTACACATACCGCCACCATTTGGTGTCACTGCCCAAGAAAAGGACATTCCGCGCTGCACTACTCAAGCGCCTGGCAGGCTCCAGCTGGGGGGCGAGTGCTGACACTTTGCGTATAGCAGCCTTAGCTTTTGTCTACTCTTCAGCAGAGTACTGTGTACCTGTTTGGTGCCGCAGTGCTCACTGCCATAAACAGCGCCCTGCACACAGTTAGGCCTACCGGATGCCTGCGTCCCACACCATTGGACAATTTTGACATTCTCGCTGGCATCCAACCTGCTGAGCTTCGTCGCGAAGAAACCACTCTGTTTCTTGGCCGACGGGCACTAGAGCCTAACCATCTTCTCCACCACAAGATCTCTGCTCCCCCAAACCAGCACCCCCATCGACTGAAGTCAAAACACCCATTCGTGCCAGTCGCTCAACTTCTGATCAACGAAGTAGATGAACTTCATCTCTGCGGCTACTTGGGCGGACTATAAATGGAATTCTGAAGGGAAGTCAAGTACCACCAGACCCCATTAGTTCATCTCCGACGCCGACACATGCCCCATCGGCCTGACACTACAAAGACAAGCATGAGTGCGCCTTAACTGTCTTCGCACGGGCGTAGGGCTTTTCTGCTCAACCATATGCACCAATGGGGAATCGGTCTCTTCCTCCTCCTGTGATTGTGGTGCCGAGGATCAGACCGCAGACCACATCATCAATGATTGTACCATCTTCAAACCACCTAACGGAGTGGAAGGTCTGCATGTCATGGATGATGAAACTAAAGACTGGCTGCTCTCTAGTAGCCTTCCAGTGTAGTCCGGGAACATCTTGAATCTGGGGCGGTAAAAGGATAGAGTAGACCCTCGGCCCAAGAGGCTTGCACGACGACGAAGCACACGGTTAATAGGTCCACCCGCTTATTAAGCCCAATTTGATCCATTCCGGAATTACTGAAGGTATAGGAGTGGTAGAAAATTGTCCCCCGTTTAATAAGCCAAAATCGTCCGGTCCCGATGTGGCCTTAATAAGCGGGGACGACCTATTGGAATTGATATTACTTTGCAAAGTGTTTTGCGCATTCCGAAACGTTTGGGTCGCGAAGATTTCGAACGATTGCTTTTTGGGTCGCACCAAAAAGTATTTGCGGATCCCTGTGCTATGCAATATAAAGCAGTCACACTGACTAAATGTGTGTTACTTAATATGTTCATAGCTGGCATGTTGTTTAATTGTAGTTTTCTTCAGTCAATCGTGCAACGTGGCAGCTGTTTTGAAAGACTGATGACTGGTGACTGGTGAGGTTTTACATAAATTGTTTGCGCATGCTACTGCTGGGTTGATGGCCATGATGGATAACGTAGAAAAGGTGAAAATAGCCTTGATGGAATCGGTAAATTACGTAGCCTACTAAGGACAAGGTGAAACGTAAACAATGTGTTTGCTGACCTGCTGCAATGAAAAGTGCAGTTTTACGTAAATACCAAGAAGAAAATAGTGTTTGTTGCAAACTGGGCTGGATTATTTATTTGACGTCATAATTGTTCCCGTCTGTGCCCTCAGGGCCCCACATGGAGTGAAGGATCTGTAGCTGATACCAACTCGAATCAATTGAATTGCTATTCCTTGTGGAACGCATCGCTTTCCGCTTTCTGCTGCTTTGTTAGCTGCTTTTTCAACAAATTAATTTTAGTTGGTATTGCGCAATCTACAACTTATTGAAGGGGATGTTAATTTCTTTCTAGCTCGTAAATAGCAATGACAGTCAAGTTTATTAACATTTGAGTAAACCAGCGACCTGCTCAGTGACCGAGTGGTTGCTGCCTTCGGCTTTGGTGCTGGTAATGTGAGATCGATTCCAGGTCTGGTCATACAAAAGACTTTAAAAACGATACCGATTGTATTCTTTCTTGTATAACACATTGAGAAGAAGTCGGGTAATAATGTGATGACATCCCAAACCTGATGCAACATTAAAAATTAGCCTTGTCGCTAAAAGACCTTAACAGTTGACAGTTGTAAAGCTACAATAAATAAAACTCTTATAGAAAAGGGATAAATGAACCAAAGCAGACAAACTTCTTTCCTATAGTTTTGGCGAATAGAAAAGTTTTATTGGCTCGCAAAAACAGATGTTCTGAGGCAAAGCAACAAGTTCAGTCATGCAAATTTGCTGATGTTTAAATTTTTAACATGCGTTTCACTGAATAAACTAAATTTATGTCCTTACGTGAAAACAAATTGAATTTTTCGCTTAAACGTATATTTCATTTATCTTTCAAGCCATAAAAACAAACACTCAATAAAATTAGCCGTGCTGTGTAATTTCTATATTTTATTTAGATGAATCTTTCGCCGCCGTGAAGGCGGTTTCCTCAACAGTCAATATTTAGAATGCAAGATTAAGCTACCGTGAAAACACAAACAGCAGCAAGATAAGAATAATTACTTGGAAGCCATTTTTCTGATTGCAAAACTGCAGAACATTTATTGCACAAATCATCACAAAACTGAATGAAAGTCAGGCCGAATATCACAAAATTGCAAAGGAAAATTTGATGCGAAATTAATAACAGAAATTTGCTTGGTATCAAACAATCGTGGAATCTTGACGATGACATCATCATCATTATGTTCCTTCCTCATATTGACAGTTGGATACAATGCGCCATTGTTCTCAATCGACGATATCACGTTCATAACAACTTGCTCAGGGAAAACAAGCGTCAGATCATAAAGAATTAAGACAATGACATATAAAAGGCAATAATATACAGTATATAAACAAAAACTTATCCCCCGTGTTAACGTAGTGCTTGGTTTCTAGGGATTGAGGATAGCGTTTGTGCATCCATCCATAATCTGCCTTTCTGTATGCTTTGTCAAAATCAAAATTTCGACACTTGCCGATAGTGTGGTCTGTTAGATTAAAATGAAATCCAATCAAAAGTTATTTTTTAAGCTGAGTTTGAATATTATGGTGTTTGACTTAAGGTTGCTTTCATCAGAACTATGTTGCTTATTACACTTTGAGCAAGAAATAAAACAGATAACATTATTTGAATTGCAAGTAAAAAAAAGGGAAATAATCATTCTTGAAATTCCAATCCAAGGTTGTAAGATTAGAATATTGGCAAGTAGAGCAGTTTTTTCGACTTCACTGATGAAATTGAGTGATTTCTACGGCATTAGGAAGCGGTTTAATTTTAGGTTAATAGTAGGCTATGCTACACAAGGTGGGAGGTTGCCGATAAGCAGCTGTACCGGATTCACGGGAACGAGTTCAAAACTAAATTATTCATTAATATGCGGCTTCTTTATTTTAATGAGTTGAAAATTGATGAAAGATGGACAGAGCAATCAGATGGATAGCCCAAATAGATGCACAAGTGATAGCTTTGTTTTTTAGACCTTTAAGATTTAAAGACCTTTAAGATTAAACAAAAAAGATCTACGGCATCATGTTTCATAACTTTCTTTCTATTCCTCGTGACAGAGATATCCGATGTAGCCTAAAAACTAAACACACAATCAACCATGCCGATTGTGGACGTTCCAACCATCAACACCCATTTCCTTCCTTTCGAGTTTCTTCCTCATCTGCAGCCCACCGGTACACCTCCACCCACCACTCTGCCATTGGTAGGTGTTGCTCCCGGTTGTTCATCAACACAATGTGCAGGATAAACAAAGCAAACTTTTGCGTAACTTTTTAATCACTGTTTTGGTATTGTGATTTATTAACTCATATTGTGATGAAACGTTTCTCTTGTTTTTTCAGTCTCCGTTTTCATTCTCTTCCTATAATGACGTGATGATGTACAGAGAGGAACTTCGCATCGCGTCCGATGCCTCTGTCGACTTCCTCCTCGCTTTCTTTATGATGATGAGCAGTCTCAGGGACAAGGCAAGCAAAAAGGCGACATCGCGACGATCCGAACACAACGACGGCCACGCTCGGCCCCGAATGCTTCTCTCTTGTCAGTTTGAGCGCGGCTGGTAAGAAACGCTAATACAAACTTTTTGCAGTCACCATAACTCTGGTCTTTGTTTGCCAAACTGCATGAGTCTTACTTTTTTAGAAAGAGGAAGACTTGTATTGTCTAAAAGTTGAAAAAAAGGCATGGCAGTTAAAGGGTTACTTTTGTCATGGCAATAACTTTCTCCAGAAGGAAATAGTCAAAGCAGCTCAGGAAAACAGTGATCATGTTAGGAAAGAGATTTCTTCCAACAATCAACACCAAGTTTAACACATGGTTATATTGGCATCGGTTAAGTTCTTGTGCCACTTTGTCATATGGTCATAATACATCAAACTGTCAAACTCACTTCTTGTGATGGTTCGCTTGGTTGATGTGGAACTGAACATGAACTTTTTGGCCTTTGTTCAAGTTCGTTCACTTTCTGCTGAGGTAGAGCTCGTTTGTGTGCCAAACCCACCTGAAGTGTGCCAAACCCACCTGAAGTGTGCCAAACCCACCTGAAGTGTGCCAAACCTACCTGAAGTGTGCCAAACCTACCTGAAGTGTGCCAAACCCACCTGAAGTGTGCCAAACCCACCTGAAGTGTGCCAAACCTACCTGAAGTGTGCCAAACCCACCTGAAGTGTGCCAAACCCACCTGAAGTGTGCCAAACCTACCTGAAGTGTGCCAAACCCACCTGAAGTGTGCCAAACCCACCTGAAGTGTGCCAAACCCACCTGAAGTGTGCCAAACCTACCTGAAGTGTGCCTTGTACGATTTCATCAAAGGTTTAAACCTGCTTTGGATTTCGAAACTATAGTGTTCCAAATTGACAGATGTAAAAAATCTCAATTGCTTAATATTGCGACACTTTTTATCGTTGCATCACTGCCTTCAACAACCAATACACAATAGCGATGACCTTAGGAGATTGTCGGTTGAAATTCTTTACAATACAAAAGTGCTCAATTGAGCGGAGCAAACGCGATTATATGTGCTTTTCCAATTACTTTTCTTGATTTAGAGTTTTTTGTTACTCTTGGGCGTCTTTAGACCTGAGCGCTCTGATCCCACTGACGCTGTCATGACGTTATTCCAGGTGTCCTGGATGGAACCAAAGCCACACAGACCATTTGGACTGGTCCATACATAGTGGTCCAGTCAGCACCATTGGAACTGGCCCGGTCATCGATCACACACGACTGAATGCAAGTGAGTGAAAATGCTTGAAAGAAATTTTAATTCAGTGAAACAATTTTTTTACTGAATCAATTTAATTGGAGACGAATCAGCGACAAATAAATTATTTGTTAAAAAAAAAATTTTTTTGACAAAGATTACTTTAAACAGACAAATAATCAACAGACATAACAGTAAGCAGTATTTTTTATGATTATGATTACTATAAAGTCCACGAAAATGCTAGTTGTAAAAACGTTCCCTCAAGTGACCAAAATTGAGAAGCAAAACTCTGGTTCTCATCTTACCAGGCAGCATGATGGTTAAAAGCTGTCCAAACAAGAATTTCATTTTTGTCAAAACTCAAAAGACGAAACCTACGTTTTCATTTGGGCTGTTTAAATTAAGAAAGTAGAATATATTTTTTATCGCTTGGCCACATATCCAGTTCTCTTTTCGAAATAAAATTCTTAGTAAAAAATGTTGTTTAGACTTGTATTGATATCATTTGTTAGAAACTTGTTTTGTTTCGACAAAAATAAAAATCTTAACGAAGTGTCTCACTTTTGTCTCACTTCATCTCATGTCTTGAATGTAAAAATACCGGAATAAATTAAAGTAATTGGAAGCTTAGTGTGATTGAATGGGCAACGTTTTACTTCGGAAGATAGCATTTTTTGTCTGCTTCTTCAGCCACTTTACCAAATTCTTGCATCTTAACTTCACTACTGATGTAGGCTACAATGTATACCATGCATGCTTCATTTCTGCTGGGTTAATCTAATACACAGTGTGATTGCAAAAATAGACAACGATTGCATGCTTTATATCGCTTTTTTTTTGAGAGGGAGACGTGACTAAATGCCCTGCCATGCATCCGTCACTGGGTAATAATTCAAATATTTTCGTTTTCAAATCGTCGGCTCCAGTTAGTGTCCGAGCATTGGTTTCGTCTTCAAATTGAATTTGGTTTTGGATGGTGATGTCGTATTTGGCTTTGGAGGCCCAGTTTATGATGGAAAAGATGTGGGCAGAAGTCACATTGTATGGAGGGTGGGGGACGTGGTAGTTTTAGCTTTTTTTTCTAGTGTTTCGTTTTTCTTGGGCTTTTTGTATCCTGTTTTTTCAAAAATTTCCGTGTCTTCCCTAATTCTTTTTCTCCAAAGTGGTCTGTCACTAGCAAGTAGTTCCAATGAATCCAGATCAATGTTTGCATGATTGATGGAGACTTTCAGCTGATCTTTGTATTTCATTTTCGATCTTCCGGGGGGTCTTTTCCCTGTCTCTAGTTCACCATAAAGCATTATTCGTGGAAGCGCGCTAGGTCCATGTCCAGCGAAGGCGGTGTTGCAATATGGTGGCTTCCAAACTGGGCAGCCTAGCGCGATCAAGGATTGCATCGTTGGTAAGACAATCTTCCCAACGAGTACCTAGCATTTGCCTCAGTTTCCTCTGCTGGAAATTTTCAGGACGTTTGATGTCACGGCGGTATAATGTCCAGGTTTCACAAGCATAGAGAAGGGTAGAAAGAACGACTGCCCGGAAGACCATAATTTTTGTGCAGATAAATATATCATGGTTGTGGAAAACACGATGGTTAAGTCTTCCATAGGTACAGTGAGCTGCTTTTATACGTTGTTCAATATCCTTTGCACATGTTGGTACTGTTGAAAGTGTGCTACCAAGGTTAGAAAAGTAGTCTACTTCACCTAAAGGTCTTTCGTTGATATTGATCTCTGGGGAGGTGCGGTCAGGTGGCGTTTGGTTGAGTATCCTAGTTCTATCAGTGTTAACTTCCATTCCAAAATGCTCATAAGAGTTGTTGTAGATGGTGGCTATAAGAAATAAAACAACAGCTTGGAGTTTGCCTACGAGTTTCATATGAATTTGAAGCTGCAACATCCAGATCAAAGTTTATGTTGAGTTTTCGTTTCTTTCGACTTCGTGTAAAATTATCAGTCATCACATAAACGTTTTATGGAAAATTTCATCACAAATAGTGTGCCGGTGGCTTTGTATAGTGCGAACATTGTGCCGACAGCTTTGCATGGTGCAAACAGTGTGTCGATGGCTTTGTATGATGCAAACAGTGTGCCGACGGTTTTGTATGGTGCGCTTATCGAACGCCTCTAGGTCGCAACTAATTTCAACGTTCTACAAAAAAAAAGTAGGCACTTTATAGAATTGCTGACCAGAATTTTATTTGAAACAAGAAATATAAACTACATTTATGGGACTTTCATTGATAATTTGGTATTTGGCTCACTGTGAGTGGATGATCTTGCTGCACGCAAACGTATCATTTAAATAGTTTCAAATTTTCTGTCGCTGAAATCGTGTAAACAAACAACTTAACCATTAGGTTCTCCATCTGTTGCAGAAGTTGTCAGCAACTGCATAAATGCGAGCCATTATATCTGCGCACCTGCTATACAGACTCAGGATTACAATTAGTTTTGTCAATTCACTCGCATTCATCAATAGCACTGTCTATTGTTAGTGCGTCATGTTAATCATTGGTTTGTATTGCTTCCTTAAATTGCTATGTAGACGAGTCAATATACGGAAAAAAGGCACCTAACCCCAAAAAAATTGATACAAAAGGTTTTTCAACGGATTCTGTTACCAATGGGCATACTAAATAACATACTAAAAGTCTACTAAAATCAGATCCCCAGAAAGGGGTCATTTTCAAGGAAATATACGGCATATTTCTAAATAATTTTGCGTATTGGGTAGATGGTGGTATTCAAGTTGCTATTGTTCTTGTGTTTGTGACATCATAATTACATGAATGCGTGCATAGTCGCATCACAATGCAAGCGAAGTTATCGTTGTTAAAATCAAAAAGATTTATTCTGTCAACATTGGACTTCCTTTGTGGTCTTTCCTCCAAGCACAACCTTGCACCGGTAGTTACATTCGACCAACCATTATATTGGAAGGCATCAGAGATAATCCTAGATTCACCACCGGAAAGCCACCTTAAATCTATTGTCCTGCTACTAAAAAATTTGATATAACATTTTTCAATTTTGTGAGAAAGTTTTTAGCTAATGCAGCTTCGTGGCCATACAATGACCAATCATTGAAAAGTTGTTTACAAAGCGTCAATACTTGAAATACAAAAAAATCTTACAAAAAATGACAGGACAACCTGCATTCGCATACTCATTCAGTAGAAATGATAAAGCCAGGACCCTTGGGCAAAACTCTGCTATCAAGGTCGCTCCTGATCGAACCATTGATACTGCACTTCTTTTTCAACGCTTCATGGTGGTCTCCCAAGCTGGACATCTATCACTGGAGGAAGTTATGTGTTACGAGCTTAGTCCTTTCCCTCCTGCTCTCTTTGAATCGAGACATGTATTCCGAAAAGCTGATAAGCCACAGTTAGCACACGCGATCTGTGATTACGCAAGTAATGCAATCCTACATTCTGTGCCAAAAACGGAGTGCCACGTGCTTGATAGCTGTTCACTCCTTCACCGCATACCATGACAGCGTGGACAAAGCTATGGTGAAATAGCACGGTCATATGCTGATTTCACCATCCGGCAATATGGATCCGGTACGACCATTGTGTTTGACGGCTATGAAGAAGGGCCGACCAAGACAACATGCATCAAAGAAGAGGACGTCATCTTCATCCCGTTGTCAACTTTACAGCTGAGACTATGTTCACAGGCAAGAAGGAGGAGTTCCTTTCACAAGATGCCAATAAACAAAATTTGATTTGGATGATAAGTGATAAACTTCGGGAACAAAATTGCACCGTGCTAAATGCATCTGGGGATGCTGATGTAGAAATTGTGAAGGCCGCAGTGGAGACATCTCTTCTCCAGACAACAATGCTGATTGGAGAAGATACCGATCTCCTTGTGTTAATTGTTTACTGTGCACAAGAAGATAGTAAAGGCCTTTATTTCAGGTCAGACAAGTCCAAAGCTGATGGCAGTACCAAAGTATACAACATCAACCGTTTGAAAAAAATCTTTGGACACGACATGTGTTTTGAGTTGATATTTATCCATGCCATGACTGGTTGTGACACTACGTCTCGGATATTCGGTGTTGGCAAGGAGACTGCTTTTCGGAAACTTGTGCATGGAGATCCTGTTCTTCGGTCTTGTGCTAAAGCATTCACTGCCCTAAACCAGACCACAGAGATAATCGATGACCTTGGGTGCCAAGTAATGGCTGTCTTCTTTGATGGCCAGAGCACAGATTCCCTTGCGACAATGCGATACAACACCTTCAGCAAGAAAGTTGTCTCTGCTTCATCATTTGTAACGCCCGAGCGTCTGCCACCAACTGAATCTGCTACCCAATTTCACTGTCGTCGAGTTTACTACCAGATAGTGGTCTGGATGGGAAAAGCAGAGAGTACGGATGTCATGAATTGGGGGTGGAACCTGCAAAGAATCGGCTCATCCCACTTATGTCAAAAATGAAGGCTGCTCCAGACAGTCTCTTGAAGGTCATTCATTGCAACTGCCTGTAAGACACTCCGTTGCTCCTGTAGAGGATACGGACTACCATGTACCGCTGCATGTGGACCATGCCAACTGCAAGAATGTGACAATCCACATAACAAGTTTCTTCTAGACGAGTCGGAAGATGATGAATAGAGACAGCCGTAGGCAATAAGACAACAAACGGGCTGATCACCTTAGTTTACGATTTACCTTTGTAGCCTACTGTTGTAATTCCGATGATTTTCTGAATGTGTCTGTGTCCAGACTTTAATGGTACGCCATTCTTTAGAACAGATTAATCCCCTGTATTCATCTACTGTAGGAGGCCAAGTATGAGCCTCCTGTTGGTTGCAGATTTTTCTTAGATGCCTGTATTGATAGTACCTGTTATGCCGCATGTAATATGCTGTTATGATAATTCCATCTTATTAGGGGAGATTGGGGATACTACGAACACATTTTCGAGTGTTTTGTTTTCGAAAAAATGTTTTATTTTAAAGTGTACTGGAAACCGTTTTGCACCAATACATATGGAATTTATTCAGATGAAAAGTGAGGAGTTGTCTCGGAAAATTTTACCACTATTCGGCTTATCAAGCTGCCAAAAGTATAGAAACTGAAATGTTGGAAAACCACTTTTCTCAAGCTCGTGTTACATAATGGAAGTAAAGATGATTTTGTTTGCGGTTTATCTCGCCTCAAGTGAATTTTCTAATATCGTGCTCTGCTCTGTCTGATGTTGGCCTATCGCTGCGTCCGAAATGTCCCCGGGCTCCCCCAGGTCGTATATTATATACAAATCATACGTAACTTATCTCAGTATATAATCAGCCTATCGTAATTTAACCTATTTAATTCGATTCATTGACCCCGAAAACCAAGGGATAGATGCCTATACCGCCTTTCTAGCTTGAATAGCAATTGAGATATAGGCAATATAACATCCCGGCGGCCATCTTGGACGCCATCTTGAAAATGACCCCTTTCTGGAAGTCCGATTTTGGTAGACTTTTAGTATGTTATTTAGTAGGCCCATAGGTAACAGAATTCGTTGAAAAAACTTTTGTATCAATTTTTTGGGGTTCAACCTTATATTGACTCGTCTAATGCTC
Source organism: Aplidium turbinatum (assembly GCF_918807975.1). Classification (NCBI taxonomy): domain Eukaryota; kingdom Metazoa; phylum Chordata; class Ascidiacea; order Aplousobranchia; family Polyclinidae; genus Aplidium; species Aplidium turbinatum. The sequence continues at coordinate 1,197,548 of NC_137488.1, forward strand.
AATGCAATCACAGCCAAACAGGCCTTCATGTTTAACATACAACTAAACATTTTCATAAATTTGTGAAGAGTTAATTCAAATCTATTTTCTGATTTTGATTTTTACTTATACGCAATAGATTCCCTGTTTACAAAACAAACTATACCTTAAAAATCTTGTACAAGAGACACCAAAGTAAAAGAGTTTCTTGAAAACCAAATACCTCAAAGAGAATTTGTTTCTGCAGATGGAAGATACGCTTACATGGATGCGAGTGATAGAGAGATCGGCAACATCGCCATCTTCAGGACACCATTTGTTGCAATGAATAGCCACGAGAAGTATTGCTTCAAGTTCTGGTGAGATTAACGTTGCGGGATATGCATGAATGAATTTGGCTTTGGAGTGCAATAAACCTAAAACTGATATATACCTTGAACCTTCTAAGCATTTCTAACGTTAGTAACAATCATGCAATCGCTTGAAAATAACGGAGATTATGCCCGACATACAGTGGAAATATTTTCATTGTGCCAAGAACATTGACAACCGGAAATAACATTATCACTGAGGAAGCAAAGTGGCAATAAATGAAAAGCATCTCTTCATTGCTTGAATGAGACCAACTACGTTTTTACAATCCATTACTCTCTGTGCTCAAGATTATTCCCATTAAGTTTAGTCAGGTGTAGAACCGGGAGAGCGAGTTTGACAAAGAAGTAGCCTTTTACAATGTCGGTTCAAGGCTAAGCGCGAAACAAACCCTACAAGTGTGAGTCGACCGGCAGTAACTCTGCTTGGTCATATAATAACGTCGGCCGATCTACCGCGTGAGGGAGGGGTCGTGAGAACAGCAGAAGGAAAAAAGGAAACTTCACTGTCAAATCTCAGTGACCGGTCCTGCGTCAGTGGTTCAAAGCCTCTACAAGTATGCAAAATTTTCAAAAATAAGCTCTCAAAGAAGCTTTGTCAGTCCGAGGATAAAGATTCTAACCAACCTACCAAGTAAAGACACAGTGAAACTGTTCACCAGGAATTTGATAAACCTACCAATATGAGAAAAACAACACTACACATCACTAACCTGCTTTAGCGTTGACAGTTGCCTTGGACGTCATTGTTATATACTGTAGTATGACGTCATTCATGGATTCAAATGATAAGTCAAGAAATTATTAAAAGTTTAGCCAGGGATTCATAGTATAGGGATCGCCAACTCGGCTGAAAATCCGACAATCGGAGTGTAAAAGCGTTGCCAGATATTTTTTATATTTTTAGAACAAATTATTATTTTGGCATTTTTAAAGAGTAGTGGTCGCCCAAACCTTGTCCGTTTAAAACTAACCTGAAGTTTAAAGTTGCACAAGATTGAGTTAAAGTAGTTTTTAGTTGTGTAACTTTGCAATAAGAATGTTCTAAATTTATGTACCAAACTTAAATAAAACTTGCAGGTGTAAAAATTTTTATTAGGAACCATAGTTAAGAACAGAAAAAATTGAGAAATTTAAAATACACCTCAGGAATAAAGCACTTCATGTTTTAAGTGTTGAAGCCGGTAATTATTTTTCAAGTAGGCTTAATATGTTTTATGTACCAGAGAGGGTAAATTTGCCAAAAATATGATAGTTTGATAAGTGAACAACAAAATTGCTTTAGATTAGTTTTAAAATATTTATTTACGGGCAAGTTTTGGCCAACTACTACTTTAAAAATGCCAAAATAATATTTTTTCTAAAAATATAAAAACTATCTGGCAACACTTTTACACTCCGGTTGTCGGATATTCAACCGAGTTGGCGATCCCTATACTATGAATCCCTGAGTTTAGCAAATACAAGTGCGATAAGTGTTTAAAAAACATATTTTTTTCCACGAGAGGTGTGTTTAGCTTCATTATCCTTTGTTCTTCATTACACCCCGAGAGTCGAACAAGCGGCGCTGGTTCGACTCTCGGGGTGTGCGCTTGAGCAACGCACGTTAAGGACTGCTCTCCATTCAGCGGCATCTAATGGATGGAATAGTTCCCCGGCAACAAGACTTCAACAAACGGAAGCTTCACTCTGTCAATCTCGGTGACCAGGCCTGCGTCAGTGATGCAATGCCTCTACAAGTATGCAAAATTGCCAGGATTAAGCTCTGCAAGAAGCTTTCCCAGTCCGAGGATAAAGATTCAATCAATCAATCAATCAATTCTTACGATGTAGGCCTACCAGCCACATCCACTAAACCGCGGCCATGCCGTGCCAGTGGTCAATTTGCGTGGGACAACATTATGAAACTTCGCAAGATTACTATAACTTGCTGCTATAGTAATGCGGTTCCGTGCCTATTTTTACAGTTATCTTAAGATTATATCTGAGTTTCGCTAGAAATAAAACATTATTGTCTAATGTTTTTATAAACCTTTTTCATTTTTGCTTTGAGAAATTGTTACAGCAAGGTGTGTGACGACGTCAAACAATTGATAAAAAGAAGAAAAAATACAAATACATCACGATTCATAAAAGTCATTCAAGCGTTGCAAGTGAACAAGTTGATATCTTCCGCAGATGTCATGCGGATATTGAAATTTTATATTTCCATCCAATCTAAGTTTTCTTCGACAAGATTTCAGTTTTATCATGAAAAAATTTCAAGAAAAACAAGATACCGCTCCAAAAACCCAAAATCAACAGCATCTCTTATTGAAACAAAATCCCCAACATTGCTTGCCACTGCTACTGCTTAAAACTCGACAAACAACTTTGAAACTTTTCTGGAGCTAGACATATAAAACCTTATCAAGTTATTACATCTAAAAGCGGCTTGTACTTCTATCGTAGGCTAATACTTAATATTTCATTTGATAGCAAGTTTTCTTTATATAGTTGACCTTCACAAAATCAAATCCTGAAGCTCACCGACCTTTCACATCAGAATCTAGAGGCAGGGCCGGATTTAGCCCAAGCCCTAAGTGCTGCCCTAGGCAGATAAGAAAAGTGCTGCCCCCCCAATGATGATGCGCTACGGTTTACATTTTCAATTCCTTACAAAAAGTTATTTGCGCTGTTTATTTGCATACATCAATGGATGTAACTGTATAATGAACTAATTGTTTAAAATCGCTTCCGGCGGGCTTTTTCTCTTGCAAACAAATCAATAATTTCTTCAAAGTTTGTAGAAATAAGTAAAGATAGTTGATTTTCTTTCGTAGACTAGTCTTACTTTTTGGCTTGTTTTCATACTTTAAGCATCAAGGCAAGTACACCAAATAGCCTGCAACTTTTCTATCAACCTAACATTGACTAAAAAATTTTTTTCTAGGCTCCTTTAAATTTACTAACAGTGAAAAAAAACAAACAAAGATTAATAAAAATTGCACAGACAAAGCCTAGTCCTCCATACTAAGCGAGACAGATAACTAAAAGAAGCGCTAAGCAGCACATTGTTGAAAAACAAGCAAGTGTGAAGTACTCTAGAGGCGATGACTTGCCATTCATGACTTGCCGCTCTGTTTATAGATGTGTGTGATGTGATAACATATTTATTAATTGCTATATATCTGAATATATCTGTCGTGAATTATTATATTTACGTACAGTATTATCAATGTAATATAAGTTATTCGTATATTTTGCCGCCCCCAATGATTTGCCGCCCTAGGCAACTACCTACTCTACCTACTGATAAATCTGGTCCTGTGTAGAGGCTTGTATCAACCTCGTCATATCAACATTAACGAGATTCAAATCTTTTGTCACATAATTACATTAAAACCTTTGACAACCAACGAAAAGCTCTCTTTGCATTTACGTTGCGGAAGTTGATGTGGAAACAAACGTTCTTCGCTGATGAAATCTAAAAGTTTGTCATTGTCATCATTTTGTGAACATTGCACATACGTCGTATATTATGTGTAATGTTATTGGTTGGTTGGTTTTGAATCTTTATTATCGAACTGACAAAGCCTTGATTGGTTATTTCTGGTAGTTTCGCATACTGGTGGAGGCTTTGAACCATTGACACACGGCCAGTCACCGAGATTGACAGAATAAAGTTTCCTCCTGTTGTTGATTTAATTTTTGCATAGTTTTTAAAGTGTTTTTGCTTTAAAACATTATTTTACATTCCCGGTAAGCTGATGCTGTTGATGAAATAGGTATAAATACTAAATGGCCTAACTCCTGCAAAGAATGATAATCATTGTTGTCTTTGCTTCCGCTGCAATCAAGATGAATGCTGTGCAGAGTAGTTATAATAGCAGCAGTGGATTTAGTACAAGAGCATAAAGGAAGGAAACACTATTGTAGAGGGAATCGAGTGAGACGCTTTCATTTTGGCGTGCCATTGAGCGGCTTGACAAGACACGGGTGTTGCCGCAGAGCTTCGAACCAGCGACCTGCTGAGCAACAATCTAATGTCTTCACTGCCATAATGTGATCAGCAACACAGAAAAATGTCCGATACAAATTTATTTTTCCATAAAGGAACAGCAAAAAATAGGCTGCAACTGTCCTAAATATTTCATTAAAAAATAAACTGTTATTTGACGTAGACTACTGCTAAAGCTAGAAAAGATTCTGTTTAGAAATTTGGCAAAGAATTTAAGATTTATCAGGCAAAAGGCTTCCCCGTCCCAGATGTGATAATACCATTTTTGTACGATGTTTTTGTTTTCTTGAAAGGTATTTGATGTATGGAAATGGAATGGGTTCGCTGAAGGTATTTTGGACTCCTGGGAGAGGAGATGGATCCTCGTCGCCAGTGCTCTTCTTAGTGGGGTCAAAGAGAGGCGAGAAAGTTTTAGTTTTCTTAAATTACAAACCTGTATGCACTATCGCATAGTCACATCAAAAATTCACTAGAGTATCTTGAGAAAACGTCAATTGGTTAAAAATAGTACAACAAGGTCATTAAAAAATCAATTTCAAAACATAAAAACTAAATCAAGTTATATTGTTTCAATTGTTAGGTCAACAAAGTGAAGATGGAAGAGACTGGAAAGAAATGACCGCAACAGTGACGTCACCAACTCACTTTGGTTTCACAAGTGAAGTTTACGTGAGTGTGACATCACTGTGATGTAAGAAGTCATATCCATTGCACCTGAAAAGTAGAATTTGTACAATTTAAAGTGAATCTAATCAATAGAAACGAGCGGTGCAATAAATTTTCAAGAATTATGGTTTTTGATAAAAAGAAAAGGCTTTTAAGTTTGAAATAATTTTTTTACGATTGTGTTGAAGAATTAAGCAAAACATTAAATAGTTGATACCCGTCCGAAGTATATTCGGCCACTTTAATCTTTCTATCCCTCGTGTGATGTTTCATTTAGTTTGAGTTCCAAGCAACCACGGGAATTCCTCCAACTAGCGCCATAGCCGTAGACGACGTGTCCCTTTTCCCTGGACCATGTCCGCCCGGACCAGGTTCGCGCTTTTACTTTTTCTATAAGTATAATGTTTTAATGATGTAGCCGCAGATTGTTTAGTGCTTGGCTGAGAAAAATTGGGCAATAACAGAATAGATGATAGCACTGCAGCCCAATGGCACAGCAGCCCAATGGCACGGCAGCCCGCACAAGTTAAAAGATAAATAAGAAACTTGAAGTGATCAAAGCTGGGTCAAAAAATAATTTATAGTTTTTGTACGGCTTTTACATAAAGATGCGAACAGATTTGAGTCGAACAATCACATGACGCTCATTGCGGAACAAAATGGCGGAATGCCCCTCCGGTGCAATAGATACAAGATGACACCAGTAGCATAGATGTGTAGTTATCAACTACTTAGAAGCGTTGCAACGGTATAAAATTAATGTTTTTGATTCTAAGCTTTCTGCCTGAATCATCGATGGCAACAAATTGCAGCAACCGGATCTGTATTATTAGCACAATTGCACAGGTCTATTAGCACTGGTAATTTAAACCATGACATCTAGTGGCGGATTCGACACTTCTTTATCGCTGGATTACGTTGCTGCTTGCCAGCTGTTTAATTACATGATCAACATCAAAGTAGAAATTAGTCACACTACAACTTTGAGCTCTCCTGTATTTTGACGCAATTAAAGTTGTCTCGAACTTTTGGTATCTGGCACTGCATTCCCCCTGCTCAAATGAGTTTACTGGAGCGTGGCGATTTGTTACAATTCTCACGTTTGTCATTGTCACGTGATGTTATTGTTGGTTGTGCGAGAGTCGTGTAGCGACGTCCACGCGTGGCTCCTGATTATTGTTTTGCTGCATCTTCAATTGATTGCTTCGATTAACAAAACTTTTCTGTCCACGGCAAATACAATGTTTCCTTTGCGAGACAACACGTAGCCTACAATTGACGCAGCCGCGATAGCAGATCCACAGCGATTACTTGATCAAGTGACACTTGCTTCCAAAAAAAAATGGATTTTTTATTGAAAAAGAAATGTTTTGATTGGTGTTACTCCCAGTCACATTACACCAAGCTAGCCTGCAGACTGCGGTATACAGGTTACGTGCAATTTCACCAAACGAGAATGAAAACAATGGGACAAATAATTAACAACAAGTTGTAGCCTACATGTTTCTCGGCCGCCGATTGTAGCAAAAATTGACAGCGATAAACACCGTTTATTGTACTACTACTTCTGAGTGCTCAGCCTTGCACTGATAGCCAGGAAGAGCGCTCCATTTTTCACAAGAAGTTGCACAATTAAAGGGAGGTTTCCCGACCATGACGCTTCACGCTCATAGCACCTGTGCCATGATTCTGAAGTGCCACCATCCTACTGCACATCAGTGATTGTGCAACTTAATAAAAAATGTGCATGACAAGAGCCAGAGATGCGAGGTGCAACTGAACTAGCCGACTATATCGCGATTAAAGCTTTTCCTGAAAGTCGGTTCGTCTCTAATCATATCAGACTACACCGCTACAGAAATGATTTGTAAACTTACCTAACTGCTTCAAAAGAACCAAGCTGAAACTTGCTGTGATTTTTGTCATTCTTTGTTATTATAGAAAAGCGAACTTTCGCCATAGGATCCACCACACAATCATCTGGGTCGGGCCATTCAGCAGACAGAGGGGGAACAATAAACAAATGCGGTAGGAACCCATATGACTCGGACATTTTCACTTGCTGCAATGGAAGGCTCAAGTAGGTCAAGTTTTATTTTCTAAACCTCCAAAAACCATATCGAGCGACAGTGCAGCTGTTTGAAGAGTTGTGGTCGGTATGGACGTTACATTTGTGCGGAAAGAGCATAAACGAGATATATCGCATTACTATAATAATTCATTAGAAGCTGCCTGTTCCTCGATTGACACAATGACGTCATTCATCATTAGCGAATCTAGTGGTTGCTTAGTCACGTGCTCGCCGAATAGTGATGCTTGGTCACGTGGTCTACAAAGTGATGAGGAAAAACATGAAACTACCTCAAGGGGTTTATCTTCTCTGGGATTAGTGGAAATCGCAGAAAATATTTGTTCTTTGAAACAATTTGATATTTAACAAATATCTTCTCACTCTAGCCTTAATCTAACAACCAATATCCCACTGCAATAAAATATTGAACGTAATGTGTATATGCTCGATGGGTCCTTGGGTTAAACAAACGACCTCTCAGAATGAGATGACACCCTCGCTAGGAAGTATTTAACTAAGTCAAGGGGTCACCAAACTTTTTTCTCTGAGGACCGGATTGCTGCGAGATTAACAGCTGCGGGCCAGATGCAAATTGCGAAAAGATATACAACTATTTAGAATCTCCATTGACTTGAATTGAGCACAATAAATAACAAAGTCAGCGGTGGAATAGCAAAGTTGTGATGAAAATCGAAAGGTTGCTGGAAAAGTTATCCCCTGCTGTGATACACTACAGGGCATCGTGCTCACGAAAAAAACCTTACATCTTTCCAAGTTTGGCCTGGGCTGTCCCCATTTGTGGTGGCCTAATGATAAAAACAGAACACCAACAATACCAACATGTAGACTGCTTGGTGGAAAAATGTACAAATTATTTCCGCAGCACGTGGCGGGCCGGATGAAATCAGTTCGCGGGCCGGTTTCGGCCCGCGGGCCGTAGGTTGGCGACCCCTGAACTAAATCGATGAATTCAGCTTTATGTACCGGTAATCAAAAAATAAAGAGCCCAAAATGTAGAAGCAGTGTTATAAAAGTGAACACTTTTATGTATGAAACAGTTTAGTTTTCGAAAGTTTGTTTGCTGGACACGAGTTTAGTTTCTACATTTTGGGCTCTTTATTTTTTATTAGATTGACCAACAGTCGTTCCAACCATGTTGCTTCTTAGTTTTATGCGCTTTCAAATTTTAATTATTTGCTCGTAAAACATTTCCAACTCAAACCATAGTAAAATGATCTTGTCTGAGTTGCTAAACTGCTATAACTTAATTTAGTTCAAGAGAAGTGAACTCCTTGCAACAATGCTGTGGATCGCGCCTCTTTGTGCCTGGGAAGGCGGCTTGCTGCGGAAGCATCATTATGACGTATGTATTATAGGTTAAACAAAAGGGTTTTCCGGAGCCAACCCACGTTTGGTCATTTTAACCTTTTTAAAAAGAATCCCACTTGATCTAACCACTCTGCATTAACCAAGCAAAACAAGCATTTGCATTTCTTCGATGGGCAGTCAGACAATAATAATATAAATGATACATGGAAAGCAAAAAGATAGTTTGATCCTCATTACCCTCCGGAGTTTTATCGACAGCTTTTTATACCAAGAGAGCATCGTCGGACTACAAGAGAGCATCATCGGACTACTTGTGTCGTGGCCAACCGGACAAGGATATTGTTGCAAAGTACCAACCATAGCCTACTTGCGAGGCAAACCATTTCTCTGGGGAATGAGAAGCCTTTACGTTCCACAACATGTAGATTAGGGTGGCTCAATTTCCTTGATGTTCTTTAAAATTTTTGTCAGTTTGGAATAATGCTCCATTTTGCTCACTGATATTTGTAAACTAAAAATTTTTGTTAAGTTTTGACCTTTGACCCTGGTTCACCCAGTGCCGGTCTTTGGGGTGTGCAAACCGTGCGATCGCACAGGGCCCGCAAATTAGGGGGCCCGCAATTTGCTCAGAAAATGCAGTAATTTTGTCATTTCCAATAGAAAAATTCAACAAGTGAGTTCGACAAAGAAATTAGCAACAAGAAAAACTCAATGGGTGCAACCTATTTCGTCCCCTGAAAACATCGAGAAAAAAAAACAACATAGCCGAAATTGCTGATCGGAGTTGCCGCAAACACTTCAAATTTCTCTCGATCTTTTCAGGGGACGAAATTTGATTTTGTTAACTCCGATTTCAGGGTACGAAATCAGGGTACGAATTTTTCAGGGGACGAAATAGGTTGCATCTAGACTCAACATAGCTTTATTTCCAAAAAATGCCCAAGAATGCACGATCTTATCCTTTTGCTATGCCACTGGACAGCACCATTTTACAGTAGCCTAATATTCATACCCAAATTTTGAACAAGCTCTCAGAATGCCCCAAATTCAAAGTAATTTTTCAAAATTTTCTGGGGGAGGCCCCCCAGACCCCCCGCCACTGGGTGTCTTCGCCGCCGACCGTCAAACCAACCCCTCCCCTTTCAAAATAGGCCTCCCCAGCTACGCTACTGAATTGGATCATTGTCATTGGGGCCCGCAAATCATATTCCGCACAGGGCCCGAAATACACTAAGACCGGCACTGGTTCACCCAAGAAGAAATTCTGAATTTTTCTGAAAAATTAGTAAATTTCGAAGTGGTTTAGCAGTATCTGAAGAGGCGATTTCTCAAAATTTGACCACGTGATGTTGACGTCACTTCCTCTGTTAACTTCCGCGTGGAACATCTTCACCCTACTCCAAGTCTAAGAGTCACTAATAGTGCATAATTTTAGTGTCATTTTAGTTGATTTTACAGCCTTTTCGCAGTCAGTGAATCTATAACATAGGCTATAAATCGACAAAGAAATTTTGGCACAAAATATGAGAGTCATTTTCAGGGCCCCTGATTCCGAAAATGCACTTAGTTTTTTCGAATTGGCTCTAGTTTTCGAGATATTCTACAATTAAAATATTTTTGAATTCGTTTCTCAAAAGCTTTCAATTAGCAAATTACTTATTTTCAGCCCTGTTTAGCATTATGATGTCATAATTGCACTTGTCTAGTTCAATTGGTTCATATTGCACGAAAGTGCGAAACACAAGCAAAGGTTGAAATGAACTGTGTTTAACGTAAGCTAGACATAAATACTCAATGAAAACAGTTGTGAATCAGTAGGCCTACTGAAATGGATACCGTACAAATGAAATTTTATTCTAAGCCTTTGCTAAGGCCAAGTCTTTGCTGCAAGAAGTTTTTTTCTGGCATATATAGGCTAATAAAATATGCCTTTGACAAGTAGGATGCTGTACAAACAACCCAGATATATTTTGCTGCATGAGGCAACTCAAAGGAGCAACGCATTCTGCGATAGATACAGCGCTATATAAAAACAAGCATTATTATTATTATTACTTTGACATGAAGCTGGGTGATCAAAATAAGTTCTGGGTTCCTCCTATAAAGTATGCAAACATTGCACTCAAACCCGTTTCTGGGCTCAAGGCTAAAAAGTTATAGAGTGCCATGGTATAAAGAGAGCCGTGGAATCACCATGAAAATTGATACTTCTGCACGGTGAGGATGTTCGAAGGAAGTTGGAACATCATGTTTACATGGAGTGTGCAAGGCAGTCATTGCATGGACGTTGCTATTTCTGTTTTTTTCCCCTCTCTAGTTTCAAGTGGTGATTTGCTTGAAACAATAGGAAAACGGGCATGACTGAGAGTAACCTCAAGACCTTCAGTAATATTTTGGAGCAAGGTCAAGTTTTTTTCTCAAAACCATTTCTACCACCTACTGTAGGCTAGTAGTTAAAGATTTAGCTATCAAAAGTGGTAGCTGCAATCTTGGCTCCTCATCTCGATCAACATGGCATTCTTGACTCCAAGGCCAACATTACGTTCTTCCGCAGCAAGGATAAAATTCTAAGCAGCTACTTTACTGAAGAACATAACTTTGTATTCTGTAATTATATAAATGGCCTTCGTACCTTGATGGGTGTTGCTCAGTAGGCCAATCACAATAAAAAGTTGCGTTTGTTCATCGATAGCTTTGTTTTGCTTATTTGTATAGTTTGTTAAGCAAAACAATGTATGCATTTTGTTTGTACTTAGTAGCTTACTTAGTAAGTCTGATACTGTTGAAGTCAACAAATATATTAATGCAAAACGCAAGTTATATATTCTACATCTTGTATCCTCAGGCTTACTTCACATCATAGTTTGATTGTTAGGCTACTAGGCCAGTAAACGTTAAATAGCTGTTTGTTTGGGTTGTAATCAACGTGATTGGTTCCAAACAGCGTTTATACAACTCAGAAATGTGCCTGGGATTACTTCAAGTTTTGTCTATGTAGTAAACGACACGACGTTAAATCTATAGGGGCTCAAAATTGCAAAAAAAATATTTTTGCTGTAACTCAAAAACTAGAGCCAATTCGAGAAAACTTGGCGCATTTTCAGAATCAGGGGCCTCGAAATACCTTAAAATGACTCTCACATGTTCTGCCTTTACATAAAAAAAAGTTTTGTTGGCCTGTGAAAATCGATAAACATCGTCAAATGATTCAAGAAACTGAAAGCAGTAGATATTTACTACAGTGAAGGGTGCACAAAGAAAATCATGTCTGAAATGTGGTAGAATTCGACATTTTGAGAGTAATACACGTGTCCAGTGTTCATAGGGTTGCTAATTAAACCACTTTGCTTACTACAAGTTTGTGTTACTGCCTCTGATTGTGTCCATCCAGATCAGTGTTTCTCAACCCTGAGTCCGCGGACTCAAATGAGTCCGCGGAAGGGCCTGAATGAGTCCGCGAGCACAGTTGCTTTTGCTAGTAGTCAGCTCATATTGTATTACAAATAAAACGTAAAATGCTCCTAATTCACCAACTTTATCTTTGTGATGTCATAATAAATTGGCTAAAATTCTAAAACTGACTGTGTTCTACCGGTGAGAACACAGTCAGTTTTAGATTAGATGCCTGGTGAACAGTCTCAGACAGAATTACTTAAAATGGCTAAAAGAAAACAAGTTTTTGCATGTAATGATGAATACTTGAAGCTTGGATTTACTTCGATTGAGGTGAATGGAGAAGTGAGGCCGCAGTGTGTGTTGTGCTTGGAGTACAGTCTTAGCTCACAGCTCTTTAAAGGACACGAAACTTCGTCGGCACCTAGAATCAAACCATGGAAATTTTGTTAACAAATCTCTTGAAGTATTTAAAGAAAAAGAGCATCAGGTGAAGCGAAGTCGCATTGATCGCCCAACTGCTTGGGGAGGGATAGTATATTCTCACAGTCATGCAGTGTGTGCTTCTTTTGCGGTTGCATGGAAAATCGCTTGTGCAAAAGCACCTCACACAGCTGGAGAAAATTTGATTAAACCAGCATCTGTTGAAATGGCCAGGATAATGTGTGGTGATGCTGTTGCTAACAAACTGGAAATGGTTCCTTTGTCAAACGACACCATGAAGCGGCGTATCGAAGAACTCTCAAGAAATGTTCTGCAATAAACAATCGCTGCCATAAGATGCTGTGAAAGATTTAGTTTGCAACTGGATGAGACAACCGATATCGGAAGTGATGCACAGCTCATGATGTTTGTGCGATATTTTGACACAAATGATTTCGTTGAGCAGTTTCTGTTTTGCCGTCCACTTGCTAAAAATACCACAGGAGAAGAAATATTCAAGAAAGTGGATTACTTCTTTGAAGAACATCAGCTTGAGTGGTCTAATTGCGTGTCTGTTTGTGGTGATGGTGCTCCAGCCATGATGGGAAGTAAGAAAGGCTTCATGAGTTTTGTGTAAAAGAAAAACAATAACATTTCGGTTGTTCATTGTCTTCTCCACAGAGAAAATTTGGGAACAAAAGAAATACAAGAAAATCTTGCCATAGTTTTCAAAGAGGTTGTATCTGTGGTAAATTATATTTAATCTCGTCTTTTGAACACTCGCTTATTTCGTGCTTTGTGTGACGAAATGGGAGCGGAACTCAGTGGGCTTCTGTTCCATTCAACTGTTCGTTGGTTGTCACGAGGAAAGGTGCTTGAGAGAGTGGCTACTCTTAAAGAGGAAACCCATGCCTTTTTAAAAGAGCAAAATCATGAACTTGCTGATCGCTTTCGTGATGATGAATGGATTGCAAAGTTGCTATTTTTGGCCGATGTTTTCAGCCATGTAAACCAACTGAATAGTTCTATGCAAGGAAAAGAGAAACTATTTTTTGATGTTTTGGAAAGTATTGATGCATTCAAACGTAAAATAAAGCTGTGGATGCATCGAATGAAAAGTTGGAGATTAGCTGCTTTCCCAGGATTGAACTTATTTGTGGAAGAGAAAGATATCAATTTGGGCGTCATTCTTCCCATCTTTCTTGAGCACTTCAACACATTTCTTTCTGAATTGGATCGTTATATTCCTTCCAACGATTATTGCAGGATCTTTAATTGGGTTCGGAATCCTTTTCAGGTGTCAGCGCTAGAACTTCATTCAGATATGGACTGCATTGCTGAACAGTTGCTTGAATTGCAAAGCCGACAGATGTGGAAAGACAAGTTTAAAAAGGCTTCTTTGACTCAATTTTGGGCAAATTTGCAGTCGATGGAACTTAGTCTTTCAGATCTTTGCAAGCAAGCTGCAACAGCTCTTTTGCCATTTCCAACCACATACCGTACCTGTGTGAATCTGGCTTTTCAACTCTGACGATGATCAAAACGAAGTATCGCAATAGACTTCAACCGGAAGATGACATCAGATGTGCACTGACAACCATAATTCCGGAATTCGATAAACTTGTCAAGCAAGTTCAAGGACAAGGCTCTCATTGAGTGTGTGTTGAGTGAAAAACAGTGCTTGCTTCCTTCGTTGATACCGTATTAAACTCTCTTGGATAGAAATAAAAAAAAAACTATTTTTCGTTAATATATAGCTTGAGTCCGCGGATATATAGGCGAGCTTGAGAATAGTCCGTGGGTCAAAAAGGTTGAGAACCACTGATCCAGATGCTAGAGTGCATTAAAAGATAGCAGGCGAGCAGTTTCAGGGATAAGCGAAAATTCAATATTTTGAAAAAATTCAAACCAGGTGAACCAGGGTCAAACGTTAATATTTTTTTGTGAAATTTGGTGTAGGAGATACAATTATCAAAAGGAACAATATTCCAAACTGACAAAAAATAAAAATGAAAATTTTTTTTCGAGATTTGCGCCAGCCTAATGTAGATGCGACACATAAAAAGAAGCTTTGTTGTTATTCCGGTTCAACGAAGAGAATATCTACTAGGTTTGCAGGATCAACTTGGAAATACAAAACTATTGCTTGATTTTTCCCAAGTTGACTAATGATGTTACAGATAAGATGCAACAAAATTCTTCATCAATTACAGCGATGCCTCGTTTTACAAAAAAAAAATGTTTGCATGGCCATGATGTTTGGCCTACGTCTCAAAACTATAAAGTTATGAAGATGACCAATTTAAGACTTGTATTGAAACTCTTGTGGCCAGAATAAATCGAAACACATTTCGAGAAAAAGGCGTCATGACTAGTGATGGGTGTTTCTGACACAATTTGAAATTGTATGGTATTTTCTTCCAACGTGGTTGTCGATTGAACAAAACACATTGTAATTATTTCTAGTAAATTTCAATAACACTTTCGAATAATCACATTCCTCAGCATGTCTGCTTTTAACTAAGTTAACTTTCTTCCAGGGGGGCATTGGTTGGATGCTGCGGTGGGAACACGTATAACAGGATAGTTCGTTCTTGCTGCTCAGGGAAGACTTATATTCCGGCTGTGTCTAATTGTATCAATGGAATGATCCGAAGAAGAGAATAATAAATTTATAACCGGCTTTCTAAACATTTGAGTAGCTGCCTGGCTGCCTTTATTTCAATGAAACTTTTCAAAGGAAATTGACTTTCAAAATCAAAAGATGGTGACACTAAGCTTGTATAGCCATTTGAAGCATAATGAAGTGAAAGTTGTTCCTACCCTTGTACTTTGTGTTCACGTTTCATAGATTGTTTCTTATGTTTTTTTAACGTTAATGCCGCTCACTTCAATGCATCTTTGATTGAAGGTTTTCAATGAAGTGGATTATGAGAACCACAATTTGGCCACAATTCACCAGCAACCTGTCGTAGTAACTTCAGCTTGTTATTGTTAGCCGTATTATAAACTTTGTGAACGAAGTAAACATTTTAATGATATGTTTTTGAGTTGCTGATGTTTATTTTAGATGATTCGTAATAGAAGCGACTCTTCATACTGTCTAGAACTAAGAACTGAATTTGCAATTTAATTTTTTCTGACAAGCATTGCGGATATGATGAATGTGAATATCTTAATACAGGGGTGTGCAACCTTTATTACAGGAGGGCCAGATATAAATAACTGGGCGAAACCACGGGCCGCACGTTTATTTAACATAATCAAGTCAAGACGCATAAGTCAAGACGCATAATTTTCTAAAGAAAACTGCTGTTCAAATTTATTGTCACATCGACTTTATTTTCAGTTCAGTGAGAAATTTGCAGCTGTTTTTTTTCCCGACTGCATTTTCCCAATTTACTTTAATGGAAGTGCTCGCAATTCGAAGTCCATTTTCCAAATGTTCGTCTGTCAGAAGCGATCGATAGGGAAATTTTATAACGACCATTTTAGAAAAAAATTGTTCGCACAAATAGGCCTACGTTGAGCCAAAAAGAGCCATTTTTGAAACCATAACTTTTTTCAAATGTGGAAAGTCGCCTTGGTTAAGATGTTTTCGGTAAAAATCGCCAAGATTCATTTCTGAATACTTTACTTTCAAATCCGTTTTCTCTTGAAGATCAATCAGTTCAAGTTGGATATCAGCTGGTGCTTTGTCAATGTCTGTGTTGAATGGCGAAGCGAATATACCAAACAAATGTTCATGAGATTTGAAGTCCTTGAAACGAGCCAAAAATTCATACAACAATTTTTCAAGTTGGTCTGCAGATTCAGTTATCTTCTCAGGATGCATTCCATAGTCTCTCAAAGTTAGAAAGTGGAAAAATTTTCTGTCTGTAGCAGGCCCGCAACCAGCAAATATTTTCGGGGGGGGCATTTAATTTTTATCAAAGAACAAACATTAAAATGATGCATTGTGACATTTTTATGTTAATGTCCACGCCCATTGATAGAGTGTGTGGCACTACCATGCTACGGTTCAGTGGTCATAGCTTATGTCAATCACGTTTTTGTTTAGTACAGCATTAAAGGAAACTAGCCTTTGTAACCTTTTCTCATTTAGCTATGACTACCCAAGGAAGAAAATTACGATATCACAGTAATGTGTTCAGTCGGTTACAAATAAAATACAACATCTGTAGGCTACGAACTGCATTGGCACGACTGGAGTCATAAATTAATCAATAACATATATTTACATCAACATAAACGAACAGATACATATGAATAAACTCAACACGGTAATTACAAATTACAATCCTGAAACATTTTGTTGGCTCAACAAGTTTTTATGTTTGTAGGCCCACAGAAGTTGACTTTGCAAATGCAAAAATGACATTTTAATTTAGAGCATAATGTCTAACTTTCTACTTGATTTGGCAAGTTCGTTTAACACCAATTCCGCGCTTGGAATTCGAGTAGGCTACGATGGATTTGCATGAGAGCTAGTCCAGAAAGCCTGTCCTGCCCCATAGTGCTTCTAAGGTAACTTTTCAAGCGTCGTAGACAGCTAAATGTTCTTTCTGCAGAAGCAATTGTGACCGGAAGTGTAGCCAAAATTATCAAGAGTTTGTAAATGTTTGGATAAAACTCTTTTTGGGATTCTATTGCTGACACCGCATCAATCGCACTTGCTGGCCTTTCACTTTCAAGAATTCATTTAAAATCAGATTTACAAATGCCTAAGCCCAACTGAGCAGCTTATTCACCAAGCTATCGCAGCTGCTTTTGATCTCGAATTATTTAGTTGTTTTTAAACGCTTTTTATGGTGATGATGGATGCTGACATTATGTATACGCTAACGAAGCAGATAATGAGGATGCCAGCCTAATTTATCGAACAAAATTGTTAGCATAGCTTCCAACCAGCGTAGCCTACTTTCGGTTTCGATACGGTAGTCTACACTCCACAGTACGTGCACGGACATTTTGCCGAAAGACATTTTGCAGAAAGACATTTTGCCGAAAGGACATTTTGCCGAAACTCATTTTGCCGACAGGACTAATTACCGAATTCTATAATTTCGCCAATTTGTCTAATCGGCATTTAGTCCTTTCGGCAATTAGTCTTTCGGCAAAATGAGTTTCGAAAAAATGTCTATTCGGCAAAATGTCTTTCGGCAAAATGTCCTTTCGGCAAAATGTCCTTTCGACAAAATGTCCGGGTACCCTACAGTATGGCTGTACGTGTACGACGCATAGTAGGGCCTACATTTCATACTGCATAAAACGCTTAAAAAATTTTCAAAAAATTTCGGGGGGGGCAAATGCCCCTAATGCCCCCCCCTGGTTGCGGGCTTGGTCTGTAGGCTATGTGAGCTTTGCAAAGTCGTAATTTGTTCATAAAGCCTTTTATGTGACAATACATTTTTACGTTCCAAATGATTAAATACAATGGATTTGCGGTCGCCGGTGGGAGATTTCTAAAATGGTTAACAGAAGGTGCTAAATCTACAGTAGGCTACAATAATCCACTCCACAATCCACAATAAATTGTTCACACGTAGGCCTACCAGACTAAACTAAATTATAAACACGTTTCGCGGGCCGCGCATCATTCAAAATTGGCATATCTTCGCGGGCCGCATTTGGCCCGCAGGCCGCACGTTGCACACCTCTGTCTTAATATATCATTCTTTTTGTCTGCTCATATCACATAACTGGCAGCACTACATGTACAGCGGTATCGTTGAATGGCATTCTGTGGCAGACATGCAAGTTTGTGTCATTTATGAGTGAATCTGACTGGCAGCTTAAAGCAATGACTTTGTGTTATTTTTATGTGATACGCAGATTAAGTTGAACAATCTGTAGCACCCTGACAAGTTATTTCTGCTGTTGCAAAATAATTGATTCCAATTTCTAATAAAACTTTTTCGTTTTGAAAAAGAAGAAAGTACCGGATCAAACTATTTCATTCGAAACCGCTTGTGCACCAAAATAATATTGTTTTTTGTGCTTTTTTCGTTTTATAAATATTACACAGATGTAAAAGCGGCTTTCTTCTTCTTTTCGACTTGCTTGCAGCATTCATTACATTTTTATTTTAAATGTTTCTTTTTAAAAACATAAAATACGGTATATTTTATTAGCGTAGCCTAGCTTATTGTAAACAAGTGAATTGTCTTCCTCTGACATACTTACCCATTGGATGTTATTGTTCACTGGCGCTATTCAGTTAAAATGCAACCTGTAAATAAATGAAACCAACCATTAGTTGTTGGCTTCACCCCGATAGCTCAGTTGGTTAGTGCGTAACTTTGTGAACGAAGAAGCTTCAAGATCAAGCGGCACTGGTTCGACCCTCGGGTTGTACGCTTGAGCAACGCACGTAAAGGACTGCTCTCCATTCAGCGGCATCTAATGGATGGAATAATTCCCCAGCAACAAGACTTCAACAACAATCGGAAACTTCATTCTGTCAATCTCGGTGACCGGGCCTGCGTCAGTGATTCAAAGCCTCTACAAGTATGTGAAGCTACCAGGATAAAGTCCTCGAAAAAGCTTTTCCAGTCCGAGGATAAAGATTCAATCAATCAACATGTCGCTGTATTTCTGATTATTAAAAATGAAGCTAATAAAAAGTTGCTGCGTAAGTAACAAGGCTTCTTACACTATTCAGAATTGTTTTGAATGCTTTGAATCTGTTTTGGGGTTGAAGCATAAAGCAATGTTCCAAGCTATGAAATATTTTACGTCTAAAACCTCAATTTGAAACGAAATACAGTAGCTCTAAAATCTAAACTTTCTTGATAAATCGAACATGCAAAAACAGGCAAACCAAGTTGGAATTCAATCCCGAATCCAAACCCAATCACCTGATTGGATTCCAAACTTTGATGCTTTTTCAAACCCGCGCTTTCCAAGCGGAAGGAATGACATGCGGTCACGTGGTTGGCGAGACTTTACTTTCGTCGCTCAATATCCAACGATAAGTTGGTTGGTTGACCGAGCATGGTGGAAATAACAAACAAGATACAATTGGCATGTGAACTCACCTGCTCCAACATCCAACCTATCATTAGACATTGCAGCCTGATGTTATGATTATAGCCTATCATGCTCGAACTATCTGCGGCTTTCTAAGTTCTTGCCGAGTTTGTTTATTATATAGTTTGCACACCACAGCTGAACTTTGTTAAATTCACTAATTTTATGCATTTAACTCAAAATTAGCGGTTAGGATTGTACATAATTATATATGCACAAAACTAAATAAATATTGATCTCGGATGTCCAAAAGCGAGCTTAGTTTTTGCAAAATAAAATTTAACTTTTTAACTCTGCTACGTTGTGAGCAAGCACAGGGGATTGCTGACATGACAACATGGGACGCGGTAGACACAGGACGACGCGATACTCTTTAGCGCCAGGTCTCCTTGTACGAGAGGACGTAATTCAATGCGATTGCCACTGAACACGCCACTCACGATAATAACAAACTGTTTACAATTGAACATCGGTTATTCCCCACCAATATAATCGATTGATTCGCCAAACAATTGCTTTTATGAAAGAAAGAAATTTACTGACACATAATTCGTATCAAATGAACCATAAATGCAGATTGCCACAGAGGCACCGATAGCACGACTGCGTCGAGATATAAGTGAGTTGGAAGTACGACAGCGCCACCAACCGGATATTGTAAGCATTTCCAAGTCCTCATGGGCAAGTAGTGCTTTTTGTACGCTTGAGTAGAATAGAATTATCGTGGAAAATAGTGAAAACAAAGCATTATTGTGAGGTGCACTAATCTAACCACTGGATAGTGGTAAAAAGAATGAAGACCCAAAGCCAAAAAATAACGTTTGCTGTTGTCAGTGCTACCTGACTTCAATATTTTGCTAAATAACAGGGTTGGTGGGGAACCCTTTGGTACGAATGATGATTTTGAATCTCATATTCACTCAGCGATGACAAAAGTGCAATATGCACGTAAAAAACGTTACATTGAGATGCAAGCAATGCGTTATAATAAAGGTCTACGGTAAAACCAACGACGATAAACTTAAAATCTTTTATGCTTGAACATCCAAGGCTGGTTTCGATTGAATGCTTCTACTTATAGCGGGCCAGCTGGCGGAAGACCGAATGTTTGATGTGGTTGTGGAGGTATCGTGCTCTGTTGATCCGACGTAGTCTCCGCAAGTTCTTCAACAGCTCTCCCTCCGGATTTCGTTTTTCCACACTTGCCAATGGTTGTTCCTGGAATGCCAAACTTCTGAGGTTAGGAACTTGGACGTTCCTAGCGATCATGTTCGTGGCTTTCTGCTCAACAACAGATGGAAGCTCAGACTCTAAAGTGTTTATAGCACCCCCTCCAAATTGGTCTCCAATCAATCTGAAACGTAGACCATCATTAAATATTAGAAAGTTTGTATTTGTAAACAAAGTCCGGCGTCACAACTTTGGCAAGATTTCCAGTTTACTCCAATTGAAATTTTCATCCTGCGGTAAAATTTGAAATTTTAAGCCAAAGATGAAGTCAGAACTTTAACAGCGGTTGAAGATCACAAACATATATGTACCCAAGAGTGAAAATGCTTGTTGCTTTTTCGACCTTATGCTTAAATACAAAACAAACATTATGGAAATTAACGAAGATACAGTTATTTCGAAAACAAACTTGAAGTAACCCACTACAATTCAGAATGTTTACAGTTACAGCAAATTTGAAAAAAATACGAATCTAAAAATGCAAAAATGACTTTTTACAGCGCACAAATTCTTATTTGAAAACTTACTGCTACGAATTTATAAACACTTTCATATCTAGTGAAATCCTATTCGTGGTGTTTCACAGCTGTATACTCGAGCGGTAAAGTACGACGCTCTAGAGGACGTCGGTTCGACGCTTATCCCAAGCACGAAACTGCGTCTTTGGAAAGACACTCAGTGAAATGCTTGATGGTGGTCAATAAGTTTGACATTCCTACTTCCCTTTAAACCAGAAATCGTAAGCCTGGATACGACTAAAAATACATCCCAGGATCCTCAAACTTCAAATGCAAGCACGCTGTGGACGATTGTGACGTGGACAAATAAGCCACAAAGACACCAGATTCATGACGGAAAAGACTCAGTAGCATTGCAGAGGGTTTATTTGATTTGTTCATTGTAATTTCTTCTCACCTTAACAAATCTTCCAAATCCTCTTCTTCAACTTCTCTTTCTAGTTGCGAATATCCACTAGGTGGTACTAGGTTCAGTTTGGCCGTGATGTTTAATCTTGACAACTGTGACGTCAAAGACACATATTGACAAGTTGAAAAGTTTATACTTGCATGGAGGAGGAAAGTATAATTCGGTTTGTTGCTGTAAATGGAGTTTCTTGTCCGCTTATATGATAATCCGATACATCCTCCACAGGAATGTGGGGTGTTACCAATGTGCGTACCAGAGTTGGATCATTTACGATTGTAAATATATTTGGTCTCCTCCTGAAGCAGACTGCGCATAGGTTTCAAGCAGAGAGTCACGGTTTTAAACTAGCGTCGCCAAAATTGTAATTGAATGTTAAGAATTACACATTTTCATGTAATTGTAATTGAGACTTTTTGTTGCTGTTTTTGTAACTGTAATTTCGGAAAATGTTGGCCCAAATTACAATTCCATTTGGTAAGTTACATTATAACTTTTGTTAAGTTGCTAGTTGAGGTTCAAAAGGGGATTTTACGTTGCAACTTGGTCTTATGAAACGCAATTCTACTTGTTCTTGTCAAAATCAAACTGCAAAAACTCATTGATGAGCACAAATATTGAAACATTTAAATGTTGCAATTGATTCGTGTAATTAATTACATTTGAAAATAAGCTAATTGTAACATAATTCCAGCTCTAATTAAAAAATTTCAGAACATTGTAGACCTAATTGTAGCGTAATTAAAATTTTGAATTGAAAATTAACTTATGTAATGATCTGGTTTAAACCACAGAAAACTACAGTAGAAATAACTTGCGGCAAATACTCCAGGATGAATGGCCTTCCTACAAATAGTAAACATACTGAACTGATTATACGTTTCAGCTTAAACATCGTCTTCTATTGAAAGTTAAATATAGATAGATGTAATCTTGTAAATTTAATTTTATCTTTTTTCCTATGCGTAAAGTTACCGACCGAACTAAAAATGTAATCTGGTCTTACCAGTTTGTCGACAAGTCTCATTTCTGCATCCGCGTTATCTTCTGTGGCCAGCAATAAACTATTCACGTCGTCATCGAGTGCATCTGGCAGCACTGCTGCTGATGTCATGGTAACAAAGACCCATATCGTGAACCAGAGTAAAGAGGATTTGATCAGAATCATGTTTAGCAACAATTTATTTATTTAGCAAAACAAATCTCTGGAAAAAAATAGAATAATTGAACTTATATGAAGAAAGTGGTGGTTTCCCTGGGTCGCTTTGTTTAATTAGTGGGGAGAGCTTGGCGTGTCAGACTGGTCAAAACAAAAATATGACATTGGGTTAGCACAGATTTTCCCTAACCCTTATAAGTTAACCCAAAAAGCTTTGGTCACATAATATAAGCAAAGCAAAGCAAAATGCTTTTGCAGGGGGTTAACGTCATTACATGTAAATGAATTATATTTTTAATAAGCACAAGAAGCAAACTGAAAGAAATTTGGTAACTTTTTTAGTTTAATTATGTAAAAGATCAAACTTCTACATCGGTGGCTTGTAAATTGTAAAAACAAAACGCAGATTATTCTCCGACCAAAAACAAATAAAAGTCTTTTGAGTATGTTTTTAATTTAAGCAATTGACAAAAAATATTAAAACACACAATTCTTTACTGACAATGAATATTTTAAAATCTTATCCGCATTGTCAATCTGCCAACAATACAAATTCATAAATTAAAAAAGGAATTAGCGTTTGAATGCAATTCTGCGAAATATGCGACAATTCCTTAAAATGCACAAGAGCGCTCAAGCTCGTGTCCACGCTCCTTGATTCTGATGTTGCGCCTGTCATCGGCTCTTATAAAGCAACATCACTCCCGGATGTGACGTCGCCATTTGTCAAAAATAGAAACGTTTGCCTGACAAACCCCCATGACGTCATGAGTCCTCGTTATGTTCCAACCTTCTCCTGGCCTGGAATCGATGAGACGATCGGTTGTAAATCATGCACATGGTGGACAGCGAATGTTTGCAGAGTTGGGATATGTCGGATTGTGGTAGATGGGTTCGCTCTGACAGCACGAAGTAATTGTTTGGTCAATCAGGTCAAGCGTCTGTCATTGTTTACATCAACGCTGGTTCTTGTTGACAGGGGTACACAGTCAATCACGTGACATCCTCGGTGATAAAAATGACAATGTTATTGCCAAACACGACACTGTTTATATCCACACTGTCAACAAATATAAACACATTATTGCGCTTTCGCTCTGTGGATCGCTCGCTCAAAGTCGCGTCTCCCTCCACATTGATCGTCATGTGACGTCAGTGCATCGATCAATTGATAATCGAAATTATTTTATGAAACCAAGCTTAGACAACACTGGTTAACAAAATTTATAGTCAAAAGGCGTTCCTTCCATCTTGGGGTCTATTCGAGGCGCTGAATTGGCAAATGACTTTAAGTTTAACCAAGTTTCCTCCAGTTTGGCGCAGTTTTTAATTGTTTGGTAGTAGGATTACCGAAAATATTGAAATTTAGCATTTTAATTTTATCTAACAGTGATCGACATTAAATTAATTGGTTTTAATAAGATTTTTCTAACTCAGCACAAACCCGAACAAAGCAGAACAAATTCATAAATTGTCAGCACATCACTACGGTCTTGTCAAGAGAAAACCACCAACTAGTTTATTGCATCTGAAAAGAAACTTTTAACTTTGTTTTGTCGTTTACTTGGGAAGGTTTTTGTTCTGAGGCAGCCGTGCTGGAAGTTTCTGTGATTAAAGCGTCTAACTTTGCACTAGAGATAAACCAATAGGCTAATAGCCTGCCATGGAGGTTATGCACTGTGCAGGTATGCTTGCAGAAAGTAGGTAGCATTAAAATCACCAAAGCACCAAAGTCTTAAAATTTAAACCCGATTTGTAAAGACTGGTAACATTTTCAAAATTAGCTTGTTCACCTATCCTGAAATCATTGAACTATTTTTGGCATCTACTTAGTTTTCTTAATAATATCTTATGTATCGGTAAATTAAAAAAATAATTATAATTAAATTGGCTTTCAGCATTATACCAACAGGTTGAATTACAGGTATGAGGTCGTGGTGGAGTTTGTCTTGGGCCGGATACTGCATTTGTTGTGTTGGTTGCTTACACCAGTTGCAGATATCACTGCATTCACTTGTTTACGGCTTCGACTCAATGCTAATTAAAAAAGTGGAAGTTTCAAAGAGTAAAACAAGAAATTCAAAAGTCGCAATGTCTCAAAACGAAGATGTGAACAATCCTGATGGTGTCATCGATCATTTTATCAAAGGATGGGTTGCAAGATCTAAAAAGTTTTTCTGAAATACGCTTTTCAATGGATTGATCAACCCACTATAAATAAGATAGTGCGAGAACGTCTGCAATTGATGAGTCGTCTGAAGCGTTGTCTACTTCATGCATTGTTTCATCAGTGTGTGCTGTGGGTAATGACGGGAAAGCAGCGAGAAACAAGACATCTGTCCCTACGAGAAGTGTGAAGAATGCCGAATTCATTATTCTAATAATTCAAAATTTCTGACAACCATCATGCCTTGTGGTTTTCGTTTTGTCATCAAGAGACGCACAAAGTGTTATTCTGCTGTAACTTAATCAATGTCTTTCGTTCTGGGACTAACTAAAATAAACCATTGATAATAGCTTTATATGAGAGGATTTCTACTCACCGCGCCGCTAAAGATGGCATGCACTAAACGTCAACAAATCAACGAACTGAGTGATGCCGGGCTAATTTATCCAATCCCAACCAGGGCATTGGAGCATCCATACCTCTCGTCCATAAACAAATTGGGACATCTGCAAATGATGAGTCGTTCTAGTTAGACTAGTTCAAGATCGATGTTGAGGGAATGCCCCGTTAGTTGCAGATTTTATGCACGATAAAAAGATGAAATTACTGTCACAACGGAAAAGAAAGCGCGACCTCTTCATCAAAGTTTAACAAGAGAAACTATTTGAAGGAATTTTATGGGATCACAATTCTTTGCAAGGCTTAGCTTATATTTGTAAGATCAACTTTACACATATTTACGCCTATATGGATATAAAGATTTGTTTTTAGAAGACAAGAGACGCCAGAAGACAAGAGACGCCAGAAGACAAGGGACGCCAGAAGACGGGGTATCTTACTTTACTTTTTAAATGTTTCTTGGATTTGTAGAACGGTTTCAGTCATTTGGCAGGTGTCTGTATCGTCAAAGGGCTATTTTTGTTTTATTTTGTACGTCATCAGCTATCAAAGTCAACAATGACGCTTTTAAACAAAAGCAAGTCTACAAACAATTCATTCGTGTCTCGACACTTAACCATCTGCATTGTGACCTCATAAATTTTAGCTGTACTCAATCTCCCACTGTGACTACGAACCACAAAACCAACAGTGGAATCTTGTGTCGTGTGAATGGCTTGCTTGTTCTGCACAAGTTGAACATTATAGAAATTTGGAAATTAACATAGCCTAATATTTCTAAATTATTGTAATTAAGAGATTACAAAGCGCTGACAACTTCATACAGACGAAAATGTAAGCCTTCTACTGTTTAGAATGCACACCAACATGAATGTTCCACAAACAATTAAAACAAGAAAACAGAATTACTTTGGTCATATGATTCAAAATACACTCAAACTCAACCAAGCTACTGAAATTAGAAGGGAAAATACCTGGAAAACATATTTCCATTCATTGCCTCCAACCTTCGACGAAAGGAAGGAATCTGATGATGGTGATGAAAGCACTGATATTATTATAAGACGCAGTCGGCAGAATAGCCGAGTTGTGAGAGCCCTGGCTCCAGGGCCGTAGTAACGAAGAACGTGGCCCCCTCCGAACATAAGTCCGCGGCCCCTTTCAACGCAGAAACTGGAATGTGGTATTTATTTTGTACAACATGCAGGGTTCATATTATGTATAGTAGTATACACAGTAGAGGGCACAGTTCCGCTAACCGCTAATTAGCGAAGCTAACGCTTTGGTTAGCGGATTGGCATTTTCGCTAATATTTAGAAATTTTACCGGACTAGTTAGCGAAAGTAAGTTTATTGGAAATCCGCTGATTTCTTTGTTGAAAGCTAACTTTTACATAAGCTGCGCCCACCTACATGGGTCTACACTACAGTGACAGTGTGGACACTGGACATTTATTCCATAATTACGCAAAGCGCTCTTTTCGAGCCTTGTTCTGCGCGAAATGTAATGGGTCATAGCCTAGTCCAGGGATTTGGCAGTCTTGTTTTCGATGGTAATTGCAAGAGCAGAAAACCAGTCATCTGTCACGGTTAAGCGCAGGATATTCTTGACCAGTTTCATTCTGCTGATGGTCCTTTCAGCACTGGCGACAGTAACTAGTGTGGTCGGCCAGAAGAATTCTGGTGCAAATGCAAAGATTCGGATATATATCCTGAAGGCTGTTCTTGTAGGTACGTTAAAAAAATGCTTGCCGTGACAAGTGCTCCCATTTTCTCGATGACATAAATAAAACAATTCAATTCCATTATTAGTTCGTTGGCATCAATGTCTCTCATTTTTATTTTATTTTTTTGCAGTGATTGTCCACTTCCATTGTCCGCCCCATTAGCTCAGTGGTTACGTGCCCGCTCAAGACCACGCGGCGCAAGTTCGACTCTCGGGGTGTGCGCTTGAGCAACGCATTTCAGGACTGCTCTCCATTCAGTGGCACCTATAGTGAATGGAATAATTTCCTGGCATCATCACGTCAATAATCGGAAAACGTCACTCTGCCAATCTCGGTAACCGGCCCTGCGTCAAGAGCCTCTACAAGTATGTGAAACTACCAGGAATAACCATTCAAGGCTTTGTCAGTCCGAGGATAAAGATTCAAAACCAACCAACCCAACCATTTTCTCTGAGACACTTCTTCAGGCTGCTAGCATTGTACAGAAATTCAAACAACTTGTACCACTCCATGAGTTGGTCAGAGCGCAAAGAAACAGAATACACGGCCTAATCAGTGAGAACAAGAAAAAATTGCGATTTGAATTTTCTTCAGCAGAAAGACGACTCGAATCATCAGCACATTCGTAACCAAACATTCTCTTCCTACATCGTAGCCTACCGTGTTTTTTGAAAACACCTGCTCAATACCATTAAGCTCTGCTATTTCGCGTGCGCGTTTGTGTTGTGACCACATGGTTAGCTTATATCCTGTATTTCGATAGTCTTCCAAAAACTTCGGCGGAGGGGCCCTTATTCCTTGCGGGGCCCCCTTCGATCGGAGAGTTCGGAGGGTTCGGAGCATAGCCGTAGGAGAATAAAACATTTTGGGGGGGCGAACAAAATTTGCCCAAATTTTCCAAATTTTGCCCAAATTGTGTCTTTGCGTATATATTTTCAAAAACATAAAATTACTCACAACCTCTGAGATAGTGCAGTCTAAGAACTGCACAGTCATCAACTTGGCGGTGTACAAAAACACAGGCAGCAAAACGTTCAACTTAGCAAAACAAGGCTGAATTAACTTTAAACTAAATAAACCATCAAATTTAAATAACTTTCTTGTGGCACAAAAATATGTATATATATTAGGCCTACCTGGATTCAACAACAATTTAAACTGAGAATTCAACAATAACTGGACAACAGTGACTAAATATCCAAGTCGTCAGATCATTTCAAAATCTCTAGCTCAATTGCAATAAAAAGCCAGACCAAAAGTAGCTGAATCTTTTCATTATAAAGATAGTTCAAAAAATCAAGAGTCAAGATTCGTAAATTTGCATTGAAAAAATCTCAAATGACAACCTATTTACTTATCAAACTAGTAACATTACCCATGCTACTTACAACCTGAAAAGAATTCTATTAAGTAAGTTGGAATTCTAGTAAGTTGCTATTAGTATGAATATTGATCTCATATTACAGTGAAGTTATAGCCAATGTTTTTTCATTAACATCATTACTGTACCAAGATATTCTAAGTTCATGATGAAGCAACTACTGAAATCGCAGGCACTGAACCAAAATAACTCATATATACAGTATATAGGTAATAACTTCAAACTCAATCCTTGCCAGAAAATACAGACAACATCATCAATACTGTCTATATATATTGCCTGATATTTTAACTGCATGAATTGGATGCCAAAGCAACATAACACTTGCCTATATATTTTGATCATTGATTACTATAATATGTAGGCTACTGTGTCATATATGGTAAATAGCTGAGCATATCAACCCTAGGACTGGCAAAGACAAACAACAGTTAATACAAAAAATAATCTTTATGTATATAAAAAACATTTCAACTGTAGCCCACAAGCATGGGCGCCGATCCCTATAGGACAGCGGGACATGTCCCCACCATCTTTTTACATGCCCCGCCATCTTTTTACATTATTTTAATAACGTAATAGGGAAACTATTAACCGAATGTCACAATTGTATTAGTCAGACGTTTAAAACTTGGAAACCTTAGTTTAGTTAAACAAGAGGTTTTTGGGAAATTAAAACATCTGTACCTGAATCTTCATTCTGAAGAGTCTTCGCCTCAGGCTGCATCACAACTGAAACAAATTTGTCCAACAAGATGGCTCACATGTGCAGCTGCTGTAAAAGCAGTGCTTGGTAATTAAGTTATAAGTCATAAACAGACATAAAGACATTAAAAGAGTTACCTCTCTACCCAAATTGTAAGTTATAAGTCAGTATTGGAAGTAGCTGTGAGTCAATTTGATTCAAATGTAGCAACGACTGCTAATTGGCTTTTGAAATCTTTTTCTTGTGGGTCGAGTGTGCTTGGATTATTAGAGACATTATCTGTCATTCAGCGACTGGAACGTTTTAACAAAGCCTTGCAAGGTTGCACGGTGACTGTGGCTAGCATGCTTGAAGGTGCTGAACGTTGTAGTGCTCCACTACAAACTCCACCATCTATGCAGTGAAGAAGAATTTCATCGTGTCTTTGTAAATGCTGAGAGAATAATAGTAATGGAGGATTGCAACTTTGAGTCATTGTAACTTTCACGTCCCACAAAGATCCCAAATCGTCTTCAGCATGGACATGGACATCGCCAGCCTCCTCAACTTCAAACACCGTAGACGAAATATCGGTCAGAGTATTTTGCAGTCATTGACAGCACACAGCAAAATCTTACTGACTATTTCAAGTCGACCGATCTTGAGCACTACAAAGTTCTGCAAGAATCACTCTTTAGTGGAAAGCTACAATCACATGAGGTAAACGATTATCCTGAGTTCTCTGACACAGAGTCCCTTGCACAAGAGCTATGCTTCTTTCTAAAGCAGTAGGCCTACAATGGAAAGTTGGTGGAAGATTTTCAAATGATATTCAAAAAGATGCCATCCGCTGTTTGGCAAATGTTTCGCAAGTGGAACTTTTTGTGCGACTTTTTCTCATATCACCAGCCAGCTCGTGTTCAGCTGAAAGTTCATTTTCAACTTTGCGACGTGTCAAAACTGGGTTACCATCGACCATGACACAGAAACGGCTAAATCATGCAATGGTCTGCCATGTGCATAACAAAGTTTTATATTTAATCAACCTCCATGACCACCCAAAGACTTCGTTTTTAATTCGCCGGAGACTCGTTGCCAAGTGTTTGGACGTCTGCTGTCCAATGCTGACACTGACAATTAAAATATTTATACATCGCATTAGACTTGTACCTACTGTATTTGTTTGTTTGTCAGAACGGACCCCCGATCTTTCTAGCTCGCTTCGCTCAACGCCCGTCTCTACTTTTTCTAGTAAATGTCCCCACCAATTTTAGAGAGCGATCGGCGCCCATGCCCACAAGTTCAGTTCACAAAAACATGAAATCAAACACTGGAAAATTCACAGATACTAAAACGAAGCTTACCATTCTCTACAAATTGTAACATACCAAATACAATAGTTTCCAAAATTGAAGATGGCACAGTTTACATTCATGGGAAAATCTTAATGTATGTCATACAAAATATTACACTATAACAAATATGCAAAGTTTTTAAACTGGTAAGATGTTGAAAACTCATAGTAGCCTAAGATTGATTTGCCCAATAACTAGACATTTTTGCCCAAATATTTTTACAAATAAATACATCAGTAGAATATAGATAATGAAGCAAAAAACCTCATAAGATTACCAGTACCCAGCAGGGTTTCAAAATTCCACCAATGAAGAAATGTAGTGTATATATATCCCAATGATTATATTAGTAATAGCTTACCTCTGCTTGCTAATTGCATAATTTTACATTTTGCAAATATATACTGAATCGAAGCTTAACATTCTGCCCAAATTGCAATACACCAAATACAAAAGTTCCAAAACTGATGACACTACATTTAACATTTAAAGAAAAAATGTTAATGTATTTCATACAAAATGCAACACTATAAACAAATTCCTAAACTAGAAAGATTTTGAAAACTCATGGTAAGATTGATTTTTCCAATAACTGGACATTTTTGCCCAAATATTTTTACAAATAAATACAATAGTAGAATATAGAGAAAGAAGCAAAAAACCTCATAAGATTACCAGTAGGCTACCCAGCAAGGTTTCAAAATTCCACCAATGAAGAAATGTAGTGTATATCCTAATGAACATCAGTAATAAGCTTACCGGTACCTCTGCTTGCTAATTGCACTTTCTTACATTTTGCAGATATATACTGAATCGAAGCTTAACATTCTGCCCAAATTGCAATATACCAAATACAAAAGTTCCAAATTTGATGACACTACATTTAACATTTAAAGAAAAATGTTAATGTATTTCATACAAAATGCAAAACTATAAACAAATTTCTAAACTAGAAAATTTTGAAAACTCATGGTAAGATTGATTTTCCCAATAACTGGACATTTTTGCCCAAATACAATTTTAGAAATAACTACATTAGTAAGACATAAAGTAAAAAGCAAAAGCCATTTAAGGTTATTAGTAGGCTACCGAGCAAGCTTACAAATCTCACCGTGAAGAAATACAGCTTATGTACATGCTGGTGAATATCAGTACTAATAAGCTTAACTTTGCTTGCCAATTATGTTTTTTTACACTTTACTTTTTGCAGGTGTTGAATTGAAACTTATCATTCTGCCCAAATTGCAATACGTAGCCTACCACATGCAACAATTTTCAAAATAGATGAAAATGCACTTTACATAATTGATTGGAAAATATTAATGTATATATCTCATAAATTATAACAATTACGTAAACTTTCTAAACTGGTAAAATGTCGAAACATCACGATAAGATTGATTTGCCCAAATAAGTGCAAATTTTTGCCCAAATTCGCGGCGTTTTTTTTCAGCAGGAGAGCGACCGCCCCCCCTGCCCCCCCATCTCCTACGGCTATGGTTCGGAGGGCGGTTGCTACGCCTCTGCCTGGCTCGACGCTCGAAACAACACCGATTCGATATCGGTCAAAGTTATGCAGAGGCCTATGCTTGACAAGTTTCAAAACTTTTCTTCAACGTTGTTTTCAAGGTCTATAAAAGGCCACATTCAGTGGTTGCAAAAAATGTGTCGAGTTTGCCGGCAGACATAAGTAGTAAGGAAATGCTCATTTCAGCCCTTTTTTGTGTTAACCCTCAGTGTTAACCTGCCACAACCACATTTGATTTTATATAGTTATGAATATGAATGGTCTTGTAAATGTATTAACCCAAAGTGGTGACGCACATTTGATTTTATGTGAGAAAGGTGAATCGCAAAGTGCAAAGTCCGAAAGTGCTAAGTCCGAATTATGCGCAACAAGCACATTTGATTTTATGTCATAAAGAAGTAGTAAGTCAGAAAAAGGAATTATGAAATAATGAATTGAAAAATGAATCTTTCCTAGCAAAAACATAAGATACAATCAACAGACATACGTCATCCAAGCATCAAAAAGTGGTAACGCTAAGTGGTGACGCTATATCAAATGTAGTGACGATAAATGGTGACGGTTAACTCCGCACTAATTTTCTAAATTATAAAACAAAAATGTCTTATCACGAGCCTGAAAGAATGCATAGGCTACATAAGATTCACTTACATACCCTACACCGAATTACATTGCTAAACCTGATTGTAACCATTTTTTTTTTGCAAACCTTCATTACATCATTTTTTTTAAACGCTTTACCAGGGAAACAACCTACAATATGTTTGCGGTTATTTAACGTCACATGATACCTTTGTGTCATCGCTTTTGTTTCATGATGCTGCGCATTGAATGTATTAATTGCGAAATCGTTTTAATTTCGTAGGCTTTCATAATTACCTTGCTTTAATTTCTTTCATTACAATTACACTATATACATTACATAAAGAGCTTGTAAATGATGTGATTTTAACTATTTTTTATCTTCGCTTCGAAGTACTGCCATAATTATTATTACAATTCAATACCTAAACAGTACACCTAAAGCATATACTTGAAGATCATAAAGGTTTATTAACGTTATTTGTGTAATGTTTCTTGCTCAACCAACATAAAAATATCAATCTCACAAAATAACTAATGTAGTGTTGTTGATTTAAATTGTAGATCTGTTGGTTCTAGGCATATAGAACATCACGATTTGAAATACCAACGCAAAATATATCAAAATCATGAACACAGTTATATTGCCAACATTAACAGACGGAGCAGAAACATAGTCATTCACAAAACAACAAACAAGAAATCTGGCCGCGGCGCAAAGGAACATGGAAAGAATAATATTAAACATAAATAGAAAAGACAAGATTAGAAATGAAGTCATCAGAAACAAAACTTGTATTAAAGATGTTATAGAAACAACAACAAACCTAAAGTGGCAACCACAGAATGGACACGAAGATATGCAAGAAGAACTAGAGCGAGACCAAAAAGAAGATGGCGAGATGCCATAGAAGAAAAGATTGGTATCACCTGGATGAGAACAGCAAAAGACAGAATGGTGTGGAAACATATGTGGAGGCCATCTGCCAGCAGTGGCATGACCGGTTGATGTTGATGATATATCAACGCATGTTTGTTCTTCTTCCCGTACAACACGTAGTGCGGGCCGATCGCGTTGAAGTTAGCAAACTGTCTGTATGGACCTAAAAATTATAGATCGGTTAATATGTAGGATTTAATTAAGATGATTTCATAAAAGTTTTGTTAACTTTTTATCGGTTTGGTTGTAGCCATGTTTTTTCGTAAAGCTGTTTGCTTGCAGGAATAGAGTTTTCACTGTTGATTCTGATGGATAGGTCTATTGGTTCGATTCCAGAGCTTTCCAAATGCTGGGTTTTGTTCACGCTGAATGTGTTATTTTGGTAAATCAATGAAGTTTCACTATTTTTTGGCTTGTATGGGTTAGTTAATTTCGTTATACTTTAATTCTTTTATTCAATGGTTTGCTTTTAGTTTAATGTAAAGTAATTAGTCAAAGGGGTGCTTAGTCGCTTATTAGTTAGTTATATGTATTATAATCTATGACTGGTTCAAAAGCTTAATAAATAATGCATTTTGGCATCTCCATTTCGGTTAATCTTCGTTTCGCTTTATGTTGGTTTCGTTAAACCTTTATTTCTTTAGGTCTACGTTTCGCTAAAACAGTGGTTTCAACTAAACCTTTATATAGTAACGTTTGAAAAATATAACTAACCTGGAAATTAAAGTTGTTGGTATGATGTCACTTAAAGCTTATAAGAATAATAGCTTTTTCAAAACAACGTTACTCTAAATTTGTTATTGTTTTTTTTGTGCAAATAAATTTTTATTTTAGATGATGCTAATTCCAGCTAAACAATCAACATTCCTTTTATGCAATAAGAACACCCAAATGAACAGCTATAGAACAAATTGTTGCAACATATACTTCTGCAATCTGACAACTAGAAAAAAAATCAAAAGCTCTAACAGAATGCGAGCACAAATTTTGCAACATGCAAAGACACCTGATGATAAAAACACACAAACAAATCTTCGAACACAAATTTTAACGTTACAAATTATGCAAAAGAAACTTGTGATATTTTGTTGTATTTTCTTAAGCTTGTAAAAATAAAATTGCAATTTGTTGAAAATATTTTTTAAGTTTGTAAAAGAAAATTTAAGTTTGTGGCTTAAAATAATTTTTCAGGTGTATGTTTTCAGAGATAAACTTTCAGATTACAATTTGTTGAAACTATTTTTGTTATTTTCAGTTTGTAAGTTATGGAACTTAAAAGTTTGCAGCTAGTCAGTTAATTTTTGTTTTGATTTGTCAATCATACAACTTAAAAGTTTATAGTTTGTTAAAAAAAAATATTTTTAGTTGTTGGTTTTTACAAAGAAAGCTTTGTGATTTATTAAAATTATTTATTTTCATTTTTGCAAGTAACAGAACTAACTTTTTCAATTTCTTAAAATAATTTTAGAGTAAAAACTTTCAGTTTACAGTTTGTTGAAATAATTCTTTTATTTCTTTCAAGGATATTACATCTGCTTATTTATTTATTTGTTTAATTTTTATATGTTACACAATTCAGTTTGTAACGTTTTAGCATAGAAAACCAAGATGAGGTATTTCCAGCAACTTAAAGCACGCTTATGATTTTATATATTTATGAATATGAATGGACTTGTAAATGTATTAATCCTAAGTGGTGAAGCACATTTGATTTTATGTGAGAAGGGTAAATCGCAAAGTACAAAGTCCGAATTAAGTGAAGCGACATAATTGTGTAACCGGGTTCGCTTCATAATTCTCAGGATAGGATATTGATGAAAAGACACCTTATTATGAAATAATTAAAAAATGCTCATAACATATATGAAGTATAAAAAGGGTGGAATGAATGTTTTTTTTTTATGTGATAGTTTGGAAAACATGGAGAAACAAATCTCACCA
This sequence comes from Aplidium turbinatum, assembly GCF_918807975.1. Taxonomy (NCBI): domain Eukaryota; kingdom Metazoa; phylum Chordata; class Ascidiacea; order Aplousobranchia; family Polyclinidae; genus Aplidium; species Aplidium turbinatum. Next base: position 1,232,829 of record NC_137488.1, read on the forward strand.
ATCTATGCGCCACAACCGTATGAATATAAACCATTGTATGAGGCTGAACAAGGCTTAGCTAACGAATCAAAACTTAAACGTGCTTCAGAAAAAGTTGTTGACATCGCCAGTACTTTCAATGTGAAGCATGAAATTGAATTTAATCCTCACTTAAGACGAGCTTCATTATCTGTTTGCGTCGGAAGAAAAGCGTTTCATCCTGAACAACTTTGCAAAGTCGCGAAAAAGCTAATTGTGAAACAACCGTTTTTTGCTTTTCCCTCCACGAAAAATATCTTACCAATTTTATACTGGAGCAAAGAAGAAGATTTAAATTATTGTTCTCATAGTCAGCATATCCAGCGTGTGAAAGAGGAGCTCCTACCTCAACAAATTGATTTGAATTTTACCAATGGGAAAGTTTACGCGCCAGCTGCCTATCTCTCGTATATTATCGATGGGAAAGTGAATGTGAAGGTTTATCATGAAGCGTGTCCCTTGCCAACTCCAGAAGATCAACACCAATTACAAGAAATCCTCAAATATTTAAAAGTCCTAAAGGATCAAACACCAGCGCTTTTCGACCTCAAAAACGTATTAAATTAGATTCGATTCTGTGATTGTTTTGAACCATTTGTCAATAAAATATGATTGAAACTGTGCTGTCTTGTTTCTTTTGTCAGTCAGCACGTAAGTTTTATTAAACAACAAGATTTCCAATAAAAAACACAGCAAAAATAAGTCGTAAAGCACATAGACACATACACAAATTATATTGATAATGGCAAAGTAGTGACAGCATCAGAACAGACGATACGTTTCACATAAAAATATGCCAATCCTTTTTTAGTTTGATGATATGTGTAAATTTTGTTTCTACATTCTGACAATTAGAAAAAAAAAATCAAAAAACCTAACGCAAACTACATCACTAATTGTTGCCTAAACTTAAGACAAGCATGAAAAAATACAAATTCTAGCAGAATGCGAGCACAAATTTTGCAACACGTAATGACACCTGATGATAAAAACACACAAACAAATCTCCAAACACAGATTTTAACGTTAGAAATTATGCAAAAGAAACTTGCGATATTTTGTTGTAGTTTCTTAAGCTTGTAAAAATAAAATTGTAATTTCCTGAAAATATTTTTAGTTCGTAAAAGAAAATTTAAGTTTGTAACTTGAAATAATTTTTCATGTGCATGTTTTCAGAGCTAAACTTTCAGATTAAAATTTGTTGAAACTATTTTTTTTTATTTTCAGTTTGTAAGTTATGGAACTTATCAGTTTGTTAAATATTTTAGTTGTTGGTTTTTGCAATGAAAACTTTGTGATTTGTTAAAATTGTTGTTCAGTATGTAAACGAAAATTTAAGTTGTGATTTAAAATAATTTTTCGTGTGTATGCTATTAGAATATTTTTTTTTAATTTACAATTTGTCAAAACTACTTTATTATTTTGTACTGTAAAACAAAACTTAACTATTCTTTTTATTTAAAATAATTTTTCGTGTGTATTTTCTTTGAGCAAAACTTTCATCATGTTTCCTTATTTCACATTTATTAACTTTACAAAATTAAATGTGAATAATTATATATAATGTAAACTTGATATTTGATTTAACTTATAAATTAATTAAGATAATAATAACTCAAATTGATAGTTTTCTTGTACATAGTTTTGTTTGAAGCAAAAAATATTATGATAATGTTTAGTTTACAATAACTTATTACTACTTATTGCGAATTAATGTGAGTTACTCTTAGATTGATATTTTGTTTTCTTATTTCTAAAAAATAATACATCGGCTTATCTATTTTTTATATGATACACAATTCAGTTTGTAAAGTTTTTAGAGTAAAAAAAAAATCAAGTTAAAGTATTCCAGCAACCATATCGGGGTGCTTAAACGCATAAGATGTGGCTACTCAAAGCGCACTTATAATTTGCAAACTCTTCAAACACTTTCGATGTGTCACATTAAACTTTTAAATGGCAACACCATGTACTTAAGGTTTCACCTCCATTCTGTTCTGAAGTTTTTATTATTGAGCTGTTGGTTCTCTGATCGATCCCATGCTTCCATTTGTAAGAAGTATTAGTTGTCTTGTTAATACTGGGGTCACATTTTTTTTTTGACATTTTCAACCCACCTGTTAGTTTTGTTAAAAACAAGCATGGTTTACTTTGTAAATGCTAAAACTTTTATGCTGGTAGTTTTATCAAGCATATTAGGATATATTACAATTCATCTGGAAAGATAATGATTAGCTAAAACTTTCTGTTTTAAAGTAACAACAAAATATTCTATCTGACTCTTCCTTGTTTCTTCTCCATCTAAATTTGTTGTCTTATTATAAATCTCATGTACAAAATCGTGCCCAATGGACATCTATCAATGTCATCATACTTCTTCCACTAGATTTGTTCTATTGGCATGTATTATCGTACTTGTGATTGATGTTACACTAACGACAATTTATCAATCACCAAGCCAAGATAGTCAACAAAACAACATGTTTAAAAAAACATATTCTAACTAGGTTATCCTACAAAGTTATACCTATTTATGTTATTAACACATATATATAAAATATATTATAAATATTTAAATGGAATATAGTATTATATATTATATCTATTTATATGAACTTTAAGAATATATACTATAAATATTATAGTTTTTGTAAACATGTTGTTTTGTTGACTATCTTGGCTTGGTGATTGATAAATTGTCGTTAGTGTAACATCAATCACAAGTACGATAATACATGCCAATAGAACAAATCTAGTGGAAGAAGTATGATGACATTGATAGATGTCCATTGGGCACGATTTTGTACATGAGATTTATAATAAGACAACAAATTTAGATGGAGAAGAAACAAGGAAGAGTCAGATAGAATATTTTGTTGTTACTTTAAAACAGAAAGTTTTAGCTAATCATTATCTTTCCAGATGAATTGTAATATATCCTAATATGCTTGATAAAACTACCAGCATAAAAGTTTTAGCATTTACAAAGTAAACCATGCTTGTTTTTAACAAAACTAACAGGTGGGTTGAAAATGTCAAAAAAAAAATGTGACCCCAGTATTAACAAGACAACTAATACTTCTTACAAATGGAAGCATGGGATCGATCAGAGAACCAACAGCTCAATAATAAAAACTTCAGAACAGAATGGAGGTGAAACCTTAAGTACATGGTGTTGCCATTTAAAAGTTTAATGTGACACATCGAAAGTGTTTGAAGAGTTTGCAAATTATAAGTGCGCTTTGAGTAGCCACATCTTATGCGTTTAAGCACCCCGATATGGTTGCTGGAATACTTTAACTTGATTTTTTTTTTACTCTAAAAACTTTACAAACTGAATTGTGTATCATATAAAAAATAGATAAGCCGATGTATTATTTTTTAGAAATAAGAAAACAAAATATCAATCTAAGAGTAACTCACATTAATTCGCAATAAGTAGTAATAAGTTATTGTAAACTAAACATTATCATAATATTTTTTGCTTCAAACAAAACTATGTACAAGAAAACTATCAATTTGAGTTATTATTATCTTAATTAATTTATAAGTTAAATCAAATATCAAGTTTACATTATATATAATTATTCACATTTAATTTTGTAAAGTTAATAAATGTGAAATAAGGAAACATGATGAAAGTTTTGCTCAAAGAAAATACACACGAAAAATTATTTTAAATAAAAAGAATAGTTAAGTTTTGTTTTACAGTACAAAATAATAAAGTAGTTTTGACAAATTGTAAATTAAAAAAAAATATTCTAATAGCATACACACGAAAAATTATTTTAAATCACAACTTAAATTTTCGTTTACATACTGAACAACAATTTTAACAAATCACAAAGTTTTCATTGCAAAAACCAACAACTAAAATATTTAACAAACTGATAAGTTCCATAACTTACAAACTGAAAATAAAAAAAAATAGTTTCAACAAATTTTAATCTGAAAGTTTAGCTCTGAAAACATGCACATGAAAAATTATTTCAAGTTACAAACTTAAATTTTCTTTTACGAACTAAAAATATTTTCAGGAAATTACAATTTTATTTTTACAAGCTTAAGAAACTACAACAAAATATCGCAAGTTTCTTTTGCATAATTTCTAACGTTAAAATCTGTGTTTGGAGATTTGTTTGTGTGTTTTTATCATCAGGTGTCATTACGTGTTGCAAAATTTGTGCTCGCATTCTGCTAGAATTTGTATTTTTTCATGCTTGTCTTAAGTTTAGGCAACAATTAGTGATGTAGTTTGCGTTAGGTTTTTTGATTTTTTTTTTCTAATTGTCAGAATGTAGAAACAAAATTTACACATATCATCAAACTAAAAAAGGATTGGCATATTTTTATGTGAAACGTATCGTCTGTTCTGATGCTGTCACTACTTTGCCATTATCAATATAATTTGTGTATGTGTCTATGTGCTTTACGACTTATTTTTGCTGTGTTTTTTATTGGAAATCTTGTTGTTTAATAAAACTTACGTGCTGACTGACAAAAGAAACAAGACAGCACAGTTTCAATCATATTTTATTGACAAATGGTTCAAAACAATCACAGAATCGAATCTAATTTAATACGTTTTTGAGGTCGAAAAGCGCTGGTGTTTGATCCTTTAGGACTTTTAAATATTTGAGGATTTCTTGTAATTGGTGTTGATCTTCTGGAGTTGGCAAGGGACACGCTTCATGATAAACCTTCACATTCACTTTCCCATCGATAATATACGAGAGATAGGCAGCTGGCGCGTAAACTTTCCCATTGGTAAAATTCAAATCAATTTGTTGAGGTAGGAGCTCCTCTTTCACACGCTGGATATGCTGACTATGAGAACAATAATTTAAATCTTCTTCTTTGCTCCAGTATAAAATTGGTAAGATATTTTTCGTGGAGGGAAAAGCAAAAAACGGTTGTTTCACAATTAGCTTTTTCGCGACTTTGCAAAGTTGTTCAGGATGAAACGCTTTTCTTCCGACGCAAACAGATAATGAAGCTCGTCTTAAGTGAGGATTAAATTCAATTTCATGCTTCACATTGAAAGTACTGGCGATGTCAACAACTTTTTCTGAAGCACGTTTAAGTTTTGATTCGTTAGCTAAGCCTTGTTCAGCCTCATACAATGGTTTATATTCATACGGTTGTGGCGCATAGATTGGTGAGATTTGTTTCTCCATGTTTTCCAAACTATCACATAAAAAAAAAACATTCATTCCACCCTTTTTATACTTCATATATGTTATGAGCATTTTTTAATTATTTCATAATAAGGTGTCTTTTCATCAATATCCTATCCTGAGAATTATGAAGCGAACCCGGTTACACAATTATGTCGCTTCACTTAATTCGGACTTTGTACTTTGCGATTTACCCTTCTCACATAAAATCAAATGTGCTTCACCACTTAGGATTAATACATTTACAAGTCCATTCATATTCATAAATATATAAAATCATAAGCGTGCTTTAAGTTGCTGGAAATACCTCATCTTGGTTTTCTATGCTAAAACGTTACAAACTGAATTGTGTAACATATAAAAATTAAACAAATAAATAAATAAGCAGATGTAATATCCTTGAAAGAAATAAAAGAATTATTTCAACAAACTGTAAACTGAAAGTTTTTACTCTAAAATTATTTTAAGAAATTGAAAAAGTTAGTTCTGTTACTTGCAAAAATGAAAATAAATAATTTTAATAAATCACAAAGCTTTCTTTGTAAAAACCAACAACTAAAAATATTTTTTTTTAACAAACTATAAACTTTTAAGTTGTATGATTGACAAATCAAAACAAAAATTAACTGACTAGCTGCAAACTTTTAAGTTCCATAACTTACAAACTGAAAATAACAAAAATAGTTTCAACAAATTGTAATCTGAAAGTTTATCTCTGAAAACATACACCTGAAAAATTATTTTAAGCCACAAACTTAAATTTTCTTTTACAAACTTAAAAAATATTTTCAACAAATTGCAATTTTATTTTTACAAGCTTAAGAAAATACAACAAAATATCACAAGTTTCTTTTGCATAATTTGTAACGTTAAAATTTGTGTTCGAAGATTTGTTTGTGTGTTTTTATCATCAGGTGTCTTTGCATGTTGCAAAATTTGTGCTCGCATTCTGTTAGAGCTTTTGATTTTTTTTCTAGTTGTCAGATTGCAGAAGTATATGTTGCAACAATTTGTTCTATAGCTGTTCATTTGGGTGTTCTTATTGCATAAAAGGAATGTTGATTGTTTAGCTGGAATTAGCATCATCTAAAATAAAAATTTATTTGCACAAAAAAAACAATAACAAATTTAGAGTAACGTTGTTTTGAAAAAGCTATTATTCTTATAAGCTTTAAGTGACATCATACCAACAACTTTAATTTCCAGGTTAGTTATATTTTTCAAACGTTACTATATAAAGGTTTAGTTGAAACCACTGTTTTAGCGAAACGTAGACCTAAAGAAATAAAGGTTTAACGAAACCAACATAAAGCGAAACGAAGATTAACCGAAATGGAGATGCCAAAATGCATTATTTATTAAGCTTTTGAACCAGTCATAGATTATAATACATATAACTAACTAATAAGCGACTAAGCACCCCTTTGACTAATTACTTTACATTAAACTAAAAGCAAACCATTGAATAAAAGAATTAAAGTATAACGAAATTAACTAACCCATACAAGCCAAAAAATAGTGAAACTTCATTGATTTACCAAAATAACACATTCAGCGTGAACAAAACCCAGCATTTGGAAAGCTCTGGAATCGAACCAATAGACCTATCCATCAGAATCAACAGTGAAAACTCTATTCCTGCAAGCAAACAGCTTTACGAAAAAACATGGCTACAACCAAACCGATAAAAAGTTAACAAAACTTTTATGAAATCATCTTAATTAAATCCTACATATTAACCGATCTATAATTTTTAGGTCCATACAGACAGTTTGCTAACTTCAACGCGATCGGCCCGCACTACGTGTTGTACGGGAAGAAGAACAAACATGCGTTGATATATCATCAACATCAACCGGTCATGCCACTGCTGGCAGATGGCCTCCACATATGTTTCCACACCATTCTGTCTTTTGCTGTTCTCATCCAGGTGATACCAATCTTTTCTTCTATGGCATCTCGCCATCTTCTTTTTGGTCTCGCTCTAGTTCTTCTTGCATATCTTCGTGTCCATTCTGTGGTTGCCACTTTAGGTTTGTTGTTGTTTCTATAACATCTTTAATACAAGTTTTGTTTCTGATGACTTCATTTCTAATCTTGTCTTTTCTATTTATGTTTAATATTATTCTTTCCATGTTCCTTTGCGCCGCGGCCAGATTTCTTGTTTGTTGTTTTGTGAATGACTATGTTTCTGCTCCGTCTGTTAATGTTGGCAATATAACTGTGTTCATGATTTTGATATATTTTGCGTTGGTATTTCAAATCGTGATGTTCTATATGCCTAGAACCAACAGATCTACAATTTAAATCAACAACACTACATTAGTTATTTTGTGAGATTGATATTTTTATGTTGGTTGAGCAAGAAACATTACACAAATAACGTTAATAAACCTTTATGATCTTCAAGTATATGCTTTAGGTGTACTGTTTAGGTATTGAATTGTAATAATAATTATGGCAGTACTTCGAAGCGAAGATAAAAAATAGTTAAAATCACATCATTTACAAGCTCTTTATGTAATGTATATAGTGTAATTGTAATGAAAGAAATTAAAGCAAGGTAATTATGAAAGCCTACGAAATTAAAACGATTTCGCAATTAATACATTCAATGCGCAGCATCATGAAACAAAAGCGATGACACAAAGGTATCATGTGACGTTAAATAACCGCAAACATATTGTAGGTTGTTTCCCTGGTAAAGCGTTTAAAAAAAATGATGTAATGAAGGTTTGCAAAAAAAAAATGGTTACAATCAGGTTTAGCAATGTAATTCGGTGTAGGGTATGTAAGTGAATCTTATGTAGCCTATGCATTCTTTCAGGCTCGTGATAAGACATTTTTGTTTTATAATTTAGAAAATTAGTGCGGAGTTAACCGTCACCATTTATCGTCACTACATTTGATATAGCGTCACCACTTAGCGTTACCACTTTTTGATGCTTGGATGACGTATGTCTGTTGATTGTATCTTATGTTTTTGCTAGGAAAGATTCATTTTTCAATTCATTATTTCATAATTCCTTTTTCTGACTTACTACTTCTTTATGACATAAAATCAAATGTGCTTGTTGCGCATAATTCGGACTTAGCACTTTCGGACTTTGCACTTTGCGATTCACCTTTCTCACATAAAATCAAATGTGCGTCACCACTTTGGGTTAATACATTTACAAGACCATTCATATTCATAACTATATAAAATCAAATGTGGTTGTGGCAGGTTAACACTGAGGGTTAACACAAAAAAGGGCTGAAATGAGCATTTCCTTACTACTGACATACAAACTCAACATTGTGCTATTCAGCTAAGGTTAGCACCCTTTTGGTGAAGTGACTGCTCAAATTGTCACCAATGATCATTGCCTATCCAGACAATTTTCTGACATATGGTGAGAACAATGTTTCAAACCAATCTGTAAAACAACAAGCTTCGAACCAACCAGGCCGACTTCTGTTGTATCTCGTACTAGGTGGTCCACCTTCAGTCCAAGTTGACCAAAGGTGTTCTGATTTATATACGACATAGCTTGGTAAAAGCTTCCCAGCAACAAAGCCTCAATTCATGATGATATTGAAGTTTTCGTGCTGTCTTTGATCTTCGCAGCATATTTCACAACATGTTTAAAAACGTATTTCTTCATCCCAGGATCGTCGCAGAAATTGGTCTCATCATAATTAAAGATCTGTGTAGGTGGAATGAAGTCACCATTTTCCTTGAGGGTCTCTTCCATATTTGAAAATATCTAGAGACTGTTCCGCTACTAACTTGTGCACGATACCGCTTTATATTTTGGCAAGTACGCTGAGTGAGCTGTTTCTCGTGCCGCTTAAAAAATTCTTTGCCCATTCAATAGACGGAAGATTATCAAGAAATCGCTGGACTTTCCTTCCTTCGGAATCTAAACAAGTTTTTGCAAGCATTCTTATGTCAAATAGGCAGAGATGTACGTATACGCCGCATACTTGCGGCGTAGACTTTTTGTTTACACTAATGCTTGCGGCCACATTTTTTTTGGATAGTTTGCGCTTGAGGCTACGCCGTAACGTTTTCGCGGTTTTTTAGCGCATAGCGTCAACGCATACTTTTTAATGTCTTTTTTTCGCTACAACACGCCAATACCTTCCAGCGCTGCAGTTGAAAGAATGTTTTCAATGGGCAAAGACATATTGGAATCAAAACACAGCAAAATGTCAGATGAACACTTTCAGATGCTTGTGTTTCTTCGTGGAAATTCAAAATAAAACTTGTTTGTTTCGAGTGGTTTATACGGTGTGAATGTTTGGCACCTAGCAAACAAAATGAGTTTACGCTAGTGCAGGGATGGCGAACCACTGACCCGCGGGTCACGAAGTGACCCATCACAGATTTTCAGTGACCCACTTGTCTTTTTAAAAATAATGAAAGTTAAACAAATATTTCAGTAAAGAATAAATGTTTTACTAAATATTTGTAATAAGGCCCCACCATATTTTAATCTAGTACCGTACCTAATTGCCATATAGCAATCTGACACAACTAAAGCTAATTAAAGCGAATTGTTGGAAGAAGTACAACTTTTTTTAGCCGAAAAAAATCAAAAATATCCAGAGTTAAGCGGAAGTACGTGGTTGAATGATTTACATTTTTTTGCTGATTTCACAATGCATTACAATAAGTTAAATACTAAATTGCAAGGCTGTAGAAATATTGTATTATCCATGTCTGGGCACATTAAAACATTTGAGAAGAAACTCGCTATTGTTTCTATAGACCTTGAACAAGGTCAGCTGAAATATTTTCCTCAGTTGTTGAAGCACTTTACCAGCACCAATTTAATTTATGAACAAAAGCAAACTGCAATCAACAAGTATGTTTTACTGACGAAAGAGGCCAAAATGTAATGTCAGAAAGGTTTACCCAGTTCCGAAAGCTAGATACTACATTGCAATTCATTTTTTTCCCGCATGCAATTCAATTTGAAAATCTTGAATTATCAAACTTTGAATGGATGGATGGTCATTTTATTTTTGTTTGGATGCGAAACGCCGAAACATACATAAAACAAAAACTGACAGTGTGCATCCAATGAGAGAGTGCGAAAGACCGTAGCCCTGAAGGCGTAGGAGGTCGTCGAGTCTGCACTCTTTCATTCAAATAGTTATACGAAAGAAAGAATGGCTTAGTCTTTACAACTTGGAAATGATATTGATAGACTTTCAAGAAAGTGCAGTTTGGGAAACAAAATTTGTAGACTTAAATCATCTCCTACAAAAAATTGAAATGAAAACGGATATGGATGGTTGTGACTTTCCTGCTGTTGAAAACCATGCTGAAAATATAATTCTCACACAGTGGAACTCCCTGCCAAATTCGTTTGAAACTATGAAAAGATTTGCGGTAGCTCTGTTAACGTTGTTTGGTTCTTCATATTGTGCGAATCTTTATTTTCGCACATGAATTTTATACAATCAAGCACACGGAATCGTCTCAGCTCAGATATGAGTGCTGCATGTGTGAAGCTAAAAACTACAGATTACCAACCAAGGATAATAAGACTTGCAGAGAAGATGCAGCAGCAAGTTTCGCATTAACATGTAGTTTTGCATTAACATGTAATTCTGTAACATGTAATGTAACAAGTAATTAATTAACATTAACATGTTTCGCATTAACATGTAACCACGCTGAGATATCCACCAAAGCAGTGGCTAAAATCAAGAAAACCATTTTTACGCGCTGCACAAGACCTTCTGGTAGCATCTGGTGGAAGCCCTAGCAAACAGTGGTGCCACGCGGCGTGGTGTGAACTATGGTCAAGCAGCACGTCCCCACTTCACCAAGTATTCAGATCCCCGTCCGAAAACCAGCTGGGACATGGCCTCTCTAGACTTGCCTCATCAAGGCGTAACCGTTTGCTCACTGGTGTTGGACGCTATGGTGCAGACATGTTGCGTTGGGGCTTGGCAGAGAGTGCTGCTTGTGAGTGTGGCGAAGTGCAGACGGCAGCCCACATTATTAAGGATTGCCGGTTATATAGACCACCCCATGGTATGGAAGGCCTAATTTCCATCGATGACGACACCAGGCTGTGGCTAACCAACGGATGCCCTGACATATAGCGACAATACGAGAGAAGAAGAACATGTAATTAAATGTATGACCCACTTTTGCTTTTTCAAGGATTAAGGTCTCTTTTGTGACCCATGCACTAAAAAAGGTTCGCCATCCCTGCGCTAGTGTATGCGCTGACGCTGACGCCGCCAACTTTTTTACAAGTTGCGTTGACGCATACGGCGTATGGTTTTTCGAACGTTTGCGTAAACGCTGACGGCGTCAATATTTTTTGTATGCGCGTACATCACTGCAAATAGGTCGAAAGGAAACCCCAGCACCAAACAGTCTCGATGTGCTTGCAGAAATTCCTTCCTCAACATCACTGAAAGTGGTTAAGCGGCCTGGGGCTTATCATATTTTTCCTAAGTTTATGTGACAGAGTTCCAGGCGGAATCTTAAATGTATCATGTGCTTTGCGGAGGCTCATTTCACCTGTTGTTATTGCATCTAAAGCTTTCGTCAGTTGATCGACAATGTAGCTCTTGTATGTCCGTGAACCAAGTTTTCTTTTGTAATTTCTAGGCATTTTTGAGCAATGACACCACAAAGTAAGATCCTGTATAGTAGGTTTTAGCTATTCGCAAATTATGATAATAAGCTCTGAAAAAGATTATCATTAGTTTGTGATTTTTTCCAGATTTAAGTAGCCTACCGGTAACCGATACAAAAACTGAAATAAGTCACATCTACTCCTTTTAATCCTTTTAGATCTTGATCTTGTTGATATTTCCAACATCTGGAAAAAACGAGCTGAAATACTATCAAACAGCTGACAACCAGATAGAAGTTGGAACCCATCACTTCACCATAATATTTTGCTAAAATCACTCATTTATAAAATTGTGCACTGGGGCGTGAAGTAAATTTAGTCTCGAACCAAAATTCCAGACTTAATCGAAAGAAATTTTACCAAAGACTACGAAAAAGTGGCTTTTAACCCGAAATTCCTCTTTATTACGGAGTTATTAACAAAACTATTACCCTGACAACTAATTTTGGAGAATTGTTCAAAGTTTACCCCGGTTTCAAAGTACCCCCATTTTACGGAATATATTTGTAGAAACTTTCACCTTGTAAGCTTAAAACATGAAATTTTCTGACAACCAGTTCTAATAAAGTAGTTAGTCTATTCATAAACAGGTCGTAGCAGAATGCAAATTTAATTTCTAATTTGTTTGTTTTTCTATGGAAATAAAATAAAACACAGATTAAAGGTTATATTTTTAACTGATAGTTGTCAAATGGCTTGACTGTTAATATTGATTAAGGATATTATGTGCTGATTTTTAACAAACTGTTATTTTTTACATTCTTTTCGTCCTCCACTAGCTTTGGACAAATTCGCACAATGTAGCCAACATGAGACAAAACTATAGGGTCTCCTACAAGTCAGCAGTTGTGAACTGAGCAAGTGACAACTGAGCAAGTGACAACTGAGCTAGCAATATTTGAGCAAGTGGCTGAAATTAATAAATGATGAAACTGACCACTAGGGTGGGCCGTTTTTGACTTTTTTTCGAAATTCAAAAACGGCTAGTCATAAAAAATGGCACATGCATGAAAAAATTACGTGTGCAAAATTTCATTAGTTTGGGGGTGCATCTTCTGCCCCTGCAGGGGGTCAAACTTTCAATTTTTTGAAAAAAAAGGGGAAATTTTACTTTTCGTTTTAACATAATTTTTTCTATAATTTTTCTACTGGCTAGTTATAAATTGTAAGTGGGATGTACCCAGAACTTTCCTATGTAAAGGCATGTTCGAAGCTTAAGGTTTACTGCTCCCGCATCGACGACCAAAATGCTGAATTTTCACCAATTTGAAATGTTATTTTGTCATTGCTCAATAAACAAACTTGTCGCAAAAGGGCGAGATGGTGTTAACGCTGTACGCTCATTTATGTTTTGTCCACTAACTTTGTAGGATGATACGAACTGACAAACTATAAGACGTAGTCTTGCTTAAATTAAAAGCAATAGTAGCCTACGTTTGATCAGTTGCAGCTATAAAACGCAACATATAATTTACTTCAGAATAAAAGCAATATGATCTGCAGGTTCCGTAAATGTAATGTACTGTACAGTTCCACGTAAGTTGTTATTATGATTTTGTTTACACAAATTTGTCATTTACAAACCATTAAACGTTCACTTGATAGGCCACTACAGAACCACATACAAGAGTACGGTAAAATTTGTTTGACAACAATGTAACGATAAAAAAGAACTTGTGTTAACAAAAAAACAACGAAATTGTGTCAAAATTACAACAAACAACAAGGTCTTTTAACCAGTTCCCCAGATTATTGCTCAAATTTAGTTCTGGCTGAAGTCTAATGAAATCTTGTTTCGACTGGAACCTAGGAATTTTTTTTCCATGAGTGTAATATTGCTTTAATGTAGGCTACCCATCTCTTTCAACGTTGTCCACCACATGTGATGAGCATCTGTTGTGTGTGGTAGAGAAAACGTAGAAAACAACTGTTGTGAAGGCATCTTTGTTTTGATGTGCAGTTTTATCACATTGCTGTCAACACCACGCATCGCTGGGGTTCCGTAACTGGAATATTTTGCCAGTCTATCATCTTAAAGTAACGTTCGGAACTGAACTGCAATATTGACAGGGTGAATTTTTGCTGACGAGTGCTCTGAGATGATAATATTCTTGAGTTGAAAATTCTTCTCCATCCTAGTTCCCTTACGTACTCTTTGGTATAACATATGATTGCAATCAAAATGTTTTCAGGATGGGCATAAAACGCATTCCTCTATATTACTTTGTTGAGGATAATGCGAGCTTTATTCGATAGCTTCTGAGCAGAGTGTAGAATTTTAAAGAAATGTTTTTGGCCAGTGAAATTACTTTCCTTTCTAATGACAAACCATTCTGGAATATAAACATTCATAATATAGTCCACACGTTCCACCAATACAGCTGACGCGTTAGATGCAACATATGAACGTAGAATTCTATTGGCTGTGTTCAACCTTCTTGAGTGGTTCATCATACCTGGACTCCTATATGCGAAATGAATTGATATATCTCCACTTTTCACTGCTCTGTGCATGTGTAGAAGATATTTGTGGTCAGTGCTGAGGTCATTTTCATCAATTTCAATCTCTGGTGCCGGAACTGCTTTATATTTTAAAACATCTAGTTGTGTGACAGTGGCTAACTGCTTTATAATGGGCCCAGTGAAACTATCAGGTCTGCTAGTATTGCCATATCTTTTATAAGATGCCTAAGAGGCAATTCATTACTATGGAGTAGGCATATTAACCATTGAAGTGGATTTTGGAAATGATCTTCCAGGAGCTTTATCACGACGCCTTTTTGACCTGTGTTTATTGCGGTTCCATCGCATTCAATTGCCATTAGGCCTACATTATCGTAGCTAATTTTACTGGATCCAAGATATTCAAGAATCCCGGTAGCTTTTGACACATTAGATCAGTTGACTGCAGTAAAATCACCAATGAAATGATAACTTGGCTCCTCAAGTAAAGTAATGTGCTCTTCAACTGCGAAATGTTTTCGAAGTCGCCCAGCAATTTCATTTTGTTTGATGGTTTAATCTTTTCGGCCATCAAAACATATGCTTTGCAAATTTATGCACATGATAGGCCTATACTTTCCATTTGAGTTGTAAACCTCATTTTTTTCTCGCTCTTCTCACTTTGCTTTTATCTATGACTAATTGAGATTCGCTATCCGTTACAACTCCCGCATCTTGTAGAAATGATGAAGCAATAAGTGCTGTGACGTAGACCTATCTGAAATACCAGTACGATCGCATGATTCAGCAGATACTACTAAACTGGAAGTAACTTTGCTTTTTCTGGGGTTTTTCGAGGCAAAACTGGGTTGATAATCAAAATCTTTGCAGCGTTCTTCATTGGATGACAAAGTTTCTGAGCTTGAATAAGAAGTTAAAGGTGTTTTAACCAAAGCGCTACTTGTGCCTGCTCCTGGGTCTTATTGAGATTCTATGATCAGCAAGGTCCTTACTGTTCAATCTGGTTGTGTTTTGTGATTTTTAGGCGTTTAGGCTACTATAGGCCTACACACAATCATGTTGGCCATAAAATAAATTGAATTGGAAATTATATTTACTAAGTACTTTAATTACATCTCAACGCATTTAGCAAAAACTAGTTTAATTTGACACAAAACTAGCACTATGCACGTGTGCACTGTGCACATCAGGGATATCAAGGTTATCAAGATATCAAGGTTGGGGGCCTCAAAAGAGAAATAGCCTAGGGTCTCTCTTTTTCTAAATTCCTGTACGCTTGGACATGATGGTGCAGTTCCACGATGCCTTGTTTGCCTGTGCACTGCGCGAAGCTATTTCTCTGAACGCTTAACCCAAACATTCATGTTGACTCTAGATGGATTGTTTTTCAATTGGAAGTAATAAGCTATCCAAGTTTAATAGGGATCATATTTGACTTTTGATATGCTGGATTGATTGACTCTGATATCGTAATAGCTTGGGAATAAATTGATTCAATGAAAAATACAATAAATAATTAAAGAAGTCAACAATTGTATTTAATAATCACCTCGTAACAACAAATCATTCTGTTAAAATATTCATAAAGTTAAGCAATAACAATAAACGATAAAATTATCGCCGATAATGTCCGATAACGATAATTTTTTTTCTTGATTAGCGTTGCCTCATCCCATGCAGCACGAACTGTTTTCATCAACATGACGAAAAATTGAACATAATAAGCTTATACTGTAAAGGGACAAAACTTTTTGTAAGTTATGCATGAATAGAATTGCAACAGCGGCAGTAGGCATCGAACCTTAAACCTCTTTATCCAGAATCAAACCACTGAGGCATGGACTTCTAAATAGTAGCATGGACTTCTAAATAGGTACTACTATTTAGAAGTCCATGACTGAGGTAACCGCCGTGCTTATAATTATACCTTCAGATACCAGTTGTTGGATGCTTTTATCAATTGAGTTACACTGCCGCTTACGTGCAGTAGGCAAAATAATTAAATCAAATGAAAATACCATAAAAAATTCCAAACTTTGAATTTTGCTTTCTGCAGGGCTGTTTACAGCAAAGTCAGCAATAATTAAAAAAATTCCAAAAAACGCAAAATCAAACGAACTTAATATCGGAACAACAGTATCGGATTTTTCAATGTTAAAATTAGCCATTTAATGCCAAAAACTCTCTGATAAACTCCCTGAGCTTCCGATCCTCGGATTCCACTGAATGAGTTTGCAGCGCTTCCCCAGTTCTCTGACTGAATTTTAAATGATTTTTCATTCAAATTCACTAGGCTATTATTTGTTACGTTTTTGTCTTTGTGGCCTCTCCTTATAAGCCGATTTCTTATTATGTTGATTAGTTATTTGTTAACTTTGATTTGCAAAATTACCATTCCGCATTCATAATATTGTTGCCCAACGAAAACTTATGGCGTTTATTATGTGACCGGCTTTTTTATGATTTGTTCATTTGGTTAACATATTGGTGCTCTCTCACTTTGGGCAGGTGCCCTCCCAGTGGCGTAGCAGCCACTTGGCGGTTCTGGCTCTGCGCCAGGAGAGGCAGGCTGCAATGGGGCGGAAAAATGAGGCTGCACAGTGCACACAGCAAGAGAAATGAAGTAATGCAAAAATAAATAAAAAGTAAAACAAGAAAATGATTTACAAAGAGAAAGCTAGCACACCTTAAAAAATTTAAGGATTGAAGATATTTAAAAGATACTTAAATAAAAAAAGATATTTAAGGATATAGTGCGAAGCAGTGAAACCACGTTTGATCGTAATGCAACAGCGTTTGATGTTTTACAGTGGTTAGCTAAATCACACCTACTTGATTCGACACCATATTTATGCTTGTGTCTGAAACTTTATCTTACCAATGGTGTTTCAATTGCGAGCTGTGAGAGAAGTTTCTCAAAGCTCAAAATGATAAAGTCGTATTTACGTTCTACCATGAAGGATGGGTAGCAGGGGCGTATCCTCAATGGAAGCAACGGAAGCATTGCTTCCCCTGTCAAAATTGAAAAAAGAGAAGCTGATATTTTTCAGTAAAACGATTTCGTAATTTCTTTACCTAAATGCGATTTAGAACGGTTTTTTAACTCATGCCCCCCGTATGATTTTGAACTCGGTTTTAATTTTAAAAAAGTTGGAAGCCAACGGAAGCGAAGATTCGTATTGCATCCATTGCTCTCGTTTTTGCAATAAGAAGAAACAAGTTTGAAAGAAAGGAAAAAAGCAGCGCAAAGTTTTCGCAATTTACGTTTCTTTTAACTAATCGCTGGAAGCGATTTAAAAATTGCTTCCAGTCGCGGGGTTGCCAGATTAGCCAAATTCCGCGAATTAGTTTTTTTTTAAATAACTTTTCAAAATGCATAATAATCAATATTTCTCTAATATTGTAACCTTACCAGATGAAACCATATTCAACATTGTTCAATACATGTTCTATACTTATTTAATACTCGTAATGTGGCGGATCAAAACTCATTCGCTACTTTTATAGGCTAACTTGCTATTTTTGGGCTACTTTCAGAATTATTTTTGCTAGAATTTATTAAAATCCACTACAAGTTATAAAATATATATGTAAATTTTATTATTTTTGATAGAAACAGGTAAATATATCCATTTGGCCTTTTTTGTCTAATGTTTTTCTTGTTTTGGCCTTTTCTTTGTATTATTTTGGCTTTAAGACTTTTTCATAGTCTGGCAACTCTGCTCTGTTGGATGTTGTGCCAGTGAGCTATGTAATGAGAAAATCTAGGGCACTGTTATGGTTATAATATCGGCCTTGTAGGCAAAAGTTTGAGCCAAATGTTGGCTTTACACTGTTATCCTGGCTGGATAGACTTTGGAATAAGACAGGATATGTGAGGTCTAAGCTAGACTTGACTTTGTAGCTGAGTTTTTGGTGTTCTCTAATTATAGTCGCATTTTTGCCCCTTGCCCGTTCGTGTGTAAGAGCTACCTTTAATAAGTTAATAGCTGTTTATCTGCTAATAAATTTCATACAAAAATTGCCCTAAAAGTGTTTCCAGAAAGCAGTATAATTCATTATTTGAGTGTAATTTTGCAAAATTTTCCGGGGGAGCATGCCCCCGGACCCCCCTAGAAAACACGTGCCTTCGGCACGCTCTATTCCCCCACGAGTTTCATTGCTTCCCTTGCTCAACCAACCAGGATACGCCACTGATGGGTAGGCACTTTAACATTACCCACTCGTCGAAAAGCGTAGGTCTACTCGCGATTCAGCTGATTTCAGTCATGTGACTCGACACGTGATATTCTGATCGAAAAATTTTGATACAAATAAATTTAACTGAATGCTTCGCTACAACCAGCGTTGCCTAATGGTTAGGGCAGAGGAGTATAGTAATTTCGATTTCTTGGGTTCGATTTCCACCCTCTGCTAATACTATTTTTTCTTCTGCAACTGAACTGAGTGCAAAAAGGATCTTAATGACTGCAATCAATGGAGTTTATAAGGAAAATTGTGACTAAAACACAAAGTAATTTCACATTGAAAAGCAGGCACTCTTCGACGAGTGGGTGATGTTAAAGTGCCTACCTGAAGGATGATCGACTATCAGCTCTATCGATTCTTTCTATAGATATAGACTACTTCAAAAACTTGATTTTGAAGATATTATCGCTGATTTTGCTTCGACGAAAGCTCAAAAACTTCAATTTTGAGGCGGCTATTGATCTTTTATATAGCCTATCTACTTCATACTTACTGCATGGCTAATTCTCTAACTTTAAACAGGAACAACTTTTATCTTGCTACGCCTCTAATCTAAGCCTATGCAATAAAATCCCACTCTCCAGAGTCTTGATCTTGAAAAGTGCGGTAAAATGCACGATGCTGCAATCATAGTTCTCTTTCTGCTGCAATGCTTACTTGAAAGCGGTCTTGTATTGCGACACTTTCACAAACCACTTGCCAATTTCTTTCGCTTCGCTTCAAAGGAAGCTGTGCACCTGTGCGCTTACATTTTAATTGTAAAATTCACACTCGATTGTCGATTGCAGCAAAACAACAAGAGAATTGTTGCATGCATTTCATTGCATTGCAATTTGCAACTCTAAAAGTTATTGTGTTGTCAGGGCCGTCGCTGCCCCCTCCCCTGACAACGACCTGTGCACACACACTTCAGGCACTGAAGAAGAACTGGTTTCAATTTTAGTTTCAGTAACTATAAGTATAAGGTGGCTAGTAAAAATATTACTTTTCATGGTCTTTGCACTTGTGTTGATCCGAAATAAAATTCATCGGCGATTATCGGCGGTATAGTGTAGGGGTAGGCATATTTGTAATTTCGTGTTTTTTTTTTGTTAAAAGCAAAAACTCACTTGATTTTGAAAGAAAACACAATAAGCTTTAAAAAAAATTAGGGTGGCATTTTTTCTGAACATTTTTGGGGCACGAAATCCAAGATGGCGTCCAAAATGGGGCACAACAATAATTATGCAATATTTTCGCAAGTATATAGACTACAATAACAAATAAAATATATGAATATATGTTTTCTGAGCCAGGAAATCTAATGGAATCATCGAATTTAGGTTTCATATATGACATACAAGTGCCAAACTTTTAAAATGTTATTCAAAATCCCCCCCGCGCACCCGAAACGTATGCTAAGCTATATCTACGTAATTTTGTAATTTTACACCAAAGACTGTATTAACTTAAATGCATGCATTTTCACAAAGAACACGCCACTAGAAAGCCAATGAACGGATATAAATACAATGAAACTTGAATTAATGTTCGATCCTTTAAGTCGTATTACACGCGAAAGATGTAAGAAGTCTTAGGCCTTCTGATTAAATGGCAGTTATCGTTAACAACCGACATCTACGGAATTTATAATATTTATTGAATGTCAAAGAAAGCAATTCATCTTCAAATTTTCAGTCTTCATTTATCATTGGTTGGATAGTTTTGTTTTACAGCTGAGACCACAGCCACAGACTTCTGTACATGGAATATAGTTCTTGTGACAGCTGCACCTTCCTTCGCATCCACGTTTACACCCGCACTTTATGAGTTGCAATACTGCTTTAGGAGCTGGTGGATTTAAACAACGATCTGGCGTGAAGTGACTTGAACCTGCATCAAACGTCCAACCAAATGCAGTTGGTGCTGGTAGACAGGGATGGGCTTTGCTAGCTTTTCTCCAAATCATGCATAGCCTACATCAGGGGTGTGCAACGTGCGGCCCGCGGGCCAAATGCGGCCCGCGAAGAAAAATTGTGCGGCCGGCGAAGATGTGCCAATTTTGAATTGTATGCAGCCCGCGAAACGTGTTTATAATTTAGTTTAGTCTGGCACGTGTGAACAATTCATTGTGTAGTGGATTATTGTAGATTTCGCATCTTCTGTTAACTATTTTAGAAGTCTCCCACCGGCCACCGCTAATCTATTGTATTTAATTATTTGGAACGTAAAAATGTATGGTCACATAAAAGGCATTATGAACAAAGTACGACTTTGGAAAGCTCACGTAGCCTACAGACAGGAAATCTTTTCCACTTTCCAACTTTGAGAGACTATGGAATGCATCCTAAGAAGGAAACTGAATTTGCAGACCAACTTGAAAAATTGTTGTATGAATTTTTGGCTCCTTTCAAGGACTTCAAATCTCATGAACATTTGTTGGTATATTCGCTTCGCCATTCAGCACAGACATTGACAAAGCACCAGCAGATATAGCTTGAATTGATTGATCTTCAAGAGAAAACGGATTTGAAAGTAAAGTATTTAGAAATGAATCTTGGCGATTTTTATCGAAAACATTTCAACTAAGATGACTTTCCACATTTCAAAAAATCCATGGCTTCAAAAATGGCTCTTTTTGGCTCAACGTAAGCTATTTGTGCAAACAATTTTTTTCTAAAGTGGGCGTCAAAATCTCCTTGTCAATCGGTTCTGACAGACGAACACATGGAAAATAGACTTCGATTGCGAGCACTTCCATCTAGGTAAATTTGGAAAAAGCCGCCAGGAAAAGAAGCCAGCACGGTGTGACAATAAATTTAAATAGCAGTTTTCTTCAGAATTAATGCGTCTTAACTTATTATATCTGCAAAGAGATAACCCCTCATAATGCCATAAGAATAACATGAATAACAAAAAAATACTTTTTTGTGCTTGCAACTACTAAAAATCATATGTTAAATAAACGTGCGCCCGCGGCTTCATCCAGTTATTTATATCTGGCCCTCCTGTAACACCCCTGGCCTACATAATGAGCCCGGCGAATGCAAATCTAGTGAACCAGAAGTTGGTGGGAGGTTTTCGCCTTCGGCTGCACGATTGGAGAAGAGGAACCAACGGAGGTCATTCACTTTCGTGTAGATTTTGGATCGATACAAACTACAGATAAAGCGTTCCAACTGCAAGCATACATCAGCAGGAAGATCAGTGTCATTCCCGAACATTGCTAGTGCAGTAGTGCATCCAAGATCTCATCATCACAAGACATAGCTGTCTTGAAGAATAAGTCTTTGGTTCTGCCAGCAAATCTCCCAGTCATATCGGAACCAGTCAGAGCATGAAAACCTAGAAGTGCAGAAGCACGCTTTGATCCCAAGTTGTTGTATATGTTTCGAACACAAATGTCCCTCTTCAATCTGTCCTTTCCTGTAAGGAAAGTTGTAGACCCGGGTAAGTGTGGATACATGTAGATGAGCAACAACAAGATGTCTGTGTCTGAGGAACGGACAACCAGTTCTGCTTCATTGGGAACAGTTAGAGCGTGCAGAACAATCAAAGTGTCTGCCTCTTCTTGGCTGTGAGTTAGGAGCGAGTCTGGAATATTAACATTGCCCTTGGTTTGTGTTATTGATGTCACCAGTAGTTTTTTTCAGTCTGTTGGTGGAGCTCTTGCTGTGATGTACACCTTTTTCAGCTGAATCTGAATTAAAGTGTTATCTTTCACGTGGTAATATTTTGACTTTCCCTTGGTCCTCTTTGTCTGCATCTGTTGCTTGAGTGATGTTTCGATGTACCGGTCAAACACCAACCTGATCTCGTCATACTGTGTACCCATGTTACAAATTATCTGAAGAAAGGCTTCGGCAAAGTCTTAGCATGTTTTCATTTTTTCCGTTTTGGTAACTGCGTTTACCATAGCCATCCCATCAATGATGATCACTCGGTGAATTGTCAGTTCATCTGTTGGGTCCTCAGTGGTATATTCAACTGCTGTGTCTGTCATCTTTAAGGGTACTTGGAATGAATGGTTTTTGGACAGCTGAGTAACAGTTACCTCATTTCTGTCAACTTGTACCCGTTGTCTGTTAATACCGGTATCCAACAGCTTCTCAAGATGACGAAGTATTGATGCCTTATCATATGCCAGCAGGAGGGATCCATCTGAAGCAAACAGTGATCGAGGCACCACACCAAACTCATACGTTTCGATGCATTCCTTGAGGTCCAGCTCCAGTCGACTTCTTGATATTACAATGAACCGTTACAAGACAACAGTCCTCGCTCTTCTTTAATTTTGATTACCTTGTCTCCCATGCTGATTTTTGCAATTGCATTGGCACTTTTCAATGTAGACAGTTTCTTCCTGGTCATTTTGTCCCACACGGAAAGTGTTCCTTTTTTAGACTCTAGTCCATTGCTTGAGTGGCGATAGCACGTGCTCTCATCAGACCTGTAAATAAGGTGACGTACTCTGTTGGTGGCAAGCGTATTAGTGGTGATACAAGGGAAATGTTTGTCTTAGAACCAGATGCCAAACAACATGGAGTTGTTCGCTTTACAACATGGAGTTGAAGACGCCCCATGTTCCTGGAGTAGAAGAGCTTGAGCTTACTACTGTTAATTTTGTTATCCTCAATCTTTCTGCTTCTGTCTGAAATTTTACGAATAAAAAAACTCAACAACTCAAAAAACTCTTGAGGACATAGCAGAGCTATGCCGAGAATAAAAGATAGTATGCATAGTGGCTTCTTTGTGTATCACATGTGATCATTAGACACTCTGGCTACTCGCAGACTGCTTGCTTCAGAGATCATCGCCAGAAACTATTTCTACATAAAAAAGCAACAACTATGAGTTCTTCAATTCATAAAAAATCTTTAACAGGCTGTTTCGCCCTTTACTCCAGTATCACTTCTTTGTTATTTTTATCCAGCAGCCTGAGTAAACCTGTAGAAACCGTTATGCAAGCTTGGGTTCTTTCTGGTGGCCTACCGTCATTCATCTATGACGTCACAAACAATAAAAAACAGCTGATTAAAATGATTAAATAGGCTTGCTGTATGTGCGTCACAAAGTAACTTTGTTACAAAGTATTTACGTCATAAAGTCCTTTTGCAAATTTTTTAATGTAAATGAATGGGGTCAAAATTTCATTTTGGCCATTTTGATAGGGGATTTCAGGTCATTAAAGTGCACAGAAAAAATGACACCCTAATTTTTTTTCATCTTTATAGTATCATCTGACAAAATCAAGAAAGTTTTTGCTTTTAACAAAAAAAATACACGAAACCTTTTTTCATGACAAATGTTCCCACCCTAATAATCAAATATTGCCTTTGGCGATAACGATAAACGATAACTGCAAAAATAATTGAGCGATAACGATAAGCGATAAAAATTTATCGCCGATAATTATCGCCAGTAAATTATCGCCGATAATGCCCATCACTGGAGTCAGATAGCTAAGTTAGATAGAATATTTATCAGGTAGTCAGACAGCCTTAATATTACAATTCAAATATAAACAATTATAAGACCTTAAATAAAATAGGCTTATATAAACGTAACCACGTTGTCAACATTCTTATGCTTACAACTAAAATTAACACATTGTTAACATTCTAACAAGTAAAATAAATGTTACCACAGTAGCATTAAACATAGGAATTTCCAGGTAAAACTGTGTTAGTTTTGATAGATTTATGTAAATGTTTTATCTGTTTTAACAGCTTGAGTTCGTCTTCGAGAGAATTAACATCAATATCCCCATCTAGTCTGGTTTAAGTTTCTAGAGACAAAGTTGCTGCATCCTCTATCCTTGCTGCAGCTAAAATTACTTTCTCTACATCACAAAAAACTGCAGGTTATCTTGGTCAAATCTTTCGCTACTTTTTCAAAAATATTTGGCTTTCAAAAGTGGGTGGGCCAGGCCCACCCAGAAAATAAAGTAAGTGGGCCCAGGCCCACGTGGTTCCTCCATCCCTGCCTGCGTCTCCACTAGTTACGGGACTGGTTGAGACTACCCTGTGTGTACTATCCCCAGACCCCTATTGGCTTCCAGCCGGCTAGTCAGCCGCTACGCGGCTGACTGATACATTGCCTTGCCTCCCTCTCCCTAACAAACTTTCTAAATACGCCACTGACTTCTGACAAAAGTAGAAAAACATGAAAAACAAAAGTAGAAAAACAATTCAGTTTTCAGTTTTCCGTTTTGGTAAGCCTAGCACAACTTCAATCAATCAATCAATGTTTTATTTGTCAGTAACAAGAACATAGGTAGGCTATATGTTTGAAATATGCAATTGATATACACTTGTAGGGAGAAACAATAGTTGTCCAGATTTTTTGTTAAAAATACATTGTAGATTGTAACAACCGAATTCTGCAAGATCATAAACTGACCTTGCATCCAACAGCTGTGCTTTTCGCCTGACAAAAACGGCTCCAAGTTAGGCCTCAAATTATCACAAACTGACTCGAGCTGATTAAAACTTTATTCATGTTCACATAAACACACTTACTTGCAATCAACGAACAAATAGTCAACCATCATCAGAATGAAATTTTAGAAAATATGACCGTCCACCTAGTGGCGTAGCCAAGGGGAGGGAGGGGGGGGGGTTTGCCAATACCAAACATTCAAATAACTCAGCCAAGAAATAGCAACAAGAAAACATAGAAACTTAGCTTTATTTTCGAAAAATGATTTAGAAAGTATATTGACACATTAGGTAACAGTAAGCTTCTTATTAGTTGACTTCAGTCTTCAAGCACATTTTAAAACAAAATCAGTCATAAACTAACACAAATTGCCTTCAATCAGTGTTTAGAGCGTTTACTGCCACTGGTATGATTGATATCACTTATCATATGAATCTTTCTAGTCGGTAGAGTAGACTAAGTTTAAGATGATTGGTGTGGGTTCTTTTTCGAAGGATTCAAGATTGCAGTGTATGTTCAGGTCTTGGTTTCATCATGTGCTTAAGCCTTATGCTAGACCTCTTTGCCCATTGTCAATACGAATGTAGCTACACCATCTGCGACTTGATTTTTCGTTTGTTTCGTTATAGTTATCGTCAATTTTCGTTTTCCTCAACTTCGAAGCCTTACAATATACTGATACCCCGTAGTTGCTTGCTTCCGTACATCCGTGCTTGGTTTGGTAGTTTTTAGAGCAAAGAAGAGCCCGACGCGTGTAGCTGTAGCCTATATTGCCAGTCTTATATGACTGTTGATGTTTGCAGAGCACCTGGTGTCAGCCACAGCCTATACTTTTTGGACTTTTTGAACAAGGCAAGACCGTCTTGGTTAAGGGCAGACCATAAAATTTGTAAGAGAAGCGGGGAAGTTAACACAAGATTTCAAATGAAATTTCACAAATGGGCCACTTGAATTCACGACCAATTGTATTTCTCAACATCGCTGAAATAAAAGTAACCTGCGCTTGCACTTTGTTTTTATTCACAACAAAAAATAATATATGGCAAACATAGCAGAGGTCCAAAAAAGGGTAGAAGCGACAAAGCGGAGCTGACACGTTTTGTCAAGAAAGCAGATCATCTAAGGTAGACCTACTACTCATTCTAAACTAACGCTGGAAGCATTCCTCAATTAGGTCACAAGATTTTGTTCTCCCAGGTCATCCCTTTGAAATATGGTCCGCACCAACCATCTAAATGTTTTCTGAAAAATTTATTAAAAATACCGTAGGCTACCGTCTTCAGTTTGTTTTGTTAGTTAATCAGCCACAAAGTGAAGTAGGCCTAGGTTACTTGTAAAGAACAATAAACAAACTTTTTTAATGTAGCCTAGGTCTATGCCAGAAGAAAAACTTTATTATTATTTGCAAGTAGTACAGATAAAAATCTGGGGCGTTCAAGTCCGGTGAATACGGCGACCACTCCGGGTCACACCTACGGCTGATCAGTAGGTCAGGAAAACGCTGCTTAAGCCATAATGATTCGTTTGATATGTTCACGTGCTTGGCAAATTCTGGACAGCACTTGGTCGACCAAGAGGGGTCGTCAGGAACCTACAGTGGTTCCAGCAGGATGGTGCCACCCCCCACACCTCAAACGAATCATTTGCATGGCTACAGCAGCGTTTTCCTGACCGACTGATCAGCGCGGGTGTGACCCGGAGTGGTCGCCATATTTACCGGACTTGAACGCCCCAGATTTTTATCTGTGGGGCTACCTTAAGGATAGGGTGTATGGCAACAACCTCCAGACTATTCCTGATCTAAAGGCAGCAATTACAGCAACAATAAAAGCAATCCCAAGGGAAGAATGTGGGAGGGTCATCGAGAACTTTGCCCGCCGGATCCAAATGTGCTTGCAGCAATGGGGAGCTCATTTAGAACATTTTTTGAGCGCCAGTTAAACAAAGAGTTTTTGTGGTATAGACTTGAAACTTTGGAGATGTGTGCTACATATACTTAACCTATTGTAGCTGAATTTTTGTGTTAATCTAAATAAAATTTTGGAAGTTATTCGACTTTTACTGATGAACGTTTTTTTGTGTCACCCTGGTAGTTTATGAAAAAAATGCAAAAAACACATTTTTGACCAAATGTGGCCCCCATAAACGTGTAATGTTCAACTTTTAGTTTAATATACAACACTAATTGACTGATGACACAAAATTTAAAATACAAGCAACTTTTGTTTAATCATAGACAAGCTTTATTGCATTTGCACTTTGGTTTACCACTTAACTCTCAACTATACTGACCACTGTAATTACCCATTAAATAATTCAAGACAGTTTTTTTTTCATTTTTCGTATTAGTTTATTACCATTTAACATTTCTTAAAAATGATTTTGTGGTTGTGTCCAGCGTTTTGGTGGACAATGACTTCTTGGCCATATCTCGAACTTTGGAACGGTAAGCAGAGTGACTTTGATCATTGTCCAACTCTTTCTCACTACTTGGAGCAGAAGCCCTTTCCTCAACATCAGTGACCATGCCCAAAACTCTCTCCACAACATCATTTGTAGCAGGCATGTTCTGTAGCAGAGCTTTGAACGATGAAAACTCCTCCATATGGTGCCAAGATCTGGGACTTTCATGAGTCAGACATTCAAGCTTGGGGAAAATTCTAATGAGTTCAAAAGAGTCTGGTCCGATCAAGTCCGGCAAGCGAGTGGAGTTTTGAATAGTATGCATTTGAACTAAGCCCTTTCTAATAACGGCTCTCTCAGAACTTGATCGAAGTGTTTGCATCTTTTGCCCAGTGACGATCGGTGAGGGAAAGCAAGGAAAGCAGTGCTTATGTGAGCGAAAACTATGCAAAGTAGGCTTTAATGACTGAATTCTAGGTTTAACTTCTTATTATTTTTATCATGTCTATTTTAACTTGAAAATTACTGTATTCGTGACTAGAATTACTCGTAACGCTTGTGAGTAGTCTAAATCCTCACCAAACCGCATGTCTTGCCTATAAATGCCAATTAACGCAAACGCTTCTGTCAGAAACAATCACTGAGGCTCTAGGTAAGCAACTATCAAAGTTGCTTACCCAGATTCAAAAATGTCAAAAAACGCCTTCGTTTTATCCAATCATCACTCGTTTTGCAAAACGTCACCAGCTGCTTAGCCAATCAGATGTGTTATGGTGAGACCAGGTGAGTCTTGCTTTCCCAGTGACGTCAATGCATACATTCGATAGAGCGGCTAGACTAACTCGTCAGAATGGTGCTCGTCACGGTACACAGCACAAGCATCATAATGCCGAAATAATTGTTGCTGTTTTTTGATGTCTCCTCGCCATGTACTGTACTTTAGCCTACTAGCTTTCATAGTCATGCCTTTGCCCTTTTTACAGCGTTGATGTAACGTTACTTCGCCAATGAACGTTCAGGTGCGGATGCAATATTTAGTTTGTTAAGCTTCTATACGCAGGAGGCAAACTTATCCAGCTTTTTGTACAAATTGCTTGCGGTTGTAATGTTTAGACCTAAGTGTTAGTTTTTGTAGTGTAGGCCTAACTGAATATCTCAGAATGAACATTCATGACGAATTAAATATTTAGACAACTATTATTCCATGTCTAACACTGGATTTTGGTCCTGCAACGTTAAAATTAAGATTGTTCATGACTTCTAAACATTAAATGGATGTATGATCACGACATAGGCGAAGCACAATTTGACAGATTTTTATGTTTGATTTTTTTTGAAAATGCTCTCAGAGCGCACCAAATTGGAAGTGTTTTTCAAAAATTTCTGGGGGAGGCCCCCCAGACCCCCCGCTGGAAGTGTTGCCTTCGGCAACACGCCTTCGGGCTTCGCCCGACGGTTACGCCCTTCGTGCCTAGGCCTACTACCTTGCTGCAGCATATTTACAAGTTGCTTTCCCAATGGTTTAAGCCACCAAACGTCACTGCTTTTGCCACATTCGGACCTTGGTGGATATGCTCACACGATCACTTGCAAAAGCAAACACAACGTGGCGCTCAATGAGGCCTACCACAGGTGCAGTGCAGGTTGAGTTTTGTGCGTGCTCCCATAATATTTGCGTTTCTTAAAAAACTTAGTTGTTGTGAATAAATAATTGACAAAACAAATAGTTTTCTATGCAACAACACAACCGGAGCTTTTACCAGGATTCTGTTCAATAGATGAAATATATAAGCTATGAAAATATCAAAATAAGCTATGTAAGCTATGGATATATGAAATTCAAGCTATGAAACATTGATTGCTTTTAATTTTCTCCGTTGTAGCAAAATGTTGCCATGACGTAAATTCGTGTGATTTCATCAACAATAACTTTTAAAAAAAAAAGCTTCAGTTCCAAGTTGCTGTGAAATAACAACTATGAAATATCTCCGCAATTCACTTCTATGACGAAGTCTTTACATGATTGCACTTTTGCTGTTCTACAATCGCAAACATATTGTTGGAATTTGCCAATTTTAAATTACGTAATTGCTTGCTTTTTCCATTATTTTGAAAGTGCTTTATACACCTCGGCACAAACAAGTTTTACATCATTATTATAAACATTACGATAATTCTTACTTACAAATTCAAAAACTCTATTCATTTTAAAAAACGCTAGTTCAAAAATTGGTGTTTCAAATTCTGGGGTTAATAAAATTTCAATAAAACCTTAAATCCCTGGACTTTACTGTAGATATGGCGTGCTGTGCATATGGATGTACAAAACGAAGAAAATACAATTCAGATGATAAAAGGAGTAACAGTGAAGGCAGCGAGGATGAAGAATCAATTGCGAAGAGAACATTTCCGCGTTTGTTTCACAGGTATGGAAATATTGTGATACTTTTAGCGAGCTATTAGAAAATAGAAAAAACTAGTATTGTGACGATAACACTGGTTGGTTGGTTTTGAATCTTTATCCTCGGACTGACTAGCTTTTTTTCCTTCTAGGCGGAGATTTTCGTGATTTTTTTGTTATATTTTGGACAAAAATTGCGGCGCTTTTCTTAGAAAAAACAAACAAATGTGAAATCGGGCTTTCAGTATATGGCTAGTACATTGGCCTATAACGTATCATGCTATTTTACGTTGCTTAGATTTCCAACCAATGAAGAACGAAGAAAATTATGGATTGCAAACGTCAAGCGTGCCAATTGGACACCTTCTAAACACACATTTATTTGTTCTGATCATTTCAAGGAAGAGTTCATGTATCGCTGTGGTGAGCGAGTGACTTTAGGAGACAACGCTGTCCACATTCGTTTTAAGGTATTTCCAAAGCATTTGAACAAGGTAATCATTTGAAAAACGTACGAAAAGTTAACTGTCGCAATGGGCTCAAATAAAAACACGACTATTATTATTATGATTATGCGCACTGTTGGCCAATGATAGGCTATTTTTAAATTTAGTTCCAGTGTTCAAATAACCTATAGCCTACCTTGTATTTTGTATCTGCTTAATGAAGACAGACGCTTATGCCTATATGCAGTGGCGTACGCAGGGGGGGGCCATTGGGCCATGCCCTCCCCCCCCCCTTAAAATGTTTTAGTAGTTAACGACGTAGATTAAGGCATTTAATATGTTTTGCATTGCTCTGTCAAAGCAATTACTGTAACAATGTTGTTTTATAGACTAAGCTAATACGAAATACATGGCCCAATCCACCTACCCCACCCCAGGTATGCCAATGTAGCATAGTGTTCTGTAAGCCTATTGTAGTGATCAGTGAGAAAGAAATGGATAAAGTCTAAACTAAAACCATTACTGAGATATCATGAAGACGTCTGGGATATCAATGGCCAGTGGCATAGCCAAGGGGGGGGTCTGTCCTTGGGGGTTACCGCGTGTGACGTCACGATATTGAGAATGATGCTTTCAGTCTCTTTATGCTTGGGAATGATGCTTTCAGTCTAAAAAAAACTAGCCTAATTTTAAACAAAACTGCATTAAAAGAGCGAGTTTTGCCAATACCAAACATTCAAACATCACAGCCAGGAATTAACAACAAGAAAACATAGAGACTTAGCTTTATTTCCGAAAAATGCCGAAGAAAACATGATCTTATCCTTTTGCTATGCCACCTGACAGCACCATTTTACAGGAATATTCATACCCGCATTTTTGTTGAAAATGCTCTCAGAATGCACCAAATTCAAAGTAATTTTTCAAAATTGTCTGGGGGAGGCCCCCCAGACCCCCGCCGCTGGGTGTCGTCTTAAGCGAAAACGCCGTCGGGCTTCGCCCGCCGGTCGTCTAAAACAAAAAAAAACAAAAAACCCTTTCAAAATTCCTGGCTACGCTACTCTCAATGGCCCTCCCCTTGAGAAAATCCTGCGTACGCCACTGCCTATATGACATGTGCATTGCGACCTGTAGGCTATGCAAGACGCACAAACATAATTCCAAATAAATAAAATTATTTGTAGAGTGACATATTGCGAATTTTAATTGGGTATATACGCCACCATTGAGACATGGAACATTGGGCCGAGTAGTTAAAATATCAGACTTGTCTGGCTGTAGACACCAGGAGGTCTGGGTTCGAAACCTGAGTCTGTCTGATGTGCTCTAAGAAGAGCGAAACCGGTCAGATAGTCTTATGTTTGAATGCACAGTTACCGATAATCATATTTTTACGCTAGTCAAAACTGTGTAGGCCTACAAATGTTATTTAAAAATTAGGTTTTACCACATTGGCAAGGAAACCTGCTAGCAAATACAAGGTAAATTGGTTCGTAAAACGCTTAACAAAACAGTACTTTTCAAACACCAATAAACCACTTCCTTTCGACATCACATCAGTATTGGTGAATATTTAATTTATTTTGATTTTGTTGAGCTATACGTTATAGCCGTTATAATATAGCGTATCATTCGCTTAGGTTTGATCTTTGATGTAATAAACTGTTTGTTGCTTTTTTTACAATAATCATCAGCTCAGCTGTAACGCCAAATTGACTAAGAGTTCTGCTGAACTGCTGGAAATGATGAATTCAGTGTATCATAATAATTATATACGTGCTCTCGTTTCGCAGTGTTTTTGCTTTATCTGATAGATTGTATGCAATTCTGTGCCATTTAACACATGCTTTTATTTATTTGATAAAAGAATAAAACCTCTATCACACCAAAGTTCTAAATTATAGTTAACAAGTTAGTTTTCTGCAGAAGCGCAACCAGCTTATAAATGTTATCGTTAACAGCGCAGCTTTCACGCGAGTTTGAGTCACTAACAATGGCGGACGCCTTTTTTCAATTTCTTCAATCGAGATGCGAGAAGCGCAGTCTAGTTATTATAAGATGTCTATGGGTCCACCGCTCTAGTCGGAACGTAAGAGGACACTGAAGGGTGACAAATAAAACAAAAACATTGAAATTAAAAAGGGATCACAAAAAATCGTTTCTTACGGTATGAAATATTACCAAAGATGACTTACTAATAGATAGTATGCAACTCAGCAATCGTGGAAATATCGTCACGCTCGACTGACTTTACAAACACAATCAAGATTGCCAGCTTGGCTAGCGTAACTGTGGTAGGCTATTATTGTACGGTTTGGGTTTGGCGAGTGGCGGTTTTTGAGCTCCTTTGGAATATTTTGTTTGGCGTAGGCTATATTTCAAGTTTCCACAGAATAGCCTGCTATGAAAAATCAAGACAATAATCTTTCTTCACGTAGGTTATGCATTATGCAACTTCTGTTTCATGATCGTTGGAACTATCATTTAAGCTTATGTTCGGTGTCTCAATAAAACTTGTTGTAGGCAGTTTACAAACCTGAGACAGAGGGGTGCCGAAACGATTTTTGACTGGGGGGGGGGGGAGATTATGAAGAAAAGGCACTTTTGTTGCTGAAAGGCCAATTTATTATTAGCCATGAAAGTCGAAATGTGAGAGATGAATAATTGAAATAGCTTGAACAAGAGGAAACGAAAGATAAATTTCACATTCATAGCATTACAATCTGCTGCAAAGTATAAAATGTGTCCACGGGATAATTTGTGTAGTTGTAAGTTGTATAGGCCCTATAATTAGGCTAAAAGCGAATAGCAGAAGTTGTTAGCCTATATTGCAAAATGTGCCTTAACTTACATGACCTTAAAAGGGCACCATTGCCCCCCATCCAGAGAAAATTTGAGGGCAGGGGTTATCCGCCTTCTGCTGAGATAGCTTCATCAGCATCACGTAACCAACCGCCAAACTAAGACGATTTTAATGTTTGGTACCGTATGCACCGTAATTGGGCTACTAATGCTATAGCACAGCTTTCGGTAGCCTGCAGTAACTTTCATTTTGGTAACACTCAGTAGATTAATTGAGTAAAACTTCAGCTTCTACTGGAACTACAGCTCTAAAGAAGGTCTTTACCTACTTTGACAAAAGCTCTCGTTCCCCTTTCTGTTTCCAGCAAAAACACCACCAACCGGATAAAGACATTTGCTTGAAACAGCTACTGTGCACTGTGCAGCCAAAACATGCCATCAACCAAAAATCTATTGTACGTTAATCCTGTATAGCTGTTACAACGACAAGTCTAGCACACTTTAATCAACACATAAGTTATAGCCTAAAACAATGAAAACTATCAATACTACAAAAAAGTGCTCAATGCTAAGCAAAAAAGCAAAGCAGAGCAAATTAAATCAAATATAGTTATTACTATCTGAAGCCTTTACAAATTGTTTCACCTAACGGATCATCAGAAGGTCTTATTCAAATAGAATCGATTCTATTTGAATAAGACCTTCTGATGATCCGTTAGGTGAAACAATTTGTAAAGGCTTCAGATAGTAATAACTATATTTGATTTAAGTTATAGCCTATATTTTTCTGTATACTTTTCGTTTTCACTGTTGCCTGCTGCGACGTTTTCAATAATAATGTGTCACAAAACATAAGGCATGTCCGGAACTGAGAAATGTGATAATGACGTGATAGTGCAAAACTGAGATCACATGCAGAATCAGAGCTCAAAATTAAATCTGGGATGGATATTCATATATTATATCCTGATATGCCACATTTTTGTGTGACACAATGTAGATAGGCTAATTGTTTAATTTTTGGAATTCAGTGCTGTTTTGAGTGTTCTTCGCTTTTCTTCTTTTTAAAGGTTCATTGCAAACCTCAGTCCACGCGTTTTTCTTGCCGAAAGTGGTGTTTTCACCGGTTTTCACCGTGAATTTGCTTTACCGATTTTCGATGAAATAAAGCATTGATATATTAGGCTTACTAGTTACTTGATTGATGTCGGGATTACTGCATCGTCAATTTGATGCTCTCTGTGAATAAAACAAAATTCATGTCTCGTATCAATTTGGAAAGTACCAAATGTTTGCATAAAAAATTGGTTTGGTTGGTTTTTGAATCTTTATCTTCGGACTGACAAAGCCTTGATAGGTTATTCCTAGTAGTTTCGCATGTAGAGGCTCTTGACACAGGGCCGGTAACCGAGATTGGCAGAGTGAAGTTTTCCGATTATTGAATGCTTGTTGCCGGGGAAACTATTCCATTCATTAGTTGTCGCCGAATGGAAAGCAGTCCTTAACGTATGTTGTTCAAACGCACACCCGGTGATTCGGCGCGTAACCACTGAGCTAACGGGGCGGACAAACTTGTTCACCAGATTACCAAATCAGACCTTGTGTAAAGCTCCAAGGCCCATCGTACAACATCAAGATGGTACCGGCGCCCATTTCTGGCATTTCTACACTGTTCTTCAAAGAACAGTCGCTGCCATTCATTCATCCCCTCTTCTTCTTGTCTATACAGTTCCTGCAAAATAAAAGATTAAAACAAAGGATTACAGAAAAACAAGTTTCACACACAACAAAATTTCACACAAAAAGGCAATGAGTATTTAGGCTACTAGTTGCTACAACACCATTATGAAAATCTTCTTGAACTTCTACAAGCTCTTGCTTCGAAGAAATGGCCTCCTTAGAGAACTCTGTTACGTTTTGTTTTTGCATCGTAGCAACTGCACTGGCGGCAGACACCACCAATGCTACTGCAAAGTACTGAAGCAAAAATCAAAAGATAAATAATTTTGTTGTTAACGCATTGAACAACACTGCAAATAGTGTGCAGGGGTTTAAGGTCCCTACAAGTGCATATGATAATCTAAACACTTACCTATGCAACTACATTTTGGAGATCGGTTTATGCACACCACCTCCATATGATCACCTAACCATGTTTGCAAATAATGGGGAGTAGTGTTTTTTGTTGTAGCTACCAGTGACGTGCGGTGAGGTTCCTAGATGGTGAGGCACTAATTTTTTCAAGTCACTTTTACAATAAAATTTTTTGACAACAAAAATGGTATCATACTAATCAAAAAAATTAGCAGCATGCTTTCACATTTATTAAAAATAAAATCCATGCGCCTATCCTGTTGGACTAAAACATTTGTGACTTTGTTGTATAGACCCTTCTTTAGTCCTAACATTATTACTAGATATTGAAAACAAGAGACAGGGAAAGCAGAAAAGGCAATTTTTAAAGCCAGCCACTTCTTTTTTGAGCAGCAATCTCTTTGAAAGTTGCAAGTTATTTTTTTTTGTTCAGTCGTCTGATGCAAACCTTATAAATTAGAACCGGTCTTCCTTTATTTATGACTTCAACTTTGGATTGAAAGTTTATTTTTTTAAAATCTCTCAGATTTGATACTAAATCTTCTTCCATTTTTTGGTTAAATTTTATAAGAAACAATCCTATACAGTTTACACTACAAGAAGTCACACACCACGTACTATGCGGGCATTCCAGCTTGACGAAAAAGGTTTCATAGCTGTGACGTCACATTTGAGGCAAGCCTCAAATCGTAGCTAAATCGTTCATGATGATTTCTGGGCGACTTTACGAAAGAAAAAGGCACGCATAATGCAGTGTATGGAAATTTTCTGATCTGAAGTGAGGCACAGCTTGACGTTGCCTCTCCTCGCGTATTTCAACGATTTTGACCACGTGAACGCTCGATAAGAACATCGCCACAGAAACAGAAAAAATTAAAGCACAGTTTGGGTGTAGAAACGTAAAATTTGAGGGAAAGGGGGCACGACTACAGCAATTCACACAAATAAAAGCACCTAAAAACGTGCAATATTTACTACTTTTTAACAATTAATATTTATTCTGTGACAACCATATCTTTGATATAAATTTTGCTTTGCCAGATGTTGGCAGGTGAGGCACTGCCTCACCTGCCTCCCCTGACTGCACGTCTCTGGTAGCTACAACTCCTTTGCATAGTTCATGTCTTTCCAAATCACCTTTTAGAAGAAAACAATTAAGAATACAGTAGGCTTGTAATGCTTGTTTGCCAAGTTAATGCTGAAGTAGTAATAGGAATGCAATTGATTGAGTTTCGCTTTTAGCAGCATGATCGTTGCTTACTTCACAAGGTAGATTTAAACGATCTGTCTTAGCCTGATGCTGCGAGTTTGCTGTGGCAATAGTAAGTTGCGCTAGCTTTCGGAACACAGTTCCCTAGTCATGTGCTTTGATGAATGATGTTGAAGTCAGTGAGTGGTTCTTTACTGTGGTTCTTTCGTTTAGCTTGAGGCTTCTGGTTGTTGAGTTGCTGTGTTGTTAGGCATTGTTTGTTGCAAAATTTTTTCAGTTGATTAGTAGATTAGATGACGTAGTTCTTCCCTTTTGGCACGGTTGTTGATTTTAGGATTTTGTCTGCTGATGAATATGGCCTCTTTGAAACGTAATTTTACCGCGTCATTTTCTCGGGCAATTATAGTAAATTCAAAGTCGGTGTGACACTGTTGTTGATGATTAAACAACGAACTTTTGTCTGAACTGAGGTGTTCTTTGATGCGGGAGTGGAGTGGTCGAATCGTGCTGCCTATGTAGGTGCTTTATAGCTTTCCCTGCATTTCTTGCATGCGATCTTGTAGACGCAGTTCTTGGTGGTACATATGTCATCGTTCCGTAGTCATCGTACCGTATGTCATCGTACCGTATGTCATCGTACCGTACCATATACCATATGTCGTGTCGTACCATATGTCATCGTACCGTATGTCATCGTTCCATAAACGGAACGATGACATATGTACCTCAGTTCAGACAAAAGTTCGGTGTTTAATCATCAACAACAGTGTCACACCGACTTTGAATTTAGAATAATTGCCCGAGAAAATGACGCGGTAAAATTACGTTTCAA
Organism: Aplidium turbinatum; assembly: GCF_918807975.1. NCBI lineage: Eukaryota > Metazoa > Chordata > Ascidiacea > Aplousobranchia > Polyclinidae > Aplidium > Aplidium turbinatum. The sequence continues at coordinate 1,269,993 of NC_137488.1, forward strand.
AGAGGCCATATTCATCAGCAGACAAAATCCTAAAATCAACAACCGTGCCGAAAGGGAAGAACTACGTCATCTAATCTACTAATCAACTGAAAAAATTTTGCAACAAAAAATGCCTAACAACACAGAAACTCAACAACCAGAAGCCTCAAGCTAAACGAAAGAACCACAGTAAAGAACCACTCACTGACTTCAACATCATTCATCAAAGCACATGACTAGGGAACTGTGTTCCGAAAGCTAGCGCAACTTACTATTGCCACAGCAAACTCGCAGCATCAGGCTAAGACAGATCGTTTAAATCTACCTTGTGAAGTAGTAATAGGAAGTTCATAGCGCTTTTTACAACAGTCAATGAAATAATAAGTCATGATAAAATAATATTTTTCATAACATATTGCAAAACCACATTGTGTTCCACTGTTCCTATCAAAGTAAACATGACTGTTGCTCAAGAACATATCTGGCTGAGCAGCTAAAGCTGTATCAATTTGAGATGCACACATGCTACCCACCATTGACAGAAATAATTGCTAAATCAAGCAGGTGAAATGTTTTTGTAACCAGTGCTTGTGAGTAACCACTTACTAAGATATTCAAATAATGTGAAGTGACATAAATATGGACACCTCCAACCACTGTATGCCACATACTTTGTCTCCAGATTTTCATTAATTGACACATTGCAGAAAAATATGTTATCACTAACCAAGTAGTTAGGTTTCATATGGAAGTTAATTGCATCAAACCATAACTAATAATCACCCTGGAAGTCTTTGTAATGATAATAATAACAGCATTTTTTACAGCACCATGTCCACAATGCAAAATATGCTCCTACTAGTAAAATAGAATGTACGATTGTACGGTATCAAGCAAGTTTTGACGTTGTGAAAGTTTTCAGCTTTCACCATACCACAAAAATGTATGATGTTGATACTTGATGCTAGGTTCTGCTTTTTTCTTCTGATTACCGGTATAACAAAGAAAAATCAATGAATTTGTTTTTCTATGAAGGACCCATCTATCTGAAATAAAGTATAGGCCTATATATATACAATTTAGAATATCCCACATATGAGATAGCTTTAATTCATAAACAATTGCAAGTAAGATTCTTGGAATGTGGCATTACCTTTCATCTGAGGTGACAGTTTGGAATAAGAAGATTCCAGATTGTGTAAAGTTGAATGTCGAACACTTACAGGTAAAGCTTTGCTTTTGACTGGGGACTTTCGTTGCAGCACCTATATCCATACATAAGCAAATTAGGTTTTATATGTAATGCATCATTGCATTTTTTATCAAAACTAAGTATAGAAACATAAAATCAACTGTGATATTATCCTCTATCACTAGGCTCGACCGCAAAGGCAATCCGACTGTTGTCGAATATAGATGGAAATGGTTTATTAAATTGGAGCGAAATTGCAATGATACTTGACGTTTTTGTCAACAGTCTCTCAAAACCACAATTCCGAGTGAACAGAACGAACAGTGACAAGAGAAGTCGTTTTCTGAAATAACATAAAAGCACAAATCACGCATTTGCCTAAACTAAAACTACAAGGCAATAATGATTAATGTGAGTTTTTACATTGCTACATCCATCGTGAATATGCGTCGACCTTTAGCGCTTTACGGACAGATAGTGTGAATAACAATTACATTAAATCAGCAATAAATTTCACATAATTAAAATGTCCATACCAATTTTTGCCAAGTAAGCCAATGAATTTCGGCAACAGCTACAGTCTGAAATTCTTTACACAGGATTCCAATGCGGTTACAATTCAGCTATAACAAATAAAAATAACGCGTTACGATACGTAGATAATGCGCAATAAAACTGTGTCATTAAGTAAGCCCTTTTACAAGTGAACACAGCGCGTACAAAACTGATAGTGATAGATATGTTCAGCTTAGATACGTCAGACGATTAACACATGGCAAAGGCTAAAGTTACAAATTAGCAATCAATTTGTACTCACATTCGAAGCAATCTCTTTAAAGCTGCTTGTCCGAATTCTACAAATCTCGACTTACTAAATAAGTCCGAACTGGCTGACAAAACAACCCAATTAATTCACAAGGTAGATTTAAACGGTACCCGGACATTTTGCCGAAAGGACATTTTGCCGAAAGACATTTTGCCGAAAGACATTTTGCCGAAAGGACATTTTGCCGAAAGACATTTTGCCGAATAGACATTTTTCTGAAACTCATTTTGTCGAAAGACTAATTGCCGAAAGGACTAAATGCCGATTAGACAAATTGGCGAAATTATAGAATTCGGTAATTAGTCCTGTCGGCAAAATGAGTTTCGGCAAAATGTCCTTTCGGCAAAATGTCTTTCGGCAAAATGTCTTTTGGCAAAATGTCCTTTCGGCAAAATGTCCGCGCACGGATTTAAACGATCTGTCTTAGCCTGATGCTGCGAGTTTGCTGTGGCAATAGTAAGTTGCGCTAGCTTTCGGAACACTGTTCCCTAGTCATGTGCTTTGATGAATGGTGTTGAAGTCAGTGAGTGGTTCTTTACTGTGGTTCTTTCGTTTAGCTTGAGGCTGCTGGTTGTTGAGTTTCTGTGTTATTAGGCGTTTTTGTTGCAAAATTGTTTTCAGTTGATTAGTAGATCAATAATTGCCCGAGAAAATGACGCGGTAAAATTACGTTTCAAAGAGGCCATATTCATCAGCAGACAAAATCCTAAAATCAACAACCGTGCCGAAAGGGAAGAACTACGTCATCTAACCTACTAATCAACTGAAAAAAATTTTGCAACAAAAACGTCACAATAAATATATTTCGGGAAAGTATTTTTATAGACGCCTAATTGAAGGCGTCTTTTAACGTTGAAATCTCTATTTGTTTTTAAATACGTAAGACATTTCCCCCATTTTTAAACCATTCTGCTCGCGTTTCCTTCGTCTGCCCCACCACCAGCTTGCCACCCCTGGAAAGGAAATTTAATTCAGAACACGATTCAAAAATAAAATTCCGAAAAATATATCGGGAAAATATTTTTATAGACGCCTAATTGAAGGCGTTTATCAACGTTAAAATCTCTATTTATTTTTAAATACGCAAGACATTTCTTCCATTTTTATTCTATTCTGCTCGCGTTTCCTTCGTCTGCCCCACCACGAGCTTGCCACCCCTGGAAAGGAAATTTAATTCTGAACACGATTCAAAAATAAAATTCCGAAAAATATATCGGGAAAATATTTTTATAGACGGTCAATTGAAGGCGTCTATAAACGTTAAAATCTCTATTTATTTTTAAATACGTAAGACATTTCTTCCATTTTTAAACTATTCTGCTCGCGTTTCCTTCGTCTGCCCCACCACGAGCTTGCCACCCCTGGAAAGGAAATTTAATTCTGAACACGATTCAAAAATAAAATTCCGAAAAATATTTCGGGAAAGTATTTTTATAGACGCCTAATTGAAGGCGTCTTTTAACGTTGAAATCTCTATTTGTTTTTAAATACGTAAGACATTTCCCCCATTTTTAAACCATTCTGCTCGCGTTTCCTTCGTCTACCCCACCACCAGCTTGCCACCCCTGGAAAGAAAATTTAATTCAGAACACGATTCAAAAATAAAATTCCGAAAAATATATCAGGAAAATATTTTTATAGACGCCTAATTGAAGGCGTTTATCAACGTTAAAATCTCTATTTATTTTTAAATACGCAAGACATTTCTTCCATTTTTAAACCATTCTGCTCGCGTTTCCTTCGTCTGCCCCACCACGAGCTTGCCATCCCTGGAAAGGAAATTTAATTCTGAACACGATTCAAAAATAAAATTCCGAAAAATATTTCGGGAAAGTATTTTGATAGTTGTTTTTGTGATGCTTACTTTTCTTGCCATATCACATATAGCAGTCTTAATAGATACGATTTTTTGTCTAACTTTTCGCAATTGCAGTTGCTTTATCTTTGACAAGTCGAGTTTTTTATTTAAATTTCTGTGTTCACTGTTCATTTGGCTATGGAAAAAATATAAGATTTGCTTTGATGTGGTAACGAGAAGTGATTTTATCAGCTTCCGAGTGTTGCTACTTTCATCGCATTGTTTATCGCGCAAATTTTTACGGATGATTTTTTTAGGCGGATCGCGCAGAATTATTCTGCCAGAATGACGGTGGTGAATGACGGTGGTCTTTTTAACAGTGGTGCCACTCCTAGTGTTTTTTTAGCGATTTACCGCTATGTTAGTGTGCATAAGTTTGGACAGTGTTCAAAGTAGCCCCACCTATTTTTGTTTGGCTGCATCAATGTGTTTGTAGTACTTTTCAAAGTGGACTCGAGTTTTTTGTCTAGTTACACCCAATGATGACCAAATTTGAGATATTTAGCATAAATACTTTAAAAATACACCCAAATGACTGTGAAAAGTGTTCAAAGTAGACTAACTAAAGTAGGTAGCGTAGCCTACCATATGGTACCGGCAGAGATGGGCAAGATCACCAGTATTGGTGATCTTGAAGATCAAGATCACCAAGAATAGGTGATCTTGAAGATCAAGATCAAGATCACCAAACTATGTGATCTTGAAGATCAAGATCGTGATCTTGAAGATCAAGATCACTTTCAAGATCACTTTTTGTGTAGGCTACTTGAAAAGAAAAATGAAGTTTTTGATCAATGATGTTGCAAAAATTAATTACTATGAGCAACCTGGGTAAAGGTATAGCCTATAGTTGGTACTGCTAACTTTTACTTTTAACTATTCGATCGCTAGCCTAAGAATTGTAATAAGTTAGTGACTGTTGCTATTAGGCCTATCAATTGTTGACGTATGGTAGTTTGCGTAGAATCGCAACGTCACACCCAAAGCTGAGGTTAATTAGGGCCTACAGTAGTTTTGAAAAAGTCGCAAAATTTGCAATTAGTTTTATACTTTTTTATTTACAATAAATAAATAAAAATAAACTTTGAACAGCATCTTTTTTACCAAATTTTTGTCTGGTTCATGTGGGAGTTTTTATTCGTGTTACTAAGTAGTTTTAACTTTCACTAGATTATGTCAATGTTTATGGCACCATTTACCCATCTGGCAACATTGATACTGTTGTCTGCTGTCAAAAAAGTTCAGAGGTTTGCGGTCCGACAAACCGCTCCATACTCAGACCCTAAACAAGTCTTGGTCTGGTTGATTTGCTGCAATAAACCACTTTACATGACCAAAGTTTGCTAGAATCCAGATTTTTTAACACCGCCATTCTAGACTTTTGAAACATCTAAAATTGGGTCAAAAAAAGCAAACATTTCTTTAAAATGCGCACTTGGAAATTGTGAACAAAATTAAATCATTTTTTATTATGCGTCAACATAAAGTACACGGAAGTTGACTTCTTTATTATGACCAACACAGAAAACTTTTTCAATTTTGAAATGGCAACACTGACTAGATTAGATGGAGACTTTAAATCGTCTTTTGTTGGGCACATATCATATTAACAGTGGCTTTATGTTAGTAGTTGCCACTAACTTCTTTGTACAGTACGAGTTCTAAAAAAATGCCTCCATCTTGGAAGTAAAATTCAATTTTAAAGTGATCTTGATCTTATTGTTCTTCAAGATCAAGATCACACAAAAAAAAGTGATCTTAGATCAAGATCACCAAAAAAAAAGTGATCTTCAAGATCAAGATCACGCCCATCTCTGGGTACCGGAGGCTTACATTTCGTCGCTTACATTTGATGAGTGTGGAGTTCTTAGACTAGGCTACTCTACCTCAGAGATGATTGTGAGTTATATTGCGTTTTTGACCATATATTTGCAAAGGCTAAATTTGGGAAAATTTTGTTTGCCCCCCAAAATGTTTTACTCTCCTACCGCTATGATTTCAGGGCTCTCACTTTCAAGGAAATTCAGTTCTACTTTGACATTTTAAGGACTTTTAACACTCACTAATGCCATTGGCTGTCATTTTTGTACATTATGCATATAAATGATCGTGTATTTATGATGCTAGTGTTTTTTTTGTGAATCTAGTGTTTTTTTTAGTCAAATCTAGTACTTTTCCATGACAAGAGAGTGGCAACAGTGCTTTTTAACCACACCTTCAGTGAGAAAACTCCATGCGGGATATTATTAGTCAACTGGTGCATAATAGCTATGAGGGTATTCTTCTTCTTCAACAGATTGATCATGTTTGATCAGCTGTGATCTCCCTTATGAACTGCCTCCATTTTGTTCTGTCTTTTGTTTTTATTAGTACTTCCGGCATAGAGATGTAAAAAAACGGTTTTTTTTGTTTTTAAAAAAAACGAGCTCGTTTTTTTTGTTTTTTATCGTTTTTTTTGTTTTTTATTCGTTTTTTTTGTTTTTTTTGTTTTTTTTACCTATTTTTTTTATTAAATGTCACAATATGCAGCAATTAGGGTAAACTCATTGCAATAGCGTCTCTTTCAACAAAAAAATAGTCTCATAACTCGTATAACATCTTTCAAATGAGACAATATGTCTCTCAAGTCTCAACACACGAGCCATAAAGGTTTCTCATCGTCTCAAATAGTAACACAGTGTCCTATGGTTGGCACATCTCAAGTATTGTCTGTAATTTGGTTCAGCCAGTTGTTAAATGCAGTACCACACTCGTGTACAGTTTCGAAGCCACCTGAGATTTTGGTTAATGGGCATGTTACGTTAGGACCAGGTGGTCAGGGTCCTGTTTCTCTACTTCACAAAGGCACTTTTCACCAGCACACCACACCATTACCAGTACAACGTCAAGAGATTGTTCCAGTTGATGTGCATTTGGTGCAAACGTGATGAAAATCACACAAGCGGTTCTCGAGTTATAAGTGAAATAACCTTAGCCACTAAGTGGCTTTATAGATAAGGAGCAATAGAAAAACGGCCATATCTCAAGAACCGCTCAACATATTTACATAAGTTTTAGCTCTACCCCCTGTTTTATGGGGTGGGCTATCTGTTTATGAATATTAAAACAAGTTTTGGCTACTACTTTTTGAGCTAAAAAGAAATTAACCTCTTGTGTCTTGTCGTTACGCACCAATAAAACCATGGTGCGTAAATTAAAAAAAAAAATAATTGGGTAGAAGAAAGATTGATGACAAGTTTGGCAAAAGCAGTGTAGTGCTAAAGTTCCAACTTTTAGCCCAAATCACATTTAAATGTAGTGAAAGATGGAAACGTTTTGATGTTTTTTTATTTTCCCTGAAGAGATTCAATAATCCTTTGTGACGTCATAGCCATGTTTGTTTTCCCTTAATCACACCATTGTGCTGTCATAGACATGTTTAAAAGAAGTATGGTTATTGGTTGCACTTAATCCATCCAATTTGAACTAGTTTGCAGAACTTTGAGACTTTAGCACTTTTTTTGTTTTTGCCTAACTTTTCGTCAATCTTTCCTCTGCCCAATAAAAAAAATTAAAGTTTGCATCATGGTTTTATTGGTGCGTAACGACAAAAGGTCAATTTCTTTTTATCTCAAAAAACAGTAGGCCTAGTTCTCAAATAAAATAAGTTTTCATCTTTGATGTTTGTTTTGTATCTTTATCCTGCATTGTGGGAATGTGGGTGAAACTTTATTCTTGTCAGGAAAAGCATTATAAAGCATTTATTCACTATGTGAACACTGAGCACTGAGCAGTGCTGAAAAACTCCACTTTAAAGGAAAAATTTCTTCATTCAAGGTTGGTAGAATGGTAGTTACTAGCAATAGTCAACATGGGTGGTGGGCATTTGAAAGGAACATTAACCTAAACCTTTTCTGACAAATGCACTAACTTTTGACAGCTAAAAATATCAGTGATAAGGTCTCTTGCATTATATGTCCCAAATAATCTGCAAGAAGCATCAATGACGAAGTGTCCAATCCAAGATCTTACAACACACGAAAAGAATACTTCTGTTTCAACATTTATAAAGCATATACATCGTTGGCAAGCTATCAGTTACAAAACATGTTTAAACAAGCTATTGGCAATAGCTTGCATTAGTAAATTACCACGTCCACAAACAAGGTAAATGTGTGTACTGAATACTGCCACCTTGTTTTGTCAAAATTTCGTCAACCCATTGAGTGTGTACAAGAATAACCAGTACCACAGTTACGGCACAGTATACTAACATCATAGGCTAACTTCCATAAAAGGAAAAATAAATTAACTCATCTACATTATGTCATGTATCAAATTTCATTAATTCAATGTTTGTCAGGTCTACTGCCACAAACATGCCAGAGAATGAAGAAGAAAGCGAAACAACATAGGTCTTCATAGGACTATGCAAGAACATATGCTGCCAAACACAAACACTTAGGAATTTCAGCACACCAATAAAACTATTTTTAGTAATTTAATGTTTTTCAAGAGCACTATAATGAAACTAAGCTGTAAATTGCAAAAAAATTGCAACTTTTTCAGAAAAATATGAAAAAAAACAAAAAAAAACAAAAAACGAGTGTTTTTTTTGGCTCAAGTTTTTTTTGAAAAAAAACACGTTTTTTTTTAAAAAAAACGGTTCACTAGATTCATCTCTATAATCCGGCATGCTTTTTATTCCTGTAATTTGCTTGATATTGTCAAAATATTTCATTTTTTGTCGTCCTTTTGTTCGTTTGCCTTGCACCATCCCAGTTAACATTGAATTTTCCAACGAGTTGCTTCGGTGCAAGTATAGAATCCGCCACCCTGGTCAACATGACGTCACAAAACGGACGCAACTATTATTGGGAGGGTGAAAAAAAGGAAGGTGAAAAGCGGCGGAATGGAGGTGATAAAGCGGAATGGATATGGATTTTTTGACAATTTTATTGTGTTTTTACAATAAAAACATTAAACCAACGTCGAGTGTTGAATATTACTACCTAGAATGACATATAAAATTTACCAAATTGCATCAATTCAACTAAAAATTTACCCATTAAACTTTAAAAATAAAAATATGAAACGTTTGCAACTAAATGTGTTGTAGCTATCTAAGTTCAGCTCGCATTTTAATTTTTACAATAAAATAACCAATCTAACGCAACTGCAAAGAGTATGTCTTGCTTTATGCACGTGGAAAGTTTCAGGTTTATATCTTATCTACAAAACGGGCAATCGTTGTTCAAACGTAGCTGCTCGCACGTAGCCGCTCGCCGACACTTTTTTCCAATGCGTTGTAAAGGCGAATCGATCCTTATTCAGTATAAGCCACCCCTGTTTGCTGTGATCGGTAAATAGTGCTTCCACTAAACTTGCGATAGTTTTCTCGTTTCTGCTCGGATTTTACCAATTTTGCCATCGTTGGAAAGCACGATCATACATCTACACGAATCAATTAAACAGTAGCACAAAATAAGTGCTAGATATATCTTGTGATAACTTAAACTTCACCAAATTGTAACAATTCTCAGCTACTTAATTTTCACAATAAAATTATTAAATCTTTGCAAACTAAAAGAATATGTCTTGCTCTATGCACGTGGAAAGTTTCAGATCTATATCTTATCGACAAAACTGGCAATCGTTGTTCAAACGTAGCCGCTCGCCGACACTTTTTTTCAATGCGTTGTAAAGGCGAATCGATCCTTATTCAGTATAAGCCACCCCCTGTTTGCTGTGATCGGTAAATAGTGCTTCCACTAAACTTGCTGTAGTTTTCTCGTTTCTGCTCGGATTTTAACAATTTTGCCATCGTTGGAAAGCACGATTACATATCTACCCGAATCATTTAACCAGTAGCACAAAGTAAGTACTAGATATATCTTGTGATAACTTAAACTTCACCAACTTGTAACAATTCTCAGCTACTTAATTTTAACAATAAAATTATTAAATCTTTGCAAACTAAAAGAATATGTCTTGCTTTATGCACCTGAAAAGTTTCAGGTTTATATCTTATCTATAAAACGGGCAATCGTCGTTCAAACGTAGCCGCTCGGCGACACTTTTTCCAATGCATTGTGAAGGCGAATCGATCCTTATTCAGTAGGCCTATACGCCACCCCCTGTTTGCAGTGATCGGTAACTAGTGCTTCAACTAAACTTGCTGTAGTTTTCTTGTTTCCGCTCGGATTTTAACAATTTTGCCATCGTTGGAAAGTACAATTATATATCTACCCGAACCAATTAAACAGTAGCACAAAGTAAGTACTAGATTTATCTTGTGATAACTTAAATTTCACCAACTTGTAGCGACTCTCAGCAATTTAACTTTAATAATAAAATCATTAATATTTTACAAATTGAAAGAGTATGTCTTGCTTTATTTACATGAAAAGTTTCAGGTTTATATGTCATCTACCAAACGAGCAATGGTCGTTCAAACTTAACCGCCCAGCAAAGCTTTTTTTCAATGCATTGTAAAGGCGAATCGATCCTTATTCAGTATACGCCACCCCCTGTTTGCAGTGATCGGTAAATAGTGCTTCAAGTAAACTTGCTGTAGTTTTCTCGTTTCTGCTCGGATTTTAACAATTTTACCATCGTTGGAAAGCACGATCATACATCTACACGAATCAATTAAACAGTAGCACAAAATAAGTGTTAGCTTTATCTTGTGATAACTCAAATTTCACCAATTTGTAACGATTCTCTGCAACTTAATTTTCACAATAAAATCATTAAATTTTTGCAAACTAAAAGAACATGTCTTGCTTTATGCACCTGGAAATTTTCAAGTTTATATCTCATCTATAAAATTGGCAATCGTCGTTTGAACGTAGCCGCTCGGCGACACCTTTTCCAATGCATTGTAAAGGCGAATCGATCCTTATTCAGCATAAGCCACCCCTGTTTGCAGTGATCGGTAAATAGTGCTTCTTCTAAACTTGCTGTAGTTTTCTCGTTTCTGCTCGGATTTTAACAGTTTTGCCATCGTTGGAAAGTACGATTACATATCTACCCGAATCAATTAAATGCAAGCACAAGGTAAGTACTTTATTTATTTTGTGACAATTTAAACTTCACCAATTTGTACCGATTCTCAGCAATTTAAGTTTTACAATAAAATCATTAATCCTTTACAAATTGAAAGAGTATGTCTTGCTTTATGCACCAGAAAAGTTTCAGGTTTATATCTCATTCACCAAACGAGCAATCGTCGTTCAAACTTAACCGCCCAGCGAAGCTTTTTTTGAATGCATTGTAAAGGCGAATCGATCCTTATTCAGTATATACGCCACCCCTGTTTGGAGTGATCGGTAAATAGTGCTTCCACTAAACTTGCTGTAGTTTTCTTGTTTCTGCTCGGATTTTAACAATTTTACCATCGTTGGAAAGCACGATCATACATCTACACGAATCAATTAGCTACAAATCCATAACATGTAGTATCTTCATCTTGTGATAACCTAAACTTCACCAACTCGCACCGATTCTCAGCAATTTAATTTTTACAATAAAATCATTAATAATTTGTAAATGGAAAGAGTATGTCTTGCTTTATGCACCTCAAAAGTTTCAGATTTATATCTCATCTACCAAACGAGCAATCGTTGTTCAAGCTTAATCGCCTAGCGAAGTTTTTTTTCAATGCATTGTAAAGGCGAATCGATCCTTATTCAATAATACGCCACCCCCTGTTTGCAGTGATCGGTAAATAGTGCTTCCACTAAACTTGCTGTAGTTTTCTCGTTTCCGCTCGGATTTTAACAATTTTACCATCGTTGGAAAGCACGATCATACATCTATACGAATCAATTAAACAGTAGCACAAAATAAATACTAGCTTTATCTTGTGATAACTTAAACTTCACCAACTTTTAACGATTTTCAGCAATTTAATTTTTACAATAAATACATTAAATCTTTGCAAACTGAAAGAGTATGTCATGCTTCATTCACCAGAAAAGCTTCAGGTTTATATCTTATCTACCAAACGAGCAATCGTTGTTCAAACTTAACCGCCCAGCGAAGCTTTTTTTCAATGCATTGTAAAGGCAAATCGATCCTTATTCAGTATACGCCACCCCCTGTTTGCAGTGATCGATAAAAAGTGCTTCCACTAAACTTGCGGTTGTTTTCTCGTTTCCGCTCGGATTTTAACAATTTTGCCATCGTTGGAAACCAAGATCATACATCTACACGAATCAATTGGATACAAATCCAAAACATGTACTAGATTTATCTTGTAACAACTTAAACTTCACCAACATGTACCGATTCCCAGCAATTTAAGTTTTACAATGAAATCATTAATGTTTTGCAAATGGAAAGAGTATGTCTTGCTTTATGCACCTCAAAAGTTTCAGATTTATATCTCATCTACCAAACGAGCAATCGTCGTTCAAACTTAACCGCCTAGCGAAGCTTTTTTCCAATGCATTGTAAAGGCGAATCGATCCTCATTCAGTATCCGCCACCCCCTGTTTGCAGTGATCGGTAAATAGTCCTTCCACTGAAAGTGCTGTAGCTTTCTCATTTCTCCTCGGATTTTAACAATTTTGCCATCGTTGGAAAGCACGATCATACATCTACACGAATCAATTAAACACAAGCACAAAGTAAGTACTAACTTTATCTTGTGATAACTTAAACTTCACCAATTTGCACCGATTCTCAGCAATTTAATTTTTACAATAAAATTATTAATCCGTGCAAATAGAAAGAGTATGTCTTGCTTTATGCACCTCAAAAGTTTCAGGTTTATATTTCATCTACCAACCGAGCAATCGTCGTTCAAACTTAACCGCCCAGCGAAGTTTTTTTCAATGCATTGTAAAGGCGAATCGATCCTTATTCAGTATAGCCTACGCCACCCCCTGTTTGCTGTGATCGGTAAATAGTGCATACATTTAACTTGCGGTAGTTTTCTCGTTTCTGCTCGGATTTTAACAATTTTGCCATCGTTGGAAAGGAAGATCATACATCTACACCAGGGCTTCCCGATTCGTTTATCACCCCGCACCCCATGGGATTGATGAAGCCAATCTCGCACCCCCCTGTTTTGAAAGCGGAGTAATTCTGAGAAAAAAATTCAAAATACGCACGAAAACAATGCAGAAAAGCAGCTCACCGGCCTTTATATGGCTATTGAATAGGAAAAAGGGCAGCCTTCAACAACGCAATCACACAAAATGCAAAAGCGAATAAAGAAATGACACAAACTGAGAACATAATGGCGTTAATCAACATCTTTGACTTTTCTCCTGCCTCTTCTTTGCAATTATCTGTTCGAAATGCGGAACTTTGTTGGACAATGCATTGCGCAGATCATTTTCGGGGTCCAGGGCGTTGCGGTATTTATTCTTCATGTAAAGTAGAGATGAAAATCCCGAGTCACACAGCCAAGTGGTAGCAAATGGAACCAAAACTCGCAATGCTTTCTTAGCCAGAGTTGGATACCCAGTTTGAACGCTGTACCAGAAAGTTTCGAGTGAACTGGACTCATAAAGCAGCTTTGTCGATTGGCATACTTGCATATCTATCAGATGTTCCTTATCTTCATCCTCATCTCCCATCTTCTCTAATTTGAAGGCAAAGGGGTTAATGATTCAAGTTTCCGGTTCTTCCAGATCTTCTGGGGAGAAATATCCATCAAATGACTCTCTCAGGCTTTCCAAGTGCTGACTGATTTCTACCTTGACATATTATCGCATTATCCCGCCACCAATCACGTGAAGTTCGGACCACAGCTTTTTTGTTATCAGCAACTTGTCGGGTGGTATTTTCTTGTTGTTGTGCATTGTGCTGTAGCCTATAGGCCAATATACAGTATAATGGTCTGAGAGATAATCACCACCTCCCTCGTTAAAAAGAATCCATCTCTATATACGGTATAGCTCTTCTTCCTCGGTGGATTCTCGCACCCCTAGCAACAGCTACTCGCACCCCCAGGGGGTGCGGGCACCCCCAATCGGGAAGCCCTGATCTACACGAATCAATAGGCTACAAATCTAAAACAAGTACCATCTTTTTCTTGTGATAACTTAAACTTCACCAATTTGTACCGATTCTCAGCAATTTATTTTTGCAATTAAATCATTAAACCTTAGCAAATTGAAAGTGTAGGTTTTACTTTATGCAACTGAAAAGTTCAGGTTCATGTCTTATCTATAAAGCGAGCAATCGTTGTTGGTATTTGGACAACACTGATACATCTCACATCTAGGAAAAGAGCAAGATGCTAGCTGTTTTTGTCATTCGTCCAGTTCAAAGAACACGCAACACAATTTAAACCCTTTGAATTGGAAAGGTTTGGAGGGTAGCTCATAGCCTTCCTACCAGTTCTGCAGCCAAGGGGGGGTTGGGGGTTGCAACCCCCCTTTAGCACGCGTGTGATATCACTGCAAACAGGGGGTGGCGTATACTGAATAAGGATCGATTCGCCTTTGCAATGCATTGAAAAAAACTTCGCTAGGCGGTTAAGTTTAAACAACGATTGCTCGTTTGGTAGATGAGATATAAACCTGAAACTTTTCAGGTGAATAAAGCAAGACATACTCTTTCAATTTGCAAAATATTAATGATTTTATTGTGAAAATTAAACTGCTGAGAATTGGTACATGTTGGTGAAGTTTAAGTTATCACAAGATAAAGTTAGTACTTACTTTGTGCTTGTGTTTAATCGATTCGGGTAGATGTATAATTGTACTTTCCAACAACGGCAAAATTGTTAAAATCCGAGTAGAAATGAGAAAACTACAGCACTTTCAGTGGAAGGACTATTTACCGATCACTGCAAACAGGGGGTGGCGTAGAGGCTACTGAATAAGGATCGATTCGCCTTTACAATGCATTGGAAAGAAGCTTCGCTGGGCGGTTAAGTTTGAACGACGATTGCTGGTTTGGTAGATGAGATATCAATCTGAAACTTTTCAGGTGAATAAAGTAAGACATACTCTTTCCATTTGCAAAAGATTAATGATTTTATTGTAAAAATTAAATTGCTGAGAATTGGTGCAAGTTGGTGAAGTTTAAGTTATCACAAGATAAAGATAGTTCTTACTTTGTGCTTGTGTTTAATTGATTCGGGTAGATATATAATTGTACTTTCCAACGGTGGTAAAATTGTTAAAATCCGAGCAGAGACGAGAAAACTACAGCAAGTTTAGTGGAAGGACTATTTACCGATCACTGCAAACAGGAGGGGTGGCGTATACTGAGTAAGGATCGATTCGCCTTTACAATGCATTGAAAAAAAGCTTTGCTGGGCGGTTAAGTTTGAACGACGATTGCTCGTTTGGTAGATGAGATATAAACCTGAAACTTTTCAGGTGCATAAAGCAAGACATGCTCTTTCAATTTGTAAAATATTAATGATTTTGTTGTGAAAATTGAATTGCTGAGAATCGTTACAATTTGGTGAAGTTTAAGTTATCACAAGATAAATCTGGTGCTTAATTTGTGCTTTCATGTAATTGATTCGGGTATATATATAATTTTACTTTCCAACGATGGCAAAATTGTTAAAATCCGAGCAGAAACGATGAAACCACAACAAGTTTAGTAGAAGCACTATTTACCGATCACTGCAAACAGGGGGTGGCGTATACTGAATAAGGATCGATTCGCCTTTACAATGCATTGGAAAGAAGCTTCGCTGGGCGGTTAAGTTTGAACGACGATTGCTCGTTTGGTAGATGAGATATCAATCTGAAACTTTTTAGGTGAATAAAGTAAGACATACTCTTTCCATTTGCAAAAGATTAATGATTTTATTGTAAAAATTAAATTGCTGAGAATTGGTACAATTTGGTGAAGTTTAAGTTATTACAAGATAAAGATAGTATTTGTTCTGGATTTGTAGCCAATTGATTCATGTAGATGTATAATCGTGCTTTCCAACGATGGCAAAATTGTTAAAATCCGAGCAGAATCGAGAAAACTACAGCAAGTTTAGTGGAAGCACTATTTACCGATCACTGCAAACAGGGGGTGGCGTATACTGAATAAGGATCGGTTCGCCTTTACAATGCGTTAAAAAAAAACTTTGCTGGGCGGTTAAGTTTGAACGACGATTGTTCGCTTGGTAGATGAGACATAAACCTGAAAGTTTTCAGGTGAATAAAGCAAGACATACTCTTTCAATTTGCAAAATATTAATGATTTTATTGCAAAAATTAAATTGCTGAGAATTGGTGCAAGTTGGTGAAGTTTAAGTTATTACAAGATAAAGATAGTACTTACTTTGTGCTTGTGTTTAATTGATTCGGGTAAATAGGCCTATATAATTGTACTTTCCATCGGTGGTAAAATTGTTAAATTCCGAGCGGAAACGAGAAAACTACAGCAAGTTTAGTGGAAGGACTATTTACCGATCACTGCAAACAGGGGGTGGCGTATACTGAGTAAGGATCGATTCGCCTTTACAATGCATTGAAAAAAAGCTTTGCTGGGCGGTTAAGTTTGAACGACGATTGCTCGTTTGGTAGATGAGATATAAACCTGAAACTTTTCAGGTGAATAAAGCAAGACATACTCTTTCCATTTGCAAACGATTAATGATTTTATTGTAAAAATTAAATTGCTGAGAATTGGTACAATTTGGTGAAGTTTAAGTTATTACAAGATAAAGATAGTACTTGTTCTGGATTTGTAGCCAATTGATTCGTGTAGATGTATAATCATGCTTTCCAACGATGGCAAAATTGTTAAAATCCGAGCAGAAACAAGAAAACTACAGCAAGTTTAGTGGAAGCACTATTTACCGATCACTGCAAACAGGAGGGGGTGGCGTATACTGAATAAGGATCGATTTGCCTTTACAATGCATTGGAAAAAGTGTCGTCGACCGACTACGTTTGAACGACGATTGCCAGTTTTGTGGATAAGATATAAACCTGAAAGTTTTCATGTGCATAAAGCAAGACATGTTTTTTTACTTTGCAAAGATTTAATGATTTTATTGCAAAAATTAAATTGCTGAGAATCGTTACAAGTTGGTGAAGTCTAAGTTATTACAAGATAAAAGTAGTACCTATTTTGTGCTACTGTTTAATTGATTCGTGTAGATGTATGATCGTGCTTTCCAACGATGGTAAAATTGTTAAAATCCGAGCGGAAACGAGAAAACTACAGCAAGTTTAGTGGAAGCACTATTTACCGATCACAGCAAACAGGGGGTGGCTTATACTGAATAAGGATCGATTCGCCTTTACAATGCATTGGAAAAAGGTGTCGTTTGAACGATGATTGCCCGTTTTGTAGATAAGATATAAACCTGAAACTTTCCAGGTGCATAAAGTAAGACATACTCTTTGCAGTTGCGTTAGATTGGTACTTTTATTGTAAAAATTAAAATGCGAGCTGAACTTAGATAGCTACAACACATTTAGTTGCAAACGTTTCATATTTTTATTTTTAAAGTTTAATTGGGTAAATTTTTAGCTGAATTGATGCAATTTGGTAAATTTTATGTCATTCTAGGTAGTTGTATTCAACACTCGACGTTGGTTTAATGTTTTTATTGTAAAAACACAGTAAAATTGTTAAAAAATCCATATCCATTCCGCTTTATCACCTTCATTCCGCCGCTTTTCAGCGTCCTTTTTATCACCCCTTATGTAGTAGTTGCGTCCGTTATGTGACGTCATGTTGACTAGGATGGCGGATTCTAAACTTGCACCGTTGCTTCTTGCAATGTGTCCGAAATATCTCAATTTTCTAAGGTTAATGTTGTTTATCAGACTCCATTTATCGTTTATTTGTTGGGAAACAAATTCATTTGTTTTTCTTTCCATCCAGCTGATACGTAATAGCCTTCTGTGACACCACATTTCAAAACTTTTTAACTTTTTAATGTCACGTTTTTTGCATGTCCAAATTTCACATCCATTTGTGGCAATTGGGAAAACGAGAGTTCGCAGCAATCTTAATTTGGTGTTTTTACCAATTGATCTCTGTTTCCACACCGTTGTAAGTGATGTCACAGCGGTTTTTGCCATAGCAATTCGCCTTCTAATTTCCGTGCTATCATCATAAGTGTCAGTTATGACACTGCCAAGATAGCAGAAATTACTTACACTTTCAACAACATTACCACCAATGTATAAGCTTGGACAAATTTCATCTGTTTTACTTATGGCCATCACTTTTGTTTTTGTGGGATGTAATTGCAAACCATATTCTTCACTTCTCGACTTGATCCTATTCAAAAGTTCTTGCAGTTCCGTTACACTTCCACCGACCAACACTATGTCGTCAGCATATCGAAAGTTGGTTACCACTTTTCCTCCAATTTTCACAGAGCCATCAAAATTCTCCAAAACTTTTCTCACTTTTCCCACTTTTCCTCCAATTTTCACAGAGCCATCAAAATTCTCCAAAACTTTTCTCATTATGTGTTCAGTATAAAGATTGAAAAGATATGGTGACAATATGCATCCCTGTCTGACACCTTTTCCAATGGAAAACCACTTGGTGAGGCCACTTCCAGTTCTTACTGCTGCTTTTTGAGCAGTATACAGGCTTCGGATTAAATTGATCAGATGTGTAGGAAAGCCATAACCTTTCAGAATCGTCCACAATTGTTGGTGCTTCACTGAATCAAAAGCCTTTCGATAGTCTAGAAAACATAAATGAGTTGAAAGGTTCCGTTCTCTTCGTTTCTCTATCAGCATGTTAAGATTGAATATTGCGTCTTTTGTTCCTTTGCGGGGTCTATAACCAGCCTGTTCAGGAGCTAATTCGTGTTCAATTTTGTTTTCTAGTCTTTTTTAATTATTGTTAACATTACCTTGCTGGCATGACTAATTAAAGCAATTGTTCGGTTGTTGCTGCATTCCGTTATATCGCCTTTTTTTGGTAATGGGACAAATATTGACTTTACCCAATCATCTGGCCAAATGTTGGTTTCCCATATTCTGATACAAAGTTTATGAATTGTTCTCACTGCATTTTCTCCAATATATTTCAATAGTTCGATGGGTATATCATCAGATCCGGGACTTTTTGTGTTTTTAATAGTGTTTAAAGCATTTTCTACTTCACTCAGCAGTGGATGTGGTTCTGTATCATTTTCATCTTTGCATTGTGTAATTGGATTTGTTTGTACATTATCGATAGGATCTTTTTCTTTGTATAATTCTTCGCAATATTCTTGGGAGCAAGTCTTTTAGGCGCTGACAATTAGGCGCTGGTCTAATAGGCGCGCACACTGTGGCGTCTGGATATTTAGGTGCGGAGCACTGTGGCGCCCGGTCATTTAGGTGCTATTCCTAGTAAAGTCTGTGGATTGTAACAGCTTGGCAGCTTGCCAGAAAATTATATCATGGCTTCCGTGAGTGAAGCTGCTTAAACCGGCAATGCTTTTCACACACAATGTTATATTGAACAGAAAAATATATTGTTGTTTTATTTATTTATTATTGTTTTATTTGTTGTTAGTCCAGGTTTGCGTTGGTGAAAGCTTTATCAATAAATTATTCAAGCTTCCCAACATTATTGGAAGTAATCCTACGGAAGTATCCCTATGTCGTAAATCATGGCAGATCCATAGTCTTTGCCTGTACTTTTTTGGTACGGTAATAATATAATATTTTGTGTGAAAATCATTGCCGGTTCAAGCAGCTTCACCCATATATTTTTTCTGTTGAATATAACATTTTGTGTGAAAAAGCATTGCCGGTTTAAGCAACTTCACTCACTGAAGCCATGACCAACAACGCACACGCATTAACAAAACAATATGTTTTTCTGTTCAATATAATATTTTGAGTGAAAAGCATTGCCCTACGCCCCTACCTGCCAAGCTGATACAATATGCAGACCTTACTAGGAATAGCACCTAAATGACAGGCGCCACGCCGCCACAGTGCTCCGCACCTAAATATCCAGACGCCACAGTGTGCGCGCCTATTAGACCAGCGCCTAACTGTCAGCGCCTAAAAGACGTGGACCTATATTCTTTCCATCTCTTTTTTACCTCCTCTTTCTGCCACAAAACTTCACCATCTTTACTTTTTATGTTGTCTAGCTTTGGTTTGAACTTATTGGTTATGTTTTTTACCGCTTGGTATAAATCACGACATGAGTTATTTGATGCGTGTTTTTCGATTTTACAACATTGTTTGTTCTATATTGTCTCGTTTGTCTTTTCTCATGGCCTTTTGTACCTCTCTATTGAGCTGAGCGTACTCTTGTCTGGCCTCTTCTGAATGGGAAATTTTTGCTTTCAATTTTTTCCGTTGTTTTATTTTCATTAATGTCTCTTCTTTAATCCAGTTGTTTCGTTTCCTGTTTTTCATTGGTAATGTGCTCTTAGCTGATTTTAAAATTGCTTCCTTTGTGTTATTCCAAAGCTCCTGAGGTGATGATTCTCCGTCTATACCTAATAACATCTCAAATTTGTTACTTGTTTCAATGGAATAATCTTCTGTCATATTGTCATAATCGAATTGAAGTGGGGGCAAAGAGTTAGAGCTCGACCGATATCACTTTTTCAGGCCGATACCGATATTTATGAAATTTTTAGGCCGATACCGATATATATCGGCCGATATATATCAACTACAAAAAATTTGTTACCAACAAGGTTATTAAGCAACAAACCAGTCCAAGAAAGTTTATGCATTGGTTGCTGTCATAGGCGCCGAGTTTTCAAAATAGCTGGGCGGGCGAACACATACTGTCACGTCGTGATCACCAATAATAATGTAGAACTCCACTGTTGTTTTCCTACCACCAAGGTCCAAGATCTAGGCTTCCTAGTTCCTACTACTATAAATTGCAAATATCTAGCGATAAACTGCGCTACTGAACCGAGCTTACATTGAATCTACAATTAGAACAGTTATATATATAACGAAGGAGCTGAATTGCAACTAATGACAACCAACGGTTTCATCCGGCCAAACCAACACGTGTGCACTGTGCAGTAGTGCACAGTTTAATATCAGTGACGTAACAGACGCAACTGTGATGGTTGAGACGACAAAATAGAGCATTTTAGCAGCAGAGTTAATTGATGACGTCGTTTGAGAGAAGATCACTCCTTTGAAGAACAATGCTACAGTTTTTAAACCGATTTAACATCTGGCGATGTTAAAACGATGTAACAGCAGTGGAAATTGCGGTCAGACTTTTGCTGCGAATGAAGTTCCTCACAGGTTTGCGCAATTTACTTGATTTATAGCACTGGGCTTACGAGTGCCAGAGTGGAGACAAACCGCGCGGCTGGACACTTTTGCTCGTTTAACGGCGAATCAACGTTGATTAACGTTGCATGAATGTAACATGGCAATAATTGACGAAAACTAATCGCTTAATTAGTAGGTCTAGTAGGGCCTATCATATGGCGACAAAACCTTGCGAATAAGGTAAGTAGGCTAGTATTAGAAGGTGGCAGATGGTTACAGAAATTTTTGGACTTAAAATTGAATTAATTTTTTTTTTAATTTCTGAAATGTCCGGCGGGCGCGGCCCACCCGCCCGGGACTCGGCGCAGGTGGTTGCTTGCTTAATTACGCCGCATAACTTCCACCGAAAGAGGTCGTGTGGCTTCTTGCGTCACAATGCTCTGGGCACAAATCGGAAAACTTCTACAATGACGCTACTATTTTCTTCTGTGCAAAGTTTCACTAGGCTTTTTTCTTTGGGTTTATTTTTGCAACTTCTACAATGACGCTACTATTTTCTTCTGTGCAAAGTTTCACCAGGATTTTTTTCTTTATTTTTGCAACTTCTACAATGACGCTACTATTTTCTTCTGTGCAAAGTTTCACTAGGATTTTTTCTTTGGGTTTATTTTTGCATGTCATGTGAACGAAAGTTAATTTTCCCTGGACCTTTTCTTTCTTACTGTAATACCAAAACTTGACAAATTTTGCTGCATCTTGCTGCGATAGCCTACTCGTATAATCTAATTTGTAACGAATCTTGTCTTATCAATATCACTCGGAGATCAAAGCCAGTCATTGTGACGTAAGACTTGAAATAAGCTGTGCGTGGTTAGTGTAGAAGTACACCCGCACTCCCATCGATTCTTAGCGAAAAATTCACCTTTGTTACACTGATTAAATGTCATCAATCGTTGAAGCAACGTAAAACTCGAAATTTTTCCTGCTTGAATGGAAGCTAAGGGATACAGCATTAACATTTTCTAGATGCGCGCACTAAAATGGGCGGGAAATTATATTCTCACAGCAATTGTTTGTGCTATGCAAGCACGTTTGAGCAACTTGTGTTTCTTCTAAAGGCATGTATGGCTGGTTTTGAGTGTGCTCTTGCGAGCCGATGTTTATCGGCGAAAAATAGCCGATACGATATATCGGCTACACCTGATATCGGCCGATACATATCGGCTGACCGATATATCGGTCGAGCTCTACAAAGAGTGTGTCATCTTTTGTAGCCGAAGCTTTAATGTTGCTTTTAGCAGTTGGTAGTCGGTACCACAGTCAGCTCCCGGATAGGTTTTTACTTTTTTTAATGCTGCTTCTCCATTTTTGTGAGATCATGATATAATCAATTTGATTTCGTGTTTTTCCATCGGGTGATGTCTAGGTATACAGTCGACGAGGATGCTGTGCAAATGTTGTGTTTGTTACTACAAGCTTGTTGTTTTCACAAAACTCTATTAGTTGTTCTCCTTGTGCATTCTGTTGACCAAGTCCATGGATTCCATGTGTACTTGATGCACAATTAACTTTTCCTATTTTTGAATTTGTGTCTTCCATAACTACTAAAATATCTCTTTTTGGAATTTTGTCCATTGTATCTTGTAATGAATCATAAAATTCTTTGATAACAAAATTTTCTGCTGATGTAGTCGGTGCATATATTTGTATAATTGTGATGTTGCAAGGCTTTGCTTTGATTCTTATCATTAAAACTCTGTCATTTACTGGGAGATATCCCATAAGACTGTTGGAAGTATTCCTTTCCAACAAAACACCAACACCATGGCAGTATCCATCTCCATCCTCCTTCCCCGAGTAAATAAGCAAATTATTATCAGCTGTTCTGAAAGTACCTTTCCCTTTCAATCTTGTTTCACTGAGCCCAAGTATTTTTATTTTTTGTTGTTTCATTTCATCACTAACTACTTTTAATTTTCCAGGTCGTATTAAGCTTCTTACGTTCCATGTTCCAAACATTATTATAAATCTTTTCTTAGTCTCACACGTTCATCAGTTACATTTTCCGTGACTAGACTTCCAGAAGGATTTAATCTAGCCACATCATAAATGGCATGCTTTGCATCACCATGTAAACCAATTTCACCAGTGTGGATCTCTTCCCCAGTCGCTTTAACAGAGCTGGCCGACAGCCTGGGGGGTATCTGACCAACCAACTAAAGTTTGTTTTCTTATTTATTTTGTTCATAATAGGAGATAGTCTGGAGGTATGAAAATTATGGTGGTAGAGCCTCCAAAGTTCTTTCCACCATCGCAGTATCTCGCTAACTGAGATTTTTGATCTTTGTCGTTGTCCACATGTAGGGATCTTCCGCCAAACATCTTATTCTGACCTCATCGTTGAACTCATCTTGGAGCACTTCTGGTGAGACAAGAAATCCATCACCCTGCTGCCAGCAATTTCGACAATTTTTTCGAGTTGGCTTCTCTAGATCCGCCCAGATCAGCATAGTAGGCTCTCCTCGTGCAGGTTTTAGCTGGGACGGTCTTGCTACACAGACAGAGGCTGAAGTTCCCTTCAAGGCTTCAACATGTCCTTTCGCCTGGGTTGTGAGGACCAGTAACCGACGAGAGGCTGTGTATTGCGCATCATTCAGTAAAAGGTTCTACCTCTCCATTACCTCTCCTGAGGGTATTACCCCAGCCAAGTTGGAGGTTTATGAGTGATGTGATTTCTGTTATTTATTTATTCATTTTAGGCTAAAATTGAAATGTTTTTGGAAGTGGCTAGTTTTCCACACTTGTTGCCATAGTTACAATCAGGTGTTGCCAGAGTTAGGGTTAAAGTTAGGCAGTGTTAAGGTAAAGGGTAAGAGTTAGGAATAAGATTAGGGTTTTGATATTTGCCCAGGACTAAAAAACATTTCCAAAATACAAGTTTTTGTTTTCAGCAACTTAAACGTTTCTCAAATTAGGGCAGAACTCCTTATCTGGCAACACTATTGTGGCTATTATTACACTATATAGTGTAAATATAGCCACAGCCAGTGGCGTACGCAGGATTTTCTCAAGGGGGGGGCCATTGAGAGTAGCGTAGCCAGGAATTTTGAAAGGGGGGGTTTTGACGACTGGCGGGCGAAGCCCAACGGCGTTTTTGCTTAAGACGACACCCAGCGGCGAGTGGTCTGGGGGGCCTCCCCCAGAAAATTTTGAAAAATTACTTTGAATTTGGTGCATTCTGAGAGCATTTTCAACAAAAATGTGGGTATGAATATTCCTGTAAAATGGTGCTGTCAGGTGGCATAGCAAAAGGATAAGATCATGTTTTCTTCGGCATTTTTCGGAAATAAAGCTAAGTCTCTATGTTTTCTTGTTGTTAATTCCTGGCTGTGATGTTTGAATGTTTGGTATTGGCAAAACTCGCTCTTTTAATGCAGTTTTGTTTAAAATTAGGCTAGTTTTTTTTAGACTGAAAGCATCATTCCCAAGCATAAAGAGACTGAAAGCATCATTCTCAATATCGTGACGTCACACGCGGTAACCCCCAAGGCCCGACCCCCCCCCCCCCCCCCCTTGGCTATGCCACTGGCCATTGATATCCCAGACGTCTTCATGATATCTCAGTAATGGTTTTAGTTTAGACTTTATCCATTTCTTTCTCACTGATCACTACAATAGGCTTACAGAACACTATGCTACATTAACATACCTGGGGTGGGGTAGGTGGATTGGGCCATGTATTTCGTCTTAAGTAGCTAAGTCTATAAAACAACATTGTTACAGTAATTGCTTTGACAGGGCTATGCAAGACATATTAAATGCCTTAATCTACGTCGTTAACTACTAAAACATTTTTAAGGGGGGGGGGGGGCATGGCCTAATGGCCCCCCCCCTGCGTACGCCACTGGCCACAGCCAATGTTTTAACAACCAGGCAGCACCCAACTGGATGATATCAAATATTGGATAGATAATGACTACGGTATTTACGAAGTAGCTGAGCTTACCACATATATATGTTTTTAATAAAGCAATGACGATAGGTAACATTATTGTCCGCCGCGTTAGCTCATTGGTTACGCGCCCGCCTCAAGATCACGCAGCGCAAGTTCGACTCTCGGGCTGTGCGCTTGAGCAACGCATTTTAAGGACTGCTCTCCATTCAGCGGCATCTAGTGAATAAAATAATTCCCCAGCAACAACACCTCAACAATTGAAAAACTTCACTCTGCCAATATCAATAATCGCCCCTGTGTCAAACTCAATACCCTCTAGTCTCTACAAGTATGCGAAACTACCAGGAATAACTAATCAAGACTTTTTTAGTCTGAGGATAGAGATTCAAAACCAAAACGACGAAACCAAAAAATTACAAGTGGGTTTAAAGCTACATGAATACATCCATATCATCCTGCAGTTTTTGCTGAAGATGAATTTCTTACATCAGTAACATTAAAATAGGCTACTCCTTACGGTACCGTAATTATGTATCAATAATGTTATCTCAACTTGTGTAAGTTTCATCTTTTTCCGCTAACCATATGACTTTTTTGGTTTATATGAACTCCATTTTTTATCAAAAAATAAATAATTAACTGGCAATCCTGACTTTCAAGCGGCATAGAAATAAATATGTTAACGAGAAGTGCTTTTATCGGGTTCTCGTGTTGTGGCTGTCATCGCATTATTTATCCTGCCCTTTTTACGGATCGTTGTATTAGTCGGATTTTGCAGAATTATTCCACCAGAATGACAGTGGTGTTTGGACACATTTTGGAATTAAAATAGCAATCACAAAATGCGCCAATTGTAATTTTAATATACAAAACAATAGGCCTACCACCTACCATCAAATTGTTACACACAAGTTTAAGAGTATGAAATTATTTTTCTAATAAAACGGTTTATTTAACTTTAAGTTAACAAATACGATTTTCAGAGGTCTTTGAAAAAAGGCAGTGGCTATTTGACCGGCGCCGGTCTTTGAATCTGAAACACTATTTGACCGGTCATGACGTCACTCTATAGGCACTTCTTTCTTTTTCTCTTTCAAAGCAAAAGACCAGAAGAGTGCGTATATAACTTGTAAATTCGACGATTATCTTCAACTGATTGGATGGTGCGTGGGTTACGTCTCTGGTTGGTGTTCCAGAGGGAATGAGTTCGATACTTCGCGGAAGCGTTTTTTTTTAATTTTTAACTAAATTTTGATCCGAAGTGACTCAATCGTTAGGCTGCTGCATTTTTGTAGTCAATTTTTATTTTCGGAAGCCTACAGCCCAATTTTTTATGTCTTTTCAACTATGAGTAATAAAGTCAGAGTTTTTTAATTTTCTTGAATTTGAGAATTTCTCTGGATAATTTTCCGTTCGTCATAAGAGGATGTGACCGTGTTTTCCGAACGACGCATTACATTTTTGCGTCGTTCGGCTAAAATGGTCACATCCTCTTATGACGAACGGAAAATTATCCAGAGAAATTACCAAATTCAAGAAAATTAAAAAACTCTGACTTTATTACTCATAGTTGAAAAGACATAAAAAATTGGGCTATAGGCTTCCGAAAATAAAAATTGACTACAAAAATGCAGCAGCCTAACGATTGAGTCACTTCGGGTTAAAATTTAGTTAAAAATTAAAAAAAAAACGCTTCCGCGAAGTATCGAACTCATTCCCTCTGGAACACCAACCTGAGACGTAACCCACGCGCCATCCAATCAGTTGAAGATAATCGTCAAATTTACAAGTTATATACGCACTCTTCTGGTCTTTTGCTTCGAAAGAGAAAAAGAAAGAAGTGCCTATAGATAGGGATGGGCAAAATAGAATAATTAGCTATTCTAGAATATTCTAGAATACTGAAACCGAATATAGAATACAGATATCTATTCTAGAATAATTGACAGTTTTTACCATCGACA
Source organism: Aplidium turbinatum (assembly GCF_918807975.1). Classification (NCBI taxonomy): domain Eukaryota; kingdom Metazoa; phylum Chordata; class Ascidiacea; order Aplousobranchia; family Polyclinidae; genus Aplidium; species Aplidium turbinatum. The sequence goes on from NC_137488.1 coordinate 1,296,893, forward strand.
CATTTTAATGATTTTTATGACTTTACAAAAACAATGAACATCACAAAAATTGCTTATCGCAGTGTAACAAGTTTAGGCTTTCTAAATTTTCACCTGTCAAACGGGATCACAACTTGGTGGCAGTTAAACCTGCACTTGAAAAACATCTCTCTGAAGAAGCAGATGTAGCAGGTACACAAAAATATTTTGAAACTAACTGAGTCTGATAGAAACAAGAAAATTGGTTTTTGTTTTGCTTTCCATCAAACAAGGGCGTTTTGAAGAGATGTAGTGGATGCTTTCAACAACGTGAGATAGGTATCTATTTCTGAAGCAGGGGAAGCCAAATTTGCTGATTCATCTGCACTACTGCAAGCAGCATCTTCAATCCCACAGCTCAACAAGTCGTCCATGTCACTGTACTGGCATACTGGTAGTACAGGCCCGTAGCCAGCCGGGGGCCAGGGGGGCCTCGCCCCCCCAAATTTTGCCCCCCTAAAATATTCCAACATTCTCGAGCAACAGCTACAATTATAATGATTTTGCCCATTTAAATTTGTTCACCCCCCCCCCTAAAAAAAGTTGCTCCCCCTTGCTCTGCGGTAGCACAGTAAACTAAGACAATGCCAACTACCCGTGCGTACTTCTGCGGGGAGGGTCGCTAATTCGCACACCCTGTTGTCGACGTTGCCCTGCATACGAGAGTGGGAGCTCACGATGTTGGGTGGCTCAGCGAAGCAAGTCGACCCTTGTATTCTACCAGAAACAACTTAGGTTTGTGGTACCGAAATAGAGAAAAATCCTGAAAGCGATTTTAGCTGTTTCGTGCCACACTTCCGCAAGACTGTGAGGACTACAAAGCGCTTGACAAGAAAGATCTCTTTAATGCGAACAATGAAACTCGTGCGTTTTTCCGACGCCGCATCGCACTGAATCGATAAACAATTCTACTTTCGCTGCAGCGAATTCGTTGCGATCAAACGGACTAGTACGAATTAGATCGTTAAAGCGGTTTCAATTATCCGATTTCATATGCATTTTGAAACCGGTTAGACTCTACAACCGGTTATTCTATATTCGGTATTCTATTTTGCCCATCCCTACCTATAGAGTGACGTCATGACCGGTCAAATAGTGTTTCAGATTCAAAGACCGGCGCCGGTCAAATAGCCACTGCCTTGAAAAAAATGATTCAAATACCCACATAGACTATAAATAAACATTAAACAGTTTCATTTTATGTGTATTATGTTAACATGACATGTATTAATAACAAAACAATAGGAATTCTGATGCTAACTTGCTTTGTTGTAAATTTTCAGAACATGGCTCAGTTAAATGCTAAGATACTTGTTGGAATTCTCCTGCCTAATTCATTAAGAACCTCATTTCCTCAGTGTGTTAAAGCAAGGTTGCCATCACTGAAGGATGTTAATAAGAAGGTTGAAATAAAATTAATTCCAATAAACAAGAAGAATGTTTTGTCAGAAATTGATGGTGTTGAAGTTGTATTTGCTGACCCATTATTGCTTCGTGTATGTATTATGTAATTCCATATGTAATTCCATATCAGCCATAGAAAACTCTAAACAAGACTACTTAATTTGTGGTGACATGAACATCAATCTTCTTCTAAAAAATAACAATATAACAATCTATAAAGAGTCATTGAATTCGCTTGGGTGTAATTGTCTCATCCAAAATGCAACCAGATTTCTTGTTAACAACACTCCTTCTCTTCTTGACCATATATACTCAAACAACTGCAAACAAAACATTTCTAGTGGAATTTGTAAATATGACATATCTGACCATTTACCTGTTTTTGCAATCATAAAGAATTCTACTGTAGGCCTATGCTTCTCTAATGTACATACTCAATACAAAAGGTCATGGAAAAATTTTGTTCTTGAAGATTTTTTGCTAGAATTGCAAGATGGTATGCAAAATATTGAAAACAACATAGCGCTAACTGATGTTGATGTAAACAGTAACTTTTACCAATTTATTTCTCACCTACAACTTATGATCAACAAACATGCACCTCTAAGACAATTAACCAGGCGTGAAAAAAAACTAACACTTAAACCCTGGATAACTAAAGGCATTTACAAATCAATCAAAACAAAAAATAAACTTTTCAGATTGTGTTACAGGCATGATGATTCTAAACAGATTCTTTCCTACAAAGCATACTCTAATAAACTGTCACACTTAAAAAGAATTGCAAAAAAACAATATTACTACAATCTGTTTAACGTTAACAAAAATGATTCTGGAAAAATGTGGAAAGTGATTAATGATCTAACTACATACAAAAACTCTTCCTCAAAAAATAATTTACCTCAACATATAATCATTGATGACACAACGTATGAAACTGATTCTATGAATTTTACAAATCTAATCAACAAACATTTCACTGAAATAGGAACAAAAATGGCAGCTAAAATACCATCAGTACATCCACGTAGTGATATAAAAAGTCAATTAAAATCATTTGCTTTTGAAGATATTGATGAAAGCGAAATCTCTGATTGTATCAATGGCATGAAGACAAAAACAGCTCCTGGTTTGGATGGTGTCTCCACTAAAACTGTTAAATTAGCTAAATGTGTCATTACTCCTGTCCTGGTCAAACTACTCAACAAATGCATTGCTCAAGAAGTTTATCCAGATTGTCTAAAACTATCACAAATCACTCCAGTACCAAAACACCCTCATCCCAAAGCCTTAACTGATTTTCGACCAATTTCTTTACTGTCGACATTCTCTAAAATCTTTGAAAAAATTCTATATCAAAGAATTAATAAATTTCTCAACAAACATAACATTTTGTCTACATGCCAGCATGGCTTTAAAAGTAATGACTCCACTTCACTAGCCACAACAAGAATATATGACGAACTGTTATCTGCCATGAATCAAAAGGAATTCACATGCTCAATTTTTCTGGATTTAAGCAAAGCCTTTGATACTGTAGATCATAAAATCTTACTAAGCAAACTTTACAATTATGGCCTTCGAGGTAAAGTTCTGAGTCTTTTAAATTCCTACTTATCTAATAGACAACAATGTACTAAAATACTTGGAAATACATCTGACTTTGAACAGGTAAAATGTGGTGTCCCTCAAGGCTCTGTTTTAGGGCCATTACTCTTTCTGTTATATGTGAATGACTTACCAAATGCAACAAATTTTAAAACAACATTATTTGCTGATGACACCAATTTACATATGACAGATAAAGACTTAACTTGCCTTCAAAAAAGAGTAAATAAAGAAATGAAATTTGTCGATATTTGGATGAGACAAAATAAGCTGTCAATTAACTATTCAAAAACTGCATACATGATAATATGTAAAAATCCTTTCAAAGCCAAATCCTTTCAATTAAGTATTAATGGAAATCCTATTCAACAAGTAGATTCAATTAAATATCTTGGTGTTACCCTTGACAACAAGCTATCATGGAAATCACATTTAACTTGTCTTCGCACAAAGCTAAATAAAACTTGTGGAATTTTATATAAGCTCAGACATTTTGTACCACTTAGTACATTGCGTGTTGTTTATTTTGCTCTTTTTCAATCTCATTTACAATATTCATTAATAAATTGGGGTAGGGCTGATAAATCTATTTTACATCCCATAGAAGTTATTCAAAATAAAGCTCTTAGAGCATGTTTATTTTACCCTAGACATGCCTCTGTAAATTTATTATATGTTAAATTTGATGTTCCCAAGCTTAATGACTTAATTGAAATTGAGTATGCCAATTTCATGCACAAATATAAAAATGGACTTCTACCTGATTGTTTTAGTGCTTATTTTAATGATTTAAATAATATCCATCAACATAATACTCGCCACAAGATAAAATCCCAATATTTCTTACCCAGAACTAATAATAACTCCGGGCAAAAAATGCTACAGTACTTGGGACCCCAAGCATGGGGTAAGGTTCCTTCAGAAATTAAATGTTTGTCTCCCTTTTCATTCAAAAAGCAATATCAAACGCACTTGGTCGGTTGTTACTCTTGCTAAATGCAACTCTGTTGTGTATTTTTCAGTGAAATTGATCTGACATGTCTGACAACTTTTGGGATCTAATTTGTGTTTTGTTTGATTTCTCTGTTTTTGTTTTGTTTTTTTATGTTATGTTCATATACAATCTTCTCATGTTTTGGCTTGCATTTACTAACCCCCACATTGCGATTGTAACCTTATTCAACGTTTCATTATTTTCTCTAAGTGTTTTCAGTATAATTTTCATTGGTAGTATTTTTTTGTAAAATACGGTACTGCCGCCGGGGTGGAAGCTGACTTGGTGACCTCATAAGGTCTTTCGCTTCCTTCCTCTCTCACTTCTATGTAATGTACCAATGTATTTGTCGTGATAATTTGAGAAAAAAATAAACCAGTGATTGATTGATTGATATCGTGATTTTTTATTAAATTTGCCAAAAAGTGTAAAATGGATACAATGCTCTTGGGCCGGTCTGGATGGACTGTTTAATGCAATTGACAAGGAAGCTGTTATGACTTTTAACCCACACTTTGTGGTAACAAGACTTGGAAGTTGTTTTGCTCAAACCATGGCAGACTATGTGATTGGAGCAATTGTGGCACTGGAACGAGATTTTAAATCTCAGTATTTAGCACAATGCAGCAAAAAATGGCTTACTGTTGAAAGTGCTCCTTCTGTCTTCAGGTTGGGTAATGTGATTTTAAAACAATTTTATGGTAAAGCAAATCAGCCTATTCATTCACATAGGCATTAGGGTGGTCCTTATTTTCGAAATTAAGGCAACTTTTTCGGAACCGAGATAAACTTGTTTGTTTACGATACAAAATAACTGGGCAATATTTTTCAAAAAAATTATTAATCACTGTTTACACATGGCACATGAGCATTGTGCAATGACATTTCGTGCTTGTATAAATTTGCACTTTTAGGTTATAATATATATATATAACATAATTTAGGCAAATATCATCAAGTTTCTCAAGTGTTAGACTATTATATATTTTATATTATTTAGAAACAGTGAAAAAGTTTTGCTAAAATTTGAAATAAGAAACATGCCGGATGCCAAATTGAAGAGAGCACTCTAGAATTAACATCTTAATGATCTTAATTTAGTGTGGTTTTTCTCGAGTACTTCTTACTACCATTTTTGCTGTATTGTGTTTTCTTGTCTCCTGGAAACAAAGCAAGGGCAAGACATTCTCCTTTTTAAGAAATTTTAAAGATGATGGAAATTAATTGAAATGGTAAAGTGTCAGACTGGAGATGAGAATGATGCCCTGAGACTCTCAATCAAAGATTACAAATCTGAAATTCCAAATTGGGAAAAAGTGACCTTCGAGCAGAACTCCAAGGTGATTATTTTTGATAAATGAAATGTCAATTTTTTTGGCTAGATGATATTTCATCCAGGAGAATCCATTTTTAGGCACGAAACCAAAGCACAGAGTTAGTAAGGTGAGTCTCGTACTAAGAGCCTGGTAAGATAGTCCCGTGCTTGAATCCAAGCATCAGGGGATGAGAAAACAAGATTCTCATAATACTAAGTCTTTGGCACTAATATGAGTAGGGTGGCTTGTTCCTTTTTTCTTTTTCGCTTTTCCTTCAGCAACTAGACTAACCCAATTTATTACACTCTTGGTAGAGGTGAGTGGTGTTTTTTATAACCAGCATAAGCTGAGTGTCAAACCAGGATTGCATGATTAGAAAGCGACCATCTCATCCACTGTGCCAACAAAGCTAGATGGATGGAAAAACTCTATAATTATATATACTCTTAATGCGAACCTGGATGTTTCAAAGCCAGTTGAAACGAACAACTGAAGAAGAACAGGGACTCTGTCATGGTGCATTTTTACAGCGGTCGGCTACTATTTGGAGAATCCGATTAGGAGAAATCCCAATTCATAGACAGCTTTTTTGAAAAAAGCCTCTTGTGATTTCTAAAATCTCACAGGGCATCTGTTTATTCAAAGGAATTAGCTGTTATATTAGACTTAGAGGTTAAGTAATTAAATAAAGTCTCAGCAAAAAAGTCTCAACTAAAGTCTCAGCAAAAAAGTAAAACCGTTGTTAAGGGTTTTGGCGTTTGGTGATTAACAATAGTGGATTAGTGGTTAATCAAATGGAGTTTCATTGAAAAAAGCTCAACTAAAGTTGCTAAATATGCTAGATTACGTTGCTAGATATCACTATAGCCCAGATCTCGGCAAACTACGGCCCGCGGAGAAGTTTTATTAATTAGTCAATTTTACAGGTTTATGTCATAAACCTGTTAAAATACAATGTTCATAAACTGTATCTTAACACTCTTTTTAAGAATCCATTTCATTTCATATACTCACATGAGGACCTGCTTGTCAAAAATTAAAAAGTTTTTGGCACGTCATCCAAAAAGCTTGCCCACCCCTGCTATAGCCTACAGTTACACCTGCAAGATATCAGCTAATTTACATCTACCATAGGGGTCATTTCATTTTGATTTTAAGAGAATTCATGATTTTTGCCTCAAGGTTTTACAATATTTATAATTGTTTGGTATATTGATCACTTGATCAGTACCGGTATGAAAACTAATGAACAACAATTTTTTTTGTGAAATCGGTTAAACGGTTTTCAAGATGCAGTTGTTTGAAATATTCACCACTCGGTGACGATTATGTTTGAGCGAAGTGGCCATGCAAGCCTTTTTGTTAATATACAGTATGATATTGTGGTCACACTGTTAAGTGATGTTTCTTCTATTTTGGGGGTCAAGGAATTCAAATCTAAGGTCTAAAATGCATTTAAATCAACCCAAATGGGTCAAAATAGCATTTTAAAATCAATTTCCATACTTGCACAGGACGAACTTCTGGGGCCATTTTTGGAATGTTTGAAAAAGTTTGAAACAAAATTTCTTTTAATCATGATCCATGATTCCCATTTTACTCTATATAAATAGTATGATTTACAATTCGGTATTGACCATAGACAAATTTGCAATTCTTATACATAATCTTGTAAATTTCATGCAAATTAAACAGGTCATGTAAGGTTACTCTTTAACATTGTCTTAACTATCGAACAAAACATATCTGCGGCTAATTGAGCAAACGATAATTGGAAATTTAAATGGAAGTCAAGCACTACCAGGCTCCATTTGTTCATTGTCGATACCGACACCACTCACCACAATTGCTGAGTGGTGACAGTAACAGTGAAGTGGTGTCGGTAACAATTGCAACAGGCTACACTAAAGCTGTGTGCTTGAAAATCACCCTGCAGTTTCTCCTATTTACCAGGGTAGGAAATTCAAAATCTAGGACGTGTCGAGCTTTACAGATTCGATAAAAAGGTAAATTGTGTGGCATGCTGGATATACTAGCTATGCTTCTACTGGATGCTGTCAATTCTGGTATGAAATACCCAACAGGCCTCTAAACGCCTACTTTTTCTGACGACAAAGCATGGCCTACCAGAGCTTCTTCACGAACGCCTGGTAGCCAGAATAAAAAATCTGTTGTGCCTACAGAAAATAACACTTTTCCACCGGAAAATTACAGTGACGTAATAAAACTGCGTACGGTATTATCATGTTTTTGCGTTCATTCAAGTTAGAGCAACGCAAACAAGATGGGAAGAACAAGCACCTTCTCGTGGCCCCTCCCGTCAGTACTATATCTTCAAGACAGAAAAGAGATACCATATGCGAAGCGAAGCTTGTCACATGTCACACTCGAGCAAACCAGGCCTGGGTTCAGTGCAGGGTGGATAGGGAAACGCCCTTCTCAGGGCGAGGCAGCTCTATCGAAACGTACCGACGACCCACCGTACTGCAGCTGAACACCAAGGGCATTACGGCCAGAAAGCTCAGCATCATCGAGTATCTGGCCTCAAAACATCAGGTCTTCGTAATTTTCCTCCAGGAAACCCAGTGCACTTCTGTGGATAAGTTGGTATTACCCAACTTCACACTCGCAGGTGCAACCATCAGCAGGAAACATGGCCTCGCCACGTTTGTCTATGAGTAACTGAGCTGGACGCTAATAGATCAATCCAATGCCCAATCGGAGATAGAGTGGCTATGCATAGACATATCAGGCTATCACATCATCAATGTCTATAAGCCACCAGCCCACCACCCTCACGCTTTACACCAACAGCCATCCCAGTGTTCCTGCAACCCAGCCTCTATGCTGGCGATTTTAATTGCCACCATGTTCAGTTGTTCACTGAGGCTACAACACCACCAACACCGACGGGGAAAGCCTGGCCTCATGGTCAGCCAATAATCATCATCATCATCAGCCGTGGAGGCCATCTGCCAGCAGTGGCATGACCGGCTGATGATGATGATTATTGGCTGACCATGAGGCCAGGCTTTCCCCGTCGGTGTTGGTGGTGTTGTAGCCCCAGTCAACATGGTGGCAATTAAAATCGCCAGCATAGAGGCTGGGTTGCAGGAACACTGGGATGGCTGTTGGTGTAAAGCGTGAGGGTGGTGGGCTGGGTCTGCTACTATTCGGTGAGTCCGATTCGGTAAGTTCCCAACCTCTAACCCCTAATCCTAACCCCGAACCCTAAAACGGCAATGATAATTAGGCTACGGTACCCGATAATTTAAAAAAAAAAATTGAAAAAATCCCCCGTTACGGGATCGGACTCACCGAATCGGACTCACCGAAACGGGCCATTCCGGGCCTCCACATATGTTTCCACACCATTCTGTCTTTTGCTGTTCTCATCCAGGTGATGCCAATCTTTTCTTCTATGTCATCTCGCCATCTTCTTTTTGGTCTCCCTCTAGTTCTTCTTGCATATCTTGGTGTCCATTCTGTGGTTTCCTGGCCCATCTGTTGTCTTTCATTCTTGCTACATGTCCCGCCCATTGCCACTTCAGGTTTGTTGCTGTTTCTATGACATCTTTGATACAAGTTTTGTTTCTGATAACTTCATTTCTGATCTTGTCTTTTCTATTTATGTTCAATATTATTCTTTCCATGTTCCTTTGTGCTGCTGCCAGTTTTCTTGTTTGTTGTTTTGTGAGTGACCAACTGACCATGTTTCTGCTCCGTATGTTAATGTTGGCAATATTACTGTGTCCATGATTTTTCGTTTTAAGTTAATTGGAATATTCTTGCTCTTTAAAAAAGTGTTATATTGACCAAATCTTCTCCAGCCTGATGTTATCCTTTGGGTGATCTCAGTTTCCATGTCGTTTTCTGGTGTTATCATTTTCCCTAGATATTTGTATTGTTCAACCTCCTCTATCTTTTCTCCATCTATCAAAATACCCATCCTTGGTTGTTTCCCTGCTATCTCGTTACACATTATTTTTGTCTTTTTCTTGTTCATCTTCATTCCATCTCGTTTCCCTTCTCGATTCAGTTCCTCAAGCAATTGTTGCAGAGTACATTCTGACTGTGCAAAAAGGATGATGTCATCTGCAAATCTGAGATTGGTCAGCAGTTGTCCATTAATGACAAGTCCAGTCTCAGATTTCAGCCTCTTGAATATCTCTTCAACTGCAGCTGTAAACATAACAGGTGAAATCAGCCTATAATATCCTCACCCTATTGCACGATCCCAAGGGTGCAGCGAGCTTCTTTTCCGGACGCTGGAACACTGGTACAAACCCTGATCTGGCTTTCGCGAGTGATGACCTCGATAATTACCAACCGGACAGACGTGTGCTAGCAAAGTTCCCCCGGTCCCAATATCGACTCTCGATCATCACGGCTCCAACGCTCACAATACCTGTCCCGAGCAAGCCTGTTAAGCGATTGAACTTCAGAATGGCTAACTGGGAGTACTATACTACTATAGCCTCCTCACCAACGAAGCCACACAGTATCTCCCATCCCCATACAACAACAACAACGTGAAAGAAGCCTACCAGAACTTTTGTGATACAATTACATCAGCGGCAAAACATTCCATTCCCCGTGGCCGACTAAAGACCTACATACCGTGCTGAGATAAGGAGTGCGAAAGCCTCTACTCCGACTTCCTCCATGCCCCCCAGGGCAATGACACCAACAGCTCGGCCACAAATGTAGCAGAAGTTATCCGCTTTATTTATGCAGTTACGAGGCATCTGCAGAAAGAACAGGAAAGGCTAAACATATTAAGTGCACAAATCCAGCTGAACTTGACCACAGCCACAGGTTATTAAGAGACAATTTGCTCAGATTGGTCTAAATAACGTCTTATCATGGCAATGAAGATAAAGCCTGATTGTGAATAGGCTTTATCTTCAACTGTTACCAGTTTTAGAATTAGTAGACACAAGGTCCTGGGTTTTACGCACACCTCCGTCTATTTGCCGGATCCACAATCACTTCCGGAGCCGGAGTTGAAAAATGACCAGAGAAGGAGGTTGTTTCATCACAGTTGAGATTCTTTATGTTAAACCTCGAACTTGAAGAAGAGCCGAAGCCTAATGATCATTATCTTTATAAGTTTAAATAACTGTACGATATAGCCAGTGCCTCGTTTGTTCGCTCAGTTAGTTTGTGATGTTTTTGTGGCTTTATTTATATGTGACTTTTTAACTTGTACCCATTTAAATACAGTCACAGGCTACTGTCCACACTCACAGTCGGTGTGCTTGGAGCGGGGAACATAGGACTTGAAGTAGCTTCGCGATTACACGCAATTGGAATAAAGGTGATGTGCAATTTTTTGATGTTTCTTGTGTTCGGTTTCATGTGACAAAGGAGTGGTAGCACTCGGTAGTAGCAAATTCACGTCACAGTTAAGTCAGGAAACACGAGGTGTCTTTCCTCCTTCAATATTGCTGGTCTTCTTCATCGTGTGTCACACGGTCGTAGCCTGGTGTCAAGACAACAAGTGCACAAATCTCTTTCAATTTTTCACACACGGCCGCTAGAGTGATGTAATCTTTAGTAGTAACATTTCCACTTCTTTTAAATTTGGTAGTAACATTTCCACTTCGTCTAATTTAACTATAATATGGTTGACCAAGGAAGTCATCAATGCGATGCAACCTGTGCTTGAATGAAATCATTCAAACTTTGTTCTTTATAACAGTCAGGGCTAGGCTTACTGGGAAAGTTGTATTTTTAAACATAATTCAAGATTCCAGACTCACTGGCGGCCGTAAGTAGAAAAAAGCTGCTGGTACGATGCCGAATCGAAAAGTCTGTGCAGTAATGTGTGCCCCTGATATATGTGTGCGCCCTTGATGTATGCGTGTACCTCCGATATATGCGTGCACTCCTGATAATGTTGTTTCTGTGTTGGCATGACGTACTTACGACCTAATGTCACCAGTCTCTTTGCTTTCACTTCTCAGGTTCTCAAAGTGTAACATGAGCAGCTGCAACTCCGCCTCTCAATTAGTTTGATCACTTTGTCTTACAGGTGCTCGGTTTGAAGCGCAGCCCGGTTTCTGGCAAGGATGTGTGCAAATATCCCCAGATTGACGAGTTTTTTGCAACGAATCAATTAAATCAATTCCTATCCTCTTGCGATTACATTTGCAACATATTACCAAGCACTCCGCAGACCATCGATTTGCTTTCAGGTATGCCAAGTCTGGCGCACAGCAAGTTGTCCCTAGGTTTAGCCAGAGACTACTTTTACTGTTATTTGTTACTTGTGACACTGACACCACAAGGGCAAGCAGGAATGTCACGTACAAGCGCGGTGTCGTTTTGAGCTGATGTCGATTGCCTCACTGACGTGTTTTATAAATTTTAATTTCTAACATTTGGTTATATCTTTGAGTGTAACAATCTGAATTAAAAAGAAAACTATTTAATTGATGCACGTGTGTAATTGGCGAATAGTTCCCGTTTAAAATAAAGTGTTTGGCACATTGTTTCAAGACATTACATTTCACTTTTAATCTTTGACCAGGAGATGTGTTGTCAGTCTGTCGAGACCGATGTCCTGGCTTTATCAACATTGGCCGCGGCGATGTCATCAGCGAAGATAGCCTAGTGAGGGCGCTGGAGGGTAAGTGGATATCGGGGGCTTTCCTTGATGTCTTCCAAGATGAACCCCTTCCTCCATCAAGCCGTCTGTGGGGAATGGATCATGTCACCATCACTCCTCATTCATCGGGAAAGCTCACTAACGTTGTAAATGCCGCAGATGTTTTCCTGGAGAATTTGAAGCTCTATGCCAATGGGAAGACTTTACATCACGTGTTCGATTGGTCGCAGGGTTACTGACGCGTGTTGATGGCGCTGTCATTTGATGTATAGTTGTTGTCTGGTGACAAGAATTCACGAAGAGCATGTGCGCATGTGTCGTGACTTACTTCCTGTAGAGAAGTGGTCGGGCGGAGAAAAATAATATTTGCAATGTTTGTTTAATGTTTACTTATTTCTGAAATCATAAACAGATAAAACCAAGCAACCACACGGCATTTAACATAATATATTAAACTGAACATAAACTACGAACGTTTTCGGTCATACAAACGTTCGTACATAGTTAACAGTATGTTAAATTTAATATATTATGTTAAATGCGTGTAGTTGCTTGGTTTCATCTGCTTATGGTTGAAGAAAGTCGCCTCTTTACCAAAATTGTATTTCTGAAATTTACCAGATGCCGAAGGTTAAGAAATTTTCACTATAGCAGAAATTATGAGTAGCACCATTGAAGTTTAGGCAAAATTAGGTTTTCTAACTGAACTAAAAAATGGTCTGGCTAACTAAGGTATGGGCATAAGTAACCTAGAAATATTCCATTCTTTAAGCTCTTTCCACGCCCCATGGCATGTATTTTTGCTATTAACGTGTATAAAAAATTGTTTAATGTTGATGCTTATAAAACGAGACGATATGAATTTTTGTTGAAATACAACGCTGTTTAAGAAATCAATATTAGGTGGTGACAGACACTTATATTCGATAGTTGTGTATACTTACAAGATAATAAAACCTATAAGTCTATGTTCTTAATACAACATGCAAAACAGAATTTGAGACGTATAATATCTCCTGTTCCAGAGTCTCGTTTGTCTTATGTGCAATGCTAAAGCCGCTTGTTGGCTCTTGGCATAATTAATTGTGCTCACGCCTTTGTACATAATAATTATTTGTTAACTACATTACCTGTAGAAAATACCTTTCTCAAAGGAAAAGCAAGACACTTTTGTTTTGCCAGTTCAATGTGCAATGCAGCCCGGACGAGTGCAATGTTGTTTACTTATTTGGTGTTGTATGAAAGGTTCCTAAATAAAGCTTTATTTTAAATCTCATTTTAGAAAACCTCGATGTTAAAACAAAAGAAAGGTAATGATGGTAGGCCTATATATAAATTTGGCGGAAAGGGATAGGGAAAGTCGGAAGACGAGCTCCATGGACGTACGAGTGTTCTTCGACAACAACCGTGACAGACGTTCCACTCCCCCCCCCCCCCCCCAAAAAAAAACAGTGATCTTGTGGAGTATTGTAAATGAGTAAACAATCACTGTAACCTTTGAAATACAACGATTTGACAAAATTGCAGAGTGTATTAACCAATAGGCCTACTGTATTTTGAAAACTTGTATCGGTGAAAGAAATTGTTTAAGATATTTGAGAAGTGTACCATGAAAACTCATAAGAGTTGTAGGCTACTTGAATAGTAGCCTACTAGCTCTCACATGACGCGGTAAGTCGCTTTGCCTATCATACGGAAAACATCATCGTAAGCAACACGTAACTGATTTATGAAAATAGGCCGACAAGAGTAATAACACCAAAGCTATAATGCAAAAAAATTTCGATCACTTTGTTCGTATGTTTAGACCTGTGTAATCTTAAGGTACGTTAGTTTTGACAAACTAAATTGCCAAAATGTAAGCACTAAATCTGGAAATCACTTAGAAACTTCTGGTTTCACTTAAAAATGACAAATCTTTGTTTGTAACGGTACCAGCAACTTACCAAATCTAGTCAAATATTTAGAAAAAGGATTCTGGTTTCACTTAAAAATGACAAATCTTTGTTTGTAACGGTACTAGCAACTTACCAAATCTAGTCAAATATTTAGAAAAAGGATTCTGGTTTCACTTAAAAATGACAAATCTTGGTTGGTTGATTGAATCTTTATCCTTGGACTGGGAAAGCTTCTTGCAGAGTTTAATCCTGGCAGTTTCGCATACTTGTAGAGGCTTTGTTGTAGAGGTCACCGAGATTGACAGAGTGAAGTTTCCGATTATTGTTGGCTTGTTGCAAGTGAATTATTATTTCATTGGATGCCGCTGAATGGAGAGCAGTCCTTAACGTGCGTTGCTCAAGCGCACACCCCGAGAGTCGAACCAGCGCCGCTTGATCTTGAAGCTTCTTCTTTCCAGAAGTTTCTTTGTAACGGTACCAGCGTAGTCAAACGCTTTTCCGATTTTCAGCACAACTTAGCCTACCAAATCTAGTCAAATATTTAGAACGAAGATTGAGCTAAAGATAGTCTACACCAGTGTTTCTCAAACTTTTTCCAATCGCGTACCGCTCATTTGTTTTTTAATACACCGCGTACCACCTGCCGGATATTCATTAGTTACCGTATTATTATACCATAACACCAATGAATAGCAAGAAAATACAATTTAATGCGATGGATGCAACTGTTTCCTCTGCACAAGCATGTCTCTCCAGGGTACAACCTTACTCACAGCACATCGAAAATCATGTCCAGGCGCAGTTAGACGATTTCGGCTTTAGGACTTAATAGCCATTAAGGCCGAGAACCCTTGCTCACACTCCCATGTAGTCTGTAGAAGGGAAAACAAGTAACTGAAAAACAGCATTTCAGGCCAACGTTGGGTAAGTGGAACCCATGATTAGCCAGAAATCTATAGGAGAGCATTTCTTCTGCTTTGCTTTTGCTGTCTCGTCAACTTGAATATCAATATTATCTCTTCTTGTTCACCCGTTCCTACGGGTAGAAGAGCTGGATCGATGCAGAATGGATTGACACCGTAGGTGCAACTTACTAAATCTAGGAAATAATGCATTAATTCCGTTCTGAGCAGCTTAAGGTGATCACCAATTTCGTGAGATAATTTATGACTGGGGTTCACTGAAAGAGTGTTAAGGAGTTTGAACATTCCGTACTGTTTGCTCTCCACGTTTTAGTCCAGATATCTAGTTTGCGAATGAATGCTTCCAGCTTTGTAATAAAAACAGTGATATTGTTGTTCGATCCTTGGAACGAAAGATTCACAAAGTTAAGAGCCTGGAAAATATTCGACAAGTAGGCCAGCCGTGAGATAAACTCAACGTTCTCCAAATCATCTTTAAAGTCGTGGTTTTTCTCTTTGAAAAATGCAAAAATGTCAGTAATTCATGCTTAAGTTCAAAGACCCTCGTCCCTCATTGTCACATTTCCACGGGAAAGCCAGCGGACCTCTGTGTGGAAAAGGAGACACTTGATCAGAACTGAGATCTTCACAGAGCCTTGCAAAAAGCCGAGTATTCAGAGCTGATGTTTTTATGATTGATTGATTGATTTATTTCGTTGTAGGTAAATATATTAAATAGGCTACAGCAATAAAAAAGGAATTTCCAGCAACGGGAATCTGCGAAGAGACCATGGGTCTTCGAGTCAAGCAGATACCCCAGATTCTAATAGAAGATCTAGAATTGCGATAACAGTTAGTTACGTAATCTAAAAGATCACTACGAATAAGCGACATAGTATAGAGAACACAATGAATAACTCAATAACGAAAATTGAGACAAGGTGTTATATGATGGTCTTGCACAGAGAAATATGTTTAGTAGCCAAAGTAGCCAATCGATAACATGAAGGTAGTACAAAATTAGTCTTGCTAATATTTGGCGATGAGTGAATATTTGTGTTGCTTTTTAAAAGAAATTCACAATTTTAATGATTTCGCATGACATTAAATCAGAAGGGAGCACTTTGGCGCAAAGTGCATGAAAACCCTTTGCATGAAAACCCTTTCTAACGTTGAAGTAATTGTGACATCATGTATTTGCAGTGGTTTTGGCTACTGCAAAGTGCGGTAAATTGTATTGAGTAGACTAAATACAACAAAAATCCGCCGAACTCTTTGCGTACGGTACCACTTAAAAAACTCTCGCGTAAGCCTACCACTAGTGGTACGCGTACCACAGTTTCAGCAGCACTGGTCTACACAATAGTAGCCTATTTTAAATATTTACGATTAGGCTACTCAGCCTAGCAAATTATACAAGCGAGTATAACTGGGATGGCGCAACGGATGAGGCGTTGGCTTTCCAATGATTGATTGAACCCGGTTCGACTCGCGGCTAAGCTGGTTGTTAAAAACACCGCTCACCTCTATACAAGGTGTAATAAATTGGGTGGGCATAATTAATGAGAGAGAGGAACTGGCCATCTTACTCTTCTCAGTGCCAATAGCTTAGTACAATGAGAGCCTTATCTTTCATACCCTAAGCTCAGCAGATTGGCCTTCAGTGAAATTTGAAGCTTGCACATTGGCATATAGTCAGTGGCAGCTCGTGTAGCCTAATGGTGCTGTGCAGGGCCGGATTTAGACCATGAGAGGCCCTAGGCTAATCTATTTGTGAGGCCTTTCCAATTTTTGAACTCAGAATTTCTCTCTAAACAACATCACATGTCATTGCTTAATGTTAAACATATGAGTGCATTAAAGTCTTCGTTCTTTTCACTTTCCACATTCATGGGTGCAAATTTTTAATTAAAAGAATAAAAATTTAGTTAAGGCAGTTTTGCTTTTAATTTCTTTGGTCAAACAACCGTTACAATAATTGTAAAGTTAATTTACGAGGACATAAGAAATAGTTACAGCCATTAAATAAAGTAAGACTAGGTTACCAAATTTTTTTTCTAGTATTTGTCAAAGCGAAATCATGCAAAGGTTCATCAAAATTTATCTGTTTAAGTTTGTCACTCTCAATGCACAGAATGCTCAGTGCGGACAACCTTTCTTGAGACATTGTCAATCTCAGTTTATTTTTGGTGCTTTTGAGCCTTGAGAAAGATCTTTCTCCTGAGCAGTTAGTGACCATTAAGTTTAGAAACAGTCTTAATATTGCTTCCACACTAGGAAAGGCAGTGTTAATTTTTTCCTTGCACATAATTTCATAAAGGTCTCGATGAAACAAGAAAATAGATTGCTTTTCTGTAGCCTACCGGTAAGCCCTTGGTTTTGTGTTTGTCTCACGTACAAATGAAAATGCAGAAGTTCATCAGTTAGTTTCGGGTTTCGGGTCAACATCTTCTGGATACGCTTCCTTTAAAAGTTCTACGCGTCGTAGCCTACAATCTACCTTAGTTGCTTTCAGATTAGCAAGAAAGAGGAACATTTCTGCAATGTCACTGTACACATTAGCTCGTCTTCTTAAATTGGCTTCAAGTGCGTCGAGCATAAGGATAAAGATATTTATTTTAAACCTTTCCTTTGAAGAGAGTTCACTTAAAGGTGCATTTCTTTGTCTCTTAGTGACAGCTCGCAGTTAATATTCGGCAAGGTTGCTTTTGCTTGCTGATCAAACTCGTCAAACTCATCTCTAATTTTGCTTGAAAGTCTACAAGTGAACTTGTACAATTCGGCACAAGTTCTTTACATCGAGTGTGCAGGGAGCTTTGTATCAAGCGTGCAATGCTCTCTATTCTTCTTGCAAATCATCTAAATCTTCTTCGTTAACAACAGAAGGAAAGTTGATGCCACCACTCTCAAAATTAAAAAAATAAACACTAGATTTTCCAAGAAAACCACTAGACTACTAGATTATTTCAAAAACCACTAGATCTAGTGGAAAACCACTAGGAGCAGTGGCGTAGCCAAAGGGGGAGTTTCAACCCCCCCACTTTAGCACGCGTGTGACGTCACGATATTGAGAATGATGCTTTCAGTCTCTTTATATCTCTAAAACAAAGGTTGCCTAAATTCAAACAAAACTGCATTAAAAGAGCGACTTTTGCCAATACCTAATATTCAAATATCGCAGCCAGGAATTAGCAACAAGAAAACATAGAGACTTAGCTTTATTTCCGAAAAATGAAGAAGAAAACATAATCTTATCCTTTTGCTGGGCGACCGGATAGCACCATTTTACAGGAATATTCATACCCACATTTTTATTGAAAATGCTTTCAGAATGCACCAAATTCAAACTAATTTTCAAAAATTTCTGGGGGAGGCCCCCCAGACTCCCCGCCGCTGGGTGTCGTCTTCGGCGAAATCGCCGTCGGGCTTCGCCCGCCAGCCGTCAAACCCCCCCCTTTCAAAATTCCTGGCTAGTCCACTGACTAGGAGTGGCAGCCCTGATGTCAACTACCGATAGACTACTGTTTTTTTGCAGAGAAGACTACGGTACTTTAACATAGAAGCTTCCAGCAGAATGCGCGTAATAATTGCCTTTATTATGATCGATGCAAACGACGTAATAATAACTGTTTACTACGTGGTTGCAACCAGTTGTGTATAGTATTTTCTACTCTGAAAAGCTTGATATATATACTTCAGGTAGGGTTTAAACTTGTCAAATTTTTAAAAGAATTACAAACTTCGAAACCGAATTTCGAGGCCCTTGGCTTCAGCCTGCCTAGCCTATTGGTAAATCCGGCCCTGGTGCTGTGGCGCTGCAGCACCAGGAAATTTTTCCCTCGTTCTTCTCGTTATAGGAAATGTAGCAAACGTTGTGATTTTTCATTATCCAATGTGGAGTTAGTTGTCTGCTTATTTAGCCTTCAGTTGCGCCTAATATATTCTGTTGAGAATGTGAATGTTTTTTTGTTGAGTTACTTTTTTTTGGTTGATGTACCGGTAGCCTTATTTTGAATACAAAATGCAAGAAAAAATGGTTAATTTCGTCAAACTTTCGTCCGTCAATTTTTAGGTCAATAAAAACTTGCTCTATAGTCATCAATGTGGCCAATCTTTTGAAACAAGTTTATCACCATTCTTTCATCTTCAGGTGTAGTTTCCACCTTTTACAGGTCAGTCAGTTAGCGCGTGACTTCGTAAACGAAGAAGCTTCAAGATCAAGCGGCGCTGGTTCGAGTCTCGGGGTGTGCGCTTGACCGCTTGTGCAACGCATTCTAAAGACTGCTCTCCATTCAGCGGCACCTAGTGAATAGAATAATTCCCCGGCAACAATACTTCAACAATCGAAAAACTTCACTCTGACAATCTCGATAACCGGCCTACGTCAAAGGCCTCTACAAGTATGCGAAACTAGCAGGATAAACCTATCAAAGCTTTGCGAGTCCGAGGATAAAGATTCACAACCAACCAACTAACTACGCTTCCTTCACAATGTAGATATTAATGACCTGTTTTACTGATGCTGCGAGTTCGCTGTGGAAATAGCGAATTGCACTAGATTTCGGAACACAGTTCCTAGTCATGTGCTACGACAAATGGTGTTGAAGTCAATGAGTCATTGTTTTATGCGGTTCTTTTCTTTGGCTTGAGGCTGCTGAGTTCATGTGTAGTCAGGCGTTATTGCTGTAAAATTTTGTTGAATCAATTATTATTGATTAATAGATTAGGTGACGTAATTCTTCCACTTCCATCATAACTACGCTTCAATCATATGCAAATGATTTGTCTCTTATTAAATTTATTCTTCTTTGTCGGAATACAACAATAAATGAAGTTAAAAAATAGAATACGGGAACAAAAGAAAAAGGGGCAAAAGTATAAATGGAACAGCAAGGTGTCTCATGTACTTATTGCAGTGGCGTAGCTAGGGAGAAGCGGACCGCCCCGGGCGGCACTTTCAGACTACGATTTTTGATTTTGATTATAATCTGATAAAAAACGCATTTCATTTTCACATGCTTTTTCTTGAAGGGGTGGCAAAATCTTAATCCGCCCCGGGTGGCACATTCCCTAGCTATGCCACTGACTTATTGGCATGAGCGAAGGACATTACATAACTGCACACAGAGCACTATGTAAATTGTGCATAAAACGTGCATACGATGTAAATTTAGAGGTTACATAGAAACTCAGTTGCTACATCATTCTTGAAAGGTTTCAAAAAAATATTAAACGAGACATTCACTTGCACAAATGAAGCAGTTGATGCTTTAAGTCTCCATCTGAACCAGATCTGAATGCATAGCCGCAGAAGACGGGGGTCGCTCTCTTGTTATTTGCTACAAAACACGTCGCGAATTCACACAAAAATATCCAGCAGTCTGGGCAAATCAATCTTGCCATGATGTATCGAGACTTACGAGTTTAGGAATTTTACATATTTGTTATGCAGTAATTTATGGGACACATTAACATTTTGCCATGAACATAAAATTTAGTATCATTGGTTTCGGAAACTATTGTGGGATAAAGTGGGGTACAATGTTACATGGGGTAAAAACTCACAGCGGCTTTGTGACGTAACGATACATCGTATCACATGAGCAACGCGTCCACAGTCGTGCACGCCAGGGGGAAGCTCCTCGTCAAAAAGCATCGCAGATCCGTGCAAAATTGTTAGAGAAACTATACTAAATGAAAAGCCGTAAACTGCCTCAATTAGAAAAATCTAAACTGGCTAAACGTGTGTAGCTTATGGTGAAATTTTTATTTGCACACTGATGTTGATTGGATATAGACAAACCAAGGACAAAAAAATATCAGACTAGAGTACTAGATCTATTGAGAAATTTCAAAAGATGTATATAAGTTTCCGGAAATAAGTAAACTGCTTTTTCACCACTAGTGGAAGTAAGTTCTGCCCTTTAATTCCCACCACACTTCCCGAAATCATGCTAAACGTCCAAAAATTAATTTTGCACCGGTAAGCTAATTACCCAAATATCAGAAGAGCATTTGATGAAGGTGTTTTCTGTTGAAATATAGAGTTCCACCGCCAGGATCGTGGCTTGACAGGTCAAAGTTGGCGATTTTGAGAAGAAAAAAATAGGCAAAAAACGTTAAGCGCTTTTGAGGCAAGATATCTCATCATCTGAGAGTAAAATGATTGCCATTTTCAGATTTCTCATAGTCAAAACCATGCAAGAGGCTAAAAAAATAAAAGTATTTAGTTTTGAACAGATCTAACATGTGGTATAGAAGTGTGCTACTGGTCCTCAAAAGGGTTAACATGTTATGGCTGCAATAAAACAAAAACAGATTTGATACGGAAAAACGGACTACATTTTCGAATCCCCATAATCAATAACCCTCTTATCTTTGTTGGATCAAAAATTATTTAGCAGAGTAGAAGGGAAAATAAACGGAAAAAAGAGACTAAAAATGATTTGGACATCACACATTACAAAGTAGACAAAATTAAATTACAAAAAATGCTGTACGAAGAGTTCATAGTCGTGAACAATCGCGCATTGTCTCCAACCTCCATCACAAGAAAGTTAGTTAGTGGACGGTTAAAGGGCGGGGAAACCCAAATTAACTTTGCGAGTTTTTTGTTTCAGCGTGATGTCATTGTGTACAACATGCGTTTTAACAATAAAAAAATCCAAATTTTGTTGCCCTCGTCTCGCTAAGGCCGCTTTTGTTTGGTACCCGTTTGCGAGGTCTCGTTTCGCAACAAGCTGTGATTCTGTTCGCTGTGACGTCACAAGGTACATATAGTTGTGGCCAAAAGTTTAAGACCAGACTTGATTTATGACGATTTTTGCATTACGTCAAAATACTGCATCAGATATAAGATGATGCATAAAGATGATGCAACTGAAGCAATATATTATGATGCAGTATTTTGAAGTAATGCAAAAATCGTCATAAATCAAGTCTGGTCTTAAACTTTTGGCCACAACTATATGTACCTTGTGACGTCACAGCGAACAGAATCACAGCTTGATGTGCGCGAGACCTCGCAAACGGGTATGAAACAAAAGCGGCCTTAGCGAGACGAGGGCAACAAAATTTGGATTTTTTTTTTGCTAAAACGCATGTTGTACACAATGACATCACGCTGAAACAAAAAACTCGCAAAAAGTTAATTTGGGTTTCCCCGCCCTTTAACATAATAATGCTGTACTGATGTGCATTTATATGTGAATGTAAAAATAATGCTCTGTGTGCAGTTATGTAATGTCCTTCGCTCATGCCAGTGAGTACTTGAGACACCTTACTGTTCCATTGCGCACTGCTCTTGCAGGTGACAGCCAAACAGGTATCAAATATGGTCATTAGGCTACGTACCATAAACGGATAATTACCCAGCGAAATTAATTACTTTGTATGCTGAAAGCGTTTTATCCAGACTACGTTCGTTTACTTAATAGTCAAAGGCCTCGTTTGCAGTTATAGATGTATTTTCTCGAGCTCAATGCAGTTAGCTGCATCGATACGTATATTTGGGTAATTTCAATAAAATCATGCAGATTTGACAATAATTTGGTTCTGGTTGGAAAAAATAAGCGAAAAAAGAAAAGCAAGTCAAGAACAGTTCAACGCTGCAGCAAAAGCAACGGAGGAAAACAAATGCTCAGTTCAAACGGCAGCTAAACAGTAGCCGATGGTCTACGTCACATGACGTTAAAGTACTTTCATCATGTAAAGCAGGGGTCACCAAACTACGGCCCGCGGGCCGGAACCGACCCGCAAACTGATTTCATTACAGCTGCACTACAGCTGTTAAGGAAAAAAGTTACCAAACTTATTGTAAAGGACTGACGTGTTCTGTTTTCATCATTAGGCCACCACAAATGGGGACAGCCAAGGCCAAATTTGAAAAGATGTAATGTTTTTTCAAGAGCACGATGCCTTGTGGTGTATCACAGCAGGGGATAACTTTTCCAGCAACCTTTCGATTTTCATCACAACTTTGCTATTCCACCGCTAACTTTGTTATTTATTGTGCTCAATTCAAGTCAATGGAGATTCTAAACAGTTGTATATCTTTTCCCAATTTGCATCCGGCCCGCAGCTGTTAATCTCGCAGCAATCGGGCCCTCAGAGAAAAAAGTTTGGTGACACCTGATGTAAAGCAAAGTGTTTTTACTACCCCTAGGTGCAGTAGTCATCGACAGATAGTTTCAAAAGAACAAAAAATTGTACGTTTTGCTTACACTCAAGGAAGTAGGCTTACTTCCACAAGTTTTGGACTTTCTTGTCTAAAAGTGAGAAAATTGGCCCAGCAATGTGCAATCAAATACAGTATAACATTAGTCATCCTTCTTCATAGCATGCAAACAATGTGTCAGGAGTTGACTGGTGCCGGGGTTTTAAGACAAGAAAGAAAGTAGGGTATCATTGTGGAGAACAACAGCTTAGGCAGAGCTAGGTTTTAACAAAACACACGCAGAAAAGTTTATTGATAATTAATTTGCCGGAAGGATTAACAATTTATTGAAGGATTTAATAATTACAAGTTTGGTTCTGAATCTGTGTACCATGCAAACAAAGGTGTTCCAACCAGGGCTGTGGAGTCGGAGGGATTTTAGCATGTCTGGAGTCAAAGTCGTAAAAAAGGCCGACTCCGGCTTGCACGTTTTCTACTTAAAGTCACAAAAGATTCGTCCTTTGAAGGGTATCATTATGGTATCAGGCACACCATACAAAGTTTGTCTGTCACTCGTGTTTGTGTCCTGGATAAAGTGTCAAATCTTATTGAAGCAACAAATTTTTTAAACAACATCACCACAAGCAACAAGCAAGAGATTTTACTGCAGCAAATGTCCAGCATGTCTTGCGCTTCCATTGTGGAAAAAAATCTACACCTGAAATGATAGCAAGAGCTTTTGAATATTTCTCAATGTCTCGTTCACTCTATAGTCGTCTTCGAGGAAATTTCCAACTCCCATGTATTTCATTGCTTACAAGATTGTCTAGCAGAGTAAATCAATTAGAGGACTGTGACTTTTCAAAGCGGTATTTTGACAACTGCACAGATGTTCGTCACGGGAATGTGGTTTTATTGATTGATGAAGTTTATGTGAAGCCTGCCTTGACATATCAAGGTGGCAGTGTTTTTGGAAAAGCTGTTAATTACCCAGAACATTGTGCGACTACAGCTTTAGGTTTCATGTTATGTAGCCTGTTTGGCGGAAAAAACTTTCTTTTTAAAATATTGCCTGTTTATTGCTTAGATGCGGATTATCAATTCCGGGAAGCTTGTGCAATTTTGGGAAATATTCGATGTTCTGGTGGCTTCCCTCTTGTAGTAATCTGTGATAATAATCGAGCCAATCAAAGTGTTTTCAAAAAATTTGACCTTATCTCAGGAAAGCCTTGGTGTACTACAGACAATATGCACTTACTTTTTGATTATGTGCATTTGATGAAACCTATACGAAATAAGTGGTTCACAGAAGCATCACAAGAACTAAGATTTACATGCAATGACAAGGAAATGATTGCCAAATGGAGTGACTTGAAAAAGTTACATGAACAGGAAAAGGAAAATCTTGTAAAGGTTTCAAAACGTAATGATGTTGCTGTCAGTCCACAACCTGTTGAGCGACAAAATGTGAGTCTTTGTTTGAGAGTATTTTGTCATGAAGCACATATTGCTTTAAAATCTCATTCGCATGTTGGTTTTGCAGAAGGAACATTGTTTTTTTTTTTTTTTTTTATTAAATTCACTAAGTTTTTTAGTATAGTCAATGTTAAAAGGTTGAATCAAGATACAATTTCAAGATACCCGACAAGATCTATCATAAAAACAGCAGATGATGAAAGTTTGCATGTTTTGCTGGATTTAATTGGATGCCTTGCTGCTGTCATATACTAAACATTGTATTATATCATGCATTCAAACTAAAACCGGATGATTATGACTAATTGTTGGACTTGGATGACGTCACCTTTGCCAAAGATGATGAAGTATATGATGTTGAATGCGTGGTTAAGTTACTTAATGCTGTGAATGATCTTGTCACATACTTGAAAAGAAGCGGTCTGGCTT
This sequence comes from Aplidium turbinatum, assembly GCF_918807975.1. Classification (NCBI taxonomy): domain Eukaryota; kingdom Metazoa; phylum Chordata; class Ascidiacea; order Aplousobranchia; family Polyclinidae; genus Aplidium; species Aplidium turbinatum. The sequence continues at coordinate 1,321,706 of NC_137488.1, forward strand.
CAAAGTTATCTACAACTGTGGTCCAGGAATGTGTGACAAGGTTGGTTTACTCAAATTCAAAAATTCATTGGATAAAAAGTCTATCCAATTCGAAGAGAGTATTTTCTGAAAGTTATGAAGCTGATTTAGCAAATCACGTGAAAGATCTTGCTGACCAGTTTTATGGTTTATCCAAAATAAACCTGTGTGAATTGGCTTATACATTTGCTGTGAAAAATGAGTTGGCTATACCTCAAAGTTGGTGCAGAAATAAATTAGCAGGTAAGTAATGGGCCTACATGTTTTTGAGTTTTGGTCATCCATTCAATGGATGAGGTGCTCTTTTTCTAATCATACTTTAACTCTTACACTGTTGCAAAACAAAATTGCTCACTTCGACCCTAGCTCGAGTGGGTGTAGTTGCTGAAGGTAAGGCAGAGAATAAAAAATAACTGCCCCCCACTCTTGTTAGTGTAAAGGTGTGGTGTAACAAGCACCTTTTTTTCTCATCCCCAATGCTTGGTAGGCTATAAGACTACATTTTTTAATCTCTAGGGCAGAGCAGGAGGAAGACCCTCTCCTAGCAGTCTATTTTCTATTCATGTTTTTTTTATCATATTTATATACATGTCACGGAAGATCTGTAGTATCTGTGGAGCTACAATGCACTTGGTACATGTATATTGGTTACAAAAACAAGAGTCCTAACTCCATTGTTGTTATGCTTGGAGAATGTGATTCTTATTGTTATTTGAAAGCATCATCATAAGTCTTCTGTTTAAAAGGCGGCATATTTACCCAAGATGACTGTTAAACATACGGGATATTATGTTCTGTTAAGTCATTAGTTCTAAAAGGAGCTATTTAACTCACCTGCATCTGATATTTTATTTTTATTGCATTTAATAGGATATGATTGGCTGCTTAAGTTTCAAAAACGACATAACTTGTCAGTAAGGAAACCAGAAGCAACATCTTAAGCGCGGGCTACAGCGCTTAACAGGCACACAGTCTCAAAAATTTTCAACAACTTGGGATCTGTTTTGGAAAGGTACTTTTGTTGGTAGAATGTCTTGTTTTCCACTTATGTATACTGGTATATATATTATTCATTCTAGATCTACTTTTTAATTTTTAAAGTTTTAAATAGGTTGTCATAGGCTGTTCTTCCGGCATTTCATTTAAGTCTGTCTTCATTCTTAGGATGATTTATGATTATGAAAAGGTGTAAAATTGTTAAAGGTTTATTTGATGCAAGCTCTATATCAATTGGGTACGACTCATGGCGATCTATAGCCATCTACATATCGCCATGGTACGACTGCTTGTTTGGATTAGATCACATGAACAACACAGTCAATTTTATCTGCGGTTTTAATTGTGCTAAGGTTTTAATCAAAATTTTGATTTTGTTGTAGCAGCTATTTTGGTATGGAACCAGTTGTAAACTAAAATTTCTATTCTGTTGCAGGTTTCAATTCCAATCTAGGCAAATTCATAACATAGATAAAACCGGAATAACAACAGTTCGAATCCACGAAATGTTGTCAGTGAAAAGGGAAAGAAACAAATCGGAGCAGTAACATCTGCTAAACGAGGTGAAACAGTTACTATGGCCTGCACTATTAATGCAGAAGGAAACACCATACCACCTTTTTATCTTCCCTCGTACAAGTTATCAAGACTTTTTTTGTTAGTGCTGGACCCACGGGGTTTGTAGGAAAATCTGCTAAGGCTGGGTGGATGAATGAAGATCTATTTTTGTTGTATTTGGCACATTTTGTCAAACACAAACACTCTACTCCAGAAAATAGAGTGCTACTTATTTTGGATAATTACGCATCACATATATCACTGCAAGCTGTGGAATTCTGTAGAACTAATGGTGTGGTTCTCCTAACGACCCCTCCCCACACTTCACATCGTCTGCAGCCATTAGACAAAACTGTTTATGGGCAGTTCAAGGCTTATTATAGCAGAGCCATGGACAACTGGATCCGAAGTAATCCTAGAAAAACTGTTCGGATCCACGACATACCACAATAGCTATGGAAGCATAGGTTTGCTTGGACGCAATTGACGGGCAATGGAAAAAAATCATGGAAAGGAAAAGAAAGCAGGAAAAAGAAGTCGACTTAATGGAACAAAAAGAAATTGAAAGACTGCATCTCCAACTCGAATCTGCTACTGATGTAGAGCTATCTAATGAAACATTTTCAAAAGAAGAGGATGTCTGTTTTGACCCTACCACAAGTGAACTGTCAAGGGGAAAGAAAATACCATTTGGGGAAATGATTGAAGATGCTAATGATGAACTTCCACCTCAATTTCAACATCTTAGAACCAGCTCTCGCAACATCAAACCTGAATTTTATCAAACAGTAGATGTACTAATAACTAAGTAAAGGTCCCATAACCAGATACTGAGCTTTGGGGAATGAGAAGATAAGGTTCTCATTGTACTAAGCCTTCGGCACTAAGGAGAGTAGGGTGGCCAGTTCCTTTCTCTCGGCCGCCTTTACTTCAGCAACTACGCCAACCCAATTTATTACACCCTGGGTAGAGGTGAGCGGTGTTTTTCAACAACCAGCTAAAGCCGGGAGTCGAACCAGGTTTGCGTAATTGGAAAGCCAACGTCTTATCTGTTGCGCCATCCCATCGCATAGAATAAGTAAGTAATATTGTATAGTATGAGTAAGAAAGTATCATTGCTCAAAGTCACAAGCTGTTGCAGCTGCCATTGAAACTGGGCGACATATGTTTGGACGCAAAATTGGAAGTATCATAATCAAAATCCTGATCTAATTGACTTGGATACTGCCCCAGACAAAAAAAAGTATTACACGAGCCAAAGGAGCTATCCACGCCTTGTCATTGCAATTCCTTGTGGAAGAAATCATGAAAAGCAGTGATTCTGTAATCACATACCACACAGATGGATCTAAAGTTCAGGGTACTAGTGCTTACTGCGTACAGGGTATCACTATTGATGGCAAATATAGAAGACTTCCGGTTTGCCTATCAGTAATGAGTGCAAGGAAAGTCTTTCTCTCTTGAAGCAAACCATTCTGAGCATCTTGTCAGTCATCAGTGGTGTCCCTGCCAGTGACATATATCGAAAAATTACATACCAAATGACAGACGCAACTTCTCATAATATGCAAGTTGATGAAATGGTAGCAATGGATTTGGGAGTTGATTACACCCCACAGCATCTGCTGTGTCACACTCAACCCTGCTTAATGTTCAACCGGAAGATTGTTGAAGTTGTTCGAAAGGTGGAAAATGAGTTAGGTTCAGAAAAAAATTGATTTAAGCTTTTTAGTCAATGCAACCACGCAGCATGATATAGTTTTTGAATAGTATCTTAAATGGGTGACTTTGCTTTTGAGAAAGTTTGGTGGTTCGTTTGCCAAGGAAGAAGATGTAGATAGTTTTCTCACAAATGAACTTTCAGCAGAAACAAAAGCAACTGTCATGTACCGTCTAGTGCTTCTCAACGTCTCTCAACCTGGGGGTCGTGACCCCTTGGGGGTCGCGAAGGTCATTTCAAAGGGGTCGCAAAGATATTCATATAAAATTTTCAAAATCGCAAAAATTTCCGAAAAAATAAAAAATCTTTGCAGCAATGATTTTAGTATACAGTAATGTCATAGCAGTTACTAATTGGTTGCACTGTTACGAAAGAAAACGGGTAACTCGGTTGTAGGCCAATTTATCATCGTTTGTTCAAGTAGAATGATACTTCTCTGAGTTCAAAGAAAGAGATACCGCATTTTTACAAAATCCGTTCTCTACTGCTTTGGATGTTGCTGATATTCCAGATGAATTACAAGACCAATTTTATGATCTTGAAAATGATTCTTCCGCACGTGATATTTTTCATGAAATGCCACTCTCAGTTCTGGTGTACTATGCGTAAATCATACCCACAACTGTTTTTAACTAACTTTTCGAATATTATTTCCATTTGCCACAATATGCCTCTGCGAAAGTGGTTTTTCAGCTCTTGTCCACATCAAAACGAAGGCAAGAAATCGAAGGAAAGTTGAAGATGATATGAGATTGGCGATACAAGCACTCAACCACTAATTTTGAAGTTGACCAAGCAGTTGCAGAGTCAATCATCGCATTAAAAGTTGTGACATTCACCAGTTCTTTGAAATTAAATGTTATTGAAATGTATTTTTGTGCTAATTTATATGTCTATAGAAAACATAGCAGGCTGTAGCCTATTAAACCCCTAAAAGGGGTCATGAACCACAAAAGGTTGAGAAACACTGGTCTAGTGCGATATGCTCGTGATACTTCACTGTCCTTGTTTTCCAAGATCTAGTGAAATTTTTCAGCTTGTGAAAAATCGTCAACGTTTATCCGTTGATGTGTACAGTTCGCACATGAAAACATATCTCAACAAAGTGCAGAACTGTGCAGTGTGCAATGGCAACTTGGAATGACTTCGACACTGCAGTTAAACCTTTGACATCATGATTAAACATTTGCATACAATGATCAGTACTGAATCGAAAGTCCAGCATGTTATTGTTATGAGTGCGTATTTATTCTTATTGTCAATTTGTTATTATTTATTATACTTTCTTATACTGTAAGTGTCTCAACTGTTTAGATTTTGGCCTTTTAAAAAGTGTTTTTCTAATTCGGAATCACTGTTGAAGTCCTAAGCTTTCATAAATAGGTAAATCTGGTTGTACTATATTGTTAGAGTGCATATCAAGCATAATGCAGAGAAAATTAAAAAAAAAATGTAAACTTAAAGCTAAAAATATCAATTTTTTTTATTAAAACTGCATATTTTTCAATTTGCATTTGGGAGGGGTGGGGGATAATTTTAACAGATTCGATTAAAACTTTTTTTGTGTTTTATGTTATAACATGTAGCATAAGTTTCATATGTACTTGATGTCAAACAACAAAATTTTGAATTTTAAGCACACCTCCTACTTTAAGTGTCCTGTTAAAGACACAGCCGCATGTTCTTGAGCGATGTCAAACCGGCGCCTATTCGAGTGTCATTCCAGGGCTTTCACCACTTGGCGATGTAGCCGATGGTGCGATAACGTACGAAGCGTCCTAACAAGGGGGAACCTCGTGATGGTCAATGTTCCAAATGGTAGCCACTTTAACATGAAATAATTCAGTCATTGCCACTAAAACCTCGAAGCTACGTTGTCTGTAACGAAAAAGACGGATATAAAAAACACGCAAAAACCCAAATTGTCGGCATTTACATTCGCTTCATAGCTTGTGTGGTTCAGAAAAACGCACGAAAACCATTAGCTGCAACCAAAATTGACTGCATTTGCATTAGCTTGCGTGCTGTAAGTAGCCTACATCATGAATGAAACTCAGGTAAGGTTTGTTGCAGTTTAGTCAAATAGATCAAGAGTATATCAAATATAGTTATCACTCTCTAAAACCTCTACAGCCTGTTTCACCCCAACAAGAGGGATCATCAAAAGGTCCTGATGCAAATAGAATAATTTGAATAAGAATAATAATATTCTATTTGAATAAGAACCTTCTGACTGATTCATACTGAATTGTAGGATATATGCAAAAAATGGGGTAGGCAATTTAACGTATTAGAGAACAACTACACGCCCGTCGCCCAGTCAAGCTGGTGCAGGAGAGAAGCCCAATTACGGATCAAAAGATACATTGCCTAGAAATTAAATGTTCAAAATAAAAGTATGACAAAGTCCAATTTGAAATTCTTGTGTTGCAGATCCCGATTTTGGGTATATGAATTGTAGGAGTTTACCCTTTTTTTAAATATTATAGGGTCCATGCCATATACTAATTGTCTCAAACATGCGTTAGCCAGTGATGCTCAAAATGTCAAAAAAGAGGTTTATTGGAGCATCAAATTTCCTGATCGCCATGACCACAGCGGCCATGTTGTTGAAGAGGTTGGTTTACATAAATTCATGGGGTAATCGGCATTTCGGTTACAGTGATGTAACAGGTACTTTGTGCGTTAACCATCAAACTGTGATTGTTGTTATAGAATGCAAGGCCACTTCAAAGAATTGATGGAAAGTGGTCTGAAGTCATACGTCAAACATGTACTGCTTAAAGATCTTGAGATACCCTTTGAGACCAATCGGCGGTATTATCCCACCAAAAGACATCCAGAATCACTTCTTTGGTGCGTATACGAAGCAAAAGGTATCCAAAATGGATTAGGAAAATTTTCACGTTTTAGTGGAAGAAAACATGCAGCCTCATGACAATATATTGTTTCGATCCTACGTTGCAGGGGGTTCACAGTCGATTAGCACCAATTCTGATGGACTTCCTGAGATGCAATGCGCCCAGAGTTTGTTATTTGTTCACCAAATGGGTTGGCAAAGACGATTGTTGCATCGTTACGCCAAGGCATTTGCCTCTTGGATGCAACTAACACGACGTCCAAGGATTCCCCCCTTCCCCTATTTTTTCTTTGCGTCAAAACGAAGGTTTGTTACCAGGTTGTGGCTACGTTTATCACCCAAAATGAACAAGCTTCAGATATAGCACAAGCACTTTCTATTGTAAAAGGGTGGTCGGAAGACTGGAATCCTCTGTTTTTCATGACCGACAAATGTGAGGCGGAAATCAAGGCGATCGAAAGCGTTTTTTCAAGTTGAATTGCATTCACATTTTTATTACTTGTGTGCTGTCTTCATTGCTCATGCATTTGTATCGTCACTGCTAACTGCACTTTAACACTCAGTGCCCACAACTTCTTGTTTTGCAGATTGCTCCATGTTACTCTGTGCCTTTCATCGCGAACAAGCCTGGGAAAGGTTTGATGAGGAAAAGTGACAATGGCGTTCGTGCTGATAAAGCAATTGTGCTGACATACTTGCAAGCACTAGCTAGAGCCGAAAGCGAACAGTCTTTCGAAGAAACGTTAATCGAGTTGAAGGACAGCAATTGTTGGATCAGCAATTCGAAACTCCGGAATTATATTGAGTGTTGGGCTTACAGAAAAGAAGGTTTGTGTGTAATTGAAACCACCTTAAATGCAAATAAATAGTAAGCTAGTTCAATAAAATAATAAACTTATTGGTGGGTTTCAGCGTTGGGTGTGGTTTTACTGTCCTGACAAGGTCAGCATCACGTTTCACACCATCAATGGAGTAAAGTGACAGAACAGGACTCTGAAGGAATGCTACATCAACACCAGAAGAGATAAATCTTTATCTGCTCTTGTAACGCTTCTCCACAAGGAATTTCTCCCTGACAGCAAACGTCGGTTTGCGACTTTCTAGATTAGAACAACCATTGAATGTTGTCACTTTCTGCATGTTTATCTGCTATTAACAATTCTGTTATCTTTGCAATGTTTAGGTACGAACAAGAAAAATGTGCTCGTCGAAATTTATCGCTCTTATAACTCTTCGATTCCCGATTACTTGAAAAATTGGGCCAAACAATTTATTCACGAATGTTTGAATCAGATCATTTCATCCCAAGACGTCACTGCCAGCTCCATTGTTCAAGATGGAGATAAGTTTGTTGTGAAAAGCACTTCATCAGAAGTATGCTACAGTACAGAACATCCTTTGGCAGTTACAACTGTGCACCAAAATGCACATGCCAAGATTTTCAACTCAATTTTCTTCCTTGCAAACACATGTTTGCCATTATTCATAATATGGCAAATGTTTGTTGGGAATCCTTTCCAACGTGGTATACCAGATCTGTGTTCATTGTGCTCGATCCGGACGTGGTTGGATCAATCTCGACCTAAATCTGGGAATGCGAAGGAAAAGCGTGGAACAGATGGTAAGGTTGCTTGTGACCCACTGCCCCAAAAACGAACAAAACCGAACCCCCACGCACACCGTTATGGGGAGCATGCAGAATGCAGATGCAAACAGGGCTGCTTATAAAATATTGTTTCAATCCTACGTTGCAGGGGGTTCACAATCAATTAGCACCAATTCTGATGGACTTCCTGTGATGCAATGCGCCCAGAGTTTGTTATTTGTTCACCAAATGGGTTGGCAAAGACGATTGTTGCATCGTTACGCCAAGGCATTTGCCTCTTGGATGCAACTAACACAACGTCCAAGTATTCCCTTCCCCTATTTTTTCTTTGCGTCAAAACAAATGTTGGTTACCTGGTTGTTGCTACGTTTATCACCCAAAATGAACAAGCTTCGGATATAGCACAAGCACTTTCTATTGTAAAAGGGTGGTCGGAAGACTGGAATCCTCCGTTTTTCATGACCGATAAATGTGAGGCGGAAATCAAGGCGATGGAAAGCGTTTTTTCAAGTTTAATTGCATTCACATTTTCATTACTTGTGTGCTGTCTCCATTGCTCATGCATTTGTATTGTAACTGCTAACTGCACTTCAACACTCAGTGCCCACAACTTCTTGTTTCGCAGATTGCTCCATGTTACTCTGTGCCTTTCATCGCAAACAAGCCTGGGAAAGGTTCGATGAGGAAAAGTGACAATGGCGTTCGTGATAATAAAGCAATTGTGCTGACATATTTGCAAGCACTAGCTAGAGCCGAAAGCAAACAGTCTTTCAAAGAAACGTTAATCGAGTTGAAGGACAGCAATTGTTGGATCAGCAATTCGAAACTCCGGAATTATAGAGAATGTTTGGCTTACAGAATAGAAGGTTTCTGTGCAATTGAAACCATTCTAAATGCAAATAAATAGTAAGCTAGTTCAATAAGATAATAAGTTTGTTTATGGTGGGTTTCAGCATTGGGTGTGGTTTTACTGTCGGGACAAGGTCAGCATCACGTTTCACATCATCAATGGAGTAGAGCGACAGAACAGGACTCTGAAGGAATGCTACATTAGCACCAGAAGAGATAAATCCTTATCTGCTCTTGTAACACTTCTCCACAAGAAATGTCTCCCTGACAGCAAACGTCAGTTAGTGACTTTCTAGAATAATCGTTGAATGTTGTCACTTTCTGCAATCTGCATGTTTGTCTGCTAATAATAATGAAGCCTTGCGTTTGCGCCATCTGAACGAATGTGACGAGGACTTTCTATCTAGCCTTCAGCGTCTAAAAGATAGAGCACTCAGATCCGACTTCCCTGAAAACATGACATCCGATGTAATTGCACTTGCTTCGAACTGGAAAGCTAGATTTAACACCAAAAAATTGGAAAATAAAAAGAACCGCATTGCATCAGCTACAACATTCTCCAAATTATTGAAACTTACAGAAAAAGAAAAACAATTAAAACCGAATGCCATGGTTACGTATACCAGACCTAAAACCATCGGTAATCAGCTGACCAATTATAAAAAGTTGTCCAAGGATACAGTGCAGTCGGAACTATGCGGGTCTTCTAGACCTTGCCGACACTGCGCCTTTTGTGGGAATTTCGGCACACATAATATTTCTATGATTCAACACACTAATGTTTTGAACACCCTCATAAAGTTTTTAAACTCAAGCAACAATTAGATTGTAGTCACTATGGTATTTATGTAGCAACTTGTAACGTATGTAAAGAACAGCACGTCGGCCAAAGTGTAAATAAATTTTCTGTTTGTTGGACAGGCCATCGTAATATCTGGAATAAATTTGACCTCTCTAAAAGAATGACAGTGCAGCTTTACTGAAGCATCTTGCCAATTTCCATGATCTGAGCAATAAACCGCCTCTGTCCAACTGTTTCGGTGTTACTTTTCTTGAACAACCTAGTTTAGACCGCTTTGACGCTTGTGAGGACAAGTGGCTTCACAAGATCAAAGCCACCATCAATATTCAATCCATGATTTTACCTGCAGTGGAATAACTTGTCTATTTTCTACCAATTATTTATTTACTTTTGACCTAGTGTTGACTCCACTACTATTCATTCAAGTGGCATTCACGCCTTAGTTTTATTCTTATTACGTCATAGTGTGTATATTTCATTTTCTTCGCACGAACTGTAACTTGTTTCATACGAGACTGAAGATGTGAGGGCTACGGCCTCTCATGAAATCGATTTCAAATTAAATATTGAGACTGTTGACCGATCCTTTGGTACTTAGACAGTGTTTGTCTGCTATTAATAATTCTGTTATCTTTGCAATGTTTAGGTACGAACAAGAAAACATATTCTCGTCGGAATTTTATCGTTCTTATAACTCTTCGATTCTAGATTACTTGAAAAATCGGCCCAAACAATTTATAAAACAAATATATTGCAGCCGGTGCCCAGAACCTCACACGAATTCACAAATAACGTAATTGTTAGCGATGACATATTAAAGATTGAGGGTGTTAATGCACACAAAGTGGGGAAAGTATTGCTTGAAGAGTTGATTCCTGGGACAAAAACTGAACACTGTATGTTGAGCAGAAGATGGTTTAGTGCTTTAAAGTGGTCCAAAATGTAAGCATGAGTCTACTTACATCCAACAAATAATGCAACCCTAAATTTTTCAGTTTGGTCAGGAAACAACCGTGCTGCAAAAAGGGTTGCAGGGACAAATGCCAGGTCTCATCTAGGCAATGAGAGGAAGGACACATGGATGATGATCTGGCCTAACAATGGTGGAAGTACCACAGTGCATTGAATATTTACACGAAGTTCATATCGCACACAAAAACTGTACATATTTTGGCCACCGCACCGGCAGAAAAAGTTGAGAGAGGATTTAGACAAAGGCAGTTGGAGCTAATTGAGCTAAACTTTTAAATCTTGCAGACTTACACTTTTCAGCTAGAAATATGTTTGATTAAAGTTATTTCATAAAGTTATTGGTATTTATACAGTAGTACCGAACATGAATTCATGTTAACCAGAATTAGTGGGCTAGGAGTTTTCGAAACGTTTGTTTGCTGAACATGAGTTGAGTATGTACATTTTGGGCTCTTTATTTCTTGGTTAGATTACACTGGCCAACAGCAAATTTAAAAGGGAGGTACGATTAGGTTATTTCAGTGTTTTATTCTTGAAGGGTTCCTACCTGCAGAACATGTGGATCTCATATAGACCTTGATATGAAAACATTGCACTGGTTGCAACAGTTGGGAGATGTGGCATGAATTGCTCCAGGATGAGCAAGAAAAGGTTTTTGATGCTGATTCCGAAAAGTCCTTTTATCTTATTTTTTCTCTAGCCCATCATGTTTTTAAGATATTTGAACTTTCAGTGTTTAAATTTGACCTATAGCGATGCAAATGCAATGCAATTTGACATAATAGCGACGATTATGACCAAGCCTGCACAATGCGGATTTGACCATGCGTTGTGATTCCCAGTTACATTTTAGAAACGATTTTTTGGCGACTTGATACGTAAAAATACAAACCTGATGTGCTATAGAAAGCAGATTCGGAATCAGCCCAGAAAATTGATCTCAAAAAGTTTATTTGTAGCTTTGATTAAAAAAATTAGTTCAAATTTGTTAATCAGTGTTATTGGTACGATGTGTAGCAGTTTTGGAACAACCCTACTGCTGAAATTGTGTAATTCAACATTATTGTTGTTCAGCAATGGATCTGTGAATGATCAGCTGTGATTCAAGTACTAGGCTGTGGGCCGAGTCTGAAAATTCGTTAGTTGAGTTGCACCCCCCCCCCCCCCCCCCTGTAGACAATACTTTCTTGATATGGTTCAATAGAGTAATTTTTACTGAGTCCAAAACAAAAAAGTTCAAGCAAAAACCTGTGTTCACTAAAAACATATTAGGCTTGAAAGATATTAAAAAAAAACGCGGATGAACACACTTACAGGCACTACTTCTATGTGACGCTTCATTATTCGGCGCAAGCGATTGGCTGGCAACACCTTGATTACACCCACTTGTCGTGCATTTAACCCATCGGTGCGTACATAACCTAGCAATGATCAAAGTTAAGTCAGGACTACATGAAAGTTCGTTTGGTCTTGGTAGCAGTAGTTTCACATTGTTGTTAGCTGTTGCAATGTAAAATACGTAAACACAACATAAAAAAGAAGAAAATAAACCTATCTTTCTATCTGTCTTCTTCTCTAAACAGATGGATCATTTCTAATTAGCTGTGGCTCTTCGCAATATCAGTGCGAAAGTGAGACTGAAAGTGATTTTATTTCATTTTTGGTCTTGCTTTTATTCTCTTTCCCTGAACCAGTCCAGTAAGTAAAAAATAATATTTTTTTTTCTGCTGTTGTCAATGAGGAATATATCTTACTTAAATTATGCTATGTATGTTAACACAGCTTTGTGTGAGTTTGAACTAGAAATGAGTGCCAAAGATTGTATTGCAACGTCAAGTGTAGAGAGTTGTGTTTGTCATCTTACCATTTTCGATCTTTCTCAACCACTACTGAAATGTACTGATACAACCTGGAGTAAACTTGTTGAATGTGGAAATAAATGGAAGTGTTTTGATGGTGAGGAGCGAGAAGTTGCTTTGAAAATATGCGATATTACAACGCCATTTGAGACTGCCTGCTACCATAAAAAGTGCTATCAGAGATTTACTGCTTCAAACCGTATAGAGCAAGCTGAAAAGCGCACGCAAAATAGAAAACCTAAAATGGGGCAACACATTGAGCCTTTATTACCCGCAAGCCCATCAGCAGCGCTTCCACAGAAAAGACGTTTCCTGCGTTCCAAATCTCAAATAGCCAAAAAACGACGTAAAGAACAATCTAGCACACATATCCTACCATGAATTTGCTTACTTTGTAAACAAGAAAAACAGTTTTTAACAGGATAAACAAGACTCGTATCCGTGAAAAACTTACTTTTTTTTTTTTAATTTGTGCAAGAGCAGTTGGTGGAGGGCAAAGTAAATTTTTTTAACAGATTAAGTCTTCCAAAAAGTAATACATTCACTGATGCTGTCTACGTAAAGGAAACAAATTCACCGACGGTACACAACGAGACAAATATGTTTGGACGCATGCTGATTATTGCTCAGAATCGAAATTTGAACATGAAATCTGTTTTAACGTACTGCCTTACATCTGTGCCTGCCGCTCTTGCTAATTCTGATCAAAGCTTGGTAAAAACCAACAAGTCAGCAATCTTTTCTTATATGGAGGCAAAAGCTCCCGAGGCCGCAGAAACATTAATGCAGTTACAAGATAATTCTGTACTGATTGTGGAATGTACAGTAGATGCTATGGCTCTTGTTCAACAGACCAACCCAAAAGGTAGCACTTTCGGTGAATATGCTCACAGCATATTTTGCATTTTGGTGTCAATGGCAAGACAATGCAATGCATGGCGTGTTGATTTTGTGGTCGATCAATATTTTGAAACTTCCATCAAGGACTTAGAACGGCATTGCAGAGCACGTGCTGGTGCCTACGAGGTTCGCATTGTAAACAGTGCCCAGAGAACTCCTCTAGAGTTCAAAAAATTTCTGTCGATTGGCAAAAACAACAAAGATCTGCTAAATTTCTTTTTTAACAAATGGAAGCATGAAAATCAATTAAACTTGGTATTTTATCTTACTCATGAGGAAAGTTGCCACAAATTGTGGAGAATCGGTGACGCTGTGGAGATTGTAGAAGTCCTATAATTGAAATCAGATCATGAAGAAGCAGATACTAGAATCTTCCTTCACGCTCGGCATGCATGCCGTTATGAAGATGCTTGCATCGTAATACATAGTCCCGATTCAGACGTCTTTGCTTTGTCATTGCATTACTGTTCCATTTTAAAAGCATCCATTTTCTTGAAAGTACCTGGAACAAATTGCAGATTGTTGCATGTCCATAAAATTTGTGACAGACTTCCAGATAGTATTCTCCCAGTCATTCTAGGAGTGCATGTGTTTTCTAGATGTGACAGTATAAGCGCTTTTCGAGGAAAAGGAAAAAAGTCAATGTACGAGCTTGCGCAGAAAAAGCAAGAATACATCTCTGCATTTTCTACTTTGGGTGAGCAATGGACAGTGTCATCAAATGTGATAGCTGCTTTAGAGAAGTTTGTGTGTGAAATTTATCGTCAACAGCAATGCGTAGATATAAATGCTGCACGATATAATTGCTTTCGGCTTAAAGCATGCAGTGAAGGTGTACTTCCTCCAAACAAAGACAGTTTGGTATTGCACATCAAAAGGGCCATTTACCAAACCGCAATATACAGAAGATGCCTTGAAGCCGTTATTATTCCTCCTTGCATAGAGCAACACGGTTGGACACTGAGTGGGACACGTTGTTCATGTACAGTGGAGAACGTTACCTATTGCCTCTAAATCATTGACAAAATTGACTAACTGTAACTGCCAAAAAACAAAGTGCGTTTTATCTCGATGTTCATGCAAGAAACTTGGCCTTCCTTGTACTGAATTATGCGGTTGTCAACTCTGCGACAACAAAGATGTTGAAGATTAATATGACAGTTTTTAAAGATGTGTAGCCTACCCGAGTGTATTTCAACATTTTCTGCAATCAAGAGTTAAACACCGAAAAATGCTCTAGTTGCTAGTGTTCTATGTTGCACTATACTTTATGCAGTTTCTTTTCAAGACTTTGATAAGCGTTTTCAAAGAGGTAGGCTCGCTAAAATTTAGAACATCAATTCCAACGGAAACGATCGATTATTTTGGTATTTCGTTGCTTTTATAGGGTGTCGTCATTCGTTTTCTTCTTTTTTATGTTGTGTAGTTTTTTGTGTTTGTTTTTGATGTTCTACAAACGTAACCTAGCCTGCATGATGACACTTTGCAGCCTACCTTCCTTCAAAGTGCTGCGTTGTAACGATTCAGGTTTATTTTCTTCTTTTTTATGTTGTGTTTACGTATTTTACATTGCAATAGCTAACAACAATGTGAAACTACTGCTACCAAGACCAAACGAACTGTGTTTGTTGTTGTAAAATGCAGGGTCTCTTCAAAGAATTGATGGATGGCTATATGCAAAAATACAAGAAATGGTGGCAGACGTAATGTAGCATTCCAGAACTTCAAAGTGTTTAAAGATCTTGAAACGCCCTTTGAGACCAATCGGCGGTATTATCCCACCAAAAAAGACATCCAGAATCACTTCTTTGGTGCGTACACGAAGCAAAAGATATCCAAAATGGATCAGGAAAATTTGCACGTTTTAGTGGAAGAAAACATGCGGCCTCACGACAACATATTGTTTCGACTCTACATTGCAGGGGGTTCACAGTCGATTAGCTCCAATTCTGATGGACTTCCTGTGATGCAATGCGCCCAGAGTTTGTTATTTGTTCACCAAATGGGTTGGCAAAGACGATTGTTGCATCGTTACGCCAAGGCATTTGCCTCTTGGATGCAACCTACAAGACATCCAAGTATTCCCTTCCCCTATTTTTTCTTTGCGTCATAACAAATGTTGGTTACCTGGTTGTGGCTACGTTTATCACCCAAAATGAACAAGCTTCGGATATAGCACAATTACTTTCTGTTGTAAAAGGGTGGTCGGAAGACTGGAATCCTCTGTTTTTCATGACCGATAAATGTGAGGCGGAAATCAAGGCGATCGAAAGCATTTTTTCAAGTTGAATTGCATTCACATTTTCGTTACTTGTGTGCTGTCTCCATTGCTCATGCATTTGTATCGTCACTGCTAACTGCACTTTAACACTCAGTGCCCACAACTTCTTGCTTTGCAGATTGCTCCATGTTACTCTGTGCCTTTCATCGCGAACAAGCCTGGGAAAGGTTCGATGAGGAAAAGTGACAATGGCATTCGTGATGATAAAGCAATTGTGTTGACATACTTGCGAGCACTAGCAAGAGCCGAAAGCGAACAGTCTTTCGAAGAAACGTTAATCGAGTTGAAGGACAGCAATTGTTGGATCAACAATTCGAAACTCCGGAATTATATTGAGTGTTGGGCTTACAGAAAAGAAGTGTGTAATTGAAACCAACCTAAATGCAAATAAATAGTAAGCTAGTTCAATAAAATAATAAACTTGTTGGTGGGTTTCAGCATTGGGTGTGGTTTTACCGTTCTGACAAAGTCAGCATCACGTTTCACACCATCAATGGAGTGGAGCGACAGAACAGGACTCTGAAGGAATCCTACATCAACACCAGAAGAGATAAATCCTTATCTGCTCTTGTAACACTTCTCCACAAGGAATGTCTCCCTGACAGCAAACGTCAGTTAGTGACTTTCTAGAATAATCGTTGAATGTTGTCACTTTCTGCAATCTGCATGTTTGTCTGCTATTAATAATTCTGTTATATTTGCAATGCTTAGGTACGAACAAGAAAACATGTTCTCATCGGAATTTTATCGTTCTTATAACTCTTCGATTCGAGATTACTTGAAAAAAACGGCCCAAACAATTTATAAAACAAATATATTGCTTCTGGTGCCCAGAGCCTCACACGAATTCACAAATAACGTAATTGTTAGTGATGACATATTAAAGATTGAGGATGTTAATGCACAAAGTAGGGAAAGTAGTGGGTCGAAATTTGGACTTTTTCTCCGATTTCATTGCTGCAATCTTTCTTTCTTGCGAATATTAATTCTTATTGTAAAAAGATGATTTATGCCTTAGGAAAATCGCTTAGGAGATTCCAATTCATTGTGTACTGACTCCAAAAATGATGACGTCCGCAATGACGTCATTAAACAGTAATTTGCAAATAGCAATAAAACTGATAATCTTACATGCTTCATCTCTAAGTTATATGATAATGAATTGATGTGCTTTCCAAACATAAACATCATGCTGGTACTTGATGACGTTATTGGGTTAAAATTTACGAAGACGATTTTACAAATTTATGAAGACATTGCACTGATCAAAAAATAAAGAGCCCAAAATGTAGATACCAAACTCATGTTCAGCAAACAAACGTTTCGAAAACTATACTGTCTTCATCATCAGTGTTACAAATGTAACACTGATGTAACACTAACATTTGTAACACTGATGATGAAGACAGTATAGTTTTCGAAACGTTTGTTTGCTGAACATGAGTTTGGTATCTACATTTTGGGCTCTTTATTTTTTGATTACATTGCACTGGTTGCAACAATTGGGAGATGTGGCCTGAATTGCTGGCTCATGAGCAAGAAAAAAAAGCTTTTTATGCTGATTCCGAAAAGTCCTTTTATCTTATTTTTTCTCTAGCCCATCATGTGTTTGAGATATTTGAACTTTCAGTGTTTTAATTTGACCGATAGCGATGCAAATGCGACGCAATTCGACATAATAGCGACGATTTTGACCAAGCCTATACAATGCGGATTTGACCATGCGTCGTCGTCGTGTGAGCCTCTGGGGCCGAGGGTCTATCCCAGTGGTTCTCAACCTTTTTTCTTTCGCGGCACATTTTTCTCTGCATAACAATTCTATGGCCCATTAAGTTTTTATGTAAATAGAAACTACAAAATAGGTTTTTAAACAAAAAGCAGCAGAATATATTTCAAAACAGATTTGATTATTTATTCAACCGACCAATAGTGAGATGCTTGCTCCTGAACATTATTAACAAACATGTCAATTTTTGGAAGGGTTGAAGATAGCGCACAACGCATACCACCTTCCACTTCAAGTCACAATGTTGCTGGAATCTCCCTGTTGAATCCAAGCGCTGACACTTCACACTATCTTCTTTTCGTCTTTATCATTATCACACATTTTTATCCTTGTAATTTGGATGAAATTTTTCCAGGTGAAATTACAGTTTTGATGGCCTCATCATCATCATCATCATAATCATAATCCATCGTCGGTTTGTTCCCCACTAGTGGGGGTGGCCGATTGTTTCCGCGCAGCAATTGTTTTAATCCCTTTTCTCCATTTCACCCTGTCCCTGTCACCCTGTCTCAATGAATGATAACTGAGAACTTTATAAGTTAACATAATACACATTGTCCTTTTTCTTCTCTGTCATCAAAAATTGATGTAAATCTATACTGAATGTAATTTTCATCAAACTTAAAGACTCAAGTATTGTGAATTCCTCCCCAAAATAATCCACAAAATAAAATGCTGCACGTAGGCTACTAAAAAGCGATGAACGAATAGAGTCTGGTGGCGCTTGACTTCCATTCAGAACTCCATTTATGGTCCGCCCAAGTAGACGCAGATATGTCTTGTACATCAGCTTCGTTGATAAGAAGTTGATGTACAAGGAATCACAACACATGGGAATCACAACCATGCGTTGTGATTCCCAGTTACATTTTAGAAACGATTTTTTTGGCGACTTGATACGTAAAAATACAAACCTGATGTGCTATAGAAAGCAGATTCGGAATCAGCGCAGAAAATTGATCTCAAAAAGCTTATTTGTAGCTTTGATTAAAAAAACTAGTTCCCAATTTGTTAATCTGTGTTACTGGTACGATGTGTAGCAGTTTTGGAACAACCCTACTGCTGAAATTGTGTAATTCAACATTATTGTTGTTCAGCAATGGATCTGTGAATGATCAGCTGTGAATCAAGTGCAATCGTGCAGACATTTCGTTCGCATAATGACGTCACAGACAACGTAGCTTCTGATTGGTTCGAGGTTTCAGATGCAGTGGAAGAACTTTTTCTTGTTAAAGTGTCTACCGTTTCCAAATAGGAGCACGTGGAAAGCCGCAATCAAGCCAGGTGGAAATTTGCTGACGTCCAACCCTCGCAATACGGGGAACAAAGGACGTAAAACCGTGCACTAACTAACTGGCGACATGGATATTCAGCCACTGCTGTCGTGCCATTGTTGGAGTGTCAGTTCAAATTGTTGTTGAATCCAGGTAATATATGCCCCAAGAAAGTTTCATTTTGGACACCGACAAGACGATAAATATAGATTAGAGGTTATTCAGCCTTGTGTTTCCTGTGGTCCTGTACACTATGAAGTTGATGGCTGAGAAGAAATTTGACTGGACCATTTGAAAATTTGTAAAAATGTTGTGTTTTTAAAAACATATTTTTGCAGATAAAATTTGGATAAATTGTCTTCGCACCCTCAAAATGTTTTTCTCTTTCGCCTGTGTATGAACAAATTTTAACCGTAGCCACATGAAATGATCTCGCGGTTGCAGGTTCCCCACCCCTGCTCTACAATAAGTAGTTTCCCAAACACGACAAAATAGGGGTATCGCATTTCAATGTGAAGCACCCAATGCAATTGGCGGGAAATTGAAGTTGAGAGTTTCAGGAAAAACACACAAACAATAAAAACTGATAAAAAATAAAGATCAAGACAGGAAAACTATTTGCTTGTTAGGAGCCTTGCTTCTCCGTACCGGTTCGTTGAAAATGACGTCACGCATAATGACATCAAGGGCTTCGACGGCCAGCTGGGCGTGCAGTTGCACCACGTTGTCGACGTCACTGCTGTAGGCGCGTTTGAGCGTGGAATAGAAGGTTGTCATGGTATCCGGGAAAATCTACACAACAATGAGGAAGCGAGAGAGACGACACCAGCTGTTGTTGGTGCTATGAAGTTGTCCTGTTTATATTGCTTTAATACTTGAGGATGTTGAAGCGACGTAAAATACAACAACTTGTGTCTGTTGAAAATAATTACTTTTAATCAAGTTGTACCTCTAATAATGTCACCTTGCTATTGTAGATGACAGCGTTGTTTTCATACAGTAGCTACACGTAATTGCTTTTCAAAAACCTGACTACGTCATAGTGACGTGATAGAAGTGATGTAGATACCTGAAGAATGTCTGGGCCGAGGTGCTCGATCAAGCTGCGGATGGCGTGGACGGCGGCTCGTCGGACTGTCGCATCATCGTCGCTTTCGGTTGTTGCGCAGAGGCACTCGCTCAGCTGCAATGCGAACGGTCAGATATTCATCCGCCATGATCACCAGCGTGGCGCCAACAATCACAATCGATTACAGTCAGCATCCTTAACTGGAGATGTTCGAAACAATTCCCTCCATTGCCTCGTTTTGTTGCAAAATGAAGGTAATTTACGTTGGAACTGAGTCATGTGATTTGGAGAATTAGCCTAATTTTTCTTGTAAAAAATTTCATTCCTCTTCATCTCGACAACGAAAATCGTGGAACTTTTAGTTTTTTTTTTTTATTTGATATTATCGATGCCAGAAGTAAATACTTGAGCAAACAGTTTGATCATGCCTGAGCCAGAAGCCAATCTCACCTCATGCTGGAAACTTGGAAGCCGGTGAGGTAATAAAGTAGATATCTGGGCCAAGTTGGAAAGTGCACTGGAGCGTATCGGCGGCCGGGGGTCGCGAGAGGCGCGGAACAAAACGGCGACCAGGAAGCGAGTCTGGATGTCCACAAAGTCACCTGCGTAATAATGACAAAAAACATTTCTTTGCATAAGTAATTGCTTTCATAAGTAGATATAAATAGACATAGAACTACGGAAACTTCCTGACAGGCTGTTACTACTCTACAAGTTGTACAGTGTTTTCACAATTGTAAACGTAAAATCTACAGCTGAAGAACTTCTAAATATGCAAAAAAGACAAAAAACACTCGGTGTAGTGTTGCAGCAATATCGATTTAAAGATTGAAAATGTTTAATCACACATAAAACTCGATAAAGACAATTAGAAATGCTCTAGTTCTAGTCTCAACCGTTACTCCGCCACAGTGCAGAGCTCACTGCATAACAGTCCCTGGCGTTGGAAAAAAATTAATGTGGAAGGTTGAGATGGATGAATCAGCTCAAAAAGATTTACAAAATCAAGCGCATTTAACATATTTCAGTACAAAGAAGAAAGATAAGGTAAAAAATTCCCCTCAATTGGTCATTTCACTAACTTTGTCCCTAAGTAGGCATAAAATTCCCAATCTTGGGACAAAATCACTAAAAATGAAAACACTGTTTGTATATTACAGTGAAACTGTGGGTCGTTTGAAACTTCAAACGACATCACACAAAGATTTGGTTAACTAACTTTTAAAAAAATCATATAAAAGAGTAAAAAATATATAGTATGTATACAATTTAATTCTTGACGGCAGATTGTTAATGAATGCTTATCTTGAAAATGCAAACGTTAATCAGCAGTCTATTAGCACTCACAGTTTTGCCATGATTGTGATTATAACGAAATATTGATTACAAATGAAAAAAGGGAGAAATTGGTTGCAAAAATTCTATTAATTTTGGATAAAATTTATAGAAAAACATTAAATCAGCATATAGCTTAGCAGGCCTTAAAACTCGTGTTTTTTTTCCGGCAGCCATCGTGGCCTACCGAGAGCTCCTTCTCGGCGGCCAAATCTGCGTGCTTGGAGGCCAAAATACAAATAACGATAACACAAGTAAATAGAATTAAACTTGCAACAATGCCAAAATGATCCCTTAGTGTTGTTAAAGTCTGGGCGATGTCCTGCTATAGAATCGTTGTACCACGCAATAACTGCTTTAGCGGGATTGTAATCCAGTATTGCGGGATCATCTAACGACACTAAATTGTTTCAACTTGCTCGCTGTTCAGTAAATTGATTCAACTGCATATCGCCTTTCATAAAACCTGACCATTTATACCGTTATGATGTCACCATTGAGGGTATGAAGTTACTAACCCACAGCGGAAACATTTCTCAACTCTGAAGACACGTGTTTTCCCGTCGGATGTCAACTAACCTACCCAGACAACAAAATCTGTCATTTTTACATTGATTCTACGTTTGCAGTCGTTAAATCAGGGTAAAAATGACGAATTTTGTTGTCTGGGTAGTTCCCCTTTTTAACAACGATTCAATGTCCGACAACATTGAATCGATATAAAAACGACAATATTGCCAGCCAATGTAAATTAGCACTTCGGATTAATACTTTGTTAAAATAAACGTCGGGAATTACAAACAAGACTTATAGCTGGTGATCGTAGCTGGATATTTTCCATACAATAGCAAATGCTTCCGCACAATACTACAGTGGTGATTATGACGCGCTGACCTAATTTTGCGTCACTCATTGGTGCTAGATATATTCGACAGTTAATCCACGATCATTCCTATTGTGAAATTAAATAATTAGCTAAAAGAAACCAGCGGCCAAATTGGCCGACTGAGGAGGTAGCACCGGCGGTCATTCAAGCACTACTTAGCGGCCATAGCCGCGATGGCCGCCGGCTGCTTTAAGGCCTGGCTTAGGCTGTTGATTTTTGCTTCGAAGGCACCAAAAGTTGTCCACCACGATAAGAAGGTTAAGAACCAGTGCTCTATACACCAGCCATTTCAACATTCAAGCTTTAACTTTGACTGGAAGCCGATCTGTTATGCTTGATAGCAGTCAGAATCTCTGGTATGAATTGATAGTCTGAGTATTAACTAACAAGTAGTTTATACTATGTCTTTGTTTATACTATGCGTGGTTTTGGGCCGCTCCTGTCTTACTTCTACCATGGATATATTGGCTTAGATTTCGGCACTTGAGTGAAAATGCAAAGGAGCATGTTGCAAAAAAAAAGATTTGTCATTTTTTGAAGTAAAACCAGGAGGTTTGCAGCAATTTGAAATTTAGTGAACACACTTTGACAATTTGGTTGACGGCACTCTTTGGCGGGGCACTTAAAGACATGCCTGAAGGAGTGAAGGTGGACAGAAAGATTGGCTTCCTTGCCTTCCCATCTACTTAATCTAAATTTTCAACCACTTTCAACCAACGAGAGAAAGCTTGGATAGAACAAACATAACTGTCGCTTCGATCAGATATAAAGTAAAGTTCTAAGCGTAGAGTTTACCAGTTCGAAATTCAACTTATATCAGCCTCCAGTCATTATTAGGTTCGCAAATTTGCAAGGCCTATGAGCAACTGTGCATTGGTCGTTATGGTGCCAACCTTTCAAATACGTTGAAGACCCTCACAGCAAAATCCGTCGTTTTTACATTTATTCAACGTTTGCAGACGTTGAATCAATGCAGAAATGATGGATTTTGAAGTCTGGTAAATAACAGTGGCAGAGTGCATGGCCTTTTCCAGTATTACCCAACCTTTAAGGTCGTGGAACACTGCAAACTATTAAGGTTAACAAGGAACCCCTAATACAACAGCCAAGTAAACGCATTGCAATATCAGCAGTTGCACATGTATGCAACAAAATAATGACCTAATTGTTATATTGATCGCCTGCATTTATTGCTCCTGTTTGGCTAAACGTTTGATAGATATATTCAGCTGTAGCTTATGGAACCTTAGGATTCCGTTGATTTGGGGTGGTTCTGTCTTAGGATATGATTTTCTACAATTTAAACAAGTCCGGTATATTGAAGTTAAATGTCTTTTACAATAATCAAGGTTACAAGCTCCTACTCGGAAAATTATAAAATACTCACCCTGTCTACTCAATTTAGTTTATTGCGACGGGTATCAGAAAAGCGACATTCTCTCGTCGTGAGGTTTACCTTCAATTTGGTCACTCAACTCCGCCTGTTCGAAAGTCGTTCCGTCTCTTTTTAAATGGAAATCCTTTTGCTTTATATACGTTACGAATACTTTTCAACTCTTAGCCTTATTTCATAATGTAGTGTTTTTTCAGCAGTAACGTCACGGTAGGATTTATGAAAGCAGAAAAGTTACACAGTCAAGTCGCTTTCAATATATGGATGTGGTGGGGTAAATTCCATGAGAGCAGATTTAAGTTTTAAATTTGTACAATTGCAATGCATTTCTCGTGAGAGTGGCATTTGTGAACAAGAAACGTGATCTAAGTTTCCAGAGGACAAAATGTAGGTTTTGAATTTGCACAATTGCGATGCATTTGCAATTTTCATAAGTTTCAACCAAATGTTCTGATAATAGGAAATTGTCAGTTAGAAACATGGTATATGTTACAAACCCACTTTAGAAACAGCTGGCCTATTCAATCTGCAACACTCGCATATTAACTTGACTATGTCGATTTTTAGCGAATAGCGGTGGTGGTCAATCAGCGTGTGTGCCACTTACAACACATATACACAATGTGTGGCGTGGCTGAATATCGTTATGACCTGGATGCCACTATATGACTACATGTTGTCAAACTTGCAAATTTCAAACAATTAAAAAAAGCTTCATATGTTCTTGTTCTTGTCCGATTCACTTGTTCTTTCCGTTTCCACCTGAAACTTTACGATACACCGGTGAAGTAAAGCAATGACAAAGTAAAAGGAATATACCTAGCTTGCCGACCATTCTCATTATGACCTCCCCGATCTTGAGCACTGCCGCCTCCGTAGCTCCACCAGGCGAACGGATGCGATCGTCATATTCCTGCACAAGTCTTTGGAAAGAACTCCTGCGAGAGAAGTTACATGAAGTATCATCTCATGGAAGTCTCAAACCGGTCCTGTAGATTTTAACGACCTGTTTTAGCCTGATACTGCGAGTTCGCTGTGGAAATAGCGAATTGCACTAGCTTTCGTAACACAGTTCCCTAGTCATGTGCTATGACGATACGTCATAGAAATGGAACTGGCGCACATTCAATTGCCAAAGTTTGAAACTACAACTTGTTGTTGCAAGTGAAACAATCCACCGGCTCAAGTAGAGGTGCGCAGATACTTTCTATACCACTTCAAAGCTTAAGAGCATTCACTATTAATCTTTACAAGTAGATTTGATCATATTTCGTAAAATAAATTTCAAAACTCAAATTGGCCCAGACTACCAATATGACGAGTTTTTGAGAGACTTGTTACGTTTTGCTTGAGACGATGGTTCAGTTATAGGCATCGCCCACACCGCCAGTTGAACCATTCTCGTATCAACCTGAAGTTCTTATCATGGTCACCACTTTATAGTAATACCGCAAACAATAAACCATTACTGCTATTGTAAAAAGGAAATTTGTCGCGTGCAGTGAAACGCACGAACTCGGTAAATGACGCATCGTTAATCAATGTTTCGTCAACAACCACCGCGACAACACCGCTGTGCAGTGTGCACGATCTGGTAAAGCCTGCTCCAAACAGAAGGTCAGACTTATATTACAAAAGGGCGTACGTGAGCAACATTACTCACTCTGTCGTGGGGTGGCGAGCAGGTAACCTGTCGATGCATTCAACGAGCGCTTGTATAGCAGAGAGGTAGACAAAGGCATCCGCCTCTTTGATGAGAACTTCCATGAGGAGATTACAAAGCTCATCAGTTGCTTTCATCTTCCCATTTGGGATACTCGCAGCAATGAAGCGAAATCCTGCAGCTCTGTTTAAAAAACGACAATATAAGCCAAGAAAGCATAATTTGTACATACCACAAGTCACAACTGTATAGCAACCACTGGCGCCGACTTACGGTGTTACGGGGTGGCCACGCCATCCCGTAACCGCTGTGGCGGGGTGGCAGCCACCCCGTTTAGGTTACATTACTTACTGCAAATAAACGTAATTTGAACGAACGTTTAAATCTTTTTTTGATCATTGGTTTTCGCTTCAAGTCAACGTAAAGCAAGAGGTGAACCTGTAGGGTTTTTCTAATATTTCGCTATATTTTTAGTGTAGACTTTATGTAACAAACCAATACAGTATTGCTTTCGAAGAACGAAGAAAATGATTGTTTTTGTCACAAGCATGATACTCGCGTAACATCAAGCAAGCTACGTGAAGATTACGCAACACGTGGCTACGAGTTTTTTCCTTGTTGTTGCGATCGTTTTATTTGTTACATTTCATAAGTCATTGTTACATTTGTTAGGTTTACAATGGGATTTATTAATCAATAAAATACGATCTTTCCGTTGCCTCCCTCAAAAATCATTTTTGAAAAATTTTAAACTGCTCATAATATCGCTATAGATTATGCCAGCTATAAAATACTTGGAAATAAAATTATCTCGATGATTGATAGCTCCACTCCCTAATCAGGGGTTTGGGAACCACAACCTAATCCCCAGTTGGGAACTCCTGTCCTAAATGAATATCTATTTTCAAATTTCATTAAAAAATTGCAATTTTCGAAACTTTTTGAGTTTTATTTAAAAAGTGCACTTAGTAAAGTAGCAGTTTTAACGTTCTGCAAATTTACACGTTTGCAT
Organism: Aplidium turbinatum; assembly: GCF_918807975.1. NCBI lineage: Eukaryota > Metazoa > Chordata > Ascidiacea > Aplousobranchia > Polyclinidae > Aplidium > Aplidium turbinatum. Next base: position 1,347,545 of record NC_137488.1, read on the forward strand.
GATTCTATTCGAGGAAAGCTACACCCCCTGCCAATTCCCAATAATAAAAGCAACCTTTTTCAATTACTCAAGATTTTGCATTATTTTCCAATTTCAATTGGAGTGTACTGTCATCTACTTCATGCTTTAATTTCTACTTTGTTATCTACTTCATGCAGTAATATTGCGTGTCCAGGCCTCGAAATTCACGGCGGACATGTCCGCCGTCACAGCATGTGATGTCCGCGGGAAGTACTCTCTAGATCGGTCATATATGTCCGCCGAGAAATATCGCAAAAACTAGCGATACAAATTGTCATTGCATAGCACGAACAACTGTTGCAAGAATATAATTTGCGCTGGAAATGCAAAATTATCGCATTCCAAGCGCGCATATAGAAAAAGTTAATACTGTATCTGTTAGCTTCCATTCAAGCAGAAAAACTTTCGAATTTTAAGTTGCTTCAACGATTGATGACATTGAATCAGCGTAACAAAGGTGAATTTTTCGCTAAGAATTGATGGGAGTACCGGTAATTCTACACTAATCACGCGCAACTTAGTTCAAGTCTTATGTCACAATGTCTGGCTTTGATCTCCGAGTAAAATTGATAAGGCAAGGTTAGTTACAAAGTTACATTATAAGAGTTGGCTATTACAGCAAGATGCAGCAAAACTTAAGTTTTGGTATTACAGTAAGAAAGAAAGGCCTAGGGAAAATTCTGAAAGTGAGAATGAGGGCGATGAACCTACTACTAGGAATTTTAGTGGTGATAGACGCATATATTAAAGGAACAACGAATGTAAGGATTAGCTCTGTCAAAGATCACAACACATTGTTTACCCCAAGCCATCAATTTCCGATCATCAAGGCCATCAACAATATGAGTGACAACGAAAAAAATTAACATGAAGAGGTTGTTTGAAATCGCATATTTTATCGCCAAAGAAGAGCTCGCATTTACGCTTTTTCCTCAACTAGCCGGTCTGGAGAAAAGACACGGAATAGATCTCGGTATCACGTATCTTAACGACAAGCAGTGATCTCGTGGATATTGGCGCACGTCTTTGAAGATCGATGCTATTGAAGCTCTCATCATGCGCATATGTTTGGATGGCCTTGACCGCGCTGATTATAACTCCGAGCCTGCGGTGGTCTCGTGGAATACTGATACTATTTTGGAGAGGCGACCGCATCACGGAGAGGGGAAAAAATAATTGTGCTTTTTCTAATGTTTTGTTTATTCTTTTCGTCACTTTCGCTCACATTGCACGCAAAAATAAACCTAAAGAAAATAGCCTAGTGAAACTTTGCACATCAGAAAATAGTAGCGTTACGCGTTAGTGTAGAAGTTTTCCGACTCGTGCCCAGAGCATTGTGACGCAAGAAGCCACACGACCTCGTTCGGTGGAAGTTAATCAGTTATGCGGCGTATTATTTTTTTATTATTTATTTGCATCAGACACAAAAAGTCCATAGAATTCAAAATTTTTAACAATCATCATCATCATATTTAATAGCTACACGGCGTCAAGCGCACGTTGTTGGTCTGATGAAAGCCTTTCAGAGTGACTTCGCTGAAATTTTAAAAAGCCTAAACCGTAACTATGGTTCTCAAATGGCAAAGACTTATCAAGATAAAGGGATTAAGTATGACGATCGACGTTAAAACTGGTGTGTCCGCCGAGATAGCTGCTCAGACCGGACACGTTTGTCCGCCGTCAACAAAAACGAATTTCGAGGCCTGCGTGTCAATGCGTGACAAACTGTAAGGCGGGAATTTATTGGTCTGACATAGGAGTTGCTTGTTACATCATAGAAAAAAACACGAAAAGTCGTCCAGTAATAGTTTTCGCCCACATTCCAGTTTTATTCAGCTTAAAGATGCCACAGAAAAAGCGTTCAAAATCGCAGCCCTCCATTGAGTCATTTTTGTTGCGTCTAGTCAGGATTTCAGCCAGCATGAAAGTGACCAAACGCCTGAACGAAACGAAAGTGTGCCACTGCCAAAAGGCGTTAGCACGATCAGGGAGGTGGAAGAACTGAGCACGATAATCGCTTTTGAAGGGAGAAGCTATCAAAAATCGTGGGAAAGCGAAATCCCGTGGCTAGAATACGATAGATGCAAAGATAGAGCATTCTGTCCGATTTGCAACTATGTCGCAACTGCTTGATCTATTTGCAAGCAATGAAACAATTTCATTAATGCTTCCAAACGTGGTTTGCATTGTGAAAATATACTTATCGTTGCCTGCCACCACCTGCGAGGCGGAGCGATCGTTTATAAGTGCACTCAGGCGCATAAAAACCTACTTGCGATCTACCATGACAACTTGACCAGTTGATTAACAGTTGGATTGACAGAGCTGCTGTTGGCAAAAATATTTTTGCCAAATGTTAAGTGTCAGAGCAGCAAGGTAACAATAAAATTCACGATATACCTCCTGTGCTTTGTTTTAAAGTTGCTTAGTAAATTATCGAGCTACAAATCAGGTGTGAAAAGACAATCGCATCTACGAAACACGCTTAGTAAAAATCAAATAAAAACATGCAGTTTGAAAGTTTTTAGGATGCCATATTGTGCTATCCGCCACCCCGTGCAAGCAACGTTATTATAACATAGCACTCTCTCTCAATCTAAAAGTGCAAAGTCCAGAATTTGTGGAAACACAAGATGGACCCAACCTGGTGACGGATGACCATCGAACTACAAGCGTCATATCTATTCAATGAGTTGCCAGATAATAATACTGTATTTTGCTATACCGCAAATGTGTTTAGTTCTTAGGGCTTTGCAAGACAGACAATCCCACAACAAAAACTTTCAAGAGAAAAGGGTCAAAGTGATGTATAATACTGAAAAGGCACAATTTCGAAGAAAGCATCGACACTGTTTCTGAAAACCAACAAGACATAGCTATGTAGGCTACAGCATTCTACTATGTTTTAGCACCAAATGTAGCTGTTAAAACTAGTGATTCCGTTTTGACCGAAAGCTGCATCATATGCGAATTAGCCTAATTTTATAAACATTATTGCACTGGTAATTTAATGAAAAAAGTCGCTTGGGGTTTTGTTAAAATTCAGTAGAAAACATACCCCTCCAGCGAATAACTGCTTCTTGAGTTTAGGGTTGCGTTGTTGTATTTGAAGTGTCTCGTGAATGTTCGTTTCAAATTCTGATTGGCAGTTTCGAATTATTTCAAACGAATCTGATATAAATTTGACGTCACGACAAATACTGCAGTCATATAGATGGTCTTTAATTGCATTGTGTTTATTGATATCTGCCAAATTAAGGTGTTCCTTTGCTCTTGTAGCCAAATGTCTAGTGGACATACCTATGCATGTCAAGTTAGTGTCACACGAACAAGTGAATTGATAAACAACGAGGCACTTCAAATAAAACAACGCAACCCTAAGCTCAACAAGCAGTTATTCGCTGGAGGGGTATGTTTCCTACTGAATTTATATTAGATTACGTTTGCTTCAAGTTGATTTTGTTTAGTTTCATAAATTGGTGGTTGATTCTAATAACCAAGCAACGGTATTCACCTAGTTAAACACCTAGGTACTGTAATTAATAATATAATTTCCTTTGAAGATTCAACATCTGGCAACACTTTTACTTCACACAATATTTTTTCAACAGAGACAATTTAGCACCATGTTGTTTTTGAAACACTTGAAAACGCTTTAAGGATGACACAAAAGGTATCCCACAATGCACCTGGTAGGAGGACTGGGGTCATAAATCGAATCAATTGCTTCATGATGCGTTGGAAGCGATGTATTGTCTGCGTATTGATGGCAATTCTTCTGACCCAGTTCATCATGATTACGAACCACTTCATCATCATTGCGAACCAGTTTATCATCATTGCGAACTAGTTTATCATCATTGCGAACCAGTTTATCATCATTGCAAACCAGTTTATTATCATTGCGAACCAGTTCATCATCATTGCGAACCAGTTTATCATCATTGCAAACCAGTTTATCATCATTGCGAACCAGTTCATCATCATTACGAACCAGTTCATCATTATTGCAAACCAGTTCATCATCATTGCGAACCAGCTTCTTATTGGCTTGAAATTCTTTATGTTTAGTAACATTTTTTGCAACCTTTCGTCTGGGCTTCCCGGAATTGTTTGGTAGTTGACAGGATTCTGAAAGAAACGCTTCCAGTCATCATAAGAATGTGAAGAACTACAATTGCAGATTGAGCAATTGCGGATTGAGCGGATCCAGCAGAATTCGTTGTACCGTTGACGGTGAAAAGTTTGGTGCTGGAAGTTAGCAGATCTCGATGTTTTAATTGAAAACTTGAGTAATTTTTGAACTTAAGGTGGTTTTTCGGGTGGGGAAAGCCACTGAAGATGCAATCAATAAATAGTGCAATCAATTCAAAATACCTACTAATAAACAACTTTGATAATTAACACAAATGATGTCTGAAGAAGTAATTCAAATTAAATGTTTAAACACTGCAACAAAACCAAAAATATAATCCAACTGGGCTTAAAAAATCAAGTGGCCTATTGTGCAGCTTTCAACAGCCGAGAAACGGTAACAAATCCTGCAATTTTTATGTTTTAGAATTCATAACATGAAACTGTGAGACAAGAACCCATCGGATAAAATAACCTTGTGGAAGCTATAACCATTTATCTTCAAGCATCTGCTATGACGTAACAAATGACCTTCACAGGATGTCATTCAAAGAGGTACATGTTGAACTTACCACCACCGGCGCTGGGATGAACTGCTTGTGGAAAGTGGTTGAACAGCTCCTGCCAACAATAAAACACAAATCAAACATAAACAACATGAGGATTGGGAGGAAGAGCTTCCACCCACCTGTGGATGATGGGGTGGCAAACAGGAGGAAGGATCATGCGTTGCGATGGCTAGAGCGATGTCGGCAGCAGATTCTCTTTCGGTTGCGCCAAGATGAGGAAGAGTGGATATTTTCTGCAAGTGTTTAACGTTCAGTGCACGTTAGTTAAGCTGCTTCTTTTCTATTCCACTTCCTGCACATTTTCATCCTTAGTGAGATCGAGAACACTGTGGATATTGAAACTATTACGTATGCAATTGTATATTTAAGGCAACTGAAAAGAATGTTAAACCCTGGGATGCTGCGTTGTTCAAAATGATGTGGTTCAACAATGTAAACCCTCACCATCAAATTGACAGAGCAAAAGTTCCAACATGACGAGCACTCACAACCTTAATTTTGGGACAATAGTCAGAAGAGAAAGGGCCACAATGGCCACCCCTGACCAACACACATGAGTTGTTGACAAGCGACTTACCCGGAGAAGCGGCACGAGATCGAACATCTTGGACAGTTGGTTCAGGGTAGGTTGCTTTAACAAGAACAATCCGAGCAGTGCGAAACAAGTCTTCAAAGAATCACAATTGATGGGCTCCTGTGCGCTATTGACAGTGGGAAGACTTGCTTTTTGCATGACCACCTGAAATTTAGCATAGTTGACACAATCGATGTTGATCACTTGCAACTACAAACGAGTTGAATGAGCTGCGTCACTGGGAAAAAGAACCACCAATCAGTGAACGATGACTAGCGCCGGTATAAGGGGACTCTTGACTCCAGACAAACAAACTGAAGTGATAGTAGCGGCTTTGAGGATTGAATAATATTCAATTATTCAGGCTTTATTGAAATTGACATATCCATAAAAGAGACATAATTTACGATACCAAATAACTTTACATTTAAGAAAACCAGGAGCTGAAGGCAAGAAAACACGGAGCACTGTTCAGATGAAGACTTGCTACCAGTGTGGTGCCTTATGACATGAATAAATAAGCTATAAATTTTACCACACCAACAATGGTGCAGGAAACCTTGTCGGGAGTAAAGTGATATTACCTTATATTCTATTTGAATAGTATTATTATTACATTATAATGATTGATTTCTATTTGAATAAGTTCCTTCTGATGATCCTATTAAGGTGAAACAGGCTGTTAAGGTTTTTAGTGAACTAGTAACTAATTTTGATTTTACTTCAGATATTTGCTACAACAACTTTTTTCTTTTCAGTTAACTTCAATACTCGCCCCTAACAACCACCCAAACAATGCAATGTTGTTTAAAATACAGTTGTAAATGATTTGTTCAAATGTATTCCAACTAAGATAAGAGGCCTTGCCACATCATCACCAGGTTAATTGATACCTCATCGTGGTTCAGCAAGAAGTTTCGATGTAAATGAACGATTGCTTTTATTTTCCCAATCTTATTGCGATTACAAATAGTTTTTTAGTGACATTATTTATGACTAGGGCAAGCAAAGTCAATGAAGTCAAATTTATTTTTAGCAACTTATTGCGGTGTGGTTTTAAGTAAGGGTTCTGGACACAGTGAGTTGTGTCTATGGTAAGGCACTGAAAGGCGTGCCATAGATTGCGCAGTGGCGCCCCATCGACTATAGCCCATAATTTCTTTCATGAATATGAACAGTGCGCTGCTCTAAGGAGAAATGCCTACGACCCTTCCTAGGGTATGGCCAGCTGAACTGAACATTACGTCACATTTCAACTCTTGTTCAGCTTTGCTTATGCAGCTTTCAGATAAGCTTAATATATTCTGTTGGAGATTTCAATGTTTTTTCGTTGATGTAGCCTTATTTTAAATATGAAATACATCGAACAATGGTTCATTTAGTCAAATTTTCGTTTTTTTTTTAATTTTAAAGTCAATTATTTTGGATTTTTAGGTCAATAAAACTTGAGCTATTTATTACACAAACCTTCATCAAATTACAAATATTCTCTCCATCTGATAGAAGTTCACTGACGTCAGTATCCTCACAGATGGCCGAAAGCATTGCGAAGATCAGCAAACGACCTTTGTGGCGACGAAAGCGCACAATTTCTTGTTCCTCTCCGCTGTACAAATGATTTGCTTCATCTGCATCTTCATCAATGCCTCCGAGTCTCTGATCAACATTATTTTGATAAGTCGATAATGATGGTGATTTATTAAAGACGATTTAAATAAGTCGATAATAATCGCAGTTACTAATCGCTCAATAAGGAAATCATGAAAATGCTGTTATAATCAATACCAACAGTTTTTACCTCCCCCCTCCCCCCTTCTTTTTACCATGGTAAACCTCTTCCTCAACGTTCTAACTGTCATCTGAGCCCATTTCTATTCTACTTCAGAGTAATGTGAACCTTCAGCGCCACACTGCTCACAGTCACAACACCACCAACGAACCACTGCGACCAAATCTCTGCGTCCAATACGTTTGTACAATCTCCATATTCTTACAGGTATTTTCTGACAACGCGACCTTGCAATTAAAGTTGTCGTTGAGTTGCGCAGTTCATCAGCTCTCATTCTTGTCCAAGGTGATTGACAACCTGTATGTTGACAACGTGGTCTGCGAATAGTATTCGTCTGTAAACTATAATTTCAACTGCTTCGATGTTTCACCTAGTTTCTGCAGTGAAGGTCCATGTTTCACAATTATATTGGAGAACACTTTAAGAAGTTGAACTTTGAAAGGAATCGAAAGCTTACGAGCTTAGAAAGGAAGGTAGTAGTATGTTGAAAGCGTCTTCAGCTAGACCTATTCTTATCTCTCCTTTTCAAACATCAGTTGTCCTAGAGAGCCAAGGTAATCGAAGGAAGACACTTGTTCGATTGCACAATTGGATTGTAAAGGGCAGGTATGGCGTGTGTTAAAACCACACAACCTGTGAGCGAAAGATATAGCTTATAGCTTCACCCTGCCAAGTGCCAAGTCAACCTCACCTTCAAGCTTGGTCCAATCTGTTTACACTAGCGAAGCTTTCACTTTGGGCGAGTGATCAGCGCTCTAAGAACAATAACCGTTCAACCTGCTGCCTTGCAGGAACTGCCTCTTTAAGCAAAGGCTGGGTCCTCAGCTTACAAACACTACATAATGCAGTCCAACAGTGATGAAACATGTGTTCCTCATCATTTGACCTCAGGGCGACGAGGGCTAATAAAGCAAATGGGAAGAAGACGAATCTGAAGGGTAATAAAACTAAAGTAATGAAGACTCCCAGGAAAACCTTTAGGGAGACTAGGGGAACTGAGACTGCTGTGTGAGTCAAAATCCCCAGGTAAGTCTTGGACTAGCATCAGTTAACCTAGGAACGCTGGTTGGGCGAAGAGCGGAAGTGGCAGAAACCTTAGGAAGAGAAGTAGGAATTGCTGCCCTCCAAGAAATAAGATACAAGAAAGAGTGAACACAACTAATTAAAGGGGGAAAATATGAGTACAAATTGTTCTGGAAGGGCGAAGAGGTGGGTCGGCAAAATAATGGTGGAGAGTGATTATCAAACCAAGTGATAAAAGTAAAAAGAGTATCTCAAAGAATCATCGAAGTGATTCTGGTCTTCAATTAAGAGATTTTTTTTGAGAGATAATGGCCATGTGAGATTAACCAATGGATTTACTGGTGTTCATGGTGGTTTTGGATGGAGTGAAAGAAATCGTGATGGAGAAAGATTTCTTGAATTTGCTGAACGTAGAAAATGAATGGAGTGGTGAACTGGGTGCGTAAAAGAAACCAAAGGTCCATGCAAAATGTGAATGAAAGAGCAATAGAGACAGCACTTTGTCGAATTAAAATAGGAAAAGCTACTGGCCCCAGTGCAATGACTGCCAATTTGTTGAAATTCATTGGGCAAGAAAGTGTGAAGCGAATAGCTATACCGTAATATTGAGGACTTCCTTTTTCACGTCCGAACTACCATGCCAGGTTGTACACATTCCACCCAGTCAGACCTTCCAGTAGCCGCATCTTGTTGGCAATAACCGTTCTTGATTATGTGCAGGTCGCAATTATTATTAACGTTATGTCTTTATTCGTGAAAACCTTTTCATGGTAGATGTTATGAAAAGTTTTAGAAGTCTATGTAACCTTGTTGCAACCAAACAAAACTGCAAACCTTGCGCACTAGCAAACCCGTTTCATAAATAAACTCAACATTAGCTAGCAACTTGTCAAAATTATACTTTTAAAACAGTAGAAACTAGTAAGTATAAGTCTTTGTCACAAAAAAAAACTTAAAACTCTAAATTAAACGTAAGAAAAAACAATGAATTATCAATAAACGATTTTATTCAGTCGGCAACTCACGTTATGTTAGGTTACCTTAATAAGCTGGACCAGGACTGGGGTGGTCAGTGGCTTGTAGTGCGAAAGAAGATCCAAGATAGCTCGCACGGTTTCATCTTGTTCAGCAATAACACAATCCAACGAACTGGTGATCGAAACAAATTTAACGCTTTATATAATTTAAATCATAACGCTCATAAATTAACAGCGTTCAGTAGTCAGCTATACAACCATTTGATTTGTGACTAGATGAGCATGAACTTCAGAAGAGTTATCAAAAACCTTTGAAAGCAATCATTAAATTACACCCGTCAACTATATAGCCGCAGTGCACGATGACGTCAACACTTTGAATGGCAGCCCACGTCATTATCAGACAATATTCAGCCACAAGTGACAGCGCACCGGAACAGCAAGATCTATTCTACTAAATTGAAAAAAGATCAAATGATTTTTCGAGGACAATCACAATTGTGCAACATGACTTGCTTTCGATGAGCTGATGTGACCAGAAGTTCTTGGTCATCGTCAAAGTGAAAGTCAACATCTTTGATAATCTTGATGGAGTCAGTGACCTCACAAGGTTTGTCTATGGGAACACCACAGATGCAAAGAACGACATTGGCTGCATCCTCGTCTTCAAATAGCTTCAGTGTTTCAATGACGATCTCGCGCAAGACTGATTGCAAGTGACTGATATGTTGTCTGTAAAAACGTTATAACCAATTTGAATCAATGGGTTGAAGTGTCACAGAAGCCAAGTTTGCAAGAACGTAGGATCGGTTTATTAATTACAGCTGATAGTTGAAACACTTTTATATTATCTAATGTAACCTCTTACTTTTTGAAAATAAATTACATGGAAATACGATACCTTGCAAATGTGAAAGCGGCGAAGATGGCGATGAGGTGGGGAACAATAAGCTTCATGGTAGCATCCTCCCTCTGTGGATGCTTGAAAACCACAAAGATGTTGTGCAAGGTTTCAAGAGCACTGGTCAAACCAAACGGCTCTAAAACGATTAAATGATGAATATCACCTTGATCTCACACAAAAATATGCAAAAGGTTTTCCATCACAAGTATGAACGTTCAAACAACAAATAAAAAAATTCAAACAACAACAAACAATTTGGGCAGTTAATTCGCAGCCCACTGTAACACGAAAGCAAAAACGTCTTTTTTAAAACTAAATTTACACTTTGCAGCTTCCCACATTCGGTTGCAACTTTCAAATCACCACGCTTTTGAGGCACACTTACAAGCCCCCCACGGCATACTGTGCAGCGGTACACATTTTGGGAACCTCTGAACTGCAGTTCAGCACTGCACTTTGTATGATAATTTTACTACTGTATAAGCCGTGTCAATCACTTAACATACAGTTTACCAGCTTCATTGTTTAATCATGATTCATGAGGGCAATTTTTTGCATTGGTTCATAAAAACAGAAAAGTTTTATTGTATGATATTCAGTTTTACTGTAGACTATTCACAATATAATATGCAATCATTAGAGCTACCACCTAAACAGCACATCGAATAGGAGTAAGGTGCATTCAACATTGTGAACATGATGCTGAATTTATAGATTGGTCGCTTTTTTGCTTTCCAATAATCCGACACCTTGCTCAACCAACATTTTATGACGAAACAAAGTGATTTGGATTAACGAGGTCAGACGGATAAGTTAAAACACAAACCTTCTGTGGCAGACTTTGCTTCATCATCAAAGTATAAAGTGTTGAAAGGAAGGAACACTTTGTTAAAGAAGCAGCGATGGACCACATGGGGAGATGTCTTGTACATGTCTAAGATAGTGCATGTTAGAACATGCAGAAGAGTTTTATCAGAGTCGTCCCTGTAAGGTTAACAAAACAAAACTCTGTCATTATTTCATATCAAGATCAAGTAGAAAATATACACATCTGATCAATCTAATCCGAAGCCTGTACACTGCTCAAAAAGCAGCAGTAAGAACTGGAAGTGAACTCACCGAGTGGTTTTCCATTGGAAAAGGTGTCAGACAGGAATGCATACTGTCACCATATCTTTTTAATATAGTTTCGGGAGAGAGTTTGCTTTCTTGTACCAAAGACAGGCAAGACACAACAATACAACAGGGTTGAGCATTACAACAATTTTACATATTTTTTATTGTTGTGCCTTGCATATCTTTTTAATCTCTACGAAATCGGAGTGTCTATGGAGCTGACTTTGTTCAGCCCCCATCTCTATGGAGATGCCTCAATGCGGTGTAGAGGTGAAACCAGGCTGAAAACTAGGCTCACTCCTAGAAACTCCTGGGGCTAATAGACACATGTAAAAGTATCCAACGACAATTTTTTTTGGCGGAAGAGGGCAGTGTCAGACGTGCAGGCATCCTGTAAGGCGGGTCTCGATGAACAGAGCACCTGGCAGCCGTTGCAACCAGTTCCCCTGAAGCTGCACGTTTCATTATAATTGGACCGCAGTGGACATGGAGCTGGCCAAGAGTGTGTGCGTAGCCCTCGCGTAGTCACGACCACCTTAAACAACCATACAAGCGAATGGCCTTTGTCTCAATTTGGACCTGGACCAAACAAAGCCCAATGGCGATGATATCACGGGTAACGGGGGCAGGCTTGGTAGAGTTGGAAGCCTCCAGCCTGGTTTCTCACATTGGCGGCGGACGAATCTTTTTAATCTATGTACAATTTTCTAATGTACGATTTTCTTTGTACAATTTTCATGGCTCGGTGAAAATTGGAGGAAAATGGTAACCAACTTTCGATATGCTGACGACATAGTGTTGGTCGGTGGAAGTGTAACGGAACTGCAAGAACGTTAGAATAGGGTCAAGTCAGGAAGTGAATAATATGCAATTACATCCCACAAAAACAAAAGTGATGGCCATAAGTAAAAAAGATGAAATTTGTCCAAGCTTATACATTGGTGGCAATGTTGTTGAAAGTGTAAGTAATTTCTGCTATCTTGACATAACTGACACTTATGATGATAGCACGGAAATTAGAAGGCGAATTGCTATGGCAAAAACAGCTGTGACATCATTTACAACGGGGTGGAAACAGAGGCAAACGGTAAGAACACAAAGTTAAGATTGCTGCAAACTATTAGGCTGTTACGTATCAGCTGGAAAGAAAGAAAAACAAATGAATTTGTTACCGAATAAATGGACGATGACTGGAGTCTGATTAACAATAGTAACCTCAGAAAATTGAGATATTTCGGACACATAGCAAGAAGCAACTCGTTGGAAAATTCAATGTTGACTGGGATGGTGCAAGGCAAACGGACAAAAAGATGACAAAAAATGAAATATTTTGACAATGAATATTTTGACATTTTTTTCATTTTCAATAGAAATATTTTGACATTTTTTGCACTTTCTTGTGGATAAATGAAAACGACATTTTTTGCACTATTATAAGTGAAAAGAACACAACTTGAAGGTTTGAATGGCAGAAAAGTTTCACCAGTCGTCCCTGCAAAGTTAAAAAAACTCTTCCATTGTTTCGAGACGAGACATTGTTCTGCATGTCTGACAGTTTACACCATTCACTGGCACACAGCATTGAAGGTTGGCACATGCACATGAGCCGTTCACTTGGGCAAATGAGCCGTTCACGTGGTCACATGAGCCATTCACTTGGGCAGTGGGCACATGAACCATTCACGTGGGCACATGAGCCGTTCACATGCTGCCACTCACCGTATGCAGTTGGGATGAGGCCGCAATAACCTGCACGCTTGATCGCAAATGTTGCCGAAATATTCCTCCTTCTTTCTTTGATGAGGAGGAGTGGAAAGAATGCGAGTCACCACCTCCACCTTCTTCCAATCGCTCATTTGCTCGCCTGCGTGTGCACAAGAAAGCAACCTTTACATTTCCTAACAGAATCATGGAAACAGAAAAGCGTTTGATCAGAAAGCTATGTTCTTGACTATTAACTAACAACAAATAAATGCACAGTTGCACACGCATTAACAAAACATATTTTTCTGTTCCATGTAACATTCTGTGTGAATAGCATTGCCCTACCTGCCAAGCTGATATAATCTGCAGACATTACTAGGAGTAGCACCTAAATGACCGGACGCCACAGTGCTCCGCACCTAAATATCCTGACGCCACAGTGTGCGCGCCTGTTTGACTAGCGCCTAACTGTCTGCACCTAAAATACGTGCTTCCTCGATAACTACAGCATCATCAGTGCTAGCAGCTCAGTGATGACCACAGGTAGCGAAAGTTTAGCAGTTCGGAACGGTGGTGACCTATATTACCAAGTTAATATATTCCCTATATTGCATTGATATAGTAGCGTTAATATATGACCTATATTAACGCTACCTTACCTATATGACCTATATTAACGCAAAAATATAGTGACACGCCTACTAGAACACGGCCAAATATGTTGCTATTTGGGAAAATTTCTTAGAGTCTTAATTGTTACAATCATAGCCATGACACCCCTGTCATTTTCCCACTTACAGAAGTATGTAAAATAAGCAATATTTGCATCTAGACATATTTTTGGCTTGTTTTGCCGGAGATTATATATGTATGTTAAGCACAATTTATGCAATAATAATGTAAAATATGTTCCAACTGCATCCTGGAGGTAGTCTTATCATCATACAGTCGTTAAGTTTTTTGTATAGCAGGATCTTTCGCCAATAGCCTTATTTTACCTGCAAAATTAAACTTGGCGAAAAACAAAACGAACTAAAATTTAAATTGGCACATCAAATGGTCAGCTTACACCATAGAATCAACGAAAAATCCTTTATATTTTTAATGGAACATGCAATTGCACCAAAAGCGACGCACCAAACGATACTACCTCCAAGGTGTAGTTGGAAACGGAAAGTCTCATATATTACATTATTATCGTGTAAACTGTGCTCAACGTACATACCTAACCTTCGGTTAAACAAGCCAAACATAATTATGTGTAGGTGCAAATATTACTTATTTCACTTCTGGAAATGGGAAGATGACATAGGTTTGTCATAGCTATGATTGTAACAATTCAGACTCCAAGAAATTTCCTCAAATAGCAACATATTTGGCCGTGTTCTAGTAGGTCATGATAGTGACCTATATTTTTGCGTTCATCCAGGTTGGAACAACGCAAACAAGGCCCTGAAACATATTAGCAATTGCATTTAAATGCACTGCTTCCCAAGTAGATATAGGCTACAGGGTCATCAGTAATGAGCGTTACAACTTCAAACAACTGTATTTAACAAATGGTAGACAATTTTTGAGTAATAAACATATATATATATAAATTATAATATAGTATTGTCAAATAAATAAATATTTAGGAAAAACAAGTTTTTCTTAATGTGTCCGCCATTTGCGTCGATAACAAGTCGGAGACGCTTCGAAAAGGACCTGCAAGAGTCATGAATAACTCTTTGAGATATTTTGGTCCATTCTTTTTTCAGATTAGCCTTCAGCGCTTCCAAACTTTGGTAGTGTTTAGTCGAAACCTTGCTCACCAGGTAAGACCAGATGCCAAAGTCGAGGGGTTCAGGTCTGGGGTGAAGGAGGCCATTCTTCCTTGGAAATGAAAAACGGCACATTGGCTGAAAGCCAGTTTTGCGTTCTCTTAGTTTCACGTGAAGGGGCAGAATCTTGTTGGAATGACCAATTATGTTTTTTGAAGTGTTTCTTTGCCCAAGGCAACAGTGAACACTCAAAAATATCATTTCGGTAGTTTTCTTGGTTCAATTTCACCCCTTGGTCCACAAAAATCAATGGATTCCTTCTTGATTCGTTGACTGCGGCCCACACCCTCAGTCCCACACCATCTCTGATGCCGCCCCTTGTCTCCGAGTGACTACCCGGGGTTCCACGTTACAACCTCTTGACAAAACACGATCATTCTGACTGTTGAAATGATGCTGGAAATCAAATATCTTCTCATCGCTGAACACAAGGTTTGGCAGCATGCTTCGTCCTTTAATGCGTGAGAGCAGAATTCTGGTTCTGGAGAGACGTTTCTCAATGGCATTGGCATTCAGCAACTGTTTCTTCATGTGTTTAAGTGGGCTCATTTTCAAATCCTTCTTGAGAACTGTGAACATGGTTCCATAGTCCACGTTCGCCTCCTTTGCCAGTTTTTAAATTGGATTTCTTGTAACGTTAATTAATTATTGATGAGTCATGATGACCCTGTAGACTAGAGCTAGTCTTCAAGTTCTTATAGGTCGACACTCAGACTTTTTGCAAAACTTTTATGAGCAATATTTCTTGTCGGTGTGTGACAGACTTTGACTTGTTTGTAAAAAAAGGTGCAAATGCGAGTAAAGAGAAAAAGTTTCACGTACAAACGTAAGTGGAGAAATGTGGCTTGTGAAAGCCAGCGATCAAACATGGTCTACCGGTGTGGTAGTTTCGAAGGCCATTTAACAACTTCTCGGTCATGGCCGCCAGGGGCTACGAGTAATAACTGCAGTTCGTAAACCGCGTAATATAAACCTTTGATACAACTTCTTTCATCAATCTAACATTTTGATACTCACCCAATGTAGCGAGCAAAGCCAAAATTACAGAATATAAACCATTCTCTCGTATAAGGCAGGCTGAAAGAAGTCGGCCGCAAGCCTTACGGAGCCAAGATGGTGCCGATCGACTTTCGGATCCTTGAAGCACTAGAAGGCATCTTGCTACATCTTCCAACTTTGACCAGGTAGTGATGAGCTTCTTCAAAGCCCGCTCATAAAATTGATACTCAGCACAAGTCATCTGTGAATAGTTTCTGTTCCAAGATTTGTAGCGTACGATTTGTAGTCATTAACATTTCAATGCATGCACAATGCACAGTAATCAAATACATTCCGTAGCAATATAAGCTTTACAGAAATTTTACAAACAGTAATAATATGAATGTAAACCAATTCAGGTTTGCAAAAAATCGGGGGTTACACACCACCTTTAATAAAACCCACCCGCCTGGGTTTTTATGGACAAAAACAGGCATTTTCATAAAAAAACTGGGGTTTATGGGGAAAAATAGGTTAAACGTAAAAATAGCCGAAAAATTTGTTTTTTGCAGAATTCGTTTATTGGTGTAAGAATAAGTTGACTATTCTTTAAATGCGATATGCATTCATGTGAAAAATCATGCTCCGAGGCAGTGAGTTGGTGGTTACTAAGTCTCCTAAATGTAACAAAAGTTTACTAGCCTTTTCCTCTTAACCGGCAATAGTTGTAACAAAACTAAATATATAAAAGATAACAATCCCGATGAACACCTAAACGTTGCAGTATTTATTTGATTAGTTGTTGAAAACTTTTAAAAGTTTTGAGAAACAGGTTTGCACCGCTACAGGTGTTGCCATAAGTTTTTTTCTTAAACAGCCTTGAAGTTTTCTTAACTTGGAGTAGAATTCCTCATCTGGTAACGCTAATCTTGTAGATCTCGCCACGTTCTTATAAAAAAAAAAAAAAGTTTTTTTATAAAAAAAACCCAGCCCACCCGGGTAGCTACCCAAGCTAACTTACATCCCTGAAACCAGTGCTCTTCACAGGGGTTACTTGTTCGGTCTACGATTTTATGTCACAGTCGGAATGGCGCGAACGCGAATGATGCGATCCCTAGGCCACCAGACACAAATGACGCAATACCTGAATGCCACAATCTGGGGGGTTTTTTCGGTCATTGACCGATTTTTTAGCAAAATGTCCGAAAAAAATATATAGTCAATTCGGTCAAAATGTCTGAAAAAATATATATATAATCAATTCGGTCAAAATGTCCGAAAAAAAACGTGTCTCAGCGAAACTTAATGTTATAGCTAGTCAGGAAGTGCAAATTTTGGTTTGTATCAGGCATCAGCTACTTGAAAGGAAAGATTTTCATCAGAAAAAATGACCGAAATAAATCAAAAATGACCGAATTTTTCAAGTCATTTCGGACAAATGACCGAAAAGTCTCAGTGAAAAAAAACCAGGGCCCACAATGCATGAATGACGCGAGATTTAATTATTTCGTACTAAATCAATTGAATTCGGTAGTAATTTCATTTGTCACATGACCAATTTTTATTTTTATTTTTTTATACAAACAAAAATATAAAAATTGTTTCTACGCGCTTAACAAAATAAGATGAGAGTTGGTTATTTCTCACTAAAACTAATTGTTTTGTTTTTTGGAAACAAAAATAACACTGTGCTGTGTAAAAGTAAAGGTCGCTAAACTGTTGACGTTTCCCAGTGCACTTTTCAACGTTGAATCCGAAAATGTTATCCATTTTGCTTCATCAGGTCTACACTTTTGGTAAGTTGCGTTTCAAACTTTTGACAGCCCCATGGCTTTGCGATAGAGAATTGTGATGTCATAAAACGATTCAGCAGTTGAATAAAGTCTTAATGACATCACAACAACTCTGTGCATAATGACGATCAAAAGTAGTATAATTAAAATTGTGATGGAGAAACAACTTGGCCTGACTGAGAACGACTGGTTGTACTTTTTTAATTCAGCGCAAAAAATGCTTCAGAAACAGTCAAAACATCTTTAACGCAGCACAGTGCAATTAATATTGGCGCTGATAAAGAAAAATAGACAAATTAATGTGAGACAGTGCATATATTGATTTCCATTAAGGATAGGGGATCTCCTGACTAAGAAGCAGCAGGCCAGCGATTCTCCATCAAGTATCAATTAATCATTCTTTATTACAAAAATACATGGAAAATCAGCAGAGCCCTATTGGCATATGCATTTCGCTCTAACTGTAGAGCATCATTAGTGCCTTAATCAAATGGAATCATCTGTAATAATGTTTTTTTGTATCTTTTGTTTTTTAATAATGTTTTTCTGAATCTTTTGTAATCATGTGAGAAAGTCATAGTTTTACCGCTACTACTATTTACAACCTCAGCTACGCAAATGAAACTACTACTAACGTATACAAAATAAAACAACTGGTTTTAGTGAAAAATAGCCAAGTCTCTTTCTTATTTTATTCAGTGTAAAAAAACAATTTTTATACTATTGTTTGTATTAGAAAAGAAAATTTAAATTGGTACTGTAACAAAATTAAACTAATACTGTATTAATCTAAAGAACAATTAATTTTAGTACAAAATATTCAAATCTTGTGACATTGATACATTGCTGCATTCAGGCTAGGGTGGTCCAAGAATTTTTTTGTTGTAAATGTTAAAGTCTCGCCCTAAAATATTGTTACCATTAATGAGAAAATGACACATGCAAATTTTCATAAAGATTGGTAGATCAACATTAGCCTCCATGCAGAGGTGGGCAAATCATTTGTAAGAAAATAAAAGCAATAACTCAAACTTACTGGGACAATATTTAAAAAAGTAATAAAACTACATGTGACGGAACCGTATTCATACCATATATAGTTATATACCATTATTCAACTCCAGCTCCAGGCTGGTGAGAGCAAGAACAATTCCAAAGGTTAAGAATCCAGAACGATCTATTAAGTTTGATGATAAAAATTTCCAAAACAGTATGCTACGAAAAAACGCTGATCTTTGCTGTTTACTAAGTAGTGGTATGATTAACGTTCTATCACTAGTTGCAACGTTCATCTGATGAAAGCAACAACAAACAGGTGATTTATTGCTTCACAGTTGACGGAATGGCCCGTTTCGGCTAGTCCGATTGGGCTAGTCCGATTCGGCTATTACCCTTTTCGGCTACAGCCAGTGGCGCCGGCAGGGGGGGGGCAGGCGGGGCAGCTGCCCCCCCAATGTTTTGGGCATCATCTTTTTAATTTTTTTTTTTTATTAAAACATATTAATATTATTTTTTTAAATATTTGGATCCCAACCTCAAGTAATTCAACTCAAGTTGCAAGGGGGGGGGGTAAAAGCTCTCTCTTTAAAAAAAAGTATAGAAAACCTTGATGACTAAATTGTACAGTAGATAAAAAGATTTTGTACAGAAGCAAACATATAGACTTTTTAAAGTTTTAACTAACGTCACATTGATGTAGAAAAATAACAACCTGTTAAATTTTTGATATCTCACACTCCCATGACATCTTCCGCGCGCATTTTGGCATTGCTTGCTTGCAGTGATTCTTTCACTTAAACAAAACGTTTTGTTTCAGCAGTTTTGAGTTGTTCGATTCTTAAGTTGTAAAGGAGACTCAATTTCTCCAATATTTATCATTTATGTTTCTTCTTTAATCTCAGCAGAGTATAAAACTTGTAAAACTTTTTCATCCATACGACGTCATGAATGAAATTATACATCATCTAAACATTTTACCGAAAAATAAATTAACAAATTCGATTGTCAAAAGTGGTTTGGTGGTGGTAAATATTACGTAATGAAAAAAATGTGATAAGGTTGGAAGACATGACGTCATGTATTTTCAATACAAATTGAAGTTTAAAATTTATTCTTTTGTTCATAGTCGTAATCTACCTTCAAAGCGGTACTACAAAGAACAATTTTCGATAAGGGCATCAAGAATAAGTCGACATGACTTTTAACCCTTAGAAGGTTGGGCTCCTGGAGTCTTGCTCAGTTTGGGGGGGGACTGTCGATTCTTCTTATGCTTTAGGAGTGATAGGCCTATCTCTGTTATTTTGGCACGGTTTTAAAATTTGCGATTCACTTTGTAAAAGTATTCACGCTGAGCATATCCGAAAATTAAAACTAAGTGGATTTTAGAACTGCTCATAGACGTTGAAATGTTGAGGTCACTTATGAGTGTAATTTGTAGCGTGAGTTTACACATTATTTTTTGGTAGAGTAGGCTAATGAATAACGTGCATTGTAATGTTGTGATTAATTTTTTTTACATTATTTTACATACAGCCAATGCCCTTCACGCTGTGAAACAGTTAGGATTAACGAGACATGGGCCAAATTAATTTCATCCAGCTGGTGGAAAAATGTTTCACAATAGAATATGAAATATTTCAGAGGATGTGCTGAGAAATGCCTTACATCTTTCAATTTATAACCTTTATTCGCTCAAAATTTCAGCTCAATAGAGGTGAATAAAAATTAGGAAAAGTCAAGAAATCTCGTAGGCGCAGCCTCAGTGGTTTTAGAGATACAACTGTTGATACAAAAAAGTTGAATTGACAGGCCCCCCCCAACCTTCAAAGGGTTTGCATTGAGTCAACAGATCTATGCCAGTTTACGTCAGCTCCGGAGATCAGTAAAATATAAGGTTGTCATTTTCGGTGCAACAAGACCATTGATTGATTGGTTTAGTGAGGATTCGTAGTCCCATTGCTTTCATTTTGAGTGATCATACTGATTTTCAATTTATTCCTACAAGACGTTACGTAATGAAAAAATATATAACTAAGGTTGGAAGACATTACGTCATATCTTTTCAATTCAAAATAAAGTTTAAAATTCTTTTGTTCATAGTCGTAATCCTCCTTCAAAGCGGTATTACAAAGAACAATTTTCGATGAGGGGGGCATCAAGAATATGTCGACATGACTTTTAAGGTTTACGTCAGCTCCGGAGATCAGTAAAATATAAGGTTCTTATTATCGTGATTGTAAGCCGCGGGAAATTTTTTCTCTAAAAAACAGATTCCCGGGAAGGTAAACATTTTTTCCAGCCCTGGTAGAAAACAAGAGAAATTAAATAATATACCACTGTCTTGCATGTCTTGCACCAGTGGCGTAGCCAAGGAAAGGGGGATCGGGGGTTTCAACCTTTCAAATTGAATTTACGGATGTTAACACATTGTTACAAGAAAAGCTTTAGCCTATGATGTAATTTCTCGTCAAACTGTGCAAGGATGCAAGCCATCTGCAACTGCTGAGATCGCTTGTTCGATCTAGATTAACATCTAAACAGCTATTCGTTATACAAAACTTGAATATATCAGAAATAGCCTAAAGTAACTTCATTGTCTCAAAGCTTTTTGTTTGACACTCATCAAGATGTATGACCTCTATGACATGTTTCTCGGCAGCCGATTTGTAGCAAGAATTGACAGCGATAGACGCCGTGTTTCGCCCATGAGGCTGGGCTCGTCAGTATCGCACCACTAATTCTGCCACAAAGGTATTCGACCACCGCTTTACCAGTCAGTTTAACTCTTATGACCTCTATGACGTTACATTTTCTAAACTTTGGGTTGACTTCAGAGCATAAAAGTTAGTGACTTACCGGAATAAGATCGTTTTTTGAATCAACCAAGGAAAAAATTGATAAATAATAAAACTGTAATAATCTCGCAAAAAAAAGCAATCAACCTATGTCTCTAAAACAAAGTTTGCCTAGTTTTAAACGAAACTGCATTAAAAGAGCGAGTTTTGCCAATAACAAACAATCAAACATTCAAACATCTCAGCCAGGAATTAGCAACAAGAAAACATAGAAACTTAGCTTTATTTCCGAAAAATGCCGAAGAAAGCATGATCTTATCCTTTTGCTATGCCACCGGACAGCACCATTTTACAGAAATATTTATACCCACAATTTTGTTGAAAATGCTCTCAAAATGCACCACACTGAAAGTAATTTTTCAAAATTTTCTGGGGGAGGCCCCCCAGACCCCCGCCGCTATGTGTCGCCTTCGGCGAGCACGCCATCGGGCTTCGCCCGCCGGCTGTCAACACCCCCCTTTTTTAAATTTTTGACTACGCTACTGTCTTGCACTGTCCATTTTTTTGCCCCCCCAATGTTGAAGGTCTGGCGGCGCCACTGGCTACAGCCCGATTCGGCTAGTCCGATTTGGCTAGTTCCCTATTTGGCTGCAGTCTATATCGGTTAGTTCGTATTCAGCAATTTTTTGAAAATCAAACGATAATCCTTCTGTAATCCAACAAAATCCTTCTGTAAATCCAACGACGTCTTCTGTTTATTTAGAGAATTTTGTATTTACAAGAAAAACAAATTGAAATGAAATTTATCAAAAAATGGTTGAACTATTAAATTGAACTGTTAGCTCAATTTATTTTTGAACTGTTAATGTTTGCTCAGATAAAATTGACATGCATCCTGCATCGCCGTCTGCATGTAAACTTTGAACAGTGGTTCTCAACCGGGGGTCGGTGAAGCGATTTCCGGGGGTCCGCGAAAGTTTCCAAGTTTTTATCATGACGGATAAATTAAGAAATTTAAAAATTGTTTGTGTTTTGTTTAATGTTTATGTATTAGCCTACAGTGATTCTTAAACTGTAAGTCGCAACGCACTGGTGCGTCGTTTGAAATTGCAAAGGACATTGCACAAAGGTTTGGTTTCTTAACTAAAATATCATATAAATTACTTAAACCTTTTAATAAGGCTATGTTGGCTATGTTCAACTAAATTCTTTTAAGACAACAGATTGTTGATCAATGATTAATTTAGAAATACAAACGTTAGTCAGCAGTCTATCACCACTCACAGTTTTGCAATGACAAAGATTATAACGAATTAATATTGATTTCAAATGAAAAAAGGGAGAAATTCTTTGTAACAGTCGCAAGTATTCTATTAAATTTTGATAAAAGTTATAGAAAAACATCAAATGATCATATAGCTTACCGATGTTTGATCCTGTGTGCCAACATATAGCTCATAAGTCATAACATAATTTCGTCAATCTCATCAATCGCCAAGTGCGTTGCGAATTCAGCAAATTCTTTTAAGTGTGTTGCTTTGAAACTTATGTAACATATGATTCCATGAGGAAACGCGATATACCAAAATTTCAAATTGAAATTTTTAGGGGTCCGCGACCGCTTCGAAGACACCAAAAGGGGTCCACCATGACAAAAAGGTTGAGAACCACTGACTTAGAATATATTAGAATCCTCAACTATTACAAACTTCTAAACCCAACGACGCCTTTTGTTTATTTAGAGATTTTGTATTTTATTCCACAATTTATCGTTTCTTTTGCCTTTGAGTGCCTTCCTAGACGGCAAAATCCGTCATTTTTACAACGATTCACCGTCTGCAGACGTTAAATCAATGTAAACATGGCGGATCTTACTGTCTGGGTGAGCCGTGCGATAAATTAAAGCCTTTGGTTGCGTCATAATGAATTGCGTAATTACCACTCCCAATTACGCGCGCCGGTATTTAAAAGAAAATAGCGGAGAAAAAAGTGGAAAGTTGTTTACCACAGAAATGCATGTCACCGCACAATAACGAAATTCTGGAAAACCTTTTCGAATGCGTTGAATAATGATTTTAATTGGGAAAGAAAGCCAGAAAGTAGACATTTTTTTATTCAGGTTAAAGTGAAACCACTCTACGTTGGACTAAAGCGCAAAGTAACTATCAAGTTGCCAGTGCAAAGCGGAAGATCAAAGTTCGCAATACCGGTCGTAAAGTTGATTTTTTTCCCAAAAATTAGGCTGTTGAAATCAATGCTTAATTACTCGTAACTTTCACGTGATATAGGCCTAATTTTTTTTTTGTAGTCAGAGCGTAAAGATGGAGGTTTGATATTATCAAATTGAATCGCCGGTTAATACTTACCGCCGGTTAGTACTCTAAATTGATGGACCGCGTATTATCATAAAAACTGTCGTCCGCTCATTTGCCAGTTTGACTATACTAGATAGAGCTTCGACTATACTGACTATACTATTATGATAATATATGACTTTGTTTTAGAGCATCAAATTTATGCTATCTCCGTAATTAATAACTCGTATGTAAGTTTTTACATGTATTTTGAACAATAACACACTCGAACAACTAACAAAACACTTCTATTTATATATCTCATTAACCTCTATTGTTAACAATGAAAAATATTGTTTTGATGTAAAAAACATATTTTGAACTAACCCAGACAACAAAATTCGTCATTTTTAATTTCTTAAAATGACGGATTTTGCCGTCTGGGAAGGCACTCAAAGGTAAACACTGGATAAAATGCAAGAATGCATAAGAAACGATATTGTAGAATAAAATACAAAATTCTCTAAATACACAGAAGAATCGGACATACTCTGTTATCATTTTTGGGTCCACGTCTTTTAGGCGCTGGTCTAATAGGCGCGCACACTGTGGCGTCTGGATATTTAGGTGCGGAGCACTGTGGCGCCCGGTCATTTAAGTGCTATTCCGAGTGAAGTCTGTAGATTGTATCAGCTTGGCAGGGAGGGGCGTCGGGCAATGCTTTTCACACAAAATATTATATTGAACAGGAAAATATATTGTTTTGTTAATGCGTGTGCGTTGTTGGTCATGGCTTCAGTGAGTGAAGCTGCTTAAACCGGCAATGCTTTTTCACACAAAATGTTATTTTTTTGAATGCTTTTTCTGAAACCGGCAATGCTTTTTTACACAAAACGTTATGTTATAATTTTAAGCAAAAAGTTTACGTAATTTAGCCTACAGTCTTTTTGATCGAGAAATTCCAAAGTAAGGGGTTGCCTAGTCAGTTTTGACTGCCAATTCCAATGAGTGAAAGAAAAAAAATCCACTGCGTCCCCATCTTTAAGAAGTTCTCATCTGATAACTGCACCGCCAAAATATTTTTTTTAATTAGCCAAAAAAGGACAGGCAAAGACTATAGATCTGCCATCATTTACATTTTTTTGCTTGAAATAGGCTACCTTTTAACCTTGGACGTAGGGATACTTCCTTGGTCATCATGGCAAAATCTCAAGGCGTGTGTAGGCTATACGTCCGTGGTCGCGAAAGAGTTAACTAAAAATGAACTCAAGAATGTTCGGAAGCTTGAATAATTTATTGATAAAGCTTTCACCAACGCAAACTTGGACTAACAACAAATAAAACAATAATAAATCAATAAAACAACAATATATTTTTCTGTTCAATATAACATTTTGTGTGAAAAGCATTGCCGGTTTAAGCAGCTTCACTCACGGAAGCCATGATATAATTTTCTGGCAAGCTGCCAAGCTGATACAATCTACAGACTTTACTAGGAATAGCACCTAAATGAAGGGGCGCCACAGTGCTCCGCACCTAAATATCCAGACGCCACAGTGTGCGCGCCTATTAGACCAGCGCCTAACTGTCAGCGCCTAAAAGACTTGCTCCCTCATTTTTAATGTAATAATTCCTTTTGTGGTCCCTTTGTTTTGAACAATTCCAAACTGTGCTGTTGAAATTTCCGATTGTAGTTTTGGTCTCAATCTCATCATCATAATTCGGAGTAAGATCTTTGTTAGATGATTCACAAGGCTAATAGTTCTGTGGAGTGAGCATTCTGCTGCTCCCGTTTTCTTTGGTAAAGTTATGAATATGGAACGTACCATATCACTAGAGATGTTTTCGGTGTCATAAATATGATTTAAGATCTCAGTGGTTAGGTGTAAACCCCACTCATCTAAAGCTTCGATTATTTCAAATATAAAAGAAAATATATTGTGGAATAAAATACAACATTCTCTAAATAAACAGAAGGCATCGTTGTCGATTTTACGTGAGCAAACAGTTCAATTTAATAGTTCAAACATTTTTCGCTAAATTTCATTTCAATTTGCTTTTCTTTGTCGGAATGCAAAAGAAACCATATTGTGGAATAAAATACAAAATTCTCTAAATAAACAGAAGGCGTCATTGGATTTACAGAAGAATTTTGTTGGATTGCAGAAGGATTATCGTTTGATTTTCAAAAAATTGCCGAATAGGGAACTAACTGATAAAGACTGTAGCCAAATAGGGAACTAGCCCACTCGGACTAGCCGAATCGGGCTGTAGCCGAAAAGGGAAATAACCGAATCGGACTAGCCGAATAGTAGCAGACCTCACAGTTGAACGTTGCAACTAGTGATAGAAACGATCATTGTCCTGATGAACACCCATACTTTTCAGTATTTAGTATGATTAATATACATTTTTAGAAGGGGTAGACTAAGCTACTCAGTGATTGAGTGAGGATTCAACAGTTCGGTTGATTATAGCAAGTAAGAAAGAAACAAAGACAATAGCAAACAAAAAGTGGAAATTGAGTATTAAAGGAATATTGTGCTTGTACGAAAAACTACACAGCATAATAATCAAAAAGCACAAATTACGTTTTTCTTGAAGTCTGAGGAATAAACGACTTGCAGAAGAGCGGCCATGATGGAAACTTGGTGCCTTGGAAGTAAAAGGTTTCTCAAGCTATCTTCATCGCACAAACTTAACAAGCACCTGAAACCAACAAACAGTTCCAAACATCTGTATTGATTTAAAATTTAATATAGTTTCATAGACAGACAATCGATAACAACTTAATAACATTGAATTGTATAATTCAAAATTAATACAGAAATGAAATAAATACATAACTTCAAACGTTTTCGGCAAAATTTTCTGCCCTCTTCAGGAAAATATCTTAAATCATCTAAACAAAACAATTATTCGTGAAATGGTAATAATAAATGACTGAAATTTAATAAAACTGCACTGACCTGCGTACAAGCAACAACTGACGAACAAACACAAAAGGTGGTAGCAATCTGTCATAATTATGCGGGAGTGTGGTTATGAGACAAGATAGTGAGCGGACAACATAACATAAAATAAACGTAAGCTAATACAAATTCAACAAAAAAGATGCCCCTCCAGCGAATAATTGTTTGTTGAGCCTGGGGTTGTGCTGCTTAATTTGGAGTGCCTCATGAATTTTAGTTTCAAACTCTGATTGACAGTTGCGAATTATCTTGAATGAATCTAATGTAAATTTGATGTTGGAACAAATACTGCAGTCATAAATGTGGTCTTTGATTGCACTGTGTTTATTGATGTCTGTTAAATTTAGGTGTTCCGTTGCTCTTGTTACCAAGTGTCTTGTAGACATACCTATGTATGTCATGTTCGTGTCGCACGAACAAGTGAATTTGTAGACAATGTTGGAACGAAGAGACTGCGGAACGGGAGATTTCAGCGAAAAATATCTGCTGATTTTAAAGGTTTTGTACAGAGGAACAATGTCGATATCAAATTTACACTTAAAGAGTTTAGATAGTTTTTTAGCATATACGAGAGATTCCTTTCCTAGGAAAGGTATGGATATAGAGTTCTGGAAATTTATGACGTCAGTATTCGGTGAAGATACTGAATTGAAACGTTGTAAAACCTTATCAAAAAACTGTCCGGGATATCCATTCGCACATAACATAGATTTAATTTTGGCGATTTCATTCATGTAGTGGTATTTGTCTGAGCAGATAGAACGAGCACGATTAAGCAAACCTAACACCAACCCAAATTTCCATTTCATAGGACACACTGCGTTGAAATTTAATAATAATCCAGTGTTACTAGGTTTTTGCCAAACCCATGTGTCAAAAGTACTTTCGTTAATCTTTAGTTCAACATCCAAGAATGGTATAGTTTCTCTAGCTTTTCCCACTGTGAATTTTATGTTGGGAATTTAGCACATTTAGAAAAGTTGAGCACGAATCTTCATCATCAAAAACAGCAAAAATATCATCTACATACCTAAGATAAAGTTTCGGATGGAAATCTTTAGACTCATCAAGAATTTTTGTTTCAATATGTGCTAGGAAAAAAATAGCAATGGTAGGGCCAGGCTCAACAAACAATTATTCGCTGGAGGGGCATCTTTTTTGTTGAATTTGTATTAGCTTACGTTTATTTTATGTTATGTTGTCCGCTCACTATCTTGTCTCATAACCACACTCCCGCATAATTATGACAGATTGCTACCACCTTTTGTGTTTGTTCGTCAGTTGTTGCTTGTACGCAAGTCA
This sequence comes from Aplidium turbinatum, assembly GCF_918807975.1. Taxonomy (NCBI): domain Eukaryota; kingdom Metazoa; phylum Chordata; class Ascidiacea; order Aplousobranchia; family Polyclinidae; genus Aplidium; species Aplidium turbinatum. The sequence goes on from NC_137488.1 coordinate 1,375,312, forward strand.
GTGCAGTTTTATTGAATTTCAGTCATTTATTATTAACATTTCACGAATACTTGTTTTGTTTAGATGATTTAAGATATTTTCCTGAAGAGGGCAGAAAGTTTTGCCGAAAACGTTTGAAATTATGTATTTATTTCATTTCTGTATTAATTTTGAATTATGCAATTCAATGTTATTAAGTTGTTATCGATTGTCTGTCTATGGATTTTAAAAAGTACCTCTCTACCAAAGCTATAATATAGTTTCAGTTTCACAAATGAAACTGATTTACACCCAAGAGTAATTAAACAACTGCCGCTGGAGTGCTGGTGTGTATTATATTCAGTCAAACTTGTCATAGGATTATTTCTGATAGTTGAAAATTTAGTTAATTCAACAAAAAAAGCAATCAAGCCAGTATTTTAAAAAGCGAGAGAGTCACCATTACATTTACAGTATAATACAATAGTCTTCGCTTATTAAGCCCACGGTTAATAGGCCCACCCGCTTAGTAAGCACAACTTGGTCAGGTCCGAAATTATTTTCACATTCATTCGTTTAATAAAAATCCCACTTAATAAGCCCAATTTTCTATTACATTTGTTTGAACTTGTGTAAAAAGGCGTCACAATTTACTATTTTTTGTATTGGTTTTGACGATTTCACGCTTAATTTCATGGGTCTGCTACTATTCGGCGAGTCCGATTCGGCGAGTCCGATTCGACTAGTCCGATTCGGCGAGTTCCCTATTCGGCGAGAGCCCTTTTCGGCGAGTGCCCTATTCGGCGAGGTTTTGAAATTTTTGAAAGGAAATTATCGGGTACCGTAGCCTAATTATAATTGCCGTTTTTACATCGTTTTAACGTCGCTAAACGTTGAAATCGTGCAGAAAGGAATAAAAAGAAAATGTTTGAACTATTAAATTAAAATTCGTCATGTCAGTTCGGTTGTTTTTATTTCTGACCATCATATGAAAATCAATACACGTCAACATAGCAAAGGTAGAAGCGACAAAACGCGAACGTTAAAACGTGCTTGAATTCGTCATGTCAGTTCAGTTGTTTTTCTTTCTGATCATGATATCAAAAACAATACGTCAACATAGCAAAGGTGTAGAAAAAGGTAGAAGCGACAAAACGCGAACGTTAAAACGTGCTTGTGACCGAAGTAAGTTATTGAGTTGAAAGAAATTTGGCACGGTCGCAACACTTTCAGAAAAATTTAAGATATGAAGGAAAAATAAAACAAAGAAAATGTTACAAAAAAATAATAAAATAGATCATGTTTATGTCTATAAGTTAGTACTTTTGAATAGTTAAAATGATGAGTTTGGACCAACAAATGTGTGGCCTACAGCTTGGATTGAAAGGAAATTATCGGGTACCGTAGCCTAGTTATCCCGACCAGCAAAAAATTGTTCCAAGAACACGGTTCATTTTTACATTGTAGTAACAGAATGAAAAGGCTAAACAAATGTGTGGCCTATCGTGTTAACTTCGCTAAACGTTGAAATCGTGTAGAAAAGGGAGCTTTTGCTGACTAGGATACTTTGAAACTGAGAAACATTCACAGAAGCCCTACGATTTGTTCCAAGAACCCATTTAGCATAACATTTCATTTGTACATTGATTCAACGTCTGAATACATTATCTTAAAAATGCAACGTATCGTAGGGCTTCTGTGAATGTTTCTCAGTTTCAACGTATCCTAGTCAGCAAAAGCACCCTTTTCTACACGACTTCAACGTTTAGCGACGTTAAAACGATAGGCCACACATTTGGTTAGCCTTTTCATTCTGTTACTACAATGTAAAAATGAACTGTTAGGCTAACTGGGTTCTTGGAACAAATTTTTGCTGGTCGGTATAACTAGGCTACGGTAGCCTACCCGATAATTTCCTTTCAATCTAAGCTGTAGGAGTGTAGGTCACACATTTGTTGATCCAAACTAATCATTTTAACCATAGGCGCCTAAGCCGTGGGGGCCAGGCCCCCACGCATATTTCCGCGTGGGAGCAACTTTTTATGCGGCATTGATATATAAAACAATAGATGAACTAGCGATCGGCAGCAGGAAAACATTTTTAAATACAAACCGTAACAGCTTCGCAGTAAATAATCACTAGAACGAGTAGCGATGCTACAATCCCACCCCAGACAAAAAAATCTGTCATGTTTACGTTGATTTAACGTCTGCAGACGTTGAATCAATGTAAAAATGACTGATTTTGCTGCCTGTGACATAGCAAAAATCTACCATTTTGCGTCGATTTAATGTCATCAGATGTTGAATGCACCCAAAAACAACATAATTTGCTAAGTTGACGCAACGTGCGTTTAACTTAATGCGCTTGCAAACAGCCTCCTGTCGCTTTCGAAAGTCGAAACCTCTGCAGAGAATTGTCGCGGCAGTGAATCGGTTGCTGTGAAAATGAACTTGAAGTCTCGGCCCGAGGTTACCACTAACCAACGTAATCCAAGGGCTGGTACAAACCGCATTGCGCACACGCCGCATAATCAACACAACAACGGACTCGCGCAAACTGCATGGCGCACACACGTCCGTTGCCATAGAAACCCGATCAAAGGCGGGGAATATGCGCATCTTTTGTTTCATCTGCAACACGAAAACGGGCGTATTACAGCGAATTGAAACTTGAAAGCTGGTCAGCCATAAGTTGCGATATTGTAGTGAATAGGGAGCAATGTCAAGTCGAAAACTTAATCAAACGTCTCTCTGTAACTATTTTTCAAGGGCTGTTTGCGGATGTCAGCAACTTTTAAATTTATTAAAGGTGACGTGCTGTTGAATTGATGTAAACATGAATGATTTTGCTTTCAACAGGTATATTTTCAAGCATATGATCAAGTTAGTATTTTCATTTCATTTACAGTATACCTTTTAGTAAACCTTTTCGTCTCTTGTTTCATGCTAATAAATCTAGTTCGTTGCTAAACTTTATGTTGCGCTTAGCTTAAAGAGTCGCAGTCCATCAACCGCTAGCCAACGCAGACGCATAGCATGTGTTTGGTCGAGCTTTGTTTATAATAATTAACGGTAGGTCGAACGTAGCGATAACTCCGAGTGTGGCAATAAAAGCAATCCTAGTGTGACGACATAATTACGTCATCCATCTGCGTGACATTTCGCTGAATTTACGTTGTTGCTGATGAAACACGCTTTCGCCCCCACGGCCAAAAAAATAGTTAGGCGCCTATGATTTTAACTATTCAAAAGTACTAACTTATAGACATAAACATTACTTTTTTTGTAACATTTTCTTTGTTTTATTTTTCCTTCATATCTTAAATTTTTTTGAAGGTGATGCAACCTTGCCAAATTTCTTTCAACTCAATAACTTACTTCGGTCACAAGCACGTTTTAACGTTCGCGTTTTGTCGCTTCTACCTTTTTCGACACCTTTGCTATGTTGACGTGAATTGTCGCTTCTACCTTTGCTATGTTGACGTGTATTGATTTTCATATGATGGTCAGAAATAAAAACAACTGATCTGACATGACGAATTTTAATTTAATTAATAGTTCAAACATTTTATTTTTATTCCTTTCTGCACGATTTCAACGTTTAGCGACGTTAAAACGATGTAAAAACGGCAATTGCAATTAGGCTACGGTACCGGATAATTTCCTTTCAAAAATTTCAAAAACTCGCCGAATAGGGCACTCGCCGAAAAGGGCTCTCGCCGAATAGGGCACTCGCCGAATCGGACTAGTCGAATCGGACTCGCCGAATCGGACTCGCCGAAACGGGCCATTCCGTAATTTCATTGCTAAATCAGTTTTCAATTGAACTGGTTTGTCGCAAACCTGGATTTCATTTCACTGGATTGTACAAAACATGCTCGTTGCTGACACAACTTGCAAAAATTCAATTTTTGGGAAGAACCGATCGCTGTGTACAGTTAACAGGTTTAGCAACTTTCAGTCATTAGTTCAGTTGGCCATACCGGATTGATTGTACTTTGAAAAACATAAAATTTTGCTCAGAATCGAAAAATTTAAGAGCTTGCACAGTTTATAATATTCATTACAACAGCTCTTTATCTTGGACCGAGAATCATGGTAGAACAGTAGAAGTGTTCACTCAGCACACCACACAGTAGTACCTGCAAATTCTACTAAAACTTCTAAAGATACTTCACAGAGATATACAATCTACTCGGTGGTGTACAGGGCTGGAAAAAATGTTTAGCTTCCCGGGAATCTGTTTTTAGCGAAAAAATTTCCCGCAGCTTACAATCACAATAATGACGTCATAATTACACCTTTTTCACGTTTTCCGGCGAAAAGTCTCACGCAAAAATATATTATAGCCGGCCATCTGTAGCTTCATATTTCCAATAAACAATCTTGGTATCGTATTTTATTCGTAAGCAGGCATGGCGCACTGTTTGTGCCTGACTGCCTGATGTACCCAGTTTGATCAGAATAAATTGGAACAATAAGCTTAATAAATTAGACGCCGCATGCTTAAAAATTAGATCCACTGGCTCACCGACCACCGTGTGAATGTCATGAAACAATGCATCACGAGCCGCTTGACAAGTTGACAAGAACAACAGTTTTCGATGAGTAGTGAGAACACAAGACATTGCAAGAATTACTTCTGTAACCTACAAAACCAGTCCGCTACACGAAAAATAACGAAATGCATTAATTAATTTGACAACAAAATCAAAGTTACGAGGCTAAAACAGCTGTTTTAGTAAATCAAAAAAACCGCAAGCAAGTTTCGCCTATGCGAAATTACACACGTTCACTACCGAGATATAAAAGATAGTCACGATTTCTTGTTGTTTGGTCTATCTACCCCAGCAGATACTTTGTACATTTTCGAACGAACGTCATTAGTACCAAAATGCCATGGTTTTCCTTTGAAATGTAGATTAAGAGCCTGTTTCACGATGCTATAACACTTGCTTAAGTGTGGCCCATTCCAGTGAATGAGCAGCTCGTCGCTAATGTCTTTATTTATTTTATTTGTGGATGTTTTTGTACCTCCGTCCTCCGCATACATTTCGAATTTTTTCATTGACACTACCCAATTCCCATGCTTTTTACGACGCTTTCGGGCAGACTACCGGTACCCGGTACTGCAATATATTTGTGCAATTTTGCTAAGAACATGTTCAGCTCCGAGGTACAAGTTGGAGATCGTAAATACGCAGTGATACAAATCAGTATCGGAACTGTAATGTGTCACCAAACTGCAATGACGGTTGATGGTGAATGAAAGACGTTAGTAACATGATTTTTACGTAAAAATTTCCCGCGAACCGACAAGTATCCCGGGAATGTCATTCCCGGATTCCCTATTTTTTCCAGGCCTGGTGGTGTATCAACTAAATTCAGAAGACTCGATAGAAGTATCCTAGGCCAATAAATAAGTTAAAAATAGTACAGTAGGACCAATTAATTCACAAAGTACCGGTAGTCATAAAAAATTACCGAGAAAAAACAAGAAGATCTTTATCCGCACTGGAGCACTTTAAGTTACTTTTTGGAATCACAATAGAAATCGAAAACCCTAAGCTAGGCAACAATCCATGAGATAAAACAAATTGAAGCAATGTAGACATGTGTTGTCGTTGTTGCATTGATAACTCAGCTTCACTTTTCAACAGGCTGATGATATATTCATGGCTGACCAAATCATTCAATAACAAGCAGCACAGCCACGAAATCCCCACATAGCAGCAGAATGTCTTGTCAGAACATTGGCATTGCTCCAGTCTTTCATCCACAGATTGAGTGTCTCTTGAAAGCAATTCTAAGAGCTCTTTCAGATTTCGTAGAACTGTGCACAACACTTTCTCATTGGTGGCTGGAAAATAAAAAGGCTATATATATATTTAATAAAAAAATCTTAACCAACACTTTTAAAAATTTACTTTGCAACTTGTTACGATACAGACAGTCATGTGCCAAATCCAAACTATGTGACTTTGATTCAAAGAAAATGAAGGGGTGTAGCAGCGTCCAGCAAACATCTATAGGATTGGCCCATGATACAAGAGAAAGATCCACACTCCACAGAGGATACAAACTGATATGAATAAACCAACAAGTCAATAAAAAAATAACAGTAACCTCTCCAGTACGGTACATGTATATAACTTTCTCTCAAGCCTTTATTTTTAACAAACTACATTCATTGCTTAGCACAATTTCTTGAAAAAAATCACATCTAATTGACAGTAACATTACGTTTCGCTGGAGTCCAAAATTAAAAATTAAATCAATTCTATTTGGCTTATTAAAATCACTCAAGATTAGAAGCCATCATCTCAACACTTCAACAATCAAGACAACTTTTCACTTTCATTTTATTACACTGAAGAGATTGGAAGATCGCTTTGTGTAGAGCTACAGTACATACACTTGAGAGGTTACTGATATTTTTTTATTCACTATGTGACTTTGGACTGTAATTGTTCAAGAAATGTTGCAAATCATCTGTTCATAATTTCATACAAACCACAAACAACAGTTGACCCATGCCATGTTGAATGACAATATGAACTGTGAAAGTATGATCCAGATAAAAGCATTTAGTTTAGTTCTTCCATAAATTAAAGGCAGATGTATTAAAACCTGGCTTCATGCTGAGTGCTGACAATCACGCATTTTACAGATATATAATATACAGATTTTACAGATTACGTTGTACTGCTGCATTTATTAAGGAAACGTATTAAGTGTTCTGCAACCACAATTTAGTAAGCAAATAATTTTTATGACTCTATACGTTGACACCATTAAAACAACAGACAATACTATTTTTGACATTCAATACTTCACAAATTGTTAACAAACTCCCATTTGTCCATGAAAAAAATTCTACAAATTTATACAATTTATAAAAGTGTCTGATAAAACCTTTCTATTTCTGTACACCAACCCAACAAACTGTCCACTTGAAGCGGTTGACTGTCTTGCATATCATTAGTAGCCTTTAGCAGGGTTTCCCAAACTTTTTTGGGCCACAGACCACTATTTGTGAATCTGTTTATTCGCGGACTCCCAATCCAAAGGTAAAAATGAATAAAACCAAATTTTGTTTATTCAACAAACTGACAACATCAATGGAACGGATGGTATTGCTTCTTATTGCATACGGTAAGTCATCAATCAATTCTCGGAGTTATTTGTGAAAGGCAAACTCGGAAGTCAGGGTCCACGGAAAGTCTGGGCCTGTATTTTGTCTTCATGTTGGTAAGAGCTAAAAATGCTGTCTCACACATATACAGTAGGTCGTGACATATACATAAGGCAATAAAATTTTAGTTGCCTTTTGCGATAGCAATGGGTATTTCTCCACAACACTCAACCAGAAAGATGCAATAGCTGCTTGATTGAAGCAAAGCATTAAAGTTCGATCAGATGACAATTTGGCTAATTCTTCTTGTTCGAGTCCTGACAGATCAGTCTTTGTAACAACAAATGGGTTTAAAATTCAGTCAAAATCCTCATATGTCTCTTTTAAAAAGCATTTCTTGAAATGTGCAGAAAGCAATTCCAAATGTTGTGTAACGTCAGAGAAAATCAACTCTGTATCAATTAAGGAAATCATTTCAGTTGTAAAGAACTGCGGCAATTATCTTTGACAGGGTACATACTCTACAACGTAAATGTGTGACTTTTAATTTCTTGACATATCGCCACGGAGCACCTGTGCAATCGTCGCGGACCACCAATGGTCCGCGGACAACAGTTTGGGAAACCCTGGCCTATAGTATAAGCCTTGTTAACCACTTAACAGTTCACCAGCCTTATCTTTTAATCATAAATGGATTTCATTACTTATGCATCATGCTCCTAGCCTGGTTTGATTTCATCAGATCAAAATATGGGGAAATGGTTTCATGTGCTTTCAATATTTTCACCTAAGCTTAAAGCTAGCCATAGGCCACTGACATAACCAGCCAGTTAATTTTGAGAAAATGGTTAAAAAAATTATAAAAGTTGTATTTACATGAAAAGCATATTTTGGAGATCAACACAAACTTCTGCAGCCAATCACCCTGTTACCTTTCTTTACAGATATGCATAAGTAAATAAATGGCATAAAAATTGCAACATTTTTAATTGAATTTATATATAGTTTCTTCAGTCTCATAGTGTCCTAAAATTAAAAATAAATTAAGCAACCTACCTTCCCAGTTGGAACTCAAAGCATCGTGAAATCCTTTCAAACAATCCAATATACAGGTATCTTTTTTCAAATCACATTTTTGTTCGTATTCCATATTCAAGCAAAAACTGCACAGCACAATATCTTTCACATCACAAGTGCAAGAAGTCCATCTGTTCTACAAATCAATAACACATTTCGAAACAACTAAGATTTGATACATGACATGAAAGTTGTGCACTCTATCTAAAACAGTTGTGCACATCTAAAACACGACCAGTAATTAGGTATAGTTACGTCAGTGCTGACATGTCAACATCGCTGTCTATTTGTTCCCCCTTCTATTTTTACTTTTTGTTTTGAGCTGTTTAAATAGTATAAGATGTCATTTTTTTGTTTTTTTCATCTCTTTAAAAGCAATCTTTGCTAAGAAGGGTATCAAGTGATCTAATAAAATAATAATAAAAGTTACAGATTGGATTGATTCCTCCATAATCATTTCAACATGTTCTGGGATGTTTTGCTTTGGAATTGGTTTTATCTGCAGCATGGTCTGTCGCAATTCGGTGCAGTAACTGATTAGGTGATATTCTCATTTAGAGATGAACTATTTCAGAGAAAACCTATTCGAGTGCAGACGTTTTTGGAAACCAACAATGGCTTCTGTTTGTTTAGAGCAGGGATTTTCAACCTGGGGTTCACGAGACGCCTGAAAATCCAGTGTATTGCTTTCAATCATTTTTTTGTATAAAAGAATAAGCTTTCAGACGTTGCAAACGTTTGACCCAGGGATATCTAAAGAAGGGGATACGAAGGCTCACAGCATAGTTTTTTTTTCGGTCATTGACCGATTTTTTAGCAAAACCTCCGAAAAAAATAATCAATTTGGTCAAAGTGTCCGTAAAAATATATGGTCAATTCGGTCAAAATGTCCGAAAAAAAAACAACGTGTCTCAGAGAAACTTAATGTTGTAGCTAGTCAGGAAGTGCAAATTTTGGTTTGTATCAGCTACTTGAAAGGAAATATTTTCATCAGAAAATATAAACCGAAATAAATAAACAATGACCGAATTTTTCCAAGTCATTTTGGACAAATGACCGAAAAGTCTCAGCAAAAAAAAACCAGCTCACAGCGATCGCCTTATTTTCATGACACTACCAAGGCAGTAGTTTGTAGCGTGTTAAACATGCGGTTCTTTATAAAATTGCAGAAATTTTTTTAGTGCAGCTAGTAGTCAGCTACACAAGACTGTTAGCAAATGTTACGCAGAATATATTTAAAGAATACTTCTTTGGAAAGGATTTTCAACTGAAGTCGCCTACACCCTTTGCTCTTTCTTCAAATGTTGTGTATAAATTTAGTTGTTTGCGTGATGCAAACCAGACATACATTGGTATGTCAACCAGACATTTGTTGACAAGGGCCGGGGAGCACTTAAACCCAAACTTAACAACCAAAAGTGCAATTAAAGAGCACATCGCCTCTTGTGAAACGTGCAGTGACAATGTCTCGATCGACCAATTTAAAATCATCTCTTGAGGCAGATCTGAATTTCAGAATCAGATCATGGAAGCCTTCAGAATCAAACGTTAATAATCCGTCTCTCAACCGGCAGTTATTCACCTGTGGCTCATCGTTCCTCTTGTGTGTGTTCAAATTGTTTGTCAAATGCCCGTAATTTACACCTCATGTGATCTGTTTCCACCGTATAATTTACTTGTAATCATTCCTGTGTCGTTCAGTTTGTGTTTTTCAGTCTGGAGTGTCGTCATACAGTTACAGTTATAATGCAGGGTTCGATCTTAGCGGTAGTCCGCTAGCCAATGGCTAGTGAAAATTTGAGCGGACTAGTAGAAATTTTGCAGTACTAGTCCGATTGGCTAGTGAAAATATTTGGTTTACAAAATGGCGATCGGCGATACTGCAAACAAAGAAGGCGGCAAAGTCGGTCGACTGAGCACGTGACTACTATTTTCTCGCATTTTCGCTAGACACGACGCGTGGTAGTAGTCAGACTCAGCACAGAGAAGTCAGCATCCCAGCAAGCAGCAGTTAGCGAAATTAACGTTTTTTTGTTGATATATTGTGATCAAATGCTGATTCAACGTTACTACATAGTGTCTAACGCTTAGTGTTAGCTGGGTAGTTATCGCTATTGAGGCTTCTTTGGATTGCTACCTTGTCGTAGTTGAAGAGCTCGTGTGCCTCCGTGACCTAGAAGGTGTTTTTGTGCGTATTGTTGCTCTCTTGTGCGTACTGAAATCTGAAAGCCTTTAGTTAGTTTCAGTCTAAGCTAAAACACTTATCTTAATATGTCATCAGACAAGTGAAAAGTCAGTAAACTGGTTGGACTAGTGAAAAATCGTGCGGGCTAGTGAAAACGGGGAACAACTAGTCCGGTGGGCTAGTGAAAAAGTTAAGATCGACCCCTGTAATGCAAAGTCAAATTTACCTTACAATTTTTATTTTATTTATATTGCAGATATGTAATTCCTGATGAGGACACATGTACGTGTCGAAAACGTTTGAGTTTATTTTAATTATGTTATATTTGATTATTTGTGTATATAATTCTGTATATAGGCCTACATGTAATACATCATGTTTAACCCGCTGAAGTTACTTTGTTTTATTTCTCTATGGTTCAACAAAGCAAACTCTCTACCAAAGCTTTATTCTTTGGAAAGACAGTTGAAAAGTTACCAGTAAGCTGTTTTTCTTAACAAAGCCTTCGCAGTAGGCTAGATGTAAAGAAAGTATACAGGTAGTTGAATTAACTGTTAATTTTGTTTTAAATTAAGTTTAACTTGTTAATTATTAGGCTGTGTAATAATAGCCACTGCGAAATTATTAACAAGTATGTATAATAACTATGAACATGCAGTGAATCACTGAATAGCCAGGCCTGATGCTAATAGTACAATGCAGGTTTTCATAACAAGATTTATTAAACTACTATCCGTGCCAATTGTCATTTTACGATAAACAAAGATTATTTACGATAAACAGAAGCCCTTCTATTGTCAGACCTAATAAAAGCCATCGTATTCCCTTCTTTAAATATCCCTGGTTTGACCATTTTGTCAGAAGATCCAAGACAGTTTGCAAGGCTTCATCTATAAAAGCTTGGGTTAGGGTTAAAAAAGTGTGAAACTAAGGCAGTGGCTATTTAACCGGCGGTCTTTAAATCTGAAACACTATTTGACCGTCATTACGTCTTTGTACAGTCACTTTTTTTCTTTTTCTCTTTCAAAGCAAAAGACGAGAAGCGCGTATATAAGTTCTGAATCCAACCATTTTATTCAACTCGTTACATGGCGCGTGTGGTACGTCGCCGCTTCCTATTCTAGAGGGACTGAGTTCGATACTACCCGGAAGCGTTCTTTTTTTTAACTGAATTTTGACCCGAAGTGCATTTTTGTAGTCAATTTTTAATTTGAGTTGCATTACATTTACATACCATTACCATTTTTTTTAAAAGAAGCATTGTATATAACTAACTTGTTGAGAGCAAAAATGTATTGCTTCGTTCGGCAAACACGGTCACATCAATCAATCATTTTATTTTTCGTCATTAACGTGTCCGGGACGAAAAAGATACTAACTACAAAAATCGATATAGACCTACCAGCACGTTAATGAACGGGAAAAGGTGGCAAAACCTTGAAAGGTTTAAAACGTGCTTGAATGAAAAATTATGTAGTACCTAGGCTATAGTTAGCACGGCCACAAACGGAAAATTACCCAGAGAAATTCTCAAATTCCAGCAAATTAAAAAAACTCTAACTTTATTACTCACATTTGAAAAGACCTATAAAAATGAGCTGTAGACAACTCAAATTAAAAATTGACTACAAAAATGCACTTCGGGTCAAAATTTAGTTAAAAAAAAAATATAAAAAAAAGGAGTGCTTCCGAGAAGTATCGAACTCAGTCCCTCTAGAATAGGAAGCGGCGACGTACCACACGTGCCACGTAATGAGTTGAATAAAATGGTTGGATTTAGAACTTACATACGCGCTTCTCGTCTTTTGCTTTGAAAGAGAAAAAGAAAAAAAGTGGCTGCATAGTGACGTCATGACCGGTCAAATAGTGTTTCAGATTCAAAGACCGGCGCCGGTCAAATAGCCACTGCCTTAAACTAATCCTCTTCTTGGACTTCTAAAAGAAGCCTCAAAGTTGTTCTTCTCCACAATGGTAATATAAAACCACCTGTTCTTGTAGTACACCCTTGCATTCAAAGGATTCTTACAAAATTTTGAAATCCTCCTCAGTGCAGTCAATGCAATAGGAACACTGATGGAGACCTTACAATCATCGACATTTAAAAAGGAACACAGGGAGATTTCACAAAACACAAAACGCTTTCTCTGTCTATGAGATAGTCGTATTACTGCGAATACTATGTCAGAAGAGACTGGCCAGCAAGAGACTCATACATTCCAGGGAATGCAAATATGAACAGTGTCTCTTTAGTTGATCCATAGATGTATTATTACCACCACTTCATGGTAAATTTGGGCTTAATGAAGAATTTTGTTTAACTGGGAAATACCAGTTCCAATGGGTTTGCATTTCTTTGCAACAAGTTTTCCGAAATGAGCAATACAAAAATGAAAAAAGGCATCTTTGTTGGCCCAGAAATTCAAGTTTTAAAAAATTCAAATGTTAAAAAAGCGCTAACTGCGTGCTTGGAAAGCATTTGAGTGGCTGTGTACAGATTTTTTTGGAAACAGAATGTCACCTTTGTGGAGGGAGTTGAAAACTCACTTGATGCTTACAAAGATATGGGATGTGGCATGTCTTTTTAAAGATACATGTTCTTCCTCACATACGGTACCATATAGATTTTCTTCAAGCATAACGTTTGACTTCAATATATCAGGCATGGCATATTGAAGCAACCAAACCAACGCAACCAAACCAACCATATGCATCAGTTCTTTGCAATTTGTTTTATTGCTGCCGCCTTCATGTGTTGATTATGCATGTGCAACTTGACGTTTCGCAAAAAGATACAGAACTGACATATTACTATTAGAGTTAGACCTGCAGGAGGTGCGGTTGCAGTATCACTATCACACTATCACTATCAGTCTATCATCAGAATCAGATCATTCATCATCCATTCCAGCATGCGCCCTTCAGCGCATATTGAGCAGAGTTGCCAGGCGGCCAACTGAGGAAATAGCCAAACTACTTTCAAATCAATGGGATGGAAGGAACTTAATGGAGTGGAAGGTCTGCGCGTCATGGATGATGAAACTAAAGACTGGCTGCTCTCTAGCAGCCTTCCAGTGTAGTCCGGGAGCATCGTGAATCTGGGGTGGTAAAAGGATAGACCCTCGGCCCCAGAAGCTCAGACGACGACGACGACGAATTCAATTATTCCAAAATATAGCCCAGCATTAATTACAAAATATAGTCAAGCCTTAGCCAGGCATGGAGGAATCATTTTAAAAGTAGGTGGGCCCAGAGGAGCAGCAATCAAAGTCAATCCAGTTCTGTTTGCGAAGCTCCCCAGACCCCCCCCCCCCCCCCCCATTGCATTGTTGCAGTACCAATGCTTCAGTTCAGTTGTTTTTATTTCTGACCATCATATCAAAAACAATACACGTCAACATAGCAAAGGTCGAGAAAAAGGTAGAAGCGACAAAACGCAAACGTTAAAACGTGCTTGTGACCAAAGTAAATTATTGAGTTGAAAAAAAATTCGCACGGTCGCAACACCTTCAGAAAAATTTAAGATGTAGGCTAGCCTAAAGTGAAAATAAAAAAAAGAAAATATTACAAAAAAAAATAAAAAAACATAAATTTAGGTTACCCGTATAGCTTTATGAGCCCACATAGCTTTAGCTGATATATTTAAGATTTGTATGGACAGTTGCTATGAAGATCTGCCATGGTGCGTTATCAAGAGTGCTGATGGTCGTGAGGGGAACACGTCTTGATGCGTTTAGCTCATAACAAAGAAGAGCAAGGCAGGCAAAAAAACCTCACAAAGAAAGCCTACCACGGGCAAAGCCATTTCAACCGCAACGCACCATGCCTTGCACGAATCACAAAATAGATAGGCCATAACTTGACGACATGAAAATAATGATAAAAACAAATAAAATAAACTAGCAAAAGCAACATCATCATCTTCCGGAAATCCAATTATATCCAGGAAAGTTATGTCTTCTTCTTCATCGTGTGTCTCACGGCCGTAGCCCAGAGCATCACGCAGGCTCTTGCTCTATCGTTGAAATCGGCAAAATCCTGTGCAGAGCACCTTAATTGTGTTGTGTTGTTCTGACACAAATCGTCAGCATATATGAAGCTTCTTGTACCAGGATGGATTGATTGGTCGTTTGTATAAATTAGGGAAAGTAGATTACCGGGATTGTTAACTACATCCGCTTTTTCGTTCATCCGCAACATTAGAAGGGTAATTTTTTATTTTATTTACAAAATAATGTATTTTTTATGGGTTATATAAAAAGAGTGAAGTTGGTTTTGAAGTAATTTAAAGTTTTTAGTTGAAAGCAAGCCAGCAGCAAAGCGTGAAAAAAATGTCAAATTGGCAATTTACCCTTCTAATGTTGGCGGAACAACGGAGTTGCTCGTCCCGGTAATCTAGTATAAATCACAGTGTAGATTCAAACGATCTGTTATAGCCTGATGCTGCGGGTTCTTTTTGGCAATATCAAATTACACTAGCTTTTGGAACACAGTTCCCTAGTCATGTGCTATGACGAATTTCACACAGTTCCCTTCGTCATAGCACATGACTAGGAAACTGTGTTCCGAAAGCTAGTGTAATTTGATATTGCCAAAAAAAACCGCAGCATCAGGCTATAACAGATCGTTTGAATCTACACTGTGAAGTAAGCAACGATCATGCTGCTAAAAGCGAAACTCATTCAACTACCTAGTATAAATGTTGTACAAGATGGGGGCTAAAACACTCCCTTGTGGTAGACCATTTTTCTGCTGTCTCCACCTGCTATTTTTACCACAAAAATAAACATAGAAACGGCGATTGCTAAGCAATGATTGTATCAGCTTAGTGAATCGAAAGTTCTCGGTGATATTGAGGATCTTTGATATAAGGAGACGATGGTTAACAATGTCATACGGTACTCTGCAGATAGATCTACAAAGACAGCTCCAGTGACAAAACCCTCTTCAAACCCATTCTCTATGTGCTGTGTTAGATTCAAGAGTTGTGCTGTGTTAGATTCAAGAGTTGTCCTGTGCAGGATTTACCAGGTCGGAAACTTGCTTGTTCATTAATGAGTTGGTCTTCTATGAGAGGTTGCAATCGGTTTAATATCAGCCTTTCAAACAACTTGAACAAATGACACAGCAAAGATATAGGACAAAAGCTTTTAGGGTCAGTTGGGTCTTTTCCTGATTTCAACAATGTAATGATTTTGGCTTTTCTCCATAGCTTAGAAATTTGGTAAGAGCTGAGGCAGTTGTTGTAAAACTTTAGCAGCCATCCGAGAGCGATTGAACCAAAATGTTTAATTTGTTTAGTCCGAATTCCATCTAATCCAGCAGATTTATCTTGTTTCAGAAATTCAATGCCCTTCTTCAGTTCTTCAATTGAGAAAGGAGATGTTAGACGAGGGTTGCGTTCATTTTGAGGTCTTATTAGCCGGGGTTTAGACTGCTTTTTTATGTTATTTTTGCTTTTGCCATTTAGAAGGAGTTGATGGGCAATTTGATTGGCAGATAGGCCTACAGTGTAGTGGTGGTCTGGTTTAGTGTAGTCGGCCGACAGCAATTTGATTGTTTTCCAGGCTTTCCGACTGCTATGAAACAGATCTGTGGATTCGATCATATCTTGCCACATTCTTCTCTTTTCGCTGGCGATAGCTGCCATCACGTTTTCTCCTGCTTCAACTGTAGAGTGAGAGAAAGGATCTGATTGGAACTTTTCTTTATAGTCTTCATAGAGGTCTGCTGAGTCTGAGTTCAGACCAGGGATGTAACATGTCCTACTGCCTCTAGGAATGTTTTTTCTTGACGCTCTTCGTACAACTTCTATGAAGTAAGGGTATTTATTTGATGACGTGTGTAAATTGGCGATGTGGAAGTCCAGATCTGAAGTAAATCCCTTCCAGTTAGCTTTTCGAAAGTTGTATCATCGTTGATATGGGACATCCTTTGGAGTAACAACTGCTTTGATTCGGAGGCGGATTGGGCGATGTTGAGTATGTGGGATTGGATCCAATATGTGCTTCACACAGCCCATACTGATGGAGTCACTTGCAAAGATGAGGTCCGGGTTTGAGCCTCGTTTCCATCTTCCGCCGTTAAAGGAGGGGGGCAACTTGAGGTCATGTATGAGGTGCAAGTTATTATCGTCAGCCCATTTTTCAACAGCTTCTCCATCCTTAATGGTGTTTCTATAGCCCCAGCTCGAGCTGTGGCTGTTGAAATCACCAATAAACAAGCCAGGCGCACTGCCATTTTGCACCATCAGATCGTTTGGTATGAAGGGTTCATTTGGGGGCTTATAGACAGATGTTACGTCTATTCCATCGAAGTTATGTCTTAAAGATGTCAAGCGTGCTTTGTTGTAAAGTTGCGTGGATAAAGCGATAATTTTAGACCCCAGTCAGCTAAACTCGTCACCTCCACACCGATCCAACGTTACCAAACGTTGAATTAATGCAAAAATGACAAGCATCGCTACCTGGGATGTAGTAGTAGCATGTCACAGTAGGCTAATATGAGAAATTTTGGTTACCGTATGTTTTACACGTTAAACTAAAATAAAAGTAAAAAAAATCCAATTCGGCATATTAGCCTACGTAGAAAAAATTGCTGACAAACAAACAGACAATAACATGACGATCCAGTCCAACCCATTGATATAAGAAACAACTGGTTGGAGCACATGGCCATTGGCCACCGGCCACCGCTTCACCGAAAGATGCTTGCTTAAATTCGTTTATAGCCTACATTGTGTTGGTCACAGCGGTAAACCATAATCTCTTCGTGGGAAAATTGTAACATAAGATTCCCGAATCCGTTCGTCTGTATGTATCGACCGAGAAAGAACCCAGTAAACATTGATTGTTGGGGCAACATTGGCAAGAAGTTGGCCGCAACATTGGCAAAATGCAGACGCCAACATTGGCAAGATGTTTTATGCACCATTTGGATGCATCTGGCCAGCGTTGGCGTCTGCATCTTGCCACCGTTGGCTTCTGCATCTTGCCAACATTGGATTATGCATCTTGCCAACGCTGGCTTCTGCATCTTGCCAACATTGGATTCTGCATCTTGCCAACGGTGGCAAAATGTTTTATGCACCATTTGGATGCATCTGGCCAGCGTTGGCGTCTGCATCTTGCCAACGCTGGCTTCTGCATCTTGCCAACGTTGGCTTCTGCATCTAGCCAACATTGGCTTCTGCACCTTGCCAACGTTGGCAAAATGTTTTATGCACCATTTGGATGCATCTGGCCAGCGTTGGCGTATGCATCTTGCCACCGTTGGCGTCTGCATCTAGCCAACGTCGACTTCTGCATCTAGCCAACGTTGGCTTCTGTATCTTGCCAACGTTGGCAAAATGTTTTATGCACCATTTTGCTTCATCTTGCCAACGTTGGCATCTGCATCTGGCCAACGTTGGCAAGATGGCTTGTGCACCATTTTGCTTCATCTGGCGCCTAAATTCTGGTTGACTTTTATGCACCATGATGCTGCTTCATCTGATCTATTGACTATTGTGATGCCCGCGCTTTGACCAAGGTTGGCCATGCGAAGCAAGCTGGTGCATAAAACATCTGAACAGCATTGGCATCTACATTTGCCAAACGTCTCTGTACTTAAACCTCGCTCATCACCAAAAGTTTATTGTTGAACCTAGCTAATCCTTGGGCGAAAGAACAGCAGCAACACGGATTTATAAGCAACACTTCTCCCTTTGTGACAAAGCAAAGTAACAGCCGAGCTTCGTATATTTTCACATTTATTAGAAACAAGCCACATCAAATCGTATTGATAGATGGAGATTCATTGCACATCAGCAGCTTTTTCTTGTGTATCTTTATCATTGTGAATTCCTGCGAATGAAACAAAAATATTTAATTCAAGAGAGCTGTTTGGCAACAGTGTAGGAATCATAGGCGTAGTCAGGGGGGCAAAAGGGGCCATGCCCCCCAAATTTTTAAACTTTGGATTCCGAAGTTGAGCCCTTTGTTGAAAATGCAATAAAGTTTGTAGAAATTTATATCGTTTTCCAAGACATCTGGCTATTAACACCCCCAAGGACTTGTTTTAGACACACAGAAAGACACCAATAAATTTTCCAAATCGTAAATCGCCCAAAATTTACGCGATTTACATTTCTTTGAACTACTTTATGGAAGCAATTTCAGAATGGCTTACTCTGTTGGGCTTTTGTGTAGTTATTGAGTTTTTGTTTAGCTGTGTTTTTGGTGTTCTCTAATTTAGCCGCAGTTTTTGCCAGTTAGTGTGTAAGAGCTATCTTTAATAAGTTAATAGCTGTTTATCTGCTAATAAACTTCATACAAATATTACCCTAAAAGTGTTTTCAGAAAGCGCTATAATCTATTATTTGAGTGTATTTTTTCAAAAATTTTCCGGGGGAGCATGCCCCCGGACCCCCTTAGAATACGCGTGCTTTCGGCACGCTCTAACCCCGCTACCAGTTTTATTGCTTCAACCCACCAGGATACGCCACTGCATATCAAGTGGCGATGGCTTTAAATCAAACACTTTGTTGTTCTCTTCAATTCATCAAATATTTGGCCCCCCCCCCAAAACATTTTTCTGGCTACGCCACTGTGTAGGATTTTGATCAGTTGTCGTTCAGGACACTACGAAGTTAATTGACAATTTGCAATATCAATGTAATATCCCTCTCTCCAACGTGCGTGACAAAAAACTTATCATTCGATTCTGCGCCACGCAGAGCAATAATCAAGTTCCAATACATTCTAATTGCGTGTACAGTAGTTATTCAACAACTAAAGCAACACATGCGCTGTTGTCTTTCAAACATATAACAAGCTCACCAAAAGTTAGTTTTTGCCGTTTTCAGCCACCTTGCCTGTCTTTCCAATTTCGAAATCACTCTGAAACTCTTCATCAATTTGCTGCACGGCAGCAGCTTTGTCGTGCGCCATCACCATGTCTAATCATGAAAGTAAAAAAAGAAGTGTTAAATCAGTATATAAATGCCGACATAGCCTACTAACCACCATGTTCGTTGTTCACATCAATGCGAATACACCACTAAAACATTTTCATACATTACTCAATACTCTTCACAATTACATCATACATTAATCAATAGAACAAAATGGCATAGTTATGACATAATCATTTAGTCGTAGTAAAAACATTTATCCGTACTCACCAAGAACAATCTTTTTCAGATTCTTTTTTAAACAATCAAACGAGTGCTTAGACTTCACGATGTTTTTTTTTCTTTCTTTGTTCTCGACATGACTTGAACTGTGTTGTGTTCGATAATAATAGTTGGAATAAGTCCACTGATACAATCGCTTGCATTTTTGCCAACAGCTTAACTTAAATTTGCCACCTGCAAAATGTAAATCGAATGTAATGACAGGGGTTTCATCCATCATATTAAAAAGCTTCAGCACTTGTTACAGAAATTTTCGACTGTTACAAATGACAGCCAACGTTTAAAGTTTATTTTGGGATTCCAGTCGTCTGTTTTGTTGCGTATGTCGGTCGCAGTGTAGGCTACTGTAGGCTATGTTGTCGAAATGGGCGCAAAATAAAACATGTTATTATTATTATTATTCAGTTGACGGCAATGAAAACTACATTTGCAAATACTCTACAACCATCACAGACCTATCCACACGACATAAAAATACAAACACATTCAAGCAGTCAGGCAAACACTGC
Source organism: Aplidium turbinatum (assembly GCF_918807975.1). Taxonomy (NCBI): domain Eukaryota; kingdom Metazoa; phylum Chordata; class Ascidiacea; order Aplousobranchia; family Polyclinidae; genus Aplidium; species Aplidium turbinatum. The sequence goes on from NC_137488.1 coordinate 1,395,351, forward strand.
CGGAGCAGCAAAATCAAAGATTGAGCAGAACCTTACACATGTTGTGGGACATCACAAGCTCTGCTACTTTGCTGATATCTTCTTAGCAATCATCTAGAAGCACTGACACTAAATTTGTCACGAGAATATTTCGTATGAAAGTTTTCCATTGGTCATTGAGTTTTATAACTTTCTCTAAATTGAGTTTTATAACTTTCTTTAAATTGTGTAAACGTGGCCTAGTGACAAAAACGACTTTACACAATTATGTCAGGTTCAATGAATAAAAGACATTCACTTACCAGGTTTTCATAAACATTGTCGTAAGTCATTCCTATAGTTTCATTTTGATCATTTCTAAAACTTCTTTCGGCCGTAATAGGCCTATCTCAATTGAATTCGATTTTTTATATTTTCGATGCAAGAAGCGAAAATTCCTCTTAGCGCTGTTCACATAAGCATTGTGCTTTCGGCTCTCCACGTAATTGTGTATTGAGCACAACCGCCATGCTTGAACAGTCGAAGTGAATCGAGTGACGTCATAATCCCTTTAGCAAAGGATTACGTCATGGCCTTTGTCTTCCTTCATAAAAAAACCAAGTTCTTCTGCTAAATTGCATCTCCTCACGTTGATATAACACATCGCCGCATTCTAAAGCTTTGTTGCCTCTTTCACTTCAACGCGTCATATTGCCCAGTCAAAGTTTAAGTAGTGACGTCATAATGGAGTTTTCACAACAATTATTGTGCCTGCAGTATTGTTCTATGCACCGCGAGAGGAGAAAAAACGATTCGCCGGATCGTTGAAAGTAAAAGTAGCGATCGTTTTGTGAAATCTCGCTTCAAGAAATTGAGGAGAGATTTCGACGCAACATGACTGCTCCTGAAGCTGACCTATTGTGCAAGCTTTGCTACATTTAAAGTAAAGACGCCCCTTTGTTGGCGACACGAGAATCTCACCCATGTGGTCAAAATCAGACAGTGAGCGAGACGGCTCTCAGAACAAAATCAACAAGTGATACTGCATCAATCGATTTTTTTTACATTGATTCAGCGTCTGCAGACAGGTCAGCAGCGCGGCGGCAGTGCAGCCGCAACTCAATGATTACATGATCACCACAATCATGCTGCTGTGTCGAGCGCTACTAAACATCAACAAGTGAATTCGATTACGCTTACAAGTTGTTTTAAATTTTCTTGAACTGCACGCAAATTTTGAGGTTAGTCCTGAAAAAATGTTTTCAAAAATATTACAACACATTTTATTATAGTTAAACATGAAAATTAAAAAAGCTTTTGTTGAACACAAGAAAAAAATGAAGACCTGGCAACCTGAATTAGCAACCACGTTTTTAAGTTTATCGCTTGTTAGCTACCTTACCAACGTCTGCAGACGTTGAATCAATGTAAAAAGAACGGATTATGCTAGTTGGGTGTTGGAGGCGCCAAAGCCTAAACTTTCTGGAAGTGTTCTCTGAATCACAAGACATTTATTGCACTAAATTATCTGAAGCAATTGAATATGAACAAACGATTTTTATCATGGCGTTGTGGGTACAAGAATACGGTATGCGAAAGAAACTGTGTTTTTCCACTAAACCACATGAGTCATTTAGTTAAAGAGTCATTTTATTGTTGGCTATTAATATTTTCAAAGAATAAATCCAGTGAAGCTGAAATGAAGTAGCCAACGTTGCAATTGTTTATTTTGTAGAAACGCGTAGGGCAAATGGAAACTTAAACTGTTTCAGTATCAAGCACGTTATCGCGTTCGCGTTTCTGTTGCTCCTACCTTTTTCTAGACCCCTGCTCCGTTTGACATAAACAAACTTGGCAAACTGTTGGCTACACTTCTGACCAACGCTGGTCTTAAATATTCATAGTATACTTGTACGGTATCAGAAAATAATAACAGCATTGATAGCCGATTATAAAAATGTAAAATTGTAGCAAAATCATGGTACGGTATACGTTTGCATAATTTTAAAGAAAACACCGAAATTGTTATGAATTGGCACAACGCTGGCAATGCTTCTGACCGATGTTAGCCAACCACATAACTATGTTTTGAAGCAATACCACATGAAAAGAGGTTTGTGTTATTAATTTTAAAGATTAAAACAAATAAACCTGAAATAAAATCTTTGAGACCTTTTTGAACGCATGATAAGAAATAAGTTATTGAAATTGATGGCGTATTGTTGGCAACATGTTGGACATAATTGCCAATCTTGTGCCCTCACATCCAGCATATAGCCGACATTGCAATTGTTTGTTTTGTGGAAACGTGTAGGGCAAATGGAAACTTTAAACTGTTTGGGTATCAAGCACGTTATCGCGTTCGCGTTTTGTTGCTCCAGCCTTTTTCTAGACCTCTGCTCAGTTTGGCATAAACAAACTAAAATGAAACTACCTTGTTGGCAAACTGTTGGCTACCCTTCTGACCAACGCTGGTCTTAAGTATTCATAGTATACTCGTACGGTATCAGAAAATAATAACAGCATTGATAGCCTATTATTAAAATGTAAAATTGTAGCAAAATGATGGTATACATTTGCATAATTTTAAAGAAAACACCGAAATTGTTATGAATTGGCACAACGCTGGCAATGCTTCTGACCGATGTCAGCCAATCACACAACTGTGTTTTGAAGCAATACCACATGAAAAGAGGTTTGTGTTAGTATTTTTCAAGTTTAAAACAAATAAACCTGAAACAAAATCTTTAAGACCTTTTTGAACGCATAATAAGAAGTATTGAAATTGTTGGCGTAATGTTGGCAATGTTGGCAATATGTTGGACAAAATTGCCAGCCTTGTGCCAACATACCCAGCATATAGCCGACGCTGGCCCAGCAATCAATGTTTGCTGGGAAACACTTCTTGAAACGTCTATTTTTAAAGTGTATTCCTGTAAAATTAGCCCGCGGCTATCGAAATGACTGGTGCAATGCCTACAGTACACCTCTAAAACTGTCACTACGATACAGATTACTTGGATAAAAGACGGAGAATTTGTCCAGCTAGCGAGCACCAAATAAACCAGTTAAATGTGCGACCGACTTCCAACAAACAACTTCGAGAATGAATCAGAAAAATTTGTGATAACTCAAAGGCACGAGAGCAGTTCGTGACGCAATATTTCATGTCCAAACAGGTCTCAAACTGAAACAGGTTTAAACCGGTCTGACACGAGTCTTACGGACGATGGTGCAATTTTGGCTCATGTTTTAGGAATTTCCATGACGTAATATTCAGTAGACCCGAACGGTTTCTACATGACGTTTGACCAGGCGAACAATCGTCTGTAACATGTGTTTTCATGTTTGCGTTTCGTTCCGTCAAGCAAAAATTTACCATTTTTGTGCGCGCTTTGGCAAAAAATTTACAAAATTGCCGATAAAAAGGCCGATATAACCCTAACAGCGCCTTAGATTTTCTGATTAGCCTACGTACCGTGCCGTTACAATACCCAACAGCAAGCAATTCAGAAAATGCTTTTTTCATTTGTTTCTTTGAAAAGAAAAACGAGAACAAGGGATGTCGTGCAAATTTGTGCTTCCGTAAGCTTCCAACTTTTTAGAAATTAAAACCGAGCTGAAACCATACGGTGACATGAGTTAGAAGTTGTTTTAATTCGTATTCAGGTGAATTACGAAATAGTTTTACTGAAAAATATCATCTTCTCTTTTTTCAATTTTGACAGGGGAAGCACTGCTTCCATTGAGGATACGCCTCTACTCAAACTCTAATTGTTGAAGTGTTCTTTACGGAGGCGAGGCACGAAATATTCCTCAAGACATAGTCTTAGGGGCGTATCCTCAATGGAGGCATTGCTTGTTTGCTTCCCTTGTCAAAATTGAAAAAAGAGAAGATGGTATTTTTCAGTAAAACGGTTTCCTAATTTCTTTACCTGAATACGAATTAAAACAGCTTCTAACTCATGTCTCTAGGGTTGCAAAATTCCCGGGAATTTTCAGAGCCGAAACTTTCCATGGAAAGTTTAGAAATTAACGGGAATTTTCGGAAACTTTCAAAACAATCTTAATTTGATGTCGAAACAGGAAAATAATGGCCTTTTACTGTTTAGAATAAAAGTAGGCTACTGTGTAGGCTATAATAAAATACTTAAGAACAAACACAAGGTTTAGTTTAATAACTTCAAAAATTAAGCATCAGTCATCACCATTCTGTTATGCTACAAAGAAAAACAATACTGAGTTAGTTACAAAGTCGTTGTTCTAGTTGCTGAAGGGTTAACATCTCCTCCTGCTCGGCTTCTTCAGATGATTTGTTTGTTTGTTTGTTTGTTTATCTTTATCCTGCATTGCGGGAAAGCGGACTTGAGCGCTATGCATCGGTGTACCCTTCCGACATACACCTGACCCACGCTGCAGCCGACGGCAACATCTGTTTCCGGTTGTCTACTCTACTTATGACTTAAATTTGGTACTACCCATTACTCGAAATCGATCACTGGGTAGAGGCAATTATCGTAAAGTTTCTTGCCCAGAGAAACAACAGCAAGTGCGGGTGGCTGGAGTCGAACATGCAGGCTCTCGACTGCGAGCCCAACGCGCTAACCACTCGGCCACTGCTGCCGATGACTGTGCTGGGGCAGCGTCATCGATTTCAGGGTCAACTTCTATTTGAGTTGACTTGTCTTCACACGGCTCAAACAATGCCAAGTTTGACTTGACTAATAGTAGTTTTCCCACCCTTTCATTTGCGAACCTTGGTGTGAGTGTTCCCAAATACTGACCAACTGCGCTCAGAAGATGCTGAGGTAGGCTAAGCGGTATTTGTAGAATGACAGAAGCAATGGGAGATATGGCTTCAGAAATACACAGGCCCTTCCACGATGTAGCTGGTGAGATGTGTTGGGCTGAAGACCAAACACCGACCCCTTTCCACAAACCATCTTTGGCAAAGTTAGCCAAGCTAGCCTTGACTTTCCCTTTATCAAGTTCAAGGTGGCGTGCAAATGTGGATATCGCTTAACACGCTGTGTTAATATGCTCGTCATTTAAGTCGGGCCAACGACGCTTAGGGTCTAGCATATTTGCTGCAGTATGAATTGGTTTCATGCAAAACCCCCGTGCCCTATTGGGTTGTCTTTAGAAAATACAATCACTGATGACGGTCTTGTTAGATGAGTGATATCCTCTTCATTCGGATCTGGACGATCAGTAACACTAGCTGGTAAGAAATCCTCTTCCGTGAAAATATTCCGATTCAATGGACAAATTCCTGATACTGCCCATCCAGACAAAATATTGGATGGAGTCATTGGTTTGTTGTAGGCCGTAAAGACTGCCTCCGGAATATCCAATATAGTGAAGTGCCTACCGATATTACTTGAGGACCTCATCCAATCATCTACATATTCATTGTAAATGCTTTTAAAGGATTTAACCTATCTATCTAAAGGTTGCAGCCTGTGTGAGGTGTGAGGTTGCAGCGTCAACATGACAATTCCATTTTTTTTACCAAGACTCACGGCTTCACTTGCTACATGAGATTTGTGGTTGTCAATAATAATTAATAGCACCGGATCTTCAGGTGTAGCCTACAACGTACATATTTTATGAAGTGCTGAAGGTAATCTATCCACAACGACTCGTTTATCCAGCTAGATTGGTTGGACTTGCCTATCCACGTGGAAGGAGTTCCTTTCATCATGTGATCAAAATAACGAGCCCGAGGAAAGATCAACATAGGGGGTACGTGATTTCCAGCAGCACTGACTCCAGCTACCACCGTAACGAGCTCCCTTCTTTCGCCAGAAACAATTCCACCGACCTGTTTTTTACCAACTTTGTGGAGTGTCTGTACAGTCGTAGCCCCTGTCTCATCTACATTGTAGATTCTGTCTGGCGTAAATTTGTGTTGGTCCATTACTTTAACCAGGTTGTCAAAGAACCAACCAACCGTAACTGCATTAAATGCCGTAGCACGTCCCAAGGATGTAGCTTGAGGTTTTCTTAAGGATAAATTGTTCAGCATCATGAAATTTCTTAGCCAGTCAATACCAGCCATTCCATTTCGCTCCCAAGAGTGTGGGCATGAAACTTTGTTTCGATTAGCAAAAATATAAGCAGCTTTTCTAACCTTCTCTGAGGATAACCCATGGAATGTAGAAGATAGGTTCACGAGATGATTCGTTAGGTCTCTTTCCATTTCAGTGAAAAATACCTTTGGAATATCTTTCCCGAATCCCATGGTTGGATCCGCACCATCTGGTGTACTTTCTACTACCGTACTTTTTTTCTGAATCGCTGGAATGAAGATCTGGTCATGCCTTGAGATTTGAATCTATCAACTGCTTTTCGCTCAGAAAACCCCTTCTCAAGAATTAGTTTCAGTGCATCTTGATAGACATTTAAAGGAACTTGGCCACGATTGGTTTTCCGAGATCTATTTCGAACCATTTCGGGCAGTAGCCTATCAGAAAATTGCTTATTTAAATTTCAATTAAATCTATAGTTAAACTGCAAGAGAAACAGTAGCCTATATCAATTAACTTTCAACGTTATAAACATTCACACTATATTGCTTGTGTTATTGCGCGAGATAACTAGCTGCCTAATTTATACATAGCCTACACTCTTTCTTTTTTGATCACAAACTTTGAATGGGGTAAGTTGGGCCACCGCCCAAGTTAACTTTTCAAAGTAGCTCAACTTACCCCAACAGCAGCCATATTGTTTTGCACAACTTGCCAGACTGACCTGTGAAAGATTCGACAAAATTGAGTACCATAAACTAACACTTAACCCCTGGCGATATAAATATATAGGCCTATGAGCCACAAGTATAGCACTTTCAGTTACAGTTCTGCATGTTTATGTTTCAAGTAGATAATTTTTCAAAAAAACACAAACTTAAAAAGTAAACTTTCCTACTTCACTCATAAACGCTGACCACAATCAACTTCACCTCACCATTGTATGATCTGAGAACGAAACGACATCACATGACGCCATCACGTGACATGCAGCGATTGTGTATCGCAAAATATATGGGTGGCCCAACTTCCCCCACTCTCCCCTACTTATTATGACACTACGCTCTATAAACAGACAATACTTTTCCCGGAGAAAACGACCACGCAAGCGTCTGGTAACTTGCGAATCGGCGGCCTCCTAGCGTGGGAGGCTATGAAAACAGAGCCAAAACATCATTGAAGCGGTCTCGCATCGGTCACATAAAGTTCTCTCGCTGTATTTTACGAACGAGATCGTAACTTACGAGATGTTGGTGAAAAGGCCCCTGGTATTTTTTTTAAATATTGAAAAAGTATGCATATAATTATGCATAAGCCTCATTAACACCAAAGTAGTGTTTATAATTAAAGAAAATAAGAAATGCTTAAGATAAGTTTTTAAAATTTTTTTTCTGGTTGATGAAATATTTAACAAATGTTTTAAACATTATAAATGCCAAATATGAAAATTCCCAATATTCCTGGGTTGGATGCAGGGATACCTGGTTGAATGGGTGGTCATTTTATTTTTGTTTGGATGCGAAACGTAGGCTACATAAAACAAAAACGTACAGTGCGCATCCAATGAGAGAGTGCGAAAGACCGTAGCCCTGAAGGTGTAGGTAGGAGGTCGTCGAGTCTGCACTCTCGTGAGCTTTGCATATTGCTCAACAAGCAGAGGTGGGCAGTAGCCTACATATTAGGCACCCGCTACTTGGACCAAAATAGCGCGCGCTACCGCTACCAATTTACAAAAGTAACGCGCTACCCGCTACTCGGACCAAAGTAGCGCGCTACGGCTACTTTTGTCTAAAATGACACGAAAAAACATTCTTCAAGTCCCTAGTGACGCAAAAATGACCTTGAAAACGAATGTTATCATTCGTTTACACTGTCATTTATAGAAAACACATTCTAAGCGAAATTTATTGTTGCGCATCTTTCAAAAACACGAGCATTTCAAAATGAGTCACTAAGTTCTGCCCGTTTTGGTTTAACCCTTTAAAGGTTGGGGGGGGGGCTGTCAATTCAACTTTTTTGTATCAATAGTTGTATCTCTAAAACCACTGAGGCTGCGACTACGAGATTTCTTGACTTTTCCTAACTTTTATTCACCTCTATTGAGCTGAAATTTTGAGCGAAAAAAGATTATAAATTGAGATATACAGTAAGAAGGCATTTCTCAGCACATCCTCTGAAATATTTCATATTATTCTGTTGTTCAAAATTTCCCCACCAGCTGGATGAAAGTAATTAATTTGGCCCATATCTCGTTAATCCTAACTGTTTCACAGCGTGAAGGGAATTGGCTGTACCGTATGTAAAATTAGGTTAAAAAATTTCAATCACAACATTGCAATGCATGTTCTTCATTACTCTACCAAAAAATAATGTGTAAGCTCACGCTACAATTACAGTCATAAGTCACCTCAACATTTCAACGTATACGAGCATTGAGCAGTTCTAAAATTCACATAGTTTTAATATTGGGATATGCTCAGCGTGAACAATCTTACAAAGTGAATCCCAAATTTTGAAACCGTGCCTTAAAAAATAACAGAGATATCACTCCTAAAGCATAAGAAGAATCGACAGCCCCCCCCTCAAACTGAGCAAGACTCCAGGAGCCCAACTTTCTAAGGGTGAAGCACATCTTTTCCAACAGAGAAAAGTCTCTCCACCGCAGCACTGGAAGGAATGGGGGTGTTGTATTTAATGAACAGATGTTTTAACTCAGTATTCGAAAAGCTCAAGGACTTGCTCGCTGTCCGAAAATAAGGCGTCCACAATTGCTGTTTCCTTCTGCACCGACGTTTCACGGGAACATTATCGATTTCATACCTTGATCGCAGCTCCACACCAGAAAACGAGATTCCCAAAAGACCGAAACTTTGCAACCAAACCGAATATACATATACAGCTGCTTGACCACGCCAGTGTTGCCAAAAAAACGAGTATTTTTTTTCACTTCAGTTCAGTTCAGTTGTTTTTTATTTCTGACCATCATATCACAACAATACACGTCAACATAGCAAAGGTCGAGAAAAAGGTAGAAGCGACAAAACGCGAACGTTTAAAAAGTAGCGGGAGTGCGATTGAAAAAAAGTAGCGCCTCTCCCGCTACTTTGGAAAAAAATAGCGCCGCTACCTTTACCAAAAAAGGATCGCGCTACTGCCCACCTCTGTCAACAAGTGTAGGCTATAAAGTTTAGAATTGACAAAAAATCATTAAATTTTAAAATTAAGTTTGAATCACTGCAAATAAACGTATTCAAAACTTTTACTTCGGCCAATACCATTATACAATCCGTAACCTACGTCAGCAATGATTTTGCCGCAGCTAAATGCGTTAATTTTGAAGGCTGCCTAGCTGGAGACAACAGCAGCTTGTCCCGTGTATACAAGTCAAACCTGTTAAATCTCGACCTATACTCGAGTATATACAGTGGCGCCGCCAGACCTTCAACAATGGGGGGGCAAAATATTGACAGTGCAAGACAGTAGTGTAGCCAAAAATTTTGAAAGGGGGAGTGTTGACGACAGCCGGCGGGCGCAGCCCGATGGCGTGTTCGCCGAAGGCGACACTTAGCGGCGGGGGGTCTGGGGGGCCTCCCCCAGAAAATTTTGAAAAATTACTTTCAGTTTGGTGCATTCTGAGAGCATTTTCAACAAAATTGTGGGTATGAATATTTCTGTAAAATGGTGCTGTCCGGTGGCATAGCAAAAGGATAAGATCATATTTTCTTCGGCATTTTTCGGAAATAAAGCTAAGTCTCTATGTTTTCTTGTTGCAAATTCCAGATTGAGATATTTGAATGTTTGGTAGTGGCAAAACTCGCTCTTTTAATACAGTTTCGTTTAAAATTAGGCAAACTTTGTTTTAGAGACATAGGTTGATTTCCTTTTTTTTGCGAGATTATTACAGTTTTATTATTTATCAATTTTTTCCTTGGTTGATTCAAAAAGCGATCTTATTCCGGTAAGTCACTAACTTTTATGCTCTGAAGTCAACCCAAAGTTTAGAAAATGTAACGTCATAGACGTCATACATCTTGATGAGTGTCAAACAAAAAGCTTTGAGACAATGAAGTTAGCCTACTTTAGGCTATTTCTGATATATTCAAGTTTTGCATAACGAATAGCTGTTTAGATGTTAATCTAGATCAGTGGTTCTTAACCTGGGCGCTACCGCCCCCTAGTGGGCGCTGTTAACTTTTAGAGGGGCGGAAATATTCAGGGGGCGTTATAGGGGGCGCTACATTCAGAAGGTGTAACGATATTTTCCTCACTGCAAATTTGCTTTAGTAGTTCTGCTGGGGGTACGAGAATCCACCGAGGATGAGGAGCTATATACAGTATAGAGATTGTGTTTAACAAGGGAAGTAGTGATTCTCTCTCAGAGCATTCTATGTTGGCCTATACAGCACAATGCACAACACCATCCGACAAGCGTGGACGTCGGATGGTGTTGTGCATGGCCTTTGTTGTTGATAATGGGCATTGTTTCCCTTTCCTTGTAGTAAGTAAATGGCATTTTGTGGTCAGCTTTTGGCAGGGACAGGGGGCAGGCAGTGCAAGCAAACCATAAGGACTGGTCATAATAATAGTCAGTCAATAATGGTTATTAGTGTAACTCTTACTAACTACTAAAAAATCAGCAGAGATGTGCCTTAAGACTTTTAAGTTAAGAGCCTTAAGGCACATCTGTGCTGATTTTTTAGTATTAAAACTAACATCGGCTTAAAGCCCTTAGCTAAACACACGCGCCGAAGTATGCTCAGTCAGCTTGGACAAAATTTTGATCCGCTAGGCTTTGGAGCGCCATTTTTTCTAATAACACGCCTTATACTTCAGCAATTGGCGATAGACAAGTTTGATTGGGACACCGAGGTCCCTGATAGCTTTGTTAAAGAGTGGGAGTCGTGGCTTCGCTCTTTGGACCTGCTTAAGGATTTTTCGTTACCGAGATGGTATTTTGCAAACTCTGGTGTGTGCAGTCCGGATGATATTGTTTCATATCAATTGCATGGGTTTAGTGATGCTTCGAATCAAGCTTTCTCTTCTGTTGTTTACTTACGTAGACTGGTTAACGGAGTTCCGAGTGTGTCTTTCGTTCTGGGTAAATCTACCATTGTTGTAAAAAATCAGTTTTCTTGGCCGATAGCTAGGAAAGAGCTTGTTGCCGCTTTGAATACAGCAAGACTCGTGAAGCAGGCCTACGAGGCATTGAAGATGCCCGACTGCCTTAAGTATTTTTGGTGTGATTCTCGTACTGTGTTGCAGTGGGTTAAAAACCCTGATTTACGTTTGAATAAGTTTATTACGCGTCGAGTTGAGCATATTTTATTGTTGTCTGGAGCCCAGGATTGGCGTTTTTGCCCTACCGATATGAACCCAGCTGATGTTGGCACAAGGCCAAATCTTATTACAAAGAAAGAATTTCGAGAGTTGTGGTTAAATGGTTCTAGTCTTCTCAACCAGTGTGAGGAAATTCCATCTGTAGAAAATGCCACTCCAGTACCTGTCCATAGCCTATATCTTCGTGACGAAGAGGAGTCGCTTGACGTTGGACAGGGTGGTCTTCACAGATTGATCGAGGCCGCACCTTCTTTGTATGTTATGAAAAAGAGAATCGCTTATTTGGTTGCTTTTGTTGAATTTTTGTGCTGTAAAACGAGAAAGCGTAGCTTTGTGAAGCCAAAACTGGATGCATCTTATCTTAACAGTGCTTCAGAGTTGGCTGTGAAGTTTGTTCAGAAGAGCGTGTATGGCGATGTGGTACATTTAATGACCAAACGATCGCCGGATGCCCTTGAGGAAGTGATAAAGCGAGGTAGTGTTGGCGCTTCGCAACGTGAGAAGGAACGCTTGAAAGAATTACGTTTACTTAAAAAGTACAGACCTTGTGTAGATGACGCTGGTGTAATCCGCATTGAAGGGCGCTTAAGTAATTCTCCCGAGATCTCTCTTGAAGCAAAGCATCCGATTGTTTTGCCTTCGAAGCACCCCTTCACTAGGCTTGTTGTACTGTCGCATCATAATGGAAATGCGCACTGTGGAGTACAGCACACTTTGTTGTCTACGCGACAGAAGTTTTGGATCGCTAATGGTAATGCCTCCGTGAAGAGGTATCTTAATGACTGTGGTGTATGCGCGATTGAGAAAGCTCGACCTATAAGGCAGCTCATGTCTGACTTACCTTTGTCTCGCACAACTGCGCATAGGAAACCCTTTTTTGATTGCGGCTTAGACTATCTTGGACCTTTAACCTTTGTTGAAGGTAGAAGTCACAAAAAAGCTTGGGGACTCTTGTTCACATGTATGGCATCTCGCGCTATTCATGTTGAGCTGGTTACGTCATTGTCGCTGAGTGATTTCTTACTTGCCTTTACAAGGTTTACAGATTTACGTGGGCAGGTTAATGCTATCTATTCCGACAATGGAAGTACCTTTCAGGCAGCATCTAAGAAGTTACCCGAGTTGATAGAATCAGCTGAATTTCACAACGCCCTGAGACAGAGAGAGATAAACTGGGAATTTATACCTCCGTATGCTCCGGCGCAAGGTGGCGCCTGGGAAGCAATGGTTAAACAATTTAAAATTGCATTTTTTCACATTTTGGACTCTTCAATACGTAAGCCCAGTTTTATTGAACTGCTTACGTACACCAGTAGTGCCGTTCGGATCGTGAACGAACGCCCTTTGGTACCTTTGAGTGACGACCCTAGGGATTTTACTGTCATCACCCCTGCCTCACTTTTGACCCCATACTTAGACCCATACTGTGCTGTTGGGCAACCACATGATCGTGACCAATTAAGAAGGGATTATCGGTTCAATTTGTCACTTTCTCATCAGTTTTGGAGTAAATGGATCGATTTTTACTTGCCAGGTCTTCAGGGCCGGAAAAAATGGCTAAAAATGGCCGAGAATTTGGAGCCTGGTCAACTTGTAGTGGTAGGTTCTCTCCAGGACATTGGTAAACGTGGGAAGTATCAACTTGGGAGGGTGCATGAGGTAGTTCCACAAATTAGGAAAGGGAAGCCTGTGGTTCGTAGAGCTAAAGTTGCCGTCTGCAACTATGATGAGAGTACGGGGAAAGTGAAAGTAGACTATGTGTTGAGGAATATTTCGTGCCTCGCCCCCGTAAAGAACACCTAAGGGTTAGGGTTTGAGCCTGGTTTTGTCTGCGGTGGCCGACACTTGTCTGAGCCCAGAACAGTCGGTTATTATCGCAATCATTGTATATAGCATCATTTGTTGCGTGTACCTAATACCTATGGTACCAATTTCATGTATCGTCGTGTTTATTCTTATTGCTGTTCATTCTTTGCATGCCCTTTGTATTTGCGTATTAACTTAAACGTGAGTGATTCAAACAATTTGTGTATCATGTGTTTTTATTCATTGGCTCACAATTGTCGTCAATTCTTTTTTAGTTATGCCATGTCAGACTGTCATAACTAGGGGCCGCTATGTTCCAGACGGTTGTTCGCCTGGTCAAACGTCATGTAGAAACCGTTCGGGTCTACTGAATATTACGTCATGGAAATTCCTAAAACATGAGCCAAAATTGCACCATCGTTCGTAAGACCTGTGTCAAACCTGTTGAAACCGGTTTAAACATGAAATATTGCGTCACGAACTGCTGACGTGCCTTTGAGTTATCACAAATTTTTCTGATTCATTCTTGAAGTTGTGTGTTGGAAGTCGGTCGCACATTTAACTGGTTTATTTGGTGCTTGCTAGCTGGACAAATTCTCCGTCTTTTATCCAAGTAATCTGTATCATAGTGACAGTTTTAGAGGTGTATCGCGTTGCACCCCATTTCGATAGCCGCGGGCTAATTTTACAGAAATACACTGTTTGAAAAGAAGTTCAAGTGTGTGTTTCTTCGGTCATTATATACAGACGAACGGATTCGGGAACTTTATGTTACAATTTTCCCACGAAGAGATTATGGTTTACCGCTGTGACCATAAAAAATAAAAGACGAGTTCTTGTTAGCTGGTGGGCCAAGAAGCACTTGAAGGCATAAAAATAAAAGACGAATTCTTGTCAGTTGGTAGGTCAAGAAGAAATTAAAGCAAGAAAAATAAAAGACGATTTTTGTTAGCTGGTAGGCCAAGAAGCACTTGAAGGCATAAAAATAAACGACGTGTTTGTTGTCAGCTAGTGCAGAAGAACTACTTAGAAGTACAAGAAATAATAAAAGAAGATTTGTTGGTTGGTATCTACACTCTTACAGAAGCAAAGAAAAGTAAAGACATTTCTTCTCAGTTTGGTACTGAAGGAAAATAACTTTGACATTCATTGGCAAGAAAGAAGATTAAAAGACAATCCATCTGTGCTTGTAGATTCAAGTGGAAGAATCCAAGCAAGTTTTGTGGACTTTAGGACTTCATACCCGTACAGCTACGGTATCGTGCATTTAAATTCTTTTTTGTATTTTTACGGTCTTTGCAGTTAAGTTTTTTATAACTACTGTAGCCTAATAATTTTGTGTGTTTGTGTAACTTAATTTTTTTAATTGTTAATTTAGCCCCAACATTTAATATGTCTACACTCGGTGGCGACAAGGACTCGACCGCCGTAGACTCGACTGAGTTTAAGCCTGATGATGTTCTTTGCGGTCGGGCAGGCCATTCTGGGGAGGGGCCCAGTAACGATGAGGCTAAGTCAGTTCGAGAGGCCCGGCATCTTAGAAGGGATATTTTGACTGAAATTGGGGAACTTTCTGTAGCCCTAGGTTCTTTGAGTGATAAGCAGGAACTGTTAATTTTTAGATCTAAGTTATCTACTTTAGAAGAGGAATTACGGCATTTCCATGCTCTTTTGACTAAAATCTTTAACTCTGCAATCTTGGCAGAACTTCGTGATAGGGTAGATCCTGAATTTAACTCGTTAAAAAATAACTTTGAACAAAAAGAAAGTGAGTTCTCAGATATGTTGGATGCTGACATACATCCTGAGGATAGCGCCTCAAATGTAAGCACTAGGATGTCTAGGACTTCGTCTCGGATAGTGGCACAAATTAACCTGCAGCTAAGACGAGAGGAGCTCCAGATACAAGCTGAGGCCGAAGCGAGAGCTGCTGAGGCTGCCGCGAGAGCTGAGGCCATTCGAGCTGAGGCTGCCGCGAGAGCTGAGGCCGAAGCGAGAGCAGCTGAGGCAGCCGCGAGAGCTGCTGAGTTCGCACTCAAAGACGCTCAGTTGAGGGCTGAACAACGTAAAGAGGTAGTTTTAGCTGAATATCGATCAGAGGTGGGCTCTCGGCGTAGCTCTAAGAAGGGCTCTTCTAGGCATTCCAGAAATGAACATCAATCGCAGTTTAATTTACATAACCTTTTCCAAACGCCCGTTCAACCTGTGAGTGGACCAGGGCAATTCACACGTTTTCCAGCTGTTTCAGGAGGTCTCGGGGTCGCGGCTAAGGGTCTTCCGAATGCTGTAGAGCCAAGGTCTGCGAATTACAACCGAACTCCTCCCCCAGAGCGTACAGGTCACGGGGCCGCCATTAGTAGTAATGCTTTGCCCCCTTCACAGTTTTCTGCGCCGCTAGGTTTTGATCGCCCAGCTACACGTAATTTGGGTGGTTGTGAGAGGCGTATCGCGTCTCCTGATTTTAACGTGTGTGAGGATCGTGATCGGGCTGTGCACGTGACTGAGCCCACTCAACCCCTTAAGGGATATAGCTTGTCTTCTCCCGCTAAATCGAGTTCTCAACAGCAGGATTGCTTTTTTGAATACCAAAATAGTAGGACGTTTTTCGATAAGGCGGCCTTGATTGGTTACGATGGTAATAATATGCCATTTATCTTCTTTAAAAATCGTGTTACGGCCTTAATGGCAGCTTCGCCCTTTAAGGGGACTCGTTTAACTTTGTTACAAGCAGCTTGTGTTAGGACAGCTGCGCAAACGATTGCTAATTTGGTTTCTGACACCCCTGGCTTGTTAGAGGAAGACAGGATAGAAATGTCATTAGCTCGCTTGTCCCAGCGTTTTGGGGTTCGTGGAGGTCTTTTCGCAGAACCAGAAATTAGAAAGTATCGCTATGGTAGCAAATTGACTTCGACCTCTTCCGGTGATCTGAAAGAGTTTAAAGATGAATTGTCGCAGTGTCTGCTTTACGCGCAAGCTTATGGTCAGCGTGACAAATTGGAAGGACGTTTTGTTTTGGATTTGGCTAAGCGACTCCCGTTTGACGCTAAGCAGCGTTATCTTGACTTTTTAGGTGATCAGTATGGTGGCACTAATGAGCCTACTTTTCAGAGTTTGTTCGATTTTGTTGTACGAGAGGAAACGCGTAAGTCGACTGATTTTAGCATTATGCTAATGGGCGATTCTGGTGAGTCGCAGCATTTTAAAAAGTTTGGCAAAGGAAAATTGCCTTCATGTCCGGTTAGGCAGACGTCCGTAAAACCCCACGATGATGTGATGTCAGGGAGTTCGCAGTACTCGACTGTTGTTGGCGCACCGCGCGGTGTGTAGCATCCCGCTAGGTGGATGGCTGGGTTTTATCGCTAACCTACCAGTCTAGCCTGACTCTCACCACAAGTAAAAACTACAGTCAACATGAAAATTGTAATTTGACCAGAAAGTAATTAACAAGTGATATACAGCATAATTTTAACAGTAACTAACCAATAGGAAGCAATTTAAACTAAAGTTTTCTTACCGTCCACCTTGCGACCGAACACCACATGAAAAGAAAACACAAGAAATCAGCAACTTCGTTGTGCTACATTGTCACACAGGTTCAAGTAAGAATAAATTGTAAACAAAAAGGGGCAAACATGAAATGATAGGAATCGTCCTCAACATTCTCCCCACAAAAACGTAAGTTGCTAACGAACGTTTTTTAACTAAGGACGATGCCACACAAGAGATAAATTGACACTGGCACACGAGCAACTGAAACAGTACCGTAGGCGACAGGCAAGCGAAGACAACACAAATAGCAGACCGTGCATGAGTACGAAAGTCGAAATCAAATGCGATCAGACATCGAGTACGAATACAGACTATCCAACGACTAACTTTGAAACTACATAAAACTTGATGTAGCTAAACGTGTCAATGAAAGGCTTAAACTCAAGTACGCCTCTACATTATGCTTAAACGTCGTTGTTGCTTCTAAACAACAAAAAAAACAATTCAAAATACACCAGTAAACTAAACAAAACATGCACACGAAATGAGAAACTTACTGTTCGTCAGCGAAACCCTCTAACAAACAAAGTTTACGAATATCTCTTACGAGGGTTGAGTGAGCCATTCGAACTCTCACTCTTCGAACCAAATTATTACTGTCAGGCATTACGGCCTCGACCACACCCTTCGGCCAACAACCACGCTTGACCGATTCGTTCACAACTAAAACAAGATCACCAGGGCGCAAATTACGAGACGTGCCAAACCATTTCTGGCGTGGCTGCAGCAGCGGTAAATAGTCCTGTAACCATCGATCCCAAAATACATCTGCTAAGTATTGTGTCTTTTTCCACGATCTGCGGTACGCATCAGCCTTCATGAACACACCTGGGGCAACTCCTTCGCATAACGATCCAGTAAGGATCATACTGGGGGTCAAGGCTGCTAAATCACCTGGGGTCGCGGCAAGCTTGGTAATTGGTCTGTTGTTTAAAATTCTTTCAACCTCTGTTGCCAAGGTCAGTAAGTCGAATTCTTCTAGTGTAGCTTCTCCGACAACCGAACGAAAGATTTTCCTGACAATACGGAAAAAGGCTTCAGTAAAACCGTTTTGATGTGAGGCCAGAGGAGGCCCGAAATGCCAGTGGATGCCTTCTTGCAACATGGCATCTTGAAAATTCTTGCTTTTCCAAAGCTTGATACATTGGTTCAATTCGCGATTAGCTGCAACGAAATTGCCACCATTATCACTGTAAACATCACGAACCTTGGTTGTTCTTCTGTTGCAAAATCTTCGAAAGGCTTGTATGAACGCAGTCATGTCCAATGATTGAACTATTTCGAGGTGAACAGCTCTGCTGGCTAAACAGTTAAAAAGGCAAACATATCGATTCACATAGCTTCTTCCGATTTTCACATGCAATGGACCCATTAAATCGGTCCCACAAGCGCTGAAGGGGGGGCTCGGCGTCACTCTGTGAGCAGGCAGATGACCCATTTGTTGCTGACCTGCTTTCGCCGCCCAAAACTTGCAATTTAGACACGAACGTAGCACTCTCTTCACGGTGGATCTTCCTTTCAGAATCCAATAGGTTTTGTTTAGCAAAGACAACACATGAGGGGTTCCCATGTGTCCTTCTCGTTGATGACACGTCAAAATTAGGAGAGCGGTAACTGGGTGATCACTTGGGAGCAAAATGGGATGTTTTTCTTCATCTGTCAGCGGAGATCTTTGTAAACGGCCGCCAACGCGAAGCACTCCATCGACAAGATACGGATTGAGCGACTGAACAGTTCGCAAATTGGCACATTTCTTTATTTGAGCTTCTTCTACTGGGACAAACGGGGCATCAAAACTTGGGTGATTGTAAAGCGTCTGCATCACGTCGGAAAAGGCTTCAACTTGAACAGCTTTGATGATCACGGACGTAGCTTTTGTTAATTCTTCCATGCTCAACAGACCACACTTGGGAGCATCACGAGCTGATTTAGCTTTCCACATCAGAAACTTCTTAAAACGTAATAACCAGGCACACGTGCGTCGAAGACGACTGAAATCTGAATAGTACCGCAGCAATCGATGGATCGAGTCACTTGATGGATCAGACAGTTGAGTGGAACAAACCTTCACTTCAGCATCACATTGTTCGATATTGTTCACAAAATCTGGCTGTCCTGGCCATTCGTTTTCGCGCGCGCGTAGAAATTCGGGACCATAAAACCACATGTCTGCATTGGACACCTTAGAGGGCGCCATACCGCGCGAAGCTATATCAGCGGGATTTTGGTCGGTGGGCACGTAACGCCATTGCTGCACTGACGTAAGAGTATGTAATAATTCCAGTCTGTTAGCTACAAACGTTTGAAAGCGACTGGTAGAATTATGCAAATACCTTAAAACTACGGTGGCGTCAGTCCAAAACACAACACTACTCAAAGAATACTCTAATTCACTACAAATCATTTTACCAAGTTTAGCACCAAGAACAGCAGCAGTAAGCTCCAATCGGGGAACACTAACGGGTTTTAAGGGAGCTATCCTGGACTTCCCCATCACAAAAACACAATCAATGAAATTATCCACATATACTATACGTAAATAAGCACATGCACCATACCCAGTGGTGGAAGCATCAGTGAAAATGTGCAACTCAATGTAGTCAACCACACGATCTTGGAGCTTGGAGCTCCTTGCA
Source organism: Aplidium turbinatum (assembly GCF_918807975.1). Classification (NCBI taxonomy): domain Eukaryota; kingdom Metazoa; phylum Chordata; class Ascidiacea; order Aplousobranchia; family Polyclinidae; genus Aplidium; species Aplidium turbinatum. The sequence continues at coordinate 1,414,666 of NC_137488.1, forward strand.
AGAGACACCGCCTCTAAACTAGGGAGTGCCTGCACCCATTCTTCCCAACTATCTTTCCCACCCCCCACGACCGGTAAAGGTTCATCCCACGCCAATTTCAAGCGGCAGGCCTCTTGCAACAATTTCCTAGCAGGCAACATGAATGGTTGGAGAAACCCTAGAGGATCGTATGTCTGCGAAATCATTGATAGGAGCCCTCGTCGAGTACACGGTTTTTCTTTTATATTTACCTTCACCTTTAAACTATCGCTTTCAGCATCCCAGTAGACACCCAAAGCCTTCTGGGTTGGAAGTTCACGTTGCTCCAAATCGAAAACGCCTGAAGCATGGTCCTTGGATGGAATTGAGCTTAAAACCTGCTTGTTATTGGAAAGAAATTTTGTTAATTTAAAACCACCACTACTCAAAAGCTCTTGCAGTTCTTTCACTAGTCTCACTGCCTCTTGCACAGTTGTACAAGATTTACACATATCGTCTACATAAAAATGGTTAAAAACAGTCTTAACTGTGTCTTGACCAGAGTTTGTGAGGTTCTCCTCAGCTGTCCTTCGTAGGGCGAATGCAGCAACTGATGGCGATGAAGTCGCTCCGAACAGATGCACCCTCATCCGGTATTCAGCTGGAGGTTGAGTCAGATCATGGCCTGGGAACCAAAGAAACCTCAAGGCATCACGGTCCTTTTCATCTACCAAAACCTGGAAGAACATGCCTTTGACATCTGCCACAACAGCAATGGGTTCCTGCCTGAAACGCATCAAAACACCTACAAGACTTTTAGTTAAATCTGGGCCTTGAAGAAGCCCATCATTAAGAGAAGAACCATTCCACTTCGCACTGCAATCAAAAACCACACGAAACTTTGTTAACAATGATGTGCAGTGGTGTGGGACATACGAGATTTTTCCTTCTGGAGGCGAATCAGTCAATGGAACAAGTTCACAATACTCATTTTCTATCATTTCGTTCATTTTTTCACAATATTTTTGACACACTTCTGGATCAGCCTCTAACTTTCTTTTTAAACCAGCTAAACGTTTCTCTGCCAACTTTCTGTTATTTTTGAGATCTACCCTGTCCTTTCTCCATGGTAACGCTACCTGGTAGTGATCTCCCACTTTCTTCACAGACTCTTCCATAATCTTGACCGCACGTTTGTCTTCTCGTGAAAGACAAGCATTCTGGGGAAGGTCAAGGTCCTTGAAATCTTGGTCCATTATCTGCAAGACTTGCTGGCAAGACTCATCTGGCAGGCTTAACTCACTGATAAAACTAACACATACTTGGTTAGAGTAACAACCGGGCGTCACTTTGTCAACTCCCCACAAAGCCCAACCTAGGGCCGTATGAAAGCCGAATGGCTGGTCAGTATCACCATAACGCAGTTCAGTGACACGAAATGCGTTTTGCACATCTTGACCAAGCAACAATTCAACTTCATTTACCTCCATCTTAGGGAATGACAAATCTTCTAAGTGTGGAAACATTTCCGCAACATCATTGGTGGGGATACTAGACCTTACATTCACGATGGAATCCTGCACCAACACTCTGTTCGCTTGAAACACCTCTGACTCGTCAACTCCTCTTATATGCAGGTTATTCATCTGCCACGAAGCTTCTGACACAGCATTAGCCGTGCATATTTTCACCTTGGCCTTGGACAAAGGAGCGCAAAGCTTCTCAGCAAGTGCACGGGTGCACAAAGTTGCTTCCGACCCCTCATCCATATAGGCCCAAGTATGCACAGCCTTTGCTGGATCATGCAGCCACACTCTTACAGGAACCACCTTATGCAATTTCCTGCTTAGTCCATCAACAGAACTTGGACAAGAGTTACACGCCACTAACACATTGTCATTAGTTTCAGGGCTACTGTCACCAACACTCCTCACCTCTCTTTGATGTCTCTGAAAGTGCAGTAAGCTATGGTGTCGCTTGCCACACTCTTGACATCTCTGTTTGGAATAACAATCACCCACACGATGACCTGGTAACAAACAGTTGAAACACAACTTGAGACTTTTGACAATATCATTCCTTTCATTTACCGACTTCTGTTTAAAAACAGCACAGCTTAACAGTTTATGTCCACCATCACATATGTAGCATTTTCCTTCTGCCCTCGGTAAACCTGAGTGGACTTCTTTCACAGCACTTACTGTTACACGTTTATTAAAATGACTACTGGAATGCTGGTCTCTGGAAGTTTTTGCTCTTCCAGCTGGTTTGAGGTCCAGCTGATACAGCTTCTTTCCAAGAGCACACTCAGCGTCCGCAGCAGCACTATCTACCAACTCTCTTAACTGACGAAAACTACCTTGTCCCTTTCTGTACAAGGGAACAAAATCCCTTTGAAGTTGTTCAGGCAAGCGACTGAACAATTTATGGATTACCTCATGACTGTCTAAACTATCTAAACAACCAAGACTGAGATAACTCTGTTCGCACTCAAACATTTTGTCTCTTAGACTATTCAGTGCTGACGAATCATATGCCTTGATGACAGGTCCGTTAAGCATCTCATTACGCACCTGTGCCATCAAAAGGTCATGACTGCCAAACCTTTGGTCTAAGCGATTCCACGCTGTCTGGTAAGCCATACTTCTATTCACATGACCACCAAGGCCACGAATTGCCCTACCTGCCTCTCCAACACACAGAGATTGCAGGTATGACATGCGTACATCATCATCCTGGTAAACATTCTCTACAAATTTTGTAAATTTACGTTTAAACTCTAAGTAGTCCATCACATTACCACTAAACTTATCTACTGTCACTGGAGGAGCAACACCAAGATGTGGAGGCCGCATGTATGGGGCAGCGACACCTGGAAATATGGGGATTTGCTCACTCTCAACTCTCACTGGGGATTGCACTGGTGGAATACTGTATGAAGTACTAGCACTAGGATCTGGCAAATGCACTGTTGCCCTAGGCTCCTCATGATTATTTACGACCGGTTGAGGACTAGTGACAACTTGAACATGGGACTGATTCTCATCTCTCATGTCATTTGAAATTCTAGAATCACTTAACTCCTTCACTTGACTTAAAGTCACATTCAAGCTATTCCAGTATCTCTGGGCTCTAGATTTGGCCGAATCAGAAAAACTAGTACCAGCATTGATTTTCTCATACAAGAACTTGGCATCTGTCATTGCCAACTCACATCTTTCGATTAGCTCATTGACCAACTCATCGGCATCTGGTTGACCAATGGCAGTCCACATCTCATGTTTGAACTCACATAATTTTCTCTCGACGCTTAGAAATCCTTTCATCAGCAAGGACAATTCCTTGGATGAAGACACTTGTTTATTCACCACAGTTGTCACTTCAGAACCACTTGGCTCACTGACACTTGAATGACTGGCCACAGAACTCACACCGAGTACGGCCCCATTGTCACTTTCTACAGCTACACTGTTACTTGTATCAGACTGCTCAGACATTTTCTTACAACTGGTAACACGAGATCTAAGATAATAATTATGCTGACTTTGGTGCATTCAACCAAATTCACTTAATGAGGCTACACCACCAGCAAACACAAGTTCAACGCTTACTTTATCCTTAACATTAAACAATGTCTCACAACTTCAACACAAGTTTAACAGCACAACACAATTTCTCAACACAGCACAAGAGTTAATCAACACTAAGCAAGTTAAAATGACTAGCCTTTCAACTGATTACACAAAGAAACAAATTCACTAAAGACCAAGTGCAAACAGCACTATGACGACACAATTAGCATTGAAATTTACAATGCATAAACACTAGTGGTTACACAAGACACCACAAATCATTTACTAGGAATAATCCAATTTAACACAACACAAATTAAGAGGTCTTTAGTTTAAATCCAATGTAGCATCCCGCTAGGTGGATGGCTGGGTTTTATCGCTAACCTACCAGTCTAGCCTGACTCTCACCACAAGTAAAAACTACAGTCAACATGAAAATTGTAATTTGACCAGAAAGTAATTAACAAGTGATATACAGCATAATTTTAACAGTAACTAACCAATAGGAAGCAATTTAAACTAAAGTTTTCTTACCGTCCACCTTGCGACCGAACACCACATTCTTCGTCTTCGTCGTATGAGCTGTTCTTCTGGACTATATGTTTGGGCATGATGTCATCAGCCACTCGACAGTTTCGTCATCCAGGGCCTTCAGTCCAAGCGCTCCATGTGGTGGTTGATGGATTGGGCAGTCATGGACGACATGATCTACTGTCTGGTCTGTGGCGCCACACTCGCATCCCGGTGAGGGAGCCAGGCCCCATTTGCACATGTCTGAACGAAAGCGACCGACGCCGGTTCGTAGGCGGTTAAGCCGGACCCACGCAAGTCTTGCGAGGGACATTCCCGGAGGGTGGGGATCGACGTCGGGTAGGAAATCACGGAGTCGGGAGGTGTTGTTTTGCCACTCCATGTTCCATGTGTAGTTCGTCCAGTGTGCCGCACTTATTCCAAGATCTTCAACGTTGTTCAGAAGCTGTCGTGCGGCGGGCACAAATGGGCGTCTTGATTTCAGTCGCTGCTGTCCTCCAGGTAGGCGCTGGAATGTACTGTGGAGGAGGTGGTCGGGGTCCAGTGCACGACGAGCAAGGGAAATCATGGCTCCTTTACGGCGAAGCTCAGCAGGTTGGATGCCTGCAAGGATGGGAAGGCAGTCCGTTGGAGTGGGACGCAGGCATCCAGTCACAGTGCGTAGTGCGTCATTGATGGCGGTGTCAATGTGGCGGGTGTGAGAGCTGCGGCACCACACTGGTGCGCAGTACTCAGCGGTAGAATGGACAAGGGCCAAGGTAGCTGTGCGAAGGGTTTTCGCATCAGCTCCCCAGCCGGAACCCGCCAGCCGCCTCAAAAGTGCAACGCGCGCAGATAGTTTTTTGCGCAGTGACTCCAGGTGTCGTCGGTACGTGAGTGACCTGTCCAGGGTTACGCCGAGGTAGGTGGGTTCGGCGCAGTAGGGGAGGTGTTCGTCATCGGTGGTAATGTTGATCTCACGTTTTGCTTCCTTGTTGTTTAGGTGTTTAGGTGGAAACACCACATGAAAAGAAAACACAAGAAATCAGCAACTTCGTTGTGCTACATTGTCACACAGGTTCAAGTAAGAATAAATTGTAAACAAAAAGGGGCAAACATGAAATGATAGGAATCGTCCTCAACACGGTGGTGAAGCCAGACGTAAAAACCTACCGGCATGCATTTGTTGTTCGTCACGTGGTCAAGCTGAATATAATTTTTTGTCTAATTGTAAAGAATTTTTGCGCTTGACACCTAAAGATTGGAGAGATGTCATTGTGAAAGCTGGCAAATGCTTGAATTGTTTGCGCCAGCATATGGTTAGGGATTGCGTTCATGCAAATAACTGTCGTAAGTGTGGGCCTAACAACGATAGGAAACACTATTTTCTTCTGCATGATTTTTATGTGACGTCACGTGATTCTCTGGATTCGGTTGGGAAAGATGATGCTCGTGCCAGAGTTCCTGTGCGTAATGTTAAGATTGGAAATGTTAAAGCAGCCTTTAACCGCGTTACTGCTGCTCGTGTTTTGAATCCAATGACTGGCAAATCGAAGTTGGTGTATTGTCAGCATGATCCTGGTTCGCAGTTGACGTTTGTTTCGAGTGATTTGGTGTGTGAACTTGATCTTAAACCGTACGATAAAGCGTCGTTTAAAATGGATACCCTGGCTGGTCAGAAAGCTACTTGTGCTGACCTTGTCAAACTCAACATCCAGTCGTTAGAGACAGATGAACTGTTTTGTGATATAACCTCGGTGGTTAACCCAGCTTGGGCTGATGATGTTAAAACTTTACCGCATAAACAAGATTTAAATGGTTTCCGTCATTTTCATGACGTGAATATGTTTCATTTGAATGATTGTAGTACTGTAGATGTACTGATTGGCAACGACAACGCTTATTTGATGTGGGCAAAAAAAGAGCGTGTTGGTGAAAATCGTAGTGAACCACATGCTTTGCTCACTCCTCTCGGTTGGTTGGCTTGTGGTGGTAAGTCACCCTTAGATGAAAGCGTTGCTAAAGTGTGCAGAGTGCAGACGTCTTCAGAGTCGGATGTCATCTCTGGCTTTCAGCGTAAAATTGAGTCTCGTGATATGGAAATAGCAGACCTGAATAAAGTCATTCAGGATTTGACGTTGGAAAATGAAACCTGTGAATTGTCTCGCAATGATAAGTTGGCTAGAGAACTTGTTGAACCGAATATTGAGTTGAAAGATGGTCGATTTGAGATACCTGTTCCGTTGAAGGAAGATATTGATCTACCTAACAATTTTGTGTTGGCGTCAGATAGAGTTGCTGCTTTAAGGAAGAAGGCTTTAAAACAACCTGAACTTCGTGATTTCCTTACTGACACCATGAAAGATCTTAAATCAAATGGCTATATTGAGCGTACTGGTGAAGCAGGAAATGTCAAGGGATTTGAATGGTATTTACCATACTTTGTTACGTCACAATTAAAAAAGCGCATTGTTTACGATGGCAAGTCTGAATTTCGAGGAACTTGTGTTAATGATGTAATGTTTTCGGGTCCTGACTTGTTAAACCCTCTGGTAGATGTCTTGGCTAGATTTCGGCTTGGTAGATTTGGTCTCATGGCTGATGTGACTAAATGCTTCTTTCAAATAACGTTACCTGAGTCGCAAAGGGATTTGTTTCGTATATTGTGGTTTGAAGATGATGACCTTGAAAATGGTAGGATGGTACCATTTCGTTTTTGTGTACACCCTTGGGGAATAAAGAGTAGCCCGTATATCGCTTGCTTGGCTATAAAGAAAATGATCGAGCAGAAACCCAGCAGTGCTGGTGAATTGACTCTCTGCAATATTGCAAATAATATGTACATGGATGATTTTATATTTTCGGCTGATAGCTTAGAGGAAGCTCAGCAAATCACTCATGAATCAATTGCTTTGTTTGATAGCCGTGGGTTTAAACTTGGTAAGTGGAGTGCTAACAAGGAGGCTATGATTGTCTTGTCAAATTTGGATAATGAGATGCTTTCACCTTTGATTCGTGACATTGACTTTCAGACTGAAAATATGACTTTGCCATCAGCGAAGACATTGGGTTGTGTGTGGCAAACCGAGTCTGACGAGATGCGTATCGCATGTTCCTTAACCCTTTGTCCTGTGGGGGGGGGGGGGGTCGGGTGGGACTTGGCGCTTTTCAAAGCAATATCACTAAAGAACTACGCAATCCACACCTTTGAAATTTTTTGACTTTTCCTAAATATTATTCAAGTATTTATTCCGCTTTAAATGGCATTGCTATTGTCTATAGTTTTAGAGATATGACATGATTTTCATAACATACTCGGAAATTTTAGCCTGCTACTAGCTAGTCCTTTTGTTTTCTAATTATACGGATTAATAGGATTACTGAGCGCCGTCGTGCGTGGAACTGCGACGCAGATATCTCGTGAGTTGGCTTTGTTATAAAGCATTCGACCGTAATGATTCCGCCTTTTGTTTGCAAACTCGAGTTTTGAGTTGCTTTGATTAATCTTTTAATTACATCTGGGTTTCTTTGAAATTATATCAGAGAGTAAGTATACGATAAGCCATGCTGAAAAAGATGTAATTTTACATAGTTTTCTATGGCCAATACATTTTGTTTCTAACTTATAACAAGAAGCCGTACGAAAATTTCTTGACAAAACTCAGTCTATCTCACAAAACAAACAAACTGATGTGGGAAGTTTTTTGTTGATTTCTTGTCGGAAAGCAACAAGGAGTGAGTTTTTGACCCGCCAATAAACTTCTGCATGTACCGGTACACTTATATTCACATAAATATTTATGGATGTTGTTAAAATGTTTTTATAAAAACGAGAGATTGAAGGATACTGAAAAGAACTTGACATCGTCTATCTAAACTGCTTTGCTTTTGTGGAAAAACACGCGCAGCGAAATTGTTGTGCTTTGACAAACATTGCACATACTGTACTGTCAGCAATGAATCTTTACCTAAATGGTAATTTTGCAGTTGCTTGAGAGATTACAAAATTATTTTTTCTCTACGAGGATTGAAAAGTTTTGATATATCTCAGCAGAAACACTATTAGGACCAACTCAATAATTTCAAACTTTGTTTTCAAATGTTTATCTTCAAAAGCTTATTTTCACAAAAGCTTACCTCAAAAAGGTGTAGGCATATATCATTTTCTCAATAAATTTGGATGTTTATGTCATTTGGAGCAAAGTTGTTTGCTTGGTTGAAAGAATCTGAAATCAATGCCTTGTTTTTGTAACGTATCGCAACGTAACCTATCAGTCAGCCGCTTTTGAGCCTTTTTGTTTTCGAATACATTTCCGTGACAAAAGATTGGCTTTTGTAATAACGCCATCAACCGCGAAGTTGCATTCTCTGACTGCATCTAAAACGCGATACCATACTCAGCAATTTTTCTAAAAAATTGTTGTACGAAATACATATCTGACAAAATAAGGGAAATATGTTGAATTGAATTATTTTTTATACGGATTGTTTTCCTTGTCTCCTAAAAGTAACTAAAAAAAAATAAAAACGATTTTTATCGTTTGGCATAAAAATATGATATTGAGGTTCACCTTGGTTTGCATGATGAAAAATGAAAATCATAACAAACAATTGCTCGAAGTGATTTTCACAGCTATTTGATCCTTAGCGATGATATCAATTGTAATTTCTATTACATGAAAACTGTTCAAACTATTTTTTTTAAAACTGTGGTTGATTCAAGAATATAATACTTTGTAAATATAACTTACTTCATTTTTGTGTTTTTACTTCGACTTTTTCACAAGCAAGACTTTACACAAACCAACTTCAGTGTGAGCCTACCCAGTAATGTCAATAAGTTATTTGCAACGTGAGTCAATTGACCAGAGTAGCCTCAGTGGACCAGAAAGCTGTGGCCAAAACTTGATTACTTTTATCACAAGGTTTGCACATAGGGAACAGCAATCTATTTGTTTCAAATCAGCAAATCACTTTTTGTCATTGGTTCAACGTCTGAACTAATATACAACAAAATTGGTTTTCTGGGTCTTTGGTTCGGAAAAACATCATTATGATGTATTGTTACGTGGTCTATCAGCCAGCAGTAGTTTATGCGCCTTTTGTTTTTGGTTATGTATTACAAAAGATGGCTTCTGCAGTAATGCCGTCAACCGCAAACTGCATCTAAAATGTTATTTCAAAATTTGAAGAGAAAGAAATCTTCTAATGCGTAAGAAATAGCTTGACACAAAATGCATGTCCAACAAATTAGAAAAACATGTAGAAAACCTTATCTTGCAAATCTAGTTGACAACATAAAAAAGCCGTTTCAATCGCTTAGACACAAACGTGCATTTTCAAAATATCAAAAACCTTCAATTTTGCCGAAGAAAAAAGTCAAAATTTTAGTGATTTTTTTGTATGATAATAACAATCAGCCTAAAAAAGATTTTTTTTGCAAGATTTGATATCTTGCTAAATGTATTTATTTTTCCTATCGTTATGCCACGACTTTGAGTTTGTCACGCAGAACGGGAGTTCCCTTTGGCAATGTACAAACGACCTTTTCTATAGCCTACCAATACGATTTGACTAAACGATTATTATCACTTCACTTTATCAAAATTGTTGCAAAATTATTTCATTCAAAGTGATCATTGTTGGTAGGTATGGAAACAAATCAGTTTTGTAATGCATCGTGACATAGTTTATCAGTCAGGAGTTTTAGACACTTTTTGTTTTTGAAGAGCATGAAGGTCCAAGTTGGAACGAGCTCCTATCGAAGCAAGTAACTACCTTTGGATAGGTTGTTGTTCAAACACCATGTGACACCAATAGGCTACCTTACTTTTCTGTATCAACCGCTAGCTAGAAAGCAAATCAGATACTTTTTACATCGATTCAACGTCTCTAGACGTTGAAACAATGTTAAAAACAAATAAATAGCTCCCTGGGATGTGCTGTAAACTGCAAAGTGTTTCTTGATCATGTATAACCAAATTGGACAGTATGAGTGTGAAAAGAAAACTGAACTGAACACAATTGTTACAAATAAAATGTTTACTAAAGCTCATTGCTTGATTTAGTTTTAATATCAAGCGATGACAGTACATTTGAAAATGTGTAGACTATAACATATGGCTCAAAAATGACTTGAAACAGTTTATTTTGTGGTGATTTTGTCTCATTCTCTGCAAATGTTGAGACAAAGCGAAAGATTTTTGCAATGCCTCGGGCAAAACAACAAGCAAACGCAAGTCAGACGCCAATTACGATTTCATTGAAGCGTGGACGACGTCCACGCGAAAGAGATTAAAATCCAACACAATAGAATTATCCCGTCACACTCAATTATAAAGTAATTAAGAAACGATTTCTCAAGTCAAATAAAAAAATATGACCAACCATCAAATTATTTGATTTTTCAAGTTACGCTGTTGAACAAATTGCAAAAGATTGTCGATGCTATGTTGTCAGATAAATTATCTGCATCATGTGAAAATTTGATTGATCTATTTTGCGTAGTTTTTGAGTTACACGAGCTGAAAGTGATAGTGTCGAACCGACCCCCCCCTCCGCAAGTCAACTGGCTAAAATACGTCACAGGAAATAGGGTTAAACTAGTTTTTTCTTACTAACTAATAACTAATTACTACTGGCTGTAGGCTAGCCTTATAGTCTTGGAAGAAAATGTCATTAGTAGGCTACAGCCCTTATATTATGGTGGGCGCCAGACTATGGAAATCTCTGAAAAGGGGCGCTGGGGAAAAAAAGGTTAAGAACCACTGATCTAGATCGAACAAGCGATCTCAGCAGTTGCAGATGGCTTGCATCCTTGCACAGTTTGACGAGAAATTACATCATAGGCTAAAGCTTTTCTTGTAAACAATGTATTAACATCTGTAAATTCAATTTGAAAGGTTGAAACCCCCCTCCCTTGGCTACGCCACTGGTGCAAGACATGCAAGACAGTGGTATATTATTTAATTTCTCTTGTTTTCTACCAGGGCTGGAAAAAATGTTTAGCTTCCCGGGAATCTGTTTTTTAGAGAAAAAATTTCCCGCGGCTTACAATCACGATAATGAGAACCTTATATTTTACTGATTTCGGGGGGCTGACGTAAACCTTAAAAGTCATGTCGACATATTCTTGATGCCCTCCTTATCGAAAATTGTTCTTTGTAATACCGCTTTGAAGGAGGATTACGAGTTACGACTATGAACAAAAGAATAAATTTTAAACTTCATTTTGAATTGAAAAGACATGACGTAATGTCTTCCAACCTTAGTTATATATTTTTTCATTACGTAACGTCTTGTAGGAATAAATTGAAAATCAGTATGATCACTCAAAATGAAAGCAATGGGACTACGAATCCTCACTAAACCAATCAATCAATGGTCTTGTTGTACCGAAGATGACACCTTATATTTTACTGATCTCCAGAGCTGACGTAAACCTTAAGGCATAGATCTGTTGACTCAAAGCAAACCCTTTGAAGGTTGGGGGGGGAGGGGGCTGTCAATTCAACTTTTTTGTGTCAACAGTTGTATCTCTAAAACCACTGAGGCTGCGACTACGAGATTTCTTGACTTTTTCTAACTTTTATGTGCTTTTATCCACCTCTATTGAGCTGAAATTTTGAGCGAATAAAGGTTATAAATTGAAAGATATAAGGCATTTCTCAGCACATTCTCTGAAATATTTCATATTCTATTGTGAAACAGTTTCCCACCAGCTGGATGAAAGTAATTAATTTGGCCCATGTCTCGTTAATCCTAACTGTTTCACAGCGTGAAGGGCATTGGCTGCATGGAAAATAATGTAAAAAAAAATTAATCACAACATTACAATGCACGTTCTTCATTACACTACTAAAAAATAATGTGTAAACTCACGCTACAAATTACACTCATAAGTGACCTCAACATTTCAACGTAGGCTATATGAGCAGTTCTAAAATTCACATAGTTTTAATTTTCGGATATGCTCAGCGTGAATAATTTTACAAAGTGAATCGCAAATTTTGAAACCTTGCCAAAATAACAGAGATATCACTCCTAAAGCATAAGAAGAATCGACAGCCCCCCCCCCCCCCCAAACTGAGCAAGACTCCAGGAGCCCAACCTTCTAAGGGTTAAAAGTCATGTCGAATTCTTGATGCCCCCCTTATCGAAAATTGTTGCTTGTAGTACCGCTTTGAAGGTGGATTACGAGTTACGACTATGAACAAAAGAATAAATTTTAAACTTCAATTTGTATTGAAAATACATGACGTGATGTCTTCCAACCTTATCACATTTTTTTCATTACGTAATATTTACCACCACCAAACCACTTTTGACGATCGAATTTGTTAATTTATTATTCGGTAAAATGTTTAGATGATATCACGTCATTACGCCGAATTGAGATATAATTTCATTTATGACGTCGTATGGATGAAAAACTTTTACAAGTTTTATATTCTGCTGAGATAAAAAAAGAAACATAATTAATGATAAATATTGGAGAAATTGAGTCTCCTTTTACAACTTAAGAATTGAACAACTCAAAACTGCTGAAACAAAACGTTTTGTTTAAGTGAAAGAATCACTGCAAGCAACCAATGCCAAAATGCGCGCGGAAGAAGTCATGGGAGTGTGAGGTATCAAAAATTTAACAGGTTGTTATTTTTCTACATCAATGTGACGTTAGTTAAAACTTTAAAAAGTCTATATCTTTGCTTCCGCAGAAAATCTTTTTATCTACTGTACAATTTAGTCATCAAGGTTTTCCATACTTTTTTTTAAAGAGAGAGCTTTTACCCCCCCCCCCCCCCCCCCTGCAACTTGAGTTGACTTACTTGAGGTTGGGATCCAAATATTAAAAAAAAATATACTAATATGTATTAATAAAAAAAAAAATTAAAAAGATAATGCCCAAAATATTGGGGGGGCAGCTGCCCCGCCTGCCCCCCCTGCCGGCGCCACTGAGTATATAGTATACGGTAATCCGGACTCGTTTCTGCCTCGTACCGACCGTATTTTAGCTAATTTTACGTCTAGTGTCGCAGCACTGCCTAGAAGAAAAAGGGGGTCTCGGCAAGCCATGTCTCGCTATAAGACTGAGTTTTACAAATACATATAACAAATTTTGCAAAGCACACCAAATGGCCTGGACATTTCCATTAAAAAATTATTATTTATTCTATTGAATCATCTCAATATGAATATCCAAAGTACCAAAAAAGATTCATGGTTCAATAGATGTATTGAAAACTACAATGTTCTCAAAAGAATACTAAAATTACGATAAATGTTTGCCCAAAGAACAAAATATTCAACAAGGTTTTACACAAGGTTCCACATTTCTGTTGCCATGCCTTCATGGCAAGCAAACAGTGAGTTTGCTTGAATGTGATTCATAGCATAAGATTTAAATTCTCCAGCATCAAAATCAATTATTTCTGTATAGTCACTGTCTAAGAATGTATTGGTATCACTATCATCTAATTCCAAGCTTAAAATGCTTGCAGCAGCTTTTGCAATCTCTGGTGAATAGTGATGAACAATGCACTCTATCTCCCACAATGAGCTCTCTGCAGCTCGACATTTCGCGGGATCGGGTTCCATGCACAAAAACACATCCTCCTCAATGCAACCATTCTGGTTGATTTGGTGCAATAAATGACCAAGATCGGGGTGTTGCAGTAGCAACTTAGATATTAAACCAAGCATTACCAGTATACAATGAGGCGGGGCAACAAGTAAAAGCCTTGAAAGCTTTTTAACAAACGCAGCCACTAGATAAATAGGAAGATGAGTAGATGATAAAAAAACTTGCAACAAATTGAAAAATCGAGCTTTGTACTTTTTCTCAAATATTCTAGGATGAAGCATACTATACAAGTTTACGTAAAAATCTGGGTACTCCAGGTTGTGCTCATTCATTAAAACGAATAAACCATGCAAACCAAGAAGAGCAAGACCACCACCACATCTGAATGAACGAATTAAAAAGTCAGCCAACAATCTAGGTTTTGAAAAGTTGGGTATGAGAGTTGAGTGCAGCATTATCAAAATACGCTTGTGAATCACTGAAGAAAAAGACAATTTTATAACTTCAAGCCAAGCTCGACTAAAAACTTTGCGTTGCTCAATAACAGAAAATACGTCAGTTTTGCACGACAAAGAATTAAAGTTTTCTAAAAGAATAGAATTTTTTAACTGCGTGTCAGCTGATGGCATGCAAGATGACAAGCATTCAAGAAGAGTCAAGACTAGTTCAATGATGTGATCCTTTCCTTTATCTATTTTACAAACTATTGTTGGTAATACCTTCAAAGCAAAATATCTCATGTCATCAAACTTTATGTATGGCTGGAAATGGTTAATCAACTCAAATCTTCCTTCCAACAAAATCGTTTTTAACAATGCATGTAATTCAGTCTCAGCAAACAGCATCTCATCTTTTTTTGATTTGGATTTGTTTAAAAAACATGACTTTTGCTTTATAAGCTCCATGCAATTTTTAATTACAGCAGGTTTATTATCAGCAGACAATGCAGGCAAGCATTGCAATATAGCAGAAAAGCATTCTGAATATTGTTCACTAACCCATGCCTTGTATTGCTCAACAGAAGATAAGGCATGACTAGAATCAACATCAAATTTGATATCATCATGAGAAATTAAGTTCTGAAAAATCTTCACAGCTCCATTTGAAGAAGCAACAATCCAACTTTCTTCTTCTTGTGGTTTGATGTAGCTGATAATGGAAACTAATTCATTTGCATTTTTACGGCTTTCCAACACTTTCCGGACCAAATCATCAATCTTGATATTAGCCATTGACAAAATTGTAAAAATTAACTTTCAACACTCCACTGTTGCTATTGGTATTCTGAAAGCATCAGGAAAAACATGTAACATTAACACTAGTAGGGGGGCGGGTGGAGGTAATTTTAATTTGAACTTACCCCTGACTTTAGGATCCAGCAGTATGTTTTAAGAGCTCTGGTATAATTCTTTTGAAATTAAATTTCAATTCAAAACCCCCCTCCACTAGTCCGCTACCTTGAAAAGTTCCCTAATAGAGTACGCTATTGAATACTGAGGTCAGATAGGTGCCTGATAGTCTGATTAACTGCCGTACGCTGAATTAGTATGAACCCTCAGCACTCAGTATTTCACTGAGGTTGACCATAAAAGCACCATTTCAATTTTCAAATGCATTTAAATTAAACTTAGCCAGGGCTAACAGAGATTGTGATGGCTTTTCATAGATGAGTAAGCAACATCAACACTTTACCAATAACATATTCAAAAAGAGCCCAAGAAACATGGGCTCTATCCAAGGGGGGGGGGGGGGGGGGTGAGGGGTGATCACCCCCACTAATTGAAGTGGAGGGGTGATCAATGCAAAATCACCCTCCCCCCACTTATTTGGCTTTGAAAAGGTTTTGTGATATTTTATTGATTAAATTTTGAAAAATATATTTTCGCTGTTAGCACATTTTGAATTTTTTATCAATATGAATATATATTTCATTTCAATATGATTTTTTAGTTTGGCAACCCTGAACTACGAGCCAGGCGTTTACACTGCGTTTTAACTTAGTTTGCTTGGTAGCCACTTTAACAAGAAAAAATTCTGCCACTGCAAATGACTAGAATGACACCGCCAACCAATCAGAACATGTTATAAGAGGCTACCATCCAATTGTGACCTTTCTCGCACTTAGCCAGAGAGTTAATCTTTGTTTTGAACTTTATTTGGTAATTACAGAAGAAAAAAGAGCAATAGCAGTTGTGAGAATCGAACCCACGTCAATGAAATGACTACTTTCTAACCCTTACCCCTAAAAAGCCAACCAGCTGCCAACTTAGTCGGCAGCAGCCGTGGCCGAGTGGTTAGCGCATTGGGCTTGCAGTCGAGAGCCTGCATGTTCGACTCCACCCCCCCTCCCCCCGCACTTGCTGTTGTTTCTCTGGGGAAGAAACTTCACTATAAGTATAATTGCCTCTACCCAGTGATCGATTTCGAGTAATGGGTAGTACCAAATTTAAGCCATTAGTACTAAGTAGAGTAGACAACCGGAAACAGACATTGCCGTCGGCTGCAGCGTGGGTCAGGTGTACGTCAGAAGGCGTACACCGATGCATAGCGCTCAAGTCCGCTTTCTCGCAATGCAGGGTAAAAATATGAAAAACAAATAAACAAACAGCTGATAGAAAATCCAGCACTTGATTTGCTTTGTATCATCTTCTTTTCGCCCTTTTTCACGTCACAGAAAACGTAGTTTATGATTGGTTCGAGTTTTCATTTGCAGTGCTAGAATTATGTCTTGTTAAGTGACTACCAGTTTGCTTACCCAAAAATGCCTTTTCCGAAACATACTTTGTGAAACGACTTGGAAACCCTATGCTTCGATCAGAAAGAAGCTGATGCTGCAATGGGAGGTCTGGGGGGCGCAGCCCCCCAGAAGTTGAAATGACTATGACGATTTTAGCCCATTGTCCAAAAATCCCCCCCGAATTCTAAAAGTGGATAAAGCCCCTGTCAAGAAACCACCTCCCACCATACCAATAAATAAAATGCCAGCCAAGGGAGGAAAAAGCGCTAACCTAGAACCGTAACCTATTCTGCCGTCCCAAGGTAAAGCGCCGTAACTACAGATTTTTGATTTTTCAACTTTTTAATGTTAAACGCTTCGCAAAGACTATATTTTTTTTCCAGCAAAGACTCAACAGCGTAACTGCAGTAGTTTGCGAGCTATTTGCTGGTCAAAACGACGTAACTGCAAATAAAGATCATCCATGCAAAGCCAAAACGATGTAACTGCCAGTTACGTCGTTTCGGCTTTGCATGGTAACTGCCAGTTACGTCGTTTTACCATAGAATCCAGAGCAAATAATCTCAGTTACGTTGATTTACAATAGAATCTAGAGTTAATCCCAAATTTTCAATGGGATGCCAGTCTCTGCCAAACAGCGCCAGCTGTTTCGCTCGTGTTGCAAAGACAATTACGTAGCAAAATAATGACCTAATTTTGTAGATAAAATTCTTATTAGCTTCTGAAGCTTCTCAAGTGAAAACATTAGCACAGAAGCTGCAGAGTCAGCACGCAACAAAATATTAACCTCATTTTGTAGATAAACTTCTTATTAGCTTGTGAAGTGAAAACATTTTATCTACAAAATGAGGTTAATATTTTGTTGCGTGTTGACTCTGCAGCTTCTGTACCCAAACACTCTTCATAAAGCGTCTTGTACTCTTGTAGCATCCTTTTAGTGAACAGAATCAGCAGTTAGCTTTTACGCAGCTACAAGTTAAACGCGAATAATGGCAAAAAAATCGACTTGCATGAAGTTGTGAAAACGCTTATGAATGATTCTGAGGACGATAACGCTAACGACAGAGACTACATGGTGACATACTAAGCAAGCTATGCCCGCTTATGCCGGAAAATCGACCACAATTTTGGGAACAGCTACCCACCAACGACAACTCATTTGACTTAATTGATGTTGACTAAAGAAACTGCATTGTATTTGAACCATATTGCATGTTTTGTGTGTGAATTCAATGCATTTCGTCAGATACGCCGGTTTGCCTTTGCAGCACTGTCAGAAACACAATCAGGTTTACAAAGGTA
The DNA here is from genome assembly GCF_918807975.1 of Aplidium turbinatum. Lineage (NCBI taxonomy): Eukaryota > Metazoa > Chordata > Ascidiacea > Aplousobranchia > Polyclinidae > Aplidium > Aplidium turbinatum. Next base: position 1,432,328 of record NC_137488.1, read on the forward strand.
AAGCGACGTAACTACACTAATTATCTTAATTAGCGAAAATTAGGACAGCAATCAATGTTTTTGTTCCCATTGAAACAAAAAGTAGACAAGGTCTTTTAGTTAGAAGCATCAAATGTTGAATTGCGATTAAAATGTCGTTATGGTTTACGATTAACTTTAAAGTGCTTTTTCTCGGTTTTAACTTTTCTGTAGTTACGTCGCTTTACCTTTAGACGGCAGTATTGTAATTGAAATATGTTGCAGCGTGACAAAGATGTACAGAGTCTAGTTTTTTGGACTGGTTGGTTTTGAATCTTTATCCGCGAACTGACAAAGCCTTGATAGGTTATTCCACTGGTAGCTTGGCATACTTGTAGACAGAAGCTCGACAGAGACGCAGGACCGGTTACCGAGATTGGATCTTGCTTTTGCCAAGAATTTCAGACTCCAGCAAACAGCAAAACTCTCAGCTCAAAAATACTCCGAGACTCTGGTTGTTCCTGTACACTAGGGTGGTTCAAAATGATTGACTTTTGAAATGCTTTTGGGCTACCCTTCAAAAAATTCCCAGTTGCTGAAAATATATTTGAAAAATACTTCTGTGTAGGGGTGGCCCATGGCTCCCAAAAATTTAACTTTTTTGACGAAAACTAAAGATTTCAAATGGCCGTAATATGAAAAATATTGATGCAAATATTTAAGTGTTGGGGTTCATTTTCATAACCATAGTGCGCACTGTCGTTTGGTGCAGAGAAACAGTTTAAAATATGTTATTTTTAAAGATTCAACAATTAGATCAGAATTCTTGACAATCTGGTCTACCAGTATAATAATATATTCTGTTTTGCCACAATTGTACAGTAGGGTGGCTCGTTTTTGAACTTTTTTTTTTAATTCTCTCGGGGTAGTGGGGAAATGGTGCCAATGAGTGAGAAAATGCTCATGACAAAATTTGAGATTCGCAACAAATTGTCTTCAGCCTCCTCATGGGGCCCAAAAATCGAAAAACGGGGTCAAAAACGAAGTTTTTTCCAAAAATATTTTTAGTTTGGGTAGATACAATATTGTTTAGATATATCTAATTAACCTAAGAAAAAAAATTGGAGTCATTTGAACTATTCCTTCAGCTTCCACACAGCTTCTGAAAATTTCCATTTTGCTGAAAATTTTGCATTTTTGTGGGTGGTTACATAATACATAATTGCGTTAGACATTTTGTCAACTATGAAACGTCATTGTATTTCTCTTTATAGACCTGCCCTGAGCTGTTGTGTCATTCTTTTAATGAAATTGGGTTAATTTGGTAAGAAAAAGTTACTCGTACGTCTTTTATTTGAATTTACGTCACTGACAAAGTTTGTAGTTATGTAACCACAAACAAAAATGCGAAATTTTTAGCAAATTGTACAGGGTCCACGTCTTTTAGGCGCAAACAGTTATGCGCCCGTCAAATAGCCACGCACACTGTGACGTCACGATATTTAGGTGCGGAGCACTGTGGCGCCCCTTCATTTAGGTGCTATTCCTAGTAAAGTCTGCAGATTGTATCAGCTTGGCAGGTAGGGCAATGCTTTTCACATCCATCTTTAGCTACTTTCTATATCTTCACCAAGAAGAGAGACACACCATTTCAGAGGTAGCAATACTACCGAAAATTTGATGCTTCTTCACTGTTACAAAAACCAAGGAAAAAAGAAATGGTAACGCTTTCTCTATTAGCAAGTTTTGACCATGCGGAATGTTTCAGATAGAGTTGCTTTGTATATAGTCAGTGAAATTGCTTGCTTGCCTGTCCTTGCAGACATTGAGCCAACTACACTATGGTGCCATATTTTGATCGTCATTATGCACAGAGTTGTTGTGACGTTATAAAAAACTTAATTCAACTGCTGAATCATTTTTAGAAGCTTACAATTCTCAATCGCAAAGCAATGAAACTGTCAAAAGCTGATGTACATTGTACAATGGGTGCAACCTATTTCGTCACCTGAAAACATCAAGAAAAAAAACAAAACAACATCTGGGGCCAAAGTTGCTGATTGGAGTTGCTGCAAACATTTCAAAAATTTTCCATTGAAAAGATCGAGAGAAAAAATACAGAAGCGCCGAAGTCACTGAATGGAGTTGCCATTGCCAAAACAGTTGACCGTATGGATGCAGTCCTCGAAATTAGCGGCGGCACTCGGCAATTGCCGTGGTAAATGCCGCCGTAAACGTTATCATGGCCATTCTGCTACAGCAATAAAAATGCCGCAGCAAAATGAGCACCTAATTAGGACAAAAATTGTTCAAAATTTCTTTCTGTGTTATTTACTCGCAGCGGGAGTTTAATCAGCAGAAACATTGTACCAAGACCTCACCTCGGACCACTTTACTTGCTGTGAACACTCACGCAGTCTTCGAAAATATTATATTTTATAGCATATTTTTACTAGGCAAAAACTTTGCCGAGGCCAAACGGCAAAAGTTGAAATTGCGTCAGCAATTGCTGTGAACGTTTATTACGACAAAATTGTACCAAAACATGTAAAATGACAAAGGAAAAATATACTAGAGTAGTCGATCACGACCGCATCGTTTGATTTGTTGTGGTGTAATAATACTAAAAGTAGCGATAAAGCGAGCAACGCAATACGCACGCTGTTACGTTAATTCACGTCAAATAACTCAGGGGGAAAGTAAGTTAATTTTGGGTTGAGTTAACGTTCGAGTCAGCACAAATTGATATAATTTTCCCGGCGGGTTATATTGCGCACCCAGACAGCAAAACCATCATTTCTACATCGATTCAACGTCTACAGACGCAAAACCAATCTAAAAAATAACGAATTTTAATGCCTGGGTAACAACAATGCCCAAGAAGAAATTTACGTTTGTTTTTCGACATCTAGCGACGTTGAACCATCATAAAATAACGTTAATTGCTCAAACAGGTACCTGTAACAAATTATTAGCTCCCTGCGAAAAGATTGGCTCGATTCACGTATACACTAACATAATTTCGGCACAATTGGGATACTGCGTGCGAGCAACACAAAGTCTGTTGGATAAAGAACTAGTCAGAATCAGAATCATCAGATGCTATATCGGAGGATGAGGTTGTCGCGTCGTCACTGAAATAATTAATTGAAGACGCAAAACTGCCCGTTTGTGAACGCGCGATGCCATATAATCGGAAGCATTATTTTACTGCCGAAGAACCATTTATCCAATTTTGTTCTACTTTTTTAACTTGACCCCGTAGCTTTTCTAATTCCGATTTGTTTCCGTCATAAAATTCTTTATAAATTTTGCAAAATACCACACTAACTTTTCCTTCTGTTCCCTCTATTTGATAACCTATAGCAGGTAAATTCCACTTTTTAACTGTATCTTCTTTCACGATGATTTATATTCGCAACGACACCGGTAAACAATAAGCATTCAATCAAAGAATAACTTTTTCGTAACAATTAAGCCAGTATTTACAAGGTTGCAAACTTTTTACAGTTCACAAGAGCATTGTCAGCGCATAAAATAGCTTGCGTGATGCTCTCCGCTACCGCCGTATGAATCACGAAGAATAAGCGCATACAATTTCGTTTGTTTAAACTTTAAAGCATACTGCAATTGCCACCGCAATCCAAGGTTTGCTGATTTGGCGACGGCAATGTTTTTGCCGTCGTAGATGGAAGCTAATTTCGAGGGCTGTGGATGCAACCTATTTCGTCACCTGAACGCTTAATTATCTAGAAATAATAGTTGATAAACCGAACCTTACTTTCTTCCTCTCAATGCTAGACTGCTGTTATGATATATTATGGGTGCAACCTAGTTCGTACCCTGAACAGTTCGTACCCTCAGTTCGTACCCTGAAAAGATCGAGAGAAAAACTAAAAAAGCCGAAGTCGCTGATCGCAGTTTAATAACACAAAAAGCCGAAGTCGCTGATCGGAGTTTCCGCAAACAAACTCGAGGGTTAGGGCTAGCGGAAACTGCGGAAAAATATTTGTGGAAACTGCGATCAGCGAGGGTTAGAGAGCATAGATTACTCTATGGTTAGAGACGAGTTAGGGTAAAGGTTAGAGGATTAGGGTTAGAGTTAGCGAAAACTGCAAACTGCGGAAAAATATTTGTGGAAACTGCGAGGGTTAGGGTTAGAGAGCAAAGATTATGTACTCTATGGTTAGAGTTAAGGTAAAGGTTAGAGGAAACTGCGGTTAGCGGAAACTACGGAAAAATGTTTGCGGAAACTGCGATCAGCGAGGGTTAGGGTTAGAGCATAGATTAGAGCATTGGTTAGAGTTAGCGGAAACTGCGGAAAAATGTTTGCGGAAACTGCGATGAGCGAGGGTTAGGGTTACGGTTAGCGGAAACTGTGATCAGCGACTTCGGCTTTGTGTTATCTTTCTGTTGATCTTTTCAGGGAGAAAATTTTAAAATGTTTGCGGAAACGGCGATCAGCAACTTCCAATTTTTTAAATTTTTTCTCTCTATCTTTTCAGGGTACGAACTGTTCAGGATACGAACTAGGTTGCATCCATATATTATTACCAGTAAATCTAAATTAATTATTAGAGTTGATAATATTTAAATCCAATTAAGGGTCAGGGAATTCCAATCAGCAACTTCACCTTTGTTCTATTTTTTCACTCGATCTTTTCAGGGAACGAAATAGGTTGCATCTACAATGGGTGCAACCTATGCATACAAAATATGTTGCATCGATGTACAAGTCTCACCCCTGGTAAAAAAAATACCACAACGTCATACACAGGAATCGACCTAACATATATATTATATATATAGGGTGAAACTACTTTACCTTTGCTTTACTGTTTACACACTTTAAGTCTTCGACCCATGTGTCTTGGTTGATTCCTGTCTATGACCTCATGGTATTTTATACCCAGGCGGAGACTTGTGCTTGTACACCAGCCCCAAATGTTGCAGTGGCACACAGTAATAAGAATTACTACTTGGTAGAAAATCGTGGTGACAGTTTTTTTTTCTTCTACAAACAGAACTACCAGTATAGGAAATTTGGAGCTGGTATACAAGCAGGGTTGAGAAAAACCTGGGTTTTATTAAAAAAGCCCAACCCGCATGTTTTTTTTTTTTAAAACCCGAGTTTTTTTGGGTTTTATTTAAAAAAGATGCAAAAAAGGTAGATTCATGCTTATTTTACCTCAAATACTACTTTTTACCAATGAAGTGCCTCTCACTCACAGTACATGCTGGCATAACTCAATAAAATAATGTACTAGAGCTGTTTAACTATGAGGCCTTCTTGCATAAATAAGTTTTAGTGTAGTACAAAGGGCCATTACTTGATTTTTGTGTACAGAAATATTCACTGTGTTTTCAATTTATCCTTGAAAATTTCCTTCACAATCACATCCTTAAAGTTTGTTTTAAGTATCTTGTAGGGGTGCAACCTAGTTCGTACCCTCAGTTCGTACCCTGAAAAGATCAAAAAAAAAAATTAAAAAAGCCGAAGTTGCTGATTGCAGTTTTATAGCACAAAGCCAAAGTCGCTGATCGGAGTTTCCGCTAACAACTCGAGGGTTAGGGCTAGCTGCGGATAGCGGAAAAATATTTGCGGAAACTGCGATCAGCAAGGGTTAGGGAGCATAGATTACTATATGGTTAGGGTGAAGGTTAGCGGAAACTGCGGAAAAATGTTTGTAGAAACTGCAATCAGCGAGGATTAGGGTTAGAGAGCATAGATTACTCGATTGTTAGAGTTAGGGTAAGCGGAAACTGCGGAAAAATGTTTGCGGAAACTGCTATCAGCAAGGGTTAGGGTTAAAGCATAGATTACTCTATGGTTAGAGTTAGGGTAAACGATAGTGGAAACTGCAGAAAAATGTTTGCGGAAACTGCGGTCAGCAAGGGTTAGGGCATAGATTAGGCTACTCTATGGTTAGAGTTAGGGTAAGGGTTAGCGGAAACTGCGGTTAGTGGGAACTACGAAAAAATGTTTGCAGAAACTGCAATCAGCGAAGGTTAGAGCGTAGATTAGTCTATAGCTAGGTTAACGGAAACTGCGGAATAATGTTTGCGGAAACTGCGATAAGCGAGGGTTAGCGTTAGGGTAAGGGTTAGCGGAAACTGCAATCAGCGACTTCGGCTTTGTGCTATCTTTCTCTCGATCTTTTCAGGGGGAAAATTTTTAAATGTTTGCGGAAACTGCGATCAGCGACTTCCGCTTTTTTTTTAAATTTTTTCTCTCGATCTTTTCAGGGTACGAACTGTTTAGTGTACAAACTACGTTGCATCCTATACAAGTCCCCCCCCCCCCCCCCTTGGGAACTCATGACAAAAAGGAATTGACCAAAACATGTGGATTGAAGTGTGTGAACAGTAAAGCAAAGGTAAAGTAGTTTCACCCTATATGTTTGCTCGAGTCCTGTCTTTGTCATGAGTTACCAGGGAGGGGGGGGGGGACTTGTATACCAGCTCCGAAAATTTATTTCAATCAATGGTTTATTTACCAGAAACAGTAGGCTAGCTAGGATACATGTTTGAAATACGCAAATTGATAAAACACTGTAAAAGTTTTCTTACTGATAGGGATACATAACTAAAATGTAAACTTGCTGAACTAAACTTCGTATTTTTTGTACAAAAAGAAACTACAAATCCACTCCATTTTCTGAAAACTCGGCAAACTCCGGCGCCATTGCCCACTTTACACCTTGTTCAACCATAGATATCTTAATCTATCTGCACTGTCTAAGTATCAAAGGATCGGTCAACAGTCTGAATATTTTATTCATATAAAATATTCAGACTGTTGACCGATCCTTTGATACTTAGACAGTGCAGATAGATCAAGTAGTAATGGACAAAGGATCGTCGCAGCACAGCAGCAGCTCAGGTAGTCAGGCACAGTGCTTCCACTTCTGACAATTGATAAATCCTCTTCAATTTCCTTTTTTGTCCTGAAAAATCCCTTTTTTCTCAGTCGGAAATCCTTCAAAATTTCCTTGGTAGGCGATGTTATTTTTGACGTTATTTGAGTTAAAAAAGGTGCCAATACAACTTTAAAGTTTTTAATCTCACCTAAGTTACGTTTTAACCTGAAAGAACAGAAAATCAATGAATTGAAGAAGTGGTACGGTAGGCTTCTCAAATTGCTGCAAAAAACAACACCTTGCAGGCAGTAGCATGGCTGATTTAGTTGACAAACCCAATCTAATACCATAAATTTGACATATTAATGTCCAGTGGGCAGTGGCATTATGGCAGGGAATATAAATAATACACCACACAACAAGTATCTCAACACATTCACACCTGCTGTAGTATTAACAGTTAACACCACATGATTACACCATAGGAGCACAGTAACACTCAGTTAATACTCTTAACACTCAGACTCAGTTATTGAAAACATTAGCCTACTAATTGTAAACAGTGAACACTGGCACTGCATACGGTATGTAGCCTAAGTGGTGAAAAAAAAAGAAGGCAAAATGAGCCAAATTACACTCATTTAGGCCACAGAGGAACAACAGTCATTGGAACAGACTGAATAGGTGATAATCTTGATACAAAATTAAACTTCTAAGACTGACTCTGCATCAGCGTTGCCCTTGCTGTTCATGAAATTTATTACCGACTGGTACTTCAAAAGTATGACCTGAATAAAGGTTGTCATTTTAGTTATTACAAGAAATTACACATATTTCATAACTTTATGAATCAGAACATACTGTTGAGTAGGCCTGCTATGGGATGGAATCTGAGCATCATTATATTTCAATGTCATTAGATTTAGTGTCATTATTTCTTTCGAACATTGCCGAGACCCCTACAGTGTTTCTTGCCGAATTAAAGTTAGCTTGATGCTTTTCTGTGGCAGCGTACCGAATTAACCCTGTTTTGGTACAGTACACAAAAGTGCCACATACTTTGCAATATGGTTTGCTGTCTTTATTCAATATCCAGCCTGAAAACCGCTTGTCAGTTTGCCATCCTTTAACAAATTTATTTTTGTATGCAGTTTTGGTTTTATTTGATGCACTAACTTTATCAACTCTACATCTTTTTTCTCTCTCTTCATCAGTAACATATTCACATTCATCTGAAGCTGATGAAAATTCAGGCCTACGCCTATTCATGCCAATTGTTTATAGCTCAATATGTCGAAGCAACGTTGTTTTACTAGAATAGTAGGCTACACATATTTTACAATAACATGGTTTACTTCCCTTGTTCACTGTCCAGCCAAAAAACTGCTTGTCAGTTAGTCGGTTCCGGGACATTTACCGTACCACCTGGAGTCCTGGACATCATTTACCAATTACGGTGCCGGTACCACTCTAATCTTTCCCACTCAGACTCCTAACTTCTCCCTAACACTGAAAATGTCCAGTAACGAATTACCGTATCCAATATCCATCCATTAATAAATTTATTTTTTGTGTCTAGTTTGGTTTTCCTTGATGTGCTAACTTGTTCAACTCTATAGGCTAGGCTATCTCTTTTTTCTCCTTGTCAGTAACATCTTCACAATCATCTGAGACCGATGAAAAACTTTAAGATACTAGGCCTATTCATGATACTGACTCGGTCTGACTGTGTACACTATACATATCGTACACAAAGCCTAGCTAGCTCTAGTATTATCACGCCATAATATATCAGCATAGGCTATAACTAACTTTTCTAAACCAGAAGGATACCACTAGCCTAAGCTTATCATGCCACTGTACGTCGAAGCTCGCTAAACTTTGTCATTGCTATTCAAATTCAACGGACTACCAAATTTTAACTAAAAGAATTAAAACTACAGTAACTCACTCACTAAACTTACATCTAAACTCCAATTCCCAAAACGCCAGAATAGAAATCAACCAAGCGAGAAGCGACGGAAAGGCGAGAATGGTTGAAAGAAGAGAGAATGAGAGGGTTTCCGGATGGCCAGTGGCGACGGAAACCAGCTGATCATCGTTGTTCCAGTCGTTTTTAGAACTTTTGAAAGGGAATATGAATAAAATTTTCTTTAAAATTGCTAAAAAGAACAAATCCCTTTTTAAGACAAAATTTCCTTGTAAAATTGTTAAAAATCCCTAAAAAATCCTTCTTTTCTTCAAATCCCTTTTTTATCCTTCGAAGCGTTGAAAAATCCCGATTTCGGGATAAAATCCTTCAAAGTGGAAGCACTGGTCAGGCAGATCTCCTCCCTCAGTTTAAAACTAGAGACCTTCAAAGACATAGATATCTTACATGTAAGATATCTATGGTTGAACCAAAAAAATATATTAAAAATAAAGTTGTTTTGCTGTGCCAAGTTTGAAGTCAATTCATACAGCCATAGCTACGCTGTTAGCCTTCAAACATCGTTACGCACCACTGAGTTGCATATCTATATGTAAGATATCTATGGTTCAACTCTATCACCTATAGGGTTGCCAGAGGGTAATTTTAAAAGCGCCCAAGCTTAAGCAAAAAGTAGCCCAAATATTTTTAAGGTTCTAAAATGGAGCCCAAAGTAGAGCCCAAGCAAAGAGATAGGCTATTATACAAAATTCTTGCAGAGCGCTTGATCATCATGTAGGGATTTTACGTGTCTGAAGCCCCTAGCGTAGGGTTTCCTTACTTAGTCCCCAGCGTAGGGTTTGGCTGTCTAATTGTCGTAATTTGTTTATAAAAATAAAAAAGATAATTTAAAAGGATATTGAGAGACTCTGAGTCTCTGTAGCGGACGCGTCGGTTAATACGTGCGCTCATATGCTGCCGTCCGTGCTGACGGCGACATTCCTGGGCAGAACAAGATTGTAGCTGGCAAGGAATGACCAGGACACGGTGGTCTTCACACTGTCTATTTAATAACTGGCTTGACAGCTATAATGCTTGACTACGAGATTGAATTCTCCAAGGCTCCGTCGTTTATTAATCGATCCACTATTTTCAGGAGAACAGAGATTTAAACATAGCGAACTAAGAACACCGAACTTTCAAAAAATAAAACTTCAACTTGCAGAAATCAAATAGCCAGCTTGGTTGCAAACAGAAAATACTAGCGAACTCTCTTGAATCGTCTCGAATAGTATAGTATAGTAAAGTCTAGTAAAGTTGAATAGTAAGGGTCTAGTTGAAGGATCATGGTTGCCGTTACTTAAAAAGCACTCTAGCTTAATTGGAAAGGCGCAATCTACAGGCATTGCCAATTCTACATACGATCATTTAACATTATATTACGGTGGATCCACTTATCGATGAAATACAGTGGTACTATGATTCAGGCACGGTACAAAGATTGATTACAAGATTGCATTCCGAACGTATGCGGTATTTGTTGATTCGAAACGAAGGTGCTAGAATTCCATATGACGTCAGTATGTGACGTGCGTTACGTCAGAGCTCTCGGGCGCCACATCTCTAATTAAAAAAGGATAATTTAGGCTTCTGGCTGTCTAGTCTAGGGGTATGACTTCCTACAAAAAGCAAACGAATTAAAAAGAATTAAACATTTTTTATTAAATCAAAGTTACAAATTCGGGAAATTGAAAAATATGTCTAACTAATTTAATTTATTGCAACCGGTGTCAGAATAGCGACATTCTCCAGTCGTGAATTTCACATTTCTAGTTCTGTCGTTGTTCAGTCTGTTCGCTTTGCAAGTCTATCTCTGAATGTTTTCATTTTTCAATTCCCCGCTTATTTCATAATATGGTACCTTTTTATCAGTAATAGCTTATCGTGAGAATTATGAACCGAACCCAGTTACACAATTATATCGCTTCAGAAATACAAATGCGGTGAACTAACTCCGTGAGAGCGGCATTTGTTAACAGGAAGCGTGGCCTAAATTCCTTGGGAACATTAGGTTTTGAATTTGCAGCGTTGATAAGCATTTTGCAATTCTGATAAGTTTCGGTTAAATGTTAAAATATAATTTTGTTAGTTAAAAACATGGTACATGTTACACACTTCCCTCCTTACGGCAAAATAACGGATAAATCATATTACGATAACTCGGTTATTGTTCCAGACAATTGTTCACATAATCAAACGTCATATAAAAACCGTTCAGGTCTACTGAAACTTAGCGTATTACGTCATGGAATTATTCCTAAAAAGTGTGCCAAAGTTGCACCATCGTTCATGGACTTGTGTCAAACCTGTTTAAACCTGTTTCAGTTTGAAACCTGTTTAAACATGAAATATTGCATCAGCCTCTGGAGCAGGTGTTTGGATGACTTCATAATTCTTTCATTATTGCGTCACACTGACTGCTGACGAGCCTTTGAGTTATCACAAATTTTTCTGATTCATTCGTGAAATGGTTGCTTGAAAGTTGGCCGCACATTTAACTGTTGGCTTAGTGCTTGCTAGCTGGACAAAAGTTCCGTCTTTTATCCAATTAATCTGTTCTGTAGTGACAGTTTTTAGTGGTGTACGGCGTTGCACCCCCTCGTTTTCGGTAGCCGCGGGCTAATTTTACAGAAATACAATTCTCGAATAGACGTTTCCTGAAGAGTGTTTCTTGTTCGGTCATTACATACAGACGAACGGATTTGGGAATCTTATGTTACAATTTTCTCACAAAGAGATTATGGTTTACCGCTGTGACCAGTTATACAAGATGCAAATAATATACGGGTGTAGCCTACAGATGTGTGGTTATAAGATATTTTACAACAAAATTAACAAATGTAGGCTAACAATTAGTAGGGGAAGACACATGACCCCCCTCCTTTCGTGGGATGAGGAGATTAATCGCACACATAAGCAAGTAGATGACACATACTGAACTTATTGAATTATACTGTAGCAGGGGTAACACTTGTTTATCATGAGAGATAAGGCGATGTCGTATGTTCCCTGGAAGCCCTTTTGGCTTGGTAGGCTACGATATACAATAATTGCAGGACTGTAATAGGCTACAGTAGTTGCGGTTACAGGGGTAACAGTCGTTTATCATAAGAGATAAGGCGATGTCGTATGTTCCCTGGAAGCCCTTTGGCTTAGGACGATATACACAAATTGCAGTCGTAGGGGTAACACTCATCATGAGAGATAAGGCGATGTCGTAATTCCCTGGGGTCCTTTTGGCTTAGGACGATATAGGCCTACAATAATTGCATGGCTGTAATACAGTAATTACGGTTGCAGGGGAAACAATTGTTTATCATACGAGATAAGGCGATGTCATAATTCCCTGGGAGCCATTTGGCGTATTTAGGTAAGACAGTAGTGGCTTAACTATAATGGGTTGGTACAGTTTTACCTCTTGTCCAGGAGGGATGCAGTTTCACCTCATGCTCAGGAGGATCTATGAGTTGGGTAGGCTACAGTTTTACCTCTTGCCCAGGAGGGATGCAGTTTCACCTCATGCTCAGGAGGAACTATGTTACGGCAGTTGTAACGTTGCTGCATCGTTCTTGAGTAAGTATTACAAATAGTTTTAAAATAAAATACACAAATATCGTAGGCTATATAGGCAGGTGAGTGTCCTTGACTGTTCATGCCCCGCATCCGGGGAGATAGGCGTGACACTCATAGAAGCAACCATAATAATAATAGAATAGCGGTGAGCTACGCGTGCGCGAAGGTTGTGCGAGACTGAGATGACGTTCATGAGAGTAATGTCTTTGAGGACCAGATATGCTATAGAGTTCGAGCATGTAGAGTTCGAGACTATGACAGCAGTGCTGATGAGCAGTTCAGTTTATGACTGTTGACAGATGATGAGCACGACATGAGGCCAGCTTGTAAATTCGCAAGCTGTAAAGCAGACGTCTTGGGCAGCTGAATGCTGGATAGACAGTGCAACTGTGCTGCACGTCGGTGTGTCGCAAGCAGCAGTGCTTCTTCTGTGAAAAAGGCTTGAGTGCGTGACAATGCAACTACGCGTGGTGTCGCAATGTAGCAGTGGACATGGGATTGACCATGTTGAAAGGTAGCGATGCAGCTTCGGTGCATGTTGGCGGCTATGAGGTTAGCCGAGTTGACGTCGTCTGCGCAGAGCTTCTTTAACTCTTTCGCGCCCAGCGATTTTGCACGGTTTGACCGCAAAACCCAGGCATTTTTGCTATTTTTTCTGTAACTTTAACGAGTTGACACGCGTGACACCGATTGTGTATCTTGACATGGAATATCTCATTGGAAAGATAATTTCAAGTGCTGACTATAAATGTTAGAACCTACTTTCCTAATACAACACATTTGAAGATGCAGTATTTTCAAAATGTGTACTTTTTTAACTTTTTTTTCTTAAAAATTTTGTGAAAATGAAGCATCTTACAAAAAAAATAAGTTAATCCCACCTTTTCTGTAGAACCTAAAAAGATTTTATTTCTTCAGTGGACTTCTTAATGATATGAAGTGTCAAGGAAAAATCAAACATGCCTTGTTCCTATAGTAGCCTAACATACTTTTCTTTTAACTGTTGGCTAAAGCAGGGCTTCCCAAAGTGGGGGTCGCGACCCCCAGAGAGGTCGCGTAACGAACTTCGGGGGTCGCAGAAAGTATACAAATTTTACACAAAGCACTGCATATTATCACTTATATGCAAAATGCTGTGAAAGTTATTAACTATTAAGAGTTGTGCACTCAATAGGCTACTCGTATTTTTTAAATTTATATAGCCTATTGAAATATGGAATAGGAGTTTAATATCCTCTTTTCTGCATTGTAAACGTGGATTTCAAAACTAAAGCCAATGCTTTAACAAGTTATTAGTGTTATACAGCTTCGGTAAAGAGTTTGTCTTGTTGAACCATAGGCATACGAAGCCGAGCAACGTTATCAAGTTTAACATATTAAAGATTATTATATTTACAAAAAACACAAAACTACGCAACAATTAAATATCAAACGTTTTCTACATCACAAGATGTCCTCTTCAGGAATAATATACATACAACATAACTACATCTGAATAAAGTACAATGGTTAACTAAATCTATAAACAGGAAAATACAAAAAAAAACTGCACAGTACTTCTGACTAGCTCAAACTCAACGATAGGCTCCACGAGAATCAAAGGTAACTGCATCAAAAAGTGTTTAAACAGATCACATGATGTGGTAGAAAGGCAAGGTGCGAAAAAACTAATTTTAAAATACAGAGAGCAAGAAAGACGAGCCGCAAGCATACAAATGTATGTCTGTTCAAAAGTGGATTGTGATGTTTTATGTAGCCTATTAGTGTTAAAAAATTAAGTGGTGAGTAGCCTTTGTTCACCGTGTTTGTAAAGACGTTTTTGGAAAGGCTTTTCAAATTATGCTATTTGTCAGGTTTGCCTGAAAAGGGGGAACGAATTTAATTTGTCCTTCCAAGGAGAAAAACATTTATGTTTTTACATGGAAATCTAAAGTTGGAGCGTTCATCAAAAAATTAAACATCTAGAAACAAAACATTGAAAATAATTTATTTAAAATATTCTCATTTACTGAAAAGTTTTTGGCTAACAATGGCGTGGAATCAAGCGTTATTAAGCCTCTGGTTATTGACACTTCTCAAGACTGTTGAAAGAGCTTAAAAGTATTTTCTTCCAGAATTGGACAATACTTTTAGATTTGATCCAAAACCCATTTGGTTGGTTGGTTTTGAATCTTTATCCTCGGACTGACAAAGCCTTGATGGTTTATTCCTGGTAGTTTCGCATACTTGCAGAGGCTCTTGACTCAGGGCCGGTTACCGAGATTGGCAGAGTGAAGTTTTCTGATTGTTGCCGAGGAATTATTCCATTCACTAGGTGCCGTTTAATGGAGCAGTCCTGAAATGCGTTACTCAAGCGCACACCCCGAGAGTCGAACTTGCGCCGCGTGCTCTTGAGCTGGACGCGTAACCACTGAGCTAACGGGGCGGACCATGCAAAAACAAAGTACCGATTACCTCTTTTTCAAATCTCAAGAAAAATTTGCAGATCTACAGTATCTTTTAACTAAGTTGTGGCTTGAATTTTCTGAAAAAAAGTTTCACACTTTTTGGCTTAGTCTAACGTTAGACCGGAATATTCACCATTAGGCCTATATGGCTTAGCAGTAACCGCACTCCTGCCGTTTGTCTCCACGTATATGTGCGTGTCAGTGTTTTCAACGTTGATAAAATACCGCTCCAGCGTAAATAACGTTGAAGCTGCCTTGAGACCAGCATTGACAAACAGCAAGCGACGGCTAGACTTGCTTTGTCGCAGAGAGCAGTCGCACCCATCACACTGAATAAATGTGTTTACTTTTGTTTGGTTTTGTTTCCAGCAGGCTACAAGGCCTAGTAAAGTAGTCGGCTTCGAATACGGAAAGCTTGCTTTTAGTTTTTGTTTAAATTAAATCTTTCAATATATATCACAAACGTATATTTCGCATTGTTTATCCCTTTAACCGTAAAGGGGGTCGCGGAAAATTTTATGAGATTAAAAGGGGTCGCGAGCAGAAAAGTTTGGGAAGCCCTGGGCTAAAGTAACCACGCTTTGTCAAATTTGAGCAATTTTTTTTTGAAAAACACGAGAATATCAATAAAATAAGCATTTCACAAGGGACCAGTAAATTTATAGATATTCTGCTACAAAGACAAAGTTTTATATCACGCATCAAACAGCATCATTTTAAAATGATGCTGGGCGTTTCGCAGTAAACCGCAAATCATTTTAAAATGATGCTAGGCGCGAAAGAGTTAAAGTGGTATTAAAGGAAAAACCTGACTTGGCGACTTTCCATGTTCTTTGTGTTTAATAGGCTACCATAAAACAATTTTCAATAAAATTTTGCCCCATTGCGGTCTGACCACAATTGTGTCTTGAGCTGTCAAAACGGGAATTTGCGTGAGCAGCGAAGCGTGCGACTGTACAGCCTACGTCATAAAAGCTGATCGAGCAATATTTCTTACTGCGGGCGATTTAACTGTATGGTATTCTCTCATTAACCTGAGGTTCTATGATTACAAGCGGTGGTTTTTATACTTGGAGAATGAAATAATGTTTTGTCTAGTTCAAATATTGCATTCAAAGAAATGGCATACACATGATTTTACACAACCAACCAAATCTACATAGGCTGCTGTGTAAATTCACGCTCGTCTGATCACATAGGCTACATTTCTTGGACCAACAAAATGAGCGATTTTATGTAGATTTAACAGGACAGTGAATTGCTTTTCATAGTTTAGTGCATTTTTCACTAGGTGCAGACTTACATATTACTAAGGCCATTTTAATTTAACCTAAAAAAAATCTTTTTTACTTTATTTTTACTGAACGGAATTGATAACTTGGAAACAAATAAGGCAATAGCAATTAGCAAGTCAAGTTATTTTGTTTCAACAGCACCATATATTAACAAACAAGCAGAGTAAATGTAATCATGCATGTCCAATTGTCCATCTAGCATGTCTTTCATCCGTGCTGTATCTATCTCACAGTAGCACAAAGCTTGATGTTGCTCATCCATTGCCACACAGTGACAACATGAACACCTGTTGATATAAAATTGGTAATAATTAGGGTGATTACTTTTTCACTTGTCAAAAAAATTCATCAAAATTGTAGCGTTAGATCAAAAATTGTTCACAAAGTCAAAATTATTTACAAACTGCATTGTCGTGCTGTCATAGAGGTTGCATTGTCAGTGAATTTTTTTCATTTTACACCTTGTAGCCTACTTTGGCGCAGAGGGATGGTGTAACGGATAAGAATTGGACTCACCGAATAGTAGCAGACCCTCTACATGTACAAGTATGCGAAACTACCAGGAATAACCTATCAAGGCTTTGTTAGTCCGAGGATAAAGATTCAAAACCAACCAAACCTGGTTCGACTCCCGGCTTAAGCTGGTTGTTGAAAGCATCGCTCACATCTAGCTAGGGTGTAATAAATTGGGTAGGCATAATTGCTGCAGGAAAGGCGGCCGAGAGAAAGGAACTGGCCACCTTACTTTCCTTAGTGCCAAAGGCTTAGTACAATGAGTACCTATCTTCTCATACCCAACACTTGAATCAAGTATGGGATCACATTTGCCTTTTTAGCTTACTTTATACTGGTGTAAATGGCCCATTGTCTACTTATTGTGAATCATAAGCCATTAGGTGAAATAATTAGGTGAATAAATTTTTGATAGGTCGTTTTGTGGCAGCTGTGTTGTACAGCATTTTGTACAATGATGCGTAATTTAACTACTTGAGTTCTTCATACGTCAAAATTTGTCAAAACAAATTTTAATGTCAAAAGTTTCAATTTTTAAGCCAAAGAATAATTGCCCTAGTATATAATAATTCATTGCATAGGCTACCGGGACGGGGAAATTCAACTTTGCAATATAAATAGTATTAGGCAAGGTAAACTTAAGAGCGTTAAGATTTCATTTTCTTATAATTTCAGTTGCATTTGTAAAGTTGTTTTCAACGTGTTGTAGGTTCATGGCCTTACAAACCCATAGGGAAATGCAATGCAAAGCTGAGCACTTATCCTGGTACGGTCAGTGATTTAATTATTTTATGTTAAGTAAAGCTAAACGAATGCAGTATATGATGTCAAATATCTAAATTTGCTTACCAATCAGTGTTTCCCAATCGATCCTCCTGCTGAGAAACGTCAGTCACATCAGCAAGGTAAAGCTGATTGATCTCTGCCTCTGTGTACTCAGGCTCAAAACGATAGGGTTTAGGTTCTAGCGTACTTTCTTCTGCATCATCACTTACTTCTTCAACCACCGTACTATCTTCCTCTTCGTATTGGAAACTAAGATTCAAAAATTCTCCAATATGACACAAAAAATTTATAGTAACCTAAAGCACCTAAAAATTGACAACTGTATAAACCACGCATACAATAATGATGTTATAATTAAAGTAACTTGCGTTCTTCTGGTGACTATAAGCTACCATACTAGGTTGCGGTCTTCTGGTAACCTAGTAGCCTATAGTCACCAGAAGAACGCAAGTTACTTTAATTATCAAATGCCTGGTGAACCGTTTCACTCTGTTTTTAATGATGTTATAGGCCTAAAGTGAATTGAATTTATTCAATTTTATTTTTTGCTGCTGGCGCAAACATGTACCGGTACAGAATGACAAGTAAACATACGAATTTGACCCCAAGCAATTTTGTGAAGTTGGTTTTTGTCGCCGAAAAGTGCTTCAAACTGTGGTTTAGATTTTTGATTAAAAAATGTTTCTAATTCATCACGAAGATCAAAAACACGTTTCCAAACTTTGCCTCTGGATAACCATCTCACACTAGTGTGAAATAACAAAACATTACTGGATGTATCCAATTCACTGCAAACTTTTGAAAATAGGCGGCTGTTTAAAACACTACGGTAGCTTTTACAAAATTCACGACACTTACAACGCTTTTCATTGTATCTTGGAATTCTTGTGGCAAAGTTTCCTAACTAATGAAATTCTAAACTTTTCAGAAGGCCTCAGGTGACCCCAGGCAAATTGTCAGGTGACCCCAGTTGGGGTCGCGACCCACATGTTGATGTTGGGAACAGCTGCACTAGGTTAATGGCCTTGTTGTAAATTAGGCCCTGGGGTACCGTACAGGTTATCACAACCTAATTCTGTAATTCTAAATAAATACAATAAACCATAAAATCAACATTACTTCATTAACTTGGCGTCTTCTATAAGCTGGTTGCCAGGAAGAAGTCAAATGTGATCTTTCAGCTGTTGCACTAGTTTCTGGTGGAGAAGGAAAGATTTAAGATGGACATGCACCGGGTTTCAAGTCAAGTCTTTTGGCATATCCCATTTGGAATTGAAGAAAATTTTTGAAGTCTGCTTCTTGAAAATGCAGACTACAAATTCTGTAGTCTGCATTAATTTTTTATAGTTTTTCCATCCCTTGTCACCAATTTCTGCCGCATTGAGTGCTTAACATTTTGCGTATGCAAGTTTTGCATGATGATGTAATAGAAGCGTTTGTTCTAGCTTTCACCGACAAAGCATTTCTGTTATCCTCCTGATTAGTAAAATTTATTTGAATTTTCAACTGTTTGCCTTTACTTAATCAAGCTAGGTCAAACTATAGTATTCGAAAGTTGCGTTTTTGCTAAAACAATGAAGAAAAGGAAAAGAAAAAAAGATAAGAACATGGAAGACTTGAACATTTTATCTAATTAATACCGTATGTAAATTTTCGTTCGTTTTGGTACAGTTATGCTGACAGTGACATCTATTTATTTTGTAGGCTAATTTTTGTTTCAAGTAATTTTGTTTCGATCCAGTTGTGCTGAAGAGTTCTAATGAACGAAAACCGGTTCCACGACATAAATTAAATTTTAAATTTTGTTGAAATACTTTTGTGAGTGTTTGCCTGGACAAATGAATTAAGGTTCAGACTTTAGGGAAAAAAAGCTATTGATTTATTTTCTTAGTGATTGCTGCTTTCTGTATTAGGTAGATCGCCCATTTGAGGAAGTGTCATAGTACCAGATCACCTTTTCCAGTTAGTTCTTCCCATTTTTGATCATAGATACGGTTTTTTATAGTTTTTCCATCCCTTGTCACCAATTTCTGCCGCATTGAGTGCTTAACATTTTGCGTATGCAAGTTTTGCATGATGATGTAATAGAAGCGTTTGTTCTAGCTTTCACCGACAAAGCATTTCTGTTATCCTCCTGATTAGTAAAATTTATTTGAATTTTCAACTGTTTGCCTTTACTTAATCAAGCTAGGTCAAACTGTAGTATTCGAAAGTTGCGTTTTTGCTAAAACAATGAAGAAAAGGAAAAGAAAAAAAGATAAGAACATGGAAGACTTGAACATTTTATCTAATTAATACCGTATGTAAATTTTCGTTCGTTTTGGTACAGTTATGCTGACAGTGACATCTATTTATTTTGTAGGCTAATTTTTGTTTCAAGTAATTTTGTTTCGATCCAGTTGTGCTGAAGAGTTCTAATGAACGAAAACCGGTTCCACGACATAAATTAAATTTTAAATTTTGTTGAAATACTTTTGTGAGTGTTTGCCTGGACAAATGAATTAAGGGTCAGACTTTAGGGAAAAAAAGCTATTGATTTATTTTCTTAGTGATTGCTGCTTTCTGTATTAGGTAGATCGCCCATTTGAGGAAGTGTCATAGTACCAGATCACCTTTTCCAGTTAGTTCTTCCCATTTTTGATCATAGATACGGTTTTTTATAGTTTTTCCATCCCTTGTCACCAATTTCTGCCGCATTGAGTGCTTAACATTTTGCGTATGCAAGTTTTGCATGATGATGTAATAGAAGCGTTTGTTCTAGCTTTCACCGACAAAGCATTTCTGTTATCCTCCTGATTAGTAAAATTTATTTGAATTTTCAACTGTTTGCCTTTACTTAATCAAGCTAGGTCAAACTATAGTATTCGAAAGTTGCGTTTTTGCTAAAACAATGAAGAAAAGGAAAAGAAAAAAAGATAAGAACATGGAAGACTTGAACATTTTATCTAATTAATACCGTATGTAAATTTTCGTTCGTTTTGGTACAGTTATGCTGACAGTGACATCTATTTATTTTGTAGGCTAATTTTTGTTTCAAGTAATTTTGTTTCGATCCAGTTGTGCTGAAGAGTTCTAATGAATGAAAACCGGTTCCACGACATAAATTAAATTTTAAATTTTGTTGAAATACTTTTGTGAGTGTTTGCCTGGACAAATGAATTAAGGTTCAGACTTTAGGGAAAAAAAGCTATTGATTTATTTTCTTAGTGATTGCTGCTTTCTGTATTAGGTAGATCGCCCATTTGAGGAAGTGTCATAGTACCAGATCACCTTTTCCAGTTAGTTCTTCCCATTTTTGATCATAGATACGGTTTTTTATAGTTTTTCCATCCCTTGTCACCAATTTCTGCCGCATTGAGTGCTTAACATTTTGCGTATGCAAGTTTTGCATGATGATGTAATAGAAGCGTTTGTTCTAGCTTTCACCGACAAAGCATTTCTGTTATCCTCCTGATTAGTAAAATTTATTTGAATTTTCAACTGTTTGCCTTTACTTAATCAAGCTAGGTCAAACTATAGTATTCGAAAGTTGCGTTTTTGCTAAAACAATGAAGAAAAGGAAAAGAAAAAAAGATAAGAACATGGAAGACTTGAACATTTTATCTAATTAATACCGTATGTAAATTTTCGTTCGTTTTGGTACAGTTATGCTGACAGTGACATCTATTTATTTTGTAGGCTAATTTTTGTTTCAAGTAATTTTGTTTCGATCCAGTTGTGCTGAAGAGTTCTAATGAACGAAAACCGGTTCCACGACATAAATTAAATTTTAAATTTTGTTGAAATACTTTTGTGAGTGTTTGCCTGGACAAATGAATTAAGGTTCAGACTTTAGGGAAAAAAAGCTATTGATTTATTTTCTTAGTGATTGCTGCTTTCTGTATTAGGTAGATCGCCCATTTGAGGAAGTGTCATAGTACCAGATCACCTTTTCCAGTTAGTTCTTCCCATTTTTGATCATAGATACGGTTTTTTATAGTTTTTCCATCCCTTGTCACCAATTTCTGCCGCATTGAGTGCTTAACATTTTGCGTATGCAAGTTTTGCATGATGATGTAATAGAAGCGTTTGTTCTAGCTTTCACCGACAAAGCATTTCTGTTATCCTCCTGATTAGTAAAATTTATTTGAATTTTCAACTGTTTGCCTTTACTTAATCAAGCTAGGTCAAACTATAGTATTCGAAAGTTGCGTTTTTGCTAAAACAATGAAGAAAAGGAAAAGAAAAAAAGATAAGAACATGGAAGACTTGAACATTTTATCTAATTAATACCGTATGTAAATTTTCGTTCGTTTTGGTACAGTTATGCTGACAGTGACATCTATTTATTTTGTAGGCTAATTTTTGTTTCAAGTAATTTTGTTTCGATCCAGTTGTGCTGAAGAGTTCTAATGAACGAAAACCGGTTCCACGACATAAATTAAATTTTAAATTTTGTTGAAATACTTTTGTGAGTGTTTGCCTGGACAAATGAATTAAGGTTCAGACTTTAGGGAAAAAAAGCTATTGATTTATTTTCTTAGTGATTGCTGCTTTCTGTATTAGGTAGATCGCCCATTTGAGGAAGTGTCATAGTACCAGATCACCTTTTCCAGTTAGTTCTTCCCATTTTTGATCATAGATACGGTTTTTTATAGTTTTTCCATCCCTTGTCACCAATTTCTGCCGCATTGAGTGCTTAACATTTTGCGTATGCAAGTTTTGCATGATGATGTAATAGAAGCGTTTGTTCTAGCTTTCACCGACAAAGCATTTCTGTTATCCTCCTGATTAGTAAAATTTATTTGAATTTTCAACTGTTTGCCTTTACTTAATCAAGCTAGGTCAAACTATAGTATTCGAAAGTTGCGTTTTTGCTAAAACAATGAAGAAAAGGAAAAGAAAAAAAGATAAGAACATGGAAGACTTGAACATTTTATCTAATTAATACCGTATGTAAATTTTCGTTCGTTTTGGTACAGTTATGCTGACAGTGACATCTATTTATTTTGTAGGCTAATTTTTGTTTCAAGTAATTTTGTTTCGATCCAGTTGTGCTGAAGAGTTCTAATGAACGAAAACCGGTTCCACGACATAAATTAAATTTTAAATTTTGTTGAAATACTTTTGTGAGTGTTTGCCTGGACAAATGAATTAAGGTTCAGACTTTAGGGAAAAAAAGCTATTGATTTATTTTCTTAGTGATTGCTGCTTTCTGTATTAGGTAGATCGCCCATTTGAGGAAGTGTCATAGTACCAGATCACCTTTTCCAGTTAGTTCTTCCCATTTTTGATCATAGATACGGTTTTTTATAGTTTTTCCATCCCTTGTCACCAATTTCTGCCGCATTGAGTGCTTAACATTTTGCGTATGCAAGTTTTGCATGATGATGTAATAGAAGCGTTTGTTCTAGCTTTCACCGACAAAGCATTTCTGTTATCCTCCTGATTAGTAAAATTTATTTGAATTTTCAACTGTTTGCCTTTACTTAATCAAGCTAGGTCAAACTATAGTATTCGAAAGTTGCGTTTTTGCTAAAACAATGAAGAAAAGGAAAAGAAAAAAAGATAAGAACATGGAAGACTTGAACATTTTATCTAATTAATACCGTATGTAAATTTTCGTTCGTTTTGGTACAGTTATGCTGACAGTGACATCTATTTATTTTGTAGGCTAATTTTTGTTTCAAGTAATTTTGTTTCGATCCAGTTGTGCTGAAGAGTTCTAATGAACGAAAACCGGTTCCACGACATAAATTAAATTTTAAATTTTGTTGAAATACTTTTGTGAGTGTTTGCCTGGACAAATGAATTAAGGTTCAGACTTTAGGGAAAAAAAGCTATTGATTTATTTTCTTAGTGATTGCTGCTTTCTGTATTAGGTAGATCGCCCATTTGAGGAAGTGTCATAGTACCAGATCACCTTTTCCAGTTAGTTCTTCCCATTTTTGATCATAGATACGGTTTTTTATAGTTTTTCCATCCCTTGTCACCAATTTCTGCCGCATTGAGTGCTTAACATTTTGCGTATGCAAGTTTTGCATGATGATGTAATAGAAGCGTTTGTTCTAGCTTTCACCGACAAAGCATTTCTGTTATCCTCCTGATTAGTAAAATTTATTTGAATTTTCAACTGTTTGCCTTTACTTAATCAAGCTAGGTCAAACTATAGTATTCGAAAGTTGCGTTTTTGCTAAAACAATGAAGAAAAGGAAAAGAAAAAAAGATAAGAACATGGAAGACTTGAACATTTTATCTAATTAATACCGTATGTAAATTTTCGTTCGTTTTGGTACAGTTATGCTGACAGTGACATCTATTTATTTTGTAGGCTAATTTTTGTTTCAAGTAATTTTGTTTCGATCCAGTTGTGCTGAAGAGTTCTAATGAACGAAAACCGGTTCCACGACATAAATTAAATTTTAAATTTTGTTGAAATACTTTTGTGAGTGTTTGCCTGGACAAATGAATTAAGGTTCAGACTTTAGGGAAAAAAAGCTATTGATTTATTTTCTTACAAATTCTGTGGTGTGGTTTTGGTCCACTCCAATGACAAGTTGTGATGTTGACAAATTTATTCCATTTCCTTTTTTTGTGTACTGTCTTTGGGAAACCCAAACATACTAACTTTATGCAATGCTGTCGTGTCACAGCCAAGCACAACACAAAAGTCAGGCATAGTATTTGCTATGATGCAATATTGTTTCTACAATAGTCAAACTATGATGCAATATTGATTTTATGGACATTTAATTTTTAGCAATGCTACTAGATTTATACACTACCGTACCTCACCTTTCTAGTAACATTGCTACTATTACTCAAAGAAATATCCTAGAAACTTAAAAGACGTGTAAAACTATCCTGCTAAACTCCTTTGAACGCAACACGTCCGAACTTTGCAACCCAGCGCGCGAAAAG
This sequence comes from Aplidium turbinatum, assembly GCF_918807975.1. Classification (NCBI taxonomy): domain Eukaryota; kingdom Metazoa; phylum Chordata; class Ascidiacea; order Aplousobranchia; family Polyclinidae; genus Aplidium; species Aplidium turbinatum. Next base: position 1,456,629 of record NC_137488.1, read on the forward strand.
GCTTTTGGTATTGCTGGAGCCAAGGATGCCAGCGACAAATTTCCAATAAACTTAGATTGTGCGCTAAAAAAAACCCAGATGAGGCAAAAAAAACCCAGGTCCAGAAAATATGTAGTAAAGCGGTTAAAAAAACCTGCGTGCGCTTTCAGCACCATTTTTAAATCATTACACAGAAGCCTCAGAAAGCTACAAATAGTAACACGTAGCCTATATATATATAATTATACAATATATATACATGCTTATGTTGGTATGGTAGTTAATATATATGTAATATAACTATATACAAAAACAAGAGCTTGGTAGGCCTATATGGGCTCACAGCAAAGATTTTGGTTCAAAATTACCTTTATGGTAAAGCGTCTAGCTAGCAAGGTTCAGTGCGTGTTTAACCAAAATTTCTAAAACTGACTAGACAAAACCAATAAGGTTAGTTTTGACTTTTGAACTAAACTTTTTGCTGTGTGAGTTGTAGACTGCGGCTGAGGAGAATCATCATGCCTGCTTACTGCTTGGTGTACAACTACGATAACTTGGTTCTTAGCAATAAACCCTGCTTAGCCTTTTTCATTTGAACATAATGTTGAAAAGAATAACTCAAATTCACAATAAGTAAATGTTCAGTCACACAAATAGTTGTACTACTCCAATTTTTAGTCATCCACATTTTCATAAAGTTGGATCATTTCTTTAGCATCCTGTACCTCACTGACTGCAGTAGCTGATGCAAAAAAAACATTACCAGTAGGCTACCTTATCATTTTTGTGTTGCAGTGTGGACCATTTATCGAAGATCCCAGTGCCTTAATACCGTGCAAGCTCTGTACAAAGTTAAAAACCAAAAAAACCTAGATTTACCTAAATTTGAAATAAAAAAACTTAAAACCCAGATTTGGTCAAAAAAACCCAGATCTAGGTGGAAAAACCAAGGTCTGGCATCCTTGGCTGGAGCTCTTGGCATTTATGACGTATACTCTGGCAGTGTTTCCACTTTTTGGTCATTTTGAAAAAAATAAAAAATAAATGAAACATTGGACTTTGGGCCTTGCCAGCGCCATTGAAAACCATTTTTTTCGGTAATTTTTTTAAAAATGTATTCTTGAGTGTTCAGTTTACGCATTTTAATGCTTAATTCCAGTTTGAAAATTTCATTAAATATGCCTTTAAGTAAAGGCATCTCTGAATAGAGGCATCTCGCGTGGAGGTGAGTTGATGAGAGTCACCGTGTGGTGGCGATAGAGAACTCTGTCGTGCCATCCGTCGTAGTGCTGTAGTCCCTCAAGGTCTCTCAAGGTCTCTCGCATCTCATCTTAGCAGCAACCATGCGGTGAGATGGCGCACCTGCAAAATTCGATACAGAGTAGCATCCGTAAGATACATAATTGCGGTATAATAAGTAAAGTACGTACACGGTAGTATAACACAATAACAAAATATAGCCTAGCATAAAATTGTTGAAACCACTAGGCGACATGATTTAATCATGGCGGCAGATGCCAGCTTATAGGCCTACGTGAAGCTGTTAAAATGCGAGAACAGGCGAGAAATAAAGCTACCCTTGTGTAAGTTGGGCTTGTGGGGTTTCTCCTCCGTTTTCCTGTGTGGGTTGACTCTGGGATTGTCTGCGTTGTTGTAATTTACCAACAGATGATCGCAGGCTTTTAGCGATGGCAGGAAGATAGTACTTTAGCGCTATAATAGTAAGAACAGCACTCCAAAAGAAGGATAAAAACAACAATACGACTAGCAACGTATTAATAAATGGGCTTGTAATAGAAGAAAGAATTTGAAAAAAAACATTTGACATCACTTGGTTAAGCGTCGATGACACGAATTGCATATCTGTGCTATCGTCGCCATCGATGTTGGACTGTAAGAAATCGTGCATGCGTTCATTGCCAAGTTGGGAAGCACTGATAGCGATCAGGATTGATTGCAAATCTTCAAAACCGTAATTTGACTGGTTGTATAGAGATTCGATTTCAAGAAAGTCTGGGGAGTCAACCGGCTGGGTTAACGGTGCAAGGTGGGCTTGAAGCAACTTAATCTTTTTGTGGATGTGTGTTAGGGAATAATTTTCGTAAAGCTAAAATGCCTCGCCGATGCGGAACGTATGAATTTTTCCAGGCATGTATTTTTCTAGAAGGTGGACTCCAGGGTAAGCATTTCTGTCTCTCATGACTTGACCGGTCTGCTTGGAGCCGTTGTTTAAAAATTCAATTAGGGGACGTTGAGAGTAATAATTGCCATATCGCAAGCTAGGAAGAATAGTGCCGTTTATTCTAATGCACGAAATTTTTGTAATTAAATCTCCCTGTGTAATAGCGGCATTCTCCAGTCGTGAATTTCACATTTCTAGTTCTGCCGTTGTTCAGTCTGTTCGCTTTGCAAGTCTGTCTCTGAATGTTTTCATTTTTCAATTCCCCGCTTATTTCATAATATGGTACCTTTTTATCAGTAATAGCTTATCGTGAGAATTATGAACCGAACCCAGTTACACAATTATATCGCTTCAGAAATACAAATGCGGTGAACTAACTCCGTGAGAGCGGCATTTGTTAACAGGAAGCGTGGCCTAAATTCCTTGGGAACATTAGGTTTTGAATTTGCAGCGTTGATAAGCATTTTGCAATTCTGATAAGTTTCGGTTAAATGTTAAAATATAATTTTGTTAGTTAAAAACATGGTGCATGTTACAATCAGTCCCAAATTATAAATGTTTTTCCAGTTGTTCACACCTTTCAGACAGATAGGCAATCATGCATTCACTCAACTGTTTGTTAAAATAGCTACAAACAAGTACCTAAACACAAAAAATGGTTTAATTGCTTTTCGTAATGAGCTGACGCATCAAGAGTGTTCCCCTCAAAACCATCAACACTTTTGATAACCCACCAAGGTCGATCAATATAGCAACTACCTTTTTGTCTTGTTTTTTTATTTTTACTCATATAAATTGTTAAAAAAATTCGCTAGCCTTTTATTTCTCAACTTTCTAAATTTGTAAAAAAATTATTAAGGTGTTGCGACCATGCCATATTTTAAACTGATTGTCCTGCTGCTTTGGCATCATGCACGTTATAGCGTCCGTGTTTTGTCGCTTCTACCTTTTTCTAGACCCCTGCTATGTTTGACATATATTGTTTTTCGTTATGATGGTCAGAAATAAAAACAAACTGAACTGATGTCGATTGTCGACTGCATTTTCATGGCAACCTGAATCACTTAGGTTGCCAGGGTCGCCAGCTATTAAAGCCTAAACATTCATATTTTTGAAAATTGGCATCTTTATACCAAATTGGCAACCCTGCCTGACCGAGGCCTCCTAAAACGCTGCTCCTCAATGAAATAACTACGAATCAGGTAAAAATCCTGTGGCTACTGAGTAGGCCTACTGACTAACCTACTGGGATGGTTAACTTACCACGACCCACCCATTTAAGTACTGCGAAATGACAACACAAAGTTAACCAAACCAAAGTGCCAAACTAGCGTGGTGGTCCAACTGCAGGCCCGCGAGCTCCGTTTTTTTGCCCGCAAACTGATAGTCAGTTTTGCTTTAATCTAGCAATATCACTTTGTGGTATTGCTAGCAATATCACAATATCACTAGCAATACCACTTTGTTTAAATTTTTTTTACATAGGCTTGAGAGTTAGTAGCCTCCATTGATTCTCAACCTTTTTGGCCCATGGACCATATTTAAAAAAAAATATCCGATGGACCACTTTGCTATGTTGACGCCTCATGAACGCCACTAGTCGAAACTGTATTCCAAATAGTCAGAAAACTCAAGGGCGTGTTTAATCTTAGTCCTTAATAAAATAGGCTTAATGATTAGGCTTAAAAGTTATATACTGCAGTGCGATTGAAGGCAAGAAAAAATAAAACACGCAATATTTTAAAAAATTGGCCAATGATGTGTGAGCGGTTACTTTCCACGTTAAATCACGTAAAAACATCCAACAATAAACATAAAAGTTCGAAGCAGTGACAACCAACAGAAAAAAGTGTGATTGAAGGCAAGAGAAATAGAACACAATGTTTTAAAGATTGGCTAATGATGTGTGGTTACTTTAGACGTTAAATTACGTAAAAACTTCCAACAATAAACATAAATTCGAAGCACTGAAGACCACTAGAAATTCGAGACAAAATTAGATTAGAAAAATTAGAAAATTAGAAGCACAGTTAGAAAAGTTATTGCAGACAGAAATTTCATTCTGTACCCAGGCAGCAAAATTCGTCATTTTTACATTGATTCAACGTCGATTTTGCTGTCTGGGTAGGGAGTCGGTCTTCCACGCGACATGAGTCATTCTTGGCTGGCAGACAATAATTAGGAAAGTAATTTGTTATTTGCACAAATTGCTTTGTAGTGCAAAAAGTGCATGGAATAGCCTACTGTTTGCACAGAAACGGAAAAACAAAATTGATGAAATTCTGTGTTCAATGCAAGAAGACTTTCAAAATAAAATGTGAACTGAGAAATTTGACCAAGAAATGGCGAAAATAGGTCAAAAACCGAGTCTTTATCACCTTTTCTACCTAAAATACACAATCACGAATATATTTTGCGAAATAAATTGATTGAAGTGATAGATAAGGCTTTTGACCAATGGCATACTTTTTCCCGGTGTTATTTGATATAAGCCGACGGAGTAATTAGCAATAAGAGAGACGTGGACCTGATGGTCTCGGCCAGTAACTCTTGCTGCCAAAAGGAAGCAGTAACAGATACGGTTAAGCTTAACTCCTTGAATATACACATAATTTTAATTACAAATTTTATTCTAACAAAACATCATATGCACAATTGCACATATTGTTTCAATAAAATGGTAATGTCTAGACGTCTGGTCATGTCTCAGTTGTCAGTTTTGCCTTCTTAGCAACATGAGCTTCTGACATTTTGTTAATTTGAAAGCACTACAGAATACAATAGCCTACGTTTGAAAACGTATAGCCCAGTGGTTCCCAACCGGGGGGGAATTCCCCCACTAGGGGGGAATTTTGCAATTTTTAGGGGGGAATTTGGTTTTAGGATTGTAAAGCTGTTTAAGCCTAGTAAGTTGGCCTAGACCAGAGCTTTAGAGCGTTAGGGAGGAGCCTTTAACTCCCGATTATTTAAGCAACTGTGCACTGACATGGATGCAAACCATCACGTAGGCCTACTTCTATTTCATGCAAATACTTGATGGTTTTCAAGAAGAAACGTAACCAAGCGAGGGTTTGAGCTCAGAGACGAGCTGAAATTAATTTTTGACCTTTAAATAAAATTGGAATTTGTTTCATTGCTGAATGATGACAGATGGATTAGATTCCTTGTTTATTTGGTTAAATGGTTAATATGTTTGGTCCCATTGAATAAGCTGAATCTGAAAATGCAAGGAAAAAACACCAATATACCGGTACGGTATATATTCATTTGTCATCTCCGTTTGAAGCAGATTGCGTATCAACATGGGTTGTATCTATGAGCCAATGACATATTGATACCATGTGAATTTACAAACTGTAGCCTACTGTTTCCATGCTGGCTCAAGGCACGTTGGAAGAGAGTGATTGATTTATGTCACTGTAATTAGGAGATTGTCGTAAGGCACTAAAAGGCACTGCTGTCCTGGTTGCGGGAGACTACGTTTTGTCTGGCCTCTGCCTTTCGACCAGCCTGGCTTGGGTGGCTCTTCCAGGAGCAGATGCCAGTACCGCTCAGCATTTAAAGATGCTTTGGAAGCTTTCACCAGCAAGCTTGATAATTGAAAGAGAAAAGTTAGAATGAACAATTGAATATGTCACCATATTTAAAGAATTATCATCGGTGCTGGTTGTTGACGGCAAAGAACAAGTTCTTCCAGTATTAGAAAAAGAATTGAATTTGCAACATCTCACAGCATTAAAACTGAAATTCATTCGATATTTTCCTGAAATTTATGACGATGAGCTTGATTTACTACGAAATTCATTCACATTGTTGATGGAAAAGCTTCCCGATAAATTGCAGAATGAATTTTTAGAACTCAAAACGGATTCTTGCGCAAGAGACTTATTTAGAGAAAAAATCAATGGATTTGGTTCCACCTATTTATGCAAATCAGGTTTTTTAACTCTTGTAGATTAGAACGAAACAGAGAAATAGATTAGACGTGGAGAATGATATTCGTTATTTTCTTTCCAATACTCTTCCACCACATTCATGAGTTGTCGAAACAAAAAAAATCACAAGCTTCACACAGACTGTTAACCCTTTGAAGGTTGGGGGAGGGGGATGTCAATTCAACTTTTTTGTATCAACAGTTGTATCTCTAAAACCACTGAGGCTGCGACTACGAGATTTCTTGCCTTTTCCTATCTTTTATTCACCTCTATTGAGCTGAAATTTTGAGCGAATAAAGGTTATAAATTGAGAGATATAAGGCATTTCTCAGCACATCCTCTGAAATATTTCATATTCTATTGTTCAAAATTTTCCGACCAGCTGGATGAAAGTAATTAATTTGGCCCTCCTAACTGTTTCACAGCGTGAAGGGAATTGGCTGTATGTAAAATTATGTAAAAAAAATTTAATCACAACATTGCAATGCATGTTCTTCATTACTCTACCAAAAAATAATGTGCAAACTCACGCTACTATTACAGTCATAAGTCACCTCAACACTTCAACGTATATGAGCAGTTCTAAAATTCACATAGTTTTAATTTTCGGATATGCTCAGCGTGAATAATTTTACAAAGTTACTCCCAAATTTTGAAACCGTGCCTTAAAAAGTACCAGAGATATCACTCCTAAAGCATAAGAAGAATCGACAGCCCCCCCCCCAAACTGAGCAAGACTCCAGGAGCCCAACCTTCTAAGGGTTAAATGCATTGACTGTTATGTTTTGAATGTTGACTGTTATGTGTTGAAAATTGACTGTTATGTTTTGGCTCCAGCTCGTGTCCGAGCATTGGTTTTGTTTACAAATCAAATTTGGCTTTGGATGGTGATGTCATAAGTGGCTTTGGAGGCCCAGTCTATTATGGGAAGGACGTGGGAAAAAATCACATTGTATGGAGGGTGGGGGTGTGGTAGTTTTAACTTTTCTTTTGTAGTGTTTCGTTTTTCATGAGCATTATGTATCCTGCTTTTTTTTCTTTCGTGCCTTCCTTTGTTCTTTTTCTCCAGAGTGATCTGTCACTAGCAAGTTGTTTCCATGAATCCAGATCAATGTTTGCATGGTTGAGAGAAAAATTGCAGCTGGTCTTTGTATCCCATTTTTTAGTCTTTTTCTTTGAATAAAATACTTTTCATCAACGTTCTTCATTAATTAAATTATTTTAATATGAAAAGGAATATTACAGGCTAAAAAGCTTATTACCGGTACTAGTGAAAGTTTAGTTTAGGCCTATCTTACAAGACTTAGATTAAAATATTAATGCAAACGAGTTTTTAACAAACTAAATTTATAAGGGGGGAATTTAGATTTGAATATTGACTAAAAAGGTCCACAGGATAAAAAAGGTTGGGAACCACTGGTATAGCCTAACATGTGACATTCATAAAATAATTTAATTAACATTCAGTGAAACAGCGAATAGCTCTACTCTCCCTATAGAAACTTTGTACCATGAAGTAGCGCAATCTTCGTGCACCGACAACAGAACAACAATTACAGCAACATATGATTTATTGATTAGGCCTGCCAGCACTTCACTTATGCGTACAGTTCAATAGCCTACTCGTCAACTGGTAAAATAAGTTCAAAAATTGCTGAGCTTAGGCTATGCTAATCTAGCTATGCTAAAAATCACGAAGTAAACATGATTATCATGTCATACATGCTACATAATTTCTTACACCTGTATGCAGTCCTTAGCCTACATAATTTACTGTAGTAAATGATACAATTTTGAAGAATGTTTTATAAAGGCAGGGATATCTAAGAAGGGGATACGAAGACTTTTATTACGTCTGACAACAGAAGAGCTTTTGTTTATCGTAAATAATCTGTGTTTATCGTAAAATGACAATTGGCACGGATTGTAGTTTAATAAATCTTGTTATGATAACTTGCATTGCGCTATCAGCATCAGGCCTGGATATTCACAGCATGCTCATGGTTGCTTGTTAATTCAAATACCCATATAGGCTACGTGCTTTACATCCAGCCGACTGTAAAGGCTTTGTTAAGAAAAACAGCTTAGGCTACTGGTAACTTTTCAATTGTCTTTGTAAACAAGTATTCTTTAAATATGCTCTACGTAACATTTGCTAACTGTCTTCTGTAGTTGGCTGTACCAGCTGTATTACAAAACTCTCTACTATTTATAAAAGAACCACATGTTTAAAGCACTACAAACTACCGCCCAAGTAGTGTCATGAGAATAAGGCAATCGCTGCGAGCAGTAGCGCACCCAGAAAAAAGTTTAGGGGGGAGCTAATTCAGAAATGTCGGCTGAGTGATTTGTGACAATACTGACAGCAGTAGTGTATACTGGTGGGTTGAGCAAGGGAAGCGATGAAAGTCGTGGGGGTAAAAGCGTGCCGAAGGCACGCGTATCCTAGAGGGGTCCGGGGGCATGCCCCCTTGGAAAATTTTTGCAAAATTACACTTGAATATTGGATTATAGTGCTTTCTGGAAACACTTTTAGGGTAATATTTGTATGAAATTTATTAGCAGATAAACAGCTATTAACTTAAAGTAAAATGTATAGTTCTTACACGAACGGGCAAAAACTGCGGCTCAAATTAGAGAACACCAAAAATTCAGCTTAACTGCTCAGTTACAGCTATCTACTGCTGTAGGCTAGTAGCCAGGATAACAGTGTAAATCTAACATTAGGCTCAAACTTTTCCTTGCAAGGCAGATATAACCTCAAAACCTTAGATCAGGGGTTCTTAACCTTTTTTGTCTCGTTTACCCCTTGCCAAATGAAAAAAGTAAAATTTACCCCCACCGTTTTGGTGGCCCCTTGTGATGTCATCGTGTCCAGTCAACCATGCGAAGAAATGCAAAACATCCTTTTTTGTCTGGATTTACCTTGGCAAATATCAAAAACAAGCTGTTTATTTGCCGAAGACACGATTGTTCTTGACGGGGTCCTGTGAAAAATAATGTCTACTCAAATGACTTTTGTGCTTGCTTTCCACGAACAATTTGGGAGATTCTTGGAACAGTCGTTGAAAGAGCTACTCGCATGTCGTCTTTGGGAACTAAGCGAGATCGATGTTTTGTTTTAATAGTCAACAATGAAGAGAACCCAGCTTCACACAGATAAGTAATTGGAAAAGGTATAATAACTTCAAATGCACGCTTAGCCAGCGTAGGAAACTCTTCGACTAATCTACACCAAAACTTGGAAAAGTCACCATTGCACGATAGGAATTTGGAACAAAGCGTTGTTGAACATTGAAGATCAATCAATTCATCTTTGCAAAGATCATCGTCAGCAATACTTTCTAACTTGGCTTCGAAGGGAGGAGTTATCCAAAGAGCATACCGCGGTACTGTTAAAACTTTCACCTTCGAAGTAACCGTCAAAGTTCTTTTTTAAGGCGGCAAGGTGGTAGCATATTTCGACTTCGAGGTCAGAAATCTCGTTGCGACTTCTACTGACTTTCCAATCATCAAATGTTGGAAAATTTGAGTAAATATGAGTACTAAAAATTTCCTTTTTGAACTCTTGTACTCTACAGATCTAATTTTGTCTGAAAGCCCTGAATTTTATCATGTACATCTATAATGGTAACACTTTTCCTTGCATTTGCATGTTGAGCTGGTTCAAACTTGAAAAAATGTCTGTTAAGTAAGCCAATGCACCAATAAATTTGTTGTCGGATTTGCGTTCTCGAAGAAAAATCTCGATTTTACCATGTAGTTTGAAAACTCGAGACAAAACAAGACCACTATGGAGAGCCACCGAACCTCGGTGTGATTAAGGAGAACAGAGTGTTCTGATCCCATCTGATCACAAACCACTTTGAAAAGACGATGATTAAGAGCACGTGCCCTGATAAAATTCACACATTCAAGCACATGCTTCAATACTGCTTTCAAATATTCTGGAAGGGTTTTACTTGCCAGTGCATGTCGATGAAGGGCACAGTGAGTAGAAATGATGTTCGGTGCGCGTTTTTTTCACCAGAGTTGTAAAGCCAGACTTAGTACCGAGCACAGAAGGGGCACCTTCTGTACAAAGTAAACCCACATGATTCCAGGATATATTATTTTGTTAAAAGAAATTGTCCATTTTTTCCAGTATCCATTTTTTCCAAAAATGTAACACACATACGCTGCTGAAATGAAACTGGTAGTCTACTTGCGTGGAGATAAAAGAAAAAGATGAAAACTTACATTTAGCATAAATTTGAATCAATATCGAGTGCAACACTACCAGTTCTTCAATAACTCAAAAAATGAAGTTTGCTTTAATTTATGAGTCAGTAAATTTACCCCCTCGGTAGGTGAAATTTACCCCTAGGGGGTAAATTTACCCCCGGTTAAGAACCCCTGCCTTAGATTTTCTCATTACGCACCTGAAAAATAAATTGCTTCCACAGATTAGTTGAAAGAAACGTAAATCGCGTAAACTTTCCTCTGCTTTTTTCCTTTGTTTCTCACCTTGTTTCTTCGTATGGCAAAAACGAGAGCAATGGATGCGGTACGAATCTCTGCTTCCGTATGCTTCCAACTTTTTCAAAATTAAAACCTAGACGGGACATGAGTTAGAAACTGTTCTAATTCGTATTCAGATAAAGAAATTACGAAATCGTTTTACTGAAAAATACCCAGCAAACATTGATTGCTGGGCCAGCGTTGGCTATATGCTAGGTATGTTGGCACAAGGCTGGCAATTTTGTCCAACATTTTGCCAACATTGCCAACATTACGCCAACAATTTTAATACTTCTTATTATGCGTTCAAAAAGGTCTTAAAGATTTTATTTCAGGTTTATTTGTTTTAAACTTTAAAAATACTAACACAAACCTCTTTTCATGTGGTATTGCTTCAAAACACAATTGTGTGATTGGCTAACATCGGTCAAAAGCATTGCCAGCGTTGTGCCAATTTATAACAATTTCGGTGTTTTCTTTAAAATTATGCAAATGTATACCATCATTTCGCTACAATTTTACATTTTTATAATAGGCTATCAATGCTGTTATTGTTTTTATAATACCGTACAGGTATACTATGAATATTTAAGACCAGCGTTGGTCAGAAGAGTAGCCAACAGTTTGCCAACAAAGTAGTTTCATTTTAGTTTGTTTATGCCAAACGGAGCAGAGGTCTAGAAAAAGGTAGGAGCAACAGAAACGCGAACGTGATTCCGTGCTTGATACTGAAACAGATTAAGTTTCCATTTGCCCTACGCGTTTCCACAAAATAAACAATTGCAATGTTGGCTATATGCTGGATGTGAGGGCACAAGATTGGCAATTATGTCCAACATGTTGCCAACAATACGCCATCAATTTCAATAGCTTATTTCTTATTATGCGTTCAAAAAGGTCTCAAAGATTTTATTTCAGGTTTATTTGTTTTAATCTTTAAAATTACTAACACAAACCTCTTTTCATGTGGTATTGCTTCAAAACCCAGTTGTGTGGTTGGCTAACATCGGTCAGAAGCATTGCCCGCTTTGTGCCAATTCATAACAATTTCGGTGTTTTCTTTAAAATTATGCAAATGCATACCATCATTTTGCTACAATTTTACATTTTTATAATAGGCTATCAATCAGAGAGTCGAACCGAACCCGAACCGGATTTTTGTAAACCGGTTTTGGTGCGATTTTTTCTGAACCTTAACCGGAACTGAACCGAAAATTTGAGTTAGCTTAAACCCTAACCGAACCCGAACCGGTTGAAAAAAGCGGTTCACTCCAGCATTACGTCATTGTTCGCATTGTGGTAAGTGAAGTTGTACGTAGCATGTTGTTATCTTGGAGGCCACATTGTACGGATGAATTATAGCCTATTCCGTAACACACGATCCACTATCATCGATGCTTTGGAGAGGAATTTTTTGAGGTAAACAACTTCTGTTCTGTGACATCATAGACAGTGTTTTTTTAAAGGTGTTTTGGGGGACCGAAACGGTACCCCAAATTTCTCCAGCGGTTTCCCAAAATTTGAACTTGCAACTACAGTAGAAAAGTAATGGTTGTTTCTCGCTATGTCTTGTCGATAATACGAATATAGCCTACGATCAATAGTTCACGTCCGGAAAAAAGAATAAGTGGAGGTACAGCTAACAGCTGAATCAAAGAGTTATTCACAAAAGAAGTGCACCTTCGATACTCGTCAATGTTTATTTCTAATTTATGGCGCATAATGATCAGTTTTTACGTGTGGAAACATAACAAGCAGAAGCCAACAAGCACACTTTGTTTGATTGTGCAGCAAACTTGTTTGGCGGCTGTGTTGGGCAGGCTGTTTGGTCGCTGTCACAATCATTTAAGCTGTGCCTTGTCGAATAATTCATTTTATGTTGCGTTGATTGTATGTAGTTATGGCTATTTTTTGGTATTTAAATGAAACACTTGCGGTCTCTTAAAACTACTTAGCGTTCACCCAAACCAAACCTTAAAAAAAACCCTGATCATAGACAATATAGTTTGATTGTAACTTGTGCAACAAACAACAAAGGCAAGTTAATTGAGCAAAGCAGTGTTGAGATCAGTGTTGCCAACCTTGCGGTTTTCACGCCCAATTGGACTAGTTAGAAGTTGGGCAATAGTAGGCCTAGGCCTAATTTTATCGGACCCGAACCGGAACTTATAAAACCGGTTTTAAGTTTCTTCGAACCTGAACCGGAACTGAACCAAATTTTGAAACAATCTTTGAACCAGAACCGAACCCGAACCGGAAAAATCAAACGGTTCGACTCCCTGCTATCAATGCTGTTATTGTTTTTATAATACCGTACAAGTATACTATGAATATTTAAGACCAGGGTCGGTCAGAAGTGTAGCCAACAGTTTGCCAAGTTTGTTTATGCCAAACGGAGCAAAGGTCTAGAAAAAGGTATGAGCAACAAAACGCGAACGCGATAACGTGCTTGATACCGAACCAGTTTAAAGTTTCCATTTGCCCTACACGTTTCTACAAAATAAACAATTGCAACGTTGGCTACTTCATTTCAGCTTCACTTGATTTATTCATTGAAAATATTAATAGCCAACAATAAAATGACTCTTTAACTAAATGACTCATGTGGTTTAGTGGAAAAACACAGTTTCTTTAGCATACCGTATTCTTGTACCAACAACGCCATGATGTAAATCGTTTGTTCATATTCAATTGCTTCAGATAATTTAGTGCAATAAATGTCTTGCGATTCAGAGGACACTTCCAGAAAGTTTAGGCTTTGGCGCCTCCAATACCCAACTAGCATAATCCGTTCTTTTTACATTGATTCAACGTCTGCAGACGTTGGTAAGGTAACTAACAAGCGATAAACTTAACCCTTATAAGACATGAAAAATAAAGATCCTTAAAAATTTGTGAAATTCACATATCATCTTTAATAATGTGTAAAGGGATGATAATTGCCAAATTTTTTTTTAAGTTTTGTTGATTTATTGAAATATTTGCAAAAATCGAACGTTGCGAAAACGCATCGTTTGTCATCCCACCGGCAGTGGATGTTGCGAAAACGCATCGTTTGTCACCACGCGTGCTATTGCTGTTGTCGCAATTGATTCGTACAGACTTAAAACAAAAATATAGGCTATGTCTGTCTAATCTCTTGATCTTCCTAGCTATTATCTTCATCCGTTTTGTTGTATGTATATCAGTTTATGATCTGTCTGCAGTGTTTTTTCTGAAATATTGTAATATTTAGTACACTAAGTCAGCTTGGCAGTTTGCAAAATTTATTGCTGGAAAAACGGTTACATTATCATGTACTCACTCGTAAAAACGTATTCACTGTTAGTGGTAATGTTGAGAGCATTTCAAATGTAAAGGAACATCGCATTTCTTGCAGACGTATACTGTTTGGCTCTGGCATTGTCTGCATCTTCGGCAGCTTTTGGGTTCACTTGGAACGATATCATGAGCAATTTGATCAAACCGCATCTCTGCATTGATCGCATTTGTTAGCGACCGTTGTCTTCCTGTTTTTTGCAGAGGGACTCCATATTTTTTAAGCCAGATTTGTACCAGTGATCTGGTAAAAGTCAGCATGTCTTGGCTGTTTGCGAGTGAAGGTGGTTAATACATTCAACATGGTGGTTATTACATTCAACACACATACATTCAACATGTAGGAGAGGATTGAAAAGTACCATGTCTTGCCTCGAATATTTATCCTGTATTGTGAGACTGAAGGGGCGGGGCGTTGCCACTATAGCTTCAGCCGTAAGCTGATCACGCGGTAAATGGCCCAGCTGCACAGTGCACATTTCCTTCGCCACCTGAATCTTCATCAGTGATATTTCCATTATCCGGTGGAGCGATAAACACCGTAATTTCTTCAGACGTTTGAACGACAGTGATGTTATCATCATTTTCTTCAGAACTTTCTTTGTCAGAGAATCTTTCAAGTTCTTCCAACTCTTCATCCAATCTCTTTGTCCTAACAATGGAGACAATAATAATTAACCACACGTGTGGGAAAACTAGAGTTAGAAAAATAGAACAACAATGTAATTTGCTTTCGACAACAGTCACTAAATAAGGCCAACAGTTAGCACAAAATATTTCCTGTAACACTGAAAAATTGTTATGATATGGAAGATAAGTCGGGCTTGTGGGGTATTAGTTGAAAACCTTCTACAGATCTTTGAAGCACATTGTAGAATTTTAATAATTAATATATAATTCTTAATTGACAAATGAATTTTAACTTGGATAGCGGTTAAATATTTTTTCATGAGGTTTTCGTTATAGGCCTATTGTAATTATGTACGAAACTAATGTAATATGTTATAAAACATTCAAAGACAGATAGCAGATGGATGAGTTGGGTCAGATTATAGTTTGTAAAGAAAACTTTATTTACAGATTAGCATATTTCATTATCAACAGCAATCAATCCATAATAAAATGCAGAGCGGTCGCACATCGAAAGCTCACGGTATGACAAACGTTGCGAAAACGCATCGTTCAGCGCATCTGTGATGACAAACGTTGCGAAAACGCAACAAAAATTGCCACGCATTTTGAACACGAAAACACTTCTACTTAGAATACAGCTAGATTTTATGTAAGTTAACCAAGCAATACCTAATACATTAAATTAAGATACACACTAAAAAAATTGTAAATTCGTCATTTAAAAATGCAACTTACCTAATATTTCTTGCAGCCATCGTATTCCAAAAAATTGTCGAAATTCAGAACTATGTTAAAACTTCAGTAAAGCTAATAAACAGATAAGCTAACTTGTTTCTGACTCTCATAGCATTAAACTAACTAATGAAACTGGAATGACCGCAAAATCTCAAGCAGTTCGACCTAGAAATAGAAAAAAGCGCGACCTACTTGTCTGTTGCGAAAACGCAACGTTTGTCTTATATGGGTTAAAAACGTGGTTGCTAATTCAAGTTGCCAGGTCTTCATTTTTTTCTTGTGTTCAACAAAAGCTTTTTTAATTTTCAAGTTTAACTACCGTATACTAAAATGTGTTGTAATATTTTTGAAAACATTTTTTCAAGACTAACCTCAAAATTTGCGTGCAGTTCAAGAAAATTTAAAACAACTTAAAACAACAACAACAACTTAAAACAGCTTAATCGAATTCACTTGTTGATGTTTGGTAGCGCTCGACACAGCAGCATGATTGTGGTGATCATGTGATCATTGAGTTGCGGCTGCACTGCCGCCGCGCTGCTGACCTGTCTGCAGACGCTGAATCAATGTAAAAAAAATCGATTGATGCGCTATCACTTATTGATTGTGTTCTCAGAGCAGTCTCGCTCACTGTCTGATTTTGACCACGTGGATGAGATTCTCGTGTCGCCAACAAAGGGGCGTCTTTACTTTAAATGTAGCAAAGCTGCACAATAGGCCAGCTTCAGGAGCAGTCATGTTGCGTCGAAATCTCTCCTCAATTTCTTGAAGCGAGATTTCACAAAACGATCGCTACTTTTACTTTCAACGATCCGGCGAATCGTTTTTTCTCCTCCCGCGGTGCATAGAACAATACTGCAGGCACAATAATTGTTGTAAAAACTCCATTATGACGTCACTACTTAAACTTTGACTGGGCAATATGACGCGTTGAAGTGAAATAGGCAACAAAGCTTTAGAATGCGGCGATGTGTTATATCAACGTGAGGAGATGAATTTAGCAGAAGAACTTGTTTTTTTTTATGAAGGAAGACAAAGGCCATGACTTAATCCTTTGCTAAAGGGATTATGACGTCACTCGATTCACTTCGACTGTTCAAGCATGGCGGGTGTGCGCAATACACAATTATGTGGAGAGCCGAAAGCACAATGCTTATGTAAACAGCGCTAAGAGGAATTTTTGCTTCTTGCATCGAAAATATAAAAAATCGAATTCAATTGAGATATTAAGGCCGAAAGAAGTTTTAGAAATGATCAAAATGAAACTATAGGAATGACTTACGACAATGTTTATGAAAACCTGGAAAGTGAATGTCTTTTATTCATTGAACCTGAAATAATTGTGTAAAGTCGTTTTTGTCACTAGGCTATGTTTACACAACTTAAAGAAAGTTATAAAACTCAATTTAGAGAAAGTTATCAAACTCAATGACCAATGGAAAACTTTCATATGAAATATTCTCGTGACAAATTTAGTGCCAGTACTCCTAGATGAGTGCTAAGAAGATATCAGCAAAGTAGCAGAGCTTGTGATGTCCCACAACATGTGTAGGGTTTTGCTCAATCTTTGATTTTGCTGCTCCGGCAGTGTTTGCCTGACTGCTTGAATGTGTTTGTATTTTTATGTTGTGTGGATAGGTCTGTGATGGTTGTAGAGTATTTGCAAATGTAGCTTTCATTGCCGTCAACTGAATAATCGTCGACATCGTCGTCGTCGGCTCCAGCTCGTATCCGAGCATTGGGTAGGTCGACCGCTATTTGGGTAATCCGCCAGCCGCGGTAAGCTGGCCAGATGAGATTTGCGGTGTCCGATGTTTACCCCACCTTTTCTAGGGGCTTCCCCATGTGGGGTGGGCTGCGGGAAATCCTAGATAGGCCAGCCCAGACACGGGTCTTGCTACCGGAACCCAATGTCACCGCAGTTCATTGGGAGACGATCATCATAGATCCGCCGCCAATGTGTGAGACCGGGCTGGAGGCTTCCAGCTCTACCAAGCCTGCCCCCGTTACCCATAATATCATCGCCATTGGGCTTTGTTTTGGTCCTGGTCCAAATTGAGACAAAGGCCATTCGCTTGTGTGGTTGTTTAAGGTGGTCGTGACTACGCGAGGGCTACGCACACACTCTTGGCCAGCTCCATGTCCACTGCGGTCCAATAAGATCGGAACGTGCAGATTCAGGGGAACCGGTTGCAACGGGCTGCCGGGTGCTCTGTTCATTGAGGCCCGCCTTACAGGATGCCTGCCCGTCAGACACTGCCCTCTTCCGCCATAAAGAGATTGCCGTTGGGGACTTTTACGTGTGTCTATTAGCCCCAGGAGTTGCTAGGGATTAGCCTAGTTTTCAGCCTGGGTTCACCTCTACACCACGTTGAGGCATCTCCATAAGATGGGGGCTGAACAAAGTCAGCTCCCTAGACACTCCGATTTCGTAGAGGCAACTGAATAATAATAGGCTAATAATAACATGTTTTATTTTGCGCCCATTGCGACAACATAGCCTACAGTAGCCTACACTGCGACCTACATACGCAACACAACAGACGACTGGAATCCCAAAATAAACTTTAAACGTTGGCTGTCATTTGTAACAGTCGAAAATTTCTGTAACAAGTGCTGAAGCCTTTTAATATGATGGATGAAACCCCTGTCATTACATTCGATTTAAATTTTGCAGGTGGCAAATTTAAGTCAAGTTGTTGGCAAAAATGCAAGCGATTGTATCAGTGGACTTATTCCAACTATTATTATCGAACACAACAAAGTTCAAGTCATGTCGAGAAAAAAGAAAGAAAAAAAAACGTTGTGAAGTCTAAGCACTCGTTTGATTGTTTAAAAAAGAATCTGAAAAAGGTTGTTCTTGGTGAGTACGGATAAATGTTTTTACTACGACTAAATGATTATGTCATAACTATGCCATTTGGTTCTTTTGATTAATGTATGATGTAATTGTGAAGAGTATTGAGTAATGTATGAAAATGTTTTAGTGGTGTACTCGCATTGATGTGAACAACGAACATGGTGGTTAGTAGGCTATGTCGGCATTTATATACTGATTTAACACTTCTTTTTTTACTTTCATGATTAGACATGGTGATGGCGCACGACAAAGCTGCTGCCGTGCAGCAAATTGATGAAGAGTTTCAGAGTGATTTCGAAATTGGAAGGACAGGCAAGGTGGCCGAAAACGGCAAAAACTAACTTTTGGTGAGCTTGTTATATGTTTGAAAGACAACAGCGAATATGTTGCTTTAGTTGTTGAATAACTACTGTACACGCAATTAGAGTGTATTGGAACTTGATTATCGCTCTGCGTGGTGCAGAATCGAATGATAAGTTTTTTGTCACGCACGTTGGAGAGAGGGATATTACGTTGATATTGCAGATTGTCAACTAACTTCGTATTATCCTGGACGACAACTGATCAAAATCCTACATTGTTGCCAAACAGCCCTCTTGAATTAGATATTTTTGTTTCATTCGCAGGAATTCACAATGATAAAGATACACAAGAAAAAGCTGCTGATGTGCAATGAATCCCCATCTATCAATACGATTTGATGTGGCTTGTTTCTAATAAATGTGAAAATATACGAAGCTCGGCTGTTACTTTGCTTTGTCACAAAGGGAGTAGTGTTGCTTATAAATCCGTGTTGCTGCTGTTCTCTCGCCCAAGGTTTAGCTAGGTTCAACAATAAACTTTTGGTGATGAGCGAGGTTTAGGTACAGAGACGTTTGGCAAATGTAGATGCCAATGCTGTTCAGATGTTTTATGCACCAGCTTGCTTCGCATGGCCAACCTTGGTCAAAGCGCGGGCATCACAATAGTCAATAGGTCAGATGAAGCAGCATCATGGTGCATAAAAGTCAACCAGAATTTAGGCGCCAGATGAAGCAAAATATGGTGCACAAGCCATCTTGCCAACGTTGGCAAGATACAGAAGCCAACGTTGGCTAGATGCAGAGGTCGACGTTGGCTAGATGCAGACGCCAACAGCGGCAAGATGCAGACGCCAACGCTGGCCAGATGCATCCAAATGGTGCATAAAACATTTTGCCAACGTTGGCAAGATGCAGACGCCAACGCTGGCCAGATGCATCCAAATGGTGCATAAAACATTTTGCTAACGTTGGCAAGATGCAGAAGCCAACGTTGGCAAGATGCAGAAGCCAACGTTGGCAAGATGCATAATCCAATGTTGGCAAGATGCAGAAGCCAACGGTGGCAAGATGCAGACGCCAACGCTGGCCAGATGCATTCAAATGGTGCATAAAACATCTTGCCAATGTTGGCGTCTGCATCTTGCCAATGTTGCGGCCAACTTCTTGCCAATGTTGCCCCAACAATCAATGTTTATTGGGTATTATCTTTTTTTTTCCAATTTTGGTAGGAGAAGCAATGCTTCCCTTGCTTCCATTAAGGATACGCCCCTGAGTGACAGTGACAATAGGCCAATAGCCATCCCTTTGATTAATATTTAAGGCACTCAAGGCCCACAACCCACCGGTTGCCGATACATCAGGATGTGTTCTCTCAATCAGATTAGATGTTAACCTAGTGAACCCCATGCTACTAGCACCATCAGCTTCCTCATTCTTACGTCTACTCTCGCAATCTTCTATAGATCTTGACTTTTTCCTCATGTATGACAAAATAGAATTAGCTTCCTGTTTGCCAATACAAATAAGTGCGAAAACAACAACTAGCACGAAAACAGATTGAAACAAAACACTAATTTTGTAAACATTTAATTTAATGTGAACACTTTTCCTACTTACAAAACATTCAAAATTAGTTCGTATTTTCAACTGAAGTCCCAGACGCCTTCGTCTTTCTGCTCAAATTTCATACACAGTTTTACATGTCCGTGTGCTTCAGCATTGACGTAAGGTACATCGGTATGTCCACCAGAGATTTGACGACGAGAGCATCTGAACTTTAAAAGTGCCATCAAAGATCATATCATGGAGTGTTCTTTTTGTACCGATCGAAAATTCTCTGCTGATTCATTTAAAATTTTACGCAAAAGCAAATCCCAATTTGACATCAAAATTCTGGAAGCAGTGTTAATCAAAAGCTACAACCCAAATTTAAACAAAAAGTTAACTTATTTGTTGGAGGCGTGTTTATTTTTCTCAACATTTATTTGGGGAACATACAAAAACCTGATTTTTGGTGGCGGGTTTGGGAGGGCTTGAGCCCCCTTAGCCCCATGCTGGGTGCGCTACAGGCTGCGAGCCTTCGTATCCCCTTCTCTAGATATCCTTGTATAAAGTATTTATAAAACTCTCTGTGGACCAACAGAAATTTTAGGTGAACCACCAGTGGTCCACCTGGACCACATTGAGAATCACTTAGTACACAGCCCCCAGAGCTACAAATCCAATTATGTGAACTTCAGAACGATCCGTTTTTGCTGTCAAAGAAAATGGAAAAGCAAGCAAGCTTTTGGAAGTTAGTGTCAAAGGAGAAGTTTCCCTTTTCAAAGGATGCTGTTCTATACCTGTAGGCCACTCGATGTTTGGAAGTACATACATTTGCGAATGTACGTTTTCGGCAATGAACAATATTAAAACCAAAAGTCAATATCAACTTGGAAACAAGGCTCTTTGCGCTTGCGTTCGCATGGCCACCAGGCCCGTAGCCATCCGGGGGCCAGGGGGGCCTCGCTCCCCCCCCTGAAAAAAATTTGATCCCCCCTGGCAAAATCCCAACATTCTCGAGCAACAGCTACAATTATAATGATTTTGCCCATCTTTCCCGTTGTAGAGCTCCAACCTAGGCCCAATTAAATACAATTGTTTTGTTTAGTTAACAGCTGAGATGATTAAACAATTTCGCCAGCCCCCTACCCCCTCCTTTGACAACCTCAACATGTTCAATTCAACTAAGGCCAACACGTGTTACGTTGGTAGAAAAATTGTCAGAAACTGTGCGAAATAAAAATGGTTTGGGAAAGAATGATAACCTAACAAAAAGGGAATGGTTTTCCAGCAGGCCTACAAACCGGTACAAATTAGGCTATTTGATGTCAACTGTCGCTATTCTTGGTACCATACCTAATTCTAAGGGTCAGTGATAACCAATTTGTGCAGTGATAAACCAAATTTGTGCAGTGATAAATCGCAAAATGTGCAGTGGTAAAGCAAGTGGTTTTTGAAGACAACGTAATCTTTTAAGCAGTGTTTATTTTTTCTCTTCAATCGAATCAGTGTAAATAAATTTTGTTTTTAGTTTTCTGATCTGTGAAGTGTTCAACCTTGCAGCAGATATTGCTACATTTGAATCTAGCACTGCCGTTTGTGAGTGTGGATTCTCAGTGTTAACAAGGGTTGACGCTCCCACTAGACGGAGCATGTTACAACCAAGACAGGCAAACTTGGTGCTTATGGCCTTTGAACATTCTGTATCGAAATCTATCAATTTAGACTTGTTTGTGAGACGGTTTGCATCCAAACATCCGCGACTGCAATTGCAATAGACCAGAAGTCACCAACCTTTTTTGCATGCGGGCCACTTTGGCACTAAGGAGAGCTGTGGCGGGCCGCACTAATGAAATTTTAGCTAATAAAATTGACTCTAATGCCAGAAAAGAACGCATTTCGTATCCAGCGTTACATGTTGATAATATTTGTCCTAGAATACCGCAGCAATAAAATTAGTCGAACAACGCTACCGCCAGGCCATGCTCAACACTTTTGATTTCATTAACAATGCCTAATAAATGAGGTTACTTGTTTTGCGCACTAGCGAGGCGAGCGATTTCATCAGAATATTCATCGCCAAGCAAGAGTGGTGTTGTCATTTCGCTTCACAAAAGATATCTTGCAATTAACAGTTTCAGTAAACAACGAAATGTTTGACACATCCATCGCAATACAGGCAATAATAGTGACCTGCAAACATATCGGCGAAAAATAGGCTCCAATAACAGGGAGAAAGAAACCAGGCAACATGAAACAAACGCTTGTGGAAATCACCGAAAACAACGTTTCTATCGTAACTCATGAACAGTGTTCCCTCTAAAAAAGCAATGAGTTGGTTCTTCATCCTTTTTGTGAGAGTCGATAAAACAGTCTTTCTTCGATTATTATAGACAACTGTCACTTGCGGACTGCGGTGCTTATCAGCATAACAAGAATTGTTGATAAACAACATTTTGCAGTACCTTTGCCTGCCTTGCTCTTCTTTGCTATGAGCTAAACGCATCAAGACGTGTTCCCCTTACGACCATCAGCACTCTTGATAACGCACCATGGCCGATCTTCATAGCAACTGTCCATACAAATCTTAAATATATCAGCTAAAGCTATGTGGGCTAATTAAGCTATAGCCTAAATATCTGTTGTTTAGTTGTTTTTTTTTTTTTTTTTTTTTTGTAACTTTTTCTTTTTTATTTTCCCTTTATACCTTAAATTTTTCTGAAGGTGTTGCGACCGTGCCAAATTTCTTTTAACTCAATAACTTACTTCGGTCTCAAGCACGTTTTAACGTTCGCGTTTTGTCGCTTCTACCCTTTTCTCGACCTTTGCTATGTTGACGTGTATTGTTTTGATATGATGGTCAGAAATAAAAACAACTGAACTGAACTAAGCTAAATATTTTCATAATACAACCAGAAAAAGTCTTTAAATTTATATAACTTATAATTAGGGCGATTTTTTTTGTAACCTAAAAAATTCAAAAAAGTGACTTTATTTTTGCGAAAAAGTAACCAAAAAGTAACTTTATTCAACGAAAACAAGAAAGCAAAAGAAATACATTAGCAGGAATTCAACATAAAAAAACATTTAAATTAGCTTCAATTTGTGCTCAAATTGTAGTTGCACATTCAAATTACACATATGTAATGTTTACATTCTCTGGCAGAGAGTTTCTGTAAATCAAACACTTTGGCTGTTGCAGGGAAAACAAGAGGTTAAATATGGTTAACACAATTTGTTTCATCGAAAAAATTACTTAACGAGTTTTCGGGAATACACACGATACGAACACGCAAGGGCTCGAGCAAACCTAAAATCCCTACCATAACAGAGGATATATTAAATGTCTTGACATTAGGCCTACATAGAATGTAAATTCATCTCTACAGTAGCGATGAAAGATAAATAAATAAGGAAATTAGGCAAAAAAGTATGCAAAATAAAGTGACCTATTATGCAAAATAAAGTGAAAGTAACCTAAAAACACAAAAAGTGACTTTTGGTAACTTTATAACTTCTTAAATAATGACCCCGTAACCGTGAAATTTTGGTTCTACATTTCTTTTGTTAATTGGTAGAAAGAAAAAAGTAACTTTAGTAACAAAAAATCGCCCTACTCATAATATTTTGCCAATTTATTATAAATTGAGTTGGCATACCGACCTATTTTGCCAACAAAAACTTGCATAAAGGGAACACTGCTCGTGAGACACAATAGGCGGTGAAACGCACACTGGTGTTTACATGACATTTACAAACTTAAAATAAGCAACCCTATGCTCACAGTGTGGCTGGACATCGCATTGGAATAACTTCAAGCGACCCCCACCTAGAACTACAATCTGATTGGTCGGTCGGTGGAATCGTATACAAAGCGAAAATATGCTTCCCGGAAATGGTTTTTGCTTTCATGCTCTTTAACTCAAGAAAAATTGTTTTTGGTTATACTTGTACGCTGATACCTTCTGCGGGCCGCACATAACAGCGTGGCGGGCCGCCAATTGGTGACCCCTGCAATAGACTATAGCTCACGGGTGTATAGGCGGAATGTAATCATATTATCAAAACCCTCGGCACTAGCTTCTTCGAGCCAGTTAAAGTTTTTGCTTATAACAAGTACCGCTATTTATACAAAAAGTCAACAATTATTGCTGTGTTATGGTGGTCATTGTAGCCTAATATGGTTGCCGTGATTTAACTAGCAGATAAAATAAGAGACCAGTGTTGGTCTTAACACTAATCTGATATATTTCAATTTTCGTGGATACCGGTATTTAAGAGGTTAAAATGCCAAAATCATTTAAATTTTTTCGGTCCCCCCTAACAAAAAGTTGCCCCCCCTTGTTTGACAGTTGCGTGGCTAGAACCACTCAATGAAAGTGAATAGGCCTACACTTTGTTGGTTACAATTTTATAAACTGTTGTCTGAGTTTTGTTAAACTTTTTAGGTTTTGAGTGCAGTAAAAATATTATAAAACTCAAGTTGACTTTAGTATGAAAAGATCTCAACGCGGAGCACAAAAGAGACTACCTGAAGAGAAAAAAAAAAGCTGAGGCAACCAGAAACTCCCAGCGATTAAGTTCGTGGCTGATTCAACAATAGGGTGGCTCGTTTTTGAACTTTTTTTTTAATTCTCTCGGGGTAGTGGGGAAATGGTGTCAATGAGTGAGAAAACGCTCATGACAAAATTTGAGATTCGTAAAAAATTGTTTTCAGCCTCCTCATGGGGCCCGAAAATCGAAAAATGGGGTCAAAAACGCAATTTTTTTCACAAATATTTTTAGTTTGGGTAGATACAATATTGTTTAGATATATCTAAATAACCTAAAAAACAAAATTGGAGTCATTTGAACTATTCCTTCAGCTTCCTCACAGCTTCTGAAAATTTTCATTTTGCAGAAAATTTTGCATTTTTGTTTGTGGATACATAACCCCAAACTATGTCAGTGACGTAAATTCAAATAAAAGACGTCACTTTTTTCTACCAAATTAACCCAATTTCATTAAAAAATGACGCAACAGCTCAGAACAGGTCTATAAAGAGAAATACAATGACGTTTTATAGCTGGCAAAATGTCTAACGCAATTATGTATCATGTAACCACCAACAAAAATACGAAATTTTCAGCAAAATGGAAATTTTCAGAAGCTGTGAGGAAGCTGAAGGAATAGTTCAAATGACTCCAATTTTTTTTTAGGTTATTTAGATATATCTAAACAATATTGTATCTACCCAAACTAAAAATATTTGTGAAAAAAATTGCGTTTTTGACCCCATTTTTCGATTTTTGGGCCCCATGAGGAGGCTGAAGACAATGTTTTACGAATCTCAAATTTTGTCATGAGCGTTTTCACACTCATTGGCACCATTTCCCCACTATCCCGAGAGAATTTAAAAAAAAAGTTCAAAAACGAGCCACCCTATTCAACAAGAACATCCAAGCAAGTAACGTGGGTGAATTGTGTTAGTGACGATAACAATATCATTATACCACGCAAAATCTCGATCATAATTTATGACAAAAATTATTTTCACATTTTTTGTTCAAAAAAGTTGTATAGTAATGCCCTTGAAGCATTGATGGGTCTTGATAATAAAGTGGACAAGAAGGACAGCAACGTTAGAGAGTTATTCTCCCCTACTTGTTGATGTTTATAGTTTCAACAACAGGCTAATAGCCTATTAATCAGTGAAAAATTCCGATGCTAATACAAATGATAGATAAGGATGCAAAAATGATGATTTTCCCCCATTATTGCAAACCCAAAGGTCAAAAAAGCAATTACTGTCAGTGTCACAGCTCTACCAAACAACATCAAAACCTTTTCTTAATGATTGTCTCCAAAAAGATCGTTCGTTTTCAACAAATTACACCCTCATAAAGTAACACAATCAGACCTAAAACTACGAAAATATTGGTTATGTTATTCATCAAGCGTGGACCATGTTTACAACCAACCCTGCTACTTATATCATCATGAAAATGCGTATCCAGGGACATCTAACACACTTCAGAATCCATAGGTTACCATAGGTTTAAAGGATTGGAGACATTTATCGCAGCAAAAGTTTAGCGACAAAGTTCTATTTTGGTAACTTATCGATGTCTTGATTATTTCGAACAAACATTTCAGAAAAGCAAAAATGCAAATTTTGTTCCAACATTTAAATTTTAGAGAAATTGTTGGTGCAAAAAACGATCATATTTTATGTTCGTTTTTTTTTTTTAAAACATGTTTTTTAAAAAACAACAAGCACAAAAAATTGACTCACATCTCAGTTCAAGCCATAGCTATTTTTGAGCAACTTTGCCTGCCAATGGATGTTGGAATGAAATAAAAGTCCACTGCATTCTGCTCCCATTTCGTTACAAAGCACATGGAATGGATTACACAAGTTTACAAAAACGTACCGTAGTTCGATATGATTTGGCAATAAGATTGAAAACCATGACAAGGTTTTACATATCTTTCACATGCAGTACTTCTCTGTCAGAATTTCTTTTTTGGAAACTATCACACCAGTTACGCGAATGTTATGCAACATCATCATCATCATCATCATCATCATCATCATCATCATCATCATCATCATCATCATCATCATCATCATCATCATCATGGTATTTTGTTTGTTATTTGTGCAGATTTTACGGCAAAGTTTTCACTTGTAGACCCCACTCCAGAGGACTGGCTAGCTGCACGGCCCCACTCCAGAGGACTGGCTAGCGGCACAGCAGATTTTATATCGGATCTCCACTTATAGCGTCACAAGAGTCGGATCCCATTAAATTCCACTTCCGTCGGTCTTTTAGTATTACTCCGACCCTTACGACAGGTGAAACTGCCTGCACTGAGAAGTGCACTTTCTCAGGACGAGGAAGATGAGTTCCTCTCGTTAGACAGCGGGCCGAGGGTTTATACTTTTACCACCCCGGGTTCCCTGTGAGTTGCGGTCTCTGGTTGTTGTCATTCGCTTCACAAACGTGAATTACCGGGACTCACCATGATGGGGTTGGCAACATGAGTCTAAACAGGATGACCACCTCTTCAACCAGATGGTTATAAAATTGCACCTTCAAAGGCCTCAGCGCTTGAAATCGACGTCCTCTTTCCCGCCATGCTGCAGCTACCTGCAACTTTAACTTTCACATTTCCAAAGTTTGCAATAGCGAATGGAAAGAAATCGCAAAACCAGTTTAATTCATGGTCCTTCCTAATACCAATGCTCCACCAGGAGCAGAACTTACTTGGAAAAAACGGGTGAAGCTCAATCGCTTGCGAACTGGGGTGGGCCGTTTCAATAGCAACATGTTCCAATGGAGCCTCGCCGACTCACCATCTTATTCATGTGGCTCAGCTTTTCAGACTGCATGCCACATTATCTACCAATGTCCTGTATACCGACCTCAGAACAGACAAGTGGACCTAACAACGCTCGATGAATACACAATCCATTGGCTGCTGTGCCTGGATATAACAACGCGGCCTGCGCGGCCTCAAACGAAAGAAGAATCTATTCAATTTCGACCCTTTGTAGCTGTATTTCCATCTTTTTTTCAAGTAGGCAAAAATCTTCAGACAGACTAAAGCAAGTACGGTAGGCTCCTAAACGGCCCTGGGCCTCTCATCAAGGAGATACAGGGGGTGATTAACACTGCTCCGGACCGCGGTGGCGTAGCAAGGAATTTTGAAAGGGGGGGATTTGACGGCCGGAGGGCGAAGCCCGACGGCGTGTTCGCCTAAGACGACACCCAGCGGCGGGGGGTCTGGGGGATGAATATTCTTGTAGAATGGTGCTGTCCGGTGGCATAGCAAAAGGATATGATGATGGTTTCTTCGGCATTTTTCGGAAATAAATCTAAGTCTCTATGTTTTCTTGTTGCTAATTCCTGGTTGAAATGATTGGTATTGGCAAAACTCGCTCTTTTAATGCAGTTTCGTTTAAAATTAGGCAAACTTTGTTTTAGAGACATAAAGAGACTGAATGCATCATTCTCAATATCGTGACGTCACACGCGTGCCAACGAGGGGGCTTGAAACCTCTAACCTCCCGCCCCTTTGGCTACGCCACTTCACGGACGTATGCATGCCGAGTATTTGTGCTCGTACGAAAAGCATAGCAGTTGGTATGTGACCCAGAAGTTTTTCAAATCTGTATTTCCACCACATCAAGAAATTATTACGTCATAGACGTGTTATCAGCTGTTGTGATTCCGTAGTTACTATTTCGGGTATCAAGCAATAAATGTGCTGTGGTTGAGGTCCAAAGGTTATCCATAACAATATTGTAATACTGCGCTCTGCAAAGACTTAGTTTTATGTTTCCTAACGCATCCGGAGACGCTCCAAGTAGAGAAGGTAAGTCCACTACTTGCATAAAAGTAGATGATTTTTTTCTTCTTGAAATGGTAAGAGTTTTTCAGAAAAAAGGTAATTCAAAATCGGTTTTAATAAGTTGTTATATATTCCTTTTAACGCGTGAACAAAGGCTTAAGCTTCTGACAAAACAAGTCGGAGATTGATTCAAAACTTATGATTTTGTGGTCAGCATTTAAGATACAGAAGGCTATAGGAGGTTACGTTTAGAAATCAATTACATAGTAACACATGGTAGCGTTGAAATTAATTACATGTTCATACCTAATTCTAAGCAATTTTTATGACTGCACATTTCTTAGAAAATAGTTACATAGCTTAGGCCCCTGACATGAAAACTATACAATTGCAAACTTAAGCAAAAGCGTAAAATTGAGGAGAAGCGATAACCAATCATATTGCATTTTGATAAGCAAAAGTAAAGCAGATGAAAAATATTAAAAAATGCGCAATCTTTTTCAAAGTCAATCTAAGAGTGTGAGTTCCCCCCCTCACATAGAAAGAGTTTGCGGCCTTAAACGCTCACTTGTCCTATTTTTAAGCGCCATCACTAAGCATAGGGGCCCATTAGTGGATTTCGGGAAAGGGGTAAGATCGTGCTCGCACTGCCCTGATCACTGCACAAAGTGGTTGTCACTGCGCCTTAGAATTAAGCATGCACATGGTACACGACACAATATTAAATCAGGCAAAAGAAGAATCTGCCATCCCCATATGTGGAGACAAAAACGAATTTGGATGATGATGAGCCTATAGAAAAATAATGTATATATTATTGCAATTTTCAAGCTAAAGGCATAGTGTAGAATTTTCCATCAGTTTTTCTATCCGATTTGATTTCAGTTTTCAATACAAAATTGACAAAGCTTTTATGAAACCAGGTTCAAAAGAACGGAGCCAGGAAGACGAGTCAGTATCATGGCAGGCATCTCATGAGAAATGGAGAACATTTAGTGACGTACGGACCGAAGGGTTATTCTTTGATGTGGTGTTGAAATCCACCGATGGTAACTGTTTCCCTGCTCACCGCATCATCCTGTGCGCTTGCAGTCCCTACTTCAAGTGAGATATTAGATTGTTTCATTTCAGGCTATCTGTTTTACATCGCTTAGTGGTCTTACAGCTATATTTGTTTCTTTCGTCTTTTAGTTAGCATTGTGTCAGCTTACTGTTTTGTTTTTGGGGTTTATTGCAATTTTCGTGTCAAATTCACGAAGTCCTGCTTGGTTCTTATTATACTAAGCCTTCGGCACCAACCAGTAAGATGGCCAGTTCTTTTCGCCGCCCTTCCTTCAGCAACTACATTAACCCAATTTATTACGCCCTGCGTTGAGATGTGGTCTGTATACCAACAACCAGCTAAAGCAGAGTGTCGAACAAGGATTGCATGATTGGAAAGCAGCCCGAACCTTATCTGCGCCATCCCACCGTGCCTAAGTAACAAACAGCAAAATGCGAAAAGTGCAGAAAGATGTTGTGATGGGTAGGCGCAGATTTATGGGGGGAGGGGGCAGAGAGCCGCCCCCCCTCCGAAATTTTGTGAGGAATTGTTGAAATTTTATGTTTCCGCTTCTAAACAGCTGATATTGGTCCCACGGCGGACTTAACTTATCCCGGGTGGGGGGAATAATTGTTTGTTATTGTTATGGTTGAAATTATCCATCGATCAAACTCCGTTATTTTGTTTCATACAACTTCAAATACACTTTAATAACAACATTTGTTGGAGCTGACTCTGCTGAAACTAACGCTGAACCAAATGACGTCAGTTGAAACAATCTGAAACCTTGAATGGCTGTTTTATAGTTTTTAGTCTTCATTTTAATTTCAATCAATTACCGTATATGCCTGCAAACATACAAATATCCATTTGGTCATGGACAATGCATAAGAGGTTTTAAACCAGCTTTCAAGTTTACTTTGCATGCTTAGCAATTTTGATTCAAGCAAAATTAATTTTTTAAACATTCACAATTGATGAAAATGGCTGTTTAAATGTCTATTTTATGGCATATCGTAGCCGAAATGTCGTAGTATCATTGTTCATATCTGTTTTATCTTTTTCTTTCTTTTTAATTGATTCTTTATTTTTAATTCTTTCTTTTAAATTTTCTGCCCCCCCCACCCCCCACCCCCTCTCGAAAAAAACTCCTATATCCGCGCCTGGTGGTGGGCAACTTTTATTCAGGAAAAAAAAGAGATTTCAAGAACAAAAGAACAGTGTAGGGGAGAACAAGTGCTTTGGTTGAGACAATGCAACAGCAAGAGCACATCTGAGGTTGAGGCTGTATGAGATGGAGAAGGCTGAAAAGTTTTCTTTTTTTTAACAGAATGTTCAGTTTTACCAACAGGCCTAGAAAGTAAGCTATGTTGAATGAAATTTACTTTTCTAATAGCTTAAGATTTAGAGTAGCTAAGGTAAGTTGAAATAAAAGCCACATGACAATACAAATCATTCTTTTAAGTTTGTTTATCTAGCTAGCGCATTATTTTGTCCTTTCATGGCTCATGTCCTTCATTATCGAGAAATCTCCATCCTGTCATTATGTCACTAGTTTTAATAGCAACCTAGACAGCCAATTCATCTGGCCCAGATCTTTACCAGATCGGGTATCTGACCAGATCTGGACCAGATGAAGTGGCTGTCTGGAAACAGGTTCGAAAGCTCAGAGTTTTAAATGTATACGTCACACCGCGAAGATATTACTAATATTGACCTCAACAGGTCGCTGTTTAGCGGGCGCTGGGAAAGCGGGAACAAACGAGAAATTTCAATTCCCGGAGTGACAAGCAGCGTCATGGAACACATCCTGCAGTTTGCATATAACAGAGAGGTAGGCCTATAACTTGTGAAACATTCACAATACGTCATTTCCACTCAAATTAAGCTGGTTAACGGATAGCATTGTCATGTGATTTTGCTGTTTGTTGAGCAATTTGGGCCCCATCCCAGGACTAACGTTGAGTCTTGAACCGCAATCAACAGCCGTGTTTTTGAAGGAGTCCTTATTGCGGCGACTTCTTATTGAGTCCTTCTTATTGCGTCCGAACCCAATTCGTTCAGCCCGCAAGGAAACGGCCTCCTGACACTGAGAGCAGTGTGCCGAACGGTTGCAAACGACGTCAGGGAAGTACGTTAGTAAGCTAAACATACTCCGCTGCTGGGTGCCAGGCAGGAATGAAATTTACTGCCATTTTCAAAAGGATCAAAAATAAATGAATGGTCAAAAATCCACATCTACCGACGCAGAGGATAGCACTCAAGTCACTTGGCCATTGAGCTAGTTTGATAGTGCTGTTAGGTTCCATAAGCAGCTTACTTGTGTGTATGTACTGAAGCTAGTCGTTGGTGGCACAGGTGCAGCTGACGACCCTGCAAGAGACGAAAGAATTACTGATTGCCGCCAATCACCTTGGGGTGGAAGAGATTGTAGGCAAGTGTTTCACTTTCCTGTTGAATGAGATCAACCTATGGAATTGCATTGATATATGGGATTTTGCCAGGTAGTATTAATCCTAACTTGATTTTTAAAACACAACTGGTACAATAGGGTGGAAGATATTATTTACTAGAGTAGACTAAGAGAATAATGATTACTAGCTAGAGCAATTAAATAAGCTTCAATAGCATTTTGGACTCTTTGAAGACGCAAGATATATTCCGTATCGTGTAATCAACGCTAGATGTTTTGTCAAATCTAACGTTTCACACCTTATATCAATTTGTCACTCACCATAGTAGTGTTCACCAGTTAGTTATTTAACATTTTGAACGTTGCCACTTATTTTCAATCATCTATGTTGATCCAACGTCATCAATAGAAGTGTCTGAATTAATTTTGCGATTGCTGGTGAAATTATAATGATAAGCAATGTTGTTGAGTGATAACTTTTGCCTTTAGAACGTATTATTGCAAAGAACTTGAAGCAGCCACAAAATCTTACATCCTGAAACATTTTGTCGAAATTTCGTGCGCACCACCTCGTGACGATTTGCAAAGAATTTGGAATCTGCCAGCGGGCGATCTTGATCTGTTTCTCTCGGATGACGAGTTAAACGTGGTGGAGGAAACGATAACATTTTGGCTGGTAATCCGGTAAGATTCATTGGGTGGTTTAAATACTTATGGTAAAACCGTGGCCTGCAAAACTAAATGGCTTGGACAGCATGCATAATCCCTTATAATCAGGGCGATTATTTTTTGATCTAAAAAACGAAAATTTTTGACCTAAAAACTAAACGTTTTGACAACTTTTGACGTATGAAGAACTCAAGTTGTAAATTACGCATTATTGTACAAAAAGTTAAAACTTGTTGTACTACAACGAGAGATAGGCTACTTTTCTGCATTTTCTGGTAGGAACTGTCTGTCCTTACGAAGTAGCTTGCCATGAATGGAGAAAGAACGTTCAACAGCAGCACTCCCGTGATTTTGGTAGACCTAATATGCGCCATTTTGTCGAAAATGACTTTTTTGCATTTTTCTACGTTTAAAGACTTCATGCATCTCCTGACAAAAATTTGTGCCCTAATGTAGTATGGTTTTCGAGATAATTGGTGGGTAAAACCTAACATATTCTAATCTGTGCAAGAATAATTTTCTGAAACCTAACATATTCATTTACTCCAATCACGTAACAGGATATCGTCACGTGACAGCCATAATTTCAGAAGCAATTGCAGCAGGCTATTTCACAACATCTTACATCTCTTGAGTTGCATGAAGCGGATTTAAAAGCGTTTGATAAAGTAGATTGGGCGAAAATGTTGTCAAGCACTAAGTAAGCTAATGTAGCCTAGGCTAGCCTAAAATGTCTATCCGAACACACTAGCTTTTCTTTTCATTAAATGCCGTATCATTTACGTCTCGCCGATCAGTTTGATTTTTCGTAACCTACTGTTGTACTGATGGCTTAATTGACTTTACGGTGCGCTAAATAACTTAGCTTGCATATGATTATAAAGCAGATGCCCGGGAGTACGCTACTCAGTGTGTTTGGTCATTTCTAATCAACCGTCCCAGATGCTGTGTAGCCAATGAGCCAATGTAGTACGGTAGCCTCAAATCAGGGGTGACGAACCTTTTTGCGGTCTCGGGCCACTTTGTCAATTACACACGAGTTATCGGTAGGCACTCTAACAGCACCCACTCGTCGAAGAGTGCCTGCTTTTCAATGTGAAATTGCTTTGTGTTTTAGTCACAATTTTCCTTATAAACTCCATTGATTGCAGTCATTAAGATCCTTCTTGCACTCAGTTCAGTTGCAGAAGAAAAAATAGTATTAGCAGAGGGTGGAAATCGAACCCACGAAATCGAAATTACTACTCCTCTGCCCTAACCATTAGGCAACGCTGGTTGTAGCGAAGCTGTCAGTTAAATTTCTTTGTATCAAAATTTTTCGATCAGAATATCACGTGTCGAGTCACATGACTGAAATCAGCTGAATTGCGAGTACGCTTTTCGACGAGTGGGTACTGGGTAATGTCAAAGTGCCTACCCGAGTTATCGGGCCACACAACTTAGCGCTTGTCAAAATTCTATGACGTCATACATTGGAATCCACCAAAAATACAAGGTGAAGTTGGTGAATAGTGTTTTAACAACTTTGCCTTATAGAGCTTTGGTAGATTGTTGAACCATAGAGAAATAAAACATAGTAACTTTAGCGGGTTTAGCATACTTTATTTCACACAAAATATAACATAATTAAATAAAATAAACTCAAACGTTTTCGACACGTACGTGTGTCCTCATCAGGAATTAAATCTGCAATACATAAAACACAAAATGTGTGTTCTAATTGTTTTTGTCCAATGCCTGTAGTTTACACCTCACGTGATCTGTTTCCCACCGTATAATTTACTCGCAATCATTCTCGTATCATTTGTTCAGTTTGTGCTTTCAGTCCAGTGTCATTACAGTTACAGTGCATAGTCAAATTTATCTTACGATTTTTCATTTTATGTATTGCAGATTTAATTCCTGATGAAGACACACGTACGTGTCGAAAACGTTTGAGTTTATTTTATTTAATTATGTTATATTTTGTGTGAAATAAAGTATGCTAAACCCGCTAAAGTTACTATGTTTTATTTCTCTTTGCCTTATAGCTTTCCTATTTTCTAACTTTAAACCTTGAAAGTTAGTGTTTAGGGCAAAAAAATAGCAAAGGAAAGGTGTACCAGTGAATGCATAAAACAGCTTTGAGATGTCTTTTGTCTTTAATGCATGAGCGATTGTCAAATCGTTTTGCGGGCCTCACAAAACTCTTTGACGAGCCCCAGGTTCGTCACCTCTGCCTAAAATGAAGGCATGGTTAGTAGGCTACCAGCAACTAGGCCTAATTTTGAGTCAGCGATAGCCTTTAACTTAGCAGGCTTTTGTGATATCAGCAAAGTCATCTAGAGATTACAGTGATGAAATGATACACAGTTGTGGGAGAAATCCAGAGGCTTACCGGTATTTTAGGTTTGATTTAGGCTTACAAAGCCAACATAGTGTGGCCAAAGTCAACATTTAGCTTATATGAGGCTTTATCATACAAAAACATAACATTAAATTAGCCAATAAGGCGGTTAAAGTCAACATCGAGAGTATATATTAGGTTTTATCATACAAACCTAATACTTTTTTATAACTAGTTATTTGGCAAAACCAAATATACGCCATATTTAAAAAAACAAACAAAAACCTGGCTCAAATTTCATTCTTAAAAATTTTGTTTGGTTGTCCGCTCCAGCCTTCCAGAAGTCAACTTCGAGTGTTTTACCTTGTTAATTTTACAGCTATAAACACAAAAAGTCGTTTATCTCGAAAACTTAAAAATGGCGGATATTAGGTTGTGACAAATCACGGGAGAGCAGTAGTTGGCTGGCACCACGTTCAGCGTGTACTGCTGGTGGCACACCCTGATGCTTCATACCGACAATGTTGTCTACGTCGCAGTTTTTCATCATGCGCTTCTTGATATGAAAACCAATGTCCATACAGTCTTTGTTTCAGATTCAGATTTGAGATATCGGCGTGAGTTTCTTTCATCGTGTAGTGGGAGTTCTCCATCTTTTTGATAAGCTGCGGCAGTGCTTGGTAGTCGCGCTGGATATTCACCACTCTATAACTTTGCATTCATTCACAGCTTATGATTCACAATAAGTAGACAATGGACCATTTACAACAGTATAAAGTAGGCAACAAGGTGTAAAATGAAAAGTTCACTGATAGTGCAACCTCTACGGCGCCACGACAATGCAGTTTGTTAACAATTTTGACAATTTTTGATCTAATGCTGTAAATTTTGAGCAATTTTGGGCTTTTTTGACAAGTCAAAAATAAGTTAACTAAAGGGTAAATGCAATTACAAATAAAAAGCGTAGGTCTACTTTGGTTCTATATTTGACTGAACTGTTTTTTCAACCAATTTAGTATTTACATAAGCACAAACAAGTCAGTTAAAACATCATAAAGGGAGTTATCCACTGAACAGTCAACATGTGCGAAGAAAATTGACCATCAAATACGTCAACACTTTGTGGCCCTGATATAGCCAATTCACAGCAAATGCACTGGGTTTCACCATACTGGTGGAGGAAACCACGACTTAACAGCACTGCTAATTCGTATTCATTGTTTTTGCCTTAACATGCTGGCATTTTCCGAACAGTAGGCAAAATGAAAATTCTATTTGAATAAGGACCTTCTGATGATCCATTAGGGTGAAACAGGCTGTAGGCTATAGGTTTTAGAAAGTAATAACTATATTTGATGTAATTTGCTCTGCTTGGCTTTTTGCTTGGTATTGAGCACTTTTTCTAGTATTAATAGTGTTTATTGTTTAGTAATCGATTATGTAGTAGTAGTCCAGTTTTAATCCGGTGATGTCTCCGTTACCGAGGATGGCCGGATTCACCTCCAAGTGCCGCAATCGCCTTCACACCCTGCCTCCACATCAATCTGTCTAACGCGTCCTCTCTTGTTAAGCCCACCTTGCTGCTTTCCTCCTCAACTTGCCTTTTCCACGTTTTCTTGGGTCTTCCTTGTTTTCTACGACCCTCCACTTGCAACTCCAGCGCTCTTCTCGATTATAACTTATATTGTGTTTAATTGCTTCCACAGCGGCGCCACAATATCTAAACTTGAAACCCTTGAAGAGGTTTTATTATTATTTTTTCTCTTGACTTAATCAAACTCAGGATGCTGTGATAGCGAAGTCAATTTATGATTAAAAAATGAGGCTGGTAAACTGTTTGTTGCGTAAAGTAACAAGGTTTATACATAAGAAATGGCATTTCTTTTAATAAGTTTTTATAACAAGTGTGGATAATTTGAATATCCAAATCAGGTTAAAATTATGAAACCACCAGTAGTGGTTGAGTAATTAATTTAACGAATCTTCATCATTGGGCTGAAAAGGCATCCACGTAAGCTTTATAGATGAAGCTGAAGCCTGCGAGTGCTTGTTGTCAACCATCCATCACATTTTTTGTGATATTAGGAATACACTTGATCTCGTATGTATTTTTAATTAGATGGTTTGTTTTATGTGTAACTGTCAACTATTTGCAGATGGGTGAGCAAGGATGCCCTCCACAGACACAAGTTCCTCTACCAGCTCCTCCTTTCAATCCGGTGGTGCAGTCTTGCTCCGGATTTTGTTGAAGATGTTGTAAAGAAGAACAACTTCGTTATCTTTTGCAAAGATACAAGGTATACTCGCTTTCGTTTGTTAGCTAGTCATCTTAGATAAGAGGAATTGTGATGAACGAGACATACAAGAGTTTCCTTCAGACTGCTGCTCACCTACGTCATCTACTTTTGGATCACAATTGCTTTAAACGTCACACGCAGCCACAAGAGGGCTGGACTGCACTGATGAATATGCTGTTGAGGTTGCACTTCAGGGTTAACGTTCCCTTTGATTATTTTAGAATTTGTGTTTTGTTTAGACGATTTGTAGATTTTGTGCAAGAGCAGCTAGAGAATGGAGGGTTCGACGAAAGCCTTCCACCGACGTCATCAAAACAAGACATCAATGGAAATAATTTTATGTCGTCATCAACAAATACGCGGGATCTGATGAAGAAATGGTCAACTCCACGATTACCGCGCAACCTTATCTTGGTGGTCGGAGGTTGGTGTGGGGACAGTCCTTCTAACTCCTCTGAGCTATATGAACCAAGGAGGAAGAAATGGAGGAAAATCAACAAATTGTTTCCTCCAATATTAAAGGTGATCTGGCCACTCGAGAGTAGACAAACATTTAGCATCTTCTGGTTCAAAAGTAGAAACTCGTTCAACTGCATATCGGTTTTTAAATTAAAACTCGTAAAGTACTGTATTAGCTGGGAATATAAATGGTGAAATGAATCACCAATATCACGAATTCCAATATCACCATAATCCGGCCAATTAATCTATAATACCGGTACATCAAAACACTGCAATTACCCAGACACTAGGCAATAGAAAAGTTAGCAATACAGAAGAGAAAGATTTGTCGCATGTCAAGAGCAAGATAACCTTCATAACCATAAATCTAGGTAACAAAATACAAGTGCTCGCTGAACAAATAAATACTCAGTATTGTGGTGATAATCATATATAAACCACAAATCTAAGAGGCTGTCTCAAAAAAATAAAAATGTCTTTACTATGGTGGTTGCTTTATTTCCAAAAAGCCTTTAACGACGAAGGCTCTATCCTATTACAAACACAGGGTTTCAATGTTTTGTTGAACTACCCATAGAGGCTGCTAAAGTGATTGATACGAGTGATGTTCGTCTGGCCATAGCTCTTTATGCTGCATCTTAGAATGTGTCAATTAGGCACGGTTGAGGCACACTTATCTGTCCCGGAAAAGACGTAGGCTATCGATTGAGAGAGGTGTCGATTATCATCATCATCGTCTACGGCCTGATTGTATTTATTTCTCTTTGCTGAAGACACAGATTGGACCACAGTGTATGTGTTTAAAGCTGGTCATTCTTATTCATCTTCAATTTCTTGAATGTTTAGATTTGAAATTGGTGCTGTTCAAAGTAGAAACTTTGACTGTTTCACCTTTTTTTCTTAACTTAAGTTTTCATTCTTAAACGTTCGTGAAATAATTATAAACGCTTGCGACGTCGTAATATTGCTGGTTTATCTACTGTACAGCGTCCGCGAGCGTATCATTCTGTTCTGTATCATGACGGATTCATGTACGTCATCGGCGGCTACGATGGACACAACACTTACAACTCGTGCGATCGTTATGACGTGGAGCGTTGCCATTGGCAGGAAATGTGTGGGATGCACAGCAGGTTGGTGACACATGACCTTATGGGGAACCAAAAATATCTTGCATTGTTGCCATGACTACTTGGCATTTCATCGCCGCGATGGCCGATGCAGTGCTGTTCAGCCGAGGTAGATCAGCAGTCACTCCGAGGTAACTACGCCAACGAGTAAAATCCCGTCAAGCATAGACATAATGTTTATCAAGGGGTTTGTGTTAGTTCATGGTGTAGCACATAGTGTTCGAGTGGTTTCAAAAGTATAACTGAAAACATAAATACGAAGACACGGAGTCACAACTCTTTCGATGAGTCACTACTGGAGTCTCCGTTTCAGGAGGTGCTATGTTGGGGTTGCCTTCATGGACGAATGTATTTACGCGTTCGGAGGATCGGACGGCTCCGAGGCTGCAAGGCTAAAAACCGCAGAAAAATTTTACCCTTCACGAAACGTCTGGAAACGATTGCCTGACATGTTGGAACGGCGTAGTGACGCAGGTTTATTATCTCATACTGTATATGTATATTCGTGAACGTTGTGATTGCGCGAATCGGCAAAGCAGTTTTGGTTATTTGGCCACAGTAGCCTATGCCACATCTGTTTGGATTTGTTTGGAATAATTACCATCACGGCGGCCTTTATACACAGGACAAGCCAACGTGCAGCTTCACATTTGACTTATTTGTTAGTAGCCAAAATTGCAAGCAGAAGTAAAAAGTTTGAGTAATTTAACCTTTGCTGAAGGTACTGTAGGAGTCACAAAAAGGACTCTTGTTCACATAGGCTATATGGCATCTCGCGCTATTCATGTTGAGCTGGTTACACGTCATTGTCGCTGAGTGATTTTTTACTTGCTTTTACTAGGCTTACAGATTTACGAGGGCAGGTTAATGCTATCTATTCCGATAAAATCAACTGAATTTCGCAACGCCCTGAGACAGAAGGAGATAAACTGGGGATTTATAGCCTACCTCCATATGCTCCAGCGCAGGGTGGCGTCTGGGAGGCTATGGTGAAACAATTTAAAATTGCATGTTTTACATTTTGGACACTTCAATACGCAAACCCAATTTTATTAAACTGCTTACGTACACAAGCATTGTCGTTCGAATCGTGAATGAATTACTGTAATA
Organism: Aplidium turbinatum; assembly: GCF_918807975.1. Classification (NCBI taxonomy): domain Eukaryota; kingdom Metazoa; phylum Chordata; class Ascidiacea; order Aplousobranchia; family Polyclinidae; genus Aplidium; species Aplidium turbinatum. The sequence continues at coordinate 1,496,402 of NC_137488.1, forward strand.
GGTAGGCCTACAGTCTTTGTGCAGCCTATAGGCTACTTTATGTGATCTTGAGCAACTTTGTAATATTTTTACTCAGGGATATCTAAAGAAGATATCGAGATCGAATATCTTCTCTAGATATCCTTGTTGCTACTATCAAGACGATCTCTATAACAAGCAAGGACACCGCGCGCCTCCAGTCGAAACCTGGAGGCGGATGGTTCAAACGAGGTCTTTAGTTGTCACGTAAAGTGCTTTTGATTTTTGCGAGTGCGTTGTTATTCAGGGAGCTAAATATGCTTTATATCAACAAATTTAAACTAGGCACTGCAGTTTTTTCAGAGAATTAGAGGTTTTTACGTGTGAAACTAGATTAGCCTGGCAGTAAATCTGCAGAGGCCACCAGCTAGCAGGCTAGTGTGTTAGATATGTTTAATACATGAATTAACATTGAAACCAATCTAGCCTAATTAGTTTAAATTGTGTGCTTTTGAAAGTAACATAGCCTATATGTTTCTGTACACCTGTAGTTTAGAGAGACCACTAGCCCTAATAGATGTGATAATGGACAGAAAGTGTTACTCGTTACGATGGAAATGAATAAATTTCAATGTGTCGCTTACCCAAGGATAGCGAAGAGAGCGCTGGTTAAAATTAATATCACGAGATAACATGGGCTACCAGAAAGCAAAGATACTGCAGTGTGTGAGAAGCACTGGTCCACAGGTTACAAAAAGTTTTGTATTAAAGTAAATTAAGGCCAGCATCACATCCATCAGTTTTCAATTGTATTTCAAAAATTCTTGTTCCTAATAATGCTAGTAAAAAATAAGTAAAAAAATAAGTCAAAAATGTCTCTATGTTGAGTCTGGATGTAACCTATTTCGTCCTCTGAAAAATTCGTACCCCGATTTCGTACCCTGAAATCGAGTTATAAAATCAAACTTCGACCTATTTCGTCCCTTAAAAAGATCGAGAGAAATTTTGAAATATTTGCGGCAACTCCGATCAGCGACTTCGGCTCTGTTGTTTTTTTTTCTCGATCTTTTTAGGGTACAAAATTTTCAGGGGACGAAATAGGTTGCACCCGTTGAGTTTCTATGTTTTCTTGTTGCTAATTCCTTTGTTGAATTCACTTGTTGAATTTTTCCATTGAAAATGACAAAATTACTGCAGTTTTTGAGTAAATTGCGGGCCCCCTAATTTTCGGGCCCTGTGCGATTGCACGGTTTGCACACTCCAAAGACCGGCACTGCATACATGTTTGCAATCTATGTCCATACAGAATGGCTTTATCAGAAGTAGAAGTGTTTGAGGGACTGCCAAGTAGCCTATAGAAAAGAATTTTTATCATTTAATGTATTGCAAGCCATTCTGTATACTTAGCTAGATATTAGGCTACAAGGAAAGTGAAAATTTGTAGTGAAGGCACTTTCTTTTACTATGTGTGGTGAAAATCCAAAAAGCGTTTGGCTACATTGGTAAGAGGGAACGTTTGTCACTTTTCGAACATAAAGTTAGGAGTTTTGCGGGGATTTAAAATTAAATGATCTTGGCACTTTGGTAATTTGGATTCTCAAACCTAACAAAGGAATGTAAAGTAAATTTATGTCAGAGTTCAAAATCCAAATTACATCAGCCTCCAGCTTGCATGTTGGCAAAGCCTGTGTAACACAGATCGCTACACTATTTATTATTCCATTGTAGGCTACGATTACTTCTACATTACCTTTCTAGGTTTTTAACAGTTTGGGTAGAAAAATGTATCCCTCAAACACTAAAATAAAATCCTTTGTAATTATACCAACTTCTTTGCAAACATCCCAACAAAGGTAGTCCCACGTCGTCATTCGTCAGTAGACGCCTTGTAAGACTAAAAATGTTTTGCCGCAGTGAAACTCTAGGCTTGCAGTGGGCACATTTCAATTCAAACTGAGTAGGTACTTCTTGAGGATAAGTTATCCTCAAGGATAAGGTGGTGCCAGCCACATGATTCAATCCATGCACTGCAGCCATTTGACTGCGTTGCTGGGGCTGTAAGATTGGAATTTACAGTTCGAGGTCCGTAAATGGTGCAGTAGTGGGGCAGTAAATGGCGCAGTGATGAATGATGTTCAGTTTGGGAGGTTTGGGAGGCTAGGCCACACACACATGATGGCGATTCGGCTAGACCTCATTTAAACGTGTTGCAGTTAAAACGTCCCACATAGTGCGAAGATGATTGAGCAATCCTTGACAGTAACCAACAGGTATGAAACCGTGGATGATTATTTTCATGGTGTCATTGAGGGTAACATCAACCTTGGTAGCATGTGCACTGCAACACTGGGACGGAGCAGCATGTTCGGGGCGCCATAGACGAGTGCAAGTTCGCTCGCACGAAGGGTGACGGTGTAGCCTAAACAGTAGTATTTGGTTGCACATGAGGAGGACCAAACAATGCAACATTTGCTCGAGTGTACTGTACCGGCCTGGAATCGAAAATTTCTGCGAGAAACTTAGTCTAACAACCTAACTCTGTTGTTGCTCTGTCTCGGCTTGGCATGCGTTGGCAATTTTTGTGGAATTATTCTGTTACAACTACAAAACATTAATCTTAAAATGCTTGCAAGTTTAAAGTTACTGCGTTTTATTCCGCAAAAATTTACAGGAATATAAATAATATTGCGATGATGATGATTCGATTCTCCTAATTCAAATATCACTTTACTTTAGCCTGCTTGTTGTGCTGTGCAACCACGAAAACGTACAGTAGAATTTTTTTCTGTGACTTGTTGATGAGCTTCGTTTACATTTTTATTTGGAAATGAACTCGACTGCTCACAGAAGGAATTGTGCTCATCATCCGCCTCCCTAACCTACTGGCTACGGCTGTGTGACAGATAATAACAAAGGGGAATTAGTTGGACTGTAGGATATACATGAAATATAAATAGCAATCGTTGCATTGTTGCATGAAAGAATGAATGAAAAAATATGAGGTAGCATCAGACACGTTATTCCATCCCGGTGCTGCGGCTATTAGACTGTGTTGCTATCAAGCGTCGGTACCACCTTCAGCTTTTTGATCTACTCGTGTTTTGTTGGAGAATTAACAAGTTGTTTATGACAATAATGCCAACTCCAAACATTACGTTACCTTTGGCTAAAATTCATTTAAGACACCACTGCGGCGTAGCAAACCGTTGTTCATTCAACCATCTTGTTTTCGTCGTATTCAGGATTGCACTCGGTGGATGAAGATTGAAGAATAAGGTTGTGGAAGGGAAGGCCGTAGAGCTAATCTGAATGTTCACTTTTAGCGTGCCTTTAAGTGTCTTGTCAAAGACACAACCCCTTGCTGTTTGGCGGTGTCGAACCGACGCCCTTTCGAGCGTCGTCTCAGGCCGCTCACCACTCGGCTATTCAGCAGTCTGAAAATGTAGTCTTTGAAACATTAAACCTCAAATCTTAAACATTCCTAACGCGTTCCACGAATTAAGTGAGATAAAAGGATCGGATGAAAAGAAGCCATAGTACTGAAGAGATGCGTGGTGTCAGTTATGCGTTGATGGTGCTTTTGTAGTGTCATTCTCATCATCACCAACCAATTTTATGATACAGCGACCAAGAAAAATTCTCATGTCGAGGGTGTGGCCTGTCTGTCGAGATCTAAAGTCTTACTTTTTACAACAAGCAACTTGCTACAAATCGAAGACATGTTTTTAATAGAAGTATGTAAGTTTGTTTATAAAAGCAATAAAGGACATCTACCAGCAATTTTTTTTTTAGTACTTTCGTCCTAGTGATGAAACTCATAACTATAATACCAGAGGTGCTAAGAAAGGTATGCTTTTTAAATCAAGAAGGCATACAAAGCTTGGCCAACGCACAATTAAATTTCTTGGAACAAACACTTGGAACAAATTACCGGAACAACTAAGAAAAGTTCAAACAATTAGTATGTTTTCTAAAAAATTAAAACTGCGCTTAATGTCTGAGTGTAAGTAATTGGTATAGTACCATCAAACTGTTTCTACTTATTCTCACCGTATCTCACTAATTACTGTATATTCGCTTTTGTCTTACCAGTATGCTGTGTTGTATGTACATGTCATTTTGTATTTCTGCATCATTTCTTGTATTACTGTTTTTATATTGTACTGTTTAACTTCGTGTGTGTATTGTTTTTTATTTTGTAATGTATACAATATATATTTGCGTTCAACTCCGACACCGTTCCATGTCAAATAAGCCATGACACCACACGGGTGTGGCAGACTTGATGACCAGTTCGGTCTTTCTGCCACTCCTATCATCGTCAGCAAACAACCTGCCTCACTTTGTAATCTTGTATTGTTTTTCGTTTTGCTTTTTTCTCATATGCTGGTGATGCAAAATAAAAGAATTTCTTCTTCTACACCTCGCGGTCTATTGGGTTAAAAAAAGTCTATGTTCAGGGCTACAAGATCACGCTTTACGAGTTCTTCTTAAAACATTTTGATCTACCTTGACCCCACTGTGCTGCAGTGTTGACGTATCTGACCTAAGAGATGCAACTAGTGTTGCTATCAACGTGTCCAAGCCGTAGTCTGCCCAATAGGAGGAATTCATCAATGTCTCTGATTTTCAGCCTGTGTTGAACACAACCATCAGTGCAGGGTTGACTCCGGCGTGTTTATGATTTAACTTGGTGGCAAAATAATTTATTCAATTTTTTCTTTTGTATCCAGGAGCCTGTAGTTTGGGACGACGCCTCTACGTGGCCGGGGGATTCACTGGGCAGGAGTGTGTTGTCACGGTTGAGTATTTCGATCCGGAAAGCAGCCAATGGAGTCACGTGACCAGAATGACAGTTGCTCGTTCTGGCGTTTCAGTGGTGGCTTACAGGGGGAGAGTGGTTGTGCTTGGGGGATACGATGGTCACAATCGACTACGTTCTGCTGAAGCTTTCGACCCCGAATCAAACGAATGGTCCATGATGAGTCCGATGAAGACAATGAGGTGAGAACGATCTATCAGATTCCAATGTTTTGTTTTGCTACGAAGTTTGATCCTAATTTAATATCCTAGTCTAGAAGATAAAATTTTTATGTGTTTATTACACAATGATATTTTTCCACTACCAATACAACTTCCTTTAAGAGTCACCCAGTGAGAATGTGACAGATAAAACCATTAAGACGAAAAGAATTCACCTGAATGAGGTAAAGTGGTTACTCGAGTGAGTTGATTGCAACGTATATTTGGGCTTGTAGGTCAAACTTCACAGCATGCGTCATCGAAGGACGCTTGCTCGTCATGGGAGGATTCAACGGAGTTTCCACATGCGCCGACGTCGAGTATTATGACGACGTGTGTCGTCACTGCGGCATGCATCCCTGTTCCCGTGTTCACATAGATGACGTCATGGACAAATCATCAAATCTTTCCCCGTATTTATCTAACCTCAATGCATCCGAAGGCGACAACCCTTCTTCGGATCGTCAAGTTAATGAAGGCCGCGAGCCATCATTATTCCGAGGAGATGAGAGAGGTAGAGAAAATTGGAAGAGTCTTCCGAAAATGCGGATGAGCAGGAGCGCTCTTAGCTGTTGCGTTCTTACTGGAATATCTCCCAGATATCTCAAGTCTCTTATAGAAGAGGAAGACACTTGAGATTGTTTTGTTGGTACGAGGATCTGATCCCCACATGAAACTGAGTGAACAAAGCTGTTTCCACCACCACTATCTATCAACAAATTGTTGTCAGTACTTTTTCAATGAAATTATAAAATGTGGTAGCCTAAAGCACGTTTTTTTGAGTAATAATTTTAAGCAATATTTCTTGTGATCTTACATATACACGTTTTAAGTTTACAGATAGTCATTTAGAAGCATCTACCACCGTGACCATCTTTACATAATGGCTTGTAGCTCCATTTGAATATAGTACCGGTATATAATATCCACTTAACTACTATATCACGTGAGCAAGGCAAAATAACAATTCTGAGGTCAAAATCTTTCTATGCTTGACACCACGCTAGACTTATAATAGGGACGGTAATTTTTGTTCGCTATCCTACTAAGTCTAGGTTTCATCTAGTGCACTAAAAATCTGGATAAAAAGTCATCAAGAAATCGGCAATGACTCAGATCGAAAGTGTAAATTGTAACTCGTAAGTTAGAAAGTAATAGAAAGATGTTTCCGGCTTTTTGCAGACCTTCTGTAGTCTCTTTAAACATTAATAGGCGAGTGTGACTTTGTCTAGTGCTGGTATGTATTCCATATAGGGCATTGTGAACACGACACACAAGAATAACATGAATACCAGTTTGTTTTTCTCCGCCATATTCGCAGACCGCTGAGAGAGCCACACTTCACTTGTACATACTTGAAGCAGGATATAATACAAACGAATTCATTTTCACACGAGTCAATTCAATCATAAACAGCTAAAAATCGATTTTGATCAGATACAGTGCAGCAATAAAACAATTACAGTAAAACAATTACAGTAAAACAATTACAGTAAAACAATTACAGTAAAACAATTACAGTAAAGCAATTACAGTAAAACAATTACAGTAAAGCAATTACAGTAAAACAATTACATTTCATTTTTATTGCATGAATATTTGCACAGATACTTCACTTGAATATTACCGATGTATGGCGATCGGCCTAGATCAGGGCGATCTGCATGGGGCCGCGTGCAGCTTTTGTGAGGCCCTCGTATACTTCTTGCATGCCGGATTTTCCAGTGCATAATTCGCAACAAGTGTTAAATACACCTACCTGCGTTTTACGTAAATGCATTGCATTAACCACATCCTTAAATAAGTTGCACATCATCAAAGTAAAGGTTCGTAGTCAGTCATGTTGGACTTGGAGTTGTAAAGTCTTGCACGGTTTGTGATGTCACAGACTTGCGTTGTTTTTTTGCTCTTTGTTGCTAACGCAGACCTTGGACATCGCGACGAGCCGACGACCACACACCGACTCTCGAATTCGGTTGCAAGTTACTGTAGCTGCTAACTTGTATATTTAGTCAAGTAATGTAATTTATTAATAAAATGAGTGTCAAAGAAAAAGCGTCACAGGAAAACTGGAGAGTTCAATTCTACTTAAGGGGAAAGTTATTTTTTGCAAATTGAAAAGTTAAACCACAGTGTCTGTCTGGTGTGGTTGCAAGTAAAGTTTCGAAGGAGTTGAAAGACTTTGCACTGAAGATGTATATTCGGTGCAGCACATACATTTGCGAAGGTATTTTCTCAATAATGAAGTGATTGAAAAGCAACACACTGAACAGAATGGCAGATAAACCAGAGATGCTTATTTACGTCTGTCAACCACCAAATTTAAAACAGAGGTTGATTTAATAACCAAAAGCAAGAACTTGTTTTTTGTTTGTTATTTTGTTTTGTTATTTTTGTATTGTTGGCTATCCTTTTTGAAAACCATTTTTTTTGTGTCGCAAACAAGCTGAAAATCATTTTTTATGCGGCTCATATAATTTTTCACAAACTTCAATGTGGTCCTTCATGCTCGCAGTCTTGGGCCACCCTGGCCACTCTTGGACCAATAGAAACTAGGTAATTGCATTCCAGAGTAAGTAGGTCTGTCTGCGGATCTGTTTTCAACCAATCATTCAGCACGGAGCAAAAACGAAACCACATCAATGTCAATGACTTTACTGAAGAGATATGCAACTTCATTGCAGGATAGAAAATACTTATTCCTCATGGAGTCGAAACAACAATATAATTATAAACATTTCCACAATGCGTTATCACAAATCAGAGAGCAAATTGCAGTGTCTTTGAAATTGAAATTAATTTTCTTTTGCATGTCAGTGGGGTATCACCGATGGAGCTCCTTTAAGCAGTGATGACGTCATGCATGAGGTAGAGCATGAACTCTCCAACATCGGCTGGCACCATGTGTCCTGCGTTGAGCACCCACCAGAACTCAAAGTTATCAACTTTTTTAGAGTAGCCTCCTGTGTCAACACCTGCGGAAAAACCGTCGAGAACTTAGTTCGCGCGTAAGAACAGCAGGTGACATCTGATGTTCAGAAAACGAGAATGATGTTTCGAAACGAATTATGTCAGCTGTTTGTATGTGGAGCTCTCATGGTTATGTCATGATTGCGAGATTTAGTCAATGTTATTGTTTCACAGACACGAAATTTGCCATTTCTGATGTTTCTAATGTACAAGGCAAGGGTGACCACGAGTAGCTTACTCGCCAGCTCTCCAACAGAAGTGCTCATGTTATGTTAATGTATCAATCAACAATTTATTTTTTCACATTTGCAGTTGCTTGCTGATATTTGTCAAGAATTTCAAAATGAAGCTTATGAAGGGATGTTAGGCAATAATTGTTGTCATATGAGCTGATATGAGCTGATACCATTACTGGTGGACATCTCTACCTAACCAACTATTCATGCACGTTTTGCCATTTTTCGTGTCTGTTGGAAACCTGCTGACAAAACGAAACCTGCGTGTAACGACAAAACATTACATAAAGAAGCAACAAAACGATGGTAAATTCGAATTCAGTTTCAAAACCGTTTCTATGAGAACCACAACAAAACTTCTACGGAATGATGTGATAAGTCAATTTTAAAGCAAAAAACAAAACTAATTTGTTTCAAGACCATAAGCGAGCTGCATCGGCACACATAACCACCATCATAGAGCAAGATCCCAGCAACGAGGCATCACAGAGCAAGATCCCAACGAGGTGCAACAAATGAGTTTCCCACTGGTGGTTGCGTTAAGTTCCCACGAGAGAGAAAGCTACCTACCTTTAGTATAGAATCTTGGCGTCCAATCCTTCGCCATGAAGGTGTCTAATTGGTTCCAACTCATTTTCTTCATCCACAACTCCTGACCTGAGATATTGACATAATATAAATTCATTGATGTACATTGACTTTAAAAACATGACCACGGCTCTCTTACTGGTATCTTACGCTTCTCATACTGGTAGGCTACTACTGTACTGAAACATCGAAAAAAATGGCTAGTCCAAAATAAAATTGCAATTTTGATGTTGGTCTTACAGATACTGAAACCAGGGAGCCACTGCGTGATTGACCTGTTAAGTGCGTATGACGACAATTGTCGTCCGAGACAGTCGCTCTTGCTGTGCGTAAGACGACAATTGTCGTTTTCGTGATCGCAGTTATTCGTGGCACTTTTAATTTCGCTTTGTCTGTAAGGCGCAATTATGACGTGTGAAGAACATAGATGCATTATTTACATTACAATAACGATTGCAGCCTGACGGAAATCATTAATCCCTAAATCACTCTATTACAATATTAGGTAGCTTCTGCACTCACCTACAATATAACCACCATTGCAAGAATAAAAAAATTTCATCACAAAAGTGTTTTTTTTTCTGAAATGGTTTCCTTCTGGTGTATAAAATTCGAACCACATCATGCGCGTTCAGTCAGTGTGAAGTCATTTTGATTTTATGTTGCAAACATTTTCAGAAATATTTTGTTGTGTTCGAAAACATATTTTGTAACACATAGTCAACAAAACAATAAGGTTTTGTGTTGCTGCTAATGTTAGAACAAGCGTCAGAAAATGATACAGTTTGAATATTTCCAAGGTAAACTTACGTGTAGCCTACTTTGTTTAGTATCATATAAATGCTTAGAACCTATTCTGTTCTGTGGACTGATGTATTGGTTTTCTTCGTATAGCCTAATAAACAACTAGTTGAATAATTTCACAATGGTGAAAGGTATAATCACTTGAGAGTAATGCGATTACACCAGAAAACAATAGTCCAGCCGGAGACTTCTCCGCAATAGTCCATGAAAAGGTAAAGCAATAGACACAAAAAAAAATTGAACAAAAGCGTATTGTGCTACGTCATGGGGGTTCCTCAATATCCTAGCAAGCAATAATGCGACGAAAAATACTGCGAGTGATCAAATTAAATACGCACAGTAAGGAGAGTTTCGAAAAATTAATTACGCACGGGTTAAGAGTTTGAAACGACTATTGCATTTCGTTCCTGAGTAATAATCCAAACTTTGCAACGCTTTTCAATCGCAATGCATGATATGTCAGAAGTACCTGGTGTGTCCACGATAAGATCAAGGTGGCCATTGTAAACCACAACTTTAATTCCCGTCTCAATGAGCTGATCCACTGTAAGACAATAAGAATTGTAATTATGTTCTGTTGATATGAAGCGTTCATTAGAGAAACATCACTTTTTCGAAATAAAAAACATGGAAACAGTTAACTTAGTGAAGAAAGTTTTAGTCTTCAACTTTGTAAACAAAGAAATTGGATGATCAAGCAACGATCTCTTTGAATATTTTACAACAATTTAACACCAAGTAGAGCTTCACTCTGTCAATCTCGGTGACAGGGCCTGCGTCAGTGGTCCAAAGCCTCTGTATGTCTGCGAAATTGCCAGAAATAAGATTCCTAAAAGATCCTCTCAGTCTGAGGCTAAGGTCTCAGGGTAACTGGATCAGGTCGCATAGAAATATCCAATTATTTTGTTGCTTCGGTGGAAATGTGCGGAGTCGTTTATGCAAAACCTGATGGAAGGCCACAAATATATCACATCTATAGTACGCATATGCACTAAACATGGTTATTATCATCTACTTATTAAGATCAATAATCACTTCACGTCATGACATGGTATATCATACGATTAGGTTAGAAAACATTACAGCTGTTACATCCTAGCAAATAATTGCTGGGCATCTGGCAACACCTGTGCCCTGAGATGAGGTGTGACGATCGAGTGTGTGGCTTGGAGTTTTTAGGAAATCACAGCAAGGCCGATGTTACAAGTTGAATAAGTTTTCAACCATAAAAATATACAAAGCTTGTATGACTGTTGCTTCATGCATGTTTTAGTTTCGCTTTTATAATATTTCGAAATAAAGGTTAAAGCTTCAAGTGTAAACTTGACGCATTGAGATGAGAAAATTGCCAAGCATAAACGTCACTTCCTGCACAAACCTATATCAATGACTGGCTTCATGAAATCTCCAGACTGAGCATTGAAAACTGCATTGGATTGACCTCCCCAAGTCACCGCTGCAGGAATTCCAAGGTATGACTTCACCTCCCCGTTCATCAGAGCATCCAGGGGGTCAGTTTGGTAGGTATCAACATTGAGTGCATAGCCAGTCACTTCAATGCATAACATTAAACAGGTTAAAGTAAAATTCAAGCAAAATTTAAAAAAAAAATACAGAATTAATGTATTAAAATTCATAGATCATCATAGCACATGACTCGGGAACAGTGTTCCGAAAGGTAGTAGGCTACAATTCGCTATTACCACAGTGAACTCGCAGCATCAGGCTAAAACAGATCGTTAGTATTTACATTGTGAAGAAAGTGTGAAAAGTTTATTATTGTGTTACTGTGGCAGCCGCCGTGCATCAGGATCGTACAGTGCAGTTGTTCAGTGTTCACCACAACAAGTACCGCAGCATGAAAAAAGATATTTTTTTTTGCAAACTTTTACATGTTCAGCTTTCAGCGTTATCCAACCCATCGCGGCAGTTTCAGTTGGGTACATTAACTATGACTTGTGTCTGTGTTTCAGCACTTGGCGATGGGCATTTCTTCAGCATAAATGAAGGAATTCTTACCAAGATCTTCTGGAACTTTCCTGCTGTTGTTGACTTTCTTTATTCTGTACTCAAGGCTAGCATGATGGGGAAACAGAATGTTGTAGAAGTCCACGTTGTCAGTATGGCGCGAGATCTAGAACAGTATTGTTGGTAATCTTTAAAAAGATACCGACGGCCGATGGACGAAATTATCACAGACAGAAAACTTAGCAGAAGTTTTTTAAACAAACGTTTAGTCATCAAGATATTGCGTTTCCACTTTACCAATAGCTCTGTAAGGCAAAGACATTATTCTTCAAAACATCGCGTAGCTTGCATACTTGTAACTGTTTGTCTGCTGCTCAATCTAGACAAATGAAATGGCTACTTTACAGATGACAGCGATTGGGATTCCACACTTTGGACCAGCTTCTAACAGCCGCTAGGAGGCGCTGCTATACCTTACCACAGATTCTGTTAAACTCCACAGGTTGGTCGCGCGGGACCAGTCACCAGCATCGACGGCCGCCTGGGTCGCCTGGGCCGCGTTGTTGACCGCTGTTAGTCCTGGGTCGTCCAGCAATCCCTGTAAACATCAGCAAGAGCATCTTTGGGTGATAACGCATTGGCTTTCAAATTGGAACGAAGAAGGTAATGTAGGAAATATGATTTTGTGGAAGTAACTTTGTATGCCGGCAACAAATTAAAAAAATATTCGACGTGGCTTGTAAACTTTTGTGCGATTCAACTGGCTTAATAGTTCTTGTCAGGATGGGATCGCCTATGAAATCGCAAGATTACAACCCCAGACGATAAGTCGATGTCATCACTTGTTTCGATGACAATGAGTTGATTGATTTTGTTTTGAGATGTTCGGTAGGTGATGGCTCTGATAAATAATTGACAAAAGCAAACATCACCTGGAACTGATGAATCAGCTAAAGAAAAACCAATTTCCACGAATCATGGGAAGTAATATTTGAACAAATGTTTATACTCGATAAGAGAAGTTAATTTTTTTTCCACTCAAACAAAGCGGGAGAGCCGGTGACGATTGCAGCTGCACATACTTCTTGTTGTTTGAGCACTTGTGTGCATGACGATAAGGATTGTCAAAACTGGAAGTGACTTTGCATGACCTTGCATGCTACCAGTGATTAAAATTCCTTAATAAAACATCATTTGCAGTTAAGCAATTATGTTGCTTTATATATATTAATCTACTTACTGTCTGGTAAAGGTATTCGCCCCATGTGTTGACCGAATCCATGGGTGAGATCCATGAGTCGCCTAACCCCACTCCTTGCAAGTTAATGTTCATTGTCCCTGCCTCAACTTCCTGCGACACAAATGAACATCAGTGCAATCATTGGTAGTGGTTCGTACTTGTTGCTTCATAAACATGGTGCAATTGACAACGGGTTAATACAAACACAAAGAGAACTTGCAAGCAAGTCATTCATGCAGATGAGCAGTTGTAGTGCAGTGTGTTGCGCCAGTGCCGCCCAGTATCGTAACAAAATTGTTCTATGAAAGTTTATTACCCAGACCGGAAACACTGAGCTTCAAACTAAAACGAGCCGGGTCTGCCATATCATTGAAAAGGTGCACCACTTTGTCTAAGGAATTATTATAAACCTTGAAAGATCACTGTTAGTGATCAGATAGGTAGAGTACAATACAATTCCCAGCATCTGATAGGCACCGGCAATCTCCAAAACGACACGTTTTCCTTAGATGTCGTAGGCTAGGCCTAATAAGGTTCAGTAATTTTGACTAAATTATTTCACACCTTCCATTCTACAGAACAGACAAAACAAAGTCACTACAACGGGTTCAACATGTTTTATAACACAAAAAGACCTAACATAATTAAAATAAACTCAAACGTTTTCGACACGAACTTGTGTCCTCATCAGGAATTACTTTAAATCTGCAATACATAAAATGAAAATTGTAAGATAAATCTGACTATGCACTATAACTGCAACAACACTCTGGATTTCGGAGTAATTAAGTAATTCCTGATGAGGACACAAGTACGTGTCGAAAACGTTTGAGTTTATTTTGATTATGTTAGGTCTCTTTGTGTTATTTTGATTGTCTGTTTGTGTTATAAAACATATTGAACCCGTTGTAGTGACTTTGTTTTGTCTGTTCTGTAAAATGGAAGGTGTGAAATAATTTAGTCAAATACTGAACCATACCTGACAAAGTGACTTTGCTTTGTCTGTCTATGGTTCAATAAAGCAAATTCTCTACCAAAGCTTTTATCTATTCACTATTCTACTACTTGACAAAAAAGGTTTTACCTTTACAGAGTAAAATAATTTTAGCATGGTGCCTACATTTGCAGACTGATAAAGATTTGCAATATCAAAATTAACATGAAATATGTTTTGGAATGTTTCTTGAAAATGTTTCATCAAATCACTTTGCGCAGACATGAACCCAAAAAACCACCATAATGCTCTGAATAGCATAGCAACGGTTGACTTGTCTGCAAACTTTGTCGTTTTATTGACTTTCAAAACATGAACAACGTAAAGTATCGATTTCCCCCACCTTGCTAATCTCAAGCGCTGTAGCAGCAGCCATTTTGCCACCGTATGACTCGCAGAATATGTAGAAAGGATTAGACTGCAAAACAATGAAGTTAGCCGTTTAATTGGCGGCGCATATTCAACGGATCATTTAACAATAATTATGCAATGAAACATAACCAGCAGCAAATCCCGATCTCTGTTCTGTATTAATTTGCACAGAATACATATCGCCTTCAACTTTCATGCAAAGTTTATACCAAGTCGTCGATAAAGCAAGAAGAGACAATCACCAAAACCTCCGCATGTTCTTAATCTGTAAATCAATCCCTGAAATAATGCAGTGTGCCCCCACAGAAACTTACGAGACTTACCTCAAGCTCGGGATGCTTGTTGTAGAATCCTTTGAGCAGTGCAACCATGTCGGTAGCAATTTGTTGGACGTCAGTGGTGTAGGCATTGGAGTTTGTGACATAACTGTTGAAAAAAAAACTTTATAGTTAGGCCACCATTTATAGTGGGATGTACCCAGAACTTTCCTATGTCAAGGCATGTTCGAAGCTTAAGGTTTACTGCCCCCGCATCGACGACCAAAATGCTGAATTTTCACCAATTTGAGATATGCTATTTTGTCATTGCTCAATAAACAAACTTGTCGCAAAAGGGCGAGATGGTGTTAACGCTGTACGCTCATTTATGTTCTGATCATTAACTTTGCAGGATGATACGAATGAGGTACGAACATCAGTACATATTTATGATAAAGAGTTACAAAAAAATGAATAACCCTTTGAAGTTAAATTCTAGAGGTGGGCCTAAATTTCAGTAAAATTTGGACCAAATGAAAGAATCTGCAAAGTAAAAATATTTGAAATCGGTTGTTGTAGCCTAAGTGTTCCAATTTTCTGCAATGTACTTGCCCGCAGGAAAATCGTGTCCCTGTTACAGAACAACAGTTCTTTCTTGATCAAACAACAACTCGCATAATGGTGATTGATAAACATGATAAATCGCCCACAAAATCTAATTTTAAACGTTTTCTGAGGAGAGTCACAAGATCAGAACAATTCCGTTCTTTACGTGAAGACCCAGGAGCAGGCACAAGCAGCGCTTTGGTTAAAACATCTTTAACTTATTCAAGCTCAGAAACTTTGTCATCCAATGAAGAACGCTGCGAAGATTTTGATTATCAACCCAGTTTTGCTTCGGAAAACCCCAGAAAAAGCAAGGTTACTTCCAATTTAGTAGGGCTAGTATTTGCTGAATCATGCGATCGTACTGGTATTTCAGATAGGTCTGCAGCACTTATTGCTTCATCATTTTTACAAGATGCAGGAGTTGTAACGGATAGCGAATCTCAATCAGTCATAGATAAAAGCAAAGTGAGAAGAGCGAGAAAAAAATGAGGTTTACAACTTAAATGGAAAGTAGGCCTATCATGTGCATAAATTTGCAAAGCATATATTTTGATGGCCAAAAAGATTAAACCATCAAACAAAATGAAATTGCTGGGCGACTTCGAAAGCATTTCGCAGTTGAAGAACACATTACTTTTCTTGAGGAGCCAAGTTATCATTTCATTGGTCATTTTACTGCAGCCAACTGATCTAATGTGTCAATAGCTACCGGGATTCTTGAATATCTTGGATCCAAGAAAATTAGCTACGATAATGTAATGGCAATTGGATGCGATGCAACCGCAATAAACACAGGTCAAAAAGGCGTCGTGATAAAGCTCCTGGAAGATCATTTCCAAAGTCCACTTCAAATGGTTAATATGCCTACTCCATAGTAATGAATTGCCTCTTAGGCATCTTATAAAAGATATGGCAATACTAGCAGACCTGATAGCTTTACTTGGCCCATTATGAAGCAGCTAGCCACTGTCGCACAACTAGATGTTGTAAAATATAAAGCAGTTCCTGCACCAGAGATTGAAATTGATGAAAATGACCTCAGCACTGACCGCAAATATCTTCTACACATGCACAGAGCAGTGAAAATTGGAGATATATCAATTCATTTCGCATATAGGAGTCCAGGTATGATGAACCACTCAAGATGGTTGAACACTGCCAATAGAATTCTACGTTTATATGTTGCATCTAACGCGTCAGCTGTATTGGTGGAACGTGTGGACTATATTATGAATGTTTATATTCTAGTATGGTTTGCCATTATAAAGGAAAGCAATTTCACTAATGGCCAAAAAAATTTCTTTAAAATTCTACACTCTGCTCAGAAGCTATCGAAAAAACCCCCAATATCCTCAACAAAGTAATATAGAGGAATGCGTTTTATGCCCATCCTGAAAACATTTGTAAATGTTTGTAAATGACAAATTTGTGTAAACAAAATCATGATAACAATTCACGTGGAACTGTATAGTACATTCCATTTACGGAACCTGCAGATCATATTGCTTTTATTCTGAAGTAAATTATAGGTTGAGTTTTATAGCTGCAACTGATCAAACGTAGGCTACTATTGCTTTTAGTTTAGGCGAGAAATGTGTCCTAAAAGGTTGGAAACTGCTGCTTTAAATGCTTTATTTACGACATACGGCTACGTCTTATAGTTTGTCAGTTCGTATCATCCTGCAAAGTTAGTGGACAAGTTTGTTTATTGAGCAATGACAAAATAGCATTTCAAATTGGTGAAAATTCAGCATTTTGGTCGTCGATGCGGGAGCAGTAAACCTTAAGATTCGAACATGCCTTGACATAAGAAAGTTCTGGGTACATCCCACTTACAATTTACAACTAGCCAGTAAAAAAATTATAAAAAAAATTATGTTAAAACGGAAAGTGAAATTTCCCCTTTTTATTCAAAAAATTGAAAGTTTGACCCCCCTGCGGGGGCAAAAGATGCACCTCCAAACTGACAAAATTTTGCACACGTAATTTTTTCATGCATGTGCCACTTTTTATGACTAGCCGTTTTTGAATTTCGAAAAAAAGTCAAAAACGGCCCACCCTATATGCATGCCACACACGTCATGGGACAACTTGTCGTGCACACGATCAACCCGGTCTTCATAAACTAATTCACTCTGCACCCTACAAGCCTCCTCCAAATGAACACGCTTATCCACTGTGATAAAGGCATCTGGCTGCTTACACAACTTTTAATCAAAACCTTCTGATGTTTTGCTGAGAGAGACTTTATTTTGTACATATCTGCGGAAGTTTAAGCAGAAAGTTGAAATTTCAACCAGAAATGTATCTCCGATAACAAACTTACTCCGACATGTTAATTAAATCATTTCAATTGGTTGGCTTTATCACGTGACTACTTATTGCGCCCCTTAGAGCGTGCGGAGAGCTGAGACCCTATAGTGCATGAGCAGATATTCCATGTTTAGCATCTCAGTAGTTAGCTGTAAGAAAGCATCTTCTTCTTCATCCAAGTGCAAGTTAGAGATGACCTAGTGGCAATGAACACTGAGAAAAATCAAAGAGATTACAATTAACCCAAAAAGTCCACACGCTTCTACCATCAAACTGGTTTTGACTTTTGTTAATTCTGACTTTACAAAAATTTTGGTGGGCAGTTTTTCTTGTTCATATTAATTAGAAACCGTGTTGCGGAGCAAGAAAGGTTGAAGCAAAGAATTTGAAATTTAGTCATCAGTTACCTAGGTCTAGATCTAATTGCTCTAACTTTCATTCAAATCAAATTAAACAGGTCTTGTTTGTTAAATATATTGTTAAAAAAACGAAGTAAATAAATATTGTTATTTTAGCATCATCGATGTGAAGGGAGGGGAGTGATTGCTCAACATAAGCGCAAGAAAGAAAATGAGCTGGCTTGCAAGACAAATTTTTGACTGAACCAAGCTAAAGACCGTTGCAAGCACTCATATTTTCGGACCTGTAACCTGACCCCACAGGATTGTCGACAAAGATCACGTGAGCAAGACCTGTCCACGAGGTGTCGCGACGGTTCATGTCGATATCGAGGGGACCGCATTCTTCGAAATTTCCGTAACCAGTTCCGGATGCTCCTGGACCACCCTGGTGGAGAAGAATTAAACTAATTTGTTCAACAATCTACATCTCTCGTCTGACCTTCCAGAACATTGTTCATCGCAAAAATTTGTGCTTTGTTATTCATCTCGTCATCACATCATTACAATACAAAAATAAAAACGTTTTAATCAAAATATCGTTTTCCAGCATTGGTAGCAATTGCAGACAGTTTGACATTCTTATCAAAATATCGTTTGTGAAATATTACATGCACTAGGTGCCACTGATAAAGAGCAGTCCTGAACGTGCGTTGTTTGAGCGCATAGATCGAAAATTGAAGCAAAACTGCGTTGTCTTGGCCCTTCTTAGTTCGCAAAGATCGTTTAGCTACTGAGCTATCAGGGCTAAAAGTTTTGTTCACACATATGAACATCCTGTTCAAGGATTCGTGGAATCAAAAGGGGATCAATCTGGGTATCAGGGCTGCCGGTAATTGCAACATCTTGTTAGATTACAACTTGATTTGATGACGTCATGCCAACTCGAAATTTCGAACCTGCAGCCAGACGACAACAGGAACAGGATCAAGGGAAGAGAGGAAGGAGGGTTGGTAGGATGAGTCCTGGAAGAAGAGCCACCAGAACATGTGGGCGTCATTGCGGACTGTCACGTAACCCCAGTCCGACTTCACGCTGTCAAGACTGCTTGCCCTGTTCATCTTCAGTACATTTCCGCATGTTGTTGCTGCAAAAAGCTGACAATGATGAACTTTATATCAACCATACAATATTTCAAACATAAAGTTACTGCTGTATCGAAAAAGACAATGGCACTTCGGTCCAACTCACCGACCAGAAGAAGGAAAACCCCCACGGCAAGCTTCATCATGGTTAGATGGTCTAAATACTAAAGCCTTTTGTGAGTTGTTAAAGGGCTACAAATACTATAATCTGCAAATGAACATTAGCATATTAATAAGTATTAATAATTAATTGTTGAATTAATCTACAGAACATAGCTGCTCGATACATTGACAAGTGACTTGTCGTGACTGGTTGTTCATCTAAGCAAAGTTGTCTCAGAGCAATCGTGTTTTATCTTACTGTCAGCATCGTTTGTTATTGCAGTCTTTATGAACAAGTTGTTAATTACCAAGAGAAGATGAGCTGATCTTGCAAATATTTGATTAGCTCGAGCTAGAAAACCGAAGTCAGCGATCGTGCAGGAAGCACTTGAATACAAATGACCTTTACCATAAATTCAGATTTGCACAGTTTTCAACGATAGCTGACTTTCTGTATTGAGGACTTCCTGGTCATGTGACCACATTTAGAATATCTAGTGACATAAGTGACATAGCATATAAGTGACATGTTTTTTTATTTTTGCATTTGTCGAGGGGCGACACAACAATATTCGAAGAGCATGCTTCATACATGTCTTGTCCCATCGAGACTCACCTACTGCACTGCCAGTTCTTGAAATGTTTATGTCTACGATTTTCGTTTTTATATCTGCTATTGTACTGTCTTGCTGTAATATTCCCTTTGGTAAGAATGGCAGCCCATGTTTTCACATTGCCATATTGTTCACAGACGTCGACAAAGAAAAGCTGAATAAGTTGTGCAAATATTGAACGACAAGTGGTCAGTTAAGCATTTCAATAACTCTGATTTTTTTAGCCTATTTGAAGTTGGATTTAGTCATTTACAGCAGACAAACAATAAATCATGACATGGGAATGAAATTACATGACGTCTTTCTAACGTTCAAACCCAAACAACATCCTGGCATCCAAGACAAACTGAAAATATAATAAACGCCATACTGCAGCTCTATACTTCCTAACGCTTGCACCCTGATCATAAATCGCTAGATCTAAACCTGCGTCACAACTAACGGCAGGTTTGAGTTTTGTTTCAAATACGGTACCAATTACCGCTAGACAAACTGTGCACTGCTATTTAATCTTTTAGAAAGTTCGGTGATATACGTGACAACTACTGCACTCACGATTTTAGCCCGATTTCAGATTTGCCAACCACGTTTATGACGTCATAAAAGTGAAACATCCTGGAATATTTGTTTTTAGAAGTGGCTACTGGGAGGAGCAGACTTCAAATCTTGAAGAATATAATTCCAGCGGCCTAGATTACCACTTTTTTGAGCTGCCTCGAGGAGGACGGCTTCGAGAACGGGAGTTTCCCCGAGGCAGATATGAACAAATTTGGACGCGTTAGTATCCGCTGTGTGCTTGCCTCATACAATCAGAGTCATACAACTTATGCCAACCTTGTGGTTACCACTCTATTGCAACCCGAGAAGTGAAGGATTTCGTTGAAACCGCTGAGGAAATATAAATTGCGCTGAAAACACCGATAAAAGTGTAACCAAAGAAAATGAAACGATAGTTGGAACGCAGCAACGTACCAGAACGTAATCTGAATAAACGCAGATGAAGAGGAAACTGCTTAAACGTGATGTGACTAAAATTAACAACACCTCCTCAATAAATAGTAACCCACTAGTGACGCTGGGGTGGCTGCCGTCTTCTCTGCGATCGCCCAATATTTTCCACGCAATCACGTTGTCAAAGATTCTGATGACTTGAATTTACAGAAATTAAAGATCTGAGTCGAAACCTTCAAAATTCAGCAACGTTTTTAAAATGCGTTACTAAGCCGATGTCGACTTAGACGAGTAATACTGAGCGTAAGAGCAAACCCAGAAAAGAGTCGCATGCTGCTCGCGAGTCAGAGATGGGCCAGGTCTGTCCTAAGCAATGAAATATTTAAATTGCTTTCATTAAGAAATACAACAGACTATCATGGCCATTGTAGCAAATTAATTTGTGGTGTTTGAAAGTAATTCATCAAATTTTGATAAAATCAAATTAAAATGTCTATGATTCTATTGAAAATGAAATCAATTGCGAGTAGGCGACTGTTTGTAGCGGGAATCGCTCTTTATTCAACATTACATCAACGAAAAATAGAAACATGGAAACTGAAGTTGACTAGTTTTAGAAATTTGATCTCTTTCGTTGCCATAAGCTGCAAACAAAGCCAGACAATGGGAATGAATGGAATACCGCCTTTTCTGTGTAGTGGTATTGTTACTTGACGTGTTGACAACATATCGCTTGATATTTTGTAAACTATCCAGTCATCACTCTTAATATAGTCTGCTGTTGTGTGAAAAGTGCGGGAAGTGGAGTTGGTGCCATCACAGGGTAGAGTTCTTTACGCATGATAAGAAACATGGTTATGCTTAGCACCAGCTTAGGAAGGGTTGCGTCAAAGCTGCCGAGGTTACGTCTGGGTAGAAACGATAACCAGAAGAAACAAATGTCAGAGTTCATAAAAGCGAAATGTTTATACTCTGTAGCCTACTATGAAACATTATTTAGAAGCTCACCTCTGTTTGAAATCCCTGAATGCACAGCCGGTGCCGACACATTTGTAATGATTAATAGCTTAAAGTTTGTCTGAAGTGACCACTTTCTATCAAAATGTTATTGCTAATATTAACAATTTCGTACTGTCCACCAGATTTCATTCAAAGCAGCATTTTTGGCTTTTCGTGTCGTGCTACGCTTCACTTTAAAACACTTTATAATTTTTTTTTTTGAATTATTTGGCGGTCACCCATTTTCATGATTTCCACAAGTGGGAAACAGAATAACCCAAGAGAGCTACGTATCGGTAATTTAAAACAGATTCCTGTCAAACTCCCGTCACTAGACGTCACCACAACGTTGTTTAAACATATGTTTAAGGCTGAAGCAGGGCTGAAGCTTTGCAGCTTGTTAATAAACCTTAGTTTGTTGGTGATACCATCAGCATGCAATCGGGAAGATGCTTCAGAAATGGTGAAAGGAATGTAGTGGTGGAATACTGTAAAAAATACGTTGCCGTGGACTAGCAATGGTAACAACACATGGACGCTACCACCACGTTAGTCTAATTCCAAGTTATGACGGAATAATTGCAAAGGAGTCGGAAGCCAAACTCTGGTTTCGGTTGGAGTCGGACTGGAGTGAAAATCTGAAATTCTTGGTAAAAGTAAATATGTGGAATGCAGATCCTGTACAAGATATCAACAATGAAATGTTTTGTGTACTTCTATTTGGTGATCTGGAGAGGCGGCAGCGGTCTTGTCTTTTCAGTGAGAAGTGGTTTACCAGAGAGAGATACTTTCAACGTTACGCGTAAAATAACAACTTCCCAATGCAATGGTTCGGTGTTCGGCGATCAATCACTTACCTGGCAGCAGCAGTGTCACTGACATTTGTTTGCTTTCTATTGTCAGATATGTTTGAGAAATCTTTCAAATCAAAAGATCTATGAATATCGCTTGTAAATGCCATTTTGTTGCAATGGAAAAAGAAAATCTCAATAATTTCTAACAAATCATTATGGCCACGTTTAAAGTAATCTCTGCTCAAGATTGTTGTCTCTTTAAATGCTCAAAAACCTCTAAAATCTTAGCTGTACCATACCAAACGTTTGATATTAAAAAATATTTTTATTTTGAGATGCAGAATAAAAGTGTTTAAAGTTGATTTGATGCCATGAGACGTTTGGTTCGAACTTTCATTGTCTTGGTTCGACATGATAGAAAGCCTTTTCATTATTGAAACAATCATGGTTGTGTTTACTGTGTGAGATCTCGCGAAAACTAATTTATTCTTCTGCACAATATGATCATATAATTATCAACAAAAGCTTTAAACTAAAAAGCGTATTTTGTTTCTAGGAACATTAACGAACGTAGCCTAATAACAGCCGTAACAAACCTTAGATATTGAGGAATGTCGAGAGACTTACATTGAGAGACAAATTGAGAGGCTCACAAAAGTGCGAAGATTGTTGAAACAAAACACAGAATTCATAGAAAAAATTTGCTTTTTTGAGAAATTTATATTTTTATATTTCACTATTTTCACATCAGAATTTCATAGCCTACCAATTCATAGCCTAAGGTAGTGCTCGGAATTTACGTAGATTGAAGAATCAAGATGCTAAGTATACTGTATGTTTTTCTTACTGATCAAAGCGAACAGTTGCTTAAAAGATGTTTCATAATTTTGCTGCTGGTTTTTGTTGTGTGACTTTTAACTTTTTTTTGTCGTGTCCAGGCTTGCGCCTGGTGGATGAAGATTTAGATTAAGTGGACGGAATGGAAAGGAAGCCAATCTTCGTGTCCACCTTCAGGCATGCCTGTGTCCTGCCAAAGACACAGCTA
This sequence comes from Aplidium turbinatum, assembly GCF_918807975.1. Lineage (NCBI taxonomy): Eukaryota > Metazoa > Chordata > Ascidiacea > Aplousobranchia > Polyclinidae > Aplidium > Aplidium turbinatum. Next base: position 1,519,721 of record NC_137488.1, read on the forward strand.
CTTGCTTTTGAGCGGTGTCGAACCAGCGCCCTTTTGAGTATCGTAACAGGGCTTTCATTACTTGGCAATGCAGTTGACAATTTTTACTAACGTGTGACACGTATTTCCTCATAAGCCTATATAACGTCTATCTTAAAAGAGAACGTTGGTTATCATTGTATATCTTTACAAACATAGCCAATGGCGGATTATCTATAAAGTTAACAATCTGAAGCTTTAGGTCTACGAAAATTTAGCCCTTCAAAAATCAGAAAGTTACTCATGGAAGAAAGGTTAAATATTTTGAACTTGCTGTGCTTTCTTGCTGTCCTACTATTGCACCATGAGAATTCCGTTCCAAGAGGTTTAAAAAATAATTCTTTATTGCCAAGCTTGCACTGTATAATTTTACAGACAACACACCATGCAGCAAGAATGAAACTGTGTTGCATTCTTATGATTGTGACATACTGTAGTTGTCTTCATTCAACTCACCCCTAACTTTAACATAAATAGCGGCCAAACAGCTTGCTAGAGGTTTAGTTGAATAAGTTTTATACCTCCATCGGAAGCCAAAGTAGGTCTTAAAAGTTTTAACGCTTGTAAAAATACGCCAAAAAGTGATTTAGTTGGGGTCTACAATACCCATAATCCGGCACTGCAAATGACATCATCAATCATCATATTACTGTATTAAAAGCACATTAAGGCTATTAAGTGCGTTTAATAGTTGCAAGGCATATGTACCTAGTTGCTTGTTTGTATATCTACACTCTACAGCTTTGTTAATCATGGTATATTTGAATCCACCTATCACAGAAGACTATTCAAGCCGACCACTTCGGTAAGATTACTTCTGCAGCAATATTGTTTCCGTAACCTCATAGAGTTCACACTGAGGTCGAGTTTGCAAACATGTACAAATTTTTGTAACTCGGAGTTCGGTTATTCCGAGCGATTTAAACTTCGCATTCAAAATAACAAGTTTCCTCATTGTCCCTCTTCAAAGCGGAAAGTTGCTTTGACAACCTAGTAGAACCCACCTATGGATTCGTGGGATGTTACTATTTAAAAATATCGGTAGGAAGTTTGCTGCCTTGATCTTTGATAATTTACATTCCGCTATCAAGGAGCTTTGTTTTACTTGTCATCATTTGATATAATTTACTATTTCAAATACGCAAAGTAGCAAAAGAGGAAGAGCCCGAAATGTAGATACTAAACTCATGTTGGCTTGGTTTTGAATCTTTATCCTCGAACTGACAAACTCTTTGATAGATCATTCCTGGTAGCTTCGCATACTTGCAGAGGCTCTTGACGCATGGCCGGTTTCGGAGATTGACAGAGTGAATTTTTGTCCGATCATTGAAGTGTTGTTGCCAGGGATTTATTCCATTCACTGGGTGCGGTGGGTGCCATTGAATGGAGAGCTGTCTTGAAATGCGCTCCTCAAGCGCACACCCCAAGAACCGAACCAGCGCCGCGTGATCTTGAGCCGGGCGCTTAACCACTGAGCTAAAGAGGCAGCAAACGTTTCGAAAACGACACCATCTTTATGAGTAGTGCTAAATTTAGAATACTTTACATTTATATCTTTACATGCATTACATTTATAGCACTGAAGATGAAGACAGTGTAGTTTTCGAAACATTTGCTTACCATGAGTTTGGTTTCTACATTTTGGGCACTTTATTTTTTGATTAGATTAACCAGGCGTTCCAACTATTTTGCTCAACTACAATGCTTCTTGAAAGCTGTAGAAAAAAAAGTCAATGCTGATCTATTCTATTTTGTTAGACAATTTGTATCAGTGATTAGCCTGCGCTTGTGAAATCGCGAAGATATTGGTTATTGGATAAGGACACAAGGGAAAAAAACTACTGTTTGATAAAAGTACTTTTTTACAAGTGTAGTTGAGACAAAGACACGTAGCCTACATTTCATGCTTCTATTTTTAGCTCATCTTCCTACTACGACACATTGAAGAAATTTGGTAGACTCAAAACAGACGTTCCAGTGAGAAACAAAACTGCGTCATACGAGAAGCATCTTCTGCCGCATACTGACCTGACCGGCGGTGGCCACGGGAACTCGTGTGAGTGACTCCTCTCTACTAACTGCAATATCGAAATTCCGTTTTGAAGCCAATGCGCACGTGTTTTCTATAACTTAACTTCGTAAGAATGTTTTTTCATAAAAGCCAACTTATCCGGCCCCCGGCCAATTCGCCATCACGAAAAACTACCATTATTCTATGCAAACGTGAAAGCAATACGTCACAAAAGAATGAGCCTGGCAAGAATGGTCTCACCGCTTTCAACTTTTGTAGATCCACACAAGAGAGATTTTGCCTGGAACCTTCTCTACTTAAAGCAAAGCTGGGGAAGCGACCTCCGTTCTGCCCGGAATGCAAATGCGTCGAGAACGTCTGACGTCACTAGTAAATCGACATCCAGCGCAGTGGAACGGAACAGAAAGTCAGCAGCTGCTGTGATCTCTGACGTTACTTCAAGAAAGGTGAGTTAGATTAGATTACTATATTGTACGTGCCTGATGCTTTCCGAACGAAACGCAGTAGTAAACCAATCTTTTTGGCTAATACTTGACCATGCTCTCCGTTAACTCAATAGATTTACTCGAGTTATTTTTAGCTTGTAAAGCGACCGGTTAAAAGTTTAACGGTCAGTCTACAACAGTGGTTCTTAACCAAGGTTCGATTGAACCCCTGGGGTTCGACGAAGCTGTTTCAAGGGTTCGGAGCGAACGTCCTCTGAAACATGGTTAAGAACCACTGGTCTACAATTTAGCCAGAGGCGTAGCAACCGCTCTCCGAACCCTCCGATCGGAGGGGGCCCCGCAAAGAATGAGGGCCCCTCCGCCGAATTTTTTGGAAGACTATCGAAATACAGGATTAGGCTAACCACGTAGTCACAAACGCACGCGAAATAGCAGAGCTTACTGGTATTGAGCAGATTGTTTTCAAAAAACACGTAGTCTTGAGCGGGCACGTAACCACTGAGCTAATGGGGCGGACAGTGGAACTGGACAATCACTACAAAAAAATTAAAAGAAAAATAGGAGACAGTGATGCCAACGAACGAATGATGAAATTGAATCGTTTCATTTATGTCATCGAGAAAGAGAGAGGACTTGTCACGGCAAGCATTTTTTTAACGTACAAGAACAGCCTTCAGGAGATATATCCGAATCTTTGCATTTGCACCAGAATTCTTCTGACCGACCACACTACTTAGGCCTACTGTCGCGAGTGCTGAAAGGACCATCAACAGAATGAAACTGATCAAGAATATCCTGCGATTAACCGTGGCAGATGACAGGCTTTCTGCTCTTGCAATTACCATCGAAAACAAGATTGCCAAATCCCTGGGCTATGACCCATTACAATTTGCGCAAAACAAGGCTCGAAAGAAGCGCTTTGCATAATTATGGAATATATGTCCACACTGTCACTGTAGACCAGTGGTTCTTAACCTTTTTTCCCTTATTACCCATTTCTGTCCAGATCAAAGTCTCATTACCCAAAATCTAATTTTATCTATCTTGGTATTTTGCCATATTAAAAATATAGAAGAGCGTTATTCAACAAAAACAGCATTTAATGCAAAGAATGACATCAATAGTGTCAGTGAGACATTTGCTCTTGTTTTTTATGTACAATCGATGCAATATCGGGTGTGATTTTGGATACTGCACAACGCAAATCTGACTCCAGATCTAAAAGCTTGTTTCCAGATTTTTATTTCAAAGCAACAACACTTGAAAATGCTGATTCACAGAGATAAGTGGAAGGGAACATAGTCAACAATGTTAGTGGTTTTTTGCGCAACTTTTAGATATACTTTCCCCATCATTCCCCAGGATTTTCCCAAGCTTTTATCTTCAGAAGAAGCCTTGACAGATGACTCATAAATCATGTCTAAAAACCCTTCTTGGATATCTTCATCTTCTTCACTGGGAAAATTTTCATATTAAAATAAAATATCACTGGTTGTTTTGAACGGACTCAAAACATCAAAAAAAGTGTAAGTAATAAAACAACTTTACCACTTACAGCTGTGACATTGTTTGTTACATCTATAATTCTAAATATTTTGGTTCAGCTGATTACCCACCTGCTATCCTGAAATTACCCACATGTGGGTAATTACCCATAGGTTAAGAACCACTGCTGTAGACCTATGTATACACAGTGGTGGGCGCAGCTAATGTAAAAGTTAGCTTTCAACAAAGAAATCAGCGGATTTCCAATAAATTTAATTTCGCTAACGAGTCCGCTAAAATTTCTAAATATTAGCGAAAATGCTAATCCGCCAACCACAGCGTTAGCATCACTAATTAGCGGAACTGTGCCCTCTACTGTGTATACATAATATGAATCCTGCATGTTGCGTAAAATGAATACCACATTCCAGTTTCTGCGTTTGTAGGGGCCCCGGACTTATGTCCGAAGGGGGCCTCGTTCTTTGTTGCTACGGCCCTGAATTTAGCCTACTAGGCTACTGTATTTTATAGTTTAATTACGGTCCTTGTAATAATATGCCATACGATGTATATTATTCTTGATGTATTAACTTTGACTAAAAAGCGTATAAGCTTGGAGTAAAATCGACCAAAAAGATGAAAATTATATTTCATTCTTTTTTTTTTTTCATATGATATTTCAAAGTTTAGGACAGGTGTTGGAAAGTCGGCCAGAAATTTGTTTCTGTCGCATTTGCAGGTCAATGAAATAACCGAGCTCATGATCATAATAGCAAACAAATAGAAAATTCATAAAGTGCCATGCTGTAGGGTTATAGGCAAATTGTTCGTAAGCAATTGTTCGTAAAGCAGTTGTTCGTAAAACAATTGTTCGTAAAGCATTTCTTCGTATACATCAAATTTTAACTGCATGCACGAAAAAATGCTTTAGGAAGAATTGTTTTACAAAGAACTAATTTCGAACAATTGCTGTACAAACAATTGCTTACGAACAATTTGTCGGACACCATGCTGTAGACTTGTAGAGTGTAGACAGGTGTACTTAAAATCGAAGTAAATGAAACAAATTATTCAATTACTTGAAAAACTTTCTGCAGTTTTGCGATAGAACATCAAGAACAAGGTTTCGTTCAGCTGCAACACAAGAGTCGAAACAAGGCGACAAGAAGCGACAAATCGCGAGGTCGGAGCAATCGCGCACGACGCTCGATTCCATCCCAGAGCATGAACCATGTAAGTTATACTCAGAAGACATGGGAGTAAATTGGTTTGGAATAAACAAAACGACTGATAAACAAGGACAGGTATCGAACTGAGTCCTTCCAAGCGTCGTACCCGAATGCACTGCATAGAAGTTAAGAACAAGTGAAAGCGACCGAATGCGAAAGTTGCAACGTGCTTCATGCCAAACTAACCAAGGAAGTAAGAAAAAAAATCCGATACATCTGTAACACCTTCAGAGTTTTATAGTCGCCTAAAATTATGTATGCAGCCGCAGCATCACAAAGCGTTTTCGACCAATGGTTGACAGGGCCTGTAGCTAATTATGCTTCTTGCTTACCCCAGTCAGCCGAACTGGCTATACAGCCCTGGCAAACCTTTCTTTGAAGTATGCGGAATTTCAATGAGTTGACAACATATTAAAAGAAATTACCAAATTCATAAACTTCATAAAATATATCATCAACCTAGGAACAATATGATGGTTGTAATAAAAGGGAATTTCATTAACATTCCAACAGTCCACGTAAAGTGTAAAACATATATGTGCTACTGATCTGAATTCTGAAAATGTCACTGCGTTTAAACGTATTTTATTTCAGTGACGTCACCTCAAAGTCGTTGCCTTGCCACTGAGAAGTCGAGCAAGCGAAAACAAGTCGTTTCGTCTATGACAAAAGCATCGCGCAGATCGCATAAGAGTAGAAAATCGGATTCCAGGATTTCAACGTCGTCTTCTGTGATGTCATCAAGACTACCTTCCGTCAACTCTGGACGAGAAACTCTTTCCAGCGTAAACACAATGCGAAGCTACGATAGCAGGTCTCGCTTGAACAGTGTGATGTCACGATCTACGCAATGGGACGAACATGAAGGAAGGCCGGCGGCAGAGAAGCTGCTTGGCCGGTCCCAACCAGACCGCAAAGTGGCAAACACAATCAAACCGGAACTCCTCAAAACTCTGGTTGGAGAAGTTACGGGACAGCTCAACACTAGAGGGCGGAAATCCCAACATCTCGACTCTGCAGCAGTAGCCTCCGCCCTCATTTCCAACTACAGCGTGAAGCGGCACCAGCCGTTCACAAACTTATCGTTCGAGGTGGAAAAGTCGGCAATAACGACACGATTACGATCCTCACTGTACAAGACAAAGGAGGCCCAGCGGAAGCCAACCATATTTCGTAGTAACCTCACTGAAGTCAAGAAGCACAAAAACTTCAATCCACGCCACCATAGCGACATCACACGGCCAGTTATGGTAGACAAACATGCACACAAGCATCCGCTAGAAGATTACTCTCCACCGAAATGGACACCGAAGTTAAATGGATTGTCAGAACGACTGAATGGGCCCTGGACAACTTACGAAGCCCGATAAATGAATAAGAAAGTTTCATAGCAGTTATGAACGCTGACTTTGTCAATTAAGCTATATTAAACAACTTGGCAAGCTTACAACTTCTTTCCACTCAGACAGCTTTCATACACAGAGAAGTTTTCGTTCGAGACATTCACAGCTTTATGTTAAGGTAGGCTAGGCTAGAGCAGACGCCGCCTGCTATCATTACACACATACAACTAGATGCCTGGTAAAGAGATTTTCTATCTTGTTTGTTTCTTATTTTAGCGAGGGCACCAAGCCTACTTGGTGCCCAGGGTGCACCAAGCCTACTTGGTGCCCCTACTAAAAAGAAACAAACAAGATTTGAGGAGGTCAAAGTAAAACTTTTGGTCTAAATCCCCCCTACTTCTAGGGATGGTAGAAGTTTGCTTACTAAAAAAGAAGATGGACAATTGGAGGGTTGTATTGAGGTGAAATTCGGTGAACTACAGCTTGAGATCTACCACCAGTGGCGTAGGCAAGATTTTCTCTAGGAAGAGGCCATTCGAAATTTTTTCGAATTGAAACTACTGTAAAATGAATTGAAAAAATACACATTTTCTAATAATAACCAGGAAGTCATATTTTATAAGATTAGCTGCTACCATGCTCAGATTACATTCACGATAATTTGTTAGTTTGCAGATTGCAGCAACTAGTTTACTCATTTAGATAGATTTTGTATTGAAAACAAAAAGTGTGATATAACACTCTTGACGTCACAAAGGCTAGAATGTTTTACGTAGACGACGTAATTAGCTTTAATTACTCAACCTAGTGAACCACTCGTATAAGGTACGTGCAGTGGCGCTGGCAGGATTTTTTATTGGGAGGGGAGAGCGTTCGATATAATTTGACATTTTTTTATCAAGAGTATAGAATAGTCTGACCAAAGTTTAAAGTAGCCGAGGCTATCTGTTGGTGAAATATAAACACTCACGGTCTTTGCGTATGTCACATCACTTTTGGATTGAATTATTAGATATGTGAATTATGGAAAGCATAATATTAGGCCTAAAAACGAATAGGCTAAGTAAAAACGTTAATAGTTCGATTAACAGGCAATGTCCTTATAGATTACAGCATAACATATCGAACATTTTTGTGAAAGTTTAAAAATAGAATGTGATTTTTGCGGTAGCCTACCGTACTTTGAGCAAAACTTATCGCACTCTGAACATATACCGTATAGGCCTATAACAAAAAAACGGCCTACCCTACAGGGCCGTGTGAGTACCACCTCGCCCCCTACCGGTACCTCCGAATTTACTAGTGGGCTTCTACTTTTTAGTAGGCCTAAAGGTACCTAATAGCCTATATTTTTCAAACCATAAGTTGTGAAATCGAATTAAAAACATCAGACTGACTCCACAATCTGTTGGGATTCCATCTTTGGCTACATATAACAATGCAAAGGGCTACGAAGTTTAATAAAAATAACAGGATTTTGCGGGGCCTAAAAGATTTTACAGGGCCGTTTTCAAAGGATAATTTGGCAGTGAAAAAGGCCGTTTCTAAAACACGTACGGGTAGCCTAATTGCATCAGTCTTACATTAAAAAAACGAAAAACTAGAGAAAAGAATGAAGCAGTGTTTGTCTTCAAAAAAATAAGACGGTGGGTTGAATTCAGAACATATGTTGTAGCACCAGGAATTTCAAGCAAAATATAGCAATTCATTTGATGAGAATGAATTCACGTAAAAGCAAACAAAACTTTTTTGCAGTTCTGCCAATGTTTGATTTTTGTAGTGGCCCCTAGTTGTCCATATCGCAAGAAAAATGAGTTAAGTGAGTCGTTCCGGCATGAGCTACTTTTTCGAACAAATCATTGTAATAAATCATCATATTAAAAAGGGTCAGAAGCGCATGTGACTATTGGCTAAGTTTGATAGAAATTAGGTAGAACCGGGGACTATGGAATAAAACTATAAATCACCAGATAAATCACCACCATCCGCTACTCTAAAAGTAGCGTGCTGCCACTACTTTTATCTTAAACTGACACAGAGCTTTGTGACATCAAAATGACCTTGAAAACGAATAATATCATTCGTTTACATTGCGGTGTTGTAATTAATGAACAGACGTTTTAAATTGGACTGGAAAAGTTCAAGAACTTGTTTCTGTCTGAAAAAAGACCATTGCTGACTTTACGCACCGACGTTTCATGCGATGGCACCAACACACCAAAAATTCATCCTCGGAGTTGTGACTGGCAGTAGCGTAGCCAGGAAATTTGAAAGGGGGGGATTTTGACAACCCAGCGCCGGGGGGTCTGGGGGCCTCCCCCAGAAAAATTTGAAAAATTACTTTGAATTTGGTGCATTCTGAGAGCATTTTCAACAAAAATGTGGTTATGAATATTCTTGTAAAATAGTGCTGTCCGGTGGCATAGCAAAAGGATAAGATCATGTTTTCTTCGGCATTTTTCGGAAATAAAGCTAAGTCTCTATGTTTTCTTGTTGCTAATTCCTGGCTGAGATGTTTGAATGTTTGGTATTGGCAAAACTCGCTCTTTTAATGCAATTTTGTTTAAAATTAGGCAATTTTTTTTTGATTGAAAGCATCATTCTCAATATCGTGACATCACACGCGTGCCAAAGGGAGGGTTGTAACCCCCAAACCCCCCCCCCCTTCTTGGCTACGCCACTGGTGACTGGTATTGGTGTCACTCTTGTCGGTATCAACGTCGCTTATAAATGATAGAGAGTAGGGCAGGTCGATTTTAAAATTTGATATGGAATAAAGTACCGGTAGGTGCCAATAAGTGAAAAACATCTTTCGCAAGTAAAAAAAATAAGTAAAGTGCAACGATCGCTTGCGGAAATACGATTAAATTCTTAAAAGTTGCTCCCCACGTTTGTTTTAAAAAGTGCGAATATGTAGCGCCGTTAGCGGAAGTCGTCATAACAGCCGCAAACGCGCGATGACTTTCTCCATACTTTATAGATGATGTAGGCCTACCTAATCACAGTAAGTTAGTGGAATTTTATAAGAATAGGAGACCTGAACAGTAAAAAAGTTGTTGTTTAGCTCGAATTGAAATTAAGCACTTAATTCAGTGATAGACTGTAGGCCTAGTGCTTGTTATAAGTCTGACGCGTCTCTATATACTTAGGCTATTCATTCGATTGAGTAGCCTAATCAGCTTATCATTACAGCATTGGAGAATGGAGATGTGCTTCTTATGCATATAATAGATCGTTTTGAGCAATGATTTGACAAGCCAGTGAATCAGTTGATCTAGATAATTTTTTTTTAAATCTTATTTAATTTCAGCTAGTATGTGATAAACTTTCTTGTTTACAAACTCTTATTGAAACATGCCAAAAGAAAATCCGCAAATAACACGACAAAGTGAACAGCATCATGGAGGAGGCCCTTGCGAGCTTGCCAAAACGGAACCTAGCACTTATAAACAACTAATTCAATATTATTACCACCTTAACAATGCTAAAATTAAAAGAAATATTTGGGGTATTGTTTTGCACATCAGCGAGGATTTAATTAGTAGGCCTATCTGGCAGGCAGTAGGCCTAAGCTAAATCCTCGCCTACGTTTGATTTCTGACAAAGCCATTAACAGCAAAATTAAAGATTTATTGAAATTGGTTAAGAATATAAACTGCATACACGCAAAAGGCCGAGCTAAAGCTAATCTGGGCATGTATTTGTTTGCTGGAAGTTGTGGCATGCAGGGATACTCGAGTCAACTGCAAGCTCTTGAATTGCAAGAAAGAGCACATGCTCTGCAAATGCCAAAATTCCATTGGAAGAAAGAGCTTATCTGATAGATCAAACGCTAAAAATTGGTCCTAAAGGTATCTTTCAAATGTTATTGGTTGATCGATAAGCAGTTTTAAAAGCACAAAATAATGAGAAACGGCTACAAAATCTTCCCTCTGACTTCCACGAGGAAGAAGGCGATATACCTGGACCATCAAAATTACCCGAATGGATAAGTAGCTCAAGCACGTCAAGTTCGGCGTCAGACAAGGTAAGCACGATTTATTTAGTCGATTGAAAGTGATAAGCTACATATGAATTGGTACCACAATGAAATACCACAATGAAATCGGTCCTGGCTCCACTTCTTTTCAACATCTATACCCACGACCTGCCAACTACGGTCTCCGCAAAATATGCTTATGCGGACGACCTGGCAATTCTCCACTCCGCAAAGTCGTGGGAAAATTTAGAAGACACCTTGAGCCAGGACATGAAAACTCTCTCAGCCTATCTCCAGAACTGGCGACTGAAACTCAGCGAAACCAAAACTGTGGCAGCAGCTTTCCACCTTCATAATCCGGAAGCTGATCGTAAGCTACACGTCCAGAACAACGGAAAATCTCTGTCCTTCTGCCCCGAACCAAGATATCTTGGAGTGACACTGGACAGATCGCTCACATACCGCCACCATTTGGTGTCACTGCGCAAGAAACTCACATCCCGCGCTGCGCTACTCAAGCGCCTGGCAGGCTCTAGCTGGGGGGCGAGGGCTGACACTTTGCGTATAGCAGCCTTAGCCCTTGTCTACTCTTCAGCAGAGTACTGTGCACCTGTTTGGTGCCGCAGTGCTCACTGCCATAACATCGACACTGCCATAAACAGCACCCTGCGCACAGTGAACGGATGCCTGCGTCCCACACCATTGGCCAATCTCCCCATTCTCGCTGGCATCCAACCCGCTGAGCTTCGTCGCGAAGAAGCCACTCTGTCCCTCGGTCGACGGGCACTGGAGCCTAACCACCTTCTCCACCACAACACCTCTGCTCTCCCAAACGAGCACCCCAGTCGACTGAAATCAAGACACCCATTCGTGCCAGCCGCTCAACTTCTTATCAACGAAGCTGATGTACAAGACATCTCTGCGGTTGCTTGGGCGGACCATAAATGGAGTTCTGAATGGAAGTCAACCGCCACCAGACTCTATTCGTTCATCCCCGACGCCGACACACGCCCCATCGGTCTAACACTACCAAGACAGGCATGGGTGCGCCTCAACCGTCTCCGTACGGGCGCCGGGCTTTTCCGCTCAACCATGCACCAATTGGGAATGGCCTCTTCCTCCTCCTGTGAATGTGGTGCCGAGGAACAGACCGCAGACCACATCATCAATGACTGCTCCATCTTCAAGCCACCTAACGGAGTGGAAGGTCTGCGTGTCATGGATGATGAAACCAAAGACTGGTTGCTCTCTAGTAGCCTCCCAGTATAGTCCGGGAACATCGTGAATCTGGGGTGGTAAAAGGATAGACCCTCGGCCCCAGACGCTCACACGACGACGACGACGACAATGAAAAAATCAACACGTGCATCAAATTGATGTTATTTAATAAGCTTAGTGCACAAAGAGTATAAGTAACCTAAAAATAAATGTTTAGGACCTAAACATTTATATACAGAAACTACTTTACCTTTGTTTGCCATAAATCCCTGATGTTTGAATGTTTATAATTTAGGCCAGTAACATTTGATTTGTATCACAGATTTATTATTACCGTAAGTTACTTTTTCTTTAATGTCATCATGTTTTATTTTAGGACAAGCAAGAGTGCCGGCCTGCGAATACAGCACCGTAAAATTTCCGTTTAGAGCTTGTGAGGAGTGACTGTATCATCGTTTGGCACTGCATTAGGCCTATTACGTGGCATAAAACATTTTTTGACAGCGGAAATTGATCTCCGTCACATTATTATGAATAAGTCCAAACTGGATCGAGTCAAATCAAAAACCAAAGTTATCGGCGAAAAATTACAGACAGCAGCAAAATCTGAACTGTTTTTTTTTTTTTTCTTGGCGTCGATAGTAAAAATTTTAGCAGTCGCTAACTTAATTTTGTATTTTGCTAGTGAGCACAGGGTAGCAAAAAAGATTCCATTAGTCAACTGGAAAGCAAACGAGTGGCAAGAGTTAGTGGATATCAGTGATCTTGAAAGCCCAAACCCACCACTGACACAGGAAGTTTCAAATTAGAACCTTCAATCATTCGTTGACAACGATCGGAAACTGAACATTTCTGATGTACCTTCACATTCGCAAAGTGTGGAGAGATGCGTAAAACTGGTTGCGGAAGCTTCGCAAGTTTCCTACGGTTTCGAAAATCGTCACAAAACAATTGTTGCCAAAGCTCTCAGTAGAAATATGCGCCCGCTGTTTCCGTCTAAAGTTTATTATCATCACTCTTACGACGAATTGCAGTCCGAGCTGTAGCTCAGCTAACCAACTTTCACCTACTGTAGTTCGCGTATACTGAACATTTGTTTCATTTTTATTAATTTTTTACTTCGAAGAGTACGCCTGAACATAAAAGTTTTCATTTTGAGTTCCCGAAGGATTGAGTCAAAGCAGTTTAAACGAAAAATAAGCAGCGTTGGTTTTTGCGCCATCTAGCGGTAATGCAGTTTTCTTTCAAAAATCGAAAAAAATTCAAATCAATTTCCGCAAGCCGTTTCTCATCCGGTATGGCTGATATTTCACAGAAGTGAGTTTTTCAGCTAAATCTAACTAACGGTACATTATTCACTTTAATATTCCAAAAAAAGTATAAAATCGACCTGCCCTAGAAAGCGCTTCTCGTGTGTACCGAATCACTTAAAGATTTCGATGCGAGGGCGAGTGGATGTTCCGTATCAAAACTGTTCCCAAGGCCGTGTGTGAGCACCACCTCGCCCCCTGAAATTAACAAGTGGGCCTCTGCGTCTAGTGGTAGCGCTAAATGTTTTTCAAACCTTGGGCCTGTTTACAAACAGTGCAAGAAAGCATTAGGATAGAGCAGCAAACTTTTTCAAAGTAAGAAAACACTTCACCTTCATCATTTCAGTAGAGTAGGCCGAAACAATTCTCGAATTTTGTAAAAACGATTAATCAATAGCCTATGTCGACAAAGCAGCAACGGATTTAGAATCCAAAACAGAAAATTATGACAAAATGTAGCCTATAGCTACTTTTAGACGCAACAAATTTAACTGATGTCAAGACGCACACTTTGAATTTAACAAAATTGGATTGACGGAGAAATTTCGCTTTAGAGTAGTTACGTCTTTTAGCTGCAATAGGTCGGCAGTCGGAGGTCAGATGTTCAAATAACCGTACCGGTTTAAGACCTCGAATTGGCTTTAAGACACCGAGTTGCAAAGGTAACTCAGGACCTCCGAAATTAAAACTCACGGTTTCATGTTGTCGTAAGAATTCTCGTCCCAAGATTATATCCCATAACAAATCATCCATGACTAAAACACATTTAGTTTACTTTGACCTTTGTAAGGCTTTAATTAACTGGTTGTAAACTTAACTCTATGGAACATAAAATAACGATAATAAACGACGCGCTCAAACTAAACAGCATGCAAGCTTCCCAGCCACTGCACTACAATGTGAGTGGCAACTCATCGAGTAAGCAGAGTCACGCAGCAATTAATCAGCCAGAAGCAAAGTAAAGGAAACACAGTAGCAATAATAGTAACGCAATAATAACGCAATTTTACGACATTCTTCCCTACAACAGAATGAGAGCATATACAGAATTACAGAAGTATAACTAAGCATTTACATATAAGGTACAACTCCATATCGATCTACTCCTTTTCGAACTCTAGTAGATCGACGCGGTTCTTGAATGAATCCTTCGGAGCATGCCGGCTGAGGATTATTGGAGGGTTGATCTGCCGGTTCGTCTAAAGCGTTTGGGTGCTCTTCGGTAGGGCCGTTGTCAACACTCGTACTTTGACCAACACTCATACCGCTGGGGTAAGTTGTTTCATTCAGAGCAGGTTCTTCTTCCATTCTCGGAGCGATGTCACGTAAAGAAACAGTTGTTTCCCGCCCACTTGGCAACCGGACCACGGCATAATTCGGTGTAGTGTGCACCACATCAACCTCGTCTACTAACGGGTCGTATTTTCTGTTTCGGACATGACGTTTCAGATAAGCAGATCCTGGACTACTCAACCATGTAGGCACAGACGTTCCAAATGAAGATTTACGTTTGTAATTGAATAAACGTTCGTGGGGGGTTTGATTGGTCGCAGTACAAAGAAGTGATCGGATTGAATGAAGAGCATCAGGAAGCACTAACTCCCACTGACGAGTATCCAATTTTCGAGACTTTAAAGCTAACTTGATTGCAGACCAAACAATTCCATTATAACGCTCGCACTGACCATTACCGGGTGCGTTATACACAGACGTGCGGCTACTTGCAATACCACGCCGCTGAAGATAAGAAGACAGTTCACGAGACATAAATGCAGTACCTCTATCAGTATGAATATAACTTGGCATACCAAATAACGAAAACAATTGATTCAAACAAGTTATCACAGTTTTTGAGTCAATATTCGAACAGGGGAACGCAAAGGGAAAACGTGAAAATTCGTCTACTATCATTAGTATATAATGATTTTTACTGGATGACGGCAACGGACCTTTGAAGTCCAAACTAAGCCTTTCAAATGGCTGGGTCGCTTTTACTAGTTCCGCATTAGGCGGCTTGTAAAATTTAGGTTTGATTTCACAACATATCTTACAACGGTTAACAACTTGTCGCACATCTTCAATGGAATAAGGCAAATTTTTCATCCGAATAAAATGATGAAGACGGGTGATACCAGGATGGCACAACGATTCGTGAATTTCAATCAACGTATTGTCAAACATGCTTGCACAAAAGGCTCGCGACAAGGCATCTGGCACATTATTGAACTTGCCTGCCCGATATACAATTTCAAAATCAAACTCACTTAACAACATACGCCAGCGCATTATCTTCTCATTTTTGATCTTACCATAATTTTGGGAACTGTACATAAATGTTACTGATTTTTGATCAGTAATGATCGTAAAGTGGCGGCCTGACAAAAATTGGGCCCATTTCCGAACTGCCTCAACTATAGCAGCGGCTTCTTTTTCCACGCTGGAATGACGGAGTTCGTTCTTGTTTAACATTCTAGAAAAGAACGCCACAGAACGATTTCGTTGATTTAAGGAAGCAGAAATTGCATTCTCAGATGCATCAGTTTCTATCACAAACGGCGAGGTTTCGTCAATTATCTGTAAGGCAGCAGACGCCAAGTCGTTTTTGAGCGTATTAAACGCTTGTTCAGCTTTACTACATATAGGATATCTATCGGCATTGATAAGAGGCTTAATTTTTTCTGAAAATTTTGGCAACCACTGTGCATAATAAGAAAATGTACCAATAATGCGTTGAAGTTCCTTTGAGCTATTTGGAACAGGTAGATCAAGAATCGGTTTTACTCTATCGGAATCGGGTCGTAAAATGCCCTCTGAGATTTGATAGCCCAACAGTTTGATGGAATTCGTCGCAAAAATACTCTTATCTCTGTTCAAGGTGAGATTACATTCTTTCACAGCTTTTAAAAATGTGTTCAAATTAGCATCGTGCTCTTCTCGCGTGCGACCACAGACCGTAATGTCATCCAAATAAGCAAAAGTACCCTTGCAGTTAAATTTTGCAATGACTTGATTTACCACACGCTGGAAACAAGGAACTGCGTTTTTCAGGCCAAATGGTACTCGCTTAAATTGATACAGTTGCCCATCCGCTTCGAATGCAGTATACTTTTTTTCTTCAAGGAGCAACATCACTTGGTGATAAGCACTTCGCAGGTCTAGTGTGGAAAACCACTTGTACCTAGATACCTCACTAATGATGCTTTGGATTTTTGGTAACGGATATGCGTCTAGATAAGTGAATTTATTAATTGTTTGACTATAGTCCACGCACATGCGTTTTTTATGATTCTCGCTTTTTACAACTACCACTTGCGCACGCCATGGCGATGAGCTAGGCTCAATGATGTCGTCCTCCAACAGTTGAGAAATGTGATCAGAAATAAATAACTGGTCCGCTTTAGAGTAGTTACGTCTTTTAGCTGCAATAGGTCGGCAGTCGGAGGTCAGATGTTCAAATAACCGTACCGGTTTAAGACCTCGAATTGGCTTTAAGACACCGAGTTGCAAAGGTAACTCAGGACCTCCAAAATTAAAACTCACGGTTTCATGTTGTCGTAAGAATTCTCGTCCCAAGATTACATCCCATAACAAATCATCCATGACTGAAAAATCGACATCGGAGTATTTGCGGCCTTGTAGTTCCACCGATGCAGCACAGCAGCCTTGAGTTTCTACAGTAGCACCTTTAACAGCCAAATCAATTTTCATGTTGGTGCTGGGACTGGCAATGTCGATTTTTGCCTTACGGCAAAATTTGCTGTCCATGTGGTTGAGCTTAGCTCCAGTATCGAGGAGACAATTGGCTAATGAACCATTCACCAAGACATACAAATTCACATTTTCTCCATTTTTAACTGACGTCGATAGCGTAGATAATTCAAAGTTTGGTTTCTTTCTGGCAAAGTCAGACGCAGCAGCTTTTATCCGTGGGTTTGTTCGCTGTATAGATCGGCATTTTCTAGCATAATGCCCCATGCGTCCACATTTGTAGCATATGGATTGTTTTGCCGGGCAGTTAGTTCGTTTGTGTAGAGCTCCTCCGCAAAACGTACAAGTTGCTTGATTAACGGTGGCACATTCAGTTTGAGGTGGTGCGACATCTTGCTGGCTGTTGCAAGGAGCAATCGAATTTTCGGGAGTCATGCTACTGCTTACCAAATCATAGCAATCAGCACTCTTGCGAGCTTCTTCAAGCCTTCTTGCTTTATCAAATACGGCAGTAAGCTGAAGAACGTTGTCTTCGAGTATTCGCTGTCGGATGTACCCAGATTGAAGACCAGCGATAAAGGCATCCCTGATTGCCGCTTCTTTGATTTGCACGGAGGTAGAATCCATGAAATTGCAATTGCCACTTAGCGCTTTCAATCGTTGTAAAAAATCTTCTAACGATTCTCCAGAGTTTTGATGGCAAGTGTTGAGCTGGTGTCTGGCGAATACTTCATTTACGGGCTTCACATATGCACTTTCTAAACGCGCAACTGCCTCATCAAAGGTAGCGCATTCACTGATGTAGGAATACACCGATGCATCAATCAAACTGACCAGAATATCGAGCTTATCTTCGGCTGTAGCATTTTCGATCCGACGTAAATAATTTTGAAATGTTTTCCTCCAATGCTTCCATTTCTTGGTGCTATCTGAGGCATTTACATCTACGTCGAAGGTCGGAGGTCTTAAGCACTTGCTGTCCATTAGCAATCAGTTTACAGTTAATTAAATTGTACTAAAACACATTTAGTTTACTTTGACCTTTGTAAGGCTTTAATTAACTGGTTGTAAACTTAACTCTATGGAACATAAAATAACGATAATAAACGACGCGCTCAAACTAAACAGCATGCAAGCTTCCCAGCCACTGCACTACAATGTGAGTGGCAACTCATCGAGTAAGCAGAGTCACGCAGCAATTAATCAGCCAGAAGCAAAGTAAAGGAAACACAGTAGCAATAATAGTAACGCAATAAAAACGCAATTTTACGACAGATGCGTAAAACTGGTTGCGGAAGCTTCGCAAGTTTCCTACGGTTTCGAAAATCGTCACAAAACAATTGTTGCCAAAGCTCTCAGTAGAAATATGCGCCCGCTGTTTCCGTCTAAAGTTTATTATCATCACTCTTACGACGAATTGCAGTCCGAGCTGTAGCTCAGCTAACCAACTTTCACCTACTGTAGTTCGCGTATACTGAACATTTGTTTCATTTTTATTAATTTTTTACTTCGAAGAGTACGCCTGAACATAAAAGTCTTCATTTTGAGTTCCCGAAGGATTGAGTCAAAGCAGTTTAAACGAAAAATAAGCAGCGTTGGTTTTTGCGCCATCTAGCGGTAATGCAGTTTTCTTTCAAAAATCGAAAAAAATTCAAATCAATTTCCGCAAGCCGTTTCTCATCCGGTTTGGCTGATATTTCACAGAAGTGAGTTTTTCAGCTAAATCTAACTAACGGTACATTATTCACTTTAATATTCCAAAAAAAGTATAAAATCGACCTGCCCTAGAAAGCGCTTCTCGTGTGTACCGAATCACTTAAAGATTTCGATGCGAGGGCGAGTGGACGTTCCGTATCAAAACTGTTCCCAAGGCCGTGTGTGAGCACCACCTCGCCCCCTGAAATTAACAAGTGGGCCTCTGCGTCTAGTGGTAGCGCTAAATGTTTTTCAAACCTTGGGCCTGTTTACAAACAGTGCAAGAAAGCATTAGGATAGAGCAGCAAACTTTTTCAAAGTAAGAAAACACTTCACCTTCATCATTTCAGTAGAGTAGGCCGAAACAATTCTCGAATTTTGTAAAAACGATTAATCAATAGCCTATGTCGACAAAGCAGCAACGGATCTAGAATCCAAAACAGAAAATTATGACAAAATGTAGCCTATAGCTACTTTTAGACGCAACAAATTTAACTGATGTCAAGACGCACACTTTGAATTTAACAAAATTGGATTGACGGAGAAATTTCGCTTTAGAGTAGTTACGTCTTTTAGCTGCAATAGGTCGGCAGTCGGAGGTCAGATGTTCAAATAACCGTACCGGTTTAAGACCTCGAATTGGCTTTAAGACACCGAGTTGCAAAGGTAACTCAGGACCTCCGAAATTAAAACTCACGGTTTCATGTTGTCGTAAGAATTCTCGTCCCAAGATTATATCCCATAACAAATCATCCATGACTAAAACACATTTAGTTTACTTTGACCTTTGTAAGGCTTTAATTAACTGGTTGTAAACTTAACTCTATGGAACATAAAATAACGATAATAAACGACGCGCTCAAACTAAACAGCATGCAAGCTTCCCAGCCACTGCACTACAATGTGAGTGGCAACTCATCGAGTAAGCAGAGTCACGCAGCAATTAATCAGCCAGAAGCAAAGTAAAGGAAACACAGTAGCAATAATAGTAACGCAATAATAACGCAATTTTACGACATTCTTCCCTACAACAAAATGAGAGCATATACAGAATTACAGAAGTATAACTAAGCATTTACATATAAGGTACAACTCCATATCGATCTACTCCTTTTCGAACTCTAGTAGATCGACGCGGTTCTTGAATGAATCCTTCGGAGCATGCCGGCTGAAGATTATTGGAGGGTTGATCTGCCGGTTCGTCTAAAGCGTTTGGGTGCTCTTCGGTAGGGCCGTTGTCAACACTCGTACTTTGACCAACACTCATACCGCTGGGGTAAGTTGTTTCATTCAGAGCAGGTTCTTCTTCCATTCTCGGAGCGATGTCACGTAAAGAAACAGTTGTTTCCCGCCCACTTGGCAACCGGACCACGGCATAATTCGGTGTAGTGTGCACCACATCAACCTCGTCTACTAACGGGTCGTATTTTCTGTTTCGGACATGACGTTTCAGATAAGCAGATCCTGGACTACTCAACCATGTAGGCACAGACGTTCCAAATGAAGATTTACGTTTGTAATTGAATAAACGTTCGTGGGGGGTTTGATTGGTCGCAGTACAAAGAAGTGATCGGATTGAATGAAGAGCATCAGGAAGCACTAACTCCCACTGACGAGTATCCAATTTTCGAGACTTTAAAGCTAACTTGATTGCAGACCAAACAATTCCATTATAACGCTCGCACTGACCATTACCGGGTGCGTTATACACAGACGTGCGGCTACTTGCAATACCACGCCGCTGAAGATAAGAAGACAGTTCACGAGACATAAATGCAGTACCTCTATCAGTATGAATATAACTTGGCATACCAAATAACGAAAACAATTGATTCAAACAAGTTATCACAGTTTTTGAGTCAATATTCGAACAGGGGAACGCAAAGGGAAAACGTGAAAATTCGTCTACTATCATTAGTATATAATGATTTTTACTGGATGACGGCAACGGACCTTTGAAGTCCAAACTAAGCCTTTCAAATGGCTGGGTCGCTTTTACTAGTTCCGCATTAGGCGGCTTGTAAAATTTAGGTTTGATTTCACAACATATCTTACAACGGTTAACAACTTGTCGCACATCTTCAATGGAATAAGGCAAATTTTTCATCCGAATAAAATGATGAAGACGGGTGATACCAGGATGGCACAACGATTCGTGAATTTCAATCAACGTATTGTCAAACATGCTTGCACAAAAGGCTCGCGACAAGGCATCTGGCACATTATTGAACTTGCCTGCCCGATATACAATTTCAAAATCAAACTCACTTAACAACATACGCCAGCGCATTATCTTCTCATTTTTGATCTTACCATAATTTTGGGAACTGTACATAAATGTTACTGATTTTTGATCAGTAATGATCGTAAAGTGGCGGCCTGACAAAAATTGGGCCCATTTCCGAACTGCCTCAACTATAGCAGCGGCTTCTTTTTCCACGCTGGAATGACGGAGTTCGTTCTTGTTTAACATTCTAGAAAAGAACGCCACAGGACGATTTCGTTGATTTAAGGAAGCAGAAATTGCATTCTCAGATGCATCAGTTTCTATCACAAACGGCGAGGTTTCGTCAATTATCTGTAAGGCAGCAGACGCCAAGTCGTTTTTGAGCGTATTAAACGCTTGTTCAGCTTTACTACATATAGGATATCTATCGGCATTGATAAGAGGCTTAATTTTTTCTGAAAATTTTGGCAACCACTGTGCATAATAAGAAAATGTACCAATAATGCGTTGAAGTTCCTTTGAGCTATTTGGAACAGGTAGATCAAGAATCGGTTTTACTCTATCGGAATCGGGTCGTAAAATGCCCTCTGAGATTTGATAGCCCAACAGTTTGATGGAATTCGTCGCAAAAATACTCTTATCTCTGTTCAAGGTGAGATTACATTCTTTCACAGCTTTTAAAAATGTGTTCAAATTAGCATCGTGCTCTTCTCGCGTGCGACCACAGACCGTAATGTCATCCAAATAAGCAAAAGTACCCTTGCAGTTAAATTTTGCAATGACTTGATTTACCACACGCTGGAAACAAGGAACTGCGTTTTTCAGGCCAAATGGTACTCGCTTAAATTGATACAGTTGCCCATCCGCTTCGAATGCAGTATACTTTTTTTCTTCAAGGAGCAACATCACTTGGTGATAAGCACTTCGCAGGTCTAGTGTGGAAAACCACTTGTACCTAGATACCTCACTAATGATGCTTTGGATTTTTGGTAACGGATATGCGTCTAGATAAGTGAATTTATTAATTGTTTGACTATAGTCCACGCACATGCGTTTTTTATGATTCTCGCTTTTTACAACTACCACTTGCGCACGCCATGGCGATGAGCTAGGCTCAATGATGTCGTCCTCCAACAGTTGAGAAATGTGATCAGAAATAAATAACTGGTCCGCTTTAGAGTAGTTACGTCTTTTAGCTGCAATAGGTCGGCAGTCGGAGGTCAGATGTTCAAATAACCGTACCGGTTTAAGACCTCGAATTGGCTTTAAGACACCGAGTTGCAAAGGTAACTCAGGACCTCCAAAATTAAAACTCACGGTTTCATGTTGTCGTAAGAATTCTCGTCCCAAGATTACATCCCATAACAAATCATCCATGACTGAAAAATCGACATCGGAGTATTTGCGGCCTTGTAGTTCCACCGATGCAGCACAGCAGCCTTGAGTTTCTACAGTAGCACCTTTAACAGCCAAATCAATTTTCATGTTGGTGCTGGGACTGGCAATGTCGATTTTTGCCTTACGGCAAAATTTGCTGTCCATGTGGTTGAGCTTAGCTCCAGTATCGAGGAGACAATTGGCTAATGAACCATTCACCAAGACATACAAATTCACATTTTCTCCATTTTTAACTGACGTCGATAGCGTAGATAATTCAAAGTTTGGTTTCTTTCTGGCAAAGTCAGACGCAGCAGCTTTTATCCGTGGGTTTGTTCGCTGTATAGATCGGCATTTTCTAGCATAATGCCCCATGCGTCCACATTTGTAGCATATGGATTGTTTTGCCGGGCAGTTAGTTCGTTTGTGTAGAGCTCCTCCGCAAAACGTACAAGTTGCTTGATTAACGGTGGCACATTCAGTTTGAGGTGGTGCGACATCTTGCTGGCTGTTGCAAGGAGCAATCGAATTTTCGGGAGTCATGCTACTGCTTACCAAATCATAGCAATCAGCACTCTTGCGAGCTTCTTCAAGCCTTCTTGTTTTATCAAATACGGCAGTAAGCTGAAGAACGTTGTCTTCGAGTATTCGCTGTCGGATGTACCCAGATTGAAGACCAGCGATAAAGGCATCCCTGATTGCCGCTTCTTTGATTTGCACGGAGGTAGAATCCATGAAATTGCAATTGCCACTTAGCGCTTTCAATCGTTGTAAAAAATCTTCTAACGATTCTCCAGAGTTTTGATGGCAAGTGTTGAGCTGGTGTCTGGCGAATACTTCATTTACGGGCTTCACATATGCACTTTCTAAACGCGCAACTGCCTCATCAAAGGTAGCGCATTCACTGATGTAGGAATACACCGATGCATCAATCAAACTGACCAGAATATCGAGCTTATCTTCGGCTGTAGCATTTTCGATCCGACGTAAATAATTTTGAAATGTTTTCCTCCAATGCTTCCATTTCTTGGTGCTATCTGAGGCATTTACATCTACGTCGAAGGTCGGAGGTCTTAAGCACTTGCTGTCCATTAGCAATCAGTTTACAGTTAATTAAATTGTACTAAAACACATTTAGTTTACTTTGACCTTTGTAAGGCTTTAATTAACTGGTTGTAAACTTAACTCTATGGAACATAAAATAACGATAATAAACGACGCGCTCAAACTAAACAGCATGCAAGCTTCCCAGCCACTGCACTACAATGTGAGTGGCAACTCATCGAGTAAGCAGAGTCACGCAGCAATTAATCAGCCAGAAGCAAAGTAAAGGAAACACAGTAGCAATAATAGTAACGCAATAAAAACGCAATTTTACGACAGATGCGTAAAACTGGTTGCGGAAGCTTCGCAAGTTTCCTACGGTTTCGAAAATCGTCACAAAACAATTGTTGCCAAAGCTCTCAGTAGAAATATGCGCCCGCTGTTTCCGTCTAAAGTTTATTATCATCACTCTTACGACGAATTGCAGTCCGAGCTGTAGCTCAGCTAACCAATTTTCACCTACTGTAGTTCGCGTATACTGAACATTTGTTTCATTTTTATTAATTTTTTACTTCGAAGAGTACGCCTGAACATAAAAGTTTTCATTTTGAGTTCCCGAAGGATTGAGTCAAAGCAGTTTAAACGAAAAATAAGCAGCGTTGGTTTTTGCGCCATCTAGCGGTAATGCAGTTTTCTTTCAAAAATCGAAAAAAATTCAAATCAATTTCCGCAAGCCGTTTCTCATCCGGTATGGCTGATATTTCACAGAAGTGAGTTTTTCAGCTAAATCTAACTAACGGTACATTATTCACTTTAATATTCCAAAAAAAGTATAAAATCGACCTGCCCTAATAGAAAGCGCTTCTCGTGTGTACCGAATCACTTAAAGATTTCGATGCGAGGGCGAGTGGACGTTCCGTATCAAAACTGTTCCCAAGGCCGTGTGTGAGCACCACCTCGCCCCCTGAAATTAACAAGTGGGCCTCTGCGTCTAGTGGTAGCGCTAAATGTTTTTCAAACCTTGGGCCTGTTTACAAACAGTGCAAGAAAGCATTAGGATAGAGCAGCAAACTTTTTCAAAGTAAGAAAACACTTCACCTTCATCATTTCAGTAGAGTAGGCCGAAACAATTCTCGAATTTTGTAAAAACGATTAATCAATAGCCTATGTCGACAAAGCAGCAACGGATCTAGAATCCAAAACAGAAAATTATGACAAAATGTAGCCTATAGCTACTTTTAGACGCAACAAATTTAACTGATGTCAAGACGCACACTTTGAATTTAACAAAATTGGATTGACGGAGAAATTTTGGATTAAAATTTAACTTAGCCTACCTTGGAAAAATCATTCACGACCACAGAAGGATTTCAATATATTAGTTCTTGGAAGTTTGTATAGCTTGTGTGACGGCCGTTTCAGCAAAATAGAACTTTGAAAATGTATCTGAGGTATCCCTACCTTCAAACGGTGCCACATGTTTGAGACCCTTGGGCTAATACTGCTTGGAACCAAGGCTTATGAGAGGGGGTACGGAGGGTACGGCGTACCCTTGAAAGCCCGGCCTGTGTTTGTTGGGAGGCCCGAAATTGTGATTTTATTGTTTACGCGCAAAAATGTTTGGTTAAAACCACCCTAAACGGCTAAATTCAAGCATAAAAGTTGTTATTGTTTAGTCCTGGGGAGCCCGTAATGTAGCAAAAGGGCCCGCAAAGGTAATTGAGTGCATTGCGAGCAAATTAGGAACCTAAAGTGGTGATTTAGGAGAAGACGGGGCAAAGCGGGACACTTTTAGTAAAAACGTAATTTCAGCAACAGTGATAGTTGGATTTAGTTAATTTCTTTTTTAATAGGTCAGCATATTTGGTTCGAAGATCAAGCGGAATCTTTCTACTGTTAGGCTATACCTAGTAGCCTACAAATCAAAAAAGAATTTTTTTTTAAATGTCCCGCTTTGCCCCAGCCGTGGAGCAAAGCGGGACACTTCATTTTTGCATGATTTGGTAGCCTACTGTTTAGCCGCTTCTCTCAAAGACAACTTCTTGCTTTTCACATCTTCTATTGCATTCTTAATATTGATAGCCTATCCGTCCATTTGCCTATATCAGTTTTTTTCTTATAGCGACGAACCATTGTCAGAATTAAATTGTGTAGGCCTACCGGTAGGCTACAATATAAATGAATACTGATAAATATTTTACAATCTTGAAGGCTAAAAGAGTTATAAACAAAAATTCAATCAACAGAAGAACCACAGATACAATCTAGACTTCTAGAGTCTCATATTGCCCTAATGCACTGTCCCACTTTGCCCTATAGGGAACGTTCAAATATTACGTAACGCTTTTTTTCCGAATTTTTGACCTCCCCTCCCCCATGTACCGCCAACGTAACGCCTTTTTCAATCCCCCTCCCCCATGTAACGCTTTTTCACTACGAATTTAGCACAAAAAACCAGGGAGTCGAACCGAACCCGAACCGGATTTTTGTAAACCGGTTTTGGTGCGATTTTGTCTGAACCTTAACCGGAACTGAACCGAAAACTTGAGTTAGCTTAAACCCTAACCGAACCCAAACCGGTTGAAAAAAGCGGTTCACTCCAGCATTACGTCATTGTTCGCATTGTGGTAAGTGAAGTTGTACGTAGCATGTTGTTATCTTGGAGGCCACATTGTACGGATGAATTATAGCCTATTCCGTAACACACGATCCACTATCATCGATGCTTTGGAGAGGAATTTTTGGGGTAAACAACTTCTGTTCTGTGACATTGATTGATTGATTGATTGATTGAATCTTTATCCTCGGACTGGGAAAGCTTCTTGCAGAGCTTAATCCTGGCAGTTTCGCATACTTGTAGAGGCTTTGAATCACTGACGCAGGCCCGGTCACCGAGATTGACGGAGTGAAGTTTCCGATTGTTGAAGTCTTGTTGCCGGGGAATTATTCCATCCATTAGATGCCGCTGAATGGAGAGCAGTCCTTAACGTGCGTTGCTCAAGCGCACACCCCGAGAGTCGAACCAGCGCCGCTTGATCTTGAAGCTTCTTCGTTCCAGAAGTGAAGCGCTAACCAATTGAGTTATCGGGGCGGACATCATAGACAATATAGTTTGATTGTAACTTGTGCAACAAACAACAAAGGCAAGTTAATTGAGCAAAGCAGCGTTGAGATCATTGTTGCCAAAATTGCGGTTTTCACGCCCAATTGGGCTAGTTAGTAGTTGGGCAATAGTAGGCCTAGGCCTAATTTTATCGGACCCGAACCGGAACTTATAAAACCGGTTTTAAGTTTCTTCGAACCTGAACCGGAACTGAACCAAATTTTGAAACAATCTTTGAACCAGAACCGGACCCGAACCGGAAAAATCAAACGGTTCGACTCCCTGCAAAAAACTACCATTCCGTACTCGAAAGCGTTACGTAACGTTTTGCTTGAACCCCCTCCCTCCCGATGTGACGCTAACGTAACGCTTTGCATAACCCCCCCCCCCCCTCGAAGGCGTTACGTAATATTTGAACGTTCCCTAATACAGCTGTCCCGCTTTGCCCCAAAGTATAGCCTTTAGAAAATAACATCTTTGCTGAAACCTGTAAAGTTTTAGGTAAAAGTTGTTTTTGTTACCAACAAATACTGTCACAATGTCTAAGATAAAAACAAAGCTACCAACAAATTCGCTTATGCTAACGAATGTGGTAGCTACTTTTCCATTTCTTTCTTATAACAAACCATGCCAAAACACATTTTGCTTCCTCACGACACGTGTTGTGCTTTGCCAGTCGCCATTTTTTCACAGCAAATACAGTTTATAGTTGCCTAACTAGTGCTTCCGGTTAGAGCAGTGGTTCCCAACCTTTTTGTTGTCACGGACCCCTTTAGACAAATTATTAATTCTGCGGACCCCTACCTAAATTTTGCCTGAAACTCAATTAACATAGGCTACTATTGACTATTGTAATAATTACCGTATGCTACTCAACTACAGTAGCCTACTGTGTCATATTGCATTGCCGCTATGGCTCCAACAGTTTCTCAAATAAGAAAATGAATGAATTGTTCAAGAAATGTCAGCAGTATTTGAATATTAAGGTGACCCTAAGTAGGCTACCATGCTGAAACTTTTTCAACGTAAGCAAATTTAATGAGAGGGCTGTTGTTGCCTTTCCTGAACTAAACTGTGGTTGAGTTTTTGACAATGCAACACGCATGTCATCTTTAACGTCCAGGCGATTTCGATGTTTAGTTTTTATTGTAACAAGAGCTGAAAATCCTGCCTCGCAAAGGTTAAGTGGTTATGAAAGGTAACAAAACAATAATCGCTTGCTTTGTCAAGAATGGGTAGGTTTGCAGTTGTGAGCACCAAAATTCTTCCACAGTTTTTGAATGAAATTTAATGCGTAATAATAACTATCAATTAGGTCATCTTTACTGAGATCGTCATCGCTAGTGTTGTTCAAGTCAAAAAAAAAAAGGATTTCGAATCCATGTTTCAACCTCGTTCGGCAGGTGTTCTAAATTAAAATAACGTTGAAATGAGATTTGAAGGGTTTCCAAGTTTGCGCAAAATTTTTCTCTCATAGAGATCAAAAGAGTACATTCTCTTTGAGTTTCAATTCATCCATCCAGCTAAGATCTTCTAACACTGGAAAGTTAGCGTAGTTACCTGCTTCCAATCTGCGTTTCCAAACCGGCCACTTGGCTAAATACGCTTTCAGTTTTTCAGCTGCTTCAATTGTTTGTTTATTTGTTTGTTTATCTTTATCCTGCATTGCGGGAAAGCGGACATGAGCGCTATGCATCGGTGTACGCCTTCCGACGTACACTTGACCCACGCTGCAGCCGACGGCAATGTCTGTTTCCGGTTGTCTACTCTATTTATGACTTAAATTTGGTGCTACCCATTACTCGAAATCGATCACTGGGTAGAGGCAATTATCGTAAAGTTTCTTGCCCAGAGAAACAACAGCAAGTGCGGGTGGCTGGAGTCGAACATGCAGGCTCTCGACCAGGGGCGCCGGAACGATTTTTGACTGGGGGGGCAAGATTACGAAAAAAGGGCACTTTTGTTTACTAAAAGTCCAATTTTTTTCAAGTTTTAAGATAAGACATAGCGATAATGCTAATCTATCAGCTCACTATGTATTGAGTAATGATAGCCTACAAGTGTCCGGTATACAAAGAAGGGCATCATGCTATTTTATAATGATGTAACCTACTGTCAAGCCTTGTAGTACAAGTAGTACTTGAATGAACCGCAGGTGCTACCTCCTCAATCGGTCAAGTTTGGCCGCCGGTCTCTCCTAGCCAATTATTTAATTTCGCAATACAATGATCGTGGATTAACTGTCGAAAACATGCAGTATCAAAGAGTGACGCAAAGTTAGATCAGCGCGTCATAATCGCCACTGTTGCATTGTGTGGGGAATATTTGTTATTGATGGAATATCCATCTGCGATCGCCAGCGCTGTAAGTCTTGTTTGTAATTCCCGACGTTTATTTTAACAAAGTCTTAATCCGAATTGCTAATTTACATCGGCTGGCAATATTGTCGTTTTTATGTCGATTCTATGTTGTCGGACATTGAATCGTTGTTAAAAAGGAGAACTAGGTTAGTTGACATCAATGGGAAAACATTTTTTGATCATATTTTGCAAAAATTATGCTTCTTTTAGTAATGTACATCATTGAAATAGCTAAAACCTCAATTGCTAAGGCAACAGGATCAGATGTTAGTAGATTTAACAGAAAAAATATTTCGCACTTGCTAGTGCATCGTCGGTTCTGATAAAGGGCAGTTAAAGCCTACAAGTAATGTTTTAATCATTGAAATACTTATTTCATTACCTTGCCGTCATCGTCAACACATGTCGAACGTTGTTTTTCGTTGCTAAAAAGAATTCTAGGGGAGTAGCGAACTTTTATAAAATCAGCCACATTGGAGACACTCGTGCGAGTGTCGTTTGAATAGTACTGGATTACAATCCCGATAAAGCAGTTATTGCGTGGTGCAGCGATTCTATTGTAGGACGTCGCCCAGGCCCAGACTTCAACAACGCTAAGTGATCATTTTAGCATTGTTGCAAGTTTAATTCTACTTACTTGTGCTATCGTTATTTTTATTTTGGCCTCCAAGCACGCAGATTTGGCCGCCGAGAAGGAGCTCCCGTTAGGCCACGATGGCTGTCGAAAAAAAAAACGAGTTTTAAGGCCTGTAGCCTACTGTGTTGCAAAATTTTGTGCCGTAAATATTATTTTGAGGCAAAAATGAAAGATTATAATTAGGCTAAAAGCGAATAGCAGAAATTGTTATATTGCAAAATGTGCAGTAGCTTACATGACTTTAAAAGGGCACCATTGCCCCCCCTGCCCACCCATCTGCAGAAAATTTGAGGGCAGGGGGGCATTCGCCCCCCCTGCTCTCGACTGCGAGCCCAACGCGCTAACCACTCGGCCATTGCTGCCGACTTGCTATATGACTCTCCTATATGCTTACCGGTACGTATAGGCCTATAGTCTCCAACTGCAAGCAGTGGTGTCGTTCCGGCCACTATGAGGTAAACTTTGGTTGCACCGCATGCTTTCTATTACGTAATAGACGAATAGACGAGCCAATCCTGATTTGACTGTAATCGACATGCGTTGTGGTAGATGTAGTTTATGGTCAATGTAGGGGAAGGTGGTGTTAGTTGAGTCAGTGGGTTAGTTGAGTCACCATTGTTTTCTGACTAACCAAGCATGACTTCGTGAAGATTAATTGCTAGAAACAATAAGCATTATGGGTAACTGTGTCCATCTTGCTTTACCAGCCGTGCAAGTTATACAGGTTATACAGTCAGCAAAATGCCATTTTTTGGACTAAAAAGTAAATATTTTCAGCTCAAAGTTGATTGGGATGCTGAAGCTATGCTAGGCGTAAGCGAAGATAGCGTCAAAGTTTCATATAGTTTATAGCTATCTTAAGCATCGTACATTTGTGTAAGACCGATAAAGCTTTACGTATAGATAATATGTTCAATAATTGTCACGAGCAAGGATTGGGGTTGGTTGAGTCAATAGCTGCAGGGCTAGTTGAGGCAGTGACTCAACTAACCCTACCTCAAGTTGCAGACTGCTGAAATCTTACTTTTGAATTTGAATTGCTAAACGTGCATTATTAAATCAGTTACTTGGACAAAATGAGCTATTATTTGATTAAAATTATCCATTAGGCCTACTTTTCTGTTTAGTTTTACACCCTCACACATCTCATTAATTACAGCCTTTGGACAGGGCTGTATATGGCCCGTTTAAGGCCTACTACAACAGAGCATTGAGTTCCTGGCAAATAAATAATCCTGGAAAGGTTTGTAGTATATAGCCTAGGCCTATGATGTGGCTGGCATTACAAACCAAGCCTATGATAATGTTTTTTCCCACAAAAATATTGCTGCCGGTTTTGAGACAACAGGGATATATCCTGTGTACAGAGACATTTTCACGGACATAGATTTTGCTCCAACAGAAATGACCAACCGACCTTTAGAGTTACGTGTTGGGATTCAAGCTGAAAACTGTGCTTCAGAAATCAATGAACACACGGATCAGTTGTCCGCAACCTTCGAAACACCCAATATTAGTGCTGCACATCAAGCTTGTTTCAGCGTAACTTCTGCTCGGAATTCAGCTAGTTCAGAGACCACTTATGTGTCTCCAATGGAAATACTTCCAATTTTGTCTAATTTGGTTCGCGGAGCAATACAATGTGGCCCGCAGGAAAAGCATGAAAAGTATTAGATTTCACGTCACTAATTTCGATAGAATGTGTGAAATTTGGGTCTAGGCGGTATGAAGACTTTTTTAGAGAAATGGCATGAAGTAGGGCGAAATCGAGAGAAATTAGGGCCTGGTTGCGGTAAAGACCTATTTCTATTTTCTTAAAGATACGACATAAAGTAGAGTAAAATAACCGAGGAAAATTTGGGTCTGGTTGCAGTGAAGACTCTTTTTTCAGGGAAAGACTGTGGAAACGGGCGAATTTGGGGCCATGTAACTCGCCTGGGTATTGTTAATAATTTTTGTGGCCCACAGTACAAAGTAGGTTATTCCCCACTCCTGAATACAATAAACATTCATTGATAGTATAGATCAGAGGTGCCAGATGGGGGCGGTGCCCAAGATAAACCCAAAAAGTTATGCATCTCATAAATGCCATTGCGCCTCAACTAACCCCACCCACTGACTCAACTAACCCTGCCTGAGGGGTTGGTTGAGTCAAACGGTGCTCTATGTTTGAGGTAATAAAAATGACAATTAAACATGAGATAGCATTTTGATAAATGGATAGTAGCAAGCATACTTCATTACCTTTGTTTCACTTAGAGTTTCATAGGTGTATCTACAATAGGTAAAACAATATAAAGAAAAATCTGAAACATGACTCAACTAACCCCACCTTCCCCTAGCCTACACAGTACATACTGTAGGCAGCAACATAGATTTATTTTAAAGTGCCCCTGACAGGTGGGATCCAAGTATAGTAACTTTTTAAAGCATTTCCTAGCGCAGAATTACACTTAGCGAACTTTTTAATCTTAACCTCGTAGCTCGACTGGTTAGGGCGTAATTTAATCAAACGACTGCTCCGCAGCGCCACCACAGGCGAAACTCCATATTTCACTGCTCTGAGACGACTTTGGCGGTATTACGTCATCCTAAGTGGACGTCGTTAGCAACGGATGAAACAAACGCTTCCTAGATGTAATTGGTGGATCACAGTTTGGTCGGAGTTGGTACAAGCGATTGCTTTTTTCGAAGATTTATTGTTTTTTGCAGTTTAATAAACTGTACTGGATGCGTTCCTACAAAACCTAAAATATACTTTAAGTGAAAAATGAAGAAATCGTACGAATTATCATTCATATTTAATTCATCATCACTATTCAAAAATAAATAAAAGTTCTCTCTCTCTCTCTCGCTCATAATGTGCCTTCAGCTGGCCATTGAAATCCTGTGTAACGGCCATCTGGATCTGGAAAATTGTTTCGGATTCGTCAAACAATGCACGACGGCATCACAATCCGATTGTTGCTTCCGAGAGCATCACCTTGTAGTATACACTCCAACACATGCCTGTAGGCATTTTTACTTGAGTGGTATTAACAAAATCATTTTCAGTGAAGTGAACATATACGACTAGTTTTGTATGGCCCATCCCACTTTCGAACACTTGAAGAAAACTTTGATCATTTTCTTCTCAGTACCTTGTTTTGTGGGAAAGTGGGAAAAGAAAGCACACGGTCTTTGTCAGTGGCGGCTGGTGAGCTGTAGAAATGGGGGTGCTGCGTGTTCGCCGAAGGCAAATTCAACAGAGGGGAGTTGGGTGCCTCCCCCAGAAAAATTTGAAAAATCACATTTTATTAGGTACATTCTGAGCGTACTTTCAGCTCTGAATTGTGATAAAAGTAATAAAACTGGCTTATTTAAGAGTTTCGCAAATGCGTAATATTTTGAAGGGGACGATCAACAAACAAATGTGAATAACACGTTCTAGCTATTGTGCTGTCACAGCATCTGAGCACGACAGTCGACAGGGTAATGTTACTCACTTGGTAAAACAATGTTAGTAGGCCTATTAGTAAAATATTAATATTCATTACATTAGCCTAACAGGCGGCAGGCCTGACTGGTCAGTCATAAACAACAGCTGCAAAGCTTAAAACCAAACAAGTGGGTTAGTCATGTAAACAACGTTTAAAAGGCCAAATTAAAAAATGCCAAACAAAATTTTTTGGGCAAAAAAACAACAAAAAAGGCCAAAAAACTGCCCAAATTTTGAAACAAGCCAAACAGGATTTTTTTCATGCTAAAAAACAACAAAAATGCCAACCTGGCAACTCTGAATGTGCTGCTTGAAACGCAGCACAAGTGTTTGCTATTCGTTTGTACAGGCAACTCAAGAAAACACGCGGCTCGATGACGTCACGATCGAGTGTTTGTTTTATTGTAACCTTG
Organism: Aplidium turbinatum; assembly: GCF_918807975.1. Lineage (NCBI taxonomy): Eukaryota > Metazoa > Chordata > Ascidiacea > Aplousobranchia > Polyclinidae > Aplidium > Aplidium turbinatum. The sequence continues at coordinate 1,552,823 of NC_137488.1, forward strand.
CACAAAATATTTCACAGCACGCAGAGTTGCCAAATACAATTTACACAGTAAGCAATTCTGTGAACAGAAAACATAAACTACATTTTGGGCTGAAGAAACGCTAAGATATTTGAGAAACGTTTCGTGAAAATTTTTGTGGGAGTGCTGCAGCACCGCAGAACACACTAGCGAGCCGCCCCTGGTCTTTGTCACTGACAATGTCACATAAACAGCAATTTGTAGGCATTGCCTCAACCATAAATCAAAGGTGCTGTTTGTGAAATACTGCTGTTACACTGCAATTGGCTATAGCCAGATTAGGACAAATAAAAAAGTATGAAAATTGTAGCCCTATGAAACTGCAATTTCAATTGAATTGAGATGCTGTTTGATAAAAGTAAACTCAACCTATTTGATCGAAACCTGATAGTAATAATAAGTTCACTTTTTCATTTCGGTAATTCTTAATTTGCACATGCTTTAGATCAACAGAGCCCCACACATTCACGTTTTGCAGTAGCCGTACGATACTTTACCAAGTCATCACAGAGAAAGAATGTATTCTTCCCGCTTACTGTGACGTCACAGCGGTGTTGCCGTTTTTAATTTCGCAATTGAATGAGTGCCAGATTCGCCGATGTCAACGAAAGTTTGCAAGCGTGTAACTTAGTAGCCTGTTGATATTTTTTACGATTTGCTGGTCAGAAAAGTTTGTTAGTGTCATCTTTTTGGTATCTTAGGTAAATTTAGCGAATTTATTTTCCTGTCAGAGGCACTTTAATGCATACCGGTACAGTTTATTCTTGCGGGTTTGATCTTGACACATTTGCATAGAGAGAAATGAAAGTAAAAAGATCGCTTTTCTGTTCCGAAATTCATCAAGGTAATCACGGACCCCCAAATGCTTTCTCACGGACCCCCAAGGGGTCCGCGAACCCCAGGTTGGGAACCACTGGGTTAGAAGAAGCCAAAGAATACAAAACGTGAGAAATCGCGATGTCCCGTCTTCCCCTAATGCTTTACGTGCAAAAATGTTCTGGTAAAAGCACCTTAAATTAAATCATAAAAGTTGGTTATTCTCCTGTCTGGGGGTGGGGGGGGGGGGGGGGTATAGTGTAGCAAAAGCAGTTTTGAGAAAAGCCCGGGTGTTTTGTGTTTTTTAAAAACTGTTTGAAAAAGGTAGTTTCACGCTTACTTCACTTCAAATAAACTTCGGAATTGAAGCAGGAGCCGGAGTCAATACTTTCGGAGCAGAAGCGGAGCCGGAGTAAAAAAACTGACTTTGTTCATCTCTGCTAGGCATGTGGTAAAAAATGCAAAAGTTAATGAAGAAAGGTTATTGGTCAGATGATTAATTTGATTATGTTTTAACAAGATGTTATGTTTGAGCCTTGGTAGAGAGCTTGACTTGTACCTGATATATGTAACACTCAGTAACGTCAACGGATTTAACATTTTTGATTAAACAGTAACACCCAAAAAAAACTACTAAATCCAACGTTTTCGACACCACATAGTGTCCTCATCAGAAATTATTATAGGCTATTATAGGCCTACATCTATGAGAAATAAATAAATTTGAAAAATTTTGTATTAAAGCTGTACAAGCGACACCTCTCAACAGCACCATCAACAACTGACATACGAATTCAATGCAGGATAAACAAATTAGCGAAGGACAGATCACATGATATGCACAACACAAAACACTAAATAATAGTTTTTTTGCCGCCTGATAGCCTGATACTATTGTTGCGCACAAATATCCAATTCTACAGTAAAATGTTGTATGATGTGCAATACGCCTTAGCAAACATCACGCGTTTTGCCCAAGACAAAGGGGGTCCGGAGTCAGGGTCGGATTTAGCTGATGGGGGCCCCGGGGCACTTTTAAATCGGGGGGCCCCTGTGCAAAAATATTTTTCGCGTCTACGGCGCGAAAACCATCTCTACGTCTACAGTAGCATCATTCCAGTACTGAACAGCATTTTGCAGAAACTTTAAAGGCTAAAAGAAAAAAAATAACAAAAAAATCACTTTTTTTCCACGCAGGGGAGCCCTTCAAAAGTCGGGGAGGGGGCGGGGCACCTGCACCCTCTGCCCCCCCTAAATCTGGGCCTGCTCGGAGTGACTCTTCGTACCCCCAGTGAAAATTTCTCTCAGAGGCCCTGCTTGGAACGCCGTGTTTTTATCAAAGTTTTCCTCTCTAGATTATCTCGATCTCCCAGATTAGTGAAAACAGGCTCGGAACGAGTAGACTCTAGGCCGGTCTTGTTGCTAGACAACCAACCTGGGATGAGAAGACCTGAAAGTGTTAGCTGCAAATGTGATGTCTACAATTAGTAAACCTTCATACACGGGTGGAAAGAGTACAAACACTAGAAATATTACGGTGCTTTTAGTTTCAGTGATACTTGATGAGTAGGTGTCGTTTTGATTGAAGTTAGAAAACATAATCGCTCGTATTCAAAAACAAAAATACCAAGATCAAGGAAACAAAAAGAAATTGGTTCCAAAATATTTGTCTAGGTATCCCGGAACGTAATTTCCAAATATATTTAGAAGCTGTTTCACTCTAGATGAACTTCACTGGCTTCTGTCTACATGGGATAGCAAAACATAAAGTTTCCATAACATGCCGGGTCAGTTTCCTCACTTTATTGCGCCACAATGCAATTTTCTGTCACTGCACTTGTCACGAACCAATAGGGCATTTCCTGAAGGAAGAAATTAATTCAAATGGGCCAGGCAACATTCACAGTAGATGGTTTTCGATTGATTTATTATGAAATCGCAATAGACGCAGCACCAGTAGGCTACACTGGAACGTTTCATACAAGTCTTGAAAAAAATGCAATAGCCAAAAAATGAGTCAACATAGCAATAGGGTTATGCAACTGTGAAATGCCACTACTAAACCTTCAAATGAACAGGATGTAAGGTCAAAGAGACATTAAATTTCATGACAAATTCAAACATTTTGGGATGTTTCGATTTCACAAAGAAACGAACTTGTTTTTTCAAACAAAATTATTTGATATGAAACTTCCTGCAAAACTTTTAAAGACATTAAAACAAAAAAAAGCTTTCTTGCAGTTGCAGTAAAGTCGGCAAGATCTCGATTTATTTGTTGAATTACAGTCATGATAAGGCACTGCATGCAAAGGCAACTAATACTCAAAAGCAATGGCATTCATTCGACAAACAGCAAATGCTGTAACCATTAAAGTGTTCAAAGTTATGTTTCAGGTCACAACTTTTGCAACTAATATTAATCAGATTGAGTTGATAAAAGGTTTGTGTAAGAAGGTCCGGTTTAAATGGGATCGGGACATTCTGACGCAATCGACTTGGTGCGACACAATTGACAGCGGCAGACCTGTCGTAGACTAGGACGACCAGCCATCCGTCCAACCTGTTACAATTAACAGCGGCCTACAAGTAACTACGTGAGTCGTGGCTATTTGGCGCAAATTCTATTTTCTCTATTTGACATATTTTGCCGTGTGCAGACATTTTGAAAATGCGAAAAAAAGCTAATTTGCAACTTGAAACAAGATGATATCACAATACAATAATGCATAATGATTCAACAAAATTGTTTGGATGTCGCAACGCAATCAACAATCACCGCAAAATTTGTTAAACAAAGTAAATGAAAGAAGTAAAGAATTTGGAATGGGAATGAATGAAAAGAAAACGGAAACGATGATAATCACAAAGAAAAAAGAAAGTGAAATTCCAATCTGTCAAATTAAAATGAATGGAACAACTATAAAGCAAGTAAATTTTTTCGATACCTTGAGACAACAATATCCTATTCCACCAACTCATCGTATTGTAGCTAAATTGTACCTTAAAATTTGTAAAATTTATTATACCGTGTTAAAATTTGTTTATGGAACAAAAAAATGTGTTAAATATACATGTTGAAATTACAACATTCTAGCGTTGCTGTTTCCTAGCACTGTTCGAGGATAAGTATTTTGAAAGGATACTTCTAATATTTAGTTTGTTATCAAATCACTTGCGTTCTTTTGGAGACTACACTAGGCTACCACAGGATGTTGAGAATGACATCCAGCTTTTATTTCCGACGTTTCGTCAGTCAACACGAGTTACACGACTGCAATTATTTTTTATGTATAGCATGACGCAATATGTTTCTTATTTTGAATACTGGATAACGTTCGCGTTACAACAAGAGTCTAGTGAAACAAATTGTGATAGGAATTCAATTCAACAGAATTAAAGCAAAATGGTCTTGCGGTTATCAACAATTCAGTGCAGCCGATTTCGAGACGGCCTGAAAAAGACTTTCTTGAAAATGCCGCGACGGCTTCTGTTTATTTAGAAAAATTGTAACGGTTATCATTGGGGTTGGCGGTTTCCATGTTTAACTTTCCATACCCATGGCATTGAAACGGTTTATGTTGTAATTTTTTCACAGTGGGGTAAATGTGCATTAGCTGTTATCGTGCGGGGTTATTAAGCAATGACTATTAACTATAAGTTAATTAATGAGCATTAAAGTTGCAGTGGATCATGCTAATAATGCTAAGGGGAGGGAGGTTAATTTCATACACTTGACAAAGTAGGAACAGTGAAAAAAGTCAATTTATTATGTTTTAAAAACAGAATAAGCAGCAGTCTTTATGAAAACCAGCCCCTGAACAAGCAGCTTATAGAAAAGGATTCTCTTGGTTGATCACCTGCATGCAGTTAAGCAGATATTAAAGATGAATGAACACCAGCAACTCATATTTATGGCATTCGTTGACTTAGAGAAGGCATTTGATTCCATTAAGCGCTCTTCTGTTTTCAATGCAATTCAAACTCATGGTGTATGAGATAAAATAGTAAACATTATCAAAAATACATACACAGATGGCACAAATCAGAACATAGACGTTAAATGATAAAATAAAAATTCAGACAGGGGTGTACCAAGATGACACTCTTTTACCTGTTATGTTTATTGTTTACAGCTGCAGTTGAAGAGATATTTAAGAGGCTGAAATCTGAGACTGGACATGTCATTAATGGGCAACTGCTGAGCGATCTCAAATTAGCAGATAAAATCATCCTGTTTGCGGTCAGAATGCACTCTCGAACAATTGCTTGAGGAACTGAACCAGTAAGGGAAACGAGATGGAATGAAAATGAATAGGAAAAAGACATAAATAATGTGTAATTGGGCATCAAGGAAACAACCAAGGTAGGTATTTTGATAGATGGAGAAAACATGGAGGAGGTTGAACAACACAAAAATGTAGAGAAAATAATATCAGGAAACGACATCAGGTTTAAAAAGAATTGGTCAATGCAGCACTTTTTTTAAAAGTAAGAACATTTCAAATAGCTTAAAGCAAAAAATCGTGGACAGAATAATCAGGGTTGAGAAAAACCCGATTTTGGGGTTTTATTTAAAAAAGATGCAAAAAAGGTAGATTCATGCTTATTTCACCTCAAATACTACTTTTTACCAACGAAGTGCCTCTCACTCACAGTACATGTTGGCATAACTCAATAAAATAATGCACTAGGGCTGTTTAACTATAAGGCCTTCTTGCACAAATGAGTTTTAGTGTAGTACAAAGTGGCATTACTTGATTTTTGTGTACAGAAATATCCACTGTGTTTTCGTTTCATCCATGGAAATTTTCTTCACAATCACATCCTTAAGTTCTAATCTGAAGTTTGTTTTAAGTACCTTGTAGTACTTTGGTTAATTTTTTTCAATTTTCTGATAAAAATTAGACACATATGATGCTCTGGGTTTTTTTAAGTGGGTTTTAAAAAAAAAACACTCGGTTTTTTTAAGGGGGTTGGGTAAAATACCGCCAAACCTGAGAATAATATTGCCAAAATTAACATATGGTGCAGAAGCGTGGTCACTAACAAAACGGCAAAGAAAACTGGCAGCAGCGCCAAGGAACATGGAAAGAATGTTAAACATAAATAGAAAAGACAACATTAGAAATGAAGTTATCAGAAACAAAACACATAGCGAAAATGCCATTGAAATAGCAACAAATCTCAAGTGGCAATGGATGGGCGGGACATGTAGTAAGAATGACAGACAGCAGATGGGCCAAAATAACCACAGAATGGACATCAAGATATGCAAAAAAGAACTAGAGGGAGACCGAAAAGATGGCGGGATGACAAGTCAGAAAAGATTGGTATCACCTGGATGAGAACAGCGAAAGACAGAATGGTGTGGCAACATATGTGGAGGCTATCTGCCAGCAGTGGCATGACTGGCTGATGCCAATTATATTTTAAGGAGGCGATTGCCACTGATATGTTGACCATGGTGGTGACTGTGTTGGTATGCCTGTGCCTTGTGTTGTGGTTACCTTAATTACGTTGAAAACGCTAATTTATAAAGATGCAAACTGCAACACTTCATACCTACTTGAAACTATTGCTCAACTAAAATTACGTTGAAAACGCTAATTTATAAAGATGCAAACTGCAACACTTCATACCTACTTGAAACTATTGCTCAACTAAATTTTTAACGTGCAAATGAATTGTTATAATGCGGATCACATTCCTGAAAAATCCCTATAATTTTATAAATAAACACATACCGCCTTGGGATTTTCAAGAATTTTTGTCTCAATACAGATAAATGTATTTTTAATCACAAAACGTCGTTGACATTGTGTCAGCACCGAAGCGATTGTCTCCGAATCGGGTCATTCTGTGGTCTTGCCTTAAGATGTCTCTGCAACAAGTGGGTGCGCCACAATGTCGTTTACCCAATTAAACTGTTGTAATCTCAGCAATTGCTTCATTATGCACATAACAATAGTGTAAAGGGTAAAAGTATAAAGGCAGTTGTGTGAAATTGGAAGGGACTGAGGCAACCACTTTCTAAAGAAATAACTGCAAAGTGTTTAGCTTAATTAAGAAATATACAAAAAAGATGAGTGAAGTCACATGCAAATGAGGAAATGTGAGCGTCTTCAATCTGTATCCACCAAATCCAGGTTATGCAACTGATGCACAGCAGGAAACTGTCAAATGTCATTGATGAGGTAAATACATTTAAGAACAGTGGTACTCTCTTAAATGTTTCTTTAAAGTTCGCTCGCAAGAAAACATAGCTTTGCAGATTGTACAAGCGACAGGTTTTTGTTGCAGGTGTGATGAGATGTGAAATTCTAGCGACCTAGAATCATGAAATGTATCACCACATATCTTGCATAAGACACGCAGCGATGAACCTCTTCTTAGTTTGATACGGTATGCCGTGCAATTAGCTAGCAATTTGCTGTGTGATGCTAGAAGCCTTTTTTCTGAAAACCCTTTGCAACACTTGTAGCAACGGTAAGGCTTGGTATGAGTTAGAATGTGCCTTCGTAAACTTGAACAACAAGGAAACTTTTTGCCGCAAACTGGACAATAACATGTAGTGCTCACATTTTCTTTAAAATCTTTCAAACGTTGCTGAAACTGCATAATTTTTTTTGAGCTTTGCTTGGAAATTTTATTTTTACGATTAACAGAATTTTTGGAGACATTTAATGTTTTAGCATGAAACATTTTTGCGGCACTGCCTTTAGCTTGAGGATTTGGATCATCACTACTGATGCGGCTGTTACCATCATCATTGCTATCATCTGATAATGAACTTCTTTTCACTAAAACATTTTCCATATCTTCAATCTGCAAACGCTTTTTGTGAGATCTTGAATGATTCGTCAAACCTTTTTTCTCTTCAAAAGTTCTGAAACAAATAGAGCATTGCCATGGTTGTCCTGTTGGATATGACTTACTTAAAGGCGGTTTTCGTTTCCTTTTTTTAATATTTGTAATGCTGGCCAAATCGACAGATGGATCATCACCAGCACTGTCTGTATCATGGCTGGTAGAGGTCATGTGAGCACTTTTATTTTCTCTCTTTGAGTCTTTTTCTTCATTGTCAGCATCACTAAATGTTGATATGTTCTCATGCATCCCTAAATTTAAATTTTGAGTGACACATGATTGAGAAAGAGTTGAAGAAAAATTAGAAAAAGTTTCAGGCCACTGTCCACTATCACTCTCATCATTAGTTGCACTATCATATCCATATAAATGCAAGTCAATGCTGTTCTCATCATAGTTACTCTGTTCAGCTGAATGTGCACTGACAGATGTTACTATCTTTGACATTAATATATTATCGAGGCATTGTTTAATGTTCTTCAATTCTGTATTGACATCACTTCGGATCATTCGAAGTTCTTCTAAAATTAACCTTGAAGGATCCTTTAGCATCTGACTGCAGTCTCCCATGGTACACAAGAAACACTTTCCAGAAAATACGACAACAAAACTTTCCAATTAAAATTTTCACCTATTAAGCAAGAACCTTAAAATGATCACCGCAAAATCTGAAAGTGCACAAACAATTTGTGTGATAAAGATATTGTCTTGAATGTTTCAGCATTGACTACAGCCAGAGATGGGCATAATCTTGATCTTGAAGATCACAATCTAAGATCACTTTTTTTGTGTGATCTTGATCTTAAAGAACAATAAGATCAAGATCACTTTAAAATTGAAGTTTACTTAATAGAAAGAAGCATTTTTTTAGAACTCGTACTGTACAAAGTAGTTAGTGGCAACTACTAACAATAAGCCACTGTTTAATATGATATGTGTCCAACAAAAGACGATTTAAAGTCCATCTAATCTGGTCAGTGTTGAAATTTCAAATCGAAAAAAAAAATTGTGTTGGTCATAATAAATAAATCAACTTCCGTGTACTTTATGTTGACGTATACTAAAAAATGATTTAACTTTTTTCACAATTTCCATGTGTGAATTTTAAAGAAATGTTTGCCTTCTTTGACTCAATTTTAGATGTTTCAAAAGTCTAGGTTGGCTGTGTTAAAAAATCTGGACTCTAGCCGATTTTGGTCATGTAAAGTGGTTTATTGCAGCAAATCAACCAGACCAAGACTTGTTTAAGGTCTGAGTATGAAGCGGTTTGTCTGACCGCAAACCTCTGAACTTTTTTGATAGCAGACAGCAGTATCAAGGTTGCCAGATGGGTAAATGATGCAATAAACATTGACATAATACAGTGAAAGTTAAAACTACTTAGTAACACGAATAAAACTCCCACATGAACCAGACAAAAATTTGGTACAAAATGATGCAGTTCAAAATTTCTTTACATTTATTTATTATAAACAAAAAGTATAAAACTAATTGCAAATTTTGTGACTTTTTCAGTACTACTGTAATTAACCTCGGCCTTGGGTGTGACGTTGCGATTTTACGCAAACTACGTCAACAATTGATAGGCCTAATAGCAACAGTCACTAACTGATTACAATTGTTAGGCCAGCGATCGAGTAGTTAAAAGAAAAAGTTAGCAATACCAACTATATACCTTTACCCAGGTTGCTTACATAATACATAGTAATTATTTTTGCAACATCATTGATCAAAAACTTGATTTTTTCTTCAAGTACACAAAAAGTGATCTTGAAAGTGATCTTGATCTTCAAGATCACGATCTTGATCTTCAAGATCACATAGTTTGGTGATCTTGAATTTGAGTTGCCTTTGAGTTATGTTGTTCAATAGTTCCTTATCTTGATGTACCTGGTTTTAGAATGCTCAGGATTTCATATACTGATCACATCACAAATGCAGAAGTTTTAAACCAGGTACATCAAGCTATGTTTATATATGTTGTTTATTAGCCTAGCGAAGCTGTCTTATAAAGCAAAACTAGGCTAATGTCGATCTAAGCAAACCACCTGATTGCATAGGCATGTAGCCTATTATGGGCCTACTGGCGAGTTGAATGCAAGGGATTTCATCTTCGTGACTATACTACAGGAACTGGTATAGTCACGGTTGATTTCGAATCTTTATCCTCGGATTGACGAAGCCTTGATACGGCAGGTTGTTCCTGGTAGTTTCAGATATTTGTAGAGGCCTTTGACGCAGGTGATCACTGAGATGGACAGAATGAAGTTTCTGATTGAACTGTAGCTTACTTTCAATTAGTTTTTCAAAACCTTTTTGTCGAATTCAAGCAAATTAAGAGTTTTTTATGTTGTGCACAAAGTGAAAATTGCCAGGTCTTAATACTAGGGGTGTTCAATTTCGGTGCACGGTCGTTTGGTCGACAGACATTTGGTCGACAGGACGTTTGGTCGACAAGACATTTGGTCGACAGGACGTTAGGTCGACAGGACGTTAGGTCGACAAAACGATTCATTTTTGGGTTAGGGTCAGGGTTAGATTAGGGTTATGGTTAGTTAACTAACCCTAACCCTAAAATAAATCGTTCTGTCGACCTAACGTCCTGTCGACCAAACGTCCTGTCGACCAAATGTCTGTCGACTAAACGTCCTGTCGACCAAATGACCGGGTACCTCAATTTCGATTATTTCAATTTATTTTCGATTTCCGAATTTCGAATATCACAACTATTCACCAAACTGCAAAATGTGATTTTATTGAAAGAAACAACATGAAAATTCGCTAGAAAATGCGAAAAAAAGCCATGAAAATTTGCGAAAAAAGAACACAAAATAACGTCTACAGTTCCAGGCCCAAGTTGGTGTTTATGAACACAAGCTGATCGACATGGTCACCTGTCAGTCGGGATCTCAGCTTCGTGACGGCCAGCTTTTGAAAACGATCGCTCCGCTGGAGCCGAGGTTGCTGGGATCCCAAACACTTCAAGTTCATTTTCACAGCGAGCGATTCACTGCCGTGACATTTCACTACAGAGTGCAGAGGTTTCAACTCGAAAGCGACATCGAGTATGTTTGCAAGCGCATAAAGCTAAACGCACGCTCCGTCTACGTAAGCAAATTATGTTGTTTTTGAGTGCATTCAACATCTGATGACATTGAATCGACACAAAATGGTAGATTTTTGCTATGTCCCAGGAAGCAAAATCAGTCAATTTTACATTGATTCAACGTCTGCAGACATTAAATCAATGTAAAAATGACAGATTTTGCTGTCTGGTGTTGGATTGTAGCATCGCAACTCGTTCTAGTGATTATTTATCGAGAAGCTGTTGCGGTTTGCATTCAAAAAGTGTTTTCCTGCTGCCGATCGCTAGTTCATCTATTGTTTTATGTATCAATACAGCATAAAAATTTGCCCCACACAGAAATATGCACAGGCCCGTAGCCAGCCAGGGGTCAAGGGGGGGCTCCCCCCTGAAAAAAATTTTGCCCCCCCTTGGCAAAATCTCAACATTCTCGGGCAACAGCTACAATGATAATGATTTTGCCCATTTAAATTTTTTCGCTCCCCCCCTTGCTCTGCGGTATGGCTACGGCCCTGCCCCACTGCTTAGGCGCCTATAGATTCGGTAAAAAATGGATAAAACTGCGACAAAGCTCAGCCTACACTTTCTGCTATTGCACAACCTAGCTATCTTCATTCTTGAGAGAAATTTGGCATTAAAAATGCCAACCTGGCATCCCTGGTGCAGGACTGCCCGTGGACCCGCGAGAGCGTGTGATAGTCACGTGATCGACGATGCGCATGCGTCGAAGTCTTTTTTCGCTTGCAAAATGCGACAAGACAGATTTCGCGCCACTATAATTTCGAATATGTCCGATACGAAAAACGAATTTCGAATATCACCTTAATCGAAATCGAATTGAAATTGAACACCCCTACTTAATACAATGCATTTATTGGATAATGGGTACAGCTTCGAATGTTATAGACCAGGGGTCACCAACCTTTTTATGCATGCGGGCCACTTTAGCACTTAGGAGAGCTGTGGCGGCCGCACTAATAAAATTTTAGGTAGGTTGACTCGTTCCTTTAACAACATTTTTGACTTCTTTAACAATGCCTAATAAAGTTTTGCGCACTTATGGCGAGGCGAGCGGTTTCATGAGAATATTCATCACCAAGCAACAGTGGTGTCACTTCGCTTTCACAAAAGATATCTTGCAATTAACAGTTTCAGTAAACAAGGAAATGTTTGACACATCGCAATACAGGCAACAATAGTGACCTGCAAACATATCAGTGAAAAATAGGCTCCAATAACAGGGAGAAAGAAACCAGGCACTATGAAACAAACGCTTGTGGAAATCACCGAAAAAAAACGTTTCTATCGTAACTCATAAACAGTGTTCCCTCCAAAATATAATGAATCAGTTTTTCATCTTTTTTGTGAGAGTCTCTAAAACCGTCTTTCATTGATTATTAGACAACTGTCACTTGCGGTGCTTATCAGCATGGCAAGAATTGCAATGCAACATTTTGCAGTATGAAGCCACTGGCGTAGAGTAAGGGGTGCAGGGGTGCGGCGCACCCCCTGCTCTTATCGCTATTGACAAACGGTGAGGAAATTTTTAAAGTAGAGCGTAGAGTAACTTACGCTGCTGGAATAGTCACGTAACAATATTCACGGCAAAAATAAGTAAACCAGCTAAATTAGACTCACTATTTTCAACAAGGTCTTCCCGCTGTGAGATCAATTATGATTCAACAGAACGCGTTGTTTTGTTATCAGACGCACAAGAATCGAAATCCGCTCATTAACATATGAACATTCAACACTGGCAGAAATTGAATTAATGTAAAAAATGGGCTAATGTCCGCCAGCGCCAACAATTATTTAATATTTATCTCGGGCAAAAAAGCTTATTCAGTAGTGCAAAGGAAAAACTGCAACTTCTGACCTGAGTGGTTGAACTCAAACAAAACTAGGCCAGCAAAATTATGACTAGGCCAACTATTATGACTCCCCATGATGTTTTTGAAGCAAAGATAGTTCGCAATGTGTGAGAATTAAATCGAAAACCGAAAAAAGAAAAGTGTTTAATGGTCTTGGTCGCAGATATTGCCTGCATTAACGACGTCTCTTAGGGCTATTATCACCTAGCCAACCTGCCATCATTGTTTTATGTGGCCACTAAGGTTTGACATCAACTTCAATGAAAATGGAATGCTACGTAACAAGAACGATTGTATCCTACACGCAAAAATTTAAAAAAATGATCTGTTAACAAGTGTATAAGTTTAGAATTGACAAGAAATCATTAAGTTTGAATCACTGCAAATAAACGTGTTCAAAACTTTTACTTCGGCCGACGCCATTTCACAATTCGTAATCTACGTCGGCAACAATTGCTAAAATGCGTTAATTTTGAAGGCTGCAGAGCTGGAGACAAGAGCTTGTCCCGTGTATAAGTCGAACCTGTTTTTTTAAGGTGAAATTCACTTGCAAAAATCTCCACTATATACATACGGTATTTGTTGTTTATGCGTGTGATATTCTGGTATAACTGCACCCCCCGGTAATTTCTAAAACTCTACGCCTATGTATGAAGCTAAATATTTTCGTATTATTACAACCACAAAAAGTCTTTAAATTTATATATATATAATATTTTGCCAGTTTATTATAAATTGAGTTGGCACACCGACCTATTTTGCCAACAAAAACTTGCATAAAGGGAACACTGCTCATGAAACACAATAACGGTGAAACTGGTTTTTTTTTTCGGTCATTTGTCGGTCATTGACCGATTTTTTAGCAAAATGTCCGAAAAAAGAAAAGTCAATTCGGTCAAAATGTCCGAAAAAATATGTAGTCAACGCGAGCAAATCGATTTCAGTGATTGCAAAGAAGCTTCTTGCGCCACTCTACGATTTTTTGTCAATCGGGAATACAAGACATAGACTTAGTGTTTGAACGTTGATCCAATGTCTTATTATATGTGATAAAGCAAATACAGAAGTAACATTTCCCAAACGTGACTGACGTGGTGCTTTCAAGTGTGACGCAATGTTGCGTTGCCTTGGAAAAGTCAAACAGCTTGGTAGAGATTGATCGGTCCGTTCTGTCAATCGGGACATTTTCTCAGCATGTTGCATAATTATATTATCAATTTTTGAGCTGGTGGTCAACCCTTTCGAAATGTTATTGACCAGACCTCGATAAACAACGAAGTATCCCTTTGTACGTTGATCCAATGTCTCATTGCTTGTGATAAACGCAAACATGAAAGTGACACACTCAAAGACTTCAACTTTCTAGAAATGCCACTGTGTTTTCAAATCTTTTCTTGGAGTCGTGGAAAAGATTGATCTGTCAGTCGGGAAGTTATCCCAGCATGTTGCATCATGTTGTTAACTTTTGAGCTGGTGATAACCTCTGTGAAATGTTTGACTTCACATCGATAGATAGTGATTTTGTGTGATGGTTTTTGCAACGTCGTACTCCACTCCATTAAAAATTTGAAGTAATGTGTAATTGCGAACCAGGTGACAATTGGCGGAAAGTTTAACAATAGCTGCGAAGCGTGGCATAGATTGGCCAAGTTTGGCAGCTAATTGCTAATGCTTTGCTGACTTTTAATGAAGAGATCGCAACCGCAGAACGTGGATTCAGTTTGCTTTCTTGGTTGCGAACTCCAGCATGAAATCGCTTGCGTTGTTGAACTGCAGATAAACTTATGCGTTTGAGGTTGAATGCTGCATCATACAAAACATTCAATTATGACGCGGCATACGCGCACTGGCACGACAACGCGAAGCGAGCACGCTACAACGTGAGCGGTGAAATTGTTGACGAGTTAAATCACTTTGTAAATGCGAACCTTTGGAGCATAACGTGTTTTTTTATTTGGTCATTCTTGCTTGTTTTTATTCCTTTCCGTTGTGCAATATAAGATGTCTGCGGTCGGGTGTTGCAAGATTGAGTTTCGCTGATGAACGTTGAAGAAACGTTTGTCTGTTCTAACTTTTCTCAGATATAACACGACAACGTTTCTCAGCGAAACTTCATGTTGTAGCAGGTCAGGAAGTGCAAATTTTGGTTTTTATTAGCTACTTGAAAGGAAATATATTCATCAGAAAAAATGACCAAAATAAATAAAAAATGACCGACTTTTTTCAAGTCATTTCGGACAAATGACCGAAAAATCTCAGCGAAAAAAAAAACCCAGCGGTGAAACGCACAATAGAGTTATTCCATTATAATTCAACAAATGGTGAACACTACCACCTCTTAGATTTTCTTCATTTTTACATGTTTAGTACATATTTTAGAATAATATTCATAACTGTTGGAATTTTTTTGATATCTTGTATCGTTTTCAAGTTATCGCGATTTAAAATTTCACATTTTTGCCACTAGTGGCGCCATTGTGCGTGGGAACATTTTGGGAAAATGCTCTAAAGTCACCATTTCTTGTCCAATTATGATGAACAAAGTGTCTATTCCCATGTTCTCATGGGTGAGGAATTCAATTATGCTATTAAAATATCAAAAAAAACAATTGCTTGATATGAAAATCTTTATGTTAATTTTAAAAAGTTCCTCAAACTTTAAGGCCCCCCCCACTCCCCCATGATTGCATAATTTTTTTTCTGATTGGCTCCATTTTGTAAAGTGATTGTTTAGTTACCAAGAAACTGAAAATCTTTCACTGAACTTTTCTCTAAGTGCTTTTATCACATTAACTGTTAGCATACCCATTGAAAGCTAATGATTGTATTTAAGCTATTGTGAAGTTAAGGATAACAATTATGACTTCACAAAGACATAAAAATGATGTGGTTAACCTCAATTTAAAATAAACAATATCACACAACATCATAAAAATCAATTTATTAAAATATAGAGCTTTTGCCACACATGTGTGGCTTCTTCAGTATAATCTTATTCAAATAGAATTATATTTGAATATTTTCAATCGCTTCAATCTTATTCAAATAGAATTATATTTGAATATTTTCAATAGTTTCTATTTGAATAAGATTATACTGAAGAAGCCAAACTTGTGTGGCAAAAGCTCTATATTTTAATAAATTGATTTTTATGATGTGGGGTGATATTGTTTATTTTAAATTGAGGTTAACCACATCATTTTTATGTCTTTGTGAAGTCATAATGGCTCTGCTCTGAAGTCATAATCGTTATCCTTAACTTCACAATAGCTTAAATACAATTATTAGCTTGCAATGGGTATGCTAACAGTTAATGTGATAAAAGCACTTAGAGAAAAGTTCAGTGAAAGATTTTCAGTTTCTTGGTAACTAAACAATCACTTTACAAAATGGAGCCAATCAGAAAAAAAATTATGCAATCATGGGGGAGTGGGGGGGCCTTAAAGTTTGAGGAACTTTTTAAAATTAACATGAAGATTTTCATATCAAGCAATTGTTTTTTTGATATTTTAATAGCATAATTGAATTCCTCACCCGTGAGAACATGGGAATAGACACTTTGTTCATCATAATTGGACAAGAAATGGTGACTTTAGAGCATTTTCCCAAAATGTTCCCACGCACAATGGCGCCACTAGTGGCAAAAATGTGAAATTTTAAATCGCGATAACTTGAAAACTATACAAGGTATCAAAAAAATTCCAACAGTTATGAATATTATTCTAAAATATGTACTAAATATGTAAAAATGAAGAAAATCTAAGAGGTGGTAGTGTAAAATTTCTTTAAAATTTGTTGAATTATAATGGAATGACTCAATAGTGTTTACACGAAATTTATAGACATAAAATAAGCAACTCTATGCTCACAGACGATTTCGAAATTCGAAAGCAGACGTTTTAATCAACCACTGAGACTGTGTGGTTGAACATCGCATTGGAATAACTTCAAGCGAACCCCACCTAGAACTACAATCTGATTGGTCGGTCGGTGGAATCGTATGCAAAGCGAAAATATGCTTCCCGAAAAGTATTTTTTGCCTTCATGCTCTTTAATTCAAGAAAAGTATTTTTGGTTATACTTGTGCACTGATACATTCCGCGGGCCGCACATAACAGCGTGGCGGGCCACAGTTGGTGACCTCGTTATAGAGCAAGAATTGCCTATGACTAAATAAATATTGATCTTAAGTTAAATATCGCTGTTTGACTGTGCAATGTGCATCCAAACTTAATCTGTAGTGTTCGAAAACAAAAAAGTGTAATTGACCTCCTGTGTTGTTCCTGAAGCAGCAAGGAACGAGGCCAAACAAACACTTCAAGTTTTCCAGACGTTTATGATTAGTAAGATTTCTCAGCAGATTTGTCCAAGGTTAAAAAGCAACAAATCAGTGGCACCTTCATCCTTATTTTGTCAAATGCAAAAACAATGTTTATACTTTTGTTGGTGTAAAAAATGAAAATTGCTACCATGACAAATGAAATTAATACTGTATTCAAAAAAACAATTAATTTTAGTAAAAAATAACCAAGTCTCGGATCATTCATGTATTGCGGCATTCGGGCCTCGAGTAATTCATGCCTTGCAACCTGGGGATGGCGCCATTGGTATTCATGTCATTCAGACGGTGGCATAAAGTCGTGTAGGCTATCCATGCAAGGCTAGCAAATGAAAACTAGCATAAAGTAGGAGTTTATCATTTTCAGGAACAAAACCTCCAGTGCAATGCAGTGGTGGCAGAAAAAGAAAAACATCAAGGCGTACAGATTGCATAATAAAAAGAGAACTGGAAAAAAGACCTCAACTGACAGCACTCGGCTTAAAAAATATGCACTCAGATCTGCTGAAGACCGTGATGATCCGAAAAAGCCAGCACCGCCTCCAGAAGAACTTGGGTTTGCCTTGCCGCAAAGCTACTAAAAAAAACTCTTCTGAGAGAACGAAGCAGAAACGTCCTGCGTTTGCAAAGAAATATGACTACTAGAATACTGAGCAATGAAGGAGTGTAATGTTTTCAGATGAAAGCAACTTCCAGGCTTTTCGGATGGGATCCACCACAGTGAGGCGCCCTATATCATCCAATCGCTTTGATCCTCGCTATACCATCCCAACCGTCAAACATCTGGACTCGTCACGGTGTGGGGGAAGTTTTTCTAGTGAAAGAGGAAGGGCAGGCGTGTATTTCCTGCCGAAGAACAAAAACTGAATGCTGATGTTTACCAGAAAGTGTTGGAAGAGCACATGCTGAACTTCTTCCACATTTAGGCTATGGCTGCGAGGTTTTTATGCATGATGGTGCACGATGCCACACAGCTAAAAAGATCAAGAAATTTCTTAAAGAACATTGCATCGATGTGCTTGAATGGCCTGGTAACAGTCCAGATTTGAATCCAATTGAAAATTGCTGGCAAATAAATAAAAAGAAAATTGCAGAAAAGAAGACACCAAATCTGGATACACTCAAGATGGAGCTAAAAAAGTTTGGTGCCAGATGACCCCGGAATATTTTAAAAATTTAAGTGATTCCATGCCAAATCGCCTGCAATTGGTCATTAAGAATAAGGGCAATATGACAAAATATTAAAAAAGTCGATTGTTTTTAATAAAAGGTTTCATTGTAAGCAAAAATGTTTTTTTTTTTTGAAAATTTAGAAAGGCGAAGTCATTTTGCGGTAGCTGTAAGTTTACAAGAAGCTCATTCATTGGAGCAGTCCACAACTCTTCAAAGTGCATCAAATTTGTGGCATAGAAGTCGAAAGTTTTGCCTGACTTCCTCAAATTTCGGCAAAGTGATCAATCGAAAGTCTAATCCAGGGGTTCTCAAGTCCTCGGCCCCCCAAGGGGGCCACAGAGCGTTCTCAGGGGGGCCACAATAAAAGGCTCCAATAATAAATTATAACATATATTAATTGACAGAAAAGTAGAATTGTGACACTAAAACCACTAATGTAGGTTTAGTAGCATAAAGCTAACTAAAAGCATGTTTTTTCATCGTGTTTTCTATTCCACTGTATGTTGCATCATCTTTTGTGATTCAAGGATACGCTTGATATATTAGTGTCACAGTCTATTACGAAAAAGAAAGCATTGGCGTGGCTTTGTGCTGTTTTCATTTTGTAAATAAAAAACGTGTACGGCAGTTTTAGTTAATTGGATTTAGTTGTAGTGATAGACTGAGTGTTAAAGTAAGACTGTGTGTTATTTGAGACTTTTTAGTGATAGACTGAGTCTTAAAGTAAAGGACAATAAGCCATCGACTGCTACATTACAACTAAATTTTATATTTTTGTAGCTTTTTCTGCTATTTATATTTAACTCAAATAAAAATTTTGTTTATAAAATGTCTAAAATGGAATGACGATTACGTTGCATTTCGCTTCACCGAAGTTAATCGAAATGGTCTCAATTGGGCACAATGCCTGCATTGCTCATAAGTGATGTCAAATACATCATTACGTCCGTCTAAATTGGCAAATCATCGTGACAAGAAACATCCACAATGACCACAAATGAAGTCTGCAGATATTGGGACTATGACTGCAAAAAGAGCGCGATATGACAGGGAAGCTTCGATAACCCACTATGGATTTTTGCAAGAAGAAAAGTCTGCTCTTCAATGCAGCTATGAGGTGGCATATAGAAACGCAAAGTGTAAAAAACCACACACTATTGCGGAAGACCTTATAAAACCATGTTCGGAGAAAATGGTTGAAATATTGATCAGATCAGCAGTGAAGAAACAAATCCAGCAAGTTCCGCTTTCAAATGATACAATTCGACGACGGATTGACAGCATAGCCGTTGATGTGTGCACCAAAATAAAGGAAAGCACGCTGCAGGCTGTAATATTAGAAATGTGCCTTTAAACTTTTAATTTTTTTGACAACTTGCCTTTTAAGTTTGTACCTTGTGTTCCGCATTTTGCCTTATGCGTCTTCCGTGACCTCTTGATTGGCGGCTGTTAAATACGTTTTCCTGATAGCGTTGCGTCATTTCAAACTCGAGTTCCAATCATAGGCGCCGGGTTTTGAAAATCGCCGGGGGGGCAAACTTTCTAGCCGACTGATTGCTTACATTCAAAATGCTGATGTTTGTTTGTCAGCATTGATGTTTTTTTGCGTCTATACGCCATTGTATATCGCCAAGCTTTATAATGTAGGCTCGGGCCTCGAAATTCACGACGGACATCGGACATGTCCGCCGTCACAGCATCTGATGTCCGCGGAAAGTACCATCTAGATCGGTCATATTTGTCCACCGAGAAATAACACAGAAACTAGCGATACAAATCGTCATTGCATAGCACGAACAATTGTTGCGAGAATATAATTTCCAGCGCATTCTAGCGCGCATCTAGAAAATGTGAATACTGTACCCCTTAGCTTCCATTCAAAGAGGAAAACTTTCGATTTTTACATTGCTTCAACGATTGATAACATTGAATCAGCGTAACAAAGGTGAATTCTTTAGTTAGAAATTTAGTAGCGTTAGTGTAGAAATTTTCCGACTCCTGCCCAGAGCATTGTGACGCAATAAGCCACACGACTTCGTTTGGTGGAAGTTAATCAGTTATGTGACGTATTGACCAGCTACACGGCGCTTTGACTCTTCAAGCGCAAGTCGTTGGTCTGATGAAAGCCTTTCAGAGTGACTTTACTGAATTTTTAAAAAGCCTTCTAAAACCGTAGTTATAGTTCTGAAATGGCGAAGAATTATTATCAAGATAAAGTGATTAAGCATGACAATCGACGACTAAAACTGGTGTGTCAGCCGTGAGACTTAATTTGTCCGCCGAGATAGCTGCTCAGACCGGACACGTTTGTCCGCCGTCAACAAAAACGAATTTCGAGGCCTGTAGGCTACTTGGAATTATATGCTGGTCACTTTGAACTTTAGCTCTTAATAGGCGTAGATACTAAACTGAGCAAACAGCAAACCGCACTTCGTTATTGACACCCAAGAAAAAAACAAAGCAGACGAAACCAAGAAAAACGTTTTTCAATCATTGTTATGCTTCAACGGCACCATGCTGGCGTTTATCAGCTACCGTACTTCTGTTTCTTTTGTTATCTTAAAGGAAGTGGCTATTTTTCCACAATCTGGTGTTGCCAGAGTTAGGATTAAAGTTAGGAAGGGTTAAGTTAAGGGTTAGAGTTAGGAATAATATTAGGGTTTTGATCTTTCCAGGACTAAAAAAAATTTCCAAAATACAAGTTTTTGTTTTCAACAGCTTTGAACTTTTCTCAAATTAGGGCAGAATTCCTTATCTGGCAACACTATTCAGGCTATTATTACACTATATAGTGTAACTATAGCCACAGCCTATCTTAAAAGCAGCGCTCTTGTTGCAACAAGTAGCTTAGATCTTTTAATTGAGATCGATTCACAATGAAGGTCAAACTAACGCAAATCTGAACTTAGAAACATTTGATTTAGGATTTTTTTAATAATTTGCGGGGGGGCAGCCACCCCGAGCTAAATTCACGGGGGGGCGCCGCCCCCCTGGAGTCGGCGCCTATGGTTCCAATAATAAGTCAATTGTTTTAGTGTCGCAGCTATGTGGGCGTTTACGGGAGCAAGTCTTTTAGGCGCAGACAGTTAGGCGCCGGTCAAATAGGCGCACACAATGTGGCGTCTGCATATTTAGGTGCGGAGCACTGGGGCGCTTGTTCAATTAGGTGCTATTCCTAGTAAAGTCTGCAGATTGTATCAGCTTGGCAGATAGAGCAATGCTTTTCACACAAAATGTTGTATTGAACTGAAAAATATAGCCTATTGTATTTTAATGCGCGTGTGTTCGGAATTTATTTGTTGTTAGTCCAGGTTTGCGTCGGCGAAAGCTTTATTAATAAATTATTCAAGTTTCCGAACATGACTGAGTTCACTTTTAGTGAGTCAAATAATAACTACACTAAACATCAGTAAAAAATATACCGTGGCCTATATTCAAGCAGGTGGTAGGCTTGAGTGAAGAGTAACTTAGTTTTCCGTCAGGTTTAATATGTTTAACAACAAACAAAGTCGCACCATTATGCTTGCAACTTGTAGCCAGGGTTCATACGCCTTATAGAAATGTATTCAACTATTCATGTAGTAGAGCGTTGTCTCATACGGACTCGCCACACGACCAATCCATCCCGAGTAGTGTTCAGGATGCATAGATAATGTCCCGTGGAGATGTGCTAATATCAAGCGAAGTAGAGCATTGTCTGGCACCTTATCTCTACACGTGCATTAACAAAACAACATATTTTTCTGTTCAATATAACATTTTGTGTGAAAAGCATTGCCCTACCTGCAAAGCTGATACAATCTGCAAACTTTACTAGGAATAGCACCTTTAAATGAACGGGCGCCACAGTGCTCCGCACCTAAATATCCAGACGCCACAGTGTGTGCGCCTATTTGACCGGCGCCTAACTGTCTGCGCCTAAAAGACGTGGACCCGCGTTTACGTTGCCAGCTTATGTCGAAATCTGAGTACATGTTGAGATTCAAATAAAGTTATCTGTTTGTTTATGACAGTTTGTCCGAGATAGTTAGATGTCAAGGATTCCGCGAAACATTACATGGTGTCAGAGATGGATTTGATGCAAGCAACAAAGACAGAAATGAACTTCTAACAAGGATATGTTGCAGAAAATTTTAAAAAGTGGGGGCAGATGGTCGACTTAACGTTTAGCAGGCCTCTGTCTGCGAAGTCAAGTGTTGAAAAATGCAGCTACCTGCTACTGTATATTGGACAGAAGGGCCGTGACATATATAACACATTAACACTGACATGCAGACATTAATCTGCCTTTGACAATTAATCTGCCTTCAATAACAACCGTACCGTTTAGTATATTATCGCCCCCCTTCAATTGTAACTTAACCTTCCATTTTTTGTTATAGAGAATAGCCTTCTTGCTGGCCGGATGTCCGCCGCAAGAGACCTCTGCATTACCCGACTGTCGGAGCCGACCATCCGCTCCCATGTAACAGAGGAACTGTTAGCTCTCGCGCCGTGCGGAAGGAATCCGACCCCACCCTGCTCAGTGCTCACGTGTTTATCGTTTTAATTTACTGTAGATGTACTTGCATGTTTCTTCCGCCTCACATCCTTATCAGAAGTCAAACGACTCCCACATTTGTCTTCTTGTGAGGGTGTCTGTAGCGGCTTTGTAGCGCCCTACGTTTCACCTTAGGTCTTTCAACGTTTGTTACCGTCATGAAATTGTCATTCTTTTGCAGATATGTAACGTTACCCAGTACCATAATTCAAGTAATTTTGCAGTTGTGCTTGGTGATGATTTTGAAGCGTGATTAGGAATTTGATTGCTTCACAAGAAATCGCATGCCAATAGGCTAAAAGCATTCTTGCAACCAGCAGCTTTAATCACATATACATAGTTTTTTGTCTCTTCAACGTTATAGCCTACAGATGCAATTCCTCAGCGACTATGCATATCGCGTTCTGGCCTTCAATTCAACAGACAGTACAGTATAACTTTTTTGGTGCAGAAGAGCTGTTATGTTGGTGCGATTGGAAGACCAGGTTTGGTCCTGTAGTGATATATTTTATAGTATGTTCTAATTTGTAATCAAGTTCTTTTTGCTGGGATCTAAGCCATGGTTCAGTTTGGTTGTGGTGATTTGAATTGTGTTCGATTATAATCAAGATGGTTGCAACCTCCTAAGTTATATGGTGACATGGAGTTCCTTTCTACAATAAAAGCATAGTCTACTTATAACTAAGAAGTCTAGACGTTGTTCTCGATCATTCCCTGCAATCACTGCACTCGGAATGTCACTGTAGCTTAAGCTTCCACAGCTAGGTATGGGCGGATAAACTAAATTATATACTGTCTGCTACACACTTCAACAACAATGAAGAGTTAAATCCGAACGACACACACCCAAAAAGCTTTTCAAATTGTGGCCTATCCTAAAGCATATGAAATCGAAATTTTCTAATTTGTATGAGCCAGAAAGGGATATGGCTGTAGATAGAGCTCGACCGATATATCGGTCAGCCGATATGTATCAGCCGATATCAGGTGTAGCCGATATAGCCTATTGTATCAGCTATTTTTCGCCGATAAAAACCGGCGAAAAATCGATAAAAATCGGCCAGCAAAAGCACACAAAACCAGCCATGCATGCCTTTAGAAGAAATGCAAGTTGCTCAAACGTGCTTGCATAGCACGAACAATTGTTGGGAGAATATAATTTCCCGCCCATTCTAGTGCACGCATCTAGAAAATGAACAATACCGTATCCCTTAGCTTCTATTCAAGCAGGAAAACTTTCGAGTTTTACGTTGCTTCAACGATTGATGACATTGAATCAGCATAATAAAGGTAAATTCTTCGCGAAGAATCGATGGGAGTACTGGTGTACTTCTACACTAACCACGCGCAACTTATTTCAAGTCTTACGTCACAATGTCTGGCTTTGATCTCTGAGTGATATTCTTCTTCTTCTTCTTCTCTCGTGTTGTCGCTATATGTCAGGGCATCCGTTGGTTAGCCACTGCCTGGTGTTGTCATCGATGGAAACGAGCCATCCGATGGGAAAGAATATGTAGCTTCTGTCCATGTGAGAAAATTCAATGTTCCAGCAATCAACGTTCATGCTAAATCTTACTACAAACTTGTGAACTTAAATTCTGACCAAACCAACGAACCACCATCAATTCGACACCTGAGTAACTGCGACATCGAAAAAATCAGAGAAGAAAAGCTCATTATTCGCCACCCATGCCACAATCAAGCTGTGGAGCGCCACATAAAGCTTGTAACCGAAGCTTCATCAGCAAAAGCTGGCTTCAACAGACGTGACGGTCTAATCAGGCTACAGATTCGGTCACAAAAACTGATGAAGCAATACAATACCAAAAAGCAATTTCAATCTTAGGTCCTCCTGCCGATACCATGTCCCCCTGCATAAAACTGGCATTTAACGTATGTCGCCTAGGCTATTGTAATATTATGAAACCCAATTTCATGTTTGTTTGTTGTTACCATCCTGTGCTTGTGCTTGCTCTAAAACCACTCAAATGAGTGTTTCATTGGTTAGAGATATATCATACTCATATGGTGACGTTAAACTGTGCATAATGCTATGTGTTATTCATATTTGACCTGAAAATTACATTTTGTGAAAATAACCATATATCTAGTGAAATTTCGAAAAACACTTCTTCTGAGACAGATAGGAAACTGCACATTCTGCTTCTTTTGGCATCAAAATTAGCTCTCTAGCATCACCGCTCACAGAGTTATGGCATTTTTATGGGATTTGACCCCCACATGACCTTTGCGTCAAGGTTGTCACCTGAGTATTCGAGGCAACTTCCCAAAACCACTTTTAAACTTAGTTTTGAGACCAAAGGCAACTATTGAAAGGGGACGTTTTTTGAATTAGTGATTTTTATTTTTTTCACTCCACCCTAACGAGTAGGCTAATCACGGCAAGATGCAGCAAACTTTGTCAAGTTTTGGTATTCCAGTAAGAAAAGACCCAGGGAAAATTAACTTTTGCTCACATGACATGCAAAAATAAACCCAAAGAAAAAAAACCTAGTGAAACTTTGCACAGAAGAAAATAGTAGCGTCATTGTAGAAATTGCAAAAATAACCCCCAAAAAAAAGCCTAGTGAAACTATGCACAGAAGAAAATAGTAGTGTCATTGTAGAAGTTTTCCGATTTGTGCCCAGAGCATTGTGACGCAAGAAGCCACACGACCTCGTTCGGTGGAAGTTAATCAGTTATGCAACGTATTAAGCAGCTACACGGAGCTTTGACTCTTCAAGCGCACGTCGTTGTTCGTTGGTACCAGAGATGGGCGTGATCTTGATCTTGAAGATCACTTTTTTTTTGATGATCTTGATCTTGATCTAAGATCACTTTTTTTTGTGTGATCTTGATCTTGAAGAACAATAAGATCAAGATCACTTTAAAATTAAAGTTTACTTCCTAGATAGAGGCATTTTTTTAAAACTTGTACTGTACAAAGTAGTTAGTGGCGACTACTAACATTAAGCCACTGCTAATCTGGTATGTGTCGAACAAAAGACGATTTAAAATCTCCATCTAATCTGGTCAGTGTTGCCATTTCAAAATTGAAAAAGTTTTCTGTGTTGGTCATAATAAATAAATCAACTTCCGTGTACTTTATGTTGACGTATACTAAAAAATGATTTAACTTTGTTCACAATTTCCATGTGTGAATTTTAAAGAAATGTTTGCTTTCTTTGACCCAATTTTAGATGTTTCAAAAGTGTAGAATGGCGGTGTTAAAAAATCTGGACTCTAGCCGACTTTGGTCATGTAAAGTGGTTTATTGCAGCAAATCAACCAGACCAAGACTTGTTTACTGTCTGAGTATGGAGCGGTTTGTTTGACCGCAAACCTCTGAAACTTTTTTGATAGCAGACAACAGTATCAAGGTTGCCAGATGAGTAAATGGTGCAATAAACATTGACATAACACAGTGAAAGTTAAAACAACTTAGTAACACGAATAAAAACTCCAACATAAACCAGACAAAAATTTGGTAAAAAATGATGCAGTTAAACTTTATTATTATTATATTTATTTATTATAAATAAAAAGCATAAAACTAATTGCTTTTTCAGTAGGCTACTATTGTAATTAACCTCGGCCTTGGGGTGACATTGCGATTCTACGCAAACTACGTCAACAATTGATAGGCCTAATAGCAACAGTCACTAACTCATTACAATTCTTAGGCCAGCGATCGAGTAGTTAAAAGTAAAAGTTAGCAATACCAACTATATACCTTTACCCGGGTTGCTTATATACAGTAGGCCTATAGTAACTATTTTTTGCAACATCATTGACCAAAAACTTCATTTTTTTTCAAGTACACAAAAAGTGATCTTGAAAGTGATCTTGATCTTCAAGATCACGATCTTGATCTTCAAGATCACTTAGTTTGGTGATCTTGATCTTCAAGATCACCTATTCTTGGTGATCTTGATCTTCAAGATCACCTATTCTTGGTGATCTTGATCTTCAAGATCACCAATACTGGTGATCTTGCCCATCTCTGGTTGGTACGATGAAAGCCTTTCAGAGTGACTTTGCTGAAATTTTAAAAAGCCCTCTACTTTGAATATTGAATTGAAAACAATATTGCATTTGGTTGATGTTTTTTTGTGATTAGTGTTAAGAATGATTTTTCGATTACAGCAACCAATGCATAAACTTTCTTGGACTGGTTTGTTGCTTAATAACTTTGTTGGTAACAAATTTTTCGTAGTTGATATATATCGGCCGATATATATCGGTATCGGCCTGAAAAAGTGATATCGTTCGAGCTATAGCTGTAGATGAGTCACTTCTATTATGGAAAGGCAGACTGGGATGGAAGCAATACATCCCCACAAAAAGGACCCGATTTGGCATAAAATCTTTTAAAATTTGTGAATCTTCATCCGGCTACATATGGGATTTTTTTATTTATATCACACTGGAAAAGATACGGTGTATGATGCAGATGAAACTGCCTCGGCATACCAAGAAGAAAAAATAATGAAGAAAAGCAAGTTATCTGAAAACACTATGCACTATGCAGCTGAGCTAATGAAAAAATGTAAAGCATGGAAAACAATGGACAATAAACAAAACAAAATCGATAAAACTAAACAAACTAATCAAAAAGAACCAAAGAATGGACATTCAACCCCATAACATGAAAATGATTGATGAAACTATTAAACAAGGTGGAGGATTCAATTTATGCAAAGAAAAAACTAAGTCAAGGGAAAAGCCAAATAACAGCTAGGCCTTTAAAAGAAGAAGACGGAAATATCACGAACAATCAAGATCGAATTGTTGAAAGATCAAAACAATTCTATGAAAATCTTTACAGTAGTAACAACAATCAATACAATCTCTCCATAAACACCAAAGCCAAAAATAGCAACGAGCCACCAATAACTGTTTCTGAAGTGAAACATGTTATTGATGCTTTAAAAACACAAAAAGCTCCAGGACCAGACAACATCACTAACGATCTTCTAAAAGATACTGGAGAGACCATATTGAAAAGGCTAGCTAACCTCTTCACTGAATGCCTTCAGCAGGGAAAGACTCCGGAAGCCTGGAATACTGCTTTCATGATCTTGCTTCACAAAAAAGGAGATTACAAAGATCTGAACAATTAGCGACCAGCAGTCTACTTAACCCTTTCGCTGCTATAGGTATGTCTAGTCCCTGTGCTAAGCCTTTTTTTAAGAAAAAATATGCATTTTGAAATGAATGTGCAAAAAGTGCTACAAGAGCTTTTTTGAAAATTTCTTTTGTGTATTAGATTTTGAAAAAGGTTGGACTAATAAAAACAGGCAAAATTTTAGAGTTTTGCGCAGGTAGATTGTCACGTGACGTCATGGCAGCCATTTTGGATTTTTTAATTTTTGTGAAACTTGTGAAGAAAACGTTTTTTTTGTAATGAAATGTAGTTAGAAAGTCTTTTTGCTTACTAAATATGGATAAAGATACACAAAACAAACAAAATCAATTACTGAATAACATTTAAAAAATGAAACTGGTAAAAAAAAGTAATAAATTAAAAAAAAAAAAAAAAAAAAAAATATGCATTTTGTAATGAATGTAAAAAAAATAAGCTCCTATAAGAGCTTTTTGAAAATTTCTTTTGTGTTTTAGATTTAAAAAAAGATTAGACTAATAAAAAAAAGGAAAATTTAAAAATTTTGCACAGATAGATTGTCACGTGACTTCGTGGCAGCCATTTTAGATGCTTCAATTTTTAAAAAATTTGTAAAACAAAGTTTTTTTCTGGTAAAATGTTGTTGGAATGTCTTGTTGTTCACTGAAAATGGACAAAAATACACAAAACGGACAAAAAGAACCATGTAATACCATGTAAAAAATGAAAGATACATTGAAAAATAGTTATAGTTTGTACATAGTGATTGTAGTCTTCTATCACATAATGCTTTTCAATAAATGTTTTTGCTTTCTTTCACAGTAAAAACTTGAGGCTGTTGAGTTTGGTGAGAGCATAATTTGGACATTTACTCGTAGGCTATACGTCTAATGAATCTCTGTTTTCTTCATCAGGTGTAGCCAGGCCCGGATTTAGGGAGGAGGCAGGTGTCCCGGGCCCCCCTTTTGAAGGGCCCCCCGACGTAGAAAAAATGTGATTTTGTGTTTTTTTTCGGCCTTTGAAGTTTCTGCAAAATGCTGTGCAGTGCTGGATTACTGCTACTGTACACGTAGAGGTGGTTTTTCGCGCCGACGGAGCTAAAAAATTTTTTTGTCCGGGGGCCCTCCGATCTAAAAGTGCCCCCGACCCCCCATCAGCTAAATCCGGCCCTGGGTGCAGCTACAGAATAATCCAATTTTTTGTGGAAAACCCTAAAGAAATCTTTATCTGCATGCAGGCCTGGCTAGCTTGGACAGTCAGGGCAAACTTGGGCGGACCACAAATGCGGCTATTTGGGCGGACCATAAATGGAAGTCAAGCGCCACGAATGAAAAGGAAGTCAAAAAGCGCCTGAATGGAAGTCAAGCGCCACCAGACTCTATTCGTTCAGCCCCGACGCCGACACACGCCCCATCGACCTAACGCTACCAAGACAGGCATGGGTGCGCCTCAACCGTCTTCGTACGAGCGTCGGGCTTTTCCGCTCAACCATGCACCAACGGGGAATGGCCTCTTCCTCCTCCTGTGACTGTGATGCCGAGGAATAGACCGCAGACCACATCATCAATGACTGTTCTATCTTCAAGCCATCTAATGGAGTGGAAGGTCTGCTTGTCATGGATGATGAAACCAAAGACTGGCTGCTCTCTAGTAACCTTCCAGTGTAGTCCGGAAACATCGTGAATCTGGGGTAGTAAAAGGATAGACCCTCGGCCCCATAGGCTCACACGACGACGACGACTACTCTCTTCATAATAATCGGGAGACACATCCATGGATCTATCGTCAAGATGTAAATCATCAAAATCATTCAAATCACATTCCCAATCACTCCCCGGGCTGTCATAGTCAACACGCGGAAACGAAACTTCTCTATCAGCAATATCAAAATTGTCCTCGCTGTCTGTGTCAGCAAAAATCTGACCTACCGCTTCCTCCACATTTAATCGACTACCTCGCTCATTGCTCCCCGACATTTTAAAGTTTGACGTTTTGAAACAGCTACAAATAACTTCTAGTGCATAGAAACAAGCCAAGCTGGCGCGTGCAAGTCAATAACTAGCTATAACAAGGTTTTAACTGACTACCCGGTATTACCGGGTACACGCATTTCACCGACATGTTGCTATACCCGGTAACACCGGGTACACGCACTGAAAGGGTTAATAGTGTCTACAAACTTTTCACCAAAATCCTTTCCTATAGGCTGGCTAATCAACTGGATGAATGCCAACCAAGAGAACAAGCTGGATTTAGAAGTGGCTATCCCACCATAGATCATCTATAAACAATCAACCAAATATACCATCGAAAAAACAAATGAATACAACTTGCCTCTCCACCTTGCCTTTGTTGACTACAGTAAAGCGTTTGATTCAATACAGATCCCTGCAGTGCTACAAGCCATCAGAAACCAAGCAATTGACCAGACATATATCAATATCCTTCAACATATCTATCAATATTGCTTCTCCTTTATCAGACTACACAAAGACTCAGCCAAACTTCAACTTAAACGAGGTGTTAGGCAAGGAGACACCATCTCTCCAAACCTTTTCACAGCATACTTAGAGGAAATTTTCAAAAATTTAAATTGGGAAGAAAAAGGTAGCCTATCAAAGTAGGTATCCACACCTAATGAACTTCAGACAATGTTGACTGAAATCGACGAGACAAGCAAAGAGGTCGGTCTCAAAATGAATTTGACTAAAACACAAGTTATGTTCAATCCCCATGTCAAAGGAAACCAAAAAATTACATTAGATGGAGTCCAAAATCTCCAAAACGTAAACAAATACACATACCTTGGCCAAATAGTAGGGATGGGCAATTCAGAATACCGAATCCAGAAGGATTCGGATCCTAAACTATCCGAATCCAAAACGGCAACAAAACCGGGTAATAAGATTCGGTATTAAGATATGCATAAGTCTTGTGCAAGCTGTCAGCTTGAGACAGTGAACTGAAAAAAATGTGGTTTTCTCACTTTTTTTTGCACTGACACCATTCTCAGTTCCGCACTTTCAAAAACATTTTGCACGCGTTGTGCGCGCACGGTGCATGCATCCCTACGTCACTCACTCGCATGAGCAATCAAAGAAACTAAGCGCGCAATTTTCTTCACGCTTTGTGCACATGTACAATCGTGCAATGCTTTTTTTTAATCCACGTGCGTAGGCTCTGCGATAGTTTGACTGGTAGGCGTAAAAACATTGAGCAGATGCCCCCGCTAAAGGAGTTGGCTCTAAAATATCTCAGCATACCTGCCACATCAGCATCTTCCGAGCGATGCTTTTCCAGTGCAGGCCAGGGTTTGATGGCAACTAAGCCACGCTCCCGTTCAGCGCTGCCAGATGGAGAAATAGAATACCAAATTAAAAATTCTGGTGAAATTTAGAGGTCTTTGGTGTCAAGCTTTTGACCTTGGAACAAGCCCGCAACCAGGGGGGGCATTGGGGGCATTTGCCCCCCCCGAAATTTTTTGAAAAATTTTTAAGCGTCTTATGCAGTATGAAATGTACTATTAATAGACGTACGTCGTACACGTACAGCCATAAACATATGTTATTGTAAATAGTCGGGAATCTCAGCGTCAACAGTCTGGGTCGCTAAAAGAAAATCTTTTACCATATACTGCAAAAAAAAAAAACTTACCTTGGAGTAAAACTTGACCGGCAGTTGACCTACAGACCCCACATCGAGTCACTCCATGCCAAGGTTACCTCGCGAAATAACCTCTTGAGAAGCCTAGCAGGAACAGGATGGGGAGCCCGAGCATCAACCTTGCGTACAAGTGCACTAGCTTTAGTCTACAGCTCAGCCGAATATGCCTCAGCTGTGTGGAACCGCAGCAGACACACAAAAAAAAAGATGGATGTATGCATTAACGACACCTTGCGCATCATCACTGGCTGTCTCCGCCCCACACCTACTGCTTATCTGCCAACTTTGGCTGGCATTGCTCCGGCTCATGTCCGTAGGGAAGAAGCCTCTCACAAACTGGCTTTGCATGCGAGACTCGATCCTCAACACCTTCTCCACAGTCACTCCCAAACAAATGGACCAGTCAGACCTCAAAGCCTATCATCAAGGCGCCCATTCCATCGATATGCTACACAACTTGTGGATAAGAACTTCAGCTGCATGGAAACATGGGCCCAGGAATGGAACGAGCTGCCACATATCCCTCCCCAGTTTTCAGTTATACCAGCACTCTCCATCCCTCCTGGAGCAGACCTCTCAAGAAAGGCATGGGTCACATTGAACAGGATCAGATGTGACGTTGGCTGCACTGGAGCTAATCTGTTTAGGTGGAGGTTGCATAATTCGCCGATATGTGTCTGCGGAGCGGTAGAACAAACAATGCAACACATACTCCACGAATGTACCATCTTACGGCCCCGAAGTGGAATCACTGGTATTCGACAACTGGACCCAACTACCGTATCTTGGCTGCACGAGGAGGCATTGCCAATCTAAGCTACTACAAGTCAAACGAGAGAAGAAGAAGAGAAGAAGAAGCCATACTGTAGAGTGTAGACTATCGTTACCGAAAGTAGGCTACGCTGGTTGGAAGCTATGCTACCGTACCGATTTTGCTCGATAAATTAGGCTGGCATCCTCATTATCTGTTTCGTTAGCGTATACAGAATGTCAGCATCCATCATCACCATAAAAAGCGTTTAAAAACAACTAAATAATTCGAGATCAAAAGCAGCTGCGATAGCGTGGTGAATAAGCTACTCAGTTGGGCTTAGGCATTTGTAAATCTGAAACATAAAAACTTGTTGAGCCAACAAAATGTTTCAGGATTGTAATTTGTAATTACCGTATTTGTAATTAATTTATGACTCCAGTCGTGCCAATGCAGTTCGTAGCCTACAGATGTTGTATTTTATTTGTAATCGACTGAACATATTACTGTGTTATCGTAATTTTCTTCCTTGGGTAGTCATAGCTAAATGAGAAAAGGTTACAAAGGCTAGTTTCCTTTAATGCTGTACGTACTAAACAAAAACGTGATTGACATAAGTTATGACCACTGAACCGTAACATGGTAGTGCCACACACTCTATCAATGGGCGTGGACATTAAGATAAAAATGTAACAATGCATCATTTTAATGTTTTTTCTTTGATAAAAATTAAATGCCCCCCCCCGAAAATATTTGCTGGTTGCGGGCCTGCCTTGGAACCACATAACTTTTTGGTGAAATCTGGTGAAATTTTCCCCACTCAATTTTTTTCAAGAAAGTTTTTTCAATTTTTTAAAACTTTTTAACAAATAATCCCTGCTCGTATAGAAAACGTTTTGCAAGAGGTTTGCGTATGCGTGATGGCAGTGTCTTATGTCAAAAACTATTTGTATTTTAGGCAAAATTGCTTTATTCAGGGTGTTGTAAATATCTGGTGAAATTTTAAAACCTCAGGACTTCACTTGAAGATCGCAGCAGCACATGATTTCTTTTCTTTCATTAATATTACTGAACATCAGCCTATCTTGTTTTAACGTAATTTGCCGATGCTTGACATTTGTCACATTAAGAACTGGGAAGCAGCTGACTCGATGACTGATATAGTCTTTCGCTGCTTCCTGTCTGTTGTGGTATTTAGATAGCTATGGTACTATTTTATTCGTATTGTGTATAATTGTACCGTAGGCCTACTATTGTCGCAACAGACAAAATAAAAGTTTTCTCTCTCTCTTTTAGGTGCCAAGCGGCTTCCATTATCTGGAAACACTGCTCCCGTTTGGCTGGCAGTCATTTAGAGTTCCCTAATGTGTTACATTGCAACAAACATTTACAGTAGGCCTACTTTGATTGTGTAGCTTTTGTGTCTGAAATTTTTTACTTTTTGCGTTGCTGGAGCCTGAAAGTTAAAGTGCCCCTGACAGGTGGGATCCAAGTATAATAACTTTTTAAAGCATTTCCTAGCGCAGAATTACACTTAGCGAACTTTTTAATCTTAACCTCGTAGCTCGACTGGTTAGGGCGTAATTTAATCAAACGACTGCTCCGCAGCGTCACCACAGGCGAAACTCCATATTTCACTGCTCTGGGATGACTTTGGTGGTATTACGTCATCCTAAGTGGACTTCGTTAGCAACGGATGAAACAAACGCTTCCTAGATGTAATTGGTGGATCACAGTTTGGTCGGAGTTGGTACAAGCGATTGCTTTTTTCGAAGATTTATTGTTTTTTGCAGTTTAATAAAACTGTACTGGATACGTTCCTACAAAACCTAAAATATACTTTAAGTGAAAAATGAAGAAATCGTACGAATCATCATTCATATTTAATTCATCATCACTATTCAAAAATAAATAAAAGTTTTCTCTCTCTCTCTCATAATGTGCCTTCAGTTGGCCATTGAAATCCTGTGTAACGGCCATCTGGATCTGGAAAATTGTTTCGGATTCGCCAAACAATGCATGACGGCATCACAATCCGATTGTTGCTTCCGAGAGCATCACCTTGTAGTAGGCTATACACTCCAACACATGCCTGTAGGCATTTTTACTTTAGTGGTATTAGAAGAAGAAGAAGTTCTTTTATTTTGCATCATCAGCACATGCGAAAAAACAAAACAATACAAGATTACAATGTGAGCTAGGTTGTTTGCTGATGACGATGGGAGTGACAGAAGGACCGAACTGGTCATCGAGTCTGCCACACCCGAGTGGTGTCATGGCTTATTTAAAATGGAACGGTGTCGAAGTTGAACGCAAACATTGATTGATTGATATATTGATTGATTTGATTGATAGATATATATTATATACAACATAAAAAAACAATACACATACGAAATTTAGCAGTGCGATATACAAAAAAAAAAACAAAAAAAAAACAGAACTACTAGAAATGATGCAAAAATACAAAATGGCATTTATACAATATACATACAACACAGCATACTGGTAAGACAAAAGCAAATATACAGTAATTAGCGAGATACGGTGAGAATAAGTAGAAGCAGTTTGATGGTACTATAGGCTATCAGTTACTTATACTCAGACATTAAGTGCAGTTTTAATTTTTTAGAAAACATACTAATTGTTTGAAATTTTCTTAGCTGTTCCGGTAATTTGTTCCAAGTGTTTGTTCCAAGAAATTTAATTGAGCTTTGACCAAGCTTTGTACGCATTCTTGGTTTGAAAAGCATATCTTTCTTAGCACCTCTGGTATTATAGTTATGGGTTTCCTTACTAGGACGAAAGTACTCAAAAAAAATTGCCGGTAGATGTCCTTTATTGCTTTTATAAACAAACTTGCATACTTCTATTAAAAACATGTCTTCGATTTGTAGCAAGTTGCTTTTATTGAAAAGAGATTTGGTGGGAATTCTGTCCTTAATCTTGGTGAAGTTTAAACAGCGAATGATGCGATTGTGTACTAGATTTAAAGGATACAGTTCCGTTTTAGACGCACGACCCCAACAGATAATACCATACATTAGATGGGAGTGAACTAGAGCATAGTAAACTGCTCTTAATGTCTGGGAATTTACGTACTTTCTTAATCGATATTTTCTTTCTTAATCTTACTTATTAACAAAATCATCTTCAGTGAAGTGAACATATACGACTAGTTTTGTACGGCCCATCCCACTTTCGAACACTTGAAGAAAACTTTGATTATTTTCTTCTCAGTACCTTGTTTTGTGGGAAAGTGGGAAAAGTAAGCACACGGTCTTTGTCACTGACAATGTCACATAAACAGCAATTTGTAGGCATTGCCTCAACCATAAATCAAAGGTGCTGTTTGTGAAATACTGTTGTTACACTGCAAATGGCTATAGCCAGATTAGGACAAATAAAAAAGTATGAAAATTGTAGCCCTATGAAACTGCAATTTCAATTGAATTGAGATGCTGTTTGATAAAAGTAAACTCAACCTATTTGATCGAAACCTGATAGTAATAATAAGTTCACTTTTTCATTTCGGTAATTCTTAATTTGCGCATGCTTTAGATCAACAGAGCCCCACACATTCACGTTTTGCAGTAGCCGTACCATACTTTACCAAGTCATCACAGAGAAAGAATGTATTCTTCCCGCTTACTGTGACGTCACAGCGGTGTTGCCGTTTTTATTTTCGCAATTGAATGAGTGCCAGATTCGCCGATGTCAACGAAAGTTTGCAAGCGTGTAACTTAGTAGCCTGTTGATAATTTTTACGATTTACTGGTCAGAAAAGTTTGTTAGTGTCATCTTTTTGGTATCTTAGGTAAATTTAGCGAATTTATTTTCCTGTCAGAGGCACTTTAATAGGATTCGGTATTCTGGATTCGATTCTGTATGCGATTTAGTATTCCGGAATAATTCTGGAATAGTGAATTATTCTGAATTGCCCATAGTAACCACATCACCTGATAAAGAAGAAGAAATTAAAATAAGAGTTTTTGTTTTTAACAGCTTTAAACTTTTCTCAAATTAGGACAGAATTCCTTATCTGGCAACATTATTATTTGGCTATATTCCCAGCCAGCAAGCCCATATGGGCCCCATATACTATTTTAATGGGCTTGTGGGCATGTGGGTTTTTGTGTTTTTGCCATATGTGCCCAATATGGGCTTTCTTGCAGAATGTGTTGCTAAATGACAAGGTGGAATGTAAAACTTCCAGTCTTCAAATGCGTGATCATATAAATGCATTTTAATAAATTTAGCCACATAAAATTATTGATCATGGGCTAAGCATGAAATATTGATGGGCTTCCCACTTTGTTTATGGGCAGACCATGGGCTGCCCACTTTGTTTATGGGCAGACCATGGGCTGCCCACATTTTTTATGGGCAGAACATGGGCTGCCCACATTTTTTATGGGCAGACCATGGGCTGCCCACATTTTTTATGGGCAGACCATGGGCTGCCCACATTTTTTATGGGCAGACCATGGGCTACCCACATTTTTCATGGGCAGGCCATGGGCTGCCCACATTTTTTATGGGCAGACCATGGACTGCCCACATTTTTTATGGGCAGACCATGGGCTGCCCACATTTTTTATGGGCCGACCATGGGCTACCCACACAGTGATTCAAAGGTTTGTGGGCAACCCATACTAATATGATATAGGCCTACACCTCGATCAGCATTTGTCTAGACTTTGAGATCTTTTAAACAAGCACAAAATGAAATTGAACAAGCAAAATTACTGGGGGCATCTTGCTATGCATTGCGCAAAACTCACTGCTTGCAGTTGGAGCACTTTAGCAAAGTTGCCAGTAATACTATTTTTGGTGCTTACGTACCACAAATAGGAAAATGTCACATGGAGATATATATACTTTCATGGCCATTCCAGTGTATAAATTAACGGTAATCACTGTCTGTTGACGCTCTTTGCTTACGCTGATTGAGCACTTTACTGGGGGCACCTTGCTATGCATTGCGCAAAGTTTACTGCTTGCAGTTTGAGCGCTTTAGCATCTGTCTGCAGTTACATATATATACATATGGGCAGCCTGAATTAGATTTGTGGGTTACATATGGGCAGCCCATATTAGATTTGTGGGTTGAGTGTGAGCAACCCACATGAAATCCATAAATGAATATGGGCAGCCTATATGGGGGCAATGTGATGCCCGCGGACACAATGTGTATGGGCCCCATATGGGCAGCTCACATGGGGCCCGTACATCAGCCCATATGGGTCCCCATGTGGGGCCCATATGGGCTTGCTGGCTGGGTTTACACTATATAGTGTAAAATAAGGTCTAAAACAGTGGTTCTTAACCTATACTAACCTGCCGAACCCTTATGCTAATCTGCGAGCTTTCGTTGAACCCTTGTTGTTGTTTTTCTGAGACCAATAGTGAGATTCGAGGCTTTGTCTCGGAAACAGCAATTTTCATGTTATTTTCGCATGCAAGCCTGTTTCGTTTTTTTAGTTTAACATCCACCAGAATAGAAAACGCATACTCGCATAAATAAGTGGTTACGAATGGCATGAAAACTTTAAGGGCAACTTTTGTAGTAAGAGGACAACTTTCCATTTGTTGGCACCGAAACGTTTGAAGATTTGTTGCGTTGAAGTTTCTTTTTTGCACCTTGTCGCTTTCATGAAGCTCGATAATGTCATCCAGGTAGGCTATGGACTTTATATCTGCTGTTGAAATATCATAAGCAAATGGTTGACTTATCCATGCTGGGTATTGTGTTTGTTCAGGAAAGCAGTTTTGAAATAAATTTGGCGACTTCTGCAAATTCTCAGTGAATACCGTACTGGCTTAAGCCTCTGAACTTTTGCAACTATCGGAACTACTTACTAGCCTACCTTGTCCAGACGTGGAAAGTTAGCAAAGTTGTTATTTTCCGATTGCTGCCACCACAACTGCAATTTCCTTTGAAAAGCACTCATTTGCTTTTTAGCTTCTACTAAATTTTACTACCTCCATGCATTTGGTAATTCAGCTGATTGAGGGCACCAAAGAACAGCCAAAGTAAGGATAAAACTTTGGTCCTCAAAGTGTTTTGAATGCCGATGGTTGTTACTTTTTAAGAACTCCAATAATTCTGTACTCAAAGCAACAACACGATTCATCACTTTCCCCTCGATAGCCATCGTACTTCAATGTGGTAGGGAAGGATTTTGAATTGTTACTCTATTTCTTCACATAGCTGCATAAAAATTGGATGATTCAAAGCCGTTTCACCGTTTCAACAACCGTAATTGACCGTTAGGCTACAACAACAATTTTTGTTTTCAACAATAAACCTGTGTTGCATGCAGATGGCATCATTACATCACATCACCCGTCAAACACATAGATGTTTATTCACGATCACGTAAGCCGCAATCAAGTTTCGGTTTGACAATATTTTCTAAAAATACTCGCTGATATGCCATTCAGTAGACCGTGTGTTAATGTTTCAGAGGACGTTCGCGCCGAACCCCTGAAACAGCTTCGTCGAACCCCAGGGGTTCGATCGAACCCTGGTTAAGAACCACTGGTCTAAAACAACTACTCAGTTTATTAACAGTAACAGTTATATATTAAAACGTCCGAAATAAGTTAGGGATAGAAATAAGTAAGCAAAGTACTGTACTTGACACCGGAGCTAGAATTTGAAAGACATCTTGACTATGAATATGATTGATTGATTGAATTTTTATCCTCGGACTGGGAAAGCTTCTTGCAGAGCTTAATCCTGGCAGTTTCGCATAGCCTACTTGTAGAGGCTTTGAGTCACCGACGCAGGCCCGATCACCGAGATTGACAGAGTGAAGTTTTCGATTGTTGAAGTGTTGTTGCCGGGGAACTATTCCATGTTCCATCCATTAAATGCCGATGAATGGAGAGCAGTCCCGTGCGTTGCTCAAGCGCACAACCCGAGAGGCGAACCAGCGCCGCTTGATCTTGAAGCTTCTTCAGTTCTTCGTTCCAGAAGTGACACGTTAACCAATTGAGCTATCGGGGCGGATATGATCACATGGTCACCCTAAGTTCAAAGTCAAAAGTCAGGGCGCATTCCAAAATCAAACCAAAACAGCGGAACATGCCAGTCACCACCAGCGCCGAGTCCCGGCGGCGGGCCGAGTCCCGGCGGCGGGCCGCGCCCGCCGGACATTTCAGGAATTAAAAAAAAATTTAATGCAATTTTAAGTCCCAAAATTTCTGTAACCATCTCCCACCTTCTGATACTAGCCTACTTACCCTATTCGCAGGGTTTTGTCGCCACATGATAGGCCCTACTAGACCTACCAATTAAGCGATTAGTTTTCGTCAATTATTGCCATTGTTACATTCATGCAACGTTAAACAACGTTGATTCGCCGTTAAACGAGCAAAAGTGTCCAGCCGCGCCGTTAGTCTGCAACTGCGCGTTGGGCTCGCTGTCGAGAGCCTGCATGTTCGACTCCAGCCACTCGCACTTGCTGTTGTTTCTCTGGGCAAGAAACTTTACGATAATTGCCTCTACCTAGTGATCGATTTCGAGTAATGGGTAGTACCAAATTTAAGTCATAAGTAAAGTAGACAACCGGAAACAGACATTGCTGTCGGCTGCAGCGTGGGTCAGGTGTATGTCGGAAGGCGTACACCGATGCATAGCGCTCAAGTCCGCTTTCCCGCAATGCAGGATAAAGATAAACAAACAAACAAACAAAACAAACAAACTCTGCCACTCGTAGTCGTAGCCCAGTGCTATGAATGAAGTAAATTGCGCAAACCTGTGAGGAACTTCATTCGAGGCAAAAGTCTGACCGCAATTTCCACTGCTTTTACATCGATTTAACATCGCCAGATGTTAAATCGGTGTAAAAACTGTAGCATTGTTCTTCAAAGGACTAATTTCTCTCAAACGACGTTATCAATTTAACTCTGCTGTCAAAATGCTCTATTTTGTCGTCTCAATCATCACAGTTGCGTCTGATACGTCACTGATAATGAACTGTGCACTCGTGTTGGTTTGGCCGGATGAAACCGTTGGTTGTCATTAGTTGCAATTCAGCTCCTTCGTTATATAACTGTTCTAATTGTAGATTCAATGTAAGCTCGGTTCAATAGCGCAGTTTATCGCTAGATATTTGCAATTTATAGTAGTAGGAACTAGGAAGCCTAGATCTTCGACCTTGGTGGTAGGAAAACAACAGTGGAGTTTTACATGATTATTGGTGATCACCCTTCCGAGTATCATAATGTCGAGGAAGGTGACTAACATTGGAACAAAACGAATAGATTCATTTTTTAGTTCCGCCTCAAAGAGACCGAGAAATGCTAACCCCAGTGAAACTGAAAGTGCAGATGTTCCAATTCCATCTCCGCACGTGGTTGCTACCATTTCTTCAGCTCGGTCTTCAAGCAGTTCTTCCGAGAGCTCTGTACAACCGCAAGCTTCAAGTTCTGACCCAAACGAGGGGAGAAAGTTTCAATCAGCATGGTTAGAATCGTTTGCATGGCTTCGTTATGATTCGATCTGTGACATTGCGACGTGCTCAATGTGCCAATGGGCAGTACAATCTCGACATGCTACCCCGTCTACGAAAAAAGTACTTGAGGGGAGGGGAAAGGTTTGGGTGACATCGTTTCGCGACTGAAAGAGAGGCAGGAGCACAATAGAAAAACATTGCAACAGTAAATATCATAATGATTGCGCCGATCTACATTCGGCTCATGGAATGGGGGACCCAGGCATGGGGATAATACAAACCATGCGTTCGCTCCAAAGTGCATCTAAGTCTAAAAATAAACAAGCTCTTCGCGCCATCTTCGACACAATCATAGCATTATCACGTCAAGGATTGGCTATACGAGGTCACGAAGACAAGAATTCAAATTTCCAGCAAATGTTATATCTTATTGCCAAGCACAGCGACACAACTCAAGAATGGCTTAATCGGCCAGAAAAATTTAAATGGCTTAGTCATGATGTACAAAATGAAATGTTGGAATTGTGTGCTGAGGAAGTGTTGAGGAATGTCGTAAAGAAAATTCTCCTGTCTAAGTTTTACAGTATAATCGCTGATGAGACTACCGACATGACAAACAAGGAACAAATTTCCATCTGTATGCGTTACGTTGATGACTCGTTTCGAGTGCATGAAGTTTTCTTAGGACTGTACGATATTGCTCGAACTGATGCCAACTCTATTTTTGAAACGATAAAAAAGCATTGTTGTCGCTGAAGATTGATATAATAAAGTGCCGTGGGCAATCGTATGACGGGGCAGCAAACATGCGCGGTCAACTCAATGGACTTCAAGCTAAATTTAGAGAAGTGAATCCACATGCTCCGTATTTCCACTGTGCAGGAAATCAAATCAACCTTGTGCTACAAGATGTGTTCAATATATGCAATGACGGTACGAATGCCATTAACGTTCTCTGCGCTGTTGTGAAATATATTGAAGGCTCTCCGAAACGACTTTCCATGTTCAAACAATTTCACTTAGGGAACGAAGCGGAATCTGCAAGTGCATCTCTCCGACCGCTGTGCCCGACCCGCTGGGTTCTTCGTTACCCAGCAGTAGATGTTTTCTTGGCAAATTATGAAAAAATACTTGACTGGCTTTTCGACATTCAAGATTCTCCTGAATTAGATGCTGCAAACCGCAGTAAGGCCAAGTCACTTCTGCTTGCGTTGGAGAACTTTTCTACGTTCTTTATGCTACGCGTTTTTCATCATCTACTGATGGTCTTTCATCCGGTCCATGTTGCCAACCAGGGCAGAGAAATTACAATCGGAAAATGCTTAAAAATTATTAACGCTTTGGTGGAGTCGCTATCAGCAGACACAGCTTCTAATGACAATGCGAGCGCATTTCTGGACAGCTACAAAGATGCTGCACTTGCTCTGAAAATAAATGAACCAAATATTCGTACCAGCCGATGTCGTTCAAGCAGCAACACCCCTTCTTCTTCTGATGATTATTTTGGACAAGTTTATGCAGACGTTCTATCCAATGCTTCCAATTTTTTTAGCACACGCTACTCTGCGAACAACTTAGAGTTTGTAGAAATTATGGAAGACTTGCTGAAAGGAGATGTAAAAGCTTCATCAAAAGATATAACACGCCATTTTCCGGATATTAATTCAGCGGAATTGATTTCCGAAATCCGAAGATTCAGTACTTATAAAATCTTCAAAAATTTAGCTCTCACAACTAGTGACGATTTGTGTTCGTATTTAACCCTTTTTCCTGTGACGTATTTGGTCACAGCGGTAAACCATAATCTCTTCGTGGGAAAATTGTAACATAAGATTCCCAAATCCGTTCGTCTGCATGCAATGACCGAACAAGAAACACGCCTTTGAAACGTCTATTCAAATTGTATTTCTGTAAAATTAGCCCGCGGCTACCGAAAACGAGGGGGTGCAACGCCGTACACCTCTAAAAACTGTCACTACAGAACAGATTAATTGGATAAAAGACGGAACTTTTGTCCAGCTAGCAAGCACTAGGCCAACAGTTAAATGTGCGGCCAACTTTCAAGCAACCATTTCACGAATGACCAGAATAGATATCAATATCTCAAATTCACGTATGCAGTAGGCTACTGTGACGCAATAGAAAGACATTGTCACGCAATTCAA
The DNA here is from genome assembly GCF_918807975.1 of Aplidium turbinatum. Taxonomy (NCBI): domain Eukaryota; kingdom Metazoa; phylum Chordata; class Ascidiacea; order Aplousobranchia; family Polyclinidae; genus Aplidium; species Aplidium turbinatum. The sequence goes on from NC_137488.1 coordinate 1,595,702, forward strand.
AACAGGTGTTCGAAGCTGGTAATCCTATGTTTCCTGTTTAAACAGGTTTCAAACTGAAACAGGCCTAAACAGGTTTAAACAGGTTTGACACAAGTCTTATGAACGATGTGCAATTTTGGCACATTTTCTAGCAATTTCCATGACGTAATATTCAGTAGAGCTGAACGGTTTTTATATGACGTTTGATTTGGTGAAAAATTGTCTGGAACAGTATTTTGGCCAGTTGACTTGCGGACGGGGGGGTCGGTTCAACACTATCACTTTGAGCTCGTGTAACTCAAAAACTACGCAAGATAGATCAATCAAATTTTCACATGGTGTAGATAATTTATCTGACAACATAACATCGAAACTCTTTTGCAATTTGTTCAACAGCGCAACTTGAAAAATCAAATAATTTGATGGTTAATCATATTTTTTTATTTGACTGAATTGCTTCTTAATTAACTTATAATTGAGTGTGACGGGTTAATTTCATTGTGTAGATTTTAATCTCTTACGCGGAGACGTCGTCTACGCTTCAATGAAATCGTAATTGGCGTCCGACTTGCGTTTGCTTGTTGTTTTGCCGGAGGCATTGTAAAAAAAATTTGCTTTGTTTCAACATTTGCAGAGAATGAGACAAAATCACCACAAAAAAAACTATTTCAAGTTCTTTTTGAGCCACATGTTTATTAGGGTGGCTCATTTTCCTTGATGTTCTTTAAATTTTTTGTCAGTTTGGAATAATGTTCCATTTTGCTCACTGATATTTGTAAACCAAAATTTTTTGTTAGGTTTTGACCTTTGACCCTGGTTCACCCAAGGAGAAATTCTGAATTTTTCTGAAAAATTAGTAAATTTCGAAGTGGTTTAGCAATATCTGAAGAGGGGATTTCTCAAAATTTGACCACGTGATTTTGACGTCACTTCCTCTGTTAACTTCCACATGGAACATCTTCACCCTACTCCTAGTCTGAGAGTCACTAATAGTGCATGCTTTTAGTGTCATTTTAGTTGATTTTACAGCCTTTTCGCAGTCAGTGAATTTATAACACAGACCAACAAAAAAAATTTGGCACAAAAGATGAGAGTCATTTTAGAGTATTTCAGGGCACCTGATTCCGAAAATGCACTTAGTTTTTTCGAATTGGCTCTAGTTTTCGAGATATTCGACAAGAAAAATATTTTTGAAATCGTTTCTCAAAAGCTCTCAATTTGCAAATCACTTATTTTCAGCCCTGTTTACCATTATGATGTCATAGTTCCACTTGTCTAGTTCAATTGGTTCATATTGCAGGAAAGTTCAAAACTCAAGCAAAGGTTGAAATGAACTGTGTTTAACGTAAGGGAGACATAAATATTCAATGAGAACAGTTGTGAATCAGTAGGCCTACATCACAAAAAAAATATCCCGAAAGTCATGTGTTTATGAATGCAGCTGTATATTGAATAGGTAGGCCTACTGAAATGGATACTGTACAAATGAAATTTTATTCTAAAGCCTTTGCTAAGGCCAAGTCTTTGCTGCAAGAAGTTTTTTTCTGGTCTATAGGCTAAATAAATGGCATATAGGCTAATAAAATATGCCTTTGACAAGTAGGATGCTGTACAAACAACCCAGATATATTTTGCTGCATGAGGCAACGCAGAGGAGCAACGCATTCTGCGATAGATACAGCGCTATATAAAAACAAGCATTATTATTACTTTGACATGAAGCTGGGTGATCAAGATAAGTCCTGGGTTACTCCTATAAAGTATGCAAACATTGCACGCAAACCCGCTTCTGGGCTCAAGGCTAAGAAGTTCAGAGTGCCATGGCATCACCATGAAAATTGATACTTCTGCACGGTGAGGATGTTCGAAGGAAGTTGGAACATTATGTTTACATGGAGTGTGCAAGGCAGTCATTGCATAGACGTTGCTATTTCTGTTTTTTGTTTGCCCTCTCTAGTTTCAAGTGGTGATTTGCTTGAAACAATAAGAAAACGGGCATGACTGAGAGTAACCTCAATACCTTCAGTAGTGTTTTGGAGCAAGGTCAAGTTTTTTTCTCAAAACCATTTCTACCACCTACTGTAGTAGTTAAAGATTTAGTTATCAAAGTGGTAGCTGGAATCTTGGCTCCTCATCTCGATCAACATGGCATTCTTGACTCCAAGGCCGAGATTACGTTCTTCCGCAGCAAGGATAAAATTCTAAGCAGCTACTTTACTGAATAACATAACTTTGTATTCTGTAATTATATAAATGGCCTTAATACCTTGATGGGGTGTTGCTCAGTAGGCCAATCATAATAAAGAGTTGCGTTTGTTCATCGATAGCTTTGTTTTGCTCATTTGTCTAGTTTGTTAGCAAAACAATGTATGCATTTTGTTTGTACTTAGTAGCTTACTTAGCAAGTCTGATACTGTTGAAGTCAACAAATATATTAATGCAAAACGAAAGTTATATATTCTACATCTTGTATCCTCAGGCTTACTTCACATCATATTTTGATTGTTACTAGGCCAGTAAACGTTAAATAGCTGTTTGTTTGGGTTGTAATCAACGTGATTGGTTCCAAATAGCGTTTATACAACTCAGAAATGTGCCTGGGATTACTTCCAGTTTTGTCTATGTAGTAAACGACACGACGTTAAATCTATAGGGCCTCAAAATTACGAAAAAAATAGTTTTGCTGTAACTCAACAACTAGAGCCAATTCGAGAAAACTTAGTGCATTTTCAGAATAAGGGGCCTCGAAATACCTTAAAATGACCTTAAAATGCCTGCCTTTATATAAAAAAAAGTTTTGTTGGCCTGTGAAAATCGATAAACATCGTCAAATGATTCAAGAAACTGAAAGCAGTAGATATTTACTACGGTGAAGGGTGCACAAAGAAAATCATGTCTGAAATGTGGTAGAATTCGATATTTTGAGAGTAATACAGGTGTCAGTGTTCATGGAGTTGCTAATTAAACCACTTTGCTTGCTACAAGTTTGTGTTACTGCCTCTTATTGTGTCCATTAAGATGCTAGAGTGCATTGGAAGATAGCGGGTGAGCAGTTTCGGGGATAAGCAAAAATTCGATATTTTGAAAAAATTCAAACCAGGTGAACCAGGGTCAAACGTTAATATTTTTTTGTGAAATTTGGTGTAGGAGATACATTTACCAAAAGGAACAATATTCCAAACTGACGAAAAGTTTAAAAGAAAAAAAAAATTTTTTCGAGATTTTGCGCCAGCCTAATGTTTATAGTCTACACTTTTTCAAACGTACTGTCATTACTTGATATTGGAACTAAATCAAGCAAATTTTTTTTCACATTCACACTGTCGAATTTGGTTATGCATGATCAAGAAACACTTTGTATTTCACAGCACATCTCAGGAAGCTATTTATTCGTTTTTAACATTATTTCAACGTCTAAAGAGGTTGAATCGATGTAAAAAGTGTCTGATTTGCTGTCTGGGTAGCGGTTGAATACAGAAAAGTAAGGTAGCCTAATGGTGTCACGTGGTATTTGACCAACAACCTATCCAAAGGTAGTGACTTGCTTCGATAGGAGCTTGTTCCATTTTAGGCCATCATGCACTCCAAAAACAAAGAGCGTCTAAAACTCCTGACTGATAAACTATGTCACGATGCATTCCAAAGTGATATGTTTCAATACTTACCAACAATGATCACTTTGAATGAAACAATTTTGCAAACAGTTGTGACAAAATGTAGTGATAATAATTGTTTAGTCAAATCGTGTTGGTAGGCTATAGAAGAGGTCGTTTGCCAAATGGAACTCCCGTTCTGCGTGACAAACTCAAAGTCGTGGCATAACGATACAAAAAATAGAAAAAAAATCTTTTTCAGGCCGAGTGCTATTGTCGTAAAAAAACAAAAAATCACTAAAGTGTTGACTTTTTCCTTGGGCAAAATTGAAGGTTATTGATATTTTAAAAATGCACGTTTGTGTCAAAATGATGGAAGTGTTTTTTTTTCATGTTGTTAACTGGATTTGCAAAATAACGTTTTTTACATTTTTTTTCTAATTTGTTGGACATGCATTTTGTGTCAAGTTATTTATTACGCATTAGAAGATTTCTTTCTGTTCAAACTTTGAAATAGCATTTTAGATGCAGTTTGCGGTTGATGGCGTTACTGCAAAAGTCATCTTTTGTCATTGACACACATCCAAAAACAAAAGACGCATAAACTACTGCTGGCTGATAGACCACGTCACAATACATCATAATGATGTTTTTCCGAACCGAAGACCCAGAAAACCAATTTTGTCGTATATTAGTTTAGACGTCTGCAGACGTTGAACCAATGACAAAAAGTGATTTGCTGATTTGAAACAAAGTGATTGCTGTTTCCAATGTGCAAACATTTTGATAAAAAGTAATCAAGTTTAGGCCACGCTTTCTGGTCCATTTAGGCTACTATGGTCAATCAACTCACGTTGCAAACAACTTGTTTTGTGTAAAGTCTTGCTTGTAAAAAATCGAAGTATAAACACAAAAATGAAGTAAGCTATATTTACAAAGTATTATATTCTTGAATAAACCATAGTTTTAAAAAAAAATACTTTGAACAGGTTTCATCTGATAGAAACTATAATTGATATCATCGCGAAGGATCAAATAGCTGCGAAAATCACTTCAAGCAATTCTTTGGGGTGATTTTCATTATGCAAACCAAGGTGAACCTCAATATACATATTTTTATGCCAAACGATAAAAATCGTTCTTTCTTTTTTTCAAGGACAAGGAAAACGATCCGTATAAAATATAATTCAATTCAACATATTTTCCCTATTTTGTCAGATATGCATTTTGTGTAACAAAGCTTTAGAAAAATTGCTGAGTATGGTATAGCGTTTGAGATGCAGTCAGGGAATACCACTCTATGGTTGATGGCGTTATTACAAAAGCCAATCTTTTGTCACGAAAATGTATTCGAAAACAAAAAGGCGCAAAAGCGCTGACTGATAGATTACGTTACGATACGTTACAAAAACGAGGCATTGATTTCAGATTCTTTCAACCCAACAAACAACTTTGCTCCAAATGACACAAACGTCCAAATTTATGGAGAAAAAGATATAGGCCTACACTGTTTTGTGAAAATAAGCTTTTGAAGACCAAAACTTGAATAAAAAGTTTGCAATTATTGAGTTGGTCCTAATAGTGTTTCTGCTGAGATATATCAAAACTTTTCAATCCTCGTATAAAAAAATAGTTTTGTAATCTCTCAAGCAACTGCAAAATTACCATTTAGGTAAAGATTCAGTGCTGATACAATATGCACAATGCTTGTCAAAGCACAGTAATTTAGCTGCGCGTGTTTTTCCACAAAAGCCAAGCAGTTTAGATAGTCTGTGCCAAGTTCTTTTCAGTATCCATCAATCTCTCGTTTTCATAAAACACTTTCACAACATCCATAAATATTCATGTGAATATAAGTGTACAGGTAGGCTACATGCAAAAGTTTATTGGCGGGTCAAGAACGCATTCCTTGCTTTCCGACAAGAAATCAAGAAACTTACCACATCAGTCTGTTTGTTTTATGAGATAAACAGAGTTTTGTCAAGAATTTTCCTACTGCTTCTTGTTATAAGTTAGAAACAAAATGTATTCGCCATAGAAAACAACGTAAAATTACATTTTTTTAGCATAGCTTATCGGATGCTCTCTGATAATTTCAAAGCAACTCAGATGTAATTAAAAGATTAATCAAAGCAACTCAAAACTCGAGTTTGCAAACAAAAGGCGGAATCATTACGGTTGAAAGCTTTACAACAAAACCAACTCATGAGATATCTGCGTCGCAGTTCCACGCACGGCGGCGCTCAGTAATCCTATTAATCCGTATAATTTGAAAACAAAAGGGCTAGCTAGTAGCTAGCTAAAATATCAGAGTATGTTATGAAAATCATGCCATATCTCTAAAACTATAGACAATAGCAACGTCATTTAAAGCGGAATAAATACTTGAATAACTTTTAGGAAAAGTCAAGAAATTTCAAAGGTGTGGATTGCGTAGTGCTTTAATGATATTGCTTTGAAAAGTACCAAGTCCCCACCGACCCCCCCCCCCCCCCCAACAGGAAATAGAGTTAAGAAAAGAAGAAGAAAAGCAGCTAGTTTATCCGAACATCACTAAACTTGCCAAGCTGTATTTGACCTTGCCGTGCACTTCATGCGAGGCGGAGCGATCTTTTAGCACACTGCGAAGAGTGAAAACCTACTTGCGAACGACCATGACGCAGAAACGTCTTAACCATGCCTGCATCATGACCGCTCACAAAGAAGAAGTTGATGCATAGGTGTACGAGCCAGGGGTGCAGGGGGTGCAATCGCACCCCCCAATCTGTCGAGAATTTGGGCAAGAATTCATATTTGGGCAAGATTTCATACTTATCTACCCTCCCCAGCAAACATTGATTGCTGGGCCAGCGTTGGCTATAAGCTGGGTATGTTGGCACAAGGCTGGCAATTTTGTCCAACATGTTGCCAACATTGCCAACATTACGCCAACAATTTCAATACTTCTTATTATGCGTTGAAAAAGGTCTTAAAGATTTTATTTCAGGTTTATTTGTTTTTAACTTTAAAAATACTAACACAAACCTCTTTTCATGTGGTATTGCTTCAAAACACAGTTGTGTGATTGGCTAACATTGGTCAGAAGCATTGCCAGCGTTGTGCCAATTCATAACAATTTTGGTGTTTTCTTTAAAATTATGCAAATGTATGCCATCATTTTGCTACAATTTTAATAATAGGCTATCAATGCTGTTATTATTTTCTGATACCGTACAAGTATACTATGAATACTTAAGACCAGCGTTGGTTAGAAGGGTAGCCAACAGTTTGCCAACAAAGTAGTTTCATTTCAGTTTGTTTATGCCAAACGAAGCAGAGGTCTAGAAAAAGGCAGGAGCAACAAAACGCGAACGCGATAACGTGCTTGATACCCAAACAGTTTAAACTTTCCATTAGCCCGACACGTTTCCACAAAATAAACAATTGCAACGTCGGCTATATGCTGGATGTGAGGGCACAAGATTGGCAATTATGTCCAACATTGCCAACATTACGCCAACAATTTCAATACTTCTTATTAAGCGTTGAAAAAGGTCTTAAAGATTTTATTTCAGGTTTATTTGTTTTAAACTTGAAAAATACTAACACAAACCTCTTTTCATGTGGTATTGCTTCAAAACACAGTTGTGTGGTTGGCTAACATTGGTCAGAAGCATTGCCTGCGTTGTGCCAATTCATAACAATTTTGGTGTTTTCTTTAAAAGTATGCAAATGTATACCATCATTTTGCTACAATTTTGCATTTTTATAATAGGCTATCAATGCTGTTATTGTTTTTATAATACCGTACAAGTATACTATGAATATTTAAGACCAGCGTTGGTCAGAAGAGTAGCCAATGCTTTGCCAACAAAGTAATTTCATTTCAGTTTGTTTATGCCAAACTGAGCAGAAGTCTAGAAAAAGGTAGGAGCAACAAAACGCGAACGTGATTTCGTGCTTGATACTGAAACCGTTTAAGTTTCCATTTGCCCTACGCGTTTCCACAAAATAAACAATTGCAATTCGGATGTGAGAGCACAAGATTGGCAATTATGTCCAACATGTTGCCAACAATACGCCATCAATTTCAATAGGGTAGCTTATTTCTTATTATGCGTTCAAAAAGGTCTCAAAGATTTTATTTCAGGTTTATTTGTTTTAATTTTTAAAATTACTAACACAAACCTCTTTTCATGTGGTTGCTTCAAAACACAGTTGTGTGGTTGGCTAACATTGGTCAGAAGCATTGCCCGCGTTGTGCCAATTCATAACAATTTCGGTGTTTTCTTTAAAATTATGCAAATGTATACCATCATTTTGCTACAATTTTACATTTTTATAATAGGCTATCAATGCTGTTATTATTTTCTGATACCGTACAAATATACTATGAATATTTAAGACCAGCGTTGGTCAGAAGTGTAGCCAACAGTTTGCCAAGTTTGTTTATGCCAAACGGAGCAGAGGTCTAGAAAAAGGTAGGAGCAACAAAACGCGAACGCGATAACGTGCTTGATACCCAAACAGTTTAAAGTTTCCATTAGCCGACACGTTTCTACAAAATAAACAATTGCAACGTTGGCTACTTCATTTCAGTTTCACTTGATTTATTCTTTGAAAATATTAATAGCCAACAATAAAATGACTCTTTAACTAAATGACTCATGTGGTTTAGCGGAGAAACACAGTTTCTTTAGCATACCGTATTCTTGTAGCAACAACGCCATGATAAAAATCGTTTGTTCATATTCAATTGCTTCAGACAATTTAGTGCAATAAATGTCTTGTGATTCAGAGGGCACATCCAGAAAGTTTAGGCTTTGGCGCCTCCAATACCCAACTAGCATAATCTGTTCTTGTTACATTGATTCAACGTCTGCAGACGTTGGTAAGGTAACTAACAAGCGATAAACTTAAAAACGTGGTTGCTAATTCAAGTTGCCAGGTCTTCATTTTTTTCTTGTGTTCAACAAAAGCTTTTTTAATTTTCAAGTTTAACTATACTAAAATGTGTTGTAATAAGTTATTTTTGAAAACATTTTTTCAGTACTAACCTCAAAATTTGCGTGCAGTTTAAGAAAATTTAAAACAACTTGTAAGCTTAATCGAATTCACTTGTTGATGTTTGGTAGCGCTCGACACAGCAGCATGATTGTGGTGATCATGTGATCATTGAGTTGCGACTGCACTGCCGCCGCGCTGCTGACCTGTCTGCAGACGCTGAATCAATGTAAAAAATTAACGATTGATGCGCTATCACTTATCGACTGTGTTCTGAGAGCAGTCTCGCTCACTGTCTGATTTTGACCACGTGGATGAGATTCTCGTGTCGCCAACAAAGGGGCGTCTTTACTTTAAATGTAGCAAAGCTTGCACAATAGGCCAGCTTCAGGAGCAGTCATGTTGCGTCGAAATCTCTCCTCAATTTCTCGAAGCGAGATTTCACAAAACGATCGCTACTTTTACTTTCAACGATTCGGCAATCGTTTTTTCTTCTCCCGCGGTGCATAGAACAATGCTGCAGGCACAATAATTGTAGTGAAAACTCCATTATGACGTCACTACTTAAACTTTGACTGGGCAATATGACGCGTTAAAGTGAAATAGGCAACAAAGCTTTAGAATGCGGCGATGTGTTATATCAACGTGAGGAGATGCAATTTAGCAGAAGAACTTGGTTTTTTTTGATGAAGGAAGACAAAGGCCATGACTTAATCCTTTGCTAAAGGGATTATGACGTCACTCGATTCACTTCGACTGTTCAAACATGGCGGTTGTGCGCAATACACAATTACGTGGAGAGCCGAAAGCACAATGCTTATGTGAACAGCGCTAAGAGGAATTTTCGCTTCTTGCATCGAAAATATAAAAAATCGAATTCAATTGAGATATTATGGCCGAAAGAAGTTTTAGAAATGATCAAAATGAAACAATAGGAATGACTTAGGACAATGTTTATGAAAACCTGGTAAGTGAATGTCTTTTATTCATTGAACCTGAAATAATTGTGTAAAGTCGTTTTTGTCACTAGGCTACGTTTACACAATTTAAAGAAAGTTATAAAACTCAATTTAGAGAAAGTTATAAAACTCATCAAATTTAGTGCCAGTGCTCATAGATGAGTGCTAAGAAGATATCAGCAAAGTAGCAGAGCTTGTGATGTCCCACAAAATGTGTAGGGTTTTACTCAATCTTTGATTTTGCTGCTCCGGCAGTGTTTGCCTGACTGCTTGAATGTGTTTGTATTTTTATGTCGTGTGGATAGGTCTGTGATGGTTGTAGAGTATTTGCAAATGTAGCTTTCATTGCCGTCAACTGAATAATAATAATAATACGGTAACATGTTTTATTTTGCGCCCATTGCGACAACGTAGCCTACAGTAGCCTACACTGCGACCTACATACGCAACACAACAGACGACTGGAATCCCAAAATAAACTTTAAACGTTGGCTGTCATTTGTAAAAGTCGAAAATTTCTGTAACAAGTGCTGAAGCTTTTTAATATGATGGATGAAACCCCTGTCATTACATTCGATTTACATTTTGCAGGTGGCAAATTTAAGTCAAGTTGTTGGCAAAAATGCAAGCGATTGTATCAGTGGACTTATTCCAACTATTATTATCGAACACAACACAGTTCAAGTCATGTCGAGAACAAAAAAAGAAAAAAACATCGTGAAGTCTAAGCACTCGTTTGATTGTTTAAAAAAGAATCTGAAAAAGGTTGCTCTTGGTGAGTACGGATAAATGTTTCTACTATGACTAAATGATTATGTCATAACTATGCCATTTTGCTCTTTTGATTAATGTATGATGTAATTGTGAAGTATATTGAGTAATGTATGAAAATGTTTTAGTGGTGTACTCGCATTGATGTGAACAACGAACATGGTGGTTAGTAGGCTATGTCGATGGTCGGCATTTATATACTGATTTAACACTTCTTTTTTTACTTTCATGATTAGACATGGTGATGGCGCACGACAAAGCTGCTGCCGTGCAGCAAATTGGGGAAGAGTTTCAGAGTGATTTCGAAATGGGAAGGACAGGCAAGGTGGCCGAAAACGGCAAAAACTAACTTTTGGTGAGCTTGTTATATGTTTGAAAGACAACAGTGAATGTGTTGCTTTAGTTGTTGAATAACTACTGTACACACAGAATGTATTGGAACTTGATTATCGCTCTGCGTGGCGCAGAATCGAATGATAAGTTTTTTGTCACGCACGTTGGAGAAAGGGATATTACATTGATATTGCAGATTGTCAATTAACTTCGTATTATCTTGGACGACAACTGATCAAAATCCTACACTGTTGCCAAACAGCCCTCTTGAATTAGATATTTTTGTTTCATTCGCAGGAATTCAGAATGATAAAGATACATAAGAAAAACCTGATGATGTGCAATGAATCTCCATCTATCAATACGATTTGATGTGGCTTGTTTCTAATAAATGTGAAAATATACGAAGCTCGACTGTTACTTTGCTTTGTCACAAAGGGAGTAGTGTTGCTTATAAATCCGTGTTGCTGCTGTTCTTTCGCCCAAGGATTAGCTAGGTTCAACAATAAACTTTTGGTGATGAGCAAGGTTTAGGTACAGAGACGTTTGGCAAATGTAGATGCCAATGCTATTCAGATGTTTTATGCACCAGCTTGCTTCGCATGACCAACCTTGGTCAAAGCGCGGGCATCACAATAGTCAATAGGTCAGATGAAGCAGCGTCATGGTGCATAAACGTCAACCAGAATTTAGGCGCCGGATGAAGCAAATGGTGCACAAGCCATCTTGCCAACGTTGGCCAGATACAGATGCCAACGTTGGCAAGATACAGAAGCCAACGTTGGCTAGATGCAGAAGTCGACGTTGGCCAGATGCATCCAAATGGTGCATAAAACATTTTGCCAACGTTGGCAAGATGCAGAAGCCAATATTGGCAAGATGCAGAAGCCAGCGTTGGCAAGATGCAGACGCCAACGCTGGCCAGATGCATCCAAATGGTGCATAAAACATTTTGCCAACGTTGGCAAGATGCAGAAGCCAACGTTGGCAAGATGCAGAAGCCAGCGTTGGCAAGATGCATAATCCAATGTTGGCAAGATGCAGAAGCCAACGGTGGCAAGATGCAGAGGCCAACGCTGGTCAGATGCATCCAAATGGTGCATAAAACATCTTGCCAGCGTTGGCGTCTGCATCTTGCCAATGTTGCGGCCAACTTCTTGCCAATGTTGCCCCAACAATCAATGTTTACTGGGTCTTTAGTCTTCAAAAAGAGAATTTTCGGAACATAGTCTACCTTGCTAAAAAAAAACTTGCATTGAAGCAGTGCAGTAGGCCTATTGAAAAGAACCCAGAAACCTATGTTGATAGCAGTGGCGTAGCTAGGGAATGTGCCGCCCGGGGCGGATTTAGATTTTTTCGCCTCTTCAAGAAAAAGCATGTGAAAATGAAATTTTTTTAATTGACTTAAAGTGGAATTATTGTATGTTTTGAACCAGTAGCGTAGCCAGTAATTTTGAAAGGGGGGGTTTTAAAGGCCGGCGGGCGAAGCCCGACGGCGTCCTCGCCAAAAACGACACCCAGCGGCGAGGGGTCTGGGGGGCCTCCCCCAGAAAATTTTGAAAAATTACTTTGGATTTGGTGCATTCTGAGAGCATTTACAACAAAAATGTGGGTATAAATCCCCTAGTATAAATATTCCTGTAAAATGGTGCTGTCCGGTGGCATAGCAAAAGGGTAAGATCATGTTTTCTTGGGAATTTTTCGGTAACTTAATAAAGCTAAGTCTCTATGTTTTCTTGTTGCTAATTCCTGGCTGAGATATTTGAATGTTTGGTATTGGCAAAACTCGCTCTTTTAATGAAGTTTCGTTTAAGATTAGGCAAACTTTGTTTTTGAGACATAGAGACTGAAAGCATCATTCTCAGTATCGTGACGTCACATGCGTGCCAAAGGGGGGTTGTAACCCCAAAACCCCTCCTCCCCCTTGGCTACGCCACTGTTTTGAACGTTGCCATTCTGTTTTCTTTTATTTTCCGTGTACTTTTGCATTATCAACAAAAAAACAAAACGTCCTGTCTGAAAGTGCCGCCCCCCAGACGTGCCGCCCGGGGCGGTCCGCCCCCCCCCCCCCCCCCCTAGCTACCCCACTGGTTGATAGCAGGAGTTTATTTGTAGCCATTTGTGATGTCCAGTTCCTTCTGGGACTAGAAGTTTTGAAATTTATATTGTCATTTACAAATCTCCTGGCAACATACTTACGGTATAGGGAAAGAAAATGGACATAGCAACAGCCCAACAAACTGCACTTGGAACTATTTCCACTTCAAGAAATCACAGGAATGAGGAAAAGTTCATTAACATTTGGAATGACGTTCATAAAGCCTTCAAAAGTTTTCAAACACACAGTGAACGAGACTTAAGTACCTGTATTTCTTTTCATCGTCAATCAAAACCTTCAAAAAGGATGCAAGCATTGTGTGGTAAAAATACAGCTATAAAAACAGAAAATGAACAAACTGACATGGAAAGAGCACGTGTTGATGTATGCTATGATATGAATATGATGCTATTGACAGGGTCACTGCGGAATTAACTGGAAAGGTTTACGAACAAAAGTTCGAAAGTACGGCTTTCTCCTTGCAGATGTAGGCTAGTGCTGAAAAATAATGTCAACCAACAAAGCTTGAAGTTGATATCTAAATTCTACACCGTGGAACAGGATTTCCTGGAATCGGAATATCTACTTTTTCACCAACTTACAAACAGCAGCGAAATCAAAACTGCTGTAGGCTACATTTAATTTGTACAACGTACAAAATTCCTAATTTCAAATGGATTAGATAAAACTATGCCCCACTTTGCAAAAGCTGCAAAAATTCTAGCAACAAGTCCTGCAACTTCATGTTTAGCTGAGAGCAGGCCCGTAGCCAGGGGGGTTCTCAGGGTTCCCGGGAACCCCCCCTTGAGCCGAAAAGGTCCACATTTTGGGGAAGGTGTAGGCAGTAGGCTAGTGTACATACGATCACAGGATCAGCTGAAACCTTCCAGATAGTTCTAAATAAGAGGTTTCTGGAAGATAAATGGAAGATTGAAAACATTTTCGTCCCGGACGCGTTTGACGAAAAATAAAATGATTGATTGTACACTGTACAGTACAATAGCAAAGTCATAAAATTTGATCATTGCTGCGTCATAATGCCTTGTGTTGCGCTAGCGAATGTGACGTAAGTTGTTTAACTCGTATTCTCTCGGTTACAGAGTTTACGTAATAGTTAATCTTTCTTGCATTCTACCTTCTGGATAATTCTCTTGATAAAATCTTATAAATATGAATACAGTTCTCGTGATAAAAGGTAAGTTAGTTGACGTGAGAACAGGCAACGGAATTATGGACGTGTGTTGGTTTAGTGCAGAGGTGACGAACCTGCAACCCGCGGGCCGCATGCGGCCCGTTAAAGAATTTTGTGCGGCCCGCAAAACAATTTAAACAAAAATCCCACTAAGCAAAAAAATTCAATGCTTCAATGTTATTTTTTAATATTTTATACTTCAATGCTGCATTAGATAGCTTCAGCTGTATGATTCGCATGGGCTTTTGTTTGTTGTTTGAAACAGAAATTTCATTAACTGATTTGTTGTTTCGAAGCATACTGGTCGAAACATTTAGTCAACTTGAGCAAAAAAGATAGAGCCAAAAAAAGAAGAAATCATACTCATATGAAAGCAAACGCTTCGAAAATTAAACTGTCGTCATCATCAGTGCAAGTACTGTTGCTTTATCCTTTTTGATGAAGTTGATTTGTTTTTATTATAATTTTAACTGTGTGGTTTTATTACTTTCATCTGCCGTGTGTTACTTTTCATGAATAATATCTTGAGTCGCTTCTAAAAGATTTCATAGTAAGTTATGATTAAAAAGTTGTGTGGCCCGATAACTCATGTGTAATTGGTGGCCGGTCGATTGGTCGACAGACATTTGGTCGACAGTCATTTGGTCGATAGACATTTGGTCGACAGGACGTTTGGTCGACAGACAATTGGTCGACAGACATTTGGTCGACAGGACATTTGGTCGACAGGACATGTGGTCAACAGGACATTTGGTCGACAAGACATTTGGTCGACAAGACATTTGGTCGACAAGACATTTGGTCGACAGGACATTTGAGTTAGAGTTAGGGTTAGGTTAGGTTAGAGTTAGGGTTAGGGTTAGGGTTAGGTTAGGGTTAGGGTTAGGGTTAGGGTTAGGGTTAGGGTTAGGTTAGGGTTAGGGTTAGGGTTAGGTTAGGTTAGGGTTAGGGTTAGGGTTAGGGTTAGGGTTAGGGTTAGGGTTAGGGTTAGGGTTAGGGCTAGGGCTAGGGCTAGGGCTAGGGCTAGAGTTAGGGTTAGGGTTAGGTTAGGGTTAGTTTAGTTAACCCTAACCCTAAAATGAATCGTTCTGTCGACCAAATGTCCTGTCGACGAAATATCTTGTCGACCAATTGCCTGTCGACTAATTGTCTGTCGACCAAACGTCCTGTCGACCAAATGTCTGTCGACCAAATGTCTGTCGACCAAATGTCCTGTCGACCAAATGTCCTGTCGACCAAATGTCTTGTCGACCAAATGTCTGTCGACCAAACGTCCTGGCGACCAATTGTCTGTCGACCAAATGACTGTCGACCAATTGTCTTTCGACCAATTGACCGGTTACCTGTGTAATTGACAAAGTGGCAGCGACCGCAAAAAGTTTCGTCACCCCTGGTTTAGTGGATAGTGTGGGATATACTTTATGCTGAATTACAGTGAAATTCGCTGAAGCTTACATGTGTTTGTCCCATTGTCCCTTTTTTTAAGAAAGAAATTCCATAGACCACTGCAACTGATGTTCATTACGTGAACCAACAAAAATCTCTTTGGACCACTAAACATTCCAGGTGGACCACCAATGGCGCAAACTGTTATATTGCAAATTGTGTAGTAGCTTACATAACCTTAAAAGGGCATCTGCCCCCCTCCCACTTCCGGCACCCCTGTCGGTTCCACTGTGGATGTGCTATTGTTAATGTGAAAATTGTTTGTACCGGTATTTACTTCGTTTTTGTAATGTTGACAATTTGAAGTTTGTTTTGTTTGTTGGTATATATATTATGTACTTCCCCTTCTTATGTTTTGATTGCTTGCTTGTGGACACACCAAGAAGAAAGTGTTTTCAAAAGGTCCATATTTTTGGATTTGGGAACCCTCCCCTTGAAAATGTCTGGCTACGGCCTGGCTGAGAGGTCTTTTTGCGAATTACGACGACTGAAGAGTAAGACATATCTGAGATCAACAATGGGCCAAACACGACTGTCAAACTTAGCTTTGTTGTACTTGCAAAGACCAACAACAAATAAAGTGGATGTCAATCGCATTGCAGATATATTTGGACAACGAAGTGGGTGAAACAAAATAATACTTCTTTTAAATTTGTACATAGCCTACCACCAGTCTACCACTGTATTTAATTTACTAATCAATACTTTTTAGTTTAGTTTTGCAGTTTTAGAGCCATGCACCGGTAGTAGGCCTACTGCATTCTACTGGTTTGTTAGGGTAGTGTCAATTACTCCGTCGTCTGCTGTTGAATATATTTGTACAGGTTTATATTTTTACCGTAGGCTATAGCCTACTATTTTTCGCAGCAGACAAAATAAAAGATTTCTCTCTCTCTCCCTTAATGGTAGACTTATACTAATCATACCAATGGCTTTGTGGAAGCAGGTGGAAGTCTTGTCAGTTAATGCATTATGCTGTTTTTTTTTCTTGAAGGCTATTATTGCTTTTTCTTACTAGTGTAAGCCTACTTTTGTTTAGGCGCAGTTGATTACATTTGGGCAAAAATTCTTTTGCACCCCCAAAAAATATGCTTCCCGTACACCTATGAGTTGATGTACTTGACAAAGACAAAATAATTGCGCAGTTTATCTCCGAAAGCACTGTTCTGAAAAACACATTTTTTGTTTAACTATGCTATGGAGCGCCTTTTGTAAAAAAGTGTTTTATACCTTTCGTTCTTTTCCCCACTTTGGGCTTCTCGGGAAAATCGCTTCTGCGTTGCATTATAGCATCTTGTTTCTTATCTGTGTGCCCGCTAGGAGCGACTTATCGTATGAACCCACCGATGTATTGTGTGTGTGTTATCGTGTTGTATCAACAATAGTAATGTAATTATGGAACTAGTACAGTATTGCAGTTTTCGTCCCGCAACCCGCACATACCAATCACAAAAAATATGCGGAACTGAATTACCAGGACCAGACGTTGTTGCGTACCAATTATATTTATTACTTGTTTCCAATTCGTGTTAGAGGAGACACAGACTTAAATGTAAAACTAGGCTAGCCCCACAACCTAGCAAAATCGCCGTTTTGAAAAACGCACAAAATGACGTGACAGTATGTGTTCGCCCGCCCAGCTATTTTGAAAACTCGGCGCCTATGCTAGTCACATGCTATTATAAGTAGTTTAGGAGCTGGTATACAAGTCCCCCCCCCCCCCTCTGGTAACTCATGACAAAAAGGAATTGATCAAAACAATTGAATTGAAGTGTGTGAACAGTAAAGCAAAGGTAAAGTAGATTCACCCTATATGTTTGGTCGAGTCCTGTCTTTGTCATGAGTTACCAAGGGGGGGGGGACTTGTATACCAGTTCCGTAGTTTATTGCATCACCACTATCGTTGCTGCGAACACTCCATGCACTGCGAACGATGCACTGTACATAGTATTTTGTATATGTAATTTGTAATTAATATGTTTAATATGTAATAATATGCCGTATGTTCATTGTTTATTCTTAAATGTTCGTGTTGTTGATTTTTTGTTTTTATATTGGTTGTAAGGTTCAGTCGTCCCCGCATGGTTTCATCAACTGGCACACCTCCAGTTACTTTAGGTATGTGGAGCCAACTGGTTCTTCCAACTAATTCATCTACTTTAAACTGTTAGGTTTGGTGGCCGTGCAGCCCGTGCTTAATTTACTTTCGTGTACGTAACCTTTAAATTTGCATCGCATATATGCACGTTTTAAACTTTTGTAGTTTTCCCACCTTTTCCTTTTGTTGGTTTTGTTCCCGTTCACTATTTGTAACTTTATCATTGCTGTTGTTTTCCGACAAAGAAAAATAAATTGAATTGAATATCTGTTCGATTTCGGATGACAACAGTTTAAATGCTCTTATTTATGGATATTATTTTATGTTAAATTTTCAAAATTTATAATTTCCACATTTTGGCAACATTTCCACTCAAAATTTCCATATTACCACTAAATTACCACAAATTTTTTCATTACCACATTTTTACCACAAGCATGATGAAAATTCCACAATTGTGGTAATGTAATTACCACCAATGTGGAAGCGCTGTCGGTTAGTTGAAAAATACATCTAAGGAAAGGATCCCATTCGAAAGGGACGGAGGTCACGTTCTGATACACCGCTGCACCTCACAGCCCGTCATTTTCCGTCACACATACTTTCAACACCAAAGAAAAGAGGTATTTTTGCCGAACCGGAAATTAGGAAGTAGGCTACAGTACCGCTATGGTAGCAAATTGACTTCGATCTCTTCTAGTGATTTGAAAGAATTTAAAGATGAATTGT
Source organism: Aplidium turbinatum (assembly GCF_918807975.1). NCBI lineage: Eukaryota > Metazoa > Chordata > Ascidiacea > Aplousobranchia > Polyclinidae > Aplidium > Aplidium turbinatum. The sequence goes on from NC_137488.1 coordinate 1,613,883, forward strand.
CGCAGTGTCTGCTTTACGCGCAAGCTTATGGTCAGCGTGATAAATTGAAAGGACGTTTTGTTTTGGATTTGGCTAAGCGACTCCCGTTTGACGCTAAGCAGCGTTATCTTGACTTTTTAGGTGATCAGTATGGTGGCACTGATGAGCCTACTTTTCAGAGTTTGTTCGATTTTGTTGTACGAGAGGAAACGCGTAAGTCGACTGATTTTAGCATTATGCTAATGGGCGATTCTGGTGAGTCGCAGCATTTTAAAAAGTTTGGCAAAGGAAAATTGCCTTCATGTCCGGTTAGGCAGACGTCGGTAAAACCCCACGATAATGTGATGTCAGGGAGTTCGCAGTACTCAACTGCTGTTGGCGCACCGCGCGGTGGTGAGGCCAGACGAAGAGACCTACCGGCATGTATTTATTGTTCGTCACGTGGTCAAGTTGAATATAATTTTTTGTCTAATTGTAAAGAATTTTTGCGCTTGACACCTAAAGATCGGAGAGATATTATCGTGAAAGCTGGCAAATGCTTGAATTGTTTGCACCAGTTGGTTAGGAACTGTAATCATGCAAACAACTGTCGTCAATGTGGGCCTAGCAACGATAGGAAACACTTTTTTCTTCTGCATGATTTTTATGTGACGTCACGTGATTCTCTGGATTCGATCGGCAAAGATGATGCTGGTGCCAGAGTTCCTGTGCGCAATGTTAAGATTGGAAATGTCAAAGCAGCTTTTAACCGCGTTACTGCTGCTGTTTTGAATCCAATCACTGGCAAATCGAAGTTGGTGCATTGTCAGCATGATCCTGGTTCGCAGTTGACGTTTGTTTCGAATGATTGGGTCCGGGACTGGGTGTGCGAACTTGGCCTTAAATCGTATGATAAAGCGTCGTTTAAAATGGATACTCTGGCTGGTCAGAAACCTACTTGTGCTAATCTTGTGTTTCTCGGCAGTCGAGTGTAGCAGGAACTCAGCGATAGACACGTGTTTCGCCCATTAGGCTGGGCTCAGAGGCGCAACTAGGAGGGGTCGTCTAGTCAGCATGACAGCCCCCTTTAAGATTTGCAACTTCGAGAAGACGGACGACTAACTAGACTAAGAATTATCTACTACTTAACGTGTGTCAATTCAAGCTACGTTCTATGCATCCCAAACTTGTTTCACGCTCAAGTCGCATAAACCGCAATACAAAATATTAACAGACCGTCATTTCTTCGCGCAATATGATGTCATAAATATAAAATGTTGTTTCTGTATATAATACACCAGTAAACAGACAGAATATGACATTTGGCGACGAGGAAAATATTTAAATCTGTAACCTATTAGTTCAAGAGGTCCAAGCAGACAGTGAATTGTTCTTATCGAGTTGTCCAAACTACTAGTGAGCATCATGAATGGAGCTGCAGTTACCTGCGAAGTGTCAGCTGTATTACCCTTTGATGTCAATGGTGATACACAAAGCCAGGGACAACGTTGGAAGCGATGGAAACGGGCGTTTTCATTGTATATCACTGGAAAAGGTGTCACCAGTGATGAACAAAAACAGGCTCTGCTGCTGCACACTGCTGGTGTGGATGTGCAAGAAATTTATTTTTCTTTGGTTCCAGACAATGAAGGTAAAACTCTTCAAGAGACTTTAACATTGTTGGATGATCATTTTCTTCCTAAGGCTAATGTACCTTTTGAACGCCATGTTTTTAGGCAATTGATGCAAAAACATGATGAGCCGGTGAACAAATTTGTTTGCAGACTGCGACAACAGGCAGCTATGTGTGAATTTGGTGATTCATTGGATACCCAACTTCGTGATCAAGTAATTGATAAATGCCATTCCAATCATTTACGACGAAAGTTTTTGGAAAAAGGAGATGTGCAGTTAAATGATATATTAGCTATTGCTAGAGCACATGAAGCAGTTAATTCACAGGTTAAAATGATGGAAAGAAAATCATTAGAACCAAGCATGCAGCATGAAGTAAATTCAGTTCCTATACAAAGAAAGAGTAACATTAAGTCAAAACAGGGAAAAGACACACAAGAGTGTTTTGCATGTGGATTATTTGGTCATTTCAAACTTGACAGGCAGTGCCCTGCAAGAGGGAAGAAGTGTCACAAATGTGGAAATCTGGGACATTTTCAAAAGAAATGCAGATCAAAAGTAAGGAATACAACACAGTTTTATCAACAAAGAAATGCAAAATCTAAAACCTTTTTAAAATCTAATGCCAATCAAATAGATAATTCAGGATTGGGTGAAAATGAATTTGGAGCATCAACTAATGTCTTTTCAATGAAAAGTTCAACACATGGGCTGTGCAGTGTAAGTTTAAACATTGGTGGTGTGTCTGTGGGAGACATGTTAGTTGATTCCGGTGCATCATGCAACATTGTGAACAAGCAAACTTGGGAATGGCTGAAGACATGTAATATTAATGCAACAACAAGGAAATCTGCTAAAACATTGTACGCGTATGGAAGTAAGAAACCAATTCCAACATTAGGAACATTTACGGCAAAAGTTGAGTCAAAAGTTACACAAAAAGTATGTGTTGCTGACTTTGTGGTAGCAGATACCGATGGACACAGACTATTGGGCAAAGACACCGCAGAGACTTTAGGTTTGTTGCATGTTGGTCCAATACATGTAAATGGTGTTAAATCTGGTGCTAATAATGTTGAACCTCGAGTTGATAATGACATTGTGTCTAAGTATGATGGTTTATTTACTGGTGTTGGCTTGTTAAAAGATTATGAGTTAAAATTGCATATTGATGATTCTCTTAAGCCAGTAGCTCAACCTGTTCGAAGAATACCATTTCCGATGAGAGAAAAGGTAGATGTAAAGTTAAATGAACTGCTTGATGCTGATATTATAGAAGAAGTCCCAGAAGGACCATCAAGTTGGATCTCTCCATTGGTAGTCATACCTAAGAGTGATGGTGACATTCGCATTTGTGTTGATATGCGACAAGCCAATCAGGCTATAGTTAGAGAGAGACATCCAATTCCCACTGTTGAAGAAGTGTTGTATCAACTCAATGGTAGTACTGTTTTCAGTAAGTTGGATTTAAAATGGGGCTTTCATCAGATAATGTTGGATGAAACGAGCCGCCATATTACAACATTTGTTACACATCGAGGTCTATACAGATATAAAAGGCTAATGTTTGGACTGAGTTCTGCTCCTGAAAAATATCAGAAAATTATTTGGGATTTATTGAAGAACTGCGATGGTGTTGCTAACATTGCAGATGACATTGTCATTTATGGAAAAGACAGGACAGAACATGACAGTCGATTACATGTGGTACTGGAAAAGTTGTTAAAATCTGGATTGACTTTGAATAAAACAAAATGTCAGTTTAGAATGTCAAAGCTTACATTTTTTGGACATGACTTGCACCAACAAGGGGTAAGTCCCAGTGCAGAGAAAATTGCAGCTATTCAAAAAGCACAACCTCCAACTTCAGCTAGTGAAGTCAGATCATTCATGGGTCTTGTTCAGTTTTCAGCTAAGTTTATCCCAAATTTAGCAACCATTGCAAGGCCTATACTAGACTTGACCAAAAAGACTGCAAAGTTTGAATGGCATAAAGCACACCAAGATGCATTTTTGAAATTAAAAGCAGCGATCACAAAGGCTGATACATTGGCATATTATCGGAATGACTGTAAAACAAGAATTGTGACAGATGCATCTCCAGTTGGTCTAGGTGCTGTGTTGACTCAGTTACAAGATGGAGTGTGGAGAGTCATTTCTTATGCATCTCGAAGTTTGTCAGATGTGGAAAAGAAGTACAGCCAAACGGAAAAAAGAAGCTCTAGGGTTGGTTTGGTCTTGTGAAAGATTCAATTTGTATGTATTTGGAAGACATTTTGAACTTGAAACAGATCATAAGCCCCTGCAATACATTTACATGAAGAAATCAAGACCATCAGCAAGCATAGAACGCTGGGTATTGCGTTTACAATCGTTTGATTTTAGTGTTATCTATCGTCCAGGGAAAACTAACATTGCTGATGCATTGTCAAGGCTAAATAAAGAGCCCTATGAAGAAAGCAAAGATTTGGAAGAACCTTATGATTATGTGAGATCTATTGTTCTACAAAGTATGCCAGTCGCTTTATCTACAAAAGAACTTGAACAAGAATCAGCTGCTGATCCACAGTTGTCAGAAATTAGGGACTATATTCATTCAGGAAATTGGTCCAAGTGTACAGACACAAGCTTTTTGCATGTAAAAAATGAACTGTGTACATATGGAAACTTGTTGCTCAGAGGGACAAGACTCGTTATACCTGCTACGTTGCGTGAAAAGGTGCTCAATTTGGCACACGAGGGTCACCAAGGCATTGTCAAGACAAAACATCGATTACGCACAAAGGTGTGGTGGCCAAAGATCGATGCTGATGCAGAAAAGATGTGTAAACTTTGTCACGGATGTCAAGTCACCAGCGACTTTTGCAGACCAGAACCAATTGCTCGGGTATTGCCACCAAGTGGGCCTTGGCAAGATTGTGCGGCAGATATTCTTGGTCCATTACCAAGTGGTGAGAACATTTTAGTAGTGGTAGATTACTTTAGTCGTTTTTACGAAATTGCAATCTTGAAATCAATCACAAGCGAAAAATTGATTCAAGCGATTCTGCCCATGTTTTCAAGGTTTGGAGTACCTTATTCATTGCGAACTGATAATGGTCCACAATTTGTATCGAATGATTTTGAGAATTTTCTAGAAGAATATGGAGTAATACACCGCAAAACAACACCATTATGGCCTCAAGCAAACGGTGAGGTGGAACGACAAAATTGAACATTGTTAAAGGCAATCAAAGTTGCTCAAGTTGAAAAGAAAGATTGACGGTATGAGATCAACAAATTTCTAATGGCATATCGTTCAACTCCGCAAGTTTCTACAGGTTCTACTCCTTATTATATGATGTTTCGCAGAGAAATGAAGTCTAAATTACCTGAACTGTGCCGAGAACCTCAGATCTTTGATGAAGGGATTCGAGACAGAGACTGGAAGGGTAAAATAGACGGTAAACTATATACTGACTTTAAGCGACGTGCTGTCGACTCAGATATTCGGGTTGGAGATGAAGTTTTGGTTAAAAGTCAAAAATCAAATAAACTTTCTGCAAATTTTGATAGCGCTACCCAACAGGTAGTTAGGAAGGAAAGGGGGGAAGTGACAGTACAAAACAATGAAGGGGTTCAATTGACACGAAATTCGTCGTTTTTTAAGAAATTGAACACCAGTGATGAAAATGTAAACTCACCTCCTGCGGACATGACCTTGAACGCTGATTCGAATGAGTCCTCAATACCTGTAGGCTACGTACTCGTCCGACACGTAATGTCAGTAAACCTGCTCGCTTTAACGATTATGTAACTTGAAGGGACTAGAATGCAAACTTGTATGCCTATGATTCCTTTTGTTCTTTCGTTATAAAGACTAGCTCTGGAACGCATGTCTATTTGCTTAAACGTCATGTCAATTGAGTGGTAATCTATTTAATTGTTCGCCACAACAATTTCAAGATCAAAGTGTGAAAAGTAGAAGCAAACGTATTAGGCTAATCATGATTTTTGGAGTATGGCTATATTGCTTTTGACAGTAAATGTTGGTACTTAAAGTTCATCTGTGTATACCATAGATTGCATGAATGATGCTTACGTAAACGAAACCTAATGATGATGCGTCGTTTGGTTCAAGTGCTCATGGTTTTTATCACCTCTAGCTTAATGATCATTTAATGTAAAATGAGTTTTTATCCAAATAAGTAATGCCTTGGAAAACTACGTTTTAATCCGAGAAGGAAGGGATGTAGTGTATTGAAATGTGATTATTATGTTATGCTTATGACCGGTTACCAGATTGTCTTTTGGCAACCCTGGCAAGTATCCGGAAGTACATTCTGTTGTCAGTAATTAATCAAAGTACCGTAGAAGTGCATGTTGTTTCTGTATATAATACACCAGTAAACAGACAGAATATGACACCACATGCTTTACTCACTCCCCTCGGTTGGTTGGCTTGTGGTGGTAAGTCACGCTTAGATGAAAGCGTTGCTAATGTGTGCAGAGTGCAGACGTCTTCAGAGTCGGATGCCATAGCATGGTTTACGATGGCAAGTCTGAATTTCGAGGAACTTGTGTTAATGATGTAATGTTTTCAGGTCCTGATTTGTTAAACCCTCTGGTAGATGTCTTGGCTAAATTTCGGCTTAGTAGATTTGGTTTCGTGACCGATATGACCAAGTACTTTTTTCACATTTTGGAAGCTTCAATACGCAAGCCCGGTTTCATTGAACTGCTTACGTACACAGGCAGTGCCGTTCGGATCGTGAACGAACGCCCTTTGGTACCTTTGAGTGACGACCCTAGGGATTTTACTGTCATCACCCCTGCCTCACTGTTGACCCAATACTTAGACCCATACTGTGCTGTTGGGCAATCACATGATCGTGACCAACTAAGAAGGGATTATCGGTTCAATTTGTCACTTTCTCAGCAGTTTTGGAGTAAATGGATAGATTTTTACTTGCCAGGGCTTCAGGGCCGGAAAAAATGGTTAAAAATGGCCGAGAATTTGGAGCCTGGTCAACTTTGTAGTGGTGGGTTCTCTCCAAGACATTGGTAAACGTGGGAAGTATCGACTTAGGAGGGTGCATGAGGTAGCCTAGTTCCACAAATTAAGAAAGGGAAGCCTGTGGTTCGTAGAGCTAAAGTTGCCGTCTGCAACTATGATGAGAGTACGGGGGAAGTGAAAGTAGACTACGTGTTGAGGGATATTTCGTGCCTCGCCCCCGTAAAGAACACTTAGGCCTAAGTGTTAGGGTTTGAGCCTGGTTCTGTCTGCGGTGGCCGACCCTTGTCTGAGCCCACAACAGTCGATTATTATTGCAACCATTGTATATAGCGTCATTTTAGCGTGTACCTTTGGTACCAATTTCATGTATCGTCGCGTATTATTCTTATTGTTGTTCATTCTTTGCATGCCTTTTGTATTTGCGTATTAACTTAAACGTGAGTGATTCAAACAATTTGTGTATCGTGTGTTTTTATTCATTGGCTCAAAATTGTCCTTAAATTTTTTTTTAGTTAGGCCTATGCCATGTTAGACTGTCATAACTAGGGGCCGTTATGTTCCGGACAATTTTTAAATCAAACGTCACATAAAACCATTCATATCTACTGAATTTTGGCGTCTGACGTAATGGACTATTGCTAGAAATAAGCAAAGATTGCATCACCTCTGGTCACACCTGTTGAAACATTACATCATCGTTAAATCTTGAATTACGAGATATGGTGTAAGCCAAAGCCAACAGGTGTTGGAATAGCTTCATAATGCTTATCATTATTAAGTCACAATAGCTGCCTACGTGCGTTTGAGATATTGTAATCTATTCTCGTCATTTTAAAATTGTTGCTTGAAGGTTGGTCGCATATTTAACTGTTTTGCTTAGTGCTTGCCAGCTGGACGAAATTTCTGTCTTTATCTCAGTAATTTGTATTGTAGTGACAAGTTTTAGTGGCGTACGGTGTTGCGTCGCAATTTCGACAGCCTTGAGGCTAATTTTACAGAAATACAATTCTTGAATAGACGTTTTCAGAAGAGTGTTTCTTTTCGGTCATTGCATACAGACGAACGGATCCGGGAATCTTATGTTACAATTTTCCCACGAAGAGATTAGGCTATGGTTTACCGCTGTGACCAGCCTGATATATTGATTTTTTGTGGGTGGATATGATGCTTGCTATAATCGGGCCACAGCTATGGGCTAGCTTAGCTTAATAGTAGCCTACGGCTGAAAACCTTATGCAATCGGGGTGGAAACCATATGGAAATAGGCTAAGTTTAAAAACTTCTCTACCAATGTTGCTATCAACCTGTAAGCAGTGGCGCCGGCAGAGGGGGGAAGGCGGGGCAGCTGCTCCCCCCAATGTTTTGGGCATCATCTTTATTTTTTTATATTATTACATATTGTTATTTTTTTTTTAATATTTGGATCCCAACCTGAAGTCAACTCAAGTTGCAAAAGGGGGGGAGAGGGGGGTAAAAGTTTTCTCTTTTATTTTAAACTGTCTTGCTCTTCTTGCTGCTGTTAGCTTATTATTACGATTTTGTGATTCTATTCACATACTTCGACTGCTGCCCTGTCACGTAACAATTATTGTTACCGGCTGTTCAGCAGATTGGCTCTTGCTTGGTTCTTGAGTGGTGGCAGTGCATACAGCATGGGTCATTCAATGTTTCAAGGATATAATGTAGATTTAACTCAACGAAGTTTACTAAACTAATACAGTAAGTATAACCAGTGGTTTGATGACTATTTCTGGCTGGAGTATTAGGAAGCTAAGGATGCCACATTTTGCTTTCCCTGTCAAGTTTTCAACAGCTTGGTATGTTATAGTCCTGTTAATATTAGTTAAAGTTTATTCTATTAAACTGCAATTATGCTCCACCAGTGTTAAATGATTTTTATTCTTAATGTTTCTTTATCCTATCCACGAAGATTTCATGCGCAATATAATGACGATAAAGTTTAAAACACAAAATGAGCGAACGATTATATTATATCAGTTACGAATTAAGATGCAAAAAATGTAGTATGACGAAATAATGCAACTAAAGTCAACATGTTCCTACGTTTATTAGACGTTAAAATACATTTCACTTGTAGTAAAATTCTTTTCTCATTCTTTTATTTCTGAGGATATTGCATTGCTTATTGCCTTTAAATTGGAAGACTTGAGTCCCCGAGAGCAAGATTGTGCATTTTTTACATCGATTCAATGCCCTACAACGTTGAATCGATGTAAAGTCAGCAGATTTAGCTGGCTGGGGTTGACGTTTTAATTGATTATTTTTACTTTTATCGAAGCTTGTCTTTACGTCTAATAAACGTAGAAACGTGTTGACTTTAACTGTATTGTTCCGTCATACTGCATTTTTGGCATCTTACTAAGAAATATAAAAATTGTTCTCTAATGTTGTGTTTTAAACTTATCATTTGATATTGTGCATTTTCCTGATGAAATCTTCGTGGATAGGAAGAAAAAATATTAAGAATAATAAATCATTTAACACTGGCTGAGTATTTATTGCAGTTGAACTACGCCCGGTGGCCGTCACAGTATATTTATTCCATTAACTTTTATTAGCCTCAATTTCCACAATGTCATAGGCCAAGGCTTCCCAAACTTTTTTGCTCGCGACCCCTTTTAATCTCCTAAAATTTTTGCGACCCTTTACGGTTGAAATGATAAATAGTGCGATATAACTTATAGCCTACAATTGTGATATTGATGAAAAGGTTTTCAAATGAAAACTTGAAACAAGTTAACGGTACTCAATGACTTTACAGTTTACACGCAGCCTACTGGAAACAAAATAAAAAAAAATCAAACACATTTATTCAGATGGTTGTGAGTGTGATGGATGTGACATCTTTTTGCTACAAAGCAAGGCTAGCCGTGACTCAGTTGGTTAATGCTAGTTCCAAGGCGGTTTCAAAGCTGCTTACAGTAGTTTTGATAGTTGTTTGTCAACGTTGAAAACGCTGACTCACACAAATTGTCGTCGTTTTGGCTCCAGTTTGTGTCCGAGCATTGGTTTTATTTTTCAGTCGGATGTGACTTTGGAGGCCTAGTCTACAGAGGAAAAGACATGGGAAAAAATCACATTGTATAGAGAGTTGGGAACGTGCTGGTTGTATTAGATTTTTTTCTAATGTTTTAATTCCGTGCCTTCCCTCGTTCTCTTCTTCCAGATTGACCTATCACTGGCAAATTGTTTCCACGATTGTAGATCAATGTTTGCTGGGTCGAGGGTCGAGGGAGACTTTAACTTTATCTTTGTAATTGCATCGTTCGTGAGACGATCCTCTCAACGAGTAGGCCTACCCAGCATTTGCCTCAGTTTCCTCTGCTGGAAATTTTCGAGACAAATACGTCAAAACAAACACCAGGAGTGCGGTTGGGCCTAAAGCTGAATCAGGTAATGGCAGACATTCCGCTTTAACGTTAAGCCAAAAAGTGCAAAGGTGTTTTGCATAAAATTTATAAATTTCCACAAAATTTAAATTTCAAGTCAAAAGATAGATCAGTAAATTTTATCGGAGAGAAGTGCTCGGTAGGCTAGCTACTTTGTTTATGCGTTGCAAATAAGTTTTGGATTCAATATAATTTGGTATTGTCCAATTCTAGAAGAAAATACTTCTGAAACTGGTAACAGATTTGACAAACGTTTAATAACCAAAGGCTTTAGCATTTGATTTTACATCATTGTTAACCACAAATTTTTCAGCAAATGAGAACGTTTCAAACGAATCATTTGCAACTTTTTGTTTCCAGACGTTTGTGTTGATAAACGCATTAATTTTAGATTTCAATGTAGCCTAAAAACATAGATGTTTTCTCTATGGAGGGACAACTTTGTTCAGTTTTTTAAGTAAATCTGATAAATAGCATAATTTCAAGAACCAGATGTCATTGCCAAAACGGTGGGCAAAGTCTGCATTTTTTTTTCTTTAGAAAAATCACGACTTCAATTTTAAACACTAATACGGTAATCTTTTTAGCTTCAACTTTTAAAAGCCATCTTAGGCTACTTCACATTGCAATAAATGGTTTTAAATTCCTATGCCGTTTTACCACATTAATTTGCGAAACACGCGCATTGAGTGCCCGACTCTCTATAACGTACAGTTAATAACTTGCACAGAAGTGTTAATATGCACTAGTTTGTGTAAAATTGGTACTCTCTCCGCGACCCCTGAAGTTCGTTATGCGACCCCTTGCGGGGTCGCGACCCCCAGTTTGGGAAGCCCTGAATTATAGGCTACGGCGTAGCCGCTACGCAATACACATGTGACCGCCTCTGCGTTTGATATATCTACTATGTTTTGACGTCTGTATTTTCCAAGCATGGAGAAACGTTTTCACAGCGTTTCGGTACAGTATTTGATAATTTCTCTGTCAACTAACAGACTAGTCAAAATCATGAGGCATATTTAACTAACAGACTGTTGAATAATCAGAAAGTGCATTTGTAAAAAATGGTTTTTCAATCTGGAAAAAAGCTACGCAGAATTTCGCTGGCCATGGCAGTTGCAAGTCCCATACGGAATCAAACTGTGATTTATTTTGAATTTTATTTTTTTCAACAGATCAGACATGTCAAAAATGTGGGACTTTGGTAGGCTATATTGCAGTAGACAATAGCAGTAGAAAACAAGAGAAATTAAATAATATAGCTATCACTGTCTTGGATGTCTTGCACCAGTGGCGTAGCCAAGGGAGGGGGGTTTTGGGGTTTCAACCTTTCAAATTGAATTTACTAATGTAAATACAATGTTTGCAAGAAAAGCTTTAGCCTATGATGTAATTTCACGTAAAACTGCGCAAGGATGCAAGCCATCTGTAACTACTGAGATCGCTTGTTCGATCTAGATTAACGTCTAAACAGCTATTCGTTATACAAAAAACCTGATTACCGTATATCAGAAATAAAGTAACTTCATTGTCTCAAAGCTTTTTGTTTGACAATCATCAAGATGTATGACGTCTACGACGTTACATTTTCTAAACTTTGAGTTGACTTTAAAGCATAAAAGTTAGTGACTTACAGGAATAAGATCGCTTTTTGGTTCAACCAAGGAGAAAATTGATAAATAATAAAACTGTAATAATCTCACAAAAAAAGCAATCAACCTATGTCTCTAAAACAAAGTTTGCCTAATTTTAAACGAAACTGCATTAAAAGAGCGAGTTTTGCCATTACCAAACATTCAAATATCTCAGCTTGGAATTAGCAACAAGAAAACATAGAGACTTAGCTTTATTTCCGAAAAATGCCGAAGAAAACATGATCTTATCCTTTTCTATGCCACCGGACAGCACCATTTTACAGGAATAGCCTATTCATACCCACAATTTTGTTGAAAATGCTCTCAGAATGAACCAAACTGAAAGTAATTTTTCAAAATGTTCTGTGGGAGGTCCCCCAGACTCCCCGCCGCTAAGTGTCGCCTTCGGCGAACACACCCTCGGGCTTCGTCCGTCGGCCGTCAACACCCCCCCTTTCGGCCGTCAACACCAGTCGGCCGTCAACATCCCGTCTTCGTACGGGTGTCGGGCTTTTCCACTCAACCATGCACCAATGGGGAATGGCTTCTTCCTCCTCCTGTGAATGTGGTGCCGAGAAACAGACCGCAGACCACATCATCAATGACTGCTCCATCTTCAAGCCACCTAACGGAGTGGAAGGTCTGCGTGTCATGGATGATGAAACCAAAGACTGGCTTCTCTCTAGTAGCCTTCCAGTGTAGTCCGGGAACATCGTGAATCTGGGGTGGTAAAAGGATAGACCCTCGGCCCCAGACGCTCACACGACGACGACGACGAACCCCCCTTCTAAAATTCCTGGCTACGCTACTGTCTTGCACTGTCAATATTTTGCCCCCCCCCCCCCCCATTGTTGAAGGTCTGGCGGCGCCACTGCCTGTAAGCTGAAAGGAGAATTAGAGCGTAAAATTTTTCGATTTTTTTTTTCTAGATGGCGTGAGGTAATGGTTACGCGCCCGCTTCAAGATCACGCGGCACCAGTTCGACTCTCGAGGTGTGCGCTTGAGCAACGCATTTCAGGACTGCTCTCCATTCAGCGGCACCTATTGGACGGAATAATTCTCGGCATCAACACATCAACAATCGGAAAACTACGTTCTGTCAATTTCGGTAACCGGCCCTACGTCAAAAGCCTCTACAAGTAGGCCTATAGCCTATGCGAAACTATCAGTAATAACCAATCAAGGCTTAGTCAGTCCGAGGATAAAGATTCAAAACCAACCAAGCAGGTGTTCGCAGGAAAACCACTTTTCCAAAAGGCATCATCATATAAGATGCAGTCAAATCAAAGTCATCATGGCCAAAGGATGTGGTGGACAATCGTTTTACAATCCTGGTCGGGATTTGTTTCGTAATGTTGAGTGAGTCATTAGACTGGGCATGGATCCTACATTGGAACACCGTTGGAGAATTTACCACGTAACAGATTCAAAATCACATCAAGAAAATTAGTTTAAACAGTAATGCCTAAGCCATGCTATTTGAACAATATAATAACATGTTTTTGCAAACCGTCAACTTTTGGGCCAGATAAATTACGTAAAATAGTCGAGCCATCATCACGATACTACTCAAGCATCTCCCTGTCAACAATAGAAGGAAGTTTGTTCAAAAGAAACAAAAAAACCAACTAGAAATCCTTATCCCCATCAAATGAGCCCATGGTAACGTCAAACAAACCATCTTTTTCAGACCAAGTATCACCACCATAAAAAAGCAATGATTTCCTGTTGTGGAAAATTGTTTGTAGCCTATAATATAGGGGAGGGGGGGATAAGATAAGCAACTTTTTTGCTCAAGTCGCTTTTGCAAAAAAAACGTTTCGTTTTGAAATTTTTAAAAGGGTGGACTTGAAGCGCTAGTGCAGGGGTCACCGACCTTTTTGGCATGCGGGCCACTTTGGCACTAAGGAGAGCTGTGGCGGGCCGCACTAATAAAATGTTAGGTAGGGCGACTCTTATCCTAGAAAGGAACGCATTTCGTACCCAGTATCCAGCGTTACATGTTGTTCATATTTATGTTAGAATACCGCAGCAACAGAATTAATCGAACAAAGCTATTGCCAGGCTAAGCTCCTTTTACAACACTTTTGACTTTTTTAACAATGCCTAATAAACGAGGCCACTTGTTTTGCGTACTTACAGCGAGGCGAGCGGTTTCATCAGAATATTCATCGCCAAGCAAGAGTGGTATTGTCACTTCGCTTCACAAAAGATATCTTGCAATTAACAATTTCAGTAAACAAGGAAATGTTTGACACATCGCAATACAGGTGCCCAACAATAGTGACCTGCAAACATATCAGCGAAAAATAGGCTCCAATAACAGGGAAAAAGAAACCAGGCACCCATGAAACAAACGCTTGTGGAAATCACCGAAAAAAACGTTTCTACCGTAACTCATGAACAGTGTTCCCTCTAAAAAAGCAATGAGGTGGCTTTTCATCCTTTTTGTGAGAGTCTATAAAACCATCTTTCGTTTATTATAGACAGCTGTCACTCATAGGCGTAGCCAGGGGGGGCGAAAAGGGCCATGGCTCTCCACAAATTTTCAAAGTTTGGATTCCGAAGTTGAACCCTTTGTTGAAAATATAATATAATTTATATAAATTTATATCGTTTTCCAAGTCATCTGGCTATTAACACCCCCCAGGACTTGTTTTAGACACACAGAAAGCCACCAATCAATTTTGCAAATCGTAAATCGTGCAAAGTTTACGCAATTTACGCTTCTTTTAACTAATCTGTTAAAGCAATTTCAGAATCGCTTAGTTTTTGTGTAGCTGAGTTTTTTGTGTTCTGTAATTTTAGCCACAGTTTTTTCCCGTTTGTGTGTAACAGCTATCAATCAATCAATGTCTTATTTTGTCAGTAACAGGAACATAGGTACATGTTTGAAATATGCAATATACACTGTACAAAAGTTACACAAGTTCCCATACCGACAGGGAGACAACGAGACGACCATACGGTTTACTGGTCAATTGCCACCCTACGGAAATTACGATTTTGCCATTTAAAATAAGCTTACAAGAGAAAAAATAAAATAATTGAAACGTTCCCGCGCTTCAACAACAGCATACGCACAAAAAAAAACATATTGATGATAACGTAGGCCTAAACACAAATTTCCATGAAGCAAGCAGAGAATAATCAAGTTTCCGAAGAAACTGACAAGTTGGTTTCCATAACATATCACTTACGATGCACTGTAGCTTTGTAAAATTAACGTTTTGATCTCTTTTTTGAAATAATGAAATGATAAGTTTTTTAGCCTACTTGGAACCTCTGACCAGAGCATTGGTCCCAATACCTGCATGGACTTTTTGCCAAATTCTGTGTTTGATCTATTTATAAAATAGTTGTTGCTTGTTTGATATCTTGTGTTATGCTGATGAATAGATGAAGCATTTGTAAATAAATCACAATACGTAGACGGATACTCATTCATATGAACTTTGTACATATGTTTTTTTATTTCAATGTTATGTAAGCCTATGTCTTTTAGTTTCAAGATGTTCATTTTAAAAAATAAAAAATTAGCTACCTTTAATAAGTTAATAGCTGTTTATCCGCTTATAAATTTCATACAAATATTACCCTGAAAGTGTTTCCAGAAAGCGCTATAATCCATTATTTGAGTGTAATTTTGCAAAAATTTTCCGGGGGAGCATGCCCCGGACCCCCCTAAAATACGCGTGCCTTCGGCACGCTCTAACCTCCCATCACCTTTATTGCTTCCCTTGCTTAACCCACCAGGATACGCCACTGCACATCAGGTGGCGATGTCTTAAATCAAACACTTTGTCGTTCTCTTCAATTCATCAAATATTTGGCCCCCCTCAAATTTTTTTTCTGACTACGCCACTGCTGTCACTTGCGGTGCTTATCAGCGTGGCAAAAATTTGTTGATTAACAACATTTTGCAGTACTTGCTTCGGCAGTAGCCTACATATACTAAAATTGGAACGATACAGAGAAGATTAGCATGGTTCCTGCGCAAGGATGACACGCAAAATCGTGAAGCGTTCCATATTAAAAAAAAACACATTTTGCAGTAGGCCTACTAAGCTAAATATTTTCATAATACAATCAGAAAAAGTCTTTAAATTTATATATAATATTTTTCCAATTTATTATAAATTGAGTTGGCACACTGACCTATTGTGCCAACAAAAACTTGCATAAAGGACACCGCTCGTGAAATGCAATAACGGTGAAACGCACACTAGTGTTTACATGACATTTGCAAACTTAAAATAAGCAACTCCATGCTCACAGACAATTTCGAAATTCAAAAACAGACGTTTTAATCAACCACTGGGACAGTGTGGCTGGACATCGCATTGGAATAGCCTAACTTTAAGCGACCCCCCACCTAGAACTATATAATCTGATTGGTTGGTCGGTGGAATCGTATGCAAAGCGAAAATATGCTTCCTGTAAAGCATTTTTTGCCTTCGTGCTCTTTAGCTCCTCAAGAAAAGTATTTTTGGTTATATTTGTATGCTGATTGCTGATGCCTTCCACGGGCCACAGCGATACAGCGTGGCGGGCCGCATGCGGCCCGCCAGTTGGTGACCTCTGCGCTAGTGGATCAAGATTAAACAACACAGTCTCCGTGCCTGGTTAAAGACTTTCCTGTTAGCGTCAATGCTCCTTTTTAAAATTTGCTATTGCCGACTTTCATCCATCCATTACAGAGGAACTCTTGTGCAAAGCAGGGATATCTACAACTACTTGTAGATATCCCTAGTTGATATCCCTAGGTAGTTGTAGATATTCCTGGTGCAAAGCAATCGATATTGCCTAATCATTTGACTGAGTGACATCGCCCAGGGGCGCCGCAAGCGGAGGGCAAGGTGGGTGAATGCCCCTGCCCTCAGTTTTGCTGTGGATATGGGGGCAATGGTGCCCTTTTAAGGTCACGTAAGCTATTGTAGCCTACATTTTGAAATATAACAATTTCTGCTATTCGCTTTTAGCTTAATTATAATCTTTCATTTTTGCTTCGAAATAATATTCACGACACAAAATTCTGTAGCCTATCACAGTTGGTTACATCATTATAACATATCATGATGCCCTTCCGTGCCATTGTTATACCGGACACTTATTATACAATAATGAGCATTATCGCTATATCTCATCTTGAAACTTAAAAAAAAATTGACCTTTCAGCAAGAAAAGTGCCCCTTTTTCATGATCCTGCCTCCCAGTCAAAAATCGTTCCGACGCCTACCCTTAATGTTTCGCATGAGTTGACAAAACACTGAAAATAGCATCCTCCACACCAAATTTTGAGTTGCACCGAAACAAGACCACAGATATAGGTCTTCTAGTTTTAATACCAGACGGTACACAATCCTTAGAAAAATATTGCTGTTAATGTTTAGCTTAAATTTAGCCACAAAATTTGCAGATGCAAGATTTTCATAATGGAAAAAAACGTCTTCCATTCCCTGTGTTTTGTTGAGGCAAGTATGTCACTTAACTCTTATTCCTAACACCCGAATAAGTTCAAGGAGCTTTTGAGTCACAGGCCAGCTTTGCAATCAGTCGTGTTGACAAGAGGTACTTTTGGACCAGGGATGTTTTGTTAGTAGTGTGTTGATTTATAGGCCCGAGGCCCAAACATCTTTTGAATCACAAAAAATAGGCAAAGAAAGTAAAGCCATTTTGTTAGCTTCGTTCATGATAACTCAAGTTGTAGCCTACTTAAAAGCAAACATCCTCAGGCAGTAGCGCACCCAGAAAATTTTTTAGGGGGGGGGGCTAATTCAAAAAAGTCGGCCAAGTGATTAGCGACAATAGTGACAGTGACAATAGGCCAATATACCCATCCCTTTGATTATTTAAAGGCACTCACGGCTCACAACTCACCCGTTGCAGATACATCAGGATTTTTTCTCTCAATCAGACTACAAGTTGGCCTACTGAACCCCATGCTACTAGCACCTTCAGCATTCTCATTTCTACGTCTACTCTTGCAATCTTCTATAGATCTCGACTTTTCCTCATGAATGACAAAATAGAATTAGCTTTCTGTTTGCCAACACAAATAAGTGCGAAAACAACAACTAGCACGAAAATAGTTTGAAACAAAACACTAATTTTGTAAACAGTAGGCTAAATTTGATGTGGACGTTTTTCCTACTTACAAAACATTCAAAACTGGTTCGCATTTTGAACTATAGTCATAGACGCCTTCGTCTTTCTGCTCAAATTCGTATACAGTTTTACATGTCCGTTTGATTCGGCATTAACGTACGGTACATCAGGGATGGAGGAACCATTTTAAAAGTAGGTGGGCCCAAAGGCGTAGCAGTCAAAAGTTAATCAAACTTCTGGGGGGCCTCGCCCACCAGACCCCCCATAACATTGCTGCATTCCTAATACTTCAAATCGCTTGTACATTGTGTTTTCATGATTGCCTTTTATGCCAACCAGCGAAAAATTTCCGTTTTTGGGCCCGATTTAGCCAAACAAATTACAAAATTGTTAAATTGCTCTATAGCGCTGTACAAAATATGGCGATGTACACACAAATAAAAAGGCAATATACACACACAGTTATAATACCAACCTGGGATAGCCTAACTAAATAATCTGCAGCATTATACAGTAGGCCTACGTGCATGCACTGCACAATATGTAATGATATCATTGTTTTAACTTTAGAGAACAATTACATTGATTTATAGATTACTCCACCAATCACACGCAACCACACCCACACGTGCTGCCCATCAACAGTGGGCTCAACCGGCTCAACAAAAAAGTTTGAAGATTAGTTTTCATCATTGAGCTATCAAAGATAACACAGGCAAACAAAAATTTTTTTTTAAAGCACGGCATGTGAGAGTTATTTTAGGGTATTTTGAGGCCCCAGATTCCGAAAATGCACTTGTTGTTTTCGAATTGGCTCTAGTTTTTAAGATAGCCTACAGCAAAAACTTTTTTTTTGCAATTTTGAGCTCCTCGTGTCGTTTATTACATAGACAAAACTGAAAGTAATCCCAGGCACATTTCTGAGTTGTATAAATGCTATTTGAAACCAATCACGTTGATTACAACTCAAACAAACAGTTTAAATGTAGGCTATTTAACGTTTACTGGCCTAGTAACCATGGGCTCTATCCAAGGGGGGGTGAAGGGGGGTGATCAATGCAAAATCACCCCCCACTCATTTGGCTTTTGAAAGATTTTGGGATATTTTATTGATCAAATTTTTAAAAAAATATTACCGCTGTTATCACTTTCTTGAATTTTTTCAATATGAATTTTTGATTTGGCAATCCTGAACTACGAGCCAGGTCCCAGACAACAAAATCCGTCAATTTGACATTGATTTAACGTCTGCAGATATTAAATCAATGTAAAAATGTCGGATTTTGCTGTTTGGAGTATTAACCCCTTAGTGCAGGCCCTTAGGGGCAAAAATGAGCATCTTTAGGCTAAACGTGTTACACATTGTTGTTTTGCATTTTTTTGTAGTTGATGAATCTAACTTCAATTTTAGTGGGTGCCGCAACTTTTTGGGTCACGTGATCACCCCCAAATCGGGGATTCCCCCCAAGTCAATTTTGAGCTCTTTTCACGGCATTTTTATGCAATTAGATACGATATTTTTTTACATTTGGACTGACTGCCAATACAAAATACACGAGATAAAAATGACACAAAATTTTGTTATTAATGACGTCATTTTGACGTCATGTATTAATTTTTTGCTTGTTTTTTTCTTATTGTAGTCGCTTGTTTGTTGTTGGTGTTACTTTTTTGGTTACAATAAGTTACCAATAGTTTTTCAACTGACTTGATTAGTATTGAGTGTCAGTACTAACATATTCAAAATCTTAAGGAATCCAACTTCCGGAAAGTGGTTATTTTCAAGATAGCTTCCAAGATGGCCGCCAAACCATTGAACAAAACAGTAAATTGACCATAACTCGGTCATCATATGACCAAAACATGTAGTTTTGGTGTCGATATCTAGGTTTTTATACCCTGTGAAGTCAATGAGACTATTCTCAGAATTGTTGAATTATCTGATAGCCTATAAATTCAATATGGCAAACCAAGATGGCCGCCAAACCATTAAAATAACAGTAAATTGACCATAACTAGGTTATCATATGACCAAAACGTGTAGTTTTGGTGTCTATATTTAGGTTTTTATACCCTGTGAAGTCAATGAGACCATTCTCAGAATTGTTAAATTATCTGATAGCCTATAAATTCAATATGACAATCCAAGATGGCTGCCAAAACAATTAAAAATGTACAATAACAATGTATTGTTTATTAAAAAACCCGGTAAATTTCTATCACAGGGATTTCTATATATATTTGGGTTAACTGAGCAGGCATAAAGAGCTCATACGATGTGGTCATGTAGACTCTTGACATAATCAGCGTAAAGAAAGCAAATGGATCAAGTATTACTAATGCTCATCGCTGTCACTCTCGATGTCATCGTCTGTAATTATGTGATTGCTGTATGGACACATACTTTTGGTAAACATCTTTTGGTACTTTTGGTGAACTTTTGGTACTTTTGGTAAACATCAGTTTGGCATGGTCCACATCCAGCATGGTATGGTAGCACGTATCTCCGGCAACTACAGTGAGGTGAACACGATTCGCAATTGCAGTGATCATTTTCAGTAGGTTGTCCGGGGCAGCTTTCATGTCCGTCATGATTGGAACCATCTGATTATTGTCTACTTTCCATCCCCAGTCTAGAGCATCCATACCATCGTCAGTAGCCTACCCATCCTGACCATAATCTGGTAGTAAACTCTGAGGCAGTGGAATTTGGTATAGGATGATGTAGGTGGCAAAAGTTCATGGTGAACAAAGGATTTGGCTGTTTTAATTTTCTTGACCAATGTATTGTATCGCTGTGTTTCTAGGTTACTACTGCCATCGTTGCCAAACATAACGGTCATAGCTTTGTTTCCAAGATCCTTAATGATGTGGTCTGTCTGATTTGGGAGAATAAAGCAATTTGCACATTCTTTGATTATTGGTTGACTTTTTACTAGTTTCTTGAAAGCGTCTTCTTCCCGATACCAAATAGGCTATCCTTGACGTTGAATCACAACCGGTGAATGCATGAATGAAGAGGAGCTGTGAGCATAATTATGTCTGGTCCGATGATTGCTTTAAGTTTGTTGATGTCGTGTATCTTGGTTGAGTAAGCCTTTTCGGAGCGGAAGTAGGCCTAGAGGTCTTTAATGTCTGGGTCAGTGTCAGCATAGCGTAGTATCAATATTAAAAGGTCCGTGTCTTCACCAATTAAAGTCGTACTATGTCGATGAGGGCTGTCCATCTGCCGTCTTGACGATGTCAACATCTGCATCACCTGGAGCGTTCCTCACATTGCAGCTTCTATTCCTCAGTTGAGCAGAAGTTAATCCTTCCTTGTTGGAAGCTCGAGGCAAGAACTGCTCCTTTTTTCCAATGAACTTGGTGTCTACAGTAAAGTGAACAACCGGGTGGACGTTCATGCCGCGTCTTTGATGGGTATTGTCTTTGATAGACGGACCACCATATCCACCAAAGACCACCGTTGCTAAGCGATAATGACGAATGGTAAAATCTGCATACGACTGTGCAATAGACCTATAACTGTCTCCAGTTTCAATGGCACTCGATGCAACAAGAACCCTCCATCAAGGACATAGTGATCGGTTTTCGAGGCAGATTCTTTCACTACTTCATAATCGGCTGACATCACACTGCTGGCATGTTCTGTGATGGCAGTAGCTATTTGAGGCTTATATTCTGCAAGAAACAGGGTCTGGATGTTACGTGGCTGTCACAAGTAATACTCGTCTTCCTCTCAGCTAGTCTGAGTTTTTGGGAAATGACAGCAACAAAACTGCGTTATATCAACTGGTTCAACAAGCTGTTGATAACTTCAGTCGATCCAAACTTGTTTACGATTGTTGTAACATCGTTAGATACAGCTCTTAACAATCAAACATTGGACATGTCTGAGGTTTCCCCATGTGATCACGAAGAGGCAGACACCCGTATGTTTCTCCATGTGAAACATGGAAAATCCGATGCCATAGTCAAAACAGTAGATACTAATGTGGTAATTATTGCAATTTCGTGTTTTGACAAGTTAGAAATCTGTAAACTATGGGTTGAATTTGGAGTTGGAGAAAAAACTCGCTTCATTCCAATCCATGATATTGTTTCATCTTTACCTCAATCTCCGATGATTTGCGCTTTTTTACTTTTGTTTCATGCTATCACAATCTGTGATACTGTTTCGTCTTTGGAAAAAAAGGCTTGGGATTGTTGGATGCTTAATCTTACCGCAATGTGTGGCATATTTAACTCTCTGAATTTCTCAAGCTCACCTAGTTCTATAAATGACATACAAAAGTATGTCATAGCTCTTTATGGCAATGGTCCTACTATCACAGATGTAGACGAATGCCGTTATATGATGTTTACCAATGGTTGCACTATTGAAAAGCTGCCACCAACGTCAGCTGCTCTGATGCAACATACACGCAGAGCGATACATCAAGCTGAAATACGGCAATCAAGCCTCGTAAATGTTCAGCAACTACCTTCTCCTTTAGCTTGGGGTTGGAAAAATAATGATGCAAATCAGCTTGTTCCGTTTTGTCAGTCTACTTGTGGCTCTCAATGTTCCTGTAAGAAAAAATCCATAAAATGCACAAGTTTTTGTTCATGCGAATACGAAACATGCAATTCGACCACAAAATATCCAATCCTCTCTGATGTTTCATCTTCAATCCACATTGACGTTTCATCTCCAATCCACACTGATCATTCAAGAAATGCTTTTGACTTTCTAAACTCTATCTTGTAACTTGAAAAAACTTGTCGTACACGAATTTTTTTAACATCAAATTACGTATGGTAGGAATTTAACATCGAAAACCGCTAGTTTTTTCATCTTGAATTAACAGTGTTATTAAGACTCTGACATTGCATCGTCTGGGGTCGTGTATTAATTTGATTTGTAGATCATAATTAGGCCTACATATTATTTTAAATTTTAAAGTGGCATGACCAAAAAGGAAATTCACCCCTGGTAGCTGCTCTTCTAGTTATTCCCTTGATGACGTCGTTATTGCGTCATACTGTACTGGAATTATTGTTATTGCTTGCAATTGTAAAATTTTAAGCATTTGCAAAACTTATAATGAGAGTATTTGATCGCTTTTTTCGGAATAAACTTACCTTTGGTTCCTGAATTTGAAGTTGTCTAGTTTTAATAATGTAATGATGACGTCATAAAAAATGCAATCATGACGAAACTACTTTTAGGAATTGTGAAATGGTTTTAGTAACCGGTACTCCAACTAAAACCAACAGCAAACGACCAAAATAGGTTAAAAAAGCAAAAAAAATACATGTGATGACGTCACAATCACGTCATCAATCAAATTATTTTGTGTTTATTTTGTCTCACTTATTTGTATGTGCTTTTTAAGTTAAAATATACAAAAATCAAATATGTAATTGCACAAAAATGACGTAAAAAGAGCTGAAACGTGATTTCTGGGGAAATCCCCGATTTGGGGGTGATCACGTGACCCAAAAAGTTGCGGCACCCACTAAAATCAAAGTTGGGTTGATCAACTGCAAACAAACAACGTGTAACACGTTTAGCCTAAAGATTCCCCTAAGGGCCTGCACTACCTGCCTGCTCATGCATTCGATGACTACATTCATTGCTTGGAAAGAGCTCATGTCTTCACTGTACGAAACATCTGTGCTGATTGAGTTCCGATCAGAATGAAGTTGATGCTGCAATGGGGGTCTGGGGGGCGTAGCCCCCCAGAAGTTGATATGACTTTTATCCCACTGTCCAAAAATCACCCCCCCAAATTCTTCAAGTGGATAGAGCCCCTGCTAGTAACAATCAAACTACGACGTGAAGCAAGCCTTAGGATACAAGATGTAGAATTATATAACTTGTGCTTTGCCTTAATTTATTTGTTGACTTCAACAATATCAGACTTACTAACTAAGCTACTAAGTATAAATAAAATACATACAGTACATTGTTTTGCTTAACAAACTAGACAAACAAGTAAAACAAAGCCATCGATAAACAAACGCAATTCTTTACTATGGTAGGCTGACTATACTGAGCAACACCCATCAAGGTACGAAGGCCATTATATAATTACAGAATACAAAGTTGTGTTCTTCAATAAAGTATAGCTTCTTAAAATTTTATCTTATTTTTTCTAAAATTTTATCTAAAAATAAAATTTTATCAAATGAGTGAAGAGCTCTTTTTTGGAACTCCTCTGATTTGCCGTTTTAACTACCTTTTCAAAGAAATTTGGCTTTCAAAAGTGGGTGGGCCAGGCCCACCCAGAAAATAAAGTAGGTGGGCCCAGGCCCACGTGGTTCCTCCATCCCTGCGGTACATCCGTATGTCCACTAGACATTTGACCACAAGAGCTTCTGAACTTTAAAATTGCCATCAAAGACAATATCATGGAGTGTTCTTTTTGTAGGCTACAGATCGAAAATTCTCGGCTGACTCATTTAAAATTTTACGCAAAGGCAAATCTCAATTTGAAACCAAAATTCAGGAAGCAGTGTTAATCAAACGCTACAACCCAACTTAAACAAACAATTAACTTATTTGATGGAGGTACATCCGTAGGCCTATGTCCACTAGACATTTCACATTTACTTGATGTAGGTATCTAAACACTCAACATTTACTTGATGTAGGTATCACGTTCCTTGTGGTGCAGATTTTTTTGTACCGTAGTTATTCATGTAGTTGCCTTTTCCTAATGTAATTTTACCTTCAAGAAGTTGAAGTTTATTGCATTTTTATAAATATTTTCAGGTTCCTAATGAGGGCTTAAGTTAAACCGAAAACGTTCGACTGTTAAAACTATTTGTAAATAGCCCTATGTAAAATATATTGTTATAATGTTTAGCCCTGTTGTATTGTTGTGTCTTATTCATATCTAACCTGTAAGCAAAACTTATTAATGGGGAGCATACAAAAACTTCTTTAGTGGCAAGTTTAGGGGGGGCTTGAGCCCCCTTAGCCCCATGCTGGGTGCGCTAGTCCTCAGGTCTATATGGAATCAATGTAACACCGTGTCTTCAAGCAGCAGCAGATTTTATTCATGGCGGTAAAGAAGCAGTTAATAAAGTTTCAAAAATTTCTCGGTCCGATACCACAGTTTATCGCCGATAATACGTCACTCCGTATAGCGACTAAACCACTAGGCACATGACTTGGAGATTATTTTGGAGCACGACGCATATGCGCAGACACATAGATTGATACAAAGTGAGGGATATGGCGTTTTATTCATATATTTTAGACCTAACAACAACCCTTATGCTCAAACCAGTTGTCATGGGTTTTCTATTTTTTACTTGGCATATCAATGCTTTCAAAAAGTTGTGACGCTTAAAGTGTTGCTCACAAACAAGTTGCAATCAAAAGTTAAATTTAGAGGCAGCACAAAAATCGCCTATCGCCTACATGGCGTGCACGTACGTATCTGCGTCTACAAGTCATGGACTCAAATGTTTATCATCAAAATTACAACATAACAAATAATTTGTAGGTACAAACAAGTCAAACTAATAAACAAATTTGGCATATACAATTAGTTTATTATACATGCAAGGCAACAGGCTATCAAACGCCAATACAAACGGTTTTTACAAATACGCTCAACCACATAATATTTTTGCTTTTTAAACAAGTTGGAAACACAAGAAACACCGCTTTCAAATAATTGAATAAAAACACTGTAACGAGAAATATGGGACGTTGTTAAGCAGCATACGGTCAGAATATAACACGCTTTATTCTGTCACATTCAACCACACAGAAAAATACAAATTAACTACAAGCCAACATAAAAACAAAAAAATTAAAGAAAAATACACATAAATTATCTGCAAAGTGCTGGGAAAAATGTATATACATACATGGCATGATAGAATATGTGTATAAGCAGGAATCCCATTGTAAAACATTTCGAAACTATTTATCAGAGGCTTCTTTCTATGACTAAGAGTAACATACATTACTTTCTACTGCACTAGGAAGACATAAATATGATGATGATGGCCTTACAAACACTGTACCATATGTAGTTTATTGCACAAAACAAGGATAAGATTGAAATGCTTATCATGCACTATTTTCATGGCAGCAACTAGACAATTTAACAGTCAAGGTTGGGTTAGGAATTTTAGCCAAGAAAACGATCCATTGGAAATACCATGCGATTCATAGTGCAAGCATAAAAGCACCAGGTTTAAACATTACCGTAGTAATTTATGGCTAGTCATAAAATTAATAACATTTGATCAACATTATATTGCATTGATGGTTAGCAACAATCACCAGATCAACAGACACTGCATTGTGAAACAGTCAATATTGGATGAGTTTATACGTCAATTTAATTATAAGTTTAGACTTTAGAGTCAATTGATTGTGGGAATCTTTATCTTCGGACTGAGCAAGCTTCTTTGCATAATCCTTGTAGTTTTACATACTTGTAGAGGCTTTGAACCACTGTCGCTGGCCCGGTCATCGAGATTGACAGAATGAAGTTTTTGCTTGGTGCCAATGAATGAAAAGCTGTCCTTGAAATGAATTCAAATTTTAAATTCCTACATAATTATTTACTTTGATTATTTTATTAGCATCCGACCAATAGATCCATATTTGCTACCAAACATGCGAAAAACAAAGCAACACAAGTAGTAATCACAATAATCCAGTTAACAGATAGAGTTTTGTAACAATGCTGTTTCTAGCAACTACCCAACCAACAACTGTCCTTCAAACTTTGTCGGTTTTGCTACTGTACTTCATTCCAACTCTTTCCTTTAATGCCAAAAGCGAATTCGGTTAAAGGTCATGTACCTGAATGGCAAAAGGAACATTGCGAAAACCTCGCAAGAGTTGTTCAAGCAGACCGGAAGTTGGAGATTATTAACCATTTAATAACCACCTTTGCTATTGCAACAATGTAACGTCACAAAAAAACTTCATCATCCAATTCATTATTTGATTCCTTGCAACACTGCTCCGACTCCTCATGGATGGTATCATCTCTTAATGACAATCTCATGCCAGGGTGGTGATACTTCTTAGTACATGCTGCATCAGGTCTTACTCCCTGGTTTGAATCAGGGCTAGCATCAAGAACCTTTCCTTCTTCTATGCTGTGCATAAAACGTGAATTAAACGTGGAATCGCTTGCACTGTGCCGAAGAGAAGGTTTCAGTGATGAGAAAAAACCCCCTGATCTGGTTGGTTTTTGCTCTTGTGAGGTGCCTACTTTTGCAGACATCGTGCTACTAGAATTTAAAGTGCCTGGCTGTTGGTAACTAAAACTTCGTTGGAATGAATGATAAAAGCGACTTTGCTTATCTTTTCGTCTTTTATTCACTCGACTATGCACACTGCTTGATTCAGAGGATAAACTTGAGTTTTCTATAAACTTGTCATCACTTTTTGAGCTTGCCCTGCGCTTGCTCTTTCTAGTGAACCTCTCGAGCATTGAGAGGTTACTAGAGCTTGCCACATCAATGTACTTGGGTGGAGGGGGGTCCCCACGAAGCTTTGATTCAATATCAGGAATGTTGTAAGTTCCAATCGTGGTCGGAGTTAGTGGAACAACCTCGTGGAGCTCACTGAGGTCTTCAGCTGCCACTGGAGCATTCCTGTCATTGATTTCAAAATTAAAACCACAGAAACTGAAGCGAGATGATGAACGACAGAACAAACACAAGCAACAGAGAGCCATACAAAGCAGCATAACAATGATCATGCCAACCAAAATATAGTCTGATGCACTTCTCATCATATTGTCACTTTCGTTAGCACTTGTATTGACCATGTGATTACCACCAAGGTCGTTGATGTGAGACTTCATGGCTTGGAAAGATTGTTTTCTAACTGATGATGAGGTTGACTGATAACTGGAACAAAACTCAACAACACTATTTCCTAACAGTCTTTTTTACAGAATTTCATAATCTTATGTTAGACAATATAATTAATTCTTTTACAGAACATTTGAATATGTAAATTTGAAAAATTCAGACGTTTAAATTAAGTGGATTTGTAACCTTTCATTAAAATGCTAAATATTTCTGACAAATGTGCTACTGTGAACTATCATCCTAAGCTGCTCATACTTTCAGTAGCAATACAAGAATGAGGAAGACAAATTTGTGATAAAATTTGAAGTTTTGCCAGTCAACTACGTCACAATTGATCTTCACCACAGTAACAGGAAACACAATGCTCTGCAGGCGATAATAATTGGTTTGGTAAGAGATGTTATGCAGAATTAGTTATTTATTTTAATTCATCCTAATTAAAAAAGTTAATTACGGATATGAGCAAAAACATTTTGTGTAACTATTGAGAAGAAATTTAACAACATATAAAGATGCTTAAAGAGGTGATTGGTT
This sequence comes from Aplidium turbinatum, assembly GCF_918807975.1. NCBI lineage: Eukaryota > Metazoa > Chordata > Ascidiacea > Aplousobranchia > Polyclinidae > Aplidium > Aplidium turbinatum. The sequence continues at coordinate 1,642,001 of NC_137488.1, forward strand.
GGTGCAGGACAATATAATAAAAGCTTTGTAGCTTACAGTGCTACGCAGACTCGCAGAGTGGTCAGTTTTAGTTCCTACAAGTTTTAGTTTTACAATGATTTTCTACTGAAGATGGAAAAGGTGGTGGAATGGATGCAGTCGCAGCTAGAACATATGCGACAAACGCAACAGCAAGAAGAACAGGCACGAAGATCGTCGGCAGCCGTGGCCGAGTGGTTAGCGCGTTGGGCTCGCAGTCGAGAGCCTGCATGTTCGACTCCAGCCACCTGCACTTACTGTTGTTTCTCTGGGCAAGAAACTTTACGATAATTGTCTCTACCTAGTGATCGATTTCGAGTAATGGGTAGTATCAAATTTAAGTCATAAGTAGAGTAGACAACTGGAAACAAACATTGCCGTCGGCTGCAGCGTGGGTCAGGTGTATGTCGGAAGGCGTACACCGATGCATAGCGTTCAAGTCCGCTTTCCCGCAATGCAGGATAAAGATAAACAAACAAGGCACGACAACAAATGCAGCAGCAAGACCTTCATCATAATGAACAACTTTTTGTTTTTCGTATCCAGGCTTACACCTGGTGGTTGAAGATTTAGATTAAGTGGACGGGAAGGCAAGGAAGCCAATCTTCATGTCCACCTTCAGGCATGCCTTTGAGGGGTCTGCAACTATTCGGCGAGTCCAATTCGGCTAATCCGATTCGGCGAGTTCCCTATTCGGCGAGAACCTTTTTTGGCGAGTGCCCTATTCGGCAAGTTTTTGAAATTTTATTTTTGAAAGGGAATTATCGGGTACCGTAGCCTAATTATAATAGCCGTTTTTACATCGTTAAACGTTGAAATCGTGCAGAAAGGAATAAAAATAAAATGTTTGAAATATTAAATTAAAATTGGTTATGTCAGCTCAGTTGAGTTGTTTTTATTTCTGACCATCATATGAAAAACAATACACGTCAACATAGCAAAGGTAGAAGCGACAAAACGCGAACGTTAAAACGTGCTTCAATTCGTCATGTCAGTTCAGTTGTTTTTATTTTTGATCATGATATCTAAAACAATTCACGTCAACATAGCAAAGGTGTAGAAAAAGGTAGAAGCGACAAAACGCGAACATTAAAACGTGCTTGTGACCGAAGTAAGTTATTGAGTTGAAAGAAATTTGGCACGGTCGCAACACCTTCAGAAAAATTTAAGAAATAAAGAGAAAATAATAAAAAAAAAATGTTACAAAAAAAATCATGTTTCAGGCCTCGAAATTCGTTTTTGTTGACGGCGGACAAACGTGTCCGGTCTGAGCAGCTATTTCGGCGGACAAATTAAGTCTCACGGCGGACACACGAGTTTTAGCATCGCTCGTCATGCGCTTAATCAGTTTATCTTGATAATTCTTCGCCATTTGAGAAGACCAACGACGTGCGCTTGAAAAGTCAAAGCGCCGTGTAGCTGCTTAATATGCCGCATATCTGATTAACTTCCACCGAACGAGGTCGTGTAGCTTCTTGCGTCACAATGCTCTGGACACGAGTCAGAAAAATTCTACACTAACGCTACTATTTTCTGCTGTGCAAAGTTTCACTAGGATTTTTTCTTTAGGTTTATTTTTGCGTGTCGTGTGAGCGAAAGTGAATTATTTTCCCTTGACCTTTTCTTTCTTACTATAATACCAAAACTTAACAAATTTTGCTGCATCTTGCTGTAATAGCCTACTCGTATAATTAAATTTTGTAACCAACCTTGCCTTATCAATATTACTCGGAGATCAAAGCCAGACATTGTGACGTAAGACTTGAACTAAGTTGCGCGTGATTACTGTAGAAAAACCGTACTCCCAATCTCCCATCGATTTTTAGCGAAGAATTCACCTTTGTTACGCTGATTCGATGTCATCAATCGTTAAAGCAACGTAAAAATCGAAAGTTTTCCTGCTTGAATGGAAGCTAAGGATATCATACAGATACAGTATTTTCATTTTGCAGATGCGCGCTAGAATGCACGGGAAATTATATTCTCGCAACAATTGTTCGTGCTATGCAATGACGATTTGTATCGCTAGTTCCTGTGTTATTTCTCGGCGGACAAATATGACCGATCTAGATGGTACTTCCCGCGGACATCACATGCTGTGACGGCGGACATGACCGCCGTGTCCGCCGTGAATTTCGAGGCCTGTGTTTAATGTCTATAAGTTAGTATATATTTTTGAATAGTTAAAATGATTAGTTTGGATCAACAAATGTGTGGCCTACAGCTTGGATTGAAAGGAAATTATCGGGTACCGTAGCCTAGTTATCCCGACCAGCAGAAATTGCCGTTTTTACATCGTTTTAACGTCGCTACATGTTGAAATCGTGTAGAAATGAGAACTTTGCTGACTAGGATACGTTGAAACTGGGAAACATTCACAGAAGCCCTTCGATTTGTTCCAAGAACTTATTTAGCCTAACAGTTCATTTGTACATTGATTCAACGTCTGAATACATTATCTTAAAAATGCAATGTTTCGAAGGGCTTCTGTAATTGTTTCTCAGTTTCAACGCAGGCCTTAAAACTCGTGTTTTTTTCCGGCAGCTATCGTGGCCTACCGAGAGCACAAGTAAATAGCATTAAACTTGCAACAACGTTAAAATAATCACTTAGCGTTGTTGAAGTCTGGGCGACGTCCTGCAATAGAATCGTTGTACCACGCATTAAATGCTTTATCGGGATTGTAATCCGGTATTGCGGCTTGCGGGACCATCTAACGACCCTAAATTGTTTTAACTGCTTGCAGCTCAGTAAATTGTTTCAACTGCATACCGCCTTTCATTAAACCTGACCATTTATTCCGTTATGATGTCACCATTGAGGGTGTGAAGTCACTAACCCACAGCGTTCTCAACTATGAAGACACGTGTTTTACCCAGGAGGGATGTCAACTAACCTAGTTCTCATTTTTAACAACGATTCAATGTCCGACAACATTGAATCGATATAAAAACGACAATATTGCCAGGGGATGTAAATTAGCACTTCGGATTAACACTTCGTTAAAATAAACATCGGGAATTGCAAACAAGACTTACAGCGCTGGTGATCGCAGCTGGATATATTCAATACAACAGTAGTGACTATGATGCGCTGACCTAATTTTGCGTCACTCTTTGATACTACATATTTTCGACATTTAATCCATGATCATTCTATTGCGAAATCAAATAATTAGCTAGAAGAAACCGACGGCCAAACGTGGCCGACGAAGGAGGTAGCACAGGCGGTCATTCAAGCACTACTTAGCGGCCATGGCCGCCGGCTGCTATTATGCTAGTCATCAAAGTTCTCTTTTCTACACGATTTCAACGTTTAGCGACGTTAAAACGATAGGCCACACATTTGGTTAGCCTTTTCATTCTGTTACTACAATGTAAAAATGAACTGTTAGGCTAACTGGGTTCTTGGAACAAATTTTTGATGGTCGGGATAAGCTACGGTAGCCTACCCAATAATTTCCTTTCAATCTAAGCTGTAGGAGTGTAGGTCACACATTTGTTGATCCAAACTAATCATTTTAACCATAGGCGCCTAAGCCGTGGGGGCCAGGCCCCCACGCATATTTCCGCGTGGGAGCAACTTTTTATGCGGCATTGATACATAAAACAATAGATGAACTAGCGATCGGCAGCAGGAAAACATTTTTAAATGCAAACCGCAACAGCTTCGCAGTAAATAATCACTAGAATGAGTAGCGATGCTACAATCCCACACCAGACAAAAAAATCTGTCATTCTTACGTTGATTTAACGTCTGCAGACGTTGAATCAATGTAAAAATGACTGATTTTGCTGCCTGTGACATAGCAAAAATCTACCATTTTGCGTCGATTCAATGTCATCAGATGTTGAATGCACCCAAAAACAACATAATTTGCTACGTTGACGCAGCGTGCGTTTAACTTAATGCGCTTGCAAACAGCCTCGCTGTCGCTTTCGAAAGTCGAAACCTCTGCAGAGAATTGTCGCGGCAGTGAATCGGTTGCTGTGAAAATGAACTTGAAGTCTCGGCCCGAGGTTACCACTAACCAACGTAACAAGGGCTGGTACAAACCGCACTGCCCAGTGCCCACAGTCGAACAAGCGGCATAATCAACACAACAACGGACTCGCGCAAACTGCATGGCGCACACACGTCCGTTGCCATAGAAACCCGATCAAAGGCGGGGAATATGCGCATCTTTTGTTTCATCTGCAACATGAAAACGGGCGTATAACAGCGAATTGAAACTTGAAAGCTGGTCAGCCATAAGTTGCGATATTGTAGTGAAAAGGGAGCAATGTCAAGTCGAAAACTTAATCAAATGTCTCCCTGTAACTATTTTTCAAGGGCTGTTTACGGATGTCAGCAACTTTTAAATTTATTAAAGGTGACGTGCTGTTGAATTGATGTAAACATGAATGATTTTGCTTTCAACAGGTATATTTTCAAGCATATGATCAAGTTAGTATTTTCATTCCATTTACAGTATACCTTTTAGTAAACCTTTTCGTCTCTTGTTTCATGCTAATAAATCTAGTTCGTTGCTAAACTTTATGTTGCGCTTAGCTTAAAGAGTCGCAGTCCATCAACCGCTAGCCAACGCAGACGCATAGCATGTGTTTTGGTAGAGCTTTGTTTATAATAATTAACGGTAGGTGACATTTCGCTGAATTTACGTTGCTGCTGATGAAACACGCTTTCGCCCCCACGGCCAAAAAAATAGTTAGGCGCCTATGATTTTAACTATTCAAAAGTACTAACTTATAGACATAAACATGATTTTTTTTGTAACATTTTCTTTGTTTTATTTTTGCTTCATATCTTGAATTTTTCTGAAGGTGATGCAACCATGCCAAATTTCTTTCAACTCAATAACTTACTTCGGTCACAAGCACGTTTTAACGTTCGCGTTTTGTCGCTTCTACCTTTTTCTACACCTTTGCTATGTTGACGTGAATTGTTTTTATATCATGATCAGAAAGAAAAACAACTGAACTGACATGACGAATTCAAGCACGTTTTAACGTTCGCGTTTTGTCGCTTCTACCTTTGCTATGTTGACGTGTATTGTTTTTGATATGATGGTCAAAAATAACTGAACTGACATGACGAATTTTAATTTAATAGTTCAAACATTTTATTTTTATTCCTTTCTGCACGATTTCAACGTTTAGCGACGTTAAAACGATGTAAAAACGGCAATTGCAATTAGGCTACGGTACCCGATAATTTCCTTTTAAAAATTTCAAAAACTCGCCGAATAGGGCACTCGCCAAAAAAGGCTCTCGCCGAATAGGGAACTCGCCGAATCGGACTCGCCGAAACGGGCCATTCCGACTTTTTTCCCGTGTGAAAAACTATCACGTGTAAAAAGCAGCTCTACAGCTGACCTTTAAACAACTCAAAGCAACAGTTGTACGTGCAGTACTGTAAAAACTGAATTATCTTTTTTTCCCGCATGAAGTCAATCAGACAACTAGACCGATACTTCCGAAGTCACGACGATAGCGAGCAAATCCTATATTATTTAGCAAAAGCTGAACGCTATGTGGTAGAGAAATCCGTGTTAAAACCGAAACAGCTGAAGATCAATGCCTTTATTGCTAATAAACAATGAACTTCTCTACTACTGTATGTAACGAACTGTATTGCGCAAATTTCCTGTACCTTTTGCTGTAGGTTTTTTTTTTTTTGAAACAAGTTCTTTGTTTACTGTATTTTCTGCATGACTTTTGTCAGTTTGGTGGTACACAGTAAACCTGACTGGATTAGATACCCCTTTCTTTAATCAAAAGACAGTTTTGAAATAGTTTGCGATAGTTCGTCTATAACGTCAATTCGGCTATAACGTCAGTTTTTGCAATCCCCTAGAGGTGCCGTTATAGGCGAATTCTACTGTATATAATTCTAATCACCATGTTAACAACTGCAGATTTAAAAATGCAATCTGTCATTTCTGTAAACTTACCGAGCATGTACAATCTCCGCCTGTCGTAAGACGGCGGTTTAAGCTATCAGGACGGAAGCGAGAGGCCAATAGCCAACGTGTTGAAAATCTTGACAAGTTCTCAAAGAAACTACAGTCAAATTCAAAAAGAGGCTTTGTCCATCATCTTCGCTTTGAAGAAATTCTACCAATACCTCAATTGCCGTTAAATTTGAGTGTCTTACACAGACGCCTGTGCGTGGGTTGATTAATATGTGGACTTGATGGAATGATGGGGCACATTCAATAAGCATACATAAACTTGACAGGGCCACAGCTTTGTATAATGGCAAGACAAGCCGAGACGATTGGAGCTGGTGACATGCTGTAGCTTTCATCTGCCTGCTCTGTCGTTGAGGACTTGGGTACGGTACTTGTAAAGTAGCAATAGAGACCATTGCACTAGTTGCCATGGTTTTGATCAAAGAGCTTTGTTGCGTGGCAAGTGTTACCAGGGTGAGGATGGGAACTACAGTTAAGGTTTTGAGTTTTACTCTCTACCCAGGACTTCAAAAGTTTCCAAATCACAAGTTTTAGTATTTAGCAACTTTGAAGTTTTCTTAAATTATGAAAAAATTCTTTAAAAAGCAATACTAATGTACTAGAAGATGTAGCCACGTGCCCATGTCCTATAGTAAATAATACGGTATTTAAACAAAAAAGTAAATACTGAAATATGTTGCTTTATTTTCGAGTCCAGACTGATGGTAACAATGTCTACAGCAATGTTACAATTAAGGCAATTTGATTCACTGTATCAACTATATACAGAATCATAACCTGGTTTTTTTTTCGGTTATTTATTGGTCATTGACCGATGTTTTAGCAAAATGTTCGAAAAAATATATATATAGTCAACTTATAGTCAATTCACTATATATGACCAAAAGTGACTAAAAATGACCGAAATAAATAAAAAATGACCAAATTTTTTCAAGTCAATTCGGACAAATGACCAAAAAGTCTCAGCGAAAAAAAAAGGAAGTGGCTACACTTACGGCGCCGTAAATACAGCCGTTTCATGCCTTTTTTTCATCTTTACGTCGCTTTTACTGCGCATGTGCGCTGTTGCTGCGTCTGCGCGCTTGCTGCGTATTTTTTTCTTTTTTCACCTTCTCTTTTTAAGCGAAACACATGAAAAAACGTGCATATATATAAGTTCTAAATTCAACTGTTTCTGCCAAGTGAATCTGTGGCGCGTGCGATCTTTGTCTGGCTCTCACTCAAAAGGTATGAGTTCGATACCGCCAGTGGTGATTTTTTTTAAACTAAATTCTAACCCGATGTGACTCAATCGTTTTTTTTTAGCTACGCATTTTTATGACCGTATTTAGTTCTGACCATCACAATGAAAAACAGTATATATATATATATGACAAACATAGCAGAGGTCTAGAAAAAGGTAGAAGCAACAAAACGCGGAGGTTATAGCGTGCATGATACCAAAGCAGGACAATCAGTTTGAAATATGGCACGGTCGTAACCGTGACGTCGTCGTAACACTTTAACAAATTTTTTTTAATTTAAAACAAAGAGAAAAAAAAGGCTAGTGAGTTTTTTTTCTTTAACAGTTAAAATGAGTAAAAAAAAATTCTGAATTTATAAAAATTTTAGGTGTTACGACCGCCGACCGGGCATATTTTAAACTGATTGTCCTGCTTTGCTATCATACACGCTATAACATCCGTGTTTTGTCGCTTCTACCTTTTTCTATACCTCTGTTACGTTTGTCATATACTGTTTTTTCATTGTGATGGTCAGAACTAAAAACAAACTAAACTGAACAGGCACAAAAATGCGTAGCCTAACGATTGAGTCACTTCGGGTTAAAATTGAGTTAAAAAAAAAAAAACTTTTGGTGGAATCGAACTCATATCCTTGCGAGTACGAGCCAGACAAAGATCGCACGCGCCTCTGATTCACTTGGCAAAAACAGTTGAATTTAGAAGTTATATACACACTTTTTCCAGCAACAGCGCGCATGCGCAGTAAAAGCAACGTAAAGATTAAAAAAAAGGCATGGAACGGCTGTATTTACGGCGCCGTAAATGCAGCTACTTCCAAAAAAAAACCAGAGCATAACTATTTTTTAAAAAAACAACCTACTGTATAATTAGGTTAGGCTACAGTATTGCAAAAGGTGTGCAGATCTGATTGCATAAAAGTACTTATGTGCAAAATTTACCATAAAAACCTAATATGGAGATGTTACGATAATAATACCTACGGTAGTTTAGGTGCTAGGTACAATTCTTTGTAAAAAAATTATGCTGAAAAAATCCACCAGCACATATGGTAAGTCACCATTAAAGTTAGAGTCAATAAAGCTTCCTTAACATAGGAGTAGTTGACTACAGATTCACTTCCTGTGAATCTTTTTTTTTCCTTTTTTCCAGACAAAGACATATCACGCCCTGATAAAAAGTCAGTTCTTCTTGACTAAAATAATAATTGCTGTGGTAACACAATGATCATGAATAAGAATAAAAACACTCAGCTCACGTATCTTAATAAGTGTTGCCAAACTCTAACAAGTAAATTTCATCAACACAGATTCATAAATTCCCCAATCAGACACGATATTCCGAAACCGCAATGCCAATGCCGGAAACAAAACTTTCGAGTCTTATGAGGTTCTTCTTTCACTTCATGTTAAATTGGCGGTTCGCCTAGTTAGAATAAGTAATTATTGGAAATGAATGTAAGAAATGAGTGTAAAACTGTAAAAGGCTTTAAATCAAAAATAAACAAGCTAAATCTTCCTTGAAATAATCCCATCTAAGTATTACATGATGCACCAAACATACTAATATTTTTTTTTTTTTTTTTTATTGCCCAGCAATGATTAGCCAATGTGTGTAGATTTATTAGCAAAATAGTAAGATTGTAAGTAGCCTACTCCTACTGGCCTTCTGGTTCTTGTGTTTTTTGTCCACAGAAGTTCTACAGAGTCTGCAGAAGTTTTTCCATCCTTTTTTACCAATCTCCATCTTTCGGTGAAGCGGTGGCCATGTGCTCCAACCAGTTGTTTTATTTCAATATCTTGGACTGGATCGTCATGCTATTGTCTGATTGTTTATCTATTTTTTTAACGTAATATGCCAAATTGGATATTTTTTGTCACTTTAATATGGTTTAACGTGTAAAACATACGGTACCGTAACCCAAATTTATCATATTACTGGGACATACCACTACTACATCCCAGCTGGCGATGACTGTCATTTTTGCATTAATTCAACGTTAGCCACCGTTGGATCGGTGTGGAAGTGGCGAGTTTAGCTGACAGGGTCTAAAATTATCGCTTTATCAACGCAACTTTTATCAAAGCACGCTTGATATCTTTAAGACATAACTTCCCTGGGTATAATTGAATTTCCGCAAGATGATGATGTTGTTTTTTGCTTGTTTGATTTATTTGTTTTTTGTCATTGTTTCATGTCGTCAAGTTATAGCCTATCTATTTTGTGAGTCGTGCAAGGCCTGGTGCGTTGCGCTTGAAATGGCTTTGCCCGTGGTAGGATTTCTTTGTGGGGTTTTCTTTGCCTGCCTTGCTCTTTGCTATGAGCTATACGCATCAAGACGTGTTCCCCTTAGGCTACGACCATCAGCACTCTTGATAACGCACCATGGCCGATCTTCATAGCAACTGTCCATACAAATCTTCAATATATCAGCTAAAGTTATGTAGGCTAGTAAAGTTATAGCCTATATATGTTTATTTGTTTTGTAACAATTTTTATTTTTTTATTTTCCATTTATATCTTAAATTTTTCTGAAGGTGTTGCGACCGTGCCAAATTTTTTTCAACTCAATAACTTACTTCGATCACAAGCACGTTTTAACGTTCGCGTTTTGTCGCTTCTACCTTTTTCTTGACCTTTGCTATGTTGACGTGTATTGTTTTGATATGATGGTCAGAAATAAAAAAACAACTGAACAACTGAATCTTTATCATCGGATTCTGATCGGATTAAGAAAGGTTCTTTGCAAATTTAGTGCTGGAAGCGGGGAGCTGGAAGTTACACATATTCAATAAACCTTTCCTACAGACAACCAATAAAGCGTGACGTGGAAAACAAACCACATCCCAAACTGAAATCGTAGTTGTGAAACACAGTTTTTAAACGTTTTGGTTGTTGTTTTGATCGAACAATCGCTCATTTTAGTCGTAGGCTACAATATATGCTAAAAGTAGGCTACTTTTTTGACTGAGTCAACGTAACCTACCATACAAATAGCCTACCATACTTTTTGATTAGGCTACTACAATTTATTATTAGCCTACTAACTGTTGTCTAAATTTTTAGTAAACTTTTTAAGATTATAAAACTCTAATTATAACTACAAACAATTTCTAATAACGTTGAGTTGCATGGCTCTTCTTCTTCTTCGTCGAATGGGCTTTCTTCCGGACTATATGTTTGGGCATGAGGTCATCAGCCATTCGGCAGTCTCATCATCTAAGGCCTTCAGTCCAAGCGTTCCATGTGGTGGTTGATAGATTGGGCAGTCATGGACGACATGGTCTACTGTCTGGTCTGTGGCACCACACTCGCATTCGGTGAGGGAGCCAAAGCAGGCCCCATCTGCATATGTCTGAACGAAAGCGACCGACGCTGTCATATTCTGTCTGTTTACTGGTGAAGTATATACAGAAATAACATGCACTTCTACTTTGATTAATTACTGACAACAGAATGTACTTCCGGGATAGGGGAAGGTGGGGTAAAGTGGAATACCTAAGGGTTAATTCAGTACAGTTTACTGATTTTGCCAAAAAACTTAACTTTATTTATTTGAGCGTTAACTGTAACATATTTCGACAATTTTTAAAGTGCGCTTTTGATGACTGCCAGCTTTTTTATATAAATTTTTTTAATTTTAAAATTACCTCCAATAGTCCACTTTACCCCACATATGTGGGGTAAACTGGACCGTTGTAAGTTTTGAGCAAACTCCGTAATTTTTTTCCACGCAATCAAATTATTTACAACTGGCATCATTAGCGAAGACATTATGAAACTTCACAACTGCAGTTCATAAGTCCATTACGAATCAAACTTTGAAATTTTTTTTTAAAAACAGAGTTCACAGATGAAGTTGTCATCCTCTTCATTGCAACCAGCGCAGGCTTCATGCGCCCACAGGATGTCCTTTGGTGATAACAAGGCATTCTGAAAAACAAGAATACAACTAAGTTAAGAACCAGCTCGTCTACTCGATCATGATTGGTGGGATATTCCGCCCCGTTAGCTCAGTGGTTACGAGCCTGGCTCAAGATTATGCGGCACTGGTTCGACTCTCGGGGTGTGCGCTTGAGCAACGCATTTCAAGACTGCTGTCCATTTAGCGGCACTTAATGGATGGAATAATTTCAGGCAACAACACCTCAGCAATCGGAAACTTCACTCAGCCAATCTCGGTAACCGGCCCTGCGTCAAGAGCCTCTACAAGTATGCAAAACTACCAGGAATAACCTATCAAGGCTTTGTCAGTCCGAGGATAAAGATTCAATAACCAACCAACCATATCAGAACAACTATCCACTTGAGTGCTAATTAGGCCTACACACACAGCTGTTGTGTAAAATAAGCTACAAGATTATAAGTAACACAGCACCTAATTCGGTCAAGAAATCATAAACAAACAAAAAAATATGTATGACGGAGTAAAGTGGATCACCACTGGTCCACTTTACCCCATCTCTACATTAGGGGAGAGCTTGTATGGTTGTAACAGTGGTATGGTTGTAACACTGTGATTTTCTCCCAACCCGGTGAACCTTTTCGTCACGTGATAGCGCCATTAGGTATAGTCTGTGTCTGTACATGTGCATGCAGTTTGGTGAAGACCTTCGCTTCAGCAAGAAAGTTTTATCAACAAAAATCTGTTTTTCAGGTAAGAAACGAACTTTTTCAAATTTTGCTAGATTTTGTTTTGCTTCAGAAGTGTTTTGAATATGTTAAGTTCAAGCTGTTTAAGGTGTTGCTTGTAGTTTTAGCTATCAGTAGGTGTGTTTGTGGACTTCAAACTACAAGTCGTTTAGTAGCTAAGCTCGAGGAAACATGGCTGACACACTTGGGTATGGTTGTAACACGGTGTTACAACCATACTGCAAATATTTTTGAATTGTTTGTTACCATATAGTCTAAACATGAAAAATGCTCACCCACATATAAGAACATCAATACTTGTATTTTGTTCTACATAGTATGCCACGATGGTCAAAAAGGAAGACTGAACGTGGAGTACCTCCTGATGTGCTAATAAAACTTCATGTCAGCCAACTAGTTTACATGCTTTGCAACACTGCTGCTTCGCCTTTAAAAATACCAATTCAAGTGTGACTAATGTTGTCAAATTCGTTCTTTTTCTTTGTGTTTGTTAGTATTTGGCTAGCTCAATAAAATTACTAACTGTATGTTTGTTTTGTACTTAAATTTTAACACATTCAGCATGCTGTTACAACCATACCGCCCATTTGTTACAACCATACCCACTGTTGGGTATGGTTGTAACAAATGAGTGTCTCTGATGTAGCACCTTCCCGTGGGTGACACATAGGCGACATAGAGAAGACAAGGACTACATGTCGTAGCGTAAGAGAATACGAATCAAGTGTCAAACTTTCAAAAGTCTGTGATGAAAATTCTTTGCGATATTCCATTTTTTGCAAAAAGTGTTACTACCATACCAGCTCTCCCCTACTACTAATTTAACTGTTGGCCAAATTTAGGCTAGTCAGCAACATGAGTGAATCCACGTAATGCGTACGTGATATAGTGAGGCTCATTTTTATCATTCAAAAAAACTTCTACCTTATGTACATAAGATACAAATTAAGTTACCATACATACCTTTCAATAGATCAGAGGGTGCAAAAAGTAATTTCAGTGCTTTTTTGTGTCTTCTAAACCATGAAACCTTGAATAATGGCGTGTGCAGCTACTTTTCGTCATGCTTCACTAAACTTAATGGTATCCGCTTAGTAGTGAAACTTTAATAGCAAAAAAAGGCAGGGTTCCACTTTACCCCGTTGGTCCGCTTTACCCCACCTTCCCCTACTTGCCAGGGTTGACAAAAAATAATCTGGTAACCGGTCATAAGCATAACATAATAATCACATTTCAATACACTACATCCCTTTCTTCTCGGATTAAAACGTAGTTTTCCAAGGCATTACTTATTTGGATAAAAACTCATCTTACATTAAATGATCATCAAGCTACAGGTGATGAAAACCATGAGCACTTGAACCAAACGACGCATCATCATTAGGTTTCGTTTACGTAAGCATCATTCATGCAATCTATGGTATACACAGATTAACTTTAAGTACCAACATTTACTGTCAAAAGCAATATAGCCATACTCCAAAGATCATGATTAGCCTAATACGTTTGCTTCTACTTTTCACACTTTGATCTTGAAATTGTAGTGGCGAACAATTAAATAGATTACCGTACCACTCAATTGACATGACGTTTAAACAAATAGACATGCGTTCCAGAGCTAGTCTTTATAACGAAAGAACAAAAGGAATCATAGACATACAAGTCTGCATTCTTAATAGTCACTTCAGGTTACATAATCATCAAAGCGGGCAGGTTTACTGACATTACGTGTCGGACGAGTACGTACAGGTATTGAGGACTCATTCAAATCAGCGTTCACGGTCATGTCAGCAGGAGGTGAGTTTACATTTTCATCACTGGTGTTCAATTTCTTAAAAAACGACGAATTTCGTGTCAATTGAACCCCTTCATTGTTTTGTACTGTCACTTCCCCCCTTTCCTTCCTAACTACCTGTTGGGTAGCGCTATCAAAATTTGCAGAAAGTTTATTTGATTTTTGACTTTTAACCAAAACTTCATCTCCAACCCGAATATCTGAGTCGACAGCACGTCGCTTAAAGTCAGTATATAGTTTACCGTCTATTTTACCCTTCCAGTCTCTGTCTCGAATCCCTTCATCAAAGATCTGAGGTTCTCGGCACAGTTCAGGTAATTTAGACTTCATTTCTCTGCGAAACATCATATAATAAGGAGTAGAACCTGTAGAAACTTGCGGAGTTGAACGATATGCCATTAGAAATTTGTTGATCTCATACCGTCAATCTTTCTTTTCAACTTGAGCAACTTTGATTGCCTTTAACAATGTTCAATTTTGTCGTTCCACCTCACCGTTTGCTTGAGGCCATAATGGTGTTGTTTTGCGGTGTATTACTCCATATTCTTCTAGAAAATTCTCAAAATCATTCGATACAAATTGTGGACCATTATCAGTTCGCAATGAATAAGGTACTCCAAACCTTGAAAACATGGGCAGAATCGCTTGAATCAATTTTTCGCTTGTGATTGATTTCAAGATTGCAATTTCGTAAAAACGACTAAAGTAATCTACCACTACTAAAATGTTCTCACCACTTGGTAATGGACCAAGAATATCTGCCGCACAATCTTGCCAAGGCCCACTTGGTGGCAATACCCGAGCAATTGGTTCTGGTCTGCAAAAGTCGCTGGTGACTTGACATCCGTGACAAAGTTTACACATCTTTTCTGCATCAGCATCGATCTTTGGCCACCACACCTTTGTGCGTAATCGATGTTTTGTCTTGACAATGCCTTGGTGACCCTCGTGTGCCAAATTGAGCACCTTTTCACGCAACGTAGCAGGTATAACGAGTCTTGTCCCTCTGAGCAACAAGTTTCCATATGTACACAGTTCATTTTTTACATGCAAAAAGCTTGTGTCTGTACACTTGGACCAATTTCCTGAATGAATATAGTCCCTAATTTCTGACAACTGTGGATCAGCAGCTGATTCTTGTTCAAGTTCTTCTGTAGATAAAGCGACTGGCATACTTTGAAGAACAATAGATCTCACATAATCATAAGGTTCTTTTAAATCTCTGCTTTCTTCATAGGGCTCTTTATTTAGCCTTGACAATGCATCAGCAATGTTAGTTTTCCCTGGACGATAGATAACACTAAAATCAAACGATTGTAAACGCAATACCCAGCGTTCTATTCTTGCTGATGGTCTTGATTTCTTCGTGTAAATGTATTGCAGGGGCTTATGATCTGTTTCAAGTTCAAAATGTCTTCCAAATACATACAAATTGAATCTTTCACAAGACCAAACCAACCCTAGAGCTTCTTTTTCCGTTTGGCTGTACTTCTTTTCCACATCTGACAAACTTCGAGATGCATAAGAAATGACTCTCCACACTCCATCTTGTAACTGAGTCAACACAGCACCTAGACCAACTGGAGATGCATCTGTCACAATTCTTGTTTTACAGTCATTCCGATAATATGCCAATGTATCAGCCTTTGTGATCACTGTTTTTAGTTTCAAAAATGCATTTTGGTGTGCTTTATGCCATTGAAACTTTGCAGTCTTTTTGGTCAAGTCTAGTATAGGCCTTGCAATGGTTGCTAAATTTGGGATAAACTTAGCTGAAAACTGAACAAGACCCATGAATGATCTGACTTCACTAGCTGAAGTTGGAGGTTGTGCTTTTTGAATAGCTGCAATTTTCTCTGCACTGGGACTTACCCCTTGTTGGTGCAAGTCATGTCCAAAAAATGTAAGCTTTGACATTCTAAACTGACATTTTGTTTTATTCAAAGTCAATCCAGATTTTAACAACTTTTCCAGTACCACATGTAATCGACTGTCATGTTCTGTCCTGTCTTTTCCATAAATGACAATGTCATCTGCAATGTTAGCAACACCATCGCAGTTCTTCAATAAATCCCAAATAATTTTCTGATATTTTTCAGGAGCAGAACTCAGTCCAAACATTAGCCTTTTATATCTGTATAGATCTCGATGTGTAACAAATGTTGTAATATGGCGGCTCGTTTCATCCAACATTATCTGATGAAAGCCCCATTTTAAATCCAACTTACTGAAAACAGTACTACCATTGAGTTGATAGGCTACAACAGTTCTTCAACAGTGGGAATTGGATGTCTCTCTCTAACTATAGCCTGATTGGCTTGTCGCATATCAACACAAATGCGAATGTCACCATCACTCTTAGGTATGACTACCAATGGAGAGATCCAACTTGATGGTCCTTCTGGGACTTCTTCTATAATATCAGCATCAAGCAGTTCATTTAACTTTACATCTAGGCTACCTTTTCTCTCATCGGAAATGGTATTCTTCGAACAGGTTGAGCTACTGGCTTAAGAGAATCATCAATATGCAATTTTAACTCATAATCTTTTAACAAGCCAACACCAGTAAATAAACCATCATACTTAGACACAATGTCATTATCAACTTGAGGTTCAACATTATTAGCACCAGATTTAACACCATTTACATGTATTGGACCAACATGCAACAAACCTAAAGTCTCTGCGGTGTCTTTGCCCAATAGTCTGTGTCCATCGGTATCGGCTACCACAAAGTCAGCAACACATACTTTTTGTGTAACTTTTGATTCAACCTTTGCCGTAAATGTTCCTAATGTTGGAATTGGTTTCTTACTTCCATACGCGTACAATGTTTTAGCAGATTTCCTTGTTGTTGCATTAATATTACATGTCTTCAGCCATTCCCAAGTTTGCTTGTTCACAATGTTGCATGATGCACCGGAATCAACTAACATGTCTCCCACCGACACACCACCAATGTTTAAACTTACACTGCACAGCCCATGTACTGGACTTTTTACTGAAAAGACATTAGTTGATGCTCCAAATGCATTTTCACCCAATCCTGAATTATCTATTTGATTGGCATTAGATTTTAAAAAGGTTTTAGATTTTGCATTTCTTTGTTGATAAAACTGTGTTGTATTCCTTACTTTTGATCTGCATTTCTTTTGAAAATGTCCCAGATTTCCACATTTGTGGCACTTCTTCCCTCTTGCAGGGCACTGCCTGTCAAGTTTGAAATGACCAAATAATCCACATGCAAAACACTCTTGTGTGTCTTTTCCCTGTTTTGACTTAATGTTACTCTTTCTTTGTATAGGAACTGAATTTACTTCATGCTGCATGCTTGGTTCTAATGATTTTCTTTCCATCATCTTAACCTGTGAATTAACTGCTTCATGTGCTCTAGCAATAGCTAATATATCATTTAACTGCACATCTCCTTTTTCCAAAAACTTTCGTCGTAATTGATTGGAATGACATTTATCAATTACTTGATCACGAAGTTGGGTATCCAATGAATCACCAAATTCACACATAGCTGCCTGTTGTCGCAGTCTGCAAACAAATTTGTTCACCGGCTCATCATGTTTTTGCATCAATTGCCTAAAAACATGGCGTTCAAAAGGTACATTAGCCTTAGTATTAGTTCAGATCATGCGAACAACAATCTGAATCAATCTGGTCGCGAAACCCGAGAGTCTGCCTTTATAATCAACAGATTTCCGAAGTTAGAATTTATTCTTGTTTTCAATTTCGAAATATCGTTAGCTGCAATAAACATAAAATATGAATAAACAGAACATCCAGCAATTAGTAAGTAGGCCTACCACTTAGACAATAATTATTCAAACAGGTTTCCTATACTTAATCAATACAATTCAGAGTGTTAGGCTACATACAATAAATACAATCATGAAGATTTGTAGACTTACATTTGATTTCGGCAGTCGGTTTCGAAACGCAGTGAAATATTTTGACATAGAACATTTCTTCGTAATTATTCAATGGCGTCACAACAGCGTACAAAACGAGGCAAAATCAGAGTTTCCAAACAAAATTTTAATTTAATTTAAACAAATATGCGGGGAATAAAAACAGAGAAAATGGCATTAACACCCGCTACCTTAAGCATAAGTAAGTTTTCCACGAGCTGTGATGCTTAACAGTAAGAAAGAAAGAAAGAAATTTGTGTGTTTGGACCCATAATCTAAAGTAGAGATTTAAACGAGATCCCTTCATGAGACAGTCATTCGCAAGAAAGAATTGGACATAGTTTTGTTACAGGTCTTTCGAGCACAGAATGCTGAGTTTGAATTCTTGCACTTCGAACTAAACCATGTTTGTCTGGGAACGTCTTTATAACACGCCCTAACAACCAGCAATTTCGTGGTACATTATCTGCTAAGAGAACGACGTCTCCAGTTTTGAGGTTCTCTTTTGCTTCATGCCATTGTTGTCTCTTTTGAAGGAGTGGAAGATATTCTTTTGTCCATCTGCTCCAAAAAACATTTGCGAGATGCTGGACCTGTTTCCAACGTCTTCGACTGTACGCATCTGTCTTTTGAAAGACTCCTGGAGGCAGTAAGCATTCCTGTTTTAATGACAATAAATGGTTTGGAGTGAGCGGATTAAGATCGTCAGGGTCATCGGAAGTAGTAGTAAGTGGTCTGCTATTAAGTATGCTCTCGACCTCACACATGAATGTTAGAAGGCTTTCATCGGTCAGCTTCTGTTCATTGCAGATGGACGCAAGTATTCTTCTCACTGATCGAATTTGTCTTTCCCAAACACCTCCGTGATGTGAAGCAGTGGCAATATTGAAGGTCCATTTGATTTGTTTTTGTAAAAGAAAGGAGTGGATTTGGTTTTGATTCCATTCTTTGATGCCTTTTTTCAACTCCTTTTCTCCTCCTACAAAGTTGGATCCGTTGTCGGATCTCATTTCTTTAACTTGGCCTCTACGGGCGATGAAACGACGCAGTGCTTGGATGAAGGACGTAGTATCCAGGCTGTGAGCAATCTCAATGTGAACAGCTCGTAATGTTAAGCATGTGAATATAACGCCGTATCGCTTCAAGTCACAGCGGCCATGTCGTACGATGAAAGGTCCAAAATAATCTAGACCCACAAATGTAAAGGGAGGTTTGTCTGATGTGAGCCTATCCGGAGGGAGATCGGCCATTTTTTGCGAGCATGTACTTCCGTGTCTTCGACGGCAGGAGATACAGTTGGACAATACCTTCCGTACAGCGGAGTTCGCGTTGATGATCCAGATCTTTTCGCGTAGCAGAGAAATGACATGCTGTCTGCCAACATGGCCTGAAAGTTGGTGCATATGATATATGACAAGGGTGGTGACAGGATCGTCTTTAGGCAAAATTATCTGGTGTTTTGCTTCATCAGATAAGGATGCTGCACTGATACGGCCGCCAACGCGCAGCAGTCCGTCGTCAAACATTGGGTCAAGTTTTCTGATGTTGCTCAATTTCTTCACCGGTTTGTTTTTCAGAAGACGATCGATTTCTGTGCTGAAATGTTTTCTTTGTACGTATTGAAAGATGAATTTTTCGGCAGCTTCGGTTTCCTCTACTCTTAGAGGGGCCGTGCCAAGGAAAGAGTTTCTGCTTGAGTTTGCATCGTGAAGTACGAGGTCTTTGAATTTGTTTTTGTAGCGCAGGATCCAGCAACAAACTCTTTTTAATTTTTGCCATGTCGAGTATCGTTGGGAAAGGTCATCCAAGAAGTGAGGTGGTTCGCAGGTTGTAGCAAACATTTTGGTCTTTTTTACTTCAGGATCGTCCACGTTAATTTCGTGGAGAAAGGTTGGTTGTGTTGGCCAGTGCGATGGAAGCTTCCATAAGAAGTCTGGTCCAATTTTCCATCTGCTGCACTGCAGGAACGATTCAACAGACAGACCTCTGGAGCCGTCGTCTGCGGGATTTAGTTTTGTGGGGACATATTTCCAATGTGAGGTAGATGACTTATCCTTGATTGTTTGAACCCTGTTTGCTACAAAGGTGTGAAAGCATTTGTCTTTGTTATTGAGATACCTTAAAACGGTGGTGCTGTCAGTCCAAAACATAGATGTTTGAGAGAGCTCAGGAATTTGAAGTTCTTGCTTTAGGATGGTATCGGAGCGTATTGAGATTGTTGCGGCTGAAAGTTCTAGTCGTGGAACTGTTAGTCGTTTTATTGGGACCAATTTTCCTTTTGCATATACAAGAGCACAGTGAACGTTTCCGAGATCATTCACTAAACGGATGTAAGAAATAGCGCAATACGCTTCCTCAGAAGCATCTGAGAAGTGATGCAGCTGTGCCTCAACAATTTTTCCAAAGAGAACTGGTTTGTAGCATCTTGGTACCTGAAAAGTTGAGAGTTTAGGCAAGTCGTTAAGCCATGTACGCCACCGAGATTCTTCGTGCTTAGGTATTGGTTCATCCCATGCAGATTTCAACTTGCAAAGATTTTGGAGAAGCACCTTCATAGGCTGTATCACAGCGGCACCAAATCCAAGTGGGTCGTAGATTGAACTGACAACGGACAGAATGCCGCGTCTAGTAGCAGGCTTTGCTTTGACATTTGTCTTGAAGCAAAGAGTGTCATGTTCGACATTCCAAGAGACACCAAGCGCTCTTTCGGTTGGGAGGTCGTCCAATGAGATATCAAGGTTTAGTGCTTCCTTTGACCATTCTTCTTTGGGTATGGATTTCATAACTTCGCGACTGTTGCTGATCCATTTTGTAATCTTAAAGCCGCCTTGAGCTAAAAGGTTGCGTAACTCTTGTACCAGAGATGTGGCATGTGTGGTAGTTGGAACCGAGGCGAGGCAGTCGTCCACATAGAAACATTTGTCAACAACGTTGACAGCAGTAGAAGTAAATTCCGATTTGTGGTCAGATGCTGCACGTTTTAGCGCGAAGTTGGCACAGCTCGGTGAGCATACCGTGCCAAACAGGTACACCGTCATCCGATATTCCTGTAGTGGTTTACTAATGTCACCATCTTTCCACCACAGGAACCTGAACAAATCACGATTGTTTTCAGGTACCTGCACTTGGTGAAACATTCCTTGGATATCACCTTGGATGGCAATAGACTCTCGTCTGAAACGCAAAAGCACGCCAATCAGTGTGTTGGTGATATCCGGACCGGGTAGTAAGTTATCGTTTAAACAAAAGCCATGGTACTTGCATGAGGCGTCAAAAACTACCCTAATTTTGTCAGGTTTTGCTGGGTGGTACACGCCGTGATGGGGAATGTACCATACATTTCCACTGGCTTCCTTTGAGTCCGTCACAGTTTCGGCGTAGCCTTTATCGATCATATCTTGAACAAAGGTGCGATAATCGTTATGAAATTTGGGATTTTTTGCCAATCTATGCTTAAGATATTCCGCTCTTTGTTCAGCTTGTTTCTTGTTGCAGGCCATTTTTAGGTTTGGGTTTCTAAGAGGCAATGATATTTCGTAATGTTTATTTTCAAGGTGTTTGATAGAACCAGTCACGGATTTCATAAACTCTTTCTGCTCTACAGAGAGTTCAGCTTTGGCGTTTTCAATGGAGTCAATTGCATCAAAACACATGCTGCACATTTGTTTGGAAGCGGCTTTTGTAAAGAAACTTTGAATGGTTGATGAGGTGCTCCCTTGTTTGGGACAATAAGCAACCCAGCCCACAGCAGTTTTGATTGCGTAACTACCAGACTCTGTAGTTATGACCTTTTGAGGCTGCATAACTTTCAAATTATCATTACCTATTAGGAGGCCAACATCACAATCAACATTGGGAAGATGAACGTCTTTGAATTCAGGAATGCTCATTGCATCATTTTGGGTTGAAATATCATTTGTTGTGACGGGCAAGTGATCAATAGAAAGCAGGGCATTAAGAGCAATGCACTCTGTTTCGTAAAGATCACTGATTTCCAAGCTTTGCACGACCTTAGATTTTCTCTTAGTTGTGGAATTGTTATTGAGTGTGATGGTGCTGACTTTTACTTCAGGGCATCTAACGAGTTTTAGTTTATTGACCAGACCTTCAGTGATAAATGAATTGGTACTGCCATTATCCAGGAAGGCTTTGGTGGTTATGACAGTTGTGGAACCTTTCACGTGCACTTTAACTGGCACAACTGGCAGAACACCACTGGACAAAGAGCTGGTGCCAATGAATCCACTTTTGGTTTCGAGATTAGAACTTGGCTCAATGACATCGCGTGTAGGGTTGGAATGTGGTATGTCGGGGGGATGTAAAAGTGTTGTGTGTTTCTTATTACATCCAGGTTTTTTGCAGGGCTCTTGTCTGTCACATTTGTCGGCCATGTGACCTTTTTTAAGACAACAAAAGCACAGTTTCTCCTTGATGACAAAAGCACGACGTGAGTCATATGTTTCATTCCGAAATTTCCAACACTGGTTAAGATAATGTGTGCTCCCACACAGATTACATTTTTTTGTTGGAAACACCGGGTTGGAATGTGTAGAGAAGGATTTAACCCTTGGTTTTGGATGGCTGGTGCTGGCTTGCGTTGAGCTGCCTGATGGATTTGCAGGTTGCGCCACAAAGTTGGTACATTCCCTAGTCTTTGAAGATACAAACTCGCACACATTTGTGATACATATTTCAGCTTGTTTTACATGCAGTATTTGGTCAACGGTGTGTTCCCAACTGGACAACCATTGGGGAGGAAAGCGGCGCACAAGTTTTCTAATCGTGTCCAAATTATTAATTTGGTGGAGATAGTCCATCCCAGAAAGTGTGTACATACAAGATGTTAAATCTGCGGAGAATTTAAGAAGAGAATTTTTATCCTTTTTGCACAAAGTAGGTCCATCTATGAGGTTTGCAATACAAGCAGCAGCAACCTGCATTTTTTGACCAAAATTGTCACGCAGCAATTTCCTGGCAGCATTGTAGCCTTCTTCTGGAGGCATGTACTGGCATCCACGAACCAAAGTGTGGGCTGTGCCTTGGGTGTAATTCAGAAGAAAAAACAACTTACGCTTGGGGTCGCCTACGAGTGAGTCAATGATAGTGTCAAAGGCATCAATGAAGCTGCAGTAGTTTGAAGGGTTGCCATCAAATATGGGAGGTTTAATGTCTAGGTTAGGTGTCTGGTTGATAGTTATGTTTGGTGAACTGGTGTTGCTACAGGAAACATGTTCCACAGTTTTTGGAAGTTCGCTAACACTTTTACAAGAGTGTGGTGAAAGAGCTGAATGGTTAGTAGAGTGAGTAGGTAAAAATGGAGATGTAGAAAGATGTGCTGTAGAAGGTTTACCACTTGAGTCGCATATGATTCTAGGCTGGACAGAAACATTACTGGTGTCCAGCACTGCTTGAACATTAACTGAGGGTGAGGCACGCATAGCACATACAGGTTCTAACACATTTTTACCATTAAACGTAGTTTCATTTAATGTAGTATTAAGCGTAACATTTTTAACATTAGCTTTAGTGTTAACAATGGAATGATCAGTGGCAACATTGTTTAAGCAAGATACAGATTTTTCTACAACATCATTTACACTAGAAATATTTTCTTCAGCACTTATCTCTGCGATGGTTTCACTGAGTTCGACCTGTAGTCGTGCTTGCTCCAGTTCGCATTCGTGTTGGATTAAGCGTTCTTCTCTTGCCCTTTGTAGCTGGAATTCTTCTTCAGCAGCATGCTTTTGCTGCACCAGTTGGGCTCTTTGTAGCTGTAATTCTTCTTCAGCAGCATGCTTTTGCTGCACCAATTGGGCTTGCTCAAAGTCATGTCTATCCTTAGCATGTTGTTTTTTCAGTTCAGTAAATGTATTTTGTGATTGCAATCTGGCTTCGATAACAGCTTTTCTAGTTTTTGCACTCATTTTGGAGTAGCCACTTATTGATGAGTACCCACTTCTTAGGCTCCGATGACTGCTTGTTGATTGCTTGCTTTGAGCCTTCTTCAGCTTGAGTTCTTTTGATTTGGCTCTGGTCATTATTGAGGTTGCCAACTCTTCTTCAGAGACAACTTCTTGATGAGTGACCAGAACTTGTTGTGAACCTTTTCCGGCTGAAGTAGCATTGCTTTGAATAGCAGATGAAGCGACATTATTTGAGACATCGGTGGAAGTTGATGCGTTTCCTTCCATGAGATTTGTCGTTGACATTATCTTCTCACAGGAGTGAATAAAGCTGAATTTGCATTTGATGTAAGTCGATTGATATTTCTTCAGAGAGACTCTCTTCTTACAGAATCAAATCAAACTGATATTAGTTCAGATCATGCGAACAACAATCTGAATCAATCTGGTCGCGAAACCCGAGAGTCTGCCTTTATAATCAACAGATTTCCGAAGTTAGAATTTATTCTTGTTTTCAATTTCGAAATATCGTTTGCTGCAATAAACATAAAATATGAATAAACAGAACATCCAGCAATTAGTAAGTAGGCCTACCACTTAGACAATAATTATTCAAACAGGTTTCCTATACTTAATCAATACAATTCAGAGTGTTAGGCTACATACAATAAATACAATCATGAAGATTTGTAGACTTACATTTGATTTCGGCAGTCGGTTTCGAAACGCAGTGAAATATTTTGACATAGAACATTTCTTCGTAATTATTCAATGGCGTCACAACAGCGTACAAAACGAGGCAAAATCAGAGTTTCCAAACAAAATTTTAATTTAATTTAAACAAATATGCGGGGAATAAAAACAGAGAAAATGGCATTAACACTTAGGAAGAAAATGATCATCCAACAATGTTAAAGTCTCTTGAAGAGTTTTACCTTCATTGTCTGGAACCAAAGAAAAATAAATTTCTTGCACATCCACACCAGCAGTGTGCAGCAGCAGAGCCTGTTTTTGTTCATTACTGGTGACACCTTTTCCAGTGATATACAACGAAAACGCCCGTTTCCATCGCTTCCAACGTTGTCCCTGGCTTTGTGTATCACCATTGACATCAAAGGGTAATACAACTGACACTTCGCAGGTAACTGCAGCTCCATTCATGATGCTCACTAGTAGTTTGGACAACACGATAAGAAGAATTCACTGTCTGCTTGGACCTCTTGAACTAATAGGCTACAGATTTAAATATTTTCCTCGTCGCCAAATGTCATATTCTGTCTGTTTACTGGTGTATTATATACAGAAATAACATGCACTTCTACTTTGATTAATTACTGACAACAGAATGTACTTCCGGGATACTTGCCAGGGTTGCCAAAAGATAATCTGGTAACCGGTCATAAGCATAACATAATAATCACATTTCAATACACTACAGACGCCGATTCGTAGGCGGTTAAGCCGGACCCACGCAAGTCTTGCGAGGGACATTCCCGGAGGGTGGAGATCGACGTCGGGTAGGAAATCACAGAGTCGGGAGGTGTTGCTTTGCCACTCCGTGTTCCATGTGTAGTTCGTCCAGTGTGCCGCACTTATTCCAAGAAACGTTGACTTATTCCAAGAATCTTCAACGTTGTTCAGAAGCTGTCGTGCGGCGGGCACAAATGGGCGTCTTGATTTCAGTCGCTGCTGTTCTCAAGTAGGCGCTGGAATGTACTGTGGAGGAGGTGGTCGGGGTCCAGTGCGTGACGAGCAAGGGAAATCATGGCTCCTTTACGGCAAAGCTCAGCAGATTGGATGCCTGCAAGGACGGGAAGGAAGTCCGTTGGAGTGGGACGCAGGCATCCAGTCACAGTGCGTAGTGCGTCGTTGATGGCGGCGGTGTCAATGTGGTGGGTGTGAGAGCTGCGGCACCACACTGGTGCGCAGTACTCGGCGGTAGAATGGACGAGGACCATGGTAGCTGTGCGAAGGGTTTTCGCGTCAGCTCCCCAGCCGGAACCCGCCAGTCGCCTCAAAAGTGCAACGCGCGCAGATAGTTTTTGCGCAGTGACTCCAGGTGTCGTCGGTACGTGAGTGACCTGTCCAGGATTACGCCGAAGTAGGTGGGTTCGGCGCAGTATGGCAGGCGTTCGTCATCGGTGGTAACGTTGATCTCACGTTTTGCTTCCTTAATTGTTGTTTAGATGGAAGGTCGCCGACACTGTCTTTGCCTTGCTGAGCTGTAGCTTCCATTTCTGGAGATATGTTAATATAGGCTAGTTGACATGTCTTGGCTTAGGTTCCTCTCCATTAACTGCCAATCTCCGACTGGATGTAGGAGAGCCAGGTCGTCTGCGTAAGCAAACTTCCTGGAGATGGTGTCAGACAGGTCATAGATATAAGTGTTAAGTGGTGAGAACGTTGCGCGACGTTCGCAAAGGACGTCGGCTCGACACCGCTCCAAAGTTTGGGGTTGTGCTTCGGCAAAGACACTCATAGCCGTACGAGCCAGGGGGCAGCTGTCCCCCTGTTGTTTCAAAACGTCGCGATTTCGGGCAAAATCTTGCAATTATTAGGGCAAAAATTGCAATATGAAAAGCTACAAAATTGTATGAATTAAGAAATACTATAAATTTATATCTTTTACCTATCAAACTAAGTAGCCTACAGCCTCTTATTTGAACAAGAAATGTGCCACAAAATTTTCATTTGGCACACCGTAAGCTATTGATGTAGGCCTATTGTATTGCATGGTGATCAAACTGTAGTACAAAATGCATTTAACCAACTGCATCATGCCAGTTTGAGCAGCCACCAAAATATGTTTCTAATACTTTTGTGAAACTGCCCAAATCAAAACGCAAAGTTTGCTATATAGCTAATTTTATTAATTTTCACAAATGCATCGTGTTGATTTGGGCAGCTGAAAACATGAAATTATCCGATGAAACTGATTAGTCTGTTTATGCAACTGCCCAAATTAGCGTGAGGCAGTTTCCCCAAAATGAACAATTTATTAATTTTTCCCATTTACATAACTGGATCGTCAGAGATGTACGTATGCGCCGCAACTTCTACGCCGCATAGGCTACTTGCGGCGTAGACTTTTTGTAGACTTTTTGTAAAGTTTTCGCGGTTTTTCAGCGCATAGCGTCAACGCATACTTTTTAATGTCTTAGTTGTTGTTTGCAATTTATTTTGTCAAACTGCGAAATGTTGACGTCTTGCAATCGCCCATTGTTCTAGTGTTGTGTCACAGTGTCATCTATTGTTTAGTCAGCTGGAGTTTGTTTGTATATCGCACTACTGCCTTTGACGCTAGAGTCCCACGTGGAGACTGAAGTCTTGCAGAAAAAAAAAAGAATTAGTTAAAACAACTTAGGCCTACTGAGAAATTAGTAAATTACGGGTCAGAACAGGAATGTAATGTAAGCAAGCAAGTAGGTAGTTGGTAGGCTAATGTCGCTCCATGTAAAATGTAAACAATGACTTAATTTGCTTCGTAGTGTGAAGTATTTTTAGTCAAGCAGTGTTGAAGGCGTTTGTAAGCAATTGTGAGCACTTTAATTTATATTAATTAAGTCTTGCATTTTGGGGCAAATCAGAAACTTCTCAGGCAATGAGCAGTGCAGCCTATGTATCTAAACAAACTCAAATATTTGGTCTCCGACCGTGATTACTTGCATGATGTTGTAGCCTACTCTGTATGTTATATGTAGTAGGCTAGGCCTACATTACTTTGCCTTTGCCGGTTATTCTTGTTGTAGGCTATGTAGCGTAGTAATGTGTAGGCCCAGTGGCGTACGCAGGATTTTCTCAAGGGGGGGGCCATTGAGAGTAGCGTAGCCAAGAATTTGAAAAGGGGTTTTTGACGACCGGCGGGCGAAGCCCGTCGGCGTTTTCGCTTAAGTTGACACCCAGCGGCGGGGGTCTGGGAGGCCTCCCCCAGAAATTTTTGAAAAATTACTTTGAATTTGGTGCATTCTGAGAGCATTTTCAACAAAAATGTGGGTATGAATATTCCTGTAAAATGGTGCTGTCAGGTGACATAGCAAAAGGATAAGATCATGTTTTCTTCGGCATTTTTCGGAAATAAAGCTAAGTCTCTATGTTTTCTTGTTGTTAATTCCTGGCTGAGATGTTTGAATCTTCAGTATTGGCAAAACTCGCTTTTTTAATGCAGTTTTGTTTAAAATTAGGCAAGTTTTTTTTAGACTGAAAGCATCATTCCAAAGCATAAAGAGACTGAAAGCATCATTCTCAATATCGTGACGTCATACGCGTGCCAAAGTGGGGTTGTAACCCCCCTCCCCCCTTAGCTACGCCACTGGCCATTGATATCCCAGACGTCTTCATAATATCCCAGTATGGTTTTAGTTTAGACTTTATCCATTTCTCTCTCCTTAATCACTATAATAGGCTTACAGAACACTATGCTACATTGGCATACCTGGGGTGATTGGGCCATGTATTTCGTATTGGCTTAGTCTATAAAACAACCTTGTTACAGTGCTTGCTTTGACAGAGCAATGTAAAACATATTAAATGCCTTAATCTACGTCATTAACTACTAAACCATTTTTAAGGGGGGGGGGGGGGCATGGCCCAATGGCCCCCTCCTGCGTACGCCAGTGTGTAGGCCTATACATACAGTAGGCTATAAAGCTAAGGTAATTTTTACTTGACAATTAAACATTCTGTTGCGTAAGTAGGCTATGTAGCCTAATTATATATGTTTTGTAACTTGATGAGCAGTTTAGCAAAACATGCATCCAGGGGCCAATTGTGAGAGGCTTTTGAGTAGCCTACTGCTAATAACACTAGTAGGCTAATGTTAAGTATCTCTGAATGCTAATAACAAAGAGTTGTGCAGTTCAGAATCTAAACTTGCTTGTGTCTGGCAGTTTTGTCTTCCATTAACCCACTTTTTAAAAATCTTATCAGAAAAAAGCATAGCCTAGAGCTTACTGAGAGAATTATGGCATTAAAAGCAACATCAGTCTTATTCAAACGGAATCATTTTAAAAATAGTGTTTTTTATAATGGGTTTTTAGGGAGCGACAGTTAGTATATTACTAGGAGCGACAGTTAGTATAATACTAGAATTTTCTTGATAGGCACTCGCCACATATCAAAGTTGTTAAAAAAACTCTGAGGCTGAGAGCCACTGCAACCAGACGAAGGAAGCCAGCGACAACAAACCCCGTCGGCTACTCCATGCTCTTTATAAGGACACTGGCGAAAACAGCATAAACGAGGTTGTAAAAGCGTACTTGGAAGAGAGGCCACACAAAGGACCATTAACCGTGGGCGCTTTTCCAACGAAAGATTTCCAAAATACTTTTTTTCGCTACAACACGCCAATACCTTCTTCCAGTGCTGCGGTTGAAAGAATGTTTTCAATGGGCAAAGACATATTGGAACCAAAAGGCAGCAAAATGTCAGATGAACACTTTCAGATGCTTGTGTTTCTTCGTGGAAATTCAAAATAAAACTTGTTTGTTTCGAGTGGTTTACCGTGTGAATGTTTGGTACCTAGCAAACAAAATGAGTTTGCGCCAGTGTATGCGCTGACGCCGCCAACTTTTTTTACAAGTTACGTTGACGCATGCGGCGTATAGTTTTTCGAACGTTTGCGTTTACGCTGACGGGGTCAATATTTTTTGTATACGCGTACATCACTGTGTAGCCTATCGTTTAGATTTGGGCAACAAAAAATATGAAATTATCTGATCATAGTCTATTTATAAAACTGCCCAAATTGGCATGATGCAGTTGCCTCGGCATCAAAATGTACAAAATCTTTAATTTTTTTTTTAATATCTCTAAATACATCATCTTGATTTGGGCAACTAAAAAATATGAATTCATATAAATCTAGTGAATACTTTTATAAAACAATTCAGGTGGAGAGGTTACAGTACTTCTTCAACCATAAACGGACATAGCTAAACAACACCACAACATTTAACAAAAAAATGTTATACCTGTTAAATGTAATGTTAATGTTGTGGTGTTGCTTAGCTTTGTTTGAATGGAGAGCAGTCTTTAACGTGCGTAGCTCAAGCGCACACCCCGAGAGTAGAACTTGTGCCGCGTGATCTTGAGCCGGGCGCGTAACCACTGAGCTAACGGGGCTGTTGAAACAAAATAAAATGACTTGACTGTTTGAATGAGCAGTTTTTACTTCGGAATATTACATTATTCTGTTCGTTTTTGTGAGACACAAAAACTTTTTATTCCCTTAATTTACTTCTAAAACTATACATGCTCAACATCGCTAGTTAGGTGAATAAAATGTGGTTGAGCAAGCAAAGCAAGCGAGAAAATTTTACAAAAAAAAAAAAATAATAACATATAGCCTACCGGTAGGCTACATGTAAAAACAAGCCAATAAACGCTGTACGAAATGTGTGGGTCCTTATACAGAGGTGGGCCCCAGCCAGGGTTTGGGAAGCAGTAAATACCGTCTTGCATGATTTTAAGTTATTGATTAATCAGCTTGTCTAGTAGAATTTTTTCTGTTGTGAAGCATTCAAAATGCATTAAACCAGCATTTCTTAAACTGGGGCAAATTTACTCCTGGGGTAAGTTTCCTCGTTTTTGGGGGTAAATAAACTATCAATCAAAATATCCACATCAGTTGACGGGACAGAAAAATTGTGCCAGCTGTAGGTATTGGTATTGTGGATATCATTTCACCATTGACGGAGATAACTGGAGATGATCTCAATCAAAACTTGAATAACATCATCATCATCAGTTATCTTCAAAACTTGCAGGAGGAGTCTGAACTGATATTTTCCCGAGATAAATACTGGCAGCATTTTGATGAAAGCAGGGATCTCTAGAGAAGGAGATATGAAGGCTCGAAGCGATTGCCTTATTCTTATGACACTACCAGGGCGGTAGTTTGTAGTGCTTTAAACATGTGGTTCTTTTTAAAATCGTAGAAAGTTTTGTAGTGCAGCTGGTACAATGAGCTACAGAAGGCAGTTAACAAATGTTACGTAGAGTATATTGAAAGAATACTTGTTTACAAAGACAGTTGAAAAGTTACCAGTAAGCTGTTTTTTTAACAAAGCCTTTGCGGTAGGCTAGATGTAAAGCAGTAGCAGTAGGGTAGTTGAATTAACAAGCAACCACGAGCATGCTGTAAATATCCAGGCCTGATGTTAATAGCGCAATGCAAGTTATCACAGCAAGATTTATTAAACTACTATCGGTGCCAATTGTCATTTTACGATAAACACAGATTATTTACGATAAACAAAAGCCCTTCTATTGTCAGACGTAATAAAAGCCTTCGTATCTCCTTCTTTAGATATCCCTGGATGAAAGTAGCAAGAAATTCTTTGGTATGTAAAGTGAAAGATGTTCCTGAAGCAATCCAAGAAGAATTTATAGAATTAACAAACTATTCTTTTGTAAAAGATGAGTTTCACTCTTGCAACCTAGAAAAGTTTTGGGTTAAAATAGGCTAACATTGCTATCCAAGGATAGGTATTCAAGCTCTGACTATTCTGGTCACTTTTTCTTCAACTTATCTATGCGAATGCGGCTTCTCTGCATTGCTTACTATCAAATCTAAAGCACGAAACCAACTTCATGTTGAATCCGATATTTGTTGTGCGTTATCTCCTACTTTACCAGACATTGAACAACTCGTTGCCAAAAAGCGAGGGCAGCCGTCGCATTGAATATAACTGATGGAATTTGTTACTTTCGTTTTTTAATAAATTAGTAGGCTACCATTTTATCTATTGGTAGCCTACTGTAAATCTGATAAGCTTATGCATCTTTGTTAAAAGGGTACAACATACAAAAAAGATTAAGAGCCACTGCATTAAACAAACTAAACTGAGTGAGCCCTTAAACAGCCGTAGGCTACCCCCCTCGGCCGGGGGTCACGGTTGCGGTTTTCACGGCCCTGGAAAAACGTATCTTTTATTTGACTAAATGCCTGGTGAACAGCTTCATTCAATTTTTAATATAATTACTGTCTAACATTTACCCCAATCCAACTCGATGCATCAGATAGCTATGAGTGAAGACACTAGCCTTAAGCTAACATGTGTGGGCCGAACTTATAATGGGGTCATTTGAGAGGAAGCAAATCGAAAATGAAGCTACAGCGAATGATCTGAGTGGTTGGTTGGTTTTGAATTTCTATCCTCGGACTGACAAAGCTTTTGATGCACGGCCGGTTACCGAG
The DNA here is from genome assembly GCF_918807975.1 of Aplidium turbinatum. Classification (NCBI taxonomy): domain Eukaryota; kingdom Metazoa; phylum Chordata; class Ascidiacea; order Aplousobranchia; family Polyclinidae; genus Aplidium; species Aplidium turbinatum. The sequence continues at coordinate 1,673,704 of NC_137488.1, forward strand.
ATTAACAGAGTAAAGTTTTTCTATTGTTGAAGTGTTGTTGCCGGAGAATTATTCCATTCACTAGGTGCCGCTGAATGGAGAGCAGTCCTAAAATGCGTTGCTCAAGCGCATACCCTGAGAGTCGAACCAGCTCCGCTTGATCTTCAGTCGGGCGCGCAACCACTGAACTAAGGGCGGACATGTCATCCAGTTCACCGTGATATAGAGTGATATAAACCGACCATCAAGCTCGTTCAGTAGCTTTAAGTAAGTTAGGCTATTCATAAAAATAAATTTATTCAACACGAAAGACATCTGATAATATCATTTTTTATTGTCTTTGGAAGGAAAAATTCTAAAAGAAACAAAACATGTATTCCCGCAACCCTGTCTTGTTTGTTTATGTGGGCAGACAAAACTAGAACAAACACAATTCCATGTAAGTTGGATTAAAGCTGATGGAGTATAGTTAGCCTAATTGGCAGTCTTCTTTGTTATGTGGACTTGATGGTCTGTATTATGTTTCATCAATTTTCGTACTCGCGTCTATTGGTCTCTCGTGTTGATGCTATAAATCTTCTTTGAGCGATTTCACTTCATCTTCGTATGCAAGATTGACAGTTCCCTCTGGACCGTCATCACTGTCCGCTAGAGGTCGTGCTGTCGTGGTTGCATCAGGTAGCTTGACCCCAATAGCTTCGGTGGAATCACAAGCCTCTCTGTTAACTTTACTAGTCTTTGTCAGGTCTTCAGAAAATAGTTGAAAAAGTCCCGCATTCGCGAGACTCTCTCCGTTCTTGCCAAAACTCGTTTCATTGCCCGGATCCTCTTCCATGCTTGCGACGTAGTCTGTATTTTTTCCCTTCATGCATGTCTAAATGAAAGTAGAGTTACTGTTTTATATTTAAGCAGCAAATTATATCCCACAATCTAATAAATACTACTCCATAATAGGTTAAACATAGTTTACAAACTACATGATCCAACCTGACATTATGATTAGTAGTTTACTGGCCCTACTAGATCTAGTAGAAAAGCAAGTAAAAAAGTTTCTGGGCACTACAGCTCTTTTTTTAATTTAGGTTAAATAGACTGTTAGTGTTAATATTGTTCAGCGCGAGCTCTATATTTTCTGAACGTACTTTTTCGTTGTGTTTTGTCGTATTCTAGCTTACATACACTAGGCTACTGCGTCGCACATTCAGTGGCTAACCTGAGTGAGAGAGGCCACGCACTTGGAGAAGAGGGCCGCAGCCACAGCAAACAGGAAGAACAGTAAAATTTGTGGAATCAACCCATCACTGGTGGTAATGTAAGGGACGGTGGCGACTGTTGTCAAGTTGGTTGAAAGAGCAGTGGAAGCAGTTGTGACATCTTCGATATATCAAATCGAAAAATTGATGCATGTTTGTCACTCAGACGATAATTTGAAACAAAATCAATGTAAAAATAAGTAGCCTAGGCTACGTATGTGAAGATAGCCTACATTTGTTTTGAATATTTGTAAGCCTAAATAACCAGGGATTCTTCAAAGAAAATTACGCCATGATATCTTTTAGCTCTGTGGGCGCCCGACTCAAGGTCAAGCGGCGCTGGTTCGGCTCTCGGGTTTGTGCACTTGAGCAAAGCATTTCTGGACAGCTCTCCATTCAGCGGCAGCTATGGGATGAAATAATTCCCCGGCAACAATCGAAAACTTCACTTTGTCAATCTTGATGACCAGCCCTACGTCAGTGCTTCAAATCCTGTACAAGTAGGGGAAGGTCTAGTTAGTTGAGCCAGAAATCAATGTTTCTGCAATACAAATTTAACGACAAACTTTACCAAAAATCCGAATCCATCATGATAAATTTCAGTCTTTTGCGGTTCTTGTGAGCATGTTTGTGTTTGCGACTGACCCCGATTTATATTATTTATCGGCATTTTGAAATTGACACTTAGCCGGCTCAAATGATACCCTAAATTTCACGGTTGAGCCACCCATTGTTCACGGTTGATCCACTATTATTTCACTTTCAAAAGATATCTCAAAAGAGAGCTCAATCTCCATCAAACACAATAAACTCTTCTCTTGAACATCTTGCAAATAAACAATCAAAAAATGTTTAAACTGTGTTTGTGTCTAGTGTCTTAAAATGAAATAACAGTGAAAACTGAACGAACAGAAATTTATACTACTGAAAACACTGAGAATCATTGAATAGGAAACTTTGCACGAAGGTGCTTTTACCTTTCTGAAAGGATTTCGCAAGGTTTGTGAAGAAAACGAACATTTGCAACCAATGGCGTTGCTATCGAAAAATATAAGGAGGGAGTGCGACAAAAATTACCCTCAAACTGGCGCATTACAGAAAGAATTCCTTTTATGGAAGTTTAAGAGGGGCAGTGGACCGCCCCCCGGCTACGCCACCAGTTCTACGCATCAATTACAGTACGGCACAACAAAACTAGGGCAGTACGTATAAGGACCATCGGCTCATAAACTACATTCCTTATGACAAAGACATAGCTCAACCGTGAACATTGCAAGTGGCTCAACTGTAAACATCGCCGCCATTTTCAAAATTCATGAAAAATTGCCAATAACCAACTGGCTAATCAAGCAACGAGAACTACTAAAACAAAGAGTAAGTTACTCTTACCTATCCCAGAATTTCGATTGAGACAACGATGAAACATCGTAGGAAAAAATAACATATTTCTTATTTCTCTCAAAACTACTTCTACCTACCATTTTACATTTAACTGCTTCACAATTTTTCTGTTTGTAGAAAATCCCTAAAACTACATGTGCTAATGGACTTCAAGTTTTTCCATATTTTCGTTATGAAACGGTTGACTAATCATGCACGACGTTGCGATAAAACCGGATGGATCAACCGTTACCCGGCTTAACTAACCAAACCTTCCCCTATGCCTATTCAAAACTTACGCTGTCAATCTCAGTGACCGGGCTTGCGTCAGGGCAGTGACGTTCGGTGGCTTAAACCGTTGGGAAAGCAACTTGGAAATATGCTGCAGTAAGGTAGTAGGCACGAAGGGCGTAACCGTCGGGCGAAGCCCGAAGGTGTGTTGCCGAAGGCAACACTTCCAGCGGGGGGTCTGGGGGGCCTCCCCCAGAAATTTTTGAAAAACACTTCCAATTTGGTGCGCTCTGAGAGCATTTCCAAAACAAATCAAAAATAAAAATCTGTCAAATTGTGCTTCGCTTATGTCGTGATCATACATCCATTTAATGTTTAGAAGTCATGAACAATCTTAATTTTAACGTTGCAGGACTAAAATCCAGTGTTAGACATGGAATAATAGTTGTCTAAATATTTAATTCGTCATGAATGTTCATTCTCAGATATTCAGTTAGACCTACACTACAAAAACTAACACTTAGGCCTAAACATTACAACCGCAAGCAATTTGTACAAAAAGCTGGATAAGTTTGCCTCCTGCGTATAGAAGCTTAACGAACTAAATATAGCATCCGCACCTGAACGTTCATTGGCGAAGTAACGTTATATCAACGCTGTAAAAAGGGCAAAGGCATGAGTATGAAAGCTAGTACGCTAAAGTACATGGCGAGGAGACATCAAAAAACAGCAACAATTATTTCGGCATTATGATGCTGTGCTCTGCACCGTGACGAGACACCATTGTGACGAGTTAGTCTATCCGCTCTAGCGAATGTTCGCATTGACGTCACTGGGAAAGCACAACTAACCTAACCATAACACATCTGATTGGCTAAGCAGCTGGTGACGTTTTGCAAAACGAGTGATGATTGGATAAAACGAAGGCGTTTTTTGACATTTTTGAATCTGGGAAAGCAAGTTTGATAGTTGCTTACCTGGAGCCTCAGTGATTGTTTCTGACAGAAGCGTTTGCGTTAATTGGCATTTATAGGCAAGACGTGCGGTTTGGTGAGGACTAAGACTACTCACAAGCGTTACGAGTAATTCTAGTCACGAATACAGTAATTTTCAAGTTAAAATAGACGTGATGAAAATAATAAGAAGTTAAGCCTAGAATTCAGTCATTATATTTTGCATAGTTTTCGCTCAGGTAAGCACTGCTTTTCTTGCTTTCCCTCACCGATCGTCACTGCGTCAGGGGCACAAAGATTATATAAGTAGGCTATATGGGAAACTGCAAAGAAGTTTTGTCGGACAACAGAAAAAGATTTTTAGAACCAACCAATAAAGCACCATATGCAATAAATTGAGTTTCGTTTTCAGCAGCATGATCGCTGTAGATTTTAACGGCCTGTTTTAGCCTGATGCTGCGAGTTCGATTTGGTAATAGCAATTTGCACTAAATTTCGGAACACAGTTCCCTAGTCATGTGCTATGACGAATGGTGTTGAAGTCAGTGAGTAGGCCTAGCAGTGGCGTAGCCAGAAAACAAATTTGGGGGGGGGGCCAAATATTTGATGAATTAAAGAGAACTACAAAGTGTTTAATTTAAGACATCTGCAGTGGCGTTTCCTGGTGGGTTAAGCAAGGGAAGCAATAAAGCTGATGGGGGGTTTGAAAATTTTTGGGGGTTGTGAAAATTTTTGCAAATTTACACTCAAATAATGGATTATAGCGCTTTCTGGAAACACTTTCAGGGTAATATTTGTATGAAATTTATAGACAGATAAACAGCTATTAACTTATTAAAGGTAGCTGTTACACACGAACGGGCAAAAGCTGCGGTTAAAATTAGAGAACACAAAAAAACCTAGCTACACAAAAACTACAAAAAAACCCAACAGAGTAAGAGATTTTGAAATTGCTTCCACAGATTAGTTAAAAGAAGCGTAAATCGGGTAAACTTTGCGCGATTTACGATTTGCAAAATTTATTGGTGTCTTTCTGTGTGTCTAAAACAAGGCCTGGGGGGTGTTAATAGCCAGATGTCTTGAAAAACAATATAAATTTATACAAATTATATTATATTTTCAACAAAGGGTTCAACTTCGAAATCCAAACTTTGAAAATTTGGGGGGGGGGCCATGGCCCCTTTCGCCCCCCCTGGCTACGCCTATGAGGCCTAGTTGTTTGTCTTCCAGGCCTACTCACTGACTTCTCGCGCAAGTCAGTGTGCCGTTGTTTTATGCGGTTCTTTTTGTTTAGCTTGAGGATGCTGTCTTGAATGCTGTCTATTGAGTTTATGTTTTGTCAGGCGTTATTGCTGTAAAATTTTGTTGAATCACTTGACCAATAGATTAGATGAAGTAGTTCTTCTCTTTCGGCACGGTTGTTGATTTTTGGACTCAGCCTACTTATGAATATGGCCTCTTTGAAGCGCAATTGCACTGCGTTGTTCTCTCTCTCGCAATGATTGCAAATTCAAAGTCGCCGAGGCACTGTTTCGTCATAGCACATGACACCATTCGTTATATAGCCTAGCACATGACTAATTGTGTTCCAGAAGCTGGTGCATATCCCTATTATTACTACAGTAAACTCGCAACATCAGGTTAAAACAGGTCGTTCCTATCTACATTGTAAAGTAAGCAGCGATCATGCTGCTGAAAGCGAAACTCAATCTATTGCATATGGTGTTTTATTGGTTGGTTGTAGAAATCTTCTGTGATTTGCACCATATCGTTTACTACTCGACTTAATGAGAAGGCCTGTGCTGTCATACAACTCACTTGCCATTTCGACGTTTCCAACTCTTTTGAAAAAAATTTTCAGAACATGGCATTGGCGAATTGTTTAGATGTTTAAATGTTTGTCTATTAGCCTATGTTTAAAAACTGAAATGTTTCATCAAACATTAAAATTGATTAAGATGAATACGATGTACACAAAGCAGTAGGCTAATACACCTGCATACCCTGGTTTTTAAATGTTTTGCTATCTGCAACATTAACATATAGTATCGGCTGTCTTGATGCTTCGATCTCAATTCTCCAAAATCCAGATTGCTTTTCAAAGCAGATTTGAAGTAACTCAGTTCTATTGAAACCGAAGAAGCCGAAAATGAACATCACAAGAAACAACGTGATTATGTTTCGTGTCATTCAATAGTTTCAACACAATGACTTCAGATTTAACTTTCGACTACAATAGCAGCATAAAAACTCTTGAATTACGTTGAAACAACATTTATTGGCTTTGATAAGGCAACAGCTTTCCTTTCACGAGTTGCTTCTACCACTTTGACCATTTAGTAGACACAACGGGTCATGTGGAGTTTCTTGTTCTACAGCAGTGGTTCCTAACCTTTTTTTGGCTGTTACCCTAATCTCCACCCTGAAGTGAGCTAATTACCTCCACGATCAATTTTCAAAACAAAGTTGTTTATTGCTATGTATTTCAAAGGACTAACTATGACAATTAAAGTGCAATACAATACCGTACTGAATACAAGATAACAATGCGCGGTAAACTTTCCATGCAAAGGTTGGGCCTGGACTTCAACCGCCAGATTTGTAATCCTGGGCTTTGTGGTAGGCTACTGAGGGCAATTCTTGTGTCGCTTTCGACATCCTGGCGATTGCGCTTTTTTGTCTCCATTCCCAAGACAGTTGAAAATCCTTGTTCACAACGATAGGCTACCTTGATGAAGAAGATGTCAGGATATTAAATGCCCGTGTCGCCAATGTTGGTGCGTCCTGGAATCTGCCAATCCAAAAGGGTTCCAAGCCTTTCCCCTTGAAATCAAGTTTCAACGCTGCGTTGATTCCGAGAGTGAAAATTCTTCTTTGGCCGGAAAGTCGTCATCATCTCACCTGGCTCTCATCATTTGTGAAGGGCTCAGTGCAACATTGGAGACTAGCCGTGCCCAAATTTGGAAAGTAGTTCATCTTCTTGGCTAGCTGGCTTAAGTGGTCCGCTATGTCCCCCTTCAACGCCGCTGTCAACTCAAGTCCGTTGCCTTCGAAGTAGCCTTTCGAGCGTCGAGCGTCTGAAACTGCGCCACTGTGCCTCTTCCAACTCGCTTGTTGCACAATTTAACCTTGGCGATAAATGCTGCTTTGGTGTCGATCAAACTTACATTCTTGCCTTGAATTAAAAGATTTCCTTTGTTTAAGTGGCTAAGTTTGATGTATAGACGTTTTAACTCAGCATTTCACTTATTTTTCACACATTTCACCAAACGACTTTCACTTATCGCTCTAAATCAGGGGTTTTGAAAACGCAAAAAAGGGAATATCTCAAAATGTCACTTTACAACTTTCTTGTTTTCGACCGTCGACATATTTTGCCATATCGAGGCAACTATATATAGGCCTAATATATCATTAGATATATCAACTAGATATCATTGCCCAGCAATGATAGGCCAATGTGTGTGGATTTATTAGCAAAATAGTAAGGTTGTAGCCTGTAGGTACTCCTACTGGCTTTCTGGTTCTTGTTTTTTTTGTCCACAGAAGTTCTACAGAGTCTGCAGAAGTTTTTCCATCCTCTTCGACCAATCGCCATCTTTCGGTGAAGCGGTGGCTATGTGCTCCAACCAGGCGGTGCTAAGAACCGCGGGGCCCAATTAGAAATGTGATGACGGGGCCCCTACTCTTCATAGCAAAATTTATGGGTGTTTATATATCATAAAATACATACCAGTACATACAAACTACAAAGATAGACATTTATTACTTGCTATAAAACAAATTAAAGGTAATGTGGATGTTTATTTACGATATGTTGTTTTACTTTTAATAGCAAAAAAGGAAAATTAGGCAATTAACCTTTAGTTTTTCAGAAAAAAACTTTTCTTGCCTTTTTATTAGCAAAGTCATTCAAAATAACTTCAAAGTCAATGGCTTTAGCAATCTCGCATTCTATAGAAAGCATTGACAAACTGTTAAGTCTTTTTTGCGCGATTGTACATCTCAAGTACGTTTTAATTAGTTTCAGCTTTGAAAAGCTTCTTTCCCCTGATGCAACAGTTATTGGCATCGTCAAATAAATCCTCAATGCAATGAAAACATTAGGAAATGTTGTAAATCTATTGTTTTCTATCAAGTGTTCAAAGAGGGCATACGGCTTAATTCTGGGTTGAAGGAAAGTTTTTAAAGCTTCAAGTTCTTCAGCTAGCATATACCCATCAATATCTTTGTTTTTTTCTGTAACAATCTTTTCTTCAGCGTCCTGTCTTCTTGTGGTAATTGTTAAAGCAGCTTCAAGGTTTGATGTGTGCTCCCTTATTTCCTCCTTTCGCATATCTTGAAAGCTATTTATAAATCCAAATAATTTTGCATGATCTTTAAGTTGTTTAAATCTACTTTCCATTGACTGAATAGCTTGATCGAGGACTAAGTTGAAGCATTGAACTCTGTACATTTCTTTTGGATCATCATTAGGTTGATCCTCTGCTGCATACAAAAACATTCGCTTCCTTCGACGTATCTTGTTTTCATGAAATTTTCTAGACTCCGGTGGTAATTCAATCGATTCAGCCAATTCATTTGCACCTATTAGAACATCATTAAAGCCTTCTTTTCTATAATTTCTTAGCCATGACAAGAGTGTTTCATATGACTCTATACCTTCATTAATATTTTTTGTTTCACTTTGTAGTTCCTTGCTTACGTAGTTAACTTTAAAAAGTACTTCATACCAAAATATCAAAGAAACACAAAATTTGTAGTCTTTTAGCTGGTTTGCTAAAGATTCAGCTTCTGCTTTTACCATCGGCTCATTTGTTATCTCTGATATTTCAACAAGAGCATCATATACTTCTCCAACCTGATAACGGATAGCTTTAACACTGTCAATGAGAAAGAATATTATTTCAACTTTTATTTTACGTTTCAGTAGTAAATAACCTCGTAACTTTAAACCTCGTAATACAGGAAGACCCCCGCTAGCGCGGGGCCCTTTCAAGGTGCGGGGCCCAATTTGATCTAATCCGTCAAATCGGTCTAAAACCGGCCCTGGCTCCAACTAGTTGGTTTTTTTGTTTTTTTATATCAATATTTTGGACTGGATCGTCATGCCATTGTCTGTTTGTTTGTCTGCAATTTTTTTCAACGTAATATGCCGAATTGGATTTTTTTTTTACTTTTATTATGGTTTAACGTGTAAAACATACGGTAACCCAAATTTATCATATTACTGTTACATGCCACTACTACTGTGCGCAAACGGTATTTCCGCAAGATGATGATGTTGTTTTTGCTTGTTTGTTTTATTTGTTTTTGTCATTGTTTTCATGTCGTCAAGATATGGCCTATCTATTTTGTGAGTCGTGCAAGGCATGGTGCGTTGCGCTTGAAATGGCCTTGCCCGTGGTAGGATTTCTATGTGGGGTTTTCTTTGCCGGCCTTGCTCTTCTTTGCTATGAGCTAAACGCATCAAGACGTGTTCCCCTCACGACCATCAGCACTCTTGATAACGCACCATGGCCGATCTTCATAGCAACTGTCCATACAAATCTTCAATATATCAGCTGAAGCTATGTGGGCTAATAAATCTATAGCCTAAATATATGTTGTTTATTTGTTTTTTTTATAACATTTTCTTTTTTTTATTTTTCCTTTATATCTTAAATTTTTCTGAAGGTGTTGCGACCGTGCCAAATTTTTTTCAACTGAGGCCTAATAACTTACTTCGGTCACAAGCACGTTTTAACGTTCGCGTTTTGTCGCTTCTACCCTTTTCTAGACCTTTGCCCATGTTGACGTGTATTGTTTTTGATATGACGGTCAGAAATAAAAACAACTGAACGTTTGTGAAAAAGTTGAGTAAAAATTGTTTGATTACGTTTCTGTAGTTGAAATAATTCCATTTTTGGTTCGTAGGCTATATTGAACCATGGCCACCTAAAGATACGGCCTGATTTGTCATATTTTGCAGAAATTTCCAGATTTTTCTAACTTTGGGCGAACGTTTAAATAAATTTTTCTAAAAATTAGATTTTTACGCTTTCTTTATTCTTTTTCCCAGATGACACAATAGGTTATAACAATATAACATCCTCACATGTTGAAAAACAAAGAAAATTTGATTTTGTAGATTTTAGTCAGACTGTTAATTTTCAATAACAGTCTGATTTTGCGTTTTTCAAATTTTTTTTTCTCATTAGCTACTGCTTCCCCAAGGCAACAAAAAAGTTTTTTGTCATTAAGAAACCGCAAAAAGTAAAAACATCTCAAAAAATGTCAGTCAAGCACTAGCAGTAGCTGTAATTAAAATCTGCAAAATGTGACAAATCAGGCCGCATCTCCAGGTGGCCACGATTGAACCAATGCGATTGTTGCCTGGACGGTTGTTCGAAAACGAGAAGTCAAGTCCACAACATTCACACTTCGTGAGCAGCATAGTTTAACTTTATTTCAATCATTCAAATGCACTATATCGCTCTTGAATCGTTCTATTTGTGTGAGCACTTGAGCAATCAATCAAACAGTTTGAGAACCTATAATAACAGAATGTGGCATCGTGCAGAGCGCTATGAAAACCAAAGCAAACGTGATAACAGGATTACGTGATAGTCTGGGGGCTTATTGGAATAAAAGAAGAAACTCTTGTGACAGATCAATGTGATTAAACATTCAAAGTAAACTAGACTAAAAAAGTTGCTGGAATTAATTAATCATCCGAGTTCTTAATTGACCCGCGCGCCCTTTAGATTCCAATTGAGAACTGCTGGAGGCTTTGACGTCGTGGAGCGCTGCTCTCACCAGATAATTTCAGTTGCCCTCTCTCCTTGTTGGCTTAATTAAGTGTCGATCGTGTTTGGCCTACCAGTTTTGGCGGTGTTCTTCTTTGTCTGAAATATACGAAAAGACTTAAATTTCGCTGTCAACGACAATTTTCTGTTGGATGAAGGTTTTTGGATGCAAACTGTAAAATTGCTGCAGTGGTTGTGCAGTAACAGCAGGTTGTTCAAGATCGCAAAGCCTCTTGCTTTGATTATGGGAAGTAGGGGACCTATGGGGCCAAATTAGGAATATTTGAAGTTTAACCGAACACACGGACCGAACATATAGGCTACTCAATTGCACTAGTTTATAAGAAAAATGGTATAAACTGCTATGGTTCCTACTTTATCCATCTCACACAAATGTAGTAAAATTGTATTGTTTATTGTATGTATGGGGATACTTTGAAACCGGGGTAAACTTTGAACAGTTCCCCAAAGTTAGTTGACTGGGTAATAGTTTTGTTAATAACTCCCTAATGAAGCGGAATTTGAAAAACGCCAAGAAACTCCACCCCTTTCCGATACCGAAGTCACCCGCATGCCATCAAGACCATTTTCATTGATCATCACTATAATATAATGTTCAAGAAAGGTTTTGTTGGCTCTTTCTTTCCACAAAGATAAGAGTTAAACTGACTGGTAAAGCGGCAGTCGATTACTCAAGTAAGGGAGATCGTGGGGCACGTGCCTGCCGAATGGCAACCCAGGCTTTCCGTAGATAGTACGGTTCCACAGCACGTGGAAGCGGGCGGTGCCGATCTGCGTCCTGACATCGTCCTGCAACGCCCTGACGGTGTCACGGTCGTATGTGACGTCACATGTCCGTTCGACAACGGCGCGGATTCTCTTCGAAAAGCCGCCGACAGGAAACACGACAAGTACGGCGAGTTATGTGTCAACATAAAGGAAGACAGGAAGCGCCCTTGCAGGGACGTCCTGTCACTTCCGTTCGTCGTAGGCTCCCTCGGGAGCTATGCCCCGATGAGCTCTCGAGCTCTGACGGCCTTGGGCGTTCCTACTCGTGGGGTAGCAGAGGTGGCTAGAAAAGTGGCTTCCCTCTCAATCAAAGGATCCTTCCGCGTCTGGAAAGCTTGGAACGCCGAGCTCACTTGTGGAGGGGCTACGTCATAGAAAAGACGACATCAGCGATCAGAAACTTATTCCCCAATAACGTTGCAGTAAGTATCCGGGCGCGCAAGACAGCAAACCGTTTAGACGTTATAACCTTATAACAATATTGGCTTAAAATTGATCACCTTATGTCATCACCTTATTTCTATAAACCTGCGCCATTTCTTTTATATGATACTCCAGTCTCTTCAAAAACAACCATTCTAAAGTAAAAAGGAAGGAAATAAAATACCTCATGTACATTGTGACTTGAGACTGGTTTAATAGCAATTAAGCAATTTCAATCCTCACTAGATTCTCTATGTACTAATCAATCAATTGTTTCGAACTGTCATACGCTGCTTTCGCCTTGTAACGCTGTTCTTGCCCGCTCGGATCAACATCGCTCCGCTTTCAATGCATTGATCAACACGATCCCCTGATCAACTCGATGCAGCCTCAAAACTTCTACCCCAATTTTCTATTTTTACCGGTAATGCAGCCTATCAGTGCCTCTGGTTTCGATCGCTAGCCTCCCCGACCCAGCTGGGCGAACCTGCCTCAACGTCTGGCCAGTGCACATCCGTGCTCGCCGAATGAAAGCTTACTCTTCTCCAGTGAGTATTAATTACACTCCCACCTATAGGCTACACTCCCACCTATAGGCTATATATATATTTTTTTGATTACAGTATATTGATTCATCGAGCCTCTGCTCCACATTTTTGTTGAATATTCGTCTGCCACGAGAGCCAAATTATCCTTAAATGGTTCGACTCTCTTCCTCGTGGGAGACCCCAATTTTATCCGCTCTGCCTACTGGCAGACCGGGTATAAGAGTCAAAGTACCTGCGCGAGGACGCGTGAAGGAGACGTGGGCGCTGCCCGGCGGTCAATTACTGCCGGTTCCAGCGTCCACACACGACGGGTCGCCCGGTTCGTCGCAGGGCTTCTTTCTGGGCTATGCAGAAAGAGCCTGTCTCCCTGGCCCGCTCCGCCATTCTAAATTTGCGGACGGGCCATATAGTTTTTCGATCCACACTCTCCCTCCACAGGTACCTCGACTCCCCAGCCTGGCCCTCGCGACCTAAGCTGGTGGACTTAACCCTCCGGGTGCATCGTCACCCCATAAATCACGCCGCTCCCCGCCGCCGCGGGGTGTGGCAGGCCGGTTTCTGAAAGTCTTCGACCTGGCTATGTTTGTTTGTGCTCTCTCGCCGTGTCAATTATTTGTACCCGTGCGCTGTTGATGCAAATAAAACAGTTTAACACATACGGTGCGATACTGATGAGCCCAGCCTCATGGGCGAAACACGTATGCTACAATCGGCTGCCAAAATAACTTAAACGTTCAAATAATAATTAGTGTATATTCCTGAACCCATCAGTTATCGATTCCTGTTTTAAAACTACACCACTGTCGTTGCTGCGAACAGTTCATTTTATTTACAAACGAAACACGATAGTTTTTTGTATAATAGGCTCACCGTACGTTTATTAAATGCTCGTGTTTTTTATTTTTTGTGTTGGTTGTGAGATTCAGTCGTCCCCGCATGGCTACATGAACTGTCACACCTCCAGTTGCTTTAGGTATGTGGAGCCGACTGATTCTTTCAACTAATTCATCTATTTTAAACTTAGGTTTGGTGGCCGTGCTTAAATTTACTTTCATCGACGTATCCTTTAAATTTGCATCGCATGCACGTTTTAAACTTCTGTGGTTTTGCCGCCGTTTCCTTTTGTTGGTTTTGTTCCCGTTCACTATTAGTAACTTTATCATTGCTGTTGTTTTCCGACAAAGAAAAATAAATTGAATTGAATTAAGTCTGGAAATTTGGTTCGAGACTTAATTTACTTCACGCTCCAGTGCACAATTTCATAAATGAGTGATTCTAGCAAAACAGCATGGCGAAGTGTTGTGTTCCAACTTCTATCTGGTTCTCAGCCGTTTGATGGCATTTCAGCTCAGTTTTTTGTCTAGATGTTGGAAATATCATCAAGATCTTAGATCTAAAAGGATTTTTTTTTTGGATTATTCTCAGTTTTGCCGAAAATCAGGGTTTTCTGGCTAGCTAAGCTTTTATTTAACTGATGGGGTTACTTTGAACGGTGTTTTTGAACAAGAAAAATGGCTGTGGCGTCGGGTAAAAGCATTCGCAATGAAGATTTACGTGATCCATAAGTAAGTGTTCCAAGCAGTAAGAAAAAATGTGTGCCAAAAAATGAGGCTTCTATCGCAAGTGAGGAAAGAAACGAAGATGATGAAGAGATAATGAGTGATGCAAGTCTATCCAACTGCAATGAAAATGATCTGGAAGTTGAAGCAAGCTCCAACTCTACCGTTTCTGATGAACAAAATGACAAATAATTCCCCAGCAACAAGACTTCAACAATCGGAAAACTTCAATCTGCCAATCTCGGTAACCGGCCCTGGGTCAAGAGCCTCCACAAGTAGGCCTATGCAAAACTACCAGGAATAACCTTCAAGGCTTTGTCAGTCCGAGGATAAAGATTCAAAAACCAACCAAACCAACCATCCATACTAAGGAAATGCAAAAACGTAGGATGGAATTGGCCTACGTTCAAAGATGAAATCGATTATGAATAGAAAGACGTTTTGAAACGTAACTTTGAGGCTATTCCTGTTAACAATCGTGGCCTGTTTCGATTCCCTGACCTTAAAAAAGAATGGAGACAATAAACCTTGAACACTATTTGGAGGAATCCTCCCCCTTGTCTCAAATACCCCCACATAAGGTTAAATGTAATAAACTGACTGTTGTGTGTAGCCTATACATGTTCGTTGACTTGTGTGTTTAAAATACAATTTTCTGTTCAAAGCAGTGTGATATGCAAAACAATATTGAACACAGAAAGGAATTTAGTGCCCGTTCAAAGTAACCCTAAAATCTCGTGAAACTTTGAACACCACTTAATTTCAAAAAAAGTAACTTGTGCAAAAAAATTTTAACATTCCTTGCACATGTCAATAGGGGTATATGTAGCCCATAATATATTGCAATATCAGGACGGTTGGTTCAGAGTTTAAAATTTTACGATATAAAAAAGAGAAAACTGTTCAAAGTAGCCTATCCCCAGTTTACGGTAGCCTATTAGAAACGCCATTAAAACGTCTCACAGGTCCCCATAGGTGGATGGCTTTTTCAATTTAGTCCCACTCGTTAAACTGTTTGAAAAACTCCTAATCCGACTCTGGCTTTTCACAAAAAATTGTACTTTTAACCCGGACCTTGTAATTTTAAAACCACCAAAAATCCGAATCCGCTACGGTTTGTTTTCATCTGTGGTTGCATAGACCTTTCCCGCAGCTCTGTGCAATGAAGCGTGACGTGGAAAACAATCACACTGGCTGGTTCATTAGCAAGTACCAAATTGCTTGTGAATGCTTAATAGCTTGTTTAGCAGTTAGTAGAATCTTCGTAAAAACGTGGAATCAACGTTAAAAAACAAGGAACTGACTGTTATATTTTATTCAAGTTACTTTTATAGGAAAAACAGGCCAAGTGATACAATGATAAACCACTTATCAATGGGCTTCATAACTATGCATAAGCCATGGCGTTTGAAAGGACTGCTGATAATTAGTGTGCTACTGTGTTGGTGTGAAAGCAAAATGTTGTTGGTCTACAATTCTGATAGACTTGAAATTCCTTCCTGCGTTAATGAGCCTTTTCAATAAGCAGTGAGAATTATCGTCGTATTTGCTACAATAAGTAGGCTAGACTAAGTATAGGCTATAGCCTAGATATAGAGGTTTTCGTTTGTAGCGTTTTTTGCTCCTGGCCTACTTGCACTGAATATGAATCAACTGGAGTAGGCTAATAAGCCTTGTCAAACGGACATAACGTTAAGAAAAGAATTCACCAAACTCGTTTATTTAGCCAAATTAAATAAATTTAGAATACAATAACAATATAGATAATGGCTATAATTATATTTGAAATAGGCTATGTTATCACCATGTGATTTCACAAGCCGTAGGCTACTGCTTCCACGCTGGCTTATGGCAGGTTGGAAGAGAGTGATTTGCTTTTGTGACACCATCACTAGAAGATTGTCATACTGGACTAGAGGGCTCTCCTGCCCTGGTCGAGGGACTACGTTTTGTCTGGCCTCTACCTTTCGACTAAACTGGCCTGAGTGTCCATACCAGGAGCAGATGCTCCCTCCAGTATAGCTCTAGAGGTCTTCGAGGCACTGAAACTCTCTCATCGCGTTAAGGTAGTAGTCCAGGAGAGAGAGGCAGAACGTGGTAGGAGAGAGGGGAGTGACAGGAGAGAGAGGGAGAACGTGGCAGACAACCAAAACGATGGCAAGACAATCTTCAATCATGCACCGAACTCAACTTGACGACACTGGGCGAGTTGGCTCAAAATCGCCACTCTTGAAATCCAGGGATATCTAAAGAATGGGGATACGAAAGCTTTTATTACGTCTGACAATAGAAGGGCTTTTGTTTATCGTAAATAATCTGTGTTTATCGTAAAATGACAATTGGCACCGATAGTAGTTTAATAAATCTTGTTATGATAACTTGACACTTGTATTGCGCTATTAGCATCAGGCCTGGATAATCACAGCATGCTCATTGCTCAATGCTCATGGTTGCTTGTTAATTCAACTACCCATATACTTGCTTTAGCCTACATCTAGCCTACCGCAAAGGCTTTGTTAAAAAAACAGCTTAATAGTAACTTTTCAACTGTTTTTCTAAACAAGTATTCTTTAAATATGCTCTACGTAACATTTGCTAACTGTCTTCTGTAGCTCATTGTACCAGCTGCACTGTAAAACTTTCTATGATTTTAAAAAGTAACGCATGTTTAAAGCACTACAAACTACCGCCCTGGTAGTGTCGTGAGAATAAGGCAATCGCTTCAAGCCTTCATATTAGGGTGGCTCATTTTCCTTGATGTTCTTTAAATTTTTTGTCAGTTTGGAATAATGTTCCATTTTGCTCACTGATATTTGTAAACCAAAAATTTTTGTTGGGTTTTGACCTTTGACCCTGGTTCACCCAAGGAGAAATTCTGAATTTTTCTGAAAAATTAGTAAATTTCGAAGTGGTTTAGCAATATCTGAAGAGGGGATTTCTCAAAATTTGACCACGTGATTTTGACGTCACTTCCTCTGTTAACTTCCACATGGAACATCTTCACCCTACTCCTAGTCTGAGAGTCACTAATAGTGCATAATTTTAGTGTCATTTTAGTTGATTTTATAGCCTTTTCGCAGTCAGTGAATTTATAACACAGACCAACAAAAAAAATTTGGCACAAAAGATGAGAGTCATTATAGAGTATTTCAGGGCACCTGATTCCGAAAATGCATTTAGTTTTTTCGAATTGGCTCTAGTTTTCGAGATATTCGACAAGGAAAATATTTTTGAAATTGTTTCTCAAAAGCTCTCAATTTGCAAATCACTTATTTTCAGCCCTGTTTACCATTATGATGTCATAGTTCCACTTGTCTAGTTCACTTGGTTCATATTGCAGGAAAGTTCAAAACGCAAGCAAAGGTTGAAATGAAGTGTGTTTAACGTAAGGGAGACATAAATATTCAATGAAAACAGTTGTGAATCAGTAGGCCTACATCACAAAAAAAATATCCCGAAAGTCATGTGTTTATGAATGCAGCTGTATATTGAATAGGTAGGCCTACTGAAATGGATACTGTACAAATGAAATTTTGTTCTAAAGCCTTTGCTAAGGCCAAGTCTTTGCTGCAAGAAGTTTTTTTCTGGTCTATAGGCTAAATAAATGGCATATAGGCTAATAAAATATGCCTTTGACAAGTAGGATGCTGTACAAACAACGCAGATATATTTTGCTGCATGAGGCAACGCAGAGGAGCAACGCATTCTGCGATAGATACAGCGCTATATAAAAACAAGCATTATTGTTACTTTGACATGAAGCTGGGTGATCAAGATAAGTCCTGGGTTACTCCTATAAAGTATGCAAACATTGCACGCAAACCCGCTTCTGGGCTCAAGGCTAAGAAGTTCAAGAGTGCCATGGCATCACCATGAAAATTGATACTTCTGCACGGTGAGGATGTTCGAAGGAAGTTGGAACATTATGTTTACATGGAGTGTGCAAGGCAGTCATTGCATAGACGTTGCTATTTCTGGTTTTTGTTTGCCCTCTCTAGTTTCAAGTGGTGATTTGCTTGAAACAATAGGAAAACGGGCATGACTGAGAGTAACCTCAATACCTTCAGTAGTGTTTTGGAGCAAGGTCAAGTTTTTTTCTCAAAACCATTTCTACCACCTACTGTAGTAGTTAAAGATTTAGTTATCAAAAGTGGTAGCTGGAGTCTTGGCTCCTCATCTCGATCAACATGGTATTCTTGACTCCAAGGCCGAGATTACGTTCTTCCGCAGCAAGGATAAAATTCTAAGCAGCTACTTTACTGAATAACATAACTTTGTATTCTGTAATTATATAGATGGCCTTCATACCTTGATGGGGTGTTGCTCAGTAGGCCAATCATAATAAAGAGTTGCGTTTGTTCATCGATAGCTTTGTTTTGCTTATTTGTCTAGTTTGTTAGCAAAACAATGTAGCCTATGCATTTTGTTTGTACTTAGTAGCTTACTTAGTAAGTCTGATACTGTTGAAGTCAACAAATATATTAATGCAAAACGAAAGTTATATATTCTACATCTTGTATCCTCAGGCTTACTTCACATCATATTTTGGTTGTTAGGCCAGTAAACGTTAAATAGCTGTTTGTTTGGGTTGTAATCAACGTGATTGGTTCCAAATAGCGTTTATACAACTCAGAAATGTGCCTGGGATTACTTCCAGTTTTGTCTATGTAGTAAACGATACGGCGTTAAATCTATAGGGCCTCAAAATTACGAAAAAAATAGTTTTGCTGTAACTCAACAACTAGAGCCAATTCGAGAAAACTTATTGCATTTTCAGAATAAGGGGCCTCGAAATACCTTAAAATGACCTTAAAATGCCTGCCTTTATATAAAAAAAAGTTTTGTTGGCCTGTGAAAATCGATAAACATCGTCAAATGATTCAAGAAACTGAAAGCAGTATATATTTACTACGGTGAAGGGTGCACAAAGAAAATCATGTCTGAAATGTGGTAGAATTCGATATTTTGAGAGTTATACAGGTGTCAGTGTTCATGAAGTTGCTAATTAAACCACTTGGCTTGCTACAAGTTTGTGTTACTGCCTCTTATTGTGTCCATTAAGATGCTAGAGTGCATTGGAAGATAGCGGGTGAGCAGTTTCGGGGATAAGCAAAAATTCGATATTTTGAAAAAATTCAAACCAGGTGAACCAGGGTCAAACGTTAATATTTTTTTGTGAAATTTGGTGTAGGAGATACATTTACCAAAAGGAACAATATTCCAAACTGACGAAAAGTTTAAAAGAAAAAAAAAAATTTTTTCGAGATTTTGCGCCAGCCTACTTCATATCCCCTTCTCTAGATATCCTGTTGGAATCAAATAAGCCATGTTGATGCGCAATCTGCCGCAGGCGGAGATATCGACTGATGATGATGTTATCACTGCTGTAGCCTATAGGAAGCGGTAGGCACTTTAACAAGCAGATTTCTAATAATCCACGCGCGTATCCAATCCAACCACGAACCAATGAGATGCTACGTTATCTGTACGTTATCTACGTTATCTGCTATTGTGACCATTCCAGCATTCAGCCAGAGAATTAATAATAATTACTTTGAACTTTGTTTGGTAATTACAGAAGAAAAAAGAGCTATAGCAGAGGTGGGAATCAAACCCACGTCATTGTAATGACTACTACCGCCCTAACCCAATGCGCCAAGCCAACCGATGGCAAAGCGATGATTTAATTTTGCTAGAATTTGCGTTTTTCCTTTATTCTTCCCAAACGTAATCTTGATGAAGTCATGAAAAGCGTAGCTTCTGATTGGTTCGTGCTGGATTGGATATCTGCATGTTAAAGTGCCCTCCATAGGAAGCATTTTTCATTGTTTTATTGATAGCTGGACTGCCATTCAATCAGTGCCGTAACCTTACTTCCTCACTATAAGGGCCCGATGCAATCATGAGACATTGGTTATGTTCTGTGCATATTAGAACCGAATAATTTGTAACAAACTGATGTAAATCTCGCATTGGCTACAAGCACGAAACACCGGTGGCCAACGCGCTGTCTATTCTTGCTACAATCGACGGTCGCAAAACATTTATTGTTACCGTACACCGTTGTTTTGGCCGCTTTTTGGGTTCAATAGTCTAACGGGTTAACCTATTGATGAAGATGTATGGGCATACACTTCTCATTTGCCCGAACCAATCAAATGAAAACTGGATTTTCGTAGAAGTTTGGTGATTGCTTTAGGTTTGAAATCGAATCTATGTTGTTTTTTTCGACCACAGAAGGATTTCAATAATTTGTTTGTTTGGCCTACCCAGTTTCATGTAAGCTGCCCATTAAATTTACATGGGATTCCACTAATAGGCTAGCCTGATCATGTTTTTTTGCTATTACTAAAATGAGCGATTTTTTGATCAACACAACAATCCAAACGTTCAAAAACTGTGCTTCACTACTGCGACTTTAGTTCGTGAAGTGGTTTGTTTTCCACGTCACACTTCATTGGTTTGTTGTTATTTGATTGACAATTATTTTGTTGCGAGTATAAATACAAACATTCAGCAAAGTCAGATAAAACAAACGATAACGTAGAATGTGTAGATACTGCAACGGGTGGCTGCGAAGTGACCTGGAAGGTCTTCTAGTCGAGCAGCTACCCTCAACGAATATAATTGTTTTGATCTGGCAACTCTTGACTAGTTTATTCAATTTCTGAATTTAACTGAAGCTGGAGGACGGAGGTTACTGTAAAAATGCATAATTAATCAATATTTCTCATAACTTATATCGTAACCTTACCAGATGAAACCATATTCACCATTGTTCAATACATGTTCTATGCTCGTTTAATAGTCGTAATGTGACGCCGGCGCCGAGTCAGACTGCGCTCACCCGCTAAAGCAGCCAGTGGTGCCAGATGTCACCGATGTAGCGGATTAAAACTCATCCGCTACAATCCTTTTATAATTGCTACCTTTTGGGATACTTTCAGAATTATTTTTGCTACAATTTATTAAAATCCGGTACAAGTCATAAAATATCGATAAATATGAATATTATAGATATTATTTTGGAATTATAATGTCAATTTCGTAATTTCTTTACCTGAATACGAATTAGAACAGTTTCTAACTCACGTCCCCGTATGATTTCAGCTCGGTTTTAATTTAAAAAAAGTTGGAAGCTTGCGGATGCAAAGATTGTATCGCTTCCCTTAATCCCTTGCTCTCGTTTTTGCTATAAGGAGAAACAAGCGAGAGAGAAAGGAAAAAAAGCAGCGCAAAGTTTGCGAGATTTATGTTTCTTTTAACAAATCGATGGAAGCAATATTTAAATTGCTTCCAGAGTTGCCAGATTGGACGAATTCCTCGAATTAGGCTTTTTTTAAATTAACTCCTCAAGTCAAGTCAAGTCAAGTCAATTTATTTTGTTTTAACAGCGCCATATATTAACAAATAATCAGAGTAAAATGTAATTGTCAAAACAATGCATTGTACAACTGTTGGTTAGATTATGGCGCAATCAGGATGGTAGCGAAAGACCATAAGCAGTCATCTAGTCAGCCACCACCCCATCACAGTAAATCTAACTACACATTCATACACACTAGTGTGCAGAGGCAGGCACACTACTTCATTGAATAAAAAGAGTTCGCCACTGAGATTGAAAAACAACTACTGTTGGTTTGAATCTGCATTCTCAGACTGAGTAAGCCGAGGATGAAGATTCAAACCAACGAGCAACGACCAAGAATTGACCAACCACCAATAATTAGTGATTGTGTGCTATAATAGGCTACAGCACTTGCGAAAGTTTTCCTGAAATAACGAGGAAAAACGTGGATACCACCACCGAATTGCAACAATTTTTATGTGAAGCATACAAAAACAGGGCAATTTGATACTAATAACTGTAGAGAACAAATATTAATAAGTAACTTACGATATGATGATATAGGCCTACTGTAAAGGTAAGTTATCCTTTGTATTGAGCACTTAAGGTACGCATGTATATTCATGTAACAGTTGGTTTTTGAGATTTTTTTTAAAGCAATGGAACGGTAAATCTTTTACATCGTGTGAAATTTCACTCCACACTTGCACACACAAGAAATGGAGTGTTTTTTTGCCAAAGTTTGTTTCAAACCTGGGAAGAAAAAATCTGGTTTTAGCCTTATGTCTTGTATCATGTTGATGTATGTCGTCTAATTTAACAAAGTAGCCAGAGAAACATGCTGGCAAAAAATTATTTTCGTACTTGAACATGAACTGTGCATATGCCAGCTTTGCAAGGTCACTTACTTTTAATACCTGAAATTTGCTGTACATGTAGGTCGTCGAAGTTTTCCTGTCACCAAACAAACACGCTCTAATAAATTTGTTCTGAATCACTTCCACCTTGTGTACTAACGTTTTGTTGGCCCTACCCCAATTAATTATCGAATATTGAAGATTTGATTTAAATAATGAAAAGTAAATTAATCGTAATGTGGATAATGGGACATAGTATCTGATTTTGTAAGCAATGCCACATACTTTACTCAATTTTGTGCAAAGGTCAGAGATATGGGCGTTCCAGTTCAATCTGTGGTCCATCGTTACTCCAAGATATTTTACTTGATCAGTTTTGTTAATGCTTTGGCCGTTTTTGTTAATGCTCCTCAAAATGCATAATCAATATTTCTCAAATATCGTAACCTTACCAGATAAAACCATATTCACCATTGTTCAATACATGTTCTATACTTGTTTATACTCGTAATGTGGCCGATTAAAACTCATCCGCTACAGTCTTTTTATACTTGCTATTTTTGGGCTACTTTCAGAATTATTTTTGCTACAGTTTATTAAAATCCACTACAAGTCATAAAATATATGTAGCCTACATTTTATAATTTTTAATAGAAACAGGTAAATAGGCCTATATCCATTTGGCCTTTTTGTCTAATATTTTCCTTGTTTTGGCCTTTTTTGTATTATTTTGGCTTTAAGACCTTTTCATAGTCTAGTAACTCTGATCTGTTGGATAGGCCTATTGTGTCAGTGGGCTAGGACGCTAGGTAATGAGAAAATCTAAGGCGCTGTTATGGTTATAATATGGGCCTAGTAAGCAAAAGTTTGAGCCAAATGTTGGCTTTACACTGTTATCTTGGCTGGGTAGACTTTGGCATAAGACATGATATGTGAGGTCTAGGCTAGAATTGACTTAATTGACTGAAATGAATTCTGGCTTGTTGGCAACACCTGTTGGAATGACTTCATAATTGTCTTTCATTTATTGCGTCACAGTTACTTTCTACGTGAATTTGAGATATTGATATCTATTCTGGTCATTCGTAAAATGATTGTTTGAAAGTTGGCCGCACATTTAACTGTTGGCTTAGTGCTTGCTAGCTGGACAAAAGTTCCGTCTTTTATCCAAGTAATCTGTTCTGTAGTGACAGTTTTCAGCAGTGACGTTCGGTGGCTTAAACCGTTGGGAAAGCAACTTGGAAATATGCTGCAGCAAGGTAGTAGGCACGAAGGGCGTAACCGTTGGGCGAAGCCCGAAGGCGTGTTGCCGAAGGCAACACTTCCAGCGGGGGGTCTGGGGGGCCTCCCCCAGAAATTTTTGAAAAACACTTCCAATTTGGTGCGCTCTGAGAGCATTTCCAAAACAAATCAAAAATAAAAATCTGTCAAATTGTGCTTCGCCTATGTGGTGATCATACATCCATTTAATGTTTAGAAGTCATGAACAATCTTAATTTTAACGTTGCAGGACCAAAATCCTGTGTTAGACATGGAATAATAGTTGTCTAAATGTTTAATTCGTCATGAATGTTCATTCTCAGATATTCAGTTAGGCCTACACTACAAAAATTAACACTTAGGCCTAAACATTACAACCGCAAGCAATTTGTACAAAAAGCTGGATAAGTTTGCCTCCTGCTTATAGAAGCTTAACCCTTTGACCGCCACCAAAAATTTACCCTACCGTCACGCATGAGTGATCACGAGTTTGTTGGCCCTAAATTTCTCATGTATGAATCTTCCCTCAATAACCTTCACATAAATGTCGAAGAGCAATTCTTTCTCTTTTCAAAAATGTAAAAAGATTATTTTATACAGTTATATTAATTAATTTTTGACCTCGCAAAGTTATCTGCATTTTTTTTCATACTTTTCTCACTTCAACCCCAAATAAAAGCTAAATTTTGAGCTCTTTTGGTGTTGAAATTTAATAAAATGTTTGAAATATTATCGGCAACACTGAAAAAACAGTTTCTAGCGCGACGGTAACGCTCTCTCGTCTGAAGCGAGCGCGGAAAATCCAAGCAAAAATTTTTGTCCAAGTTTGGCAGTAAAAATCTCAAAAAGTCTAAATACAAACTATATTTTTTTAATATATATTTTACTTCTCCATTGCTTCATCTTTGATTTGAAAGGTCAACGAGCATCAACGATGCCACCGTTCGCAAGATATTGTGGTTTTTAGACTTGCACTCAAATATGAGTGCTGGCGGTCAAAGGGTTAACGAACTAAATATTGCATCCGCACCTGAACGTTCATTGGCGAAGTAACGTTATATCAACGCTGCAAAAAGGGCAAAGGCATGACTAGGAAAGCTAGTAGGCTAAAGTACATGGCGAGGAGACATCAAAAAACAGCAATTATGATGCTGTGCGTGTACCGTGACGAGAGATCATTCTGACGAGTTAGTCTAGTCGCTCTAGCAAATGTATGCATTGACGTCACTGGGAAAGCAAGACTAACCTTAAGCAAGTCTAACCTATCTGATTGGCTAAGCAGCTGGTGACGTTTTGCAATACGAGTAAGGATTGGTTAAAACGAAGGCGTTTTTTGAACTTGGGTAAGCAATTTTGATAGTTGCTTACCTGGAGCCTCAGTGGTTGTTTCTGACAGAAGCGTTTACGTTAATTGGCATTTATAGGCAAGACATGCGGTTTGGTGAGGTCTTAGACTACTCACAAGCGTTACGAGTAATTCTAGCCACGAAAACAGTAATTTTCAAGCTAAAATAGACGTGATAAAAATAATAAGAAGTTAAACCTAGAATTCAGTCATTATATTTTGCATAGTTTTTGCTAAGGTAAGCACTGCTTTCCTTGCTTTCCCTCACCGATCGTCACTGGTTTTCAGTGGTGTACGCGTTGCACCCCCTCGTTTTCGGTAGCCGTGGGCTAATTTTTACAGAAATACACTGTTTGAAAAGAAGTTCAAGTGTGTGTTTCTTCGGTCATTATATGCAGACGAAAGGATCCGGGAACTTTAAGTTACAATTTTCCCACGAAGAAATTATGGTTTACCGCTGTGACCATAAAAAATAAAAGACGATTCTCTGTCTAGTGTTTGGCACAGAAGCACTTAGAAGCAAAGAAATAATAAATAAAGATCTTATTGGTTGGTAGTCTAAAGAAGCAAAGAAAATTAAAGACATTTCTTCTCGGTAGGCAACTGAAGAACTTTAAGCAAAAAAGTAAAGACATTTCTTCTCAGTTTGGTACAGAAGAAAAATAACTTTGACATTTATTGGCAAGAAAGAAGATTAAAGGCAATCCATCTGTGCTTGAAGATTCAAGTGGAAGAATCCAAGCAAGTTTTGTGGACGTTTGGACTTCACATACTCGTACAGCTACGGTATCGTGCATTTAAATTCTTTTTTGTATTTTTTACGGTCTTTGCAGTTAAGTTTTTTATAACTACTGTAATTTGTGTGTTTGTGTAACTTAATTTTTTAATTGTTAAATTTAGCCCTAACATTTAATATGTCTACACTCGGTGGCGACAGGGACTCGACCGCCGTCGACTCGACTGAGTTTAAGCCTGATGATGTTCTTTGCGGTCGGGCAGGCCATTCTGGGGAGGGACCCATTAACGATGAGGCTAAGTCAGTTCGAGAGGCCCGGCATCTTAGACGGGATATTTTGACTCAAATTGGGAAACTTTCTGTAGCCCTAGGTTCTTTGAGTGATAAGCAGGAACTGTTAATTTTTAGATCTAAGTTATCTACTTTAGAAGAGGAATTACGGCATTTCCATGCTCTTTTGAGTAAAATTGTTAACTCTGCAATCTTGGCAGAACTTCGTGATAGGGTAGATCCCGAATTTAACTCGTTAAAAAATAACTTCGAACAAAAAGAAAGTGATTTCTCAGATAGGTTAGATGCTGACATACATCCTGAGGATAGCGCCTCAAATGTAAGCACTAGGATGTCTGAGAGCTCGTCACGGATAGTTGCACAAATTAACCTACAGTTAAGACGAGAGGAGCTCCAGATCCAAGGTGAGGCCGAAGCAAGAGCTGCTGAGGCCATCGCAAGAGCTGAAGCCATACGAGCTGAGGCTGCCGCACGAGCAGAGGCTGCCGCAAGAGCTGAGGCCATACGAGCTGAGGCTGCCGCGAGAGCTGAGGCCGACGCGAGAGCTGCTGAGGCCGAAGCGAGAGCTGCTGAGGCCGCCGCGAGAGCCGAAGCTAGAGCTGCTGAGTTCGCACTCAAAGACGCTCAGTTGAGGGCCGAACAACGTAAAGAGGTAGTTTTAGCTGAATATCGTTCTGAGTTGGGCTCCCGGCGTAGCTCTAGGAAGGGCTCTTCTAGGCATTCCAGAAGTGAACATCAATCACAGTTTAATTTACCTAACCTTTTCCACACGCCTGTTCAATCCGTAAGTGGACCTGTACAATCCACATGTTTTCCAGCTGTTTCAGGAGGTCTCGGGGCCGCGGCTAAGGATCTTCCGAAGGCTGTAGAGCCAAGGTCTGCAAATTACAACCGAACTCCTCCCCCAGAGCGTACAGGTCACGGGGCCGCCATTAGCAGTAATGCTTTGCCCCCTTCACAGTTTTCAGCGCCGCTAGTTTTTGATCGCCCAGCTACACGTAATTTGGGTGGTTGTGAGAGGCGTATCGTGTCTCCTGATTTTAACGTATGTGAGGATCGTGATCGGGCTGTGCATGTGACTGAGCCCACTCAGCCCATTAAGGGATATAGCTTGTCTTCTCCCGCTAAATCGAGTTCTCAACAGCAGGATTGCTTTTTTGAATACCAAAATAGTAGGACGTTCTTCGATAAGGCGGCCTTGATTGGTTACGATGGTAATAATATGCCATTTGTCTTCTTTAAAAATCGTGTTATGGCCTTGATGGCAGCTTCGCCCTTTAAGGGAACTCGTTTGACTTTGTTGCAAGCAGCTTGTGTTAGAACAGCTGCACAAACGATTGCTAATTTGGTTTCTGACACTCCTGGCTTGTCAGAGGAAGACAGGATAGAAATGTCGTTAGCTCGCTTGTCCCAACGTTTTGGAGTTCGTGGAGGTCTTTTCGCAGAACCAGAAATTAGAAAGTATCGCTATGGTAGCAAATTGACTTCTATCTCTTCCAGTGATTTGAAAGAGTTTAAAGATGAATTGTCGCAGTGTTTGCTTTACGCGAAAGCTTATGGTCAGCGTGATAAATTAGAAGGACGTTTTGTTTTGGATTTGGCTAAGCGACTCCCGTTTGACGCTAAGCAGCGTTATCTTGACTTTTTAGGTGATCAGTATGGTAGCACTGAGGAACCTACCTTTCAGAGTTTGTTTGATTTTGTAGTACGGGAGGAAACGCGCAAGTCGACTGATTTTAGCATTATGCTAATGGGCGATTCTGGTGAGTCGCAGCATTTTAAAAAGTTTGGGAAAGGAAAATTGCCTTCATGTCCGGTTAGGCAGACGTCGGTAAAACCCCATGATAATGTGATTTCAGGGAGTTCGCAGTACTCGACTGCTGTTGGCGCACCGCGCGGCGGTGTGGCCAGACGTAGTGACATGCCGGCATGTTTTTGTTGTTCGTCACGTGGTCAAGTTGAATATCATTTTTTGTCTAATTGTAAAGAATTTTTGCGCTTGACACCTAAAGATCGGAGAGATGTCATTGTGAAAGCTGGCAAATGCTTGAATTGTTTGCGCCAGCATATGGTTAGAGACTGTAATCATGCAAATAACTGTCGTAAGTGTGGACCTACCAACGATAGGAAACACTATTTTCTTCTGCATGATTTTTATGTGACGTCACGTGATTCTCTGGATTCGGTTGGTAAAGATGATGCTGGTGCCAGAGTTCCTGTGCGTAATGTTAAGATTGGAAATGTTAAAGCAGCCTTTAACCGCGTTACTGCTGCTCGTGTTTTGACTCCAATGACTGGCAAATCGAAGTTGGTGTATTGTCAGCATGATCCTGGTTCGCAGTTGACCTTTGTTTCGAGTGACTTGGTGTGCGAACTTGGTCTTAAACCGTATGATAAAGCGTCGTTTAAAATAGATACTCTGGCTGGTCAGAAACCTACTTGTGCTGACCTTGTTAAACTCAACATCCAGTCGTTAGAGACTGATGAACTGTTTTGTGATATAACCTCGGTGGTTAACCCAGCTTGGGCTGACGATGTTAAAACTTTACCTCATAAACAAGATTTAAGTGGTTTCCGTCATTTTCATGACGTGAATATGTTTCATTTGAATGATTGTAGTACTGTAGATGTACTGATTGGCAATGACAACGCTTATTTGATGTGGGCAAAAGAAGAACGTGTTGGTGAAAATCGCAGTGAACCGCATGCTTTACTCACTCCTCTCGGTTGGTTGGCTTGTGGTGGTAAGTCACCCTTAGTTGAAAGCGTTGCTAAAGTGTGCAGAGTGCAGACGTCTTCAGAGTCGGATGTCATCTCTGGCTTTCAGCGTAAAATTGAGTCTCGCGATATGGAAATAGCAGACCTGAATAAAGTCATTCAGGATTTGACTTTGCAAAATGAAACCTGTGAATTGTCTCGCAATGATATTTTGGCTAGAGAACTTGTCGAACCGAATATTGAGTTGAAAGATGGTCGATTTGAGATACCTGTTCCGTTGAAGGAAGTTATTGATTTACCTAACAATTTTGTGTTGGCGTCAGATAGAGCTGCTGATTTAAAGAAGAAGGCTTTAAAACAATCTGAATTCCGAGGAACTTGTGTAAATGATGTAATGTCTTCTTGTCCTGAATTGTCTGACTTGTTAAACCCTCTGGCAGATGTCTTGGCTAGATTTCGGCTTGAAAGATTTGGTTTCATGGCTGATGTGACCAAATACTTTTTTCACATTTTGGACTTTTCAATTCGTAAGCCCAATTTTATTGAACTGCTTACGTACACAGGCAGTGCCGTTCGGATCGTGAACGAACGCCCTTTGGTACCTTTGAGTGACGACCCTAGGGATTTTACTGTCATCACCCCTGCCTCACTTTTGACCCCATACTTAGACCCATACTGTGCTGTTGGGCAACCACATGATCGTGACCAATTAAGAAGGGATTATCGGTTCAATTTGTCACTTTCTCAGCAGTTTTGGAATAAATGGATCGATTTTTACTTGCCAGGTCTTCAGGGCCGGAAAAAATGGCTAAAAATGGCCGAGAATTTGGAGCCTGGTCAACTTGTAGTGGTAGGTTCTCTCCAAGACATTGGTAAACGTGGGAAGTATCAACTTGGGAGGGTGCATGAGGTATAGTTCCACAAATTAGGAAAGGGAAGCCTGTGGTTCGTAGAGCCAAAGTTGCCGTCTGCAACTATGATGAGAGTACGGGGAAAGTGAAAGTAGACTACGTGTTGAGGGATATTTCGTGCCTCGCCCCCGTAAAGAACACCTAAGTGTTAGGGTTTGAGCCTGGTTTTGTCTGCGGTGGCCGATACTTGTCTGAGCCCAGAACAGTCGGTTATTATCGCAACCATTGTATATAGCGTCATTTTTTGCGTGTACCTATGGTACCAATTTCATGTATCGTCGTGTTTATTCTTATTGCTGTTCATTCTTTGCATGCCCTTTGTATTTGCGTATTAACTTAAACGTGAGTGATTCAAACAATTTGTGTATCATGTGTTTTTATTCATTGGCTCACAATTGTCGTCATTTCTTTTTAGTTATGCCATGTCAGACTGTCATAACTAGGGGCCGCTATGTTCCCGACAATTTTCACCAAATCAAACGTCATATAAAAACCGTTCAAGTCTACTGAATATTACGTCATGGAAATTCCTAAAGCATGTGCCAAAATT
Organism: Aplidium turbinatum; assembly: GCF_918807975.1. NCBI lineage: Eukaryota > Metazoa > Chordata > Ascidiacea > Aplousobranchia > Polyclinidae > Aplidium > Aplidium turbinatum. The sequence goes on from NC_137488.1 coordinate 1,703,623, forward strand.
GCACCATCGTTCATAAGACCTGTTTGGACCTGTTTGGGCCTGTTTAAACAGGAAATATTACATCAGCTTAAACACCTGTTGGAATGACTTCATAATTGTCTTTCATTTATTGCGTCACAGTTACTTTCTACGTGAATTTGAGATATTGATATCTATTCTGGTCATTCGTAAAATGATTGTTTGAAAGTTGGCCGCACATTTAACTGTTGGCTTAGTGCTTGCTAGCTGGACAAAAGTTCCGTCTTTTATCCAAGTAATCTGTTCTGTAGTGACAGTTTTCAGTGGTGTACGCGTTGCACCCCCTCGTTTTCGGTAGCCGTGGGCTAATTTTTACAGAAATACACTGTTTGAAAAGAAGTTCAAGTGTGTGTTTCTTCGGTCATTATATGCAGACGAAAGGATCCGGGAACTTTAAGTTACAATTTTCCCACGAAGAAATTATGGTTTACCGCTGTGACCACCCTTGCTCAACCAACCAGGATACGCCACTGAATTAACGATAGCACAAGTAAATAGAATTAAACTTGCAACAATGCTAAAATGATCACTTAGCGTTGTTGAAGTAGAATCGTTGTACCACGCAACGTAATAACTGCTTTATCGGGATTGTAATCCGGTATTGTGGGACCATCTAACCCTAACGACACTAAATTGTTTCAACTGCTCGCTGCTCAGTAAATTGTTTCAACTGGAACTGCATACCGCCTTTCATAAAACGTGACGATTTATACCGTTATGATGTCACCATTGAGGGTGTGAAGTCACTAACACACAACGGGAACATTTCTCAACTATGAAGACACGTGTTCTCCCCTCGGATGTCAACTTTGAACCTAGTTCTCCTTTTTAACAACGATTAAATGTCCGACAACATTGAATCAACATAAAAACGACAATATTGCCAGCCGGTCATTAAACGTCGTCGGGAATTACAAACAAGACTTACAGCTGGATACTTTCCGTACAATGGCTAATGTTCTCGCACAATACAACATTGGTGATTATGACGCGCTGACCTAATTCTGCGTCACTCTTTGATGCTACATATTTTCGGCAGTTAATTCCACGATCATTCTATTGCGAAATTAAATGATTGGCTAGAAGAAACCGGCGGCCAAACTTGGCCGACTGAGGAGGTAGCACCGGCGGTCATTCAAGCACTACTTAGCGGCCATGGCCGCGATGGCCGCCGGCTGCTTAAAGGCTTGTTATTGTAATAGTGAAGTTGGCTTGCACTGAGTGTATAAGCACAAAAATTTGGTGACTGTGTTTGGTGCTTTTTGTAGCTTTATATCTCTGGACTCGAAAAATTGTAGATTTGCAATGGTAAAAATTAGCTAGAGTTGATTTTAACAAAAATCGAAACAACCTAAGTCATTTTGTGCTGTTAGGCTATAGGCTATATATTAGGGCGTGTCAATTTACTCAAAAATTTTTAATTCAAAATGACCGGTGTTAAAAACTTGTAGTTGGACTAGAAACTTCGTTAAATATATTTTTTTCAAAAATAAATGACGTCTTGCTTGGTAAATCGTTCCCTAAAAATTCAAATATTTGACAATTTTTCAAATTTTACCGACCTCTAGATATTTTCATTTACAACTTGTAGGTTCTGTGACGCTAAGGAAGTGTGAGATATCAAATGAAGTACTATGATATCATAAAGTGCAGAAATGCTAGCAAAAAAACTCTTATTAACCAGCAACTTTTGCCTGCGATGACTGCAATTAAAGTAGATTAATTCGATTTAATTCAATTACTGTAAGTAAATTAAACTTAGAATCAATTAAACTTAGTACTGGTAGTTGTTGATCAATTAACTTTTGAAAATCATCTGCTTTCCTGGCGCACCACTCTTTGAATTCCACCTCATTGTAAATCCAGCCTGGTGTCTCCACTTCTTTCGCAGAACGCATCAATGCATACAAACTACACGCTGTGGCCTGGTTGATACGTCTAGTCTTTGCTACATTGGATGCAGTAATGAAAGATTCTGCTGTACCTGATGATGCTAGCTTGGCTTCTTCAAGAGCAGTTGTCCAGCCACTACCTTTCAGAAATGTACCTAATAGTTTTAATGCAGCCATTTCAATGTGAAGACCACCCATGATGATGACCAAGTTGCCGTATTCATCCGGCCAATACCATTGCACTTGTTTAGATAGTGCAAAAAGAGGTTGGTCAGCTGTAATGACTGGTGTTTGAGACGAATTAAGATACGACATAGTTTGCTGGACTTGATCCATAACATGCTTTATTGTAGACAAAGATGTGAAAATCCCTGTCAAAGAACTTGCATTTATCAAAAGTCAAAGAGAAAAAAATGGATCTTTGGGACTAACTTAGATAAAATTGGTTTACCAGATTATCCGGAGCATAGCAGACTAATAAAAAAACTATAGCGACAAGAAGAGGATAAAAATAACCTATTCAAGTTTAGCAAACAGCAAGGGATGAAGACTGAAACCACAATCTCCAGTGATTGAAAGTAGCACAGAAGACTTTCAAAGTGATGCATGCGTTGAAAAAGATCCAAGCTACGATATTGAAATGCAGGCACCAAGAATGTCTTCATCTGCTGCTCAACAACCACAACGATTACAGTATAATCGACTAGAAATTCCTCACGTTGCTATGCAAAGTATTCGGTACGGAGTTGGCTTGCGCGCAACAGCTGCTATTACTACAGCAGCATATATTGATGCTGGTTTAGTTACTGGGAATGATCACACTTTTGTTGTGGATCATAATAAAGTCAAAAAGGCTCACGAAAGAGTATCCGATTTAATGAGCCGGACACCTCATGACGCATCGGCAGTTCGCTCAATTGAATGCATTTTTTATGATGGTAGACAAGATATAACAAAGATTATGTTGCATGCCGACAACTCGAATCGACAATTTCCCAGTATGATCAAAGAAGAGCATTATACGGTATGCAGTGAGCCTGGTGGAAACTATGTCTGCCATTTTACCCCAGTAAAAAGTTCTACGAAAAAACATGCCGAAGTTATTGCTGATCATCTGGTTAATTTTTTGAAGGAGACTGGAAGTGACAAAACCCTGCAAGCAGTTGGTGGTGACTCTACAAATGTCAATACTGGTTGGGAGGGGGTTCAATGCACTGGGTTAAAGTTAAGCTTGGTCGAAAACTAAACTGGTTAGTCTGTGCACTTCACACAAACGAATTGCCACTCCGGCATTTAATAACCTGCTTGGATGGAAAAACTTTATCTAACAACAAATGGGCTGGAAACCTTGGGAAAATGCTGGAGAACGCAATTGACTTGGAAATACATCAATCCTTTTCCAAGATATCTATTGGAGAAGCACTTATTCAACTTGAAGGTAGTGTTGTAGATAATCTTTCGACTGACTGAGCATATGGTTACAGGATGACACAGGCAATCAAAACTGGAAATCTTCCCTCGGATTTGGCTCTCTTACACATTGGCCCTGTCAATCATGCTAGATGGTTGACCACAGCAAACAGATTTTGTCAAATATGGGTTTCGAAGCACAATCTAAAAGGAAAAAAACTCAAAAATTTGAAATTGATTGTTGAATATATTGTTGGTGTCTATTACCCTTGCTGGTCTTAAATTAAAGTCAAGCACAATTGGATTGAAGGACCACGGCATATTTTGTTTCAGCTTCGTCTACTTCAACAGCAAAACAAATCTGTCATACAAGCAGTTTGCCGACAATCAAGCGATCAGCGTGGTATGCATTTAGCGAGATGATAATTCAAACTATGTTGTGCTCAGAAGATATGGAAGAGAGGAAAAAAGGTCTGCAGCAAAAATAATAGCAAGAAGAGGCGGTGACAGAGTATCCAGTTTAGGTGATGACTCTGTTCGTCCTAGAAAGACTCCCACAATTAACATTAATGCAACTTCTTTGATTGATTGGTCAACAGAAGTCTATGAGCCTCCTTTAACTGTTATGCTACCATTGGAAGAAATCAAAAAGTTTGTTGATACGCCAATGAAAGCCCCTGAATGGCCCTGCCACGGCCAAGCTGTAGAAAGATGTGTAAAGATGGTGACAGAAGCTGCAAGCCGAGTTTACACCCACGAAAAGAGAGATAGCTTTGTTAGAGTTCAACAAGCGAGTCGACGAATTATGAGTAAAAATGAATCGAAACAGGATTTAGCTCAAATGACAATGCCTGCAACTTTTTAAAACTATTTTTGTATTTGTGAACAGCATTTCAGACAATTTTGCAAAGTGTAAATTGTTTCCTCTTATGTGCAAAGTTTGAAAAATGTACACAATTTTTGGCAAATATAGGTGGTTTAGGCATTTTTTCACTAAATTTTCAAGATTTCTTCTAAACAAACTTGTTTTTCTTACTTGTAAGAACAAAATTGAACAAATAATTATTGCTTATGTCAAAAAATATAATACAGAATAAAGTGACAAAGAATATTTTAAACTGGGAAAGAATCAACTTAAAATAAATTGAAAAAAAATGTTTTTTTGAGAATATTTGAATTTTTTGTTAATTTACCAAGCTAAACAACTAAAATTTATTGAAAAAATTGCATATTCTATCTTACTACAAGCAGTCAAGCATACACAAGTTTTTAGACCCCAGCATCTAAAAAAAAATACAATAAAAAATTTATTGCTATAATTGACACGCCCTACTATATATAGACGAGATAGTTTTATCATATTATGAGACAAGGGTGGATGAAATCTGGAGATAGATGCTAGGGGTGAACAAAACTAAAAAAGTTTAAGAAGCACTGGCCTAGCCTATACAGAAACGTAACGTGTTCACGTAATGTGCAAGGTGAATATATTGCCAAAGCTAAGCAACATTTCTACAGATGAAAAAACCAAGAAACACCTAAATAAAATACCAAACTCCTCTTAAAGTTCTCTCACTAAATTGGTCCATGAAGTCACTGATTCAGAAAAAAATAGCAGAAATTGATCTTAGTTTAACCATAGCGTGCCATGCACCTATTCTATTCGCTCAATTGATCACTTTGGTGATGTGGTGAAGTATCATTATCATGGTAATATTTTCACTAGTTACTTCTGTAAAAACAAAGCCTACAATTACAAACAGAACACAAATTTAACTATTGGAAGTTGTCATAAGAATTCGTTCTAACCTGCTGGACCACAAAATGTGTTGCAAAGACTTCAAGTGCACCCCAAATATGATTGAATTGCACAAAAGTGCAGGGCCGTAGCCAGACCGCAGAGCAAGGGGGGCCAACTTTTTTTAGGGGGGGCCGAAAAAAGAAAAAACGGGAAAGATGGGCAAAATCAATTTAATTGTAGCTGTTGCTCAAGAACGTTGGGATTTTGCCAGGGGGGGGGAGCGAAATTTTTTTAGGGGGGTTGAGGCCCCCCTGGCTAGCTACGGGCCTGCAACAATAAGAATTTGTATATTTCATCAGAAAATGAATAAACCAACTATTTAGAAGAAATTCTTCAATAATCCAATAAAATATAAGTAAATTTGTTAAATATATGTAACTATGTATATTTCACTATTTTTAATATAAACAGGTAAATAACCTATCCATTTGACCTTTTTTATCTAATATTTTCCTTGTTTTGGCCTTTTTTTTGTATTATTTTGCATTAAGAACTTTTCATAGACTGGCAACCGTGATTACAATGCTTATTTTATCTTGTTTGAGTTTGGCTTATTTTTGGCCTTTTTTCTACCTATTTGGCCTTAAGTTGGCCTTTTTGCTTGATGAGTTTGGCCTTTTTTACAAATTTCAGTCTGGCAACCCTGACCGTCACCGTACGTGTCGCATTCGCATATTATGATTTAATAGTGGAAGATGGAGCAGTGAACAGCAACTTCAGTCAGTCTCAGTTAGTGGATTATTCAATAAATTGTTTATTTATCAAACAGCAAAACACATAAAACAAAAATACACACAAAAAAGTTAATCAAATCGTTTAAAACCGAGAATAAAAACATAAACAAGACTATCGGTGCGGTACTGTAACATTTTGATTGTAAGTTAATTGTCAGCTTCATAAAAATAAAGAAATTATTTTGTGCCATTTGCAGACAAAAATAAAATCGATTAATTGAAATTCTAATTTGAAATGAAAGTAATAAGTGAAAGAAGACGTTCTTCAAATGTTTATGTAATTCAACTACTTTTCCTTGCTGTATTTTTCTTCATACTTTTGATTGTATCATATTGGCTGATAAATCTCACCACCAACTCAATTGATGAGGTGCATCATCAGGAAGCAACAAGGATTCAAAACAACAATCAACATTTCATTCTTCAATTTTTAAAGCAACTGAATCCAGTCATTGCAAGTCTGTTATCAGGTCTGTAATTTTGCATAAAAGTTCAATTTCATTTTTTCTAGGCTGGCCCATCTTATAGGCTACTCCAGGCCTACCTTAAAGTCATTATATTAGATTAACTTATCTTCACACATGTGTTTTTACATGGGTGCAACACAGTGGCGTAGCTAGGGGGGCAGACCGCCCCGGGCGGCACTTTTAGACTACGATTTTTTATTTTGATTATAATCTGATAAAAAAACGCATTTCATTTTCACATGCTTTTTCTTGAAGGGGCAGCAAAATCTGAATCCGCCCCAGGCGGCACATTCCCTAGCGGATGCAACCTAGTTCGTACCATGAACACTGAACAGTTCGGACCGTCAGTTCATACCTTGAAAAGATCAAGAAAAAAAAATTTAAAAAAGCCGAAGTCGCTGATTGCAGTTTCTGCAATCATTTTAAAATTTTTCCCATGAAAAGATCGAGAGAAAAAATAGCTCAAAACCGAAGTTCGCTGATCGCAGTTTCCGCTAACTCTAACCATAGAGTAATCTATGCTCTAACCCTCGCTGATCGCAGTTTCCGCAAAATTTTTTCCGCAATTTCCGTTAACCCTTACCCTAATTCTAACCATAGAGTAATCTATGCTCTAACCCTAACCCTCGCTGATGGCAGTTTCCGCAAACATTTTTCCGCAGTTACCGCTAACCTTTACCCTAACCATAGAGTAATCTATGCTCTAACCCTCACTGATCGCAGTTTCCGCAAACATTTTTCTGCTGTTTCCGCTTACCCTAACTCTAACCATAGAGTAATCTATGCTCTAACCCTAACCCTCGCTGATTGCAGTTTCTGCAAACATTTTTCCGCAGTTTTGCAGTTTCCGCTAATCCTAACCCTCGATTTTGTTCCAAATTGTTTGGGGAAACTCCGATCAGCGACTTCGGCTTTGTGCTATTAAACTGTGATCAGCGACTTCGGCTTTTTTAATTTTTTTTCTCGATCTTTTCAGGGTACGAACTGACTGTACGAATGGTTCAAGGTACGAACTAGGTTGCACCCTTCCCTAGCTACGCCACTGGTGCAACCTAATTCGTACCCTGAAAAGATCGAGAGAAAAAATAGCACAAAGCCGAAGTCGCTAATCGGAGTTTCCGCAAACATTTTAAAGTTAAGATTAGGGTTAAGCGGAAAGTGGAAGTTGAATACCTGAAGAGGCTTTGATCCACTGGCACAGGCCCTGTCACCGAGATTGACAGACAGAAGTTTCCGATTGTTAAAGTGTTGTCTATAAATTATTTTATCCATTAGTTGCAGCTGATTCTATCCTGTGGATAGATACCGCTGAATGGAGAGTATTTTGTACAGGGTACACGGTACTTTTAAATACCCATTGACAGCGTTGCAGAGTGTTTTTAAGTAAAATTTTAGAACCAAAACTATCCCAGTTTCGTGGGCAAAACTCGTGGATCTGGCAACCCTTGAATATTGTCAGGCATTCACTGAGTGGCAGACATTTTCAAAGGATGTTAGATCATAATTTTAACTTTATCTGTAATCCGTAAAACTAGTCTGATTGGAGCTAGTAATTCTGACAATTCTTGAAAATGCCTCACAATGGGTATTTAGAGGTACCGTACTGGTTTGTACATAAAATGTTGCTCAAGCACACATCTCTAAAGCTAAACCCGTGCGGTTTATTTGTGCACAACCAACCAATTGAGCGGTTGGGGTGGTGGTTCACGGAATGGCCCGTTTCGATGAGTCCGATCCCTATTTGGTGATTTTTTTCAAATTCTCTTTTTTAAATTATCGGGTACCGTGGCCTGATTATCATTGCCGTTTTAGGGTTAGGGTTAGAGGTTAGGAACTCACCGAATAGTAGCAGACCCGGTGGTCCATGTTGCTTGTACCCAGGCTTCCACCTTTTGGTTGAAGGTTTAAATGTTGCTTGTTTCTATAACCAGCATTCCATTCAATAAAATACACTTCACTCAAAATAGTTGACATGATGCTTGGTATCATTGATGTCAAAATAGTTCGACAACATCGTGACAGTCCCCATCTGGTATGCACCAAAGAGAGGCTGTCAAAATATTATAGACTGACTGTAGATAAAGACTTGGACTAACAAGAAGGACTGTCACAATTGAGTCCAACTTCATTGCTTGGCATGAAGAATCTTTTAATGGTGTTTCACATTTTAAGCACAAACTCTTTCTAGGTGTCACAACGCTTGCTTGGTGTTGGTTGCTCACTTACTTCAATTGGCTCCATGTAGGGAGTTTTCCTGCCACTCCATTGTCACCTAACAGAAAGCTGTAAGTTCTGTTGCTTCTTCAAGTTCTTTCATTTAAAGTTTTCATTTGTTGAAAAATAGCAACATGGTTATATAATATATATATGTGTAAAGTGGAGTTACCAGGCCTCTAAGCTTCTGGCGGCCACGGCTGCCGAGATGTCGTAAGATGGCCTCTGAAACTACCACGCCGGCCTGGTAGACCATGTTTGGTCGCCAACCTCCATAAGCCAACATTTCTCCAATCCGTTGGTAGTTGTATTTTTATTTATTCGTCTTATTTCAAAAATTTTTCTCCACTTACGTTTGTGTGTGAAATTTTTGTTTCTTTACTCGCAATCTTTCAGTACGGTATCGTATAAGCGTCAACGTATAAAGCCGTGAGTACTGACTCTACACCTACTTGAGAAGTAATGCACAACTGCCAATGTTTGCCTTGTTTTTGTTGTTGTTACCTGAGTGAATACTAATAAAACACGATATTAAGTGATTAAAAAAATGAATTTTTAACAAATTGTTTATTTTGTCTGCCTGGCGCGAGTATTTGGCCGCTGGGAAGAAGCTCTGGTAGGCCATGCTTGGTCGCTGGGAAAATAAAGGAGCTTAGAGGCCTGAGTTACTATTGTGTGACTGCAATAAAAGTTTCTGCATTGTGTGTGTAAAGTATTGAAGCACTTGACTGCAATGTATGCAACACTATATGGAAGTGCAGTATTGTTAGTAGCTAGATGATCGAAATTGATTTTTAGCTGTTTATGATTGAACTGACTCGTGTGAAAATAAATTCGTTTGTATTCGTCCATGATAAATTTTTTTCGACCTCTGCAATGTTCAATTGTTTGTCGTATATTGTTTTTCGTTGTGTTGGTCAGAAATAAAAACAAACTGAACTTCTCATTTGAAGAATTTTATACTCAAGACTGTTACAAAACATTTCTTAAAGTTTGCCCATTGCTTGACTGACGTGTGTATTTATATTTCAGAGGTTCTTCCACTCGTCCGGCTGTACTGGCTTCATCTGGCTTCATCCCGCTTGCTATTGGACTGGCAGTTACTTTCCTGGTATGGCAGCACATGGTGGAGTGATGATAACACAAGTACCCTCATGCTTTTTCTGGCCCTGTCCAGGAAACAGGTCATGCGAATCCGAACGAAGGGACAGCATTCTTCGTTTACCAAACTTTGGCCAATCAGTCGGTCTTCACCACGCATACAGGGGCAGACCGGCAACACTTTGTAGCCAGAAAAATAGCTCGAAGTAGCAGAACCATGGGAGAGTGTCATTTGCTCACATGCCCCTAAAATTAAGAAAAAAACATGTAATTTTCCGTCTTCGTAAAATTTTCTCTCTTATTCAATCTGATTTTACAGTATTAACCCAACTGGCCATATTGGACACACGTGGATGAGTGGTAGATACTTTAATGTGGATTTCAAAAACTTAAAAATGCATTGTTCCAACTTAAATATGTTACTCACTCAACCGGTTAAAATTAAGTTAATTTGTCTCAGTGTTGATAGAAGTGAAATCAGGGATATCTAAAAAAGGGGATACGAAGAATTTTATTACGTCTGTAGAATTGCTTCTGTTTATCGTAAAATGAGAATTGGCACCGATAGTAGGGTAGTTCGGGGCAAAACAAGTCGTCGGGTAAAACCGGTCAGTGTGATTTTAATCAAGCATAACTTTTTTTTGGAACTAATACACTCAAAAAAATGCTTTAGCGCACTTAGTGGTTTCTTTGTGATGTGACAACAAAAACTGCTGTGCAGTTTTTGCTTGCTGTCTTGGTCTAGGCTGCGAAACGTAAGTTGGTGTAAAATTTAACCTTCATATTTTGGACTAACTTTCTTTTTGTGGTTTACACTAAACAGAGCATTACACTATGAAAATTGTTATTTAGACCAAGATTTTCTAGTTTAAACGAAATTACAATTATTGTACTTTGTCTCAAAACTACTCATCTTGTAGTTCTTCCTTGGAAATTAGTTTTATTGGGTATTTATTTTCGTGCAGTCATGGCTATTTTGGTTGGGCCAACACAAGCCAGTCATGAAGTGCTGTGCCAAACTTTTGCCTCAATTGGTGAAAATACTAAATTCTTTAACCAAACTGTCCTGTAGGCTTACCTGGTTCATACGGTATTATTTGCCTATTACATCAAAAATCAGCTTATCCTAGTGTGAGAGTGAGCTAAGATTTACAAAATTTTGTGTCATGCAATAGACCCTTGTAGGGCCATTCCGTGTCAATTCACACAGTTAAAAAATTCAACCTCTCCGATTTTCTTTAAATTTTACACACCTTTTCACTATCCTATATGATGAACACCTGCAAAATTTGAGTGAAATTTATTCAGAAACACCAGAGTTATGAAGCATTTAGTTTTGGGGGTCTACCATGGGGGAAAGATTTTTTTGATTTTTGGCCATGTTTGAGGCCCTATTACTGCTAAAACAAATTAGGTAACAACCCAAATTTTTTACAGGTGATAGTACTTCTGCCAGATATTGAAAAAACAACATCGTTCACATTGTCACTCTAAGTCTATGTCACGATTTCTTTCTATCTCTTACCAGGAAAAAGACTTGGAAAGATTCAATGACGTAGTTTAATGGGTCAAACCGAAAAGCAGTCAATTAAATTCACGGATAGTTCTACTGGTGAAATGATATATAAAAACGCTTGAAGGACTCCAACGAACGGCTTCTCAAATAACTCTAATTTCTGCATCAACTATACCAATTCACAACTCATAGCACAACTCTCATAATCAACTCGTAACAATCACCATAATAATAATCTCAGAATCTCAGAATAAACATTACACAAACTACACCACTATTTATAGTTGGCTGTTCAGTCCAATAACTTCGAGAAGATTACATCATAAAGAACCATCGTTCGGTCACGTAGCATTTAAATGTCAACAAGCAGAAGCTTATAGAAGGTCACGTTCGCAAGAAGATTCTTACATAATAACGATTTCGTAATCAGAGGTCCATTCGTAAACAACCTTGTGACATCATGACAAACGATATTGGCAATTGTGAAAACAACAGAACGTTCCAGATACAGAATAATCTAGAATTACGTTGCAGAACAACGACTTCACAATTAGAGGTTACTACTGGTCATTGACCGATAATAACATACCGCTCAAGAATTCCATAATGAAAACAACACGCTTGTTGAAGTAACAAAGCAAGCGATCGCGAGGCATTTGCACCTTGATTGTGACATACGCCCCCCCTTAGAATATTGTTGCAAACAATATAACAACACAATCAATACAAAACACACCATAAAACAATTAATTACTCAATAATCAGTTCTCATAAGTCTATCGTTGCATGATCTACCAACGATAGCTTTTCTCAAAACAATAGTCACGTTTTCTGTGAAAGTTTTCAACGTCCTCAACATCTTCAGTGCATCGGCGAGCGAGATGACCCATCTTCCTACATCGGAAACATCTCCTCTCCGGACAGTCCTTGGCGAGATGACCTTCTTTATGACAATTATAGCAAGCCTTTTCATCAAAAGGGCAGCTCCTGGCTATGTGTCCAATCTCTCCACATCGGTAGCAATGGTTGTCACGGCAACGTCTGTTTTCTGAATGTCCGCCGTTAGCAACGCATTCCCTGGCGAAGTGTCCGCGTCTACCGCATCTATAGCAAACTCCAAATGGTCGTTGCCTGCCTCTTCTCCTCGGTTCTTCGCGCTCGTAATATCCGTCATCGTGAGATCGTTGCTGATTATCTGCAGAACAATCTCGAGCAAAGTGACCATTCTTGCCACAAGAATAACAAGTAACTTCAGAATCTCTCTCAAAAACATTTCCGATTATCAGATCAACTAAAGAGTTTTGTAAACATAACGCTTTCACAGTCCCACTACAATACGGAGTTTCGATAGATATCATCGCTAACGGTCCTTGGATTGAAGTGGTATCTATTTTTGTCACATGGCCAGTTTTTCCCGTTAATTGACTGTCTTTAACCAAATCTCTCCTCACTATTATACCAGTAGAACCAGAATCACGTAAAACTTTTACCTTTTTGTCTCCAACTTTTCCATCCACTACTGGCAGGTGATCTTCAGGTATTATTTTTCCGCAAACATCTTCATCCGGATTCTCCTCGTCAAGCGTTGGTTTAGGAATCATTAACGCACAACCGCATCGATAAACGTCCGTGTCTTCATCTTTTCTAGACTGATTGGATCGGGACAACGACTTGTCCTTGCATTCCTTCGCTTCGTGTCCTTGCCTATTGCAACGATTGCACCACTTCCTCGATTCCTGATGATTTCTGTTAGTCTTCTTCCGGCAGTTAACAGACTTGTGACCTAAGCCATTACAATTAAAACAACGTACTTCTCTTGGAACAGCACCTCCTTTAGAATTATTTGTTTGCTCCTCGTCATTATCGCATGACAACGTTTCTTCAGTCGACAACTTCTCATCATGAGCAACTAAGTACTGTTCTGCCACACTGGCTATTTCTTCTAGATTCTTTGGACTTCTCTCCATTAGATAAACAGACAGATCTTTTGAACATGAATCTGTGAATTGTTCCTTAACTATAAGGTTTGCCAATCCGTCCAATGATTGATCGGCCCCCGAAAGCTCAAACCACTTTAACAAAAGGTTTCTTAAACGTTCAATAAATTGACCTGGGCTTTCGTGTTTTTCAGGCTTTGCCTCACGGAATCTTTGACGGTATCCATGCTCGGTAAAATTGTACCGCTTTAACAGAGCTAACTTCAATCTGTCGTAGTTCATGGCTTCTTCTTGCGAAAGTCTCGAATATACATCAAGAGCTTGTCCCGATAATAACATGCTTAGCTGGGTAGCCCACGTCGACTTCTCCAATTTGGCTATTGTAGCATATCTTTCAAATCTTAACAAATAACTATCCAACTCATCTTTTTCTTCAACAAATGATGGCAAATCTGGACGTCTTACTTGCGCCACAATAACATCTCGAGCATTATCATTAGTAGAATTAGATCGCTCACCAATGTCCAGCTTTTGTCTTTCTAATTCAAGTTTTAACTTTTCCAATTCATATTGCGCTCTTCTTTCTTCAGCTTCTGCTTCGCGCTGCGCTCTTCTTTCTTCAGCTTCGCGCTGCGCCCGCTTCTCCTCTGCTTCAGCTTCAAGTTGTGCTCGCTTTTCCTCAGCTTCAAGTTGTGCAGCTTCAGCTTCACGCTGTGCTCGTTTTTCTTCAGCTTCAAGTTCTGCTTTCCTTATTTCACGAGCAGCTCTTCTATCTTCTCTTTCGTCAGCTTCTCGCTGAGCTTTTTGGTCCATTATCTTGTGATACTCTTCCATCACAAACTGAGACTTCTCATTACCAGTCAGCCCCATTCGTTCAGCCATGCTCCCTAAGTCTTCAATCATCTCATGTTTGACAGTATCCGCCATCTTGACATTAATTTATTATTCTTTCAATAAATCTTCGGTATTCTTCGGTTTTTCGGTTATATTCTTTTTCGGTTTAATCTTTTCGGTTTGTTCCCGGACGAGCCCCCAGAATGTCACGATTTCTTTCTATCTCTTACCAGGAAAAAGACTTGGAAAGATTCAATGACGTAGTTTAATGGGTCAAACCGAAAAGCAGTCAATTAAATTCACGGATAGTTCTACTGGTGAAATGATATATAAAAACGCTTGAAGGACTCCAACGAACGGCTTCTCAAATAACTCTAATTTCTGCATCAACTATACCAATTCACAACTCATAGCACAACTCTCATAATCAACTCGTAACAATCACCATAATAATAATCTCAGAATCTCAGAATAAACATTACACAAACTACACCACTATTTATAGTTGGCTGTTCAGTCCAATAACTTCGAGAAGATTACATCATAAAGAACCATCGTTCGGTCACGTAGCATTTAAATGTCAACAAGCAGAAGCTTATAGAAGGTCACGTTCGCAAGAAGATTCTTACATAATAACGATTTCGTAATCAGAGGTCCATTCGTAAACAACCTTGTGACATCATGACAAACGATATTGGCAATTGTGAAAACAACAGAACGTTCCAGATACAGAATAATCTAGAATTACGTTGCAGAACAACGACTTCACAATTAGAGGTTACTACTGGTCATTGACCGATAATAACATACCGCTCAAGAATTCCATAATGAAAACAACACGCTTGTTGAAGTAACAAAGCAAGCGATCGCGAGGCATTTGCACCTTGATTGTGACAGTCTAAAAGGTTATAGACATCCAAACTTGGCCGTTTACAGCTCTTGGCTAAGATTTTCCAAAATTTTATACCCTCGCTAAGACCCCATTTTTTATTGGCTTTGGCTGAAATTTGGTAGAAATACTGTTTACAAGATTCTCTATAAACTGAGAAAATTTCAGTACAAAATATTAAAGGGGTCGGAAGTTACTTAATGTGAAACTTGGGTCAAAAAAAAAGAAGCAAAAAGTGGGGTCCTTTTAATATCTTGGTTACCCATAACCCCAGTGAAAATTTGCACTGAAATTTTGTCCACTTATTCACTAAGATATGGTAAGTCTACCATGCAAAATTTATCAATGGTTCTCAATGTTTTCTTATAGAAAGTGTGCGTCAAAGTTTGGACAAAAACGCAAAAAATCACAAATGAAAGATTTAAAAAAACTGTAACAATATTGAACTATACTAGAAAACATTTGAAGTGTATTTTTGATAGTGTTTCTATCAATTGTTCTAACATTTGACAACTGTAATGTACCATGTGGACCTCCTTGTCAGTGAACAAAATGGCAAATTTTGTCATAATCTTCCTTGCTCAGTTTGTTTTGTCGTCAAGAAGAACCATGGTTACTCGGCACAGCAATTGAACAAATAATGTCATAATGGAATCCAGCATGTTTGCTGATGTCTGTTCTGAACAAATGTGCTGCAGTAGTGTACTTTGTATGTGTAAATACTACAGGGTGACACAAAAAAAACGTTCATCAGTAAAAATCGAATAACTTCCAAAATTTTATTTAGATTAACACATAAATCAGCTACATTAGGTTAAGTATATGTAGCAGACATATCCAAAGTTTCAAGTCTATACCACAAAAACTTTTTGTTTAACTGGCGCTCAAAAAATGTGCTCTAAATGAGCTCCCCGTTGCTGCAAGCACATTTGAATCCGGCGGGCAAAGTTCTCGATGACCCTCCCACATTCTTCCCTTGGGATTGCTTTTATTGTTGCTGTAATTGCTGCCTTTAGATCAGGAATAGTCTGGGGGTTGTTGCCATACACCCTATCCTTAAGGTAGCCCCACAGATAAAACTCTGGGGCGTTCAAGTCCGGTGAATACGGCGACCACTCCGGGTCACACCTGCGGCTGATCAGTCGGTCAGGAAAACGCTGCTGTAGCCATGCCAATGATTCGTTTGATGTGTGGGGGGTGGCACCATCCTGCTGGAACCACTGGAGGTCCCTGACGGTGGTTCCAGCAGGATGGTGCCACCCTCCACACATCAAACGAATCATTGGCATGGCTACAGCAGCGTTTTCCTGACCGACTGATCAGCCGCAGGTGTGACCTGGAGTGGTCGCCGTATTCACCGGACTTGAACTCCCCAGAGTTTTATCTGTGGGGCTACCTTAAGGATAGAGTGTATGGCAACAACCCCCAGACTATTCCTGATCTAAAGGCAGCAATTACAGCAACAATAAAAGCAATCCCAAGGGAAGAATGTGGGAGGGTCATCGAGAACTTGCCCGCCGGATCCAAATGTGCTTGCAGCAACGGGGAGCTCATTTAGAGCACATTTTTTGAACGCCAGTTAAACAAAGAGTTTTTGTGGTATAGACTTGAAACTTTGGAGATGTCTGCTACATATACTTAACCTAATGTAGCTGAATTTTTGGGTTAATCTAAATAAAATTTTGGAAGTTATTCGATTTTTACTGATGAACGTTTTTTTTGTGTCACCCTGTAAATATAATCTTTCTTTCATCAACACTGACCTGTTTTACCCTTACTTAGGAGTTAAACCAGTCATTTGACTCTGTCGTAAAAATGATGTTGTATTAACATAACTTAAAAATAAATTTCACTTTTGTTTTGCTATCTTGTATAAGGAAGCCTTAATATATAACTGTTTAACACTGAAAATTGAGACATTTTAAACTTTATGTGAAGATATACACAATAATACCAAAATGTGAGCTGTCTTGCCCTGCACTACCCTAGTTTAATAAATCTTGTTATGATAACCTGCATTGCGCTATTAACATCAGGCCTGGATATTCACTGCATGCTCATTGTTCAGTAGCGTAGCCAGGAATTTTAAAAGGGGGGTTTTTGACCACCCAGCGGTGGGGGGTCTGGGGGACCTCCCCCAGAAATTTTTGAAAAATTGCTTTAAATTTGGTGCATTCTGAGAGCGTTTTCAACAAAAATGTGGGTACAAATATTCCTGTAAAATGGTGCTGTCCGGTAGTGCATAGCAAAAGGATAAAATCATGTTTTCTTCGGCATTTTTCGGAAATAAAGCTAAGTCTCTGTGTTTTCTTGTTGCTAATTCTTGGCTGAGATGTTTGGTATTGGCAAAACTCGCTCTTTTAATGCAATTTTGTTTAAAATTAGGCAATTTTTTTAGATTGAAAGCATCATTCTCAATATCGTGACGTCACACGCGTGCCAAAGGGGGGGTTGTAACCTCCAACCCCCCCCCCCCCCCCCCCTTGGCTACTCCACTGTCATTGTTGTTAATTGTTCAACTACCCGTATATTTGCTTTACATCTACCGTAGCTTACTGCAAAGCCTTTGTTAAGAAAAACAACTGACTGGTAATTTCAAGTCTTTGCAAACAAGTATTCTATATGCTCTAAATAACATTTGCTAACTGTCTTCTGTAGCTGCACTACAAAACTTTCTTCAATTTTAACAGAACTGCATGCTTCACGCGCTACAAACTATCGCCCTAGTAGTGTCGTGAGAATAAGGCAATCGCTGCGAGCCTTCGAATCCGTTCAGATATCTCTGAGTGAAATGTACTTATGTAGCCTACTCTCATAGGGGAAGGTTGGGATAATGGGATAGCCTACGTCAAACGGATTTATAAAATTCCAGTAAAGACTAACATTTTACAAAACTTCATTAATAATTAAAGTCTTTCTGTGTCATAAAACGAAAAAACATTTTAAACGAAACTCAAACTTGTACAAAAAAAGCCTCAAAATACACAAGGTAGGGGAGAGTGCCCCGCTTTTTGGAAAATTGAGATTTAGACATAAAAAAAAATCTTATATTTCAAAAAAAAGTTGTAGGCTACTATGAAAATTCCTCCTTTTTTTAGTATTTCCACATAAAAAAGTTTTACACAAATTTTATAATTAGCCGTTAAAAATCACCTGTCAAAGTGGTTATGGTATCCAACAGTGCCCCTATCAAAGTATATTGATGTCTTTAGTTGCAATGTTGAGCCACTCTTTTTGCAATGATAATCCTAGGTATGAAACTTACCGGTAGTGTTTCACATGATGGATATCACTGAACTGGTCAGACAAAACCTTTAAAAAGTTGTACATAAGCTCATAAGCACAAAAAATAACAGCAATTATCATAACATGCGAGACGCTATCTGCCTGTCGTGGTGACTGTGCTTAAACGAAAGAATGACGTCAGTTTTTTTTACCCGGGCCGCAACTTTACAAAAGGTACCATTAAAAAATCCCCTTTGAGCAACAAAAGAAAAAGGCATATAATAGCGAAATTAACTCATCGGTTTGCAACTGCCTGATTTGGCGCAGAGGGTTAGGGCGGTGATGCAGGTAGTCATTTCATCGACGTGGGTTTGATTCCCACCAGTGCTATTGCTCTTTTTTCTTCTGCAATTACCAAACAAACTTCGAAGGGAATTTTTTAATGGTACCTTTTGTAAAGTTGCACCCGGGCCTACCATCTGAAACGTTATTACTGAAACATAGTCAAATGACCGGCAGCTGAAGTTCTTGGGTCACATTGTGGTTATCTTTATTTATTATTATATTTAAGTGTAAGTTTAAGTATGAGAATGGTTTGTTTATAAGTTGAATTAAGATGAAGGCTGTCTAACTGCTTGGTGAAATTTCTATCTATCTAATTTATCTAGTTTGGCTATCTGACTCCATGAACTAATTTCCACACAATTGTTATTCGAATTATAATTTTAAGTTATCAGAAGGTGTTCGTATAATGTTGTAGGTCTATAACACAATTTGAATTTAAACAGTACAGAATAATGAAATTACAGGATCGTGAAACATTATCACGAGTTATTACATTTTAATTAAACAATCAATTTAATGTTTCTCTGAGAGCTGAACTGGTCTAACTGAGCTGGTTTGATGTGAGCTAGTCCGATTTGATAGAGCTGGTTTCGTGTGAGCTCGTTGTCTAATTGAGCTGGTTTGATATGTTAGAGCTCTCGTCAAAGGGCGAACAAACCCTTTTATTTTCTGTTCCCTTTTTTCTATTTACTTCGGGAGCAGTTTACACGGAAAATTACAGAAACTTTAGTAAAAGGCAGGAAAACTTATATGTTGAAATAATGGATCGCTACAACATCATAAGGAAAGGCGAACTTGAAGATTTATCTTTAAGTGGAAAAATACTAGGAAAACGGTCAAGAGGAGCTCAAAGATTCACATTTTTGCACAATTTTCAACCACATATCAAAAACCGTACTAAAATTTGGCAAGATGCACGAGATCGATCAAACTGGAACATCAAATTTTACATCGAGGGCTGTATCAGCTATGATACTTACAGACAAAGAGTCTAATGACTGACCAAACTTGAAAAACTTGTGAAGAATCCCTGAAGCCGCCATAAAAACGGCAACAAAAAGTTATAAAGTTCTGAAAATTAAATGTTTACCACCTAAATCAAACTTTCATTTCATTACCAACAACAAGCAATGACTTATTTTTGAGTAACTTAGTTCCAGCAGCTTGTAATGCACGCTTGAGTGAATAATTTGCCACGGATTGGGAGAACCGAGGGGAGGGCACTCTCCCCTACAAGTTGTCGTGCCAAACCCTCTAAACTCCATGCGAAACTGTTTTATTTTTTGAACCTTAAGTTTTACATTGTATTTGTTTTTATAATTTTGCTTTGTTGAAACTTTTGCGCCTTTCCAATTTCTTTTCAAAATCCGCTTCTGCACGACTACTGCGTGTTAGTTTCCCTTCACCGGGTTGTTGATTTTTATGCAGACTAGCCTACTTGACGTAACAGAGAGAGAGAAAATCACTCATCGAGTCAGTTGTTTCCCTGTTTTTGCGACAAATATCAAGCATCGGCATATAACGACTTTTCAAAAAGGGAGAAATGTTAGTGTTGTCTGCATGGCGGAGTGGTGAAACATTGAGAGGCAGAAGGAACAGCTGACTCAATGTCCCTTCGCTGCTTCCTGTTGTGTAGCATCTATGGTAGGCACTTTTACATCACCCACTCGTCGAAGAGCGCCTGCTTTTCAATGTGAAATTGCTTTGTGTTTTGTTTAGTCACAATTTTCCTTATAAACTCCATTGATTGCAGTCATTAAGATCCTTCTTGCAGTCAGTTCAGTTGCAGAAGAAAAAATAGTATTAGCAGAGGGTGGAATCGAACCCACGAAATAGAAATTACTACTCCTCTGCCCTAACCATTAGGCAACGGTGGTTGTGGAAAAGCATTCAGTTAAATTTCTTTGTATCAAAATTTTTCGATCAGAATATCACGTGTCGAGTCACATGACTGAAATCAGCTGAATCGCGAATGAACATGTCACGCATGATTGCGTACCTCTTCGACGAGTGGGTAATGTTAAAGTGCCTACCAGCATCTATGATCGCAGTGTACTGTAAGTTGCAATAATGGCCACGCAATAAAACACGATTATGAAGAATGACAAGCCTTTGTTACCTCACCGACTTTTCAATCCCGTTCGATAACTTGATCGTTCCCACCATAGTCCAGTCGTTGAAGGGTTTTACCTTGAATTAATTGGTGTAAAGCTGAAATTTTGTACATTGGTTCTGTTCATTGTGTACAATGACCAAAAAAAAATCCCCGTAAAAATTTTTTGGTGAAAAAAAGTTATCCGCTATTTTCGAAATTCCGCCATTTTTTTCAAAATGGCGGATGTACAAATAGTGAATTATTCAATTTTTATGAAATTATTGTTAGTGTTGGTGCTCATTTAAAAGTAAATTTCATACTGCATACTGCAATTATTTCACATTGGCAAAGTTTTGGTCCACCGTGATTGCCGGAGGAAGTTTACGGATACACGGAAAAAGGGTTCAGGGAAAATGCCTGCAAAGAAATTATCTGTGACAAGGAAATTCAAGCTTCTGAAGCCTCCAGTATGCTTAGTCAAAAGGGTGCTGATGGGATTAATGCTGCTAGTACTAATAGAGGGGACAACACTATTGCGACAGCTGGTCGAAAAGTACACAGAGTCATAGACTGTTGTAAAAGTTATAGGCTATCAACCCAATCGATATACAGCTAAGGAAGAACAGAGAGGAAAGTGGGTCCTGCGTCAAGAGGAAACGAAGTGTTTGAATTCTTGATGGCAATTTCCAC
The DNA here is from genome assembly GCF_918807975.1 of Aplidium turbinatum. Lineage (NCBI taxonomy): Eukaryota > Metazoa > Chordata > Ascidiacea > Aplousobranchia > Polyclinidae > Aplidium > Aplidium turbinatum. The sequence goes on from NC_137488.1 coordinate 1,724,791, forward strand.
AGTAAGACTCATTGTTTATTTTGTGGGACTCGAGCTCACGGACAGACCTGGCTTTAGTTTTGTTAAAACAGATGTTTTTGCAAGGACTATATTAGAGTATTGTGAGAGACGTTCTGACGATTGGTCATGCGTCGTGAAAGGTCGTATTGAATATTACGGTGGCGATTTGTATGCTGCAGACTGTTTATACAGTAGCCTACCATCATTCTTGTAGCCCTAGTGTTAATTTTATATATGGATTTAACGTACCCTTGCAATGTGGTAGAGTACCTGAGGCAAACGCAAAACGTCGAAAATCTGGTCGACCGAAGGATGAGGAACAGGACCAGGTATTTCTAAAGATGTGTTCCCATCATGAACAGAATGATGAAGAACAGTTAACGATATCAGACCTCAGATCTAAAATGAAGGAGTTTTTAGCAAATGATGATTGCCTTCCTTATGGATTAAAATATGTGAAGACCCAATTATAGAAACATTGCGGTGAATCTATTTATATAGCTGAAGGTCAGGGCCTTCATTGCATTGTCACGATGAGAGAGAAGACATCCGAAATCCTTCGATCTCATTAGGCTACCTAAAAACAAGGCATGAGGATGATGAAGAGTCACAAAAGAGAGAAATAATTAAAACTGCGGCAAGGCTTATCAAAAATGGTGTTGCATCTGTTAATGATCACTATCCAAGCACAGATGCACTCAATAATAATAATCGTGTTTTATTTGCGCCCATTGCGATACATAACATAGCCTACAGTAACACTGCGATCACAGATGCCATAGCCTCCAACAGACGACAGGGAGCAGCGAAGTGACATTTAGGCCTAGTCTTCGAGTCAGCTGCTCCCTTTATTTTGACTTGCCATTAAGTGTCTGTGCCGAGATACAGCCGCGTGCTCTGGAGCGGTATCAAACCCACGTCCTTTCGAACGTCGCGCTGGCGTTCTCACCACTCGGCTACGCAACCGACACTCAATCTCGGTCCTGCTCTAATGTAGCCCACTTGCCTGAAACTTTGCGAACACTGTTGAGTTCCTTAGTTGTAGGAAAAGACACAAAGCAAAAGGTTGCAAGTATTAGCCAAGCTGTCAGACCACGAGCGGTGATTGCACCATTGCAAATATTGGTCTTGCTGTTCAAGGACATCATTTGTACAGGTCGAGATTTCTTGTTGATGCTTTACAGTTTACACAATATGGGATATTGTTCTTCTTACGCAGAAGTCTTGAAGTTTGAAAATAATGCAGCTGATTGTGTAGCGTCAGAAGCCATTGTTCTAGAGAACATAGACCTACTCGAAAGTACAATGTTATTTTCAGCTGACAATATTGATCATAATATTATCACCCTGGATGGGAAGGGGACTTTCCAAGGCATGGGAATGATTGCTGCTTTGACACCGGGTCAGAAAGCAAACCGTATGATTCCAAGGCACAACATATCACAACTCAACATCATAAAGAAGACTAGGATTGAAATCATGCAACTCCGCTTTGCCAATAAAGCGCAGAAGACATCACTGGCTGGTTATGTACCTTTTTCTCAGGATCAAACCCTGAGCAATATTGTGAATGGTGTTGTGGCGAGGATGACGTTATTGTACATGAACATACACAAACGAAAAAATGATCGACTTGATCAGTAAAACACTTCGGGGTAGTCTAAAGGCTGCGAAGTGATCAATGCTCCAGGGGATGCTGATGTTCCGATTGTGAAGGCTACTGTTCTTAATGCAGTGTCACACTCGACAACGTTGATTGGAGAAGACACAGATCTGTTGGTCCTGCTTCTTCATTATGCGCAACAAGCAGACAAAGATCTATATTTCCGTTCCGACAAAAAAAATGCTGACAAAGTGTATCATATGAACGAGCTGAAAATGGTGATGGGTGAAGAATTATGTTCCCAATTACTTTTTCTACATGCCTACACTGGATGTGACACAACATCAAGAATCTTTGATGTGGGTAAGAAAATCTGTCTGTTACAAGCTGGTAAAGGGTAATGCTACTCTGAAAGACTGTGCTAATTACTTCCTTCTTCCAAAGCAGACAGCAGCATCCATTGACAACAAAGATTTTCAAGCGATGGCTGTGATTTTTTGGGGCACGCGGACGGATTTCCTCTCGTCATTGCACTACAGCGTACTAAGAAAAAAAGTAGTCTCTTCCCAATCATTTGTGACACCAGAACGCCTACCACCTACTGAGTCATCGAAAAAATTTCACTGTCTAAGGGTTTACTACCAAATAATGGTGTGGCTAGGACAGGAGAGTGATATGGAAACTTACGGGTGGGGTTGGAAACTGGAAGGCAGTCAGTTTGTGACATGAATGCATGCTGACCCAGATTCCCTCTTATAGATTATCCACTGCAACTGTGCAACTGCCTGTAGCACTGCCAGGTATAGCTGTAGGCAGAATAATCTACCCTGTACCTCAGCATGTGGACAGTGCAACTTGATGCCTGTGACAATACGTAGGCTACAATCAGTCATTACTGGATGAAGATAATGAAGTTATTTCGAAGAATGTTATTTACAAGTAACTGAATGTAAATAACTTAATAAGTGGTCTGCGATTTTTGTACTGCCAGTGTTTCACTATTGTTTTTTTTTCATATTAGCCTTTCCATTAAACCAATTAGTTAATTCCATTTTGAATTGTCTTATTGAATTCCATACCACCTTAAACCTAGGGATAGACGCCAGAATTAGAGCTCTAGCATGAATATTAAGTGAATTATTGTCATTATACTATTTTGGCGGCCATCTTGAAAATGACAACTTTCCGGTGCTCAGATTCTCCTATATTTTTAATATATTATTCTTAATGAAAAATATTAGAAAAAACATTTGGAAAACCTTCTGTAGGAAACTTTTGGGGTCTTGACCTGATATATATTGACCTGACTAAAAGTAACCAAAATTATCGTTTTTGGAACTATTATACATTATCGTACCGGCAGGCTATTATAGGCTATAATATTTTGTTTATGTCACTTCGTTTAAAGTCAAATATAGATGTTATTGAGTACCTACTTGCTTATTAATTGTGACAATGATAATATCATATTTTAAAGAAGCCGTAGTATGACGATACTTCGAAAAAATATTCAAATTTTGTTTATCCGCCAATTTGAGGAAAAAATGGAGGATTTTCAAAAAAGGCGGATAACTTTTTTTCAGCAAAAGATTTTCACGGGGATTTTTTTTTGGTCAATGTACATAATCAACAGAAACAATGCGCTAAGTTTCAGCTTTACACCAATTAAGTCAAGGTTCGGCCCTTTTTTTCGCTTCAACGACTGGACTACCAGCTAAAGTCGTCTGCACGCCATCCGCATGGCGAGTGTGAACAAAACTTCCTGGTTCAACCAAGTTCTTACGTGAGATGGTAACGAATTTAACGTTCAAGCACTGTTGGTAACTGTAGAATTGGTACTGTTGGTAACTGTAGAATGGATACTTCGCCCGACTGAGACCCCAACCAACCGGTGACCATCAGATTCATATAATCAACGCAAAAACATCGCAGCGACAATGCTGAGGTCCCTTAACCCCATTGGTAAAGGTGATATATATTTAAGGCGTAATACAAAAAGTGAACAGTCACCGAGGCGGAAAACAATCACTCAAAACTAATGCAAATATTTAGTCCGTGAAACATCTACGTCACTGGATAAGAAACTCGCCGAACATTGTTACATATGAAATTAAACCTAACACCCCCAAACAAAACTTAATATGATGGGAAGCAGTTGCACGCTGAAGATCGACACGATCAAGGATTTCGCTGGGAAGCAGTAGAGAAACACCGATTAACAAAAAAATTCCGCATAATATTTTAGTGGAGAGATTGCTTTGTTCCAATCTGTTGTCAAACAACACAATAATCCAATATTGTTACCCTGCTCAGGTATTGTTTGCTGCCATCTCTCGTTTCCGTGAACGCATCAAGTGTGATCAGTCCCGTCCAGCTATACCTGTCTCGGCCGGGGGTCATACCTGGTAGCCGGTAGCTCCTATCACGGTCGATCACCCCTACCCTGTCTGGCCACCCCTGTCACAATCGGCCGAGACTAGGCCATGCGTCCTTTTAGAGCAGAGGCACTTGCAGTTGGTTGCGGAAGGGCACCTCGTGTGGGATTCGAACCAGATACTCATGTGCTCAAGATGGCCACCGTGGAAGCAGTTGCCGCAGAAACTCCAAGCTTCCTGCAATGCAAACATGGATGAAACAAACGGCGCGGCCGCAACGTAGGTGATCGAGCGACCACTATCCCAGAGGGAGCAATAAGAGAAAGAATCCTGGGGAAGAGATTAAACATCCCGTCACCAGCTGGGTTGCAGCCTCTTTTAGCTATTTGTCTAGTCTAGGACGATACACACTGTGATAGCGTCCGAAAGGAACCATCACCATGGTGGTGTAATATGAGGTAAACTATCCACAATTCCAAGTTATAGCATCAGTTGCATCAAAACCGGCTTAAAAATCCTGAGTTGAAGGTAAACAAGTGCCATGCACGAGGATCCCACCTTGACGGGCAGTTGGCAGATGATGCAGGTAATGGTGGCTGAGGTCGCCTTGCAAACGCACACATCCCCGCAGGTCGGACATGAACGACGAAAATCTGCAACACAATCGTGAATGAAGAGCTTCTCAACGAATAGAGGAACGGTCGTGGTAGCGAAAACTCCAACCACTCGCCGTTGCTACGAATTAGTGCCAACCCACCTAGACTGGAGGAAGAAACTGGGGCCGTGGTCATCTTGATCATCTCGGCAGCTTTCACGTTCATCTTCCACCTTTCGAGGAGAGACGCATACGAGGATTTGAAAGCGTCGTGCTGAGCTTTCCTACCATGATCCAACATCCTGTCAACAAGCGTACATGTTGATGAGAGGCTTGCGTGGACCCCGGTGCTAACGCTGGCAATAAACACTCGGACCACGCTGTGTAGCTGCTGGATGGTTGTGGTCAGCCGCACACTCACCGGCACTCTGATAATCCGCTCTCATGCTTGGTCGGTTCTCGAACAAAACATTCAGTTTCTTCGAAACGGAAATCGTCTGGTGGGGTTCCGATTGGACTCCTGAGAAACTTTGGAATATCTGAAAAACCATTTTGCGTTCAAACGAGAGTAGGGGAAGAGTTGTACCCGGTCATTTGGTAGACAGGACGTTTGGTCGACAGACATTTGGTAGACAGGACGTTTGGTCGACAGGACGTTAGGTCGACAGAACGGTTCATTTTAGGGTTAGTTAACTAACCTTAACCCTAACTGTAACCCTAACCCTAAAATGAATCGTTCTGTCGACCTAACGTCCTGTCGACCAAACGTCCTGTCTACCAAATGTCTGTCGACCAAACGTCCTGTCTACCAAATGTCTGTCGACCGGACACCGGGAAGGTCGGGACCTGCGAGCCACTTTTTTCTTTTACATGCATATCTTCTACGTTTCTCAATATTTTTTTCGAAAAATTGGTTTTGCAATGCCTTGTAGTGCTACCTACTTTACAACAAAAGCACAAGTTATTATTTCAGCAAATGTTTAATTTACGCTCAAAAACATAAACACGCGCCAAGCGTCTCATCGCACCCCACATGTGTGGAGCGATGATACACGTGTCGGGAGCGATAAGCCACAATTGCGTTACGAAAAAATGTAGTATTTTTACAAAGAAATCACTTCACCATATCAAAAATACAATTTTAAAACATAGTTGTATTATTTATGTGTCAAATCAATCTTCAAGCCAGCTTCCAAGCTTTAAATTTTGAAATAAGCGATAGAGAATTTTCAAATGATTCCTTGGGATGAGTTGTCAAAACTTTCATTGCAAACGAAACAAAAGTCAGAATTGTGATATATCCTAATGGAAAGGTGTGAAAAGCAAAAAAAAATGATGCCATATGACACTTTAACATCTACTATCACAGGCACTTGTCATGGCTTGCAGGTCCCAACACAAGGTGACTCAAGGCTCCCTACCTGATGTTTCAGAAATGAAACAACAGCTGAAAAAAAACTAACATTGCTATCTAAAAAACTTTCAGCTTAATCTAATCATAAATACATCACCTACCATTACAAAAAAGTTCATGAACATTTCTTGCATAACAAATGAGTTATTTTAAAACACATTCAGTCAAAAAAATTTACTTTTTTAACATAAAACCTATAAATCCTCATGGCACCTTCATTTTTAGTACAATTTTGACCAAAGGATTGTGGGAAAGTTATCCAAGGATAAAAAATATAATGACGTCAAAAAATGCAAAAAGAATACTTTATATTAAAAAAGGGGGGTGGATTATGGCTCCCACCATGATCATAGGTCCCGACCTTACCCTACTCCCACAAATTGCAAGTGCCGCAATTAAATTTCTGTTGCTGTGCTGAAGCAAAGATTTCTACCCCGGTGACGAAGTTGATAAGCCGAAGTATTGTAACCGGGGTTGCAAATAAAAATGTGACTGGTTGATGATTATCTTTTTTACGCCAGAAGCACGCGACGTCTGTAACTGCAGTTCCAACCCGCAGGTGTTTGGAACCTCAACCCGAACCACTGCACAGGTGACTCACCGTTTGTGGGTGACTTTCCCATCACATTCCACCACGACGTTCGACCGAGGTTCTCAGGGAATTTCGCATCACTGGGACTTTTACGGAGGCCGAAGTCTCCATCGGTCTAAAGAACAATATCATCCTCACCAAGTAGTCACCTCCAATTTTTATCAAGATGCAAACACAAGCCCATTCGTTGTTCCATGGCAACAAGTGTCAGGCGCACACTTCAAAGTATGACGTGACAATGAGCAGAAATAACTCACCATTGAGGGAAAGTTCTGATGTGAGACCGACCGCTTGACATGGCGTCCGATCTGGATGACTGATTCGGCAGGGGGCTCTGGGGGCGAATCAAATGTACACGACAGCATGGCCAGGGTTTGCACGTCCTTCAAAGTGGAGTAGTGGTTTAGTCTGCGGAAATAAACCCAACAAAGTGAGTGACATCCATTCCGGGTGCGTGGTCACTTTATACTCCCCTCTGTCGCGTGCAACACACGGCAAGAAAGCATTGCCATTTATCGCGCGAAATCATTATCAACTGTTATTGTATTATCTTGTGAGCGTGAGTAATATGTTGGCTTTGTAGAGGTGAATCATCTGCGCAGTAGGGGACTGACCTGACCATGGAAGAAAAATTTGCAATACTCCAAAGTTTGTTTCCAGCATTAGCTCCCACACCATTGGGATGTCCCTGTTAAAAGAAGCTCCAACCCGGCTCAACCACCAACGCAACGTCGATGCGTTATTCAAAAATTCATACAAAATCCAAATACTTCTAATCATGGTCAGTAACATTGCTGCGGCAGACGACCTACTGTGTGACCAGTATGGTGGTTGAGGCAATTTTTTAGTTTTGTCAAAATTTACTTTAGAATTTCAAAGGTTTCCACGCTCCCCAGAATCCACATAGCAAAGTCTTTCATTTAGAAAGTTTAGTTTGTCGGCCACCATCGTTTCCATCAGTCGACCAGAAACACAAAAGTATTTACTTCAACCGCAACGTCAATCCCAGCACAATTACTCACAAGTTGGAGAGGAATGTGCGGCCGAGAGGCGATGATTGGAAGATGGACGACAGCTCGTTGTGCTGAGGACCGGGCTCGGGCAGGAAAGCAACACAAGACCACAGCTGTTGAAGAAATCAACACAAAAATATGGTCAATTATTAGCAGGTCAATTGAATATTGTTAAAAAACAATAAGTGGATGAATGAAACCTCGTGTTTGTGGCCGGTGTACCTGAACCAGGTCGCTCATGTCTTCGCTCAGAGCCTTTTCCTTGTTATGTTGGCAGGCCTCCATGAAGTTGTGGTGCTCTGGGCTGGGTGCAAAACAATATTCAATCACAGCAACTAAAACCAGCGCGTCCTATGACAACGGTTCCGTGTAAGTTCTACAAATCACATTGAAAGCTGGCGGCGATTATGATGCAAAATGTTTTGTTGAAAATATTCAATACATTCGGCCTGAGACAAACGGAACTTACATAATGTACTGTTGGGCGAGCTTCTTACTGACGGGCATAATCCGAGTGAGGTCTATCACCACCACACGGCCGACCAGTTGCTGGAGTCGGGAATGCTTCGTGTCCATGGGGGCAGTGACGTCTGTGCTGTCATTGTCTTTGTGAACGGGGTTGTAACAATGCTTCAGCGATTTGCGGGAAGATCTCTACAACGAAAATAAACGTTTATGTGTGTTCACGGCCGATGCTGTTGGGAGCCATGCAATTCCAGTGGAATGGCGTCATCATTCCAACATTAGGTTTCGTACAGCAGCGTGGGTTACAAAGAATGCGACAATTTGCGAGGTACATCAGCGCCTGGTTATGCGACCATGTATGATACAAAATTACAATCGCGTGTGCTACTGTAATGTTGCATTGTTCAGCTACTTCAAATATTAACTCATGAACGAGGAAGTCATTTCATAAGCACTTGGGCCTGCCGCCTTTTACTCGCGTGTCTATGACAAGGAGACCTCCAGCTAACCTTTTCCTTGTAGTAGAAGGCGCTGACACGAAGATTGGGAGCAGATGAGGGAAGCTCTGCATTGTCAAAGCCAACACGTTGCAGCCCAGGGATGGACTTGCGGTGACTGGAAAGACTGGGAAACGTTCTGGAATAACACAAACAACAATATTAATCAATGGTTAAACTACGTCAAGCCACAACTCTGCCCGGGTCAACCTCTTGTTAGCTCGCCACGACCTTTCCACGGGGACTGAGGTGATAACAAATGCCTCATTCCATTTTCACAGCAATTCAAATCGTGCCTACCTAACAAAATGAAGAGCGAACACGCGCAGTTTTGCAGCTTCAACCTGCCGACATTGTTCGGAACCCAATAGCATTGCAGGCTCAGGCCACTATTCTACCGATTTATTACTACGTTTCCAGCTTTCTGAGCTTTACACATCACACACAACACCGATGTGTCTCCTGAAGCTATTGCAATGGTCCCCGCTTCTCAGTGCATGGCAAAGTATTTGACTTGACCTGCATAGTTACCATTGACTGATGATTAGGCTTGCAACCAACAAACGCGAACAGGTCGAAGTCACATGCAATTACTTTGGAGTCTTTTCGAGATTGGAATGGAATCCTTTGACATGGGTCGGCCTCAGGAACACTACCAAGTAACCGGCACTGCAAAACCTAAAGAAATGGTCCAATCAATTCAATGAAAGGGAAAAATCGCAAAACGGTGACCATGCCGTCCATGTCAAACAAGTACAATAAAGAAGACTAGGTCCACTACCGTGTTCAGTCATGTTTGTTTGGTTTCTGTATGGTGGAAATATCATTGACCAACAAACCAGCCGCTTGTGTGACAAACAACAATCCACGTACAATCTGCTTTAACCATGAAGTAGTAGCCCGACAGTAAAAATGGTTTCAGACTTGGATCCGAGGACACTAGGGTGCCAATTCCTTTCTGTGGGCAGCCTCCTCAACTACGCGGAGGGAAAGGAAAAGAACACGACCAAACATTGGTGGTAACAAACTTGTTAAATGAGCCAACAAAAAGAGCGTCGCTTTCGAAGAGGGGAAGATGAAAGATGCGAGCTTTAAATGAAAATAGCGTCGTTAATGTCATTGTGAGATTCTATGACAAACCGAAAAGTGCTAGTGGATACCGGCAATACGCGTGACACTGTGAAGTGGCTACAGCGAAGTACGAACAACGAGTGGATTCAACGTTTGAAAGTTATGAATTGAAGCAAACGACCCGATGTGATGTTGCTTTGAATAAACTTTGAGGATTTGTGGTTTGTTTCACAACATAACTTACCTTGCACCGCTTGTTCTGGGAAATGGAATCTTGTCGCCATGGGGATGTGGATGCGCTCCAAACCCGTAAGGAAAAGGAGAATTGGACAACGGGAAACCAACCCCAGTCTTGTCATTGGTGTACTGAAGTACAAGTGATGTCACATTTGAAATAAAAAGAATTGAGATAAACTGCTGTTAAAACTCACAGATGTGGCTTCTCTAGTAGGCTACATATCATTCCTATCCAAGGAATGAAAAGTTTAATGACGAAGTTTTATTTTGAAACAAAAAAACAAACTTACAAATTCCCTTGCTTCGCCTGGAAAAAGTTTCTTTAAGAATATCGCCAAAGTCTCGAAAGTTTGAACGCGTCGATGAAATTTGATTACTCGAACTCCGAGTTGAGGCAGAACTGAGTGACGCTAAACCACAAGACTATTGGCTGCGTTCACGCCTCTATGCGGCCATGCCGTGTATCGATGCCAGATAAACAAAGATACAATCTTTCAACTGATTAAGTTTCACTTCCTAACAAACCGAGAGGCTTTAATACGATCTGCCTCATACATTGCTCCATAAGACGACGCAGTGACTCACCGACAAGGTCCGGAACTCTTGGGTGAGCCGCCGTAGACAAGGTTCCAGGCAACTCCGACTGTTCTTGACAAGATGGAGTGCCGTCTCACGAAGAGCCTGGCAAAGCAAATAACGTGGAAGGAGAGCAACATGCAAAGAATCGGCTACGCCAGTCCTTTGTATTCCTTTAGTTTAGGGGTTCTTAAATAGGGGTATGAACATGGAATGTAAGAACCCTTTATAAAGCAGGTCGATACGAAAATTTAAAACAAGAGATGTCGGTCATGAACTTTGATTTAATTGGGATAAGTGAAACTAGATGGATAGGTGATGGTAAAGTGACAAAAGATAGATTTGTTTTTGTATATTCAGGAGGAGAACAGCATATGTACGGCGTCGGTATGATAATGAAAAAAGAAATTTCTAACTCAGTCATTGGATTTTGGCCAATTTCTAACAGAGTTATGATGATTAAATTGTCTGCAGCACCATTTAATGTCAATATATTACAAATCTATGCACCAACCCAAGAACATACCGATAAAGAGATTGAGTTGTTTTATGAGTCAATAAAGGATGTACTTAAATATACTAAAAGTGAAGAAGTTAACATAGTAACAGAGGTGGGCACCCGCTACTTTCAAAGTAGCGCGCTACCCGCTACCGCTATTTGGACCAAAATAGCGCGCGCTACCGCTACCCATTTACAAAAGTAGCGCGCTACCCGCTACCGCTACTCGGACCAAAGTAGCGCGCGCTACCGCTACTTCTTCCGCTACTTTTGTCTAAAATGACACTAAGTTAGGAAACACTCTTTAAGTCCTTATAGTGACGCAAAAATGACCTTGAAAACGATTGTTATCATTTGTTTACACTGTCATTTTAACGTCGTTATAGAAAACACATTCTAAGGGAAATTTATTGTTACGCATCTTTCAAAAACACGAGCATTTCAAAATGAGAGTCATGGAGTCCTGCCCGCTTTAGCTTAAGCACATCTTTTCCAACAGAGAAAAGTCTCTCCACCGCAGCACTGGAAGGAATCGGGGTGTTGTATTTAATGAACAGATGTTTTAACTCGGTATTCGAAAAGCTCAAGGACTTATGCTCCTGTCCGAAGGCGTCCACAATTGCTGTTTCCTTCTGCATCGACGTTTCACAGGATGGTGCCAACACACCAAAACATTCATCTTCGGAGTCGTGACTGGTGTTGGTGTCACTCTTCTCAGTATCAAACTGACTTGATGTCTCCCGCAACAGTCGAATTGCATCTGTCTTGACTTTTTCTCGCTGTGCGTCAGCATCATCCGTGGAAACGTAGTGCAGAAATTGTAGCCACGACGTCTTGAAGGAGCTGAGATGAAGACATGATGCTATAACGCATTTCATGTCGTTGAAGCACTTGTTGAATCGTTGACTCTCAACTCCTCACAGCTCACAAGATCACTGATCTCGGTCAACTTCTTCGCGCAAATTGTAATGGTTGGAACTTGGAAGCAAGTCTCCGTAATACGCCTTGGACTCGCCCCAGTGGAGAATGTCTAAAGCCTGGCAGATAGGCTTGATCACACGGAGATATTCGCCTAAGAAGTTGACGTCAGCTAGAAATAAATAAGCTGTTTAGAAATAAGACAAACTATGTTTTAACTTCAAAGTTGTAAGCAAAACAAATCACACAAAATTGCCCTGTAATGATTTTTTTTAACAAAAACCATCGTGTAAGAAAATTTTATCAGCAACAAATATCTTAGCTAACCATTATTGTCAACAGTTTTGCTTTAACCAATACGATAGAACCTTATTTTTGGACATCTTAACATAGGTGATCACTGATGAGGCAATGCTCACTGCACGTAGTCTATATTCTACAATCCGTATACAACTTTAGGCTACTTCGGCTATTATTAATATTAAAATGAACAATATCGATTTCATACCTTGATCGCAGCTGCACACCAGAAAACGAGATTCCCAAAAGATCAAAACTTTGCAACTAAACCGATCATATAGGATTATAGGCTATATAATATAACTGCTTGACCACGCCAGTGTTGCGAAAAAAAACGACTATTATTTTTACTTTAAATTAAAAAGTAGCGGGTAGCGGGAGTGCGACGTAAAAAAAGTAGCGCCTTTCCCGCTACCGGTACTTTGGGAAAAAAATAGCGCCGCTACTGCAGCCGCTACTCCAACTAAAAAGTAGCGCCGCTACCGCTACTTTTACCAAAATAGTAGCGTCGCTACAAAAGTAGCGCGCTACTGCCCACCTCTGCATAGTAATGGGCGATTTTAATGCAATAGTGGGTGACCATTATGAATATCCCACAACTGGTCGTTATTGATTTGGCAATTTAAATGAACGTGGAAGAAGGTTGCTGGAATTTTGTAAACTTAATGATTTAGTAATAGAGAACACTCTTTTTCAACATCCTGCTAGGCGGTTGTATACATGGCAAAGTCCAGGTTATCAATTTCGGAATCAAATTGACTATGTTATGATAAACCAGAGGTTCAGAAATGCAGTAAGACAAGTTAAAACGTATCCAGGATGTGACATAATGTCTGACCACAATCCAGTTGTTATGAAAATCCAAATAAAGCTAAAAAGAGTGAAAAGAACAAATATGTCAGAACATACCGACATGAACATGCTTAAAAATGAACAATATCGAGAGAAATTCAGTATTGCAGTAAACAATAAGTTTGAATTATTACAGCAAACAGAAATTCCTCAAGTAATTACACAAGAAACTATAGATAGAAGTTGGAATGAAATTAAAGAAACCTTAAATGATGCAGCTGCCTACATGTTACCATCAAAGAGGAAAAACATTAAACAGCCTTGGATTACTGAGAAGATACTTGACTTAATGCAACAGAGAAAGAAAAACAAATTCAATAATCACAAGAAATATAAAGCTTTAAATAAGGAAATATCCCAATTATGCAAAGATGCTAAACAAAGGTGGTGGGAAAATCAATGCAGTGAAATAGAACATCTAGAAGCATCTCATAAGTCACTTGAATTACACAATAAAGTTAAACAGCTAACATGTTTGAAGAAAGTTGAACAAGCAAACAGCTGCATCATGGATAGTGGAGGAAAATTTTTTTTCAGAACGAGGATATAAAGAGTAGATGGGAAGAGTATGTAACAGAATTATATGATGATGATAGAACATGTATGCCTGAATTTACCAACAATGAAGAAGAAATATTGATATCTGAAGTTGAGAAGGCCATTCAAGATCTGAAATGTAATAAAGCTGCAGGAAAGGATAACATTTATCCAGAAATGCTAAAAGCACTCAATGGCATAAGTTTAAAACGCATACACAAATTATGTAATGAAATATATATATATGACTGGATTTATACCTAAAGAAATGAATGAAACTGTTTTTGTCAGACTACCAAAGAAATCCAAAGCAAAGAACTGCAGTGACTTTAGAACATTAAGTTTGATCAGTCATGTACTGAAAATTTTGTTGAGAATAATATTATTAAGAAATCGAAAATCTATTGAGAATGAGGTTAGCATGACTCAAAGTGGATTTATAACTGGTAAAGGAACACGAGAGGGTATACTTAACTTCAGAACAATTTGTGAGAGTTACAATGCAGTAAATAAAGATGTATATGTATGTTTTATTGATTATGAGAAAGCATTTGATAGAGTTAACCATGAGAAACTGATTCATTGTTTTTCCAATATTGGTATGAATGGCAAAGACTTACGTTTTATTATCAATTTGTACTGAAATCAAAAAGCATTTATTCGCATGGAAAAAGATTTGTCTAAAGGAATTGATATCAAGCGTGGAGTACGCCAAGGATGTGTACTTTCTCCATGTCTTTTTAATTTATATACAGAAATGATTTTTCGATCCATTGATGATATGAAAGGAGTAAAAGTTGGCTGCTTGAAAATAACAAATTTACGCTATGCTGATGATACTGTTCTGTTGGCTGAATCACAAGATCTTCAAGAAATATTGGACAATGTTAACTCAATTGGTAAAGAATTTAATATGAAAATTAAGGCTAAAAAGACCAAATCAATGATAATCTCAAAATCACCAGACACTCCAGTACTCCAAATTATAATTGACAATGAAATTATACAAAAAGTAAAATCTTTTTCATATCTTGGTCATTTAATAACTGAAGATGGGAGGTGTGACCATGAAATTCTTAGACGGATAGAAATTGCAAGAACTACATTTGGAAAAATGAAAAATATTTTAACCAATCAATGCTTAAATTTATCAATTTGTCTCAGGATCTTAAAATGCTATATCTGGTCGACCCTATTATACAATTCTGAAACTTGGACAATGTCACAAAAAATGGAGAAACGGATCGATGCCTTCGAGCTCTGGACATACAGGCAAATGTTAAAAATTTCATGGAAACAAAAGATCACTAACGATGAAGTACTCTCCAAATTCAATTCAAGCCCAATGCTTTTACAAACAGTCAAAAGAAGAAAATTGAAGTATTTCGGACATACAATAAGGCAAAATTCATTACAAAGATCATTAATAGAAGGGAAGATAAACGGTAAAAGAAACAAAGGCAGACCAAGAATGATTTGGACAACAAACACCACAAAACGGACAAAATTAACTTATGAATGTGCAGTACGCACAGCTCATGGTCGAGAACAATGGCGCATTGTATCCAACCCTCCATACGAGGAAGGAACAAAATGATGATGATGAAATAGGGGTGCACAAACAACTAAGGGGTGCAAGCATGCAAGACATATGCCCAGCCGCAGGGGGTGCATTTAGGCTGAATCATTAAAGTCAGATACCGGTACAACATAAGCTGTGCTTATTTAGCGGGATTTTAACCAACATTGTGAATGGTATACATAAGTGACTAGTACTTTTCCTTCTCTCTAGGAGGGGGTACGAGAACTGGTTGGTGATTTTAAGGTGACGCCAACAAGGAAAAAGGTTAAAAATCACTGCTTCAGGCTTACAGCTAATACCTAGGCAAAGTAACATAAAAAGGTGCAGTCTATAAAGTTTACTTTATCTATATGACTGCTATGTAAACCATCAAAAGCATGCATGCTATCTGCGAGGGATGTAGCGCCAACTTGATACATAGGGCAATATGGAAACATAAACCAACGATATGAAATGGGATCGGTTTTAGTAAGTCCAGACTCTAAAGCTAAGTATTTTTGTTCCGGCAGACACAGTAATGCATGGAAACTTTAGAACTTTACATACTGATTTTTGAAATATAATCCTGCAATAACTCCAGGGGACGGTCAACATTTCCGTAAATAATTCGTGCAATCGAGCGGCACCCTTGATTGTAAGAAGCATTCAATCCTCAGTGGCCTATTAGCTACGGCTCACTTTCACTTAAAGTTTACACAATTTCACTGGCGCATTGACTAAGACGTAGGTCGACAAAGCCAAGGAGGCGAATATGAGTGGGCTGGTGTGGAACGTGGAAGAATATTATTGAGGCAATGACAAATTTAAGCCGTAAACATAAAGAGAAAATCGTCGCTGTGATACATACAATGATAAAAGCAATGCATTGCACATGGTATAAAATTACGGAATAAATCTGCTCCAGCAAATAGGCCTAGCAGCTTGGCGTAAGGCTAAACTTGACCAGAGTACAAGTTGAACAACCAGTGAGAGCAGCATGGCTTGTGTCCACATACCTGCAACAACTTCCCTCGTGCGTCCTCCTCCACATTGTCCGACCAACTGATGAACTCAAAGATGGGAGCCTCGTTTTGAGGGTAAAGAAAAGGAAAAGTTATGTGAAGAACCAAAAACTGGGTGGCAGTGCGCAGCGTCACGGTACAAAGTCGACGCCCTTTATCCATCTGCAAGCTTTGATAAATGAAGGCAATGGCAAGGCAAACGATTAACGTCCCATGCAACGACTGGCCTTCCAGTCATTGTTATCTAACAAGATCTTAGAATTAAAAACACTTCTTTTGCAAATGGAAAACAGGCATTGCGCTTTTGCACCCTGTGGAGAATGGTCCAATTGCGATGAGCGAGATACACAGACCTTGCGACAAACCGCACGCAGGAAATAGTTTGTTCAAGACGCCGTGTAGCCCTCGGAAACGACAGCAATTGGAATTTAAAGATTCTTTAGGAAAGCTGTCCTCAACGAGGCCTACGAATATTCCTTATGGTAGTTTAAGAAACATCACCTACAATATTCTAATCCTCATTGACGGCAAGTTTCCATTCTATTGATGATCACCTAACCCAGTGTTTGACCAGTAGTTGTTTGACCAATCAAGCACAAGTGTTGGCCACAACCACAATAGAGCAGTCGCAAACACTTTTTCTGGTTCAGTGATAGAGTGACACACCAAATAAAGAAGCATTGCAGCACAGTCGCCTATCACCTTGTCCATGGTGAGGTTGGGCAGGTTTATGTTGAGAAGTTTGAACTCCTGCTCGAGGTTGTGCGGGGAATAAGATACTCTCGGTTTCAAAGTGGATGATGCACTCGGTAACGACTCCAAAGTGGCCCGGTCAGATGCCACGGAAAGGTCAGGAGATAATGCGTTAAAACGCAAGCTATCCGGCACATGTGTATCTGGAACGAAATGCAGTTTGCACCAGTTTACAAAACAAAATCTGAAGCCAATCGAAGGCATGATTCCCAACATGCCGGGGTTGGATTACCATGTTTTTAATAAGCATATTTATGTTTTCTTTTAAAGAAGACATTAACGCCAATACATGGCAAAAGTAATATACACTGCTTTTGTAATTAGTTGCCAATAATGCAGTGCCAATAATGCACAAACATTTTCGTGGTATGTGTCAGGCGAAAAGCGTTCAAGCCACGAATCACCTTGTCTTCGCCATCTTCAAGCTTTGTATCACCTACAAACTCTTCAAGTATTGATTTATGACGTAAATATTTAGAGTGGAAGGAAAGTAGTGGAAGTGCATGCAGAGGGCAAGCTAAACACTTTTGCATTCTTGACTTGAAGGTCAGATCAAACATGGTTATCATTGGGGCACACAATGACTGAGCAGCTTCTTGATGCAGAGTTTGTATTAGAGATGTACCGATACCAATATTTTGGCCGATACCGATCCCGATACCGATATCACTTTTTTAGGCCGATACCGATACTGATACCGATATTTTGGCCGATACTTTGGTGTTACAAAAAGAAGCAATTTTGGTATTTGCAAGGAATTATATCAAATGCTAAGTTTTACCTTATTTGCATAAAACTCTTAAAAAAAGCTTTCAATTGGCATAATTTATTAAAGATTCAAGAATCCAATCTCAACCGCATTGCTGTGTCATAATAGTAGGTTTTAGTAATGAAAGGCCACCGTAATTGAGGTTTGGGGTATAAGGGAAGAAACATTACCGTACATCATAATTGGAGTTTCTGAAAAAAAGTGTTTGCGCAAACTCTCCAAATAGGCTATCATAATTGATAATAAGATGTAAAATGTAAACCAAGTGATTTGTGTAGTCGTACAAAAGCTATTCGACAAGTAATGTGCAACCTAAGGGCGCTTGTCGTTTGGTTGAAAAGCTTTTGCCAGGCCAAGACTACCCAGGTAGCAAAAATGCACGATTCTGCATCGCTCCCACCCCGCCAAATGCTCAAAAAACCCATGCAACTCGGCTGACCCCAGCAAGCCGGCTGCACCAGCCAGCGAATTAACTTCCACCCTTAGACGCAACAAACTCACCAAGCCCAAACAATGTCACGGCAGAATAAGTAGGCCCAAAAAGAAAGCAATGAGACCACGAATCCTCACCAAACCAATCAAAATGGTCCCGTTGCGCCCAAGATGACAACCTCATTGCAAAGAAAAGAGCGTCCCCCCCCCCCCCCCCGGCCACCAGCACAAGGCTGAGCACTCACCAGCACAGCGAGCTGCCGTGACCCGCCAACCACAACGGTGCAGCTTCCACACTAGCCATTTCAATTCTTGTCGATGTCAATTCTTGCTACAAAACGGCTGCCGAGAAACATAAGTTGATTGGATGGTCTAAATGGCTAGCGTGGAAGCTACACCGTTATGGCCAGCGAATCGCAACAGCCCGCCGCACCAGTGAGCGCCCAGCCCCATGCCGACAGCAGGGAAGGACACTCCCCCCTTACAATGAGGCCGCCATCCCAGGAGCAACAAGACCACTTATTGATTAGTTCAGTGAAGATTCGCAGTCCCACCGCCCCCATCCTGAGCCCACCCATTCCGCCACGACTTTGTTCAAGCCTGGTGAGTCCACCACAACGAAAGGCGGAAACCAAATCATAAACTGACAGAACCAGCCCACCAAAAACAACTAAGCCACACGGGTCCCTCAAACGTCCAGCAACGCAAAAACGATGCAAAACTACAAATTCCCGCCACCTGGGTAGTCTTGGCCTGGTTTTATCCTCTGCTGAGAGAAAAAAGAAACACAAATGATAAATATTGGAGAAATTGAGTCTCCTTTACAACTTAAGAATCGAACAACGCAAAACTGCTGAAACTAAACGTTTTGTTTGAGTGAAAGAATCGCTGTAAGCAAACAATTCTAAAAGGTGCGCGGCACTGCGCGCATGAAGTCATAAGAGTGTGAGGTATCAAAAATTTGAAAAGGTTATTTTTCTACTTCAATGTGACGTTAGTTACCACTTTAAAAAAATCTATATCTTTGCTTCTGCAGAAAATCCGCAGCAAACACCTTTTTTTACGTGTTTAGTATCGGCCACAGTATCGGCCAAATTTTGCCGATACCGATACTCAAAAAATGGCCGATATCACCGATACCGATATATCGGTACATCTCTAGTTTGTATTAATCCATTGACTAGTGACGCATCGATCGTCGTCGTGTGAGCGTCTGGGGCCGAGGGTCTATCCTTTTACCAACCCAGATTCACGATGTTCCCGGACTACACTGGAAGGCTACTAGAGAGCAGCCAGTCTTTGGTTTCATCATCCATGACACGCAGACCTTCCATGACACGCAGACCTTCCACTCCACTACATAGAAATCAAACAAACCCAGCAAAGCCAAAGATGCGTACAGGCGACACACTAGAAACCTATCACGACATCAAAGAGTTATTCACTTTTTATCAACTCATCTAAATACGTGAATGCACATCTAAATACGTACCAGCACTTGATAAAGACGAGGGATCTTTATCGAAAGTGTCGACGTCACAGGAGGCTATTTCTTCGAGAACATCGTATGCAATGTCCGCATTGTCTTCTTCTGTTGCGCCACAAGCGAATAGGTGATTGACATCCGGTGTCCACAACCGTAAGATCAAGTCTTTAGACCACGTGACCAACTGCCAGCTTTGATCTGCAAAAAAAACATTGACGAGAAACGAGAGCAGAAATGGGGCGACGACAAAGAATCAATTAAAGCTGCTGCTGGGTCACTAAGGCTCACGATTCAGCAACACGACACATTGTATGTTGGCATGTGGTAGTTCATGGTAGTTCATAGCAGCACAGTGAATTGATTGCCTTGAATTGCTATTATCCATGTGGGGTTAGTTAATGTGCCGGCAATCCATCCAGGAATCAATCTAACAGCAGTCTTGGTGCAGCTGGTGAATGGTTATAACCTTGCACAAAATAAACGGCATGCTGCCATTAAAATATAAAAGATCTGTTCAGATCCTGGTTGAGTTCAAACTTGTTCGGCAGTGAATGCACCGAGTTATTGACATAACTGATCCTCGATGAATCTGATAAAAAGCCTACCGAACGAACAACGAATGAGAAGATGGCTGCTCAAAAGAGAACAACAAGATCATTCGAACAACAACAAAAGTACCAGTTTTTCGCCTCCAATGGAAATCCAGCACCACATCTCTGTGACCATTGTAAACATGCACCGGCTGTTCCACGTTGTTGATATTCCACAAGTTGAAAGGAGTTTCCCGGAAGTTTTTGAAGGTCACCGACGACATAGCAGTGCCAAACGGCTGAAGGAAAATATGTTTTATCCGTCAAACATGTTCGACGATGATGAAGTTACGTTGCTATCAATCGCGCTATAGTCTGCAAAAACTTTTGAAGCATGGTTTATTGTGCCTACCGGTATGATACCATCAAACTACATCTTTTCCTCCATACGATAAAGATCGATTTTAACACAGCAATGTGTCATTTTAACACAGCTTATTAGTTCGTGTTACTTGACAAAATGCATTTAAACTATTTTAACTGGTTCCGGCAAGAACCCATTCAACCACGGTACACGACATCTGGGCGAAACCCTGTTGGGCGAGACATGTATCGTTCAACCACCTCATCATCAGAGTGCTCACCTTCGAGTCAGTCGGCCTGCCAGCATTGAGAGAACAGACGCTACTACTTTCTGGCATGTGAGACAGAGACCTTTCAAAGTTCAGAACATGATGAATAATAATGGAATCCGGAAGGTAATAATGCAACTGGGTCTGTCTAGGTCTACAACGGCGATGAGAATAGTGCTATACAAAACTATTACCAACATGCACCCACAGTGTATTCAGCTCTCCACACAGGATGTTGGTGATAGATGTGGAACTTTGCCACTCTAGGTGCTGAAGTGGTGTCCCAAAAGCTGATGTTGCAATCTTGGCTCCCGGAACAAAGTTCATACTGTGACGTAGCTGGCCAGTCCAGACAGTTAATCTTCGATATATGGGCGGTGATGTATTGCACAGGGGTTTTACCATTCTGCGAATCACCAGCACAATTAGTAAACAGCGCTTATAAGTTAAAAATAGAAGCCTTGCTTGCGGCGAATCCATCAGAAGATTCAGGTCAAAACAAGAATCGTAAATTGTTTAAAAATTTGGAAACGACTGCATAAGCTGAACAGAATCGGTACAAAACATGATGACTTGATACGTGCAGCGCCATAACCAAATAACGCAACACCGTTATAACGCGTGACCTGATTGTGGGGAGCAAGACTTAGCTATCTCTTGTGTCTGCTGTTAAAATTGTCCTGTTCAAACGTATTCCTTACAGGGAGCAAGTCTTTTAGGTGCAAACAGTTAGGTGCCGGTCAAATAGGCGTGTACTCTGTGGCGTCAGGATATTAAGGTGCGGAGCACTGTGGCGCCCGTTCATTTAGGTGCTATTCCTAGTAAAGTCTGCAGATTGTAGGTTATCAGCCTGGCAGGTAGGGCAATGCTTTTCACGCAAAATGTTATATTGAATAGAAAAATATACTGTTTTTTTTTAATGCGCGACTGCGCGTGTGTTCGGAATTTATTTGTTGTTAGTCCAGGTGAATGAGTTCACTTTTAGCTAAGTCAAGTAATAACTACACTAAAGATCAGTAAAAAATATACCGTAAGCCTAAATTCAAGCAAACCGTAGCCTAAATTCAAGCGGGTGGTAGGCTTGAGTGAAGACTGAAGAGTAACTTAGTTTTCCGTCAAAATCCCGACTAGGTTTTGGTAAAGCTGAACTGATACTATCTGCAGACTTTACTAGGAATAGCACCTAAATGAACGAGCGCCACAGTGCTCCGCACCTAAATATCCAGACGCCACAGTGTGCGCACCTATTTGACCGGCGCCTAACTGTCTGCGCCTAAAAGACGTGGACCCCCGTTACACTGCTAGTACGGTATAACAAATTCAAATTCTAAACGACGCGACTCACGGTTTGCTTGTCTGTGCATTTCTACTCTAGCTCTAAAGCATTTCTATTTTGTGGCCTAATTCAATAACAAACAAAATAGATCAACTAAGCAAGTAAATAGACGTGAACAACACACCCTAATATCCCATAATCTGATGTTTCCATCATGAGAGGAGGCAAGAGTGTTCCTGTCAACTTTATTCCACCGAACACAACTAGCTCCGGCTAAAACATTGAAGTAGAAGATTGAACCAGGTATAGTAAGTTATGGTTGATACATTGCAGAGCAAAACCAATCTAGATTTTAGATACTCAATGTTTGTTGATTACAGATCTAAGGTGAAACTAAACAAATCAGGTGCTGCAACTTAAGACAAACAAATGTTGAAAGAATACTCAGGAAGCACGAAGTAGTGGTCATTAAATCTAAGTTTTAAGAACATCAGAGAGCACATCCCATCCAGCTATCAACTGCGCTTTAGATCAGCTTATAAACTGACAATCTATGCCAGCAGAAGATTTCACAAACTCACAAACGGTGGATGTTACAAGTTTAGGCTTCTTTGTATCACGAATGTCCCACAAGTAAATATATGTGTCAAGTGAACATGTTGCCATGAGGTTTGCGTCCACTGATGACCAGTCAACATCACTGATTGCACGAGTGTGACCACAAAACGTAGATATCTTAGTTCCACTTGTCTCACCACAATGCCACAAATCGGTCCATTGATTGTACTAAACATCAAAAACATCAGGCGAGTTCAACATTTTGATATGTTCATATATCTTCACCCAACAGCCAGTTGTGAACATAACACTCCTGTAATCCCATTCAACTTTTATGAATACGATGTTTGCAATCGTTTCCTTGCAGCTGGACTCACAGATCCATTTCTAGTTGAATGTGTTTGAATTGAATGCAGCAAAAATAAATTCATTTAATAGCCTATAAAAGGAACAATGTAAGACTAAAACAGCGGTTCTCAAATGCCCGTCAAGATGCCATGGTGCATCATATAAAATTGCTAAGGAAATTGAACAATAATTGTTGGTTTTCAAGCTACACTGCTGCAGTTTCGATATAGTGCAGCTAAATGCGTATTTAAGAAATATTAAAAATCTTCCCAAAACTTATATATTGAATTTCCTCATATCAAGTCAATGGGCCTTAAAATGTTTCAATTTAAACACCATGACCAAACATTAAGCAAACAAAGGCTACAACCAGTTACAAAATGTCTATAGCAAAAGTATCAAAGCTTCTTTAAACTTTATATTTTGAATAGTTTTTTTTTTTAGTTGCAATCTGGTTGCAATAAAGTGTGAATATTAACCAGGCCAATTTAGTTCTAACTAAGCTTTGTAGCCAACATTTTTGTCAACATCAAAGCAAAGCAACAGTGTCTGTCATAAACAGGATTGTCGGTATTTTACCCAACCCAAAAAAAACCGGGTGGTTTTTTTTAAAACCCACTTAAAAAAAAACAAATAAAACCAGGGCATCATATTTATCCAATTTTTATGAGAAAATTGAAAAAAGGAACCAAAGTACTTAAAACAAACTTCAAATTAGGACTTGAAGGGCGGGAAAACCCAAACTAACTTTGCGAGTTTTTTGTTTCAGCGTGATGTCATTGTGCACAACATGCGTTTTAGCAATAAAAAAATCCAAATTTTGTTGCCCTCGTCTCGCTAAGGCCGCTTTTGCTTGATACCCGTTTGCGAGGTCTCGTTGCGCATCAAGCTGTGATGCTGTTCGCTGTGACGTCACAAGGTACATATAGTTGTGGCCAAAAGTTTAAGACCAGACTTGATTTATGACGATTTTTGCATTACTTCAAAATACTGCATCAGATATAAGATGATGCATAAAGATGATGCACCTGAAACAATATCTGATGCATTATTTTGAAGTAATGCAAAAATGGTCATAAATCAAATCTGGTCTTAAAATTTTGGCTACAACTATATGTACCTTGTGACGTCACAGCGAACAGCGTCACAGCTTGATGCGCGCGAGACCTTGCAAATGGGTATCAAACAAAAGCGGCCTTAGCAAGACGAGGGCAACAAAATTTGGATTTTTTTTTGCTAAAACGCATGTTGTACACAATGACATCACGCTGAAACAAAAAACTCGCAAAAAGTTTATTTGGGTTTCCCCGCCCTTTAAGGATGTGATTGTGAAAAAATTTTCCAAGGATAAATTGAAAACACAATGGATATTTCTGTACACAAAAATCAAGTAATGCCACTTTGTACTACACTAAAACTCATTTATGCAAGAAGGCCTCATAGTTAAATAGCCCTAGTGCATTATTTTATTGAGTTATGCCACCATGTACTGTGAGTGAGAGGCACTTCATTGGTAAAAAGTAGTATTTGAGGTGAAATAAGCATGAATCTACCTTTTTTGCATCCTTTTTAAATAAAACCCCCCAAAAAAAAACGTTTTTTTTTTAAAAACCCATGCGGGTTGGGCTTAAACGGGTTTTTCTCAACCCTGGTCATAAATGACACAATGATTGTTAAAAAAATGAAAGCAGCATCTTGCAAATTCTTACAAGATTAGATGAACCATCTGATTTTGCTGTTGCATTAATAACTTCATCATTATCATCATGGCTTTTTTCTTTAAGAAGTTACAGCAAGTTAATAACCTCTCGAGTGTCGAGTTTTTTGCACCAAAAGAAATTTGAGAACCACCGACTAACAACTACACTGGTCAACACCATATTTTAATCAAATTAGTTAATTTTTGCCTTAAACATACAGGGCTGCGATTTTTTCTTTCTTGTCGAACAACCAAAAATTCTGCATTTGTTTGTCGAATAGTGGTATGATGTCACAAGAGTCAGATTATAAGCGTTTGGCCGCGAATTACTGCGTGATAGAGAATTTTTCCTTTGGCATCTCTTTAGTCTCGCTTAGTACGTTAATGGTTATGCACGCACGGTCGTACCCGCATGCAAACACAGTTAAGAGCGAAACATGCAAGTTACCAAGAAACACAGCAAAGATAAAGCAAAAAATGAACTGCAGATAAAAGAAAACGGAACAAAACCACGATAATACAAAACAACGGCGTAATGCTACAGGCCTACAACGTTTAAGGTGTGCCGAGATGGCGAACAAGCCTCTTCATACAACATTGCAACAAACTACATGCAATCACGTAAAGTAACACAAGAACGAATTAATTAATAACAGTGCAAAGGAAAGAATATTAGTAACAACACAAACATTAATGCCAGGGCATGCTCGCTGCTAGATCTTGATTTTGCTGCCTCTGTATGACTTTAGACAGGAGATTTCCGGTACTATCGAAATGCCAACCATTTGGGAACAGGCAGTCAAGTGCTTTTCGCAACAATGGTTTCGCCAGTGAAATCGGTGGATTGCACATGCCAACGAATAGTTCATCTTGAATAGCTTCGTTAGACAGCGGCCTTAATCGCGAGTCGTGCAGTGCGTAGCTGGAGCAGAAAGACTCGATGATACATTCGTTGCAACAGCGCACCAGGTGCTTCAAGCAGAAGTGTATAAGCTCACTTAAATCCTGGAAAAATTTTTCCTTTGTGAGGACGTTACGTAATCACAGAAACTCACTCTTTTAGTGGAAGGCAGTCGAATTGCAACCGTGTTTATCTGTCTACTATTCTTTATTCACACTGCGAAACATTTCTGCAATTTTGGAACAACAAGTGCATAAGTCAGACATAAATACAAACTTGCAAACACGTTGACAACCAAAAGTAGCCTACTTCGGTTATTTTATCTACAAAATAAACCCGTTGTGTCGAGTAGCACGAAACGTGTGTGGCGAAATGTTTGATGGCAGGCATTAAAACTTCAATCAAACCATTTTCCCGCAGTGTTCAAAATGTTTTGGAAGAGAACTCCTTTCCATAAAAATAGCGGCTTTTTTCATCTGTATTTCTGAACATCTGGTCAGAAACTAGGCTGTTTTCTACATGTGAAAAACTTTCATAGCAAGTATCCAACAGCCATTTTACCAGAGCAACTGTTAATTGGCTCAAACGGCAAAATACAAACTGGCATAAACGTTGACAACTCAACGTAGCCTAGGTTATTTCATCTATAAAAGAAACCAGTTGTGTTAAATAGCACAAAACGTGTGTTGCAAAATGTTTGATGCCAGGCGTTGGAACTTCGATCAAAACATTTTCCCGCAGTGTTCAAAATGGCGGCGCTGACGCGTTGGGAGTTTCTCGTGTGAAGCGCCGCTTTTAGACCATGCTTTGAAGTACCTGGCGCAAGAAAATTTACGCAAGTCAGCACTTTTATGATTGCATCGCGTGATGCCCCCCCCAATTGTTCCTCGACCTGACGATGTTTAGTCCTCTCTCAGTTTTTTTTTCCTTTTTTTTTTCGTAAGGCACGGCGTTTGTCGAATAGTGATGGCGCGTGTCGAGTGACCTCGTCACAGAAAAAGGCAAAAATCGCAGCCCTGTAAACATATTTTTGATGCTAATTTCAAAAATACTTACATTTTTTAAGCACATCAGATTTCTAAAGTATGGTATTTTAAGATATTTACATTTTTGGTATTAAAGTTTGATCTATAATGGATTGCGCTATGTGAACTTTAACATTGTTTGGTTTTCAAACATTGTTACAGTACATGACAAATATTTAAAAGCTGTAAAATGACAATTTGTAGGGTATTTTGAAATTAACAATATAATATGAAAGAAAGTTTTACTTAATGTGTAAATACAGTATTACTGAATTTATAATATATATATTAAAATGCAAATACTTTCAAAACTCAATGTGCTTGTGAAAAATCAAGCACAGATTCAGAATTAATTAAAAACATCACCTCAAGAAGTTTACCTTTATCTGATTAAAAAAATTGTTAACCAGTGTAATTTTTTCCATCATGCGTTATTTATCATACCAAATTCTGGTTAATTATTAAGGTCTGCTACTTTTCGGTGAGTCCGATTCGGTAAGTCCGATTCGGTGAGTTCCTAACCTCTAACCCTAAAACGGCAATGATAATTAGGCTACGATACCCGAAAATTAAAAAAAGAAATTGAAAAAATCCCCCGTTAAGGGATCGGACTCACCGAAACGAGCCATTCCGGATTATTAGACCAAAAATTCATTCATTTCAAACCATACACTCATACAGTGGTAAGAAAGTAGTGTTGATTGCTGGAGACCGGATTCCATGCAGCTCGACTGATATCCCATTTATTGTTAAGATTTATTCTTCGAAGAACACTTTTTGGGTTATTAAGATCAATCAATGTCAAATTTCTTCTTGATGCAAGCAAGACCAATTTTCCAGACACATTTAGTGACATTGCAGTGGCCTGAAAATATATTAACTTATTTATTGAACAACACTAAACCTGTCTGTGACATGAACAGCTTCTTAATAGACTATCTGATCCATTGCCTCTAAATACCTATTGTGAGGGGTTGTCTCTTTTGGGCATGGTCAGGGTTGCCAGTTTAAATGGGACCAGTTTTGCAAATTGCAGTTTAGATCAGGGGCGACAAACCTTTTTGCAGTCGCAGGCCACTTTATCAATTACACATGAGTTATCGGGCCACACAACTTTTTAATCGTAACCTACTATGAAATCTTTTAGAAGCGACTCAAGATATTATTCATGAAAAGTAACAAACGGCAAATGAAAGTAATAAAACCCACACAGTTGAAATTATCTTATTTTTATTTTTTACTGAAGTATGTTTCGATTCTGCGTAAGCCTTACGCAGAATCAAAATATACAACAGTAAAAAATCAAAAAAAATCAACTTGAGCAAAAAGGATAGAGCAACAGTACTTGCACTGATAATGAAGGCAATTTAATTTTCGAAGCGTTTGCTTTCATATGAGTATGAATTCTCCTTTTTTGGCTCTATCTTTTTTGCTCAAGTTGACTAAATGTTTCTACCATTATACTCCGAAGCAACAAATCAGTTAATGAAATTTCTTTTTCAAACAACAAACAAAAGCCCATGCGAATCATCTACAGCTGAAGCTATCTAATGCAGTATTGAAGCATAAAATATTAAAAAATAACATTGAAGCATTGCATTTTTTGCTTAGTGGGATTTTTGGAAAGTTTTTTGCTTGAATAAGCGTTCAATATTAGGTCGAACAGACGATGTGGCAACTCTCAACTGCATACTATGATTTTCATCTGTCAGCTTCGACCTGTAACAACTTTTTGTAAAGTGCATTTTAGAAAAGAACTGTTCGCATAGGTACTGAATGCTGCCGAAAACAGATGACCATTTGAGATTGTCGAATTGTTTTGCAGGCCGCGCAAAATTCTTTGACGGGCCGCAGGTTCGTCACCTCAGGTTTAGATTGTGATTGGGGTAGGAATGAGGATTATGGTCAGGCAACCATTTAAAATGTCTGCTAATTTCCTAAAAAGCGACAATGCGGAGTAATTTTCAAGGGTTGCCATATTTATGAGTTTTGTTGGCCAACTGGGCTAGTTTGGTTTCCCAGTTGTGGGAAATTTTTCGTAATTGCACGTTTTGATATTGTTGATTCCTTTGATTATCTATTATTTCGAATTGACTTCAATAGAATAATTATATATATTTTTAGTGAAAAACATCTTTTAGCACTGACAATGCCCAACAATGGGTATCTAGAAGTATCCATTTGATCAAATACATTTGAAAATGGATACATTCACATTGCCACAGATAAAGTTGGTCTGTATAAACAATTTCGTTGTAAGTAATGTTGCTCTTATTATTTTATATTATATATGCTATTATTCGTATTATAATTCACAACCTCAATAGTTTAGATTGCAAAATAAATGGTAAATAAGCTATGTTACCAAAATTCTGTGTAGGCCTATAATACTTACTTGTGTGTTTACATGTGGTGCTACCACAGTGTCTTCGCTCCATTGATGCATATTCTAGATCTATCAACCTATCTACATTTCAAAAGATGTGAAACTAAAAATGGAAAAAGAAAGGATTGAGATTACAGCATACGGTACTATCTGAAGGCAAACCGCTAGTTTTGTTTCATTGAAAAGATGACAGTCCAGTACAAGGACTGTTGCAGCAATCCATCCAACTTGTTCAGATCCACCTTTTCAAAGATCCTGATCCGAAAACTACAGGACGTGATTCTGATCTGATGGTGTTGGAAATTGAATTTAAGATCCTGATCATGAAATTTACGATGAAATTTAAGATCCTGATCATGCCAATTTTCAATACCTCTGCTTCCTGGCAAGCCAAACACAGGCTTTAGACTTTAGGCCTTTGAATCCATGTAAATTTCATTTCGAAACCGAAACTACAGCTCACTTCATGTCATGTATTGACTACACGTGGACGTGAAGAATAAAATCTAGAAGGTTCATAAACAATTTCATACATTGTTTTCAACTGTCATCTGCTGCAAAAACTTTTGAAACCTGTCCTGATCCTGCCGGATCACAATGTACAGATCCAAGATTTTTACGATCCCACTTTTGCTTTTTGAGATCCGGTGTCATGGTTCAGGTGTTGATACGGTCCAAAAGTTACCATAACTTCCAGAATGTGTGCGTATTTATAGTCCGCCAAGCACTGCCTGCAGCAACCATGTGATATTGTGAGTATCTTTCTGATTTGAAGTAAATTAAATGAGCGATTTGGTACACGCAGACTGGCATATTGGTTTGGTCTCTCAGAGTTTGGGAGGTAATAACTTTGATGCAGGGATATCTAGAGAAGGGGATATGAAGGCTTTTAATAGGTCTGACAATAGAAGGGCTTCTGTTTATCGTAAATAATCTCTGTTTACCATAAACTGACAATTGGCACTGATAGTAGTTTGATAACTCTTGTTATGATAACCTGCATTGCGCTATCAGCATCAAGCCTGGATACTCACTGCACGCTCATGGTTACTTGTTAATTCAACTACCTGTTTATTTGTTTTAAATCTGGCCTAATGCAAAGACTTTGTTAAGAAAAACAGCTAACTTGTAACTTTTCAACTGTCTTTCTAAACAAGTATTCTTTAAATATGCTCTATGTAACATTTACTAACTGTCATCTGTAGCTGACAGTACCAGTTGCACAACAAAACTTTAAAAGAACTGCATGTTTTACGCACTACAAACTTCCGCCCTGGTAGTGTCATAAGAATATGGCAATCGCTGTGAGCCTTCGCATCCCCTTCTTTAGATATCCCTGCTTTGATGATGTGGGTTTGATTCCCACCACTGCTAGGGATGGGCAAATAGAATAATTACGTAGCTATTCTAGAATATTCTAAAATACTGAAACCGAATACAGATATCTATTCTAGAATAATTGATCGTTTTTACCATCAACACATTTTTAATGATTTTATAAAAGCAATGAACATCACAAAATTGCTTATTGCAGTTTTAGCTTTAGTTTATTGCTTATTGCAGTTTACAACAAATTTAGGCTTTTGAAATGTTCATCAGTCAAACGGGATCTCATCTTGGTGGCAGTTAGTGTTGGGCGATAACTCCTAACTGCAAACCCTTACAAAAAATTGCTTACAAAATTGCTTATTGCAGTTTTAGCTTCAGTTTATTGCTTATTGCAGTTTACAACAAATTTAGGCTTTTGAAATGTTCATCAGTCAAACGGGATCTCATCTTGGTGGCAGTTAGTGTTGGGCGATAACTCCTAACTGCAAACCCTTCCAAAACGTTGCCGAGGCCAAACGACAAAAGTTGAAATTGTCTTGGCAATTGCTTTGAACGTTTGGTACGAAAAAAATTGTACCAACACATGCAAAACGAAAAGCGAAAAGTATACTAGATAACTAGAGTAGTCCATCACAACCGCATTGTTTAATTTGTTGTGATGTAATAATGCCAAAAGTAGCGATAAAACGAGCAACGCGATACGCACGATGTTACGGTAATTCCACGTTAAATAACTCACCGGGAGTAAAAGTAAAGGGGCATTCCATTTATAATCATCAGATTTTTTCAAATTTTGTAACCACTAGTAACAGATTTTGCTTATTTTGACATATTTTATACATACTAAAAAATGATGACAATAGCAAAAAAAATTTTTGAAATATCTTTATTGGGGGCCGAGATAGAGCACTTTGAATTTTCGGCCACTAGTAGGATTTTGGGAGCTGAGCACAGCCATTTTTTCATTTCGCGCCTTCATTTTTTGGCAATAACTCTTTACCTTGAACGATTTTCATAACGAAAACATGCGTTTTACCAATTTAAGACCCAAGGAATTCATTTTTGCACTTTAAATTATGCTAAGATGAACATTTTAAATGGTAATTTAGGTTTAAAGTTTTTCTTATTTTATTTTTGATACGCTAACTTTGGGGGAATATTTCGGAGCGTTGGGAAAAAGGTGCAAAAAAATTTTTTTTTTCTTTAAACAAAGCAATTGAAGTATAATACTTTTACTAAATTTGGTTGATGTAAGTTTTGCATAAACCAAAATATTCAACTGAGAAAATGTCAACCCATACTATGTAATGCTACTAACATGACTCAAAATTACAAAGATTTTATGTCCATGATTGTATGTAACACAGAAAATAAGATGTGCATGGTGCATAGATGTGAAAGTTGTCCTGGAAGAGAAGTTTTACACCAATTTTTAACAGACAAGCTAGGAGGTGAATCTGAAGATGACATTGTTTATACACAATGGCAGTTCGACACAATGGCAGATCGATCAACTCTAAAAACCTTAGTTTCTTCATCATCTTTCACAGACATTCTAACACAAGCAGTGGACAAGCTTACAGCACACTCTTTCATAGCTAAGTATCTGTCAGAACGCAAACAAACACTAAACTTTGAAAGCTGTAGCCTACATTGCTATTTTGGATTTTACAGAAAATTACAAGTTTGTTGTTCAAGATGAAGTGCAATCATTCCACTGACATCAAAGTCAATGTTCAATACATCCAGTGGCATTTCATTACAAGAATTCTGAAGATAAATTTGTCCAACAGTAGTATTAGTAGTCCAGTTTTAATCCGGTGATGTCCCCATTACCGAGGGTGGCCGGATCCAACAATCCATGTGTTTTATTTCAGATGATTTGTGCCATGATACAGCATGTTTTGTCTACAAAGTTTTTCAACAAATTACAACTTTTGTACATCTTAAACTAAACGAAAATCTTAAACTTAAACATCTTAAACTAAACATCTTAAACTAAACGGGTTGCAACCCCCCCCCCCCCCCTTTGGCACGCGTGAGACGTCACGATATTGAGACTGATGCTTTCAGTCTATGCCTCTAAAACAAAGTTTGCCTAATTTTAAATGAAACATGCAAAGAGCGAGTTTTGCCATTACCAAACATTCAAATATCTCAGCCAGGAATTAGTAACAAGAAAACATAGAGACTTGTAGCTTTATTTCCGCAAAATGCCGAAAAAAACGTGATCTTCTCCTTTTGCTATGCCACCGGACAGCACCATTTTACAGGAATATTTATTCCCACATTTTTGTTGAAACACTCTCAGAATGCACCAAATTCAAAGTAATTTTTTAAAATTTTCTGGGGGAGACCCCCTGACCTCCCGCCGCTGGGTGTCACCATAAGCGAAACACGCTGTCAAAAACCTCCCTTTTAAAATTCCTGGCTACGCCACTGCTGGTGATCTTGTTATGTTAGTTATTCACTGTTATCATGTACCGCATACATTATATTTGGGCAATTTCTATAAAAGCGTGCACATTTGGGCAAGTTTACGTTCTGTCCCCCCAAAATGGTTTGGTCTCGTACGGCTATGCGTTGACGCATACGGCGTATGGTTCTTCGAACGTTTGTGTTCACGCTGACGGCGTCAATATTTTTTGTATGTGCGTACATCACTGCCACTATGTTTTGTATGTGGCTGATTTTGATGAGCCTTGTTAGGGCGACTCTTCACAATCAGTTCAACGTAAACTACCTATAAATACACTATCCAAGAAAGGTCAATATGTGAAATTGAAACTTTAGACCCTTTAGCATATCCTGAAACTCTCATAAAGGTAGAAAACAAACACCACAGGCTGAAACACGCAGATAGATTAAGTATAGGCCTAAGTAGGCCTACGGTAGGCTACTGAACAAAATTTGATTCCTGTAAGATAGCTAATAGACATTTACAACTACGCTCTGCTGGCATGTGGTTTGTTCTAAGAAACCAAAATACTTTTCTGTTCATTCACAAAATTATCGCAGCCAATCAGATTAGGCTACAACAGCTGTTCCTTTTCCAGATATGAAAGGGTGGGCCTCATTTAAGAAACATTCAAATATCTCAGCCAGGAATTAGCAACAAGAAAACATAGAGACTTGTAGCTTTATTTCCGAAAAATGCCGAAGAAAACGTGATCTTATCCTTTTGCTGTACCACCGGACAGCACCATTTTACAGGATTTGCAGAATTTTTCTTGTTTGCTTGATTATACTTTATTCACTTAACTGGTAATGTTGGGCAGTTTCAGAAAGTGAAACGTATTTGTATCCCACAAAAACTAACGAAATTATTATGGGCCTATTATTCCGAAGTAGGCCTAAACACTGCTGACTCAAATAGCCGAGTAAATTAACAATTAAATTGATAAATTTCGGTGCTAATGGAGATGTGTTGTAAAGTGAAATGTAGGTCACGGTACCTTGAAAATATATAGATGGAGCAAGGTGAGGACACCGCCGATAGATTTTCGAACTTGGGACTTGAAAAACAAGCCTTTTAACCCCTCTACTTACAGCTAATTCGGAAGATGTCGCTTTCGACATTAGCCTTTCAGGTGCTGATTTCAAGTGTCTTGCTGTGATTCTAACACTTGTTCAGATAAACTTTACTTCAAATGTCGTGTTTCACATTCAAGCAACAACAGCCTTAGTGCATTATTTTATTGTGTTATGCAAGCATGCACTGTGAGTGAAAGGCACTTCATTCGTAAAAAGTAGTTTTGAGGTGAAATAAGCACGAATCTACCTTTTTTGCATCTTTTTAAAAAAACAACAATAAAACCCAAAAAAACCCGGGCAGGTTGGGCTTTTTTAAAAAACCCGGGTTTTTCGCAACCCTGGCTTTGCCAGACCCCGTCCTACCCTGATTCTAGGAAA
Organism: Aplidium turbinatum; assembly: GCF_918807975.1. Classification (NCBI taxonomy): domain Eukaryota; kingdom Metazoa; phylum Chordata; class Ascidiacea; order Aplousobranchia; family Polyclinidae; genus Aplidium; species Aplidium turbinatum. The sequence goes on from NC_137488.1 coordinate 1,758,954, forward strand.
TGAGACGTAAAACAGGAAGAAACCAAAAAAGTTTTGATACGCAAGACGAAGCTGATAATAAGCAAAATATCCCACCATAGTTACCAACAAATTGCACAAATGAGTCATGTGATATGAGCAGACGATGGCAACTACACTGTAGGCTACACACTCCTGTAATAACCCAATGACAAATTAACATGTTCTTCCACAATAACGTACTAACTTAAATGATCTATTGCCATCGCTAGCGGCCATGCTAGATTTGTTGGTTTGAGAAAAATATATTCTATAGTAAGAGGCGAAAACTCAGTTTAACTTAATCCAAGCATACAGCTGTGTGAGCATCAACTTAGTCTCAAGGACTAATATGTAAGCAACAACCATAATACGAAACGTACTGCAACTTATATACAGTAACTTGCGGTTTCTGGTTTCCGGAATAAATCAAGAAATCCCGGAATTGGGAATTTCATTCTACAATCCCGGGATTTTCAAAAAACTGCATACTTTCACTTAACAAACAATGCTCTAAATTGCAATAGTGGCTAAACTTTTCCGAAACAGAAATATTTTGACAAAAGTTTCCTTTGCAATCTTAGATATAACTAAGTGTCAGACACTGAAAATGACCGGGTCATAAGAGCAAAATAAACAAAGCAATTTAAATGGATACAATTCCAGAGGTGATCACTGTCAGCATTAACACCATGTGCAATGTGCATCTGAATAATGATGAAAACAAACAAAAGGTTGTCGCTATTCACCCGTCTGATGGGCGCGGCATTTAGGCATATGTTATTTAGGCGCCTCCGCTATGGCGCAGAGTGCATTTTGGTGCTTTGCCGAGCGAAATGTATTTGATTGGGTACATGATAGTTACGAAAGTGCGGTATCCTATCAATCAACATTCAACAGGTATGAAATACTATTGAAATTCAATTTAAACAAAATTCTTCATACAAATAGTCAAGAAAATTGATTACGGTGTTTTTATTTCAATAGTATGTCGTTTTTTGCTGTTCTCATCCAGGTGAGGCCATCTGCCAGCAGTGGCATGACCGGCTGATGATGATGAGTATGTCGTTTTTATCTTTTACTAGTGGATTGTTTGATTACGAGTAAAACTTGATACATTTCGGAAACTTCGATGCTCTGATAGTTAATTGACAAAAAACAAAAAGAAACAATAAAAATGATTTTCCAACGACTTCATGAATCCGTAAACGTCAAACAACACCTTTCATTTGGTGGGGGGAGGGGACCTTTCTCAGGTAGTAAAGTTCCTAAACTGTATGCCACAAAACAAACATATGAAAAGGAGCAGCAATGTGTAGACTAGGTCTACTTGTAGTTTGCCTGTCAGCGAGCTAAAAATAAGCAATTTCATCGAGGTTGCGTGAAAAAAGTGCTGTGTTTGATAAATGCTACATTTTGGTAAACCTCTCCGGTCTTATTTATAAATCAATACATCTCTACTGCATCCAATAAAAATCAAAAACAAATCAACTAATCAAGTTACAGAGTAATTAAACAACGCAAAATCTTGCTTGACGGCATTAAAAAGTTTTTCTTTTTGATAATTTTCAAGCTGACCAAAGTATTTTTCCACCAAGTTTCTATGAGATGTTTTGGACTGGCCATTGTTTGAATATCCGCTGTTGTAAGTGATTTCATTCGGAGCACCAATTAGGTTTAGCACGTATCTGCAACATCAGTCGATATTAAATGATACCACGTGTATGTTGAGATGGCAATGTAAAGCCACAGCGAGTTTCTTGGTGGCTCGCAGGACAGGACAGCCAACGGCATACGATTGTCCGCCTGGTTAGCTTAGTGGTTACGCTCCCGAGTCCCGGCTCAAGATCACGCGGCGCTGGTTCGGCTCTCGGGGTGTGCGCTTGAGCAACGCATTTCAGGACTGCTCTCCATTCAGCAAAACCTAGTGAATGGAACAACTCCCCAGCAACAACACTTCAACAATCGGAAAACTTCACTCTGTCCATCTCGGTAACCGGCCCTGCGTCAAGAGCCTCTACAAATATGCGAAACTACCAGGAATAACCAATCAAGGCTTTGTAAGTCCAAGGATAAATATTCAAAAACCAAAACCAACCATTGTTGAAGATGTGCATTGGTTGATGAGAAGTTTCATCTGGCATGTTTTCAAATGTACCATACAATAAAAAAGAGTGGACAGTTGGGTTGACATACAGTATAATACTGTAGGTAAACTATTGGCAAATGCTAAATCGCCATTTTGTAAATCAAGCTGCCATCAAGATTGTAATCAACCAGTCAACTCACCTTGCGTCTTCTTCAATAGTTTCCAAGTGAGCTATGATATCATAATGCATGGAGCACGGACGGCAAACTGAAGCGTGCGTGTTCCAGTGAGCGTCCACACCGTCCGCCACTAGAGGCCGTGCTTGATCAGATATAAACTCAATAAATTCTTTGAAATTTGCCGGCTGCCCTTGCTCTAAAAAGAAATTAAAAGTATCACAAAATTGAAAGTAAATACAATAAACCACTGAGAACTGGCGTGTAAGACTTGGCATATGAAACAGTAAATTACTGGCATTAATACTAAAGACATCGGTGACAACTTGAAAGAAAACTGAAATGAATACAATGGATGCTTTGGCGTATTTCTTGATAAACGTAAAGGTAATTAATCATCAAACAGCACAACTACGGATGCTGTGGCTTAGATGTAAACGTTTGGCGTTGGAAATTTATAGATAAACTTAAGACAAATATATAAATCAGCTGAAAGTCTCAATGTGGTGAAGTATACATAAACTTTCTCTATATGTTAATAATGTAGCATTGTAGCTCAATGGTTGAGTTTATTTTCAATCGATCATACTTTGGTTTTGACAGGGCAGGATTTAAACCAACGCAATCTTCTTCGTAGTTTACTATCTACCCATTGTGCAGCTGGGCGTTTGACTGTACAGTACCCCTACAAACATCGCTACTTTGCTGGTAGAACAATACTTAATCTATTATGTGGTACTGCTGAGAATGGAGAAAAACGCTTGACATGAGTTAAAACTACAGTGCCTACTGCCTTCACAGCAATTACTCCACGTTATTTTATGTGACTTTGGAAATAGAATAATGAGTATAAAATTTTATCCAGGGTTTTTTATAGTCAGAATCTTTAATTCTATGATGTTCATAACAATGTATTTATTGGATTTACCCAATCTGGTAAAGTGCAAATAGGTTTCCAAAGCAGAATAAGCGATTATCCAAATAAGCTTGGAATATGGGAGGTATGTTGAAGATGGCCTTGAATCTGGATGTGACAAAAATCAAGTCACAACATCAAACTACAAGCAAGGCATGCAAAAGTATATCAACCTTTTGCTCTTGCAGAAGTGCCATAGGATCTTCTCATTTCCTGAGACCGTTGATAAAATACTTCATTAGTGGTTTGTGCCACCTTGTTGACAAAAGCTGAAACAAGTCGTTCGTATGGGTGGCGCACAAGCACAAGTTTTATGAAGTTCTGCTTCTCAACAATTTCTGGCATTCTAGTTCCATGATAAAAATAGGATCTTACTGGGCCCTTGTGGATGTGTTTTTGCGTGATCTGGAAAAAAATATTTTACATTGAGTATTACGTTAAATCACTTCATGTCAAGAAGTCTATAGTAAATAAAATCACCAAAAACTCATTCCTGAAAAAAAGGCTGTGGTTAATAGTGATGTGCCGCACATCAATCGTGTTTGCTCGCAGCAACCACATTTTTAAGTTACATTGCAGCATTTGACAACCGTCACAAGAAAAACCAACACTGTTATAGTAAAAAATTAACCAATAGTTTTTTTTCTACAGTCTAAACCAAGAGTCCCAAAGTCAAATTGCTCTGAGGGCCAAATGAACGCTTGTAAATTAACCCGAGGGCAGCAATACATAATAAGAAGTCAATAAACAAAGTAACACAGTTAAAATGCAATAAAAAAGTTAGGTTAGTAAGAACGTTTAAGAATCAAAGTTTAAAAATATATCGCGGGCCGCATGAAAAGTCCTCACATGCAGCCGCGTGTTTGAGACCCTTAAACTTCAAATCATTTGGCTAGGCTAACACTCACAACGGCATTTCAATAAAAGTTAAAATTTATGTTGTGAAACCGGTTTTCGTCTAATAGGACTTCTCAGCACAACTGGATCGAAACGAAAAAATTACAATAAATTGAAATCAGTACAAACAAATAGCAGGAAACAAACAAAAAATTCCATTTTAAATTGATAAAAATCAGTTAATGTTCAAAACATCCATTTCTTTTCTTTTCCTCAAGCTTCTCGGGATCTACCGAAACTTGTTTCAGAAACTGGAGACATGATGGCAACTGCTGGTGTTAATGCACTTGAAGAATGGGAAGTTAGTGCGAAAGTGAGTGCCAAGTGCTTTGACACCACAGTTTTGGTTTTGCTGAATTTCAGTCGCCAGTTCTGGAGATAAGCTGAGAGTTTTCATGTCCTGGCTCAAGGCTCCACGACAAGATCTAAATTTAATGAAAAAGCTCTTAGGGTATAAACGTATCTGCTCAAAGCTTCAAAAGCTACTTGAGATAAACTTTCTCATCACATATGGTACGTGTCAGAACAATTTGGGGCTTTGGCTTTTTTTGATATCTGGGTGAGCTTGGAAACCAAGAGGAAAATGATGAGCTCTCTCAGAATGGAATGAAACCTGGAAGGCAAGAATCAACCTCCGTGCAGAATTTCTGAAAAAAAGCTGCGGGAAAAGACATTATGGAATTTTTCCTTAAGCTTGACATTCCACATGAGCTCCTTTCATTAGATTCGACTACTTGGGATGGCAGAAATGATTATGCCGAAGCTAAAAGACAGGGGCTGGGTCTAAAAGTGGTTAACAATCATGCCGAACGAGGTGTGGCCTTGGTACAACAGTTTAACAAGCTGCTTTCGAAATCTGAAGAAAAATTTCAGTTTCTTCAAACGATGACTGAGCACCAAAAAAACTTTCAAGTTTCATTAAAAAAATGCAATTTTCGAAACCTTTTGAGTTTTATTTGAAAAGTGCACTTAGTAAAGTAGCAGTTTTAACGTTCTGCAAATTTACATGATTCTATTCGAGGAAAGCTACACCCCCTGCCAATTCGCAATAACAAAAGCAACTTTTTTCAATTACTCAAGATTCTGCATTTTCAATTATTTTCCGATTTCAATCGGAGTGTAGTGTCATCTACTTTATGCTTTAATTTCTACTTTGTTATCTACTTCATGCAGTAAATATTGCGTGTCAATGCGTGACAAACTGTGAGGCGGGAATCTATTGGTCTGACATAAGAGTTGCTTGTTACATCACAGAAAAAATTACGAAAACTCGTCCAGTAAAAGTTTTCGCCGACATTCCAGTTTTATTCAGCTTAAAGATGCCACTGAAAAAGCGTTCAAAATTGCAGCCCTCCATTGAGTCATTTTTTGTTGCGTCTAGTCAGGATTTCAGCCAGCATGAAAGTGACCAAACGTCTGAACGAAACGAAAGTGTGCCACTGCCAAAAGGCGTTAGCACGATCAGAGGGAAGTGGAAGAACCGAGCACGAGCAGGATAATCGCTGTTGAAGGGAGAAGCTATCAAAAATCGTGGGAGAGCAAATTCCCGTGGCTAGAATATGATAGATGCAAACATAGAGCATTCTGTCCGATTTGCAACTATGTCGCAACTGCTTGATCTATTTGCAAGCAATGAAACAATTTCATTAATGCTTCCAAACGTGGTCTGCATTGTGAAAATATACTTATCGTTGCCTTCCACCACCTGCGAGGCGGAGCAATCGTTTAGTGCACTCAGGCACATAAAAACCTACTTGCGATCTACCATGATGCAACAGCGATTGAACCACGTCCTAATTTTAAATGTTTATCAAGCTGAAGCTTCACGGTTACAACTTGACCAGTTGATTAACAGTTGGATTGACAGAGCTGCGGTTCGCAAAAATACTTTTGCCAAATGTTAAGTGTCAGAGCACCAACGTAAAAATAAAATTCACGACATACCTCCTGTGCTTTGTTTAAAAGTTGCTTTGTAAATTATCGAGCTACAAATCAGGTGTGAAAAGACAATTGCATCTACGAAACAAAAACATGCAGTTTGAAAGTTTTTAGGGTGCCATATTTTGCTATCCGCTACCCCGTGCAAAAATAAAAGTTGGCGCCTATGGTTTGGGATGTTATTCCACAAGGTTGTTTCAGCACATTTAATGCATCTTTTTTCCACAATAATTGGATGTCATTTGTTGAATTTGTAGTTTTGTACATATATAATTATATATACAATATTTTTTTCAACTACAAAAAGTTTGCGCTACCATTGGTTTCATGTACTGCAAGGTACAATCATCAGGCGCATACTGAAAAACACATAAGCAGAAAATTAAAAGGTATACATCAAAGGCAATTTTTTATCAAGCAAAATTTAGAAAAAACTTAGAAATATTTTGAAGATGTTGCTAACGAAAAGCGGACAATCATTCATTCATTTATTTACAACTGCTGCAATCAATTTCTGGATTATATATATACAATACATACTTGTTCTATTTGTTTATAATGTATACTTGGGTCTGCTACTATTCGGCTAGTCCGATTGGGCTGATCCGATTCGACTAGTCCGATTCGGCTATTACCCTTTTCGGCTACAGCCCGATTCGGCTAGTCCGATTTGGCTGATCCGATTCGGCTAGTTCCCTATTGGGCAACAGTCTTTCGCGGTTAGTTCCCTATTCGGCAATTTTTTGAAAATCCAACGATAATCCTTCTGTAATCCAACATCGTTTCTTTTGCATTCCGACAAAGAAAAACAAATTGAAATGACATTTAACGAAAAATGTTTGAATTATTAAATTGAACTGTTTGCTCACATAAAATGGACAACGACGTCTTCTGTTTATTTAGAGAATGTTGTAATATCGCTTCTTTTATAGTTGAAATCATCGAAGCTTTAGATGAGTGGGGTTTAGACCTAACCATTGAGATCTTAAAACTAAAAAGCGAATTAAATTTATTTTTGAACTATCAATGTTTGCTCAGATAAAATTGACATGTATCCTGTGTCGCCTTCTGCATGCAAACTTAGCATATATTAGAATCCTCAACTATTACAAAATTCTAAATCCAACGCGCCTTCTGTTTATTTGCAGTAGAGAATTTTGTATTTTATTCCACAATAATTGATCTCGAAGCTTTGGGTGAGTGGAGTTTAGACCTAACCACTGAGATCATAAATCATATTTATGACACCGGTTACATCCCTAGTGATATGGTACGCTCCATATTCACAACTTTACCAAAGAAAACCGGAGCAACAGAATGGTCACTCCACAGAACAATTAGCCTTGTGAATAACGTAACAAACAGCTTACTCCGAATCATGTAGCTGAGATTGAGACCAAAAGTACAATCGGAAATTTCAATAGCACAGTTTTTATTTGTTCCAGACAAAGGGACCACAAAAGGAATTTTTACATTAAAAATGATAACAGAGAAATGTACGTCCGGTTCTTCTGTTTATTTAGAGAATTTTGTATTTTAATTCGACAACATGGTATCTTTTGCATTCTTGCATTTTATCCAGTGTTTACCTTTAAGTGCCTTCCCAGACGGCAAAATCCGTCATTTTTACATTCATTCAACGTCTGCAGACGTTGAATCAATGTAAAAATGACGAGTTTTGATGTCTGGGTTCGTTCAAAATATGTGTTTTACATGAAAACAACAGTTTTCATGATTACCAATAGGGGTTAATGAGATAAAGTCTCAGCGAAAACGTTTCAACGAAAAAAAGGCAGTTGCCAAATAGCGTTTGCCATAAAAGATAAAGTTAAAACCTAAGTGGCAGTTTAGAGTAAACCTGGGTTTCGGCGTTACATGACCTGAAATGTCTTTGGTTAGTTCCTTCGTTAGACTCTCAGTTGATGTTACTTGATCATGGCAGAAGAATCGATTAGTAGGCAGCGCAAAGGTGAGGTTTTTCTACATGATGGCTGACGTGTTATTGCTTTAAGTTGCATTGTAATTTACGTTGTTGCTGATTGCTTTGTTACGTTGCCTTAAGTTCCTTTGTCGTTTTTACTGGTGTTTATTTTCAGTCTCAATTCAGTTTGCAGTTTATGTCGTCAGAACAACCTAGTTGCATTTTAGCGTAATAAACTTCTTAATAGAGGAATTGTAGATGGTTTCACTACAATGGCTACATGTTTCAACTAGCTCAATATAGTCCAGACGGGCTTAAGAAATACTAGCGTTGTTCCCGACGTGATGAGAAATGCAAGGCTCGCATCCACACTTGTGTGGCAACAAATCAGGTGTGTTATGATGACTATATTTTGATCATTTGAGAAAATGTGCCAAGAAATGTCAAGTACTTGAATTGTAATAATCGCAACCATTGTTCACCTGCATTGACGTTGGACCTGGGAATGCACCACGGACTGGCCTACCCTAATGATTACAACTGCTTTGATAGTGACGTTGTGCTATTACTTATTACTAGGGCCATTTTTTTTATCTAAAAAATTGAAAAATATGACTTTATTTTTTGAAATATATGACTTTGTTTTAAAGCATCAAATTTATGCTAATTTATAATTAATAACTCGGATGTAAGTTTTTACATGTATTTTGAACAATAACACACTCGAACAACTAACAAAACACTTCTATTTCGCTTGAAAATCACTACAAAAATTCAAATGTCTAATGCATCCACTGGCGCCGACTTACGGGGTTACGGGGTGGCCAGCCACGCCACCCCATAACCTCTATGGCATGATGGCAGCCACCCCGTTTAGGTTACATTACTTACTGCAAATAAATGTAATTTGAACGGACGTTTAAATCTTTTTTTGATCATTGGTTTTCGCTTCAAGTCAACATGAAGCAAGAGGTGAACCAATACAGTATTGCGAAGAAAATGATTGTTTTTGTCACAAGCATGATACTCGCGTAACATCAAGCAAGCTACGTGAAGATTACGCAACACGTGGCTATGATTTTTTTCCTTATTGTTGTTGCGATCGTTTTATTTGTTACTTTTCATAAGTCATTGTTACATTTGTTAGGTTTACAATGGGATTTATTAATCAATAAAATACGATCTTTCCATTGCCTCTCCCAAAAATTTTTTTTGAAAAATTTTAAACTGCTCAATATCGCTATAAATTATGACAGCTATAAAATACTCGGAAATAAAATTATCTCGATGATTGATAGCTCCACCCCCTAAATGAATATCTATTTTCAAATTAAAAAAATGCAATTTTCGAATGCTTAGTAAAAATCAAACAAAAACATGCAGTTTGAAAGTTTATAGGTTGGCATATTGTGCTATCTGCCACCCCGTGCAAAAATAAAAGTCAGCGCCTATGTGTAGGCCTACCTACCAAACCAGCTAGGCTACTTAATAGTAAGGTAAGAGTCAAAGCTCTGTACTCGAAAAGTACCCTTGACTCTTGAGGTCTCAGCACTGGTTGACTTAGTCGCCGTTAATAAGCTGAACTATCGTAAGTCCAAATTTTTCAAAATTGCGTTTTTGATTGATTTGATATCTTTATAAACTACAGTTTATTTTGTTAAAGCATCGTAAGTCCATCTGCTTTAGTTTTGATGATACAGAACGATGAACTATCGTAAATTGGAGTTACGATAGTTTTGCAAAAAAATAAAATAATAAAATGGGACTTACGATACTCTGCTCTGAAAGTAATTTTACACGTTTCACGTTAACACTCCCTTTTCTTTTAGTTAATTTTTCTTTCAATTGTTTTTTGCATGTTGATATTTAAGGCTTAGTTATATTTCTTTCTATTTCGCATAACAATTTTGCTGTTTTATTGTAACTACAGTACATTTCGACAATTTTTTATTGTTAAACTATCGTATGTCCATACTCATTTTTCTAACGTTCAATTTTTGCAAAAAAGAATTATCTTTTTTTTCAACAACAAAGCTCCATGAAAAACAATGCATAGTTTTCATGTTTTTCCGTTAGAGAACTTTTAGAAAGATCAAACAATGTACAGCAAACACAGCGTGAACTTTAAAATTCAATTTTCTCAAAACTGCATTTTGGAGTTACGACGGTTCAGCTTATTAGCGACATAGTGGCCTACTGCAAGTGTTTATAATGTTAAGAGACTGGATTGTGTGTTGCAAAATAATGTGTCAAAATGATGTCACAATGCAAATTAACATCAAACAGCAAGCGCTAATACTAGGCTACAGAAAGTAATAAAAATGTTGCTTCCAATGCTTCGTGAGACTCAGCGTGAAAACTCTCATTGTCTCCCTTATAGACAAATTATCAAATTTAAATGTCTACAGCAGCTGTTTGAACTGCATTTACAAAGTTACTCCGGCTCAATCTTTGTATTTTGAAGTAAAAATGAAGTCATATTTTATGATCTAAAACAGAAAATTATAACTTTTTATGACTTTATAACTTCTTAAATAGACACCGTAGAAACGTCGTTGTTTCACTGTTATCGGTTTGACAACTTTCTGCATTACCAAAAAAATATGACTTTAATGACTTTTACTGGCCCTACTTATTTCACAGGTAGTGAACACTGGCAAGAATCAGCATTTTTAGAAATGAAGACGATGTTTGATCAAGCTCAAACTTTCAGGAATGTTGTTTTATGATTATTCGCAAGAAAGAAAGTTTGTAGCAATAAAATTGGAGAAAAAGTCCGTTTCGACCCACCCTACTTGTTATGTACCGTATTGATTGCATTGACTTGTTAAACTAGGGATTGGAATTTTGTAATACTGTAGTTGAGGATTCGAATATATTCTAAGTTTGCATACAGACGGTGACGCAGGATACATGCCAAGTTTATGTGAGCAACATTTTAATTTAATAGTCCAAAAATAAATTCAATTCGCTTTTTATGTTTCGCTAAATTTCAATTCAATTTATTTTTCTTTGTCGGAATGCAAAAGAAACGATTGATGATGATTATGTGTCTCATCTGATACAGACGTTGGCGATTATGGTCTTCCAAACTTCTCTGTCATTTGCCATTCGTATAAAATCGTTCGTTTTGACTGTTGTGTTTGTGGCCCATTGATTCAATCTGTTTAAATAAGTTAATCTTTGACGACCACTGCTTCTTTTTCCCATCCCAAATTTTTCCAAATCTCCATGTCTGTGAATATGACCTACAAATTGCATCTGGCGCCTTCTAACTGTTCTTATTATCATATCGTTACTTATTGTCCAGCATTCACATCCCTAGGTTAGAATTAATTCTACATATGCTTTCAAAAGTCTAATTTTGGTCTTTGTTGTCATGTTGCGATTCCTGAAGACTGTGCTCATTTTACTGAAAGCATCCTTTGACCTTTGCTATAGCGATTCTCTTTTTAATTTCAGTGTCACTTTGCCATTGCAAGTTATAGTGTACCCAAGATATTTCAATTTATCAACTTGTTTCACACCATTGAGTGTATGGTTGCAATTTGGTTAAGTTTTCTTTTTTGATACGGTCAGTCGGTCATACATTCTGTTTTTGAATTTAACTCTAAACCCATTGGTGTACTGTTATTGACAGCACAATTTATTAAGTCCTGTAGATCGTTTGCAGATTCTGCTATCAGGACTGTATCATCATTCATCAGCGTATCTCAAGCTTGTTACATTTTGTACCCCAATCTTAACTCCATTCATATGTTCGATGTCTCTCAAAATCATTTCACTGTAAGCGTTGATAAGATCTGGAGATCGGACACATGTCTCTGTTATCATTTTTAATGTAAAAATTCCTTTTGTGGTCCCTTTGTCTGGAACAAATAAAAACTGTGCTGTTGAAATTTCCGATTGTAGTTTTGGTCCCAATCTCATCATCATGATTACTTTGGAGTAAGCTGTTTGTTACGTAATGCACAAGGCTAATTGTTCTGTGGAGTGAGCATTCTGTTGCTCCGATTTTGTTTGGTAAAGCTATGAATATGGAACGTACCATATCACCAGGGATGTAACCGGTGTCATAAATATGATTTATGATCTCAGTGGTTAGGTCTAAACCCCACTCATCTAAAGCTTCGAGATCAAAATACAAAATTCAGAATTTTGTAATAGTTGAGGATTCTAATATATTCTAAGTTTGCATGAAGACGACGACGCATGATACATGTCAATTTCATCTGAGCAAACAGTAATAGTTCAAAAATAAATTTAATTCGCTTTTTAGTTTTAAGATCTCAATGGTTAGGTCAAAACCCCACTCATCTAAAGCTTCGATAATTTCAACTATAAAAGAAATTTAATAATTCAATCATTTTTCGCTAAATTTGTCGGAATGCAAAAGAAACGATGTTGGATTACCGAAGGATTATCGTTGGATTTTCAAAAAATTGCCGAATAGGGAACTAACCGCGAAAGACTGTAGCCCAATAGGGAACTAGCCGAATCGGATCAGCTAAATCGGACTAGCCGAATCGGGCTGTAGCCGAAAAGGGTAATAGCCGAATCGGACTAGCCGAATCGGATCAGCCCAATCGGACTAGCCGAAACGGGCCATTTCGGTATACTTGATCCCACAAGGGATGGCTCTAACACAAGTAGAAACTTACCACACAAACAATAAAGCCGGGGCAAAAGTACAATTAGGTTACGTCTATTGTCAATACAGTTAGACCACAGTGATTGCATTGTATTATCGCAGTAGGATGCATTATATTGAAAGTAATGTAAATTACCTCAAACTTGTCCTAAACTAATTCGTAGTGCTGTTGGTAATAAAAGTATATCAAGAAATTTTGTTTCATAAAGAACTTCTATTTTTTTCATGCTTGATGCCGACATTGGCCTCATCAAAGCTGTCCCAGCTGAGACAAGCAAGGGTGATTCCTAACCGTTTTGAATAACCGGTGGACGTTTGATTCAATCATGCACATTTGCAAAGTAGCATCTTCATGAAATTGTGGCATTAAGGAGAATACTTTCTCAAATGGAGGAGATCTGCTTGTCCGTGACCCGACAGTTTATCGAAAGACAATTTATCGAACGACAGTTCATCGAACGACAGTTTATCGAACGACAATTCATCGAAACGACAGTTTATCGAAACGACAGTTCATCGAAACGACAGTTCATCGAACGACAGTTTATCGAAACGACAGTTCATTGAACGACAATTCATCGAAGGGGCTAGGAGTTAGGGGCTAGAGGTTAAGAGTTAAGGTTAGAATTAGGGGTTAGTGGTTGGGAGTTGGAGTTTAAGGGTTAGGGGTAGGGGTTAAGGGTAGGGTTAGGGGTTGGGGTTAAGGGGTAGGGTTAAGGTTAGGGTTTAGTGGTTAGGAGTTGGGGGTTAAGGGTTAGGGGTAGGGGTAGGGTTACGGTTAGGGGTTAGTGGTTAGGGGTTGGGGGTTAGGGTTAGGTTTTAGGGGTTAGGTTTTAGGGGTTAGGTTTTAGGGGTTAGGTTTTCGATTAACTGTTGTTCCAGGCCCCTAGCCAGCAGGGAGCCAGGAAGGCCTCGCCCCCCTTAAAAACAAATCCGCCCCCCCCCTGGCAAAATCCAAACATTCAAGAGCAACAGCTACATTTATAATGATTTTGCCCATTTAAATTTTTTCGGCCCCCCTTAAAAAAAGTTGGCCCCCCTTGCTCTGCGGTCTGGCTACGGCCCTGTGTCGTTCGATAAACTGTCGTTCGATAAACTGTCGTTTCGATAAACTGTCGTTTCGATAAACTGTCGTTCGATGAATTGTCGTTCGATAAACTGTCGTTTCGATAAACTGTCGTTCGATGAACTGTCGTTCGATGAACTGTCGTTCGATGAACTGTCGTTCGATAAACTGTCGTAGTACCCTGCATGTCACGTCTTACAACATCAAACAAAAAATTACAAAGGTAAACTACAGGATTGTGATGCACTTACATTATTAAAGCCATTAAGTTGCATAAGCATAACTTTCATATTGGTGCAACCAGCTTTTGGAATGTAACAGTAAGCAAGCTTGTACTTCTCAGATAAAACAATTCGAATATCTTTGGCTTTATCTTCATTCTTTGTTTCTATAATAAAAGTTGAAAGTATGTTATTAGAAGTTACATGTTTCCAAAATATGTAATCAGTAATAAGACAGTTCAAACTAACATGAGGAAAACAGAAACACTTAATTGTACATTACTTCTGACGTTTTGTGCAGTTTAATTTGTCATTTTTTGCTCCCCAGCTAGAGCCTCCGTACATGACCTAATGTTGTAAGCACAACTGACGCAAGACATATATCATGCAAGATCTGAATGGGCATGGGACAAAAAATATGAATGATCACGACATGGGACTTGTTAATGCCTTGTGTGTGTTCTTGAAGCTGCACTGGCCCAGAGGTAGCAGTGCTAGTCCAGTAAAATTAAACTTCTAAATGATGCAAGTTATTTAACCAGTTGGTGTCATAAATTTGTCAAAGTTTGTGTTTTGTCGCTTACTGTTTTTTGTAGACTCGTGCTAACGCATTGTCATAACAAGTTTTATTTTTCATTTCACTGATATACACGTTATTGAATTGATCACATCACACATCTTTACATGTTAAGCCTCCTTTTTTCTTCTTTTTGTGAACCTTCTTCGCCACTACAGAAGTCAAGAAGTTATGACTTTTACCACCCTTTGGCAGTGGCCGAGACTCAGTCTAGGTGTTTATATACTGTACATATCCCTATCATATCATATAAAACAAAAACAACAAAAGCGCACACAATTCCACAGCTAAATGATTAAGGTTCCATTTAAAATTATACAAAATTCCTTTAAGAAAATTCCCACATTATTTGGAAAGGCTGCTGAGTGCTGATCACTGTCAAGTGTCAAGGAATCGATTTACTAAGATATGAATGTGCTCGCCTGCCTTCTGGTACACTTGCATGTCCAAAAAGGCAAAAAAGAAATCAGAGGCACATTTCTCTCATCGCACTGAGTAATGAGTATATCCCAATTTGTTTGCTTGTTTGTCACAGATTTTTTTGCGTTGCATATGTATATTGTTTCACGTAATCAGCTGTTTCCATGAAATATGGCAATTGATATGTTCATTCTACTGTACAATCAGAGCTTGAAGACATTATTGCGAAGGTGGTAGGTTGTTGTACTAATATGGTATTGTATAGTACAAGTCGTGAATGGAAATGTTGTACTACATTATCTTGTTGAACCATAGGCATACGAAGCCGAAGCCTAGTGACGTGATCAAGTTTAACATCTTCAAGTTCATTACATATAGAAACACAAAACCTACGTAACAAATTAAGTATCGAAACGTTTTCGACATCACAAGATGTCCTCTTACATTATCTTGTGTCACGATTAACGAAGCATACCTTTTAGGTGCAGACAGTTAGGTTCTAGCCAAAGGTGCACATACTGTAGCATAAATCACCTAACGGATCATCAGAAGGTCTTATTCAAATAGAATTCTATTTGAACAAGACCTTCTGATGATCCATTAGGTGAAACAATTTGTAAAGGCTTCAGATAGTAATAACTATATTGGATTTAATTCGCCCTGCTTTGCCTTTTTGCTTGGCATTGAGCACTTTTTGTAGTATTAATAGTTTTCATTGTTTGACTGTAGCATAAAGATATTTAGGTGCGGGGATCCGGTCATTTAGGTGTTATTGATTTTTAAAAATGACCATTTGCTAATTACAACCAGCAAGTTATATATTATTAATATAAGATTAGCATACAATACTCATTACCCAGCTTGCATTGACGATAAGTCTGTGTTAGTCTGCAACAGCTATGTTACTAATTTGGATAGATTTTGTATTGAAAACAAGCAATATGATACATCACTCTTGATGTCTCGCAATCCCATATAATATTTTATGTAGATGACGTACTTGGCTTACTCAACCAAGTGAACCATGCATATAGAGAGTACATTCAGTGGCATAAGCAGGATTTTATTACTGGGGGAGGGGGCATTCGATATAATTTGACATTTTTGATCAAGAGTAGCCTAATGCCACTTTATAGTCTGAGTGGCCAAATAGAACCTAAATGACAGGGCACCATAGTGTGCCGCAATTAAACTTCCTGATTCCACAGTGCACACACCTATTTGACAGGCACCTAACTGTCTGCACCTAAAAATTGTAGACCCACAATTCTTGACTGGTAACGTAACCTAGTTTTGACTTTAAGTTTCCAACAGTTATTCTTGAGGTGGTTCTTCAGTCCATAGTTCGGTAACAATGGCTGCTTGAGACATTCCTTGGCAGTGGCTATTTGACCGGCTTCAATCTTTAAATCTGAAACACTATTTGACCGGTCATGATGTCACTACATAGGCACTTCTTTCTTTTTCTCTTTCAAAGCAAAAGACGAGAAGAGAAGAAACAAGTGCCTATATAAGTTCTAAATTCGACAATTTTATTCAACTGGATAAGCGGCTCATACGACATTTCTCGGGCTGGTGTTCCAGAGGGAATGAGTTCGATACTACCCAGAAGCATTTTTTTTTTAAACTAAATTTTGACCCGAAGTGACTCAATCGTTACGCCTGCTGCATTTTTGTGCTCAATTTTTAATTTGAGTAGCCTACAGCCCAATTTTTTATGTCTTTTCAAATATGAATAATAAAGTCTTTTTAATTTGCTGGAATTTGAGAATTTCTCTGGATAATTTTCCGTTCGTCATGAGAGGATGTGATCGTGTTTGCCGAACGACGCATTGCATTTTTGCTCTCAACAAGTTAATTTGGTGGCTGTAAAAAGTTACAATACCTCTTTAGAAAAGATGGATTCACTTTTAGGCAGTGTTTTTTAGCAGGCAGTTTAGTTTGAAATAAAATGCTTCCGGATAATATCGAACTCATACCCTTGGGGTTACCAGCCCAAGAAACATCGTACACGCCGCTGATTCAGTTGAATAAAGCTATTGAATTTAGAAGTTATATAGGCACTTTTTTCTTCTCTTCTCGTCTTTTGCTTTGAAATAGAAAAAGTGCCTATAGTGACGTCATGACCGGTCAAATAGTGTTTCAGATTAAAAGACCGGAACCGGTCAAATAGCCACTGCCACATTCTTTTGACTGAAAATGTTTTTTTTGCACTTGCAAGCAGAAAGACACAAGCTCGGAACAAAAAACTGTGAACCTGACATGATATGTGCATTGTGCACTGTCTTCAACTAAGACATGAATTAAACTGCTGGTTTCAAAGTAGCATCCACATCTTTTCAAGTAGATTGTGATCCACTTAACCTTTTGATTAATGTATGATGGAAAGTAGAAAATAAACTTTGTTTTTAAACAATAAAAATAATTAAAAATAATATATATAAATGAGAAAAGGTCACAAGCACAAAGTTTTACAAGTGACAACAAGGGGCCCAAATAGTTTATTAATGAATTACATATGGGTGCAACCTAGTTCGTACCCTCAGTTCGTACCCTGAAAAGATCGAGAGAAAAAATTTTAAAAAAGTCGAAGTCGCTGATCGGAGTTTCCGCAAACAAACAAACTGAAAAGATCGAGAGAAAAAAATAGAACAAAGCCTAGGTTGCTGATCGCAGTTTCCGTTTTTCCGCAGTTTCCGCAAACATTTTAAAATTTCTGGTAATGATTCTAAGAGTTTGCCGAAGTCGCTGATCGCAGTTTTCGCAAACATTTTAAAAGGGTTCCGGTTAAGATCGGAGTTTCCGCAAACATTTTAAAATTTCCGGTAATGATCCTGAGAGTTTTCGTTTGTTTGCAGAAAAATGGAAACAGCGACTTTGGCTTTGTGCTATTTTTTCTCTGATCTTTTCAGAAGGAAAATTTTAAAATGTTTGCGGAAACCGCAATCAGCGACTTCGGCTTTTTTAAATTTTTTCCTTCGATCTTTTCAGGGTACGAACTGATCAGGGTACGAACTAGGTTGCATCCATTACATACGGTATATATGTGATTACATATGTCATAAAGTCTAATAGGCTACGGTATGTCGTCGTCGGCTCCAGCTCGTGTCCGAGCATTGGTTTTGTCTTCAAATTGAATTTGGTTTTGGATGGTGATGTCGTATGTGGCTTTGGAGGCCCAGTCTATGATGGAAAAGACGTGGGCAAAAGTCACATTGTATGGAGGGTGGGGGACGTGGTAGTTTTATTGGGAGACGATCATCATAGATCTGCCGCCAATGTGTGAGACCGGGCTGGAGGCTTCCAACTCTACCAAGCCTGCCCCCGTTACCCGTAATATCATCGCCATTGAGCTTTGTTTTGGTCCTGGTCCAAATTGAGACAAAGGCCATTCGCTTGTGTGGTTGTTTAAGGTGGTCGTGACTACGCGAGGGCTATGCACACACTCTTGGCCAGCTCCATGTCCACTGCGGTCCAATAAGATCGGAACGTGCAGATTCAGGGGAACCGGTTGCAACGGGCTGCCGGGTGCTCTGTTTGTTGAGGCCCGCCTTACAGGATGCCTGCCCGTCAGACACTGCCCTCTTCCGCCAAAAAGAGATTGTCGTTGGGGACTTTTACGTGTGTCTATTAGCCCCAGGAGTTGCTAGGAATGAGCTTAGTTTTCAGCTTGGGTTCACCTCTACACCACGTTGACTCGTTGAGGCTACGGTATGTGCCCAATGTATAACAAACTTGAAAAACATGTAGGCTATATACGATAACATTTTTTAAAGTTCTAACAATCCCACAACATTTACCTTGTGACAGACAAGCTGCTTCAAGAATTCGTTTACGTTCTTTCATTCTTTTTCCAATTCGTCTCATAAAACTTTCTGTAGTTTCTGCGCTACTTGAATGTCTGACTTTTAGATCAGATGTAATGCGCGAAACTTGGCGAAAAGAATAATCATCTGAGTTCAGTATTTTCAAAGAGGGATCTTGTAGAAACAGTAAGATATAAAGAGCAAAACAACAGCCACTTAAGAGTGTAATCAGCCAAATTAATTTTTGCAAAGTTCGCATCTTGAAAAAATGAAGATAAAACTATTCAGTGTGGCATAAAACACTGTTCCAGCCTAAGTAGTCAGCCGTCACAAATCAACAGTTGAAGTAGAGCTATTATACTGGTCCACTAAAGGTAAAACAGACACCAACAGTACGGTAGGCTACAAACCAATAGCATGGTGCACTGCAGAGTGCAGATTTAACGGTATCAGCCAATTTTGAAAATAACATTGCCTCAATTTACCAATAGAACAGTATTTAAGCAATCCTGTAAACACAGAATGTAGAATTTAAACAAACATATATATACTGCTCATAGGCGTCATTTCAGGGGTGCGAAGGGTGCTTGAGCACCCCAAAATGAAAATCTGAGGTAACAGCATAAATGCGAGAGCACCCCTGGGTCCTGGTTTGCATACAAAATACACCGATTCAAATGGAAATTTGCATTGCTAAATAACATTTTTTTTTCTTTCTTGAAAGTCGTTTCACCAAAGCGCAATATTTTCAGTGTTTTACATTTGTGTGTGGCACGCAGCGCCACACATATCAAGGGCAGACATGATTGTACTATTGCGTAACAATTAAGCACAAACACGCGCACTGCGTCAAGAAGTGCCGTTAGAGAGAAAACAATTTGTCTGGCTCGAAGAAAATTGCTGTTTTCTACTCAAACGTCTACAAAAACATTCTGCAAACGGCGTCAGATGCAATCGTTAGCGGTTTCCCTTGTTCATCATACCGAATGGCAGACTTGCTACGAGAGCTGCTAGAGAATCCCACAATGAAAGAAGCCGATGTTACGAAAGTAAGCCAATTTTATGATGGTGATAGGGAACGCAAGGATTTGCTGCGTGAACGCAAACAGTGGTTCGCTTGTTGCAAACGTGACGGTGATGTTGTGACAGTGAATACGCTACGTCAGAAATTCATTGCACAGCCGTCAATGGTCGATATAATGCCAAATATATATGCAGCTTTGGTAACTTACATTGTTATGCCGACTTCTTGCTGTGAAGCCGAACGTTCCTTTTCGTTATTACGACGCTTGAAGACCTACCTTCGCAGCACTCAAACGCAACAACGACTGAACAATTTGGCCGTTATAGGTAGTCATCGCAAATTGGCGAAGAAATTAAACATGGAAGAACTTGTCACGGAGTTTGTTTCCAAGACAACGACTTGCAGAAACAAATTTGGATGTGATTAATTTATAGCAAGCTGCATTATAAGGCAGACGTGAACAAATTAAAGTCGAATATATTTCAATATTCAATGTAAGATCACTTTCGCCTCGCATGTAATACGGTACTTGTTTCATTTCCATTTGATCATTTGACACACCGCTGCAGTCTATTCGATTACACATACGACAAAATTATCTTTTATGTTGATTCGACGTTTCATGACGTAGGCTAAACATGGTGGAATTTACTATTAGATTGAGTCATTTGTTTTAACATTTTCCATCGGTCAGGTTTTCAATTGATTAGCCTATATTGACAATTTTCATAAGATAACTTAGAGCACCCCTAATTTCGACAAATTTTTTAAAAAAATTACGCCAATGACTGCATTGTTTTATCATTTGCAAAAGATGTTAAATAACTTAATATTGCATCAGACAAAGCTGTCCATATCCAGAACAACAAAATAATACACAAACTGCAAATGCACAAATAACGAACAACAACAACAAAATAACAATGAAAAACAACGAAATGATACACAAACTGCAAATGCACAAAATCTCACCAAATAGGCTATCTACTGTTACAAGTTTACAGACAATGGTACGGTAGTGTTACAAGTTAGAAGAACTGAAAGTATTCAGAACGATAAAAACAATCAAATGACATGGCAGCCATCAAAACTAGATAACAGCATAAATAGAATTATTATAATGAAGACGGTAATGGGTCAGTCCATCCTTAATCAACGATTTTTTTCCAATTTGTCAACCCACATTCTCCGAATTTTACGAAACTTGGTACACTGATTCCAATAGCTAAAAAAATCATTTTCTCCAAATTTGAGCATTCTAGCTCGAGCGGTTTAGGAGACATCGCATTTTGAAATTTCCGCCACTAGGTCCAAATTGCGTCACGCTTCAGTGAATTTGAGCTTCTACAGCTTCCCCCTTACAGTAAATCGATGGAGTAAAATGCTATTTCCCCATTTTTGAGGGTGTTGAATCCAAAAAACTGGGTTAGAACATTCTAAATAGTTGCCTTTATGGAGATTTTTGCTGTTTGAGGTGTCTCACTTTGTGCACATATTCCGAGCCGCTATGATACTTTATGAAAAAATAAAAAGTCATTTTTGGTAGTTGAAAGATGATATTATTGGAATTTAGTGAATTTAAGTTTTGCATATGATGATGGGTTTAACATGGAGAGATAAAAAGACTGCCGAATGGATCAGAAATCAAACGAAATTACGAGATATATTAAGCACAATCAAGAAACTAAAATGGTCCTGGGCAGGTCATATAGCAAGATATCAGGACAATAGATGGACTAAAAAATTAACAACATGGACACCACGAGAAACCAAAAGAAAAAAAGGAAAACCAAAAGTGAGATGGAGGGACGACATTGACAAACAATGCAATACAACCAATTGGTACCAACTAGCACATAATCATGTAAATTGGCATGAAAAGGGGAAGGCTTACGCTCTGCAGTGGGCTCTCACAGGCTGAAAATGATGATGATGATATGGTTGAGTAAAAAGTTATCAGTAATTCGAAAACAAAGTGTCATATGTTCTACATTACAGGTGAAATTAAGCACTTATTCTATCTATCAGTAACCTATACTCTGTGTATAATTTAGTAATGGATAATATCCCTTGTTCAATTGCTGTGCATCATCATCATCATTTTGTTCCTTCCTCGTATGGAGGGTTGGATACAATGCGCCATTGTTCTCGACCATGAGCTGTGCGTACTGCACATTCATAAGTTAATTTTGTCCATTTTGTGATGTTTGTTGTCCAAATCATTCTTGGTCTGCCTTTACTTCTTTTACCGTTTATCTTCCCTTCTATTAATGATCTTTGTAATGAATTTTGCCTTATTGTGTGTCCGAAATACTTCAATTTTCTTCTTTTGACTGTTTGTAAGAGCATTTTGCTTGAATTGAATTTGGAGAGTAGGGGAGACCGGGGTATTACGAACCACGGGGTATTATGAATCAGGCCATTTTCTGGAAAACTGTTGGAAATCCTAAGATCTTATTTGCATATTTTAGTCACAGGATCACCATGCTTTTTTTAATACCATCATTTTTGGTCAGCACTTCTTTGTTCTCAGTAGAACTGGAAAAAAGTAGTTTTATAGGTCAAAAGTAAATTCAGTTTTCCATTTTAGTAGGCCTGGCATGGTTAGTATAGGGACTCTAGAAATCTAGATTTTTATTCAGGGATAGGTTATATGTATGAAATACTGATGCAAACTGATTTTAAGCATTATGTTGATTTCGTTTTGTTAGGCAATAGCTTGAATAAGAACACTCTAGCCGGGGTATTATGAACCAGATGGTTTGTACCACAAAAGTGAAAATTCACTTTCAAAAAGCCCCCATCTGGTGATGTGAAATATGTAGAAACTAACCAAATTAAGCAGGTTCTCCCTTATCCCACCTACACAGAGCAGACAACCAGAACATTTGGCTCAATCCGATTTGAATGCCACTTCAACACTGAACATGAAGTTAACTGATTAAGTAAACCGAACATTAACCTATGTGACTAAGTGAACTGTTGTGATTTCATAATCTGCATGTCTTTAAAAAATGTAAAAATAAATTTTGTGTGCTAGCTTTCTTTACCAGTGGTTGGTCATGAGTTTTTTGTCTGAATCCATTGCTCAGTTTTTGCATGCAAACCACACAACCATTGTTGTTAGGAGACCAGTTGTGTCAGGGGCGTATCCTCAATGGAAGCAAGGGAAGCATTGCTTCCCCTGCCAAAATTTAAAAAAGAAAAGATGATATTTTTAAGTAAAACGATTTCGTAATTTCTTTACCTGAATATAAATTAGAACAGTTTCTAACTCACGTCCCCGTATGATTTCAGCTTGGTTTTAATTTTAAAAAAGTTGGAAGCTTACGGATGCAAAGATTGTATCGCTTCCCTTACTCTCGTTTTTGCTATATGGAGAAACAAGCGAGAGAGAAAGGAAAAAAAGCAGCGCAAAGCTTGCGAGATTTATGTTTCTTTTAACAAATCGATGGAAGCAATATTTAAATTGCTTCCAGAGTTGCCAGATTGGACGAATTCTTCAAATTAGGCCTTTTTTTGAATTAACTCTTCAAAATGCATAATCAATATTTCTTAAATATCGTAACTTTACCAGATAAAACCATATTCAACATTGTTCAATACATGTTCTATACTTGTTTATACTCGTAATGTGGCCGATTAAAACTCATCCGCTACAGTCTTTTTATATTTGCTATTTTTTGGGCTACTTTCAGAATTATTTTTGCTACAGTTTATTAAAATCCGCTACAAGTCATAAAACATATGTAGCCTACATTTTATAATTTTTAATAGAAACAGGTAAATAGGCCTATATCCATTTGGCCCTTTTGTCTAATATTTTCCTTGTTTTGGCCTTTTTTGTATTATTTTGGCTTTAAGACCTTTTCATGGTCTGGCAATTCTGATCTGTTGGATATTGTGTCAGTGGGCTAGAACCATAGATATCTTACATAAGATATTATGGTTCTTATGTGTATATTATATTATGTAAGATATCTATGCTAGAACGCTAGGTAATGAGAAAATCTAAGGCGCTGTTATGGTTATAATATCGGCCTAGTAAGCAAACGTTTGAGCCAAATGTTGGCTTTACACTGTTATCTTGGCTGGGTACTTGGGTAGACTTTGGCATAAAACATGATATGTGAGATCTAGGCTAGAATTGACTTGACTGAAATGAATTCTGGCTTAAGCTACTTCAGCAGTAGGTAGCTGTAGCTAAGTTTTTGGTGTTGTCTAATTTTAGCAGCATATTTTGCCCGTTTGTGTGTAAGAGCTACCTTTAATAAGTTAATAGCTGTTTATCTGCTAATAAATTTCATACAAATATTACCCTAAAAGTATTTCTAGAAAGCATTATAATCCATTATTTGAGTGTAATTTTGCAAAAAACTTTCCTGGGGGGCATGTCCCCGGACCCCCCTAGAATACACGTGCCTTCGGCACGCTCTAACCCCCACGAGTTATATTGCTTCCCTTGCTCAACCAGCCAGGATACGCCACTGAGTTGTGTAGATTACTATGCAAGTGAAGACTTGCTGACTGCATTGGAACCTCATAACTTCAGCTTTTCCTATTCAAATAATGCAAATAGTCAGACCTGAAAGGCAAAAACTTTCTAAAAATCTTCTTAACCCCACTCTACTAATTTCTGGGTTGACAATCACTGCTTTGAAGCATTTTATGGAAAGTTGTTTATATTGGTGCATAATGCCCCGGCAAGGTTCATAATACCCCAGGCCATTTTTTCATGAAAAACTGTAATAATTCAAATTTTGGAGAAGTTAGTGAATTGTGCTTGTGATATGTAATAGATAATGTTAAAGACTATGCAACCTGAAAATTTCATAATTCTACATCAATTAGGGGGCGAATGAGAGCATCCCGAATTTTTGTGGTTCATATTGCCCCGGTGTCCCCTACTTCATCGTTAGTGATCTTTTGTTTCCATGAAATTTTTAACATTTGCCTGTATGTCCAGAGCTCGAAGGCATCGATCCGTTTCTCCATTTTTTGTGACATTGTCCAAGTTTCGGAATTGTATAACAGGGTCGACCAAATATAGCATTTTAATATCCTGAGACGAGTTGATAAATTTAAACGTTGATTGGTTAAAATATTTTTCATTTTTCCAAATATAGTTCTTGCAATTTCTATCCGTCTAAGAATTTCATGATCACACCTCCCATCTTCAGTTATTAAATGACCAAGATATGAAAAAGATTTTACTTTTTGTATAATTTCGTTGTCAATTATAATTTGGAGTACTGAAGTGTCTGGTGATTTTGAGATTATCATTGATTTGGTCTTTTTAGCGTTAATTTTCATATTAAATTCTTTACCAATTGAGTTAACATTGTCCAATATTTCTTGAAGATCTTCTTGTGATTCAGCCAAAAGAACAGTATCATCAGCATAGCGTAAATTTGTTATGTTTAAGCCACCAACTTTTACTCCTCTCATATCATCAATGGATCGAAAAATCATTTCTGTATATAAATTAAAAAGACATGGAGAAAGTACACATCCTTGGCGTACTCCACGCTTGATATCAATTCCTTTAGACAAATCTTTTTCCATGCGAATAAATGCTTTTTGATTTCAGTACAAATTGATAATAAAACGTAAGTCTTTGCCATTCATACCAATATTGGACAAACAATGAATCAGTTTCTCATGGTTAACTCTATCAAATGCTTTCTCATAATCAATAAAACATACATATACATCTTTATTTACTGCATTGTAACTCTCACAAATTGTTCTGAAGTTAAGTATACCCTCTCGTGTTCCTTTACCAGTTATAAATCCACTTTGAGTCATGCTAACCTCATTCTCAATAGATTTTCGATTTCTTAATAAAATTATTCTTAACAAAATTTTCAGTACATGACTGATCAAACTTAATGTTCTAAAGTCACTGCAGTTCTTTGCTTTGGATTTCTTTGGTAGTCTGACAAAAACAGTTTCATTCATTTCTTTAGGTATAAATCCAGTCATATATATATATTTCATTACATAATTTGTGTATGCGTTTTAAACTTATGCCATTGAGTGCTTTTAGCATTTCTGGATAAATGTTATCCTTTCCTGCAGCTTTATTACATTTCAGATCTTGAATGGCTTTCTCAACTTCAGATATCAATATTTCTTCTCCTTCATTATTGGTAATTTCAGGCATACAATAATACATGTTCTATCATCATCATATAATTCTGTTACATACTCTTCCCATCTACTCTTTATATCCTCTTCCTGAAATAACATTTTTCCTCCACTATCCATGATGCAGCTGTTTGCTTGTTCAACTTTCTTCAAACATGTTAGCTGTTTAACTTTATTGTGTAGTTCAAGTGACTTATGAGATGCTTCTAGATGTTCTATTTCACTGCATTGATTTTCCCAACACCTTTGTTTAGCATCTTTGAATAACTGGGATATTTCCTTATTTAAAGCTTTATATTTCTTGTGATTATTGAATTTGTTTTTCTTTCTCTGTTGCATTAAGTCAAGTATCTTCTCAGTAATCCAAGGCTGTTTAATATTTTTCCTCTTTGATGGTAGAATGTTAGTAGCTGCATCATTTAAGGTTTCTTTAATTTCATTCCAACTTCTATCTATAGTTTCTTGTGTAATTACTTGAGGAATTTCTGTTTGCTGTAATAATTCAAATTTATTGTTTACTGTAATACTGAATTTCTCTCGATATTGTTCATTTTTAAGCATGTTCATGTCGGTATGTTCTGACATATTTGTTCTTTTCACTCTTTTTAGCTTTATTTGGATTTTCATAACAACTGGATTGTGGTCAGACATTATGTCACATCCTGGATACGTTTTAACTTGTCTTACTGCATTTCTGAACCTCTGGTTTATCATAACATAGTCAATTTGATTCCGAAATTGATAACCTGGACTTTGCCATGTATACAACCGCCTAGCAGGATGTTGAAAAAGAGTGTTCGCTATTACTAAATCATTAAGTTTACAAAATTCCAGCAACCTTCTTCCACGTTCATTTAAATTGCCAAATCCATAACGACCAGTTGTGGGATATTCATGATGATCACCCACTATTGCATTAAAATCGCCCATTACTATATTAACTTCTCCACTTTTAGTATATTTAAGTACATCCTTTATTGACTCATAAAACAACTCAATTTCTTCATCGGTATGTTCTTGGGTTGGTGCATAGATTTGTAATATATTTACATTAAATGGTGCTGCAGACAATTTAATCATCATAACTCTGTTAGAAATTGGCCAATATCCAATGACTGAGTTAGCTATTTCTTTTTTCATTATCATACCGACGCCGTACATATGCTGTTCTCCTCCTGAATATACAAAAACAAATCTATCTTCTGTCACTTTACCATCACCTATCCATCTAGCTTCACTTATCCCAATTAAATCAAAGTTCATGACCGACATCTCTTGTTTTAAATTTTCGTATCGACCTGCTTTATAAAGGGTTCTTACATTCCATGTTCCTATTTTGAGTGCCCTTTTTCTAGTATTCAGCAGTCTACCATCAGACTTATGCCTTCCAGAGGGATTTGGGCATAAGCCATCATCACGAGTAGCTGTGCACATAGAAGAGGTTTCTCCTTCCCTGTAGCTTTTAGAGGACTTCACAGCAGGGGGCCCTGATCAGTCTCCATGACTCATTTTCGTTTTAATAGCTAGCATTGTTTACTATGGAATATATACTTGGTAAGGCTCCAATCTTTTCCAAGGTGACCAGCCACTGTACTCTAAACGTCAAAAGTGTGCCTAAACGGGTCACATCGTTTTGCTATCATGCC
This sequence comes from Aplidium turbinatum, assembly GCF_918807975.1. NCBI lineage: Eukaryota > Metazoa > Chordata > Ascidiacea > Aplousobranchia > Polyclinidae > Aplidium > Aplidium turbinatum. The sequence continues at coordinate 1,786,449 of NC_137488.1, forward strand.
TTCCAAGCCATTGACTATTTATGGTTCTTCTGCCTTTTCAGCCATTCTAGACTTTATGCACTTAAAGGGATTGACTTCCCTACCATGTTAAAGCTGTTCTAACATGCACCTCATTTAGTTTAGCCAGCATTATGCCGTTACCAGGGTGTGGCCGTTGGTGTGCATTACCAACTTTGTGGAGCCATAAATGAGACTTGGGGTTTATATGAAGGACCAATGTTACCATTACTCTCATATGAGAAAATGGAAGAACTAGAGGTGCTACCTTTCACACAAACCCCCCTACACCCTTGCTGTGCACTTGAATGAAAATGATGAATGTCATAAACAAACTCAAATTCGCCAGAAAGGCTTTCTCTCATTTGAAGAAATTGGTAAAGAACAACTGCAAATCTTACAAATGCGTGCTGAACTGGATGACGACATTGTCTTGCAATATGGGAACATACGTTTTCACCATGAAAAGATTTTATTGCACAACTATGCGGTTTGTTTTTCAAAATGTTGTGACATATTTAACACACATTCAAGACTTTGGTCTCATAAAAAGCCAAAGGGGTCTCATGAAATCAATCTTGCCCACGCTTTATTTCTGAAAAATAAAAACCTAAAAGCTATTCCTGGACAAAAACTTTGTAGGAAATGCTGGACTCTTCTCACAGAAGATATGACAAATGATGATTCCTCCAGCACATCCTCGATACCGGTAAGTGACAAGTTATCTCAGATCTCATCATCTGAAAGTGAACTAGAAACAGAGCTCCATGGGAAATTGGAACATGTGGATTCATTAAAGAGAACCAATACAGTTTTAGATGCAATCGGCACATCAATTCTTGGACACACATTCTTGGACAATTCTTGGACACAAAAGAAAGCACAACAATTCTTTAATGTGTCAGATTATTCTGTGAGGCAAGCCATGATGCTGAAGGAAAAAAAAGGGTGTTGGGCAAACCTGCCACTGTAGGGAAAAAATACTAACTTTCAGAAGAAACCAAACAAATCATTTACAGTGCATTTTATCTTGATAATGATCATTCCTTTTCACGAATCATGCCAGGTCAAAAAGATAAATTGAGTGTGAAAAGGAATGTGCATGAACAGAAGAGGTTGTTACTGTGTAACGTTGATGAACTGTACTCCATATTCAAAAGGACACATCCTGATATTAAAGTTGGAAGAGCATCATTTTTTTATTAAGGCCCAAACAGTGTGTCACAGTTTCTTCAGCTGGTACGCATACTGTCTGTGTATGCACACACCGCCAAAATGTGATACTTATGGCCAACAGCAGTAAGACAGATAAGGACTATAAAGATTTAATGAAGATGATTGTCTGCGACATTGAAAATAAGCAGTGCATGATGAATAGCTGCTCTAACTGTCCTGGTTTGAGAGTACTACAAGATTACTTGACAGATTTATATGCTGCAGAAAGTATAAAAAATTTCACATACCGACAGTGGATATCAATAGACAAATGCATGCTACAAACACACACTTCTTCAACTGAAGATTTTGTCCAGTTGTTGTCATGCACTGCTTATTTTCAATGTACACAGTAACAACCTCTTCTGTTCATGTACAATGTACATTCCTTTTCACACTCACTTTATCTTTTTGACCTGGCATGATTCGTGAAAAGGAATGATCAGTATCAAGATAAAACTCACAAATGATTTGTTTGGTTTCTTCTGAAAGTTAGTATTTTTTCCCTACAGTGGCAGGTTTGCACAACACCCCTTTTTTTCCTTCAGCATCATGGCTTGCCTCACAGAATAATCTGACACATTAAAGAATTGTTGTGCTTTCTTTTGTGTCCAAGAATTTGGTTTTAAAGTTAAAATAGAATACTTATCATCACGGTCAGCATTGTAAAGCTTATTTTTTAATTCATCCATTATGAGATCCGAATCTTTTGCTTTGACTGCAGTTATTTTATGATCTTCAATCGTTTCATCCTGCGAAGTACTTTGAATATCCATTGCCAATACACCAACTGCTTACAGTGCAAATGTCTCATTCAATTGTTTTATAACTTTTTCAAGCTTCTCGGTACTGTAAGATAGTTTTTGACGCTTATTTTTAGATTTTAATGTAATGGGAGATGTGCCGATTGCATCTAAAACTGTATTGGTTCTCTTTAATGAATCCACATGTTCCAATTTCCCATGGAGCTCTGTTTCTAGTTCACTTTCAGATGATGAGATCTGAGATAACTTGTCACTTACCGGTATCGAGGATGTGTTGGATGAATCATCATTTGTCATATCTTCTGTGAGAAGAGTCCAGCATTTCCTACAAAGTTTTTGTCCAGGAATAGCTTTTAGGTTTTTATTTTTCAGAAATAAAGCGTGGGCAAGATTGATTTCATGAGACCCCTTTGGCTTTTTATGAGACCAAAGTCTTGAATGTGTGTTAAATATGTCACAATATTTTGAAAAACGAACCGCATAGTTGTGCAATAAAATCTTTTCATGGTGAAAGCATTATGTTCCCATATTGCAAGACAATGTCGTCATCCAGTTCAGCATGCATTTGTAAGATTTGCAGTTGTTCTTTATCAATTTCTTCAAATGAGAGAAAGCCTTTCAGGCGAATTTGAATTTGTTTATGACATTCATCATTTTCATTCAAGTGCACAGCAATTGAACAAGGGATATTATCCATTACTAAATTATACACAGAGTATAGGTTACTGATAGATAGAATAAGTGCTTAATTTCACCTGTAATGTAGAACATATTATGACACTTCGTTTTCGAATTACTGATAACTTTTTACTCAACCATATGCAAAACTTAAATTCACTAAATTCAAATAATATCATCTTTCAACTACCAAAAATGACTTTTCATTTTTTCGTAAAGTATCATAGCGGCTCGGAATATGTGCACAAAGTGAGACACCTCAAACAGCAAAAATCTCCATGAAGGCAACTATTTAGAATGTTCTAACCCAGTTTTTTGGATTCAACACCCTCAAAAATGGGGAAATAGCATTTTACTCCATTGATTTACTGTAAGGGGGAAGCTGTAGAATAGAGTGGTTCAAAAAAATACCATTTTCTAGGAATCTTCCTCCACAAGGCTTAAAATGTGCCATTTCTCCATAAAAGTGCCCTTGCAAAAAATTAGACTGATTGGAGGTCGTTTAAAGGTCAATCAGATTTTCACTTTTTTACCACATTCTGCCTATGTCAAACCCTATAGCACACAGGCCGATATTGTGTGCAAGACTTACAGAAGGGAAAATGCCCCCTATTATCTTGAAAACCACACAAGAGAATGAGCTAGACTTTTGTATGATGCAGGATTGAACTTAGTGTGTATGTAACCAATATTTATTAACTTAACAGCCAACAAAGCAAAAATCTTATTTCCATACTAAAATATCGGCAATTCGGCATCTACCATTATTATTGAAAAATATTCACTCGAAACAGGCGGTAGTTTCATCAGTCATCACTTCAATCATTTTCGTAGGTTAAATAAGTTTAAACACAAGTGATACAACTTTCCTTTCATCACAAAGAGACATGAATGTCACAATAAATGAATTAAATTACAATGTTATCGTCAAAGATTGTGGTGTTAAATCAGATACGACATTCGGCCACTGTTTTCGTCTCAGTCTCATTTCAGGCTTTGTTGAGATTGAGGGTTACTTTGGTTGGCACCGTAAATCTTTTCCTGTGGGTGCTTACGAACTGCAGTAGGTACTGTTCTGAGTCTCATCTTTGGTTAGAGCTGAATTGTAGGACTGAAGTGAATTAGTGCAATTTCTCGCTCGGCTGTGTCATTAACAACTTTTAGGAGACTAAGGGTCGAATGCACCAACAGTGATTAACTTAAACAATGATTAAAGTTAATCATTGGTTAACTAAACAATGATTAAAGTTAATTCGTTGTTGGTATGCACCAACAAAATTTTGTGCATGATTAGCTAATCAATGATTTAATCAGACTGTTGATGGTTTTTGCTGAGTCATAACTCTAGCAATGAGTATTTGTTTGGGGTTCAGTACAGTTCAGTGGTAGAAAAAGGTATTTACGTCCTACATACATTATTTGTTCATAGCAATGGCAAAAAGCGTTACATTTGCTGATAAACTATTTGGTAGAAACGTAAGCTGGACCGATATTCACAAATTTGCTCGAAATGATATCTGCTGTAATATGTACTGATCCAGGTAGCCTACTAAGCAGCCCTTTTGTCAGGTGCCAATGAAACACCTTTTTAAAGTGCTGCCTGGTTTTAACTACTGAAGTTGGGGTGCCGTAACTTTCACTACATTGCAGAAGCAACCTGAAATCAGCTGAATTTAGCAGATGCAGTTAGGCTACAAGGTTGTTCATCAGAAATTTGAAAGTGAATCTTTGAGACAATTCCACTTAGAACAGTGTTTCCTAACCTGGGATGGGAGAGGTGTTATGACAGTCTAATATCAAGAAACCATTTCTCATGCTTTTTAAGAAGTTTTGAAAGGGCATTTCAAGGGTCAGCGACGGTTGTGCAAGGTCGCTTTGCAAGTTGCTTTGCTTTTTAAAGCTTTGGGGGCCTGGATTTTTGCTTGGTACCGGGCCCGAAATGTTCTCTCAATGGCTCTGATAGAAACCGTTGCATTTTAAAAGAGGTTTATCTTGTTTTTAACCATTTTGTGCTCGAAATACTCAGAATGAACTAAATTTAATGTAAATTTTTCAAAATTCTCTGAGGGAGGCCTTCACCTGTTACTGGGGTTGCCTAAGTCAACACACTGGAGGGGGTCCATCTATATGGATTGACTCCTTGCTGTTTAAACTCCTGGCAATGCCACTACAAGACTACAGGGTGCTAAACTGTCCAGACCAGTTTACAGTACGGTACTGCTCAGGCTTTGTTAAAAACAACATGTTTTATTTTACACCCATTGCAACAACATACAGTACACTGCAATTACACATGCAACACAACAGGCGACTGGAAGCAGCGAAGGAACCATACAGTTATCGAGCAGACGCTCTCACCAGTCAGGCGGCTAGATGTTAAGGTAGAGGTAATGGAATGCATTTCATCAAGACACAACTGCCAACTAGAAATTTATTTTCATAAACATTGGGCTAATATAAATTTTTCTGAAATGATTTGACTACATTATTTTACTGTTTTGTATTTCAGTGTAGAACAAATATTTCAACATTTTTTCTTGACAGTTAAATTTATATAATTCATTTATAAAATGTCAAAACAACGTTCGCAAAAGTTTTCTCCACACGAAAAAGATCTGTTTCTCACTTGCATTGCAACATATCGCAATATTATTGAATGCAAGAAGACTGATGGTGTGACTATACACAACAAAAATGATGCCTGGCGGGAACTCACCAAAGATTTTAATGGTGCCTCAACCTTGGCAGTTAAAGAAGAGGGTACGCTTTGAAGGTTGTGGACAAACATGAAGGCCCAAGCAAAAAAAAGGGTCTCTTTGGCCCGCCAAGAACGCTTCACCACTGGCGGTGGTCCACCCCAAAAGAGTAATGACACAGAAAAGGAAAATTTGAATTACCTGAACAACTGATACAGGCACAAATCGAGCAATGTAAAAAATAACAAATTTGAGCTTTGCTACTCTGTTTAAGTATTTATGTGATAACTAGGGCGATTTTTTGTAACCAAAGTTAATTTTTTATAGTTGTACCAATTAACAAAAGAAATGTATAACCAAAATTTCATGGTTGTGGGGGGTCAATGTTTAAGATGTTATAAAGTTACCAAAAGTCACTTTTTGTGTTTTTAGATTACTTTTCATTTGTTAGGTCACTTTATTTTGCATACTTTTTTGCCTAATTCCCCTATTTGTATATCTTTTATTGCTACTGGAGAGATGAATTTACATTTTATGTACAGTAATGCCAAGACTTTTAATATATCTTCTACTATGGTATGGATTTTAGGGGTCTGCTACTATTCGGCGAGTCCGATTCGGCGAGTCCGATTCGACTAGTCCGATTCGGCGAGTTCCCTATTCGGCGAGAGCCCTTTTCGGCGAGTGCCCTATTCGGCGAGTTTTTGAAATTTTTGAAAGGAAATTATCGGGTATGTAGCCTAATTATAATTGCCGTTTTTACATCGTTTTAACGTCGCTAAACGTTGAAATCGTGCAGAAAGGAATAAAAAGAAAATGTTTGAACTATTAAATTAAAATTCATCATGTCAGTTCAGTTGTTTTTATTTCTGACCATCATATCAAAAACAATACACGTCAACATAGCAAAGGTAGAAGCGACAAAACGCGAACGTTAAAACGTGCTTGAATTCGTCATGTCAGTTCAGTTGTTTATCTTTCTGATCATGATATCAAAAACAATACACGTCAACATAGCAAAGGTGTAGAAAAAGGTAGAAGCGACAAAACGCAAACGTTAAAACGTGCTTGTGACCGAAGTAAGTTATTCAGTTGAAAGAAATTTGGCCTGGTGGCAACACTTTCAGAAAAATTTAAGATATGAAGGAAAAATAAAACAAAGAAAATGTTACAAAAAAAAAAAAAATAGATCATGTTTCTGTCTATAAGTTAGTACTTTTGAATACTTAAAATGATTAGTTTGGACCAACAAATGTGTGGCCTACAGCTTGGATTGAAAGGAAATTATCGGGTACCGTAGCCTAGTTATCCCAACCAGCAAAAAATTGTTCCAAGAACACAGTTCGTTTTTACATTGTAGTAACAGAATGAAAAGGCTAAACAAATGTGTGGCCTATCGTGTTAACGTCGCTAAACGTTGAAATCGTGTAGAAAAGGGAGCTTTTGCTGACTAGGATACTTTGAAACTGAGAAACATTCACAGAAGCCCTACGATTTGTTCCAAGAACCCATTTAGCATAACATTTCATTTGTACATTGATTCAACGTCTGAATACATTATCTTAAAAATGCAACGTATTGTAGGGCTTCTGTGAATGTTTCTCAGTTTTAACGTATCCTAGTCAGCAAAACCACCCTTTTCTACACGATTTCAACGTTTAGCGACGTTAAAACGATAGGCCACACATTTGGTTAGCCTTTTCATTCTAGGCTAACTGGGTTCTTGGAACAAATTTTTGCTGGTCGGGATAACTAGGCTACGGTAGCCTACCCGATAATTTCCTTTCAATCTAAGCTGTAGGAATGTAGGTCACACATTTGTTGATCCAAACTAATCATTTTAACCATAGGCGCCTAAGCCGTGGGGGCCAGGCCCCCACGCATATTTCCGCGTGGGAGCAACTTTTTATGCTGCATTGATACATAAAACAATAGATGAACTAGCGATCGGCAGCAGGAAAACATTTTTAAATGGAAACCGCAACAGCTTCGTAGTAAATAATCACTAGAACAAGTAGCGATGCTACAATCCCACCCCAGACAAAAAAATCTGTCATTTTTACGTTGATTTAACGTCTGCAGACGTTGAATCAATGTAAAAATGACTGATTTTGCTGCTTGTGACATAGCAAAATTCTACCATTTTGCGTCGATTCAATGTCATCAGATGTTGAATGCACCCAAAAACAACATAATTTGCTACGTTGACGCAGCGTGCGTTTAACTTAATGCGCTTGCAAACAGCCTCGCTGTCGCTTTCAAAAGTTGAAACCTCTGCAGAGAATTGTCGCGGCAGTGAGTCAGTTGCTGTGAAAATGAACTTGAAGTCTCGGCCCGAGGTTACCACTAACCAACGTAACGAGGGCTGGTACAAACCGCACTGCCCACAGTCGCACAAGCCACATAATCAACACAACAACGGCCTCGCGCAAACTGCATGGCGCACACACGTCCGTTGCCATAGAAACCCGATCAAAAGCGGGGAATATGCGCATCTTTTGTTTCATCTGCAACACGAAAACGGGCGTATTACAGCGAATTGAAACTTGAAAGCTGGTCAACCATAAGTTGCGATATTGTAGTGAAAAGAGAGCAATGTCAAGTCGAAAACTTAATCAAACGTCTCTCTGTAACTATTTTTCAAGGGCTGTTTACGGATGTCAGCAACTTTTAAATTTATTAAAGGTGACGTGCTGTTGAATTGCTGTAAACATGAATGATTTGGCTTTCAATGAGGTATAATTGAGGTATAATAGGTATAATATTATGCAGATCTTTAAGAATAACTGTTTTTCCTGTAGAAGCTGCAATGTGCTTTTGTACCAACTTTTTATTTGCTTTGGTGGCAAGCATTTCTCCGATCACACTGCTTTCTGTTTCATTTAATCTTCGTTGTTTAGGCATCAAATTAAATGCATTCTGAAAAATAATTTATATGCACATAATCAAGAAAACGACATATCTTTTGACAGGTGTCCGACCCACAGAGATGGGCAAGATCACCAGGTTTGGTGAATCGGCAGCTTGAATATGACCAGTTTCGCACAAACTGGTCATATTCAGCATGTGCGTAGTCATGCGCGCAAAGTGAAATGACCACTTTACCGTGTCTTACGATGAAGTCAAGATCAGAAAAACTGTCTTGCAACATTCTTAACGTGTTTTAGTACAGTAGCAAACAATATTTGAACTTCAAGTGTCATAATCAAAATGCAATTATACACGAAAAGTAATTTTTTGGATAGAGGGGGTTTTGGACGGAAATTTCAATTTTTTTTACTAGTGGTCTTAGAATGTACTGTTGTATCCTAAAACCTGGGTTAAAATTGAATTTGAAAAAAAAGCCGATTAACCCCCCCCCCCCTAATGTTATTGCTCTTTTTTATCCTTCACATAATTTCTGATGAAAGCCTCCTTATCATATACAGGGCTAGTGTAATATGTCTGTAGTAATATATTATCCAATAAGGATAAGGGACTTCATACATGTAGTGTATTCTTGGATTTGTCAAAAGCCTTCGATACCGTGGATCATGCTCTACTGTTAAAAAAACTTGAAAACTGTTATGGTATCAGAGGGGTTCCTTTATGTTTATTAAGAAGTTATCTAAATAACCGTTCACAATATACATGCATAAACAATACTATATCTAACCCTGAACATATATTATGCGGAGTCCCACAAGGCTCAATACTTGGACCTTTACTATTTTTACTGTACGTAAACGATATGCCATTGGCTTCTTCTTTTCAAACCACCCTCTTTGCAGATGACACCTTGTTATCCATGTCAGCAAATACACTAAATGATCTCCAAAGTAATGTTAACCAAGAACTTCTGCAAGTTGATAATTGGCTTCGATACAACAAGCTTTCTTTGAATTATTGTAAAACTATGTATATGCTAATTAAGAAAGGAGGAAATAATATAAATGAAAACTTTGCAATATCTATCAATGGAACCCAAATCGATCGCACAGACAATGTAAAATACTTAGGTGTTGTAGTTGATGACAAAATGAAATGGACACATCACATAGAAAAACTGACAAAACAATTGCGAAAATCTATTGGTCTTATGTATAAGATTAAGCATTATGTAGATGAAAAAACACTGATGATGTTATAATATGCTCTTATATATACTCATCTCCAATATGGCATCACAAGCTGGGGCACAGCTGACTCTTCCAATCTTAAAATTCTGAACACCTTGCAAAACAATGCACTGAGATGTATAGCCAACTGTGACTACAATACAAAACTTTCCTCCAAATATAAGGAGTTTGATATACTCAAGATAGAGGATATTCATCGACTAGAACTAGGAAAATTTATGTTTAAAATCCACCATAATATATTACCAAATCATTTTGAAAACATGTTCACAAAATCTAAAGACATTCACAAGTATTCAACCAGAAGTGCTAAGAAAGAGTCTATATATATTCAGCAAATAAATTCCAATTCTGGGAAAAAATGCATTAAATATGCTGGAGCAACCTTGTGGAATAATATCCCAAAGCAAATCACAATGTTGTCGTTTTCTTCTTTCAAAAAGGAATATAAAAAACAACTCATTTCAAATTACTAAAGCTGATTTTTGGCATTATTTACATTATTGGCATTGATAAACTGTCCTAGGCTACTAGTTACTGACCCATTTAAGTGTCATTTTGTGATTATACTGTTGCTTTAGGCTACTGTTGTTGATAACTTTTTTTTTTTTTCCTTTTTTGTTGTTGTTGTTTTTCTTTGTGTTTGTTTGTTTTTTCTGTACTATTAATCCAATTATATATTGTATCCAGTAAAACATCCCATGTGGGGGCACCTTGACTTAGATAACCGCATGTTTTTTTCAATGCCTCCATGGTGTAGTTTCCATATAAAAAAAAAGCTATTTGTTATATCTCCTGATGTGTACTTTGAAAATGAATGTGGAGCTATGCCGAAAATAAACTTGATTGATTGATAGTGTGACCATAGCTCAAAGGCTATGACTACTACAAAGGGTTATTTCCACTTACTTCATTGAAATCATGATTATGATCATTGACATTACTAATCTCAGTGATGCATAGCGCTTTTCCATCTGACGCAGAGTTGCCAGATTTTGAAAAAAAAAGTAGCCAAAAAAGTAGCAAATTTGCTCCCAAAGTAGCCCAATTTATAGCAGGGGGCGCGGGAACTATGTTTTCCAACTTCTGGGGGGCGAAGCCCCCCAGACCCCCCGTGAGGCGTTCTAACACTGACCATATTTCATGACAGAACTGCTTAGCCTCAGTTTTGTCATGTGCATGGGTCCCACTCGGCATAAAATCATAAAAAATCATAAAATTTCTCATTTTTTGAAAAAACCATAAAATAGTCATAAAATTTTACCTCAGTCATAAAAAATCATAAAAATTGCAGCTCATTTGATTGTTCGTCTGACACATTTGATGGTTGAACACATTTGATTGAAAACGTTTGCAATTTTTAGTTATTTTTCCTGTGTATCATGATAAACGCCATGTTGTTGCTTGGTTTCGTTTGCTTATGGTATATTCAAAGTTAATAATCAAAATTGCTTGAAATCCTTCCCTTAATTCGCTGGTATCTTGTCAGTAGTGTGGATTGCTTCCAAACTTTTTTAACGAATGTAACTTCAGTTGAGCAATATAATGTGGCCGGAGCAAAAGCATAAAAACAGCATAAAATAAGCAAAAAGATCATAAAAAAAGCATAAAAAAGCCAATTTTTCTCATAAAATCATAACAAAAATTAAGATTTGTGGAGTGGGACACCTGCATGTCTTGGGGTTTTCTTTCACTGAAGGACAAGGTGTACAATCATCATTACACAAATTCAACAAACATACACTTTCATCAAGCCATTGATTCTTATTCCAATTATTACTACATTGATTAGTAAACTATGTAAAAACTGCATGCCAGTCAGTGGTGGAAGAACTTGAAAAAAAAATGTTAATTAATAACATACAAGCTGTCAAATGCTCTTGAATGTACAGCTAAAAAACACACATATGAAAAATCAGCTTAACAAACCCAGTGAAATTGCACAAATTACTCTGCTAAATAGCAACAGAGTTACCGGTACAGTAAGGCACGTTCACATCAGGCTCTATCGGGTACAGATTAGATTCTCACTACTTTTTCAGCACACTACTTTTCAAGCACTTCTACGTTCTGACTTCTACAGTAAAAGTAAACTGTAAAGACATAGAACGGAGTACGGAGATAACGTAACGCTAGAATAGACTAGAAACTCACTCAACCATGTCCCTTGCTACGTCTCGGAAACATGAGAATGCGCTGTAAAATTTGTAAACTACAAATAAACTGTCAGAAGACTGCAAGCGAAACTTACTTTAGTAAGAAATTTCCAATGTAAAAAAGTCGCAATCTTGTTATATTGTCGCCAATCTAAATTTAAAAGTAGCCCAAAAAGTCGCAAGTCGCCAAGCTCAATTTTTTGTCGCAAATCACATATGGAAAGTAGCCCAATTTGCGATAAGTAGCCCAATCTGGCAACACAGATCTGACGTTGCATTTACTTTGATTCCAAATGGACAACCTTTGATAAACGAAGTGGCTATTCTTACACCACCGTCATTCTGGCAGAATAATTTTTGATCTTTCCGCCTAAAAAGTTATCCGTGAATAAGTGCGAGGCATAAACAGCGACCGACATAAACGTTCTAAAAATCTTAAATAAAACTATGATTTGCAACACGTGCCACTTAAATTTTACATGCATCGGATTCGATATTCAAATAGAACTATTATCCGAAACACGTGCCACTTACATTTTGCATGCACCTCATTCAGTATTGAAGTGGCACGTGTTTCGGATTATAATTCTATTTGAAGATGTTTGGAGAGGTGTCAATTATGCAAACATCGTATTAATTTCTTGAATATCGTAAGAATATCCTCCATTATTGAACCGTTCTGTTGGGAGTTCCTTCCAAATGCTCACCTATTGGTGCACATCCCTGGAAAGGTGATTTAATACTGAATGCGGTTGATTGAATCTTTATCCTCGGACTGGGAAAGCTTCTTGCAGAGCTTAATCCTGGCAGTTTCGCATACTTGTAGAGGCTTTGAATCACTGACGCAGGCCCGGTCGCGAAATATTTTTTCCTACAAGATTTTTGTCTCATTTGCATATTTTAGTAAAAGTTTGTATTAAAACCGTGTAAATTCAAAGTTTTCTCGTTGGCACGGTTGGTTCAGTGGTTCCATCCTTGCCTAGTGATCGGGAGAACGAGGGTTCGACGCCCGTCGAAGTCAAACTTTTTTTTTTTCTTTAAATTAATTTTTGCGATGCACAAGAGCTTTTCAAAAAAAGTAGGGTTAGGGAAAGCTTATATTTTATTATCGTTGCAGAATTTCATTGGCAAATAGTTATTTCGCAATCTGAATCAACCAATCTCTCAAAACACTTCGGAAAATCTTACTTTTAGAGTGACTAAAATCAATGCGACAAAAATCTCGTGGGAAAAAAAATTTCGCGGCCCGGTCACCGAGATTGACAGCTAGTGAAGTTTCCGATTGTTGAAGTCATGTTGCCAGGGAATTATTCCATCCATTAGATGCCGCTGAACGGAGAGCAGTCCTTAAAGCGCGTTGCTTAAGCGCACACCCCGAGAGTCGAACCAGCGCCGCTTGATCTTGAAGCTTTTTCGTTCCAGAAGTGACGCGCTAACTAATTGAGCTATCGGGGCGGACTGGGTGTAAAATTTAAGTGGCACGTGTTGAGGATTATAGTTTTATTCAAAGATGTTTCGAGTGGTTTCTATTATACAAAAATTGTATAATTTCAATGTTTATCGTAAAAATATCCTCCAGCATCTTTGAACCGTTCTGCTGGGAGTTCCTTGCCCCTCTATCGGTGCACATTCCTGAAAAGGTAAATTAATACTGAATCCGATGTATGTAAAATTTAAGTGGCACGTGTTGCGGAATATACTTTTATTCGAAGATATTTGGAGAGATGTCACTTATGCAAAATCGTATTATTTTCTTGAATATTGTAAGAATATCCTCCATCTTTGAACCGTTCTGGTGGGAGTTCCTTCCAAATTCCCACCTATTGGTGCACATCCCTGGACAGGTAATTTAATACTAAATCCGATGCATTTAAAATTTAAGTGACACGTGTTGCAGATTATAGCTTTATTTAAGATTTTTCAAACGTATGTCAGGTCACATTTTATGGTAGGCACTTTAACAAGCAGATTTCTAATAAACCACGAACCTATCTGAAGCTACGCTGTTCTTGACGTCATCAAGGTTGCGTATAGGAAGAATAAAGGAAAAAAGCAAATTCTAGCTAAATTAAATCAATGCTTTGCCATCGGTTGACTTGGCGCAGGGCCGGTTTTAGGCCGATTTGATCAAATTGGGCCCCGCACCTTGAAGGGGCCCCGCACTAGCGGGGGTCTTTCGGTCTGCTTGCTCATTTTACCTAGGACGCTGAAGAAAAGATTGTTACAGAAAAAAACAAAGATATTGATGGGTATATGCTAGCTGAAGAACTTGAAGCTCTAAAAACTTTCCTTCAACTCAGAATTAAACCGTATGCCCTCTTTGAACACTTGATAGAAAACAATAGATTTACAACATTTCCTAATGTTTTCATTGCATTGAGGATTTATTTGACGATGCCAATAACTGTTGCATCAGGGGAAAGAAGCTTTTCAAAGCTGAAACTAATTAAAACGTACTTGAGATCTACAATCGCGCAAGAAAGACTTAACAGTTTGTCAATGCTTTCTATAGAATGTGAGATTGCTAAAGCCATTGACTTTGAAGTTATTTTGAATGACTTTGCTAATAAAAAGGCAAGAAAAGTTTTTTTTCTGAAAAACTTAAGGTTAATTGCCTAATTTTCCTTTTTTGCTATTAAAAGTAAAACAACATAGGTATCGTAAATAAACATCCACATTACCTTTAATTTGTTTTATAGCAAGTAATAAATGTCTATCTTTGTAGTTTGTATGTATTTTATGATATATAAACACCCATAAATTTTGCTATGAAGAGTAGGGGGCCCCGTCATCACATTTCTAATTGGGCCCCGCGGTTCCTAGCACCGGGCCTGACTTGGCGCATTGGGTTAGGGGCGATGGTAGTCATTATATTGACGTGGGTTTGATTCCCACCTCTGCTACAGCTCTTTTTTCTTCTGTAATTACCAAACAAAATTCAAATGATAATATGAAACCAAGGAACTTTCACAAATAATTAATTAAACTACCATTCAACGTTTTATAGGCAGAGAAAGCTTTTTCTCAAACCGTAGAAAATTTCATTATCAGATCACCGCTTCAATGCGTGATGGAAATCTACAGATAAATCTGCATCAAGCATTGCAGAGTGCAAAAAACAGTGTTGCAGAACGCGTTTTCGAATATTAAATTCTCATCAGTGCAACTACGTTTATGAACGCAATAACAACGGTTAAATTTAAACTCAATTTAACCGTTGTTATTGCGTTCATAAACGTAGTTGCACTGATGAGAATTTAATATTCGAAAACGCGTTCTGCAACACTGTTTTTTGCACTCTGCAATGCTTGATGCAGATTTATCTGTAGATTTCCATTACGCATTGAAGCGGTGATCTGATAATGAAATTTTCTACGGTTTGAGAAAAAGTTTTCTCTGCCTATAAAACGTTGAATGGTAGTAGAACTCGGTTAATCCGGATTCGATTTGACCGGCGATTCCATCCGGATTAGGCGAAGATTCGGATTAACCGATGACGGTTCTACCAAACCTGACTCATTTGTACTTCCAGCTTCATCCGGATTAGGCGAAGATCCGGATTAACCGAATCCGGATTAACCGAGTTCTACTGTTTTAGTTTAAAATTCAAATAATCAATTAATTCTCTGGCCGAATGCTGGAATGGTCATAATTGGACAGACAACGTAGCATCTGATTGGTTCGTGGTTGGATTGGACAGAAGTCCATGGATTGGATATCTGCATGTTGAAGTGCCTTCCACATTTTATGCCTCACACTTATTTTTTAGGCGGAAAGAGGAAAAATTATTCTGCCAGAATGATGGTGGTCAAGTGACAATGGGTAGGCTACAAGCGATGCCCTTACTAGGCCTACCTACTGAAAAGGAGCAAAAGGCATACGCACAGTGGTTGAAGATGTAGATTACGATAGTGGATGGAAAGGCAATCTTTACGTTCACCATCAGGCGTGCCTTTAAGCATGGACTTCTAAATAGTAGTATCTGGACTGGAAACTCAGTGGGCAACATAAGGCCAAACAGTTGGTACAACAGTTGGCCAACAGCCAAGTAACTAACCCTGTTGGCCCACTGTTGGCCAACTGTTGTACCAACTGTTTGGCCTCATGTTGCCCACTTAGTTTCCAGTCCAGATACTACTATTTAGAAGTCCATGCTTCAAGTGTCCTGCCACAGACACAAATCTTCAGCGATTTGCTCTTACATGACAACATGCTCTTGATCGGTATCGAACCGGCGTTCTTTCGAGTACCGACTAAGGCTTGCACCCCTCGGGTATGCCGAGGGATGAAAGCTATAAGCACTACAGCTTTAGGCCAGATGGCTATACGGGTAAATACAGGAAAGAAACAAAAAGTCTCATCAATGGTTTCAGGCGCGAATCTAAGAGTTTTTTTCGGGGGGGGGGGCCAGAAAATTTGAAAATCAATTAAAAAGAAAGAAAAAGCTAAACAGATATGAACAATGATACTACGACATATACGATATGCTAGAAAATAGACATTAAAACAACCATTTTTATCAATTGTGATGCCGAGGGACTAATATCAGCTGTTTAGAAGCATATCAAACCATTTGATGCGGAAACATACAATTTTTCACAAAATTTTGGGGGGGGCCCGGGCCACCCCCATAAATCCACGCCTAAATGGTTTATGAATTTGACAGTCCTGATGGTTGGTGAGACGCACCACACGTTTATTGATGCCACGAACCTGTGACTAAAACTGACGGCACATCACGCCGTCATTGATTCGCGTTAGTAAAAGCAATCGCCATGGAGATTGTGTTATGTAGCCTATTTATAAGCTTAATTTACAATTAACACTTGAGATATTGACCAACAAAGCAGTGGTTGGACACTGGTCTTGAACGAATCAACGTTATAGTAACGCAACAATACAAGATGAAACCTCAAATGATCAACTTTGCGACAATGCTCACCTCCCCACAGGTTAGAGCCAGCAACCACATTATCAGTTTTGCATCATTATGGTATGGACATGTAGAACGATCTAATGTTGCAGTGAAGTTGGCTCGCTATTACAAATTCCAGGAAGACGTGGAGTTGGTCGGCCAAAATTAACTTAGGAAGTGATAACTGATGACACTAAACGATTGTAGAGAATGGAATTTATTGGGGTCCAACCATTGTGACCGTGAGAAGTGGAGAGCCGATGTACAATCTGCCGTGCGTGCAGCTAGCCAGTCATTTGGAGAGGGGCTTACGAGTCTAGAAATTCCCCGTAAACCTTGCACGTTAAAAAACAAAACTCAATGATGATGAACTTGCTGGGGTAGCTAATGCAGACCTGTCATATGTAGCAAGGACAGCTGGAAATGAAACCACTGACGTGTTATATCAAAAGGTGATTTTGAATCAGTCACTTCATAAATCCTTTCCCATTTAGTTTAAACATAGTTTCTGTTTTTGTTTGTTTTATCTTTATCCTGCATTGCGGGAAAGCGGACTTGAATCGGTGTACGCCTTCCGACGTACACCTGACCCACGCTGCAGCCGACGGCAATGTCTGTTTCCGGTTGTCTACTCTACTTATGACTTAAATTTGGTACTACCCATTACTCGAAATCGATCACTGGGTAGAGGCAATTATCGTGAAGTTTCTTGCCCAGAGAAACAACAGCAAGTGCGGGTTATGTTGGCTGTTCAAAATAGAGCAAATGGGTTGATATTTAACTGATTATTTCAACCCAGTCAATCAGTTAAATATTTCTTCCAACCTACGTGAGTGGTTGAGCATTAGCACAAACAGAATAATGTTTGAAAATAATATCTGCTCATCAAACCGTGCAACAATCATATTGATTTCGCACGAGACCTCCATTGAAACAGGAAATCAACGCATAAGCAGCAGGATTCCAAACTTTAACACCTCCAACGCTACGGGAGTATGCAAGTGAGGGACGACCGGAAATGACGTGTAATCCCAAAAACGGGAACATCTGCACCATGTAGTAAGCACAATAAAACATCCAACAAACGTTATTCATTGGTGTGTCTTCATGAGGCAGAGCCATACGTCCGAGGACGTCCAATTATTACGAAGTGATCGAAGACCACGAGGAACTTAGCGACGGCCACGATCATGCGTAGGCAATCACGGACAATAATCTGCTTCTAGAACTTCTGGAGTTGCAACAATAAAAATCATTGATAAACTAAAAATGAATCAAAATGAACAATTGATAGAAATGAGACAAATGCCACTGAAGACATTAGTGGATAAAAATCACAAAAATATTTCATGTTTTGCAAGTTTGAATATATATGGCAATAATTTTGAGTCAATTAAACAAAAAGAAATCAAGAAACAAGTGAAAGGTATACGATGAAACGCTTAGCACAGGCCCGTAATTGCCGGGGGGCTTGGGGGGGCAATGCCCCCCCAAGCTCAAAGTAAGAGATAGCCTACATATTGTAGACTGAGCTAAAACGTTTACTTCAATTCTTCCCCTTAATAAAATCACTTGTAATTTTGTGGTTGTTATGTACCGGTAGGGTAATAGATATGGGGTTATTCCAGACAGATTGCACGATAATGATTTTTAAATTTGAGTGAGTTTTTTTGGCAAGGCATCTCAGGTAAAAGCAATTACAATGGAGTAAGATACTGGTTTTGGAAATATTGTCCATAAATATCTCTTAAAAACAAATCCATCAACATTGGTATTGGTATCAGCTTGGATAGCTGTTAAGTGTTTTTTGACGTTTACTGCCGAATATTACACCCCAAAGGGGATAAATTGGTTTGGTGGAGACCTGTACCAGACAAAATCACGAGGGTGATTCCTGACAAAGTTGTGTGTTAAAAATATTGCATCTATTCTATTCTGCAATCATTTTGGCTGGAATTACCCATGGTTTGGCTGGAATTATTCCAATTATTCGAAATTACTGCTATCTAGCACCTTGTGACTTTATAACATATGCCGTGCCTTTGCCCGAAAAACCGCAAATTAGACTCGTTGCAATTACAAATGTTATGTGCATAGCCTTTTACTTTGCAACAGCTTTTGAGCCCCCCCCAAGCTAAAATGTATAATTACGGGCCTGGCTTAGCAATGTAGTCGATTATAAGCTCTGCATGTTCCAGTTGAATGATTCCGACCCTTACGAAGCGGATTTGCCGGATCAAAATCTTCTCGTGGATTCCTCGATGCTCGCGTTCATCTGGCGCCGGGCAACGTCTCCCTTCCTCCATAAAATAATCTCCTGCGAATAGGTCCGATTGTCAGTAATCACCATCGGCGACCCCACTTGAAGTGGGAATAAGCCACACGTCAGCAGCAGTGGCGTACGCAGGATTTTTTTCGAATTAAACGAAATGAAAAACACCCATTTACTAATTACAAGTAAGTTGTTGTAAAACTATTGATTCTCTCTTCTGATTGGTTGTGTTTAATCGATCTTGCTTGCTCTGTGCACAGCCGACGTGTTGGCTTCAGGCGTGATTCGCGAAGCTCTTGTTCACATTTCTCTTTGTCCACTTTTCAGTTGTGTTGTGAGGGTTGTGTAAAGTTTAGGTGCTAACTTTATGTTTAGCTATGTTTTATAAAGCATTTATGGTAATCTTATTAAGTGAATAAAATATGTCGTACGTCATATTGTGTAAGATTAGCCTACCATGGGGCATCACCCAATGCCCCCTCTCTCATGCGTACGCCACTCGTCAGAAGGGATATACTGAATGGTAACCCTGCACGACATGAGACCAACGAACACTTGCTCATCAAGTAAAAATTTGACAGCGACTTATGCATACAAGCCTTACCAACGTGCGAACCTACAATGACTGGAGGCCGATGTAATTTTGATTTCTAAGTTAAATGTATTTTATATATGTTAGAAAGAATGGCTTTAGAGAATCCAAATTGTCAAAGTGTAATCACTGAATCTCCAAATCACTGCAAAACTAGTTTCACTTCAAGAAATGACAAAATCTTCCCCTGTTATTAGTGTGGCCAGATGGTCTTCGGATTTCCAGCACAAGTGCCTAAATCTAGTCTAAAATTCGCATGGTTAAAACAGGGATAAGCAAAAACTACATTTTTTGCTATTAAGCCTCCAGCTAAATTTGAAGCTTGGGCGACGACCATCGAAGTCAGGAATTACTACATGGTGGCAGCGGTGGGATTCGAACCAAGCCATCGAAATGACTGGTGTGATATGAATTATATATTTCTATTTGTAATCAAGTTGTTATCGGTTAGTGTTTTATGTTGCGTCTCAGTTTAAATTACTGACCATCGAAGTCAGGAATTACTACATGGTGGCAGCGGTAAAAGCAAGTTAAGAAGTCAAGAAGACCAAGTAACCTGCATTCAAGCAGCCTGTTGGAGTTAAGGCATAGAACTGGGCTATCATTAAACATGGCTTCAAAAATGCCAATGATGGACTGGCAGCACCAGCCACTGATAGACTCTTACAATGCTTTCAAAGCAAGAATCGAACTGTTTTTTGAAGATAATGACATAACCGACCCTAATAGAAAAGCTACGAAGATCCGCATAGCCCTAGGAGATGAAGGTATGAGGCGAATACTTTCATCAGGACTGACAGCAGCGCAACAGAGAGATCCAACCCACATTTGGAATCTAATCGAATCACAAATCGATGTATCAAGCAAAGTGATATTCAGAATTCACAGACTCGAATTCTCTCAGCTTCATCAACAAAGAGATGAATCAATTACCTCATATCTATCTCACCTAAGAGAAAAAGCCAAAAGATGTGAGTTTAACGATGACGAACTAGATGAAAGATTAATCGAAATGGTCATAGTCTCAACCAAGTATGAAGAGTTCAGAAAGGAACTTATGACCAAACCCAAGGGACATTCAATAGTAGAAGTTCAGCAAAGAGGCTTGCAATATGAAGCAGTAGAAGCCTCCAATGCCTCCCTGCAAAAGATGAAAAGCTCACAAATGAACAACATTGATGCAATTAGAGCATATAGAGAATGTCAGCGCTGTGGCTGTGGATGTGGACGGAAGCACCAAAAGAATGCCTGTCCAGCCTACGGAGCGACCTGTCATGCATGTGGGGGACGAAATCACTGGAAAAACATGTGTAAAAAGAAGTCCCAGCAGTCACGTCCAGCCCCGAAGCAAACATACCAGGGAAGAAGACCTTACGACAAGGATAAATACCCAAAGGTAAGAAATAAGCAAAATGAGTTGTTCTTAGAAGAAGAAACTCCCATATATCACCCACTTTGCATTAATGATTTAAAATCACATGTAGCTGTTTCAAAAGAAGCATTTACTACCCTATGTATTCAACATTCACAACCTAATGTTTTTGGTAAAATGCGAGTAAAAGTTGATACCGGTGCTGGAGGTAACACATTGCCAATGCGGACATTCAGGCAAATGTTTGGAAATTGTAGAGTTGACAGTATTGCAAACCCTGAACCTAGTGCTCAGCTCACAGGATATTCCGGTAACAACATACCTTGTTTAGGCTCCATACCTTTGAACCTTCAAAAGCAAGGAAGCGACACTAACATACGTCAAAAGTTCTATGTAGTTGATGTTTCAGGCCCTATAATTGTTGGTCTCCCTACAAGTCAGTTGTTAGATCTAGTCAAACTCAGTATTGATGAAACGGACATAAAGATTCCTCCACAAAGCCACAAAGTAACATCATTGGAGCAACTCGCCAAAGAATTTCCAGAATGCTTTGATGGGATTGGCTGTTTCAAGGATGAGGAAAACCTTTACTTAAAGCCTGGAGCAACCCCATTTATAGATGCTCCAAGAAAATGTGCTTTGCACTTAAAAGATAAAATAAAAACAGAATTAGACTACATGGAAAGTCAAGATGTAATCAAAAAAATAAATCATCACACAGATTGGTGCTCTTCAATGACATACGCAATAAAAAAAGATGGAAAGTTAAGAATGTGCATAGACCCAAAAAAGCTGAATGAATCACTCAAACGTTGCCCACACAAGATTCCAACTATAGAAGAAATCACACCTGCTTTTACAAACTCAAAGTTCTTTTCTAAGCTTGATGCCAAATCCGGATACTGGAGTGTCAAGCTAACAGAAGCGTCACAAGAATTAACTACATTCCGAACACCGTTTGGAAGATACTGTTTCAAAAGACTACAATTCGGACTTTGTGTAAGTCAAGACATTTTTCAAAGAAGAATGGACGAAATAATTGATCAATGCGAAGGATGTGTCGGAATATCAGATGACATTGTTATACATGGTTCCACTGAAGAGGAACACGACCGGCGACTGAGAAGATTCCTTCAGGTAGCAAGGAAGGAAGGCCTAAAGTTGAACCCGGGGAAATGCATAATAAAAGCCAGAGAAGTTGCATTCTTCGGAAGACTATACACAGACAAAGGTGTATTCCCTGACCCCGCAAAAGTCGAGGCAATAAAGAAGATGCCAAGACCACAAGACAAACAGGATGTACAACGGTTTTTAGGACTGACAACATACCTTGCAAACCATCTACCAAACCTCTCTAAACAAGCAGAAGTTTTGAGAGATCTTCTGAAACCACATGTTCCATTTGAATGGCACACAGAACACGACACGACCTTTAGTTTTATTAAAAACTTAGTGGCAGACAACATAGGCTTGCAGTACTACAACCCCAAGGAAGAGGTCCGCGTTGAAGTCGATGCATCTCTTAAAGGACTTGGTGCAACACTCGTCCAGAAAGACGGTCCAGTCTGCTTTGCAAGTAAGACTCTCACTACAACTCAATCAAATTATTCAAATATTGAAAGAGAATGTTTAGCAATAGTCTTTGGCATCCAACGCTTCAGTCACTACCTATATGGCAGACAGTTTACTGTGGTGACGGACCATAAGCCTCTTGAGGTGATCTTGAAAAAAACTATTCACTCTGCAGTCTGCACCCCCTAGGCTACAACGAATGATGTTGAAGATTCAAGGTTACGACTACAACATTATGTACCGTCCTGGGAAAGATATGACATTAGCAGATACACTTTCCAGATTGCCTGACCCAGACGAACGCGAAGACATTGACTTCGACCAACACGTTGAAAGTATTGAAATTGACTTAATGCACTTTTCTCAAAAGAAGAAAATCCAGATCCAAGAAGAAACTTCAAAAGACCACATCCTGAAAGGACTGTCCGAAATGATATACCAAGGATGGCCAGAGAACATCAAATCTGTACCCCCAGAATTAAGGCAATTTTGGAGCTACAGAGAAGCACTGGGCCTCGAAAATGGTGTAATTTTTAAAGGCAAGCAGGTAATAATCCCAGAAACACTCCGAACTTGTATTCTAAACCAATTGCATCAGAGTCATCAAGGTATCGAAAAAAACAGATTGTTGGCAAAGGAAAGCGTCTACTGGCCATGGCCAAAGATCTACAAAGACATACAAATGGTGTGCAAGAACTGTACACACTGCCAGGAACTACTGCCACATCAAAGCAAGGAACCCATGATGATGCATGAAAAACCAATGCACCCATGGTCGAAATTAGGCACCGACCTATTTGAAATTAATGGCAAAAATTTTCTTATAATTTGTGATTACTATAGTCGATACCCTGTTATAAAACAACTGTCATCTCTGACAGCTGATGCTATCATCACTGTAACTAAGGAAGTATTTAGCATGTTTGGTGTTCCACCTGAAATCATTTCTGACAACGGTCCACAATTTCTGAGTAAATATGATGAATTGTGTACAAAATGGGGAATCACTCACACAACTAGTTCGCCAAAATATCCCCAATCTAATGGTTTTATCGAACGACAAATTAAATACATTAAACCGATCATGAAAAAATGTTTTAAAAGTGGAAACGATATTGATTGTGCTCTTTTAAATATTCGTGCTACCCCACTTGATAATGTTCTACCTAGTCCAGCAGAGCTCATCTTCGGTCGTCCGATCCCTATAGCGTTGCCCAGCCATAGCACTGACGAAAAAGGGGAAATGTACCGCGACCAAATGACAAAATCGTCAGAAAAGCAAAAGGAGTATGCGGATAAGCGAACGAAACCATTGCCAATGCTTTATGAAGGTCAACCGGTACGAGTCATCAATCGATCAAACGAATGGCAACCAGCACAAGTTGTCGCACAAGAGGGTGAGAGATCGTACCGAGTTGCTACAGAAAACGGCAACGAGATTGTGCGTAACCGCGTGCACCTTCGCGAACATTCCAGCAATGACGTCCCTTCCTCCGAGCCAACACAGCTCCCGGCTAATGCAAGTCCACAGCCGACCATCTCGCCACAGCCTAGAAAGACTTGCTCCGGGAGAATTGTAAAGACTCCAGTTAGATACCAATCATAAAAGCGTATTGCACGCTTCATCTTTTGTTAATCGCCTACGAGTACCATGCATTTACGTTAAGTGTAAATTAGTTACTGGCCCATGGCCGTTGTGTTTTGTTCTTTGCAGCGATGGAGATGTAGTGATATGAATTATATATTTCTATTTGTAATCAAGTTGTTATCAGTTAGTGTTTTATGTTGCGTCTCAGTTTAAATTACTGACCATCAAAGTCAGGAATTACTACAGTTGTGCAAACACCTAACCAATGAAGACGCTGCAGTGATTCAATTATATGGTGAACAACGCTGTTGACGCAAGATACCAGTACGTTGGTATGTTTGCAAGACATGGTGAAGGTTGGAATGAAAATCTAATCAAAAGGTTGTAAAATAAAACCGATGCAAGACACATAAAGCACGAAAATTGGCTTCCTTGCAATCTTGTCTTGTAAATCTTCAACCACGGAGCATAAGCTGGGATACAAAAAATAAAGCAGACATGACGTGATTGACTTGACGTACTTGTTGTTTAAAATATCTTCGATCTTCTTCATCAATGAGAACCAGATTGAGAAAATAGCGAACAGAAAACTTTTTGTTGACATCCTTCATGGAGGGAGTGAGTTCATTGCCGCCCAGGAATAGACGGATGGGGATGGATTCTCCTGGAAACAAACAAAGTGAAGTCATGACGAGACGAAACCTCAGTCAGGGTCTACACGTTCATGCCACCTACACGTTCATGCCACCTAAATCCTTATATCTATGTTTACCAAACCATTCTCACCTCCTTGCGACGTGACATAGGTGTTGTTCATGAATTTGTTTACAACACTGTGGTAGTCTTAAAATGGTAAATTCTTTTCACAGCGTCCACTACGAAGTCTCACCTTTGACTGGAGCTCCGTCCATGATCTCAAACTTTGCGATTGTGTCGTCCTCGTGGAAGACATTGGGACCAGATCCCGTCGACTCCCTCTTGATGATGTGAATCTCCATGTGCTTGATCTTGACACGAACAAGAAGGAAATAAATCTTCCCAATGATGGCATCCTTCAAATGATACCTGCATACAATATTAATATGGAACACAGCTATTGAGCTACCGTCTGTATCCCAGGCCAGCCTACTCCATGCAAACGATCGATTGATGATACGTCACAAGATTATCACCTTTACCGTTTTATCGTAAAGTTTCCAGCCTGGTAAAGTTGAAAATTTGTGACACGAGAGTCGAGACTCAGTGAACCATAATTGTAGAGTGAACACTGAACAGTTCATGTACACTGTACAGTTGTTGGCTCATTTAGTCCAAGGAAATAAGAAAATAATTTCCACCTTCTGATTTCGTTCACTTTTAATCCACAGTTAAGGGGCAGTCGAGCAAACATTTTTGCAAAATGAGGACGTATAAAAAGCATCTGGGAAGTTCCTCAGCTTTTTCAGGGCAGGAGACGCTCTTACGTCGAGATTTCAAAATGCACCTTCAACCAAACATCGGTGCACTGTATCAGTACCACACAACACACGCAGTGGATGTGGCGATCTAGTGTGGGACTGTGGTCACCACCGCTTACTGCGTATCAGTTAAACTGAACACCTACAAATGCTGCAGGGATGATGAGAACAAGATCTTACTTTTGTTTGTTGTATTCAAACTCGATATGGAGGCAGTCCTCGATGCCAACCTCCATCTTGATGCTGTTAAGGTTGTTCGGGTATGTACTGAGGGTGTGGACGACAAACTCCAGCTCCCGGGTTAGGTCGGTGAGCCGTCTTACAACCGATACTTTAAGAAAATATCTAAACAATGTAGATTGTAAATATTGTGTGAAATGTAGAGGTCAGCTAAGTTTGAACCAATGAAAAAGAATCAGTTCTACTATCCGGGACATTGCATCATATACAGATGTGATCCTTTCTAAGGAGGTTTTGGATTACTAAACCAATTTTACCGCAATTGCATTTCTATGCTTTCGAAAGATAACCTCTTTACAATGAAAGATGTTTTGTGTGCTTTTCCTTGGAATGTATTATGCAACAATTGTTACAATCAGCTAGTTGGCGTAACTAAAACTTTTCAAAGTTAGCTAACTAGACTGAGAAGTGAGTGGTCTTTCTACCAAATTCTAACAAAATGACGTCCAGCCAAAAATCTCGCTTTGGCAAAAAACACTTTTTCCATCAGGTCTTTAACGTAAGAAGAGTGAAACGTTTTTCATTCCTTCGTACTTTCATCATTTGATTTTTTGTGCTGTTTGCTTTCAGGTTAACTGAAGATGATCTAGCTGTTAGCTGATCCAAATCGATTTTAGCTATCTATGATTGAACTGACTCGTGTGAAAATAAATCCCTTTGCATTACGAGACATGTAACCGAGTCGTTTATATCAAGCATTGTTGTGGGTTTGTCACCTGTCAGAAGATTTTTTTTTTCTTGAATTTTGTTTAGAGGTCTCATAGTTTCTAGCAATGAAGCTGACGTGGGTTAGGCCTACAATCAGGGAGGACAGAGAGGAGGTCGGAAACTTTCTTTCCTGGGATAACGGAGCATCACAAAAGAAAAACGAGCCGTTTTAACTTTTGTGGGATTCTTTTTATTGCTCAAATGAAGCTTTGCCAAGTTTTATTTCAAACGATTGTTTCATGTTTTCCTGAAACGTGTAAAAGTAGATCGCTTCACTGTGTACTTAGATTCCACAGGTCACAACTTGACTAATGGTCTGTGTTTCCTTGTTTAAAATGGTAGGCCATTGCAAATATTACTTTTGC
Organism: Aplidium turbinatum; assembly: GCF_918807975.1. Lineage (NCBI taxonomy): Eukaryota > Metazoa > Chordata > Ascidiacea > Aplousobranchia > Polyclinidae > Aplidium > Aplidium turbinatum. Next base: position 1,813,154 of record NC_137488.1, read on the forward strand.
AATAGACAAGATATGATACACAATACACATCTTCTAAAACAGCACTAACAATCATTAGAGAAAAAAAAACTTTTTTGAAGTCTCATTAACATTTTTTACTGTGAAAAAATTCTTTGCACTACAGTAGTATTTGAAATATCACTATATTGATAATATATTGATAATATAATAGGACAACTCAAAATCAGACATCATAAATTGTTTTCTTTTACCACAAGTGTACTGAGAGATGAATACTCTGTCACGGTTTCAGCGAGATATACTAAGATGGTGCTATCCTGTGCTTGCTGTGGCAGTAGATGAGGGCACCTGATGACAACTTCCCAAAACCGACAGAATGCAGTTTTTGCAAAAAAATTTGTTCGCTCAATCTCATTCCGTCAACCTATCCAGTGCATGAGCCGTTTTCAATCCGCAACAAATTTCACGGCTGGAAATTTGGTGAAGAGCGGTTCACAAACTGCTAAAACACGCCGAAAAAATAAAATCGGCAACTACAATAAGTAGCAAACTGCAAGTATAAAAGGGCAATTAAAAACTCTACAACAAAAAGTTACAATTGGATTAACCTAATCCAGTAGTAAGTCAAGTATAAGGTTAAGTGGTGCCTTGAATGGGCGGTCGAGATACTCTGGAAAGAATTTTGAAATATCATTGCTACGTCAAAATCATGAGGTACAGATTAAAATTTTTGTTTAATAATCTTTATGAAGTGAAAGATTTCAATAACGGCGTTTTGTTCCTTAGTTTTTGGCTTGTCCATGTGAGTTCTATTGGGCGACACCGTTAATTTGCGTATTGTGATAACGCATATGACGTTGCTAAAAACAATGTCCTAATTTAATGCCGAGGATAAACACTTTATTTAATAGGATTAATACACATGAAAATCAATCTTTTTGATTCAAATTATTTCTTGCACACACACATTTTGTAATGTTTCCCGACCAGTTCGAATTTGTCTCGAATGCCTTGCCTACAGTTGATCACAATCAAATAGTCTTTTGAAATGTTTTCACCTCCTCAACATGCGTTGTACTTGCATATGGCAACACCTTGCGTAATTGCCGTGAATTCGTAAACTATTCATTTCAAGACGATGTTTTGTTGTGAGTTGTGACCGGAAAGAAAAGCATATTGGTATTCAAATCATACAACATATAAATTGAGTATGTGACCATCTGAAGCAAAATTATATACTATTATATTATTATACTATATATACAAAATTATTATACTATACTATTATAATGCAGAAAATTCTGTAGGTACATCAATGCAGGAATTGGGCCAATGAGGCCTGTTTATTATAATATAAATAGTTTGAATTTCTTATTGTATACAAAGAAACAAGCTGCTTTTTTATTGTTATTGAACCAAGAGCTTGCTAACAGATTCCTTTCTTTTTTGTCACCCATTGTACAAGCAACTCACTGATAACTAAAACGCTGCAAACTCCCCTAAGTCCTGGGGCGCTAAAACACAAAGTCTGCAAGAATCATACAGGTATTGACTGAATGACAGCATTAATTAAATTAATGGAGGCCCACTAGCCTATCTTGTAGACTACATTGTAAACAACATCTTGGTACATTGTAACATTGTAACATTGGTACATTGTAACATTGGTACATTGTAACATTGGTACATTGTAACATTGGTACATTGTAACATTGGTACATTGTAACATTGGTACATTGTAACATTGGTACATTGTAACATTGGTACATTGTAACATTGGTACATTGTAACATTGGTACATTGTAACATTGGTACATTGTAACATTGGTACATTGTAACATTGGTACATTGTAACATTGGTACATTGTAACATTGGTACATTGTAACATTGGTACATTGTAACATTGGTACATTGTAACATTGGTACATTGTAACATTGGTACATTGTAACATAGGTACATTGTAACATTGGTACATTGTAACATTGGTACATTGTAACATTGTAAAACAACATCTTGGTAAATTTCACCAAGGAAAAGGTAAAAATGTAGCTCACCGCAACCGGACGTTGCTCCCGAAGTAGGATTCATATGGCTTCTCTACATGAGGAAATTCGAAGGAATACGCTTTGCTCTGGTTGAGTGTTCCCGGGGTGGCGAGCTGCTTCGTCAGTGTTGTGAAGTCGTGTTGGTTTGTTCGGTCGTAAAGTATTTCTGCAAAAGACAAAAACTTAACTCGCTTGAGTAGATCTCTTGGTATTGAAGAGCAGGTTAGAGAAAGAACAACTAAGATATTATGGAGTTACGTAAGACATTGTTGAAAGTGGTGAGATTAGTCTTCAATATGTCTTTATTAAAGTTTTTATTATGTCACTATAAAAAGAAAACTAGATGATATAATGGAAAAACTTCGTTGCCTCAATGAAGTGGTTTTCAATCTTTTTTGTTTGTGGGCCATTAAAACTGACAAAAGTTTGTGGCGGCTTTTTAGTAGATTATTATTACAAGAATTATAATTTGATAGTGACTTTTTGTTCGTTTTTAAAATTGAAGTTATCTCTTCGATCAAATAGAAAATGGAAAAAGCAAGTCGAGAACTCGACAAGAAAGGACGTTTTGGACAGATTGATGTGGAGGTGACGGGTCTGCTACTATTCGGTGAGAGCCCGTTTCGGTGAGTCCGATTCGGTTATTTTTTGAATTTTTTTTTTTAAATTATTGGGTACCGCAGCCTAATGAAAATTCGTCATGTCAGTTCAGTTGAGTTATTTCTATTTGTGACCATCATACCAAAAACAATACACGTCAACATAGCAAAGGTCGAGAAAAAAGTAGAAGCGACAAAACGCGAACGTTAAAACGTGCTTGTGACCGAAGTAAGTTATTGAGTTGAAAGAAATTTGGCACGGTCGCAACACCTTCAGAAAAATTGATGATATGAAGAGAAAAAAAAAAGATGTTACAAACCAAAAAAATAAATCATGTTTATCTCCATAAGTTAGTACTTCTGAATACGGTACCGTAGTTAAAATGATTAGTTTGAATCAACAAACGTGTGGCCTACAGCTTGGATTGAAAGGAAATTATCGGGTACCGTAGCCTAGTTATCCCGACCAGCAAAAATTTGTTTCAAGAATCCAGTTAGCTTAACAGTTCATTTTTACATTGTAGTAACAGATAACCAAATGTGTGGCCTATCGTTTTAACGTCGCTAAAGGTTGAAATACCGTAGCCCGACCAGCAGAAATTGCCGTTTTTACATCGTTTTAACGTCGCTAAACGTTGAAATCGTGTAGAAAAGGGAACTTTGCTGACTAGGATACATTGAAACTGAGAAAGATTCACAGAAGCCTTTCGATTTGTTCCAAGAACCCAGTTAGCCAAACAGTTCATTATTACATCGTAGTAACAGAATGAAAAAGCTAACCAAACGTGTGGCCTACAACTTGGATTGAAAGGAAATTATCGGGTACCATAGCCTAGTTATCCGGACCAGCAAAAATTTGTTCCAAGAACCCAGTTAGCCTAACAGTTCATTTTTACATTGTAGTAACAGATAACCAAATGTGTGGCCTATCGTTTTAACGTCACTAAAGGTTGCCTAGTTATCCCGACCAGCAGAAATAGCCGTTTTTACATCGTTTTAACGTCGCTAAACGTTGAAATCGTGTAGAAAAGAAAACTATTGCTGACTAGGATACGTTGCATTTGTAAGATTATGTTTTTCAAACACTGTTTTACTGATGCATACTTTACACCTTTTGGTTTTGTCATCTCCTTTTGTTGGTGTAAAATTCGTGTGTTTACTTATATCGTTTTCTGCATGTTCGCGCCAGCAGTGAAAAATAAAATTGAATTGATATTCGAATCGTCAACTAGTATTAGAAAATTCCAAATCCAACGACGCCTTTTGCTTATTTAGAGAATATTGTATTTTATTCCACAATATCGTTTCTTTTGCATTCCCACAAAGATGAATAAATTAAAATGATATTTAGCGAACAATTTTTGAACTATTAAATTAAAATGTTTGCTCACATAATTATTATTATTTATTTGCGTCAAAACAAAACAACAAAAAAATACGCAAACTGCAAATGCACAAAGGTCAGAGAGTCACTTTGGATGTCATCAGTTTAAAATCTCACTAAATAGGCTATCTAGCCTACTGTTACTAGTTTACATACAATGGTAATGTTCGGAATGGCCCGTTTCGGTGAGTCCGATTCGGTGAGTCCGATCCCTTAACGGGGGATTTTTTCAATTTTTTTTTTTTAATTATCGGGTACTGTAGCCTAATTATCATTGCCGTTTTAGGGTTAGGGGTTTGGGGTTAGCGTTAGGGGTTAGAGGTTAGGAACTCACCGAATCAGACTCACCGAATCGGACTCACCGAATCGGACTCACCGAATAGTAGCAGACCCGGTAATGTTACATGTTAGAAGAATTTGAAAGTACCGTTATTCACAAGCGCGTCACACTAGTCAGCAAAAAAGTTCTTTTTTTACATAGAATCAACCTATTCAGACACGAAATCAATGTAAAAAAAAACGATAGTCCAACTGGATGATTCACTGTATTCAGACGTTGAATCAATGTAAAAATGAACTGTTGGGCTAACTGGGTTCTTGGAACAAATCGAAGAGCTTCTGTGAAGGTTTATCAGTTTCAACGTATCCTCGTCAGCAAAAGTTCCCTTTTCTACACGATTTCAACGTTTAACGGCGTTAAAACGATAGGCCACACATTTGGTTATCTGTTACTACAATGTAAAAAGGAACTATTAGGCTAACTAGCCCTTAGGCTAAAGCCCTAAACCCTGGCCATCCGCTACACACAACCACGCTGAGATATCCACCAAAGCAGCGGCTAAAATCAAGAAAGCCATTTGTACGCGCTGCACAAGACCTTCTGGCAGCCTCTGGTGGAAGCCCTAGCAAACAGTGGTGCCACGCGGCGTGGTGTGAACAATGGTCAAGCAGTACGTCCCCACTTTGCCAAGTATTCAGATCCCCGTCCGAAAACCAGCTGGGACATGGCCTCTCTAGACTTGCCTCATCAAGGCGTAACCGTTTGCTCACTGGTGTTGGACGCTATGGTGCAGACATGTTGCGCTGGGGCTTGGCAGAGAGTGCTGCTTGTGAGTGTGGCGAAATGCAGACGGCAGCCCACATTATCAAGGATTGCCGGCTATACAGACCACCCCATGGTATGGAAGGCCTAATTTCCATCGATGACGACACCAGGCAGTGGCTAACCAACGGATGCCCTGACATATAGCGACAACACGAGAGAAGAAGAGAAGGCTAACTAGGTTCTTGGAACAAATTTTTGCTGGTTGGGATAACTAGGCTACGGTACCCGATAACTTCCTAAAGTATTAACTTATAGACATAAACATGATTTATTTTTTGGGTTTGTAACATCTTCTTTTTTTATTTTCCTTTCATATCTTCAATTTTTTTGAAGGTGTTGCAAGCAACCGTGCCAAATTTCTTTCAACTCAATAACTTACTTCGGTCACAAGCACGTTTTAACGTTTGCGTTTTCTTTTCTACGTTTTTAACATTCATTAACGTTTCGCTTTGGACAGATTGATGTGGAGGTGACGGGGTCTGAAGGCGATTTCAGCACGTAGATGTGTATCTGGTCTCTCTCAACAACGGGGACGTCAACCGATTAAAACTGGACATACATACAAACAAGGCAGGTAGCATTGTTAAGTATAGGAGTTGTGTCATAAGCTTAAGCAATTAAGCATGCTATCAGGTTAAGCTTGTTTGCTGATTGTCCATCTCATTTGATCACAATGAGATACAGTAATTCAAGTTTCAAAGTACGTTAAGCGAACTCTAATCAAGTTTTATATTGCTTTCATTCCGTCAAGCTTCATTCTGTCAACCCAGCAATAGAAAACCATTGCGATTTAAGATTTATCAAAGGCCCTTTCAGAATGCAATACAGACGAAATCGGTTAATAGTATACTGCTTAAACGTATCAATCGTTTATTTGAATCAAAACCTGAAATCCCAAACCAAATCCAATCTAATGTTAAGTAAAAACATTGGTTAAACGTATACCGCTTAAAAGAATAAGTCGGATAAAAGCATCAGGATTTGCTTCATGTTTGCCTACTTCATTCATTTATTCGTATAATTGTACCCGTAAGCAAAAAGAGAATGTCTCTTTTTGTCTGCAATTTTCAAAGGCGAAATGAAGCAAAGGTGTGACAGACGCAAGCGATCAAAACAAAAACAAGTGTCTGTAATCCCAGGCCATAATCTCATGTGCTAGACATCGCACTGCAAACAACCAATTTTCGCACAGCTGGGTTTCATTAAAACAGAAGAGCAGACAAAAGGAATAATCACACTTCCTAATAAAGAAGTTTAAATGCTTTTGATGTCATCCGTCGGCGACTGGCCTTCCAAGGAATGGATGCCAACGAATTATTTATTTCGGCTTAAGAGGGAAACATGTCCAAAAGTTTAAACCAGAAAACTTTGGAGAATTTTTTTTAAATTGCTGAATAAAAGTAGCCTACTGTTGTGAAATGCAGCGCGTAATTTCATTTGTGCAGTTTCGTTCAGTTGAAGAACACTGCAAATTAATTATTTTACCAAACAGCGCAAAAAACTTGAAAAAAAACCTTTGTGATTTCAAAACAAACAATAAGTGTGAGCTGTGTTTTTCTACCATACCCCTATTTTTGTAGGCCACATTCCGTTCTCAAAACTACACAGCTGGTAGGCTAAAAATAGCACGCTTGAATCAAAAACTTCAACGGCCAAAGTTCGCGTTGTGACGTCACAGAGATCGGTGAGATGAAAACAAGTCCGATTGCAGCAGTTTGCAGAAAAATGCTTTGATCGTTCAAGCTCTTCCCAGTCAGCAAAGCTGGTCTTTTTTACATTGATTCAACCTCTGCAGACAATAAATCAATGTAAAAAGAACCAGTTTTGCTGGCTGGAACATATCGCATAGTGTTATGTAACAGAAAACCAGTAAACTCTTTAACATTTAACCAGAATTGTAAACAGTTGTAGGAAGTATCAGTTTGTAATGTGCGTTGCAGCCTAATCAGCATAGACGTCTTCTCAACAATTATGCCATTCACCAGGGACCTTTCTTTTAGCAAATTGGTTAAACGAATCAATCGTATAATCGTATCAAAACGTCTGGCAAATAGGTGATACGATTAACCAATTTCGTCTGTATCAGTTTCAACAACAGAACATCACATTCAATAAATTTGTGACCTATCTGTTGGTCAAGTACAAACAGTCACACAGCAATTAAAGCAAAATTATGTGTTCCTTAGATCAAAATATTGAAAACTTTGGTCGTCGTCGTCGTCAGCGTATGCTCAAATTCTATGAATGGAGACAAAGGACCAGATGAACTTCAAGATGAAAACTTCCAGATGAAACTTTGGTGAAAAAGGGAATGCAATTGGGAGATTATTGAATCGGTAGTGGAGATATATATGTAAAGGAGACTGGGAAATAAGATGAAAACATTTTCTTCAAGTGGCGCAGTAATGAAAAAAAGTGAAATGTGAATGCAATCGGGGAATTTTTGAAGCGGCCTTATAGGCGAGTAAGAATTGACATAAAAATAGCCGGACCCGGACATTTTTGATAACAACCATTTTTCTTCATAAAAAGATGGGTTACCTGTTTGAGACCCCAAATCTAAAATTCGGCAAAATTCGGACTTAAGGAAAGGCCTTTTTGAGGGGAGCAATTATTGATCGGCGCGCCATCTAGCGGAAGGAAAATATAAGTATTTTCCGTCGTGCTAATTCGCGAATTTCAAGTGAAACAAAGATGATTAACATAGTGTCTAGAATCACCCTTCAGCAGAGTTCGCTATTTTACGTTGATTCAACGTCTGGCGACGTTGAATTGACGCAAAATAACATATTTTGTTTGCTGAGTGCCTCATGTAACAGAAACTAGGCTGCAATGATAGTGCAGTGGTTGTAAAATTCTGCAAAATGGTAATTACCCAAGACTGATTTCGGAAAATGTAATTTCGTCTGTTACAACGTATCTGACGAACATGAAAATTACGGGCACATAAAATTTGGTAATGATTTATACTTTGAAATTTCAGAAAGAAAAGATTTCAGAAAATGACCAGAACAAATGTTCTAGTTGTTATGTACAAAACCACATAGAAGCTCTTTCGAATGGTATCCTAAGATTCTGTTATTTATGCACCAGTATTAGGGTGGCCAAAAAAAATGGAAATTTTTTATTTTTGTTTGCACACCCTCTCATTTGAGGAGATTTCATGAAAAAATGACACTGTGAAAATTTGAAGTGAATCCGACAAGAGGAAGTGCTCTCCCACCGACCTCTAAATTTGCTTTCTTTGGCATAATTCATCAAAATTCCTTGAATATGTGACGTAATTCTTTTTTGACTTATCTACATTGCAGTTGCAGCATTTTTGTGTTAACCATTGTTTTACTCTGAATTTATGATATAATAAGTGTTTCCACATGCAGAAAAACATAAATAATGCACAAAATAGATCACATTAACAAGCGTTTGGAATGAAATTACATGCACTGAACTTTAGCGAAAACCGCATAAAAGTACGTTCACCAGTCACAATCGCAACGCTTCAGGTGATAACACATTGCCCAGAAAAAGCAAAAGAAATGTTTGTAAAGAGTCAAGCCATTGATTTTATTTAATGGAGCTGTTGGCATGTTGGCGTTTACTTGCACTTGTTGGAAGCAGCTTTCTGTGGTGCTCGATCACCTGATAGAGGAGCTGGCGCTGTTGTTCATTTTCCGTAAGGACTTCATTGAAGTCAGTAGCTAATTTGACTGCCCAGTGCCCGCTCTGCACAATCATTGACGACTTTGAGATCACGGCATGCAAGAACTAGCAGCCTTCGATTAAATGCCTGCTGCATGACAGTGATAGCTCCAGTGTGGATTCCGGTATTGCTTGATGTCGTGTCAAAACAAAGTGCAGCTAAGTGCTCTGCTACAACTCGTGTATGAATTCCACTACTTTTTGGCCCATTAGTGATCCCGTTCCAACAGGCAGCTTCGGAATGCCAAGCAGTATCTCAACATGTATACCAGAAACTACAATGGCCAAAGATTCGCACTTTGTGCCATTGGCATTAGTCAAATATTTACCATGAAAATGAACAACAAGTGAAACTGTAACTGTTGGTTTAAATTTTTGCAGCACTGCAGCTGCCAGGCTTTCACGTGAGGTGTTTCGAGCATTCATGACAGAGGAATGTGACATTGTCAATTCATTTATATCAATTCCAGCTGCAGCAAGAGCAGGAGTGACGATCATCATTGCTTGACGACTTGATGTTATAGTTCTGTTCAGTGCTGCATTAAACAGTAGATTATCGATAATGCAGCGTTTTGGTAATGGCTGCTCCTACTGGGTTTTCTTTTGTTTTAGTGTTATTTGGATTTACGGTGCAAACAGTGGGTCACTGGAAGAATCTTCATCATCTGCTAATCATTTTCAGATGAGAAAGCAGCAGCACTTGATGGTACTGGATCAATGCGATTTCCGTTGCGTCTCTGTTCATCATCTTTGCGCTTTCTATACTTTGCAGCAGCTTGCCGATGCATTGGGTCCTCTGTTGTCATCAGTATCTGTCATGCACCACCTTGGTCTATCAAAAACTGGCAATCTTCTGGTATTGTTATGTCATTCGCAGTTAGCATGTGCAATATCAAATAATGCACTTAATCTCTGGGTGAAGTTAGCTTCTGAGGTCAGCTGGGAAGCTGAATTTCGCCTCCCTTTGTGCTTTGATTCTCCTATATGCTCTTGACGGATGCGTTTTAGTTTGGTAACAACGTGAGTCTTTGCAGTGGTAGCGATATTAGCTTTCACTCACAAGAACTGTACTGCAAGCAAGTGGCAGTGTAACCTTATTGATCTTCATCTTGTAGAACCACACCCCATACAGGCAGCTGACATAGCCCCTCAAGGGAGTCAACACTAGAGAGTGGGTGTCCATTTGTTGACTCTCTTGAGGGCCATGTCAGCTGCCTGTATGGGGTGTGGTTCTTCGCCGTCTACTACGAGATGAAGGTCAATAAGATTACACTGCCACTTGCATGCAGTACAGTTGCAGATGAAGTAATATTAACTACTACCATCTATGCCACTTTTTGGTTTGCAGCACCTTCATCAATATCTGCCCCTACAAATGACCTAGCAATGTTACAGCTCACAGAGGATTATAAAGAGGTTGACAATGCAATTTCTCAAGTGGCAAAAAAAAGTTGAGGTTGCGCTTGTGGTACATCAGTGAGGATCTTGCTGCACTGCCTTTATTCAGTAATAATAACACAGATGATGAAAAGAAGGCAATCGTTAATGCTCTTAAGAAAGACCCATTACCCGAAGATGTTCGTCGTGTTGCCCCAAACAAAATTGTCAAGTTTTAACGTCTCTTTGGCACAGTTTGTAACATAGCGTTCACATAACCTTTTCGAGTCACTGCTTCTGTTGACACATGGCGTGATCGTGATGATTATAAAGAAGCATGCAAAGTTTGGCGTCATCTCAAAGCCGTCAATGATTGTGCAGAGCGGGCAGTCAAATTAGCTACTGACTTCAATGAAGTCCATACAAAAAATGAACAACAGCGCCAGCTCCTCTATCAAGTGGTCAAGCACCACAGAAAGCTGCTTCCAACAAGTGCAATAAAGTCAACCAATGGCTTGACTCTTTACAAACATTTCTCTTGCAATTTCTGGGCAATGTGTTGTCACATGAAGTGTTGCGATCGTGACTGGTGAACGTACTTTTATGCGGTTTTAGCTAAAGTTTAGTCATACCAAACGCTTGTTAATGTGATCTATTTTGTGTATTATTTCTGTTTTTCTGCATGTGGAAACACTTATTGTATCCTAAATTCAGAGTAAAACAATGGTTAACACAAAAATGCTGCAACTGCAATGTAGATAAGTCAAAAAAGAATTACGTCACATATTCAAGGAATTTTGACGAATTATGCCAAAGAAAGCAAACTTTGAGGTCGGTGGGAGAGCACTTCCTCTTGTCGGATTCACTTCAAATTTTCACAGTGTCATTTTTTCATAAATCCTCCTCAAATGAGAGGGTGTGCAAACAAAAATAAAAAATTTCCATTTTTTTTGGCCACCCTAACCAGTATGCTTATTAAACAGGAAGAGGCTTTTGCGAGTGATTTACAATGGAAGCAGTTGGAGAAGTTGTACAAAGATGTCTCATCAGACGAGATTCGATTAGATAAAATTAGGCTACGGACAGTCAAGTTTTAATTGACTTTCAATCTCAAATACCAAACTAAAGCAGAAAACTGTCGGTAATCTTTATGAAATTTGTGTCTATTATTCGAATGTATGTGAGATCTGAACGCAGCAGAGACTGGGCCTTGCATTTAAAGGCTACCAAGGACATGCTTCCCTATTTTGCAGCTTCTGTATAGCCTACAACCATTATTTGAAATGTTGTATTTTGTATCTTCAAGATAATGAAAACACATGCCATTGTCTTCAATCTACAATGGAGAACGGTCTATTCACTATCAGGAGACACAAAAATTTGTACTGGAGCGGAACATGGAGTGATATGAAGATTGTGCAAACGTTGATGAGATCAGGGAAAGCATCCGGTGGATTAATTAGCATAACTCACAGGGCATCTGCAAAGGTGAAATGGCTTTTAACTGCGCACATCCTGTCGCAGTACACCGAAGCACTCCGATTTCTCACAATGAAATTTTCTGGCACTTGGTCCCACCAACATCGAGATGGAAATATTAAGTTTAACTGTTTACATTTAAATAAGTTTTTGTCATTTTTGCAAAGCCACAACCCATTTCATACAGAGAGAGAAGATTTGTAGGCTACAACATTTCAACAGGCTTTATCGCTACTACTCGTGTAGATGTGGATAACGTCTTATTGGTAACGACATTATTCGCAAAATATGTGGAAAGAAGCTGAAAGAGATTTCGCTAAAAAGATCTGACCAAGCAAGTACCCTTGCCGTTATGCGAAAAGCCTTAAAATGTAGAGATGAAGAGGTACACATGTCATCCACCGAAATCTTTCACAGATTAACCTACTGTCTATAGCCTGTTTGCAGGGGACACTGGAACCGGACATATTTTCGTATGAACTTGCCAATGTTCCACCATCACTTTTCTCAGATGACAGAAGTACGCGGAAATCTCAGAAATCTGCATTGTTCAAATACACAATGTTGCAAAATGAGGATAGTTTGTGCACTAATTCTCCATTATCTTGTTTTCGATTGTATTTGATGGCTGCTGTGCTCTCATTCACCGACTTCCCTGGCCAAAAGTTGGGAATATGAAAAATTTGTTTGAAATCTTCTTTCAATTTCTTCTACGTGGGGAAAATAACAATATCAGCGTTGTTTTTAACAAATTATATTGAAACAACCAAAGGAGCAGAGCAAAAGCGCAGAATGCTGAACACATCTTGTCCCGACGTAGCAATTCGCTTAGACACACCCATCCCGGCAAATAAACCCGCGTTTTTATCAAATAAACATAACAAGCAAAATTTTATAAACTTATTTTCGGATAATCTTAGTAGTAATGGCATTATTGTAGACAAGGCCGAAGGATAAGGAGACGCTGATGTTGTTATCATCCGTAAGGTGCTGGAAGAACATGAAACGTTTGGTCAAGTAACTGTGATGGCTGACGATACTGATATACTCATCTTTTTGCTTTATCACGCACCATGCGGAAACAGCATTTATATGAAAACATCTAACGCGAAAATTTCCATTCGTCGAGCTCAGCTTGCTCTCGGAGAAAATATGCGCCGATCGTTGCTATTTTGCCACGCGTTCTCTGGATGCGATACAACAACCTGCTTTTAAGTAAAAGTTTTTAAAATTTTAAAAGGTCTGGACAAAGTGCAACGTAAATGTGCCGCCTTCAGAAATAAGGAAGCTTTAAAAGAAGACATTTCCAGAATTGGATAAGAATTTGCCCACATTCGGTTCAAGTAAGGGTTCTCCATGAATACTTTGAATTTATTGCGCTACAATTACGCTGTATCTCCAAAATATATATCAGTTGAAAGAATGCCTCCAACAAGTAGAGCATGCTACTTTCACAGCCTTCGTGTGCATCATCAAGTGTCAACATGTCGCCATTTAAAAACTGTGCTGAATCCTACTTTCTATGGGTACAAGGAAACAGCTTCTGGTCTGGTCCCAATAATGATAGATAATGAATGTGCACCCAAAACCTTTCAGAAAGAAATTAGGTGTAATTGCAAGAGCGCAAAACGTTTATGCACATCTTGTGGGTGTCCAAGAAAGGCTTTAAGCGCAGTTTTCTCTGTGCTTGTGAAGCTCGGTGTGAAAATTCATCATTTTTAGAGTGTTAGATACCCAAGAGATGTAAGTGTAGAATTATATTTACTTTAATAAAAATAGTTGTAGCTCTAGAATAGGACCTCAAATTGTAACTTTTGTAGTTTTTGCAAGTAAAATATTTTTTGCAATGAATGATTTGTAAATGAAAGTGAACGCATATATTAAATATACGCTGCTTTTTCTGTTGAAGCAAAGAAATAGTACTGAATAAACGACATTAAATTGTCTTCAGATAAACATTAATCGCTCAAATTGCTGATGTTCATCTTTTTAGTATACGTTGATTCTACATCTGCCAGCGTTGTATCACCATTTGTTTCAGTTGCTAATGTTCTTGAAGTGTCATATAGCCCACATTGAATTACAATTTAACGTAGGCGATTATAATTGCGTGAAAATCATTTTAAACTGTAATAAATGACCAAATACGTCACAAACATGGGTGTCGGCAGCAAAAATGCAGGGGTGGGGAGAGGCAGGGGTTACAAAGACACAATTTTTGAAGCCAAATTCATCTTGTAAGCTGCAACATAGGTAAGAAAAGTTCTAAATTTAAAGTAACATTTGAGTGGTGAGGTGCTAGAATTGTGAAAAAAACTACTGTTAACGTCTGATGTAAGTGGTTGTAGCGCCTGCGGCGGAAAAATATTTAGAGAAATCAAAAAAATAAAATAGAGTTGGTTAAAAACCTGATGGAAAAGTGTTTGCACGGAAGGCGAATCCGATTTTGGAAAATTGCACTCTTGCGAGCAAATTACATGTAAAATCATAATTCGGGGGAGGTAAGTGCCCCTTCCCTGCCAACACCTATGACCACAACCTTTTTAAATAGTTTTAATACACTTATCTTCTTGTGACTATTAATTACGTGTATATATGCGTCATAAGTTGCATTTTATTTAGAGCAAATATTTACAACCGCTAGATGGCGCGCAATGCAAATTTAAAATGCGGTTTTGGGCAGTTCCTTAGGTCCGATTTTTGCCTAATTTTAGAATCGTTGGTCTGACTACCAGACAAGTCTCCTGCAACCAAAAAATGGTTGTTATCAAAAATGTCCGGGTCCAATGTCACTTCTTACTCGCCTATTAGATTAAGGCTACGCATTCCATGCAGAGCATTGATAATTAAGAATATATATACTACAAGAGTCCAAGTCATTTTTATGTTTATCCAATTAGGTTTGTTAGCCAAATAGCTGCATTTCAATAAGTGACCTTCTCCTTGTACAGTTTTTCATTTAGTTTTAAAGGCACTAAACTTTTGTTTAAGGTTTTCTGATGCATTGTCTCTCTGATTAATGATTGATTGAATCTTTTCCCTTGATATGAGGGGAGTAAGTCTTTTAGGCACAGACAGTTAGGCGCCGGTCAAATAGGCGCACACACTGTGCCGTCTGGATATTTAGGTGCGGAGCATTGTGGCGCCCGTTCATTTAGGTGCTATTCCTAGTAAAGTCTGCATATTATATCAGCTTGGCAGGTAAGGCAATATTGTATTTTAATGCGCGTGTTCGGCATTTATTTGTTGTTAGTCCAGGCTTGCGTCGGCGAAAGCTTTATCAATAAATTATTAAAGTTTGTTGCAAAATGAGGATAGTTTGTGCACTAATTCTCCATTATCTTGTTTTCGATTGTATTTGATGGCTGCTGTGCTCTCATTCACCGACTTCCCTGGCCAAAAGTTGGGAATATGAAAAATTTGTTTGAAATCTTCTTTCAATTTCTTCTACGTGGGGAAAATAACAATATCAGCGTTGTTTTTAACAAATTATATTGAAACAACCAAAGGAGCAGAGCAAAAGCGCAGAATGCTGAACACATCTTGTCCCGACGTAGCAATTCGCTTAGACACACCCATCCCGGCAAATAAACCCGCGTTTTTATCAAATAAACATAACAAGCAAAATTTTATAAACTTATTTTCGGATAATCTTAGTAGTAATGGCATTATTGTAGACAAGGCCGAAGGATAAGGAGACGCTGATGTTGTTATCATCCGTAAGGTGCTGGAAGAACATGAAACGTTTGGTCAAGTAACTGTGATGGCTGACGATACTGATATACTCATCTTTTTGCTTTATCACGCACCATGCGGAAACAGCATTTATATGAAAACATCTAACGCGAAAATTTCCATTCGTCGAGCTCAGCTTGCTCTCGGAGAAAATATGCGCCGATTGTTGCTATTTTGCCACGCGTTCTCTGGATGCGATACAACAACCTGCTTTTAAGTAAAAGTTTTTAAAATTTTAAAAGGTCTGGACAAAGTGCAACGTAAATGTGCCGCCTTCAGAAATAAGGAAGCTTTAAAAGAAGACATTTCCAGAATTGGATAAGAATTTGCCCACATTCGGTTCAAGTAAGGGTTCTCCATGAATACTTTGAATTTATTGCGCTACAATTACGCTGTATCTCCAAAATATATATCAGTTGAAAGAATGCCTCCAACAAGTAGAGCATGCTACTTTCACAGCCTTCGTGTGCATCATCAAGTGTCAACATGTCGCCATTTAAAAACTGTGCTGAATCCTACTTTCTATGGGTACAAGGAAACAGCTTCTGGTCTGGTCCCAATAATGATAGATAATGAATGTGCACCCAAAACCTTTCAGAAAGAAATTAGGTGTAATTGCAAGAGCGCAAAACGTTTATGCACATCTTGTGGGTGTCCAAGAAAGGCTTTAAGCGCAGTTTTCTCTGTGCTTGTGAAGCTCGGTGTGAAAATTCATCATTTTTAGAGTGTTAGATACCCAAGAGATGTAAGTGTAGAATTATATTTACTTTAATAAAAATAGTTGTAGCTCTAGAATAGGACCTCAAATTGTAACTTTTGTAGTTTTTGCAAGTAAAATATTTTTTGCAATGAATGATTTGTAAATGAAAGTGAACGCATATATTAAATATACGCTGCTTTTTCTGTTGAAGCAAAGAAATAGTACTGAATAAACGACATTAAATTGTCTTCAGATAAACATTAATCGCTCAAATTGCTGATGTTCATCTTTTTAGTATACGTTGATTCTACATCTGCCAGCGTTGTATCACCATTTGTTTCAGTTGCTAATGTTCTTGAAGTGTCATATAGCCCACATTGAATTACAATTTAACGTAGGCGATTATAATTGCGTGAAAATCATTTTAAACTGTAATAAATGACCAAATACGTCACAAACATGGGTGTCGGCAGCAAAAATGCAGGGGTGGGGAGAGGCAGGGGTTACAAAGACACAATTTTTGAAGCCAAATTCATCTTGTAAGCTGCAACATAGGTAAGAAAAGTTCTAAATTTAAAGTAACATTTGAGTGGTGAGGTGCTAGAATTGTGAAAAAAACTACTGTTAACGTCTGATGTAAGTGGTTGTAGCGCCTGCGGCGGAAAAATATTTAGAGAAATCAAAAAAATAAAATAGAGTTGGTTAAAAACCTGATGGAAAAGTGTTTGCACGGAAGGCGAATCCGATTTTGGAAAATTGCACTCTTGCGAGCAAATTACATGTAAAATCATAATTCGGGGGAGGTAAGTGCCCCTTCCCTGCCAACACCTATGACCACAACCTTTTTAAATAGTTTTAATACACTTATCTTCTTGTGACTATTAATTACGTGTATATATGCGTCATAAGTTGCATTTTATTTAGAGCAAATATTTACAACCGCTAGATGGCGCGCAATGCAAATTTAAAATGCGGTTTTGGGCAGTTCCTTAGGTCCGATTTTTGCCTAATTTTAGAATCGTTGGTCTGACTACCAGACAAGTCTCCTGCAACCAAAAAATGGTTGTTATCAAAAATGTCCGGGTCCAATGTCACTTCTTACTCGCCTATTAGATTAAGGCTACGCATTCCATGCAGAGCATTGATAATTAAGAATATATATACTACAAGAGTCCAAGTCATTTTTATGTTTATCCAATTAGGTTTGTTAGCCAAATAGCTGCATTTCAATAAGTGACCTTCTCCTTGTACAGTTTTTCATTTAGTTTTAAAGGCACTAAACTTTTGTTTAAGGTTTTCTGATGCATTGTCTCTCTGATTAATGATTGATTGAATCTTTTCCCTTGATATGAGGGGAGTAAGTCTTTTAGGCACAGACAGTTAGGCGCCGGTCAAATAGGCGCACACACTGTGCCGTCTGGATATTTAGGTGCGGAGCATTGTGGCGCCCGTTCATTTAGGTGCTATTCCTAGTAAAGTCTGCATATTATATCAGCTTGGCAGGTAAGGCAATATTGTATTTTAATGCGCGTGTTCGGCATTTATTTGTTGTTAGTCCAGGCTTGCGTCGGCGAAAGCTTTATCAATAAATTATTAAAGTTTCCGAACATGACTGAGTTCACTTTTAGTGAGTCAAATAATAACTACGCTAAACATCAGTAAAAAATATACCGCAGCCTATATTCAAGTGGATGGTAGGCTTGAGTGAAGAGTGACTTAGTTTTCCGTCAAAACCCGACTAGGTTTAATAACGAGCAAAGTCGCACCATTATACTTGCAACTTGTAGCCAGGGTTCATATGCCTTATAGAAATGTATTCATGTAGTAGAGCGTTGTCTCATACGTACTTGCCGTACGACCAATCCATCCCGAGTAGAAGTGATTGCGAAAGATAACAGATTAAGTAAAGTTCCATCTAGCTGCAACCTGTGTTCAGGATGCATAGCAAATGTCCTATGAAGATGTGCTAATATCAAGAGTAGTAGAGCGTTGTCTCGTACCTCATCTCCACACGCGCATTAACAAAACAACATATTTTTCTGTTCAATGTAACATTTTGTGTGAAAAGCATTGCCCTACCTGCCAAGCTTATATAATCTGCAGACTTTGCTAGGAATAGCACCTAAATGAACGGGCGCCACAGTGCTCCGCACCTAACTATCCAGACGCCTCAGTGTGCGCGCCTATTTGATCGGCGCCTAACTGTCTGCGCCTAAAAGATGTGGACCCGATATGAGAAGCTAAATCCTGGCAGTTTTGCAAATTTGCAGTAACAGAGTTCCCACTATGGACAGTGGGTCTGCTACTATTCGGCGAGTCCGATTCGGCGAGTCCAATTCGGCTAGTCCGATTCGGCGAGTGCCCTATTCGGCGATTTTCCAAATTTTTTTAATTATCGAGTACTGTAGCCTAATTATCATTGCCGCTTTTACATCGTTTTAACGTCGCTAAACCTTCAAATAACCCCGTAACCCTTAACCCGGTAACCCTTAACCCCGTAACCCTTAACCCCCTAACCCTTAACCCCCTAACTCCAACCCTAACCTCTAACCCCAACCCCTAAAACGGCAATGATAATTAGGCTACGGTACCCGAGAATTTTTAAAAAAATTCAAAAAATTGCCAAATAGGGAACTCGCTGAAAAGGGCTCTCGCCAAATAGGGCACTCGCCGAATCGGACTTGCCGAATCGGACTGGCCGAAACGGACTCGCCGAAACGGGCCATTCCGATGGACAGTTTGGCACTCCTAACTAGAGTTGAAATCTGACAGTGTATGTTGTTTAGTGAAGTTGTTTCTTATGTAATTTCTGCACTTAATTATTGTACCTATATTTTGGTATTATTTTTCTAAATTTTCTATAATGTTTGGGCAGCAGTTGACTGATATTTTGGTCTTTCACTGCCATCCATGTTGTGCGAATTGTCTGTGTTGATTGTGTTTTGTATAACTTTTATTTTTTTGCCAATAAAACAAATAAACTGAACTAATCATCTGGCTACATTTCCGCGCATTTAGCACTTCACAGCACCTCTAAAGTAAATACAAGCACATTCAGTTGGGGGATGCTGTTGCAGAGATTTTAAACTGCTAATGCAGGCCCGGTCATCGAAGTCGACAAGTTGAAGCTTTGTGATGGCCAAAGCATTTGTGCAAAAACATTAAAAACAGTGAAGAATATGATAGTGACACTTGACATCACTCACCTATTTGTCCAATCAATTCAATTTTTATTCCTTTGTGTTCAAGCTTGGTACCTGGTTTGAGCACAATGTTGATGGCACCAGACACAGTTTCACCATCATAGTAGATACACAAATTTGCAGTTTTGTTTTCAGATATTCTGTGTTCCATCTTTTTTCTAGTGAAATAAATACAAAGGAAAGTCATCATGTTTTTAAGTTGATAAACTTAATGACTGAATTTATGAAATAAAAAAAAGAGCCTTTCAGTTCAGATTATTTCTTTTTGTTGGCAAAAAAATCCTAGTTCGCACAAGGATGGCAACAAAAGGCCAACTGGTTGCCAAAATCAGCTGTCACCATCGTTGGTGCTGACACAGCTACTTATTTAATGGACGGAATGGCCAGTTTCCGAGAATCCAATTTGGAAAAATCCTGATTCGGAGACAGGCTTTTTCGGAGAAAGTCCTTTTCAGAGATTTTTTGAAAATTTAACGATGCATTCTGTTTCTTTAGAGAATTTTGTATTTTATTCCACAATATCGTTTCTTTGGGTCTGCTACTATTCGGTGAGTCCGATTCGGTGAGTCTGATTTGGTGAGTTCCTAACCTCTAACCCTTAATCCTAACCCCGAACCCTAAAACGGCAATGATAATTAGGCTACGGTACCCGATAATTTTAATAAAAAATTGAAAAAATTCCCCGTTAAGGGATCGGACTCACCGAAACGGGCCATACCGCGTTTCTTTTGCATTCCGACAAAAAACAATAAATTGAATTGAAATTTAGCGAAAAATAAAAAGCGAATTAAATTTATTTTTGAACTATTAAATTAAAATGTTTGCTCACACAAAATTGACATGTATCCTGCGTTGCCGTCTGTATGCAAACTTAGAATATATTCGAATCCTCAACTATTAGAAAATTCCAATCCCTAGTTTAACAAGTCAATACAAAAACGCCGGAGATGATTTAATCTGTGTCACATAACAAAACAAACAAAAAATAACAGTTAATGCGTCCATTTGGAAATCATGGCTGATTATTACACTACACAGGCCTGGGTTTTTTTTTTCGGTTACTTGTCGGTCATTGACCGATTTTTTAGCGATATGTCCGAAAAAAATATAGTAAATTCGGTCAAAATGTCCGAAAAAATATGTAGTCCACCTGCGCAAATCGATTTCAGTGATTGCAAAGAAGCTTCTTACGCCACTCTACGATTTTTTGTCAATCGGAAATACAAGACATAGACTTAGTGTTTAAACGTTGATCCAATGTCTTATTATATGTAATAACGCAAATACAGAAGTAACATTTCCCAAACGTGACTGACGTGGTGCTTTCAAGTGTGACGCAATGTTGCGTTGCCTTGGAAAGGTCAAACCGCTTGTTAGAGATTGATCGGTCCGTTCTGTCAATTGGGATATTTTGTCAGCATGTTGCATAATTATATTACAGTAGAATTCGCCTATAGTGACTTTGGCTATAGTAACACTTCGCCTATAGTGACACTTGTTGCAAAGTCCCGTTTGCATACGCAACAGTTGAGTAGAATTCGGCTATAGTGACACTTCGGTTATGGTGACACTTTTCCCGCGGTCCCTTCAGGTGTCACTATAGGCGAATTCTACTGTATCAATTTTTGAGCTGGTGGTCAACCCTTTCGAAATGTTATTGACCAGACCTTGATAAACAACGAAGTATCCCTTTGTACATTGATCCAATGTCTCATTGCTTGTGATAAACGCAAACATAAAAGTAACACACTCAAAGACTTCAACTTTCTAGAGTTATCCCAGCATATTGCATAATAAAAACAGAGAGAGACTGTTCACCAGGCATTTTATAATAAAAGTAATTTGCGTTCTTCTGGTGACTATTTACTAGGTTACCTCCTGATGTTAAAGATGATAACTAGCTTTTGTATTTCCGACGTTTCGTCAGTCAGCACGACTGACTGAACAGGTTGTGTTAGACAGTAAGCTTAATCAAAGACTATTTTCAAACTATTATCAAAGAATTTCCGACGTTTCGTCAGTCAGCACGACGTTGCTGAACAGGTTGTGTTAACCTGTTTTAGCCACCTTGATAAAGTCAGTCGTGCTGACTGACGAAACGTCGGAAATACAAAAGCTAGTTATCATCTTTAACATCAGGAGGTAACCTAGTAAATAGTCACCAGAAGAACGCAAATTACTTTTATTATATTGCATAATGTTGTTAACTTTGGAGCAGGTGATAACCTCTGTGAAATGTTTGACTCCACATCAATATATAGTGATTTTGTGTGATGGTTTTTGCAACGTCGTACTCCACTCCATTAAAAACTTTAAATTTGAAGTAATGCGTAATTGCGAACCAGGTGACAATTGGCGGAAAGTTTTAACAATAGCTGCGAAGCGTGGCATAGATTGGCCAACTTTGGCAGCTAATTGCTAATGCTTTGCTTACTTTTAATGAAGAGATCGCAACCGCAAAACGTGGATTCAGTTAGCTTTCTCGGTTGCAAACTCCAGCAAAAAATTGCTTGCGTTGTTCAATGTTCAACTGCAGATAAACTTATGCGTTTGACGCATAAGCACCGACTTTTCAAAAAACCTTGGGGGGCGTGAAAGGTGATGACGTCATAACCATAACGCAATTTTACTCAATTAAAATAGTCTTTGATTAAGCTTACTGTCTTGCTTATATTGACACCTAGGTCGCAAACCGAATTTATTACAATCGCTGCTTGAAACGATTAATTTTACGCATGCAGTACGTAGCACCTAGTCGTAAAAATTTTGATATTGTTAACTCATAATTGGAACAGTTGGAAAACAAGCCTATTCATTTCCTTTTCGTGCGAGTGAATAACAACGATCAGAGACAGTGAAGTTATCGAAATAAAACGCAAAAAATCATGATGTCAAGCAGAGTGAAAACCCGCTATCAGTTTTATTAACTTCGTTTCGCTCGTTTTGCTAATTACTTACCTTCAAAGCGTTAACAACGGCGAAGTGTTTTTTCTTTTGTTTTTTATCGAAAGTCTTTATAGTCTTTTATTGAATACAGTAGGCTATATACTCGAATATAGGTCGAGATGTTCGCAAGTGATTTTCATCTCAAAAAGACAAGTTCAACTAACACAGGACAAGCTGTTGTCTCCAGCTCGCCAGTTTTCAAAATGAACGCACTTAAAATCATTGTCGACGTAGATTACTGAGGGTGAAATCGTGTCGGCCTAAGTAAAAGTTTTAATACGTTTATTTGCAGTGATTCAAACGTAATTTTCAAATTTAATGATTTCTTGTCAATTCTAAACTTTATGCATTTGTTGAGCAATATGCAAAGCTCACGAGACAAAACAGCAGAAAGATTTGTTTCAAGAGATCATTTTTTTAAAATTTTTGCGTGTAGGCTGTAATCGTTCTTATTACATAACATTCTATGATCGTTGAAGTCGATGTCAAACCTTAGCGGCCGCATAAAACAATGATGTCAGGTTAGCTAGGTGATAAATAGCGGTAAAAGACGTCGTTAATGCAGGCAATATCTGCGATCAAAACCATTAAACATCTTTTCTTTTATCGGTTTTCGATTTAATTCTCACACATTGCGAAGAATGCAATGCGTTCTGTTGAATCATAATTGTCTCACAACGGGAAGACCTCGTTGAAAATAGCGCGTCTAATTTAGCTGGTTTATTTAATATTGCAGTGAATAGTTACGTGACTATTCCAGCAGTGCAAGTTACTCTACCATCTACTTTGAAATTTCCATACCATATGAGAAAGCCATGCGATCAGCTGCTGTTTAGCGGGCAAGAGCAACGTGGGCTGTTTTTTTTGCTTTCGGCATTTTTTAAGTCCGTTTAAATTATCTAAATCTCTTTCGCGAAGTGTTTTATCTTTGAAACACCACTTGTAATAACCATTTTTGTTGCCCCTCAACCATAAATTTACGGGGGGCGCCGCCCCCCGGAAGTCGGCGCGTATGCGTTTCAGGTTGAATGCGGCATCAAACAAAACATTCAGTTATGACGCGGCATACGCGCACTGGCACAGCAACCCGAAGCGAGCACGCTACAACGTGAGCGGTGAAATTGTTGACGAGTTAAATCACTTTGTAAATGCGAACCATTAGAGCGTAACGTGTTTTTTATTTGGTCATTCTTACTTGTTTTTATTCCTTTCCGTTGTGCAATAAAAGATGTCTGCGGTCGGGTGTTGCAAGGTTGAGTTTCGCTGATGAACGTTGAAGAAACGTTTGTCTGTTCTAACTTTTCTCAGATATAACACGTTTCTCAGCGAAACTTCATGTTGTAGCTGGTCAGGAAGTGCAAATTTTGGTTTGTATCAGCTACTTGAAATGAAATATTTTCATCAGAAAAAATGACCGAAATAAATAAAAAATGACCGAATTTTTTCAAGTCATTTCGGACAAATGACCGAAAAGTCTCAGCGAAAAAAAAACCCAGACACAGGCCAACAAAAAAAATGTTTTAAAAAGGCACGACATGTTAGAGTCAATTTAGGGTATTTCGAGGCCCCTGATTCCAAAAATGCACTTGTTTTTTTTCGAATTGGCTCTAGTTTTTGAGATACAGCAAAATCATTTTTTTTTGCAATTTTGAGCTCTTATAGATTAAATGTTGTGTCGTTTATTACATAGACAACACTGAAAGTAATCCCAGGCACATTTCTGAGTTGTATAAGCGCTATTTGGAATCAATCACGTTGATTACAACCCAAACAGCTATTTAACGTTTACTGGCCCAGTAACAATCAAAATATGACGGGAAGCAAGCCTGAGGAATGAGGATACAAAATGTAGAATATATAACTTTTGTTTTGCGTTAATATATTTGTTGACTTCAACAGTATCAGACTTACTAACTAAGCTACTAAGTACAAACAAAATGCATACATTGTTTTGCTTAACAAACTAGACAAATAAGCAAAACAAATCTATGGATGAACAAACGCAACGCTTTATTATGGTAAGCCTACTGAGCAACACCCCATCAAGGTATGAAGGCCATTTGTGCAATTACAGAATCCAAAGTTATGTTTTTCAGTAAAGTAGCTGCTTAGAATTTTATCCTTGTTACGGAAGAACGTAATCTTGGCCTTGGAGTCAAGAATGCCACGTCGATCGAGATGAGGAGCCAAGATTCCAGCTGCCACTTTTGATAACTAAATCTCTAACTACAATAGGTGGTAAAAATGGTTTTGAAAAAAAACCTTGATCTTGCTCTAAAACATTGCTGAAGGTATTGAAGTTACTCTCGGTCATTCGTGTTTTACTATTGTTTCAAGCAAATCCCAACTTGAAACAAATGAGGGCGAAGAAAAAACATAAATGGCAACGTCCAAGCTGCAATGGCCGCCTTGCACACTCCGTCACTCCATGTAAACATGATGTTCCAACTTTCTTTGTGACGACTTCATTCGAACATGTTCATTGTTCACCATACAGAAGTATCAATAAGGTGATTCCACGGCTCTCTTTACGCCATGACACTCTGAACTTCTTCTTAGCCTTGAGCCCAGAAACAGGTTTGAGTGCAATGTTTGCATACTTTAGGAGGAACCCAGCAGGACTTACCTTGATCAACTAGTTTCCTGTCAAAGTAATAATAATAATGCTTGTTTTTATAATTGCGTTGTATCCATCACAGAATGCGTTGTTCCTCAGAGCTTTACAATGCAGAAAGTGTCAATGCAGCAGTATAGAGGACAGCATCCTACTCGTCAAAGGCATATTTTATTAGCCTATAGATCAAAAAAAAGTTCTTGCAGCAAAGACTTGGTCTTAGCAAAGGCTTAGAATAAAATTTCATTTGTACAAGTATCCATTTCAGTAGGCCTACCTTTTCAATATAAAGCTGTATTCATAAACACATAACTTTCGGGCTATTTTTCTTGTGAGGTACTGATTCACAACTGTTTTTATTAAACATTCATGTCCCCTTTACATGATCACAGTTTATTTCAACCCTTGCTTGCGTTTTGAAGTTTCTTACAATATCAGGCCTCGAAATTCAAGGCGGACACGGACACCGCGGACATGTCCGCCGTCACAACATGTGATGTCCGCGGGAAGTACCATCTAGAGCGGTCATATTTGTCCGCCGAGAAATAACACAGGAACTAGCGATACAAATCGTCATTGCATAGCATGAACAATTGTTGCAAGAATATAGTTTCCGCGCATCTAGAAAATGTGAATAGGCCTACTCTATCCCTTAGCTTCCATTCAAGCAGGAAAACTTTCGATTTTAAGTTGCTTCAACTATTGATGACATTCTTCTTGTTGTCATTGAATTAGCGTAACAAAGGTGAATTCTTCGCTAAGAATCGATGGAAGTACCGGTACACTAATCACTAATCACGTGCAACTTAGTTCAAGTCTTACGTCACAATGTCTGGCTTTGATCTCCGAGTAATATTGATGGTAAGGTTGGTTGCAAAATTAGATTTATACGAGTAGGCTATTACAGCAAGATGCAGCAAAATTTGTTAAGTTTTGGTATTACAGTAAGAAAGAAAAGGCCAAAGGAAAATTCACTTTCGCTCACGACACGCAAAAATAAACTTAAAGAAAAAAGTGTAGTGAAACTTTACACAGCAGAAAGTAGTAGCGTTAGTGTAGAAGTTTTCCTGCTGGTGCCCAGAGCATTGTGACGTAAGAAGCCACGCGACCTCGTTCGGTCAGCTATGTGGCGTATTACACAGCTACACGGCGCTTTGACTCTTCAAGTGCATGTCGTAGGTCTGATGAAAGCCTTTCAGAGTGACTTTGCTGAAATTTTAAAAAGTCTTCTAAGCCGTAGCTATAGTAGTGGCCAAGTTTTCAAATGGAGAAGAATTAGGCTATTTAGAAAGTGATTTAAGCATGACGATCGACGCTAAAACTAGTGTGTCCGCCGTGGGACTAAATTTGTCCGCCGAGGGGTCTGCTACTATTCGGCTAGTCCGATTGGGCTGATCCGATTCGGCTAGTCCGATTCGGCTATTACCCTTTTCGGCTACAGCCCGATTCGGCTAGTCCGATTTGGCTGATCCGATTCGGCTAGTTCCCTATTGAGCTACAGTCTTTAGCGGTTAGTTCCCTATTCGGCAATTTTTTTGAAAATCCAACGATAATCCTTCTGTAATCCAACATCGTTTCTTTTGCATTCCGACAAAGAAAAACAAATTGAAATGAAATTTAGCGAAAAATGTTTGAACTATTAAATTTAACTGTTTGCTCACATAAAATGGACAACGACGTCTTCTGTTTATTTAGAGAATGTTGTAATATCGCTTCTTTTATAGTTGAAATCATCGAAGCTTTAGATGTGTGGGGTTTAGACCTAACCATTGAGATCTTAAAACTAAAAAAAGAATTAAATTTATTTTTGAACTATCAATGTTTGCTCAGATAAAATTGACGTGTATCATGCATCGCCGTCTGCATGCAAACTTAGAATATATTAGAATCCTCAACTATTACAAAATTCTAAATCCAACGACGCCTTCTGTTTATTTGCAGTAGAGAATTTTGTATTTTATTCCACAATAGTTGATCTCGAAGCTTTAGATGAGTGGAGTCAAGACCTAACCACTGAGATCATAAATCATATAATGACACCGGTTACGTCCCCAGTGATATGGTACGTTCCATATTCATAACTTTACCAAAAAAAAACGGAGCAACAGAATGGTCACTCCACAGAACAATTAGCCTTGTGAATTACGTAACAAACAGCTCACTCCGAATCATGTTGATGAGATTGAGACCAAAACTACAATCGGAAATTTCAACAGCACAGTTTTTATTTGTTTCAGACAAAGGGACCACAAAAGGAATTTTTACATTAAAAATGATGACAGAGAAATGTATGTCCGGGTCTTCTGTTTATTTAGAGGATTTTGTATTTTAATTCGACAATATGGTATCTTTTGCATTCTTGCATTTTATCCAGTGTTTACCTTTGAGTGCTTTCCCAGACGGCAAAATCCGTCATTTTTACATTCATTCAACGTCTGCAGACGTTGAATCAATGTAAAAATGACGAATTTTGATGTCTGGGTTCGTTCAAAATGCGTGTTTTACATGAAAATAACAGTTTTCATGATTACCAATAGGGGTTAATGAGATGAAGTCTCAGCCAAAACGTGTCAACGAAAAAAAGACAGATTGCCAAATAGCGTTTGCCATAAAAGATGAAGTTAAAACCTAAGTGGCAGTATAGAGTAAACCTGGGTTTCGGCGTTACATGACCTGAAATTCCTTTGGTTAGTTCCTTCGTTAGACTCTCAGTTGATGTTACTTGATCATGGCAGAGGAATCGATTAGTACGCAGCGCAAAGGTGAGGTTTTTCTACATGATGGCTACATGTTTCAACTACCTAGCTCAATATAGTCCAGACGGGCTTAAGAAATACTGGCGTTGTTCCCGACGTGATGAGAAATGCAAGGCTCGCATCCACACTTGTGTGGCAACAAATCAGGTAATAATGTGTGTTATGATGACTATATTTTGATCATTTGAGAAAATGTGCCAAGAAATGTCAAGTACTTGAATTGTAATAATCGCAACCATTGTTCACCTGCATTGACGTTGGACCTGGGAATGCACCACGGACTGGCCTACCCTAATAATTACAACTGCTTTGATAGTGACGTTGTGCTATTACTTATTACTAGGGCCATTTTTTTACCTAAAAAATTGAAAAATATGACTTTATTTTTTGAAATATATGATAATATATGACTTTGTTTTAAAGCATCAAATTTATGCTAATCTCTAATTAATAACTCGTATGTAAGTTTTTACATGTATTTTGAACAATAACACACTCGAACAACTAACAAAACACTTCTGTTTCGCTTGAAAATCATTACAAAAATGCAAATGTCTAATCTCTAATGCATCCACTGGCGCCGACTTACGGGGTGGCCAGCCACGCCACCCCATAACCTCTATGGCATGATGGCAGCCACCCCGTTTAGGTTACATTACTTACTGCAAATAAATGTAATTTGAACGGACGTTTAAATCTTTTTTTGATCATTGGTTTTCGCTTCAAGCAAGAGGTGAACCAATACAGTATTGCGAAGAAAATGATTGTTTTTGTCACAAGCATGATACTCGCGTAACATCAAGCAAGCTACGTGAAGATTACGCAACACGTGGCTACGAGTTTTTTCCTTGCTGTTGTTGCGATCGTTTTATTTGTTACTTTTCATAAGTCATTGTTACATTTGTTAGGTTTACAATGGGATTTATTAATCAATAAAATGCGATCTTTCCATTGCCTCCCTCAAAAATCTTTTTTGAAAAATTTTAAACTGCTCATAATATCGCTATAAATTATGACAGCTATAAAATACTTGGAAATAAAATTATCTCGATGATTTATAGCTCCACCTCCTAAATGAATATCTATTTTCAAATTTTATTAAAAAAAAGCAATTTTCGAAACTTTTTGAGTTTTTATTTAAAAAGTGCACCTAGTAAAGTAGCAGTTTTAACGTTCTGCAAATTTACACGTTTACATGATTCTATTCGAGGAAAGCTACACCCCCTGCCAATTTCCAATGATGAAAGCAACCTTTTTCAATTAGTCAAGATTTTGCATTTTGAATTACAGTATTTTCCGATTTCAATTGGAGCGTACTGTCATCTCCTTCTTGCTTTAATTTCTACTTTGTTATCTACTTCATGCAGTAATAATGTAATATTGCGTGTCAATGCGTGACAAATTGTGAGGCGGGAATTTATTGGTCTTACATAGGAGTTGCTTGTTACATCATAGAAAAAATTACGAAAAGTTGTCCTGTAAAAGTTTGAGGAGGGAATTTATTGGTCTGACATAAGTTAGGAGTTGCTTGTTATATCATAGAAAAAATTACAAAAAGTCGTCCAATAAAAGTTTTCCCCGACATTCCAGTTTTATTCAGCTTAAAGATGCCACCGAAAAAGCGTTCAACTGTCGCAACTGTTTGATCTATTTGCAAGCAATGAAACAAGATCATTAATGCTTCCAAACGTGGTCTGCATTGTGAAAATATACTTATCGTTGCCTTCCACCACCTGCGAGGCGGAGCGATCGTTTAGTAGTGCACTCAGGCGCATAAAAACCTACTTGTGATCTACCATGACGCAACAGCGATAGAACCACATGCTAATTTTAAATGTTTATCAAGCTGAAGCTTAACGGTTACAACTTGACCAGTTGATTAACAGTTGGATTGACAGAGCTGCCGTTCGCAAAAATACTTTTGCCAAATGTTAAATGTCGGAGCGACAACGTAACAATAAAATTCACGACATACTTCCTGTGGTTTGTTGTAAAGTTGTTTTGTAAATAATCGAGCTACAAATCAGGTGTGAAAAGATAATTGCATCTACGAAACACGCTTAGTAAAAAACAAAAACATGCAGTTTGAAAGTTTTTAGGTTGCCATATTGTGCTATCCGCCACCCCGTGCAAAATTAAAAGTCGGCGCCTATGCCGGTGTCATAAATATGATTTATGATCTCAGTGGTTAGGTCTAAACCCCACTCATCTAAAGCTTCGAGATCAAAATACAAAATTCTCTACTGTAAATAAACAGAAGGCGTCGTTGGATTTAGAATTTTGTAATAGTTGAGGATTCTAATATATTCTAAGTTTGTATGCAGGCGGCGACGCATGATACATGTCAATTTCATCTGAGTAAACATTAATAGTTCAAAAATAAATTTAATTCGCTTTTTAGTTTTAAGATCTCAATGGTTAGGTCAAAACCCCACTCATCTAAAGCTTCGATAATTTCAACTATAAAAGAAATTTAATAATTCAAACATTTTTCGCTAAATTTGTCGGAATGCAATAGAAACGATGTTGGATTTTGTTGGATTACAGAAGGATTATCGTTGGATTTTCAAAAAAATGCCGAATAGGGAACTAACCGCTAAAGACTGTAGCCCAATAGGGAACTAGCCGAATCGGATGAGCCAAATCGGACTAGCCGAATCGGGCTGTAGCCGAAAAGGGTAATAGCCGAATCGGACTAGCCGAATCGGATCAGCCCAATCGGACTAGCCGAAACGGGCCATTCCGCCGCCGAGATAGCTGCTCAGACGGGACACGTTTGTCCGCCGACAAAAACGAATTTCGAGGCCTGCAATATCAACCAATTGAACTAGACAAGTGCAATTATGACATCACAATGGTAAGCAGGGCTGAAAATAAGTAATGTGCCAATTGAAATCTTTTGAGTAACGATTTCAAAAATATTTTCATTGTCAAATATCTCAAAAACTAGAGCCAATTCGAAAAAACTAAGTGCATTTTCGGAATCAGGGGCCCTGAAATACTCTAAAGTGACTCTCACATTTTGTGCCAAAATTTTTTTGTTGGCCTGTGTTATTATCAGGTATGCTATAAAAACACCGTAGTCTTAATGTTAAGGAACAGAAAGCAAGATTGTTAAAACTACCTTT
Source organism: Aplidium turbinatum (assembly GCF_918807975.1). NCBI lineage: Eukaryota > Metazoa > Chordata > Ascidiacea > Aplousobranchia > Polyclinidae > Aplidium > Aplidium turbinatum. The sequence goes on from NC_137488.1 coordinate 1,843,887, forward strand.
TAAATTGGGTGATCATTCATTTCTCAAGATTGTAAGCTAATTCCTTTCAACATAGCCTACATATCATGCTGCCGTGATTTTACAATTCTCCGAAAAAGACTGTCTCCGAATAGGATAGAGATTTTTCCGAATCGGATTCTCCGAAACGGATTCTCCGAAACGGATTCTCCCAATAGTAGCAGACCATTTAATGGAGCATTGTCTGTCAAGCGGAGAAAATGTTTAGCCACCACTGCTTGTAAACTGAAAAATAGACTTGCTTGCAAAAAAATTCAGTGGTTGGTTGGTATTGGAAGCTTTATCCTCGGACTGACAAAGCCTTCGATAAGTTATTTCTGGCAGTTTTGCATACTTGTAAATGTAAAGTCTTCGAACTGACACAGGAATGGTCACCAAGATTGATGGAGTGAAGTTAAAAATTGTTGTTGCCATGGAATTATTCTATCCACTAGGTGCGGCTGAATGGAGAGCAGTCTTGAAATGTGTTGCTCAAGCGCACACCCCGAGAGTCGAACCAACGCCACGTGATCTTGAGCCAGTTATGTGGGATGCAGGTATCTGGCAACAGTGTGATGTTGAATTAATTAGTCAATTAGTGATGGAATCAATTCCAGCTTCAAAACAGTTTATTGCTTTCAACTTTGGCTGGAGGTGTTTGTGGCTTTGCATTTTTCCCCTAAAAAATCACACCAAGCTGTCAGCAATTCATCAATCGCTCTTATTTCACCCTATATGTAAGAAGCAATATGGAAATGGCAGCTTCCCTGTTGCTGCTGGAATTTTATACCCAATACCCATTGATGTGAAAGAAGCTGAAAATTTAAATAAATTCAAAGTAGACTGTAATTTAGATTAATTATGTTTAGTTTACACAATTGTAGCATCATTGTTTAAAATAAAACAAATTATGCCATCCTTGAAATAAATCATAGAGGGCTGCATTTGGGAAATACTGAAATTCACATAACAGCAAGGTAAAGGTAAGTCCCATACTTGATCCAAGCGTCAAGATTGAGAAGATAATGTTCTTATTGTACTAAGCCATCTGCATTCTGTACTAACGAGAGTAGGGTGACCTGGTTCCTATCTCTCAGCCGCTTTTACTTCAGCAATTACGCCCACCCAATCTATTATACCCTGGATAGAAGTGAGCGGTGTTTTCAACAACCAACATGAGCTGGGAGAGGTACTAGGATTGTACGATTACAAAGCGAGCGCCTGCTGCTGCGCCATCCCTCATGACACCAGATCAACATATTTCACAACTCACAGTATCAAAAACATGAAATTAAATCAAGGTATATTATACTATACATTGAATCAATAATGCAAGACCATAAGACTATATAATACAAAAACCTTATATTAACAATAAAACACTTTACTGATTTAAAAGTGGGAATGATCATTTTTGTTACTTTTAAAAACTTGTAATTTTAAGATACATAATTTATCTTAACCAAACATTATCTGATTTAATAATAATACCAAATACCGTTTCTCGGCTCCATCAAGCAAAATTTCCACATCACTCACAGTTCCATAACCGAAAAAATTCATTTCTGATCAGCAGCTATGTGTAGAATTTAGTAGGCTTTGTTCGTACTAGTAGTTACCTATGTACAGAGTGTTATGTAACATAACTACCGTATATACCGTATATACTAAGTTTTATCTTTTTACACTAACTAAAGTAACTATGTGACTTGCTTTTTGGTTTTCAAATTGCACTTTTAGACAAACTCCTTTTTTTATAAAAAATTAATAAAAAAATGGCATCCTGACTTTCAAGCGGCATAAAAATAAATATGTCAACAAGAAGTGCTTTCATCAGGGTTTGCATGTTATTGCTGTCATCGCATTATTTACTGCGTCTTTTTACAGATCATTTTATTAGGCAGATTCCGCCAGAATGACAGTGGTGTTTGCACACATTTTGGAATTAAAACAGCAAATACAAAATGTGCTTTTGTAATTAAAAAACACACAATACCACCAAATCATTACACGCTTCAGAGTATGGAAATGGGTTTCTACTTAACAAAGACTAACTGTTTTAGTGTTTCACCAATACAATTTTTAGAGGTTCTTGAGGAAAATGGTCTTAATATGCACATGGACTATAGGCCTACTGTGCTTGCAATATTATGATTATATATATTTATAGAAAACATATCTTATTATCTAGCCTACAAATATTGCCAAAATGACAGTTTTTGAAATAAAAAATAAGCCAAATTTCATAATGATAGACTGATCGTGATTCATGTTTTCTCTGATATGCAACAATTGAGCTATTTTCTTGTAAAATTAAACAAATAGAAAGTGGCTATGTCTTTGGCACCATTGTTCCACTAACTCAATATACAGAAACCATGGCTTGACAGAAACCTTTGTACATATAATACCTCAGGTAGTGTGGATGCAACCTATTTCGTCCCCTGAAAAGATCAAGAGAAAAGATAGAACAAGCCGAAGTCGCTGATCGAAGTTTCCGCAAACATTTTAAAATTTTCTCTTTGAATTAATCATTGAATTTTTAAGGCTAACCACAAAATAAGTGTGACTTTTCTTTGTAATTTTGTCGGACAACACTAAAAGGCGGAAATAAGCGCGGAAAACTGTCAACACCTTAAGAGAAGACATCTTGTAAAGTTGAAACGATAGTAAAGTACAAGTTCAACAACGACTTTAATTTATTATGAGAAACAAACACTTTCAAATGCGTCACATTAGGTTGGCTTTTGAGTAAGCAAAAAACTCAACCAAATAAAAATATATATACAATTACGAAATTTTATATATTTGCTTTTTGTCATACAGTAACTCCTCAGCTTACGAACAAGTTGCGTTCCAAACAGCCGTTCGAATCTTGAATTGTTCGTAAGTTCTAACTGTACTGTTGTTTGGTGTCGTCCATCACATACGTCAACTCCATCACATACGTTCGTCCATCACATACGCAACATACACCTAAGTTCTTTCTAATATTAAACGTATAGAAATAAAGTAAAACACAGCAAACTAAAGTAAAACACAAATCATTGGATTACAGCGACAGTAACTCCTCAGCTTACGAACAAGTTGCGTTCCGAACGGCCGTTCAGATCTTGAATTGTTCGTAAGTTCAAACTGTACTGTTGTTTGGTGTAGCCTACAGAACTGCTTAGGCCTATGTCTACTAGACATTCGTCCATCACATACGCAACATACACCTAAGTTCTTTCTAATATTAAACGCATAGAAATAAAGTAAAACACAGCAAACATTGTCTCAAATGGTTGCATTGTATTTACATAAATATACAGTGCAATGTGCAAAGTAGCCTACGTACACTGTTTTATGGATTTAAGCTGTCCATCGCCGTTGGAATAGACGGAATGGCCCATTTCGGTGAGTCCGATCCCTTAACGGGGGATTTTTTCAAACTTTTTTTTAATTATTGGGCACCATAGCCTAATTATCATTGCCGTTTTAGGGTTAGGGGTTTGGGGTTAGAGGTTAGGAACTCACCGAATCGGACTCATCGAATAGTAGCAGATCCGGAATAGAAGGGGGAAACGTCTGATAAAAAAGGCAGCTTATTCAAAACACATTAGTTGTTGAGTTTGAATGCAGTTATTCTACGTTTTCTTGAAGACTTTCTGCAGATTCAACGTTCTCTTGCGGGTATCACGCTTCCTGAAGAATTGGTTCAAGGAAGATTGCACTGCCTTTTGTTTCTTTTCATCGTAGATGATGCGATAACACTTGAGGGCATCGCGGACACTGGCTGCTACCCTTGAGAATCACTCTATATTTGGATCCTGATTCTCAAAAACACTGAGAGCTTTCTCAATCAAACTAAACCCATCGGCCATCAACTTTGTATCAAACTTCCTTTCAGGAACAATCTCTTCATCATCTTCATCTTCTTGTCTTTGCATGGCTTCCAATTCCACTAGTTCCTCATTTGTCAGTTCCTGTGTGTGTGACTCAAAAAGTTTCCGATTGTTGAAGTCTTGTTGCCGGGGAACTATTCCAACCATTAGATGCCGCTGAATGGAGAGCAGTCCTTAACGTGCGTTGCTCAAGCGCACGCCTAGAGAGTCCAACCAGCGCCGCTTGATCTTGAAGCTTCTTCGTTCCAGAAGTCACGCGCTAACCAACTGAGCTATCGGGGCCGACATTGGCATTGCGGCAGTGCACTCCACTGGCCGGAATACTGACCTACTGAGCGATTGTCGTCGCAACAGTGACCATTGTTAGATCACGGATACGAAAATTTAAAATGGATTTTTTATATCCATGTTGCCATTTTGACGATACGGAAATTATTATACGTAAAGAGAAAATAAGGACTGTTTCCAACACAAGCAAACCCGCCAGAGATGCATTTACGAAATTTTTTTGTGAGAAAACATATATATATAAATGTAATAAACTTTTTGTGAGAAAACATAAATCTTCGAATGTTTGTAAGTCGAGAAGTTACTGTAAAGTATATTCATAAAATTGTCATTTAGGACCGCATTCTTATTTTTTAGAAGCAAAATGCAAATGTTGCAACATTTCATTCTTTCAAGTTTCATGATGGAGATATCGCTATGTTAAACAATATGGACGCCAAGATCGTATTTCCGCGTTTTCTACATTGGTGTCAAAGCACTACTTCTGCGGACAATACGCCATTTCACGCCAGGCTTATTTCCGCATTTTAGTGTTGCCCAATTTTGTCTAGAAATGTTAGTTGGAAGTGAATAGATTATTGCAGTGTGGCAGCTCGTGATCATTTGCAAATTGTAATGGAGGAGCTACAATCTTAATTTGATAACCCTAACCCTAAATTGAGGTTCAGTTTACCAACAATTATTTCAAGATACTTAGCATGGTCAACTGTTTCGGCTACTCGGGCAACAGCAACTCCGATTATCTCAGCGACTTCTACGCTTCTGTATTTTTCTCTCCATCTTTTCCAAGGGACAAATATTGAAATGTTTGCAGCAACTTCAATCAGTGACTTTAGCTCTGTTGTATTTTTTTTCTCAATCTTTTCAGGGGACGAAGTGTTCAGACGATGAAATAGGTTGCACCCAGGTAGTATTGACTTCATTTTCTTGGTGTTTGTTCCCTTGTTTATAGTTACCTTTGGTGGTGCTTCCATATTGTTTTTGGAATGCAACCTAGTTCGTACCATGAACAGTTCGTACCCTCAATTTGTACCTTGAAAAGATCGAGAGAAAAAATTAAAAAAGCCAAAGTCGCTGATTGCAGTTTCCGCAATCATTTTAAAATTTTCCCCCTGAAAAGATCGTGAGAAAAATTAGCTCAAAGCCGAAGTCTGCTGATTGCAGTTTCCGCAAACATTTTTCCGCAGTTTCCGCTAACCATAGAGTAATCTATGCTCTAACCCTAACCTTCGCTGATCGCAGTTTCTGCAAACATTTTTCCGCAGTTTCTGCTAACCCTTACCCTAATTCTAACCATAGAGTAATCTATGCTCTAACTCTAACCTTCGCTGATTGCAGTTTCCACAAACATTTTTCCGTAGTTTCCGCTAACCTTTACCCTAACCATAGAGTAATCTATGCTCTAACCCAGTGGTTCCCAACCGGGGGGAAATTCCCCACTAGGGGGGAATTTTGCAATTTCCAGGGGGGAATTAAATTTTAGGATTGTAAAGCTGTTTAAGCATCATAGTAAGTTGGCCTAGACCAGAGCTTAGAGCGTTAAGGAAGAGCCCTTAATTCCCGATTATTTAAGCAACTGTGCACTGACAATTGACACGAATGCAAACCATCACGTGGTAGGCCTACTTCTTTTTTATGCAAATACTTGATGACTTTCAAGAGGAAACGTAACCAAGCGAGTGTTAGAGCTCAGAAACGAGCTTAAATTAATTTTTCAATTTTAAATAAAATTGGAATTTGTTTCATTGCTGAAATATGACAGATTAATTAGATTCCTTGCTCATTTGGTTGATATGTTTGGTCCATTGAATAAACTTTGTTTGGTTGATATGTTTGGTCCATTGAATTGAATAAACTGAATCTAAAAATGCAAGGAAAGAGCACCAATATACGGTATAAATTCAATCGCCATCTCTGTTTGAAGCAGATTGCGCATCAACATGAGTTGTATCCATGAGCCATTGAAATATTGATACCATTTGAATTTACAAACTTTACTGCTTCCATGCTGGCTCAAAGCAGATTGAAAGAGAGTGATTGATTTATGTCACTTTCATTAGGAGATTGTCTTAAGCCACTAGAAGGCTCTGCTGTCCTGATTGCGAGGGGACTACGTTTTGTCTGGCCTCTGCCTTTCGACCAGCCTGGCTTGAGTGGCCCTTCCAAGAGCAGATGCTAGTAGCCTACCGCTCAGCATTTAAAGATGCTTTGGAAGCTTTCACCAGCAAGCTTGATAATTGAAAGAGAAAAGTTAGAATGGACAATTGAACATGTCACGATATTTAAAAATTTTTTATCGGTGCTGGTTGTTGATGGCAACGAACAAGTTCTTCCAGAGCTGGAAAAAGAATTGATTTTGCAACATCTCACAGCATTAGAACTGGAATTCATTCGATATTTTCCTGAAATTTATGACGATGAGCTTGATTGAATACGAAATTCATTCACATTGTTGATGGAAAAGCTTCCGGATAAATCACAGAATGAATTTTACAACTCAAAACGGATTCTTGCGCAAGAGACTTATTCAGAGAAAAAATTAATTACTGGATTTTGGCCGTGTAATTCCTATCCCAAAGTGGCAGAGAAAGTTATTTGAAGTATCCTTCCGTTTGCTTCTACATATCTATGCAAATCAGGTTTTTAACTCTTGCAGATGAGAGCAAAACAGAGAAACAGATTAGACGTGGAGAAGGATATTCGTTATTCTTTTCCAATACTCTTCCACCACTTTCATAAGTTGTCGAAACAAAAAAATTACAAGCTTTACACAGACTGTTAAATGCATTGACTTTTGTATTTTGAATGTCGTTGGCTCCAGCTCATGTCCGAGCGATGGTTTCGTTTTCAAATTGAATTTGGTTTTGGATGGTGATGTCATATGTGGCTTTGGAGGCCCAGTCTATGATGGAAAAGACGTGGGAAAAAATCACATTGCATGGAGGGTGGGGGACGTGGTAGTTTTAGCTTTTCTCTTCTAGTGTTTCGTTTTTCATGGGCTTTTTATATCCTGTTATTTTTCTTTCGTGCATTGCCTAGTTCTTTTTCTCCAGAGTGATCTGTCACTAGCAAGTTGTTCCCATGAATCCAGATCAATGTTTGCATGGTTGAAGGAAACTTTCAGCTGGTCTTTGTATCTCATTTTTGGTCTTTTTCTTTGAATAAAATACTTTTCAGCAACTTTCTTCATTAATTAAATCTTACAAGACTTCTATTAAAATATTAATGTAAACGAGTTTTCAATAAACTAAATTTATAGGGGGGGGGAATGTAAATTGGAATATTGACTAAAAGGGTCCACCGGATAAAAAAGGTTGGGAACCACTGCTCTAACCCTAACCCTCGTTGATCGCAGTTTCCGTTAAACGCAGTTTCCGCTTACCCATGGATCACGGAATTAGAAATTAATAAAAAATAAAAATAAGAATTAAAAATCTAATTCAGTGATCCATGGCTTACCTTAACTCTAACTAACCATAGAGTAATTTATGCTCTAACCCTAACCCTCGCTGATCGCAGTTTCCGCAAACATTTTTCTGCCGTTTCTGCTAACCCTGGAAAAACCTAGAACATCACACAACTCAGGCGAAAAAGAAATTGAAAAAAGAAAACTGATCGGGAAAAAATGATAGTTTGCGAAAATGAGAGAACTTGTATACCTGGGACTGGTATATAAGTCCCCCAACCCCGTTGGTAACCCATGACAAACACAGGACTCAATGGACATGGCTCTTTCGCTTTAGTTGTGTGATGTTCTAGGCGTTACCGCTAACCCTCGAGTTTGTTTCAAATTGTTTGGGGGAAACTCCGATCAGCGACTTCGGCGTTGTGTTATTAAATTGCAATCAGCGACTTCGGCTTTTTCTAAAATTTTTTTCTTGATCTTTTCAGGGTAGGAACTGACTGTACAAATGGTTCAAGTTCAAGGTACGAACTAGGTTGCACCCTTGTTTTTGTACTATGTTGTCATGTAATTTATCATCAAATGTGAAAAAGCATTGCTGTACTTGCAACACCATTACTATTATAATGCAGAAAATTCTGTAGGTACATCAATGCAGGAATTGGGCCAATGAGGCCTGTTTATTATAATATAAATAGTTTGAATTTCTTATTGTATACAGAAAAACAAGCTGCTTTTTTATTGTTATTGAACCAAGAGCTTGCTAACAGATTCCTTTCTTTTTTTGTCACACATTGTACAAGCAACTCACTGATAACTAAAACGCTGCAAACTCCCCTAAGTCTTGGAGCGATAAAACACAAAGTCTGCAAGAATCATACAGGTATTGACTGAATGACAGCATTTGTTAAATTAATGGAGGCCCACTAGCCTATCTTGTAGACTACATTGTAACCCACGCATGTTTATACCAACATTAAAAATTTTCAACACATGCTGCAGTGAACATGCAACAACAGAACTACGGCAATGATTAGAATTTAGAAAAACTATGATCTCAGACCACAGCACCTCATCACCTTTGACCTGACCAAAATATCAGTGTTGCCACATACGTAATGGTTCAAAACTTTTTCGGAAGTTTTCCGGCTTTGAAAATGTTGCCAGGAGTTTATCTAGACTTTATGTTTTTGTGTTCACAATTATAAAAATGTTGTAGTGGCACTGTTAGTAGTAATCCGCCCATACAAAGCTGTAGTTAGTGCAGCAATATCTTAAGCACGATAGTGGTGAGGATCAGTGCCGGATTAAGGGTCTGCTGGCCTGTAGGCACATTTTATAAGTGGCCCAAAAATCAGGGTTGCCAAGTAAAAAAATTAGAATTATCAGTGTTGCCAAATCATTGTCACAAAGGTCGTTGTTGCAACTATAGCACAGGATAGCCTACCGTGCAAAAACTTGGTCACATGCCTAACTAAATAACAACTTTGCGCGTTTTTGCGATTGAATTCATCTTGAAAAACAGAGTTATTAAGATAATTACTTATTAGTTTAGAAAATAATTATTTTGAAAACATGACTAAATTTCTACTGATTTTAAAGTGACCTGGATTTTTGACTGGCCTGTAGGCACGTGCCTACTTTGCCTAATGGTTAATCCGGCACTGGTGAGGATGACCTGAGAACAATGTCTATACGGTACCAGTGGCGGATTTAGGGCAAAATTTTATGGGGCACCAAAGAAGTATGGAACAACCTCGCCGCAAATGGCTTGGGAAAAATTTTTGCGTTTTTATCAAAAAAATTGCCTATCTAAGTCAGGTAGGCTACCAGTCATTCCCACATCACAAATCAACACCACAAGTGACAATCAGTTGTAAAGTTGAGGCAATGCCATAATGCCGCTGAAAATCCCAATTTTTCAAAGTACAAATACGCTCAGACTAAATGTTCTTTCATATAATTTTGAATTAAGGAACCTATTATTTTAAATCAGGTGATGAAAGGTCATTGTTACGCACACAATAAAAGGTTATTAGCGGTTAGTAGGTCTACTTGCCGAGACTAAACATCACGCATTGTTTTACGTTAGTGAAATGGAAATTTACAAGTTAATAGCATAAAAACGAAATTTGCATGCAGCATAAAAAAATAAATTGGAATTTTAGGGGGCGCCGCGGCGCCATAGGTAAATCCGCCCCTGTACTGTACTCTTGCGTAGTAGTAGCCTATAGGCCAGGGGCGGGCAACTTCTCCAGTCGGCGGGCCTGATATGGGAAAATGAAGTATTTAGCGGGCCGTATTCATGAATCGCTACATTAATTTAGTATTTATCTACCTAGACAAGGAATAAATTGTATTTAATGTAATGTAAACTTTAAGTTTAAAGCATAGAGACCAAAAACAGTATTTAATGAATTTATTAACAATTAACGTACGGTAATGTAGGCTAGCCTAGATTGTAGGCTGCCGTACTTCAATAGCTGCTGAAGTCAATGAGACACCTGTGGTCGATCAAAGTTGTCAACAAGTTCTTTGAACTTTGGCTGCATGTCGAAGTCGGACGTAGAAACCCTCCGTAAAGATTGCACGTAAACATCAGTGAGATTAGATCCCAGCTTTGTCTTGTTAATGTTCATGGTCGAAAATGTTTGCTCGCAAATTTATGTAGACCCGAACAGAACAAGTAGCCTATAGTTTCATGGCCATCTTTCTCAGGTTGGCCAACTTGGACTTATTCAGTGACGCATAAAATTTGTCAATGTTTTTAAATTGAAATATCTCTTTCAGGGTAGAGTCACACTGCAAATCAATCAATTCCAGTTGTAGAGCAAAGAACTAAAAAATAACTAACAGTCACTATTATTTTAAGAAAAATGTGAACACTATAACATAAACGACGACCTTTTAAAGTACATGTTAATATTATGAGTACATGCATAAAAGTGAGACAAAGTCCAATTTGAAATTCTTCTGTTTTATTATTTATTCTATTGTTTATTGTTTATTGTTAATTGTTTATTGTTATTTGTTTATTGTTCTATTGTTTATTGTATTGTTTGCAACACAAGAATTTCTAATTGGAACAATACAACAGAAGAATTTCAAATTGGACTTTGTCTCACTTTTATGCATGTACTCTAGGGTGTTTCATTTTTTCACCATTTTTGAAATTCAAAATGCCTGGGGTCCCATCTGGTGGTATTTGGGGAAAAAAGTTTACACCCCAAATTTTTTTCAATTATGACGTCATATTGAGGTGGTCCACGAGGTTTAAAATTTTTGGGCCTCAAAATCTCGAAATTTGGCCGTATCTCCGGAACCACTCATCATAGATCGACAAAATTAGTATTAAAATGCGCAGAAGGGTCGGTTTCCTATACCTGATGTAGAGAATATTAAGATCTATCTGCTTCAGAAAAAAAGTTATTTCAAAAAATCTGATTTTCGGTGTATTTTCTCCTGATGAACAGAGATCAGGTGATCAAGATCAAAAGTTTTTCTGTATTTTTTCACTCTTGAAAGCTGTTATTGCGTAATAATAGTTGGTGTTAAGGTTTCAGCACTGGGCTTGTCTAGTCTTGCTATCTGGTTAAGCAAAGCCCCATCTTGCATTGCTCCGGGACTCTTCTTGGCGCCGTCCACAAAAGAAATGACATGGAAAAGATATATTTCGTTTATGTTGAACAAGTATTTAATTTAAGGGTATGAATATCATGACCAACTTCATCATTAAAATAATTGACCAGTCGAGTATTGACTCCGGACTTTTTTCCTGTATTGAGAGCAGTCGTATCAGCCATGACTGAATAGTGAATATACTTGGGGTAGGTGAACTTTGCAAGCCTCCTGGATGATGTTGTCAAAAGTCAGTGCTGCAGTGACTGACACACTTTTGGGAAAATTTTTAACAGCAAGCACACTTTCGTGCTTCATGCCATTATCATCAACAAGTTGACCTAAGAAAACGTATCGATCTATTTTATCGACAACGCGCCCATCATAACATAACTGCATGGTAGAAGCTGAGTTGAGAAGGTTCTCACTTTCCATCAGAGATTTTTCTCTTGTTTTTTGTCGTTGGTGGTATACTGTCGAAGGTGATGCAGCTATTTGATCTTTTCCAAAAACCGACCTCATAAGATCTGACTGTTGGCGTACCGAAGTCATCCTACGATCAGCAAGTAAACAACTTCTATCATTTATTGAAAAAGAATGTACTTTCTTGTAGCCTACACTTTTCCCCCAACAGCTGATTTCAGAGGCTCGTATTCCCTATCATCTTCCCAATTTATATCCCCATCAGAGTCGCTTTCGCTACTGTGTAGACATCTAACTGCTTCATTTCTTTTTCTCTGTTTCGAACATAGTAGTGCCGATGCTTTGGCAGATTGTATGCCAGAAGTGCTCGGTTGTTCAACTTCACTGCTCGTTTCCCACCTCCTTTTATGATTTTCCCGTTCCAAAGCCTTTTCTACATGGTTGACATCTACGCCACCGATAAACATTTTTCGATCTTTTCGCTGATCTTTCAAGAACGCGATTTCTTTCTTCTGGACTCGGTTTTCGAGTTCACAGCTGCAAGAGAGTTTCTTTTGAAAAACAACCTGATTTTCGGAGATCGAACACTTCACTTACATGCACATATATCGAACAAGTTCTGCAACCATTCTTGATTAACCTCATTACCTCTGCGTTTCATTTCTTTCTTTCTTGCTGTATTGTAGTCTACTTCTCTATCACGTCTTTTAACTTGGCTTCAATTCTCTGTTTGCTAAGCACTGGAAGACCAGCTTTGTTCCATATGCCAGCTACATCTTTCAGCAGTTCATCTCTCAAATCTTTGAAATGGGGTATTTTCTTCAAAAACTTTGGGATTAGTTTCGGCTACCGTACTTTCTTCCTCAAGTAAAAATAGTGATGACTATATCTGAATTAAGGGGAAGCACATTTTTCTCCGATTCCTTGAAGTTTTGCATCGACTTACTAATACTTGACCTTAATGCCATAATGACACTTAATCAAAATCTAAAGCAGGTGAACAGCATAGCTCTTCCTCAACGGTCACATTATAATATCCTCGACGAGGGGTAGCCGTAGCCATCATCATTATAATAGTAATACCTTCAATAATTAGTTAATTACCCTTTCGTCTCTTGCAAAACAAACAAGGACTATTATTATGCAATAGCAGCTTTCAAGAGTGAAAAATACAGAAAAACTTATTATCTTGATCACCTGATCTCTGTTCATCAGGAGAAAATACACCAAAAATCAGATTTTTTGAAATAACTTTTTTTCTGAAGCAGATAGATCTTAATATTCTCTACATCAGGTATAGGAAACCGACCCTTCTGTGCATTTTGATACTAATTTTGTCGATCTATGATGAGTGGTTCCGGAGATACGGCCAAATTTCGAAATTTTGAGGCCCAAAAATTTCAAACTTTGTGGACCACCTCAATATGACGTCATAATTGAAAAAAATTTGGGGTGTAAACTTTTTTCCCCAAATACCACCAGATGGGACCCCAGGCATTTTGAATTTCAAAAATGGTGAAAAAATGAAACACCCTAATGTACTCATAATATTAACATGTACTTTAAAAGGTCGTCGTTTATGTTATAGTGTTCACATTTTTCTTAAATTTTTGATGCTTTTGTATCTGCTTTACGCGGATCCCCGATTGACTTTACGTTGATACGGGTTTAAAGTAATCGCCCCTTTTTTTAAATAACTATTATTTTACGTAGTAAGCAAGTAGGCCTAGTGGGGGATTGCGGTAGAGTGTGGCCGCCGGCCACATTATCATGTAAAGACCGTAAACTATCTGTGGGCCGCTCAAAATCCCGTCGCGGCCGGGTCCGGCCCGCGGGCCATATGTTGTCCGCCCCTGCTATATGATTGATTGGTTTTGAATCTTTATCCTCGGACTGACAAAGCCTTGATCGGTTGTTCCTGGTAGTTTCGCTTACTTGTAGAGGCTCTTGACGCAGGGTCGGTTACCGAGATTGACGGAGTGAAGTTTCTGATTGTTGTTGAAGTGTTGTTGTCGAGGAATTATTCCATTCACAAGGTGTCGCTTGGAAATATTGCAGTAAGGAAATGAATTGACACTATCAGAACAAAAGATGGAAGACCGGTCAGACGCCCAAAATCAAGCCATTAATAGAATGTAGAACAGAACTACAGAATGCTGATAAAAATCAAACTTAAAACTTAAAACTGATAGCCTACTGGTAGGCTATGCGGTACCCGCCATACCAAAGCATGCTAGCAGTCTATAGCCTACTGATGTATTATTATACGATCATACTTGCAATCCTTGTTCAACTCCTGGCTTAAGCTGGTTGTTGACAAACACCGCTCACCTCTACCCCAGGGTGTAATAAATTGGGTGGACGTACTTGCTGAAGAAAAGGCGGCCGAGAGAAAGGAACTGGCCACCCTACTCTCGTTAGTGCCGAAGGCTTAGTAGGCTATAATGAGAACATTTTCTCATCTCCCGATGCTTGGATTAAGTATCGGACTCACCTTTACCTTACCTTTTACTGTCATCTAGATACTCTGAGGTAGGTAGGGGAAGGTCGGGACCCATGATCATGGTGGGAGCCATTTTTTTAATATAAAGTATCCTTTTTGCATTTTTTGACGTCATTATATTTTTTATGCGTGGATAACTTTCCCACAATCCTTTGGTCAAACTTGTAGCCTACTAAAAATGAAGTTGAAATGAAAATTTATAGCTTTTGTGTTAAAAAAGTAAATTTTTTTGACTGAATGTGTTTTAAAATAACTCATTTGTTATGCAAGAAATGTTCATGAACTTTTTTGTAACGGTAGGTGATGTATTTATGATGAAATTAAGCTGAAAGTTTTTTAGATAGCATAGTTAGTTTTTTTTCAACTGTTGTTTCATTTCTGAAACATCAGGTAGGGAGCCTTGAGTCACTTTGTGTTGGGACCTGCAAGCCATGACAATTGACAAGTGCCTGTGATAGTAGATGTTAAAGTGTCATATGACATCATTTTTTTGCTTTTCACACCTTTCCATTAGGATATATCACAATTCTGACTTTTATTTCGTTTGCAACTATTAATTATGCTATTTCACATGAAAATTCTGACAATTCATCCCAAGGAAGCATAAATTTGAAAATTCTCCATCGCTTATTTCAAAATTTAAAGCTTGGAAGCTGGCTTGAAGATTGATTTGACACATAAATAATACAACTACGTTTTAGAATTGTATTTTTGATATGGTGAAGTGATTTCTTTGCTAAAAACTACATTTTTTGGCTTATCACAATTGTGGCTTATCGCTCCCCCATGTGGGGTGCGATGACTCCGATGAGACGCTTGGCGCGTGTTTATGTTTTTGAGCGTAAATTAAACATTCGCTGAAATAATGACTTGTGCTTGTGCTGTAGAGTAGGTAGCACTACAAGGCATTGCAAAACCGATTATTCGAGAAAAATATTGAGAAACGTAGAAGATATGCATGTAAAAGAAAAAAGTGGCTCGCAGGTCCCGACCTTCGCCTACTCTCTGTCTCTGGTACATAATGAAACCTACTGGAAACGCTTGACGTAGGCTACGCAGCCTACTTATTTCTTACATATATAAACATCTCGAAAACTAATGGAAGCTATGTTGAACGCTCTAGCTTAAGAACTCGCCTACATTAAAAACGTGTGCCTACAACATATTGATTATAAGCGTCACTGGCACGTAACAAAACTCAAAACTATGTAGCCTACATGCAGGGCCTCCAAAAGCCATGCCTGGCCCAGGTGCAGATGTTGCTGCCGCCCCCCCCCCCCCCCCCATGTGGCGTGATATCTCATCAATCACAAGCAAAATTTGCAGTGCGCGTTCTTACAAAGGATAAATTAGGTTAAAGTATTAACACTCCATTATTTCACAAACAATGCACTATTGTAAATATAACTTTAAATTCACAGATACACACTAGTCATAGACAAAGATAAAATGCAATAGTCTAAGATCCGGGTTCAGATTCGGTCTGGATCATGTTCCTGTGTGTAGGCTAATACTCCTCTGTAACAGTGGCATGCATCCTACTGAGCTTTACCGAAATTATAGCCTACTCCTGGCACGCCAGACAGAAATGCAGGGATATTTAGGTATCAACCACTATCAATCAAGACCTTTTGCTCCATGCAAAGAAAGTCCCACTTCAGGAATTTCCCCGGCGATTAAAGTCAAGACACCCCTTTGTTCTCCTGCCCTTGAATTCCACCAGTGATCATTCTGTAGCGGGCGTTGTGTGTTGCATAGTCCAGTCCACTCGTAGCCTACTCGTATAACCGTCAATACAAAGGCGACGTTCCGAGCAGACTTGAACAACTAAATTTTTTTTAGCATTTTGAAATTATATTAATATTATAATTAGAGCTATTCCGTTCAAGTATTTATAAGTTAAAATTTGAGCTACCCAAGTTTTCACAAACTAGAGCAGAATTTAAGCTAGGCTAGATTAGAACTAGTTGACGCAGTTGTACCATATCCTTTTCTATTTGAAAAAAAAACAATACAGCATTTAGCAATTCTAGATTAAACTGTCATTCCACAACACGAAAACCATTTAATGTTCATGATGACGTATAATGTTCATGATGACGTAGGTAAATTGATGAATAAATCGAGTTTTTAATGACTTTGCTGCATGGTAGATTTACAGTAGACGCGGCTACCGGCTGGTAAATACTAGAACCAGAATCGACAAAGAAGAAATTTTAATTTCCAGTCTTCAAAACCCACACTTTTTTCCTACAGCTCATGCTTTGCTTTCATCCTTGTCGATTCTATGGTCACGTTCTAATGTTTAAGATGGTTTAACCTGTGCGGCTGCGGTCAGGCCAAGGTTGCCACGTTCTGAAAAGCAATACCTAACACCTACAGTAGGCTAATAATAATGAAAATAAATACCAAAGCAGATATGAACAAAAAGGTTATGTTCCGATACTAGCGGCACAAACATGTATCAAAATTCTAAGAAAACGAAGAAAATTCCAGTTTTTTATATTTTAGATCCATCCCGGATGATTGTTATGTCCTAGGTTAGTGACAAATTTCTGTCTTTTTGTTCAGGTTTTAATTTTTAACAAATTCGAATCATTTTTTAGCACAAACTTTTCGCAAAAAATCACACCTTCTGATTGGCGGAAAAATCACGTTTCGCTGAAGTCCGAAGTTAAAAATTAAATCAACTCTGATTGGGCTTATTAATCACTCTTGAAAACCATCATCTCATCCGAAACGTCAAGACAACTGTTTACTTTCATTTCACAGCGCTGAAGAAATCCGTAAGATCGAAACATTAATCACTGTCCGCAGGTAACAATGTCTTTTTGACATTATCTTTAAAGAAATAACAAAGAATCAGAAGTCATGTAATTTTCACTTGGTGTGGAGCTACATGTTGCCTACTTGAGACCAGAGGTGGACAGTAGCACCGCCAGGTTTTTGGTAAAAGTAGCTATAAAGCCATTACATTTTTGATGTAGTAGCGGCGCTATTTGTTTTTCGATGTAGCTGTCGTAGATAGGCGCTACATTTCTTTCAGTCGCACTCGCGCTACCCGCTACTTTTCAATTTAAAGTGAAAAAATAACTCGTTTTTAGAGATTTTGTATGGAAATAATGGATCCTTCTCTTGTATCATGGCTCAATTTCATAGAACATAGATGTTTGCTAGTACACCTCTTCACTTTCTTTAAAAAACAAGATATCCTACAAATTTCCAAAATTTTTCTGTTGAGTAAGCACCCTACCCAGCAGCCTTTTCGATTTTTGTGGATCTCAATATTTGAGTTGCATATACGGTTTCGAACCGGCTCCTTTTCGAGCGTTACCAGGGTTCTTACCGCTCGACTATATGCAACCACCAACCGCTATGATGGCACTGTGCACGAGCTATGACTTCTGTCAGAGGGTACACCAGTTTCCTGATATTAATACTGTTGTATTTTTTTTTTATCGGAAAGCAGAAAGCACCTAACAGGCATACCTCTCAACGTCTCCCATGCCTACATGACAGTGGGCAGACATAAACAAAGCAACAGTTCATTATCAAATTATTTTGAAAATTAGCAAACACAATTAAAATCTTCAAACAAGGTTTAAGTTTTTGAAAAATTTAATTGAGACTTCTACAATTAATTCCTGCCACATCTTTCTCAGGAATCCAATCTTCGATGGGATAAAGATCTTGCTGTTGCCTAGCAACTTCCTCTGCTCTTCTCATCACTCTAAGTATGTTTTGGCCAGCAACTTTCTTCACGTCATCTTCCGACCAACCTCTCCTCATTAGTTCAGCGATTAAGTTCGGATACATGGAAACATCCATCAGCCCATCAGGCATCCTGTGACGAATACGTAGGAAATGCGTGGAAATGGAAATGGTTAGTTGCCATTAAA
The DNA here is from genome assembly GCF_918807975.1 of Aplidium turbinatum. Classification (NCBI taxonomy): domain Eukaryota; kingdom Metazoa; phylum Chordata; class Ascidiacea; order Aplousobranchia; family Polyclinidae; genus Aplidium; species Aplidium turbinatum. Next base: position 1,861,902 of record NC_137488.1, read on the forward strand.
ACATCTTTAGGAATAGAGACAGCAAGGAAACAATCAAGAATCGGTATTTTGGTAGATGGAAAAAAGATAAAGGAGGTTGATCAATACAAACATCTAGGGAAAACTAACACCAGAAAATGACATCGAAACTGGGTTTACCCAAAGGATACCATCAGGTTGAAGGAGATTTGGTCAATATAGCACTTTTTTAAAGAGTAAGAACATTCCAAATAGCTTAAAACGAAAACTTATATACAGAATAATATTGCCAACATTAACAAATGGAGCAGAAACGTGGTCACTCACATAACAGAAAACAAAAAAAACTGGCAAAAGCGCAAAAGAACATTGAAAGAATAATATTAAACATAAATAGAAAAGACAAGATTAGAAATGAAGTTATCAAAAACAAAACACACATCAAAGATGTCATTGAAACAGCAACAAATCTGAAGTGGCAATGGGCGGGACATGTAGCAAGAACGACAGACAACAGATGGGCCAAAATAACAATAGAATAGACATCAAGGTATGCAAAAAAGAACTAAAGGGAGACCGAAAAGATGGCGGGATGACAAGTCAGGAAAGATTGGTATCACCTAGATGAGAACAGCGAAAGACAGAATGGTGTGGGAACATGTGTGGAGGCCATCTGCGCGCAGTGGCTGATAATAATGATGATGATGACGAGAAATAGAGTAACTACGAATTGGAAACATCTGAGTTGCAAACTACGCATTGCCCTGTTAGCTCAGTGGTTAAGCTCCCGGCTCAAGATCACAAGTCGTTGGTTCGGCTCTTGGGATGTGCGCTTGAGCAACATATTTCAGGATTGCCCTCCATTTAGCGCTTGTCGCGCTTTTCCACTCAACCATGCATCAATGGAAAATGGTCTCTTCCTCCTCCTGTGAATGTGGTGCCGAGGATCTTTAAGCCACCTAACGGAGTGGAAGGTCTGCGTATCATGGATGATGAAACCAAAGACTGGCTGCTCTCCAGTAGCCTTCCACTGTAGTCCGGAAACATCGTGAATCTGGGGTGGTAAAAGGATAGGCCCTCGACCGCAGAGGCTCACACAACGAAGAAGAAGGCCACCGGCCCTGCGTCAAGAGCTTTTACAAGTATGCGAAACTACCAACAATAACCTATCAAGGCTTTGTCAGTCCGAAGATAAAGATCCGAGAGCCTAACCAGCGCCGCGTGATCTTGAGTCGAGCGCAAAACCACTGAGCGGACAATTAACCGTTCACTATACTGATTCGAGCGTTAAATTTCATCAACAGTTAATTTTCACCCACAACCCATAAACATTTATTTTTGCCACTTTTCTTTTGCAGTTTATCTACATCACTCACGTAGGCGCTGCAAAGTCTGCACCGATCCCGACGTAATCTGCACCAATCAAATTTTTGACATATTCAATATGATCTGTAGAAAAAAAATGAAATTTTAATGCCAGCATTACCGTGGGTGTGGGTTATTTCTTTTTTGCAACAATAGGCCGATTATATAGATTTATTTCATGGCTGCTAGCCAGTGGCGTAGCTAGGGAATGTTCCGGAATGTGCCGCCCGGGGCGGATTCAGATTTTGCCGCCCCGTCAAGAAAAAGCATGTGAAAATGAAATGCGTTTTTTTATCAGATTATAATTTAAATCAAAAATCGTGGTCTGAAAGTGCCGCCCTCTCCCGCCCGCCCCTGGCTACGCCACTGCTGCTAGCTTACTGCATATTTCCATTTGCAAACTGTATCCGTGAGTGGTGGAAGCTCTGGTGAAGCACTCGAAAGTTCGACACCTCATAAGCATGTGGCTGTATCTTTGAGAGGACACTTAAAGTTTTGACAGAAGGTGGACACGGTGATAGGCTTCCTTGCCTTCCCGTCCACTTTCTAAATTTTCAACCACAGGGTATAAGCCTGGATAGTCTACGTCTACGACAATAATAATTATCGCCACATTGTTTTTCATGTGTTATCACTTCCTCATTTACAAATGTGTAGCAGGCTCAAGAAATTATCAAGCGATTTTTACGAAAGAGATTTACGATCATCGGACCACTCGGCATGCGACGACTCAGCATTCAGCAAGTGCTTCAACTCAGCAAGTAGGCTACATTTCAGCCACTGCCAAGTTACTGAAGTTAGCAAAGGATTTTAGAGAAATGAAGTTAGCAAGAGATTTACGTGCTAACGTCGGACTTGCTTGGTCATCGCTTCTCAAACTTATTTTCAGCCACTTGCTCAAATGTTGCTAGCTCAGTTGTCGCTTGCTCAATTTGCAACTGCTGACTTGTAGGAGACTTGAGATCTACAGTACCATCTGCAATTTGCATGCTTCGTCACAACTAACCTGCTACATCAGCTACTGTTGCATTGAACGCGCAAGTGATGTAACGGGTGTAAAAGTTGATCATCACAATCCCACCATTGTCCGACTGCAACATATTACTGTACAGTGTACATGCTCCATTAGTGCAAACATGCCTTGTTTCAGAACGTACCAACAAACAACTTCACTCTACTTTGGGTGTTGACAATTTTCTTCTTCTCACTGACAAATGTCATTGCAAGGGAAAAAGAATTGCATGATCACATTTAAGACCTATTGTTGTGTAGTTTGGTTTGTTTACGTTGAATTTACGCACCTTGCTTTCGTTCCCCTTAGGTCTTCTCTTTTGTATTGTGTTATTCTAGGCTACATAGCCTACTTTTCTAATCAATCAATTTGGTCTATTTTTCATTGTTTCACCGTATATCTTGGTAGTAACGTACGTTTTTTCAATAGGCTAAAACAGAACCTTGGTATGACTCGTATATGAGGTGTAAAACACTTATGTCTCTGTCCATTCCACAACAAACACCCAATTGGTTATTTCGAAGAAACTTAACTTTTTGATCTTCAACTGTAGATTGTCACGCTTAAACAATAATATAAAAAAAGAAACAGTTGCATGCCACCAGAGCTTGTCTATCACTTTTACCTCCTGCTTTTACCAAAACAAAGATATATTTGTTAATTTAGTATTTTCTTACCAAACTTCTTAACACGTCATCTGGAACATTTCGTTCTACGTCACACAACGAACGCACTGAACTGTGACTGAAAATAACTGGAGCTGTTGAAACGGCAAGAGCTTGCCTCATGGTTGCGGTGGAAACGTGCGCAAGATCAACAAGAAATCCAAGTCTGTTCATTTCAAGAATGATACTCTGTAGACACAAGGTCTTTGTTTATTTCTTCAATAAATCATTTTTCATACATTTTCATAGTCTGATATATTTTGATGAAAAGGGAAGTGTAATGAAGACTTTTCTCAAACGCGTGCCACGAAAGTCTGATGATTTTAATGAATGTTGCAATCGTAGCGCAATGCTGAGAAGTGTCAAATTATTTGAGAAGGGAGCATTTGCTTTCTTTCCACTTTTGAAGAGGCCATAGTGAATGTTCAGTTTATTCAAAAAATCAGCGACTTATGTCGTTAAGGGAGTAATGCGCTCAAATATTTAAAAAAAAAATACTTTTTTTTCCATTTTCTGTTTTTGTTGGTTTTGGATAGGTGAAGTCTTCTTTTATAAAATAAACCCATAAAACTTGGAATATGTGGCCTATAAGGTATTGAAATTCAATTTTCGCGAAGGCCACTCTTATTTTTGACAACGGATTTATTGCGTTTGGTTAGCATTTTATTGCTAACTTTCATTGCATGTTGTTTTATCGTTATTTGTTCCCTTTCAAAAAGTAAAATTTCCCATAATGCACTGAATGTGTTTATACAGAAAAGCTGACTGTGCATGTTCACTTGTTATGTATTTCCAGTCGTATATACATCACATAGTTTCTCAAAAGTGTTGACCTTTTGGCTATTTTCAATTGTAAACTTTGGAGGGCAATATCTCCAATTAGTATTTTGGTGCATCTGGCCTCACGGGAATAAGCATAACTTCATAACCAAGCATCACACTGGTGTGAAATTTGGAATATATATTAAAAACAACTATATCTACCAAATCATGAGAGTGTTTTTTTATATTATTTAGGCAAAATGGAGATATTGCTAAAAATAATTTGATTGGCTGTTGCTAAGTTGCCATGGCAACCAAAATTAAATACAAAAAACACGGTTTTGTACGCAATTAACATTAGAACATATTCTGCAAGTTTGGCGCCTGTAGCTTAATTGGTTTTTGAATTAAGCTTGTTATTGTTTTTGGTTACTATGGCCCACCGTTGGTTACCATGGCAATCAAATGATTATGAACAATATTTTTCAAATGTACTTACCTTGTGTTATAATAATATGCATAGCAAACGAATGTCCATTTTCTTATAGTCTCAAAATTATGCCATTGAAATATGTCAAAATTAAGGCACATTATCCCCTTAAGTAGTTGGACCATAATTTACTATAGGCAGATCTGTCTGTGAGCAAAAGGTGCCTCCAAAAAGTCGAAACTAATTACTTGATCGTATAACGACAGAAAAGGGTCGGTTTGACAACTCACGGCAACACGCAGCTGTTTCTTGGCACGTCACTCAAAGAAATTCTAATAAGATGTGCACGAAGGTTTGGCTTCCTTGTCCTCTCGTGCACAATCTGAATCTTCAACCACCCGGCGTGCACCGACGCACTTACGACAAAATGTGTTTAAAAATTGTTTTATTTGAATGTTAATCGGGCTAATCACTCGAGTGTGACTAATTCTTACTAAGATCGTCATCAGCTTGATCCATCGCTGTAAACTCCTCTACTGTAAAAGTGGTCATATACTGTAAAAGTGGACGAGAAGATAAAATTCGCATTGTATCAAGCCTTCGTCACTAATGAGAGTAGAGTGGCCAGTTCCTTTCTCTCGCCTACCAGCTCAGTGACGGAGTGGTTATCGTCTAGGGCAGGCTCTAGGGCTCTTATGCTGCTAGATCTGAGATCGGATCATACCAAAGACTTTAAAAACAGTAACCTACCGTACCGATTGTTTTCTTTCTTGCATAACGCATCGAGGATAAGTCGAGTAATAATATGCTGACATTTTCAATTTGATACAACACCTTGTCTCTGAAAGACCTCAGCAGTTGTAAAGCGACAATAAATAAAACCGTAGCATTATTTCTTTTGACGGCCTTTCCTTCAGGAATTATGCCCACCTAATTTATTACACGCTAAGTTAAGTAGTGTTTTTCAACAACCAGCTTAAGCGTGGGTCGAACCAGGTTTGCATTGATGAAAGGCCAACGCCTTATCCTCTGCGCCATCTCACTGCTACTGTACTTTTACAATAATAAACGTATTTTTTCTCTCCTTTTTTTAAATAATAAAAACAAATGTCTTACTTTTCCGAAGTTTGTAAGTCCTCCGTGAGGTACAATACCACTTGCTGTGGATGCCCTGAAATTCACAAACTTAAAAATAACATTTGAAATGCTAGCAAGCAACTCTGAAGGTCAATGAGCCACCACGGTCATGTCAAGCAAGCCATAGTCCATTACAAAGACATTGAAGGGGCTGGGGGCAATTCCCAATAAAAAATTGTTTTATCCCTAATACGATACAACTTATATTGATAGGTAGGCAATGTGTTTTTCAATCATGCCAAACATCCAGAAATTAATTTTACACTTGTGAGCAAGCAGAAAGGCAATAGATGAAAGTGTTTTCTGTTAAAATGAAGAGTTTAACCGTCAAGATTATGGCTTAACAGCAACAGGTCAAAAATGTGTGATTTAGTCTAAAATAGACAAGAAATGTTCAGGGATCTTGAGGCAGGGTATCTCATCATCTGAAAGCAAAACACAGAGATATCTAGACAAGAAATCTGTGGCAAAACTGACGTCATCTTTCAATTTCTCATAGTCAAAACCATAGGAATCAATGCAAAAAGTTAAAATAGCTTACTTTTTTTTAAATCTTGAACATATCTACTGCAACATATTTAGCAAAATAGAACTTTTTATCTATTTTTTTCTTCTCAATGTCAGTTCAGAAATAAGTGGAATGTTTTAAAAAGCGTCATAGCTATAAATTAGAACGTATCAAGCCAGCCACCGTTGCCAGATAAGAAATTATGTCCACATTTTGGGGGAAATTTAAAACTTTTAAAAGCATATTGGTACAACATTTCAAGGTTGTTAAGGTAGGCTACAAGAATGTGCCGTTGGAGAGAGAAATTTTTGAAGCCCTCATCAAAGATGTAGAATCAAACCTAACCACGTAATCCTGAACCTGAACTAAACCCTAAGCTGTTGAAGGTTTTTTTTCTTTCTGTTTTTAAAGGTCACCTCCAAATCGGCAGACAAACATCACATAAAACAGAGGTGGCAACCTTTTTCAGACCGGGCATCAATAACCGGGAGTCAATAAAACACATATGTTTGGTGCATGGACATAATAGGCTATTACAACTTATTCAGTCACCGTAGCGCTGAATGCCCTGGGCTTGCTTTGCAGCAATAAGCTGCTCTCACCTAGGAATTATGGTAGTCAATGAAAACTGATTAAATTTGAGTAGACGGTGCCAGTTGTATTTGAGTTCAAACAAATTAAATGTTTTTCTTGTTTTAACATGCAATTTCGCTCAAAGCAATAATGGTAACTTTCAAAATGTGTGTCGACCCTTCAATTGTACTTTGTTTTTCCAATTGGCCAGCGCAGTAGTGTACACAGAATTTTATAACGGGGGGGGGGGAGGTATTCGATTCAATTTGACATTTTTTGAAAACGAGAAACTCTTTATATTGTCCGCACAAAACTGTTTAGAAGGGCAAACGCCACTGAGCCAGGGCATACCATGGTGTATCGCAGTTATGTGTTAAAGACATGTATCTAGCTCCCAAGTCGTACAACATTCGCAAAGCTGCCATCGAGCTGTCGATCATGTGCCCTCCTTCAACTCCGATTAGTGAAGCAACTTTTCCATCAGCAAACGCAGACTCAACGTCTAATAACAGTAAAAGTTAATTCGTTTTTAAAACTAGTGCAAAGCTCTGTTAGTTCACTTTCAAACGCCATTTCTTTTTACATATGATTCTTGTAACTGTAATTAATAGCACAATATGTTTAGGCGATTTACCATTATACAATTCAAAGCAAATTCACTTTTAATCAGCGTTCGGCAATGTGTGTTCACTTGTATCAGAATAAAATGTTTGCCGAACAATGTGGTTGCAGATTGCTTGAAGCAAGAAATTTAATCCAAAAAGACAACATTTTCCACAACTTGTTGGATGCACAATTTTGAAATAAATGGACATTAGTGAAGGCAGGTGAGACAATGGCGGTGACCAAGTGGCCCTCTTGGATCCGCTGCTATTTTGTGCTTTGGCTTTGTTTCGTCGCCGCTATTGCTGGTATCAAGTGGTTGCATTGTTAAAGTCATCGAAAAGCGTGATCCGAAACACTGACTCATGGAAGTTCACAAACTGCGTTTGACATAATCATTTTTTCTTTGCGAAACATATCCAGAAAGCGCATTGGAATGAGATACACTGTTTCGCTTTCAAACCACTCGGCTTCTTTTTCAAAAGATGGTTCGAAGTGAAACCAATACAAAAAAAATTTAAATTAAAGCAGAGCAAAATTTTGAAGCATTTTTGTTATGGACCCTTTTCACAACATAACGAAACAAAGAAAAATAGTTCGATTCGAAATGCAAACAAACCTTTGATGTTTCAATAATTCTTTATTCCAACTATTCCAACAAGCATTTCCAGATATTGCTTCTGTACAACAATGTTTTGCAGCAGAATTCAAAAACCTGCTTCTGCCTCACCCAAGGCAGGACTCACTGCACAGTGCACATCATAGCAGGCTATACAATGTCAAGCAGCCTAAAGTAGATCTGAGTCTAAATAACAGGCAATCTTTCTTTAATTTACTTTGTTATGACAAAGTAAATTAAAAGAATTATGACAAAGTAAATTATAGAATTATAGGCGGAGACCGTAAAGATTTTTTACCATCAGCTGTAAGTGCGAGTTGGAAGGTTTCAAGATAATCTTTGACGAAACGTTTCATGACGTCAATTTGTTCCAAAGCCTGGCGAGTGGCATCTTTGTGCTGACTTCTGCAGGGTGCGAAGCATGACCAAAACTGTGGACAAATAAGCAATTGATAAGTTTTCTTCTTATTGTATTGCCCAGGAAGCTCAAATGGCGCGTTGCTCGATGACAAACCTCAAACTGCTCTACAGGTGCCACTTGTTCAAACTTGGTTAGGCTATTGATCAGTATCATTCTCTATTTAAAAGCACAAAAGTTGTACAAAAGCGTTTGGCCGAGTAATTGCGGGATTTGTAGAAGAAACCTTTAGTGCTGTAGGCCTACAATCTCCCATCAGTCGGTCTTGGAGATGAAATTTTTTATTCCAACATTCAAACCTCGCCAGAGAGTTTCCCTTTTTTGATCCTTGGAATATCCGTACGGGAAAGATTATAATATGTTGTCATGTCCGAGTTGAGATTCACATCACTTATTTGGTCTTGAAAGTTCCTTCGCATGTCATTAGTCCAATCGTTATGACTAAATCATATAAACTTCTGTTGTGAAATTTATTATAAAAAATCTCGCGAACGACGGCCTATGGCTTCTAAACTTTCCACTTCAAAACAAAAGATTGTGATCAATATAGAGCAGAACTTCAAACAATGCACTATAATTGTATCAACATACCCATCTATCAATGGCGACGTTTCTAAAAGTTTTATTGCTGCTTCTGTGTAGTTCACTGGATCAATTGGTAATGAAATAATTGCAGGCTTTGACATTGGGAGGCTGATGTAGATCCACGCACAAACTGTTTTAAGAGAAATAAATCATCTGTGCGAGTTAATTGAACAAACTACTGCAGTTAATCGTATAGGTTTAAGATCGATTTAAAAAAAATACAGAAAAAATAGAAAATAGGATTAAAACAATGAAAACTATTAATGGTGGAAACTGCAATGCAAAAGAAAACTATTAATACTACAAAAAGTGCTCAATGCCAAGAAAATAGGATTATGTTACTGGTTTTGAGTCGGTAAACTATAAGCTATCACTGATCTGAATTGCCATCACATTTTGTATTATTGCTTGTTAATGAGATAGGCCTACGTGTGCGTGCTGGAGTGTGTCGCTGCTTGTTTTTGTACAAATAGAAATGACAGCTATTCAGTAGTGTAGCTAGAGGGGCGGACCGTCCCGGGCGGCACGTCTGGGGGCGGCACTTTCAGACAGGACGTTTTTGTTTTGATAATGCAAAAGTACACGAAAAATAAAAGCAAACAGAATGGCAACGTTCAAAACATAGAATAATTCCACGTTAAGTCAATTAAGGAAATGAAATTATCTATTGCACATGTCTTGAAACTACAAGGTCTTTTTATTACAAACTGACTAAACTAACTCAGTCTCTATAATAGTTTCATGACCCCATCGACGCCATGTCAAGTCGGGGTCACATTCATTGTTTTTCTTCGTCTGCGGAATTTATAAATTTAGCATCGTCGCGTGCGTGTTTGTTTTTCTTTGCTGCCGTTGTTTGTCGCGTGCCAAGAAATCGCTGAATAACTACAAACTATAATCCTATCGCTGTGTAAGTTAGACTGGTTTTGCAAAGCGCGGTAGTGCATTTTTTTCAGATTTAGATTTTTTATTAATTGCTGTAACAGTATACTACCTACGGTAGGCTACTATTGTTACTGATGCCATGCCGCACTGTATTTCATTTTTGGCCACATAAACCGGCCTGTATCCTGAATTATATATTTTAAATACAGGGAGAGGGGGAGCACAACACTATGTTTATTAACTGTTGTAATAAATAACTTTGCTACCGTCACTAGAATGTGCTGGCTGTTAGATTGCGAAAAGTGAAAACATTGCGCAGTAGCATGGCTAAAGTCTACGATTTTCCTGCATTTGCAACCTTGTAATTTGTGCGCTTGCTCATTGTGTATTCGTTTTACAGGAATAAGCTTCTATATGATTGTATCCATATTTTGTTTTAAAGTATTGTAAGTATATAAAAATTAACGGAAAAATTATAAAACTTACGTTGCGAATAAGTAAAGAAAGTTCAATGAGCAAAAGGAGAAAACGTCTATATCATTACATTGGTAAGCAACTATTCATATTACACTATATTACACAGTCTAGTTACTAGACTCTAGTAGAAACAAATTAAATGAATTTTTCTGCCGTTATGTTTTTAATACGTTACAAAATTCCTACTAGCCTTTATTAAGCAGAAGCGGAAACATGCTCTTCAAATTTGGGTAGCCTTGTAAAAGGTTACAAATTGATTATTTTAATTCTGCAGCAGTTTTTGTGCTTTTGCATTCAGTATACAGTATTACTAAATTATAATGGTACGTTCGTCTGACTTTACACCGCAAATTGAAAAAAGCACGTTGCGTATTGCAGTGCTGATAAAAAAAAAACGCCTTTCATTTTTACATGCTTTTTCTTGAAGGGGCGGCAAAATCTGAATCCGCCCCGGGCGGCACATTCCCTAGCTACGCCACTGCAGCTATTGACCCAGCTACCGGTACGTGAATTGTGACGATCATTTTGTTATTTATCTCGCAAGCTCGCAAAACTTTCAAGTAGACTTCATGATGATTTTTACAACATGTCCGCCCCGATGTTTACAACTGTCCGCCCCGATAGCTCAGTTGGTTAGCGCGTGACTTCTAGAACGAAGAAGCTTCAAGATCAAGCGGCGCTGGTTCGACTCTCGGGGTGTGCCCTTGAGCAACGCACGTTAAGGACTGCTCTCCATTCAGCGGCATCTAATGGATAGAATAATTCCACGGCAACAAGACTTCAACAATCGGAAACTTCACTCTGTCAATCTCGGTGACCGGGCCTGCGTCAGTGATTCAAAGCCTCTACAAGTATGCGAAACTGCCAGGATTAAGCTCTTCAAGAAGCTTTCCCAGTCCGAAGATACAAATTCAATCAATCAATCAATGAACATTGTTAACTTGATTGCCGTTGATATGAACCCTATGAACGCAAAAGAAAACTACTTATACCCTTGCTTACGCCATAGCGGAACGAACACGTAAGACAGAAGTAGGAAGTTCCGAGTGTTAGCATTTTTGCCTCATTCAGGGAAATCCCAACATAGCCTACTTCTTACCTACGGTAGGCTTCAGTAATGTTTAAACGCCACACTTATTTCAATTCTGGACTGCTCTATAAAATAAGAAGCAGCAGTTACTGACAAAATACTTACAACACAGTGTTAGCTTGCATCTTCGCAATGACATTGTTGCTGTGATGGCTTGTTTGTTTAAAACAAATACGAATGCCTGATGAAAACCACAAATAAACAGATTCAGATTGAGGTAGCAGGACACTAAAATTTGCTGATTGGTTGGCGTATCAACAGTAAGCAGACCCACTATAACATTAATAGCTAAAAAAAGAAGGACTTTCGCCATGATATAATAAAAGTAACATTGATATAATACGGTACTACGACAGTTTATTGAACGACAGTTCTTCGAACGACTATTGATCGAAGGACAGGTAATCGAAACTACAGTTTATCGAACGACAATTAATCAAACGACGATTAATCGAAACGACTGTTTATCGAAACGACTGTTTATCGAAACGACTGTTTATCGAAACGACTGTTTATCGAAACGACTGTTTATCGAAACGACTGTTTATCGAAACGACTGTTTATCGAAACGACTGTTTATCGAAACGACTGTTCATCGAACGACTAACCCTAACCCTAACCTTAGATAAAATTTGTTTCGGGAGATTCGTCGTCCGATAAACTGTTGTTTCGATAAACAGTCGGTCGATGAACTGTCGTTTCGATGAATTGTCGTTAGATAATTGTCTTTTGATAAACTGTTTTTCGATAAACTGTCGTTCGATTAACTGTCGTTCGATAAATTGTCTTTCGATAAATTGTCGCGTCACGATATAACACAATAAACTCTATGTTTCTATTGTTTCCGGGCAGTTATCATTTTGTTTGTTTCTAACATTCAGTGATTTCGCTTCGATAGAATCCATTGTTCAGTCATGTATTTCATCGTGGTGCTACTTTCTGATAACCATTACTGAATGGTCGATTGTCAGCAGCCAACAGCTAGCAACGTAGTTGATGTTCATTGCCGAAACTATTTTAATAACTTTTCGAAATGAAGCAGGCAGTGGTATATCTTCCTGCATCTTTCCAGTGGAGAAACGAAACTAGGTGTAACTTTCAAAGGAAAACCTTGATATTTCTCGATGCATCAGCTTTCAGTCTGACATATCCTCTTCCGTTTGCTGGGACGTTGCATGCGCAATCTTGAACCAATGCAAAGGAAGCATTTGGTAATACGTTTGTTGTACGTTTCAATCTTGATCATTTAATGTCAAATAACTGGAGTTGCAATCAAACGACAAATTAATTATTGTCGAGTTATTTTCGGCATGTGACTGCTGTAAGAGTCCAAAGTAAACAACAATGACGCAGCAAAGACTAAGTAGGCTGTCAAATATTTTTGGCTATCAAATAAGTAAATACAACGGCGGCCTGTAGTAACAACATTAAGATTGGCAGTTTTACATCCCGTGGCCCGTGGGCCAGTTGTGAAAGCTGAAACCATTGGAGAATTCTTCTACACCCCCAAAAAAACTTTTTTTTCCTCGGAAAAGATATTGCAAAGCAGACTACACCGTCAAAGAAAAAAGTCAAAATGGGTTTCTACTTTATTTTGCCGTTTTAAAACTTTTAGATATGGCCCGAAAATCAATTTACAAACGATTTGTACAACTCCAACAAAAGCTTAGCTTACCATAGTTTGTGGCTTGGTCTAATACAGGGTCACCAAACTACGGCCCGCGGGCCGGAACTGGCCCGCGAACTGATTTCATCTGGCCACCACGTGCTGCGGAATAACAGCTGCACTACAACTGCTAAGGAAAAAAGTTACCAAACTTTTTGTAAAGGACTGACGTTGCTGTTTATCATTAGGCCACCACAAATGGGGACAACCTAGGCCAAATTTGGAAAGATGTAATGTTTTTTCAAGAGCACGATGCTCTGTAGGCCTAGTATATCACAGCAGGGGATAACTTTTCCAGCAACCTTTCGATTCTCATCACAACTTTGATATTCCAGCGCTGACTTTATTATTTATTGTGCTCAATTCAAGTCAATGGAGATTCTAAATAGTTATGTTATGGTTTTAAATAATAATGTTATGGTTTTATTTATTGTCGCTAAGGTCTTTTAGCGACAAGGCTCATTTTTAATTTGTATCAGGTTTACGATGTTATCACATTATTACCCGACTCATTCTCACTGCGCTAGGCAGGATAGAACACAATCGGTACCGTTTTTAAAGTCTTCGGTTTGACCCGACCTGGAATCGATCTCAGATCTATCAGCACCAGAGCCGAAGGCGAAACCACTCGGCCACTGAGCTGGTCGTCTACTGGATCTCTTTTACTTCAATTACTTATTCTGTGAATGATTACATCTGTGTTCGTTAGTTTACATTGTTGTTACATTACAGAGGTTTGCCCGTTGCCTTTTTTGCTTTGCTGAAACTTCGGTGCTTTGGTGACTACTGAGCTCTAGTGTACAACCATACAATGGTTTATGTGGTAGGCACTTTAACAAGCAGACTTCTAATAAACCACGAACCAATCAGAAGCTACGCTGTTCATGACGTTATCAAGGTTGCGTTTGGGAAAAATAAACGAAAAACGCAAAGTCTAGCTAAATTAAATCAATGCTTTGCCATCGGTTGACTTGGCGCATTGGGTTAGGGCGGTGGTAGTCATTACATTAACGTGGGTTTGATTCCCACCTCTGCTATAGCTCTTGTTTGGTCTGTAATTACCAAACAAAGTTCAAAGTAATAATTACATGTAATTCTCTGGCTGAATGCTGGAATGGTTACAGTTGGACAGATAACGTAGCATCTCATTGGTTCGTGGTTGGATTGGACAGAAGTCCATGGATTGGATATCTGCATGTTAAAGTGCCTTCCGGTTTATGTTCAATGCCACCGGATAATTCTTTTCAATCGCCAAAAAAGTGCAAAAAGTATGCCTCGTGTGCCTGTCTCTGAACACCTGTGCAGTGCCGGTCTTTGGGGTATGCAAACCGTGCGATCGCACAGGGCCCGCAATTTACTCAGAAAATGCAGTAATTTTGTCATTTCCAATGGAAAAATTCAACAAATGAATTAGCAACAAGAAAACATAAAGACTCAACGGGTGCAACCTATTTTGTCCCCTGAACATTTCGTACCCTGAAAAGATCGAGAAAAAAAAACAACAGGGCCGAAGTCGCTGATCGGAATTGCCGCAAACATTTCAAATTTCTCTAGATCCTTTCAGGCGACGAAATAGGTCGAAGTTTGATTTTGTTACTCCGATTTCAGGGTACGAAATCGAGGTACGAATTTTTCAGAGGACGAAATAGGTTGCATCCAGACTCAACATAGAGAGCATGCTGAAGAAAGCATGATCTTTCAACCCTTTTGCTATGCCACCGGACAGCACCATTTTACAGTAATATTCATACCCAAATTTTTGTTGAACATGCTCTCAAAATGCCCCAAATTTAAAGTAATATTTTCAAAATTTTCTGAGAGCCCCCCCAGACCCCCCGCCACTGGGTGTCGCCTTCGGCGATCACGTCGTCAGGCTTCGCATGCCGACCGTCAAACCAGAGGTCAAACCACTCCCCTTTCAAAATACCTAGCTACGCTACTGAATTGAATCATTGTCATTGGGGCCCGCAAAGCATATTTCGCACAGGGCCCGAAATACCCTAAGACCGGCACTGACCTGTGTATTTGAATATGCAATTAGATTTATTGTTATGCGGTGGTGGCTGACTAGATGAATGCTTGTGGCCTTTTGCTCGCATTCAAATTGTTGCTATGATTTAACCTATCAAACTATGATAGACTATTACGCACGGAATTACGCAGCAAGGACGTAGCCACGGGCTTGGGGTAGCGATAACCCTTCAAACATTAAATCTGGACCCCCAAAATGTCTTTTTGCCTCCGTCAGTGTCACGCAGAGTATTTTTTTAAGAGTTTTAGGTAACTTACTCTGTTGAAATAAATAAATTTACTTGTCTTGACCAGACTTGCGTGAATGGTTCAAATATTTTGCAAGTGTCTGATTTAAACTTTGAATCAGGGGCTTTTTTTAAACCGAGGATAAAACTTCCAACAATCAATTAACAACAAAAACTAGTCACACTAATCCAAACAAAATATCAATTGACAGTGGAATATTTAGCTTCAAAATTAGCTCCATATTGCAAGTTAGCAAAGTAGCTCCATATCGCACAAGTTCGCCCCGTTAGCTCAAGATCACGCGGCGCTGGTTCGACTCTCGGGGTATGCGCTTGAGCAACACATTTCAGGACTGCTCTCCAACCAGCGGCACCTAGTGAATGGTATAATTCCCCGGCAACAACACTTCAACAATCGGAAACTTCACTCTGTCAATCTCCGTAACCGTCCCAGCATCAAGAGCCTCTACAAGTATGTGAAACTACCAGGAATAACCAATCAAGGCTTTGTCAGTCCGAGGATAAAGATTCAAAACCAAACCAAGTTTGCATTCTTGTGAGAGGTTTTGAACTGCTTTCATTTTTGGAGTTGGAATTTCATATTTTTGCTAAACTTTTGGAGTGGAAGTGGATTCGGAGTTTGGTTCTACAACTTTGCATTTTTGTTAAATCGAATATTTCTCGTATAGTTCTGTTTGTAGAAGAAAAAAATGTAATACCGTAATAAAAACTGTCCCCACGATTTTTGATCTGGCAGTAAAATGCTTATAAGTGTGCGCCACTGAAAATTAAGGTAGTGGTGCAATCCTGGTTTGACTCCAGACTTAAGCTGGTTGTTGACAAACACCGCTTACCAAGATTGTATTGTTGCTGAAGGAAAGGCGCCCGAGAGAATGAACTGACCCCCTTGGTTGGTTGGTTTTGAATTATTATCCTCGGACTGACAAAGCCTTGATAGGTTATTCCTGGTAGTTTCGCATACTTGCAGAGGCTCTATACTTGCACAATGAAACTTTTCCGATTGTTGAAGTGTTGCTGCCGCAGAATTGTTGGAATTATTCCATTCACTAGGTTCCGCTGAATGGAGAGTAGTCCTGAATGCGTTGCTCAAGCGCACACCCCGAGAGTCGAACCAGCGTCGCGTGATCTTGAGCCCGGCGCGAAACCACTGAGCTAACGGGGCAGATGGTGGCTGTTTCTCGTTAGTGCTAAAGGTTTAGCTTTAGCACAATGAGAATCTCTATGCTTGGATTCAAGTATGGACCTTTATTTTTTACTAACGTTGACAAAGATTTTGCACATTTGAGCCATTTCGTTTAGTACCGGTACGCATTGGCTTGTGTCATGTTAACTCAGAATGAGATTTTGGAATAGACTGAATTCGGAATCTAAAATGATGACATTTTTCGGAGTCGGATTGGAGTCTGGTTTCAAGGAGTAGAAGTGGAGCCGGAGTGTCAAAAATCACACTCCGCTCAATATTGGTGCCTGTAGGTTAACGTACATACGCTATGTAAGAAATAGGCCGTGGTTTGTTTTTATCCCACTTTTCTTTTTTGAACATTAGGTTGTACATTGTTCATCCATCTTATAAATTTTTCTTTGCAGTATTAAAACGGCTTACTTACTATTTTCAAAATCTGAGAATAGTTTACTCTTTGCTAAAACGACGAATATGAATTTCTTCTTTACATTGAGAGTTTGCGGCTATAACCTAACGCTTTCTTGTCCTATTTGTAAGAGCCATCACTAAACATAGGGACCCACTATAGGATTTCGGAGGGGCAAGATGGTGCCCATATCAAACACACAACTTTTATACATATGGAAGCTACGTTTTGGATGCACGCCAAAATTCTTCCATGGTCTCTCAGTAGGGCATGCCACCGTCTACAACAATATTGATATACCGGTTAGGGTCAAGACTTTATGAGTAAAGGGTCTACCTCTGAATCAGCAGGCATGAGTTCCATATCGTGTAGGAACAAACGACTTTTTAAAAGTGGTGCAATCTTATTTTTGCTTCGCAATCAGTAAAAGAGTAAAATTATGGCCAACTCTGTGGAAAATTGTGGTGTTGGTCTATTGTTATTGTTGTATAGTCGTTTTCAGGCCTATTATTACGACGGTCCTGCTTGCCCCACATCCCCCTGAGTGACAGAGCAAGCGGAGACTCGGATAACCAAGGCAGCTCTTCTGGCGACATCCTTGTTCCAACTGCCTGGTAAGCACAGAAGTTTCCGAGATCACCTTCAGTAAGTCAACACATCGACACACAGCAAACATTGTTTATTGTACACGATTAAGACACTAAGGGCTAGGCTGTTAGTAAGGATTAATGGACAGTCAGCACATTGACATGCATGGATATGATGGGTAGTTAACTGATAACCAAATATGGAACTCGGCACTTGTTACGCTACACCGCGCCATGCAATCATGACGAGTTTGGTTCGCTGAGGTGAAAAGCAAGGTTCGACCCGATTACAAAATACAGTGCAACAAATTATAGCAATGAAACATCTTCCGTCAGCAAAAGTGCAACAAATCTTGAATTTTACAGTGGTTCAACACCGCCTCATGTCGGTAGCAATGAGGGTGAAAACAAGTGGATAATATCAGCTGGGCATTGAAGGGCTCTCGTGATGTTGCATAGTCTTGATAGTTCAAAAACTTGGACAAACCATTAAATGACGGGGTGCCAAGCTGAGAAGACAACAACCACCGCGCTTAATAAAATATCGCCATAAAATGTCTAAGTGCAATGAAGATTAAGCAACTAAGACTAATTTTCGCATAAGAATAATGTAAAGTGCAATAAGCAAAAGGTCGTAGTCATCTTCACACAAGTCGCTTGAAGATTTCCTCACTCTGTAGTACAACCTTGTTGAAAATACAAAATACAACGAACCCAGTTTATGCCGTCGCCACGATCATAGGTTTCGTTTTAAAATACCTGGGAATACTGAATCTAAACGTGAACGTGCAACGAAGGTTCAGTCGATGGTAGTAATTCAAGAATGAAGATGGAAGCAGAAGGGCGTAATTCATGCGGACGACCGCAAAAGAGGTGGTGCGATAATAACCGCTGAAAGGGAAACCTTGTGGCGGTCAATGATGAAAATAAAAGTGTGTGGAAGTCGACGTCTAACTCTCGCAATACAGAATACAAAAGACGATAATTGATTGCTAGGAACATAATATGTTACGAATCAATAGCATAGATAGACACCTTGATAAAATGAACAGTAACAGAAGTAATTAAAAAGCAATTTATCTACACAATGTACATTGATTGGATGGCTAGCAAAGACTAATCAATGCATAAACACTAAACAGCAATCACAAAGTAATGCAGATGTATAATATACATTAAAAATCATCGAAGACAAGGAAAGAACTTGACTTTCTTTGCGAGGGTACTGCTGCACTCAGCCATTTGTACCACGACTTGGGTGGTTCTCCTCTCTTCATCCACCACCTCTGCTTCCTCGCTCATCACTGACTGGTTTATCTGAAACAATCGCTCAGCTTGAAAACCGTGCACGCAGAGGAACATCAATACCTGTCAAAGCCGCGGCTGTTGCTTCAAGCCAAATAGTGCGCATCTCTAGCATGACTTGCTTGCGTGAAAGTGTGAAAAGCAGCAGTCGGTGCCTGCCAGACGATCTGCCCATTCCTACAATGCGAAACGTTTCAATGAATCAGTGGCGTAGCTAGGGAATGTGCCGCCCGGGGCGGATTCAGATTTTGCCGCCCCTTCAAGAAAAAGCATGTGAAAATGAAATGCGTTTTCTTATCAGCACTGCAATACGCAACGTGGTATTTTCAATTTGCGGTGTAAAGTCAGACGAACGTACCATTATCAGTAGCGTAGCCAGGAATTGTAAAAGGGAGAGGTTTTATTCCTTGTCTAGGTCTTCGGCGGGCGAAGCCCGACGGCGTACTCGCCGAAGGACACTAATCGGTGGGGGGTCTGGGGGGCCTCCCCCAGAAAATTTTGAAAAATTACTTTGAATTTGGTGCATTCTGAGAGCATTTTCAACAAAAATGTGGGTATGAATATTCCTGTAAAATGGTGCTGTCCGGTGGCATAGCAAAAGAATAAGATCATGTTTTCTTTGGCATTTTTCGAAAATAAAGCTGAAGTCTTTATGTTTTCTTGTTGCTAATTCCTGACTGAGATATTTGAATGTTTGGTATTGGCAAAACTAGCTCTTTTAATGCAGATTCGTTTAAAATTAGGCAAACTTTTTTTTTAGAGACATAGGTTGATTGCTTTTTTTTGCGAAGTTATTACAGTTTTATTATTTATCAATTTTCTCCTTAGTTGATCCAAAAAACGATCTTATTACTTTTATGTTTTAAAGTTAACCCGAAGTTTGAAAAATGTAACGTCATAGACGTCATACATCTTAATGAGTGTCAGACAAAAAGCTTTGAGACAAAGAAGTTACTTTATTTCTGATATATTCAAGTTTTGTATAACGAATCACTGGAATCGGGTATAGGCTGTAAAAGGTTAGTGCAATTTTTCACAGCTGTAGATATTGCGGTGTTTCCATCGACTGCACGAATTAGCTGGATACCATGGATACTGAACAGTTGTAGAGCGGTCACACCCTGCTATATGAATTATGAAAGGTCATTCGAATTATAAAGCATAATATGACACACAAGTTCTTACTCATTTTAAAAGATAAAGCACCAGAATTGCTTTAACATGTCGAATTAGTAGAATCATGCTTACAGCTAACAGCTATGAAAAATTCATCGACACAAGCAATAAGAATGCAAAAAATCATTGATACTGATGAAACTAAAGGGAAAAAGGAAGTCGACGAACCTTTTCACACATCTTGTTAATGACATCCTCAACAGTTGGGACCAATTTTCTATACAGATTAAGCAAAGCCAAACCGTTTAATCGGTTTTCAGAGGTTGAATTTCTTAAATAAGGTTAAGTCTTCGAAGAGCAGAAAAAGATCTTTCATTGGTGCAAGTGGTAGGCTAACTGGAAGAGTAGCCAGAATGCGGAGTAAAATATTAATGTTTGGAAACGTTGACTGCGGGCAAAATGGCAATGCACTTACAGCACTTTTTGGCAAGCTGGTTCGGGAAGAATTGAAAAGACATCGATACCACATATACGCAGTTCAGATATAATAGCAAGGGCGTTTATACACGGCAGATCTGCTTCGTAAAATTCAAAGAGTGATTCAGTTTTCTCCATTTAGTTTTTCTCAAAAGGGGGGGTTGAAACCCCCAACCCTCCCCCCCTTTGGCTACGCCACTGACCACTATAATTTAGTAAAATACTGAATGCAAAAGCACAAAAACTGCTGCAGAATTAAAATAATCAATTTGTAACCTTTTACAAGGCTACCCAAATTTGAAGAGCATGTTTCCGCCTCTGCTTAATAAAGGCTAGTAGGAATTTTGTAACGTATTAAAAATATAACAGCAGAAAAATTCATGAAAATTTGAAACGTTTTTAGATATTTAAGATGTCTTGACAGGGCCGGATTTAGCAGTAGGCAGAGTCAGGGGCGCCGGAACGATTTTTGACTGGGGGGGCAAGATTACGAAAAAAGGGCACTTTTGTTTACTAAAAAGGCAATTTTTTTTTCAAGTTTTAAGATAAAATATAGCGATAATGATAATCCGGTGTACAAAGAAGGGCACCATGCTATGTTATAGTGATGTAACCTACTGTCAAGCCTTAAAGCAGCCTGCGGCCATGGCCGCTAAGTAGTGCTTGATTGAACCGCCGGTGCTACCTCCTCAATCGGCCAAGTTTGGCCGCCGGTCTCTTCTAGCCAATTATTTAATTTCGCAATAGAATGATCGTGGATTAACTGTCGAACATTATGTAGTATCAAAGAGTGATGCAAAATTAGGTCAGCGCGTCATAATCGCCACTGTTGCATTGTGCGGGGAATATTTGTTATTGATGGAATATATCCATCATCCATCTGCGATCGCCAGCGCTGTAAGTCTTGTTTGTAATTCCCGACGTTTATTTTAACAAAGTCTTAATCCGAAGTGCTAATTTACATCGACTGGCAATATTGTCGTTTTTATGTCGATTCGATGTTGTCGGACATTGAACCGTTGTTAAAAAGGAGAACTTCACCCTCGATTTTAAACAATTAGTTCATTATACAATGACATTCATTGATGTATTCAAATAAACAGTGCAAATAACTTTTTTGTAAGGAATTGAAAATATAAATCATAGCGCACCATCGAAAAATTTTTTAGGGGGGGCGGCACTTTTCGTATCTACCTAGGGCAGCGCTTAGGCTAAAGCCGGCCCTGTGTTTTGAACGTTGCCATTCTGTTTGCTTTTATTTTTCGTGTACTTTTGCATTATCAAAAAAAAACGTCCTGTCTGAAAGTGCCGCCCCCCAGACGTGCCGCCCGGGGCGGTCCGCCCCCCCTGCCCCCCCCCCTAGCTACGCCACTGCAATGAATGCACGAAGCTGCAAGAGGCTGATATACCATGCCTCGTCTGCGTTGGCAGTTAATTGGTCATTAGTTTCCTTGGCGCTGTTGTAACTACTACTCGAACAGGTTTGCAAGAGCATGGGATTTGAACAAAGCTAATACCCAGCGTCCAGAGCGGAATCAGTATCATTCCCACAACGTGTTTACTACCTGTTTGTTTGCCAACAGCATTTTTCTAACTGTACATTAAACGAAATCCGATACCACGTTGTGATTCCACCACAACTTACCATTGTCATCATGCTCAACATGTCTTCAGAATTGGCCTTTTCTTGCAAGGTCTTCACCAGCGCCGTCACATACCACGAACCGTCTTTTGTGTCTCGATACGCTTTCGTCCCTAAACATATTATTTTGATTATTATAAACACGAACAACTTAGCCCGAGTTGAAACAATGGTCGGCCAAATGATTATCAATGGCACTTCTTGCGTCATCTCTGTTCAAAGTCAAGAGACTTTCCTGCTTTCAATGAGAGTTGGAACACGTCACATACCTGCAGCTGTGGCGAATGAAACTAGCATGTCTGCTTTATCATGAGGGATCATGGATTCCGCAGACTCGCTGTCTGGCCCAGCATCAGACTGAGTTGATGATAAAAGTGCAGCTGCATGAAAACGCAAGTATTGGTTTGGAAATATTGAAACTAGCAGCGTTTTCAAAGCAGTACGCTTAGCTCCAAATTTACTAGGAATGCAACATCGCTATTGTTACAATGTGAATATTTCTTATCGAACTCACGCTTATGTACAATTAACTAAATTGCCAGTATATAAGTAAAAACTTTCACTGTCTCTTTCACTTTAATACAATCGTCAAGATATGTTTAATCAAAAATAATGTAGAGCTCATTCAAACTTGTGTAGCAGAGAGCAACAATTTACCTTACCTGCAGAACTCGGCTGTTCCGGGATGGAATCAGAACTGATCGTCGGATAATTGTGCTTTTCTGAGAACATTTCGATGTTAAGTAAAGAATAATTGACTAAGCCGTCTAAGAGATACCTCAGCAACCATGAGTCTCAATCATGGGCAGGACAAAGTAGTGGATTGCCAGCTCAGCCAAGCTTAGCTGGCAATTAGCTGAGTCGACCAGACAAAGCGCATCGTGTCAATTCAATGGAGTCATGTTGTAACCAAAGTCAATTCAACAACGATATGTAAACCGGAACTAGCCATAACCTTGAAATGTACTTGTTTATATATAAATAAAAAACTACAGACAGTGGCACACCGTTTCATGAGAACATGTAAATCATGCTATCTGACCAGACGTCCCATGGAAACATATAACATTGCGACAGGCAGTTTCTAATTGACCTGGTACGTCCTACACAGTCAGTGACGTAGTGTGATTGCGTAACATACTAAAGTAACCACAAATCATATCAACTTTACATTTTTTGAGTTAAGAGTGGTACATTTGTAAAGTGAACTACGGGCTCTTAAAAGTAATTCAATCATTTGAGTGGCCAGGTAAACGGCACTGTTCTGTTGTCGGACCTCACTCAGGTTTCGTGGCTACGAAAATAAACAATCAGCGTTAATTAACTAAACTATCTCCTTCACCTTTTCTGCAGAATTGAAAGAAGAAGAGTTTTGGTTTCCCGTTCAAGTTTGGGCAGTTGCGTGCAGTGAAGTTAGAAATGACGTCTTCTGCGGGGATCCTCTGCTTCTCGACGTCGATGAAGTAATCTCGATTGTTCTCTAAATAAAAAAAAAATACCTTCACTTCTGGTCTCTCATTGTTTGTACATATTGTTTAAATTCAAACTAGCAAACTTTTAAAATGAAAATAAATTGTTCTATCGGTCTTTTCCACCCGCCGCATCATTCAGCGCTACATCCGCATGCGTGAGATTTCTAATGTAGTTGGAGGACTCAGTTGATAGACAACACCAGCCGACTAAACAAAAATTGTTTGATGCTTGGAATGTTAGACCTATTTTGGGGTATATTTGCAGCACTGATTGCAACAATCTTTTTTTTTCTATCCGGTCTAGTTTTTGGGACACGATATACTCCCTGTGACACTGTACTTTGCCTGGTTTTCGTATACCTAATCAAGACTAGAATGCGTTTAAACTTGTTCCAGACATGTTGTTGACAAAACGTCAACATAAATGCATATCGATGAAAATGAAAAAACAATTCAAAGCAGTCAAAGACATTATAAGCGCAAGCATAGGCGTAGGGGAAGGTTAGTTTTTGGGGGGTGCAAAAACATTCTTGACAAAATATAATTAAATGAGACCACATGTTTTTTGCGACAAAGCATAGACCGACACCATCTGATTAAAAATTTCACATTGCTCTCAATAGTCTGGTAAATACTTTAAATGTAATTTTTCAACTACCAGTATCACCCAAATAATGTAAAAGCACCATAACAATACAAACAACTCAATACACAAAAAGCATTTCACATCAATAAGATCTTCTTCTTTTGTGTGAGACAGGATTGTTCAGATTTCAGGGCAGGTGATGGAAAGCCAGGTGAGTGTAGCTTCGTCCAACCCTGCTATACCATGCATTCCACTTGGTGCCGTGTAAATGGGGCATTCACGAAATACATGGTCAGCAGTTTGTTCTCCGTGCCGCACTCGCAGGCCAATGAGTAAGCCACACCAGACTCCTGTTCGAATTCTATTGAGCTTGACCTTTTAACTATTGAGATAATAGGCTGACATGTACTTCAAAATACAAATTGTCATAATGATCTAAAATCTTAACCAGTTAAAATTATTTCTAAAACAACTAAAATTTTATAAACTAAACTTGCAGTCTACATTTTCAGCTGAGCAATTGAGCATGTTGTGATTGTAAGTTATACGTTTAAAGCATTATTTCAACATTGGAGCCCATTGGATTGGGATATACTTTTCATAAAATTTGTAAACATCTGAATATTTTCTGCTCAAATTTTTCGAACTCTCAACAAATAACACAGTTATTTCTTCTCTCACAACTCACATTATGCTCAATTTCAGTAGATTTCTTTAATTTTACATGTATTAAATTCAACATAAAAACATAAGTTTGATAGAGCAAAATCATAAATAAGTTCAATCTCAATGAAATTTTTGAAACATGCTGAAAGTTCTTGCCCAAATTTTTATTAAACTTGCCCGAATTTTCAACTAATTGAAAAGTCTGGGGGTCCACTCAGCCACCCACGGTACACCCTTTGCGTGAAACTATCAGTTTTTTAAGGTCTATTTCAGCGCGGTTTAAGACTTAATATCGCGGTCCAAATGACGCGAAAACGAATGACGCCATGCTTAGGCCGCAAGACCTGAATGATGCAAGACTTGCTTATTTCTTACTAAGATTAATTCTTATTTTTTTAATAGTTTTGTTATGACTGTTTTGAGACTATCAATACAAGCCAAGTAAACCATGCGCACAGCTTGGTTTAGTGCAGGAAGAAGTAGATCTGCTAGAAGGTAGAAGTGGGTCTGCTACTATTCAGCTAGTTCGATTCGGCTATTTCCCTTTTCGGCTACAGCCCGATTCGGCTAGTTCACTATTTGGCTATAGTCTTCATCGGTTAGTTCCCTATTTGGCAATTTTTTGAAAATCCAACGATAATCCTTCTGTAATCCACTTCTGTAAATCCAACGACGTCTTCTGTTTATTTAGAGAATTTTGTATTTACAAGAAAAACAAATTGAAATGAAATTTAGCGAAAAATGTTTGAACTATTAAATTGAACTGTTTGCTCACATAAAATCGACAACGCCGCCTTCTGTTTATTTAGAGAATGTTGTATTTTATTTCACAATATCGTTTCTTTTATAGTTGAAATTATCGAAGCTTTAGATGAGTGGGGTTTAGACCTAACCACTCAGATCTTAGATCATATTTATGACACCGGAAACATCCCTAGTGATATGGTACGTTCCATATTCATAACTTTACCAAAAAAAACCGGAGCAACAGAATGCTCACTCCACAGAACAATTAGCCTTGTGAATAATTGAACAAAGATCTTACTCCGAATCATGATGAGATTGAGACCAAAACTAAAATCGGAAATTTCAAAAGCACAGTTTGGATTTGTTCCAGACAAAAGGGACCACAAAAGGAATTTTTACATTAAAAAAGATAACAGAGAGATGTATGTCCGATTCTTCTGTGTATTTAGAGAATTTTGTATTTTATTCTACAATATCGTTTCTTTTGCATTCTTGCATTTTATCCAGTGTTTACCTTTGAGTGCCTTCCCAGACGGAAAATGACGAATTTTGTTGTCTGGGTTCGTTCAAAATAAGTGTTTTACATCAAAACAACATTTTTTATTATTAACAATAGAGGTTAATGAGATAAATAGAAGTGTTTTGTTAGTTGTTCGAGTGTGTTATTGTTCAAAATACATGTAAAAAATTACATACGAGTTATTAATTACGGAGATAGCATAAATTTGATGCTCTAAAACAAAGTCATATATTATCATTATATAGTACAGTCAAACTGGCAAATGCGCGGACAGTTTTTTTACGATAATGCGCGGTCCATCAATTTAGAGTATTAACCGGCGTAAGTATTAACCGGCGATTCAATTCGATAATATCAAACCTCCATCTTTACACTCTGACTACAAAAAAAATTAGGCCTATGTCACGTGAAAGTTACGAGTAATTAAGTATTGATTTCAACGACCTAATTTTCGTGCAAAATCAACTTTACGACCGGTTTTGCGAACTTTGATCTTCTGCTTTGCAAGGCCACTTGATTGTTACTTTAGTCCAACGTAGAGTGGTTTCACTTTAACCTGAATAAAAAAATGTCTACTTTCTGGCTTTCTTTCCCAATTAAAATCATTAATCAGCGCATTCTAAAAGGTTTCCAAGAATTTCGTTATTGCGCGGTGACACACATTTCTGTGGTAAACAACTTTACCTTGCTTCCCACTTTTTTCTCTGCTATTCTCTTTTAAATACCGGCGCGCGTAGTCTTGCTCCTCGGTCGACAGTATTAATTACGCAATTCGTTATTACGCAACCAAACGCAACATGGCTCACCCAGACAGTAAAATCCGCCATTTTTACATTGATTTAACGTCTGCAGACGTTGAATCATTGTAAAAATAACGGATTTTACCGTCTGGGAAGGCACTCAAAGGTAAACACTGGATAAAATGCAAGAATGCAAAAGAAACGATAAATTGTGGAATAAAATACAAAATCTCTAAATAAACAGATAGCGTCGTTGGATTTAGAATTTTGTAATAGTTGAGGATTCTAATATATTCTAAGTTCACATGCAGACCGCGACGCAGGATACATGTCAATTTTATCTGAGCAAACATTAACAGTTCAAAAATGAATTTAATTCGCTTTTTAGTTTTAAGATCTCAATGGTTAGGTCTAAACCCCACTCATCTAAAGCTTCGATAATGCAACTATAAAAGAAACGATATTGTGAAATAAAATACAACATTCTCTAAATAAACAGAAGGCATCGTTGTCAATTTTATGTGAGCAAACAGTTCAATTTAATAGTTCAAACATTTTTCGCTAAATTTCATTTCAATTTGTTTTTCTTGTAAATACAAAATTCTCTAAATTAACAGAAGACGTCGTTGGATTTACAGAAGTGGATTACAGAAGGATTATCGTTGAATTTTCAAAAAATTGCTGAATACGAACTAACCGATAAAGACTGTAGCCAAATAGGGAACTAGCCCAATCGGACTAGCCGAATCGGGCTGTAGCCGAATAGGGTAATAGCCGAATCGGACTAGCCGAAACGGGCCATTCCGAATAGACGTAGTATATCTAAGGTTTGTTTTTGTTGGATGAGTGAGATTTGCACAAACCAAGTACCACTCAATCACATGGCAAAGTTTACATATACAAGTATCCTAAACATCAGCTTACAAATATTAAAAACAGGCCACTTTCTCGTACAAATTCTCTGTTTGTCACGGTAGTAGATTTTTAAAACCGTTTACCGAATTTAGGAAAATCAAGAATCCCTGGCCAAATTGCGCATTATGTCTTCACATTTGTCTGTTATAACTTTTTTTTAATTCATTTTGTGTCTTTTTAACATCTAAGTATTTTAACAAGTATCAGCAACAACAAGACGCTGGGGCTGCCATAGCGCGTTTAAGTTTTTAGGATTGCATAAAAGTTGTTAGTGTTGAGACCGCAAAGTTCTGGCAGCCTTATAATGAAGACTTAAAGAAGACAACTAGTTATCAGACCAAGTAAAACTTTGCATACAAGCAGAGCATGAGTTTGTTCTTGTAGCAAAAGAAAGAAGATAACACGTGCTTATCAAACTATAGGTGGCAGCAATTAAAAAACTTCTACCTGTGTTGAAGTTCAGCACACAAAACCTGACACAATACACAACAAGCCTGATTGTTGTCAGAAGCACTTCCTGCATTTCAATTTTTTATTGGTTGACAATTTCTTTACCTTATTCGGTCAATACCAGATGTTGTCAATAGAAAGTGTTTGTCTCGTCATAGAACTACCACCACACAACGACGCTCTCACCTCGTTCCCCATGCGAGCCAATGAAGACGAGACTGACAGAGCACTCTTTGTTTCTCGAAGTATTAGAAAATGCGTCCAAGATGGCCAAAATTTCCTGAAAAGTAAAAATGCAAAACTTAAACAGCTTCCGGTATCGTCTTTGCAATAGCAAGATTGTTTTGGCCGGTGTCCGATATGCGTATTTGTAATCAGCAGGTCGCTGCAGCATATGAGGATTATTAACCAATCAGAAGGCGACCAATCACAGCTGATTGCAGCAATGCGACTCATGCACGTTAGAAAGTAAAAATACCGGTCAAAATACCTCATCTGCTGCAGCAACCAAAGTGAGTCCCATACTTGATCCAAGCATCAGGGGATGAGAAGATAAGCTTCCCATTGTACTAAGCCATCGGTACTAATGAGATGGCCTGTTCCTTTCTCTCGGCCGCCCTACCTTCAGCAACTACACCCACCAAATTTATTACACCCTGGGTAGAGGTGACCGGTGTTTTTCAACAACCGGCTGAAGCCGGGAGTCGAACCAGGATTGCATAACTGGAAAACAAGCGCCTCATCTGCTGCACCATCCCACCACCACATGCAGTGACCTACAGATTCCAAATACGAGTCCTGGTGGAGATGTTTTAACCGTTGTCGTCATTTGAACATGAAACAAACAAAGGCATCGATTCTATAACCGGACATCCATCGCCTGCATTACAATTCCTGCGGGACTCCAAAGAAAAAGTAAGTTTGCTTGTAATAGTGCATCCATTATACGTTATTTGTAAATGCTGACTACGGACTGAAGCGACGACGCAAGCGAATAAACAATTGTTTTTATCAGCGCGGAAACCAAGAGATATCTTACCGCCTTTTTCTTGTTTTTATGAGACTCAATATCAAATCCAAGCTTTCGCAAAACTGTTTCCAGGTTTGTGGAATCCTTCTCCGCGCCTTCTCGTGTGGGAGCGCATTCTCGTGTGGGAGCGCCGCTGAAAGTGATATTGTTGATGATGAGCGCACGTCCAGAGTCCCGCGGTTTGATCGGGTACACCTGCATAACAAACGATGGACGTGATGTCCAGCGATGAACGCAATTTGAAGAAACCAAATGTAAAAAATTTTACATCTTATTGCGGCAGACATTCCACGCAATATAGGAAAATCAGTAAAAATGTTTCGCATATAAACAGGCCGCTCTCTGTCGAGACATGGCCTGGGAATACTGTGGCCTCTGTTTACGTTGCTTGGAATCAAAACTCGGTTAAATATTCTTGCCGTGTGCGGAAACTAAACACCAGTTTCCAAGTGGATTGTTTTACCCAGTGTGCGAGTAATCACATCAAGCAATGACAAGCAGCAAAAGAATTGACGAGCACACAAATTCTTAGGAGCTGCTTACTCGACAGGACAATCAGCTATCTTAAATTGCTACTGAAGATCATGACCAACTCACACTCTTGTCCTTCAGATGGCGCTGGTACTCCTGCTCAGAAGTGCGTTGAACTTCAACGTCATTAAGCCAAAAGTTTCGCTCACTGATGAAACCCAGTGATGAAGTAGAAACATTTACTCCTGCAGGAAAGAAATGGAAAGTGGAATTGGTGTCTTGTCTGTGCAAGCAAAATATAAAAACCCACTTTCTTTCGCCCCCAAACCAGAGATGGTACAAAAAATACAAGTTGTTTAAAATTAGAGATCTTAAAGCACAACTTAACAGTTTCCATTGTTATTGCAACTGTTTATAAATTTCAACAAAAGATCATTTTCAATAATCCAACGCTACATCAAAAGCGATCATAGCAATCTTCCTAAAGACGAGACCTTCAATGTTGAATGAACTTGGCTCAACTTTCTCCGCGCGCTTCTTAGCCAAAGCTTCATTAGAATCCACATACACTGCAAAGAAATAACAATTTCTTGGAAGCACTGTTTCAAAAATATTGTAGATAACAGACCAAATGACCTCAATGCCAGTTTTCGTGCAGCACATAGGCTAATCCTTCCATGGCTGTATACAAAATATATTCGTTCTCCAGTCCCCACACCATTCGACAGTGAACATTGTGCAGCAGTTGTCATCGACTGCAAGCCTGATTACTGCGCTTAGGGGTGGTTAAAAACTTTTTTTTAAGTCGTTGTTTTTTTAATCGTTTTTTTTTATACTATTGTATTTCTAATCGTTTTATACATATTTTCAAGTAACAACTGTGGTAAAGATATTTATTATAACTTTTATTTACAGGCTGCTTCGATGAGGATAAAACATCTTATTTGGTAGTAGGAGACCATGGGCTACCGTCTGCAATTCATGTCATATACATTTACATTCAAATAATACTACGAGAAGCCGTCCTGGCAGCAGCTCATAACGAATACTGCTGTTTCAACACAAATGAACATGGCTTCTCAAACACAATCGCCTTTGGCAGGCAGCAGAAGCGATTATTAAGAATGGTACGCCTGTCGTCCGCAGGCAGGCCACGTCATAAAGCAAGTTAGTACAATTGCACACCCGAGAGAGCAATCGAGCCTCCGAACAAACTGTTTTCATAAATCATAACAAAGAACTGCAAAAAAAACTGTAAAATTATAGCTGCTGAATAACTTAGTCTAATTGGTTTCTTTCAAGTCTAATTAGTGAATCTGCAGTCTAGTTGAGTGATACAGGTTAACTTATTAATGTCAACCTTATCTATAAAAAAGTAGATATTACCACACATAATTGGCAAATTCAAGCTTTTTTAACTTAAATTGATCGTTTGGCCCCCAAAAAAAAACATTTTTTATTTTATTTTACGAGCGCAAAATAGCGGCTCACATCCCTAGGCCTAATCATGATATAATGGCTTCAATGTATGTACAAATGAACGAAACCACATCAGCATATGTCCGATTATGAGAACTCATAAGTTAGTGAACATCTTACTTGATGAGCTTATGGGCGTGTTGGTGTTGTTGTAGGTCACATTCCCTCCAAAGTTGGCTTGCGGCATATTGCAGCCGGAAAGACTGAGGTTCATAGCGTTGCCGTAATTGACTGTTTGTGGTACACCACCACCCACCATAACCTTGGCATGCTCTGCGACAATTCAAACACAAAATAAAGTGAAATCAAGTTATCAGTTATGAAAAGAATAAACTGACAAATCTCAACGAGCGGATCACGAAATAAGTGAGTCCATTGAAGTATCATCCAGCTTGCAAATCAGTATTTTTTTTACATTGATTTAACGTCTACAGACAAAAGGATTGGTTTAAATGTCTGGGTGATTGTCAGCTGTGTCGGAAAGGCGGGCGTCAGTGCCTGTACAATCGAAACCAGATGTAACACACCACGATCAACCACAACAAAATGCATTTTGATCAAAAAAAGATTAACTGGTGTTTCCATGTCTCGCGACAGACAGCCACCTATTCCAAACGATTATATATTCTCACGTGATACACTATTCTCATTGTGGTGAGAACCTATTCTAATGAGACTAAAGCAGTACCTGTGTTTACTGTGTGAGCGCATTAAATGTGTGCTACCACTAGACTAGGATTATTATAACATTTTCACAACCTCATATTCCTGTATCATAATTCGATAAACTTTTGTCTCAAAACAAAGCAAATAACTTTTATTTTAACCCACTTTTAAAAAAAACATTACCCCCGAATCAAATATTCACTTTGCTGTATGTTGCATTTATGTAAGTAGGTTGCAATGGCGAAAAGAAACACACTTGAGCAAAAATGAACCAGGGATAATGAACATAAACAAAGGCCACAAGATGAAATAGCGTAGATGCATAAATTGCATATAATATCGCAAAAAAAATTACTAAACTTTGCACAATCTTAACATGAATTCACAATTCATAGTTTGTTGCTGAGAATAAACTGAAATTGCAAATTGTCTTTGTTTTGGTAGGGAGTACACAACTACTACATAACGTTTATCGCACGTTCTGCAAATTGATTGCTTCTAGGGATCTTAAGAGCAGATGGCTCCTGCTTCCAATGGTTTTCCAATGACTTTGAAGATTTTTGTATTGGTTAAATATTTTAGCCAAATTCTTAGTTATCTTCATGGTACATCTGATTAATCAGCCGATAATCTTCGCCGCAATGATACGAAATAAATGTGCAGTTTTTTTCCAAAACCTTTTTTCTTGAAAAAATGAGAATAAAAAGAAAGTGAGGCAGTAACATGCCACGGGAGGCTTGGAGGAGCAATCGACTCCAAAACGTTTATTTTGTCTCCCCAAAAAAACGTGTTTTGAAACTGCAACGATTTAATATCATTGTAGTTCATGTTAAATGACGTTTGTTCTCCTAAAATTTTCTTTCTAGCTATGTCACTGATTACTAAGGCAAAAATGATTCTTGAATCACGCCTTGCACGACTTATGTTAGTGACATTTCCTGGTACCATTGTTCCTCGTTTTCTGCGTGTCTGTTGGAACTTTGTTAAGTTGTTGGTCTTAATATCCTTGTTGTTTTTTCACATCCGATATCACTTTTCAGATATGACATATTTCAGTATTTAAGTATATATAGCTTAAAGTAATTTTTTGAAACAAACATGAAGGTGAAATGGCTAATTCAGGACATTTGCCAGGAAGTGGAATTGCAATCCTGTAACATTGGTCTGGCCTTACTTGTAGAATGTCATGTGATACGCGTTGTGTGTGACTCAATAAAGATCACACAATGTGTAACTATGACGTAACAGTTTCCGTACTTAAAGATCAACCATTGCCTTTACTGTAGCACTGTGAATAAATGACGATCGAAGTTTTGATTTGGAGGTGACCTTTTTTGAAATTTGAGAAAAAAATATGTTCCTTTTAATCGTTTTTATACAAAATTTCATCCATTGATGATACAGGAAATGTTTAGTGTGAATAAAGATACCAAATGTTATAACTCTAGTCAGTAGTCTAGTGTGTACGCATTGCTTCGTAATCTGCAAACTTTTTGCAATACAAAAGTATATCGTGGCTCAAAAGGATTGAGACCAATCATACTATCACTGTGTTGCAATGTTCGTAAAGCAACAATGGAGGATTGTTGATGAGAAATCCTATTGTATGTCTTGAAACAAACACCACAGACCAACAACAACTCCAACTCTTCGAAACAAAAGTGCTTGTAAAGTTACACTGAATACATTTGCATGGTTGAGAACAGATATAATAAAGTTGTGAGGAAAGACACAGCAGCCTACGCAATGTTGGGTTTGAGAAGAATGATGCAGAAGATTGTGTTGGGTGGAAACATGAACAAATTCAAATAGTCAGTTATTCGAATTTATTTCACAATACTTAAATCGAATTTAACTTAAATTCCTATTTGGATTACTTTACAAAATGACTATCTATTTATCTATGCGCTTTAAGGTCTCTTGTTCCCCGTATTGCGAGGGGTGGACGCCAACGAATGTCTACTTTGTCTGATGGTATTTCTCTCTTTCACCCGGTCCTGAGGGTCTACCGAAACAAACTTTTTCAGTCGCAGATCTTTCAGAATGTTGTCGAGCCAACGCTTCACAAGACGTACTTGAGGGTTATTCAAGTCAAAGGACTGGATTTTCTTCGGCCACGCGACTTCTATCATGCGTTACAAGTGTCCGTACCAACGCAGCCTTCTGCATCTTATGACATCTTTAAGCTCGTGGATGCCAAACCTGGATCTCAGCTCTTTCATCGTCACTCGGTCAAAAAGGCACTTGGAACAGATCCATCATACCATGGTATTGTCATTGTATGATTTCTAAGAGTGTATATGATTCTAGTGTCAGAAAATAAGCACAAAGTCAGTTCGTTACTTACGATGTTCACCAATGCACGAATCGCACTGTGTGACTACAATGTAACAAAGCAATGTGGCTTTATATTTGGTGGCAATTAGTTTCGCATTAGCAAATGGGTTTTAAAAATAAATCCACTCACTGTTCATTCGGTTGTTGCTTTCCATTTGTGTTCTATTTGTGGAAAAAGAACCATTGCTTAAATTGGAAGGAACTTGGTTGGACGCACGATAGCTGGAAATGAAAGTAACAGAATGAACCATGCTGCACACAGCCGTGTAGCTGTACAACCCCACAGAGTTTAACATCAGTGCAATTTAGAAAAATGTATCTGACGTTTTTAACTTTCATGAAGCAGTGATCAGAAATCCAAGCGCACAACACGGAGCCACGAGACGGGTGTGAAACTTCAAACAAACAAAACAAAAAAACTCCTCAACCACACTGCCACGTCTGGTTTCGTGGAGAGTCAAGAACGCAGCCAAACCGCAACGACTGGGAAGTAATCGTTGCAAGGGTAGAGGTTGCTACTGGCCTGCGATTTAGGCCGAAGAGCACGCCTAGCAACCACTAAGATCTAATCGTATGAGATACAACAAGCATCACCCATACTTTAACAAGTTTTAATAAAATGTAAGGTAGTTTTGGCCATTCTATAGTAAAATAATATTATATTAACCCTTTGAAGGTTGGGGGGGGCTGTCAATTCAACTTTTTTGTATCAACAGTTGTATCTCTAAAACCACTTAGGCTGCGACTACGAGATTTCTTGACTTTTCCTAACTTTTATTCACCTCTATTGAGCTGAAATTTTGAGCGAATAAAGGTTATAAATTGAGAGATATAAGGCATTTCTCAGCACATCCTCTGAAATATTTCATATTCTATTGTACAAAATTTTCCCACCAGCTAGATGAAAGTAATTAATTTGGCCCTCCTAACTGTTTTACAGCGTGAAGAGAATTGGCTGTATGTAAAATTATGTAAAAAAATTTTAATCACAACATTGCAATGCATGTTCTTCATTACTCTACCAAAAAATAATGTGCAAACTCACGCTACAATTACAGTCATAAGTCACCTCAACATTTCAACGTATACGAGCAGTTCTAAAATTCACATAGTTTTAATTTTCGGATATGCTCAGCGTGAATAATTTTACAAAGTGAATCCCAATGGCCAAATTTTGAAACCGTGCCTTAAAAAATAACAGAGATATCACTTCTAAAGCATAAGAAGAATCGACAGCCCACCCCCCAAACTGAGCAAGACTCCAGGAGCCCAACCTTCTAAGGGTAAATACAGATAGTCTATTATTCACCTAAAAATTTAACAACCTGTTTTACCCTTTCTGGAATTATCAAAAAGTTTTTATTCAAATAGAAAATTTCAATACAATATTATTTTATAAGAAATAGAGTTCAGTATTTTTTATTAAAAATGGATGGAAAATCAGCAGAGTCCTATTTATGGCATATGCATTTCGCTCTACTAGTGTAGAGCATCATTAGTGCCTTATTCAAATAGAATCAATCAATACAATTCTATTTGAATAAGGCACTAATGATGCTCTACACTGGTAGAGTGAAATGCATATGCCATAAATCAAAACTTTTGCAAATAAGATGGCCAATAGGCCAATAGGGTGGCTCGTTTTTGAACTTTTTTTTTAAATTCACTCGGGGTAGTGGGGAAATGGTGCCAATGAGTGAGAAAACGCTTATGACAAAATTTGAGATTCGTAAAAAATTGTCTTCAGCCTCTTAATGGGGCCCAAAAATCGAAAAATGGGGCCAAAAACGCATTTTTTTTCAAAAATATTTTTAGTTTGGGTAGATACAATATTGTTTAAATATATCTATTTAGCCTAAGAAAAAAAATTGGAGTCATTTGAACTATTCCTTTAGCTTCCTTACAGCTTCTGAAAATTTCCATTTTGCTGAAAATTTCGCATTTTTGTGGGTGGTTACATGATACATAATTGCGTTAGACATTTTGCCAGCTATAAAACGTCATTGTACTTCTCTTTATAGAACTGCCCTGAGCTGTTGCGTCATTTTTTAATGAAATTGGGTTAATTTGGTAGGAAAAAGTGCAGTCTTTTATTTGAATTTACGTCCCTGACGAAGTTTGTAGTTATGTAACCACAAACAAAAATGCGAAATTTTCAGAAGCTGTGAGGAAGCTGAAGGAATAGTTTAAATGACTTTAAATTTTTTAGGTTAATTAGATATATCTAAACAATATTGTATCTACCCTAACTAAAAATATTTTTGAAAAAAAATGCGTTTTTGACCCCATTTTTCGATTTTTGGGCCCCATGAGGAGGCTGAAGACAATTTGTTACGAATCTCAAATTTTGTCATGATTGTTTTCTCACTCATTGGCACCATTTTCCCACTACCCCGAGAGAATTAAAAAAAAAGTTCAAAAACGAGCCACCCTAATGTACAACATGTACGGTGAAACAAATTAATAAAGTCAATATAATCTTGAAAACAAAAACACTTGTTTCAAATAACTTAAATTTACTCTTAAAATTTCTCTCTGAACTTTCGGCCGTCGGCATATTGTTATAATGCTAACAGGCGGCATAGGTGCAATGGCACTTTCATATATGTTGCATGAAAATTAGCATAGGTATACTTTCTGTATGGTTATTATTGGTTTGAACATTTCAATACACTACTCAGACATAACCTATTATGATTGTTGGCAGTTGCTATGTCTGCCAAGCCAACACACGGAAACAACGTAAAACTAGGAAAAGCTGTTTGGTTTGTGTCCAACCTGTTTGCGACGAACATTCACATGCAAATGCAACACCTGTTATTTATGAAAATGATTAAAAAGCTTTCTAAATTATCTTTGATACTGTAAATAAGGTGTTTTGTATTCTTTTGCAACAAGAAAAATTATTTCTCCAAAATAAAAATTCTGTCTTTATTTTTTGCCCCGAAACAAGTTCGAAAACCAATGCACTAGTAGTGAACAATCTTATTTGAATTCTTAGATGAAAACAATCGAAAGAAACCGACTTTAATCTCCTTGTATTTTAAAGCTTGTTTGTACATTGTAATTTATAACTTACTTTGTACACAACAAATTTATTTAAAGTATTTTCAGTCTGTTTCTACTTCCGTACGTTGCTGGTTATACTACTAAGTTATATTCATGATGTGAGTTGAATATGTTTTTCATTGTATTACCTTGGAAAGACGCAATGGACATATTTTTGTATTGCCCAATTCTAAATCGTCAATGAGTTCCAACGCAACAAGATTAGCCTACAATAGTTTGAAATTAATGTTGAATGTTGAACAATAATTCAAAGAACTACATCAGTGATTTACAAAAGCTGGAAAGTTATCAAAAGTTTCTAAACAATTTGTCATTGTCCAAAGCAATAGAATTCACTAATGAGTTTTACTGCACGCTTTTATGATAAACTGTTTCCTCATTGTTTGAACAACTCTCATTAAAACCAAACAATTCATCACCAAACTCAATAATGCCAGCTTAGCAAACAAGGGTGCCTCAATATTAAGCCTCAAACGAGCCTGACTTGTAAAGCATGAAAGTATCCAAAGTGTTTGTTCATTCTGTGCAAACCACAACACTAATCCCACAGCCTTCGTAAAGCTTCACTTAATGACTTGCAAGTTAAATAAAAAACTTTCCAAAATATTTTTCATTCGAAACTTCTATGAACCAGCTAACTGTCGCAAACATTAAAATCATGGTCGAAATGTTTAATATACAGTAGATTTAAAAGGTTCATCGCAAAAGTTTACTATATTTTGGATGATGACTTTTTGTAGGTGCGCCTCTCCAAAGCTGCGTTGAGACTGTCTGGTTTTTAAAGGGTTGAGGAGCAACGCATATCTAGATAGATACAGCACTACCATATACGAAAACAAACATTACATTATACAACAAATTTTCAAATTTTTTTGTCTATCTTTATATTTTTATTGTTTATATATTTACCTTTAATTTATTTTTACAATTTGCAGTTTTTCTTCATAATGGAAATAAAAATAGCAACTATTGCTTAAACTAAACTGTCACAAGTTTAAATGCTATGTTTGTGATTATTTCAAGATATTGAGACTTTTGTTGGGTCTACAAGGTAGACTACATAGGCCTACTCGTGTTTTCTTTGCTTGTGGAGTAACGGTGCTGATGGAGGGCACTGGGCTTACTAAAAGATCTAATGGGCTCCCACAAAAAAACTGATGCCAAGAAAATACAATGTCATCAAGGAGCCACTTGCAAGCCCGGAGAAAGTTTTATTACCGACTTTTTATATAGGATTACGTTCAGTAAACCAATTTGTTAAAGTTTTGGATTTTCAAGAAATCAAAATAATGCTTCCAAAATTCTGGGAAGCCAAACTTATGAAAAGAATATTTTGTTAGCCCCCAAATACCTGCCATGTTGATGTCAAGCTTTCTGGAGGGAAAAATGTTTGAATAGAAGGAAAGGCATGGCAAGCTTTTCGAGGTGTGGTTGATGATTATTTTTAGAAAACGATAAAGATCCAAATTACAAAGATATAGTGATAACCAGTGTTGTACGTTGACGAGGTCAATTTGACGGCGTCAACTTTTTGTTAACGCTGAGGCTAGCGCCGTCAGTTTATTTTTTAGTTGACGGAAGTGATACCGCCGTCAACTATTTTGCCGATTTTAAGCGTCAAGCGCTATGCGTCATTTTTTGTTTTCATGGAAAATCTTGTTTCACAATCAGAGTTTCACCTATGGTTTCACAATGTATTCTGGCCAGCGCGACTCATCCGAATTACCCACTTTCGCGTTGATTGGAATGGCTCCCTGGAATACAAGCGGAAGAAGTTCGCCAAATGGTGATCACTCATATCGTGAGCAGTATCGAGAACGAGGGATCAGAGAGAGAAAGCGAAAAATCAATGAATGTCATCGCGGAGGTTAAAAAACTTTATTTCAAGAGCTATCAATTTATTTCATTGACGGGTACAACACTGGTAATAACACTGATCACAAGTTCCCAGAGGATGGGATACCGCGTGTCTAAACTTGATTTTCTATTTTTTCAACAAAAAAATAATAATAATAATAATAATAAACTTTTTAGGAACTTTAGCGAGAAACATAGTGAGAGATTTCAACACAATGTCAAGCCGCTTTTAAGTCAAGCCAATGTCAAGACGATATCAGAGATGCTGGGGCAGTGCCAGGGATGGAGGAACCACGTGGGCCTGGGCCCACCTACTTTATTTTCTGGGTGAGCCTGGCCCACGTACTTTTGAAAGCCAAATTTCTTTGATAAGGTAGCGAAAACGGAAAAATGAGAGAGGGAGTTCCAAAAAAAGGTCTTCACTTATTTGATACACAGTAGTTTGATTATCTTTGATAGCTCAATGATGAAATCCAATCTTCAAACTTTTCTGTTGAGCCCACTATTGATGGACAGCACGTGTGGGTGTGGTTGCGTGTGACTGGTGGAGCAATCTATCAATCAATATAATTATTCTCTGTGCTCTCTATGGTTAGAACAGTGATATCATTACATATGCACGTGAGCTACTGTATAATGCTGCATATTATTACTCCCAGGTGGTATTATAACTGTGTGTGTATTGTTGCCTGTTTATTTGTGTATACATTGCCACATTTTGTACAGCGCTATAGAGCATTGTGTTCTTTCTTGCATAACGCAGTGAAGATAAATCGGGTAATAATCTGGTGACATATCACCCTCTTCCAACCTGCCTTGAGCCAGCATGGAAGCAGTACGCTCATAAAATCACATGGAACCCTGTCAAGTAACCCATGTTGATGCGCAATCTGCTGCAAGCGGAGATAGTGAATGATTATTATAGAGCAATTCAACAATTTTGTAATTTTTTTGACCAAATCCAGCCCAAAAACGGAAAATCTTGCCTGTTGGTAAGAAAGGCAATTATGAAAACGCAATGTGTAAACCAGGGGTCGGCTTTACATGGTCTTGGTGGGCCGTAGCCTATTAATACCAGTTTTGATAGATTCAGAGGCATGATTTCAAGGCGTTGACGTAGCCTAATGCCTTCAGAATATCGGCTAGTAATATCCTTGACGGGAATCAGCAAAACAAATTCTTAAACATCAAAATCTTAGTTTAATGCACGCACAAATACTGCCAGCTCAGCATCTGTAGGCTTATCTGTCGTGTCTTTGCTCTCATCTAGTGCCATTGCGAAGAACTGTAGATATACAATAACTTTTTGCTAGATGTTACGTTCTCCAATATTAGGCTACGGTTCTTGTTGAAAGACTTAGGCCTATATCTGAAAAGTAGTTTGTTTTTTTTTCCTCTGGACATATGTTTTCAATAACATCCATCTTACACCTTTTCCCAAATTCTCCATCACTATACGATTTCTTGTCTTTTGCTATTCATTGTAGCTATTCCTTGTAGCTAGCAAAATAATTTTCTGATTCATTGGTTTTCCTTTCCTTTGTAATAGAGAAATTTGCTGTTTTAAAGCTATTTTTGAGTAGATTAACTTTGCCGTTCCTTGTTTGACCCATTAACTTGAAAAAAATAATACGTTTTGTATCATAATGGCGCTTTATGTTGAGTTCTTTGTTTATACAAACAGAAACGCAGCAAATCAAAGACGTGGGCCTACTAAAATGATTAATGAAAAGTACTTGTTCTTCCATTCGATTATAATGTAATAAACCACTGGCCTGGCCACACATTATTATAATTTGTAAAGGAGCGGCGGGCCGGATGATTTTTGTTGGCGGGCCGTAGGTTTGCCGACTCCTGGTGTAAACTATAGCAAATATTAAGAATGCAACAATGTTATGGGGGGGTCTGGGGAGCGAAACCCCCCAGAAGTCGGATTGACTTTGACTGCTGCGCCTCTGGGCCCACCTACTTTTAAAATGGTTCCTCCATCCCTGGGAAGTGCAATCATGAGCGGTTACACGTGGTGTTTGATAAGAAAAGATGCTTTTGGTCAAGAAAAGCTACTACAACAAAAGCCTATATTTTTAAAGTTTTAAAGTGTATTTTGTTTGTTTTAGAACTTGTGATAACAAATTGCTGATTAATCGTGATTCTCGTGTTCAAATAGATCTAACAGAAGATCACTAAAAGTTAAATCTATTATTTAAGCAACACACAAGTATAGACATACAAACAATACAGATAGTCACAAATAGCAAAAAGTGTGATTACATCAAAAAGCATCAATGATAGAAA
Source organism: Aplidium turbinatum (assembly GCF_918807975.1). Taxonomy (NCBI): domain Eukaryota; kingdom Metazoa; phylum Chordata; class Ascidiacea; order Aplousobranchia; family Polyclinidae; genus Aplidium; species Aplidium turbinatum. The sequence goes on from NC_137488.1 coordinate 1,902,950, forward strand.
ACACTAACATGATTTTCAAACTCAGAGCCCTAAAATCATTAAGGAGCATCAAAAAAAATGACTTAAACAAAAATAATGTTACGTAGTGTTATTGTCAGGGCTGGATTTCAGCCGGAACGGTCCGGAGCGCCGCTCCGGAAGCTCAAGCAAAAAGTTGGCTTGTCCATAACGGCGTTCCGAAAGCTCGAATATTTTATACTCTTATTATGCTTTGCCCTGTTCAATAAAAGTATATCTATAATTCTTGATGAGTCGACCACGTTAAATCGCGTATCCACTTTGACAGTAGATCTTCGTACCAGTCTTGACGGAAGCGAACCTGTGAGTGTATTTGTAGATCTTGTAGAGCTCGCTAGTCTTACGGCGAATGGCATCTTTGATTCCCTGAAGAGCTGCCTAAAATCGTATGGCATGTCATCAACATTTTTATCTTCTTGTTTGATTGGTGTTGTATGTGATGGCACGGCTGTGATGTTAGGTCGCAAAAATGGTGTGGCAAAATTGCTTCATGATGAATTTCCAGACATTGTGGTGTGGTATTGTGCAAATCATAGATTGGAACTATCGGTTCGTGATGTTGTAAAGTCAGTCAGTAGCCTAATGTGAATAGATTTTGATTTTTTATGGACAAGCGCTATTGCCTTTACCACGCTTCTCCTAACTATAGCAGGGAATTGGGTGAATGTGCAGTGCGCTGTTGAAGTGCAGTTGTTGAAAATCGGAGGGGTACTGGACACACGTTGGGTAGCCTCCAGTTTCCGCACAGTTAATGCCGTCTGGAATGATTTTCCAGAACTTGTCGAACATTGCAAAAAGGAAGCTAGTAGCGACACAAGAGATTTTCGAGAACGTGCGAAATATCGAGGACTCTTGCCGAAGATAACATCCACGGATTTCTTGTTGCACTTGGCTTTGATGTGCGAATCCTCGCAAGAATTATCCGAAGTAGCCTAAGCCTCGAAATGCAAAACAGATTTTTGTACTATCTGGTGCTGTAGGCTAAGGAAATTTCCTTGTAGGCTAAACCCCAGAGGGTTCGCAAACCCCAGGTTAAGAACCCTTGCTGCAAGTTATCTGCTGTTCCATGAGAAATTAAAGCATCCACCAACCTTGCAAAACAAAGCTGTGTTTGGGGATGTGAGCATTTTTTTATGCTCATTTTTTTTTCAAATAAAACATTTTTTTACCATTATATAATATTATACATTAGATTATTTTTTCATGTTTTAGATCAGGGGTCACCAACTGGCGGCCCACCACGCTGTTATGTGCGGCCCGCGCAAGGTATCAGCGCACAAATATAACCAAAAATACTTTTCCTGAGGAGTTAAAGAGCATGAAGGCAAAAAATAATTTCCGGGAAGCATTTTCGCTTTGCATACGATTCCACCGGCCGACCAATCAGATTGCCATTCTAGGTGGGGGTCGCTTAAAGTTATTCCAATGCGATGTCCAGCCACGCTGTCCTAGTGGTTGATTAAAACGCCTGTTTTCGAATCTCGAAAATGTCTGTGAGCATAGCGTTGCTTATTTTAAGTTTGTAAATGTCCTGTGAACACTATTGTGCGTTTCACCGTTATTGGGTTTCACGAGCAGTGTTCCTTTTTGCAAGTTTTTGTTGGCAAACTATGTCAGTGTGCCAACTCAATTTATAATAAATTGGAAAATTATTATATGATGATGATTATGTGGCTGATCTGATACAGACGTTGGCGATCATGGTCTTCCAAACTTCTCTGTCATTTGCCATTCGTATAAAATCGCTCGTTTTAACTGTTGTGTTTGTGGCCCATTGATTCAAGCTGTTTAAATAAGTTAATCTTTGTCGACCTCTGCTTCTTTTTCCCTGTATCATCCCCAATAGAGCTAATTTTTTCAAATCTCCATGTCTGTGAATATGACCTACAAATTTATCAAATATATAAATTTAAAAACTTTTTTCTGGTATTATGAAAATATTTAGCTTTGTACTGAAGAATGTTGTTAATCAACAATTCTTGCCATGCTGATAGTTCAGTTCAGTTTATTGTTTTACTGGCGATAAAAAAAACAAAAAGTACATACAAATTGAGTGTCTATCAGCACAACAGGATGGCAACGATACACCTGTAAGGTCATCTATGTCAGCTGCCACCCTAGCCTGTTGCAGGTAACACAGTAATAAAAAAACAAACAAACAAAAAACAAATAATCACACTTAAAAAATAAAACAGAAAACGGAAATATGAACACCAATACAGAAAAAAACAAAAAATATCAACATTAAAGCAAATATAAATAAAATATGATAAGCACCGCAAGTAACTTTTGCCTAATAATCAAGGAAAGGCGGTTTTATAGACTCTCACAAAAAGGATGAAAAACCAACTCATTTTTTTTTAGAGGAAACAGTGTTCATGAGTTACGATAGAAACGTTTTTTCGATGATTTCCACAAGCGTTTGTTTCATGGTGCCTGGTTTCTTTCTCCCTGTTATTGGAGCCTGTTTTTCGGTGATATGTTTGCAGGTCACTATTGTTGCCTGTATTGCGATGTGTCAAACATTTCCTTGTTTACTGAAACTGTTAATTGCAAGATATCTTTTGTGAAGCGAAGTGACAACACCACTCTTGCTTGGCGATGAATATTCTGATGAAACCGCTCGCCTCGCTATGTGCGCAAAACAAGTGGCCTCGTTTATTAGGCAATGTTAAAGAAGTCAAAAGTGTTGTTAAAGGAGCTTGGCCTGGCGGTAACGTTGTTCGACTAATTTTGTTGCTGCGGTATTCCAAGATAAATACTAACAATAATTATGTAACGCTGGATACTAGGTACGAAATGCGTTATTTTCTAGCATAAGAGTCGACCTACCTAAAATTTTATTAGTGCGGCCCGCCACAGCTCTCCTAAGTGGCCGCGTGCAAAAAAGGTTGGTGACCCCTGTTTTAGATCATTGGTAAACTCGCTATCTGATGTTGTACCTTGATCTATGCGATGTGTTGAAACAAATGGGTTTATTTTGTCGTAAATGTAAACAAATGATTTTGTCCCCTGAAGAGCCATGTAGTGATTTTTATTTATTTTTTCTATTAGCCTATAACAAAAACTTTCATATTAGTCTTAACAATAAGCAGGCGCCGTAAAAACATAAATCTGTGACCTTAAATCTACTACAGTGCTACTTCTACTACATTTTCCAGCAAGAAACTTTACAAGTTTAACCACAAAATTATTAAACTTAACTTAATTTTTCAACAATGTGTGGAACAACGTCACTGATTCACGATATTAAAGTGAATTATAAAAAAGTTTTCAAATAGTTTGTTCATTGTACAAAGCAGCGGAATTAGCATCAACCTTCACTACAATTATTTAAAATAAACTGTTTACTCGTTGTTAGCACGAATCTCAACCCAGACATGTGCAACCGGCGGCTCGCAGTGCAACGCGCGATGTTGTTTTGCGCGCCCTCGTGGTACTCAGAATATTGTAGTGAAATTGTATTCTGTATACTGAGAGCAATGTAATACTGAGAGTCTCTAGATTAAATGCGTACAGTAACTCGAGTTGCAAAAAATTAATTACGCACTTAACGGGTTAAAACCGAACAATTTATTACCAAACTTATTCTGCAGTTTTACCGTAAAAGTTCAAGTTGTAAACCACAAAAATTTTCAATAAATTCCTTCATGGATTTAGCAATAAATCTTAATCCAGTCATTTCTAATAAGCTGTTTATTTATTTTATGTTTCTCGCCAGCCGATTGTATAGCAAGAATTGATAGCGATGAACACCGTGTTTCGTCCGTGTGGCTGGGCTCGTCAGTATCGCACAACTAATTTAGCGCGTGAAAGCCAACAAAACATGCAAGCGTCAGGGGAGGACATTGTGAAGAAGGGGCGTTCTTCCTGGCTATCAGCACGAGACTGAGCACTCACTTGTACAGCAAGCAATCGCAATTTACTAACCATAACGGTGTAGCATCCACGCTAGCCATTTAGACCATCCAATCAACCATTATGTTTCTAATTAAAGACCACATTCATGACTGCAGTATTTGTTCCAACATCAAATTTACATTAGATTTTTTTAAAATCATTCGCAACTGTCAATCAGAGTTTGAAACTAAAATTCATGAGGCACTCCAAATAAAACAGCACTACCCCAGGTTCAACAAACAATTATTTGCTGGAGGGGCATCTTTTTTGTTGAATTTGTATTGAATTACGTTTGTTTTATGTTGCTTAGTGGTTTTGTCCTTGATTGCCTTTATGTTGTTCCGCTCACTATTTTGTCTCGTGACCAAACTCCTGCATTTATGACAGATTGTTACCATCCTTTGTGTTTGTTCGTCAGTAGTTGCTTGTACGCAGTTTAGTGCAGTTTTATTTAATTTTAATCATTTATTACATTTCACGAATTTTGTTTTGTTTAGATGAATTAGGGTATTTTCCTAATGAGGGCAGAAAGTTTTGCCGAACACGTTTGAAGTTATGTAGGCCTAGTCATTTTATTTTATGTATTATAGCAGAGCTTACTGGTATTGAGCAGGTGTTTTCAAATAACACGGTGCGATGTATAGGTAGAGACTATTTGGTTACGAATGTGCTAATGATTCGAGTCGTCTTTCTGCTGAAGAAAAATTCAAATGGCAATTTTTTCTTGTTCTTTCTGATCAGGCCATATCTTTTGTTTCTTCGCTCTTTTACCAACTCATGGAGTGGTACAAGTTATTTTAATTTCTCTATAACTCTAGCAGCCTGAAGAAACGTCTCAGAGAAAATGGTTGGGTTGGTAGGTTTTGAATCTTTATCCTCGGACTGACAAATCCTTGAATGGTTATTCCTGGTAGTTTCTCATGCTTGTAGACAGAGGCTCTTGAAGCAGGGCCGGTTGCCGAGATTGGCAAAGTGAAATTTTCCGATTGTTGAAGTGCTATTGCCAGGAAATTATTCTATTCACTTGGTGCCGCTGAATGGAGAGCAGTCCTGAGGTGTGTTGCTCAAGCGCACACCCCGAGAGTCAAACTTGCAACGCGTGGTCTTGAGATGGGCGCGTAACCACTGAGCCAACAGGGCAGACAACGGAACAGGACTATTCCTGCAAAAATTTTAAAAGAAAAATGGGAGACGTTGATGCCAACGAACTAATAATGGAATTGAATCGTTTTATTTATGTCATCGAGAAAGAGAGAGGACTTGCCACGGCAAGCAATTTTTTAACGTACAAGAACAGCCTTCAGGATATATATCCGAATCTTTGCACTTGCATCAGAGTTCTTCTGACCGACCACACCAGTTACTGTCGCCAGTGCTGAAAGGACCTTCAGCAGAATGAAACTGATAACAATTTGCGCAGAACAAGGCTCGAAAGAAGCGTTTTGCGTAATTATGAAATACATGTAGGCATAGGCGTCGAAATAGGGTGGGCCGGGTGGGCGACGCCCACCCTGCCGTGAAACGAGGGTGGGCAAAATATGTTTTGCCCACCCTGTTTTCATGACATTTATGAAGTGTTTGTTACAATTATTTCCGTTTTTCTTAAACGCTGAATTATCCAACCAACTGCAGCGCAACTTCTTGTTTTATGCTATGTCTCTCGCTAAGTATCCGACGGAACAAAGCAATTCCGCAACTGCCCTGCGTGGAAAAAAAGGGGTACTCACTGCATTGTTGTTGTTACGGCAACTGCCACAGCTGGCAATTCCTGGTGAGAGAAAGCCACGTTTGATCTTTTCTCCGAATGGTCTCACTTTGGTTACGTCACAATCAAACTTCAGTTCCCGGTCAGCGTAAGGGAATGTGAATATGACATCATAATGAACATGACAATAAAATAACCGATACAAGCTAAAGACTTGTGGAAATTTCATCATGCTTGTGGTAAAAATGTGGTAATGAAAAATTTGTGGTAATTCAATGGTAATATGGAAATTTTGTGTGGAAATATTGCCAAAATGTGGAAATTATAAATTTTGAAAATTTGACTTAAAATACTATCAATAAATAAGAGCATTTATACTGTTGTCTTCCGAAATCGAACAGATATGCAAAAACTACTTATAATAGCATGCGACTAGCATGTTCGGCTGTTTATCAGTTTGATTTTGGAATGCGTCTTGACTTTGAACGTAGGGTGACCAATGACCATGTGATCATAGTCAAGATGTCTTTAAGATTCTAGCTGCGGTGTCAAATACAGTAGGTTTCGGACGTTTTAATACTTGTTAATAACCGGTAACTGTTAATGAACTGAGTACCGGTAGCTGTTTTAGACCTTCTAGCCTAGGCTATAAAGACCAGTATACCGTATACTGTCAGTGTCACTACAGGCCTCGAAACAACTTTTTTTTTCCGGCGGCCAAACGTGTCCGATTGAAGCAAGGTGTTCGGCGGCCAATCACAAGCACATGGCGGCCATCGGAACTCCGACACGCATCAACAAACAGTCTTCGAAATTAGCACATTTTTACTTCGGCAGAAACGTTGCCGAGGCCAAACGACAAAAGTTGAAATTGCCTCGGCAATTGCTGTAAACGTTTATTACGAAACAATTCTACCAAAACATGTAAAACGAGAAGCGAAAATGTTACTGTTACAGCAATTCACGTTAAATAACTCACGGGGGGAAAAGTAAGTTAATTTTGGGTTGATTCAACGTTCGAGTCAGCACAAATCGATTTAATTTTCCCGGCCGGTTATATTGCGTAACAACAATGCCCAATAAGAAATTTACGTTTGTTTTACATCAACTCGACATCTAGCAACGTTGAATTATCATAAAATAACGTTAATTGCTCAACCAGGCACTGGTAACAAATTAATAGCTCCCTGCGAGAAGATTGCCTCGATTTACATACGTATACACTAACATAATTTTACTGCGAACAACACAAAGTCTGTTTGATATAGAACTAGCTGTCAGAATCGGAATCATCAGATGCTATATCGGAACACGACGTTGTCGCATCACCACTGGATTCAGACACATCACGAGGCTCATCGCTTGGATGTAAAATTACACCGTCTTCGCCGTTCGCAATAAAGCGTCCACGTTTTGCGGCTTTCGGGCTTTGATACCAATCCACATGCCTCTTTCTTTTTCGTAGAGCTCCATCAGGGTGTTGACTAAGGAACAAATCTATGGCTGTGCCATAACGACTGGGAGGAATGTCTAACCCTAACCTTACAAGCGCTCCTGTAGCCTTGGCATTTTTTATTGCCGACGCTAATTTCGAAAACTGAATATATCACATCAATAAAGTGTATTGTGATGTCACTTGCATTCTGCTTATGTCAGACATCAGCTGCTTGGTCAACCAATAATGTTAACAATTCAAGCATAGACAGGGTGTATTGTGATTTATCGGGTACTTTGACTGCTTTCTAATCAATCCTTTGTGATTATAAGTGGCAAAGTACTTAATTCACAAGGCCGCTTGAGTACAATTTTCTCGGAACTTCATGGCGGACAAATACGGCCGACGGAAGGGCGAGACCGGCGAACAAAATGTCGATTTTTGTAGGTTAATCGCGGCCATGGCCGCCTTCAGTTTCGAGGCCTGCACTATATAGTGTAAATATAGCCAAATAATAGCGTTGCCAGATAAGGAAGTCTGCCTTAATTTGAGAAAAGTTTAAGGCTGTTAAAAACAAAAACTGGTATAATTTTTTTTTCGGTCCAGTTGTGCTGAAGAGTTCTAATGAACGAAAACATGTTCCACAACATAAATTAAATTTATTCATTCATTCATAGCTTGTCACGCCAGTGTCGGAGCCAGGTAAGAGCATTGTTTGTGATGTTTTTGAGGTCGTTGTCATCACATGAAGGGCTAAGGGGGCATTGGTGAGGATGTGCTTCATCGTCTGATTGTCTAGGCCGCAATCACACGTTGGGTCAGGAGTCATCTTCCATCGGAAAAGATTGCTTTTATTTCTCCCGACTCCGCAGCGGGCTCTGTTTAGGCAGCACCACTCTCTTCTCTCAAGGGTGGGAGTTTGTTGTAGACTTTCGGAAGGACTTGGGATGGCAGGATGTTGTGTCCTATCGGGATCATGTTGAGAGCCTTCACGTGGCGATCCCCGTTAATCCTTTACAGGAGACTAATCTCAACACTACACTCTAGTTACTGCCAGAGAGAGCATATTTAGGGTGGTAAAAGGATAGACCTTCGGCCCTACGATGAAAATAACACTGGTCAACAGCAAATTTTAATCGAGCTCGTGATTGATTGATTCTAGAAGCATTTTGTGCGCTGATTTCAAAAATGTCTTTACTTTTTTCCTAGCACATCATGTTTTCTAGATATTCCAATTTTAAAATTTTGAAAACATGCCACATTTACACGCAAGTAAAGCAGTTTTTTTATTCGCAAATTAAGTGTGACGTCATAATAAAACAATGATATAAACAATAAAACAATGATACGTCATAATCAAGCAAAGGGACAAAATAACTTATCCAAACTTGGAATCTGCTCGCCGGCCGGTTCCTCATGATGAAACCATGTCGCCACCTTTACCTCCACATGGAGGCCTAGATTCCATTGAAAATGATGGTGATGACGTCGCTTCATTAAGCGAACTCTCATCAACAAGTTCTGAGTATCAAGAAGAAGAAAAAGGCAGGCCACAGTTATTTTCCCAGGAGCACCTCAATGATTTGATTAGAGACCTTGGCCTTTCAAAGCAAAAGTCAGAAATCCTTGCGTCAAGATTAAAAGAGCGAAATCTGGTTGAGGAAGGTGTTGCAGTGAGCCATTACGGAAAACGAAACAAAGACCTCGCTGCTTTGTTTAAAGTTGATGGCCCCTGTGCTTTTGTCATGATATTGAAGAACTTTTTCACAAATTGGGAGAAGTTCACAATCCTCATGAGTGGCGAGTTTTCATTGATTTCTCGAAAAGAAGCGTGAAAGCTGTTCTTTTACATAACGGAAATGAAAAGTCATCCATTCTCATAGCACACTCGGTGCACCTAAAGGAATCTTATGAAAACATCGAAATTCTTCTCAATGCTATTAATTACAGGGATTATGAGTGGAGTATTTGTGGAGACTTGAAAATGATTGGAATCTTAATGGGGATGCAAGGGGGATTTACAAAGTACTGTTGTTTCTTGTGTCTGTGGGATAGTCGCGCTACTACTGAGCACTACCAGAAAAAGGATTGGCCAACAAGAAGCTCCTACAATCCTGGATGAGAAAGTGTCCAAAATGTCCCGCTAGTTAATCCTGACAAACTTCTTTTGCCGCCATTACATTTCAAACTCGGCTTGATGAAGAATTTTGTGAAAGCAATGGGCAAATCAAATTCAAACGGTTTTCTGTACCTCTGTAAGAAATTTCCAAAACTAAGTCATGCATAGCTTAAAGAAGGAATATTTGTTGGTCCACAGATTCGAGAAGTTTTAAAAGATACTGACTTTGAAAAATCACTCACTTCATCAGAATGTCGAGCATGGCAATCCTTTAAATGGTTATGCTTTGACTTTTTGGGAAATTTCAAGGCTGCTTCCTTCAGAAAAGGTCTTGAAAGGTTGCTCTCAACTTACAATGACGTGGGCTGCCGCATGTCCCTCAAGATTCATTTTCTTCATTCCCACCTGGACTTTTTCCCTGAGAACCTTGGTGCAGTAAGTGATGAACAAGGTGAAAGGTTTCACCAAGATATCCAAAGCATGAAAGCACGCTATCAAGGGTTCTGGAACGAAAGGATGATGGGTGATTACTGCTTGATGCTGCATCGCGATGATCCAACATGTACACCTATGCCCAGCGGTTTTAATGCAGCAATGTCTAAGTGTCATTGCAACATTTTAAACACTATCTTTGGTATCATGCTGAACGTTTTTCTTGTGTTTTTGTAATATAATACAGGGAGCTTAAAAACCTGACACTTCAGTATTGTGCTAGCTCAAGTATTTAGTACCTCAGACAAGGTTTAAGAGGCATTTTTTGCACTCTAGTGTCTAGTGTGCGTACGTATGCAACTAAATAGTGTTGAATCTGTGAAAGCAATGCACAAATCTGAAACACTCTGCTCTCTGAAGCTAATCTAAATTTGAAAATTGTAGCGACAAAATCGGTATTTGAACGCAATATTGACGTTTCTGGTCAAAAATTTTCAGACCAATAACTTTAAAACCTGATGTGCTAGAGCGAAACTAGCGCCAGATTTGAAATCAGCAGCAAATTGTGGTCTAAGAAAAGTTACTCCCATTCTCGATTAAAAATTTTTTTCAAATTTTGTTAACCTGTGTAATTAGCTTCAATACGGAAGGTTTGTCAGCCACGAAAGCAGTTCTTATAGCTAACTTACAACCAGACATCCTGTGCTTGCAAGAAACACACAGAGAAAAAAAATTAAATTTATTGAAATACCATTATGAGTGTTAGCCTGGTCAAATGTTTTAAGGTTCAGACTTTTAGGGAAAAAAAGCTATTGATTTGTTTTCTTAGTGATTGCCTTCTGTATTAGGTTGATCGCCCATTTGAGGAAGTGTCATAGTACCAGATCGCCTTTTCCGGTTAGTTTTTTCCCACTTTTGATCATAGATATGGTTTTTCTAGTTTTCCCATCCCTTGTCACCTATTTCTGCCGCATTGATTGCTCAACTTTTTGCTTAATGCTAGGTTAGCATGATGATGTAATAGAAGCGTTTGTTCTAGATTTCACCGTAATAGCATTTCTGTATCCTCCTGATTAGTAAAATTTATTTGAGTTTTCAACTGTTTGCCGTTATTTCCTCAAGCCTGGTCAAATTATAGTATTCGATAGTTGCGGTTTTGCTAAAACAATGAAGAAAAGAAAGAAAAAAAGTAAAGAACATGGAGGTCATGAACATTTCATCTAATTAATACTGTATGTAATTTTTCGTTCGTTTTGGTCCACTAGTGCTGAATCTATTTATATTGTAGGCTAATTTTGTTTCAAATAATTTTTGTTTTGGTCCAGTTGTGCTGAAGAGTTCTAATGAACGAAAACATGTTCCACAACATAAATTAAATTTATTGAAATACCATTATGAGTGTTAGCCTGGTCAAATGTTTTAAGGTTCAGACTTTTAGGGAAAAAAAGCTATTGATTTGTTTTCTTAGTGATTACTTTCTGTATTAGGTTGATCGCCCATTTGAGGAAGTGTCATAGTACCAGATCGCCTTTTCCGGTTAGTTTTTTCCCACTTTTGATCATAGATATGGTTTTTCTAGTTTTCCCATCCCTTGTCACCTATTTCTGCCGCATTGATTGCTCAACTTTTTGCTTAATGCTAGGTTAGCATGATGATGTAATAGAAGCGTTTGTTCTAGATTTCACCGTAATAGCATTTCTGTATCCTCCTGATTAGTAAAATTTATTTGAGTTTTCAACTGTTTGCCGTTATTTCCTCAAGCCTGGTCAAATTATAGTATTCGATAGTTGCGGTTTTGCTAAAACAATGAAGAAAAAAAAATAAAAAGTAAAGAACATGGAAGTCATGAACATTTCATCTAATCAATACTGTATGTAATTTTTCGTTCGTTTTGGTCCACTAGTGCTGAATCTATTTATATTGTAGGCTAATTTTGTTTCAAATAATTTTTGTTTTGGTCCAGTTGTGCTGAAGAGTTCTAATGAACGAAAACATGTTCCACAACATAAATTAAATTTATTGAAATACCATTATGAGTGTTAGCCTGGTCAAATGTTTTAAGGTTCAGACTTTTAGGGAAAAAAAGCTATTGATTTGTTTTCAACAGGTCTATTAAAGCTTAATTGCTGCAGCGACGCTAAACGCAGTCTTTATGAGAAAGACTAACCACACTCTTCGAAATTACTGTCGGCAATTGCCGAGGTGATTGTAAGAACCACAAGATTACAAGAAAAAACTAATTTTCTTAGACTACACCAGACTAGGATGTCTGACGAGAATCTTTTATAGAAATATCACCCTATTTGCACTGATTTAACTCCAGCAGACGTCAATTTATTGTAAGCATCTACACCTTGTTGCGCCTCGCTTTCCGTTATCTCCTCCAGCTGATACAGCATCATTCTGATGATACCGACTCTGACTAGTTCATCAAACAGACTTTGTGTTGCTCGCAGTGTCCCAATTGTGCCGAAATTATGTTGGCTTATAAGCTTACGTAAATCGAGACAATCTTCTCGCAGGGAGCTCTTGATATGTTACCTGTACCTGGTTGAGCAATTAACGTTATTTCACATGTTTTAGTACAATCTTTTCCTACTAAATGTTCACAGCAATTGCCAAGGCAATTTCAACTTTTGCCGTTTGGCCTCGGCAACGTTTTTGCAGAAGTAAAAATATGCTAATTTCGAAGACTGAACCATTGCGAATTTGCAAACATACACATTCAATGAAATCTGTTTGAAAACTCTCGCCCACCCAGAATTCCTCTCTTCTAAGAAAAAATTGACGCCTATGCATGTAGGCTACACACACTGTCACTGTAGACCTATGTATATACAGTGGTGGGCGCAGCTAGCGTAAAAGTTAGCTTTCAGCAAAGCAGTCAGCGGATTTCCAATAAATTTACTTTCGCTAACGAGTCCGCTAAAATTTCTAAATATTAGCGAAAATGCTAATCCGCTAATGGTTACATAATACATAATTGCGTTAGACATTTTGCCAACTATAAAACGTCAATGTGTTTCTCTTTTTGTAGACTTGCCCTGAGCTGTTGCGTCACTTTTTAATGAAATTGTGTTAATTTGGTAGGAAAAAGTTACGTCTTTTATTTAAATTAACGTCCCTGACGAAGTTTGTAGTTATGTAACCACAAACAAAAATGCAAAATTTTCAGCAAAATCGAAATTTTCAGAAGCTGTGAGAAAGCTGAAGGAATAGTTCAAATGACTTCAATTTTTTTTCTTAGGTTAATTAGATATATCTAAACAACGTAAAAAACAATGAAAACTATTAATACTACAAAAAGTGCTCAATGCCAAGCAAAAAGGCAAAGCAGAGCGAATTAAATCAAATGTAGTTATTACTATCTGAAGCCTTTACAAATTGTTTCACCTAACTGATCATCAGAAGGTCTTATTCAAATAGAATCTTTGAAAAAATAGGCCTTCCAACGTAAACGTTTAATAAAATTTTCAATCTTACCTAACATCGTTTTCAAATATCGATCTTTACTTGGAATAGCAATGTTTTTTAAAGAATAACCGTAGTTAATCTTTTCCAAATTCATAATAACTGGATAGTAGCATCAAACGAAAGTGCTCAACTAGATCAGTGCTAGGAGCAATATTAAAACAATGAAAACTGTTAATACTACAAAAAGTGCTCAATGCCAAGCAAAAAGGCAAAGCAGAGCGAATTAAATCAAATGTAGTTATTACTATCTGAAGCCTTTACAAATTGTTTCACCTAACGGATCATCAGAAGGTCTTATTCTATTTGAATAAGACCTTCTGATGATCCGTTAGGTGAAACAATTTGTAAAGGCTTCAGATAGTAATAACTACATTTGATCTAAACAATGTATGTATCTAACAATATTGTATCTACCCAAACTAAAAATATATTTGAAAAAATTTCGTTTTTGACCACATTTTTCGATTTTTGGGCCTAGTGAGGAAGCTGAAGACAATTTGTTACGAATCTCAAATTTTGTCATGATTGTTTTCTCACTCATTGGCACCATTTCCCCACTACCCGAGAGAATTAAAAAAAAAGTTCAAAAACGAGCCATCCTACTGGCCACGTCCACCGGATGCCGAACCATCGCATTCCTAAACAACTGCTCTACAGAGAACTGACTAATGGCAAACGTCATGTAGGTGGTCAAAGAAAACGCTTTAAGGACACTTTAAAAGCTTCCATGAAAGAATTCGCCATCGACGTAGATTCGTAGGAAAACTTAGCCGCAGAACGACCAACATGGCGCAGTCTCAGCTGAGAAACACCGTACGCTATCTGCTGTCAGAAAACGAGAACATCGCAAGGCCCGAGCCTCAAACAACCCTGGCCCTAGCCAACCATCCTTCCAATGTCCATCCTGCAGCAGAATCTTCACCGCACAGATAGGCCTCATCAGCCATCTCCGCACTCATGTAGCCTACACTGACCAAAGCCCACATTAAAAAAAAGCTTAATCTCAGTCTCATTGGCCATCTTCGGAAACGAAGGGCGAACAGCCGAACATCATCACACTGGTAGAGCGAAATGCATATGCCATAAATAGGGCTATGCTGATTCTCCATGCATTTTTAATAAAAATACTCAACTCTGAACTGATACTTGATGGAGAACCACTGGCCAGCTGCTTCGCAGTCAGGAGATCCCCTATCCTTAATGGAACTCAATAAATTTACAAAAAATACTATCAATACTACAAAAAGTTATCAATGCCAAGCAGAGAAAATTATACCAAATTTAGTTACATCCACTTAAAAACCTTAACAGCCTGTTTCAATTTTGTTAGAATCCTTTAAAGGTTTTTCTTCAACAGTAAAAAACATGGCTGATGATTTTTCTACCATCGCCCTTCCTGGTGTCCAGGTGGAGCACTCTCTGGAGCAGATTATTAAAAGTATATTTGCCACTGCTCAACCAAGTAACCAACTTCATAGGATCGCTAACTTGTTAGTAAAATTTTCTGTTTTAATGTGGTGTCAATCAAGAGACTTTTGTACATGACAGATGGCCTGCACAACACTTCTGTATGCTTGCAGTTGTTGAAACATCTGAACATCAAGAAAATGAAAATTGTAAATGAGGTGGTGCTAGAAATGTCTTTTTTACTCATCCAGACCAACTCCTGCTTGCCATTTGTTCAGATAAAGATGACGCAGTGAGTAGAGACTCTGCTAATAAAATTAGGAAGCTAAAAGATCAGTCGGCTACATTTCAAAAACTGAAGATGGTGCTTTTCTCAAAGTGGAAGCCTGGAAGGGGATGATGAGAGGTCTCACATTTATGAAATCACCTCATACCAACAGATAATGAAGTAAATAAAGATACAGACTACATAGTAAGGATGTGCCGATTAATCGGCATCGGAATCGGCAAATCGGCATCGGAAAAAATTGCCGATTCTTTCCGATTCTTTATCAAAGTTTCCTAATCAAAAGTAGCGCGAGCGCGTGGAAATACCGATCAAAGAACGGCTTCTTTGAACAACCGCATTAGCGTCAACTAGCATTCGGAGAGCGGTAGTCTAAAACTCTAAATTATGACGATTGTCCGCCATTTTGTAAACTCTTGTTTAGTAGACGCGAGATCAAAATACTTTCTTTCTTTGAAATGACGAAAAACGTTCAAAGAGAAAATCAGACCAGATAAAATATAAAAGTTGAATGATTACACAACGGTTAGAAGTTAAAGGAGAAATGGATTATTACGTAATAGTTATTAGCTTGCAGTATGCGATGCGCTAAAAGCAAGTTAAGAGAAAAAGCGAGGGAGTATAAACTGCAAAGAAAATGAGAACAACTGTCTGAAAGATTCAAAACGCTTTTGAAAAAAAACAAAGGGCGTCAATGGAAAACAACGTGTGAAGTTGCAAGTTATATCTTTTCAGACGCTGAATTGCAGTGAATTAATCTTGTCACTTAGTAAACACGTGAAAAAAGATTACCTCGTTTGCGCAATATCACTCGATTGTTTGTTCAACGCATGAAACGGACTATGTTACAGCCAAATGCTGTCCCGGCTCTAGTCGGCATTCGGCAAAATTAGGGAGTTTTCTTTGATCTATAGAATATACCTTAATGCAGACATTTTTAGCGCAGCAAGAAGAGAAATGATTTGGTGGAAAGCAAACAATACTATGTTTCCTGAGCTGAGCAAAATTGCAAATAAATTGCTTTCGTCACCACCATCGTCGATCGAAAGCGAACGAATTTTTAGCACAGGTGGCAATATTTTTACGCCTCAACGGAACAGACTTACTACAGCAACTGGAGAAAAGTTGATGGTATTGCATTTTAATTTACGTGCCTTTAATTTTGAATATTAAAAAGCGGAAATGTTCTTTGAAATTATTGTTTAATCGTTGTAAAATTCGTAGTCACTGAAAGTTGCTTAATGTTAATTTACTAAGCAGAGAGAAGTGAACTCCAAGTATAGGCCTATTACGCTTAATGCGTTCAACAAACAATCGTGTGATTGCGCAAACGTAATCAAACCAGCTACCTGGTAATCTTCACGTGTTTGCTAAGCAACAAGATTGGCTGCAACTCTGCATTCGAAAACAATACTAATTTCTTCACAAGATGTTTTTCTTTTTTCGCCTATTGATGCACTTTGAATGCAAGGCTGGTGTGTCACTTTTTTAAAGGTTTTTGTATATTCAATACCGCTGCGTTCATTTTCTTTTACTCTAGTCTTTTTCTCTTCTTGTTTCTGGCACCTTCTTGAATTCTGCGAAAAAAATACTGCAAACCGCACAAGATAATATTTTGCACACTGCATTAAGCTACGTTTATTTTGCACTCTGTGAGCAATGGCGATTTTTTGTGAGCAATGGCGATTCTATTTGAATAAGTTTCAGGGAATGCTGGAGTAGCAGAGTGTTGTATAGGTTCCTGTACCTTTCACTAATAATATCGTATTAAATAACCCAAAAATAATATCAAACTGCAACATGAATTCTGAGGACAGCAAGGCAAAAATGGATCAGATACTGACAGGCATGGAAGAGATTTTGAAAAGACAAGAAAGGTATGAACAAAAATACAATAATGACCTAACCATTGCTGCACCCCCTGCTGTTGCTGTGTCTTCATCTTTTGCAGATGGGCTGCAGCAGGCTCAACAAGTGGAGCTGTCAGAGCTATCCAAACAGGTCTATGCTCTCCAAGAACAAGTTTGGCACCTCCAACAGTCTGCATACAGGACGGATCGCAAGCTGGATGACTTGGAGCAGTATGGGCGAAGCAATTGCCTCATACTGCATGGATGCAATGATACACCAAACAAGGGAAGTAACATTGATTATTCTGAATATGTAGTAAAAAAGTTAAATAAAATTATTAAACCAACAAACTGTCTTACAGTGAGAGACATAGATGCATGCCACCTCTTGCCATCAAAAAATAAAAATAAACCATTAATTATTAAATTTGTTAGAAGGATGACAAGGGATGAATTTTTTTATTGCAAAAGTAAATTAAAAACTGATGATGGTCCTAAACTGTCAATCACAGAGTCCTTGACCAATCGACGTCTGTCATTACTTCGTCAAGCGAGAGATGCTTTTGGTTTCAAGGACGTCTGGACATCCAAAGGAACAGTGTGGTGCTTCTGGGATAATAAAAGGCAAGTGATAGATGATTTTTCAGACATTCCTAAAATCTTTAACCATAAGTCATCTTAAACTATTTTGTTAATAACATTTTGCTGATTTTCAACTATTTTGAAGCTAAACAAACCATATGACATATTATTATAAATGACTGTAAAACCAAACTCAGGAACCTTTTACTTGGTGCATTCCCTAGAACCTTTGAAAAGCTTAGCTTTTGAACCAACCCTACTTCATACCTTTTTATTTTTTCAAATTTTCATACATGAATACAAAACCAAAATGTAACTATTGCATAAAAACAATCAGAAAAAATCAAAAGTTTATTAACTGCTTAACTTGTCCCATTGAAGCTCATGTCAAATGTTGTAAAAAAAGCGCAAATTACCAGGACACAAAAAAATGGACATGTACATTGTGCAGTGACTGGAATCCCCCTTTTGTACATCTATCCAATACAGAATTAGCTACACTGGTTGGAAGCCACAGTGTATCAAATCTTACCTTCAAGCCTGACTATCTGAATGATATGTTTGCTAGTATATCTCACACAAACAACAATGACATAGATGACCTTTTTATGCCTAACATATCGGAAACATATTTAGACTCAACAACTGTCAACAAACTAAAAATGGACTGCTCACTGGGGCCAGTCTTCTCTTCATTATGTATCAATGCTCGGTCCATAGTCAATGTAAATAATTTCACCAAACTTGAGGCCCTGCTGATGTCTATACCCATTAGTCCTGATCTAATTTCTGTTGTCGAAACATGGATTCAGCCTAATTCAAAAGGTCCTTACTTAAACCTACCAGGCTATACATTCATATCAAATGCTCGGATAAACAGTCGCGGTGGAGGGGTAGGAATATATTTAAAAAGTGACATTATGTATAGTTGTATACCAAGCGTGATGACATAACCATTATGAAAAAAAAAGTATTCGAATCTCTATTTGTTGATATTTTTATTGGTGGCAAACAAGTGACCTGTGGTAGCATTTATCGAGCACCTGCATTGGATGCTAAGTCAAATTTGAAATTTCTTGATTTTCTTAGTGAGTGCATTAACAACGGTACTACAACAGTTTATCGAACGACAGTTCATCGAACGACAGTTTATCGAACGACAGTTTATCGAAACGACAGTTTATCGAACGACAATTCATCGAACGACAGTTTATCGAAACGACAGTTTATCGAAACGACAGTTTATCGAACGACAGTTTATCGAACGACAATTTATCGAACGACACAGGGCCGTAGCCAGACCGCAGAGCAAGGGGGGCCAACTTTTTTTAAGAGGGGCCGAAAAAATTTAAATGGGCAAAATCATTATAAATGTAGCTGTTGCTCTTGAATGTTTGGATTTTGCCAGGGGGGGGCGGATTTGTTTTTAAGGGGGGCGAGGCTTCCCTGGCTCCCTGCTGGCTAGGGGCCTGGAACAACAGTTAATCGAAAAACTAACCCTAACCCCTACCCCTTAACCCCCAACCCCTAACTCCTAACCACTAACTCCTAACCCCTAACCTTAACCCCCAACCCCTAACCCTATCCTTAACCCCTACCCCTAACCCTTAAACTCCAACTCCCAACCACTAACCCCTAATTCTAACCTTAACTCTTAACCTCTAGCCCCTAACTCCTAGCCTCTAGCCCCTTCGATGAATTGTCGTTCGATGAACTGTCGTTTCGATAAACTGTCGTTTCGATGAATTGTCGTTCAATAAACTGTCTTTCGATAAACTGTCGTTCGATGAACTGTCGTTCGATAAATTGTCTTTCGATAAATTGTCTTTCGATAAACTGTCGGGTCACGATTAACAACATATAGGCTGTGGGCCAACCTCGATTTTTCGCTTTAAAAATGCAATTGAGTTGCACCCCCCCTGTAGACAATACTTTCTTGATATCGTTCAATAGAGTAATTTTTACTGAGTCCAAAACAAAAAAGTTCAAGCAAAAACCTGTGTTCACTAAAAAGATATTAGGCTTGGAAGATATTAAAAATGACGCGGATGAACACACTTACAGGCACTACTTTTATTTGACGCTTCATGATTCGGCGCAAGCGATTGGTTGGCAACACCTCGATTACACCCACTTGTCGTGCATTTGGTGCGCACATAACCTAGCAACGCATCGGTGCGCACATAACCTAGCAACGATCAAAGCGAAGTCAGAACTGCAGTAGTGTTTTTCTTGATCAAACTTAATTTATTTTGCATTCTTCATGATTTAGGCTACCGTTTTGAACTTTATGTTCGATAGATTAATACACATAAAAAAATCTATGATTATGAAGTTACAGTTAAGTATGAAGTAAAACTTATGATGAAAGTTATGAAGTAAAACCAACCAACCAGTGATCACCATTCTTATTGCTTATGAGAGGCTACCAGAAGGTGAGTAAAATGACTAGTTGACTATCAAGTTCCTACTACCTAAATGTTATTTTAAAGTATGAAGCTAATGAAACATAGTGGGAGGGGGTCTGGGATGCTTGCCCCCCATAAAAGTTTACCTTGCTTTGATGACATTTCGTACACTTTAAGGCCTAATAGTGTAAATTTTGTATTAAGACACACACTTTATATTTTACCAATTTTATCAAAATTGGACTTCTGTAGAAGTTAATTGTGTCACAAATTTTGATTTCAAATTAAAGCTTTGTTTTAAACATGCTATCTTTATCATGGCCACAAAGAGATTTTAATGATTGATTTGTTGAAGGTTGTATAGTGCTGTGTTGGCTTTTAATAGAATTTTGAAAATTTGCTGATGTCCAAACTTCTCTTAGTGTAGGCCTACATGGCACATTTCACCTCATACATTGAAATAGTCCAAATTAATTGTCAACTAGTTGAGTGAGCAATGTGTTTGTAAATTACTACTATACCGTTCCTATTATACAACCTACTTTACATTAGTTTGTTTTAGGATGGACCCTCGGCCCCAGAACCTCATACGAGGATGATCTCATTCCTTTAATGCATATCTTGATCATATATGTACTGCATAAAAACAAAGTGTGCCTGATACAATTGCCATCACCGAACACTGTTTTGGCTTGTCCATTGTACTTTGTAGACAAAATAAAGTAATATTCCTTTACAGAGGTTTATAGGCTATGTCTCTCAGTCACATTTTGCTATGAGCATAAAAACTGCATTTATGTGTATCTTCATTGATCACAATTTGATTTGTTTTGCAGATATGTTTGTGGTCTTATCGGACTCGTGGTGATTATTCTGCTGTTGAAATTTGAAGTCTTGCACTTTCTACTTCATCAATGCAAAGTCCATGATAAAGAGTTTGAACTACATAGTCAATAGTCATTGTACTGTCATGGACATATACTATATCAGAATTAATGCACTATATCCACCTACTCTAGTATGATACAATATTCCAAAAGTATACATGTAAACTTTTGCTTATAGCCTATTTCATTGGTATATTAAAAGAAATTATATAATACCCTTCAATTGTTCTGAAGTTATGGGTTTTTATGGTTACTCTTTGACTATGCATTTTATTATAATCACTCTTAAAATGAATTATTCTGAAGTCAGGTGTTTTTATGATTACTTTGGCTGTGCATTTCATTACAATCACCCTTAAAAGGAATTTATTGGTAAGAACACACATATTGCATATCATGTTATACTATGTGTTCTTAGGCATTAAGAATTGTTTTGACAAAAGTGTAATATTAACTGACATTATTCCATACGTGTGTCACACAAACATGTTAATATAGAAAATTGTAATTTCCATCATTAGACAGATTATTGGAAGAGCATTTGTTTGCTGAAAATGATTTATTGTTGTGAATAACTGCCATTGCACTTGCAGGCCTATAGATTTGTTGATAAACCACCATAGATTGTCAATGGTGGTTTATTATTGTCAACATTGTCATTACAAAAAATTAATTGTCTGTTAGTGCTATTTTATTTGCTTCTACCAAATTTGTAGCATCTGCTTTTTTCATTATTTGTGCATAGCCTATAAACAATTATACAGAAAACTGCCAACATGCAAAAATTCTATCTTTTTGATTCGCTGGTAACAAATAAAATTGAATGAATTCAGTTTTTTTGTATTAGCCTAATAATATTTTATAAAAGGAGAAAATAAAGAGCTATTAAACTATAGCCTATCAATCAGAGAATTTAGTCCATCACAAGTGATACGGTAGTGATCTTTGAGGTCTCATACGCCTGTAGCCTACCGTATATTTATCACAAATATGCATTGCTCAGTGGTTTACAATGCAGGCATTTTCAGTGCTCTTTATGCTGAGTGCAAAGTAGGAAAGCACATTTTCTAAGGTTTTTGATGACCCTAAGGGGTAGGCTTTTTGCCATTTTCACTGACTTAGATGTAGGCACTACAGTATATGAACAAGGCCACATATATATAGTAGTGGGCTTGTGGTATAGTTTTGACGTTTAAATGAAGAAACCAATCCTATTAAAAAGCGAACAAAGAATTCAAAGTTATTTTATAAAGGTCATGAAACAAGGAAGGTTGTTGAACAAAGATACCAAGGTCAGGAGCAAAACGGTTGGAATGCAAGGTTAATCTAATCGAAAAATATATAGCCCAGAAATAGACAGTTTGGTGTTGAAATACAATCACTTTAAGTCTCATTTTCGCACTGATATCGCGGAGAGCCACAGTTAATTAGAAATGATCCATCTGTTTAGAGAAGAAGACAAATAGAAAGATAGGTTTATTTTCTTCTTTTTTATGTTGTGTTTAAGTATTCTACATTGCAACAGGCAAGAAAAATGCGAAACTACTGCTACCAAACCAACTTTCATGCAGTCCTGACTTAGCTTTGATCGTTGCTAGGTTATGTGCGCACCGATGCGTTAAATGCACGACAAGTGGGTGTAATCGAGGTGTTGCCAGCCAATCGCTTGCGCCGAATCATGAAGCGTCACATAGAAGTAGTGCCTGTAAGTGTATTCATCCGCGTCCTTTTTAATATCTTCCAAGCCTAATATCTTTTTAGCGAACACAGGGTTTTGCTTGAACTTTTTTGTTTTGGACTCAGTAAAAATTACTCTATCGAACGATATCAAGAAAGTATTGTCTACAGGGGGGGTGCAACTCAACTAACGAATTTTCAGACTCGGCCCACAGCCTAATAGGTACATCAAAACAATGCTACATAATGGGAGATTTTAATTATAATTTATTGGATTATGAAAACATCAATGTAGGCAATTTTACAGACTTAATGTTTTCAAATTCTTTTTACCCACTAATTAATAAACCTACTAGAATTACTGACACCAGTGCAACAGTCTTAGATCAAATATGGTCCAATGTGCAAACAGGTAATGAAAGTCGGTGTGGAATTCTAATTAATGCAATCTCAAACCACTTTCCAGTTATGCATTGTACAAACATTGGAAAACCCTCAGTTACATGTCATCAATATACCAGATCATTTAATCTCTCAAACATACAAAATTTCTCAAATGCTCTGGAAAATGTGGACATCACTTGTTGCTTAAATCAAACTGATGCTGATGAAGCTTATGAGTCATTCTTAGGAGAATATACTAGTCAATTTAATAAGCATTTTCCTTTACAAAAAACACCTTTAAAAAAGAATAAAGGTTTGATAAAGAATTACTACATCTATTACGAAGAAAAGAGCGTTTGTTTAAAAAGTACATATCCATTATCCAATAAAACTATTCACTCCAAACAGAACTACACCTCTGCAAGAAACTTATACTTTCATACAGTTCAACAAAAAAAGAAGGAATTTTATAAATCTAAATTTGAAAAGCAAAAATTTAATATGAAAGCTACTTGGCAAACAATCAACAATCTATTAGGTAAATCCCAGTCTAAGACTAACCATGGCATCAAAATAAATGATAGTACAGTCACTGACAGATTAACTATTGCAAATCACTTCAATGATCACTTTTCCTGTGCTGCCCATTCCCTTGCAAAAAAAATTTCCAAATCAAATACAATATTTTCAGCATATCTTGATTCTCCATGCTCTGAGACAATTTATATTTATCAAACTACTTTAAATGAAATAAACAACTAAGGATGGTATTTCATAGCTAGTTTTTGCTATGCCAGCAAAAACTAGCAGTAGCATCGATGAAATACCATCCATAGTTGTAAAGTCAACCCCAGACACTATACTGCATGCTTTAACTCATATATTTAACTTATCTTTAACAAGTGGAAAATTTATAAATTCATTTAAGTTGGGGAAGGTGATACCTATCTTTAAAAAGAGTAGCTGCAAAGATTCAAACAACTACAGACCAGTCAGCCTACTACCTGTTTTTTCAAAGATATTAGAAAGAATCATGTACAACAGATTATACTCATTTTTAATTAGACACAATTTTTTCTATAACAATCAATTTGGTTTCAGAAAAAATCATTCCACAAGCCATGCTGCTTCAATGCTAATAGAAAGTATCACCAGTATACTCAATGACAACCATCTTGCATTAGGAATCTTTCTTGATTTATCTAAAGCATTTGACACCATTGACCATAAAATATTGCTAGCTAAATTATATCATTTCGGAATAAGAGGCGTGGCCTATGATTGGTTCATGAGTTACCTGAGTAATAGAAAACAAAGAGTTGTTTTCAATGGCAATGTTTTTAATGTTAACAACATATCTTTGGGTGTCCCACAGGGGTCTATCTTAGGCCCTCTTTTATTTCTGATTTATGTAAATGACTTTCGTAAATGCCTTCAACACGGAACTGCAATTATGTTTGCAGATGACACCACCATTATATATAAAAATAAAACCATTTCTACTGTATATGATCTGGCAAACCAAGAGCTTGTATGCATAGATCAATGGCTATCAACAAATCGATTGCCTCTAAATGTCACCAAAACCAAACATATATTATTTTCAAGTCAAGGTAACAAGTCACTATCATGCAACCCACCCTTGAATATTCGAAAAAACTACATAGAACAAGTTGCCTTAATAAAGTTTCTGGGAATAATTGCAAACGAGCATTTGTCATGGAAATCTCATATGGAAGTCTTGCTTCAAAAAATAAGATCAACACTCTGCGTGACAAAAAAAATTAAACCTTTCCTAAACAAACAAGCACTTCTCTCCATTTACCATTCTCTAGTTGATAGTCAGATATTATATTGTATCTCAACATGGTGTCATGGAAACAAAACTACATTGCAAAAGCTACAACGTACATGCGATAACTTTCTTCGTACTGTATTTGACATTGACCGCAGAGAAAGCATAAAAGGTGTAATGGAACTCAATAATTTAAAATCCATTTACCACATGAAAAATACAGAGATTGCAACTTTCATGTTTAAATATTCAAAAAAGCTACTTCCCACAACATTCAATGATATAATTATGTGTAAACAATCAAGTAGCCTAACAACAAGAAGTAACTCTCCACATATTCCTATATATTGCAGAATTGACACCTGCAAACAATCAATACGGTACATGGGGCCAACAGTTTGGAACAAGCTTCCAACTACCATAAGAAATGAATGTAAAACTGTAAAAGGCTTTAAATCAAAAATGAACAAGCTAAATCTTCCTTGAAATAATCCTATCTAAGTATTACATACACCAAACATACTAATATTTCTTTGCCCGGCAATGATAGGCCAATGTGTGTAGATTTATTAGCAAAATAGTAAGGTTGTAGGTACTCCTACTGGCTTTCTTGTTCTTGTGTTTATTGTCCACAGAAGTTCTACAGACTCTGCAGAAGTTTTTCCATCCTCTTCGACCAATCGCCATCTTTCGGTGAAGCGGTGGCCATGTGCTCCAACCAGTTGTTTTCTTTTATATAATAATGTCTTGGACTGGATCGTCATGCTATTATCTGTTTGTCTGCAATTTTTTTCTACGTAATATGCCGAATTGGATTTTTTTTTAACTTTTATTTTGGTTTAACGTGTAAAGCATACGGTAGGCCTAACCCAAATTTCTCATATTACTGTGACATGCCACTACTACATCCCCGCCAGCGATGCCTGTCATTTTTGCATTAATTCAACGTTTGCTAACGTTGGATCGGTGTGGAGGTGACGAGTTTAGCTGGCTGGGGTCTAAAATTATCGCTTTATCAACGCAACTTTGTAACAAAGCACGCTTGATATCTTCAAGACATAAGTACTTTCCTGGGTATAATTGGATTTCCGCAAAATGATGATGTTGTTTTTGCTGGCATCCAGGCCGGATAGCGACTGTCAAAACAGCGACTGTCATAATGGCGACTTCATAATAGCGACGTAATGAAGTGAGCGACATTCCAAACAGCGATTGTATAAATGCCGACTGCATTAAAACAGCGACTGTTATGATAGCGACTTAGCTATAGCGAGAAGTTTTTGGATTTATATCATGCCAGTCAGCAGGTTTTGACTTGGAGGCCAAATTGGGTGGTTCTGTATGGCAGTTTTGACTTGGAGGCCAAATTGGATGGTTCTGTATGGCACCAGCTTGACAATGATTGCCTAGTCTAGGGTAGTTTTAGTTTACAAGTTTACAGTTAGAATTAGTAGGCTAAGGTATTGGAAGTACAGATGCTCAGCTTCTTGGTCAAAAACGTCATGAGTCAGAATCGACCAAATATAGGGTGAAGTTAGAAATAAACGTGGCTTGATTTTTATTGCAAGACTTTTGGTTGTTTTAAAGTCCCTTTTGGTTTCAATCTTTTTCTAGACCCTGAATTTTATTGCAAGGCTTGACGACTTTCTGTTGTTTGGCTTGACTAGCCTATTTCTTTTTAAATCATGTGACTTCTATGGATAGTCCAAATAAAATGTTGTTTTAAAGTCCCTTTTAGTTTCAATCTTTCACTACGCAGTGTTTGCCTATTTGTGCGTGCATACGTGTGTAGAGAGGTGTGGGGGATGGAAGGTATGTGTGGAGGGGGTGAAGGAATGCATGTGCGCGTAAGCCTTGGATTTAATAAAAGAAGTGAGGTCGCTGTTGTGGCAGTCGCTGTTTTTGATGAATCGCTGTCGTGTAGTCGCTCTATTGACAGTCGCTGTTTTAAATGAATCGCTGTCGTGTGGTTGCTCTTTTGACAGTCGCTGTTCTGACAGTCGCTATTTGGAACCCGAGCCGTTTTTGCTAGTTTGTTTTATTTGTTTTTGTCATTGTTTTCATGTCGTCAAGTTATAGCCTATCTATTTTGTGATTCGTGCAAGACATGGTGCGTTGCGCTTGAAATGGCTTTGCCCGTGGTAGGATTTCTTTGTGGGGTTTTCTTTGCCTGCCTTGCTCTTATTTGCTATGAGCTAAACGCATCAAGACGTGTTCCCTTTACGACCATCAGCACTCTTGATAACGCACCATGGCCGATCTTCATAGCAACTGTCCATACAAATCTTAAATATATCAGCTAAAGCTATGTGGGCTAATAAAGCAATAGCCTAAATTTATGTTTTTTATTTTATTTATTTGTAACATTTTATTTTTTTATTTTCTCTTTACATCTTAAATTTTTCTGAAGGTGTTGCGACCGTGCCAAATTTTTTTCAACTCAATAACTTACTTTGGTCACAAGCACGTTTTAACGTTCGCGTTTTGTCGCTTCTACCTTTTTCTCGACCTTTGCTATGTTGACGTGTATTGTTTTTGATATGATGGTCAGAAATAAAAACAACTGAACTAAACTTTTCTCTTTTTACTGATTTCCGCAACAAATAAAACGCGTGTCTATCACCACTTTGTAGCGCGCAAGAAGCGAAGAACTACCATAAAAAATCACGCTGTCTAGAGCAGGCGACAAAGTGAACGCTTTTAGACATTTCAAAGGCAGTAACTTGTAACAAAATCGCAACCACTTGTAGAGCGCCGACTAAAAGTAGCTTTAATCATTTAACCAAAGAATCGGCATCGGAATCGGCAGATATTTAAGAATCGGCATCGGAATCGGCATCGGCAAAAATTCTGTAATCGGCACATCCCTATACATAAGTGATAGAAAAGACTTGTGACATGCCTTCCAAGAATATCAAGAAAGTAATTTTTCCAAAGCTAAACATTTGCACAATGGGACACTGAACTGAAAACAGTCTCTAATTTTGATAATCCTCAGTGATGAAGAAGTGTATAAGGCATCCTTGAAAAACCTCTACGCGTTCCAAGGTAGCCAAAACACTCGTCAGTGGAAAGTGGAATTAATGTAGATCATGACTAAAGCTTGCATAAAGGTGGCCGGTTACACCGTTACAAGGCAAGAGGTGGTTACTCGAGGCAGCAGCAGCAGAAGGATTATGTTTACATGTAAAATCAAGAAGCATTTCAGCATCAATTAACAATAAAAATTATTGATCCTAACTGCTAAGGCATTGCAATGTTTGAATAAAATTTCTTAATGTATGTAAACACTAACCCATGTTTACTACACAAGATGTATACATTTTATAGTCAAAATTAGCTAAAACTTGACATGAAAAGTCGGTAGGAAACTAGGGAAGATGAGCTCATTTTAATGCACAATTTGGTCTGGAATCCTGAATGTTTAGTTTACCATAGCAACAATGCGCTAAGCGATCATGACAAAATTGAAAAATTTGTATCTTATCATTGCCTCCGAATACACAACGACTACGCACCAGCGCATGCAATCATGCATTGCGCATATATGATACTATATTTGGGATAATTTCGACTTTTATTTTTGAGGGTTACAAGTTGTTAATGTTACATTTCAATCTACTTGCAATATTTGAGAATAAATATTTCAATAAAAGGTTAAGTTGTTACAAAATACAAACACTTCACTTAAACTTTATTTACCACACACTAATGGTAAGAAAACAATAATTGAAACATTGGCGATGGTCTAAAGTTGTAGCTTCAAATTATTACCTTGATGGGCCATCAGTAAATGGCATGGAATCACTGGCGGTTCCGCTGGTGGGCTCTTCATCTCCACCACCAGCATGACGACGCAGCAAATTCAATGCGTGTTTCTTTGGGTCCGTTGCCATCACGATTGGAAAGGCATACTGAAATTAAAATACAACGATGTAGTGTATACTTGAAATGTGTATTCCATGAAAACTTATTTCAAGTTACCCCACTTGGCTTGCAACAACACAATTATCTTCTGTGGAGAAAGAAAAGGAAATACGCCTGAACCTTGCTTGTTGAAATGTCAGAACAATGATGGAAAAATAGCCCAAAATGGAGCTCAAATTTGTTTTCTTAGTAATTGCTTCTGTTTCAGGTAGATCGCCTATTTGAGGAAGTGTCTTACAGTAGTACCAGATAGCCTTTTCCAGTTAACTTATCTTACTATTGATTACACATATATGGTTTTTTAGTTTTACCATTCTTTGTCACCTATTTTCTGCAGAATTGATTGCATAACTTTTGCATAATGCAGGTTTATCATGATGATGTAATAAAAGCGTTTGTTCTAGATTTCACCCATATAGCATTTCAATCCTACTTGCTTAGATATTCTACTGGTCGTTATTGCATGTACAAACCAGGTCATTTTAGTATTTAAAAGTTGCATTTTCTGCATTTGGCCTATCTACTTTTTTACCAAAACTATGAAGAAAAGAAAATGGAGGTTACAAATATTTATTGACTTTTATCTACCGATATTTAAACTGTAATTTTTTGTTTGTTTCGGGCCAGTTGTACTGCTAACAATTTATAATGTAATTTTTTTGTTTCGATTCAGTTGTGCTGATGAGTCCTATTGGACGAAAACCACGGTTCTGCAACATATGATAATTATAAGTTTTATTAAAATACTGTTGTGAACGTTAGTCTAGCCAAATGATTGAAGGTTTAGACTTTAGAAAAAAAACTATTGATTTGTTTTCTTAGTGATTGCTTCTGCATTAGGTAGATCACGTTTGAGGAAGTGTCTTAGTACCAGCTTGCCTTTTCCAGTTAGCTTTTCCACCAACATTGTAAATGGATATTATTTATGACACTGACCCTACTTGAAATCAAATGTACCTTTTGCAAAACTGGTAAAATGGTATTGAGAACACTATCTTCAACCAGTCCATGTACAACAGATGTCTTGGAGGATGCAAGTTCTTTGATAGAACGAATGTTACCTACACAAAACAAGTCATTAAAATATGGAGTGATTGGTGAAATAGATTCTTATTAGTTACCGGTACTTTGAAGAGCTTCATGTTACCATATTTATGGATAGACACTAGACAGTAAACTTAACAAATGCAACAATAAAGTGTTAGCCAGATGGAAGCAAGTACTTCATTTCATAATTATTATGATGCATTAATATAGTATATCAAAAGAATAAGCTTTTTTCTTTTATTTTGCTACTGTATGTATAATTGTATATGAAGAGCCTAATTCCAAAACCACTTAGGCGCCACTTTTACCAAAATTGAGTTTAGAGTGTCATTAGGTAGAGTATTACCATAGATATCTTACATATAGATATGCAACTCAGCAATCGTGGAATTATCGTCACGCTCGACTGACTTTATGGACACAATCAACAATCAAGGTTGCCAGCTTGGCTAGCGTATCTATGGTAGGCTATTATTGTACGGTTTGGGCTTGGCGAGTGGTGGCTTTTGAGCTCCTTTGGAATATTTTGTTTGGCGTATATTTCAAGTTTTCACAGAATAGCCTACTATGAAAAATCAAGACAATAATCTTTCTTCACGTAGGTTATGCAACTTTCTGTTTCATGATTGTTGGAACTATCATTTAAGCTTATTTCCAGTGACTCATTAAAGCTTGTTGTAGGCAGTTTACAAACCTGAGATAGAGGGGCGCCGGAACGATTTTAGGGTGAGATATACGGTAGTGATAATGCTGGGCAACTCGTTCGTTTTCCCGCTATTATAGCCATGAAAGTCGAAATGTGAGACAGATGAATAATTGCAATAGCTTGAACAAGAAACGAAAGGTAAATTTCACATTCATAGCATCACAATCTGCTGCAAAGTATAAAATGTGTCCACGGGATAATTTGTGTGGGCCTACTCTAGGCTATAGGCCCTATAATTTGGCTAAAAGCAAATAGCAGAAGTTGTTAGCCTATATTGTAAAATTTGCAGTAGCTTACATAACCTTAAAAGGGCACCATTGCCCCCCATCCAGAGAAAATTTGAGGACAGGGGGCATCTTCCCCCCTGCTGAGACAGCTTCATTAGCATCACGGATCAAACCGCCAAACCAAGACAATTTTAATGTTTGGTACACACCATAACTAGGCTACCAAATGCTATAGCACAGCTTTCGGTAGCCAGCAGTAAACTTTCATTTTGGTAACACTCAGTAGATTAATTGAATAAAACTTCAGCTTGTCCTGGAACTACAGCTCCAAAAAAGGTCTTTACCTACTTATCAATGGTTGACAGGCTTGTTGTTAGGCATTGTCGAAAATTTTCAAGCATTTTCAGGGGTTGTCAGGCATTGTAGATTAGCTACTTTCAGGCATTGTCTAAGATTTCCAGGCATTGTCGATCATTATCAGTGGTTGACTGGTTTGTTAGGCATTATAGAACATTTTCAGGCATTATCGAACATTTTCAGGGGTTGTCGAGCATTTTCAGGGGTTGTCAGGCATTGTAGAGTAGCTACTTTCAGGCATTGTTGGGAATTTCCAGGCATTGTCGATCAATATCAGTGTTTGACAGGTTTGGTAGTCATTATGGAACATTTTCAGGCTTTGTCGAACATTTCCAGGCATTGTCGATCATTATCAGTGGTTGACTGGTTTGTTAGGCATTATAGAACATTTTCAGGCATTATCGAACATTTTCAGGGGTTGTCAGGCATTGTAGAGTAGCTACTTTCAGGCATTGTTGGTAATTTCAAGGCATTGTCTAAGATTTCCAGGCATTGTCGATCATTATCAATGGTTGACAGGCTTGTTGTTAGGCATTGTCGGAAATTTTCAAGCATTGTCGAACATTTTTAGGTGTCAGGGGTTCTCAGGCATTGTAAAGTACTTTAGATTCTTTCTGGCAGGCATTGTCGGCAGTGGCGTAGCTAGGGAATGTGCTGCCCGGGGTGGATTCAGATTTTGCCGCCCCTTCAAGAAAAAGCATGTGAAAACAGTCCCGGATTTAGGGGGGGGCAGAGGGTGCAGGTACCCCGGACCCTCCGATTTTTAAAGGGCCCCCCTACGTAAAAAATATGTGATTATTTTTCTTTTAGCTTTTGTGGTTTCTGCAAAATGCTGTGCAGTGCTGGATTGATGAGGATTTCCAGGCATTGTCGAACATATTCAGTGGTTGATAGGTTTGTTAGGCATTGTCAAACGTTTTCTTGGGTTGTCGATCATTACCAGGTTTTGACAGGTTTGTCAGGCATTGTTGATACTTACATAGGCGTCGATTTTTTCTTAGAAGAGAGGAATTCTGGGTGGGCGAGAGTTTTCAAACAGATTTCGTTGAATGTGTATGTTTGCAAATTCGCAATGGTTCAGTCTTCGAAATGAGCATATTTTTACTTCGGCAAAAACGTTGCCGAGGCCAAACGGCAAAATTTGAAATTGCCTCGGCAATTACTGTGAATATTTATTAGGAAAAGATTGTACTAAAACATGTAAAACGAGAAGCGAAAAATATACTAGAGTAGTCTATTACGAACGCATTGTTTGATTTGTTGTAATGTAATAATACCAAAAGTAGTGATAAAGCGAGCAACGCGATACGCACGCTGTTACGATAATTCACGTTAAAAAACTCACCGGGAAGGGAAAGTAAGTTAATTTTGGGTTGATTCAACGTTCGAGTCAGCACAAATCGATTTAATTTTTCCGGCGGGTTATATTGCGTAACAACAATGCCCAATAAGAAAGTTACGTTTGTTTTACATTAATTCGACATCTAGCGATGTTGAATTATCATAAAATAACGTTAATTACTCAACCAGGTACAGGTAACATATTAATAGCTTCCTGCGAGAAGATCGCCTCGATTTACGTAAGCTTATAAGCCAACATAATTTCGGCACAATTGGGACACTGCGAGCAACCCAAAGTTTGTTTGATGAACTAGTCAGAATCGGTATCATCAGATGCTATATCAGCTGGACGAGATAACGGAAAGCGAGGCGCAACAAGGAGTAGATGTGGTCACAGCGGTAAACCATAATCTCTTCTTGGGAAAATTTTAACATAAAGTTCCCGAATCCGTTCGTCTGTATATAATGACCGAAGAAACACACACTTGAACTTCTTTTCAAACAGTGTATTTCTGTAAAATTAGCCCACGGCTACCGAAAACGAGGGGGTGCAACGCCTTACACCACTGAAAAACTGTCACTACAGAACAGATTACTTGGATAAAAGACGGAACCTTTGTCCAGCTAGCAAGCACTAAGCCAACAGTTAAAAGTGCGGCCAACTTTCAAACAATCATTTTACGAATGACCAGAATAGATAGCAATATCTCAAATTCACGTATGCAGTACTGTGACGCAATAATGAAAGAC
The DNA here is from genome assembly GCF_918807975.1 of Aplidium turbinatum. NCBI lineage: Eukaryota > Metazoa > Chordata > Ascidiacea > Aplousobranchia > Polyclinidae > Aplidium > Aplidium turbinatum. Next base: position 1,935,664 of record NC_137488.1, read on the forward strand.
AATTATGAAGTCATTCCAACAGGTGTTTAAAGCTGATGTAATATTTCCTGTTTAAACAAGCCCAAACAGGCCCAAACAGGTTTGACACAATTCTTATGAACGCTGGTGCAATTTTGGCTCATGTTTTAGGAATTTCCATGACGTAATATTCAGTAGACTTGAACGGATTTTATATGACGTTTGATTTGGTGAAAATTGTCGGGAACATAGCGGCCCCTAGTTATGACAGTCTGACATGGCATAACTAAAAAAGAATTGACGACAATTGTGAGCCAATGAATAAAAACACACGATACACAAATTGTTTGAATCACTCACGTTTAAGTTAATACGTAAATACAAAGGGCATGCAAAGAATGAACAACAATACGGAATAATACACGACGATACATGAAATTGGTACCATAGGTACACGCTAAAATGACGCTATATACAATAGTTGCGATAATAACCGACTGTTCCGGGCTCAGACAAGGGTCGGCCACCGCAGACAAAACCAGGCTCAAACCCTAACACTTAGGTGTTCTTTACGGGGGCGAGGCACGAAATATCCCTCAACACGTAGTCTACTTTTACTTTCCCCGTACTCTCATCATAGTTGCAGACGGCAACTTTGGCTCTACGAACCACAGGCTTCCCTTTCCTAATTTGTGGAACTACCTCATGCACCCTCCCAAGTTGATACTTCCCACGTTTACCAATGTCTTGGAGAGAACCTACCACTACAAGTTGACCAGGCTCCAAATTCTCGGCCATTTTTAGCCATTTTTTCCGGCCCTGAAGACCTGGCAAGTAAAAATCGATCCATTTACTCCAAAACTGCTGAGAAAGTGACAAATTAAACCGATAATCCCTTCTTAATTGGTCACGATCATGTGGTTGCCCAACAGCACAGTATGGGTCTAAGTATGGGGTCAAAAGTGAGGCAGGGGTGATGACAGTAAAATCCCTAGGGTCGTCACTCAAAGGTACCAAAGGGCGTTCGTTCACGATCCGAACGGCACTGCCTGTGTACGTAAGCAGTTCAATAAAATTGGGCTTACGAATTGAAGAGTCCAAAATGTGAAAAAATGCAATTTTAAATTGTTTTACCATTGCTTCCCAGGCGCCACCTTGCGCCGGAGCATATGGAGGTATAAATACCCAGTTTATCTCTCTCTGTCTCAGGGCGTTGTGAAATTCAGCTGATTCTATCAACTCGGGTAACTTCTTAGATGCTGCCTGAAAGGTACTTCCATTATCGGAATAGATAGCATTAACCTGCCCACGTAAATCTGTAAACCTTGTAAAGGCAAGTAAAAAATCACTCAGCGACAATGACATAACCAGCTCAACATGAATAGCGCGAGATGCCATACATGTGAATAAGAGTCCCCAAGCTTTTTTGTGACTCCTACCTTCAACAAAGGTCAATGGTCCAAGATAGTCCAAGCCGCAATCAAAAAAGGGTTTCCTATGGGCAGTTGTGCGAGACAAAGGTAAATCAGACATGAGCTGCCTTATAGGCCGAGCTTTCTCAATCGCACATACACCACAATCATTAAGATACCTCTTCACGGAAGCATTACCATTAGCGATCCAAAACTTCTGTCGCGTAGACAACAAAGTGTGCTGTACTCCACAGTGCGCATTTCGATTATGATGCGACAGTACAACAAGCCTAGTGAAGGGGTGTTTCGAAGGCAAAACAATCGGATGCTTTGCTTCTAGAGAAATCTCGGGAGAATTACTTAAGCGCCCTTCAATGCGGATTACACCAGCATCATCTACACAAGGTCTGTACTTTTTAAGTGAACGCAATCCTTTCAAGCGTTCCTTCTCACGTTGCGAAGCGCCAACACTACCCCGCTTTATCACTTCCTCAAGTGCATCCGGCGATCGTTTGGTCATTAAATGTAACACATCGCCATACACGCTTTTCTGAACAAACTTCACAGTTAAGTCTAAGGCTCTATCAAGATAAGAGGCGTCCAGTTTTGGCTTCATAAAGCTACGCTTTTTCGTTTTACAGCACAAAAATTCAACAAAAGCAACCAAATAAGCAATTCTCTTTTTCATAACATACAAAGAAGGTGCGGCCTCGATCAATCTGTGAAGGCCACCCTGTCCAACGTCAAGCGACCCCTCTTCGTCACGAAGATATAGGCTATGGACAGGTACTGGAGTGGGGTTTTCTACAGATGGAATTTCTTCACACTGATAGAGAAGACTAGAACCATTTAACCACAACTCTCGAAACTCTTTCTTTGTAATAAGATTTGGCCTTGTGCCAACATCAGCTGGGTTCATATCGGTAGGGCAAAAACGCCAATCCTGGGCTCCAGACAACAATAAAATATGCTCAACTCGACGCGTAATAAACTTATTCAAACGTAAATCAGGGTTCTTAACCCACTGCAACACAGTCCGAGAATCACACCAAAAATACTTACTGCAGTCGGGCATCTTCAATGCCTCGTAGGCCTGCTTCACGAGTCTTGCTGTATTCAAAGCGGCAACAAGCTCTTTCCTAGCTATCGGCCAAGAAAACTGATTTTTTACAACAATGGTAGATTTACCCAGAACGAAAGACACACTCGGAACTCAGTTAACCAGTCTACGTAAGTAAACAACAGAAGAGAAAGCTTGATTCGAAGCATCACTAAACCCATGCAATTGATATGAGACAATATCATCCGGACTGCACACACCAGAGTTTGCAAAATACCATCTCGGTAACGAAAAATCTTTAAGCAGGTCCAAAGAGCGAAGCCACGACTCCCACTCTTTAACAAAGCTATCAGGGACCTCGGTGTCCCAATCAAACTTGTCTATCGCCAATTGCTGAAGTATAAGGCGTGCTTTTAGAAAAAATGGCGCTCCAAAGCCTAGCGGATCAAAATTTTGTCCAAGCTGACTGAGCATACTTCGGCGCGTGTGTTTAGCTAAGGGCTTTAAGGAACATGCGATACGCATCTCGTCAGACTCGGTTTGCCACACACAACCCAATGTCTTCGCTGATGGCAAAGTCATATTTTCAGTCTGAAAGTCAATGTCACGAATCAAAGGTGAAAGCATCTCATTATCCAAATTTGACAAGACAATCATAGCCTCCTTGTTAGCACTCCACTTACCAAGTTTAAACCCACGGCTATCAAACAAAGCAATTGATTCATGAGTGATTTGCTGAGCTTCCTCTAAGCTATCAGCCGAAAATATAAAATCATCCATGTACATATTATTTGCAATATTGCAGAGAGCCAATTCACCAGCACTGCTGGGATTCTGCTCGATCATTTTCTTTATAGCCAAGCAAGCGATATACGGGCTACTCTTTATTCCCCAAGGGTGTACACAAAAACGAAATGGTACCATCCTACCATTTTCAGCAGCTCTCGCTTCGGCCTCAGCTCTCGCGGCAGCCTCAGCTCGTATGGCTTCAGCTCTTGCGATGGCCTCAGCAGCTCTTGCTTCGGCCTCAGCTCTCGCGGCAGCCTCAGCTCGTATGGCCTCAGCTCTTGCGATGGCCTCAGCAGCTCTTGCTTCGGCCTCAGCTTGGATCTTTAGCTCCTCTCGTCTTAACTGTAGGTTAATTTGTGCAACTATCCGTGACGAGCTCTCAGACATCCTAGTGCTTACATTTGAGGCGCTATCCTCAGGATGTATGTCAGCATCCAACCTATCTGAGAACTCACTTTCTTTTTGTTCGAAGTTATTTTTTAACGAGTTAAATTCGGGATCTACCCTATCACGAAGTTCTGCTAAGATTGCAGAGTTAAAAATTTTACTCAAGAGAGCATGGAAATGCCGTAATTCCTCTTCTAAAGTAGATAACTTAGATCGAAAAATTAACAGTTCCTGCTTATCACTCAAAGAACCTAGGGCTACAGAAAGTTTCCCAATTTGAGTCAAAATATCCCGTCTAAGATGCCGGGCTTCTCGAACTGATTTAGCCTCATCGTTAATGGGCCCCTCCCCAGAATGGCCTGCCCGACCGCAAAGAACATCATCAGGCTTAAACTCAGTCGAGTCGACGGCGGTCGAGTCCCTGTCACCACCGAGTGTAGACATATTAAATGTTAGGGCTAAATTTAACAATTAAAAAATTAAGTTACACAAACACACAAAATTACAGTAGTTATAAAAAACTTAACTGCAAAGACCGTAAAAATACAAAAAAGAATTTAAATGCACGATACCGTAGCTGTACGAGTATGTGAAGTCCAAACGTCCACAAAACTTGCTTGGATTCTTCCACTTGAATCTTCAAGCACAGATGGATTGCCTTTAATCTTCTTTCTTGCCAATAAATGTCAAAGTTATTTTTCTTCTGTACCAAACTGAGAAGAAATGTCTTTACTTTTTAGCTTAAAGTTCTTCAGTTGCCTACCGAGAAGAAATGTCTTTAATTTTCTTTGCTTCTAAGTGCTTCTTAGCCTACCAACTACAAACTTCGTCTTTTATTTTTTATGGTCACAGCGGTAAACCATAATCTCTTCTTGGGAAAATTTTAACATAAAGTTCCCGAATCCGTTCGTCTGTATATAATGACCGAAGAAACACACACTTGAACTTCTTTTCAAACAGTGTATTTCTGTAAAATTAGCCCACGGCTACCGAAAACGAGGGGGTGCAACGCCTTACACCACTGAAAAACTGTCACTACAGAACAGATTACTTGGATAAAAGACGGAACCTTTGTCCAGCTAGCAAGCACTAAGCCAACAGTTAAAAGTGCGGCCAACTTTCAAACAATCATTTTACGAATGACCAGAATAGATAGCAATATCTCAAATTCACGTATGCAGTACTGTGACGCAATAATGAAAGACAATTATGAAGTCATTCCAACAGGTGTTTAAAGCTGATGTAATATTTCCTGTTTAAACAGGCCCAAACAGGCCCAAACAGGTTTGACACAATTCTTATGAACGCTGGTGCAATTTTGGCTCATGTTTTAGGAATTTCCATGACGTAATATTCAGTAGACTTGAACGGTTTTTATATGACGTTTGATTTGGTGAAAATTGTCGGGAACAAGATGTTTACAATAATTTGACGTCTACTGGAGTTAAATCAATACAAATAGCAGGCCTTGATACAACTTTTTTTTCCAGCGGCCAAACGTGTCCGACTGAAGCAAGCTGTTCGGCGGCCAATCACAAGCACATGGCGGCCATCGGAACTTCGACACGCATCAACATACAGTCTTCGAAATTAGCACATTTTTACTTCGGCAGAAGCGAAAAATATACTAGAGTAGTCTATCACGACCGCACTGTTTGATTTGTTGTGATGTAATAATGCCAAAAGTAGCGATAAAGCGAGCTACAAGATACGCACGTGGCACGCTGTTGCAGGAATTCACGTTAAACAACTCACGGGGAAAAGTAAGTTAATTTTGGGTTGATTCAACGTTCGAGTCAGCACAAATCGATTTAATTTTTCCGCTCGGTTATATTGCGTAACAACAATGCTCAATAAGAAAGTTACGTTTGTTTTACATTAATTCGACATCTAGCAACGTTGAATTATCATAAAATAACGTCAATTGCTCAACCAGGTACAGGTAGCAAATTACTAGCTCCCTGCGAGAAGATTGCCTCGATTTACGTATACACTAACATAATTTCGGCACAATTGGGATACTGCGAACAACACAAAGTCTGTTTGATAAAGAACTAGCTGTCAGAATCGGAATCATCAGATGCTGTATCGGAGCACGAGGTTGTCGCGTCATCACTGGAATCAGACACATCAAGAGGCTCATCGCTTGGCTGTAAATCTATACCATCTTTGCCGTTCGCAATGAAGCGTCCACGTTTTGCGGCTTTCGGGCTTTGATACCACTCCACAGGCCTCTTTCTTTTTCATAAAGATCCATCAGGGTGTTGACTAGGAAACAAATCTATGCTGTGCCATAACGACTGGGAGGAATGTTTAACCCTAACGTTACAAGCGCTCGTGTGGCCTCGGCATTTTTATTGCCGACGCTAATTTCGAAGACTGAATTTATCGCATTAATAAGGTGTATTGTGGTGTCACTTGCATCCAGCTTATCGTGAGACATCAGCTGCTTGATCACTCAATAAGGTTAACAATTCAAGCATATACAAGGTGTATTGTGATTTATCGAGTGCTTTAACTCTTTTCTAGTCCTTTGTGATTATAAGTGGCAAAGTACTACTACTTTAATTTACAAGGCCGCTTGTGTAAAATTTTCTCGGAACTTCATGGCGGACAAATGCGGCCGACGGAAGGGCGAGACCCGGCGGACAAAATGTCGGTTTTTGTAGGTTAATTGCGGCGATGGCCGCCTTTAGTTTCGAGGCCTGAATTATAGGGTGATATTTTTATAAAAGATTCTCCCAGCTGGGCACATGTCTAAGCGCCGGCGAAATAGGAAGTAACCCAAATAAAACATCCAGCAATAGTAAGATTGAATCAACATTCTAGTCTGGTGTAGTCTAAGAAAACTACTTTTTTCTTGTAATCTTGTTGTCCTTACAATCACCTCGGCAATTGCCGACGCTAATTTCGAAAAGTGTGGTTAGTCTTTCTCGCAAAGACTGCGTTTAGCGTCGCTGCAGCAATTAAGCTTTAATAGGTTGGATGTTTTCTTTCTTGCATCTTGCGATCTTATGAGCGCTGCTAAACTAAACAAAATTCTTTTTCCCTTGCGACCTAAAAAGCGCGTGACTCGTGACCTGTTATCTTTAAAGTGGCGCCTTCGGATTTGCCGCATTTGTAAAAGCGATTGTTTTTAGTACGTCTTTAGTTTGTGTCGGTTATTTTATGGTCATGTTCATTATGATGTCATATTCACATTCCCTTACGCTGACCGGGAACTGAAGTTTGATTGTGACGTAACGAAAGTAAGACCGTTCGGAGAAAAGATCAAATTGCCGACGCAAATTTGGAGAAAAGATTAAACGTGGCTTTCTCTCACCAGGAATTGCCAACTGTGGCAGTTGCCGTAGCAACAACAATGCAGTGCGTACCGCCGTTTTTCCACGCAGCGTTGTTACGGAATTGCTTTGTTCTGTCGGATACCTAGCGAGAGACATAGCGAAAAACAAGAAGTTGCGCTGCAGTTGGTTGGATAGTCCAGCGTTTAAGAAAAACGAAAATAGTTGTAACGAATACTTCATAAGTGGCATGAAAACAGGGTGGGCGAAACATATTTTGCCCACCCTCGTTTCACGGCAGGGTGGGCGTCGCCCACCCTGTCGCCCACCCTGCCCACCCTATTTCGACGCCTATGGATACTTATGATAGCCAGGTCATTTAAACGCTGCTGTGTTTGTGTATACCGTAAATACGTTTACAACCTACGCAAAATAGAAAGGGATCATTCTGCTGTGCATGCAGAGCTGGGAATAAAAATGCATGAAAATGTTCGACAATGCCTGACAAACGTGTCAAAAACCAATAATGATCGACAATGCCTGGAAATCCTAGACAATGCTAGGAAATGCCCAACAATGCCTGAAAGTAGCTTAATCTAGAATGCCTGACTACCCCTGAAAATGCTAGACAACCCCTGAAAATGTTCGACAATGCCTGGCAAACCCGTCAACCACTAATAATGATCAACAATGCCTGGAAATCCTAGACAATGCCTGGAAATTCTCAACAATGCCTGAAAGTAGCTACTCTACAATGAATGAAAACCCCTCAAAATGCTCGACAATCCCTGAAAATGTTCGACAATGCCTGAAAATGTTCCATAATGACTACCACACCTGTCAAACACTGATATTGATCGACAATGCCTGGAAATCCTAGATAATGCCTAGAAATTCCCAACAATGCCTGAAAGTAGCTACTCTACAATGCCTGACAACCCCTGAAAATCCTCGACAATCCCTGAAAATGTTCGAAAATGCTTGAAAATGTTCCATAATGACTACCAAACCTGTCAAACACTGATATTGATCGACAATGCCTGGAAATCCTAGACAATGCCTAGAAATTCCCAACAATGCCTGAAAGTAGCTGCTCTACAATGCCTGACAACCCCTGAAAATGCTCGACAACCCCTGAATATGTTCGATAATGCCTGAAAATGTTCGAAAATGCCTCACAAGCCTGTCAACCACTGATAATGATCGACAATGCCTGGAAATCCTACACAATGCCTAGAAATTCCCAACAATGCCTGAAAGTAGTTAGCCTACTCTACAATACCTGAAACCCCTGAAAATGTTCGACAACCCCTGAAAATGCTCCACAACCCCCCAAAAAGCCGACAATGCCTACAATGCTTGACAATGTGTACGGTATTTAAAGGTACCCTCTGTGACTGTGATTTGTTTTCAATCGCCAGAATCTCCATAAAGCAGTCCATGCGGAACGAGAATGTGACGTCATCACAAGCAATCCATACGTCAACTTGAAAACGAAGAAAGTTTTATTTAAACAAAAACCAAAAAAATATATTAAAAATAAAGTTGTTTTGCTTTGGCAAGTTTGAAGTCAATGCATACAGCCATAGCTACGCTGTTAGCCTTCAAACATTGTTACGCACCACTGAGTTGCATATCTAAATGTAAGATATCTATGGTATTACCATAGGTACCTACTATCAAATTTTTTCTTTCCAAAATCTTTTCTATCTGCTTCAAATTCGACACCAAAAATCGCGTTTGTTTCCAAAAGCACTTACGCGACATCACACTTTGTTTCCAAAACCATTTGTATCCACATTAAACCAATCATATTAAGCCATTGTGTCACGTGACATATCGCTGATTGTTAAACCGTTTTTGTCATCATTTCGTGATCTTCTTCTTCGTTTGAACCTTGTTCTTCGCCACTTCAAGGGTCGAGGGGCTCTGCCTTTTACCACCCTTGGGCAGTGGCGGCGACGCGGTCTAGATGTTTGGGCAGGTGTCGAGCAGCCATTGAATTGATTCGTCATCCAATTCACGCAGACCACGCACACCATTTGGCGCATGGTAGATGGCGCAGTTACAGATGGTGTGGTCTACGGTTTGTTCCTCCATGCCACACTCACAGATCGCGGATGGAGCCATCCCCCATTTGTGCATGTTGAAGCGAAATAGTCCGACGCCAGTACGCAGGCGGTTGAGCCGCACCCAGGCCTTCCTTGGCAAATGCATTCCGGTTGGATGGTGGCTGGTATCGGAGATGAAACTTTGGAGTCTTGAGGAGTTCTTCTTCCACTCCGAGCTCCATTGGTGATCCGCCCACGTAGCCGCACTGATGGATTGGTCTTCAGCACTTTTCATCAGGAGTTGTGCGGCACGTACAAATGGGTGTCTCGATTTCAGTCGCAGGGGTTTCTCGTTTACAGACTCGTAGAGACTTGAGTAGAGCAAGTGGTTGGGGTTCGTAGCGCGACGAGAGAGAGACAGGATGGCTTCTTCGCGACGAAGCTCAGCTGGTTGGATGCCTGCAAGGACAGGGAGATTTTCCGATGGTGTAGGTCGCAGGCATCCTGTCACGATACGCAAGGCGTCGTTTATGGCAGTGTCGATTTGATGGCAGTGGGCACTGCGGCTCCAGACAGGTGCACAGTATTCTGCTGGAGCGTGAACTAGCGCGATGGTGGCAATGCGCAGGGTATCAACTCCGGCTCCCCAGCCAGAGCCGGCCAGACGCCTTAGCAAAGCTGTGCGTGTTGAGATCTTTTTGCGTAGTGACTCCAAATGTTGACGGTAAGTGAGCGACCTGTCCAGGACTACCCCTAGATATTTAGGGTTTGGGCAGAAGGGCAGGGTTTTTCCATTGGTGCTGATCTTGAGCTCGCGCTTTGCTTCCCGGTTGTTTAAGTGGAAGGCTGTCGTCACTGTTTTGGTTTCGCTGAGCTTCAGTCTCCATCTCTGGAGGTATGCCGAAAGTGTCGACATGTCCTGGTTTAGAGTCCCTTCTAATGTTTGCCATTGATTCGACAAGTGTAGAATGGCCAGATCATCGGCATAGGCGTACTTTGCGGATACCGTGATTGGCAAGTCGTGGGTGTAGATGTTAAACAGAAGGGGGGCCAGGACAGATCCCTGAGGGACGCCATTCTTAAGGCGTCGTAACCTGCTTGGTTTACCACTTCCGGTGGTGAGAGTAAAGCTTCTGTTGTAAACGAGCTCCATGATCATGCGGACCATGTGCCTGTCCGGGAGCAGGCGGAGCAGTTTGCAGGTGAGGCCTTGGTGCCATACGGTGTCGTATGCAGCTGTGAGGTCAAGAAACACAGCACCAGCCTTCTTGTTTGCCTCAAAGCAGTCTTCGATGTCTTGAGTCAAGAGAGTGACTTGGTCCACAGTAGATCTTCCACGTCGAAAACCAGCTTGCTCCCGGGGCAAGAGTGGGTCTATAATTGGTTCGACTCGAGTGTAGATAAGACGTTCGAAGATTTTAAAAGGGATGCAGAGAAGAGATATAGGTCGATAGCTCTTCGGATCCTCTTGTGGCTTATGAGGCTTAGGGATCGCGACTACTTTGGCTCGTCTCCAAATTTTGGGGATCTTGAGTTGGCATAAGCAGGAAGACAGGAATTTTCGCAGCCAAGACTTCATGGCGGTGCCAGCATAGAGTACAAGTTCGGGGCAGATGTTATCGGGACCAGGGGCCTTACGGGTCTTAGTAGATTGTAGGGCAGCGGTGAACTCATCTGACGTAAACTCTTCAGAGATGCTTTCCTCGTCTGGTGTTGGGATTTTCCAGAGATCAGACGTTTCCCTCTTTACAAGTTTGGAGAACTTGCGATCGCCTATTTTGTAGGTCCCATATTTTGTGATAAGCAGCAGTGTTACCATTTGGCAAATTTCACTGCCAAATTCGAGAAATTTGGCAGAATTTTACGTTGTTTGGCAGTAAAATTTTGAGTTGGCAGAATTTTGGCAAATGTTTTTGGTGAGTTGGCAGTCAGTTTGGCAAAATTTGAAATGTGTTTGGCAGTTTGAAGCATCTACTACCTGGCAACACTGATAAGCAGTGTTGTAGGCTTGCAGCCTACTGTTGCAGTTACTAACGGTGCTTAGTAGCCTACTTGAGCTTCATAGCTGTGTTTTTGCTTTGTTTAAAATGGATTTGGATTGCGGTGATAAATTAGTGGTGGTCAGCTTGGAAAAATGGTTTCAAAAATTGGTTTCTTTCATTCTGGCAAGCAATTTTTATTCTCCAGTTTATTTCCAAAACCACTTATATCCACATTTCTAATTTTATAAAAAGGCGATTTTAAGTCCTCCAATATTTCTTAGATCTGGACAAACGTCATGTCTCAATTCAGTAGGTACTTATACATCGCCAGAAATCAATAGCGCATTGCATTTACCAAGCGAAACTGTCATAAACGTTTTTTGTGGTTTTCTCGAAATCACCGAAAGTGGTGTAAGTGGTTTTGGAAATAAGCTCTTCATATTTTAAAACAAACAGCCCCAGTCATTAAAAAAGTGGATATTGCAGTTTGCAGAGTCAAACTTTGTGATTATTGCATATCCAGGTAACTTTAGCTTGGATATTCTTTTGTAGAAAAAAGTTTCACTGAACACTAGTGTGAGAGCAATGTTTTAGACCAAAAAACTGCTTCTCAATTGCGGAGGCTACTCCAAGAGCTTAATCAAAATCAACATGTCTTTGAATCTTCTAACCAAAACAGGAAAAAAAAAAAGTAAAATGTCTAAAGGTAACAATGAAATTAATAAGGTCCCGCTCAATTAAGGATGAATCTGAATAACTTTTGAATGAATAACTTTTGAAACTAAATAACTTTAGGATATTCTGTCATTTGCAGTAAATTAATCAACAAAATTGGCACCTTGTTGTTTCTCAAATAACTTGCCAAACAAAACTCACCATTCCACAATTTATCTGCAGTATCTTGACACAATCCAAACTCTTGGATGGCTGCTTGAAACGATTCCTGAGACATCTTCAAATACTTAGATATGCTAGTTAATTAAAACAGCTACAAACAATGTCTTTTACTGAATTTAGTATAAAAGAGGTAGTAACACAATTAAAAGACTTAATGCATCAACTTTATTAATTATAAATAAAAATAAGAATTCATTCAGAAAATGTAGAATGAAATAATAATGATTCTAGTTGGTGGACATCATCCTGACAACATAAAGGAGGCTACAATTTAAGGGTCTGCTACTATTCGATGAGTCCGATTCGGTGAGAGCCTTTTCGGTGAGAGCCTTTTTCGGTGAGAGCCCTATTCGGTAATTTTTTTGAAAATTTTCGGGTACCGTAGCCTAATTAGCATTGCCGCTTTTACATCGTTTTAACGTTGCTAAATGATAAAATAAGACCCTAACCCGCAACCCTAGCCCTTAACCCGTATCCAATAATTTTAAAAAAAAATCACCGAATAGTAGGGTGTGGCTGGTGCCGTTATGCTATTCAAATCAGCTCTTCTTTTAGCATACTCTGTGGATGGGTGATACAAACTCACCTGCAAAATTTCAGCTGATTTCGACAACATGTAGGTGTAGCACATAGGATTTAAAGATTGCGCAATCACGCGGCACCGAAAATAGTCAAAAATTGCTTGTTTTTTAACATTTTTCAATAATACAAGCATATTTTCAACTATAAAATGTATATTGGCCTATGTCAAATAGGGTGGTCCTTAGTTGTGAACTAAAAAAAATTATTTTGGAAAATTGTTGGTCTGACCCTGCCAAAACGTTCCTTTTGGCTAAAAAACACCATGTGTAAAATTTCATTGATATTCATTAATGTTTAGAGGTGGCTCAATGGATCCGAAATTCCGCCCAGATGAGGTACCGGTATACAACACATAAGCAGTAAGCACTTCTATAGTTGCTCTCTGCCCAACGCTCGCATACCTGGATCCCCCCCTTTTATTGTGTTTCTTCACAGTGGATATTAGCTGCTCAATGCTCATCGGCAGGAGTGTCACGATGACAAATATCACTTGTTGTTGCCCAGTAAGGTCTGCTTCAGGATGTTAGAGAACTTTTTACGGTGGTCAGCAACAACTCTCAATGCAAACTGCAGTTGCTCCTCGTCCTTTGTGAGAGGGCCAGAGAAATCCTTAACTAAGGCAACGCCACGTTCAACGTGGTCATTGGTGACAGCCAATGTGCTAATGAACCTTTTTGCAGCAATGAAGCTAGGCTGATCCTTCCACTGATCTGCCGGATATTCAAGGAAACCAACCAAAAGACCCAAGTTCTTGAAAAGAAGTGTTGAATTCCTCATCGTAAAGTCGATTACAGTCTTCTCTTGAATGAGTCGATAGTTGATAGTTGCACGCTTAAATGGCTCTTCTTCCGCTTCTTTCTCTTTCTTAGCCACAACCATCTTGCCCAAGCCATTGTCCAAAACGTCATCAAACAACGCCAAGCCAACCAACTGCTCAGAAAGGAACCACAGTTGGGTTGCAATCTTTTTCACTGTAGCGTTGGATATGTCAGCATTAATCGTTTGATACTTCTGCAATTGCTTCAGCAGCTTTAGGTCCTTTCTTGGGGCCTGCCCTTTACAACAATGCTCGCAGTTGCCCATGCTTCAACGTAGATGGGTCATTCCATTATAATTCAACAAGTGAAGGCAACCCGCCCCTCTTGGAATTTTTTTGTTTCTAAATATGTTGATGTGCATGAAATTCTGAATGCAACAAAAAAAAAGTTATGAAAATTGATCAACCGGTTCACTAGATATGCCATTTTGAAATTTGTTGATCACTTGGTGGTGCTGATGAGCTCTCAAACATAAAAATGTCATTTGTTGCGCCTCCTGATGATAGAGAGATGATCAAACATTCGATTTCACTATTTTTAAGGATGAGGATTCCAAAAATGCAAGTGTTTTCTGTGTATTACTATCACAAAAAAAGTTATAGCACCTTCTATTGTTTTTAGGTGGTCGCAAAAAGACGCCCAAAAAGCCTTGTGGGAATCTACGTAGACTGAAAATTTTTTTTTTGTAAGATAATCAAAGATGTATTTTATTACAAAAAAGAAAAAAATTAGAGGTGTTTTTTGTTATTTTTTTTTTAATTTAATTTTAAAGTAAAGTATGGTTTTCACAGAATTTGTCCATTTCCAAGCCTTACATTGTTGCTCTTGTGTCATGTAATAATAGGCACACCAATGACATCATAATGGTTATTATTTCTTAACAATCAGCCTGTTAGTTGAGGTTCAAAATGGCTGCTCTTTTAAACCTGACTGCTTCCCTATTGTGTTTTCTGTCTGAGAACACCCTGTGTAGGTTAGTTAGTGGGTGTTGTGAGTAGAAGGTATTGAGATGGAGGACTGCACTGTTGGAAAAAAAAGTAGTAGTACTTGTCATTTGAAATGGTATAGCCGTAAGGACAGCTACATAGCTTTGTCTGACCTTTCTGAAACTGTAACAAAGTTAGTTCTATGGAGATCTGGGATTGAACTTGAAAAAGAGGAACTGCCAATGTCAACAATTTGCAATCATCATTTTGCTTACTTTCTGAAAAAATATTCGAATCATTAAATATTGATTTCAAATGACAAGTATAATACTACCGTATTTTACGGACCATAGGGCGCACTTTAAATTATTTTTTTTCCTCATAAATTGATTGTGCGCCTTATGGTCCGATGCGCCTTATGTATGGATCAAGTGCGGTAGTGCTTTATTGCCTACACTCAAAACCAGTACCGATATACTGTTGTATATGGTCCGGTGCGCCTTATGGTCCGGTGTGCCTTATAGTCCGGTGCGCCTTATAGTCCGGTGCGCCTTATGTATGAACAAAAAACTAATCAAAGCGATTTATTGACAGTGCGCCTTATAGTCCGGTGCGCCTTATGGTCCGTAAAATACGGTACTACTTTTTTCCAACAGTGCAGTCCTCCATCTCAATACCTTCTACTTACAACAGAGTCATTCCATTATAATTCAACAAATTTTGAAGAAATTTTACACCACCATCTCTTAGATTTTCTTCATTTTTACATAGCTGGTACATATTTTAAAATGATTTTCAAAACTGTTGGAATTTTTTTGATACCTTGTGTTGTTTTCAAGTTATCGCAATTTAAAGTTTTACATTTTTGCCACTAGTGGCACCATTGTGCGTGGGAATATTTTGGGAAAATGCTCTAAAGTCACCATTTCTTGTCCAATTATGATGAGCAGAGTGTCTATTCCTATGTTCTCAGGGGTGAGGAATTTAATTATGCTATTAAAATATCAAAAAAACAATTGCTTGATATGAAAATCCCCATGTTATTTTTAAAAATTTCCTCAAACTTTAAGGTCCCCCCACTCCCCCATGATTGCATAATTTTTTTTCTGATTGGCTCCATTTTGTAAAGTGATTGTTTAGTTACCAAGAAATGAAAAATCTTTCACTGCATATTTCTCTAAGTGTTTTTATCACTTTAACCCTTTGTCCTGTGGGGGGGGGGGTCGGGTGGGACTTGGCGCTTTTCAAAGCAATATCACTAAAGAACTACGCAATCTACACCTTTGAAATTTTTTGACTTTTCCTAAATATTATTCAAGTATTTATTCCACTTTAAATGGCATTGCTATTGTCTATAGTTTTAGAGATATGACATGAATTTCATAACATACTCGGAAATTTTAGCCTGCTACTAGCTAGTCCTTTTGTTTTCTAATTATACGGATTAATAGGATTACTGAGCGCCGTCGTGCGTGGAACTGCGACGCAAGATATCTCGTGAGTTGGCTTTGTTATAAAGCATTCGACCGTAATGATTCCGCCTTTTGTTTGCAAACTCGAGTTTTGAGTTGCTTTGATTAATCTTTTAATTACATCTGGGTTTCTTTGAAATTATATCAGAGAGTAAGTATACGATAAACCATGCTGAAAAAGATGTAATTTTACATAGTTTTCTATGGCCAATACATTTTGTTTCTAACTTATAGCAAGAAGCCGTACGAAAATTTCTTGACAAAACTCAGTCTATCTCACAAAACAAACAAACTGATGTGGGAAGTTTTTTGTTGATTTCTTGTCGGAAAGCAACAAGGAGTGAGTTTTTGACCCGCCAATAAACTTCTACATGTACCGGTACACTTATATTCACATAAATATTTATGGATGTTGTTAAAACGTTTTTATAAAAACGAGAGATTGAAGGATACTGAAAAGAACTTGTCTATCTAAACTGCTCTGCTTTTGTGGAAAAACACGCGCAGCGAAATTGTTGTGCTTTGACAAACATTGCACATACTGTATTGTCAGCAATGAATCTTTACTTAAATGGTAATTTTGCAGTTGCTTGAGAGATTACAAAATTATTTTTTCTCTACGAGGATTGAAAAGTTTTGATATATCTCAGCAGAAACACTATTAGCACCAACTCAATAATTTCAAACTTTGTTTTCAAATGTTGATCTTCAAAAGCTTATTTTCACAAAAGCTTACCTCAAAAAGGTGTAGGCATATATCATTTTCTCAATAAATTTGGATGTTTATGTCATTTGGAGCAAAGTTGTTTGCTTGGTTGAAAGAATCTGAAATCAATGCCTTGTTTTTGTAACGTATCGCAACGTAACCTATCAGTCAGCCGCTTTTGAGCCTTTTTGTTTTCGAATACATTTCCGTGACAAAAGATTGGCTTTTGTAATAACGCCATCAACCGCGAAGTTGCATTCTCTGACTGCATCTAAAACGCGATACCATACTCAGCAATTTTTCTAAAAAATTGTTGTACGAAATACAAATCTGACAAAATAAGGGAAATATGTTGAATTGAATTATTTTTTATACGGATTGTTTTCCTTGTCTCCTAAAAGTAACTAAAAAAAAATAAAAACGATTTTTATCGTTTGACATAAAAATATGATATTGAGGTTCACCTTGGTTTGCATGATGAAAAATGAAAATCATAACAAACAATTGCTCGAAGTGATTTTCACAGCTATTTGATCCTTTGCGATGATATCAATTGTAGTTTCTATTACATGAAAACTGTTCAAACTATTTTTTTTTAAAACTGTGGTTGATTCAAGAATATAATACTTTGTAAATATAACTTACTTCATTTTTGTGTTTTTACTTCGACTTTTTCACAAGCAATACTTTACACAAAACAACTTCAGTGTGAGCCTACCCAATAATGTCGATAAGTTATTTGCAACGTGAGTCGATTGACCAGAGTAGCCTCAGTGGACCAGAAAGCTGTGGCCAAAACTTGATTACTTTTATCACAAGGTTTGCACATAGGGAACAGCAATCACTTTGTTTCAAATCAGCAAATCACTTTTTGTCATTGGTTCAACGTCTGAACTAATATACAACAAAATTGGTTTTCTGGGTCTTTGGTTCGGAAAAGCATCATTATGATGTATTGTTACGTGATCTATCAGCCAGCAGTAGTTTATGCGCCTTTTGTTTTTGGTTATGTATTACAAAAGATGGCTTCTGCAGTAATGCCGTCAACCGCAAACTGCATCTAAAATGTTATTTCAAAATTTGAAGAGAAAGAAATCTTCTAATGAGTAAGAAATAGCTTGACACAAAATGCATGTCCAACAAATTAGAAAAACATGTAGAAAACCTTATCTTGCAAATCTAGTTGACAACATAAAAAAGCCGTTTCAATCGCTTAGACACAAACGTGCATTTTCAAAATATCAAAAACCTTCAATTTTGCCGAAGAAAAAAGTCAAAATTTTAGTGATTTTTTTGTATGATAATAACAATCAGCCTAAAAAAGATTTTTTTTGCAAGATTTGATATCTTGCTAAATGTATCTATTTTTCCTATCGTTATGCCACGACTTTCAGTTTGTCACGCAGAACGAGAGTTCCCTTTGGCAATGTACAAACGACCTTTTCTATAGCCTACCAATACGATTTGACTAAACGATTATTGTCACTTCACTTTATCAAAATTATTGCAAAATTGTTTCATTCAAAGTGATCATTGTTGGTAGGTATGGAAACAAATCAGTTTTGTAATGCATCGTGACATAGTTTATCAGTCAGGAGTTTTAGACACTTTTTGTTTTTGAAGAGCATGAAGGTCCAAGTTGGAACGAGCTCCTATCGAAGCAAGTAACTACCTTTGGATAGGTTGTGGTTCAAACACCATGTGACACCAATAAGCTACCTTACTTTTCTGTATCAACCGCTAGCTAGAAAGCAAATCAGATACTTTTTACATCGATTCAACGTCTCTAGACGTTGAAACAATGTTAAAAACAAATAAATAGCTCCCTGGGATGTGCTGTAAACTGCAAAGTGTTTCTTGATCATGTATAACCAAATTGGACAGTATGAGTGTGAAAAGAAAACTGAACTGAACACAATTGTTACAAATAAAATGTTTACTAAAGCTCATTGCTTGATTTAGTTTTAATATCAAGCGATGACAGTACATTTGAAAATGTGTAGACTATAACATATGGCTCAAAAATGACTTGAAACAGTTTATTTTGCCGTGATTTTGTCTCATTCTCTGCAAATGTTGAGACAAAGCGAAAGATTTGTGCAATGCCTCGGGCAAAACAACAAGCAAACGCAAGTCAGACGCCAATTACGATTTCATTGAAGCGTGGACGACGTCCACGCGTAAGAGATTAAAATCCAACACAATAGAATTATCCCGTCACACTCAATTATAAAGTAATTAAGAAACGATTTCTCAAGTCAAATAAAAAAAATATGACCAACCATCAAATTATTTGATTTTTCAAGTTACGCTGTTGAACAAATTGCAAAAGATTTTCGATGCTATGTTGTCAGATAAATTATCTGCATCATGTGAAAATTTGATTGATCTATTTTGCGTAGTTTTTGAGTTACACGAGCTGAAAGTGATAGTGTTGAACCGACCCCCCCCTCCGCAAGTCAACTGGCCAAAATACGTCACAGGAAATAGGGTTAACTGTTGGCATTCCTATTGCAACTTGCTAATAATTATATTTAAGCTATTGTGAAGTCTTGGACAACAATTATGACTTCACAAAGACATAAAAATGATGTGGTCAACCTCAATTTAACATAAAGTAAACAATATCACACCAAATCAGAAAAATCAATTCAATAATATATAGAGCTTTCACTACACAAGTGTGGCTTCTTCAGAATAATCAAATCTTATTCAAATAGAATTATATTTGAATATTTTCAATAGTTTCTATTTGAATAAGATCACCGAAACGGGCCTTTCCGACAATTTAAAAAACTTAAAAAAAACAGTTTGATTTAAATTGAATTTTTATGTTTTTTTGCTGCTTCCAGCTGTATTTAGCTCCACATTTTTAGCTGTACTGTCAGTATGCTGTCATAATGACCACCAACTAAAACCATTAATATTTCAATAGCTAAGGTAGTTTTTCTAAATGAAGATTGTTTTGAATGTTTTTTTAATGGTGAATAATAAAGTTCAATTGTTCAACTTATTCATTAAGTTCGAAAAAGGGGATATGGCCAGTGGGCACATTTTCCAAATGAAATTACATGTAATCTTTATTGCTGAATTACTGGCCCCATTCACTTAGTCAAATTATATTTTTGTAGAGTTATTCACTAGCCTAGTTTAGGGGAATGACTGATTGTAAGCACCGTATTATGTTTTTACTACTAACAAGTAGGTTTGGTAGCTGTACAGTAGGGTGGAGTGAAAACAATTTTTTTCCTGAAATTCAAAAAAGTGTAGTTCTTAAAACCCGACAAATGATCCAAAACCACCATAAAAATTGATTTTAGGGGGTTGCCACTTTCATTGTCCTGGCAACCGGCCACAAGATGGCCAAAGAGGCCCCAATTTCTGAAAATAGCCATAACTCCTGAACCGATCATTCTAGAAATACATGGTTGGTCTTAAAAGATGCAGAACTATCAAGTTTCTATATGTCCTAAAAGAAGTTTTTGGTCTAAAGTCAACAAGAAAAAAGTTATGTGAAAAAATGTACATTTCTCCCAGAACGAGCAAAAGCATAAAGCAAAGATACATTTAGGAGCAAAATGAGTGGAGCGTTTAGTTAATCAACGCTAAAATATGAGAGCCAACAGATTATCAAATAGACTCATATCTTCATGAGACATTTTGGATAAAGACTGTATCCAATTATCCATCATCAGTGTTAAAAATAAGCTAAATTATTGCATTGACACAATAGAGTCATTGAGGATCAATACAAAATACACATCACAGACCTGTTTACACAAAGTGCTTCTTGGTATCAAATCGTTTCATCAGCCTCCTCGATTTTATTCTTTGAAGAATCATACCATCTCTTCGATCATGTCCTATTACAGCAGAGGAAGCTTCCGAAATTAATTTCACATGCCTTACTACGGCTTGATTGTGGCAGGGTTGTATAAATGTTAAGGTTTCATCCTCAGTTCTTCAATAAGCGAGTCAGTGAGATTTCGGATTGCTGGAGGTTCTTCGATGTCAACTGCATTGAGGTTAACAAGTCTGTGGTAAGACTTGGCATTGACGTTGAGACGGGGTAATAGAAATCGCCTTATTGATCCACATCTGGCATCAGTGTTGGCATCGTCCTTGTCATCGTCACGTTCAACATACCCTCCTTTAAAATTATTATTACTTATTACAAAAGGTATTTTACCCCTTAATGCCTGGACTTTGTTGACTGCTAACCTGCGGATATTTTCATCCTCATCGGAAAGCATCCCAAGAAGAATATTCTCAGGGTGTGCAAAGAATGCATTTCTTTGCACAACTTTCAATGAAATATCTCGAATTTGTTGGTTGGGAAATTGAAGAATTCTCTGCACAAGATTGAAGAAATTTTTGGATCCATCAGTGATTTTGTTTTTTAATTTTATTTGAAACCAAGTAGGAAAATAGATATGAACACAGAACTCAGCCAGGAGTATTAAATTTTTGGATGGTCTCCTTGTTGAGGTATAATATGGGAGGATGCGGCAAGCAAGAGTGAGCCACCTTGCATGAGCAATTGGACCTATCTCCAACAATTTTAGATCCGTGTGTACCGTACCAAGAATGATTGCCATACATATTCTGTAGCCATAGTATTGATCATGGCTTAAATCATCAATAATTTCATTTGGAAGTGTTGGGAAATTTTGGTTTGGTATCCGCTTGAAGTTTTCCACTGGCCAGTCTGAAGCAACCCCACCAAACATTTTGCCAATATAGGTCCTGAAAATGTAGTTGGACTCTGAGTTGTCCCATCCAGACTAAGAAAGACATGTCTCAGGGGCAATTCGTTGCAGTGTAAAAGACATATGGCCCATTGTAGTGGCCTGTTCACTAGTTCTTCCAAAGCTTTGATGCACCCATTTTTTGCACCAGTCATAGATGCAGTGCCATCTGTCCCAGCAATAACTAACGCTTCCTCTAAGTCAGTATTTTTGATTGTGTTGTATATTTATATATCTTGTGCTATAGTGCGACCTTTACCATTCTCAGGGGATATATGTGTGAGGTAAAACTCTCCAGGCTCGCCAACTATAGCATAATGCTCTTGTAACTGTGTCGATCTATACAATTTTTCATTTTCCCCCATAAGCATAACCAGAGTGGCATCCATTCTTCCATCAAAATACAAACTATCGACCAAATCAAAGTACTTCTTCTCTTCTTCCTGCACTATACATCTATATTTATTTCGCTCCCTTCTCAACTTGCTTCTGTCAATCACGTAGGATTCATCTGCATCAGTTATTACACCAGCATCTTTTATCATGCCTCTAGAGTCTAGATCAAAAGAACTAGCTCATTTACATACATTAAAAATGCATTTGGGTCATTCCGTGTCAAAACACCAAGGGCCTCCCACCCGACCCTCTCAGATTTTGCTAAAATTTTATCGGAATGTTGGTAGACATAATTAAGCAACATATGTAAAATTTTAGCTCTTCATCACTTTTCGTTTAAAATTTATACCCCCCCAAACTTTTGCACCCCCGCGAATTAGTCGTTTTCATCTCATTTTATAGCGTTTTTGAAGGATCATTATCTTCAGATTGAAATGAGCTACAGTGCTGAAACTGGGAAGTTTGGTAGACATTTTCCCACTGATTTCAGACATGTATTTGATAGAAATGTAGTGTGTTGCAAATTTGAGTTACATTTCTTTGAAAATAGCCCTTTCTACACATGCGAACGTATTTTTTGCAAACTTTGGAGTCCTGTATCTCCCGCAACAAGTATGACAGTGCAACAAAACTACTGTTGGTTTTCACTCATATATGTAAGATTACTCTGACAAAATTTGAGGCTTCTAACTGCAGTGACTTTGCAGTAATGAATTCGAACAAACCAGACATTTTGCGAAAATGGTAAAATTGCGCCATCCTGTGAGGACCATTTCATAATGTGGGCAACATTTCAGAAATTTGAAAATTTCACAAGAGTATGTCTTTGCCCCAAGCTTCAACATATCAAACTTTCAAGAATGTGTCTCAACTATAAAGTTGTTTTTTGAGGTCATGAAAGTCTATCATTTTGAAGAATTTGCTTGCAAATTTTCCCTAGCAACGACCATAGCAATGGCACTCTGCTTGCTGTAAACCCCCACTATTGTTACATTTTTGTAAGTTATATTGAAAATTTAACAACTTGCACCTGCTAATTCTCATCAAAATGAACAACATGCATGTACTGATTGTTTTCCTATACCCCGAACATAACCTGGAGGCCTGCACACTATGTTATGCGGGATCAAAACTGGCATTCCAGTTTGTGTTGTATGAGGTACAGTAATGTAAACATTAAACTCAAGCATTGCAACATCGCATTAATAAAAAACAACTGTATATGCATATGCAAAAAGTAATCCCTTGAATACTAGTTATATGCATTAAACTCAGACCTGACTCAGACCCCTCATTATATTGTCGGGTCTGCTACTATTCGGTGAGTCCGATTCGGTGAGTCTGATTCGGTGAGTTCCTAACCTCTAACCCCTAACCCTAACCCTAAAACGGCAATGATAATTAGGTTATGGTACCCAATAATTAAAAAAAAAAATTGAAAAAATCCCCCGTTAAGGGATCGGACTCACCGAAACGGGCCATTCCGTATATTGTCAGCCTAATAAAATACGGACTGGCTATTCTTACTACATTATTTTAACCTTCATGCGTCAATCCATTCTTACTCTTGCATAGTCTCTGAATTGCAGCTCAGGCAATAGCCTACAGGAAACACCACATTCCCATAGGGTAACTTAAAGTCAGTTTGTTCTGTATAACATGGAACAATAAATAAAAGTCTATCGGTTTCTGTGATCAATCATGGCGTTTTTCAATCTTCTAGCTGGTAAAAAATTATTAAGATCTAAATAATGAAGTGATTCGGCTTTGATCTTAGTTGCTCAGCTTGTAGCATCGACTACTTTGATCTTGAACTACAGGGGCATCCACAATGCATAATATTTCTTGAAACGGTATCCAGCATTCATTTCTTGCATGTTGGGGCCATGTTAACGTGGGTCTGCTGCTATTCGGCTAGTTCCCTATTCGGCTACAGTCTTTTTCGGCTAGTCCGATTCGGCTACTATTGTTCAAAATACATTAATACATGTATGTAAAAACTTACATACGAGTTATTAGTTACGGAGATTAGCATAAATTTGATGGTCTAAAACAAAGTCATATATTGTCATATATACTGTATATTTCAAAGAATAAAGTCATATTTTTCAATTTTTTAGGTAAAAAAAATGGCCCTAGTAATAAGTAATAGCACAACGTCACTATCAAAGCAGTTGTAGTTACTAGGTTAGGCCAGTCCGTGGTGCACTCCCAGGTCCAGCGTCAATGCAGGTAAACAATGGTTGCGATTATTACAATTCAAGTACTTGACACTCCTTGGCACAAAATTTTCTCAAATGATCAAAATATAGTCATCATAACACACAGTATTACCTGATTTGTTACCGCACAAGTGTGGATGCGAGGTTGCAAGCCTTGCATTTCTCATCACGTCGGGAACAACGCCAGTATTTCTTAAGCCTGTCTGCACTAATTGAGCTAGTTGAAACATGTAGCGATCATGTAGAAAAACCTCACCTTTGCGTTGCGTACTAATCGATTCCTCTGCCATGATAAAGTAACATCAACTGAGAGTCTAACGAAGGAAATAACCGAAGAAATTCCAGGTCATGTAACGCCGAAACCCAGGTTTATTCTAAACTGCCACTAAGGTTTTAACTTCATCTTTTATGTCAAACGCTATTTGGCAACTGTCTTTTTTTCGTTGTTTTTTCGTTGACACGTTTTCGCTGAGACTTTATCTCATTAACCTCTATTGTTAATCATGAAACGCTGTTGGAGCAAATCGGTAGTACAATTGTTGGGGCGCCGCGCCAGTCAGCAAAACAGTTTTTTTGCATTTCAAAAAATTGCCGAATCGGACTAGCCAAAACAGACTTTAGCCGAATAGGGAACTAGCCCAATCAGACTAGCCGAATCGGACTAGCCGAAACGGGCCATTCCGTGTTAACGTGTTGTTTTGGTTAAGATGCATGAATTTAATGTATACATCATGTTGTTATTCACATCGCTCAGTAATAATTCCGACGTACCACCCTTGATCATATGTAAATTGCTACATACTGTCCAGGTTGGAATTGGATATTTTTTTTAGTTGATCTTATGCCAGAAGAGCATGCTGCTGCATTTTCAACTTCTCAAAGTAAAACTTTGGTATCAGCAGTGTCAGAAGAAAGTCTCTTCATTTCCATGACAGACTCAGAAACAGGAATAAACACATATTATGTGAACGAGTTCCAGGGATGGTTCTACATTTAGAATAATGCTCTTCTAGATCAAAGTGCTGGGAATTGCTTGCGGTTTCACTTGCACTGACATAAATGTATTTTTGTTGTATCTTAATTAAATTTATGCATCTTAACCAAAACAACACGTTAACATGGCCCCAACATGCAAGAAATGAATGCTGGATACCGTTTCAAGAAATATTATGCATCGTGGATGCCCCTGTAGTTCAAGATCAAAGTGGTCAATACTACAAGCTGAGCAACTAAGATCAAAGCCAAATCATTTCATTATTTAGATCTTAATAATTTTTTACCAGCTAGAAGATTGAAAAACGCCATGATTGATCACAGAAACCGCTAGACTTTTATTTATTGTTCTACGTTATACAGAACAAACTGACTTTAAGTTACCCTATGGGAATGTGGTGTTTCCTGTAGGCTATTGCCTGAGCTGCAATTCAGAGACTATGCAAGAGTAAGAATGGGTTGACGCATGAAGGTTGAAGGTTAAAATAATGTAGTAAGAATAGCCAATCCGTATTTTATTAGGCTGACAATAATAATGAGGGGTCTGAGTCAGGTCTGAGTTTAATGCATAACTAGTATTCAAGGGATTACTTTTTGCATATGTATATACAGTTGTTTTTTATTAACGTGATGTTGCAATGCTTGAGTTTAATGTTTACATTACTGTACCTCATACAACACAAACTGGAATGCCAGTTTTGATCCCGCATAACATAGTGTGCAGGCCTCCAGGTTATGTTCGGGGTATAGGAAAACAATCAGTACATGCATGTTGTTCATTTTGATGAGAATTAGCAGGTGCAAGTTGTTAAATTTTCAATATAACTTACAAAAATGTAACAATAGTGGGGGTTTACAGCAAGCAGAGTGCCGTTGCTATAGTCGTTGCTAGGGAAAATTTGCAAGCAAATTCTTCAAAATGATGGACTTTCATGACCTCAAAAAACAACTTTATAGTTGAGACACATTCTTGAAAGTTTGATATGTTGAAGCTTGGGGCAAAGACATATTCTTGTGAAATTTTCAAATTTCTGAAATGTTGCCCACATTATGAAATGGTCCTCACAAGATGGCGCAATTTTACCATTTTCGCAAAATGTCTGGTTTGTTCGAATTCATTACTGCAAAGTCACTGCAGTTAGAAGCCTCAAATTTTATCAGAGTAATCTTACATATATGAGTGAAAACCAACAGTAGTTTTGTTGCACTGTCATACTTGTTGCGGGAGATACAGGACTCCAAAGTTTGCAAAAAATACGTTCGCATGTGTAGAAAGGGCTATTTTCAAAGAAATGTAACTCAAATTTGCAACACACTACATTTCTATCAAATACATGTCTGAAATCAGTGGGAAAATATCTACCAAACTTCCCAGTTTCAGCACTGTAGCTCATTTCAATCTGAAGATATGATCCTTCAAAAACGCTATAAAATGAGATGAAAACAACTAATTTGCGGGGGTGCAAAAGTTTGGGGGGGTATAAATTTTAAACGAAAAGTGATGAAGAGCTAAAATTTTACATATGTTGCTTAATTATGTCTACCAACATTCCGATAAAGTTTGAGCAAAATCTGAGAGGGTCGGGTGGGAACTTTTTTGAAATTTTGGTGTTTTGACACGGAATGACCCATTTTATTTTTGATTGCACTTGCTCTAAAAAGTAAAATATAGATTTTTTTCAGATAACTTTTTTTCTAGTGGATTTAGACCAAAAACTTCTTTTAGGACTTATAGAAACTTGATAGTTCTGCATCTTTTGAGACCAACCACGTGTTTCTAGAATGATCGGTTCAGGAGTTATGGCTATTTTCAGAAATTGGGACCTCTCAGACCACCTAGTGGCCGGTTGCCAGGACAATAAAAGTGGCAACCCCCAAAATC
The DNA here is from genome assembly GCF_918807975.1 of Aplidium turbinatum. Classification (NCBI taxonomy): domain Eukaryota; kingdom Metazoa; phylum Chordata; class Ascidiacea; order Aplousobranchia; family Polyclinidae; genus Aplidium; species Aplidium turbinatum. Next base: position 1,962,226 of record NC_137488.1, read on the forward strand.
AAATTTTATGGTGGTTTTGGACCATTTGTCGGGTTTTAAGAACTACACTTTTTTGATTTAGGAATTTCACTCCTCCCTACTGTACAGTCACAATCAATATGCGTAGCTCGGGCGACAGGCTGCATTTATGTTCTTAAACAGATGAGCTATTCTATTGTATAATTCTGTTTTGGTTTTTTGACGATCACTGAACGATAGTAACCTTTAGTTAAGCAATCTTTTATTGTGAAATCTGATTTGAGAAAATTTTGTGTACGTGACATTCTGAAAACTTCTTTCACTTTATTACAAGAAGAATGAGTTCTTGTGATGTAATATTACCCTAGTCTCTGGAAGCTTCTGGTCCAAGCAAACCCGCTACAAATAGCCGTGTGATTTGATTACAATTATTATTTGAGCTGTGTTGAGAGTTATGTTTAGAACTTTGTGTAGCATAGGAATTAGAAGTTGTAATGAAAAGTATGTTCATTCATAGCTTGTCACGCCAGTGTCGGAGCCAGGTAAGAGTATTGTTTGTGATGTTTTTGAGGTCGTTGTCATCACATGAAGGGCTAAGGGGGCAGTTGGTGAGGATGTGCTTCATCGTCTGATTGTTTAGGCCGCAATCACACGTTGGGTCAGGAGTCATCTTCCATCGGAAAAGATTGCTTTTATTTCTCCCGACTCCGCAGCGGGCTCTGTTTAGGCAGCACCACTCTCTTCTCTCAAGGGTGGGAGTTTGTTGTAGACTTTCGGAAGGACTTGGGATGGCAGGATGTTGTGTCCTATCGGGCTCAGAGGTCCACATTTCTAGTCGTGCAGCTGTCGCGCTTGTGTGTTCCAATGGGCCGACTTTGATGAAGCTTTTGCGTGACTTGAGTCTTGCTGGAATAAGTTTGTGTTCATAGAGAGGGTGGCGTTGGTCGGATATTTGTTTTACTCTTTCCTTTTTTGTAGCGACTTCTCTTCGGATATGAGGTGGAGCTATAGTTGCTAAGTTATAGAGGTCGGCGATTGGTGTTGGACGGAGTGTGCCAGTTATGATTCTACATGCTTGGTTTAATTCGGAGTCAATTACTTTGGTGTGGCTTGACCTAGCCCATACTGGAGCGCAGTATTCAGTGGTCGAATAACAGAGAGCCAGTGCTGTTTGCTTCAGTGTGTGCTCATCTGCTCCCCAGTTTGAGTTTCCCAGCTTTTGCAAATGGTTATTGCGAGCAGATAATTTTTTCTTAAGCTTCAGTAGGTGTGTCTTATAGGATAGGGTCCTGTCTAGTGTTATGCCAAGGTATACAGGAAAGGGGGTATATTGTAAAGCAGTGTTTTCCCAATTGATGATAATTTTTTGGCTAGCCTTATGATTGTTCAAGTGAAAGCATGTTACTTGGGTTTTGGAAGGGTTTGCAGTTAGGCTCCAGTACTTGTAATATGTGGAATACTCGGAGAGTGCTCCTGTTAAGGTCTTTTCTATCACCGAGAAGTTTTTTGATTGGGTAGCTAGGCAGAGGTCGTCGGCATAAATGAAACGACGTACGTTGGGGGGTTTTGGTTGATCATTGGTGTATATGTTAAATAAGATAGGTGCAAGGACAGAGCCTTGCGGCAGGCCATTACATTGGGTTCTCCATCGGCTTTTTCGACCATTCATCTCAACAAAAAATCGTCTATTTGTAAGAAGTGATTGAATAGCTTGGTTGATTGTGGGGTTCTTGATGACTTGATCTAGTTTAAGAAGCAAGGCCCTATGGTTGATGGTATCATAAGCGGCAGATAGGTCTACGAAGACGGTTCCAGTGGCGAGTTTCTGTTCGAATCCATCTTCTATATATTGAGTTAGGTTTAATACTTGACCGCAACAAGAGCGCCCTGGTCGAAAACCTGCCTGGTCATGTGTAAGTTGGTCATCTACTTGCGTTGAAATCCTATTTAGTATGAGGCGTTTGTATACTTTCATGAGGATGCATAAAAGTGATATTGGTCTATAGTTCTTTGGGGAAGAGGGATCTTTTTGGGGTTTCAAAAGAGCTACTACCTTTGCTTTTCTCCAGATCTTTGGGATTGTTGCACCGGCCAGACAATTGTTGAAGAATTTTAAGAGCCAGGATTTTGCTTTCGTACCAAAATGGAGGATCTGTTCAGTAGTGATTCCATCTAGGCCTGTTGCTTTACCACTTTTCAAGTGTTTGAAGGCTCGGAATGGCCCGTTTCGGCGAGTCCGATTCGGCTAATCCGATTCGGCTAGTCCGATTCGGCGAGTTCCCTATTCGGCGAGAGCCTTTTTCAACAAGTGCCCTATTCGGCGAGTTTTTGAAATTTTATTTTAGAAAGGGAATTATCGGGTACCGTAGCCTAACTGTTTTCACATCGTTTTAATGTCGCTGAACGTGCAGAAAGGAATTAAAATAAAATGTTTGAACTATTAAATTAAAATTCGTCATGTCAGTTCAGTTGTTTTTATTTCTGACCATCATATCAAAAACAATACACGTCAACATAGCAAAGGTAGAAGCGACAAAACGCGAACGCTAAAACGTGCTTGAATTCGTCATGTCAGTTCAGTTGTTTTTAAGGTAGAAGCGACAAAACGCGAACGTTAAAACGTGCTTGTGACCGAAGTAAGTTATTAAGTTGAAAGAAATTTGGCACGGTCGCAACACCTTCAGAAAAATTTAAGATGTGAAGGGAAAATAAAAAAAATAAAATGTTACAAAAAAAAAATCATGTTTATATCTATAAGTTAGTACTTTTGAATAGTTAAAATGATTAGTTTGGATCAACAAATGTGTAGCCTACAGCTTGGATTGAAAGGAAATTATCGGGTACCGTAGCCTAGTTATCCCTACCAGCAAAAATTTGTTCCAAGAACCCAGTTAGCCTAACAGTTCATTTTTACATTGTAGTAACAGAATGAAAAGGCTAACCAAATGTGTGGCCTATCGTTTTAACGTCGCTAAACGTTGAAATCGTGTAGAAAAGAGAACTTTGATGACTAGGATACGTTGCAAGCCTTAAAGCAGCCGGTGGCCATGGTCGCTAAGTAGTGCTTGAATGACCGCATGTGCTACCTCCAACGTCGGCCAAGTTTGGCCGCTTCTTCTTCTAGCTTCTTCTTCGCAAGTTTCTTCTAGCCAATTATTTAATTTCGCAATAGAATGATCGTGGATTGAATGTCGAAAATATGTAGTATCAAAGAGTGATGCAGAATTAGGTCAGCGCATCATAGTCACTACTGTTGTATTGAATATATCCAGCTGCAATCACCAGCGCTGTAAGTCTTGTTTGCAATTCCCGATGTTAATTTTGATGAAGTGTTAATCCGAAGTGCTAATTTACATCGGCTAGCAATATTGTCGTTTTTATATCGATTCAATGTTGTCGGATATTGAATCGTTGTTAAAAAGGAGAACTAGGTTAGTTGACATCCGTGGGTAAAACACGTGTCTTCATAGTTGAGAACGCTGTGGGTTAGTGACTTCACACCCTCAATGGTGACATCATAATGGAATAAATGGTCAGGTTTTATGAAAGGCGGTATGCAGTTGAAACAATTTACTGAGCTGCGAGCAGTTAAAACAATTTAGGGTCGTTAGATGGTCCCGCAATACCGGATTACAATCTCGATAAAGCATTTATTGCGTGGTACAACAATTCTATTGCAGGACGTCGCCCAGACTTCAACAACGCTAAGTGATCATTTTAACATTGTTGCAAATTTAATGCTATTTACTTGTGCTATCGTTATTATATTTTGGCCTCCAAGCACGCAGATTTGGCAGCCGAGAAGGAGCGACAAGAAGGCCTGCGTTGAAACTGAGAAACATTCACAGAAGCCCTTCGATACGTTGCATTTTTAAGATAATGTATTCAGACGTTGAATCAATGTACAAATGAACTGTTAGGCTAAATGGGTTCTCGGAACAAATCGAAGAGCTTCTGTGAATGTTTCCCAGTTTCAACGTATCCTAGTCAGCAAAGTTCTCTTTTCTACACGATTTCAACCTTTAGCGACGTTAAATCGATGTAAAAACGGCAATTTCTGCTGGTTGGGATAACTAGGCTACGGTACCCGATAATTTCCTTTCAATCCAAGCTGTAGGCTACACATTTGTTGATCCAAACAACTAATCATTTTAACTATTCAAAAGTACTAACTTATAGACATTAAACATGATTTTTTTTTGTAACATTTTCTTTTTTTTATTTTCCGTTCATTTCTTAAATTTTTCTGAAGGTGTTGCGACCGTGCCAAATATCTTTCAACTCAATAACTTACTTCGGTCACAAGCACGTTTTAACGTTTGCGTTTTGTCGCTTCTACCTTAGCTATGTTGACGTGTATTGTTTTTCATATGGTCAGAAATAAAAACAACTCAACTGAACTGACATAACGAATTTTAATTTAATAGTTCAAACATTTTATTTTTATTCCTTTCTGCACGATTTCAACGTTTAACGATGTAAAAACGGCAATTATAATTAGGCTACGGTACCCGATAATTCCGTTTCAAAAATAAAATTTCAAAAACTTGCCGAATAGGGCACTCGCCGAAAAAGGCTCTCGCCGAATAGGGAACTCGCCGAATCGGATTAGCCGAATCGGACTCGCCGAATCAGACTCGCCGAATAGTAGCAGACCCTTGAAGGCTACCTGAAGGTCTGCTGGTGTGAAAAGTTGATCGTTGGTTTCCCTTTCTAGTAAAGTATCGTTTTTGTACCTGGTGGGTTTGTGGTATCGGTGCTTGGCTTTGGCCTTTCCATTAAGGAGCAGTTGGTGGGCGACTTGGTTTGGTGTGACTGCTGCGAGGTTATTTTGCAGTTGGTTATCAGAATTTAATTTTTTTATGGTAGCCCATGCTTTCTTGCTATTGTGGCGAAGGTCAGTTGACTCTATCATTTTTCTCCAGTGCGTTTTTCTTTCTTCATCGAGTTTGTTGAGGACTGTTTCGCCAAGGTTCTGAGCTTCTTGGCTGAAAGGATCCTGGTTGTATTGGTTCAGGTATTCTTCATACACTTCTTTGCTTTCGGTTGTGAGACCAGGTATGTATTCTTTGCGGCTTCCTCTTGGTATGGTCTGTTTTGAGACCTTCCAAACCAGTTTTTGAAAAACAGCGTATGATTGGGATGTGGGGGGTATATTGTCGATTTCTGCGTCTAGTACTTGTGTAAAGTTGTCCCAGTTAGCTTTGCGGAAATTAAACCGTGGCAGTGGTTTGGAGATTCGGGGCTGAATTACTGGGTTTATGTTGATGCATACTGGGAGGTGTTGGGACTTTGGTATGGGCTCGAGGATTGTTCTTTTAAAGGAGTTGATGTATTTTGAGCTAACAAAAGCAAGGTCGGGATTATAGCCTTTCTTTCATCGGGCACTGTGGAAGGTTGGTTTGTCTTTCGGCGAGTAGAGCAATGAGAGATTATTGTTGGAGGCCCACAGTTCGACCAGTTCTCCATCTTTATTGCTGCTGCTGTATCCCCAGGCAATGTTGTTGCTGTTAAAGTCCCCTATTATGAGGCACGGTTTGCTGTTGCCGATCCAGGTGTTATTTGGCAAGGAAAAAGATTCTGTGGGGGGTTTATATATTGAGAAGATTTCCAATGAATTAGTTTTTATGTGCAAAATTTCTAAAGCACCCGTTGTTAGGTTGGCCGATCCGAGAATCGCTGACTTCTCCCTGCAGAATATGGCACTACCATGGGTTCGGCTGGGAGATTGAATGGCTACTGGGAGCTGGGAGATTGAATGGCTACATTCCTGGGATGCTAGGAGGGATTTTGTCTCTGTGTGTTTCTTGCAAGCACAGGATGTCTGGTTGTAAGTTAGCTATAAGAACTGCTTTCGTGGCTGACAAACCTTCCGTATTGAAGCTAATTATTTTCATTGTAGGGCCGAGGGTCTATCCTTTTACCACCCTAAATATGCTCTCTCTGGCAGTAACTGGAGTGTAGTGTTGAGATTAGTCTCCTGTAAAGGATTAATGGAGATCGCCACGTGAAGGCTCTCAACATGATCCCCAAAAAGTAAAAGTATGTTAAAGATGATTGTAGAGTTCTAGCCGATATTGAATAGATTGTAAAAGTGGAAGTTATTGCCAATTGTAAAGTAAAGTAGCTGTTGCAAGTAGTGGTGTGTATTTATTTTGAAATCGACAAACACATTTGCTGTTCAGAATTTGATTTCTTTATGTGCTAGAAAGGAATATTCATCGATTATCTCACAAGTAGAACTATTCGACCATTCATGTCAGATAAATTTGAGAATGGAGAAATTTATGGAATCCTATTGTGTGTAGGCCTACCATATTTTCATTGCCTAAAAAGAGGACACGTTTCGCCAGCGAGTAAAATACAAGTAGAATGTTACGTATGAAGAACTTTTTACATTTTTTTGGATAATTATATAGACATATGCAGCATAAGTTAAGCTACAGCAAAAAAACAGACAAATTTGTTTTTCGTGAGCCGATTTGTTAGATTTGTGTAACAAAATAAAAATGTGATGTGATAAAGTAATAAAAATGTGAGGCAGGCAGTAGGCTATCTGTAGGTAGCCATGCCTTAACTTTTTTCAGAAAAAAGGGTCAGTTTTAACGAAACATAAAATTACTTGCACTAAATATAATAATTGAAGTTGTATACAGCTGTTAATGAGATGCTAAGGACAGACTCAACTAAAAGGCTAGTTCATTCCTTGCACCATGGTGGCTGCATCACAGATAAAATTTATTCTACATTTGCACCCACATAAGTTGTAGCCTAAGTATCCAACTATCCATGCCACGATTTATTTTGAAATAGGTTATATGTTATGCATAGTGCAGATTGGATTATTTTTTCGATTTGCTTCACTTGACAAATTAGCCAAACTATTAAGTTGGTAATCAGCAACATCTACAAGCGCTGAATCAATATAAAATAGATCTGGATAAAACAATAATTTATTGTAAAAGTATGAGAACCTTAAAATGTAAATATGTCAAACTCTTTTGCAAGTTTTTGGGTTTTTTAATTTTTTATTTCTTTGTGATTTACTCATTTTTTTGACTTTTTCAATTTTTTTTTAGTTTGTCCCAATTTTTCTTTTTCATAAATTTGTTAATCAGATCTCCTCAAATGAAGCAATTTCCTTACATGTGGATTTGCAGTTCGCTCGCACTCATCACTGACCGCCATTTGGCTACCTACCGTACGACAATCGCAAAGCAATGTAGTTTGTTTCAATAACCGTCTAAGATTGTTTAGATTTTTGAACAACAGATCAAATAACTTAGTACCCCAATGTTTTTTCGAAAATTCTACAAATTAACATGTTGCATTCGTAGCCTACTGAAATGGTTGGAAATTGCAAAAAAGTCACATAACAATGAAATCCTGTTGAAAATATGAGCAAGAAAACTGAAAATGTAAAAAAGAGGACATTTGAGCATTTTTTGGTGTCCTCAGAGGACAATTGAGCATTTTTTGGTGTCCTCAGAGGACAATTCATTTTTCTTCAAAAAAGAGGACAAATCCTCTTAAAAGAGGACATATGGTAGCCCTAATTGTGTGACAATGGGTATCCCTGCCGAAATTACCTTATGACGCCCTTGCTTAATCCTATTGGGAATGCAGAAGGACGGTACAACTCTTCACATATTTATACTCGGTCGCGTATTGAACAGACATTTGGGGTGCTGAAAATGGGGTTTCGATGCTTATCCATCCCGTTTCGAACACAACTGGAAAATTCTTTAACCATTATTGTAGCTGTTCCCGGACAGTAAAACCAGCCTGACAAACTGCACGGCAACGCATCATCAGTGAGAAGTTTTCATGACTGCTCTAAACGCACTCGCTTTGTTGAAAGATTAAACAATACAAATAGCAGAACGAATAAAGAAATTATAATCTATTGAATTCACAGGCCCAGTTCACAATTGTATGTTTGCAAAAGTGATGTTACAAGCAGTATTACAAAACTGCGTGTCAGCGTCTGGTTATTCAACAACACAAAATAGGCATTTCAAAATTTACACCACCAGCAATAACACTAGTAAGCTATTATTGTCAGCGTCTGAAATAAGTATAGTCATTCAACAATAAAGCCAACTGTCAGACCGAAACTCTACTTGCAACCTGGTTAAGATAACAGGCACACCTGTTTCACATTAAAAACTATCAAAAAAGTCTCGTGCCGTTGCACCAGACGGTCTATTTAAAAAAAAATGCTGTAACAAACCTCCTACTTTCAATACCTCCAGTATTAGAACTGAAGATGCACTGAAAAAGTGCAAAATATATTTTCTGTAACATCTACTGACAACTGATCCCTGTTACCGTAGCAATTGAGGTTTTAGCTTTCTAGATATGGAACAGGGGTCGTTTCAGAATAAGACTAGGTCAGAAAGCGAAAGACTCTGACGCAGCTCAGCATCAGCCTAGAGCAGTTAGCTCCAGTATTAGCCAAACACTTTTTCCTTCAACAGAGGCTAAAACCACCTCCGCAAGTGGCTTATATCTTTTGGCTTTTAAGCCGAGTATAAGCCTTGCTAAAGCGTAAGTCTGCTTTCTGAATCGCAAAATCGACGCTTAACACCGACTTTTGTCCATACAGACTTAAGCCGCCTTAAGTCTGGTTTCTGAATTCCGCTCTGAATGGTCGATTGTCAGAAGCCAACAGCTACTAGGACAACGTAGTTGATGTTCACTGCCGAAACTACTTTAATAACTTTTCGAAATGAAGCAGGTCAATGCATGAGAGCAGTGGTATATCTTCCTGCATCTTTCCAGTGGAGAAACGAAACTAGGCGTTCGATGCTTCAGCTTTCAGTTTGACATATCCTCTTCCGTTTGCTGGGACGTTGCATGCGCAATCTTCAACTAATGCAAAGGAAGCATTTGGTAATACGTTTGTTGTACGTTTCAATCTTGATCATTTAATGTCAAATAACTGGAGTTGCGATCAAACGATAAATTAATTATTGTCAAGTTATTTTTGGCATGTGACTGCTGTGAAGAGTCCAAAGTAAACAGCAATGACGCAGCAAAGACTAAGTAGGCTGTCAAATATTTTTGCAATCAAATTTGGAGGAATGTCTTTTGTAAAGTTAAAGATTGGCAATTTTACATCCCGTGGACCGTGGGCTAGTTGTGAAAGCTGAAACCATTGGAGAGTTCTTTTACACCCACAAAAAAATTTTTTTCTCTGAAAAGAGATTGCAAAGCAGACTACACCAGAGTCAAAGAAAAAAGTTAAAGTGGATTTGTATTTTGCAGTTTTAAAACTTTAATACATGGCTCGAAAATCAATTCACAAACGACTTGTACAACTCCAGCAAAAGCTTACCATAGTTTGTGGCTTGGTCTAATGGATCTCTTTTACTTCAATTAATTATTCTGTGAGTGATTACATTTGTGTTCATTAGTTTACATTGTTGTTACATTACAGAGGTGTGCCCGTTGCGTTTTTTTGCTTTGTTGAAACTTCGGTGCTTTGGTGACTACTGAGCTCTAGTGCAGTGCTCTTCAACTTTTTTGTCCGTGGTACACCTTTTTTCAATTTTTTAATAACTTTGTATACCCCACAAATAGCAATGTTTAATTGTGCACAGGAAGTAGAAAAAACTAATAATTAATTAATTGTTTGTTAAAGTGATTATAGTAGTCTTGAACTGGGCACAAGAAACTACGCATGCAAAAGTGCAAAAAACGTCAAAATTGAAGTTGATTTAACGGCTAGCTTGTTGTTGCATTGTTTCGGCAAGTTGGACCATGGGTTGGACATAACGTGGTGTTAGTTCTTTCTCTATTCCTCCCCACATTAAAGAATCAATGTCAAGTATCGAGTTTCGTTTGTTTGACTTGATCTCAACAAGACTGGAAAATCCTTCTTCACACAAATCAGTGGTAGGCATCTGCACCAAGACATCAATGGCTTTTTGCGCGAGATTTTTGTATTCGGGAAATTCAAGAAGAGATACCCAACATTCTGTGTAATCCACTTTTCGGAATGAGTATTTTTGATTTAAATCAGCCCGTAGTTCCAATAATTCCTCATCCTCAGTTCGTTCGTCATTAAATGGTTGGATAATCCACGAGTTTGCTTCCAGACATTGTTTGTTATCTTCAGGAAAATACGTAGTAAAATTGTCGGCAACTAATTTCAGGTAACCAACAATAAAGGCAGACAAGTTATGTTCAGTAGAAACCTCCTCAAACTCCCAGCTAGACTCTTTCATGTATTGACTTAATACAGGAAAGTCATTGAAGTTCCTCGACAAAGTATTCTCTTTCCATAGTGCAATTTTCATCTTCAGCGCATTGATCTTGCTAGTTGACCGAAATATATCACCCCCTCTCCCTTGAAGACTGATGTTCACGTGTTTCAAACGATCCCAAATCGACGCCAAGTAGGCTATGCCAATTTTGCAATCCAGAATATGTCACGAAACTTGGAAGCCCTTGGGTCTCCGTGTTCAGTGTAAAATGCCCCAAATTGTTCGCGAAGTTCAAAGACAAGGGAAAGAACTTTCCCTCGCGATAGCCACCGTACCTCTGTTGTGACTTCCACTATTACAGATTTAAGCTGTATACCCTTCGTATACCCTTCTCCAGCTGTATACCCTAGTTTTGATCTGGTATACACTTGGGTATACAGTATACCCGGTTGAAGAGCACTGCTCTAGTGTACAACCATACAATGGTTTATGTTCAATGCCATCGGATAATTCTTTTCAATCGCTAAAGTATGCCTCGTGTGCCTGTCTCTGAACACCTGTATATTTGAATATGTAATTACAGTAGATTTATTGTTATGGGGTGGTGGCTGACTAAATGACTGCCTGTGGCCTTTTGCTAGCATTCAAATTGTTACTATGATTTAACCTATTAAACTATGATAGACTATTAGGCCTACGCATGGAATTACGCAGCAGGGACGTAGCCACGGTGCTTGGGGTAGCGATAACCGATAACCCTTCATCTTCAAACATTAAATCTGGACCCCCAAAATGTTTTATTATTTGTATTACTACGTTTTAATGCCATTGTAATAATGTTGACGTTTGCCCGCCCCAATAGTTGCTTTTTACCCCCCCCCCCCTAAAATAAGCTTTCTAGCTAGCCTCCGTCAGTGTCACGCAGAGTATTTTTTTAAGAGTTTTAGGTAGAGAGAGAGAGAGAGAAACCTTTTATTTCGTCTGTTGCGACAATAGTACGGTACAATTATAAACAATACGAATAAAATAGTACCATAGCTATCTAAATACCACAACAGACAGGAAGCAGCGAAAGACTATATCAGTCATCGAGTCAGCTGCTTCCCAGTTCTTAATGTGACAAATGTCAAGCATCGGCAAATTACGTTGAAACAAGATAGGCTGATGTTCAGTAATATTAATGAAAGAAAAAAAAAATCATGTGCTGCTGCGATCCTTAAGTGAAGTCCTGTGGTTTTATTCACATATAAACTTTATTCCGGGTGATTAAAAATAGGAAAAACTTTTGAAATCAATAAACTCTTGTAGCAAGGGCGTTTAAACTTTAGTGCAACCAAGAAAAGTTCAAGCCAATAAATAGTTCAAGGCTACGAGTAAAAACGTTTTCAGTAACAGTATCAGAGAAAAAAGCGCGGGAAAAAGTTAGCAGCAAAGATTTTGCTCTCCAGGTCTAAATATATAAATTGGACTAAAGAAAAACTTAGGCCTGGAGAATAGCTAGATTTTGACAAATTAAGAAAGAAATTTAATTGCGGTCATTTCAGTCCAAAAATTTTCAAAATTGATTAAAAACTCGCAGAGACAGAACAATTCGAAGAAATCTTGATTTAGGCCAGCTAGAAGCTATTCATTGAATTTGACAGCCATTTTGTCATTTGCATTTCTCAGTTGGATCGCTCATAGATAATTGAATTTTGAAGACAAAGTGAAGAAAAGTCACAAGATATCTTTTTGGACTTCTTTATATTCCACCTAACCGTAGTCAACCTTCATTTCCACCCCCTGTCCAGGCTTGGTACAGTAACCATTGACTCAGAAAAAGGTTCTTATGACTATTAAATCAAATTTCTAAAGAAGGATTGAATTTGGACTGTGTTACAACTCCGCTTTTGATTTAATTTTCTTTTGTTGGCCAATTGTTTGTAGTTCTGCACTAACTTTTTGTTGTAAATTTCTACTTAAAAAAAATTAACTTAATGCGTACGGTGCAAGGCTAATCTTCAACTTTCTTGTAAAACATTTTTATTATGGCGTAATAATAGTGCTTTTATTTCCAAGTTTTGCTCACACCACTTCGACTTGATTTGTTATATGTTTTATTTAGTCTTAATTAATTACAAGTTCTTCTGTTGAATTGTTTCTCTTGTCATCCATAAGTAATTTCTCAGTTCTGTTATTTTGACTATAAGATATAAAGGCACGTGTTGGTGGTTTATTTACTTATTTGTTTAGTAGTAAAATCCTTGCAAAATTAAATATTTCAGAACGCAATAATAGTGTTTATTTTTCAAAGTTTTTCGTCTATCAACTGAAAGTCACTCCGTAGCCTAACCAGTCATATTGTAATTATTCATTGCACATGTATATGTCAGTCATTTTTATTGTGTTTGTTGTAATGTCCACTACTAACATCAATTTCGATTCCAAAAACTATCTCTCTACATCAGATACTAAAAAATTCTTTCAAGAAAGTAAAAAAACAAAGCTCTCTTTGTTCCACTTCAATACCCGCAGTCTAAGTAAAAACAAAGACAAACTCGAAGAATTTTTGGCCGAAATTAATCACCAACCAGATACTATTGCAATTTCTGAAACTAAAATAAAACCCAATTGTGTTGATAACTTTAACCTCATCGAATACAAATTTTTACACAAAAACTCTCCTACAAATGCTGGTGGCGTTGCACTTTACATTAAAAATAACATTGCATATTCTATACGTAATGATATTAGCTTAAATGTACCAAATTGTGAAGACCTCTGGATCGAGATAAAAAGTAATTCTCAAGACAGCGCAGTCGTGGGTGTCATCTACAGGCATCCTGGACCAAACATTGATAGTTTTCAAAACAGGATAATATCAACTATTGCGGAAATTGAGAAGACGAAATCACAGTATATCATTTGCGGAGACATCAACATCAACCTTATGCATGAAAATAAAACCCCTAAAGTAAAAGAATATTTGGACTCACTTGTGGCCATAGGTTGTAATTCCGTGATAAGCCATCCGACTAGATTTTCTAAAATTAGTGAACCATCTTTATTGGACCATATTTACACAAACATTGAAAAACAACACAAAACCAGCGGTATCTGTTTATATGATGTTTCTGATCATTTACCAGTGTTCTTGAGCGTAACTAATTTGAATTTCCTTAAAACCAAAGTTCCGAAATTGACACGGTGTATGCGGCATTTTGACAATGAAAACTTTTTATCTGAAATGCATGTTGCTATGAACTCCCTTGATTTCACAAAAAACAACGTCAACACACAATTATGTGAATTCATAGATGCGTTCCAAAAAACACTCAATAAACACGCACCTGTAAGGAAATTATCCCGTAAAGAAGTCAAATTGCAAAACAAACCCTGGATCACAAAAGGAATTCTTAAATCCATAAAGACAAAGAACAGACTATATCGAGCGTGCTATAAGCACAAAGATGACATGAAAGTAAAGAAATATAAAGCTTACAATAACCGCTTGGTGCATATAAAAAGAATAGCTAAAAGACAACACTACACTTATTTATTTGAAGCAAACAAAGCTGATGCATCGAAAACATGGAAAGTAATTAACGAATTGATCACTAGCAAATCCAAGTCAACGTCATCGCTTCCCACCAATATGGAAATAAATAACATTTTCCACAAAACTGAATCAACCCACTTTGCAAACCTATTGAATGAGCACTTCACCAATATTGGTACTAATATGGCAAGTAAAATAAAACCAACTGGCGTATCCTCTTCAGATTTTTTAACAACAACATGCCAATCCAGTTTTTTACTTGAAGACATCAATCCCAGTGAGGTTTCAAACATCATAATGACATTGAAAACAAAAACTTCTCCTGGAATACACGATATCCCGACAAAATTCATCAAACTTGCAAACTGTATTATTTCACCCATTCTTGCTCGATTATACAACAACTGCTTTGCTCAAGAGACCTATCCAGATCCACTGAAGCTGTCTAAAATCATCCCAATACCAAAGGTATCCAATCCCACCGCTTTAACCGATCTCAGGCCAATATCTCTTTTGCCCACTTTCTCTAAAATTCTTGAAAAGCTGTTGTACGAACGAATGATTAAATTTCTGGATAAAAATAATATGTTAACTCCCTGTCAACATGGTTTTAGGACAAACGATTCGACAGAACTCAGTATAACTCACATATATGATCATTTACTAAAAAACTTAAATAACAATAACTATACGTGCTCCATTTTTCTTGACCTGAGTAAAGCATTTGACACTGTTGATCATGAAATTTTATTGAACAAATTATATTATATTGTTATGGTTTACGTGGAAAAATATGGAACTTGATGAAGTCTTATTTAACCAACAGACAACAATACACCAAACTTAACTCATTATCATCAAACTTTTCGACGGTCAAATGCGGCATCCCCCAAGGGTCAGTCCTTGGTCCTTTGTTATTTTTATTATATGTGAACGATCTACCTACTGCGTCCTCTTTCATGACTACTCTTTTTGCGGATGACACCAGCCTAAACATGACACACCATAATTTGACTTGCCTAGAACAACAAGCCAATGAAGAAATAAAAAAGATTGATGTATGGATGAGAACCAATAAATTATCGATTAATTACACTAAAACTAATTTTATGATCATTTGTAGAAATCCTCCTGTTGCAAAATCGTTCTCTCTCACCTTAAACGGCCAAAGCATTAACAAAACTGATCAAGTAAAATATCTTGGAGTAACGATGGACCACAGATTGAACTGGAACGCCCATATCTCTGACCTTTGCACAAAATTGAGTAAAGTATGTGGCATTGCTTACAAAATCAGATACTATGTCCCATTATCCACATTACGATTAATTTACTTTTCATTATTTAAATCAAATCTTCAATATTCGATAATTAATTGGGGTAGGGCCAACAAAACGTTAGTACACAAGGTGGAAGTGATTCAGAACAAATTTATTAGAGCGTGTTTGTTTGGTGAAAGGAAAACTTCGACGACCTACATGTACAGCAAATTTCAGGTATTAAAAGTGAGTGACCTTGCAAAGCTGGCATATGCACAGTTCATGTTCAAGTACGAAAATAATTTTTTGCCAGCATGTTTCTCTGGCTACTTTGTTAAATTAGACGACATACATCAACATGATACAAGACATAAGGCTAAAACCAGATTTTTTCTTCCCAGGTTTGAAACAAACTTTGGCAAAAAAACACTCCATTTCTTGTGTGTGCAAGTGTGGAGTGAAATTTCTCACGATATAAAAGATTTACCGTTCCATTGCTTTAAAAAAAATCTCAAAAACCAACTGTTACATGAATATACATGCGTACCTTAAGTGCTCAATTCAAAGGATAACTTACCTTTACAGTAGGCCTATATCATCATATCGTACTTATTAATCTTTGTTCTCTACAGTTATTAGTATCAAATTGCCCTGTTTTTGTATGCTTCACATAAAAATTGTTGCAATTCGGTGGTGGTATCCACGTTTTTCTTCGTTATTTCAGGAAAACTTTCGCAAGTGCTGTAGCCTATTATAGCACACAATCACTAATTATTGGTGGTTGGTCAATTCTTGGTCGTTGGTTTGAATCTTCATCCTCGGCTTACTCAGTCTGAGAATGCAGATTCAAACCAACAGTAGTTGTTTTTCAATCTCAGTGGCGAACCCTTTTTATTCAATGAAGTAGTGTGCCTGCCTCTGCACACTAGTGTGTATGAATGTGTAGTTAGATTTACTGTGATGGGGTGGTGGCTGACTAGATGACTGCTTATGGTCTTTCGCTACCATCCTGATTGCGCCATAATCTAACCAACAGTTGTACAATGCATTGTTTTGACAATTACATTTTACTCTGATTATTTGTTAATATATGGCGCTGTTAAAACAAAATAAATTGACTTGACTTGACTATTACAATACAAAAATAATCACAATTTTAAAAAAAGGTATAGCCTAGGCCTATTGTTCTGTCATAAAAGAAATGGCTGAGTGACTGTCAGTGGTACCTGTTAGGCTGCATGAAACTAGCGCTATGTGACCATATAATTTGACAAACAAATTGAATAGAATGTAAATGAGAAATAATTGAGTGTAACCGAATAACACAATATGTCAATAATGTTTTCTTCAGACGAAATTTAACAAAAATCAAATCCAGACGACGTATCATTACAAAGTTTGAGCCCAAAATAACAATTTATGACAATTTTTGTCACTTTTCCACTGACATAAAGCAACAAAATTTAAATTCAATTAAAAAAATCAAACACTTCGCATTGAAATAAAAGCAAGAAAAAAAAAGCATTTTTGTCGATTTAGGCTAAGTGCGATTGATCCAAACTTGTCTGGCAGCCCTGCTTAAAAACTGACTAGGCTTGATTGCTGGCCAACGTTCGATTTTTATGTCAAAAACTAAGTAAATTATCATTAAAAACTCTTGCGCTGGTTTAATTAAATTGATTTATACCAATACAACACACACTAATCCAGAAAAGTTTAAAAAACAACTGAATTTAGAACAAAAATTTTAGGACAAACTTTGAACCGATTTGACAATGGGCAGCAAACAAGATGTTACACAATAGAATGTAAAACAATTAATCCACATGGCTTACTAATGGTTGTTTGATAAATTTTCTACCGTACTGTACTTCAATTGCTTCACTGGATAATAATTTACTTTCCTCATCCCTATTCTTTCAAAGCTGAGGCTGGCGAGTCAATTGCTTGTTTGTTACATGCGGCAACCGCAGACTTGGATTCTTGATATGGGTTTCTTTGAATTGTTCTGTCTTTACGAATTCTTTATCGATTTCGAAAATTTTTGGACTGAAAAAGCCTACTCTGTTGAAATAAATAAATTTACTTGACTTGACCAGACTTGCGTAAATGGTTCAAATATTTTGCAAGTTTCATGCAAAACTGTCTGAACTTTCAATCAGGAGCTTTTTTTAAACCGAGGATAGAAATTCCAACAATCACTTAATTCTTTCATATCTGGGCTTTTTGAGACGATGATTTTCTGGGCAGGGGCACAAAGTGCCTTAAAGTTTAACCGCTTATAACTTCTTTCAGTTATGAACTAGAATCTTTTACCGCTGGAAAAACAATCGCAAGGCCTTTGAACGTTGAATGATATTAACATGTTTGTAATACATATTATTAAAGTTTGTTAATAAACGTGTTTATGAACGCGGGTCAAATTTGAAAGCTGCCTGATTTTTATAATAAAAAAACAAATCTTTCGTTTTTCCCACTCTCGTGTCATTTGCCTTTTTTTAAACCTCTTTTTCGCTGTGATGGTCAGAAATAAAAACAAAACTCAACTGAACTGTGAAGACGTATTGTCGCCTGATTAGTTACGCTTGGCCGGCCAACAAACAAACTATGTCAATTCGGTGATTACGAGGACGTTTGACAGCAATAGATTTATTTTTGATTTGATTCCTTTTGATGCATGTTGTATTCCCATAATCATAACAAAATTGCTCGATTATTGATTTCACAACGCCTTATCGTACCCTAGATTCTTGCAAGTATATTCACTTGTATTTATCTCGTAGAGCGTCGATACAATATAATATAACACCTGTCATGCTACATACATAACGTGTTTTGTCAGCACCACGGTGTAATGAATTCTAGGTCATTGATTTTCGTTATGAGTTTATAGCGTCCCTACAATGAAGAATGAGAGGTACTTCAATCGGTCCCATCATTGCTAAAAATCATTTTTCGATTGGCTCTTTGATTTTCATAGTTCCCGTTATTAGCGATTAATTAGCACAGGGCTAAAATAGCCAGTGTCGAATATCGTGACGTCACACGCGTGCCAAAGGGGGGGTTGTAACCCCCAAACCCCCCCCCCCTTTGGCTACGCCACTGAGATGCTGTATCGGAGGATGGGGTAAGACACATCAAAAGACGCATCGCTTGGCTGTAAATCTACACTGTCTTCGCCGTTCGCAATGAAGCGTCCACGTTATAATTTGCAAACTCTTTCACAGTTCAGAAGAACTTTGCCAGCACAGAATTGCACCTTTTGTTGTTACCCAACCAGAGATCTCTCGCCAACCACAATTTACAAAGCTCACTCTAAACTATTACTTACATACGTTCGACGTCTGTTGATGTTGTGTATGTCTTGTAAAAGCGGCGCGATCATTTCGGTTACAGCTGCACAAGCTAACGCAAGGCAAGGCACGAAAGGAGATGCTCATGATAATTTGACGTCTAATGGCGTTGAATCAATGCAAATAGGGTGATGTTTCTATAAAAGATTTAATTCTGCAAGTTGGGCACGTACTATGCGCCGGCGCGTAACACCAGTGAATAAAGAAACAACAGGAGAAAATTTCTGCTCCTAAAAAGAGCAAACTGCAAAAATATTTCTGACAAGGTGTCATAAACCACGTTGTATTTCAAAAAGTATCTGAGATACAAATTTTTGAGGAGCATCTCCAATATGCGTATGAACTTTGTGACAAAGTCATGAAATTTCAGCTTTTTAAAATAGTTTTATCGTATGGTTTTCAGCGTTTAAAATATCGAAAGGCATGAGATGCCCTAGCCCAGGCATGAAAGTGTTAACAACAAAAACTAGTCACACTAATCTAAACAAAATATCAATTGACTGTGGAGTATTTAGTTTCAAAATTAGCTCCATATTGCAAGTTAGCAAAGTTGCTCCATATTGCGTAAGTCCGCCCCGTTAGCTCAGTGGTTATACGCGCCCGGCTCAAGCTCACGCGGCGCTGGTTCGACTCTCGGGATGTGCGCTTGAGCAACGCATTTCAGGACTGCTCTCCATTCAGCGACACCTACTGAATGGAATAATTCCCCTGCAACAACGCTTCAACAATCGGAAACTTCACTCTGTCAATCTCGGTAACCGGCCCTGCATCAAGAGCCTCTACAAGTATGCGAAACTACCAGGAATAACCAATCAAGGCTTTGTCAGTCCGAGGATAAAGATTCAAAACCAAACCAAGTTTGCATTCTTGAGAGAGGTTTTGAACTACTTTCATTTTTGGATTTAGAGTTTCATTTTTTGCTAAACTTTTGGAGTGGAAGTGGATTCGGAGTTTGGTTTTACAACTTTGCATTTTTGTTAAATCAAATATTTCTCGTATAGTTCTGTTCGATCAACGAGATATAACACAATGAGTTGAAACTCACTCTTCTCTTAGTGTTTCTCTTTTATCTCTCTCGTTTCTCTACGTGGTTCGTTTCATGGTTCACTGCATGCACATGGAAGGCTACAGACTGCCACCGTACGGGTGTACGGCGTGCTAAGAATGCACTAAAGCAAGGCTAAAGTGACGGCAAATACCACGAAGCAATTGGACTGTTCCGACCATAGTATTATTGTTAGGTGGTTTAAAAGTTTATTTTCGTTACCGTACCGCTTGTCTTTTCAGATTATTGTGTGAAATTTTGAAGTAGGTTAATCAGGATGTTACAGGTCAATAAGCAGGGTAAATACATAGGCTCTTGCTAACAACAATATTAAATTAGTATAAGGTAGCAAAGGTCTACGAAATACGATACAAAACGACTGACTGTAGGCTATATGGTTATCAAAGTTTATCTTATCCAGCTATAAACAACCAACAGGGCTAGAAGAAGTTTAGCTTTTTATAACAGTGCAATGGAAAACAGTTCTGATAATTTAACCGTCGAGTATCTTGTGGAAATAACCGAAGATGAAGAATTTCAAAGTATTCCCATTTCAACGAGCGCGTCTACAGTGCAACGTGAATTTGGGTAAGAAAGCGTTTCAAAGGACCTCGCACCTCTAATTAAATTGTGCAGTTGTGTGTTGAAAGCTGAATAAAATTGTTTGGATATATTATCCGGTATTTTTGCAGATGTCACTTATGTCCGAAAACTTACAAAACCAACGGGGGATTGCGTTTTCATGTCAAGTCAAAGCTCGCTGGAAACACATGTAATAACACCAGAAAAGGTATGGTACTACAGTTCCGCATATTACCTGCCTGTAGACCGGCAAGACAACTTTATAGCCTGAATCGTCCATCCAGTGATCTCGTGGGATTGCTGTTGACTGAGCCAATCCCAATCTCTCCGTCTTATCTTCAAGTACGAAACTTGTCTTTATTCAGTCTGTATTTATTGGTCGATATCCAAAAACTTCATATAAAGTCGCCAAATAGATAACGCAATTGTCTATACCAGCCAGTAAATGAGACATGAGACATAAAACGGGGCAAGATGCATATTTTAACTTTGCCTACATTACCGTAAAAAATAGCACGAATTTACGATTTGTATACCATTAAATACTCTTGCCAGCATCTATGTTCAATACACAAACATTAACGTTTTGAAATTTACATTTCAGAGACGAAAATAGCAAAGTTTCACAACAACAACAAACGACTAATACGGTGCTTACACCTGATGAAATACACATAATAGAATATATTGGGGGATACGTGTTACGAAAATTGAAGCGCAGTGCCACAGATGAACAACAAGGCATTTTGTCTAAACTAGAAAGTGACACCAGTTGCACAGCGGGTTCATCTATGATTGACACACTACAAAACGACGAATACGGAACATTACTGAAGCCAAGTCCTACTCTGATGAAATTTTGCTGAGGCTGGAAGTGGATTTTCGAAAACGTTTTAGCTTTTGTAATACAATGCAGACTGTGTTTAAGGAGATTGATATAAACAGTTTGTATTTATTAACCAACGACTGGGACATTGTGTCATATATTGTAAACCACATTTGCAAGCTATATTTTAAAATTCGTACCTATCAAAAAACGAAGATTTTAAAGCTCAAAGTCATTGGTGATGTTCAGAAAAACAACATCAGCCTGCGTAAAGCGTTACAGTAAAGACACTAATGTACGGAATATTGCTCGTTGTTTTACAATAAAATGTAAATGAAAGTACTTTATGTTGTAGTGCTACGCCTTCCCATTGCTTTAGACTACGGTTTTTTTCATGGAACGTTGGCATTTTCAAACCAGTGAGCCTAGTTTTATGTATGTAGACCAGACTTCAAACGACCTCCAATCAGTCTAATGTTTTGCAAGGGCACTTCTATGGGGAAATGGCACATTTTAAGCCTTGTGGAGGAAGATTCCTAGAAACTTGTTTTTGTTTGAACCACTCTACTGCACATGATACAACAATTTACGCATACCAGAGACAAAAATTACACATTAGTGAGAACTTGAGAAGTGCCCAACACCTTCTTCTTCGCTCTACGCAAAGGCTCGTGTGAAACTGGACCTTTTTGCCATTCAACAACATGATTGACATTGCTGCCTTTGCTTTGCTTAATCTGTTTAGCACTGTAAATTGCACTTTGATAGTGTTCATATGCATTTACATCAGGAGCTTCGTTGCTTCCGCCAGCTCTCCTCATCATACCAAAATATGCCTCTAGGGGATCTTGGTTGATTCGCCGTGACAGCACATAAGTGCCAGGAGGGCTATTTTCGAGCAAAAACTTAATCAACTCGGCCATGGCTTTTGATGACATAACCAATCCTTCGAACGTTTGGTAAGATAGAAATTTCTTTTCTCGTACAGCAGCAGTGTCTCCTACAATGCTTTGCTTCCACTGGTTCAGTTCAGCTACAAAGGTTGAAGATAGCCAAGTTAGACGTGGATCGTCTGTTGTACGATATGGCGCCAACCTTTTATTGTATCCATATGCCACCCTGGTGTTCATTACATCGAACCACTGGTTCATCATGCCGGCGAACCAGGCACTTCGCTCCATTTCAGGACCACCTCGTTTTTGCATCAACTGGCTGACTGTTCCGGATAGAACTTGAGCTGCGTAGCAAACTCTCATTTTTGAGTAACTTTGTAAGTTAAAATGGGCGCTGGTCAGCTTGCAGCAACGCAGCTCGGTGCTTTCATAGAGATGTGGAACTTTTACGAAATGCTCCCACAATATTTGCTTGCTGCCATACTGCAATAACCTGGGGCCACCAGGCCTGCTGGATGCGATGTTGTTTCGCGTAGTTTTCAGCAAGTGTGGAGGATCAGAAATAAAAAAAATGCAATATTCTGGATTATATATGTTGCGACATTTATATGGAACTTCTAAATTCAAGTTGTTCATTTGTTGGAACATTTTTCTGTTGACGCTCATTCCGTCAGCTATCACACATATAACTGTGAAGCCACATTCTCGCTGCAATGCAGCTATTGCTTCCCAAACTGCACTTGTCTGTTCATGTGCTGATATCGCTTTCGTTGTCAGAAACATAAGTGGACGGGAGAAGCCACTTAAAATTGAACGCACATAAAATTGAAGGCAATGTGTGGCAGCTTGAGGAGTGTCAGAGTGCTGTGTTCGATGTTCTCCGATGTCCACAAAACCTACAATTCTATCCTGGGAGACACTATATGCCAGGTTCTCCTTCACTGAAAAGTAAACACAAAAATTATGATATGCTTCACTTGAGCCATTCGTTCAGCCTGTCATGTTACAATGCGCAAAAATAAAAAATTCTCTGATGCCTACGATGTTAGAGTGATCTCATGGTAATTTGGGGGTGCTGATTCCAAAAATGGCATCGGCTTAGCGATATTGGCTCTAGTTATCAAGATATTCAGTGTTTTTAAAATTATATTTCTTGTTAAAAGCGTAAATTAATTTAAATTTGTTATGAGTAGTCATTTTCTATGTTCACATATTACTATTCAAAAATTATTTTATAACCTTTCATCTCATCAATGGATAATGCTAAAAAACGCTCGTGCTCTTTCATCTTGAGACCTCTCTCCGCAATTTCTGTTAACACTTCCTTTGAAAGACCTGGGGTGGTTTTGTGGACACTCCTGTCATGTTAAAACAAATTAACCAGGTTGGTATTGGGTGACTAAACCTATGAAATGTTGCTAACTTATTGCAATACTTCGAAGTTGTTGGACACTAAATTAACTTACAAGACGTTCTATTTAACTGCGATGATTAATAAAAACAGACGTGATTTAACTGTTGCAGCAAAGAAAACAAAATTATATCGTGTATGCATTACCTGTAATCATGCAGCGTCCTTGAGCTTGGCAAGCGTAAAAATCGACTTCCCCTTAATTCTTCATATGCTGCCTTGCTTTTGCAAGCAATGCTAAGGCAAAATCTAAAACGCAACAGAAAGTTCAACCACAAGGCAACACAGTCATGCGAGTGTAATGCATAACAACAATCAGAGACGTAACGATGGGGAACGGGGAAGGGTTGGATCAGTCGACAAGCACTGAAATTCTTTTTTCTCAATTGTAAGCCATACTTTTTAAGATGTATCAGATGGGAATTGTACAGTTTTCGGAATTTGTGAAAAACGTCGATCAAATTTAGCATGCTGAAATTTCAGGTTAGCAAATGTTGAATAGAACAGGGCATCCTGTGTAAACCATGTTAGGCTTAGTACGATGCCTTAACCATAGAAACTATCACCTTATAATTTCTGGATGGTAACGTTCTCCACACTTTTGGGTTTTTTGCAATTTGCATTGTTCTCTCCACAAAATTGAATGGAAATCATCCACATTTTCTTCATTTGTTGCTAATATAAATAATGTAGAAGGAAATTAAACAGACACTTAAGCAATAAGCAAGCATATAGCAATAGTTTCAACCTTAACAACGACATTATCCCCAGTTGTAGAACTTATACGTAGCTATACAATGTCAACCTCTGGGGTTGTATTACATCAATGAAACAAAATCGTTATGGAATAATAATGACTACACAAAAATAAAAAGATAATCAATAATTTTATTCAGAATATTGATCATCTTTTCAAATTACCACATTTTAAAATGATTATATTAAAATTACCTGCTTCATACATTTCAATTTATTAGCCATTACTGTAAACCTCTACAGCTTCCATCACTAGGCCACAGCAATGATATGGTTTAAATAATATCAATATTATTAGCAATAACAAAACAATTAGCAATGAACAAACCTTTAGTCATAACACTGGTGAAATATGAGGACAGTTCTTCATCAACATGCACATGATTACGTGTGTTACTCAACATATCCTGCACTTGTTCTTCAAGCTCTGATATTCTATACCATTACCAGGTAAGTATTACATGATTAGAAGCAGATAAATTCTTAGAAATATGCAACACTAACAGGTACACCACTAAGTACAAATGCACTAAAATACTTAATGCCTTAACAGTGAAAGTGTTTTAGTGCACGTACCACTAATGTATCACTATCACTACATAATTCTTATAGGTATATATCATAATAATAATAGAATTTCTATAGCGCCAGACCTCGAAATTCGTTTTTGTTGACGGCGGACAAACGTGTCCGGTCTGAGCAGCTATCTCGGCGGACAAATTAAGTCTCACGGCGGACACACCAGTTTTAGCGTCGATTGTCGTGCTTTATTCACTTTATCTTGAAAATTCTTCGCCATTTGAGAACTATAGCTACGGTTTAGAAGGCTTTTTAAAATTTCAGCAAAGTCACTCTGAAAGGCTTTCAGACCAACGACGTGCGCTTGAAGAGTCAAAGCGCCGTGTCGCTGCTCAATACGCCGCATAACTGATTGACTTTCGCCGAACGAGGTCGCGCGGCTTCTTGCGTCACAATGCTTTGGCACGAGTCGGAAAAACTTCTACGCTAACGCTACTATTTTCTGCTGTGCAAAGTTTCACTAGTCCTTTATCTTTAAGTTTATTTTTGCGTGTCATGTGAGCGAAAGTGAATTTTCCCTGGGCCTTTTCTTTCTTACAGTAATACCAAAACTTCACAAATTTTGCTGTAATAGCTTACTGAACTCGTATAATCTAATTTTGTAACCAACCTTGCCGTATCAATATTACTAGGAGATCAAAGCCAAATATTGTGACGTAAAACTTGAACAAAGTTGCGCTGATTAGTGTAGAAGTACCGGTACTCCCATCGATTCTTAGCGAAGAATTCACCTGAGTTGTTACCCTGATTCAATGTCATCAATTGTTGAAGCAACGTAAAAATCGAACGTTTTCCTGCTTGTATGGAAGCTACCCAGATAACATAATCTATCATTTTTACATTGATTCAACGTCTGCGTCTACATAGAATTAATATAAGAATGATAGATTTTGTTGTCTTGGTGAGAAATACAGTATTCACATTTTCTAGATGCGCGCTAGAATACGCGGGAAATTATATTCTTGCAACAATTGTTAGTACTATGCAATGACGATTTGTATCGCTAGTTCCTGAGTTATTTCTCGGCGGACAAATATGACCGATCTAAATGGTACTTCCCGCGGACATCACATGCTGTGACGGCGGACATGACCGCCGTGTCCGCCGTGAATTTCGAGGCCTGGCGCCGTAACTATGGTGTAGCACCATGCTATGCCATCATACCATAGTAAATAATCAGAAGTAAGCACATGGCCATATAAGCTAAACCCACCGGAAGCCATTTTTATGGCTATTGACGTTAATTACTTTCCACTGAGGGCAGATTTTACCTAGAGCTCATAACTCTTTCTTTATTTATTATACCATAGTAAACATATATTACCGTTTATCTTTAACTTGTATAGTAGCTTTAATTCTCGAAGGCACTGCTGTTGCTACTCGCAAACGTTTTAGAGGAATCGCACTGACGTTTTCTTCGTATTTCTCTTTTTTCTTGCTCTTTGCTGCTTGTTTGAAATCTTCCCGCTCGCAATTTAAGCATTTTACATGATCGCATGTAAAAATACAGCAGGCAACAGACCTATGCAGAGTATAATGTACATAGAATGAATGTAATATTCACTCAAACGAGTTGAATTTGTTTAAAACTTGTCTATTGGATATTGTAAAAAAAATATGTTTAGTTAGGTGTCCTTTTAAGGCAGTAAGAATTTTGAAAACTGTCTTTTAGCTAAATATTTTACATAGCTTGTTTTCGTTGTAAATTAACTTGTTAGAATACTCAAATCAACATCAAACATGAACAATAAACATAGAAAAATTTATATCAACAACAAAACATTCTTTTAAACTCATCCGGTTCAGTGTTCCCTCTGAGGCGAGAGAAATGCAAAATTTTTTGGGCATTTTTGCACTGCTCAATATAAAGTGAGAAGCCATACAATGCTGGGCATGTTTAGGTTAAAAATTTAGGGCATTTTCTCAGCCACCATTTTGTAGAGGGGATCCTGATGCGGTTCTAGTTTAAAAATACCTTAGTGCCAGTCTGGTTGTTTTTGGGACAGCTTCTTTGCCTGTGGTAAATGCTTCAGCAGATTTTGTGGTAATGTGCGTGAATGTAGTGAAGCGTGACGGCCGACACGTAAAACGGAGCAAAAAGAGGAGTTTCCACTCATGGTGTTATATCTCGTTGGTTCGATCTGGCAGTAAAATGCTTATAAGTGTGCGCCACTGAAAATTAAGGTGGTGGTGCAATCCTGGTTTGACTCCCGGCTTAAGCTGTTGTTGACAAACACCGCTCACCAAGATTGTATAGTTGCTGAAGGAAAAGCGCCCGAGAGAAAGAACTGACCACCTTGGATGGCTGGTTTTGAATTTTTATCCTCGAACTGACAAAGCCTGAGAAGTTATTCCTGGTAGTTTCGCATACTTGCAGAGGCTCTTGACGCAGGGCCGGTTACCGAGATTTGCACAGTTAAGTTTTCCTATTGTTAATGTTGAAGCGTTGCTTCCAGAGAATTGTTGGAATTATTCTATTCACTGGGTTCCGCTGAATGGAAAGCAGTCCTGAATGCGTTTCTCAAGCGCATACTCCGAGAGTCGAACCAACGCCGCGTGATCTTGATCCACTGAGCTAACGGGGCGGATGGTGGCTGTTTTTCGTTAGTTCCTCTTCTTAGTGCCAAAGGTGTAGTACAATGAGAATCTCTATGCTTGGATTCAAGTATGGATCTGTAGCGGACGCTGCTTTTCAGCACATCCACCCATACATAGCCATCAGTGGGATGGCAACATTCCTGGGCGAAGTCGGCAAGGAATGATAGGACACGAGGTCGACTATGCTGTTGTATTGTCCACTAACTCAGACGATCAGTACCGGTACTTGCTCACAATGTAACGATCAATACTTGCTCACAATTATGATTTTTAATCTTCGATCCAGCAACACAAAAAAGTAAGGAAAAACACCCGAATGGTTAAAGCTCCACCACCAAAAACTGGATACAAAATATTGTCGCCTCTACATTACTAACAGCCTTGAGTCAGAAGTCATAGCTGCTGCACCAAAATCATAATATACAGACTCTGAACTAAACCGATTCAAACGTCATACTGGCAGCGGGAGAAAATAGAAGCCGTAGCAACAACAAAACTGATATACTGATTTAGAATTACCCAGACTGATTTTTGAGTTCTGATTTAAAATCGTGATTAAAGCTTCTTTAAGAAAGGTTCTAGTTTGGAATAGCGAGTTTTACATACGATCACATAACGCAACACGACTGCAAATCTACATAACGATGAACCAAGGTAGGAATTCGGCATAGCGCCTTACAAACGGTTCATTACTGAATTGAATTCCCGAGACGTGCAAATATGAGCTCAAAGACCAGAACTTCCTGGAACAAATCTAATGACGTATACGTGAGCGCATACGTGAGCTCTCTGGCGCTACAGACACTCCCGCAAGAAGGAAAACGGGGTAGCCGTTTTAGTCCAGTCGTTGAAGCGAAAAAAAGGGTCGAACCTTGACTTAATTGGTGTAAAGCTGAAACTTTGCACATTGTTTCTGTTGATTATGTAGCCTACATTGACCGAAAAAAAATCCCCGTGAAAATCTTTTGGTAAAAAAAAGTTATCCGCCTTTTTTGAAAATCCGCCATTTTTTTCTCAAATTGGCGGATAAACAAAATTTGAATATTTTTTCGTATCGTCATACTACGGCTTTTTTAAAATATGATATTATCATTGTCACAATTATTAAGCAAGTAGGTAGGCCTACTCAATAACATCTATATTTGACTTTAAACGAAGTGACATAAACAAAATATAGGCCTATAATAGCCTGCCGGTACGATAATGTATAATAGTTCCAAAAACGATAATTTTGTTCACTTATAGTCAGGTCAATATATATCAGGTCAAGACCCCAAAAATTTCCTACAGAAGGTTTTCCAAATGTTTTTTCTAGTATTTTTCATTAAGAATAATATATTAAAAATCAAGGAGAATCTGAGCACCGGAAAGTTGTCATTTTCAAGATGGCCGCCAAAATAGTATAATGACAATAATTCACTTAATATTCATGCTAGAGCTCTAATTCTGGCGTCTATCCCTAGGTTTAAGGTGGTATGGAATTCAATAAGACAATTCAAAATGAAATTAACTAATTAGTTTAATGGAAAGGCTTATATGAAAAAAAAACACTAGTGAAACACTGGCAGTACAAGAATCGCAGACCACTTATTAAGTTATTTACATTCAGTTACTTAATAAGTCCTGGTCATTATCTTCATCCAGTAATGACTGATTGTAGCCTACGTATTGTCACAGGCATCAAGTTGCCACTGTCCACATGCTGAGATACAGGGTAGATTATTCTGCCTACAGCTATACCTGGCAGTGCTACAGGCAGTTGTACAGTTGCAGTGGATAATCTATAAGAGGGAATCTGGGTCAGCATGCATTCATGTCACAAACTGACTGCCTTCCAGTTTCCAACCCCACCCGTAAGTTTCCATATAACTCTCCTGTCCTAGCCACACCATTATTTGGTAGTAAACCCTTAGACAGTGAAATTTTTTTGATGACTCAGTAGGTGGTAGGCGTTCTGGTGTCACAAATGATTGGGAAGAGACTACTTTTTTTCTTAGTACGCTGTAGTGCAATGACGAGAGGAAATCCGTCCGCGTGCCCCCAAAAGTCACAGCCATCGCTTGAAAATCTTTGTTCACAATGGATGCTGCTGTCTGCTTTGGAAGAAGGAAGTAATTTGCACAGTCTTTCAGAGTAGCATTACCCTTTACCAGCTTGTAAATGACAGATTTTCTTACCCACATCAATAATTCTTGATGTTGTGTCACATCCAGTGTAGGCATGTAGAAAAAGTGATTGGAACATAATTCTTCACCCATCACCATTTTCAGCTCGTTCATATTATACACTTTGTCAGCATTTTCCTTGTCGGAACGGAAATATAGATCTTTGTCTGCTTGTTGCGCATAATGAAGAAGCAGAACCAACAGATCTGTGTCTTCTCCAATCAACGTTGTCGAGTGTGACACTGCATTAAGAACAGTAGCCTTCACAATCGGAACATCAGCATCCCCTGGAGCATTGATCACTTCGCAGCCTTTAGACTACCCCGAAGTGTTTTACTGATCAAGTCGATCATTTTTTCGTTTGTGTATGTTCATGTACATTAACGTCATCCTCGCCACAACACCATTCACAATATTGCTCAGGGTTTGATTCTGAGAAAAAGGTACATAACCAACCAGTCAGGGCCGGATTTACCAATAGGCTAGACAGGCTGAAGCCTAGAGCCTCAACGTCCAGGGGCCTCGAAATTCGGTTTCGAAGTTTGTAACTCTTTTAAAATTTCGATAAGTCTCGATTTCGAGTAATGGGTAGTACCAAATTTAAGTCATAAGTAGAATAGACAACCGAAAACAGACATTGCCGTTAGCTACAGCGTGGGTCAGGTGTACGTCAGAAGGCGTACACCGATGCATAGCGCTCAAGTCCGTTTTCCCGCAGTGCAGGATAAAGATATGAAAAACAGAAACAAAAAGTTTAAACCCTACCTAAACTATAGATCTACACATAGGCTACACTGTTGGTGTTGGTTTGTGGAAAGAATTATCAAATAAAGAAATAGCCTAGCCTACTGGATAGAGAGAGGCCCTTCTGAAGTTCAGCACAGTTGTGGTACATTTTCTAGTTCCAAACGAGTGTACAAAAAGCAATCCAGGTTTAGCACAAAAACTCTGTTTTTTGCAACGAAAGTCAATGGTGAAACATATAGCAGAGAGTGGCTTGTATATTCCTCTGCAAAAGGACGCGTAGCCTATAGGCTATTGCTTTGTTTGTTAAAATTTTCCAAATGATGCATCTTCTTCGGCTTTATTAGCTTCTGATGGTTTTGATGACTGGCACAACTCTTATCTTATCCAAGTTCATGAAAACTCAGAAAAACACACAAATGCCATGTTAACCTACCTAACAAGGCAGCGAGGATATACGCTTACTTCAAAGCTGGAGGAGCAAATAAAAGCAGAACAGCAGTATTGGTGGCATGTAATGGAAAGAATCACCGCTGTAATTTGTAGTCTTGCAGCACGAGGTTTGCCTTTTAGAGGGGACAATGAACGATTTGGATCTTTCAAAAACGGCAATTATCTTGATCTTTTAGAACTAGTGGCAAAATTTGATCCATTTTTACTTGCTCATATCAATCGCTATAGAAGTTCAGGATCAGGAAATCCCTCTTATTTGTCAAAAACTATTTGCGAAGAGATGATTCAGCTCATGGCCAAAAAAGTTAAAGAGTCAATTGTAGGTGCCGTGAAAAAATCGTGATATTTCAGTTTTTCTGTGGATTGTACTCCCGATATTTCCCATACCGATCAGTTAAACTTTGATTATCAGATACGTGTCTCCTGTAAACGGTTTACCAAGTGAGAGATTTATAACTTTCCTTGAGCTGAAAGACTACTCTGGGGTAGGCATGGCAGATTTCGTGCATAAATATCTCACTACTGAGGTTCAGCTTGATTTTAATAAATACCGAGGGCAGTCTTATGACAATGCTGCAAACATGGCTGGTACCCAGTAAACATTGATTGTTGGGGCAACATTGGCAAGAAGTTGGCCGCAACATTGGCAAGATGCAGACGCCAACATTGGCAAGATGTTTTATGCACCATTTGGATGCATCTAGCCAGCGTTGGCGTCTGCATCTTGCCACCGTTGGCTTCTGCATCTTGCCAACATTGGATTATGCATCTTGCCAACGCTGGCTTCTGCATCTTGCCAACATTGGCTTCTGCATCTTGCCAACGGTGGCAAAATGTTTTATGCACCATTTGGATGCATCTGGCCAGCGTTGGCGTCTGCATCTTGCCAACGCTGGTTTATGCATCTTGCCAACGTTGGCTTCTGCATCTAGCCAACATTGGCTTCTGCATCTTGCCAACGTTGGAAAAATGTTTTATGCACCATTTGGATGCATCTGGCCAGCGTTGGCGTATGCATCTTGCCACCGTTGGCGTCTGCATCTAGCCAACGTTGACTTCTGCATCTAGCCAACGTTGGCTTCTGTATCTTGCCAACGTTGGCAAAATGTTTTATGCACCATTTTGCTTCATCTTGCCAACGTTGGCATCTGTATCTGGCCAACGTTGGCAAGATGGCTTGTGCACCATTTTGCTTCATCTGGCGCCTAAATTCTGGTTGACTTTTATGCACCATGATGCTGCTTCATCTGATCTATTGACTATTGTGATGCCCGCGCTTTGACCAAGGTTGGCCATGCGAAGCAAGCTGGTGCATAAAACATCTGAACCGCATTGGCATCTACATTTGCCAAACGTCTCTGTACTTAAACCTCGCTCATCACCAAAAGTTTATTGTTGAACCTAGCTAATCCTTGGGCGAAAGAACAGCAGCAACACGGATTTATAAGCAACACTTCTCCCTTTGTGACAAAGCAAAGTAACAGCCGAGCTTCGTATATTTTCACATTTATTAGAAACAAGCCACATCAAATCGTATTGATAGATGGAGATTCATTGCACATCAGCAGCTTTTTCTTGTGTATCTTTATCATTGTGAATTCCTGAGAATGAAACAAAAATATTTAATTCAAGAGGGCTGTTTGGCAACAGTGTAGGAATCATAGGCGTAGCCAGGGGGGCAAAAGGGGCCATGCCCCCCAAATTTTCAAACTTTGGATTCCGAAGTTGAGCCCTTTGTTGAAAATGCAATAAAGTCTGTAGAAATTTATATCGTTTTCCAAGACATCTGGCTATTAACACCCCCAAGGACTTGTTTTAGACACACAGAAAGACACCAATAAATTTTCCAAATCGTAAATCGCCCAAAATTTACGCGATTTACATTTCTTTGAACTAATTTGTGGAAGCAATTTCAGAATGGCTTACTCTGTTGGGCTTTTGTGTAGTTATTGAGTTTTTGTTTAGCTGTGTTTTTGGTGTTCTCTAATTTAGCCGCAGTTTTTGCCAGTTTGTGTGTAAGAGCTATCTTTAATAAGTTAATAGCTGTTTATCTGCTAATAAATTTCATACAAATATTACCCTAAAAGTGTTTTCAGAAAGCGCTATAATCCATTATTTGAGTGTAATTTTTCAAAAATTTTCCGGGGGAGCATGCCCCCGGACCCCCTTAGAATACGCGTGCCTTCGGCACGCTCTTACCCCGCTACCAGTTTTATTGCTTCAACCCACCAGGATACGCCACTGCACATCAAGCGGCGATGGCTTTAAATCAAACACTTTGTTGTTCTCTTCAATTCATCAAATATTTGGCCCCCCCCGCCAAAACATTTTTCTGGCTACGCCCCACAGTGTAGCATTTTGATCAGTTGTCGTTCAGGATACTACGAAGCAGTGGCATAGGCAGAAAAAAAATTTGGGGGGGGGGCCAAATATTTGATGAATTGAAGAGAACGACAAAGTGTTTAATTTAAGACATCTGCAGTGGCGTTTCCTGGTGGGTTAAGTAAGAGAAGCAATAAAGGTGATGGGGGGTTAGAGCGTGCCGAAGGCACGCGTTTACTAGGGGGGTCCGGGGGCATGCTCCCCCGGAAAATTTTTGCAAAATTACACTCAAGTAATGGATTATAGCGCTTTCTGGAAACACTTTCAGGGAATATTTGTACGAAATTTATAGACAGATAAACAGCTATTAACTTATTAAAGGTAGCTGTTACACACAAACGGGCAAGAATTGCGGCTAAAATTAGAGAACACAAAAAAACTTAGCTACACAAAAACTACAAAAAAAACCAACAGAGTAAGCGATCCTGAAGTTGCTTCCACAGATTAGTTAAAAGAAGCGTAAATCGCGTAAACTTTGCGCGATTTACGATTTGCAAAACTCATTGGTGTCTTTCTGTGTGTCTAAAACAAGTCCTGGAGGGTGTTAATAGCCAGATGTCTTGAAAAACAATATAAATTTATACAAATTATATTATATTTTCAACAAAGGGTTCAACTTCGGAATCCAAACTTTGAAAATTTGGGGGGGGGCCATGGCCCCTTTCGCCCCCCCCTGGCTACGCCTATGCTACGAAGTTAATTGACAATCTGCAATATCAATGTAATATCCCTCTCTCCAACGTGCGTGACAAAAAACTTATCATTCGATTCTGCGCCACGCAGAGCAATAATCAAGTTCCAATACATTCTAATTGCGTGTACAGATAGTTATTCAACAACTAAAGCAACACATTCGCAGTTGTCTTTCAAACATACAACAAGCTCACCAAAAGTTAGTTTTTGCCGTTTTCAGCCACCTTGCCTGTCTTTCCAATTTCGAAATCACTCTGAAACTCTTCATCAATTTGCTGCACGGCAGCAGCTTTGTCGTGCGCCATCACCATGTCTAATCATGAAAGTAAAAAAAGAAGTGTTAAATCAGTATATAAATGCCGACATAGCCTACTAACCACCATGTTCGTTGTTCACATCAATGCGAATACACCACTAAAACATTTTCATACATTACTCAATACTCTTCACAATTACATCATACATTAATCAAAAGAACAAAATGGCATAGTTATGACATAATCATTTAGTCGTAGTAAAAACATTTATCCGTACTCACCAAGAACAATCTTTTTCAGATTCTTTTTTAAACAATCAAACGAGTGCTTAGACTTCACGACGTTTTTTTTTCTTTCTTTTTTCTCGACATGACTTGAACTGTGTTGTGTTCGATAATAATAGTTGGAATAAGTCCACTGATACAATCGCTTGCAGTTTTGCCAACAACTTGACTTAAATTTGCCACCTGCAAAATGTAAATCGAATGTAATGACAGGGGTTTCATCCATCATATTAAAAAGCTTCAGCACTTGTTAAAGAAATTTTCGACTGTTACAAATGACAGCCAACGTTTAAAGTTTATTTTGGGATTCCAGTCGTCTGTTTTGTTGCGTATGTAGGTTGCAGTGTAGGCTACTGTAGGCTATGTTGTCGAAATGGGCGCAAAATAAAACATGTTATTATTATTATTATTCAGTTGACGGCAATGAAAGCTACATTTGCAAATACTCTACAACCATCACAGACCTATCCACACGACATAAAAATACAAACACATTCAAGCAGTCAGGCAAACACTGCCGGAGCAGCAAAATCAAAGATTGAGCAGAACCCTACACATGTTGTGGGACATCACAAGCTCTGCTACTTTGCTGATATCTTCTTAGCACTCATCTAGAAGCACTGGCACTAAATTTGTCACGAGAATATTTCATATGAAAGTTTTCCATTGGTCATTGAGTTTTATAACTTTCTCTAAATTGAGTTTTATAACTTTCTTTAAATTGTGTAAACGTAGCCTAGTGACAAAAACGACTTTACACAATTATTTCAGGTTCAATGAATAAAAGACATTCACTTACCAGGTTTTCATAAACATTGTCGTAAGTCATTCCTATAGTTTCATTTTGATCATTTCTAAAACTTCTTTCGGCCGTAATAGGCCTATCTCAATTGAATTCGACTTTTTATATTTTCGATGCAAGAAGCTAAAATTCCTCTTAGCGCTGTTTACATAAGCATTGTGCTTTCGGCTCTCCACGTAATTGTGTATTGAGCACAACCGCCATGCTTGAACAGTCGAAGTGAATCGAGTGACGTCATAATCCCTTTAGCAAAGGATTACGTCATGGCCTTTGTCTTCCTTCATAAAAAAACCAAGTTCTTCTGCTAAATTGCATCTCCTCACGTTGATATAACACATCGCCGCATTCTAAAGCTTTGTTGCCTTTTTTACTTCAACGCGTCATATTGCCCAGTCAAAGTTTAAGTAGTGACGTCATAATGAAGTTTTCACAACAATTATTGTGCCTGCAGTATTGTTCTATGCACCGCGAGAGGAGAAAAAACGATACGCCGGATCGTTGAAAGTAAAAGTAGCAATCGTTTTGTGAAATCTCGCTTCAAGAAATTGAGGAGAGATTTCGACGCAACATGACTGCTCCTGAAGCTGGCCTATTGTGCAAGCTTTGCTACATTTAAAGTAAAGACGCCCCTTTGTTGGCGACACGAGAATCTCACCCACGTGGTCAAAATCAGACAGTGAGCGAGACTGCTCTCAGAACAAAATCAACAAGTGATACTCCATCAATTGATTTTTTTTACATTGATTCAGCGTCTGCAGACAGGTCAGCAGCGCGGCGGCAGTGCAGCCGCAACTCAATGATTACATGATCACCACAATCATGCTGCTGTGTCGAGCGCTACCAAACATCAACAAGTGAATTCGATTAAGCTTACAAGTTGTTTTAAATTTTCTTGAACTGCACGCAAATTTTGAGGTTGGTCCTGAAAAAATGTTTTCAAAAATATTACAACACATTTTAGTATAGTTAAACTTGAAAATTAAAAAAGCTTTTGTTGAACACAAGAAAAAAATGAAGACCTGGCAACTTGAATTAGCAACCACGTTTTTAAGTTTATCGCTTGTTAGTTACCTTACCAACGTCTGCAGACGTTGAATCAATGTAGAAAGAACGGATTATGCTAGTTGGGTATTGGAGGCACCAAAGCCTAAACTTTCTGAAAGTGTTCTCTGAATCACAAGACATTTATTGCACTAAATTATCTGAAGCAATTGAATATGAACAAACAATTTTTATCATGGCGTTGTTGGTACAAGAATACGGTATGCTAAAGAAACTGTGTTTTTCCACTAAACCACATGAGTCATTTAATTAAAGAGTCATTTTATTGTTGGCTATTAATATTTTCAAAGAATAAATCCAGTGAAGCTGAAATGAAGTAGCCAACGTTGCAATTGTTTATTTTGTAGAAACGCGTAGGGCGAATGGAAACTTTAGACTGGTTCGGTATCAAGCACGTTATCGCGTTCGCGTTTTGTTGCTCCTACCTTTTTCTAGACCTCTGCTCCGTTTGGCATAAACAAACTTGGCAAACTGTTGGCTACACTTCTGACCAACGCTGGTCTTAAATATTCATAGTATAGGCTACTTGTACGGTATCAGAAAATAATAACAGCATTGATAGCCAATTATAAAAATGTAAAATTGTAGCAAAATCATGGTATACATTTGCATAATTTTGAAGAAAACACCGAAATTGTTATGAATTGGCACAACGCTGGCAATGCTTCTGACCGATGTTAGCCAACCACACAACTGTGTTTTGAAGCAATACCACATGAAAAGAGGTTTGTGTTAGTAATTTTAAAGATTAAAACAAATAAACCTGAAATAAAATCTTTGAGACCTTTTTGAACGCATGATAAGAAATAAGTTATTGAAATTGATGGCGTATTGTTGGCAACATGTTGGACATAATTGCCAATCTTGTGCCCTCACATCCAGCATATACCCGACATTGCAATTGTTTATTTTGTGGAAACGTGTAGGGCAAATGGAAACTTAAACTGTTTCAGTATCAAGCACGGAATCACGTTCGCGTTTCTGTTGCTCCTACCTTTTTCTAGACCTTTGCTCCGTTTGGCATAAACAAACTGAAATGAAACTACCTTGTTGGCAAACCGTTGGCTACACTTCTGACCAACGCTGGTTTTAAATATTCATAGTATACTTGTACGGTATTATAAAAACAATAACAGCATTGATAGCCTATTATAAAAATGTAAAATTGTAGCAAAATCATGGTATACATTTGCATAATTTTAAAGAAAACACCGAAATTGTTATGAATTGGCACAACGCTGGCAATGCTTCTGACCGATGTTAGCCAACCACACAACTGTGTTTTGAAGCAATACCACATGAAATGAAGTTTGTGTTAGTAATTTTAAAGATTAAAACAAATAAACCTGAAATAAAATCTTTGAGACCTTTTTGAACGCATGATAAGAAATAAGTTATTGAAACTGATGGCGTATTGTTGGCAACATGTTGGACATAATTGCCAATCTTGTGCCAACACATCCAGCATATAGCCGACGTTGCAATTGTTTATTTTGTGGAAACGTGTAGGGCTAATGGAAAGTTTAAACTGTTTGGGTATCAAGCACGTTATCGCGTTCGTGTTTTGTTGCTCCAGCGTTTTTCTAGACCTCTGCTCAGTTTGGCATAAACAAACTAAAATGAAACTACTTTGTTGGCAAACTGTTGGCTACCCTTCTGACCAACGCTGGTCTTAAGTATTCATAGTATACTTGTACGGTATCAGAAAATAATAACAGCATTGATAGCCTATTATTAAAATGTAAAATTGTAGCAAAATGATGGTATACATTTGCATAATTTTGAAGAAAACACAGAAATTGTTATGAATTGGCACAACGCTGGCAATGCTTCTGACCGATGTCAGCCAATCACACAACTGTGTTTTGAAGCAATACCACATGAAAAGAGGTTTGTGTTAGTATTTTTACAGTTTAAAACAAATAAACCTGAAACAAAATCTTTAAGACCTTTTTGAACGCATAATAAGAAGTATTGAAATTGTTGGCGTAATGTTGGCAATGTTGGCAAAATGTTGGACAAAATTGCCAGCCTTGTGCCAACATACCCAGCATATAGCCAACGCTGGCCCAGCAATCAATGTTTGCTGGGTAGGTACAACGGTATGCAGCAAAAAATCCTAGAAAGAAAAAAAAATTGCAAAATCTACTCCATGTGCAGGTCACTCCTTAAATTTGGTAGGCCGTTCAGCTGTTGATTGCTGTCTTGATGCAGTGAACTGTTTTGGCATTATCAATGAAATTTACACCTTTTTTCAGCTACCACAAAGAGGTGGGCAGTTCTAAAATCATTTTTGCAACCTCAATCAAAAGTGCCAAAACATTTGTCAGATACTAGGTGGGATGCACATGCAAAAGCCACGGAAGCTATTTTGGAAAGTTACAGTGCCATCACCAATGCTATCAGTTATTTACACGCCAATGTAAGTGCGAAAGGTGATTCCAGACTTCATGCTAAGAACCTTTTGCAAAAAATGGAAAAATTGGAATTTGTGTTTATGTTGCATTTTTGGTCCAGAGTGCTAGGTCGTTTTCACAGTGTTAGCAAAGCCCTTCAGAAATCTGAATTGTTAAGTACTTGTTCCGAATTGTACAGTTCACTTGTAGACTTTCTAAGCGAAATTAGAGATGAGTTTGACGAGTTTGATCAGCAAGCAAAAGCAACCTTGCCGAATATTAACTACAGAGCTGTCACTAGGAGACAAAGAAATGCACCTGACGCTTTAAGTGAACTCTCTTCAAAGGAAAGATTTAAAATGAATTCCTTTATCCCTATGCTCGACGCACTTGAAGCCAATTTAAGAAGACGAGCTAATGTGTACAGCGACGTTGCAGAAATGTTCCTCTTTCTTGCCAATCTGAAAGTAACTAAGGTAGAAATTGTACGAGGCGTAGAACTTTTAAAGGAAGCGTATCCAGAAGATGTTGACCCGAAACTTATTGATGAACTTCTACATTTTCATTTGTACGTGAGACAAACACAAAACCAAGGGCTCACCGGTACAGAACAGCAATCTATTTCCTTGTCTCATGGAGACCTTTATGAAATTATGTGCAAGGAAAAATTTAACACTGCCTTTCCTAATGTAGAAGCAATATTAAGACTGTTTCTAAGCTTAATGGTCACTAACTGCTCAGGAGAGAGATCTTTTTTAAGGCTCAAAAGCATCAAAAATAAACTGTGATTGACAATGTCTCAAGATAGGTTGTCCGCACTGAGCATTCTGTGCATTGAGAGTGAGAAACTTAAACAGATAAATTTTGATAAACTATTGCATGATTTTGCTTTGACAAAAGCTAGAAAAAAAAAATTAGTAGCCTAGTCTTACTCTATTTGATGGCTGTAACTAAAATGCGGGGTTCACACTGAGCTTGTCTCGCATTTAGCATATAGCGGGTGGGCGTGTTTTCATGTCTGGCGTGTTTCGGCTTTATGATTTGCGCTGACATGTTCACATTGGTTTCCATAGAAACAAGACGTTAAGCGTGTGGAAGCCATTGAGTAAGTAGGCTTGTTTAAATATCCGTTGACAAACTTTCAAAGTTAGGCTATAGCAAAACCCGACATTGCATTTATACCTGCTCTGACGCTTCGTCAACAAGAAAACTTTGTATACAGTTGTTCCAGACAATGGTTCACCTGTTCAAACGTCATATAAAAACCGTTCAAGTCTACTGAATATTACGTCATGGAAGTTGCTAGAAAATGTGCCAAAATTGCACCATCGTTCATAGACTTGTGTCAAACCTGTTTGGACTTGTTTGGGCCTGTTTCAGTTTGAAACCTGTTTAAACAGGAAATATTACATCAGCTTTAAACACCTGTTTGAATGACTTCATAATTGTCTTTCATTATTGCGTCACAGTACTGCATATGTGAGTTTGAGATATTGCTATCTATTCTGGTCATTCGTAAAATGATTGTTTGAAAGTTGGCCGCACATTTAACTGTTGGCTTAGTGCTTGCTAGCTGGACAAAGGTTCCGTCTTTTATCCAAGTAATCTGTTCTGTAGTGACAGTTTTCAGTGGTGTACGGCGTTGCACCCCCCTCGTTTTCGATAGCCTCGGGCTAATTTTACAGAAATACACTGTTTGAAAAGAAGTTCAAGTGTGTGTTTCTTCGGTCATTATATACAGACGAACGGATTTGGGAATCTTATGTTACAATTTTCCCACGAAGAGATTATGGTTTACCGCTGTGACCATAAAAAATAAAAGACGATTCTCTGTCTAGTGTTTGGCACAGAAGCACTTAGAAGCAAAAAAATAAAAGACGAAGTTTGTTAGTTGGTAGGCTAAGAAGCACTTAGAAGCAAAGAAATAATAAAAGAAGATCTTATTGGTTGGTAGTCTAAAGAAGCAAAGAAAATTAAAGACATTTCTTCTCGGTAGGCAACTGAAGAACTTTAAGCTAAAAAGTAAAAACATTTCTTCTCAGTTTGGTACAGAAGAAAAATAACTTTGACATTTATTGGCAAGAAAGAAGATTAAAGGCAATCCATCTGTGCTTGAAGATTCAAGTGGAAGAATCCAAGCAAGTTTTGTGGACGTTTGGACTTCACATACTCGTACAGCTACGGTATCGTGCATTTAAATTCTTTTTTGTATTTTTACGGTCTTTGCAGTTAAGTTTTTTATAACTACTGTAATTTTGTGTGTTTGTGTAACTTAATTTTTTAATTGTTAAATTTAGCCCTAACATTTAATATGTCTACACTCGGTGGTGACAGGGACTCGACCGCCGTCGACTCGACTGAGTTTAAGCCTGATGATGTTCTTTGCGGTCGGGCAGGCCATTCTGGGGAGGGACCCATTAACGATGAGGCTAAGTCAGTTCGAGAGGCCCGGCATCTTAGACGGGATATTTTGACTCAAATTGGGAAACTTTCTGTGGCCCTAGGTTCTTTGAGTGATAAGCAGGAACTGTTAATTTTTCGATCTAACTTATCTACTTTAGAAGAGGAATTACGGCATTTCCATGCTCTCTTGAGTAAAATTTTTAACTCTGCAATCTTAGCAGAACTTCGTGATAGGGTAGATCCCGAATTTAACTCGTTAAAAAATAACTTCGAACAAAAAGAAAGTGAGTTCTCAGATAGGTTGGATGCTGACATACATCCTGAGGATAGCGCCTCAAATGTAAGCACTAGGATGTCTGAGAGCTCGTCACGGATAGTGGCACAAATTAACCTACAGCTAAGACGAGAGGAGCTCCAGATACAAGCCGAAGCGAGAGCTGCTGAGGCTGCCATGAGAGCTGAGGCCATACGAACTGAGGCTGCCGCGAGAGCTGAGGCCATACGAGCTGAGGCTGCCGCGAGAGCTGAGGCCGAAGCGAGAGCTGCTGAGGCCGCCGCGAGAGCTGAGGCCGTACGAACTGAGGCTGCCGCGAAAGCCGAAGCGAGAGCTGCTGAGTTCGCACTCAAAGACGCTCAGTTGAGGGCCGAACAACGTAAGGAAGTGGCATTAGCTGAATATCGATCAGAGGTGGGCTCCCGGCGTAGCTCTAAGAAGGGATCTTCTAGGCATTCCAGAAGTGAACATCAATTGCAGTTTAATTTACCTAACCTTTTCCAGACGCCTGTTCAATCCGTAAGTGGACCTGTACAATCCACATGTTTTCCAGCTGTTTCAGGAGGTCTCAGGGCCGCGGCTAAGGGTCTTCCGAAGGCTGTAGAGCCAAGATCTACAAATTACAACCGAACTCCTCCCCCAGAGCGTACAGGTCACGGGGCCGCCATTAGCAGTAATGCTTTGCCCCCTTCACAGTTTTCTGCGCCGCTAGTTGCTGATCGCCCAGCTACACGTAATCTGGGTGGTTGTGAGAGGCGTATCGCGTCTCCTGATTTTAACGTGTGTGAGGATCGTGATCGGGCTGTGCATGTGACTGAGCCCACTCAGCCTGTAAGTTAGCGCGTTTGGTGGACTTGGACACCCGCTTCTCTTACGGATTGAAATTACGCGCTGACTGTCACTCTCTGCTGCACCACACGCAAAAGTTCCAAATTTCTTTTACTTCAGGGAAATGACAATAAGCGGTTTTCTAGATAACAAAAAAATGATTTTAAACACAGACAAATAACTAGGTGAGTTGAGGTTAGAATTAGTAGTTTTAAATTATTCACTAATTGTTGTAAGGTTGAGAAATTACCAAATTTAAGAACGGTGAAATCTGTCTGCCGGTAGCCTACTAACTACACACACAGATATATAGCGTGTACAAACAATGGCATAACAGTACACTAAAACATATAATAGGCCTACACATAAGATACATTACATACCAATTTTGGTTCATCCAAGTCATTAGCTGGCTTTGTCCAGCATAATTAACACAATGCTACATTTACAAACAAGCATACAACTGCTATTGATTCTCCTTATTCAAATAGAATAGAAAACATATGGTCAGATGGTGAATGCATGCCTGACA
Source organism: Aplidium turbinatum (assembly GCF_918807975.1). Classification (NCBI taxonomy): domain Eukaryota; kingdom Metazoa; phylum Chordata; class Ascidiacea; order Aplousobranchia; family Polyclinidae; genus Aplidium; species Aplidium turbinatum. The sequence goes on from NC_137488.1 coordinate 2,004,510, forward strand.
GCATCCCTAGTCCCAAACAAACCCATAACTAAATGTGCCCTGCAATCTCAACTAGCACCTACTCCTAGCTAAACACTAACAAAAGGATTGAAAAAACCAAAGCGAGGACCAATGCTTGAGATTACAGAGTTTCCCCAAAGAAACTGAATTAAATTAATTAAATGAAAGGGACAAAAACGCGAGAAATTCTACATCCTCCCCGCCAAAATTCGAAACAGTCGGAAGATCTAGTTTAAATTTTAATCATTATCAGTAGAATTAGTTTGTTGCATATCCCCATCAGATCTGATAAAAATGCAAAGCTTTGTGATCGGCCTCTTCAGCAATCCAGAAGCTGTTTGAACGTTGGCACTGCGAACGACCCCGCTCTTGTCTCGAAAGGTTTCGACTATTCGACCAAGGGGCCATTTACCTCGAGGGGTGAGGTCGTTCATTACCAAAACGATATCGCCTGCCGATGCATTCCTTCTTCGTTCGTGCCACTTCTGCCTGGTAATTATGGTGTGGGGATATTCTTGGACCCAACGGCGCCAAAACTCATCAGCAGCGAGCTGTACCGCTCTGTATCGTCGTCGCGCATAGCAATCACTACTGTCAGTCATCAAGGGTGGAAGTCCTACAGAGGGGTTGATTCTCAGCAAGTGGTTTGGAGTCAAAGGTGTGTCGGCACCTGGTTCCATCGGCACGTCAGTTAGAGGGCGAGAGTTGACCATCTGTTCCACTTCAAGAAAAAGAGTGTGCAGAGAATCGTCATCTAAAGACCGGTTCCTTACCAACGCAAATAGGATGCTTCTGACTGTACGGATCATCCTCTCCCAAACACCGCCCATATGACTTGCTCCAGGAGGGTTGAATGTCCAGTTGATGTGCTGCTGTCTCAAATTGTCTTGAATGTGATGCTGATTCCAACGATTAACAGCATCACGAAGTTCCTTCTCTGACCCAACAAAGTTCGTCCCGTTATCAGAATAAATGTGCGACACTGGTCCTCGACGTGAAACAAACCTTCGCAAAGCATTTATAAATGAAGATGTGGAGAGATCTGGAGCCACTTCCAGGTGTATGGCCCGCGTTGTCATACACGTAAACAGACAACCATAACGCTTAATCTCGCTCCTTTTCTGTTTAATAAGCAATGGACCAAAGTAATCTACTCCAACGTGAGTAAACGGAGGTAAGTCGCTCTGAAGCCGAGCAGGTGGAAGTTGGCTCATAAGCTGTTGACCCGGCCTGGCATTTTTTCTTGAACAAATTAAACAAGCAGCAATCACACGACGAATGGCCACCTTGGCGTTCAAGATCCAAAACTGCTGTCTCAAACGATTCAAAGTGGTGTTCACTCCGGCATGACCAACTTTCCCATGGAAATCATCGATCACAAGTTCGGTCAGTCGGCTTACCTCAGGCAAGATGACAGGGTGACGAGCATCATAGCTCATATTAGCATTGTCCAATCGCCCACCTACACGTAAGACATTAAAAACTGCAATCGGGTCAAGCTTATAAAGCGCATCAGATGCTCTGGGTTTTGGACCTCGACCCTGCGACAAATGGACAAGCCAATCCGAAAACTCCTTGCACTGTTCAAACTTCACAAGTTCTATTTCAGCCTCTTGGAGTTCCTGCACAGATACTGGGGAGGTAACGAAACATGTGTTGGCTGCAGTCACCTTTGACAGCAAAAACGACTTGAAACGCAGCAGCCAAGCAGTGCTCAACTTCAACTTATAGAATGAAGAAAAGTGGGCAATAAGGTCATCGGTAGCACTTGCAGCGTCGCTTGGTGCGACCATAGAAATTAGTGCTGGTCGATTAAGATCAAATTCTTGGTGAATTTCACTGGTAACTGGCTTGGCAGTGAATTGTTTAGGCCAATTCTCAGGAGCCTGCTTGAGGAAGTCAGGACCAGAAAACCACATACCTGACTTCTGCAATGCCTCGGCCGTCATGCCGCGAGAGGCTTGATCTGCAGGATTCATGAGGGACGGTACATGTCTCCAGTCGTACACACAAGTGTGCTTCTGTATTTTGGCCAAACGATTCCGGGAAAACACCGGAAACTTTTTGGAGTCTGCATGTAGACTTTGAAGGACAATCGATGAATCGGTCCAAAATACTGAAGGGCAATCATGCAGTTCAAGCTCTTGTCGAACTGTACGGGACATGTTGACAGCATCCACTGCTGCCTCCAACTCTAACCGTGGAATTGTAGTGTTGGCATCCGCTAAGAGCGATTTGCCCATGACTAAACTACAATGTACCCTGGAATTGGCTCCAATTGTTCGCAGATAACACACAGATCCACGTGCCTGCGTGGACGCATCTGCAAAGAAGTGAAGTTGGGCATCACAGAGACCATCACCTGCAAAACTCTTAAAACAACGAGGTATCGATACCTGATTTAGCAGGGGCAAAGTAGTCTGCCAAGCCTCCCACTTTGCAGTTTCAACGACTGGAAGCTTATCATCCCAACCTAAACCTTTTTGACAAACACTTCTGAAGATCAGCCTGGCCTCCAGAACGACAGGTGCAACAAATCCCAAGGGATCAAACAAAGAATTGGTCATGGACAACAATGTACGGCGTGTCAGTGAACTTTTGTGCATATCAACGTGGAACCCAAATTCATCACTACACACACTCCAGTTCAAACCAAGAACACGCTCCTCTATAGGCTCACCAAGGCTGTAGCTTTGTAGTACCTTTGCCCTTTCTTCCAAGGGCACACACTCGGTGACTGTCTTGCTTGTTGAGAGCCACTTCGTAAGTTTGAAACCACCCATTGCTAAGAGAGCACGCAAGTCTTTTACCAACTTTACACCAGCCGCCTCGTCACGTACTGAAACCAAACAATCATCAACATAAAAGTTTCTTTTCACCACTCTAGCTACTTGTGGGTCGAACAAGCTTCCAAACTGTTTCGCTGTCTGCAAAAGACAAAAGGTAGCACAACTAGGCGAAGATGTTGCTCCAAAGACATGCACCTTCATGCGGTGGGGTGTAGGAGAGCATGATAGGTCACCCTCCGGCCACCAAAGAAACCGGAAGGCATCTTGATCTTGAGGTGCAACCCGAACTTGGTTGAACATACCCTCAATATCAGCAACAACAGCAATATGTTCTTTCCGAAACCGCATCAGGACACCCAGTAATCTATTACCCAAGTCAGGGCCCTTCATAAACTGGTCATTTAGCGACTTTCCACAACACTTGGCAGCGCAATCATAAACAATTCTCACCTTGTCCGGTTTGTGAGGGTTTACCACAGGATGGTGTGGGATGTAGCTTGTACGATTGGACGTTTCCCTCTGATCCATGGGCACTTCCTCAGCATAACCCTTTTCTAAATTTATTTGCATTTGGGCAATGTATTTAGCACATAGATTAGGATCCCTTTGAAGTCGTTTCTTCAAGCTTTCCAAACGCCTTTGAGCCATGGGAAGACTGTCTGGTAGCTGAGCCGCATGATTTTTCCACAACAACGGAAGCTCGAAATGTCCATCCACATGCTTGATACAACGCAACATAGCATCATAGGCAACAGTATCTTCTCGAGAATACTTGCAACCGAATTCTAAAGCTTCCCTGTTGCTGCGCAGCCATTGCATAAGGTCGTCTATGTCTCCAGAGTCAAAGTCAGAAGAATGGGGGAACACCTCTCCTTCGCTCGTAATTAGCAAGTTTTCCAAAGGATCCCTAGCATCCGAACCTTTCATCCCACTCAAGAGAAAGCTGGAGTGGTAATCTAAAGTAACATTAGCGGTGTTCGATGTTGGACCTTTCAGCAACCAACCAAGGGGTGTTCTAATAGCATGAGGGCATTTGGCCGGGTCTGGGGCAACTCTAGTCTCTAAGGGAAACTGTGCCAAGTAGTTGTCATTACCAATCAACAACGTTACAGTTCCATTAGGAATTCGCGGTAAAGAAACTCCCTTCAAGTGGTCAAACTTGCTTAATTGCTGTGTGCTGACACCTTTTCCTGGCTCAGCCGGTATCCTATCAACTGTGATCACTTGAGGTAAGGTAATCGAATCCCCACCATCCAAAGGTGAAACATGCAACGAAAATGCCTGTGTCTTCATGGTTTGAGGTCTTTTCGTTGTCATGGTTTCAACAGTGGTTTCAAAGGGTAGTCCAGAATGATCGATTTTCAAGGCGGTAATCAGGCTTGGCTCACAGAAAGAGAGCATTGAACCTGGATCAAGCAGGGCATAGGTGTGCACCTCTATATTTCCGTTACGCACCTTGACAGGGACTATATCAAGCAATGAACAAGACATAGGATTGAAGATGGTAGAGTTGTTAGCAAAAAGAACGGAAGTGGAAGCAGTGCCATAATCTGCAACTGCATTAGGTGCATGCAGCAGAGTGTGGTGACGTACACTGGAGCATCCTAATTCTTGACAACTGTTCTCGCTTGGGCAATCATTTGCCACATGACCAGACCCTAAACAACGGTAGCACAAGCGCTTGCTGCGAACCAAGTCCCTACGATTTTTAGATGTTTTATTTTTGAACTCTACACAAACAAGAAGCTTATGAGATTTGCCACAGCAAGGACAACTATTGAAGTCACCTTTTCGCAGAGGCTTGGAATTGGTAGGGTTGACTGTAGCAAATGAACCGACATTTTGTCGCCGCAAGCTATCAGACTTTGAAGGAAAGATAGCCTTGCTAAATACTGAGTTGGCCTCCACAGACTGAGCAATGACAAAACTAGCGAAGTCAGCAAATCCAGCCAAATTACCTCTCTGTTGTTGGATTTGAAGAGCCTCGGATATCCATTTTCTTCTTAGCTCGACCGGTAATTTGTTAGCAATGGCAGCAATAAAATTAACTGAATTGATGGTCGAAGACCCAGATTCCTCCTCCAATGACGCCAGACATCGTTTCAAGAGCACAGCCAAATTTTCCAAACCTTCAGCATCATTTTGGTTGATGCGGGGAACATCAAGCAAACGGTTTTGACAACAGTGACTTATAACATGTGGTTGGCCATACCTCTCATAAAGCTCGCCCCAAACCAATTCATAGCCGCGCCGCTTGTCCACAATCCCAGCATGATGCTTTACCTTGTCATGGACATCCTTGGAGCAGTGCTGCAGCAGATACACTAGACGTAGGTCATCATCACACACCCTATCAGCAACATGGACTTTGTACCTGTTGACAAACGCCCAGTAATCCATGGGGTCGCCATAGAACTTTTCTATTGATGGTTTAGGCAGGTAACGTTCACCGACTTCTTGATAAGATTGTCGATTAGATGGGTAAAGGGGTTGAAGATGTGAACATGGCACTGCGGCATGAGGATTGGGATTGGCATCGCCTAACCGTGATCGATGTGGTGCTGAATGTATGTTTTTTGAAGCACCTATTCCGGTAACACCAACATCAAGCTCACGATCCCTTTTACCAATGTTGTGGGATTCCAAACCACCATCATGCCTTGCGGATCTTGAGCTTCGATGAGACATGGACTCCTGTTCCCAAACATCTTCTTCCATCTTTGCAAGCTCAAGTTGTCGCCTGGCTTCACGAGTCCGTTGCTCCGCCTCTTCTTGTACCCTCTCTTCCTCGTGCTGAAGTGCCAAAAGCGCCTTTTGCACTTTCACATGGCTTTCTTTGCGGCGCTGGCTTAGCACAGAGCTTGTAGTAGATGATTTGGATTTTACACTTTGAGTCTCTAACTTTAAATTTAGACTGGCAGCACCTTCAATTGCTTTATCACTATCAGAGACATTAGGTATAACAGGCATGGTCTGCTTATCCAAACCAGATTTTTGCAACCATTCTCCTACCCGCCGTTTTAAATTATCATTCACCCTCACACAATCTATTTTATGGGACACACTGCCAGGCATGGTATCATCATCTGACAGTGACGTACACAACGACATTAAATCATTAAAATGTTTACCCATACTATTTAAATGTTCCTTGACTACTTTGTCATTGTCCGAATATTTCATGGCCTCATCAATACGGATATAAATGGCCTTAAGGGCATCAAGCGAGGCAGAAATTTCAATCTTTGTTGACTCCTCCATGTTTTAAAGGTTGAGGTAACAACTAATTCAACACTTAAGTAAAGTATAAAAAGCAACAAGCTTTAACAAACTTAAAAAGGTAACAGTACCTATGTAAACAAAGAGCACAAACAATTACACAAATGTTTACGAGGGTCCAAAGCAATTCCAAATTCTTACTGCTTCAGGAACCAGGTTTCAACTTTTCCTTGACCACAATCAAGATTCCAACTTGAGAACAAGGATTTCAGGAAAGTTGCCAACGATGATCTCCCAGCGACTTTGAATCGAATTGAGAATGGTCTCCCAGCGAGTACGAACAATTGAAAACGATGTAAGTTAGCGCGTTTGGTGGACTTGGACACCCGCTTCTCTTACGGATTGAAATTACGCGCTGACTGTCACTCTCTGCTGCACCACACGCAAAAGTTCCAAATTTCTTTTACTTCAGGGAAATGACAATAAGCGGTTTTCTAGATAACAAAAAAATGATTTTAAACACAGACAAATAACTAGGTGAGTTGAGGTTAGAATTAGTAGTTTTAAATTATTCACTAATTGTTGTAAGGTTGAGAAATTACCAAATTTAAGAACGGTGAAATCTGTCTGCCGGTAGCCTACTAACTACACACACAGATATATAGCGTGTACAAACAATGGCATAACAGTACACTAAAACATATAATAGGCCTACACATAAGATACATTACATACCAATTTTGGTTCATCCAAGTCATTAGCTGGCTTTGTCCAGCATAATTAACACAATGCTACATTTACAAACAAGCATACAACTGCTATTGATTCTCCTTATTCAAATAGAATAGAAAACATATGGTCAGATGGTGAATGCATGCCTGACAGCATCCCTAGTCCCAAACAAACCCATAACTAAATGTGCCCTGCAATCTCAACTAGCACCTACTCCTAGCTAAACACTAACAAAAGGATTGAAAAAACCAAAGCGAGGACCAATGCTTGAGATTACAGAGTTTCCCCAAAGAAACTGAATTAAATTAATTAAATGAAAGGGACAAAAACGCGAGAAATTCTACACAGCCCCTTAAGGGATAGGCTATAGCTTGTCTTCTCCCGCTAAATCGAGTTCTCAACAGCAGGATTGCTTTTTTAAATACCAAAATAGTAGGACGTTCTTCGATAAGGCGGCCTTGATTGGTTACGATGGTAATAATATGCCATTTGTCTTCTTTAAAAATCGTGTTACGGCCTTGATGGCAGCTTCGCCCTTTAAGGGAACTCGTTTGACTTTGTTGCAAGCAGCTTGTGTTAGAACAGCTGCACAAACGATTGCTAATTTGGTTTCCGACACTCCTGGCTTGTCAGAGGAAGACAGGATAGAAATGTCGTTAGCTCGCTTGTCCCAACGTTTTGGAGTTCGTGGAGGTCTTTTCGCAGAACCAGAAATTAGAAAGTATCGCTATGGTAGCAAATTGACTTCTATCTCTTCCAGTGATTTGAAAGAGTTTAAAGATGAATTGTCGCAGTGTTTGCTTTACGCGAAAGCTTATGGTCAGCGTGATAAATTAGAAGGACGTTTTGTTTTGGATTTGGCTAAGCGACTCCCGTTTGACGCTAAGCAGCGTTATCTTGACTTTTAGGTGATCAGTATGGTAGCACTGATGAACCTACTTTTCAGAGTTTGTTTGATTTTGTAGTACGGGAGGAAACGCGCAAGTCGACTGATTTTAGCATTATGCTAATGGGCGATTCTGGTGAGTCGCAGCATTTTAAAAAGTTTGGCAAAGGAAAATTGCCTTCATGTCCGGTTAGGCAGACGTCTGTAAAACCCCATGATAATGTGATTTCAGGGAGTTCGCATTACTCGACTGCTGTTGGCGCACCGCGCGGCGGTGTGGCCAGACGTAGTGACATACCGGCATGTTTTTGTTGTTCGTCACGTGGTCAAGTTGAATATCATTTTTTGTCTAATTGTAAAGAATTTTTGCGCTTGACACCTAAAGATCGGAGAGATGTCATTGTGAAAGCTGGCAAATGCTTGAATTGTTTGCGCCAGCATATGGTTAGAGACTGTAATCATGCAAATAACTGTCGTAAGTGTGGACCTACCAACGATAGGAAACACTATTTTCTTCTGCATGATTTTTATGTGACGTCACGTGATTCTCTGGATTTGGTCGGTAAAGATGAGGCTGGTGCCAGAGTTCCTGTGCGTAATGTTAAGATTGGAAATGTTAAAGCAGCCTTTAACCACGTTACTGCTGCTCGTGTTTTGAATCCAATGACTGGCAAATCGAAGTTGGTGTATTGTCAGCATGATCCTGGTTCGCAGTTGACTTTTGTTTCGAGTGACTTGGTGTGCGAACTTGGTCTTAAACCGTATGATAAAGCGTCGTTTAAAATGGATACTCTGGCTGGTCAGAAAGCTACTTGTGCTGACCTTGTTAAACTCAACATCCAGTCGTTAGAGACTGATGAACTGTTTTGTGATATAACCTCGGTGGTTAACCCAGCTTGGGCTGACGATGTTAAAACTTTACCCCATAAACAAGATTTAAGTGGTTTCCGTCATTTTCATGACGTGAATATGTTTCATTTGAATGATTGTAGTACTGTAGATGTACTGATTGGCAACGACAACGCTTATTTGATGTGTGCAAAAGAAGAGCGTGTTGGTGAAAATCGCAGTGAACCGCATGCTTTACTCACTCCTCTCGGTTGGTTGGCTTGTGGTGGTAAGTCACCCTTAGTTGAAAGCGTTGCTAAAGTGTGCAGAGTGCAGACGTCTTCAGAGTCGGATGTCATCTTTGGCTTTCAGCGTAAAATTGAGTCTCGCGATATGGAAATAGCAGACCTGAATAAAGTCATTCAGGATTTGACTTTGCAAAATGAAACCTGTGAATTGTCTCGCAATGATATTTTGGCTAGAGAACTTGTCGAACCGAATATTGAGTTGAAAGATGGTCGATTTGAGATACCTGTTCCGTTGAAGGAAGATATTGATCTACCTAACAATTTTGTGTTGGCGTCAGATAGAGCTGCTGCTTTAAGAAAGAAAGCTTTAAAACAACCTGAACTTCGTGATTTCCTTACTGACACCATGAAAGATCTTAAATCTAATGGCTATATTGAGCGTGCGGGTGAAGCAGGAAATGTCAAGGGATTTGAATGGTATTTACCATACTTTGTGACGTCACAATTAAAAAAGCGCATTGTTTACGATGGCAAGTCTGAATTTCGAGGAACTTGTGTTAATGATGTATTGTTTTCGTGTCCTGATTTCTTAAACCCTCTGGCAGATCTCTTGGCTAGATTTCGGCTAAGTAGACTTGGTTTCATGGCCGATGTGATTGAGTGCTTTTTTCGCATTTTGGACTCTTCAATTCGTGGGCCCAGTTTTGTTGAACTGCTTGCGTGCACAGGCGGTGCTGTTCGGATCGTGGGCGAACGCCCTTTGGTGCCTTTGAGTGACGACCCTGGGGATTTTGCTGTCATCGCCCCTGCCTCACTTTTGACCCCATGCTTGGACCCGTGCTGTGCTGTTGGGCAACCGCATGATCGTGACCAATTGAGAGGGGATTGTCAGTTCAATTTGTCACTTTCTCAGCAGTTTTGGAGTGGATGGATCGATTTTTGCTTGCCGGGTCTTCAGGGCCGGAGGGAATGGCTGAGGGTGGCCGAGAGTTTGGAGCCTGGTCGGCTTGTAATGGTAGGTTTTCTCCAGGACATTGGTGAACGTGGGGGGTGTCGGCTTGGGAGGGTGCATGAGGTAGTTCCACAAATTAGGAAAGGGAAGCCTGTGGTTCGTAGAGCTAAAGTTGCCGTCTGCAACTATGATGAGAGTACGGGGAAAGTGAAAGTAGACTACGTGTTGATGAGGGATATTTCGTGCCTCGCCCCCGTAAAGAACACCTAAGTGTTAGGGTTTGAGCCTGGTTTTGTCTGCGGTGGCCGACTCTTGTCTGAGCCCGGAACAGTCGGTTATTATCGCAACAATTGTATATAGCGTCATTTTAGCATGTACCTATGGTACCAATTTCATGTATCGTCGTGTTTATTCTTATTGCTGTTCATTCTTTGCATGCCCTTTGTATTTGCCTATTAACTTAAACGTGAGTGATTCAAACAATTAGTGTATCATGTGTTTTTATTCATTGGCTCACAATTGTCGTCAATTCTTTTTTAGTTATGCCATGTCAGACTGTCATAACTAGGGGCCGCTATGTTCCAGACAATGGTTCACCTATTCAAACGTCATATAAAAACCGTTCAAGTCTACTGAATATTACGTCATGGAAGTTGCTAGAAAATGTGCCAAAATTGCACCATCGTTCATAGACTTGTGTCAAACCTGTTTGGACTTGTTTGGGCCTGTTTCAGTTTGAAACCTGTTTAAACAGGAAATATTACATCAGCTTTAAACACCTGTTTGAATGACTTCATAATTGTCTTTCATTATTGCGTCACAGTACTGCATATGTGAGTTTGAGATATTGCTATCTATTCTGGTCATTCGTAAAATGATTGTTTGAAAGTTGGCCGCACATTTAACTGTTGGCTTAGTGCTTGCTAGCTGGACAAAGGTTCCGTCTTTTATCCAAGTAATCTGTTCTGTAGTGACAGTTTTCAGTGGTGTACGGCATTGCACCCCCCTCGTTTTCGATAGCCTCGGGCTAATTTTACAGAAATACACTGTTTGAAAAGAAGTTCAAGTGTGTGTTTCTTCGGTCATTATATACAGACGAACGGATTTGGGAATCTTATGTTACAATTTTCCCACGAAGAGATTATGGTTTACCGCTGTGACCAACAGTAGAATTCGCCTATAACGGCACCTCTAGGGGATTGCAAAAACTGACGTTATAGCCGAATTGACGTTATAGAGTATAGACGAACTACCGCAAACTATTCCAAAACTGTCTTTTGATTAAAGAAAGAGGTGTATAATCCAGTCAGGTTTACTGTGTACCACCAAACTGACAAAAGTCACGCAGAAAATACAGTAAACAAAGAAATTGTTTAAAAAAAATAACCTACAGCGAAAGGTACAGGAAATTTGAGCTTTTTACACGTGATAGTTTTTCACGCGGGAAAAAAGTTAATTCAGTTAATTAAAGTCCCTGCTGCGAACGACGTCGCAAAATAATGGGAAGACATTTTGCAAGCAGCAGCGCTAACTGGATTAAAAGACTGACCGTTCGTGGTGAAGGTGATGGCAAGTGACGTTATAAAGGAACAAAAGACGTCTGGGGACTAATGAAGGGTGCTGTTACATGCGAATTGACGTTATAGGCGATGCTGTTGTAACCGAACTACAATGTACGTAAAAGATAGAAATTCTGCCGGCACCGAGCGAAATGTGACGCAATAGGCGAATTGACGTTATAAACGAAGCCGTTATAGGCAAATTCTACTGTATTTTTGAAAAGTAGCCTATGCAAGAAGACTACTTGCAAATAACAATAAAGTTTTTCTTCTGGCACAGACCTAGGCTACTTTAAAAAAAGTTTGTTTATTGTTTTTTAAAAGTAGGCCTACTTCGTGGCTGATTAACCAACAAAACAAGCTGAAGTACGGTAGCCTATTTTTAATAAAATTTTTCACAAAACATTTAGATGGTTGGTGCGGCCCATATTTCAAAGAAGGAATGACCTGGGTCCTGGGAGAACAAAATTTTGTGATATAGGCTAATTGAGGAATGCTTCCATCGTTAGTTTAGATTATGATCTGTTTTCTTGACAAAACGTGTCAGGTCCGCTTTGTCGCTTCTACCCTTTTTTGGACCTCTGCTATGTTTGCCATATATTATTTTTCGTTGTGATGGTCACAATAAAAACAAACTGCAAGCGCAGGTTACTTTTATTTCAGCGATGTTGGGAAATACAATTGGACGTGAATTTAAGTGGCCCATTTGTGAAATTTTATTTAGAATCTTGTGTTAACTTCCCCGCTTCTCTTACAAGTTTTATGGTTTGCCCTTAACCAAGACGGTCTTGCCTTAACATATCTCCGCATCACAACTGTCCAAAAAGTAGCCTATAGGCTGTGGCTGACATCAGATGCTCTGCAAACATCAACAGTCATATAAGACTGGCAATATAGGCTACAGCTACAAGCGTCGGGCTCTTCTTTGCTCTAAAAACTATCAAACCAAGCACGGGTGTACCGAAGCAAGCAACTACGGCGTACCAGTATATTGTTAGGCTTCGAAGTTGAGGAAAACGAAAATTGACGATAACTTACAACGTAACAAACGAAAAAATATGTGGTATGAGTCAAGCCGCAGATAGTGTAGCTACATTCGTATCTACACTGGGCAAATAGGCCTAGCATAAGGCTTAGGCACATGATGAAACCAAGACCTGAACATACACTGCAATATTGAATCCTTCGAAAAAGAACCTACACCAATCATCACTTAAACTTAGTCTACTCTAACGACTAGAAAGATTCATATGATAAGTGATATCAATCATACCAGTGGCAGCAAACGCTCTAAACACTGATTGAACCAAATAACACAACGAATGATTACTATAGCCAGAAATAAGCTAATCTGGTATAAGCGTGAAAATGACGGTACAGTGCATATATAGTATACAAGACCACAGATCATTGTGAATGCTCAGCCCACATATTTGCAGACAATAAGCACTTTTATCAGCCACACACATCAAAGTAAACTAGATATACAAATTCAAACAATATACAAAACAACATATGTAACCATAGGCGCCTAACTATTTTTTTGGCCGTGGGGGCGAAAGCGTGTTTCATCAGCAGCAACGTAAATTCAGCGAAATATCACGCAGATGAATGACGTAATTATGTCGTCACACTAGGATTGCTTTTATTGCCACACTCGGAGTTATCGCTACGTTCGACCTACCGTTAATTATTATAAACAAAACTCGACCAAAACACATGCCATGCGTTGGCTAGCGGTTGATGGACTGCGACTCTAAGCACAACATAAATTTTAGCAACGAACTAGATTCATTAGCATGAAACAAGAGACGAAAAGGTTTACTAAAAGGTATATCTACTGTAAATGGAATGAAAATACTAACTTGATTATACGCTTGAAAATATATCTGTTGAAAGCAAAATCATTCATGTTTACATCAATTCAACAGCACGTCACCTTGAATAAATTTAAAAGTTTCTGACATCCGTAAACAGCCCTTGAAAAATAGTTACGGAGAGACGTTTGATTAAGTTTTCGACTTGACATTGCTCCCGTTTCGCAACTTATCGCTGACCAGCTGACCTGCTTTCAAGTTTCAATTCGCTGTAATACGCCCGTTTTCGTGTTGCAGAAGCAACAAAAGATGCGCAATTGCGCATATTCCCCGCCTTTGATCGGGTTTCCATGGCAACGGTCGTGTGTGCGCCATGCAGTTTGCGCGAGTTCGTTGTTGTGTTGATTATGCCGCGTGTGCGCAATGCGGTTTGTACCAGCCCTTGTTACGTTGGTTAGTGGTTACCTCGGGCCAGTGCTGTGTCAAAGGGGGGCCAAGGGGGGCCCGGCCCCCGGGCCCACCATCTCAGGGGGCCCACAAGTAATAGACTTTTGCGCGTCAGTGTCATGTATTTAGCTGCTAAAGTTTACTGCGTGTACTTCCATTGAGAAGATAATTTAGGTCCGATACCAATGAGATGCCGGGTCTGGGCCCTTGTAGCCTACCAAGATATCTCAAAAATCACCATATTATTTTGAATCAAAGTTAAAATAGGCTGCCACAACATTAGTAAAATCATTTGTATTTGAAACAAAACAGGTTGGTTGCAATTGAATACTTGAAATCAAGAAGGGCCCAATTCCCACAAAGGTGTGTTTAAAATAAATGTGTTGCAGTTATTTTGTGATGGAATTTCAGGGGGCCCACAGGTAATAGACTTTTGCGTTTCAGTAACAATGTGTTTTTTAGTTGTTAAAGTTTACTGCGTGTAGCCTACTTGTCCATTAAGAAGATAATTTAGGCCCGGTACCAATGAGATGCTGGGCCCTTATACCAAAACATCTCTAAAAACACCACATTATCTTAAAGAAAAGTTAAAATATGACAACATTAGTAAAATTACCTGTATTTGAAATAAAACAGGTTGGCTGCAATTGAATACTTGAAGTCAAGACGGGCCCAATTCCCACAAAGGTGTGTTTAAGATAAATGTGTTTTAATTATTTTGGTTGTTTATTTTTTCGTATTTTGTGGTAGAACTTTGGAATTGGCAATTGTTGAACTGAAACCACTTTATACACTGGTAGGATCACCATACTTTGTAAGCTACTGTTAAACCACGAAGTAGACAGCTCATTTTAAATTGATTGTCATAAATGGGAAAATTATGTAAGACATTTGCATAACTTTATTGCAATGCCTTGTCTAAATTTTGCAAAAGCATAGATTGAAACCTTTCTTTAGCATACCGGGTAAGGTGAAAGCGTTCATGTTTTGTAGGTTAGCTTCTCTTTAGCATAAACTTTAAGTGAGGTACGATTGATTTTGAAGTCTGCCAATAACTAAACAAGACACATAAAATACTTTTTGTAATACTGGACTAGCTGAAAGTTTGGTTGGTCTATTGATATCCTTTTAAACAATAAAGTATTTTTCTACAGCTACTGGTATAACTTGCAAAGTAAAAGTCTTTTTTGAAGTGTCATAAGCTGCATTAAGGCTGTTGCACTTTTGGCTTAACGTTTTGGTTTTACAGGGTGTTTTGTTTTCTTAAGCTTAACTTCAAAGTGAATGTTACTGGTTTACAACTGGTAGTCTAGTTCTAGAATGGTGTAACATTGCTATGTACCAAGATTTCATTCAGCATTTCATAAAGAAGATGTCTTGTTTGAACTAGCGACATTCTTGCTTTGAACATTTCAGATTTATAAACAAAACTCTCAAAGAGGAATTCTTTGAAATTTGCTGACCATGGAGGTTTGTCAGAACCAAGCAAACTTTGCTTTGCCATTATTGCCATTGAAGTACATTCGTTTACTATGATTACCAATGGTGCAGACGTGCTGCAAAAGTTTTGCAGATGTTCCAAACAAGGGAATGTTTTTCTCAAAGCTCTTTGCATAGTTTTTTTTTTAAAAGTTATGTTGAGCCAAGTGTTAAACCTTGAATGTACCAGAAACCATGAAGCATTTAATGCGATCTTTACCCATGTCTTTAATTGCTGTGGTAAGAACCAGATAAAGTGACCAGCAGGCCACAAGCTGAAGAACAACCACCAAAAGTAAGGCAAACAGTTCAAAAACTGACCTCAAAGGTCAGCAAGTAATAAGCGGATAGCGGACATTGAGTAGTGTAATAATCAATTCACCTGCCTTTAGATGTAGGCCATAAAAATGTTTGTCTTATTTGTAGCCTATTCCATTTCTGCAGTCATATTCTGTTTACTGCTAAAAAATTGTAAACAGTAAACAAAATAGCATTTCTCATAGATTAATTAGCATTTCATTTTAGCATTTACAATCCCGTAATTATAAATATCCCTGACTTTACAGAGGTACGGTAGCTATCGGCAAGTGTAACCAGCATACATTTAGATACTAGTATAATAAGTATTTTATGACAGTTGCCAGGATTTTGTTTGTGATTTCAAATCGTTGAGCTGCTTTATATTTCATTTCTTTCATTCCAAGCAAAGATGAAGGTATAACTTGATAGACCTGTGTTTACTATAAATTATATTTCTGCTGTGTTCTGTACACTGCTGGGTTGATGGTTGTTTATGAAGTTATAAAAGTTTAACTAGGTAGTAGTTATTGTGCAGTAAGCATTACAACATTTCATTAAGCACCAGTAACCTATGAAGGCTTTCTGAGTACTGCAAAGTTGTCAGTGAGTAATGAAGCTGTTAGACCTTACCTAGAAACCTCTTAACTAGTGTTGCACTGTAAATATTGCTCCGTTGTGTTAAAGTTCATAGTAATTTTCTTATGTATGCTGTGATTCCTGTGAAGTAGTTGCAACATGTGATAAAGTTTTTAAACTTCATCTACATAAGTCAGCATTCATGCCCATGCACCATTCCAATAACAGCTGTTTTTAGCTTGACCAATGGTGTTTCCGTGTTTGCATATGAAAAAAATAATTACATGTAGTAAAGTTAATTCAACAGGTAGATTACAGCAACTGCTGGCTGTAGGTTAACGTAAATACGCTATGGAAGAAATAGGCCGTGGTTTATTTTTATCCCATTTTTCTTTTTTGAACATTCGGTTTTACATTGTTCAACCATCTTAGAAATTTTTCTTTGCACTATTAAAACGGCTTAGCCTACTTGCTATTTTCAAAATCTGAGAATAGTTTACTCTTTGCTAAAACGACGAATGTGAATTTCTTCTTTACATTGAGAGTTTGAGGCCATAACCTCACGCTTTTTTGTCCTATTTTTAAGAGCCATCACTGAACATAGGGACCCACTATTGGATTTCGGAGGGACAAGATGGTGCTCACACGGCCCTGCCCATTTCAAACACACAACTTTTATACATATGAATTATGGAAGCTACGCTTTGAATGCACGCCAAAATTCTTCCATGGCCTCCCAGTAGGTCACTTTCTACAACTATATACCCTATTCAGTGCCGGTCTTAGGGTATTTCGGGCCCTGTGCAGAATATACTTTGCGGGCCCCAATGACAATGATCCAATTCAGTAACGTAGCTAGGTATTTTGAAAGGGGGGTAGTTTGACTGTCGGCGAGCGAAGCCGAAAGGGGGGTAGTTTGACTGGCGGTGTGTTTGCCGAAGGCTACACTTAACGGCAGAGGGTCTGGGGGGCCTCTCCCAGAAAATTTTGAAAAATTACTTTGAATTTGGGGCATTCTGAGAGCATGTTCAACAAAAATTTGGGTATGAATATTACTGTAAAATGGTGCTGTCTGGTGGCATAGCAAAAGGATAAGATCATGTTTTCTTTGGCATTTTTCGAAAATAAAGCTATGTCTCTTTGTTGAGTCTGGATGCAACCTATTTCGTCCCCTGAACAATTCGCACCTCGATTTCGTACCCTAGCCCTGGTACGAAATAGGTTGAATCCTTAAACATTTTTAACCCTGATGTGATTGCATTGCACGAACAATTGTTGAGAGAATATAATTTTCAGCACATTCTAGGGCGCATCTAGAAAATGTTAATAAGTTACTCTATCCCTTAGCTTCCATTTAAGCAGAAAAGCTTTAGATTTTTAGGTTGCTTCAACGTTTGATGACATGGAATCAGCATTATAACGGTGAATTCTTCGCTAAGAATGGATGGGAGTAGCCTACCTAGCCTACTTCTACACTAATCAGCGCAATTTAGTTCAAGTGTAATATCACAATGTCTGGCTTTGATCTCCGAGTAATATTGATAAAGCAAGGTTGGTTACAAAATTAAATTATACGCGTAGGCTAAGTTTTGGTATTACAGTAAGAAAAAAAAGGCCCAGGAAAAATTTTATAAGTGAGAATGAATGCGATGAACCTACAGTACTTGCTCTCCATCACTTTCGCTCACATGACACGCAAAAATAAACCTAAAGATAAAAGCCTAGTGAAACTTTGCACAGCAGAAAACAGTAACGTTAGTGCAGAAGTTTTCCTACTCCTGCCCAGAACATTGTGACGCAAGAAACCACACGACCTCGTTCTGTGGAAGTTAATCAGTGATGTTATGTATTGGGATTAAGCATGACGATCGAAGTTAAATCTCGTGAGTCCGCCGTGAGACTTAATTTGTCTGCCGAGATGGCTGCTCAGGCTGGACAAGTTTGTCCGCTGTCAACAAAATCGAATTTTGACCTATTTCGTCCCCTAAAAAGATCGAGAGAAATTTTGAAATGTTTGCCGCAACTCCGATCAACGATTTCGGCTAAAAGTTGTTTTTTTTCTCGATCTTTTCAGGGTACGAAATAGGTTGTTTTTCTATGTTTCCTGTTGCTAATTCCTTCGTTGAATTCATTTGTTGCATTTTCCATTGGAAATGACAAAAATTACTGCATTTTTTGAGTAGATTGCGGGCCCTGTGCGATCGCACGGTTCGCACACCCCAAAGACCGGCACTGCCGTATTCAAACCGGCTAGGGTCAAGGGTCCATCTCCGAATCAGCAAGCATGAGTTCGATACCGTGTGGGAACACACGACTTTTTAAAAGTGGTGCAATCTTATTTCTGCTTTGCAATCAGTAAAAGAGTAAAATTATGGCCAACTCTTTGAAAAATTGTAGTGTTGGCCTATTGTTATTGTTGCATAGTCGTTTTAAGGCCTATTATTACGACGGTCCTACTTGCCCCACACCCCCTGAGTGACTGAGCAAGCGGAGACTTGGATAACCCGGGCAGCTCTTCTGGCAACGTCCTTGTTCCAACCGCCTGATAAGCGAAGAAGCTTCCGAGATCACTTCAATAAGTCAACACATCGACACACAGCAAACATTGTTTATTGTACACGATTAAGACACTAGGGCTAGGCTGTTAGTAAGGATTAAAGGACGGTCAGAACATTGACATACATAGATATGATGATGAGTAGTTAACTGATAACCAAATAAGGAACTCGGCACTTGTTACGCTACACCGCGCCATGCAATCATGACGAGTTTGGTTCGCTGAGGTGAAAAGCAAGATTCGACCCGATTACAAAGTAGATAGTGCAACAAATTATAGCAATGAAACATCTTCCGTCAGCAAAAGTGCAGCAAATCTTGAATTTTACAGTGGTTCAACACCGCCTCATGTCGGTAGCAATGAGGATGAAAACAAGTGGATAATATCAGCTGGGCATTGAAGGGCTCTCGTGATGTTGCATAGTCTTGATAGTTCAAAAACTTGGACAAACCATTGAATGCCGGGGTGCCAAGCTGAGAAGACAACAACCACCGCGCTTAATAAAATGTCGCCATAAAATGTCTAAGTGCAATGAGGATTAAGCAACTAAGACTAATTTTCGCATAAAAATAATGTAAAGTGCAATAAGCAAAAGGTCGTAGTCATCTTCACACAAGTCGCTTGAAGAGTCCTCACTCTGTAGTACAACCTTGTTGAGACTTGTTGCATACGACCAATGGCTCCCAACGTGAAACAGTTGATAAGACGTGAGGGTTGAAAATACAACGAACCCAGTTTATGCCGTCGCCACGATCATAGGTTTCGTTTTAAAATACCTGGGAATACTGAATCTAAACGTGAACGTGCAACGAACGGAAGAGGACACCTGACCTACGAAAGTTCAGTCGATGGAAGCAGAAGGGCGTAATCCATACGGACGACCACAGAACAGGTGGTGCGATAATAACCTCTGAAAGGGAAACCTTGTGGCGGTCAAGGTTGGAAATAAGAATGCGTGGAAAGTCGAATCCAGAAAACAAAAAACGTAAAACCGAGCACTAACTAACAAAAGACGTAAAACCGAGCACTAACTAACAAAAGACGTAAAACCGAGCACCAACTAACAAAAGACGTAAAACCGAGCACTAACTAACTAAAGACGTAAAACCGTGCACTAACTATAGCTAAAGACGTATAACGATAATTGATTGCTAGGAACATCACGCCCGTTTTTATCGGCTCATTGCCTTATTTCATTGGAATTTTCCATAACAATATTATCATTGCCCTATGTTGCGAATCAATAGTATAGATAGATACCTTGATAAGAATAGCCTGCAACTCGCCAATCGCAGGTCAATGCCTTAACAGTCTGCTCAGTGCTGCAGAAGGGCTGCTGGCTCAGTGCAGGCGCGAGCCAGGAATCAACGAACACACAAGTGATATTAAAGAGTGAAATGTCAAGAAAGTGTGGAAGCACCTCACGGTCGTGTGAGTGCAGCAACAAATTCATTAAGTTTGTTCAGATTCAATATTGTTCACGGCACTGTAGTGAGCTGGCGAAAAGATTATTATCAAGAGGTTGGGAACCACTGCGTTAAACTGAACATGGCTTTGTGACCACTTGAAGAGTTAATTTCTAACGATTTGAAGATTTAATCTGAAACGACAAAATATAGAAGTAGTCGCATACACGACGCAATTCGACTTAGCGGATTTAGCTTGCATTGTCTCGAAACTAAGAAACTGCGCTGTGGATCGCTGGATGTTTGGAAGGGATAATTGTGTGGTCAGAGGAGTGAATTCAGGAAACATGGGGTCGGCAAACTGAGACAAGAATTAAGCGACACAAACTACATGCGCTGTCGCTCAAATTTACAATTTGCGTGATAAAATGAACAGTAACAGAAGTAATTGAAAAGCAATCTATCTACACAATGTACATTGTTTAGATGGCTAACAAAGACTAATCAACGCAAACACAGCAATCACAAAGTAATACAGATGTACAATATACATTAAAAATCATCGAAGACAAGGAAAGAACTTGACTTTCTTTGCGAGGGTACTTTTGAACTCAGCCATTTGCACCACGACCTGGATGGTTTCCTCCCCTTCCACCACCACCTCTGCTTCTGCTTCCTCGTCCATCACTGACTTGTTTATCTGAAACAATCGCTCAGATTGAAAACCGTACACGCAGAGGAACACCAATAGCTGTCAAAGCCGCGGCTGTTGCTTCAAGTCAAATAGCACGTCTCCAGCATGACTTGCTTGTACAAGTGTGAAAAGCAGCAGTTGGTGCCTGCTAGACCACCTGCTCTGCCTGGCTCTACCAGACCACCTGGTGCCTACAATGCGAAACGTTTCAATGAATGCACGAAGCTGCAAGAGGCTGATACGACGTCCACGGCTGATATACCATGCCTCGTCTGCTTTGGCAGTTAATTGGTCATTAGTTTCCTTGGCACTGTTGTAACTACTACTCGAACAGGTTTGCAAGAGCATGGGATTTGAACAAAGCTAATACCCAGCATTCAGAGCGGAATCAGTATCCTTCCCACAACGCATTTACTACTCGTTTGTGTTTATAGTTGCCATTTAATTTACGTTGTTTTTATGTAACTTGTGACCAGCCTCACTACATAATCACATTCAGCGTTTTCTGGTACAGACGTTGGAACTAATTACCACCGCACTACGCGTCGTGATCAATTAAGCGTTTTGTACCACGTTTCTCAGTTACATGCTTCGTGTTTCTTTGTTGTTATATATTGCGTTACTTTTGTACAATCAGTTGAGTAAGTACAAGAGGTCAGTGGTTTTCATTTACTTGTTTGACGAATTATTATTACTTGTTGGCAACCTTACTTACTTCATTTCTATTATAATGTCTAAAAATACAACAGTTTGCCAACAGCATTTTTCTTGCTGTACATTAAACGAAATCCAATACCACGTTGTGGTTCCACCACAACTTACCATTGTCATCATGCTCAACATGTCTTCAAAATTGTCTTTTTCTTGCAAGGTCTTCACTAGCGCCGTCACATACCACGAACCATATTCCACATCTCTATAGGACTTCGTACCTGTAGAAGTGGAACACTGCAGCTTCATGAACATTAATAGGAATACAAACAATTATTTCAGAGTGTATTTTTTTCTAGTGCATATGAAGTGAACAAACATATTGCAAGCCCTGAGGAAAATCTGTGTTTCAAACTTAAATCTTTGAAGTTCAATAACACGAAGACAACCAGCTTTGGTTCGCCTCACTCGTCTCCTATCTCAATGTTGTGGTATCTTCATGACACTCCCGTTGTCTGCTGTGGGAGGAATTTTCATTTTGATATAAATAAAGCAGGACATTTTTACGTTGATTAAAAGTTATTTTATAATTTTGTTATATTATGTTAATTGTTATATTATGTCCATTTATAAAATGTTTTATTCGTATGTTTGTGGTTCTAGATTTACAGTCATTCCCAAGCTTTTTCATTTCGCGTACCGTTTAGCAATTGCATACAGTGTTCGCGTACCACCTACACTCATCATCATCACGTGCCGTCTCCGATCCGAAGGTTGGCTGTCATTTGCTTCCCCGTATCACGTTCTTCCGCTACTCTTTTTGCTTCTCCGATTCTTGAAAAATCAGCCCACTGTTTTACATCATCTTCCCAAGTTCGTCTCCTTCTTCCCTTGCACCTCCTTCCTTCCACCAACAATTGATGTAGCTGCCCTGCCGATCCTCTCAGAATATGTCCCGCGAATTTCATCTTTTGTTTTGCTAAGTTGTTTGCCCATCTATCTTGCACTCCAATCCTTTTTTTAATTGCTTCGTTTGTTATGTGTTTTTTATATGATACTTTTAGTATTCTTCTGTAGCACCAGAGTTGAAAAGCATTAATTTTTTTTGTGAATTTTTTTGCTGTAGGTCCAATTTTCACATCCATATGACATGACTGGTTTGATGTAACAAGATAGAAGTCTCAGTTTTGAATGTAAATTTATTGCTCCTTTTAAAAATTCCTTGCATTTCCAAAATGACGCTTTTGCTTGACCGATTCTTCTTTTTACATCATTGGTGCATCTTCCATCTTGTGTAATGAGGGACCCTAGGTATGTGTACGTGGTGACCTGATCCAATTGTTCTCCTTCCAGCTTAATTTTTATTTCCATTGCTTTTTTCGACCAGTATTGTTTTTGTTTTCTTCAAATTGAGTTTCATTCCGTATTTTTTACCGATTTCATTGATTTTGTCCATACTTTCTTGCAGTTTTTCTTTTGTGGCAGCGAGAATGACAGTGTCATCTGCGTATCGTATGTTGCTTACTACGCTACAACCAGAAAACCTCAAAAATATTCAATAAAAGGCAAGAAAGTTTAACGAATATCAGGTCTTCGAAACAAAAAGATTGTTAATATTAGGCTAAATAATCAATTAAGCTGTTTAGATGTCGCGTGAATAAATAAAAGGCCAATAAATAGGATTCAACATTGAAAAGTTTTGCCGTTTCCATAGAACAGCCAAAGTCAGACCCAGACAGCAAAAGCCGCCACTGTCACATTGATTCAACGTCTGCAGACGTTGAATCAATGTCAAAATGAAGGATTTTGCTGTCTGGGAGGTTTTCAAACTGTGCGTCGTGACGCGTTGGTGCGTGGTTTCAATTTTTCAAGAACTTCGTGCAATTCAATTCAATTTTATTTTTTGTTGCTGGCGCAAACATGTACAGAACGGCAAAGTAAATATACGAATTTGACACCAACAAAATTCTAACTTCCATTCTAACTTCGTGCAATGATTCCAATTCGTATCTAATTCTAAACTCAATTGCGGAATAAAACGCTTACAGATATTATTCTTCCCTGAGATGTGCATTAGAACCAACTATTACGAAACTGTAGCAATCGATTGTGGTTTAACAATTACATAGCGCAATTCTAATTCTCCTCCCCGCGAGACAAATGAAGGCTGGTGACATAAGAAATAAATAAAAAAGAATGCCTGAAATTTTTTCGATAGGTGCGTCGATAGCCTAACAAAGTTTTTCAAAAGACTGGCAACGAAAAAAGTTTGTGAACCAATGACGTAGTTTTTGCGTTATAAACACTTGAATCCCCTCCACGTTAAATCAATTATGACACGATGATGAACATTGTGTAGTTCGCAAGTTTGCGCAAATTCTATTATTTCATTTTAAAAAACTGTTATCAGCTTAAGAGAGTTTCTCGCGTACCACCTGGAAGGCTTTTGCGTACCACTAGTGGAACGCGTACCACAGTTTGGGAACCACTTTTCTAAAAAGTAACCTCTACTATCGGGCTATCGGGGGTTTTCCAAACTATCGGGGGTTCCTGACTCTTCTCATCTCTTGCCAGAAGATGAATCGACGACATGTGGTATTTTCAAGTCAAAAGGTGTGTTTTTATGATGGTCCGTCGTCCATGTTACAGCAACTTTACCCCTCAATAAATAAAATTTGTCCCAAGGGGTAAATTTAACCTGGATTGCTTTATATCAAAGTTGTGACTCACAAAAAAACACAAGCGATTAAAATTATTATTGTCGTTGTTGCATTAATTGTAAGATGAGAACTGTAAAGAGATTCAGTTAAAAAGTTTTTTGAATTCGAGTGTACACTTTGAATTGACCAAAGTTTAGAGATATTGAAACGAAATCCAAACATTTAAAAATTGAAAACCCTGTATCTTGGGGCTACTTTTCATGATCAAGAAATGGTAATAGGGAAAAATGTGAAAATAGAAATTCTTGTGAAGTTGGATGCACAGAAACAAAACTATCCTCTCCCGTTTACACGATTTAACAATCTATGTGTCGCGCTTCACAAGAAATGCGTTGTAGCATGGCCACCTAGTAGATATGGCCAGCTATGTCACATATGAAGGCCTTTTTACAACGGGCCGATAGAAAAATACTTGAAATTTTGACAAGCAAAGAAACTGCTCTTACTGGCATGGGGTACAACAAAGCAGATATTTTTCAGACTTGTTAGGCGTTATTAATGCATTTAACAGGTGCCTGACCTTACATTTAGACATATTGCAGTACCAAACTACATAATGAATGGTGCAAATTAATAATTTGTAAGTGAACAAACATCTCAAAATAACCAATAACAACAGCACGGACTATTTTTTTACAACAGAAATAGTGTAAGGACATGCGAAAATAATGATATACTGTATGTTTTATTCAATGAAGTGAGGGGGGGACTACAAAGACGATAGTGATTATGGTGACGGAAAAAATAAATCCCATAACTACAATAGAATCTTAAACTACTTTTGCCTTTGTTTAAATGCTACAATGTTATCCTTTCTTTTTGACTCATTTATAATATTTTGGTAATTATTATAATAATTATTGTTAACAACAATTTTCGATGCAAAGTGGTTGCCCCAGACCACCTGTGCGTCACATGCCAACTTTACACTGGAGAAAAGATATTTTTTGAAAACATATGCTAGTGCATAGCTTTTCGACAAGGCAATCCACATTTGCGTACCTTTTTTTCAACAACATCTAAAGCAGCAAAAGCACTATAAACAAAATCAGAAAGTGGCTGAGAAGGCACATTGAAGCCTCCCTTGACAAATGCTGAAAGTACAAAGGAGCTTTAGCTGCGGAATCAGCTGTAAGTAAACTTTTGCACATTGCACATTTGGAGCGTTTAACAAGTTTTTTGCTATATAACCGGCTATTGTAAAGCCAACTTCTGTACTATTAGAAGATAATGTTGCGTTAAACATTTCATTGACAACTTCATCCACATCTTCCTGAAGCTTTTCAAAGCTTAAAAAAATGCATGGATTACTTGCAGCTAGATCCTCTTTCCAAAATTGAATATCCCTTTTCAACAAATCTTTTTGCACATGCAAATTTCGATCTACTAACAGCTTCAGCAACCTTGGGAAAGCCAGACAACTTGTCAGAAATAATGTTGTAAAAAATCAAAAAGTTTTATTCCCGACAGTAGCCTACTGGAAACCATCTGGGCAGTGTGCCTCAGTTATGTCACTGAAAATAAGATATTCTGTTTTTCTGCTAGAAGTCTACCAGTTCATCAAGTTGTTTTATATGAATTTTGGGTGCTTTTCGTGGAGGTGCTGGAGTTGGTAAAGCTGATGGAGTGATGGCGTTTTAATGCTTGAATTGAGTGGACTGTTGAAACTGGATTTAGATGCCACTTGAAGTTATTTCTTTTACCATAACTTATAAATTTCTCTTCAAAATGTTTCATACAAAAAACAGACTTTTTATAGGCTCCCAGTTAGATCGGTTAACAAATTTTATCCATTGCGGCAGCAACACTGCACTATATCCAGAGGAAAAGCAAAGTTTGAAATATAGGTACCAGAAGTGAAGTAGCCTGATTTGCAACCAAACGCAACGCATTTGTTAGGCATTTTGTCACTTAATTCCTATAAAATGCAATGAAACAACAAGTCCATCATCTACTTGAACATGTGAACTTCAGATCATGACCGATTCGTGGTCATGTATAATTGTATAGGCTATCCTACATGCCAAGACTTGCATTACGATTCATACATTGGTCAAAGAGTTACAATATTTTGCTGATAGAAAACGATTGGTTTATCTAGTTTAGTTTTGCAAACATGAAGTTAACCTGCTTTCCTTTCGTCAACTGACTACAAAGTTAAAGTAGGCTACAGTAGCAATTAAAAAGTATGCTGAAGTGAAGATACAACTAGGTCTGTAGCCATTGCATATCAGAAGCTTGATTTGCTCAGTAATCAGCTGCATAATTTCTGTAACGTGCATTACTTTTCTGTGCTATGTTGCTTGAGAATATCACATGAAAACTAACTGCACAAGTGCACATATTGTGCGACTTTAATGTTTTCCTTTTCACTCTAGCTGCTAGACTTGCCTATGCTGTGACTAACTGCGTATGAGTTTACTTCATGGTTTACTCCCATCAAGCAAAATGTCCAGCTGCGCAATGTTTCAGCTCTCAATTTACAAACTTTCTTTACATTGAGTCAACGTCCACAAACCTGCGATTCATGTCTACATACTCTTAAAGCAAAAGTAATGTGGTTTGTCTGCCGAACTGCTACGAAACAGTCGGCCCGGTATTTTAAGGCTTCAAAATGTGACATAGCCGGTCATCTCTACTAGTATGGTCATGGTTGTAGATACAATAAATGTTGGAAATGCGTAACTTTTTCATTTACATGGCATGTGAGGACATTCACAATAAATTGTGTGACGGTTAGATGATTTTGTTGCTGCGTAAATTCCGCCAGAGCGCTGTCTGAAGATTTTCATATAATATCCGGTTAGATAAATTGTAAATTCGTCTCAGGATCTTAAAATGCTATATCTGGTCGACCCTATTATACAATTCTGAAACTTGGACAATGTCACAAAAAATGGAAAAACGGATCGATGCCTTCGAGCTCTGGACATACAGGCAAATGTTAAAAATTTCATGGAAACAAAAGATCACTAACGATGAAGTACTCTCCAAATTCAATTCAAGCCCAATGCTCTTACAAACAGTCAAAAGAAGAAAATTGAAGTATTTCGGACACACAATAAGGCAAAATTCATTACAAAAATCATTAATAGAAGGGAAGATAAACGGTAAAAGAAATAAAGGCAGACCAAGAATGATTTGGACAACAAACATCACAAAATGGACAAAATTAACTTATGAATGTGCAGTAGGGTGGGTCAAAAAAATTTTTTTCTTCCAAAACATGGCGGCAACCCCTTCAGATTATGAGGTTGGTCCTAGAAACTCCCCAAAAAAATTTGAGCAGGTTTGTTTAAGTATTCGCCAAGCAATGGCCTTTTGAAATTTTTAGTATGGGCCATATGGGAAAACGTATGGTAAAAAAAAAATTTTTTTTTGGGGGGGTTTTTAAGTGATTTTTTTTATCTCTATGCCCTTGCTAACATCTAAAATAATCACTTCTGACTGAAATCACCACATATCTGGTATCGATCGATGTTTAAAAGATACAAGAAAAGTTTAATTTGATCAAAAATAGTAGCAATATTATGCCTATTTTTGTAAGCGCAATCTTAGTTGAAAGCCTGAACACCGCGTCAAGGTGTCGCCCATCATCCAGGTTTCTCTTATTTGCTGTTAGATCAGGCAAACGAAACTGAACTAAGCTCCTAATACGTCAATAATTACATCTTGGAGGATGACAATGTGGCTTTTTTGAAATCTGGATAATCGCGCCTTGCCCTTTCTACGCAATGAAGAATTACATTTCTTTCTTCTGCATCATGGGTTAAAATCCCTTTGTACTCTTCCATAATTCTCACTTCTCGGTCTGCCACATCGTTTTCAACTTGTCTTTGATACTCTTTATCACTTTTTCCAATCTTCTATAATTCTGAAACTCCGGCCATCTGTCTACTGCATACTTCAAGAAACCAATGTCTCCCATACTGAATTGCAGCCTATGAAACAATAAAGCAGATCTTGCACCAACAAATTCATGCAATTTTGTGTCTACAGAGACCGAAGGAAACACTGGCTTTTGTGGAGCCAAATGAACATCATGATTTTTTTGTTAGTTGTGTGGATGTCAACACCTATTTACGCATTGAAGATGCTGTTGTTGCGAAACCAACTAGACTTGGAGCCACACATTTTGCAAGGTCTTCAACAATTCGGAAAATTTGTTGCTATTTTTTATGCTCCTTATTGGTTCCAGTGTCCCATTGCTTCTGAAGCGGCTGTCAATGATTTACCTTTTTATTAGAAAATGATGGAGTATACCTTTGTAACTGAATTTTCAGGAATTGCAAATGTCGCCGTACAAGCCTTCACGGGTCACATGTGGTATTTGACAGGAGAGCTGGTGACATTCGCTTTATGCTCACTCAGCTTTCCACAGAGGATAAAGAAATAGTTGCTTTGCTTACAAGCTGTATCACAACTACCACAAAAATCATGGTGTTCATTTGGCTCCACAAAAGCCAGTGTTTCCTTCGGTCTCTGCTGACACAAAATTGCATGAATTTGTTGGTGCAAGATCTGCTTTATTGTTTCATAGGCTGCAATTCAGTATGGGAGACATAATCAGACATTGGTTTCTTGAAGTATGCAGTAGAAAGATGGCCGGAGTTTCAGAATTATAAAAGGTTGGAAAAAGTGATAAAGAATATCAAAGACAAGTTGTAAACGATGTGGCAGACCGAGAAGTGAGAATTATGGAAGAGTACAAAGGGATTTTAACCCATGATGCAGATGAAAGAAATGTAATTCTTCATTGCGTAGAAAGGGCAAGGCGCGATTATCCAGATTTCAAAAAAGCCACATTGTCATCCTTCAAGATGTAATTATTGACGTATTGGGAGTTTAGTTCAGTTTCGTTTGCCTGATCTAACAGCAAATAAGAGAAACCTGGATGATGGGAGACACCTTGACGCGGTGTTCAGGCTTTCAACTAAGATTGCCCTTACAACAATAGGCATAATATTGCTACTATTTTTGATCCAATTAAACTTTTCTTGTATCTTTTAAACATCGATCGATACCAGATATGTGGTGATTTCAGTCAGAAATGATTGTTTTAGATGCTAGCAATGGCATAGAAATAAAAAAATCACTTAAAAACCCCCCCAAAAAAAATTTTTTTTTTTACCATACGTTTTCCCATATGGCCCATACTGAAAATTTTAAAGGGCCATTGCTTGGCGAATACTTGAACAAACCTGCTCAAATTTTTTTTGGGGAGTTTCTAGGACCAACCTCATAATCTGAAGGGGTTGCCGCCATGTTTTGGAAAAAAAATTTTTTGACCCACCCTAATGTGCAGTACGCACAGCTCATGGTCGAGGACAATGGCGCATTGTATCCAACCCTCCATACGAGGAAGGAACAAAATGATGATGAAAA
The DNA here is from genome assembly GCF_918807975.1 of Aplidium turbinatum. Taxonomy (NCBI): domain Eukaryota; kingdom Metazoa; phylum Chordata; class Ascidiacea; order Aplousobranchia; family Polyclinidae; genus Aplidium; species Aplidium turbinatum. The sequence continues at coordinate 2,033,755 of NC_137488.1, forward strand.
TGTAAAAATCCGGGTATATCAGTTATCCGGATTGTAAAATTTATTGATATCTGAACTAACCCTAGTCACAATGAACCGCTTCAAGGGTTTCTCTTTCAACTGCGAATTTCTAAGGAAAACAAGCGGAGCGTTGTATACAACGTCACATACCTGCAGCTGTGGCAAATGAAACCAGCATGTCTGCTTCATTGTGGGGGATAATCATGTTCATCGACTCACTATCCGGACCAGTATCGGAGGGAGGAAGCGAACCTGTATGAAACTCAACTTTAAAGGAAATTTACATTGTGAATTATTTCATCCATCTGGCGCTTAATGGAAGGAATGATCAAACTACCAATAACGACTTGTAGATGATATACTTCTCCTACGAGACATACGGCATCGATAATCCCCTATCATTTCAGAACAACAAAGAACAAGCAGCAATCCCAATTGACCTCACCTGCAGTTGCTTGATCCCCGGCCGGTGCTGATGTGGCGGTGCCAGTGAAGTTATCTACCATGAAGACGTACAATGTGTTTGAGAAGTCGAAAGAAAATTTAAAGATGCATAATTGCATATCGTCACACTTCCGTATCCACTTTCTTGCAAATAGTTCAAACGTACACTAGTATACAACGTGGGCACTCCAAACTCTATACTTCAACTATCTTTACCTTTCCTGCAGAACTGAAAGAAGAAGAGTTTTGGTTTCCCCTTCAAGTCCGGGCATGCGTTTGCAGTAAATCGAGAGATGACATCTTTCACGAAAACTATCTTCTTTTCAACGTCAAAGAAACAATCTTCACGGTTTTCTACAGAACATCCTCATTACCAGCACAATCGCTTCGTTGTGGCATAATGCGGAATCGTTTTGCTGCTGCTTTTGTAGTGCTGTTTGTTTGCAACGCAATCCTGTATGGCTTTTAAAATATTATGACAATTTGCTTGGGTCGCAAGATTTTCCGAACTGAGTTTGTTTTTAAAATGGGTCGCCTTAAAAACGAGTTGGGAACCACTGGTATAAGCCATGTTTTCACGTCACATTCCACCTGAAAAGGAAACTAAGCCTTGTTTAAGCAATTGGCTTTTTCGTTTATGCCACAAGATAATGCACGGCAGGAAATAGTTATTTATTCACCTCTCGACCCATGCGAACCGATAAAGACGAGACTGATAGAGCAGGATTTGTTTCCTTCTGCCGTTGTAAACTCGCGAAGGATTTGTTCAATTTCCTGAAACGCATACAAAGAAAGTCACTACCTCAAACACAACTCAACTGTTAAATGGAACGGGCATCATAACCAGGAACGGTCCTAACTGATCCAAAACAGATCAACCTTTCATCGTAGCTAGGACTGATTACTTCAGATTCAAGGAAAATTACTTTTACACCATTCAATTTTTGCTGCTGGCGCAAACATGTACAGAACGACAAAGTAAACATACAAAACTTGACACCAACAAAAGGGAAAGATGGGAAAACCCAAAAGTTTAAAATATACATCGATAAAACAGTGTTACCAATATCTTAAAATTGCACAGCCACCAAACCTAGGAGATAGAAAAAAATAAAACTTTTTTGTAAAAATAGTCCAATTAACACTTGCAAGTGCAAAAACTTTCAAAAAAAAATTCAAGACTTTACTACTTTCCCTTTTACTTCACTATTTTCCAACCTCAACCTTCAATATGGGGAAAGTGGTGTAAATTGGACCCTCGTGTAAAATGGACCCCGGCTGATTTGAGACTAATAGCGGTAGGTGACGTCACGAATATCACGTGACATGGAAGAGGTTAGCAAGACCACGTGGTAGCAGTTGCGTTTGATCTCATTTCTTTTGTGGCGTAGTTACGAAAACGCAAGTAAACTATTAGGGGTGCTTGATCTTATCTTGGTTCATGCGTTATTTCGATATAATCGAAGGCCAGAGGCAGGTAGGAAAATAATTTTAACGTTTCGAGACAACTACAACATTCACAGATACTGTACCATGACAGTATTAGACTCTCAGTTTGAGATGTTGGTGACGAGCCTGAAAGAAATTTTAGCTTAGGGTTGTGTAAAATGGACCCCGATAAAATGTGTAATTTGGACCCAGGGGTCCAAATTACACGTGGAGGCAGATAACATGAACTATTTTCTTGGGGTATTAAACTTTAGGTATGTTAGCAGATATATATCTGTAACAGATGTATCTGTAACAGATATCAGCCTTCTACCAAAGCAATTCCGATGTGTAAATCCTGATACTAAACGGCGAAAATCATCAAAAGCCACAATTTTGACAAGTTCTCCTCATAAAAACACTCTGAAAACAAGAGATAGTGATATGACAATTGCAACACCTAAAAGGAAAAGAGGCGGTGCAAAAACTGAAAAAACTGAACAAAAACTGCAAAAACTGAACAGAAGAGGGGAAGAAAAACAGACAACAAACAAAATTCCATCTGCCTGGTGTGTGGAGATTCCACAAATGAAGACTGGATTCAGTGTAAAAAATGCAAGGAATGGGCCCATGAAGCGTGTGCTGATATTCGAGATTCCAAGTAGGCTAGCCTATTAATTACTGTGACAACTGTTCATAAATGTGTGTTTCTGTTTTTGTAACAAAAACTTGTGCATGAGATGTTCTATTTTTGTGAGTTATCGATGGGTCCAGTTTGCACAATCACACTGTATAAATTGGACCCCTTATTTGAAAAAGATGAAATTGACTATTTACCTGCAAGTGCCATTGAATTAGAAACTTATAGAGTGATGTTAGGTGCTATCCGAATAAAATTGTATATTAAGTTGTATGTTTTGGCCAGGTATGGAAGGGGTCCATTTTACCCAAACGTTGTGTAAATTGGACCCTCACATGAAAAATTTAAATTTGGCAGTGCTACCTGCAGTTTAAATGATTTAAGCCCGATACTTCGTTATGTTGTACCTTTCATGTATGTAAATTAACAAGTGAAGTTTGGAAGAAATCGATCAAGGACTTTCGTTATTATCACAGATTTTGCTTAAGGGGTCCAAATTACACGAGTTTCCCCTATACAATGTAAGTTATACGTCAAAAATGCCAAAATTAGCAAACGCCCAATTCTATGCATGACTTTCGTTCCTTCATTTATAAATTCATCAAAGTGATGGCCTTTATAGTTTTGGCTGCTTTTAAAATTTAAACAATGCGGTGCTGTACGAGGTAAACTATCAAATTGTTGCGCCTTCCACGGTCGCGAACTTTAAGGGGTTGACAATACAAAGCTCTCTAATGTCTGTAGGTGACAGAATACAAGCAACTACAAACTAACACTATTTAGCGTCCAACCTCAAGCACACTTACCGTCTTCTTTTTGTTTTCATAAAACTGAACTTGAAACCCTAAATACTGAAGGACATCCATTAGCTTTGGGGTATCCACCTCTGCGCCCTTTCGTTTATTACGAGAATCGCTGAACGCGATGTTGTTGATGATGAGCGCCCGACCAGAGTTTCGCGGCTTTATAGGGTACACCTGGAAGCAGTTCAAACTACAGGGTAAACAGAAAGTCTTTGGACTTTTTTTCATTTTAATGATTAAACATATTGAATGCATTTATATGTCTTTTAATATGCTAAATATCTTGCTAAACTCTCTAAAATTTGGCCAAAGACATAAATGTGAGCAACACTTCAATGAGAACCATTGTGGAAAAGGATCTTCAGTTATTCCTAGTATTGTAAGCTCTCATTGTGATATCTTTTTGATGAAATTTTATTAATTTTCATTAATAAATCGTTTATAAGTTGGTCCAAGGACTTTCTGTTTACCCTTTATGTATAGTCAAAGTAGTCAGGACCAAAAAAGGTTGTTCCCGTGGCGAGGAGTCACCTCAAGCCAGAAACCACAACATGACCGGTTGGCTAACCAAATCCTGGCACTCATATCCAACGCGAGGCCATACAAGTTGGTGAATTACTATTATTTGTTTGATGGTGTTGGACATGGCGTACTACATACCGGCCAAGACAACGAACAATGGGATTGTTAAAACTGGGAGCAGATAGTACGTAGATAGATACTACATAGACGATTAGATGTACTACTACATACAATCAACTTGTCAATGAATTACCAAGATGATCGAAACGTGATCACGACGACGATGAAGACATGTAGGCTATTTGTTCCTAGTACCGTTCATATCTTATTGGTTTGAATCATAGCATGGCCTTTAGAGTTACGGCTAGCTATGTCACATTTTGTGAGAAATTTCTAAAAAGCCTACTTTTGTTTTCTTGATCTCTTCAAATGTAAAGAACTGTAGTGTGTGAGTGTTGAGGTTACTAACAGTTTGGGAAACTTTTTGCAGTTGTTTTGGCTCGATGACACTACAAACGAAAATGGTAAAACTTCATGCACAACCAGCACCAATAGAGCTCTGCAAACTCGAAAAAACCTCAACACTATAATGCAAAACAGTTAATCGTACGTGATCAAATGGAAATTTCAAAAGTGTTGGACGTAAATTTCAAATTTTTACTAGAGGTTCTACAATATTCTGTTGTATCCTAAACCCAAAACTAACGTTGGATTTAATAAAAAGCCGATTACCTCCCCTCCCCCTACTGTTAGTGCAGATTCATTAAAAATTGATGTGCTATATAATTCATCAAACTGATGTCGTGTAATCAAATTTAAGTGATGCATAACAAAACTAAAACAACCACAACAAGTTTCCCGAACTGTTAGCACATAGTTAATTAGCATCCTTTTACTTTTAAAAAGATCAAGAAAACAAAAGTAGGTCTTTTAGAAATTGCCCACAAAATGTGACATAGCCAGCCGTAACTCTAAAGACCATGATCGAAGTAAACAAAAAGGTAGCTACTGGATGATTGCTTGTGTAATAGGCTATTTTTTGCTACATTATTTTTCACGCATAGCGTCACATGAAAAAGAAATAAGCCGCGTTGGCTAGTTTTTATGTGGGAAATAACTTGGAAAGGCGCAATAGCGCAGCATTCTATCAAATTGATTAGCTCCGCAGAGAACAAAATTTGCACGACAAAACATTCTCACGTGACTGCCTTTGAACATTATAAAACGGCAATAATACATTTATTTTCTTCATGATTTGTTCATAAAGGACTTGTATGCAATATTTAACTTAAATTGTTAAAAAGGGCGCACATTTAAATTTTGCCATGGGCGCCATTTTGCATAGGTACGCCACTCGTAGCAGTAGGCTACCGTGTCCGAGGTTAGGCCTATGTTATTTTAAAGAAATACAAATAAATAAACAAACTGTTCACTCGGTTGTGCAGAACTGTGCACTCGTCAGTAACAAAATAATTATCCCTGGCTAGCGGACATTCGAAAAAAAACAATTAGCCTGGAAATTAATTTTTATTTTTGAAATTAAAATAATTTGTTTGTTCATCAACTAATTCCACAAGTTGTACCAAACTGAAAGAATAACGCAACAAACACCACGATAAATATTCAAAATGTAATAGCCTACTTTTGCAATTCTACTTTTGTGGCCTACGCCTCAGCGAATATGAAGACTTTTCGGCAACGTTATTCATAACAATCACTCACTGAGAACGACATAAGCATTGACGCTCGAGCTGAAATGCAACAGCCCGCCGCATTATGAAGTCTGTTCGGCAGCGTGATTCATGATCACTCACCGGGGACGACATGGGCATTGACGCTCGAGCTGAAATCCAACAGCGCGCCGCGTATGAAGCATTTTTTGGCGGCGTATATTATTGCGCGTCCCGATGTATGAGGGTACGACATCGGGGGTACGACATCGGCAGGGGACGACATCGTCGCCACCCTGGTTGGATAGGGGTGGCGCCGATATCGTCCCTTGCCGATATTGTCCCACCGATATCGTCCCCTCATTTATCGGTATGCGCAATTATTTACGCCGCCAGAAAAAGCGTCACATGCGGCGGGCTGTTGGATTTCAGCTGGAGCGTTAATGCTCAGGTGTACCAACGACGACGTTTCCTTTTGTTGGTTTTATTCCAGCAAACTATTGGTAGGTAACTTTATCATTGCTGTTGTTTTCCGACAAAGAAAAATAAATTTTATTCGACTACATTTCCAAAATGAAAGTTGATCACTCATTATGATTTTTTTCAGATGCTTGCTATTGTAACTGTCTCCGCTGCCAGTTACAATAGCAAGCATCAGAAAAAAAACATAATGGTTGCTAGGCTGGGTTAATCATTTTGTTTGTGATGAGAGCACAGTATAGGCTTACTGCACCACCAAGTAGGCTATAGGCTATAAATTTGTTTACTTTCATTTAATTGTGTGTCTGAAACCTGGTCTGAAAATACGCTATCGTGTAATAAGCCAAATACAAAAAAGTATGCTTTGAATGATGATCAAGACATGAAAATGGCCCAGCCTAGTCTAAGCTACCGGTAGGCTACTAGGCCTAAGGCTGGGCTATATCCCTGATAGCGTGTACATTTGTACAAACAATCTTTTCTGTAAAGCCACACCAAATTCACAAATCAAACATCCAAATAGGCTACACTAAGTTTTTCTTTTCAAATTATAACAAATCCAGTTTTATATAAAATAAATCCTAAATTACAGGCCTACCGAAAAATCAAGCTAATTACGTCTGCTTGGTGTTGGTCTGCATTGAGGTAAGTTAAAAAGCAGATTAGTTTTGGCATAAAAGATTAATTGCTGTTGTTTAAATGTGCAAATTGGTGCGAATGAAATGGCCCTTCAGGTAAGCTATTAAGTGCATCTCCAAATAAAAACACTGTCACACAGTTGGTGGTTTGGCTTTTTGATAGCCACACTACGTTGCCCAGACAATAGGCCTACAAACGGTCACCCATAGCGCAGTGAAATTCGGATATCACACTTTGAAGCAGTGGCGGCCAATGGTGTAGCTACCCATTGGATCTTGTTGATAAATCCAGGAGCGGCATTGTTAGATTTTCAACAGGTCCTTGAAAGGCCTGCCTTTCGTTTTACCGCATTACTCCCGTTAATTTATGTATTCGCCACCTAGCGTCGTTTTCCCTTCATTGTTATGTTATCGCTGATTTGCAAATGGCAACACTCACCACGAGATTGTGTGTAGAACTTTCCAGACGTTTTCGTTTTTGCTGCTACTAGTTTGCCAGCTAGCCGAACTTGTTAGCTACTGTGGTCTGTGACTGAAAATTGATTGAGTGATGTTTATGCTTTGTTAGCTGCTTCTCTGTTATGTATTTCTACAGGACTTAAGTTTGACAACTGCTATGGTAGCCTAATATTTACGTGTAGGTTGAATTCCATATTTGCAGCTTGTTATCTCTCAAAGTTCAACTTACTTGTGATGTAATAATGTTTTTTGTAACTGAATGTTGACTTTCTACCGTGAACAAACGTAACGTATCTCTGATGCAAGGATGCCAGAGCTTGGTTTTTCCACCTAGATCTGGGTTTTTTTGACCACATCTGGGTTTTAAGTTTTTTTTTCTCAAATTGAGGTAAATCTAGGTTTTTTTGGTTTTTAACTTTGTACAGAGCTTGCACGGTAATAAGGCACTGGGATCCTCGATAAATGGCCCACACTGCAACACAAAAATGATAAGCTAATGTTTTTTGCATCAGCTACTGCAGTCATTGAGGTACAGGATGCTGAAGAAATGATCCAACTTTATGAAAATGTGGATGACTAAAAATTGGAGTAGTACAACTATTTGTGTGACTGAACATTTATTTATTGTGAATTTGAGTTATTCTTCTCAACATTATGTTCAAATGAAAAAGGCTAAGCAGGGTTTATTGTTAAGAACCAAGTTACCGTAGTTGTACCGTACCCCCAAACTGTAAGCACTAAGCAGGCATGATGATTCTCCTCAGCCGCAGTCTACAACTCACACAGCAAAAAGTTAGTTCAAAAGTCAAAACTAACCTTAATGGCTAGCCTATACACTCGTACATCTAGTCAGTTTTAGAAATTTTGGTAACGTTTTACCATAAAGGCGATTTTGAACCATAATCTTTGCTGTGAGCCCATATAGGCCTGCCAAGCTCTTGTTTTTGTATATAGTTATATTCCATATATATTATCTACCGTACCATACCAACATAAGCAATAAGCATGTAGGCTATATGGTATAATTATATACCGGTACACGTGTTACTATTTGTAGCTTTCTCAATTCTGAGGCTTCTGTAGCCTATAATGATTTAAAATGGTGCTAAAAGCACACACAGGTTTTTTTAACCGCTTTACTATATATTTTTTGGACCTGGGTTTTTTTTGCCTCATCTGGGTTTTTTTTAGCACACAATCTAGGTTTATTGGCAATTTGTCGCTGGCATCCCTGCTCTGATGTGCGTAAATTGCTGTTAGGCTAATACTTCAAACTTAAATATTGCAGAGTCAATCACTATAGAATCCTTCGCGTGCAAGTGCATCATTTGGTTTACTGATCCCGGTGATACTACCGGTACGTTTATTATTCTGAATTGTATGATTGATTGATTTGTGTCGTGAATTGTGGATTCATGTTTACTACTGAATTATTGACTTAATAATTTGTCAGCCTAATGGAAATTAATTCTCGTAAACCGATCTTAACTAGGCCATGTGAACTGCCACGTTTCTTTGTTTTCTAATGACCTTTGACCTAGCGTATCCTAATGGTTGTACGGTACGTACTACTTGTGAAAGGTAACATCGCGAATTTATTTATTCAGTGCGTCATTGGCCAACCTGTGGAACTTGTGTACCGTACAGTGGATTGAAAACTGTTAGTCAACAAATTTGGTACGTTTATCAGTTCGACTGTTATGCTTGCTGAATTGTGACTAGTGTCTTATGTTGTGTTATTTCTTGACAGAAAAACCGTATAAACTTCATTGCTGCGAAGCAGTCATTGGAAACCGAGTGATTTCTTCAAGTTGGCGTGCTTTAACAGTGCTCAGTCCTGCCGGGTGGATTAGGAAAATCGTGACGTCACCGGCGCAATTAACTACCGCACCTGTTGTGTTCGCGTCGCACACAACAGGCATGTTGCTGGAGGGTGGCAAAATGTGATAATGTTTTAAACCAGTGGTTCTCAAACTGGGGTCCGCGGTCCTTTTGGGGTCCGGGAGACAATTTTCTGGGACCGCGAAGCACCTTCCGGCAAAATTAACACGATCCCGAAGAAAAAATTTTTGTGAGAAATAAAAATTTTCAGGCAACTTATTTTCCAAACCAAACTTAACAGATATATTTTAGTAAGCTGGTTTGTCATCCCTCCACACAGTTTTTTAAGCCCGGCCTTTCGTTTGATTGTGATAGCCTTTGTTTCGTTTCTATCGACTTTGTGACATCAAGGAGTGCATGGTGGTGACGTACTCCTACAACAGTCGTGTTTACCAGATCAAGAACAAAATTACGAAATAAACTTGACTAAAAAGGGGTTAGGCGAAGTTTATTAAGGCTGGTTATTTTTTACTGATTTAAGTTTTGAATTGAATGCTTTTCTGAACTTTTAGCTTTTGTAGCCTCAGTCAAACTCAAATTAGCCTAAAATTAAGAACTTTTTCACTTTACTAATTGAATTTTTAAGTTAAATTTGAGTACAAAAAGTGAAAATGGTTCAGCCTCAAAAAAAATTAAGATTCAATGATTCCTATGTTCAATTTGGTTTCACTGCGATAGCCTACATTCTGGAGGAGAAAAAAAAGCCGCAGTGCGTGCTGTGCTGTAAAGTTTTAGCAAGTTCTGCTCTAGAACCTAGCAGGCTGAAAAGACATTTGGTAACACATCAAGATCATATTGAACCAAACGGAACCTAACATAGAACTAATAAACACCCAAGCAGGTGCACCCATTTTATTGACGTGTGCATTTTTAATTGCATATAACAAATAAACTATTAATCATTTGCCGTTTTTGCGCTAATTTGCCTTAAGTTTTGGAGGACCGTGAGTCGTTGAAAAAATCGCAAGGGGACCGTTCAACAATGTTTTTGAAAAAGTTTGAGAACCGCTGTTTTAAACGAACAAAGACAGTCACCTTAATTTATTTTTAGACTCGGACTTAAACGGCCTATAAGTTAACACTGGTCTAAGTGCAGCCAAAAAATTACACAAGTTATGCCTCTAAGTCTAATCTAAACTACTTTGTAACTTTTTTAGATTGTGACTCATTATGTGATATTTGTGACTGTAGGTAGGTAGGCCTATAGGCTAATGATACTCATGCTGTTGAAGTCATAATGGAATGTCGGTTGTAACTTGTGAGCTACAACAATGCTCTGTCAATTTAGCTTCGGTAGTTAAGTTTAGATAAGTTTTCATTTATTTCACTTTCGCGAAGAGACAGGAAGAGACCGTGAGGTCATCGAGTTAAACTGTCACCTTTACCATCTGTCTGGTAGATAGACGGGATTCCTTCATCTTCATGTGTGACCTCACCGTTGCCGTTTATATCGCAAGCTGTGAAAGAAGTTTTTAAAACCTAAGTTGATGAAATCTTACTTGAGATCGACTATGGAAGAAAACAGGCTTCCTGCGCTAGCAATACTGTCCATTGAAAGTGATTTAGTCGAGACATTATCTTTTGACGATATAATTTATGAATTTGCTTCAATGAAAGCTAGACGTAGGCTATTGAATTTTGAACTTTTCTTCTGTGCATTGAGGAGCAACGCATTCTGCGATGGAACAGCGCTATACAAAAACAAATATTATTATTATTATGTGGAAGTTTAATCAACTCTTACGACGGTGTTAAGGAGGGTGGCATTTCTACAACCTGCGTAAGTAAAGGCTAAGGGATCCAGATTCTAAACTTTTTCAACCAACAATGACGTTGAGGGATGGCATAACAAATTGAAGCGGAAATGCCGACCCGCAAGCTCATCGTTTTATTTGTTGGTTTATATTTTGCACCACGAATCCTTGGAAATTCCCTTAGGTTTAGAATCACTTGATTAAGGAAAACTAAAGAGGCGGCAGAGAAAAGTATACAAGCGAATATTCCACCACTGGAATCAGTAGACTACAAACGTGGTGAAAAAAGTGCAAAACAGCTTTTATCCGATTGTGCACACCTTGCTCACTATCCATGTAGGCTAGTTCGTCATAGCTTTCTTACAATAAATTGTAAGTTTACTTACAAGCTTTTAACTTGAAATCAAACCCTCTTTTTCTTTATTTACGGATGTGTTTACAAGCACTCTTCTACTTCTTTTCCTTCTTCTTTTTCTTGGGACTCATGTTGTCAACCTCCACGTGGTGAGTCCTGGTAACTGATCAACAATCAGGCAAATGACAACACTTAGAACATGCAAAATCAGATTTAGGTTTTGTTTGACAGACGAACTTGCTGGGCTTTTAGCTCCGTAGTTAATCGATAATATGGCATCACCACTGTTCGTGTAGGTTGTTAGGTGCGTGCATTAGCGCTGATAAAGGGGGCCGGGAAACTTTTGGACCGAGGATAATTTTAGGGTCCATAGAACTGGAAGAAATCAACCTGCATTCGTTAAATGTTGAGCTTAGAAGTGTCTTAATTTAGGGCCCCAAGATCTCATCAGTAGCCTATAGAGGCCATTAATTGTTACTCAACTAGTCGTCGTTGAGCAAACCGATTGACGTGAAATGCTCTAAAAAATCAGTTTGGCTTCATTTAATCACATAGAGTGCTTTTAATTGTTTTGCCAAAAAGAATTGAAACGTTTCAACAATCGCTTGATCTTTCAAAGAACTAAAATAGGCCTGCTGCTAAAAACTCCGTGAAGTGTGAAAACCGACTCTTAAAGCGTCCTGCTAAGCATAGAATTTTGCTGTTGGTTTTTGGCTTGAAAGGATGTCTATAATGTCGCTGGTTTGCAACGTCATTATACTTGCTACTGCTATAATCAACTAATTAAACAAAATTTCAAAGCAATGTCGCCTAACAACCTGTGTTGCCAGATTGGGCTACTTATCGCAAATTGGGCTACTTTCCATATGTGATTTGCGACAAAAAATTGAGCTTGGCGACTTGCGACTTTTTGGGCTACTTTTAAATTTAGATTGGCGACAATATAACAAGATTGCGACTTTTTTACATTGGAAATTTCTTACTAAAGTAAGTTTCGCTTGCAGTCTTCTGACAGTTTATTTGTAGTTTACAAATTTTACAGCGCATTCTCATGTTTCCGAGACGTAGCAAGGGACATGGTTGAGTGAGTTTCTAGTCTATTCTAGCGTTACGTTATCTCCGTACTCCGTTCTATGTCTTTACAGTTTACTTTTACTGTAGAAGTCAGAACGTAGAAGTGCTTGAAAAGTAGTGTGCTGAAAAAGTAGTGAGAATCTAATCTGTACCCGATAGAGCCTGATGTGAACGTGCCTTACTGTACCGGTAACTCTGTTGCTATTTAGCAGAGTAATTTGTGCAATTTCACTGGGTTTGTTAAGCTGATTTTTCATATGTGTGTTTTTTAGCTGTACATTCAAGAGCATTTGACAGCTTGTATGTTATTAATTAACATTTTTTTTTCAAGTTCTTCCACCACTGACTGGCATGCAGTTTTTACATAGTTTACTAATCAATGTACGGTAGTAATAATTGGAATAAGAATCAATGGCTTGATGAAAGTGTATGTTTGTTGAATTTGTGTAATGATGATTGTACACCTTGTCCTTCAGTGAAAGAAAACCCCAAGACATGCAGGTGTCCCACTCCACAAATCTTAATTTTTGTTATGATTTTATGAGAAAAATTGGCTTTTTTATGCTTTTTTTATGATCTTTTTGCTTATTTTATGCTGTTTTTATGCTTTTGCTCCGGCCACATTATATTGCTCAACTGAAGTTACATTCGTTAAAAAAGTTTGGAAGCAATCCACACTACTGACAAGATACCAGCGAATTAAGGGAAGGATTTCAAGCAATTTTGATTATTAACTTTGAATATACCATAAGCAAACGAAACCAAGCAACAACATGGCGTTTATCATGATACACAGGAAAAATAACTAAAAATTGCAAACGTTTTCAATCAAATGTGTTCAACCATCAAATGTGTCAGACGAACAATCAAATGAGCTGCAATTTTTATGATTTTTTATGACTGAGGTAAAATTTTATGACTATTTTATGGTTTTTTCAAAAAATGAGAAATTTTATGATTTTTTATGATTTTATGCCGAGTGGGACCCATGCACATGACAAAACTGAGGCTAAGCAGTTCTGTCATGAAATATGGTCAGTGTTAGAACGCCTCACGGGGGGTCTGGGGGGCTTCGCCCCCCAGAAGTTGGAAAACATAGTTCCCGCGCCCCCTGCTATAAATTGGGCTACTTTGGGAGCAAATTTGCTACTTTTTTGGCTACTTTTTTTTTCAAAATCTGGCAACTCTGCTAACAACACATAAACTCAACAGACAGGAGACAGCAGCCTCAAGCCAAACAAAAGAGCCGCATTAAATAACGACTCACTGACGTCAACACCATTCGTCGGAACTGTGTTCCAAAAGCTAGTGGAATTCGCTTACCACAGCGAAGTCGCAGCATCAGGCTAAAACAGGTCGTTAATATCTACTTTATGAAATACTTGCTGTTGTTCGAAACGTATCTGTATGCACAAGAGAGTTTGATTCAGATGTTATTGTTATGCAATAAACTGTTGCATGGGTAACAGCAGCTGCGTATCTTGATTTATGCTGGATAGCCGCTGGTTACGACATTTTACTTTGTGACGTCACAAACGTCGCACGCTTCCAAAATTTCAACTTAAAAGTAATTAGGCCTATTCGCCTTTGAGGTCAGATCTTCACTTCGATTCTGTTAAGTTGACTGCCATTGCCAAGTTAATTCAAAACATCGGTATAACCCAATTGAATTGAATTAATGCCAGGCGGAAAAACTGAGTTAGACCTACTCGTTCTGTAGTAGGCTAAAGTCCCGAGAGAGAGAGAAATAACTTTATTTGTCAATCAGATTCTATAATAGTACGATACACAACAATCTTACATCACAATAACAAACAGTTCATGAGCATAGAGGAAAGCATAAGTATGCTCAGTGTTAACAAATTCAATCTGATTAACCAGGAGCAACGAAAGACCAGTTGGTCGTTTAGTCAGCTGCTCCCAACTGAAGACACAAATGCAACCTGATTAACCAGGAGCAGCGAAAGACCATTTGGTCGTCTAGTCAGCTGCTCCCAACTGAAGACACAAATGGATTGAAGAAAGCACTCGAATTGGCGAATGGCATTAAACAATAAACGGCAATAAGCCAGTGTTTGATACTGTATAATCAACTTAAACAGCGTAATTGTTTGTAAAGGTAGGCCAAGTTGCTTTTTCTTTTCATGTAGGGAACTAGTTTGTCATCGTTTTTAAATAATGTAGGCTACCGTAACTTTAGTTTATCACTGAAGGCTTTGACGTTGGAAAGTGTGTGTATTTCATGTGGGATTTCATTCCATACTTTTGGACCCTATCGCACTTTGAGGCTAGAGCTTGACTTCTTCGTTTCAACCCTTGGCAAAAAATAGTTATTCTGTTGAGAAGATTTTGTGATATGGTAGTGTATTTCTCTTTGAGTTTGGAAGTAACTGAGTTTATTTCGCAAAGCATTCCGAATGCCTCCTCCTCCTTGAAAAAATCCCGCGTACGCCTGTGGGCCTTCATTTCCAGATAACGTACCACACTTGTAAAAAAACATAACAACTATTCATTTTTAAATCATTGAAAGCTATTGGCATGACATTGCTACATGTTAGAATTGACGTTTTTTGGCTGTTTCTGTGCTTTTTACTCCTAACTAGGATAGATATGTGTGCTTTCAGCAGTGTCGTACGTTGACGGCGTCAACTTTTTGTTGACGCTGAGGCTAGCGCCGTCAATTTATTTTTCATTTGGCGGAAGTGATAGCGCCGTCAACTATTTTGCCGATTTTAAGCGTCAAGCGCTAAGCGTCATTTTTTGTTTTCATGGAAAATCTTGTTTCACAATAAGAGTTTCACAATGTATTCTGGCCAGCCCGACTCATCCGAATTACCGGCTTTTGCGTTGGTTGGAATGGCTCCCTGGAATACATGGGGAAGAAGTTCGCCAAATAGTGATCACTCATGTATTGAGAACGATCGAGGGATCAGAGACAGAAAGCGAAAAATCCATGAATGGCATCGCGGACGTTGAATATACTTTATTTCAAGAGCTCTATGCCTCTGAAAAGAGCGGTGTTGGTGCAGTGGACCTCGTTAAAAGATGTAGCCTATACATGCTAAACTATCACAGCACGCTTGGCACAGTGATACCTTTCCGACTAAACGTTTTCAACTTGTTTTTGAAATACAACACACCAATACCAACCAGCGCTGCTGTGGAACGCATGTTTTCACTTGGAAATGACAATATGCGCAGGGGCGCCGGAAGCGGGGGGGGGGGGAGCGGATGCCCCCTGCCCTCAAATTTCTGTGGATGGGGAGGGAAGAGGGGGCAATGGTGCCATTTTAAGGTCATGTAAGCTACTGCACACTTTGCAATATAAAAATTTATGCTATTCGCTTTTAGCCTAATTATAATATTATTCTATTTTTGCCTCAAAATAATATTCACGACACAAAATTCTCCATCACAGTAAGTTATATTACATCATTATAAAATAGCATGATGCCCTTCCGTGCCATTGTTCTTTGTATAGCGGACACTTGTATCATTACTCGATAATGAGCTGACAGATGAGCATTATCGGTATGTCTTATCTTAAAACTTACAAAAAAAAAATTGGCCTTTCAGCAACAAAAGTGCCATTTTTTCATACTCCTGCCCATCCAGTCAAAAATCGCTCCGGCGCCCCTGAATATGCGTCTCAAACGCAGCAGATTGTCAGACAAACGTTTTGAAATGCTTGTTTTTCTGCAAGGAAATAACTAATAGGCTGAGCAGCTAATTACAATACAGTCTCAAAACATAATACCTGCTCTTTATTTATAGCTATTGTTAGCCTGAACTTGGTTGAAATATTTCCGTTTTATGAGACGCTGGCAAAAAATAGCGCTAGAAATTAGCGCTGACGCTGACAATTTCTTTAAGAGCTTACGCAGTCCTTTACGCCGTAAAGTTTTTAGTCAATTCGCGCTGACGCTGACGCCGTCAAATTATTTCAATGACGCGTACAACACTCGCTTTCAGTGGGTTACGTTGGACTTGTCGAAATAAATGTTCACGAAAACAAACTGAGTGGTGACTAGAGGAACATGAAATCTATATTCCTCGGACGAAAGAGCAGTGCAAAATTCATTAGTAGTTAAGTAGTCAGCACTCGGCACAAGGCTATATTGAAATAAATGTTAGGTTTTTAATGTTGCCGGATAGCCTGACACCAAATCAACTTGTTCGATCCTATACTACTGCTTCAAAAAAAATTCTAATCACACTTTCATTTGGCTTTTCATTGCAGCCCGACTTCAAAATGCGTCTAGTATCTCAAGCGCCAGTGCTTTCTCTTCGCATTCTTCATTGCTTACAACAATTTGAAAGCTATACATTTGAATACAATGAAGGAAATTTCTAATGTGGGAGATTTTTACTTACATTGACTGCATCGTTAAATAGGCAAAAAGCTGAGCTTCTGGGAACACTTCTCTCAAGGGACGACATCGACATGGAGACGACATCGACCTGGGACAGGCTTGCCAGATTGGCCCTTTTGGGGCAAAATTTGTGAAATTTGGCCCTTTTTAGAGGTAGTTGGCCCCAAAAAAAGTTGTTTGGCCCCTTGTTTTCAATATTTGGCTCTTTTTGGAAGCAGTTGACACATACTATCAAACTAGCTATTTAAATAAATGTCTTTCGGAAATTGAGACTGAAAAGTGTTATTACGATTTTTTAGACAGTGTTTAGCTGACAATGTTTATGCCAATGCCAAAGATTCGAGTGGAAACACTGTAGAAGATGAAGATTTGGAATTGTTCTTGTAGGCTCTAGGCTGTGTTGTTGTAATGTTGTAACGTTATTAGGTCTACACTAACAGTCGTATTTGAGTCTTATAGCTTAGGCGGCCTAATATCAATAGGCCTACCCCTGAGAAGCGTAATAAATGATGACAAATATATGTATCAAATAAAACCTGCTCAGTGCTCACAACAACTCACTAGACTAGCCTACTGTATACCAGCTGTACCTCACTGACTACAGTAGCTGATGCAAAAAACATTACCTTATCACTTTTGCATTGCAGTGTGGACCATTTACCGAGGATCCCAGAGCCTTAATACCGTGCAAGCTCTGTACAAAGTTAAAAACCTAGATTTACCTAAATTTGAAAAAAAACACCTTAAAACCCAGATGTGGTCAAAAAAACCCAGATCTAGGTGGAAAAACCAAGCTCTGGCATCCTTGCTTTGGAGGCGTCCTGTTTTGAAGTCACAAAAATATGGTAAGATTAGCTATAGCGAAATCGATTCTCAGTAAATTACACTAAGAGGTTAGATTGTTGTGCAAATGCCAGCATTGGATGAATGCAAAATAGTTCAGTTTGTTGTTATTTCTGACCATCACAATGAAAAAAAAACAATATATGACAAACATAGCAGAAGTCCAGAAAAAGGTAGAAGTGTTTCAGTAAATAGCAGTAGCCTACCAAGTTTCCCCAAATTAACGTTTTCGGCAAGACAAGATACAACCATGGATGTGTAGGGACCCGAATGAATTTCCATTGTTTTTAGCTTTCTACAAAATGTAAGTCTCACATAACATTTACGTTTCTTAAAAACTCACTGAACCCAACGGTGAGAATAAATAGCTGCGTTTCTTAAGAAAACTCACTTGCTGTGCACCGAGATAATATTGATGGATCATTTTTACTCAAATAACCTTTCACCGGCAGCTTACCTCAAGTGATTCTGTTTAATGGCAAGTCATCGCTTTCAATCTTCTCTGCTTTAACAAAACGTTGTATCCGCAGTTCACCTCTGCGACGGAATCTCACCAGGAGTTCACTCCAGTTCGTAAACATTGTTGAAATTTGCCAATTTTAAATTACGTAACTGCTTTGCTTTTTCCTTTTTCTGAAAGCGGTTTATATACCTCTGCACAAAACAGTTTTAACAGAGACTCATAATATTACTGAAAATAGACTCAGACTCATAAGATAACTTTTCAAATTCAAAATCTGAATTCAATTCGAACTCACGAATAAAAGAACTTGAGACTCATTTGCGTTACGTCTGTTGCCATTGAAGCTTTGTTACGCCAGCAGCGGTATCTGCTGTCATCAGGGGAATAAACATTTAAATTTCAACAAAACCTTAAACCCCTGCAGATATAAGGGCTGTGGAGTCGGAAGGATTTTGGCATGTAGGCCTACGGAGTCGTTAAAAAAACTCTGACTTAATACAAAACGATAAACAATAAAATTTTGTTTGCAATCTTTTTTCAAAATATTGTTTCTTGTTCTCTGTATTGCGCTAAATTTTAACAGAAAGTACAAGTGTTTGTTCTTGTCAGTTTTAGGAAAAATTGTTTCAATTTCGATCCTGTAGTCCCGGATTTCGATGGCAACTTAAGTGAAATTAAATTTCAAAAAAAAATAAAAAAGGGCAAAACTTAAAAAAGTGCTCTCATGACCCGGCGCCAACCTTGACCATCTTTCGAGATTGCCTGGAGCACGGCCTGGAGGTAGCTTGTGACCACCCATACGCAATGCGAGCAAGTTTATACCATAAATTCTTCCATGAATATTCAGCTCACGTAATCGCAACAAATGGTCGATGGTAGTCTACGAGTTACGTTTAATTACGATTGCGTTTCCATGTTAATTAAGTACAAAAAGGAGTAAGCTACACATCATACACTACATATGTCACAATAACTTAGGCTACGTCTAGTGGCGTACGTAAGGAGCCATGGATTTAGTATTTGCTTAATCTATGATAACATTGTTAGGGAAAGGTGAGGTAAAACGGACATTTGCTTTTTTTGAAAAAGCTACAAACAAAAATAGCACTTTTCACTATTTTTTAAAACTACTTGAATAGCCCACAAAAATTTTTTTTAGCTTTGAAAATTGGTGAACAATGGATCACTATCTTCCAAAAATGAGCTTTCTGCATATTTTATTTTTTGCTTATAATTACAGACTTTCTTAGGTACGGTAGCTTGTTTGGGGCAAAACGGACATATCGGCATCACTTGCAACACAGCCTAAAAGAAACAATATTTGTTTAGCATGAAAATTGTTTTCAAACAGATATCTAGATTGTTTTGGGGAAATGAAACAGCAAAGATGCATTTGTCAAGCGCTGTTTGACAAACAGTTGGTTTGATTCTATTTGAATAAGACTACTGAAGAAACTGGCTTTATGGCGGAGAAAGTTTTATATAAAATAACTTTAGGCTACTGGTCACCAAACCTGACTGTTTTTGTTCATGGATAGTCAATAGTCATTCTAACAAGTTCACAAAAACTTGCTTGACCTTGGCATCTAATTAAAAAAAATGAAACACGAGGCAGATTGGTCTTATACTATGTACGCCCCATGCCCGGGGCAAAACGGACGCCCAGAATAAAAATTATTTCTTGTAAATGAACAAAAAAATAAAAATGCATTAGGTTTCATACTCTGGGCAGTTGCTGCCACGTGACATGTTAATTCAAAATACGCAATAGGTCCATGATATCTAATTTGTTTGCTCAAATAGAGCACTTTGAAGTTAGCATGTCCGTTTTTCCACCGACTTCCCCTGTTTGCTTTGACAGTGCTATCCAAAACATATTAAAGTCGCACTCTGCTTCGGTAAATTACCGAACATTTTTTTCAAAACGGAAGGCAAAGCCTAATGCCCCTCTCCCACCCTGCGTACGCCACTGGCTACCTCCAATGTCCGGTTATATGCGCGAAATTACCGACAATTAAATACACACAAAGATAAATGTCACGTGGTTCACGACGCCATTCATTTTACGTCCAAACCCAACTTTATGATTTCACAACGTCGTCACTATATTGTTGAAACACAAAATGTTCTGCTGAACCCGGCAAGACGAGAATAAGATTCGATGCAAATGCAACAGAATGTAGGAACAATAAAAACTTGTGCAGGAATAAAATTGATTTTTTAAACATTAAACATAGATGAGGCAACACGAGGTTTCCCATGATAAAAAAAAATCCGCGAGATCTTTTCTTTTGTAACAGAATAGATAAATGTCGTGTTGGTGTAGTTCTACCAAGTAACCTCTCTATTAAAATTGTAATAAAACGCTGATTTACTTCATATTCATAAGTGCAAGAAGTCGATTATTGGTCTTGCAACAAATTAGCGTCACCTCATACAGCGAAACTAGAGGCGCACGACAAACCACGTATGGGACTCATGAAACATATTTGAACTTCATTAAACTCAGCAACAATAATTAATTGATGTTTCAAACGACATCATTCTCTCTACCACCAGCACACGTAGAAAATTGTAACGATTGTTTGAATTTTCCACATCGCTGCTGGCAGATTCGACCACAAATGATGCGTAGCTGATAGAATACACAACTTTGACAAAACAAAGTAACGCACAATTGTTTGATGTTCATGATCTACGAAATGAGGAGACTGAATCATCACATCAGCTCAGTACAACAAACTCCATATACCACGTCATGGATGCATGGATTGAAGACAAGTTAGGCCTCTTACATTTCTTAACAAATAATAGAAATAGGGGAAGGCAGGGCAAGACGGACATATGCTTTTTTAAACACATCAAGTTTTATACTCTGGGCAGTTGTTAAGTGACATGTTAGTTCAAAATACGCAATAGGTCCATGATATCTAATTTATTTGCTCAAATAGAGCAGTTTGAAGTTAGCATGTCCGTTTCGCCCCGCCTTCTCCTAATTAGGATATTTACAAAAAATCGTTTCAAAAATCAGAAACAGCAGACCAGTTTTGCTCAAGAACCCACATGATGCAAATCCACATCTGCCGAAGCAACAACCTTCGCAAAAACGTATCAGGGTGTGTGACGTTTTGTTAGCGTAACTTCTGCGTTGTTTTTGCGTTTATTTTTGTCTCCGTTTCATTTTATTTTTGCCATTTTCTATACTAACCATTCAATCCCTACAATATATCCCATGTGGAACCTTGACCTAGGTAACCGAATGCTCTTTTGTTTTTCGGTACCTCCACGGTAAGCATATTTTTAATCTGTATGTCGCTGCAGCAGATGGGGTGTTTTGACTGGTAGACTTCACTGTAGGACAATTTTCCCTATGAACCAGTTGACTGCAGTCATTGTGACCCTTCTAGCAGTCAGCCAGACTTGATTCTTGCTTTCAACTTTGTTTGATCAGAATGACTGCACCAGCCAATTAAAATCTTAACTTCTGATTGGTTAATTAACCTCATCTGCTGCAGCGACCTTCACATTACAAATACGCTCACGGTAGGCCATAGCTTTAACATGAATAAAAGTAATGTGCTCCACAGTCTGCTTTTGTAGGCTACATTGTGTCGAATGTGGAGCAATAATAAAAGAAACTTCATTGATTATAAAAAGAGTGTTTTAACACATTGAATAATAAATTTCGTACTTTTCAAACCCGAGTGACAACTGGCAATGC
Organism: Aplidium turbinatum; assembly: GCF_918807975.1. NCBI lineage: Eukaryota > Metazoa > Chordata > Ascidiacea > Aplousobranchia > Polyclinidae > Aplidium > Aplidium turbinatum. The sequence goes on from NC_137488.1 coordinate 2,055,303, forward strand.
TAAGTAGAAAACGAGATTGACCCGTTTCTTGTGATCAGTTGGATTTTCATTATTTGCAAGAGATCAACCCATGTGAAGATAGTCGATATTACGAAGATATGGACGATAACATTGTCTGGGAAGTAGAAAGAGTTGTTAAAAGTTAAGAAGCCGATGAAAGCAACGAATCTCTGTTCAAGGAAAGAACTTCACTTTCTTTGCAAGGGTGCTCTTGAACTCTGCCATCTGAACAGCGAGCTGCATGCTTTCCTCTCCTCTCTCGGCCATCACAGAGTTGTTGACCTGAACGTACAAACACACGTTATGAAGATGAAAAGCCATGGATAGACCACACGCTAATTCGTCCGTTTCTTTAATATACAAAATTATTCAAAGTTGAATTGTTCTTGATCAACCAAGAACCGGCCAAGAAATAGAAAACTGAAGAATTTAAACCGACGGGTAGTGCAGACCGACGGGTAGTGCAGACCATGGGTTATGAGGTGGGCATTCAAATTTTTAAAGGGGGCAATTGGATATATTGTAGAACTATGTACATTGGTCTGTTGTATGTACGTATAAGCGAAACTACCACAAGATAAAAAGTAACAATATGCATTTATTCCAAAGTTTCGATAATTAAACACGAATGACTTCTTCGAGGATACATAGAGCATGACCGTATTAGAACACTGAACCATGTTTCTGTAAATAAATAAATATGTAGCCTACTACCTTTAGTCGCACCTTACCCGGGGTCATCTGTGGGGCATATTTCTCTTGTGCATGGCACCCTTTTTTCAAAGTCGTTATATCTAAGTTATCCCTGTAAAAGTCTTTCCATATTCGCTTTAGTCAGCTTTATCTCTTTTAGATTTCAAACTATCACATGTTTTGCCTGTGCAGCCCAGTCTACCAAACCGGGACGTGGACCTCCACTGACCAGCTGATTGTCGGTCCAAAGCCCGGGTAAATGGGAAGGGTTGGCCAAAGGAAGGACATCTGGCCGTAAAACCTATGTATGAAGATGCAGATTCAATCATTAACAGATAGGATTGGGGCATACCCAAGAAGCGACGCGTCGCAACATCGCCGTGCAGCTGCGAGAAGCGAGCTACCATCTTATCAATGGTGGATACGACTAAAGAAGCTAGCTATGAGAAAAATATGAAGAGTTACGTATAAGTAGGAAAATGGTATTTAGAAGTCTGTACATCAGAACGATGATCAGCAAAAGTAGAAAAGTCGTAGATATGATCAAGAGACGAAAGATTGAAGTACTGTGTCTGCAGGAACAAGGTGAAAGGCAGAAAGCCAAAGAATAAGAAATGGCTACAAATTATATTACATGGGAATGGATAACCGACGAAATGGAGTAGGAATTGTTTTGAATCCGGAGATAAAAGAAGATAAACTTTTACGAGTAACCGGGGAATCAGATAAAGTTATATGTATAAAAATTGAAGTTAAAAAGATTCTTATTAATGTAATCATTGTGTACAGCACCCCACAAGTTAGTTGTGGGGTGTAGGAGGAGGATTTTTGGGAGCTTGTTCGTAGTGTTATGGTAAAAGTGCCTGATCACGAAGGAGGAGTGTGCGTAATAAAATATTTTAACGGACACATGGAAATCTGAGCTCAGAAACGGAGGTTAAGGGAAGAGAACCACTGGACCAGGTATAGTTGATTTCTCGCTGGCAAATAACATGGCAGTGACCAACACTTATTTTTGCAAAACATTCCCTGAACTCTCGACGCACAGTAATGGAGGAATAAACTCACAAGTCGACTACGTCACGTCAAGTCGACTACGTCACGTCATGTCGACTACAGCAGGTCATGCATGTCATGCAGGAAAAGTGAGCTGCAAAGAGTAAAAGACTGTGTGTACTACCACATGAGGCAGTGGCAACGCAACCAAAGCTGTCGATACGTAAAACAATCAGAATTTTAAAAACGAAAGAAGCCGATGAAGATACAGAAAACTCGTTGGTAGAAATTAAATTCAGAAGATCACCAGAGAGAGTTTGTGAAGATGAAAGAAGTCGTTTGTAAAAAAAATACTCTGATGATTTTTAGCGAAGCAGAGAAAGGGACTGCAAGGAAAGTAAGTGGATACATATTAGGCAAACCAGGAAAGAAAATTTAGAGACATTGTGGTGGAATGAAGAGGTGCAGAATGCTATCAAGAAAAAGAAGGTGCAAGAATGAAAGAGACTGAACAGATGTGACCTAACTACCTCGGCATGCAAGAGTGCAAACAAAGAAGCAAAGCGGGAAGTGGTGAAAGCAATGAGTGTGGGATATAAAAACCTGTACAAAAAACCTGGAAAATAAACACAGACAGTTGAAGGTAACCCGAAAGGCCAAACAAAAGAATAGTCTCCCAAGATGTTTACCAAGCAAAGATGGTGAAGGATAAGAACGTACTGATAAGTGATGTAGAAATTCTGAAAAGATGGAAAGATGGATGGAAAGAATACTGTACAATCAATTGATGAATGTCGAGAATCTAAGAAAACATGTGACAATAAACCCAGCAGTGGATGAAGATGTAACTGAAGTTAAGGAAAAGATAACAACTGCTTCACAGAAAATGATCAACGACGCATTGCGTACTGTGACTGATTACCTGCGCCCAACTCCAACAGAGTAATTACCGATCTTTGCAAACATCGAACATGTTGAGCTTAGCCGAAAGGGAGCCATTATACACCTGGCTTGGAGGGCAGAAGATTCTGGTCACTTGCTCCACGCAAAACTCAACGTCCCTCCTTACGAATCTGGTCAGCGATTAAAGTCAAGACACCCTCTTCTACCAGCTACCCATGAACTATTACAACCATTCAGTAACTTTCCCACCAGTGCAGCACATTACATGGGTTACACTTGGAACATAGCATGGTGTGCCACCGATACCAAACTCCATAATTTTATACCTCACCCAGTGACGCGCCCCCTGGTATTATGGATCTGCCCCGGCAGACGTGGGTCAAGCTCAATAGAATTCAAACAGGAGTCGGCCGCTTCCATTCCTGAGTGGGGTCTGGTTCCCTCATCAGCCTGCAAGTGTGACACGGAGGAACAAACTGCTGACCATGTCGTTCTTGAATGTCCCATTTACAAGGCGCCAAATGGAATGCATGGTATAGCAGCACTGGACGAAGCTACACTCACCTGGCTTTCTATCACCTGCCCTGAAATCTGAATAATCATGTCTCACACGAAAGGCAGAAAATGAAACAAGGAAAAGTAGTTGGACCGGATGATATTCCAATAGAAGTTTGAAAAGTGCTGGGAGCCACTGGAACGAAATGGCTAACCGATGTTTTCCAGACGATAATGAAGACAGAGAACATGCCAGATGAGTGGAGAAGTAGCACTTTGATTCCAATTCTCAAGATGAAGAGAGGCACATAAGAGTGTTTGCAGACGACGTTGTGCTGTGTGCAGAGATGAAAGGAAGCGGAACAGATGCTGGAGACTCGGAGAGCAGTGATGGATGATGACGGTATGAAAATAAGCAGGCAAGGGACAGAACATCTCAAACCCCAGATGACAATAATGAAGAAAATGAGATAGAAACACAATTAAAAAAGTGGTGGAATAAGAAAAAAAATAGTTCAAATATCTTAGTTCGACAGTTCATGAGAACGGAACGAGCGACAAAGAGGTGATAAAGAGATGTCAAGTAGGATGGGGAGCGTGGAAGAAAATAACAGGAGTCATGTGTGATAGAAAGATGCCAAAAAGCGGATTGCGAAACTTTATAAAACGATGGTAAGACCAGCAATGTTGTATGGGATGCAGGCGGTAATCCTGACGAAAACACTGGGAGGAAAATGCAAGTGGCTGAAATGAAATGCTGCAATGGTCCCTGGGATTGACAAAACAGGACCTGGTACCAAATGAAACTGTCAGAAATCAAATGCAAGTCGGAGAGCTGAAAAATAATCTGAGACACGTCTCAAATGGTTGGGTCACGTAGTAAGGAGCTACAAAAATTTGTCGGAAAAAGAATGAGACAAATGGAAGTTGGGAAATTAAGGCGAGGAAGGCTGAAAAGAAGATGGCGAGACTGTGTGGCAAAAGATATGGAAACAGTAGGGGGGGAAGAAGATGCTGCTGACAAAGTGATGTGGAGCACTGCAATCTGCACTAGCGACTCCACTTGAAGTGAGAACAAATCCAGAAGAAGATTTCAAACTGTGACATATTTTTACCCGTGTAATCCTCTACTCCCCACGACAACTGTTCTAGACACGTCATACATGTTACATCTTAACTCTTCCCTTCAACTGCTTGTGTTTGCCTTCTGACAACTAAATGATAGAAACAAACTCCATCAAATTTTAGCAATGCAGATTGTTTCAAGAATCTTGGGATAGCTTTAACTGATAGGCCCGCAACAGCATTATGATTTGTTATAAAAGCCTGGTGAATACCTTCATTCAATTCTAAGCTATTGAATATTAGGTAAGCCTTTGGAGAGAATACGTTAGCTATTAATACTTAAATTGTTGAATTATTCAAAGTAACGTCCCACCATTGTCATCATGCTCAACATGTCTTCAGAATTGCCTTTTTCTTGCAAGGTCTTCACTAGCGCCGTCACATACCACGAACCGTCTTTTGTGTCTCGATATGCTTTTGTCCCTAAACATATTATTTTGATTATTATAAATACGAACAACTTAGCCCGAGTTGAAACAATGGTCGGCCAGATGAATAACAATGGCACTTCTTGCGTCATCTCTGTTCAATGTCAAGAGACTTTCCTGCTTTCAGTGAAAGTTGGAACGCGTCACATACCTGCAGTTGTGGCAAATGAAACCAGCATGTCTGCTTTATCATGAGGGGTCATGGATTCCGCAGACTCGCTATCGGGCCCAGCATCAGACTGAGTTGATGACAAAAGTGCAGCTGCATAAAAACGCAAGTATTGGTTTGCAAATATTGAAACTAGCAGCGTTTTCAAAGCAGTAGGCTTAGTTACACATTTCCTAGGAATACAACATCGCTACAATGTTATATTGTGAATATTCCGAACTCACGCTTATATACAATGAACTAAATTGTCAGCAAGTAAAAACTTTCACTGCCTCTTTCACTTTAATAGAATCGTCAAGATATGCTTAATCAATAAGAATGTAGAGCTGTCAAGCTTGTGTAGCAGACAGCACAATTTACCTTACCTGCAGAACTCGGCTGTTCCGCGATGGAATCAGAACTGCTCGTCGGATAATTGTGCTTTTCTAAGAACATTACGATGTTAAGTAAAGAATAATTCACTAAGCCTTCTAAGAGATACCTCAGCAACCATGAATCTCAATCATGGGCAGGCCAAAGTAGTGGATTGCCAGCTCAGCCAAGCTTAGCTGGCAATTAGCTGAGTCGACCAGACAAAGCGCATCGTGTCAATTCAATAGAGTCATGTTGTAACCAAAGTCAATTCAACAAAAAACTGCAGACAGTGGCACACCGTTTCGGTCTTGCAGCCTCCATCAGTGCAGAAGGTGGATACGAGAACCAGAACATGTAAATCATGCCATCTGACCAGACGTCCCATGGAAACATATAATTTCTAATTGACCTAGTACGTCCTACACAAGTCAGTGACGTAGTGTGATTGCGTAACATACCAAATAGGGTGTTACATTTTTGTACAACTTAGGGCAAAATCTTTCAATATATCATTTATTTGATGGGTTTTTGCACAAAAACTAGTTAGCAAAAAAAATAAATTAAAAATATTTATATTTTGAGGTTCCACGCTCTATGGGTCATATTGGATAAAATCTAAAAAATTCAAAAAATTGCAGAATTTTTATGCCTGCTATTTCTTGGATTTATTCATGTGTATTAACTTTTTTTTCAGCAAATAGGTTCTAAAACAATAGTTTATGAAATCAAGTTGTTGTGTACTTATCTGGCAACCTAGAATATGAAATGATATCTTCACGCGTCACTAGAAATCGGACTAAAATCTTGGATTGCATTGGTTATCCAACTGAGTTACCGCAGCTTCAACTTCCTACTAATGGTGATGTAGCAAGAGCTTTCTTTTGGTTAAGAAATAAAATAATGCTTGATCAAAATACTGAAAAAATTCCTACATTTGTTGAAGTAAAGACATTGTTAGTACAAAATATCATTCAGTTGTGGGGAAAAGCTGGTCTGCCACATGTTAACATTGATCGTGTAACTCAAATGACGAAAGAACTTTTTGATCAGGTGAAAAAACTTCAAGCTCAGCCATTATCTCGTCTAAACTCCCCAGCATATTTAATGAAAGTAGCTGCATTTCAGAGTAAACTTGAGAACTTATTTGATGTGAGTTCCTGTAAGTGCAAAATAACAGTTGAGCAGCAATGGCACAAGAAAACAGTATGCAAATGTGATTTTGAAAGGCGCATTCCAGTGCTAGAAGCACGGTTTTTAATTGATCAGAGAAATAGGAGAATACAAGTGATTGGTGGTTTAGATATTCAGGAAACTGAAGCAAATATGAGAAGAATTAGCAAATACAGCTGTAGAAACAATAGACCAGAACCATGTAGAATTCTTTATGGACAATCAATACAGGCAAGCAGTTCAGCAATTGATGAAACCGAGTCAAATAGTGATGATAATTATGAAATGGAAAGTGCACACATCCAAGTTGAAGAAGATGAGGCTGGGCCATCTAAGCGTACAAAAAGGTTAAGTGTTGTTAGCACAAATAACTGTATTATGGCGGATAAAAAACTGGCTTCAAATCGTTTATCATCATCACTATTGAACTCAGCTGCTGAAATATTTGGACATCCAGAAGCAAAACGATCCCATGTTACAGTTTATCGGCATAAGTTGGCGCTGAGGAACACGTTGCTTGGTGAAGTAGAAGAAAAAATGATTAATGCTGTATACTATCAGCTATGCTTTGATGGAAAGCGAATATTCAACAGAGAAAGACTAGTATGTTTGGCCAATTTCACTGATGAAGAAATCTTCATAGCTCTTAAAACTTTTAGAAGAAATGAGAGCGTTACTGGGGAAGCTTGCTTTTTGGCAATAAAGGAGTTGATCCAACCCAGCTTTTTCAAGAAGATTCTATGTGTTATGACAGATACAACATCTCTTAACACAGGACACAGGCGTGGAATTTGTGCAAGAATTTTACAGCATGTTAATACAGAGTATGAGCATGATGTGCTGTTATTGGAATGCTTATTTCACATAGTCGAATTGTATTTGGGAGATGTTATTAAAGCTCTTGATGGCGATACAACATCACCGGAGTTATTGCAGCATGGATCGGTTTTTAACTTTATTTCGAAGATTTCAAAACATCATCTTCTAGCTAATAATTTGACCACTCCTAATTTAAAACCAACTACAAAAAGTCAACAGATTTTATCTGACTTTTTGGATGCAGAGTCCACTAAACCTGCTTGCAAGAAATCAATTCGAAATGATCAAGCAGTTTTACTAGCATTGGCTTGCAATACATTCAGACAAGTTCCAAGTTCTTTCCAAAAATATTTATTTTACAAGCAGGAGACAGTGGGACATGCAAGATGGCTAACAACTGCAAATGGGTATTTGCGCATTTTATCATTTTGTCCATTTCAGTTGAATTCCTCGCAACATGTTGTTCTGAACCAAATTTCCCAATTTATTGTTGATGTCTACACTCCAATGTTTTGTTCCATTTTTAAAAGACCCAGTGCGGTTGAAGGACCAGCCTTAATGCTTCTGGCAAGAGATTTAATGCGAGCATCGGATGCTAATATTGTTAAATATGCGAAATCTTGCTTCATTCGCCATTCGGTTCTTTGGCTTTCTCCTAAAAATGTTGCCATCTCTTGCCATTCAACAAAACCACCACTCACTTTAAATCAAATTAAAGACATATCAGTGCCAGCTGTTGATACAAGAAAACTTGTATGGTCAGCTAGACCCCTCAAAGCTTTCTTTGATATCACCAGTAAATGTTCTCCTTGTATTTCATTGGGTGACGGAGGAATATGGCAAAGTTTCAAAAATAACCAAATGCCAAATGAAAGACTGATTGGGAATGTTAAGAAATGCTTGGAGGAAAAGAAAATTAAGGATAGCAATGATGACATGAGTGACGAAAAACTGAAAAAGATTGATACAGCGATCAGAGGATGTTACTTGCATGACCACCAGTCTCGAATATCTGTAGGACACTTGATTTTTTTGTAATATTTTGTATATTTAAAATATACAGATACACTAGTGAATTGTGGACTATGAGAGTTTGATATTATTTAGTAATACAGTGCATGTATTCAAGGGCGTTGGCAGGAGGCGGGCAAGAGGGGGGGCCTTGGCCCCCCTGGAATTTGAATAATCAATATGATTGTGAAACGTACTATTTCAATAAGAAATGACCCAAATTTTCCACTTAGCTATGACCAGAGGTGTAAAGTAACGAAAGTAATTCTACTTATGTAGCTTACCCAAGTGGCGCCCCCCTAAAAATGTCAAAATTACAAAAACGCCCCCCCCCCCCCTTAAAAAAAATTCTGCCAACGCCCTTGCATGTATTAGCCCATGTCTATGTTTCTTACGAGGACAGATTCAATAACATTACTCATACTGTTACTGTGTTGTTCATATGATAAAATCGCCAATATCGGGTGAATCGTTAATGCAAGTGTGGAACCTCAAAATATTATTTTAAGTGAAAAATATTTTGACATAGTTTGTTTAAGTGCATTACCCACCAAATAAACACTATATTGTAGTAGGTTTGAAAAAATGTAACACCCTAATACCAAATGAACAACAAATCATATCAACTTTACATTTTTTGGGTTAAGAGTGGTACATTTGTAAAGTGAACAACGGACTCTTAGAAGTAATTCATTCGAGTGGCCAGGTAAAGGGCATTGTTCTGTTGTCGAACCTCGCTCAGGTTTCGTGGCCACGAAAATAAACAATCAGCGTTATTTAACTAAACTATCTCCTTCACCTTTTCTGCAGAATTGAAAGAAGAAGAGTTTTGGTTTCCCGTTCAAGTTTGGGCAGTTGCGTGCAGTGAAGTTGGAAATGACGTCTTCCGCGGGGATATTCTGCTTCTCGACGTCGATGAAGTAATCTCGATTGTTTTCTAAATAGAAAGATATCACCTTCACTTCTAGTCTCTCATTGTTTGTAAATATTGTTTACATTCAAAGTAGCAAAGTTTTAAAATGAAAATAAACTGTTCTATCGGTCTTTTCCACCCGCCGCAGCATTCAGCGCAACGCCCGCATGCGGGAGATCTCTAATGCAGTTGAAGCCCTGGCTCAGTTGCAAGATCACACCAGCCAACTAAACAAAATTGTTTGATGCTTGGAATGTTAGACCTATTTTAGGGTATATTTGATTGATTCCAACAATCTTCTTTTTTTTTTCTTCTATCAGGTCTAGTTTTTGGGCACGATATATACTTAATGAAATTTACTCAATACCACTCAATCACATGGCAAAGTTTACATATACAACTATCCTAGACATCAGCTTACAAATACTAAAAACTTTCTGATACAAATTCACTGTTTGTCACAGTAGTAGATTTTTAAAACCGTTTACCGAATTTAGGAAAATCAAGAGTCCCTGGCCAAATTGCGCATATGTCTTCACATTTGTCTGTTATAACTTTGAAGTTAAATGAAGTTAAACATTTTGTGTCTTTTAAATATCCAAGTACTTTAACAAGTGGCAGAAACAACAAGAAGGTGCGGCTGCCATAGCGCGTTTAAGTTTTTAGGATTGCATAAAAGTTGTTGGTGTTGAGACCGCAAAGTTCTGACAGGCTTGTAATAAAGACTTAAAGAAGACAACTAGGGGTCAGGCCAATCAAAACTTTGTATACAAGCAGAGCATGAGTTTGTTCTTGTAGCAAAAGAAAGAAAGTGATTATCAAGCTACACGAGGCAGCAATTAAAAAACTTCTACCTGTGTTGAAGTTCAGCGCACAAAACCCGACACAATACACAACAGGACTGATCGCCTGATTGTTGTCAGAAGCATTTCCTGCATTTCAATTTCTTATTGGTTGACAATTTATTTACCTTACTCAGTCAATACCAGATGTTTTCAATAGAAAAAGTTTGTCTCGTCATAGAACTACCACTACACGACGACGCTCTCACCTCGTTCCCCATGTGAGCCGATGAAGACGAGACTGACAGAGCACTCTTTGTTTCTCGGATTTTTAGAAAATGCGTCCAAGATGGCCAAGATTTCCTGAAAAGTAAAAAAGAAAAACTTAAACAGCTTCCGGTATCGTCTTTGCAATAGCAAGATTGTTTGGCCGGTGTCTGATATGCGTATTTGTAATCAGTAGGTCGCTGCGGCATATGAGGATTATTAACCAATCAGAAGGCGACCAATCACAGCTGATTGCAGTAATGCGACTCATGCACGTTAGAAAGTAAAGGGTCTGCTACTATTCGGTGAGTCTGATTCAGTGAGTTCCTAACCTCTAACCCCTATCCCTAACCTCTAACCCTTAACCCTAAAACGGCAATGATAATTAGGCTACGGTACCCGATAATTAAAAAAAAAAAAAAATCACTAAATACGGATCGGACTCACCAAATCGGACTCACCGAATCGGACTCACCGAAACGGGCCATTCCGGAAAGTAAAAATACCTCATCTGCTGCAGCAACCTAAGTGAGTCCGATACTTGATCCAAGCATCAGGGGATGAGAAGATAAGGTTCTCAATGTACTAAGCCTTCAGCACTAACGAGAGTAGGGTGGCCAGTTCCTTTCTCTCGGCCGCCCTTTCTTCAGCAACTATGCCCACCCAGTTTATTACGCCCTGGGTAGAGGTGACCGGTGTTTTTCAACAACCAGCTCAAGCTGGGAGTCGAACCAGGATTGCATAACTGGAAAGCAAGCGCCTCATCTGCTGCACCATCCCACCACCACATGCAGTGACCTGCAGGTTCCAAATACGCGTCCGGTATTTGGAGATGTTTTAACCGTTGTCTTCGTTTGTGATACAGCCTTACATGAGCACCGACCTCAAAGTGGACAACCAGTCGTAAAGATGATCCATCGGTTATGTGAAATAACACATCACATTGGAAGATGATGAAGTGCAAAAAGAACAATTGAACAACTCGTATGGCGTAGGACAACTAGACTTGTCTTAAATACAACCCATGAATTCAATGACCGTTGGCACTTAATAAGGTGCAAGGAAACATGACGCAACCACTGAATGGTTGAGATGGAGCTAACTTTAAGTTCCTAAAACTCAGTATGCACACTTTCAAACGTATTGCAACATAAAGTTTCGAATTGATGGGCCATAAATTGGCATTGGAAAACATGACTTTTGTTTTGAAACTGAACAAGCATTAGAATCTGATTAGATAGACAACGCAACATTTCCCCTCAAACGTACGGCTTGTCAAGAAGTAGAAAATTCCCTGCGGCTGGGATAACTTACGAAATAAAATACAAATACGCAACAAACAAAAGCATCGATTCTTTGACCGGACATCCATCGCCTGCATTACACTTCTGCGGGCCGCCAAAGAAAAAGTAAGTTTGCTTCTAATAGTGCATCCATTGTACGTTATTTGTAATGCTGACTACGGACTGAAGCGACGACGCAAGTGAATAAACATTTGTTTTTATCAGCGCGAAACCAAGAGATATCTCACCGCCTTTTTCTTGTTTTTATGAGACTCAACATCAAATCCAAGCTTTTTCAAAACTGTTTCCAGCTTTGTGGAATCCACATCCGCGCCTTCTCGTGTGGGAGCGTCGTCGAAAGTGATGTTGTTGATGATGAGCGCACGTCCAGACTTCCGCGGTTTGATCGGGTACACCTGCATAACAAACGATGGACGTGAATGTCCAGCGATGAACACAATTTAAAAAAACCAAAGTAAAAAATTTTACGTCTTATTGTGGCAGAAATTCAACGCAATATAGAAAAATCAGTAAAAATGTTTCGCATATAAACAGGCCGCTCTCTGTCGAGACATGGCCTGGGAATACTGCGGCCTCTGTTTACGTTGCTTGGAATCAAAACTCGGTTAAATATTCTTGCCATGTGTGGAAACTAAACACCAGTTTCCAAGTGGATTGTTTTACCCCGTGTCCGAGTAATCACATCAAGCAATGACAATCAGCAAAAGAATTGACGAGCACACAAATTCATAGGAGCTGCTTTCTCGACCGGACAATCAACTATCTTAAATTGCTGTTGAAGATCATGACCAACTCACACTATTGTCCTTCAGATGGAGCTCGTACTCCTGATCGGAAGTGCGTTGAACTTCAATGTCATTAAGCCAAAAGTTTCGCTCACTGATGAAACCCAGTGAAGAAGTAGAAACATTTACTCCTGCAGGAAAGAAATGGAAAGTAGAATTGGTGCCTTGTCTGTGCAAGCGAAATATAAAAACCCACCTTTTTTCGCCTCCAAGCCAGAGATGGTACAAAAAAATACAAGTTGTTTAAAATTAGAGATCTTAAAACACAACTTAACAGTCTCCATTGTTATTGCAACTGTTTATAAATTTCAACAAAAGCCCATTTTCAATAATCCAACGCTTTAAACATCAAAAGCGATCATAGCAATCTTCCTAAAGACGAGACCTTCAATGTTGAATGAACTTGGCTCAACTTTCTCCGCGCGCTTCTTAGCCAGAGCTTCATTAGAATCCACATACACTGCAAAGAAATAACAATTTCTTGGAAGCACTGTTTCAAAAGTATTGTAGGTAACAGACCAAATGACCTTGCCAGTTTTTGTGCAGCACATAAGCTAATCCTTCCATGGCTGTATACAAAATATATTCGTTCCCCAGTCCCCACACCCTTCGACAGTGAACATTGTGCAGCAGTTGTCATCGACTGCAAGTCTGATTACTGTGCTTAGGGGTGGTTAAAAACTTTTTTTTAAGTCGTTGTTTTTTTCATCGTTTTTTTTTATACCACTGTATTTCTAATCGTTTCATACATATTTTCAAGTAACAACTGTGGTAAAGATATTTATTTTCTGTTTCTTCTAGAGAGATCTTCTTTCTTAATTGTTTCTTATTTTAGTAGGAGCTTGATGCTGTTCTACTATTCTTACCTCACAGCGAAACCAAGGATTAACTTCATAGATGATTGAATTATAAAATAAGCAAAACTATAACTTTTATTTACAGGCTGCTTCGATGAGGATAAAACATCTTATTTGGTAGTAGGATACCTTGGGCTACCTTCTGCAATTCATGTCATATACATTTACATTCAAATAATACTACGAGAAGCCGTCCTGGCAGCAGTTCATTCCAACGAATACTCTGGGAATACTGCTGTTTAACACAAAGGAACAAGGCTTCTCAAACACAATGGCCTTTGGCAGGCAGCAGAAGCGATTGTTAAGAATGGTACGCCTGTCGTCCGCAGGCAGGCCACGTCATAGAAAACAAAGTCGAAACAATGCAAAAACAAGTTAGTACAATTGCACACCCAAGAGAGCAATCGAGCCTCCGAAACAAACTGTTTTCATAAATCATAACAAAGAACTGCAAAAAAAACTGTAAAATTATAGCTGCTGAATAACTTATCATAACTTAGTCTACTGCAGTTTTGACTAAGTTCTGTAAGTTAGAAGTGTGGCCGCATGTTTAATGAACCACTCAACTTCAAGTGCTACCAATGATGAGGATGAGAACTGTTCGGATGACGAAACCGACGAAACCTGGGAAATGGTCCAAGTGGTGACCATGTTAACAGTCGACATCATTTGTTGTTCGTCTTAATTCATTTTATTAGCTTGTTCATTTCTTTCATTGCTATATACCCTATTTATGATGAGTAAATGCTCTTCAAAGTCTAACTGGTGAATCTGCAGTCTAATTAGCGGATACAGGTTAACTTATCAATGTCGACCTTATCTATAAAAATTGACTAATAAAACTTTTCTGTTTTTTGTGAACCACCCAGCAAACTGTCCACTAGAAGCGGTTGACTGTCTCTTATCGTTAGTCTCGTCCTGTTGCTCAACACAACAAACAGTGTACCAGCCTCATTTTTGTAATCAAATATAGATTTCGCTTTTAAAGCATCTTCAGTTTGATATCGTCAAGAGCAAAATAATAATAAAAAATTCTTCAAAGGTTAAAATGTTAGATATTATGACGTAACAGTGCATATTGCGCCACCATGGAAACAATGAAACAAATTATATGATCTATTACCACGTAATTACTAATGAATAAAACGTAGCATGTAAAATTAAATAGCAAGAAAACCAAAAGAGTCTACAACTTTTATCAAATGAAGTTAAAGATAATTAATAAGTTTCTACACTGTACATTCGATATTCAAGATATTGACAAATTCAAGAAAAAGAAAAAGAAGGATGGATATATGTTGCCTAGAGGAAGTAAGATGGAGGGGACAGTCAGCGCGGTTTTTAGGTGCCAATGGGAGGAGATATAAGTTATGGTGGTCAGGAAATAACACAGGAATCGGTGGTGTTGGTTTCTTGGTAATTCCTCTTTTACTTGGTAAAAGATGGTAAAAGAGAATTATTTCTTGGTAAAAGAGGAATTTAGAAGAAGGAGTGACAGAGTGATGACAATGGTACTTGCTTTTGAAGAGGAGGTAGTGAGGATAATCTGTGCATATGCACCTCAAAGTGGTAGGGATTACTTAGAAAAGGAACGTTTTTATGATGTTTTGGCAGAGGAATGGGATTTACGGAGTTCAAAAGAGTTGATGTTTGGATTAGGAGATTTTAATGGACATGTTGGAAAACAAGCAAATGGGTTCGAGGGCATTCATGGAGGGTATGGTTTTGGGGAGAGAAACATGGAAGGAAGAATGCTACTTGAATTTTGTGATGAAAGGAAACTTTGTACTGCCAACACATAGTTTAAAAAGAAAGAGAAAAGGAAGGTGACTTACAGCTCAGGAGGACATGAGTCGGAAATTGATTTTATTGTGGTTGGGCAGGAACAGAGAAAGTACTTGAAGAATGTGAAAGTAATTCCGTGGGAGCTGCAGCATAGACTAGTAGTAGGAGACTTAAATATGAAAAAAGTGAAGAAAATTGTGAAGAAAGAACGAGTTTTTGTGAGAAATGTGTGGAAACTGGAGGAAAAAGAAACGAGAATTAAGTTTGTGATAAGAGAAAAAGAGCTGATAAACACGAGTGCGCAGGACTTGTGGGCTTCATTTCAGAAAGGTGTCCTAGCAGCATGTGATGAAGTATGTGGGAAAAAAAAGTGAGGAAGGATCGTGGAGACACATGGTGGTGGGATGAAGAGGTGAAGCATGCGATTTCACAGAAAAGAGATGCATACAAGCAGTGGCGCAAAAATGGGTCAGAAGAGAATAAAAAGAAGTACAAGAGTATGAAAAAGAAGGCAAAGAGGGTTGTTGCAAGAGCTATGAAGAATGGTGCTGAGGAGGAACTTAATAAAATGGGGGAAAGCCAAAACAAAGTATTCAGACTCATAAAGCAAATGAAAAAGGATGGTAAAGATATTGTAGGGGGAAGATGTATAAGGAGTGGAGATGGGAAGTTGCATTTCAGCCCGGAAAGCAGAGGAGAAGTGTGGAAGGAACATATGGAAAATGTTATGAATAAGAAGAATGTATGGGATCATATGACAGAGGTTGATCTGGTGGAGGGTCCAGTGGGAAAGGTTACTCGTGATGAAGTGGTGGAGGCAATGGGGCAAATGAAACTGCATAAAGCAGTCGGTCCATCAGAAGTGAGCGTAGAGATGATAAAAGCAAGTGGAGAGTAGGGAATTGAAGTAATGCTACAACTTAGCCAAAGGGTATTAGATGGAGAGGGAATGCCGGAGGAGTGGAAGCATAGTACTGTTGTTCCACTGTTCAAGAGAAAAGGGGATGTGAGAAGTTGCAGTGCATATAGAGGTGTAAAACTACTAGAGCATGGAATGAAAATTGTGGAGCGAATACTAGAAAAGAGGTTGAGAACATTGGTGAAATTAAATGATATGCAGTTTGGATTTATGCCAGGAAAAGGTACAGTGGATGCTCTGTTTATATTGAAAAGAATGCAGGAGGAATACCAAGAGAAGCAGAGAAAACTATATATGTGTTTCGTCGACTTAGAAAAGGCATTTGACAGAGTACCAAGGAAAGTGATGGAGTGGGCAATGAGGAAAAGAGGTATACCGGAGGTATTAGTGAGAGCTGTGATGTCTATGTATGAGGATGCAAGAACAAAAGTGAGAGTTGGATCAAATTATTCAAACGAGTTTTTTGTGAAGGTTGGTGTACACCAAGGATCAGTTTTGTCACCTCTGATATTTGCTATTGTGGTTGACGTTGTAACTGAAGGAGTGAGAGAGGGCTTATTGAGTGAAATTTTGTATGCAGACGACCTGGTCTTGACAAGTAATAGTATGGAGGGACTGGAGAGAAAGTTTGAGAAATGGAAAGAAGCATTTGAAACCAAGGGTATGAAGGTGAATCTTGAAAAAACAAAAGTGATGGTGTGTGGAGCAGAAGGAACAGTTGTTGAGAGCAAAGTAGATCCCTGTGGAATATGTGGCAAGAGAGTGATGAGAAATTCAATGCAATGCAAGGAATGTGGAAAGTGGGTACATGTAAGATGTGCTAATGTCAAGAGAGCCGCAACAAGATTGGCGAAGTGTTTTGTTTGTGGGAAATGCAGTAAAGGAAGGAATGAAGTGGAAGGCCATGATGATGAGTTCTGCCATGGCATCGAAACAGTGACAGACTTCTGTTATCTGGGTGATCGGATAAATGGAAGTGGTGGATGTGAAGCAGCGGTGACAACAAGGGCAAGATTGGGCTGGGCAAAGTTCAGGGAATGTGGGGAAATGTTGTATGGTAGAAAATTTTCACTAAGGATGAAAGGAAAAGTATATCGGAGCTGTGTGCGACCTGCAATGCTATATGGTAGCGAGACATGGGTATTGAGAGAGAGTGAACTGGCAATCCTGAGAAGAAATGAAAGGTCAATGGTGAAAGCAATGTGTGGGGTGAAAACGAGAAGGGAAAAAAGGACTGAAGAATTGTTGGATATGCTAGAGATGAGAGAGACCATAGACCAACTGGCAAGGGCAAATGGAGTAAGACGGTATGGACATGTGATAAGGAGGGAGGAAGGAAGTTTTCTTAGAAAGGCACTAGATCTAAAGGTGGATGGGAAGAGGAAAAGCGGTCGTCCAAGAAGAACGTGGAAACAACAAGTGAAGGATGAATTTAAGAAGTCGGACTGAAGGAGGAAGATGCAAGGGACAGGGTGAAATGGAGAAAAGGGATTAAAACAATTGCTGCGCGGAAACAATCGGCCACCCCCACTAGTGGGGAACAAACCGACGATGGATTATGATGATGATGATGACAAAATTAATAGATGCTCTACTAAACAATTGCGCAGGCAAATAACAATAAAACAACTAACTAATCAATGAATTCAATATTAATGGCTGTCTATGCATAGTGACATTATTAAAATTCAGCTAAAAAATTAACCAGAGTAATTTTATGAAGTGCACAGCAAACAAATGTGCTATAGTAGGCCTACAAGTGTTTTTAATTAAATTTAGGCAAAAACATTTTTTGAATATTTATTTTGGCATCTAACAATTGATACCAGAATTCTCCTTTGTGGTCAAGTTTGGTTGGGTTTGGTTCTTCCACAAACGTGACTTCAAAACAGTCTGATAATTGAAGATTTCTTAGTGAAGTATAAGTATGTATTTTTTGGTAATGTTGTAATAGTGCCGTTTTGTCGGTTTAGTCTAATTTATTTTAGTTTAGCCATTAATATTGAATTCATTGATTAGTTAGTTGTTTTATTGTTATTTGCCTGCGTAATTGTTTAGAGCAGTGGTTCTTAACCGGGGGGGCGCGCCCCCCCAGGGGGGCGTGAAGCCTCTCTCAGGGGGGGCGCGAGCTCTACAACAATTTCAATTTTTTTTAATTACTTTAATGTCCTAGGACCTATGCTGTTTGTCATATTTTGTATTTTATTGTATTTATCTGCGAAGCATTGAATACTCTCAACCTTTAGCTTCAAGGGAAAAACATCAACATCATTAAGCAGCATGACATCATTTGAACTTTTATAGCTAAACTTGACCTCTGGGAGAGTCGGATTGAACAAGGAAATCCAGCGAGCTTCAGTAACTTGGATTCTGCTCTCAAAGATGGTAACTTTGAGTTTGAGTTGAAGAAACAAATAGAAATCCACCTTAATGAATTGAAAGCGGAGTTCATCAAATACTTTCCAGATCTGGATGAGAAGCGTGAAGCCTGGAAGTTCATCAGAAACCCGTTTCAATGCAAAGTAGTTGATATTTTCGAAGAAGGACAAGAGGAGTTTCTTGAGATGAAGTTCAACTTCACAGCTAAAGAAGACTTCAAAGAATTGGAACTTGAGACGTTCTGGGCCAATTACCTTCCTGTTTACCCTCTTATTGCAACTCGGGCTTTTCGAATTCTAACAATGTTTGGATCCACGTGTCTTTGTAAAGCTGCATTTTCTGCTCTCGTTGCTATCAAGACCAATTACAGAAACAGGCTGAGAGTTCAAGGAGACTTACGTTGTTCACTCTCTGGAGTTAAACCTCACATTGATTAAAAATCTAGTCGCTAAGAAGCAGTGTGAAGTATCTCACTGATGTGTACAATAAACAGACAAAAATGCAATTTTTTTGGTATGATACTTATTTAAAGTCTAGGGGGGCGCGAGGCTCATGACCATTATTGAAGGGGGGCTTGATAGAAAAAAGGTTAAGAACCACTGGTTTAGAGCATCCATTAATTTTGTCAATTTCTTGAATATCGAATGTACAGTGTAGAAACTTATTAATTATCTTTAACTTCATTTGATAAAAGTTGTAAACTCTTTTGGTTTTCGTGCTATTTAATTTTACATGCTACGTTTTATTCATTAGTAATTTTAACATTTTAACATGTGAAGAATTTTTTATTATTATTTTGCTCTTGACGATATCAAACTGAAGATGCTTTAAAAGCGAAATCTAAATTTGATAACAAAAATGAGGCTGGTACACTGTTTGTTGTGTTGAGCAACAGGACGAGATTATCTATAAAAAAGTAGATATTACCACACAAAATTGGCAAATTCAAGCTTTTTCAATTTAAATTGGTCGTTTGCTCAAAAAAAAACAACTTTTTTTTATTTTACGAGCGCAAAATAGCGGCTCACATCCCTAGGCCTAATCATGATATAATGGCTTCAATGTATGTACAAATGAACGAAACCATATCAGCATATGTCCGATTATGAGAACTCATAAGTTAGTGAACATCTTACTTGATGAGCTTATGGTCGTGTTGGTGTTGTTGTAGGTCACATTCCCTCCAAAGTTGGCTTGCGGCATATTGCAGCCGGAAAGACTGAGGTTCATAGCGTTGCCGTAATTGACTGTTTGTGGCACACCACCACCCATCATAACCTTGGCATGCTCTGTGACAAGTTAAACACAAAACAAAGTGAAATCAAGTTAACAGTTATGGAAAGAATAAACTGACAAATCTCAACGAGCGGATCACGAAATAAGTGAGTTCATTGAAGTATTACCCAGCTTGCAAATCAGTCATTTTTTTTCATTGATTCAACGTCTACAGACAAAAGGATTGGTTTAAATATCTGGGCGATTGTCAGCTGTGTCGGAAAGGCGGGCGTCAGTGTCTGTACAATCGAAACCTAATGTAGCACACCACGATCAACCACAACAAAAGTGCATTTTGATCAAAAAAAGATTAAATGGTGTTTCTATGTCTCACGACAGACATATGTCTCGCGACACCCCACCTATTCCAAACGATTATATATTTTCACGTGATACACTATGCTCATTGTGGCGAGGATCTATTCTAATAAAACTAAAGCAGTCCCTGTGTTTACTGTATGAGCACACTAAATGTGTGTACTACTACTGGGGTTATAACATTTTCACAACCTTATATTCCTGTGAAAAGGTGCTAAAGTCATAGAAAGGATCAGGCACTAAGGCACTTCCTCTATGGGCGATCACAAATCTAAACTTCAACGAATCAATAAATGACATAAACTTTTAAGTTTTTGCTCGAAGACGACTAGCTATCTCCCACACAGCATTACAATTTCATAGTACAATTTATTTGTTGCAGAACCGGTTTTCGTTCATAGAGAACTCATCAGTACAACTATTAATAAATTATATTAAACATTTTATTAAAGTAGAGATGAAATTATCAGCCTTAACAATAGTTAATCGTCCAACATTGAATAATTTATCTCCAATTCCAGCAAGATCATAAAATTTCCATTTCTTTATTCCATATTCATATTCCATTTCTTTCAATTTTCTTCTTTTTAAAAGCAGTTACGCAGAAGATTCAGATTGTAAAAGTTGAATTGAATTTTACAAAAGCTGCAGTGCTGTATATCGAAAACGAACAACTGTTAACAATCTCAAATGAATTACTGAAATGGCAAAACACATTCAATGATGCATGAAAACAGCTCAACAGAGCGAACGATCGAAAGAAGCCAAATAAGGTAATGCTACATGGGAGATTTTTATAAAAGCTACGTCAAAAGACCGGTTACACAATCGTGCAAAGCTGCAAAAAGGCTGCAAAACATTGCAGTCAGTGAGAAGGGTAGAGACGACTAAGAACTGCTTAGTCGTCCACATCAGACTATGTGGGACATTGTGACTGACAGTCATTACTACGGCCATTTTGTTTATTAGCGAAAAATTGAAAAATTTGACTTTATTTTTTGAAATATATTACTTTATTTTTGAGCATCAAATTTATGCTAATCTCCGTAGTTAATGATTCGTATGTAAGTTTTTACATGTATTTTGAACAATAACATACTCGAACAACTAACAAAAAACTTCTGTTTCGCTTGAAAATCACTACAAAAATTCAAATGTCTATTGCATGTACCTACCAAACCAGCTATTTAGTAGTTAAGATCTCAGCACTGGCTGACCTAGTGACCTACCGCAAGTGTTTATTATATTCAGAGACTGGATTGTGTGTTGCGAAATAATGTGTCAAGATGATGTCACAATGCAAATTAACATCAAACGCTATTACTAGACTACAAAAAATAATGAAAATGTTGTTTCCAATGCTTCGTGAAACTCAGCGTGAGAACTCTCATCTCCACCCTTCCACAAATCAATTATTGTATTTTAAAGTAAAAGTTAAAAGTCATATTTTATGATCTAAAACAGAAAATATGACTTTATAACGACTGACAAGCTTCGATGACTTCAACCACTCTTTGGCCATTTGTTTGTCTCTTTTTTGAGGGGTTTCTCTTAAGCTTCACGATAAACCGTGACGCCGCAAAGCAATTAGATAAATTATATATGTCACCACCACTAAACTTTTGCTACCGTCGCCCACTTTGGCCGTCGCCCACTTGGCCCGTTGCCTACTTGGTCCGTCGCCCACTTGGCTCGTCGCCCACTTAACTCGTCGCCCACTTAACTCGTCGCCCACCTGGTCTCGCCCAAGTGGGTATCGCCCACTTTGTCTCGCCCAGGTTGTCGTGTACCGTAAACATTTCCACTATGCAGTAAAACACATTTTAGACTTCGTTTACAGCTGTCAATAAAAAGTCGCCAATCTTGAGGATTGTATTCTGCTACACCAAGCTTTTTAAGAAGACCTTCCACATTGGTACAGTATACCATATCATTTTTTTGAGAACAATAGGGCAAAAATTCGACACGCATTTTCCGATAAAAAGTGATTACAATACTTGGTTCCAACATATTTTTTTTATGAGTCTTGAAGCCAGTAACTCAGAAGATTCCTTTGGTTAATTTAAATCCTTTGCCAAGTCGTTGAGCTCTCCCTGGAAAAAAGTTGACGAGGTAAAATAGCAGGAGGAAATTCGCTTTCAGCAAAGGTGGAGTCGCTGTCGGTGCTCGTCTTCGCTGTCAGGAAGTATATTCAATTGTGGCAACCCTTCAAAAACATGAACAGGAAGTTCTTCACTGTGTAGCACTGGCCTGATTGCTGAAGCTAGGTTTGGATGCAAGGAAGTCCTATTTTTCCTGTTTACACCTTTCATGTTTACTGCACAAACATAGCAGTCACTATGATCGTTTGGTTCACTCCACACCATTGGAATAGCAAACCTTAATCCTTTGTTTCTTTTGTTTGTCCATTGACGTAAATGTTCTTTGCAAGTTTTGCAAACAATGTGGAGAGCCAAATACTTATCTTGATTCCCCAACTTCACTTTAAAGTAAGCAAGATAAGCACGCTTAACAAAATCATCGATTGGTTTTCTGTTAGGCTCTAGTGCAGTGGTGCCCAACCGGGGTGCCGCTGCACCCTGGGGTGCCAATTGCAATGCTCAAGGGTGCCGCAAAATATTGAGGGATTGCAATAGTGCGGCCCATTTTTTATTTTAACTTTAACCTAAAGTGCGGAATTTATTTATTTCTAACCGAGTTTCAGTGTGTATTAAGTTTCGCGTCTCGCAATTATTTTGTTGTTGTTGCATTTGTTGTTTGTTGCAAACAACTTACAGAAACTACCACTGGTCGATATTTTCGACACTTTGAATAAGTATCTGAAAGAAGCGGGGTTAATTAAAGGATTTGTATCGTTAGCAAAAAGGCAAAATAGTGATATTACAACAACACACTGTTTTCTTAATCGCGGAAAAACATTAGGCTCATACCAAAAAGAAGTGTTAAACAAAGTTGTCAAAATGGTCAACTACATGAAAAGTAGACCACTTAAATCATGTCTATTTGCCAAACTTTGCAAGGAAATGGTAGCAAACTATGCTAATCTTCTGTTGCATACTGAAGTACGATGGTTGTTACGTGGAAAAGCATTGTCACGAGTAGCCTATATGAGTTGAAGGATGAAATGCTCTCTTTTTTCAGCCTTGAAAAGCAAGAGGAATGTTGTGAATTGCTTTTGCAATTGCAATGGAACGCAATAATTTGGCGACGCAATTGCAATGCAATTGCGTCGCCAAATTATCGTATTTAGTAGATATCTTCGACCATTTAAACAACGTGAATGCCAAAATGCAGGGCAAAATGAAACTCTCTTCCTCGAAACTTTAACCGATAAAATGAAAGCACTAACAGAAAAACTGCCAATGTGGTCCAAGGGGAAAACGGAAACATTGACATGCTCTATGCTTTCACATTTGTCTGAAATGAAGAACAAAGAAGTTTTCTCATTAATAACTTAGCACCTAAAATCATTGGAACAAAAAAATTGAAAGGTATTTTCCCAGCTTGTCAACGGAAAATTACGCATGGGTAAGAAATCTATTTTCACTGGACTGTCATATTGTTTTGAATCTTATAGAAGAAAAATTAATTGACATTTGTAACGATGGAAATCTTAAGCTAATGCACAAGCAGATACCTCTCGACGAGTTCTGGATAAAAATTCAAAATGAATATTCTTGCGTTCAAAAGAAAGCTATTGTGCTTTTGCTGCAGTTTTCCACGTCATACCTTTGTGCGAGTGGATTTTCCGTATTAACGAACATTAAAACTAAAAAACGAGAACGACTGGTTATAGACAAGGAAGAAATGCGGGTGGTTTTATTGAATGTGCCTCCATATATTAAGGGACTTTGTGCAAGAAGTCAAGCCCAAATTTCACACTGACTTTTGAATAAATACATTTATTTACGCGCTATACTATACAACTCATTCTGTGTTATTTCATACAGTTAGGTGAAATACAGAAACCTCATAAAATTGATCCAGTTTTGCTAGGGTGCCGCAAACTATTTATATCTTTGATAGGGTGCCGCAAGGCCAAAAAGGTTGGGAACCACTGCTCTAGTGTGTAATCACCACAAACGTAGCAGAAAATATTTGTGTTATTGAGACAACGTCTTCTAGATGTTGTGGCAATAAGAACGCTAGCTCCCCCCCCCCCCAAAAAAAAAGCACCATTATGTTGTCTTGATTTGCACCTACTAGCATTTAACACAGAAAACAATTGTCTTGGTATTGTCTGCTTTCATTGCTTGTTTTGGAATGTAATGCAAGAGTAATAATAAAGGTTGTAATCCCATAATGACAGCATTAAAACTATTGTATCTGTGCTACTTTGTAAAAAGTCAAAATCACTGCAACTTAAAAAGTTGACCTGATGGAGAAAAACTGATTGAATTTTCGGAATCAGCGCCCTAAAGTTAGTCGAGATCAGTTAAAAACTGCCGGCACCAAAAATTGTGTCGGCCAGTGTTACCTTTTACTGTAGCCCTGTGAATACATGACAATCGCAGTTTTGATTTGGACGTGACCTTTTTTCAACTTTGAGGAAGAGATATGTTCCTTTTAATTGTTTTTATACAAAAGTTCATCCATTGAAGATACAGGAAATGTTTAGTGTGAAAAAAGATACCAAATGTTATAACTCTAGTCAGTAGTCTAGTGTGTACCCTACTAGGGTGGAGTGAAAACACTTTTTATAAAAACTTTATTAGCTTGGGGTTGGAAAACATGCCAATCACTACGAAAAACAGTTGTGCAAAATTAGAATGTAATCTGACGACATCTTGATCTGCCACCAGCCACTTGAAAATTTATTATTTCCTTCTACATTAGGGTGGATCAATTTAGGGGGGTGTAAAACTTTTTTTCTCATTTTGCTTAGCTTGGGTAGCGAAAACTTGCCATTGGGTATATAGAACACTGTGCACTGTGCTAAAAGTATATTTCGATCGAATAAATTTTTGATCTGCAACCAGGCCATTACGTATCGACTAAAAACGCAAAAATACATTCAAATGCATTTGAAGTTGACGTTTGCATAGAGATTTTTTGCAATGCAATGGAATTGGTAATATGTATCAAACTTCCTCGCTTTAGATGAAATAGTCACGTTTCGATTCGAACTTGGGCATTTCTTTTCGTGATTCAATGCGTGAGCGTATAAATCCATCTCGCGAATTAACCTCGCACACCGCCGCTGAAGCTTCCGTCACCAACTTGACGCACCTTTCCATCACCTGCGCCGCTGAAGCTTCCGTCACCAACTTGACACACCTTTCCATCACCTGTGTGTGAGACGGAAATCGAGGGAATAAAATTTCTGGAGTGTCCTTAGCTGCAATCATGTCTCGCAGTTCTTTGTCCCCCATGTTTCTTGTTACAGGAGGCTCGGTGAGATTGAGAGCCTGCCAGTCAACCATATCGTAGTATTTGTTGGCGTCAAGCTTTAAGGTCGGAATGCAGAATCGTTGCATTGTTCTCTATTCGAGATGTCTTGATCGAGCTTTCTGAATTCGCTAAGTCCATGCTCACGGAGTATCACTACCAATGGGAAATTTAAAGGGGCAAATAAGAAGCACGCCCTTGCAGTGAAGCAGGAATGCAGCAGGCTCTGGAACGCCCCAAGCGCAGATGGTCATTTGTTAGCCACCTTCAGCACCAGAGAGCCTGCATCTGTCATTAAACAAGTTAAAAGTGGGAAAGCACAAGTGCCCGATAATATCCCTCCAGAATTCTTAAGGCACTGTGGTCCCAAATGTTTGGCATGGTTGAAAAGCTTCTATTCTGCTCGCCAGACCTTCCAGGCCATACCTAAAATCTGGCAAAAAGCAACTGTAGTAGCACTAGCCTACTTACACCAAACAAGCCAGCTGATGATCCCAAGAGCTATCGTCCAATATCACTACTCTGCGTTCCATATAAGAGCCTGGTACGGCTCCTGCTAATTAGACTCGAGCCAGTTGTCGATCCCCAGCTACCAAAAGAACAAGCTGGATTTCGGCACGGACGCTGTACGACTCATCAAGCAGTCAAGCTGACCGAGGATATTGAGGAAAGTTTTGAGAAGGGCAACAAAGCTGGAGTTATCTTGGTAGACCTCACTGCTGCCTATGATACTGTGTGGCATCAAGGGCTACCCCTAACGCTTCTCCGCATTATCCCAGACAAAAGGTAGTGCGATTTCTCACCAACATTCTGGCAAATCGGACCTTTTTGCTGAAGACGAGTGATGGGCAGTGCAGCCGGCCCAGCCGCTGAAGAAATGGTGTTACGCAAGGATCATGATTATCACTTCTACTATTTAACATCTATATCAGTGACATGCCAGAGACTACGTCAGGCCAGTACGGCTATGCTGATGATCTGGCATTACTCTATCCTGACAAGTACTGGCATGTGGTAGAGGAAGAACTTACAGATGACATGGCCCAAATCGCAGACTACCTAAAGCTTTGGATGCTGAAACTGAGCCTGGCAAAGATCACTGCCACACCTTTTCACCTTTGCAACATGGAATCTACGCGCCAATTGTCAGTCTCAACGGAAACCCACTTCCACACAACCCATGCCCTACAGACCTAGAAGTGAATCTCGACCGACAATTAATCTACAAACATCATGCTGAAGCCCTCCATGCTAAGCTTTCAGCACGCAACAACTTTCTGAGATGCTTAGCTGAAACATCTTGGGGTTCTAGTACATCTGCACTCGGTACAAGTGCTTTTGCACTTGCTTACAGCACCTCGAAATATGCTTCCCCCACTTGTTGCCGCAGCGCACACACTAGAAAAATTAAAACTGCCCTCAAAGCCACCATGAGAATAATCACTGGTTGCCTGCTTCCAACTCCCACCGACTTTTTGCCGGTGCTATCCGGCATCGCCCCAGGTAGACTGAGTAGGAAAAATCACGTACACAGTCTAGTTTTACAAGCTAGGGATGACCACCTCTTCAACCAGATTGTCCTAAATTCGCGCCTTCAAAAGCCCCAGCGCTTGAAATCTCGACGCCCCTCTTTTCCTGACATGCTGCAGATATCTGCAAGTCCAACTTCCACTTTACTGAAGTTTGGAACAGTGAATGCAGAGAAGTTGCGAGACCAACCCAATTCACAGTCCCTCCCAATACTAACACACCACCCGGAGCAGAACTATCTCGGAAGGAATGGGTGAAGCTCAATCGCTTTCTGACTGGGGTGGGCCGTTTCAACAGCAACATGTTTCAATGGGGCCTCACCGACTCACCATCTTGTGCATATGCCTCAGAATCTCAGACTGCAAAACACATTATCTATCAATGTCATGTATATCGACCCCAAGACAGATAATATATTATGTGGACCTCACAACGCTCAATGAACACACAATCCATTGGCTGCTGTGCCTGGATGTAACAACGTGATCTGCGCGGCGGTCTCAAACGCAAGAAAAAAAATCTTATCGAACGTTTTGGGAAGATGCTCCATACACGAAGCAAGAGCTTTTCCAAGAGGACCGAAATATTCACGTGGTTCAGTTGTTAGTCCATCCAGATGTGCAAATACATGTCTCATGAGAAACGTGTTCTCCAGAGAAATGGATACTTCGCACACTCAAAAAACATTGCGTTAGCCATGATCACAGATGAGAGGCAAATAATCCGTGAGCTTGGACAAGTGAATTGAGAAAGCTCGATCAAGACATCGCGAACAGAGAACATTGCAACGATTCTGCATTCCGACCTTAAAGCTTGACGCCAACAAATACTACGATATGGTTGACTGGCAGGCTCTCGATCTCACCGAGCCTACTGTGACAAGAAATATAAGGGACCAAAAATTACGAGACATGATTGCAGCTAAGGACACTCCAGAACTTTTATTCCCTTGATTTCCGTGTCACACACAGGTGGTGGAAAGGTGCGTCAAGTTGGTGACGGAAGCTTCAGCGGCGGTGTGCGGGGTTAATTCGCGAGATGGATTTATACGCTCACGCAATGAATCACGAAAAGAAATGCCCAAGTTCGAATCGAAGCGTGACTATTTCATCTAAAGCGAGGGAGTTTGATGCATATTATCATTGCAATAAATCTCTATGCAAAAGTCAAATTAAAATAAATTTGAATGTATTTTTGCGTTTTTAGTCGATAAGTAATGGCCTGGTTGGAGATCAAAAATTTGTTCGATCGAAATATACTTTTAGCACAGTGTTCTATATACCCTATGGACTATGGTAAGTTTTGGCTACCCAAGCTAAGAAAAATGAGAAAACAAGTTTTACACCCCCCTAACCTGATCTACCCTAATGTAGAAGAAAATAATAAATTTTCAAGTGGCTGGTGGCAGATCAAGATGTCGTCAGATTACATTCTAATTTTGCACAACTGTTTTTAGTAGTAATTGGCAAGTTTTCCAACCCCAAGCTAAGCAAAATGAGGAAAAAAGTGTTTTACCCACCTAAATCGATCCACCCTAGTGTGTACGCATTGCTTCGTAATCTGCAAACGTTTTGCAATACGAAAGTATATCGCGGCTCAAAAGGATTGAGACCAATCATACTATCTGTGTTGCAATGTTCGTAAAGCAACAATGGAAGATTGTTGATGAGAAATCCTATTATATGTTATGAAACAAACACCACAAACCAACAACAATTCCAACTCTTCGAAACAAAAGTGCTTGTAAAGTCACACTGAATACATTTGCATGGTTGAGAACAGTTATAATGAAGTTATGAGGAAAGACACAGCAGCCTACTCAATGTTGGCTTTGAGAAGAATGATACAGAAGGGTGGAAACATGAACAAATTCAAATAGGCCTAGTCAGTTATTCGAATCTATTTCACAATACTTAAATCGAATTGAACTTAAATTCCTATTTGGATTAATTTGCAAAATTGCTATCTAATATCTATACGATTTAAGCAAAGGTCTCTTGTTCCCAGTATTGCGAGGGGTGGACGGTGGACGCCAATGAACAAAATGGCCCGTTTCGGTGAGCCCGTTTTTGTGAGTCCGATTCGGTGAGTCCAATTCGGTGAGTCCGATTCCCTATTCGGTGATTCACCGAATAGTAGCAGACCCGCCAACGAATGTCCACTTTGTCCAATGGTATTTCTCCATACCACCCGGTCCTGAGGGCTGACCGAAACAAAGTTTTCCAGTCGCAGACCTTTCAGAATGTTGTCGAGCCAACACTTCTCAAGACGTACTCGAGGATTATTCACATGGACTCAAAGGACTGGATTTTCTTCGGCCGCACGTGACTTCTATCATGAGTTGCACGTGTCCGTACAAACGCAGTCTTCTGCATCTTATGACATCTTCAAACTGATGGATGCCAAACTTGGATCTCAACTCTTTCATCGTCACTCGGTCAGAAAGGCGCTTGGAACATCCATCATACCATGGCATTGTCCTTGCGACATAGCCATCAGCCAATTGTGCTCTTCGACAATCGACAGTGATGGGCCAGGTTTCACTTGCATACAGTAGGACACTCATCAAACACATATTTTACATGTGACAGCGGCTACTGAAATGTTCCTGTCCGTAAGAATAGGGATGATCTCACGGAAACTCTTCCAGGCCAATTGCACCCTCACTGCGGTGGCATCCATACAGCTTCCGATTGCCCAATCATGTCACCAAGATAGGGAAAGGCAGGCACTACGTCAACTTCTGCACCACCAATTGTAAGCTTGTCAGCAGTTGGCTCCAAAACTGCCGTTGCTTCATCGCGACAGTTTTTGCATTTGAAGTTAAAATTTTCCCTTAGAGGGCCACTAAACCCCTGGATACTTGTGGTGAATCCATTTCTTACAATGAGCGCAGTAGATAGAGTTTCTGCCAACGCCTCACCAACACAGACATGGAAATTTCTCTCCTTCTTTGAACTGGCGGTTCTTACAGCTTGAGGAGTGTAGGATCTAAGTATGATTTCTAAGACTATGATTCTAGTGTCAGAAAACAAGCACAAAGTCAGTTCGTTACTTACAATTACGATGTTCACCAATGCACGAATCGCACTGAGTGACTACAATATAACAAAGCAATGTGTCTTTATATTTGGTGGCAATTAGTTTCGCATTAGCAAATGGGTTTTAAAAATGAATCCACTCACTGTTCATTCGGTTGTTGCTTTCCATTTGTGTTCTATTTGTGGAAAAAGAACCATTGCTTAAATTGGAAGGAACTTGGTTGGACGCATGATTGCTGGAAATGAAAGTAACAGAATGAACCATGCTGCCGCACAGCCGTGTAGCTGTACAACCTCACAGAGTTTAACATCAGTGCAATTTGAAAAATGCATCTGACGTTTTTAACTTTCATGAACCAGTGATCAGAAATCCAAGTGCACAACACGGAGCCACGAGACGGGTGTGAAACTTCAAACAAACAAAACAAAAAACCCTCCCCAGCAACACTGCCACGTCTGGTTTTGGGAAGAGTCAAGAACGCAGCCAAACCGCAACGACTGGGAAGTAATCGTTGCAAGGGTAGAGGTTGCTACTGGCCTGCGATTTAGGCCGAAGAGCACGCCTAGCATCCACTAAGAACTAATTGTATTGAGATACAAAAAGCATCACCCATACTTTAACAAGTTTTAATAAAATGTACAGTAGTTTTGGCACTTCTATAGTAAAATAATATTGTATCAAATACAGCTAGTCTATTATTCACCTAAAAATTTAACCACCTGTTTTACTCTTTTTGGAATTATCAAAAAGTTTTTATTCAAATATAAAATTTCAATACAATATTATTTTACAAGAAATACTATCAATAGGTACTACAAAAAGTTATCAATGCCAAGCAGAGAAAATTATACCAAATTTAGTTACATTCACTTAAAACCTTAACAGCCTGTTTCAACTTTATTGGAATCCTTGATAAGTTTTCATTCAACAGTAAAAAACATGGCTGATGACTTTCTACCATCACCCTTCCTGGTGTCCAGGTGGAGCACTCTCTGGAGCAGAGTATTAGAAGTATATTTGCCACTGCTCAATCAAGTAACTAACTTCAAAGGATCGCTAATTTGTTAGTAAAGTTTTCTGTTTCAATGTGGTGTCAATCATGAGACATTTGAACAATGTACATGACAGATGGGCTACACAACACTTCTGTATGCTTGCAGTTGTTGAAACATCTGAACATCAAGGAAGGGAGCAAGTCTTTTAGGCGCAGACAGTTAGGCGCCGGTTAAATGGGTCTGCTACTATTCGGTGAGTTCGATTCGGTGAGTCCGATTCGGTGAGTCCGGTTTGGTGAGAGCCTTTTTCGGTGAGAGCCTTTTTCGGTGATTTTTTTGAATTTTTTTTTGAAAATTATCGGGTACCGTAGCCTAATTAAAACCCCTAACCCTAACCTAAAACCCCAAAAACCCAAAACCCCCAAAAAACCCAAACCCCCAAAAAAAACCAAAACCCCCAAAAAACCCCATCCCCCAACAAACCCCATCCCCAACCCCCAAAAAACCCCATCCCCAACCCCCAAAAAACCCCAAACCCCATCTCCCAAAAACCCAACCCCCCAAAAAACCCCATCCCCAACCCCCAAAAAACCCCATCCCCAACCCCCAAAAAACCCCATCCCCTAACCCCAATCCCCTAACCCCCATCCCCTAACCCTATAACGGCAATGATAATTAGGCTACGGTACCCAATAATTTAAAAAAAAATCACCGAATAGGGCTCTCACCGAAAAAGGCTCTCACCGAATCGGGCCATTCCGCGGCTAAATAGGTGCGCACACTGTGGCGTCTAGATATTTAGGTGCGGAGCACTGTGGCGCCCGTTCATTTAGGCGCTATTCCTAGTAAAGTCTGCGGATTGTATCAGCTTGGCAGGTAGGGCAATGCTTTTCACACAAAATGTTATATTGAACAGAAAAATATATTGTATTTTAATGCGCGTGTTCGGCATTTATTTGTTGTTAGTCCAGGTTTGCGTCGGTGAAAGCTTTATCAATAAATTATTCAAGTTTCCGATCATGACTGAGTTCACTTTTAGTGAGTCAAATAATAACTACACTAAACATCAGTAAAAATATACCATAGCCTATATTCAAGCGGGTGGTAGGCTTTAGTGAAGAGTAACTTAGTTTTCTGTTAAAACCCTGACTAGGTTTAATAACGAGCAAATTAAGTCGCACCATTATGCTTGCAACTTGTAGCCAGGGTTCATATGTCCTATAGAAAAGTATTCATGTAGTAGAGCGTTGTCTCATACCAACTCGCCACACGACCGATCCATCCCGAGTAAAAGTAATTGTGAAAGATAACAGATTAAGTAAAGTTCCATCTGGCTGCAACCTGTGTTCAGGATGCATAGCAAATGCCCTGTGGAGATGTGCTAATATCAAGAGTAGTAGAGCGTTGTCTCGCACCTCGTGTCCACACACGCATTAAGAAAACAGCATATTTTTCTGTTCAATATAACATTTTGTGTGAAAAGCATTGCCCTACCTGCCAAGCTGATACAATCTGCAGACTTTACTAGGAATAGCACTTAAATAAACGGGCGCCACAGTGCTCCGCACCTAAATATCCACACGCCACAGTGTGCACGCCTATCTGACCGGCGCCTAACTGTCTGCGCCTAAAAGACGTGGACCTTCCAGGAAATGAAAATTGTAAAAGAGGTGGTGCTAGAAATGTATTTTTTTACTCATCCAGACCGACTCCTGCTTGCCACGTGTTCAGATAAAGATGAAGCAGTGAGTAGAGACTCTGCTAATAAAATTAGGAAGCTAAAAGATCAGTCGGCTACATTTCAAAAACTGAAGATGGTGCTTTTCTCAAAGTGAAAGGGGATGATGAGAGGCCTCACATTCATGAAATCGTCTCATACCAACAGATAATAAAGTAATTAAAGATCTACTATAGAGGTGATAGAAAAGACACGTGACATGAATTTCAAGAACATCAGCAGAGTAATTTTTCCAAAGCTAAACTTTTACACAATGTATTACTAACATAAACTCTAATTAACCCTAACTCTAATTTTGATATTCCTCAGTGATGAAGAAGTATCAGGCAATATAAGGTATCCTTGGAAAACCTCTGTCGCGTTCCAAGGTAGCCAAAACACTCAAGTCAGTGGAAAGAGGAATTAATGTAGATCAGTGCTTCTCAACTTTTTTTTGGCCCAACACCCCCTTTATAAACTGGCTAAATTTTACCGCCCCCCAACAAAAATGATCAATTACCAAAAGCAAATATATATTTGCGAGCATAAAAACAGTATACTGGTAGTAGTGGTTACGTCATAATGGAACTCACCAGATTTTGTGATATACCGAAAAATTACTGAATTTAAATAGATAGCGTTCATACACAAAACGGTTCAATCAAATACGATGATGGTGTAAGAGCAATTGTTTGGCTATCATGCGAGCATGTAGAGGAGATTATCCAGATAATGATGCGACAAAATCGTTACGCTGGTCGGTAGATGGGTTAGACTAGAATGCCCCCTAATAATCAACACGTCTCCTTCATGCCGCGGTAATCATACCGCCCCCCCTGCAAAATCAAAACGCCCCCGTTGAGAACCACTGATGTAGATCATGAATAAAGTTTGCACAAAGATGACAGGTTACAAGACAAGAGTTACTCGAGGCAGAGGCTTAGCAGCAGCTAAGGATTATGTTTACATGTAGTTCTAACCAAGAAGCATTTCAGTTTCCATTACCAATAAAAATTATGGATGCTAAGGCATCGCAATGTTTGAATAAAATTTCTTGATGTATGTAAACACTAACCAATGTTTATGTAGTTTACTCCTTTTTACTACACATGATGTATATATAGATTTTATAGTCAAAATTAGCTAAAACTTGACATGAAAAGTCGGTAGGAAACTAGGGAAGATGAGCTCATTTTAATGCAAAATTAGGCCTGGACGTTCATTTTACCCATAGCGACAATGCGCTAAGCGATCACGACAAAATTGAAAAATTTGTATCTTACTATTGCCTCCTAATACACAACGATTATGCACCAGCGTGTGCATTACGCATATACTATATATGGGATAATTTCAACTTTTATTTTTGAGGGTTACATTTCAAACTACTTGCAATATTTGAGAATAAATATTTCAATAAAGGTTAAGTTGTTACAAAATATAAATATTTCACTTAAATTTTATTTACCACACACTGATGGTGAGAAAACAGGAATTGAAACATTGGCGATGGTCTAAAGTTGTAGCTTCAAACTGTTACCTTGATCCATAATCAGTAAACGCCGTGGCATCACTGGCGATTCTGCTAGTGGGCTCTTCATCTCCAACACCAGCATCACGACGCAGCAAATTCAATGCGTGTTTGTTTGGGTCCTTTGCCATCACGATAGGAAAAGCATACTGAAATTAAAACACAACGATGTATACTTGAAATGTGTATTCAATGAAAACTTATTTCAAGTTACCCCACTTGGCATGCCATGACACAGTTATCATCTCTGGAGAAAGAGAAGGAAATATGATTGAACCTTGCTTGTTGAAATGTCAGAACAATGATAGAAAAATATCCCAAAATGGAGCTCAAATTTGTTATCTAAGTAATCGCTTCTGTATAAGGTAGATCGCCTATTTGAGGAAGTGTCTTAGTACCAGATCGCCTTTTCCAGTTAACTTTTCCCACTATTGATCACACATAATGGTTTTATAGTTTTACCATTCTCTGTCACCTATTTTCTGCAGAATTAATTGCTTAACTTTTGCATTTTAATGCATTTATCATGATGATGTAACAAAAATGCTTGTTCTAGGTTTCACCCACATAGCATTTCAATCCTTCTTGCTAAGAATAAGATATGCTACTGTTCATTATTGCATGTACAAACCAGGTCATTTTAGTATTTAATAGTTGCATTTTCTGTATTTGGCCTATCCACTTTTTTACCAAAACTATGAAGAAAAGAAAATGGAGGTTACAAATATTTATTGACTTTTTATCTTCCGATATTTAAACTGTAATTTTTTGTTTGTTTTGGGCCAGTTGTATTGCTATCAATTTATAATGTAATTTTTTTGTTTCGATTCAGTTGCGCTGATGAGTCCTATTGGACGAAAACCACGGTTCTGCAACATAAATTATAAGTTTTATTGAAATACTGTTGTGAATGTTAGTCTAGCCAAATGATTGAAGGTTTAGATTTTAGAAAAAAAAAAAATATTTTGTTTTCTTAGTGATTGCTTCCGCATTAGGTAGACAACATTTGAGGAAGTGTCTTAGTACCAGATTGCCTTTTCCAGTTAGCCTTTCCCACTTTTCAACATTGTAAATGGATATTATTTATGACACTGACCCAGCTTGAAACCAAACCTACCTTTTGTAAAACTGGTAAAATTTTATTGAGAACACTATCTTCAACTAGTCTTTGTACAACAGATGTCTCGGAGGATGCAAGTTCTTTGATAGAACGAATGTTACCTACACAAAACAAGTCATTAAAATATGGAGTGATTGGTGAAATAGATCCTTATTAGTTACCGGTACCTTGAATAGCTTCATGTTACCATATTTATGGATAGACAGTAAACTTAAAAAATGCAACCATAAAGTGTCAGCCAGATAGAAGCCAGTACTTCATTTCATAATGATTATGATGTGTCAATAACTTAATATGGTATAAATATATACGGTAGGGTGTGACAGCCGCCCCGACCTTTTCAGAATTTGCCTACCTTTTTTTTGGTGGTGAGGTTTTACCTGTATAAGATTCCTGTAAAGTTTCAAAAAAATTGGTCAAGGTTTAGAGGTGGCCCGTGGCCACTAAAGTTTTGGGGGGTGCGTGATGCATTTTTAGGGGTGTTTTTGCTATATCTCGGCTCCTAAACATGATGGAAGGTCGTGCTATAGCTCAATCGATGCAGAATAAGCAAATTTGTATTAGACTTGTGAAGAAAATATTTGCCTAAAATGTGTAGTTTGCGAGTTATTTGAGAAAACCCCGTTTTTTGTAAAAATTTTGTGAAAAATTTTACATATGAATTGAATGTTTTATCTTTTTCACTTTTTTTCTTCCTAGGAACACCTGGAGAAGTACAGAAGCTGTAACTCTTCACAGTTTAAACCTAAGTTACCTCATGTTTTGCTTTGTTAGAAGCATAGAAACTGAACACTAACATTGTGTTTACTATTTAGGCAATTTTTATGGTGGTAAGTGCTAATTTATATTACATGCTATGTCATAGTTTAAAGATCCAAGGTATTATTTGCTTGACACAATTCCTGGTGAAGAAGATAAAGTCATTACTGGTTCACGACTACCTACTTGTCGTCAGGTCCTGCTGTTCTTTCTTGCATCATTCCACACCAACAAATACCTTGAGAAACGCTGCTAACGAAGCTGTTAAAGCAGTACTACCCTTTTACGCATATGCAAGAATACCTCACTTGCAATCTCATAAGATGGCAGAGGAAGTGATTAGGCTTCCTAATAGAAACTAAGCACAGGATGGACGATTTACAGCAACAAAGAATTTTAGTAGTGTGAAATGTGTTTATATTCTCACAGGTTTAGGGAGAACTTTGAGTCAATTAGCCATAAATGTTGCCATGCAGACCTAGACATCCCTGCACCTTTGCCAGCAGATATGAGGATCAAGAAGGAGATGATTGTGAAGATCTGCTATGAAGCCCTAGGCCAGAGATTTGTGAGGGGTGATTATGAGGAGCTAGTCAAACTAGTGCTTTTGTATCTTGGTGAAGGAGCTGACTGAGATCTTTGGAGGTTTTCTACGTCCGGGTGCTTGTCACAAAGCCAGATGGATGGCCAAGATTTTATAATGCATCAAGATCGTTCTTCTGACTAAAGTTATTACTAGAGATCTTCCTGCAGGTTTTATATGTTCAAAGCAACAGTTAAAGAAAATCCAAAAATTTGTTCAGCTTGTATATTCCTATGTGTCATGGTGGCTAACTGCTTCTGTGTCAACTTCTGCTCCTTGCAACGACCTAGAACTTATCAACAACCTCCTTGAGTATGAAGAAATCAAAAGCAGTATGGCCAAAGCAGCTCTTAAAGCTCTAAAGGGGCACATGTGGTATCTTAGTGAAGAACTTATACCCCTTACCCTTTCGATAGCAGTCTGTCTGATGGGACAAAGCAAAAAATTGTTCAAAAGCTGACAAGCTTCGAAGATCCTGGACATTCTTTGAAAAGAGAAGGAAGTGATTTTGGCAAACCCTCCTTTCCTTCCGTTCCTACAAAACCAACAGATGACTTGAGCTCCTTTGTTGGAGAATATTCTTGGAGCTTCTTCAGAATCTTGAGGATTGACACGACCTTTTTAAGTGTTGGTGTTGTCGATTAGTGCCAGAACGGCAGCTACTGTGAAGCAAAGAAACGGGTTTTAAATCTTTGTGTTGTTAATGATGCAGCAGAAAGGGGTGTCAAACTGTGCCAAGACTTAATTGACACAAGACAGAAGTTTCATTTAAAAATCTTCTTCAAGTAGTTCAGAACAGCAGAAATTCTATGCCCAATCAGCGTAAACAAAACTTACATCCATCTCGGTGTTGGTTTCTTACATTGTGATTTTTATCATCGCTGTTCCTAGTTCTCAAATGTACTTTGTGATTTCGTTTAACATTAAGTAAACATGTGAATTCATCATTTCATTGATTTTCCATGTGTTTTAACCCAAGAAGAAAATGTGCTAAGAACATTTTTCTCACGAATATGCAAAAAACGGGGTTTTCTCAAATAACTCGAAAACTACACATTTTAAACTGAACATTTGTTTACAAGTCTGATATAAACTTGCTTATTCTGCATCGATTGAGCTATAACATGACCTTCTATCATGTCTATGAGCTGAGATATAGCAAAAACACCCCTAAAAATGCATCGCGCACCCCCCAAAAACTTTAATGGCCACGGGCCACCTCTAAACCTTGACCAATTTTTTTGAAACTTTACAGGAATCTTATACAGGTAAAACCTCACCACCAAAAAAAAGGTAGGCTCTGTGAAACCAAGTTTCAAAAATCATGGGGCGGCTGTCACACCCTAATATACGGTATACCAAAATAAGCCTTTTTCTTTTATTTTGCTACTGTATGTGTATATTACTGCATATCTTAAAACAAACAGCCCCAGTCATTGAAAAAATGGGTTTTGCAGTTTGCAGTGAGTCAAAGTTTGTGATTATTGCATATCCAGGTGACTTTAGCTTGGATATTCTTTTGAACGAAAAAGTTTCACCAAACACTATTGTGAGAGCAATGTTTCAGACCAAAAGCTGCTTACACAACTGGGCTGCTTGCTTAAACCTAAAGCTGCTGGCTGGCTGCTTAAACCAAAAGCTGCTTACACAAAAATGCTTACTTAATCTACTCCAAGAGTTTAATCAAAATCAACATGTCTGAGTCTTCTAACCAAAACAGAAAACAAATGGTAGAATGTCTAAAAGCAACAATGAAATGAATTAATTAATGAGGTCCCGCTCAATTAAGGACGAATCTGAATGAATAACTTTAGGATATTCTGTCATTTGCAGTAAATTAATCAACAAAATTGGCACCTTGTTGTTTCTCAAATAACTTGCCGATCAAACTCACCATTCCACAATTTATCCGCAGTACCTTGACGCAATCCAAACTCTTTAATAGCAGCTTGAAACGATTCTTGAGACATCTTCAAATGCTTAGATAAGAGTACACTTGAAGTATAACACTTGAATTAAAAAACTTAATGCATAAACTTTGTTAATTGCAAATAAAAAATTATAAAAAAGAGAATTCATTCAGAAAATGTAGAATGAAATAATAATGATTCTAGTTGAGGTCATCATTGTGACAACATAAAGTAGGTAGGCTACAGTACAATTTAAAAAAACAAAAAAAACAGTTTGGCTTCAATTGAATTTTTATGTTATTTTGCTGCTTCCAGCTGTCTTTAGCGCCACATTTTTAGCTGTACTGTCATTATGTTGTCATAATGACCACCAACTAAAACCATTAATATTTCATTAGCTAAGGTAGCTTTCTAAATGAAGAATGTTTTGAATGCTTTTTTAATTGCGAATACTAAAGTTCAATTGTTCAACTTATTCAATATATAAGTTCGAAAAAGAGGATATGGCGACATTTTCCAAATGAAATTACATGTAATCTTTATTACTGAATTGCTGGCCCTAATTCACTTAGTCATATATGTTTTTTGTAGAGTTATTCACTAGCCTAGTTTAGGGGAATGACTGATTGTAAGTACCGTATTATGTTTTTACTATTAACAAGTAGGTTTGGCAGAACGGGTCCACGTCTTTTAGGCGCAGACAGTTAGGCGCCGGTCAAATAGGCACAGTCTGCGGATTGTAAGAGCTCAGCTTTGGCAATATCTAGTCGGGGTTTTGACAGAAAACTAAGTTCCTCTTCACTCAAGCCTACCACCCGCTTAAATATAGGCAACAAAAGTGGGCACCCGCTACTTTTAAAGTAGCGTGCTACCCGCTACTTGGGCCAAAGTAGCGCGAGCTACCGCTACCAATTTACAAAAGTACCACGCTACCCGCTACCGCTACTCGAGCCAAAGTAGCGCGCGCTACCGCTACTTCTTCCGCTAGTTTTATCTAAAACGACACTAGGAAACACTCTTCATATGTCCCTAGTGACACAAACACGACCTTGAAAACGAATGTTATCATTCGTTTACGCTGTCATTTTAACGTCGTTATAGAAAACACATTCTAAGGGAAATTTATTGTTACGCATCTTTCAAAAACACGAGCATTTCAAAATGAGAGTCACTAAATCCTGCCCGCTTTCGCTTAAGCACATCTTTTCCAACAGAGAAAAGTCTCTCCACCGCAGCACTGGAAGGAATGGGGGATGGGGTGTTGTATTTAATGAACAGATGTTTTAACTCGGTATTCGAAAAGCTCAAGGACTTGCTCTTGTCCGAAAAAAAGGCGTCCACAATTGCTGCTTCCTTCTGCACCGACGTTTCACGGGATGGCGCAAACACTCCAAAAAATACATCCTCGGAGTCATGACTGGTGTTGGTGTCACTCTTCTCGGTATCAACCTGGCTTGATGTCTCCCGCAACAGTCGAATTACATCTGTCTTGACTTTTTCTCGCAGTGCGTCAGCATCATCCGTGGAAACGGTGATCGCCCAGTAATCACCCAGTGATAGATTTCGAGTAATGGGTAGTACCAAATTTAAGTCATAAGCAGAGTAGACAACCGGAAACAGACATTGCCGTCGGCTGCAGCGTGGGTCAGGTGTACGTCGGAAGGCGTACACCGATGCATAGCGCTCAAGTCCGCTTTCCCGCAATGCAGGATAAAGATATGGAAAAACAAAACAAAACGTAGTGCAGAAATTGTAGAGAAATGATGCCATAACACATTTCATGTTGTTGAAGCACTTGTTGAATCGTTTCTTCACCCCTTCAAGGACTTTCACTTTCAACTCCTCACAGGTCACAAGATCACTGATCTCGGTCAACTTCTTCCCGCAAATTGTGATGGTTGTAAGACAAGGGCGCCGGAAGCTGGAGGGCGAATGCCCCCCTGCCCTCAATTTTTCTGCAGATGGAGGGGCAGGGGGGCAATGGTGCCCTTTTAAAGTCATGTAAGCTACTGCACATTTTGCAATATAACAATTTCTGCTGTTCACTTTTAGCCTAATTATAATCTTTCATTTTTGCCTCAAAATAATATTTACAGCAAAAATTTTTGCAAAACAGTAGGCTACAGGCCTTGAAACTAGTTTTTTCCGGCAGCCATCGTGGCCTACCGGAAGCTCCTTCTTGGCGGCCAAATCTGCGTGCTTGGAGACCAAAATACAAAATAACGATAGCACAAGTAAATAGAATTAAACTTGTAACAATGCTAAAATGATCACTTAGCGTTGTTGAAGTCTGGGCCTGGGCGACGTCCTACAATAGAATCGTTGCACCACGCAATAACTGCTTTATCGGGATTGTAATCCAGTACTGCGGGACTATCTAACGATACTCGTACAAGTGTCTCCAATGTGGCTGATTTTAAAGAAGTTCGCCACTCCCCTAGAATTCTTTTTAGCAACGAAAAACAACGTGCAACATGTGTTGACGATGACGGCAAGGTAATAAAATAAGTATTTCAATGATGTGAAGGACATTACTAAAAGAAGCATAATTTTTGCAAAATATGATCCAAAAATATTTTCGCCTCAAATGTCAACTAACCTCATTCTCCTTTTTAACGATTCAATGTCCGACAACATCGAGTCGACTTAAAAACGATAATATTGCCAGCCGATGCAAGTTAGCACTTCGGATTAAGACTTTGTTAAAATAAACGTTGTCGCTGGTGATCGGAGATGGATATATTCCATCAATAACAAATATGCCCTCACAATGCAACAGTTTGCGATTATGACGCGCTGACTTAATTTAGCGTCACTCTTTGATACAAATTGTTCTGCAGGTCGGTATTTTCCAGTGCTTTGTGATTCTCAAACAACAATCCAACCAATTGCTGAAATTTACTATTTTGGCTGTTGAAGTTCATTAACTATAATGTTGTATAAGCAAAAATACCACAAAAACTATATTTTTGCTGTTTTAGTCAAACTCTACTAGCAATAGAAGAAAAAGTTCTCTTAGAACAGATAGAAATATGGGTCTTCTGAATCTTTTAAGCCATTAAACAGATTTCTAGCACCAGTAGAAGTGGAGATAGAGCAATTTTGACTTAGCGTGACCTTTGACCTCAGCTAGGAGGGTCAATTTAGGGGTAGGAGAACCAAAATTATGTTCGGGGTTGTTTTTTAGGCCCAAAGACAACATTACAACACCTTAAATCAAAATCTAAGACATTAAGTGAAATTCACTCCACCCTAATGCACAACAGCCAGATTAAATACAGTAGGATTAAACATAAAGTTTATCTGTAAAATATACCAAATATTAGCTTGATAGATGACTGCTGTAATCCACATTCAATTAAATCCAGAACTTTTTTACGCTTAACTTTTTATGCTGCCGAATGTTTTCTAAAATATCTGTACTGAACAGGTGGCCTAATTTTAGGCTTTCACTGTTTTAAATACCGGTAATGAAATTCCAGAGTCATAAAAACAATTACCATTGTTTGACCAATGCTTGACCAATAAATGACCAATGTGATTAAATAAAATAGAGATTATTGCATATTTTGCATAACAATTGTAAAGTAATTGAATTTTTTTACAGTTTTATAATAGCAATTCTTCTATTTTTAATTTTAAGACCTAAAGCAGAAATTTAAAAGTACTTGCATGATAAACATACTATGCGAATATAGACCACAACATGAAATACTAGTTTTTTCTCAATATCTCAATAAATATATTACTTACAAAGAAAACTTGTTTTAGGACAGATAGAATTATGACTATTCTGCATCATTTGAGTGTAAGAACAGCTTTCTACCACAAGCGGTTCTCGAGTTACAGCATTTTTATGAAATTTGACTCCCGCATGACCTTGATGGGGGAGTTGAGGCTGGCTTTTGCCCCCAACTCACCAAAAAAATTTTTGGGATGTTTTTGGATCATTTGCCAGGCATTAGGAACCCCCATTCGTAATTTTCAAAAAAAAAAGTTTTTTCAGCCCACCCTTTGTGGCGACCTTATTCATGCAATCACGCTGATACTGATAGAAATAGAATTTCTGCATGGAAGGGAGGGTGTTAGACCCACGCCGGCAGTAATCGCTTGGCACAACGATTCCATAACGCGAAAACTGGCAATCGTACTACATTTATTCCATCACAACAAAAAGAACTTCAACTTCGGGGTAAAAGGAACTTTGTTTACGACTGCATCTTCCAGAGAACAGAATTCTACATATTACCTTTTACAATTTACATTCTAGAAGCCGCAGAAATCAACCAACCAGTTTGATTACAAACAGAATACTAGCTTGAATAATGTTAAATAGTAGTTGAATAGAAGTGAGGGATCATGGTTGCCGTTTCTTACAGGGATATCTACAACTACGGGATTGCTAACTCACGTTTAATGACTCAGCAATTTTGTCATAAGCGGGCCGACGGTATTTTTGAACTTTGAAGTGTTTCCACAATTCCTTTGCAAGTTTGCAGTGTGCTGACCAGAGAATTCATAACTCTGTGCTTATTAGATTGTCACTGCAGAATTAGTTTTGTTTCTTGGTTATGATTTAAGTAAAGGGAGTAAATGTAAAGCTTTGTAGTGGTTCTTTGCTTAGATTGGCTGGCTACTAAAATGGTGTGCTAGGCTAGGGGTTCAGCAGAAGCAATATATGCAAGTTAGGATATAAACTTTCCTGCTAACTAGTCAAAAATTTTAAAAACTTGAGTTTAGGCTATTTATAACTATATAGAAACATCTATTTTTGTAATCTGACAATTCAAATAGACTTTCCCCCTTGTCTTTTATGCGGCATTAAATGCCATTAACTTTTTGTATGGTACCGTAGCCTACTACTACAACAATCCTATGCCTGCCCTGCATGTACTAATCGTAGGCTACTCTGCAAAGTTGATGGCAGGTTGCATCAGTACATGCTCACACTATGGGGTTATTAGGCTTACCAGTACCAACATTGTTGCTGATTTTCACCAGCTACGGTACGTTGATAATCAAGTGGCTAGGCAAGTTTCACTGAAGGTGCTGACCTGATCACAAGTTTGATTCATGGCAGTAGGTATCACTTGTTTTTATGAATGAGCAGACAGGAAAGGCCAGTTCAGCTTCTGGAGTAGGCCTGGTTAAACTAGACTTCAAGAATTTTGTGTGGCAGTCACCAGTAAAGTGAAACTGTCACTTTACTAAAATTACCGGTAGCCAGTAAAAATATTTCATGACAGCCTACCTTAAAAATATTTACACTGCTTGTACCATTATCGATCCATGTATATTGCTTTCAGCTAAATTGCAGTGTTAAGTTTCTATCTGTATTTAATGTAAACTGAAAGATGGTGTATAAATGTTGTGTACCAGGTTGTAAAACTGGTTATAAAACGAATGACAGTAAAGAAAAAATTGCTTTATATAGGTTTTCTAAAGAACATGAGCTAAAACAAAAATGGATAAAAGTAATTCCGAGGAAAGATTGGATTGTCACAGAGTCATCCAGAGTATGTTCCCTGCATTTTCATGAGAATGACTTTGTAACGGATTCTTGTGATACAAGAATTGATCGAATGGAAGTACGGGGTTCAAGTACATTGCAAAGAAAGCGATTAAAATCTGTTGCAGTTCCTCGTGTTTTTTTGGCTTTACCCCAGTATCTGACAAAGGCAAGCTCTGTGCCTCGCAAAACTGCATCATCTGCATCTGCCAGGTTGAAAAAAGAAAATTCTGTCATTGAACAACAAAATCAAAATCTGTTCCAACAAGAGGTGATCAAAAATTTTGCTTCATTTAAGACAAATATTCAGAATGAAGTATTACCAAGTGGTTATGTCGTTATTTTCAAAGAATCAAATATCCAGTTTCATTATATTGCCATTTCTGAAGACTTCACATTTGCACCCAAACTTCTATCCTCTGTTGTTGTTACTGATGCTTTGGAAGTTCAAGCATATGTGTGTTCTGCAGTCCTGCCTCGCATAGTTTATAAACATCTCTTCGCTTCTCAATGTTTAACAACCATTTCTGAGCTTACAAATTTACTGGCATTATGTAAATCACTATGCAGCAAGTCATTTGATAGTATAAGTCATACTCAGTTGTTGGAGTTAGCTGCATCATGTCTAGAGCAATGTGCATCCATAGATTTGACCATTTGCAATGAAAACACATGTGTGCCTTTATTAAAATTTATTGTAGAACAAATATCTTTACTCCAAGTACCAAAAAATGCTCGTCGCTATTCCACCAATACTA
Organism: Aplidium turbinatum; assembly: GCF_918807975.1. NCBI lineage: Eukaryota > Metazoa > Chordata > Ascidiacea > Aplousobranchia > Polyclinidae > Aplidium > Aplidium turbinatum. The sequence goes on from NC_137488.1 coordinate 2,099,892, forward strand.
TCACTACTGCATTTTTATGGCAACTGACCAGTTCATCCCTTTATAAAAAACTACGAAATTTTTTTGTATTGCCTTGTCGAAGCCGTCTTCGTCAGCTTTCTACTGGAATGACTGTTGACTTTGCAAAACTGGATTTGGAATATTTAAGATTACGAACATCTGAATTATCTCAACGGGAACGAATTGTCGTTTTAATGATGGACGAAGTGTATACTGCTCAGCGTGTTGAATATACTAGTGGCTCTTTCATTGGTTTAACTGAAGAAGGTCAGCCTGCAAAAACTGTATTGACATTTATGGTCCAATCAATAAGTGGAAAGTACAAAGATGTTGTTTGTCTCATTCCTGTAGAAAAACTTGACACTAATTTGTTGAAGAGTTGGTTTGAACGTGTGATGCTTGCACTCAATGATATCTTTTTTGTAGTTGCTGTATCTGCAGACAATCATGTCTGTAACAGGTAAGATAACATTTTTCTAATTACATCATAGTACCGGTAGTTTGTTTGGGTACTTACTGCGTAAGCTGTTCATATATATAATTGTTTAAATAAAATATTTTATTATGCTTTCATTCTCATATGCTCGATAGTCTCTTAGATCTCAATGAAATAAAAACTCAAACTTTTGCCTGTTGCATTTGCAACTTTTTATAAACATTGTTTAAAAACAAAGTGACATCTATTGCTGTATATACCATTTTCACCACTTTAAGCTGTACTTTTTGTTTTATAGGAAATTGTTTGTTGATCTGTGTGGTGGAAAGCTTTCGCACAGCATAGAGCATCCATTGAGAAAAGAGGAAAAACTGTTTTTATTTTTTGATTTTACTCATAACCTGAAGAATATTTACAACAATTTTGTAAAAAGGAAAAGGATGCATCTCCCTTGTACTGGCCATGAGCACCTGCTTGGTCAGTCATGTATTGCAGAATTTCACCATTTGTCTCGCCTGTATGCTATGGAAGAAGACAAGGCATTAAAGGTTGCTCACAAACTGAAGAAATCCTCATTAAATCCAAGCAGCATTTCACGGACATCTCCACTACATGCTCTCAGTAGGTGTTTGGTTAGTGTTCTTATAAATGCATTATTGTACAAATGTACAACTTGGTAGAAAATGCATTCAATGTAACTTCTTCAAAAACTTGAAGAACATGTAATCAAGTGCAAATTGTATAATAGTGTTGACCAGATATAGCATTTTAAGATCCTGAGACGAATTGGTAATTTTAAACGTTGATTGGTTAAAATATTTTTTCTTTTTTCCAAATGTAGTTCTTGCAATTTCTATCCGTCTCAAAATTCCATGGTCACACCTCCCATCTTCAGTTATTAAATGTCCAAGATAGGAAAAAGATTTTACTTTTTGTATAATTTCATTGTCAATTATAATTTGGAGTACTGGAGTGTCTGATGATTTTGAGATTATTATTGATTTGGTCTTTTTAGCGTTAATTTTCATATTAAATTCTTTACCAATTGGCAATTGAGTTAACATTGTCCACTATTTCTTGAAGATCTTCTTGTGATTCAGCCAACAGAACAGTATCATCAGCATAGCGTAAATTTGTTATGTTCAAGCTATAGCTATATAGCTGGTAATAAATTTTATGTATTTATGTGCAAGGCGTGTGTTTGTGTTCATGCCAATGCTTTACTAGTATTTTTGTGTGACTATTGACTAGTTATTTTTTGGCATGCAGGTGTTTTCAATGAATCAACTGTTCGTGGCTTGGATCATTACAGCACAGCTTGTTCAGCATTTTCAGAAACTGCTCGATATATCAATTTTGTCACCAACATTTGGAAAGTAATGTCTGTTAAAACTTGTTTTAAAGGTATGTACAGTCTATGGAGGTCAAAGAAACAAGCACTATAGTGCAGATAAGCTGAGCCTATGTATAACCCTATAAAATTTTGGTACTTTGTTTAGGAGAGAAGAAAAGAGATCCTATGTTCATTCCATTAAGCATCAGCCATGAGACAAATCATGTTGGGTTGCTTTTTTTGAAAGAAGCAACAAAAATTTTTGAAGAATGGCGTGTTTGTGGAACGGCTGGGCTTTCCAACGAGACATTCACAGCTTGCATTCAGTCCATGGGAGCAGTAGTTGAACTTGCCACCTACCTTCAAACCAATCATGGTTTTGATTATCTGCTTTCAGGCAAGGTTATGTCGGATCCTATTGAAGGCCGCTTTGGCTGGTATAGGCAGGTCAGTTTATATTATTCTGTACTAGTATTATTAGAGATCACTGTATGGTTTGCTAAGGATTCGCTGGTGTTGCTTTTAGTGCGTTACATATATTGAGTTTCATTTTTTGTATACAGGTCAATGGCGGCAATTTCTTTATTTCCGTCAAGCAGCTGCTTTTGGCTGAAAAGAAAATACGTTGCTTAAGTTTGCTACAGCAGCAAACTCTGTTGGCAGCCTCAAGAATTTCTGACATTTTTTCTAATGATGACGATGGTAGTGAAGTTAATGAAGAGCAGGTTTGGCTTGCAGACTTTTTTCTTGGTATTGTATTAGAGGATATGTCAGAATCGGATGCTGCTATTGCCTACTATGTCAGCGGATACATTGCACGCAGCATTGTACGCCGCACGAAGTGCTGTGCTTGCAAGGAGTTGCTAATAAAGGGAGATGATGAGCCTGATTTGAAGAGCTCCATCCCAAATGAGCATAAGCATCTGTTTGAAATGGCTAACCGAGGAGGTTTATGTGAACCGTCTGAATTTTGCTTTGGGACAACTGTACTGGCTGCTCAGTGTTATCAGGCCATCATTAATGATCCTTCTATGATGAGAAAGTTTTTATCTTTAAACAGTCATCAGCGTGCCTTTGTTGATGCAATCAAAAAGATGCTTTGCTCATCAAAGATTCTTGTTAGTTTACTAAATACAAAATGTTCTACTGGGCATTGTAATTTTGACTTAATTGTGCAATGTGCTTTTAATTGTTTTTCAAAAAATCAGCTTAAACGTTTTAACAGTCAACCAACTGTTGATACACCACAACCTAAACTGCTTCGAAAAATCAGAAAACTAACATCAAAAGCTTCTAGTAGCAGCTAATTTTAAGTTGTAGGAAATATGCTTACATATCTTCACATGTCATTTGTATTGAACTTGTATTTTTCATTTTTTTCACACTATATGTACAGTGGTGGGCACTAGTTACTTTCAAAGTAACTGAGTTACAGTTACAGTTACTTCGCTCAAAAAGTAACTAGTTTCAGTTACAGTTACCCTTTTTAAAAAAGTAACTAGAATGCATCAGACGTAACCGCCTTTGTTGGGTTACGTTCGAGAAATTCATTTAAAATTTTTCCCGCACTCGCTTTCTTTTTTGTGTTTTCAAATAACGAAGCAAAAAGTCATCTGCTTCATGCCTGTCAACATCAGTGTCACGGTTGCTTGCTGCATCGTCGATGTTGGAATTGCTGTGGTTCTGTAATAGGTTAACAATTTTGAGATGTAGAGCCGTCTTAACTTCTTTACCCTTGTAAAGCCAAGAAAGTCGGAATTGTGGGTGAAACGCAGCAGCTAATCATCAAAGACATGGCCAAATCTGTTTTCCAAAGTTTCCAACAATCTGGTAAGTAATGGCAGGCAGACAGCCATCTTGATGCTGTTTCGAAGTTCTTATAGTCTTTTCCTCGTCATGCCCATATATGCATTCTCTTCTGATTGCAGAATGTCCAGAGATTGGCATATTGGTCGCATAACCAGTGGGGTTTGTTTCAGTCTCGGATACTTTAGACAGAAACTTATCCATTTCGACTTTTGACTACTGAGTACTGACTACCTCGTCTACCTGTGCTCAAAGCTATATAACCCCAATCTACAAAAAAAGAATCGCTTTACAAAAAAGGAGAACCTGAAATTTCTAAAAACAGACAGCTTAGTGGGGGAACAAACAAAGGATTGTGGCGTCACAGACATCAATCCTTATAGAACACCGCGAAATCCTACCTCGCAGTTTACGCGGCCTCCTTTCTGTCGATGGTACACCGCAAAATCCTATCTCGCAGTTTACACAGCTCCTTTCTGTACACAACCTCGCTTCTTGTCTCGAATGCCTATAATCTCTTCCAAACAGATAATTTGACCTCTACAAATAAACTGCAATAAACGACTAATTTTTGTTCGGGAAATCAAGTAACTGTAACTAGTAACTGTTGAAAAACGCTAAAATAGTAGCTAGTTACTGCTTATCGTTACTTTTTCAAAAAAGTAACGAAGTTACAGTTACAGTTACTCAAAAAGTAACTAGTTATGTAACTAGTTACTTTTTTAACTAGTTACTGCCCACCTCTGTATATGTATTATGCGTATGATTGTCACCAGACTTCTATCCAGTATTATTTGTGCATAATGTTATAATTCATTGCGATTAAAGGTGGGAAGTACTTTTCCGATACCGCTACTGGTACCAACAATACATTTTGAGCCAAGTATGGAGTACTGAAGTACTTTTCAAAGCTGATTTCAGTCGATGCCGGTACTTTTTCGGCTCTTGCTTAGCTAGCATTATATCCACATTAGCGAGAATGCTTTCAGGTGTTTGGCTCATGAAAGTTGGAATTTACGCAATATTATCACACCTTTCAGGCTCCTCGGTTATCAGTAGTCTGCAGACGAGCTAGTCACTGTCAACGCTTATTTTGGCACTAATGTCTGTGTGTGCTTGGTTATTATACGTCTTTACTGTATTCGCTATTCCAACCACGCCACTGCTCTATTGTGTTTTAGGGTAGTATTTTTATGCTTTATTTTGTGTAACTAAAAGAAAACTATCTGTTTTATTGCTTCATATCTACTGCACACGTTTTAATTTGAATTTATGACTCCTGTTACGATGCATACCCATTTTGTTTTCTCTTATTGCTTACCGTATTCATAATTAACGTTTGTGGTAGAGCTTTCTTTAGCCTGATGGCTACATGCCGACGCAAGTTGAATATTCCATAAATATACGGTTAGTTACATGGTACACTTTTGTACTTGTACATAGATGACTGAGTGCAGTGGCGTTGCCAAAGGGGGTTTAGGGGGTTACAGCCCCCCCTTTGGCACGCGTGTGACGTCACAAGAGCGAGTTTTGCCAATACCAAACATTCAAATATCTCAGCCAGGAATTAACAAGGAAAAAACATAGAGACTTAGCTTTATTACCGAAAAATGCCCAAGAAAACATGATCTTATCCTTTTGCTATGCCACTGGACAGCACCATTTTACAGGAATATTTATACCAACATTTTTGTTGAAAATGCTCTCAGAACGCACCAAATTCAAAGTAATTTTTCAAATTTTTCTGGGTGAGTTCCCCCAGACCCCCCGCCGCTGGGTGTCGCCTTTCGCGAAGACAACGTCGGGCTTCGCCCGCCGGCCGTCAACCCCCCCCCCCTTTCAAAATTCCTGGCTACGCCACTGACTGAGTGCCTCCTGATTGCATCGTATCTTCACAATGTGGTGATTTTGACGTCGGCCCGCTCCTGTCATAGATATTTTCTAGTTAGCAATCCCGTAGTTGTAGATATCCCTGGTTTCTTAAAAAGAACTCTAGCTTTAATTGGAAAGGCGCAATCCGCAGGCATTGCCAATTCTACATGCGACCATTTAACGTAATATAACGGTGGATTTACGTGTCGATGAAATACCGTGGGACTGCGATTCAAGCACAGTGCAAAATTTGATTACAAGACTGCAATCCGAAAGCATACGGTATTTGTTGATTGGAAAGGAAGATTCTGGAATTCGACATGACGTCATGGAATTGACACACGCTACGTCAGAGAAAATTAGCTCTTGGGCGCCACAGTGCTCTTGATCTTCAAGATCACCACAACTGGTGATCTTGCTTATTTCTGGCTATACCGTAGGTGATTGAGCAAGGTAGCACAACATTGTCAGGCCTTAAAACTCTTCTTTTCTTCCGGCAGCCATCATGGCCTACCGGGAGCTCTTTCTTGGCGGCCAAATCTGTGTGCTTGCTTGCATCCTCTCCCGTACTTGTTACCTTGCCGTGGTGGGGAGGCTTGAGTACCTCAAGGATCCTGTGGGCTATACCGACGGGGGCTCGTAGCCCCTGGCAGGTCTAACCATGTCGGGCAGGTTACAGGTGAGAGGTCAGACAAAAGACAGTACAACAGCCAGGCAGACGCAGCCCGTCAGCCTTGGACGTCAGTTCGTCTAGGAAAAGGCAAACCCTGATTCAAAAACCCCGCTGTCTTGCGGCTACATCCTGTCCTGGAAAAGGCTACGGGAGTCAACCCAGACAGAAAACCCGGAGTGGAGTACGTGAGGCGGTCGACTGTCAAACTCTGACATCCTTCCGGCAACTCCTGCAGCCAAACCGTCGCCGAGTGTCAGGCTTTGCGTTCCCTCGGACCATGTCGGAGAGGCAGAGAGGGGAGTCCTGTTGTGTTTTGGGCAGCGCAAGACCTCCATACAGACGCCCAGGCCAGCACTCTGGAGAGGTCACTCCAGTCGCCTCCATCCCTGGGTGCGAAAAACAAACCGGAGGACAGCAGTTTACGGGGTATAAGTCTTTGCTAAATTGACGTAAAAGCTAGACGCCACGGGTTGTCTTCGACAGTGGGAAGGATCCTCAAAATCCTACTGGTTCAGCTACCGCCCGCTTTAAGCCGGGCAGCCCCCGGCCAGTTTGGTGCTGACCCGTCACGACTTACCTGCTTCATTGGGTGTGTGGAGCTTAGAGTCTTACTCGATAGGTGGGTTGTATGCCATACACCAGACAACAAAGTAAGAAATGGCAGAAGTAAACAGAAAACTCCAGCCATTCGTATTGCAAGCTGGAATGTACCAACTATGCGTACTGGTCTATCCGACGACTTAAGAGATATACAGGACTTTCGTAAGTCTGCAGTGATCGATCGCGAACTCTACAGATTGAACATTGATATAGCTGCTTTGCAAGAAACAAGACTTCCTGACAGTGGGTCCCGAAAGGAGGACTCCTATACCTTCTTCTGGAAAGGGAAAGCAAGGGATGAAACCAGAGAACATGGGGTTGGCTTTGCCGTTAGAAATACCATACTGCACATGATAGAACCCCCTACGGGAGGCACAGAAAGAATCCTTACACTGCGCCTTTCCACGCATGAAGGTCCTGCAAACCTCGTGTGTGTGTATGCGCCAACACTGCAGGCCACACCTGAAGCCAAGGATCAGTTCTATGAGCAATTAGACAAGGCTGTTCAGGAAATTTGCTGCTACCACAACCTTTGTGTAACAAACACTTTATTCCAAAACAAAGCTATCCATAAAGCATCCTGGCAACACCCCAGATCGCAACGATGGCACCAGTTGGATCTAGTCATCACACATCATACCTCTTTAAACAGTGTCTGCAACACAAGATCATACCACAGTGCAGACTGCAACACTGACCACTCTCTTGTTGCCTCAAGGATATCAATAAGGCCCAAGAGGCTGCATCACATCAAGAAGAAAGGCCAGCCAAAAATCGATGTCGGCAAAACCTCCCTTCCAAACAAAAACCAGAAGTTCTTTAAACGTCTTGAAGGAAGCCTGAACATTGTCCAGACTTAGTACCCAGAACAGATGTGGGAGTCAATGAGTAAGACCATCCACCGTGCAGCCGTCCAGACCTATGGAGAGAAGGAGCGGAAGAACACAGACTGGTTTGAAGCACACATCTCTATGTTGGAACCTATTATCGACCTGAAACGTAAAGCACTGCTCAGCTACAAACAAAACCCGAGCAGTCAGAACCTACAAGCCCGAAAAGCCGCCCGACACAAAGCTCAGCAAACCTCACGCCGTTGTGCAAACAATCACTGGCTTCTCCTGTCAGAACGTATCCAGTTTGCATCAGACAGTGGCAACATAAGAAAAATGTATGAGGGCATCAAACAAGCAACAGAAAAACCAATCAAAAAGTGTGCCCCCCTTAAAGCATCGACTGGCGAGATCCTCACAGACAAGGACAAGCAGATGGCACGCTGGGTGGAACATTACCTGGGACTATATTCAACAGAACAACAACATTGAAGATCTACCTGTTATCGCAGAGTTTGATGCAGAACCTACTTTAGAAGAACTGAGTAAAGCTATTGACTCTATGCAAAGTGGGAAAGCGCCGGAAGAGGATGGCATTCCAGCTGAGGTCATAAAGTGTGGGAAACCTGTCCTGCTAAATGATTTACTGTCCACTGTCCTACAGACATGATTTTCGGGAGCAAGTCTTTTAGGCGCTGACAGTTAGGCGCTGGTCTAATAGGCGCGCACACTGTGGCGTCTGGATATTTAGGTGCGGAGCACTGTAGCGCCCGGTCATTTAAGTGCTATTCCTAGTAAAGTCTGTAGATTGTATCAGCTTGGCAGCTTGCCAGAAAATTATATCATGGCTTCCGTGAGTGAAGCTGCTTAAACCGGCAATGCTTTTCACACAAAATGTTATATTGAACAGAAAAATATATTGTTGTTTTATTGATTTATTATTGTTTTATTTGTTGTAAGTCCAAGTTTGTGTTGGTGAAAGCTTTCATCATCATCATCATCGGCCATGCCTGAATAAGGCGTCGGCTACCGTGAGTCTCCACAACTATCGATTGTCCATACTTCTAATTAGGTTTTCAAAATTTTGGTTTGTTCATGTTGAAAGATTTTTGAAGGTTTCCAAACGTGGACGTCCCCGGTGCCTCTGACCAGGAAATCGCCCCATCATTACCGAGTGTTCAATTCCGCGTTTGCGGTAGACATGCCCGATAAATGTCATTTGCCTTTTTTTAATAGTTGTGATGAGGACGCCAGGGGTGCACCCAGAGCGTCTCCACACTTCTTCGTTAGTGATTTTATCCATCCAGAAAGCTTTATCAATTATAAACTATTCAAGCTTCCGAACATTATTGAGTTCATTTTTAGTTAACTCTTTCGCGACCACGGACGTATACACACGCCTTGAGATTTTGCCATGATGACCAAGAAAGTATCCCTACGTCCAAGGTTAAAGGTAGCCTATTTCAAGCAAAAAAAATGTAAATGATGGCAGATTCATAGTCTTTGCCTGTCCTTTTTTGGCTAATTAAAAAAAAACATTTTGGCGGTGCAGTTATCAGATGAGGACTTCTCAAAGATGGGGACGCAGTGGATTTTTTTTCTTTCACTCATTGGAATTGGCAGTCAAAACTGACTAGGCAACCCCTTACTTTGGAATTTCTCGTTTAAAAAGACTGTAGGCTAAATTACGTAAACTTTTCGCTTAAAATTATAATATAACGTTTTGTGTGAAAAAGCATTCAAAAAATAACATGTGAAAAAGCATTGCCGGTTTAAGCAACTTCACTCACTGAAGCCATGACCAACAACGCATATGCATTAACAAAACAATATATTTTCCTGTTCAATATAATATTTTGTGTGAAAAGCATTGCCCGACGCCCCTCCCTGCCAAGCTGATACAATCTACAGACTTCACTCGGAATAGCACTTAAATGACCGGGCGCCACAGTGCTCCGCACCTAAATATCCAGACGCCACAGTGTGCGTGCCTATTAGACCAGCGCCTAACTGTCAGCGCCTAAAAGACGTGGACCCTGATTTTCTCCGTACGACAGCTTCAAGAGAAGTGCCGTGAGCAGCAGAGGCCGTTATACATCGCTTTTATTGACCTGACTAAGGCTTTTGACCTTGTCAGCAGGAGAGGCCTGTTTCAGCTACTGCAGAAGATTGGCTGTCCCCCACAGCTGCTTAGCATCATCATCTCCTTCCACAAGGACATGCAGGGTGTGGTCAGTTACGACGGGGAGACCTCTAAACCCTTCGCAATTCGGTCTGGTGTGAAACAAGGATGTGTCCTTGCGCCGACTTTGTTTGGGATTTTCTTTTCTCTGTTGCTGAACTTTGCATTCGGTCACTCCACACAAAGAGTCCACCTACACACCCGCAGTAATGGGAAACTGTTCAACCTGGCCTGACTGAAAGCCAAGACAAAGGTTCGCACAGTGCTGATTAGAGAACTGTTGTTTGCTGACGACGCAGCACTGTCAGCACACGTCGAGCACGAGCTGCAGCAGTTGCTCAACCAGTTTGCACACGCCTGTAGGGAATTTGCACTGACCATCAGTATCAAGAAAACAGTAGTCATGGGCCAAGATGTCCCCAAGCCTCCTGTCATCAGTCATCACCATAGGACCAGAAGTGCTCGAAGTGACAGACCACTTCACCTACCTTGCTTCAACGGTCACCAGCAACCTGTCCTTAGATAAGGAAATCGACAGACGGATAGCCAGGGCTGCAGGAGTGATGACTCAACTCGAAGCGAGAGTGTGGGACAATAATCTTTTGACACTTAAGACTTAACACAAAACTCAAAGTGTACCGTGCGTGCGTTCTTAGTACTCTGCTGTACGGTAGTGAGTCCTGGACCACTTACGCCAGACAAGAAAACCGCCTTGAAAGCTTTAACCTTCGTTGCTTGAGGCGCATTCTTGGTATTCCTGGAAGGACAGAATACCCAACACCACTGTTCTGGAACATTCTTGCTCCCTGAGCATACACCTTCTCCTCTGCCAGCAACGTCTACGCTGGTTGGGGCATGTATCCAGAATGAAGGATGGGCGCATTCCAAAGGACATTCTGTACAGTGAACTTGCCACAGGAAAACGCCCAGTAGGACGACCTGCACTGCGTTTCAGAGACGTTTGCAAACGCGACCTGAAGCTAACTGACATAGACCCTGCCAGCTGGGAACTGATCGCAGCAAACCGCAACAGATGGCGCTACGAAGTCAGTGCGGGTCTAGCAAAGGGTCAGTCGCGGCGGAGGAAGCAACTAGAGCAAAGAAGACAAAAAAGAAAAGAGAGACAGCAGCCTCAGAACTCTTCTGATTTCATATGTCCAAACTGTGGACGAGACTGCCACGCCAGGATTGGACTTCAGAGCCACATGAGAAGCTGCCGTACCCAGAGTGCTACCATCATCTGAAAAGATGGAAGGATGCCTACTAGAGGCCAAATACAAAATAAAAATAATGATAGAACAAGTAAATAAAATTAAACTTGCTATAATGTTAAAATCACTTAGAGTTGTTGAAGTGTCAATCCCAATCAGCATTTTGGTCGGATTCCTCTCGACGTTTCTTTCTGTTTGACGATAAGCCGAAACTAAATAAACTCTTTTGCAGTTTGTCTTGCTAACTATCTTTGCGCTGCTCAGTAAATTGTTTCAACTGCATACCGTCTTTCCTAAAACCTGACCACTTATACCATTATGATGTCACCATTGAGGGTGTGAAGTCACTAACACACAGCGGAAACATTTCTCAAATATGAAGACACGTGTTTTCCCCTCGGACATCAACTAACGTAGTTTTCCTTTTTAACAACGATTCAATGTCCGACAACATTGAATCGACATAAAAACAACAATATTGCCAGCCGATGTAAATTAGCACTTCGGATTAATACTTTGTTAAAATAAACGTCGGAAATTACAAATAGGACTTACAGATGGTGATCGCAGCTAGATGCATTCCATACCAAATGTTCCCGCACAATACAACAGTGGTGATTATGATGCGCTGACCTAATTCTGCTTCACTCTTTGATACTACACATTTGGTGCTCTTTCACAATTCGCCCTGTTGCTCAAGTGGATGATGAATATCATGATGTCATCATACGTCACACACGTTGGAATGGACTATTATAAAGGACGAAGTACGGGGTGGAAATGCACTGAAAAACACCTGAAGGAAATTGTCTCTAACCCTTTGTCTCTAACCCATACCCTAACCGTAGCCCTAACCCTAACAACAAATGAATAAATGAGAGACGTATGATGACGTCATCCACCAGTTGACCAACCGGGCGAATTGTGAAAGAGCACCCATATTTTCGACATTTAATCCACTTTCATTCTATTGCGAAATTAAATAATTGGATAAAAGAAACCGGCATCTAAACTTGGCCGACTGAGGAGGTGACACCGACGGACATTCAAGCACTACTTAGCGGCCATGGCTGTGAAGGCTGCTTTAAGGATTGATTGTTCATGTGCTACACCTCAGATCAACAGATGTACTTAGATGGCATTTTCTCTATTAGGGCAACTAGTCCATCTCATGCCAGAACCTGGTGGAACTTCTTGGAACATCGGTTATACAACTGAGTCAATCAACTTTAAGTTAAATACTTTGTAACTTGAACTGTTGGCTAAGCCTTCCAGGAAGGATGCAGCCTAGTTCGTACCCTTAGTTCGTACCCTGAAAAGATCGAGAGAAAAAATTAAAAAAATTGGAAGTCGCTGATCGCAGTTTCCGCTAACTCTAACCGTAACCCTTACTCTAAGGCTAACCCTCGCTCATCGCAGTTTCCGCAAACATTTTTTCGCAGTTTCCGCTAACCTTAACCCTAACTCTAATCATAGAGTAATCTATGCTCTAACCCTAACTGATCGCAGTTTCCGCAAACATTTTCCGTAGTTTCCGCTAACCGCAGTTTCTGCTTACCCTAACTCTAACCATCGAGTAATCTATGCTCTCTAACCCTAACCCTTGCTGATCGCAGTTTCCGCAAATATTTTTTGCAGTTTCCACTAACCGCAGTTTCCGCTAACCCTAACCCTTGAGTTTTTTTTTGTTTGCGTACATAAACTCTGATCAGCGACTTTGGCTTTGTGCTATTAAACTGCGATCAGCGACTTCGGCTTTTTTTATTTTTCTTTCGATCTTTTCAGGGTACGAACTGAGGGTACGACCTGTTCAGGGTACGAACTAGGTTGCACCCTTTCAGGAATATGTATAATTTAGCCTTGTTCTATATTTTAAGTGGGCTACCAGTAATATACTGTACCGTTTTATACTTTTTATTTATAATAAATAAATAAAAATAAACTTTGAACTGCATCATTTTTTACCAGATTTTTGTGTGGTCCATGTAGGAGTTTTTATTTCGTGTTACTAAGTAGTTTTAACTTTCACTGTATTAAATGTCAATGTTTATTGCACCATTTACCCATCTGGTAACCTTGATACTGTTATCTGCTATCAAAAAAGTTCAGAGATTTGCGGTCAGACAAAACCGCTCCATACTCAGACCTTAAACAAGTCTTGGCCTGGTTGATTTGCAGCAATAAACCACTTTACATGACCAAAGTCGGCTAGAGTCCAGATTTTTTAACACCCCTGTCTCCCATTCTAAACTTTTGAAACATCTAAATTTGAGTCAAAGAAAGCAAACATTTTTTTAAAATTCACACATGGAAATTGTGAATAAAGTTAAATCATTTTTTATTATACGTCAACATAAAGTACATGGAAGTTGACTTCTTTATTATGACCAACACAGAAAACTTTTTTTCAATTTTGAAATGGCAAGACTGACCAGATTAAATGGAGACTTTAAATCGTCTTTTGTTGGACACATATCATATTAACAGTGGCTTAATGTTACTAGTTTCCACTAACTACTTTGTACAGTACCAGTTCTAAAAAATGCCTCTATCTATTAAGTAAACTTCAATTTTAAAGTGATCTTGATCTTATTGTTCTTCAAGATCACACAAAAAAAAGTGATCTTAGATTAAGATCACACCCATATCTGCCTACACTTACTACTATTGCACAACCTAGAGAGTCGCCTACCGTATTCTTCAGAAAAAAGAAGCAACCAAATTCACATACATCAATATTATCATATCTAGCTATTACTATTAAGCAGCATCATTTCATAGAATGCCTGAAGCAACTGAAAGCCAGATATAAAAAATTATGGAATATGAAGTTGTTTTCATCACGTTTTGCAAGCACGATAATAGCATTATAACAGCAACATAAAAAAGGTTCATATAAGACTTGAAGATGCTATTTCAACTACCAAAAATTATCGGTACCGTACTAGAAACAAAATCCGTAAACACACAGTACCGGTAATGTTTACAAATACATGTGAAATGTGTTCATTTGCCATATCCATGGTTTTATTAAAATTGCCTGAAATTTGGCATTCAAAATGCCAGCCTGATCCGCGAGACCTTAAGTCAAATCTTTCAAATTCTGATGTTGATAAAAGTCCAACAAGGGAAATTCCCATACAAAAAGCACCTGTTTGAAAAATAACCTAGTGGTGCGGCATTTTGTTCACCAGATGTCGCCAATTCGATAAATTGCGCAATTTTTATCTTTCCTGGATATCTCGAGGCTCGGAATCACGTTGGACAGAACTCTCCCTCTTCGTCAACACATTCAAAAACAGCGAACGCAATCAAACCAAAAAACTGAATAATCAGAAAACTTGCAGCAATATAAAGTGTAAGGTGTTGTAGCGGACGCGGCCATGACGCGGCAGTTAACACGCGCGCTCATATGCAATGCAGCCGTCCGTGCTGACGGCGACATTCCTGGGCAGTACCGGGGTCAGAACTGGCGAGGAATGACCAGGACACGATAGTCTTCTTTACTGCCTTATTTATCGACTGGTCTGACCGAATAGTATTTGACCACAAGACAGAGTTCTTTAAGACTGCGTTATTTATTAGCTTGGCTTCTAGCTTCAGAAGAACAGAATCCGAACACATCAAAATGAGAACACCGAACTGCTGACAATCCCACTGGCCACTACCAAAACACTAGCATGCTGGCGTATTACATTATGAACTCCATCACAACGAAAAGAACTCCAACTTCGGGGTAAAAGGAACTTCGTTTACTACTGCATCTTCCAGAGAATAGAATTCTACATATTACCGTTTACAAATTATATTCTAGAAGCCGCAGAAATCAACCAACCAGCTTGATTACAAATGGAATAATAGCGGTCTGATAGTCGGAGTCTGGGATCATAGTTTCAGTTTCTTAAAAAGCACTCTAGCTTTAATTGGAGAGGCGCATCCACAAGCATTGCCAATTCTACGTGCGACCATCTAACGTAATATAACGGTGGATTTACGTGTCGATGAAGTACGTGGGACCGTGGGACTGCGATTCAGGCACAATGCAAAAATTGATTACCGTAAACTGGGGATACTTTGAACGATTTTCGTCCTTTTTTTATCGTAAAATTTTAAACTCTGAACCAACCGTCCTGATATTGCAATATATTAGGGGCTACATATTAGAGCTCGACCGATATATCGGTCAGCCGATATGTATCGGCCGATATCAGGTGTAGCCGATATATCGTGTCGGCTATTTTTCGCCGATAAACATAGGCCAGCAAAAGCACACTCAAAACCATCCATGCATGCCTTTAGAAGAAACACAAGTTTCTCAAACGTGCTTACATAGCACAAACAATTGCTGTAAGAATAAAATTTCCCGCCCATTCTAGTGCGAGCATCTAGAAAATGTTAATACTGTATCCCTTAGCTTCAATTCAAGCAGGAAAAATTTCGAGTTTTACGTTGCTTCAACGATTGATGACATTGAATCAGTGTAACAAAGGTGAATTTTTCTTGTTGGGAGTGCGGGTGTACTTCTACACTAAACCCGCACAGCTTATTTCAAGTCTTACGTCACAATGCCTGGCTTTGATCTCCGAGTGATATTGATAAGGCAAGATTCGTTACAAAATGAGATCATACGAGTAGGCTATCGCAGCAAGATGCCGCAAAATTTGTCAAGTTTTGGTATTACAGTAAGAAAGAAAAGGTCCTGGGAAAATTAACTTTTGTTCACATGACACGCAAAAAGTAAACCCGAAGAAAAAATCCTAGTGAAACTTTGCACAGAAGAAAATAGTATCGTCATTGTAGAAGTTGCAAAAATAAAGAAAAAATCCTGGTGAAACTTTGCACAGAAGAAAATAGTAGCGTCATTGTAGAAGTTGCAAAAATAAACCCAAAGAAAAAAGCCTAGTGAAACTTTGCACAGAAGAAAATAGTAGCGTCATTATAGAAGTTTTCCGATTCGTGCCCAGAGCATTGTGACGCAAGAAGCCACACGACCTCTTTCGGTGGAAGTTATGCGGCGTAATTAAGCAAGCAACCACCTGCGCCGAGTCCCGGGCGGGTGGGCCGCGCCCGCCGGACATTTCAGGAATTAAAAAAAAAACTAATTCAATTTTAAGTCCAAAAATTTCTGTAACCATCTGCCACCTTCTAATACTAGCCTACTTACCTTATTCGCAAGGTTTTGTCGCCATATGATAGGCCCTACTAGACCTACTAATTAAGCGATTAGTTTTCGTCAATTATTGCCATGTTACATTCATGCAACATTAAACAACGTTGATTCGTCGTTAAACGAGCAAAAGTGTCCAGCTGCGCCGTTTGTCTCCACTCTGCCACTCGTAAGCCCAGTGCTATAAATCAAGTAAATTGCGCAAACCTGTGAGGAACTTCCCAGACAGCAAAATCCGTCATTTTTACATTGCTGTGACGTCTGTGGACATTGAACCAATGTAAAAATGACAGATTTTGCTGTGTGGGTTCATTCGCAGCAAAAGTCTGACCGCAATTTCCACTGCTGTTACATCGTTTTAACATCGCCAGATGTTAAATCGGTGTAAAAACTGTAGCATTGTTCTTCAAAGGAGTAATTTTCTCTCAAACGACGTCATCAATTAACTCTGCTGCTAAAATGCTCTATGTTGTCGTCTCAACCATCACAGTTGCGTCTGTTACGTCACTGATATTAAACTGTGCACTACTGAACAGTGCACACGTGTTGGTTTGGCCGGATGAAACCGTTGGTTGTCACTCATTAGTTGCAATTCAGCTCCTTCGTTAACTGTTCTATTGTAGATTCAATGTAAGCTCGGTTCAATAGCGCAGTTTATCGCTAGATATTTGCAATTTATAGTGGTAGGAACTAGGAAGCCTAGATCTTGGACCTTGGTGGCAGGAAAACAACAGTGGAGTTCTACATTATTATTGGTGATCACGACGTGACGTGACAGTAGGCTATGTGTTCGCCCGCCCAGCTATTTTGAAAACTCGGCGCCTATGACAGCAACCAATGCATAAACTTTCTTGGACTGGTTTGTTGCTTAATAACCTTGTTGGTAACAAATTTTTCGTAATTGATATATATCGGCCGATATATATCGGTATCGGCCTAAAAATTTCATAAATATCGGTATCGGTATCGGCCTGAAAAAGTGATATCGGTCGAGCTCTACTACATATAGCCTACCCCTATTGACATGTGCAAGAAATGTTAAAAAAATTTTGCACAAGTTACCTTTTTTTGAAATTATGTGGTGTTCAAAGTTTCACGAGATTTTGGGGTTACTTTGAACGGGCACTAAATTCCTTTCTGTGTTCAATATTGTTTTGCGTATCACACTGCTTTGAACAGAAAATTGTGTTTTAAACACACAAGTCAACGAATATGTACACACAACAGTCAGTTTATGACATTTAACTTTATCTGGGGGGTATTTGAGACAAGGGGAAGGATTCCTCTAAATAGTATTCAAGGTTTATTGTCTCCATTCTTTTTCAAGGTCAGAGAATCGGAACAGGCCACGATTGTTAACAGGAATAGCCTCAAAGTTACGTTTCAAAACGTCTTTCCATTCATAATCGATTTCATCTTTGAACGTAGGCCAATTCTATCCTACGTGTTTGCAATTCCTTAGTAGCCTATGGAGGGTTGGTTTTTGAATCTTTATCCTCGGACTGACAAAGCCTTGAAGGTTATTCCTGGTAGTTTTGCATATTTGTGGAGGATCTAGACGCAGAGCCGGTTACCGAGATTGGCAGAGTGAAGTTTTCCGATTGTTGAAGTCTTGTTGCCGACCCTTCCAAGAACATCCACTCTGGCTTTGTAAATACATTAGCCTAAGAGACGCGCGGCTCCGTTTTTTTTTTGCAGCATTACAAAGGTCAATTACCAATTTGACATGTTTTTATCCCTCACCACTAGCTTCGTTTAAGAAAAACTGAAAATACTTTCAAACCCCTCTAAATTTTCTATCTATAGGCTAAGTAGCCTAGTGCCAGTGTTGTACGTTGACGGCGTCAACTTTTTGTTGACGCTGAGGCTAGCGCCGTCAATTTATTTTTCAGTTGACGGAAGTGATAGCGCCGTCAACTATTTTGCCGATTTTAAGCGTCAAGCGCTAAGCGTCATTTTTTGTTTTCATGGAAAATCTCGTTTCACAATAAGAGTTTCACAATGTCTTCTGGCCAGCGCGACTCATCCGAATTACCGGCTTTTGCATTGGTTGGAATGGCTCCCTGGAATACATGCGGAAGAAGTTCGCCAAATGGTGATCGCCCATGTATTGAGAACGAGGGATCAGAGACAGAAAGCGAAAAATCCATGAATGGCATCGTCGACGTTGAATATACTTTATTTCAAGAGCTCTATGCCCCTGAAAAGAGCGATGTTGGTGCAGTGGACCTCGTTAAAAGATTTATAGGCTACATGCTAAACTATCACAGCACGCTTGGAACAGTGATACCTTTCCGACTAAACGTTTTCAACTTGTTTTTGAAATACAACACACCAATACCAACCAGCGCTGCTGTGGAACGCATTTTTTCACTTGGAAAGGACAATATGCGCAGGGGCGCCGGAAGCAGGGGGAGCGGATGCCCCCCTACCGTCAAATTTCTGTGGATGGGAAGAGGAGGCAATGGTGCCATTTTAAGGTCATGTAAGCTACTGCACACTTTGCAATATAACAATTTATGCTATTCGCTTTTAGCTTAATTATAATGTTCTATTTTTGCCTCAAAATAATATTCACGACACAAAATTCTCCATCACAGTAAGTTATATTGTGGTATTTTATTTATTTAGCGTAACTTATAAAAATGTGGTAATCTTTTATTTAGGTTATTTAAGTATGAGTTTAAGTATGAGAATGGTTTGTTTATAAGTTGAATTAAGATGAAGGCTGTCTAAGTACCTGATGAAATTTCTATTTATCTAATTTATCTAGTTTGGCTATCTGACTCCATGAAATAATTTCCACACAATTGTTATTCGAATTATAATTTTAAGTTATCAGAAGGTGTTCGTATAATATTGTAGGTCTATAACACAAATTGAATTTAAACATTACAGAATAGTGAAATTGCAAAACAGTAAAACATTATCGCGAATTATTACATTTTAAGTAAACAATCAATTTAATGTTTTTCTGAGAGCTAAACTGGTCTAACTGAGCTGGTTTGATGTGAGCTAGTCCGATTTGATAGAGCTCGTCCGATTTTATAGAGCTGGTCCGATTTGATAGAGCTCTTTGTCTAATTGAGCTGGTTTTATGTGATAGAGCTCTTTGTCTAATTGAGCTGGTTTGATGTGATAGAGCTCTCGTCAAAGGACGAACAAACCATTTTATTGTGTGCGCCCTTTTTTCTATTTTCTTTGGGAGCAGTTGCATGGAAAATTACAGAAACTTTAGTAAAAGGCAGGAAAACTTATACGATGAAATAATGGATCGCTACAGAGGCCCCCCCAAATTTGGGCTAAATTGGAACCAAGGGTACCAAGTTTAGTTCAAATTTAAGGAGTTAAAAACGTTAACACAATTGTAACAGACATAGTATGAAATAGGTATGTTTAGTGTTTATGATAATAATGTGGTGTTGTGTTTGTGATATCGTGTCGCGAAGTGATTCTGCGTGGTTCCACCGCCTTCCGCAAAAGAATGTCTGAGTTTGTGCTGTGTTGAAGAGTCCACCTCGTAGAAACATTAATTGTTTTGTAAGCGCCGTTGAAAACCGTAGCAGGCATTCATTGTTTGTCTGGCTCTTTCTGTTGAAAAGCAGACCATGCCGATTGACTTGATACAAATGTAGCCTTGTCTAGCTTTTTGCTTGCTAGAGATCATCGCAGTTGGAGATCATTGACGTAGTCGTAGCATTTAATTGTTGGCATTTGGCTTTTTGCATTCTTTGAGAGGCGCTAGAGAGTCGGTTGCAAGTGGCTCTGAAGCACTTTTTTCGTTGCAGGCGGTGAAAAGGGCAGAACACTTGCGTTTTTGATCTTGGTTGTTCATGATGATTTCTGAGAAAGGCAAAGCAAATTGATTACAAGTTCAACTTTGAAATATTTAGCGACTTGGTTTATAAGTCGACCTGTACAAAATGTAAAGATACGATTTGAAAGGCCAACAAAACTAATTAAAACAAAAGAACATAGGCATCGACAGGTCTAAATACCATTCAGAAAATCGTAATTGTTCATAAGTTTGAACAGTCGTTCAGCAACTGCAAACAAAACACAGAAATAAAAAAAGATACAGTAGGCTACATGATTCAACACCATGCGGTTGTTTCATACAGTATGTAAACTAATGTTTCGTGGGCATATGCATGCTTGCCCAACATAGGTTAAATAGGTTAGTAACATGACATGCCAACCGTTAGATATGTGCATTTGCATGCCACACTCTCAAGTTGCAGTCACATTCAACCATACACAATAAAACAAAAACGCTTAGCAGACAACCTATAAAGAGAGAAAGGTTGAAGTAGACAACCACTGGATCTGCATTGGAAAAGATGCAGACAGTGGAGAAAAAGACAACGATTTTGTATTAATGCAATATTTGCATTTTTCTTGCGATGAAGCTATATAACCTACAGTGTATAGGCAAGAGCTTTTGAAAAGCAGGTTGGCCAGCTTGTAGCCTACAAGAGACTTGAAAAAGAATTGCCAATTGGCTGAGGTGCACCTCATTCCAAAGTACTTGAGATGGCTATACTGGAAGAAGCTGTAACTTTAATGCAAGGAACTGCATGGTTGATTAAACAGTCACATGTATTAGAACAAACAAAAATAACCTAAATTGCTGCTCTGCAAACTGCAAAATAAACAAATAGACGAATGCTGGAGTGGACGATCCTTAAGACCATTCGTCTTAGCACAACAGCTTGGCGCTGTTAAAAATACACAAACACTACAGTAAAAAGTTACGTAATTACGATATTAAAATACAACGTAAACGCAAGGTTTTGCAGCTTTTAATCACATGAGCTGCCCGACTGTTCGGCGGATGACGTCACTGATTGATTGTGTTGTTGTTTAGCAACATTTCCGGGGTTCGAAGGTCCATCACTGTTGTTCACAGCGTGTGACATCATTTGTGGGGATAATAGCACTGTTAAGAAAAAACGTTATACAGTAACACAATAAAACATCGAAAACTGTTCACCCAACGTGAACACTGAACACTAAGATTTGCAGTCAACCCTATGGGTTGTCGGGAAGATTTTCAGCAATATGCTACAAGACGGTTATCCAACGTTGATCAGCCATATTTCGATACACAATTACAAATGAAAGAAATTATATAGTGTCAGTTGAGTCGAGGCGAGTGATGTCATCAATGGATGGTTTTGCTGAGTAAAAGTTAAGTGTGATGGATAGTGCTGTTTTGTCGATCTCAGCACCAGAACACGTGACAGCGATTCTGCCTTCTCAAGAGACAAAAGAAAATATATGTCCAAATGCCAAGCAAGCTTACACAAAAGTTCCATTACAGGGTAAAAAAAAAAATTGTGCATCTACAGTAGTGCAATGCAAACTAAAAAACAGAAACAACGTTTCTTAAATCATGTTAGCTCCTAGTAATATTAAAAAAAATTGGGGCACACGAAAAGTACAACCTCTTGGGGTGGCTTCGCATAATTTCCCCTGTCTTTGCGCCACAGAGTTATACAAACTGATGCTTCAGCTGAGAACATAAGGGTGGCAAAGTTGTGAAGCAAAGTCTTCACAATGATTTCTCCTATTCGGAGATCTCCTTGTCGGAGTAAAAAGACGCACAAACTCACGGATGGTTGCTTGGAAGTGACACCATAACGCTTTGCAGAGCTGTGCCTGCACGTGTACGTCTGTATAAAAAGTGAGATTGAGGCTCGAACCTCGTCATCTCGCACGCTAGTTGCATGTTTAGGTTAAGGCAAAAATAAAAAATATATATTAAAATGAGCTAAGGATTTAAGTAACATTTGACACTGCGATAAATCTACAAAAAATTACATAATTATGTTTCCCTGCAACGGCAACTTGTTGGCAATTAGTAGGCTTTATCTAAGCAACGTTTAAAAACATTACATTGGCAATTGGCGTTTCGGCATAAAATTAAATAAATTGTCGACATCGGCTGCTGAAAGGAGTAGTCTGCCGTTGAACGATTCGCTTTATTGAGCGAACAAGAAAAATCAGTTACGTTTAACAAGCAATAAATTGCCGACAGGGTGCTTTAAAAAGTAGTCTGCAATGAACTGCAGAAAAATTGTTGGCAAACCAACGCGTGAAATGATAAAAGGTGACATGTTTTTAAAAGATAATTATAAGCTCGTGTTGTTTTTATTTTTGACATACAGTAGAAATAAAAATTTTGTATAATAATGCACTTACCAGATTCTTCATAGTTTGGTGATCTTGGCAAACTTACTTTTTATTTTTTAAAAAACCTACTTACGTGCGGGGTCATCAATGTGGTATTTTATTTATTTAGCGTAACTTATAAAAATGTGGTAATCTTTTATTTAGGTTATTTAAGTATGAGTTTAAGTATGAGAATGGTTTGTTTATAAGTTGAATTAAGATGAAGGCTGTCTAAGTACCTGATGAAATTTCTATTTATCTAATTTATCTAGTTTGGCTATCTGACTCCATGAAATAATTTCCACACAATTGTTATTCGAATTATAATTTTAAGTTATCAGAAGGTGTTCGTATAATATTGTAGGTCTATAACACAAATTGAATTTAAACATTACAGAATAGTGAAATTGCAAAACAGTAAAACATTATCGCGAATTATTACATTTTAAGTAAACAATCAATTTAATGTTTTTCTGAGAGCTAAACTGGTCTAACTGAGCTGGTTTGATGTGAGCTAGTCCGATTAACAAATTCGATCGTCAAAAGTGGTTTGGTGGTGGTAAATATTACGTAATGAAAAAAATGTGATAAGGTTGGAAGACATTACGTCATGTATTTTCAATACAAATTGAAGTTTAAAATTTATTCTTTTGTTCATAGTCGTAACTCGTAATCCACCTTCAAAGCGGTACTACAAAGAACAATTTTCGATAAGGGGGGCATCAAGAATAAGTCGACATGACTTTTAACCCTTAAAAGGTTGGGCTCCTGGAGTCTTGCTCAGTTTGGGGGAGGGGGGCTGTCGATTCTTCTTATGCTTTAGGAGTGATATCTCTGTTATTTTGGCAAGGTTTCAAAATTTGAGATTCACTTTGTAAAATTATTCACGCTGAGCATATCCGAAAATCAAAACTATGTGAATTTTAGAACTGCTCATATAGCCTACGTTGAAATGTTGAGGTCACTTATGAGTGTAATTTGACTTTTTCTAACTTTTAATATGCTTAGAAATCTCGTAGTCGCAGCCTCAGTGGTTTTAGAGATACAACTGTTGACACAAAAAAGTTGAATTGACAGCCCCCCCCCCCCCCCCAACCTTCAAAGGGTTTGCTTTGAGTCAACAGATCTATGCCTTAAGGTTTACGTCAGCTCTGGAGATCAGTAAAATATAAGGTGTCATCTTCGGTGCAACAAGACCATTGATTGATTGGTTTAGTGAGGGTTCGTAGTCCCATTGCTTTCATTTTGAGTGATCATACTGATTTTCAATTTATTCCTACAAGACGTTACGTAATGAAAAAATATATAACTAAGGTTGGAAGACATTACGTCATGTCTTTTCAATTCAAAATGAAGTTTAAAATTTATTCTTTTGTTCATAGTCGTAACTCGTAATCCTCCTTCAAAGCGGTATTACAAAGAACAATTTTCGATAAGGAGGGCATCAAGAATATGTCGACATGACTTTTAAGGTTTACGTCAGCCCCCGAAATCAGTAAAATATAGGGTTCTCATTATCGTGATTGTAAGCCGCGGGAAATTTTTTCTCTAAAAAACAGATTCCCGGGAAGCTAAACATTTTTTCCAGCCCTGGTAGAAAACAAGAGAAATTAAATAATATACCACTGTCTTGCACCAGTGGCGTAGCCAAGGGAGGGGGGTTTTAACCTTTCAAATTGAATTTACAGATGTTAATACATTGTTTACAGGAAAAGCTTTAGCCTGTGATGTAATTTCTCGTCAAACTGTGCAAGGATGCAAGCCATCTGCAACTGCTGAGATCGCTTGTTCGATCTAGATTAACATCTAAACAGCTATTCGTTATGCAAAACTTGAATATATCAGAAATAGCCTAAAGTAACTTCATTGTCTCAAAGCTTTTTGTTTGACACTCATCAAGATGTATGACGTCTATGACGTTACATTTTCTAAACTTTGGGTTGACTTCAGAGCATAAAAGTTAGTGACTTACCGGAATAAGATCGCTTTTTGAATCAACCAAGGAGAAAATTGATAAATAATAAAACTGTAATAATCTCGCAAAAAAAAGGAAATCAACCTATGTCTCTAAAACAAAGTTTGCCTAATTTTAAACGAAACTGTATTAAAAGAGCGAGTTTTGCCAATACCAAACATTCAAATATCTCAATCTGGAATTTGCAACAAGAAAACATAGAGACTTAGCTTTATTTCCGAAAAATGCCGAAGAAAACATGATCTTATCCTTTTGCTATGCCACCGGACAGCACCATTTTACAGAAATATTCATACCCACAATTTTGTTGAAAATGCTCTCAGAATGCACCAAACTGAAAGTAATTTTTCAAAATTTTCTGGGGGAGGCCCCCCAGACCCCCCACCGCTAAGTGTCGCCTTTGGCGAACACGCCATCGGGCTGCGCCCGCCGGCTGTCGTCAACACTCCCCCTTTCAAAATTTTTGGCTACACTACTGTCTTGCACTGTCAATACTTTGCCCCCCCATTGTTGAAGGTCTGGCGGCGCCACTGGTTAGCATGACTACAAGTAGTTAAAAGATGATGTAAGTTCAAATTATAAGGAATTGAATTTTGGCTTTTTCAGCAGAAGACCAAAACATAGGTTGTTGAAAGGCTGGTTAGTTGATAAACTTTTCTGCCAGGAATATTAGGCACTGGTTAGTTTAAAGGAAGGCACTTGTTGCCAATGAAAATTGACCTAGACTGAAGATTAAACAGTAGGCTACTTTTGTCTATTCAAAGTCTATAAATATATATGTACACTGTACAGGTTATTTATACTGAAGAATTTTTAAAAGATATTAATTACATTATGTAAATCTAGATAAGGCTATACTAGACATGTGCAAATTATGATGCACTGGTCAAATCTATACTTGTCACAATCAACAATTTTGCTGTTCATTCATTAAGAATATGTGAATTACAGTCAAAAAATTTCCCACTCTTGTGGCTAGTTTTCTAGGTTAGGCCCAATAAGTTTATTCTAACTTGCCATTGAATATTTATTGTTTGTCAGTTTACACTACAGACTGCAGATATACTGGCAAAAAACTTGTTTGTTTACTAGCCTACTGATAAAAATATAAAGTTGCATATGTTATCTCCTTTCTTGTTTCTGTTAAGATATTTTGCACCAAAATGAAGAATGCATTTGACATGACACATTTGTAGCCTATATATTATGGGGTTCTTATTCACTACCGTAACTATGGTTGATTTTGAGCCAATTCCACTAAAAATATGCTGGTGGTAATTCTCGTAAGCACATACATACGGTAAGCAAAATAACTATGTTTGAATTAAACACCGGTGGGCTAAAATATTGGTTACCGGTACTTACTTTTAAATGCAAACAGCTAGCTTCATACAAAATGAAATACAGTATTTCTATATTTCTGATATGTCACATTTAGCATGTTACTCGTGGGCCACTCATGATATACAAAACAATTTATATGCTTAATACAAATAGAGAAAGTTCATAAATACAGTATATGTTTATTACAAACAGCAATAAGTGTAGAGAAAGGTTTTTTATTATATTGTTTTAAAAAGTCATTAAAATGTTGTCACAATGTTTGGAGACTCTTCAAGACATGGGTGAAGAAGAACTTATCGTACAATATTTTTTGATAAGGTATGTTAAACTACACTTAATATTTTTGCAGCTTACTCGTTAACAATTCTCCGCAGCAGCATTATCTGTTAACCGGGTTATTGTGATTATTCTTGTATTTTTTGTTTTTGTCTTTTTGCATGTATGGTAATTAATATGGACTGATTGGTCTGATGCAAATAAATAGTACGGTAATAATAATATTATCAATATATATCAAATTTGGAAATATAGCCAATGAAATACATAATTGCAGGTTGAAAAAGTTAGCTTTCAAAAGCATAATATGCAATATACACCATTATGATGACAGTGCTACTTAAGAAGTGCATTAATTCAATAATTCCGTAGCTATATTTACATTTTGAGGTACCGGTAATGAACGTTCTTCTTTGGGTGCCAATTTTGCCTACTATATATAGCAATTGAACGTGACTTATTTTACACAAAACATATGCATTACATTACTGGTATGCTAAAGAACTATGGCATCAAATGGTCACCCAAGTTCGGAGAGATTAATGGCACTTCATGAAGATGATGCATTACTGAATTTATTTGTATTTTACAGTTGAATGAAGATTTGGAAGGTGGAAATTCGCATATGACGGGGATATTCCCTTCGAAAAGTGGGGGTATTACACCGACATATTGCGCGCAATGAAATTAACAACCTTAATCTGCCTAATGCATATCATGACTATTGTGAAGAAAGCTTATTGCCGGACTTGGACTGTGCAAGGTATACAGCAATCCATACAGAAACCCTCTACGAAGGCGCTTTTAAAGAACTTTTCTAGAACCTTACTATGTTGACGTGTATTGTTTTCGCTGTGATGGTCAGAAATAAAAAAAACTGAACTTAAGTGCTGTATACGTATGAGGAGTCATATTTTTTGCCACTACAAAAGCTGTGGCGACATTTACACTATAAAGTGTAATAATTACCTCAGTAGTGTTGCCAGATAAGGAATTCTGGTCTAATTTGAGAAAAGTTTAAAGCTGTTGAAAACAAAAGCCTGAATTTTGTAATTTTTTTTAGTCTTGGGCAAAGATGAAAACGCTAATCTTATTCCTAACTCTAACCCTTACCTTGACCCTTCTTAACTTTAATCCTAACTCTGGCAACACCTGCTTGTAACCACGGCGTTAAGTGTGGAAAAATAGCCACTTCCAATTGAGTATATGGTGAGGAAAAATATGCAAACACTAATAAAACGTAACTTTAGTATTATAAACATTTCACTATAACATTTAAAATCATAAGACTACATGGAATCGCCAATAATATAAGACTGTATATATTCATTTTTTTGGAAAATTAAACAAAGATAATGAATAGGCCTACCGCTGCAATGCCAACATTGTTAGGCCTATGTGTTTCCGGTGGCTCCAGCCAGGTCCCCTGCTGCCATGGGCAAGCATATTAACCCTTGAAAGGGGGGTATCACAACTGCCACGTCGCTCATTGTTGCCTGGTTTCGGAAGATGTTTGAAGTTCCTTGATTGGGGTAGGATCTCTACACAAACATATAGAAAATCATGTAGTGCAGTCAAGCATCTGTAGGAGCAGACAAACCTACATGATCAGCTAACTCAAACAACTGGGCATATTCCTCTGGTACACAGTCTTGGATTTTATGTACATTTATAATCTTGCACAAGCAATTCTTTGCAAGCCGAGCACTTTCTTCGGTGAGATACACTACGTCCAATGTGTCCAC
Organism: Aplidium turbinatum; assembly: GCF_918807975.1. NCBI lineage: Eukaryota > Metazoa > Chordata > Ascidiacea > Aplousobranchia > Polyclinidae > Aplidium > Aplidium turbinatum. The sequence goes on from NC_137488.1 coordinate 2,127,516, forward strand.
TAACAAAGCACGTAACATTAGCATCAACAGTTCAACATCAGATCATCTATGCTAACTACAACAAAGAAATCATCAAGCCAATTGAAAGAGAAATTCACATTCAAATGACCGTCGCGACCCCCAGGTTGAGAAACGCTGCTATACCGGTATATGCTATATATACAAGTTAAATCTCAGAACTTTTAACCTTTGTGACTTTGTCGCTTTAAATTACTGAACCTGCATACTTACCAGTACCGTACTTAAAATTGTCTTGCTAATGCTCTTTGTTTACAAATTATTTTTGGGAGTGACTATTTTGAGTGCCACAGATTGAAACATATCAACTTTTTGTTGTAGGCTTATCACTAAATAAAACAACTTTATGCACTTTTTTAAAATAAGTGTCAACTGAATTAGTTGATCAATCAATGTTTTTGGAAATGATGCTGGCTAGGTAGCATCTGCCAATTACGGTACTAATTTCAAGCCGACTTCAGCTTAAAGCTTCCACAAATATTTAGTAATTATAAACCCTTCAATTATTAAGCTGCTGTATATACTTGGTACATTGAAACTTATGAACTTTAAAGACCACTACTTCAAACTATAAAGTAATCAATTCCTTAGCAATTTGAAAACTCACATCATATTTTAACTACTTGTAGTCATGCTAGATATTAATTGTAACTAACATCCTAAACATTCTACATTAGTTAAAAACAGTCTGCAACCACAATATCATGCAGTTTCACCGTTGATAGTTGGCAATATGCCTGTATTTGCATATCCTACCTTCCAAGCAGATTCTGTAATTTGACCACAGTCTCCATATTAAAAACTTAAGACCAACTTAGAAGGATAATCTGGTAATAAGAAAAAATAGCCTAGGCCTATTTAGCGGTAATCTGCAAATAAGAATTTAGCCTACTAAAAGTTAAAACAACCTGCAGTTGACATTACTCGGCTAAGCCTATACCTAGTGCCTAGACTTTTGGTTACGACTTGCAAAAGTACCCTACCAACACTTGAGGCGCTGTCTCAAATGCAAAGACACAGCCTTGCCTAGCAACGCCATTGAGTTTCCAGACTAGTATTATAGAGACTGTGGTCCAACTCTGAATGTTACTTTTTTTATGACGACGTATGGGAAATCCCCAGCTACTTTACTAGCTTTCTGTTAAAACTTGCTGAGTCACTGGGCTGGCAGACCATTTTGTTGGTTCTAGGTTGTGGCGGACTCTGAAAGTGACTCTGCTGAATTCGGATGTGTCATTTTGCCGGTTTATTTTTAGGCTAATGAAAAACAGGTAGGCTAGCCATGTCTTGCTGAGCGTTAGAAAAAGAAAAACTAGATGGTTTTGGTAGTAGGGTATAGTTATATGGTAACTTACTGGTAGAGTGTATTTGACTTATATGTTAATTAGGAGGTGATGCAGTTACTGAGATTTGTGAGCTTTGGGTATTTGAAAACGTCTTGATAGGCACAATGTTTTTAATGCTTCCCTAAGGGCACCTTAGAAAGCAGCACTTAACCTTTTAAAAAAATTTTGATACAGAGTTTTGGACTGTAAGTATCAATGGATAATTCAGTTAAGCATCTACTAAGCATAAACTTTAATCGGTTGCCTCTGCATGAAAAGACAAAGATAAAATTGACTGGAAGACCAACACCACCTCTTCAAATTTTGGAAAGCTGCACAAGCAGAAGTAAAGTTTATGTGAGACATTTCAATGAATCCTTCCCAGCAAACATTGATTGCTGGGCCAGCATCGGCTATATGCTGGGTATGTTGGCACAAGGTCGGCAATTTCGTCCAACATTTTGCCAACATTGCCAACAATACGCCAACAATTTCAATACATCTTATTAGGCGTTCAAAAAGGTCTCAAAGATTTTATTTCAGGTTTATTTGTTTTAAACTTGAAAAATACTAACACAAACCTCTTTTCATGTGGTATTGCTTCAAAACACAGTTGTGACAGTTGTGTGATTGGCTAACATCGGTCAGAAGCATTGCCAACGTTGTGCCAATTCATAACAATTTTGGTGTTTTCTTTCAAATTATGCAAATGTATGCCATCATTTTGCTACAATTTAAAATTTTAATGATAGGCTATCAATGCTGTTATTATTTTCTGATACCGTACAAGTATATTATGAATATTTAAGACCAGCATTGGTCAGAAGAGTAGCCAATGCTTTGCCAACAAAGTACTTTCATTTCAGTTTGTTTATGCCAAACTGAGCAGAGGTCTAGAAAAAGGTAGGAGTAACAAAACGCGAACGCGATAACGTGCTTGATACCGAAACAGTTTAAAGTTTCCATTAGCCTACACGTTTCCACAAAATAAACAATTGCAACGTTGGCTATATGCTGGATGTGAGGGCACAAGGTCGGCAATTTCGTCCAACATTGCCAACAATACGCCAACAATTTCAATACTTCTTATTAAGCATTCAAAAAGATCTCAAAGATTTTATTTCAGGTTTATTTGTTTCAAACTTGAAAAATACTAACACAAACATTGTTTCATGTGGTATTGCTTCAAAACACAGTTGTGTGATTGGCTAACATCGGTCAGAAGCATTGCCAACGTTGTGCCAATTCATAACAATTTCGGTGTTTTCTTTCAAATTATGCAAATGTATGCCATCATTTTGCTACAATTTTAATAATATGCTATCAATGCTGTTATTATTTTCTGATACCGTACAAGTATATTATGAACATTTAAGACCAGCGTTGGTCAGAAGAGTAGCCAATGCTTTGCCAACAAAGTACTTTCATTTAAGTTTGTTTATGCCAAACTGAGCAGAGGTCTAGAAAAAGGTAGGAGCAACAAAATGCGAACGCGATAACGTGCTTGATACCGAAACAGTTTAAAGTTTCCATTAGCCTACACGTTTCCACAAAATAAACAATTGCAACGTTGGCTATATGCTGGATGTGAGGGCACAAGGTCGGCAATTTCGTCCAACATTGCCAACAATACGCCAACAATTTCAATACTTCTTATTAAGCGTTCAAAAAGATCTCAAAGATTTTATTTCAGGTTTAAGCTTATTTGTTTTAAACTTGAAAAATAGTAACACAAACCTCTTTTCATGTGGTATTGCTTCAAAACACAGTTGTGTGATTGGTTAACACCGGTCAGAAGCATTGCCAACGTTGTGCCAATTCAAAACAATTTTGGTGTTTTCTTTCAAATTAAGCAAATGTATGCCATCATTTTGCTACAATTTAAAATTTTAATAATAGGCTATCAATGCTGTCATTATTTTCTGATACCGTACAAGTATATTATGAATATTTAAGACCAGCGTTGGCCAGAAGTGTAGCCAATGCTTTGCCAACAAAGTACTTTTATTTCAGTTTGTTTATGCCAAACTGAGCAGAGGTCTAGAAAAAGGTAGGAGCAACAAAATGCGAACGCGATAACGTGCTTGATACCGAAACAGTTTAGAGTTTCCATTAGCCTACACGTTTCCACAAAATAAACAATTGCAACGTTGGCTATATGCTGGATGTGAGGGCACAAGGTCGGCAATTTCGTCCAACATTGCCAACAATACGCCAACAATTTCAATACTTCTTATTAAGCGTTCAAAAAGATCTCAAAGATTTTATTTCAGGTTTAAGCTTATTTGTTTTAAACTTGAAAAATACTAACACAAACCTCTTTTCATGTGGTATTGCTTCAAAACACAGTTGTGTGATTGGTTAACACCGGTCAGAAGCATTGCCAACGTTGTGCCAATTCAAAACAATTTTGGTGTTTTCTTTCAAATTATGCAAATGTATGCCATCATTTTGCTACAATTTAAAATTTTAATAATAGGCTATCAATGCTGTCATTATTTTCTGATACCGTACAAGTATATTATGAATATTTAAGACCAGCGTTGGCCAGAAGTATAGCCAATGCTTTGCCAACAAAGTACTTTCATTTCAGTTTGTTTATGCCAAACTGAGCAGAGGTCTAGAAAAAGGTAGGAGCAACAAAATGCGAACGCGATAACGTGCTTGATACCGAAACAGTTTAAAGTTTCCATTAGCCTACACGTTTCCACAAAATAAACAATTGCAACGTTGGCTATATGCTGGATGTGAGGGCACAAGGTCGGCAATTTCGTCCAACATTGCCAACAATACGCCAACAATTTCAATACTTCTTATTAAGCGTTCAAAAAGATCTCAAAGATTTTATTTCAGGTTTAAGCTTATTTGTTTTAAACTTGAAAAATACTAACACAAACCTCTTTTCATGTGATATTGCTTCAAAACACAGTTGTGACAGTTGTGTGATTGGCTAACATCGGTCAGAAGCATTGCCAACGTTGTGCCAATTCATAACAATTTCGGTGTTTTCTTTCAAATTATGCAAATGTATGCCATCATTTTGCTACAATTTTAGTAATAGGCTATCAATGCTGTCATTATTTTCTGATACCGTACAAGTATACTATGAATATTTAAGACCAGCGTTGGTCAGAAGTGTAGCCAATGCTTTTATTACTTATTTCCATTTTTAAAAATATCAATAGCCTACAAACCTTTTTTATGCGGTTTTGTTTAAAAATATGTTTCTGTGAGCAAGCATCGGTTAGAAATGTTGCCAACGTTGTGCCAGTTGAACAACTATTCTAAAGTTTTCTTTCAATTTATGCAAATGTACACCATCATTTGCTACAGACCAGGCCAGTGAGAAGATAATTTGGGCCCGGTACCAATGAGATCTTTGTGCCTCTAAACAGTTTTAAAAATAACGCACTACATCTAAATATACGCGGTAGTTTGTTTGTTTTTCCGGACACCTTGAAGAAGTTACGGGCTCTTAACATTATCCAGGGCCCGAGTTCAAAAGTACTCCCTGAACTCCCCTGACACCGCTACTGGTGGGCAATTCCCAGCTTCAGGAGCAGTCATGTTGCGTCGAAATCTCTCCTCAATTTCTTGAAGCGAGATTTCACAAAACGATTGCTACTTTTACTTTCAACGATCCGGCAAATCGTTTTTCTCCTCCCGCGGTGCATAGAAAAACACTGCAGGCACAATAATTGTTCTGAAAACTTCATTATGACGTCACTACTTAAACTTTGACTGGGCAATATGACGTGTTGAAGTGAAATAGGCAACAAAGCTTTAGAATGCGGCGATGTGTTATATCAACGTGAGGAGATGCAATTTAGCAGAAGAACTTGGTTTGTTTTGATGAAGGAAGACAAAGGCCATGACTTAATCCTTTGCTAAAGGGATTATGACGTCACTCGATTCACTTCGACTGTTCAAGCATGGCGGTTGTGCGCAATACACAATTACGTGTAGAGCCGGAGAGGCGAAAGCACAATGCTTATGTGAACAGCGCTAAGAGGAATTTTCGCTTCTTGCATCGAAAATATAAAAAATCGAATTCAATTGAGATATTAGTTTTAGAAATGATCAATTAAAAATGAGCCGAAAGAAGTTTTAGAAATGATTAAAATGAAACTATAGGAATGACTTACGACAATGTTTATGAAAACCTGGTAAGTGAATGTCTTTTATTCATTGAACCTGAAATAATTGTGTAAAGTCGTTTTTGTCACTAGGCTACGTTTACACAATTTAAAGAAAGTTATAAAACTCAATTTAGAGAAAGTTATAAAACTCAATGACCAATGGAAAACTTTCATATGAAATATTCTCGTGACAAATTTAGTGCCAGTGCTCCTAGATGAGTGCTAAGAAGATATCAGCAAAGTAGCAGAGCTTGTGATGTCCCACAACATGTGTAGGGTTTTGCTCAATCTTTGATTTTGCTGCTCCGGCAGTGTTTGCCTGACTGCTTGAATGTGTTTGTATTTTTATGTCGTGTGGATAGGTCTGTGATGGTTGTAGAGTATTTGCAAATGTAGCTTTCATTGCCGTCAACTGAATAATAATAATAATAACATGTTTTATTTTGCGCCCATTGCGACAACATAGCCTACAGTAGCCTACACTGCGACCTACATACGCAACACACGACTGGAATCCCAAATAAAACTTTAAACGTTGGCTGTCATTTGTAACAGTCGAAAATTTCTGTAACAAGTGCTGAAGCTTTTTAATATGATGGATGAAACCCTTGTCATTACATTCGATTTACATTTTGCAGGTGGCAAATTTAAGTTAAGTTGTTGGCAAAAATGCAAGCGATTGTATCAGTGGACTTATTCCAACTATTATTATCGAACACAACACAGTTCAAGTCATGTCGAGAACAAAGAAAGGAAAAAAAAAAACATCGTGAAGTCTAAGCACTCGTTTGATTGTTTAAAGAAGAATCTGAAAAAGGTTGTTCTTGGTGAGTACGGATAAATGTTTCTACTACGACTAAATGATTATGTCATAACTATGCCATTTTGCTCTTTTGATTAATGTATGATGTAATTGTGAAGAGTATTGAGTAATGTATGAAAATATTTTAGTGGTGTACTCGCATTGATGTGAGTAGGCTATGTCGGCATTATATGCTGATTTAACACTTCTTTTTTTACTTTCATGATTAGACATGGTGATGGCGCACGACAAAGCTGCTGTCGTGCAGCAAATTGATGAAGAGTTTCAGAGTGATTTCGAAATTGGAAGGACAGGCAAGGTGGCCGAAAACGGCAAAAACTAACTTTTGGTGAGCTTGTTGTATGTTTGAAAGACAACTACGAATGTGTTGCTTTAGTTGTTGAATAACTATCTGTACACGCAATTAGAATGTATTGGAACTTGATTATCGCTCTGCGTGGCGCAGAATCGAATGATAAGTTTTTTGTCACGCACGTTGGAGAGAGGGATATTACCATGGATATTACATTAATATTGCAGATTGTCAATTAACTTCGTATTATCCTGGACAACAACTGATCAAAATCCTACACTGTTGCCAAACAGCCCTCTTGAATTAAAAATTTTTGTTTCATTCGCAGGAATTCAGAATGATAAAGATACGCAAGAAAAAGCTGCTGATGTGCAATGAATATCCATCTGTCAATACGATTTGATGTAGCTTGTTTCTAATAAATGTGAAAATATAAGAAGCTCGGCTGTTACTTTGCTTTGTCACAAAGGGAGTAGTGTTGCTTATAAATTCGTGTTGCTGCTGTTCTTTCGCCCAAGGATTAGCTAGGTTCAACAATAAACTTTTGGTGATGAGCGAGGTTTAGGTACAGAGACGTTTGGCAAATGTAAATGCCAATGCTGTTCAGATGTTTTATGCACCAGCTTGCTTCGCATGGCCAACCTTGGTCAAAGCGCGGGCATCACAATAGTCAATAGGTCAGATGAAGCAGCGTCATGGTGCATAAAAGTCAACCAGAATTTAGGCGCCAGATGAAGCAAAATGGTGCACAAGCCATCTTGCCAACGCTGGCCAGATACAGATGCCAACGTTGGCAAGATGAAGCAAAATGGTGCATAAAACATTTTGCCAATGTTGGCAAGATACAGAAGCCAACGTTGGCTAGATGCAGAAGTCGACGTTGGCTAGATGCAGACGCCAACGGTGGCAAAATGCAGACGCCAACGCTGGCCAGATGCATCCAAATGGTGCATAAAACATTTTGCCAATGTTGGCAAGATGCAGAAGCCAATGTTGGCTAGACGCAGAAGCCAAGGTTGGCAAGATGCAGAAGCCAGCGTTGGCAAGATGCAGACGCCAACGCTGGCCAGATGCATCCAAATGGTGCATAAAACATTTTGCCAATGTTGGCAAGATGCAGAAGCCAACGTTGGCCAGATGCAGTAGCCAGCATTGGCAAGATGCATAATCCAACGTTGGCAAGATGCAGAAGCCAACGGTGGCAAGATGCAGACGCCAACGCTGGCCAGATGCATCCAAATGGTGCATAAAACATCTTGCCAACGTTGGCGTCTGCATCTTGCCAATGTTGCGGCCAACTTCTTGCCAATGTTGCCCCAACAATCAATGTTTACTGGGTTATATCAAACTAACCTGTGGTTGTGTGGATGCACTGAAAAAAATGCTTTGTTTTGTTTTCCATGTTTGTTATTTGGTGGTGATTCATCATGGACAAAGCATGGTATTCAAGATTTAAAGCATTTAAAGGCTAAAATTGCAAAGCACAAAAGTTCAAAATCTCATTTGAACAACATCGTTAACTTATCATTCCTTGGAACAGCGAATATTGCTTCACAACTAGATGCTGGGTACAAAATTGCAATTGACCGCCACAACGATAAAGTTGCAGAAAACAGACTAATTTTATCAAAAATAATTGATTGCATTATGATGTGTGGTAAGTTTGAGCTGCCACTGAGAGGTCACAATGAAAATGCTGATTCCAAGAACCCTGGTGCAGTGGCGTAGCTAGGGAATGTGCCGCCCGGGGCGGATTCAGATTTTGCCGCCCCTTCAAGAAAAAGCATATGAAAATGAAATGCGTTTTTTTATCAGCATGGCAATACGCAACGTGCTATTTTCAATTTGCGGTGCAAAGTCAGACGAACGTACCATTATCAGTAGCGTAGCCAGGAATTGTGAAAGGGAGAGGTTTTGACGGCCGGCGGGCGAAGCTCAACGGTGTACTCGCCGAAGACGACACTTATCGGCGGGGGGTCTGGGGGGCCTCCCCCAGAAATTTTTGAAAAATTATTTTGAATTTGGTGCATTCTGAGAGCATTTTCAACAAAAATGTGGGTATAAATATTCCTGTAAAATGGTGCTGTCCGGTGGCATAGCAAAAGAATAAGATCATGTTTTCTTCGGCATTTTTCGAAAATAAAGCTGAAGTCTTTATGTTTTCTTGTTGCTAATTCCTGACTGAGATATTTGAATGTTTGGTATTGGAAAAACTAGCTCTTTTAATGCAGTTTCATTTAAAATTAGGCAAACTTATTTTTAGAGACATAGGTTGATTGCTTTTTTTTGCGAGATTATTACAGTTTTATTATTTATCAATTTTCTCCTTAGTTGATCCAAAAAACGATCTTACTCCGGTAAGTCACTAACTTTTATATTTTAAAGTTAACCCGAAGTTTAAAAAATGTAACGTCATACACGTCATCCATCTTAATGAGTGTCAGACAAAAAGCTTTGAGACAAAGAAGTTACTTTATTTCTGATATATTCAAGTTTTGTATAACGAATCACTGGAATCGGGTATAGGCTATAAAAGGTTAGTGCAATTTTTCACAGCTGTAGATATTGCGGTGTTTCCATCGACTGCACGAGTTAGCTGGATACCATGGATACTGAACAGTTGTAGAGCGGTCACACCCTGCTATATGAATTATGAAAGGTCATTCGAATTATAAAGCATAATATGACACACAAGTTCTTACTCATTTTAAAAGATAAAGCACCAGAATTGCTTTAACATGTCGAATTAGTAGAATCATGCTTACAGCTAACAGCTATGAAAAATTCATCAACACAAGCAATAAGAATGCAAAAAATCATTGATACTGATGAAACTAAAGGGAAAAAGGAAGTCGACGAACCTTTTCACACATCTTGTTAATGACATCCTCAACAGTTGGCACCAATTTTCTATACAGATTAACCAAAGCCAAACCATTTAATCGGTTTTCAGAGGTTGAATTTCTTAAATAAGTTTAAGTCTTCTAAGAGCAGAAAAAGATCTTTCATTGGTGCAAGTGGTAGGCTAACTGGAAGAGTAACCAGAATGCGGAGTAAAATATTAATGTTTGGAAACGTTGACTGCGGGCAAAATGGCAATGCACTTACAGCACTTTTTGGCAAACTGGTTCGGGAAGAATTGAAAAGACATCGATACCACATATACGCAGTTCAGATATAATAGCAAGGGCGTTTATACACGGCAGATCTGCTTCGTAAAATGCAAAGAGTGATTCAGTTTTCTCCATTTAGTTTTTCTCAAAAGGGGGGTTGAAACCCCTAACCTTCCCCACCCTTTGGCTACGCCACTGACCACTATAATTTAGTAATACTGAATGCAAAAGCACAAACACTGCTGCAGAATTAAAATAATCAATTTGTAACCTTTTACAAGGCTACCCAAATTTGAAGAGCATGTTTCCGCCTCTGCTTAATAAAGGCTAGTAGGAATTTTGTAACGTATTAAAAACATAACGGCAGAAAAATTCATGAAAATTTGAAACGTTTTTAGATATTTAAGATGTTTTGACAGGGCCGGATTTAGCAGTAGGCAGAGTAGGCAGTTGCCTAGGGCGGCAAATTATTGGGGGCGGCAAAATATACGAATATATTACATTGATAAATGATAATACTGTACGTGAATATAATAATTCACAACAGATATATAGGAATTAATAAATATGTTATCACATCACACACATTTATAAACAGTGCGGCAAGTCATCGCCCCTAGAGTACTTCACGTTTGGTTGGTTTTCAACAATATGTGCTGCTTAGCGCTTGTTTTATTTTTCTGTCTCGCTTAGTATGGAGGACTAGGGTTTGTCTGTGCAATTTTTATTAATCTTTGTTCGGTTTGTTTCACTGTTAGTAAATTTAAAGGAGCCTAGAAAAAATGTTTTTAGTCAATGTTAGGTTGATGGAAAAGTTGCAGGCTATTTTGTGTACTTGCCTTGATGCTTAAAGTATGTAAACCATGAATGATCTCACATTTTTGAGGATTAACTCATCTTTACTTGTTTCTACAGACTTTGAAAAAATTATTGATTTGTTTGCAAGAGAAAAAGCCCGCCGCAAGCGATTTTAAACAATTAGTTCATTTTACAATGACATTCATTGATGTATTCAAATAAACAGTGCAAATAACTTTTTTGTAAGGAATTGAAAATATAAATCGTAGCGCACCATCAAATAATTTTTTTGGGGGGCGGCACTTTTCGTATCTGCCTAGGGCAGCGCTTAGGCTAAATCCGGCCCTGTGTTTTGAACGTTGCCATTCTGTTTGCTTTTATTTTTCGTGTACTTTTGCATTATAAAAAAAAACGTCCTGTCTGAAAGTGCCGCCCCCCAGACGTGCCGCCCGGGGCGGTCCGCCCCCCCCGCCCCCCCCCGCCCCCCCCTAGCTACGCCACTGCCCTGGTGTGTTTTGAGGTTTGCTTGACTTTGCATGTAAACTTGACTCAAGCTTGAACAGCCATTTAACTTCAAGTTCTATCTTTAAAGGCACATCGAAAACAATACAAAATGATCTTTTGGAGTCAATATTTGAAGTATGTAAAAAGAAGATCAGAGATGATGTTCATAGCTCAGAATTTCTGGCTGTAATGTGTGATGAAACTACTGACATTTATGACATTACACAAATGGTTGTTGTATTAAGATATACATTGGAAGGCAAAGCTGTCGAGAGATTTTGGGGTTTCTTTAATCCGCCTAACCTAACAGCTGAAGCTTTGGCTTCAGTTTTATTCAAGGAATTGGAAGTATTAACTTGCAACAGTCCGGAAAAATTGATAGCCCAAGCATATGATGGTGCAGCTGCAATGAGTGGCTCCAGAAGTGGTGTGCAATCAAGAATAAAAACCCGCTATCCTCATGCACATTTCATTCATTGTTATGCCCATCAGTTAAATCTTGTTGTACAAAAAGCTTGCTGGCAATGTAAAAGTGTTAGAATATTTTTCAACAACTTATCAGGGATACCAACTTTTTTTTCTCACTCTCCTCAACGAATGGCTGTGTTGGAAGAAGTTGCACATCGCCGAATTCCTGCTTCTTCAGCAACCAGATGGAACTTCAAAAGTAGAGTAGTCCAAACTGTTTTTGAATTGAAAGATCTCCTCATTGAATGCTGCAGTAAGTTAGAAGAATCCAGGTCAGAAAGTACAGGGAATGCAGCAAGTGGCATTAAACGAATGTTGAATGATCCAAACTTCTTGTTTTGGTTAGATTTTTTTTCCAGAATAATGCCACATGTTGATATTTTGTTTGCACAACTACAGTCATCAACAATTGATGCAGTGAGAGTAAGTGTTTGTTTAACTGTTTTTTCTGATACTGTTCAGAATATTCGTGATGGCCTGTGTGAAAATTCTCAGATGAGAGAGAATTGCAACAGAATACAGGAAGCAAAAGAAGTGTGTGATACAATTGTATTTCAGTGTGGAGAACGTTTCAAGTTCACTGGCCATCTAGAAGCCTGCAAGTTACTTAAGTTTAGTAATGCCCAGCATTACCTGCAGTCTTTTCCAGATCAGTCTTTGGGCATTGTTTGGAGGCTTATCCTGTGCTTGTGGGAGAGAAGCTTAAAAGTGAACTTGAATTGTTGTATTCTAGAGAAGATATCTTCAGTGGTAAAAGTTTATCAAGTTTACTGCAAGCACTGACATCACAAGAAATGTTGTTACAAATATTTCCAGAGCTAACAAAATTACTAAAAATTGTAGTTACTACACCAATGACCACTGCAGAGCCAGGGCCGGATTTAGACTATGAGAGGCCCTAGGCTATTCCATTAGTGAGGTCCCTCCCTATTTTTGAGCTCAGAATTTCTCTCTAACCAACATCACATGTCATTCCTTAATGTTAAAAATATGAGTGAATTAAATTCGTTCTTTTCATTTTTCACATTCTTGGGTGCAAATTTTTAATTAAAAGAATAAAAATTTAGTTAAGGCAGTTTTGCTTTTAATTTAATTTCTTTGATCAAACAACCGTTACAATAATTGTAAAGTTTATTTACGAGGACATAAGAAATAGTTACAGCCATCAAACAGAGTAACACTGGGCTACCAAATTTTTTTCTAGCTTTCGTCAAAGCAAAATCATGCAAAAGTTAATCAAAATTTATCTGTTTGAGTTTGTAGGGTTTTTAACTATCTTAAGTCCCCTAGTGTAGGGTTTTGCTTAACTTAGTTCCCCAGTGTAGGGTTTGGCTGTCTCATTGTCGTAAATTTTGTTAATAAAAATAAAAAGGATAATTTAGAGGTTATTGAGAGACTCTAAGTCTCTAACTAAAAGAGGATAATTTAGGCTTCTGGCTGTCTAGTCTAGGGGTATGACTTCCTACAAAAAAAGCAAACGAATTAAAAAGAATTAAACATTTTTTATTTAAATCAAAGTTACAAATTCGGGAAATTGAAAAAACATCTATTTAATTTATTTTCAACCAGTGTCAGAATAGCGACATTCTCCAGTTGTGAATTTTAGTTCTCTCTTTTTGCCGTTCAAAATCTCTGTTTTATATATTTATGTTATCAGCATTTTCCAATTCCCGCTTATTTAATAATATGGTACATTTTTATCAGTAATAGCTTATCGTGAGAATTATGAAGCAAAACCAGTTACACAATTATATCGCTTCAGAAATACGATTGTGGTTAGCTAATTCCGTGAGAGTGGCATTTCTGGGAAAGCTTGACCTAGATTCCGTGAGAACAGAATTTAGGTTTTGAATTTGCAGCGTTTAAATGCATTTTTCAATTCTAATAATTTCGGTTAAATGTTAAAATATAAATTTGTTGCTTAAAACATGGTACATGTTACACACTTCCCTCCTTACGGCAAAGTAACAGATGAATCATATTACAATAACTCGGTTATACAAGATGCAACTATGTACAGATGTGTGGTTATAAGATACTTTACAACAAAATTAACAATTGTAGGCTAACAATTAGTAACTTAGGAGAAGACGCATGACCCCCCTCCTTACGTGGGATGAGGAGATTAATCGCACACATAAGCAAGTAGATAGGTTAATGCATACTGCTGTAGCATTATACTGTAGCAGGGGTAACACTCGTTTATCATAAGAGATAAGTCGATGTCGTATGTTCCCTGGCAGCCCTTTGGTTTAGGACGATATACACAAATTGCAGTTTCAGGGGTAACAGTCGTTTATCATAAGAGATAAGGCGATGTCGTATGTTCCCTGGAAGCCCTTTGGCTTAGGACGATATACACAAATTGCAGTTTCAGGGGTAACAGTCGTTTATCATAAGAGATAAGGCGATGTCTTAAGTTCCCTGGGAGCCATTTGGCTTAGTAGGCTACGATATAGGCTACAATAATTGCGGGACTGTAATAAGCTACAGTAGTTGCGGTTACAGTGGTAACAGTCGTTTATCATAAGAGATAAGGCGATGTCTTAATTCCCTGGAAGCTCTTTGGCTTATGTAGGCAAGGCAGCAGTGGCTTAACTAATGGCTTGGGTACAGTTTTACCTCTTGTCCAGGAGAGATACAGTTTTACCTCATGCTCAGGAGGAACTATGATTTGGCAGCTGCTACGTTGCTGCGTCATTCTTGATTAAGCATTACGAATAATTTTAAAAATAAAATACACAAATATAGTAGGCTATATAGGCACGTGAGTGTCCTTGACTGTTCATGCCCCGCGTCCGGGGAGATAAGCTTGACACTCATAGAAGCAACCATAATAACAATAGAATAGCGGTGAGCTACGCGTGCGCGAAGGTTGTGCGAGACTGAGATGGCGTTCATAAGAGTAATGTCTTTGAGGACCAGATATGCTATTGAGTTCGAGCAATGTTGAGTTCGAGACTTTGACAGCAGTGCTGATGAGCAGTTCAGTTTATGTCTGTTGACAGATAATGAGCACGACATGGGAGTGGCCAGTTTGTAAGGTCGCAAGCTGTAAAGCAGACGTCTTGAGCAGCTGGATGCTGGATAGACAGTGCAACTGTGGTGCACGTCGGTGTGTCGCAAGCAGCAGTGCTTCTTGTGTGAAGAAGGCTTGAGTGCGTAACAATGCAACTACGCGTGGTGTCGCAATGTAGCAGTGGACATGGGATTGACCATGTTGAAAGGTAACGATGCAGCTTCGGTGCATGTTGGCGGCTATGAGGTTAGCCGAGTTGACGTCGTCTGAGCAGAGCTTCTTTAAGTAAAGGCATCTCTAAATAGAGGCATCTCGCGTGGACGTAAGTTAATGAAGGTCACCGTGTGGTGGCGATAGAGAACTCTGTCGTGTCATCCGTCGTAGTGCTGTAGTCTCTCAAGGTCTCTCAAGGTCTCTCGCATCTCGTCTTAGCAGCAACCATGTAGTGAGGTGGCGCATCTGCAAAATTCGATACAAAGTAGCATCCTCAAGATACATAATTGCGGTACAATAAGTAAAGTATGTACACGGTAGTATAACACAATAATAAAAGTATAGCAAAATTGTTGAAACAACTAGGCGGCATGATTTAGTCATGGCGGCAAATGCCAGCTTATGCGTGAAGCTGCTCAAGTGTGAAAACAGGCAGGAAAAATTGGTAGACTGTAAGTTTAAGTGTGTACAATATGATACAATACAGGGGATACAATGTTAGTGAATGAACAATGTCAGTGAGACATGACGTAGCTTGACGTACGATATGGAAAAGCGGCAAATAATAGCATATGATAAATGAGAATACTACGTAACATGACAGTGTCATGGCGTAAGCTTACTGCTAATAGGGCATATGTAACAGGAAAAAGCAATGGTTCAATAGAACATACCGAGATAAAATCGGTAGGCATAAAACGTCTAGCATGTTTTGTAATGGTTAATCAACGTTTGAACGACGTGGGATGAATGGTGCTGTTTAATCGATTTTAGAACGTGGCAGCGCTCCTGCCTTATCAAGAAACAAAAGAAACTACATGGCCAAATGCCAACCAAGCTTTTACACACAAAGTTCCATATTCAGGGTAAATAACTGTGCATATACTGCAATTCCAAACAAAAGAAAACAGCGGCTAAAACATAGCTAAACAATGTTTCTCAAATCATGTTAGCTCCTAATAATACTAAAAAAAAAATGGGGGGAACGATAACAACCTGTATGGGCTCAGGCGGCTTCGCATGATTTCCCCTATCCTTTGCCCCAGGCAGTTACACGAACTGATTGCTTCAGCTGAGAACGTATAAGGGTACCAAAGTGTCTCCTAGCCGGAGTAAAATAAGATTGGGACGGGGTGTCCTGCAATCTGCGATGCCGAGTAAGGCAAAACAAAAGGAATATTAAAATGAGCTAAAAATTCAAGTTACATTTGACACTGCGATTTTTCTAAAAAAATTACATGGTTATGTTTCCCTGAAAAGGCAACTTGTTGGTAATTACTAATTAGTAAATCTAATTATTCTAATGTGAACGTCTAAAAATATTAAAAGTGGCAAATGCCGCTTCGGTATGAAAATAAAATTGTTGACATCGGCGTCTAAATAAGCGGTCTACCGCTGAACAATTCGCTTGATTACCTCCCATGATCGAACAACAAAAATCAGTTACGTTTGACAAGCAATAAATTGCCGGCGTTGCGCTTAATAGTACAGTAGGCTACACAAAATCTATTGGCGAACCAACGTGTGAAATATTATCAAGTTACATGTTTTTAAAAGATATTTATGAGTACGTGCTTTTTAACCTTAGAAGCAAAACATTGTAGCATAGCGTACTTACCAGATTTGTCATAGCTAGTTTGGAGAAAATCTTTCAAAACTTACTTGTCTGAGTGTCACCAATGTGGTAGGCTAACATTTATATTACATAATGTTAAATTAAAGGTTTAATAAGTTAATTATATTAAGACTGTCTGACTATCTCATAAACTTCTATATATTTTGACTCCACTAAACCTTATATTCACTCATTTGCTGTTCATTTATATTGTGGAATTAATTAAAGGGTAATCATCGTTTTGTTTGGACGAGCCCCCAGTGTAGGGATTTCGTGTGTTTGAAGCTCCCTTTAGTGTAGGGTTCTGCCTAACTTACTGTCGTAAGCTAATTTGTTTATAAAAATAAATATAAAAAGGATAATTTAGAGGTTATTGAGAGACTCTAAGTCTCTAACTAAAAGAGGATAATTTAGGCTTCTGGCTGTCTAGTCTAGGGGTATGACTTCCTACAAAAAAAGCAAACGAATTAAAAAGAATTAAACATTTTTTATTTAAATCAAAGTTACAAATTCGGGAAATTGAAAAAACATCTATTTAATTTATTTTCAACCAGTGTCAGAATAGCGACATTCTCCAGTTGTGAATTTTAGTTCTCTCTTTTTGCCGTTCAAAATCTCTGTTTTATATATTTATGTTATCAGCATTTTCCAATTCCCCGCTTATTTAATAATATGGTACATTTTTATCAGTAATAGCTTATCGTGAGAATTATGAAGCAAAACCAGTTACACAATTATATCGCTTCAGAAATACGATTGTGGTTAGCTAATTCCGTGAGAGTGGCATTTCTGGGAAAGCTTGACCTAGATTCCGTGAGAACAGAATTTAGGTTTTGAATTTGCAGCGTTTAAATGCATTTTTCAATTCTAATAATTTCGGTTAAATGTTAAAATATAAATTTGTTGCTTAAAACATGGTACATGTTACAAGTTTGTCACTCTCAATGCACAAAATGCTCAGTGCGGACAACCTTTCTTGAGACATTGTCAATCTCAGTTTATTTTTGATGCTTTTGAGCCTTGAGAAAGATCTCTCTCCTGAGCAGTTATTGACCATTAAGCTTAGAAACAGTCTTAATATTGCTTCATTAGGAAAGGCAGTGTTAATTTTTTCCTTGCACATAATTTCATAAAGGTCTCCATGAGACAAGGAAATAGATTGCTCTTCTGTACCGGTAAGCCCTCGGTTTTGTGTTTGTCTCACGTACCAATGAAAATGTAGAAGTTCATCTGTAAGTTTCGGGTCAACATCTTCCGGATGCCCTTCTTTTAAAAGTTTTAAACCTTGGTTGTCCATTTTCATTTTTAGCCAAAACTCTGGTGGGCTAAGGTTATCACTATCATAGAGAGCATTGTACGCTTGAGGCAAAGCTCCCTAGTCCTTATTCTTCTTGCAAATTATCTAAATCTTCTTCGTTAACAACAGAAGGAAATTTGGTGCTTCCACTCTCAAAATTAACAACAAACAACTCTAGATTCTCCAAGAAAACCACTAGACCACTAGATTATTTCAAAAACCATTAGATCCTTAGTGGAAAACCACTAAGAGAGGGAGCCCTGATGTCACCTGCAGATACTGTTTTTTGCAGAGAAGACTACCGTACTTTAGCATAGAAGCCTCCAGCAGAATGCGCGTAATAATTGCCTTGATCATGATGCAAACGACGTAATAATGACTGCTTAGAACGTGGTTGAAACCAGTTGTGTATAGAATTGTCTACTCTGAAAAGCTTGATATCACTTTAGGTAGGGTTTAAACTTGTCAAGTTTTTGAAAGAATTACAAACTTCGAAACCGAATTTCGAAGCCCCTGGACCTTGAGGCCCTAGGCCTCAGCCTGCCTAGCCTATTGGTAAATCCGGCCTTGACCAGAGCGCTGCTTTTCAACCCTTAAGAGGATAAAGACATTTCTGCGCAGTACCATGACTACAGACAGGTTATCAGCGTTAGCAATGATCTCCATTGCCAATGATATGATTTCAGAGATAAAAATTTTTAACAGTCTTGTGATTGATCACTTTTCTATGTCAAAAGATCGTCGCATTGATTTAAGTTTCAAGTAATTTGTTTTAGTTTCATTCTTTCGTAGGTTTTGTGCAGGGTATGGAGTGGAATGGAAGACGTTTTTTCCATCTTCCATCCCATCATACCAATCTTCCATTCCATCTCAAAAATTTCTTCCATCTTTCATTCCATCTTTCATGTGCAAATTTTGTGATTTCTGCATTGTGTATGCCACAAGTAAGCCCACCGACTGTAAGCAAAATTTAAGCTAAAAATTTAACAGCAGTCTTTTTGTAAGGATTACGTACAGTTTGGTGTCAGAAATTACAACTAGACGACCTGCAGTATATCTGTGGTCTTGTTTACAGCCTGTTTCACCCTTTGTGGGATCGTCAGAAGGAGCTGAAAAACATGCAAAAGAGAAACCTGTAATGTTAAGCAAACATAGATAGGTTGTTTCACTTAGATGACTGTTTGTTTTTTTCGATGTCTCCGAGTGTATTGTCAATGTGTTTTTGCGGATTGGTGGAGCGTAGGAGCAGCTGTGTTTATTTGTTCTGCTTTCGTGGTGATTTCTGTCCAGTGTGTTTGGTAGCGGGGCTAGCTTATTCTCTATTCCAGTGTTTCTTAACCTTTTCACCTCAGGACGCACCTGCAGACCTCTGAAAATATGGTGGCGCACCGGTCGAGCGAAGCGAGCGCGAAATATTTTTGGGTATGCCGGTATTTCTCTAGAATTGCTTGCAAGTTTTTGTTACATGGGCTTTATGGTTGCATTATCTTTAACGTATTAGATTCTAAGTGAGATAAGCCGAAAAAGAAATCAAAACTTTTTATAGGAAATGAAGCTTTTAATATTGTAATAATTAGAAATTATACTTTTCAATTTTCCTGCAGCGCTCCTAGCGACCTTCCATGACGTACCAGTGCGCCGCGTGGCACCGGTTAAGAATCGCTGCTCTGTTCTATCGCTTTAGTTTTTATATTTGTTTATTATATCTCGTCTTAGATAACCGCCTTTTTTTTCGGTGCCTCCGTGTAGCTTCGATATGGATAAAAGTAAGGCTATGTATTTGATATAGCTTACTATTTTTGTCTCGGACTTTGTCAAATATACCGGACCGGCATGTGAAGCTACTCTGAAAAACTTGATTGATTTATTATTATATTATCACAGTCAGCGCTTTGGTTTTCAAAGCGCTCTGCATGCTACCGCATAATGTTATTGTTTCTCAAACTGTTTGATTGATTTTTACATTTTCACACAAATAGAATGATTCAAGAGCGATTTAGTGCATTTAAATGACTGAAGTGAAACTATGCTACCTACTCACGAGCATGCTTGTTTCACTGTGAATGTTGTCGACTTCCCGTTCTTGAACAAAGGTCCGGGCAACAGTCGCGTTGGTTCAATACGAATCGAAAATCAAATTATTTCAGTTCAAGAAACTTTATCAAACGGAAACTTTTACTCAAGTTATTTTACATTTTGTTTATGTCTTAAAACCGTGTTAGAAAGTTAATGGTGGAATTGGGATGGAATAATGGAAGACTGTCTTCCGTCCCATCACCTAAATCTTCCACCTTTGACATTTTCCATCGTCCATCGCAAAATATGCCTTCCATTCCCTGGTTTTGTGTTGCAATTTAGCTTGATGTTTGCATTTTCCAGTTGCACTTGGTAAAGTTGTCAACGAATAATGAAAATCTCATTTTCTAGAGTTTGTAATTTGTTCCCGTTCTCATAGGTTTTAAACCTCCAACTCGACCTCTCTTTCATTGTTAAACTCCACTGTTTCAACTGAAATAAAAGAACCTTTCTGCGCTTAGACCGCGTTGTAGGCTATAGCCAAAGCATTTAATACAGTGTTATAGGTCTATCAACATCGCAGCCCCTCCACTACAAATGACCACGAGCCGCCACTGCACTGGATAAAGATACAACCACGTCTTAACATGAGAGTTTACGCCTCATTAAATGCTTGAGCTTCCATGCAATTTTCTGCAGATCATACTGTATATCGAATCTAAAAGCAATGATCCGTAGCGATACACAACAGATCGTTAGCATGTGACTTTGCAGGCCATGCTTCTTGTGTGAAGTGAATGATTTTAGATAAGACCGGATCCTTAGAAGCTTCCTTGCGCAAAGTGGAAGAATCGGAATGACTCACCTGCGAGGCCAACGTATCAATTGCGTAAACAATATCATCTGCATTTTCTTCCCCATCAAAAATTGGATCATCTTTGGACGGACGACGGCTCAAGGCGTCAGCATTTTGGTGGTGCGTTGTTTCGCGATACTCGGAGTGTATGGTATACGGCATGGTGAATACGGGAACCATACGGTTGTACCGACTGCTGTCTCATATTCGTGCACCAGCGGCATATTCTGTAGCGCAGTCCAGTGCTCACATAGAATATGCCGCTGGTGCACGAATATGAGACAGCAGTCGGTACACAGTAGGCTCACTATCAGTTTCTTGCGCAGTGACTATCTTATTATGTCGGTAATTGGTTTTCTGCACTGATATCTTCTCTCACCAACTCTAGCCATCTGTGTTTGGTCTGGATCCTAAACCCCAAAGGTTCAAACGAAGAAAACAATCTTACTTATACAAAACTGCAAGAAGGTTTCCTTGGTCCAATGATAGAAATTCCCACATCGACCTTATTGCTAACTTGGTTGCCTTTTTCATTCAGTGCTCTCATGACCCGGCGCCAACCTTGACCATCTTCCGAGATTGTCGGGAGGTACCTTGTGACAATCCATGCACAATGCGAGCAAGTTTATACGATATAGGCTACTGTATACTTCCATGAATAGGCTATTCAGCTCACGCAATCGCAACAGGTGGTCGATAGTCTACGAGTTACGTTTAATCACGATTGCGTTTCCATATTAATTACAAAAAGGAGTAAACTACACATCGTACACTACATATGTCACAATAGGTTATGTCCGGTGGCGTACGCAAGGAGTCATGGATTTAGTATTTGGTTAGTCTATGATAACAGTGCTTGGGAAAGGTGGGGCAAAACGGACATTTGCTTTTTTTTCAATTATTATTGTAACTGTCTCCGCCGCCAGTGTGGCCAAATCGTTTGGCATCCGCTGGCTTCGATCAGTCTTTCAACAAGGTTGATAGGATCTCCATTCTGTTTTGTCCTTTGCGATGTTTTGCAATCGATGGAGATGTGGTGTGCTGAGCAAGGATCCCAGGCCAGCTTTTCTGATGTCAGATCTCAGCAGTTGTAATAAATTGGTACGGTGACGTCCGGTTCGGCCTTGGTACTTTTTGCTGCCAATTATTGCAAATTCAAGGGCTTTCTGAGGAGGTGAGTCCTGGTGAAGTCTCAGAATGTGTCCAAACATGTTCCATCTCATGGTGGAGATCTTGCAAGACAATGGTTCACTGTTGCATATTTTGTAGAGATTTTTGTTCGAGATAAGACTGTTTGGCCAAGTATGACCAGTTATGACACGTAAATGTCTTCGATGACAGGCATTTTTTTTCAATAGCACATTTTTTCACATCTTCTAAAACTACTTGAATTAGGGACAGTGGAATACCGGGACGACTCACTTTACTGATTTTTCTTGAGAAATGGACAGCTGGAGGGTTACTAAGAAGTTCAAAAATTAGCAGAACTGCACAACGTTTTCTTTGCTTTTAGGTAAATTCATTCTCCTCAAATGAATTGCTATATTTGGTTAAAATTTTGGGTAAAATCTTCAAAACCTTACTGCAGCAGTGTGAGGCTACCTAGCGTTACCGGTGTTGCGCGAAGTCTACCCGTGCATTATCATAACTTGAATACTATTAAATAAACATGCTATCACATATTTCCTACATTTGTTTTGACGATACACACGTGGGCAGGTCATATAAACTGCACCTGAGTATGCGACATATGGCAGTAGACCTCAAGCTGTAGTTGCATCAATTTTTGTCATAACATTATGACCCTCCAGTTGTCCATCTTACTTTTGAGTGAGCAATCCCCTACTTCTACCATCCCTAACTTGAATGAATACAAAAAAATTTGAAACCTTCGTGCCACACTCGGTGGCAAAGAGGTCGAAATAGCTTTCTCAGTAGGCCTACTTTGTTATAAAAACTTGTTTTCTAAAATGTGATAATATTTAGGTGATTTTTAAAAATTTCTGCTTCTCTTTTAGCTTTGAACATTGGTGGATAGCCTAATGGATCACATCTTCTAAAAATAAGCTTTCTACATGTTCTAGTTTTGCTTATAAGTATAGATTTTTTTCAGTAGCTTGTTTGGGGCATAACAGACATTTCGATATCACTTGCAACACAGCCTAAAAGAAAGAATTTTTTTTTTGACGTGAAAATTGTTTTCAAACGGATAGCTAGTTTGTTTTGGAGAACTAAAACAGCAAAGATGCATTTGTCAAGCGCTGTTTAGCAAACAGTTGGTTTGATTCTATGTATTTGAATAAGACTACTGAAGAAGCTGGTTTTATGGCGGCAAAATCTTTATATAAAATAACTTTATTGGTCACTAAACCTGACTGTTTTTGTTAATAGATAGCGATTCTAACAAGTTCACAAAAATTTGCTGACCTTGGCATCTAATCAACAAAATGAAATACGAGGCAGAGTGGTCTTATACTATACTATACTATGTCCGTTTTGCCCCATGCCCGGGGCAAAATGGACAGCCAGAATAAAAATCATTTTTTGTAAATGAATAAAAAAACATTAGGTTTCATACTCTGAGCAGTTGTTCCCACGTGACATGTTAATTTAAAATACGCAATAGCTCCATGGTATCTGATTTGTTTGCTCAAATTAGGCACTTTGAAGTTAGCATGGCCGTTTTTCCCGACTTCCCCTATTTGCTTTGACAGTACTATTCATTTCAGTACATATCAAAAGCCGCACTATGCTTCGTTAAATTACCGAAACTTTTTTTTAAAACGGAAGGCAAAGCCTATAATGTTCCTCTCCTAAACTGCGTACGCCACTGGGTACGTCTTATGTCCAGTTATATGCGCAAAATTACCGACAATTAAATACACACAAAGATAAATGTCACGTGGTTTACGACGCCATTCATTTTACGTCCAAACCCAACTTTATGATTTCACAACGTCGTCACTATATTGTTGAAACACAAAATGTTCTGCTGAACCCGGCAAGACGAGAATAAGATTCGATGCAAATGCAACAGAATGTAGGAACAATAAAAACTTGTGCAGGAATAAAATTGATTTTATAAACATTAAACACAGGTGAGGCAACACGAGGTTTTCCTTGATACAAAAAAAGATTCATCCGCAAGATCTTTTCATTTGTAACATAATAGATAAATGCCGTGTTGATGTAGTTCTACCAAGTAACCTCTCTATTAAAATTGTAATAAAACGCTGATTTACTCCATATTCATAAGTGCAAGAAGTCGATTGGTCTTGCAACAAACAAGCGTCGCCTCATACAGCGAAACTAGAGGCGCACGACAAACCACGTATGGGACTCATGAAACATATTTGAACTTCATTAAACTCAGCAACAATAATTAATTGATGTATCAGACGACAGGATTCTCTCTTCCACCAGCACTTGTAGAAAATTGTAACGATTCTTTGAATTTCCCACATCGCTGCTGGCAGATTCGACCACAAATGATGAGTAGCTGATGGAATACACAACTTTGACAAAACGAAGTAACGCACAATTGTTTAATGTTCATAGGATCTACGAAATGATGAGACTGAACCATCACATCAGCTAAGTACAACAAGCTCCACATACCACGTCATGGATGCATGGATTGAAGACAAGTTAGGCCTCTTACATTTTAACAAATAATAGAAATAGGGGAAGGCAGGGCAAGACGGATATATGCTTTTTTAAACACATTAAGTTTCATACTCTGGGCAGTTGTTAAGTGACATGTTAATTCAAAATACGCAATAGGTCCATGATATGTAATTTATTTGCTCAGATAGAACACTTTGAAGTTAGCATGTCCGTTTCGACCCGCCTTCTCATAAGTCCTAATTAGGATATTTACAAAAAAAATCGTTTCAAAAATCAAAAACAGCAGATCAGTTTTGTTCAAGAACCCACATGATGCAAATCCACATCTGCCGAAGCAACAACCTTAGCAAAAACGTATCAGAGTGTGTGACGTTTTGTTAGCGTAACTTCTGCGTTGTTTTTGCATTTGATTTTTGCCTTTTTCCATACTAACCATTCAATCCCTACAATATATCCCACATGGAACCTTGACGTAGGTAACCGAATGCTCTTTTGTTTTTCGGTACCTCCACGGTAAGCGTATTTTTAATCTGTATGTCGCTGCAGCAGATGGGGTGTTTTGACTGGTAGACTTCACCGTAGGACAATTTTCCCTGAACCAGTTGACTGCAGTCATTGTGACCCTTCTAGCAGTCAGTCAGACTTGATTCTTGCTTTCAACTTTGTTTGGTCAGAATTACTGTAACCAGCAAATTAAAATCTTAACTTCTGATTAGTTAATTAACCTCATCTGCTGCAGCGACCTTCACATTACAAATACGCCCACGGTAGGTCATAGCTTTAACATGAACAAAAGTAATCTGTTTCACAGTCTGCTTTTGTAGGCTACATTGTGTCGAATGTGGAGCAATAGTGAAAGAAACTTTATTGATTATAAAAAGAGTGTTTTAACACATTAAATAATAAATTCCGTACTTTTCAAACCCGAGTGACAACTGGCAATGCTAAGTAGAAAACGAGATTGACCCGTTTCTTGTGATCAGTTGGGTTTCATTATTTGCAAGAGATCAACCCATGTGAAGATAGTCGATATTACAAAGATGTGGACGATAACATTGTCTGGGAAGTAGGAAGAGTTGTTAAAAGTTAAAAGGCCGATGAAAGCAACGAATTTCTGTTCAACTAAAGAACTTCACTTTCTTTGCAAGGGTGCTCTTGAACTCTGCCATCTGAACGGCGAGCTGCATGCTTTCCTCTCCCCTCTCGGCCATCACAGAGTTGTTGACCTGAACGTACAAACTCACGTTATGAAGATGAAACGCCATGGATAGACCACACGATAATTCGTCCGTTTCTTTAATATACAAAATTATTCAAAGTTGTGAATTGTTCTTGATCAACCAAGAACCGGCCAAGAAATAGAAAACTGAAGAATTTAAACCGACGGGTAGTGCAGACCATGGTGGGCACTGGGGTTATGAGGTGGGCCTTCAAATTTTAAAGGGAGCAATTGGATATATTGTAGAACTATGTACATTGGTCTGTTGTATGTACGTATAAGCGAAACTACCACAAGATAAACAGTAACAATATGCATTTATTCCAAAGTTTCGTTAATTAAACACGAATGACTTCTTCGAGGATACATAGAACATGACCGTAACAGAACACTGAACCATGTTTCTGTAAATAAATAAATATGTACTACTTTTAGTCGCACCTTACCCGGGGTCATCTGTGGGGCATATTTCTCTGTTGCATGGCACCCTTTTTTCAAAGTCGTCATATCTAAGTTATCCCTGTAAAAGTCTTTCCATGTTCGCTTTAGTCTGCTTTATCTCTTTTAGATTTCAAACTATCACATGTTTTGCCTGTGCAGCCCAGTCTACCAAACCGGGACGTGGACCTCCACTGACCAGCTGATTGTCGGTCCAAAGCCCGGGTAAATGGGAAGGGTTGGCCAAAGGAAGGACATCTGGCCGTAAAACCTATGTCAAAACCCAACTGAAGATGCAGATTCAATCATTCACAGATAGGATTATTGGGGCATACCCAAGAAGCGAAGCGTCGCAACATCGCCGTGCAGCTGCGAGAAGCGAGCTACCATCTTATCAATGGTGGATACGACTAAAGAAGCTAGCTATGAGAAAAATATGAAGAGTTACGTATAAGTAGGAAAATGGTATTTAGAAGTCTGTACATCAGAACGATGACCAGCAAAAGTAGAAAAGTCGTAGATATGATCAAGAGACGAAAGATTGAAGTCCTATGTCTGCAGGAACAAGGTGATAGGCAGAAGGCCAAAGAATAAGAAATGGCTACAAGTTATATTACATGGGAATGGATAACCGACGAAATGGAACAGGAATTGTACTGAATCCAGAGATAAAAGAAGATAAACTTTTACGAGTAACCAGGGAATCAGATAAAGTAATATGTATACAAATTGAAGTTAAAAAGATTCTGATTAATGTAATCATTGTGTACAGCACCCCACAAGTTAGTTGTGGGGTGTAGGAGGAGGATTTTTGGGAGCTTGTTCGTAGTGTTATGGTAAAAGTGCCTGATCACGAAGAAGGAGTGTGCGTAATAAAAGATTTTAACGAACACATGGAAATCTGAGCTCAGAAACGAAGGTTAAGGGAAGAGAACCACTGGACCAGGTATAGTAGATTTCGCGCTGGCAAATAACATGGCAGTGACCAACACTTATTTTTGCCAAACACCCCCTCAACTCTCGACGCACAGTAATGGAGGAATAAACTCACAAGTCGACTACGTCACGTCAAGTCGACTACGTCACGTCATGCAGGAAAAGTGAGCTGCAAAGAGTAAAAGACTGTGTGTAAAAAGAGTGCAAAGTGTGTAAAAAAAGTGCAGAGCTGCAAAGAGTAAAAGACCAAGGGACAACTACTACTAAAACAGAACAGTTCTGTTGCTACTTCGGCGCATTCGATCCGTCGAGTAAGTTACGACTATCACGACAGATTCAAAACAATTTTGGAAGCACACTCTGTCCCCGAAGGAAAGGCTGCGCAAGTTTTCTTGACAAATCAAAGTGCAGTCACATACAAGATGTTGCAGAATCTTGCTGCACAACAGAGCCCTCCTGTGGAGATAACGAACTTGTTTTGGAACAAATAACAAAGTTCATGAAAGACCCGAAACGTTTTACAATACGGGGAAGATTTAAGTTCTGGAACGACATGCACCGCAAGCCAGGCGAGTCTATCAACACGCTGGCAGCTCGAATCCGACAGGACGCTTCAACATGCGATTTTTCTTCCATAAAGGGTGCTCAAGATGAGGCCATGTGCACACGCTTTATTTGTTCGTCAGCAATGAAGCGATGTTGAAAGCCTTGTTCAAAGTATATGCTGAAGAATTAGGCTTTGCCAAGGCCAGACAAATTGCCTTGGAGACAGAAGATGCTGCTAAGGTAGCAAAAGAGACAGTCTACGGATCAAAGACGTTTATACCTGGCCAAGTTAACGTGGTCGAGGTAAAGAGACAATGGCACAGAGGACAAACTAATTCCTTTAACCATAGAGAGCGAGCAGATCCGAAAAGAAACTTACAGTGTGGACGCTGCGGGAATAAGGGCCACACTGGAAAAGATTGCCCTTTCAAAGATTCCAAACTACTGCAACAAAAAGGGACATATCGAACCGACATGTTTCAAGAAGAAGATGATGTCAAATTTAAACTGAATGTCAATCCCGTGTTTTGCAGGCCCAGACCGGTACCATTTGCCATACAGTCTGATTTAGCCCAAGCGTATGACGCTGGTATTGCCAAAGGGGTTTGGAAGCCAACCCAGTTTAATGATTACGGTACTCCTGTGGTGCCTGTACGCAAGACAAAACTTCCAGGGCAAAGCACAGCCTCCGAGTTTGTGGAGATTATTCCGTTATCGCCAACTCTTAGCTGGAAACACATAGACAACCTCTTCTTCTGCCAGAAGAGCTCATGCACAAGCTGGGAGGTGGTTATGGATTCACAAAGATCGACTTGGCTGTTGCCTGTAATCAAATACCGCTCAGTCCAGAAAGCCAAAAGAAGCTTGCTCTGAGCAGTGAGCACCCAAGGAGTCTTACTCCAGATGGGATTACTTTTTGGCATCAGCTCAGCTCCTGGCTATTTCCAAAAAATTATGGGTCAACTCACCTCTGATTTGAACGGAGTAGCCGTTTACCTAGACGACATTTTGGTCAGTGGACACAACGCCGAGGAGCATCTGCAAAACTTGAGAGCTCTTATGCATC
The DNA here is from genome assembly GCF_918807975.1 of Aplidium turbinatum. Classification (NCBI taxonomy): domain Eukaryota; kingdom Metazoa; phylum Chordata; class Ascidiacea; order Aplousobranchia; family Polyclinidae; genus Aplidium; species Aplidium turbinatum. Next base: position 2,155,844 of record NC_137488.1, read on the forward strand.
GCTTGCAAGAAAAAGGTTTAAGATGTCGTCTGGAAAAATGCGCCTTTGCTCAACCAAGCGTTGAGTACCTGCGTCACCGGCTATCCAAGACAGGCATTGCAAAAGGACATAAAGTGGACGCAGTATTACAGATGCCACCACCAAACGACGTGTCCAGTCTGAGGTCTTTTCTTGGTTCCGTGCAATTTTACAGCAAGTTTTTGCCAAACCTATCTTCAACGACAGAACCATTTCATAAGCTTGCACGAAAAGGAGTAAAGTACCACATGAGGCAGTGGCAACGCAACCAAAGCTGTCGATACGTAAAACAATTAGAATTTTAAAAACGAAAGAAGCCGATGAAGATACAGAAAACTCGTTGGTAGAAATTAAATTCAGAAGATCACCAGAGAGAGTTTGTGAAGAAGATGAAGGAAGTCGTTTGTGAAAAAAAAATACTTTGATGATTTTTAGCAAAGCAGAGAAAGAGACTGCATGGAAAGTAATTGGATACATATTAGGCAAACCAGGAAAGAAAAAAAAGACATTGTGGTGGGATGAAGAGGTGCAGAATGCTACCAAGAAAAAGAAGGTGCAAGAATGAAAGAGACTGAACAGATGTGATCTAGCTACCTCGGCATGCAAGAGTGCAAACAAAGAAGCAAAGCGGGAAGTGGTGAAAGCAATGAGTGTGGGATATAAAGACCTTTACAAAAACCTGGAAAATAAACACAGACAGTTGAAGGTAACCCGAAAGGCCAAACAAAAGAATACAGACTCCCAAGATGTTTACCAAGCAAAGATGAAGGATAAGAACGTACTGATAAGTGATGTAGAAATTCTGTAAAGATGGAGAGAATATTGTACAATCAATTGATGAATGTCGAGAATCTAAGAAAACATGTGACAATAAACCCAGCAGTGGATGAAGATGTGACTGAAGTTAAGGAAAAGATAACAACTGCTTCACAGAAAATGATCAACGACGCATTGCGTACTGTGACTGATTATCTGCGCCCAACTCCAACAGAGTATTACAACCATTCAGTAATTATACCACCAGTGCAGCACATTACATGGGTGACACTTGGAACACAGCATGGTGTGCCACCGATACTTGACTCTATAATTTTATACCTCACCCAGTGACGCCCCCCTGGTATGGATTTGCCCCTGCGGACGTGGGTCAAGCTCAATAGAATTCAAACAGGAGTCGGTCGCTTCCATTCCTGAGTGGGGTCTGGTTCCCTCATCAGCCTGCAAGTGTGACACGGAGGAACAAACTGCTGACCATGTCGTTCTTGAATGTCCCATTTACAAGGCGCAAAATGGAATACATGGTATAGCAAAACTGGACGAAGCTACATTCACCTGGTTTTCCATCACCTGCCCTGATATCTGTACAATCCTGTCTCACACGAAAGACAGAAGATGAAACAAGGAAAAGTAGTTTGACCGGATGATATTTCAATAGAAGTTTGGAAAGTACTGGGAGCAACTGGAACGAAATGGCTAACCGATATTTACAAGGACGATAATGAAGACAGAGAACATGCCAGATGGGTGGGGAAGTAGCACTTTGATTCCAATTCTCAAGATGAAGAAAGGCATATAAGAGTGTTTGGAGACGACGAGGTGCTGTGTGCAGAGATGAAAGAAAGCGGAACAGACGCTGGAGACTCGGAGAGTAGAGATGGAGGATGAAGGTATGAAAATATGCAGGCAAAGGACAGAAAATCTCAAACCCCAGATGACTACAATGAAGAAAATGAGATAAAAACACAATTAAAAAAAAGTGGTGGAATACGAAAAAAATAGTTCAAATGTCTTAGTTAGACAGTTCATGAGAACAGAATGAGCGACAAAGAGGTGGCAACGAGATGCCAGGTAGGATGGGAAACATGGAAGAAAATAACAGGAGTCATGTGTACCTGAAAGATGCCACAAAAGTTGATAGCAAAACTTTATAAAACGATGGTAAGACCAGGAATGTTGTATGGAATGCAGGCGGTAATCCTGACGAAAACATTGGGAGGAAAACGCAAGTGGATGGCGAGACTGTGTGGCAGAAGATATGGAAACAGTAGGGGGGGAGAAGATGCTGCTGACAAAGTGATGTGGAGCACTGCAATCTGTACTAGCGACTCCATTTGAAGTGAGAACAAATCCAGAAGAAGATTTCAAACTGTGACATATTTTTGCCTGTGTAATCCTCTACTCTCCACGACAACTGTTCTAGCCACATACATGTTACATCTTAATTCTTCCCTTCAACTGCTTGTGTTTTCCTTCTGACAACTAAATGATAGAAACGAAACTCCATCAAATTTTAGCAATGTAGATTGTTTCAAGAATCTTCTGATAGCTTTACCTGATAGGCCTGCAACAGCATTGTGATTTGTTATAGAAGCCTGATGAATACCTTCATTCAATTCTAAGCTATTGAATATTAGGTAAGCCTTTGGAGAGATTACGTTAGCTATTAATACTTAAATTTTTGAATTATTCAAAGTAACATCCCACCATTGTCATCATGCTCAACATGTCTTCAGAATTGCCTTTTTCTTGCAAGGTCTTCACTAGCGCCGTCACATACCACGAACCGTCTTTTGTGTCTCGATATGCTTTCGTCCCTTAACATATTATTTTGATTATTATAATTACGAACAACTTAGCCTGAGATAAAAACAATGGTCTGCCAGATGATCAACAATGGCACTTCTTGCGTCATCTCTGTTCAAAGTCAAGAGACTTTCCTGCTTTCAATGAAAGTTGAAACGCGGCACATACCTGCAGCTGTGGCAAATGAAACTAGCATGTCTGCTTTATCCTGAGGGATCATGGATTCCGCAGACTCGCTGTCGGGCCCAGCATCAGACTGAGTTGATGATAAAAGTGCAGCTGCATAAAAACGCAAGTATTGGCTTGGAAATATTGAAACTAGCAGCGTTTTCAAAGCAGTAGGCTTAGTTACAAATTAACTAGGAATGCAACATCGCTATTGTTACAATGTGAATATTTCTTATCGAACTCACGCTTATATATAGAATTAACTAAATTGTCAGTATATAAGTAAAAACTTTCACTGTCTCTATCACTTGTAGAGCTCATTCAAGCTTGTGTAGCAGACAGCACAATTTACCTTACCTGCAGAACTCGGCTGTTCCGCGATGGAATCAGAACTGATCGTCGGATAATTGTGCTTTTCTGAGAACATTTCGATGTTAAGTAAAGAATAATTGACTAAGCCGTCTAAGAGATACCTCAGCAACCATGAATCTCAATCATGGGCAGGCCAAAGTGGTGGATTGCCAGCTCAGCCAAGCTTAGCTGGCAATTAGCTGAGTCGACCAGACAAAGCGCATCGTGTCAATTCAATGGAGTCATGTTGTAACCAAAGTCAATTCAACAACGATATGTAAACCGGAACTCGCCATAACCTTGAAATGTACTTGTTTATATATAAATAAAAAACTGCAGACAGTGGCACATCGTTTCACGAGAACATGTAAATCATGCTATCTGACCAGACGTCCCATGGAAACATAATATAATATTGCAACTGACAGTTTCTAATTGACCTAGTACGTCCTACACAAGTCAGTGACGTAGTGTGGTTGCGTAACATACCAAAGAACTACAAATCATATCAACTTTACATTTTTTGAGTTAACAGTGGTACATTTGTAAAGTGAACAACGGACTCTTAAAAGTAATTCATTCATTTGAAAGGCCAGGTAAACGGCATTGTTCTGTTGTCGAACCTCACTCAGGTTTCGTGACTACGAAACGTGACCACCAACATCAGCATTATTTAACTAAACTATCTTCTTTACCTTTTCTGCAGAATTGAAAGAAGAAGAGTTTTGGTTTCCCGTTCAACTTTGGGCAGTTGCGTGCAGTAAAGTTGGAAATGACGTCTTCCGCCGGGATACTCTGCTTCTCGACGTCGATGAAGTAATCTCGATTGTTTTCTAAATAGAAAGAAATCACCTTCACTTCTAGTCTCTCATTGTTTGTAAATATTGTTTACATTCAAAGTAGCAAAGTTTTGAAATGAAAAAAAATTGTTCCATCGATCTTTTCCACCCGCCGCATCATCCAGCGCTACATCCGCATGCGGGAGATATGTAATGCAGTTCTTCTTCTTTCGTATGAGAGGTTTTTTTTTTTTTGGACTACATTTTATCGGGGTCAAATGTCCGGGCATTCTTCGAGCAGCCACTTGATTGTAGAGTCCTCCAGCGTTGACAGGCCAACTGCCCTTGGAGGAGTAAACATCGGGCAGTGGTAGAGGATGTGATCTGCTGTCAGTTCCTCTGCACCACAGTTGCATGCCGCAGATATTGATAGGTCCCATTTGTGCATCAAGGAAGCGAAGCGCTCAACCCCTGTGCGGAGGCGATTCAACCATACCCAGGCAGGTTGTCTGAGCTCCTTTCCTGGTGACATGGGTCCAGCGTCGGGAACAAAGGTGTGGAGTCTGGAGATGTTGTCTGTCCACTCCTCTTGCCAGGTATTGGCGATCCAGGATGAGGCACTGGTGTTGTGCTCCAGCAAGGATTGTGCTTGAGCGACAAAGGGGCTTCTCAATTTGAGGCGTTTCTTTATTACCGATCTGGTGATGTAGCTGTGGAGCGCGTGGTGTGGCTCCAGTGACCAGCGAGCCAGGGAGAGTGTAGCACCTTTGTGGCGAAGCTCAGCAGGGGCGATGTCGGAAAGAACTGGTAAAAATTCAGTAGGAGTAGGTTTCAGGCATCCCGCTACAATACGCAAGGCGTCGTTGATGGGTTTGTCGAGCAAGCGAGTATGAGCACTACGACACCATACAGGGGCGCAGTACTCCGCGGTGGAATGGACAAGAGACAGGGTAGTGGTGCGCAGAGTTGTTGCTGTCGCACCCCAACTCGTACCTGCCAGTCGAAGTCTTGCAAAGTGATTCCAAGTGGTGTCGGTACGTGAGAGTCCTGTTCAAACTAACACCAACATAGACTGGTGTGGTGTTAAAGGGCGGAATGTTTCCATCGATGTTGATGGTCAGCTCACGCTTTGCTTCCTTATTGTTTAGATCAGTGGTTCTTAACCTGGGCGCTACCGCCCCCTAGTGGGCGCTGTTAACTTTTAGAGGGGCGGAAATATTCAGGGGGCGTTATAGGGGGCGCTGCATTCAGAAGGTGTAACGATATTTTCCTCACTGCAAATTTGCTTTAGTAGTTCTGCTGGGGGTACGAGAATCCACCGAGGATGAGGAGCTATATACAGTATAGAGATTGTGTTTAACAAGGGAAGTAGTGATTCTCTCTCAGAGCATTCTATGTTGGCCTATACAGCACAATGCACAACACCATCCGACAAGCGTGGACGTCGGATGGTGTTGTGCATGGCCTTTGTTGTTGATAATGGGCATTGTTTCCCTGTCCTTGTAGTAAGTAAATGGCATTTTGTGGTCAGCTTTTGGCAGGGACAGCGGGCAGGCAGTGCAAGCAAACCATAAGGACTGGTCATAATAATAGTCAGTCAATAATGGTTATTAGTGTAACTCTTACTAACTACTAAAAAATCAGCAGAGATGTGCCTTAAGACTTTTAAGTTAAGAGCCTTAAGGCACATCTGTGCTGATTTTTTAGTATTAAAACTAACATCGGCTTAAACTAGTTTTTTCTTACTAACTAATAACTAATTACTACTGGCTGTAGGCTAGCCTTATAGTCTTGGAAGAAAATGTCATTAGTAGGCTACAGCCCTTATATTATGGTGGGCGCCAGACTATGGAAATCTCTGAAAAGGGGAAAAAAAGGTTAAGAACCACTGGTTTAGATGGAAAGCGATTGACAACGTTTTAGATTTACTGAGCTTGAGTCTCCACTTGTGGGGGTAGTCGGACATCTGAGCCATATCTTGAGTTAGGGCCCTTTTCAGTGGAGACCATTCCGAAGCGTTATGCACCATAGCCAGGTCGTCGGCATAGGCATACAGCTGGATGTAAACATTAAAAAGGAGTGGAGCCGGACACATCCCTGGGAAACACCGTTCTTGAGGCGTCTTGGCCTGCTTCTTCGTCCGCGTCCGGTGGTGAGGGTGAAACTGCGGTTGTAGACAAGCTCCATAATCATTCTGACCATGTGCCGGTCGTGGAGAAGGTGAAGAAGTTTGCAGGCGAGGTCGTGGTGCCACACTGTGTCATATGCTGCAGTGAGATCATTGAATACGGCACCAGCCTTTTTCTTTTCCTTAAAACAATCCTCTATGTCTTGGCTCATGCAAGTGACCTGTTCTACAGTTGATCGGCCACGGCGAAAACCTGCTTGCTCTGATGGTAAGAGTGGGTCGATGATTGGGTCGACTCGGGTGTGGATGAGCCTTTCGAGGATTTTATAGGGGATGCATAGGAGTGAGATAGGATGGTAGCTCCTAGCGTCATCCAGGGGCTTGAATGTCAAGAATGAATGTCAATGTCTTGAATGTCAAGTATTTTAACAGTCTAATGCAGTTGAAGGGCTCAGTTGATAGATAACACCAGCCAACTAAACAAAATTGTTTGATGCTTGGAATGTTAGACCTATTTTGGGGTATACTTGCAGCACTGATACCAACAATCTTTTTTTTCTATCAGGTCTAGTTTTTGGGACACGATATACTTAATGAAATTTTTGAAACATACTGAAAGTTCTTGCCCAAATGTTTATCAAATTTGCCCAAATTTTCGACTAATTGAAAAGTCTGGGGATGCAATTGCACCCCTGGCTTCTACGCCTTGAGCGCAAGTACTGTGTGAAGCTATCAGTTTTTTAAGGTCTATTCCAGCGCGATCTACCACTTAACGCCGCGGTCCGAATGACGCGAACACGAATGACGCCATCGAGGCCGCAACGCATGAATGATGCACGACTTTGTTATTTCTTACTAAGACTAATTCTTAACTTTTGAATAGTTTTGTTATGACTGCTTCGAGACTATCAATACAAGCCAAGTAAACCATGCGCACAGCTTGGCTTAATGCAGGAAGAAGTAGAACGGCATAGTAGAAGTAGTAGATCTAAGCTTTGTTTTTGTTGGATGAGTGAGGCTTGCACAAACCAAGTAGGCTACCACTCCATCACATGGAAAAGTTTACATATACAATTATTCTAAACATCAGCTTACACTAATACTAAAAACAGGCCACTTTCTGATACAAATTCACTGTTTGTCACGGTAGTAGATTTTTAAAACCGTTTACCAAATTTTGGAAAATCAAGAGTCCCTGGCCAAACTGCACATATGCCTTCACATTTGTCTGTTATAACTTTTTTTTAACTTCATTTAAACATTTTGTGTCTTTTAAACATCCAAGTATTTTAACAAGTGTGATATCAGCAACAACAAGAAGCTGCGGCTGCCATAAAGTTATAAGTTTTCATGATTGCATGAAAGTTGTTGGTGTTGAGACCGCAAGTTCTGACCCAAGCTTATAATGAAGACTTAAAGAAGACAACTAGGGGTTAGACCATGCAAAACTTTGTATACAAGCAGAGCATGAGTTTGTTCTTGTAGCAAAAGAAAGGAAATACCACGTGATTATCAAGCTACACGAGGCAACAATTAAAAAAACTTCTACCTGTGTTGTAGTTCAGCACACAAAACCTGACACAATACACAACAGGCCTGATTGTTGTCAGAAGCATTTCCTGCATTTCAACTTTTTATTGGTTGACAATTTCTTTACCTTATTCAGTCAAAACCAGATGTTGTCAATAGAAAGTGTTTGTCTCGTCACAGAACTACCACCACACAACGACGCTCTCACCTCGTTCCCCATGCGAGCCGATGAAGACGAGACTGACAGAGCACTCTTTGTTTCTCGAATTTTTAGAAAATGCGTCCAAGATGACCATGATTTCCTGAAAAGTAAAAAAGCAAAACTTAAACAGCTTCCGGTATCGTCTTTGCAATAGCAAGATTGTTTGGCCGGTGTCTGATATGCGTATTTGCAATCAGCAGGTCGCTGCAGCATATGAGGTTTATTAACCAATCAGAAGGCAACCAATCACAGCTGATTGCAGTAATGCGACTCACGCACGTTAGAAACTAAAAATACAGGTCAAAATGCCTCATCTGCTGCAGCAACCTAATTGAGTCCCATACTTGATCCAAACATCAGGGGATGAGAAGATAAGGTTCTCATTGTACTAAGCCTTCGGTACTAACGAGAGTAGGGTGGCCAGTTCCTTTCTCTCAGCCGCCTTTCCTTCAGCAACTACGCCTACCCAATTTATTACACCCTGGGTAGAGGTGAGCGGTGTTTTTTAACAACCAGCCGAAGCCGGGAGTAGAACCAGGATTGCATAACTGGAAAGCAAGCGCCTCATCTGCTGCACCATCCCACCACCACATGCAGTGACCTGCAGGTTCCAAATACGCGTCCGGTATTTGGAGATGTTTTAATCGTTGTCGTGGTTTGTGACACTGCCTTACATGGGCACCGACCTCCAAGTGGACAACCAATCGTAAAGGTGATCCATCGGTTATGTGAAATATAACACTCCACATTGGAAGATGATGAAGTGCAAAAAGAACAATTGCACAACTCGTATGGCGTAGGACAACTAGACTTGTCTTGAAAACAACCTATGAGTTGAATGACCGTTGGCACTTAATAAGCTGCAAGGAAACATGATGCAACCACTGAATGGTTGATTAAGATGGAGCTAACCGTAAGTTTCCTATAACCCGGTGTGCACACTTTCATACGTATTACAACACAAAGTTTCGAATTGATGGACCATAAATTGGCATTGGAAAACATATGATTTTTGTTTTGAAACTGAACAAGCATTAGAATCTGATTAGATAGACAACGCAACATTCTCCCTCAATGGTGCGGCTTGTCAAGAAGTAGAAGATTCCCTGCGGCTGGAATAATTTACGAAAGAAAATGCAAATACGAAACAAAGGCATCCATTCTATGACCGGGCATTCATCGCCTGCATTACACTTCTGCGGGCCGCCAAAGAAAAAGTAAGTTTGCTTCTAATAGTGCATCCACTGTACGATATTTGTAACGGAATGGCCCGTTTCGGCTAGTCCGATTGGGCTGATCCGATTCGGCTAGTTCCCTATTTTGGGCTACAGTCTTTATCGGTTAGTTCCCTATTCGGCAATTTTTTGAAAATCCAACGATAATCCTTCCGTAATCCAACATCGTTTCTTTTGCATTCCAACAAATTTAACGAAAAATGTTTGAATTATTAAATTTCTTTTATAGTTGAAATTATCGAAGCTTTAGATGAGTGGGGTTTTGACCTAACCATTGAGATCTTAAAACTAAAAAGCGAATTAAATTTATTTTTGAACTATTACTGTTTGCTCAGATGAAATTGACATGTATCATGCGTCGCCGTCTGCATGCAAACTTAGAATATATTAGAATCCTCAACTATTACAAAATTCTAAATCCAACGACGCCTTCTGTATATTTACAGTCCAGAATTTTGTATTTTGATCTCGAAGCTTTAGATGAGTGGGGTTTAGACCTAACCACTGAGATCATAAATCATATTTATGACACCGGTTACATCCCTAGTGATATGGTACGTTCCATATTCATAACTTTACCAAAGAAAATCGGAGCAACAAAATGCTCACTCCACAGAACAATTAGCCTTGTAAATTACGTAACAAACATCTTACTCCAAATCATAATGATGAGATTGAGACCAAAACTACAATCGGAAATTTTTACAGCACAGTTTTTATTTGTTCCAGACAAAGAGACCACAAAAGGAATTTTTACATTAAAAATGATAACAGAGAGATGTGTCCCATCTCCAGATCTTATCAACGTTTACAGTGAGATGATTTTGAGAGACATCGGACATATGAATGGAGTAAAGGTTGGGGTACAAAATGTAACAAGCTTGAGATACGCCGATGAATGATGATGCAGTCCTGATAGCAGAATCTGCAAACGATCTACAGGACTTATTAAATTGTGCTGTCAATAACAGTACACCAATGGGTTTAGAGTTAAATTCAAAAACAGAATGTATGACCGTATCAAAAAAGAAAACTTATCCAAATTGCAACCATTCAATGGTGTGTTGCACTCAATGGTGTGAAACAAGTTGATTGGGTACACTATAACTTGCGATGGCAAAGTGACACTGAAATTAAAAAGAGAATCGCTCTAGCAAAGGATACTTTCAGTAAAATGAGCACAGTCTTCAGGAATCGCAACATGACAACAAAGACCAAAATTAAACTTTTGAAAGCATATGTAGAATCAATTCTAACCTACGGATGTGAATGCTGGACAATAAGTAACGATATGATAATAAGAACAGTTAGAAGGCGCCATGATGCAATTTGTAGGTCATATTCACAGACATGAAGATTTGGAAAAATTTGGGATGGGAAAAAGAAGCAGTGGTCGTCAAAGATTAACTTATTTAAACAGATTGAATCAATGGGCCACAAACACAACAGTCAAAACGAACGATTTTATACGAATGGCAAATGACAGAGAAGTTTGGAAGACCATGATCGCCAACGTCTGTATCAGATGGGACACATAATCATCATCAATCGTTTCTTTTGCATTCCGACAAAGAAAAATAATTTGAATTGAAATTTAGCGAAACAAAAAAAGCGAACTGAATTTATTTTTGGACTATTAAATTAAAATGTTGCTCACATAAACTTGACATGTATCCTGCGTCACCGTCTGTATGCAAACTTAGAATATGTATATTCGAATCCTCAACTATTACAAAATTCCAATCCCTAGTTTTTAGTTTAACAAGTCAATACAATCAATACGGTACATAACAAGTAGGGTGGGTCGAAACGGACTTTTTCTCCGATTTCGTTGCTACAAACTTTCTTTCTTGCGAATAATCATAAAACGACATTCCTGAAAGTTTGAGCTTGATCGAACATCGTCTTCATTTCTAAAAATGCTGATTCTTGCCAGTGTTCACTACCTGCGAAATAAGTAGGGCCAGTAAAAGTCATTAAAGTCATATTTTTTAGGTAATGCAGAAAGTTGTCAAACCGATAACAGTGAAACAACGACGTTTCTACGGTGTCTATTTAAGAAGTTATAAAGTCATAAAAAGTTATATTTTCTGTTTTAGATAATAAAATATGACTTCATTTATACTTCAAAATACAAAGATTGAGCCGGAGTAACTTTGTAAATGCAGTTCAAACAGCTCCTGTAAACATTGAAATTTGATAATTTGTCAATAAGGGAGGCAATGAGAGTTCTCACGCTGAGTCTCACGAAGCATTGGAAGCAACATTTTTATTACTTTCTGTAGCCTAGTAATAGCGCTTGCTGTTTGATGTTAATTTGCATTGTGACATCATCTTGACACATTATTTTGCAACACACAATCCAGTCTTTGAACATTATAAACACTTGCAGTAGGCCACTACGTCGCTAATAAGCTGAACCATCGTAACTCCAAAAATGCAGTTTTGAGAAAATCGAATTTTAAAGTTCACGCTGTGTTTGCTGTACATTGTTTGGTTATTCTAAAAGTTCTCTAACGGAAAAACATGAAAACTATACATTGTTTTTCATGGAGCTTTGTTGTTGAAAAAAAAGATAATTCTTTTTTGCAAAAATTGAACGTTAGAAAAATGAGTATGGACATACGATAGTCAATAAAAAATTGTCGAATTGTAGTTACAATAAAACAGCAAAATTGTTATGCGAAATAGAAAGAAATATTATATAAGTAAGCCTTAAATATCAACATGCAAAAAACGATTGAAAGAAAAATTAACTAAAAGAAAAGGGAGTGTTAACGTGAAGTGTGTAAAATTACTTTCAGAGCAGAGTATGGTAAGTCCCATTTTATTATTTTATTTTTTTTGCAAAATTATTAACTCCAATTTACGATAGTTCATCGTTCTGTATCATCAAAACTAAAGCAGATGGACTTACAATGCTTTAACAAAATAAACTGTAGTTTATAAAGATATCAAATCAATCAAAAACGCACTTTTGAAAAATTTGGACTTACGATAGTTCAGCTTATTAACGACGACTAAGTCAACCAGTGCTGAGACCTCAAGAGTCAAGGGTACTTTTCGAGTACAGAGCTTTGACTCTTACTACTAAGTAGCTGGTTTGGTAGGTAGGCCTACACATAGGAGCCGACTTTTATTTTTGCACGGGATGGCAGATAGCACAATATGGCAACCTATAAACTTTCAAACTGCATGTTTTTGTTTGATTTTTACTAAGCATTCGAAAATTGCATTTTTTTTAATGAAATTTGAAAATAGATATTCATTTAGGGGGTGGAGCTATTAATCATCGAGATAATTTTATTTTCGAGTATTTTATAGCTGTCATAATTTATAGCGATATTGAGCAGTTTAAAATTTTTCAAAAAAGATTTTTGGGAGAGGCAATGGAAAGATCGTATTTTATTGATTAATAAATCCCATTGTAAACCTAACAAATGTAACAATGACTTATGAAAAGAAACAAATAAAACGACAGCAACAACAAGGAAAAAAAATCGTAGCCACGTGTTGCGTAATCTTCACGTAGCTTGCTTGATGTTACGCGAGTATCATGCTTGTGACAAAAACAATCATTTTCTTCGCAATACTGTATTGGTTCACCTCTTGCTTTACGTTGACTTGAAGCGAAAACCAATGATCAAAAAAAGATTTAAACGTCCGTTCAAATTACATTTATTTGCAGTAAGTAATGTAACCTAAACGGGGTGGCTGCCATTATGCCATAGAGGTTATGGGGTGGCGTGGATGGCCACCCCGTAACCCCGTAAGTCGGCGCCAGTGGATGCATTAGACATTTGAATTTTTGTAGTGATTTTAAAGCGAAATAGAAGTGTTTTGTTAGTTGTTCGAGTGTGTTATTGTTCAAAATACATGTAAAACCTTAGCCTACATACGAGTTATTAATTAGAGATTAGCATAAATTTGATGCTTTATAACAAAGTCATATATTATCATATATTTCAAAAAATAAAGTCATATTTTTCAATTTTTTAGGTAACTAGTAATAAGTAATAGCACAACGTCATTATCAAAGCAGTTGTAATTATTAGGGTAGGCCAGTCCGTGGTGCATTCCCAGGTCCAACGTCAATGCAGGTGAACAATGGTTGCGATTATTACAATTCAAGTACTTGACATTTCTTGGCACATTTTCTCAAAGGATCAAAATATAGTCATCATAACACACATTATTACCTGATTTGTTGCCACACAAGTGTGGATGCGAGCCTTGCATTTCTCATCACGTCGGGAACAACGCCAGTATTTCTTAAGCCGTCTGGACTATATTGAGCTAGTTGAAACATGTAGCCATCATGTAGAAAAACCTCACCTTTGCGCTGCGTACTAATCGATTCCTCTGCCATGATCAAGTAACATCAACTGAGAGTCTAACGAAGGAACTAACCAAAAGAATTTCGGGTCATGTAACGCCGAAACCCAGGTTTACTCTAAACTGCCACTTAAGTTTAACTTCATCTTTTATGGCAAACGCTATTTGGCAACTGTCTTTTTTTCGTTGACACGTTTTCGCTGAGACTTTATCTCATTAACCCCTATTGGTAATCATGAAAACTGTTGTTTTCATGTAAAACACATATTTTGAACGAACCCAGACATCAAACCCGTCATTTTTACATTGATTCAACGTCTGCAGACGTTGAATGAATGTAAAAACGACGGATTTTGCCGTCTGGGAAGGCACTCAAAGGTAAACACTGGATAAAATGCAAGAATGCAAAAGATGCCATATTGTCGAATTAAAATACAAAATTCTCTAAATAAACGGAAGAACCGGACATACATTTCTCTGTTATCATTTTTAATGTAAAAATTCCTTTTTGTGGTCCCTTTGTCTGGAACAAATAAAAACAGTGCTGTTGAAATTTCCGATTGTAGTTTTGGTCTCAATCTCATCAACATGATTCGGAGTAAGCTGTTTGTTACGTAATTCACAAGGCTAATTGTTCTGTGGAGTGACCATTGTGCTGCTCCGGTTTTCTTTGGTAAAGTTATGAATATGGAACGTACCATATCACTAGGGATGTAACCGGTGTCATAAATAAGATTTATGATCTCAGTGGTTAGGTCTAAACTCCACTCATCTAAAGCTTCGAGATCAACTATTGTGGAATAAAATACAAAATTCTCTACTGCAAATAAACAGAAGGCGTCGTTGGATTTAGAATTTCGTAATAGTTGAGGATTCTAATATATTCTAAGTTTGCATGCAGACGGCGACGCATGATACACGTCAATTTTATCTGAGAAACATTAATAGTTCAAAAATAAATTTAATTCGCTTTTTAGTTTTAAGATCTCAATGGTTAGGTCTAAACCCCACTCATCTAAAGCTTCGATAATTTCAACTATAAAAGAAACGATATTGTGAAATAAAATACAACATTCTCTAAATAAACAGAAGGCATCGTTGTCGATTTTATGTGAGCAAACAGTTCAATTTAATAGTTCAAACATTTTTCGCTAAATTTCATTTCAATTTGTTTTTCTTTGTCGGAATGCAAAAGAAACCATATTGTGGAATAGAATACAACATTCTCTACATAAACAGAAGGCGGCGTTGTCGATTTTATGTGAGCAAACAGTTCAATGTAATAGTTCAAACATTTTTGCTAAATTTCATTTCAATTTGTTTTTCTTTGTCGGAATGCAAAAGAAACGATGTTGGATTACAGAAGGATTATCGTTGGATTTTCAAAAAATTGCCGAATAGGGAACTAACCGATAAAGATTGTAGCCCAAAATAGGGAACTAGCCGAATCGGATCAGCCAAATCGGACTAGCCGAATCGGGCTGTAGCCGAAAAGGGTAATAGCCGAATCGGAGTAGCCGAATCGGATCAGCCCAATCGGACTAGCCGAATAGTAGCAGACCCATTTGTAATGCTGACTACGGACTGAGGCGACGACGCAAGTGAATAAACATTTGTTTTTATCAGCGCGGAAACCAAGAGATATCTCACCGCCTTTTTCTTGTTTTTATGAGACTCAACATCAAATCCAAGCCTTTTCAAAACTGTTTCCAACTTTGCGGAATCCACTTCCGCGCCTTCTCGTGTGGAAGCGCCCCTGAAAGTGATGTTGTTGATAATGAGCGCACGTCCAGACTTCCGCGGATCGATCGGGTACACCTGCATAACAAACGATGGACGTGAATGTCCAGCGATAAAAACAATTTGAAGAAACCAAAAGTAAACATTTTAACGTCTTATTGTGGCAGAAATTCAACGCAATATAGAAAAATCAGTAAAAATGTTTCGCATATAAACAGGCCGCTCTTTGTCGAGACATGGCCTGGGAATACTATCGCGTCTTTTTACGTTGCTTGAAATCAAAACTCGGTTAAATATTCTTGCCATGTGCGGAGACTAAACATCAGTTTCCAAGTGGATTGTTTTGCCCAGTGTGCGAGCAATCACGTCAAGCAATGACAATCAGCAAAAGAATTGACGAGCACACAAATTCATAGGAGCTGCTTACTCGACCGGACAACCAACTATCTTAAATTGCTATTGAAGATCATGACCAACTCACACTCTTGTCCTGCAGATGGCGCTGGTACTCCTGATCGGAAGTGCGTTGAATTTCAACGTCATTAAGCCAAAAGTTTCGCTCACTGATGAAACCCAGTGAAGAAGTAGAAACATTTACTCCTGCAGGAAAGAAATGGAGGAGAATTGGTGTCTTGTCCGTGCAGCGATATATAAAAACCCACTTTCTTTCGCCTCCAAACCAGAGATGGTGCGAAAAAATACAAGTTGTTTAAAATTAGAGATCTTAAAACACAACTTAACAGTCTCCATTGTTATTGCAACTGTTTATAAATTTCAACAAAAGACCATTTTTAATAATCCAACGCTTTAAATATCAAAAGTATTCAAAGCAATCTTCCTAAAGACGAGACCTTCAATGTTGAATGAACTTGGCTCAACTTTCTCCGCGCGCTTCTTAGCCAGAGCTTCATTTGAATCCATATACACTGCAAAGAAATAACAATTTCTTGGAAGCGCTGCTTCAAAAATATTGTAGATAACAAGCCAAAGGACCTTGCCAGTTTTTGTGAATTCGACAGTGAACATTGTGCAGCAGTTGGTGCTTAGGGATGGTTAAAAACCTTTTTTAAGTCGTTGTTTTTTATACCACTGTATTTCTAATCGTTTCATACATATTTTCAAGTAACAACTGTGATAAAGATATTTATTTTCTGTTTCTTCTAGAGAAATCTTCTTTCTGAATTGTTTGTTTCTTATTTTGGAAGGAGCTTGATGCTGTTCTACTATTCTTACCTCACAGCGAAACCAAGGATGAACTTCATAAATGATTGAATTATAAAATAAGCAAAACTATAACTTTTATTTACAGGCTGCTTCGATGAGGATAAAATATCTTATCTGGTAGTAGGAGACCTTGGGCTACGGTCTGCAATTCATCTCATACATATTTACATTCAAATGAAACTACAAGAAGCTGTCCTGGCAGCAGCTCATTCCAACGAATACTGCTGTTTCAACACAAATGAACATGGCTTCTCAAACACAATCGCCTTTGGCAGGCAGCAGAAGCAATTATTAAGAATGGTACGCCTGTCGTCCCCAGGCAAGCCACGTCATAAAACAAGTTAGTACAATTGCACACCCAAGAGGGCAATCCAGCATCCGAAACAAACTGTTTTCATATATCATAACAAAAAACTGCAAAAGAAACTGTAAAATTATAGCTGCTGAATAACTTATAATATGATAAATTAGTTTATTGCAGTTTTGACTAAGTTCTGTAAGTCAGAAGTGTGGCCGCATGTTCTGCAAGTGGTACCAATGAACCACCAAACTTCAAGTGCTACCAATGGTAAGGATGAGGACTGTTCGGATGACGAAACCTGGGAAATGGTTCCAGTGGTGACCATGTTAACAGTCGACCTCATTTGTTGCTTGTCTTAATTTAGCTTATTAGTTTGTTCATTTCTTTCATTGCCATATTCCCTATTACGATGAGTAAATGCTCTTTAAAGTCTAATTGGTGAATCTGCAGTCTAGCCGACTGATACAGGTTAACTTATCAATGTCAACCTTATCTATAAAAAAGTAGATATTACCACACAAAATTGGCAAATTCAAGCTTTTTTAATTTAAATTGATCGTTTGCCCCCCCCAAAAAAAAAACATTTTTTATTTTATTTTACGAGCGCAAAAAAGCAACTCACATCCCTAGGCCTAATCATGATATAATAGCTTCAATGTATATGCCTCTACGAAATCGGAGTGTCTAGGGAGCTGACTTTGTTCAGCCCCCATCTTATGGAGATGCCTCAACGTGGTGTAGAAGTGAACCCAGGCTGAAAACTAGGCTCATTCCTAGCAACTCCTGGGGCTCATTGACACACGTAAAAGTCCCTAACGGCAATCTCTTTTTGGCGGAAGAGGGCAATGTCTGACGGGCAGGCATCCTGTAAGGCGGGCCTCAATGAACAGAGCACCCGGCAGCCCGTTGCAACCGATTCCCCTGAATCTGCACGTTCCGATATTATTGGACCGTAGTGGACATGGAGCTGGCCAAGAGTGTGTGCGTAGCCCTCGCGTAGTCACGACCATCTTAAACAACCACACAAGCAAATGGCCTTTGTCTCAAATTTGGACTAGGACCAAACAAAGCCCAATGGCGATGATATTACGGGTAACGGGGGCAGGCTTGATAGAGATGGAAGCCTCCAGCCCGGTCTCACACATTGGTGGCGGATCTATGATGATCGTCTCCCAATGAACTGCGGTGACAGTGGGTTCCGGTAGCAAGACCCGTGTCTGGGCTGGCCTATCTAGGATTTCCCGCAGCCTACCCCACATGGGGAAGCCCCTAGAAAAGGTGGGGTAAACATCGGACACCGATATACAAATGAACGAAACCACATCAGCATATGCCCGACTATGAGAACTCATAAGCTAATGAACATCTTACTTGATGAGCTTATGGTCGTGTTGGTGTTGTTGTAGGTCACATTCCCTCCAAAGTTGGCTTGCGTCATATTGCAGCCAGACAGACTGAGGTTCATAGCGTTGCCGTAATTGACTGTTTGTGGCACACCACCACCCATCATAACCTTGGCGTGCTCTGTGACAATTCAAACACAAAATAAAGTGAAATCAAGTCATCAGTTATAAAAAGAATAAACTGAAAAATCTCAACGAGCGGATGACGAAATAAGTGAGTCCATTGAAGTATTATCCAGCTTGCAAATCAGTCTTTTTCTTACATTGATTCAACGTCTACAGACAAAAGGATTGGTTTAAATATCTGGGTGATTGTCAGCTGTGTCGGAAAGGCGGGCGTCAGTGCCTGTACAATCGAAACCTGATGTAGCACACCACGATCAACCACAACAAAAGTGCATTTTGATCAAAGAAAGATTAACTGGTGTTTCTATGTCTCGCGACAAACAGCCACCTATTCCAAACGATTATATATTCTCACGTGATACACTATGCTCATTGTGGTGAGGATCTATTCTAATAAGACTAAAGCAGTACCGTATCTGTGTTTACTGTGTGAGCGCATTAAATGTGCGTGCTACTACTACTAGGGTTATAACATTTTCACAACCTCAGAGTCATATTCATGATTCCTGTATCATAATTCGATAAACTTTTGTCTCAAAACAAAGCAAATAACTTTTATTTTAACCTACTTTTAAAAAAACATCACCCCCGAATCAAATATTCACTTTGACTGATTTTGCTGTATGTTGCATATATGTAGGTAGGTTGCAGTGGCGAAAAGAAACACACTTGAGCAAAAATGAACATATAAAACAAGGCCACAAGATGAAATAGCGTAGATGCATAAATTGCATATGATATCGCAAAATATTACTAAACTTTGCACAATCTTAACATGAATTCATAATTCATAGTTTGTTGCTCAGAATAAACTGAAATTGCAAATTGTCTTTGTTTTGGTAGGGAGCACACAACTACTACATAACTTTTATTGCACGTTCTGCAAATTGATTGCTTCTTGGGATCTTCAGATGGCTCCTGCTTCCAATGGTTTTCCAATGACTTTGAAGATTTTTGTAATGATTAAATATTTCAGCCAAATTCTTAATTATCTTCATGGTATCTGATCAATTATCTGATCAATCAACCGATTCTTCGCCGCAATGATACGAAACAAATGTGCAGTTTTTTTCCAAAACCTTTTTTCTTGAAGAAATGAGAATAAAAAGAAAGTGAGGCAGTGACGTGCCACGGGAGGCTTGGAGGAGAAATCGACTCTAAAACATTTATTTTGTCTCCCCAAAAAAACGTGTTTTGAAACTACTACAACGATTTAATATCATTGTAATTCATGTTAAATGATGTTTGTTCTCCTAAAATTTTCTTTCTAGCTATTTCACTGATTACTAAGGCAAAAATGATTCTTGAATCCCACCTTGCATGACTTACGTTAGTGACTTTTTCTGGTACCATTGTCCCTCGTTTTCTGCGTGTCTGTTGGAACTTTGTTAAGTTGTTGATCTAAATGTCCTGGTTGTTTTTTCACATCCGATATCACTTTTCAGATATGACATATTTCTGTTTTAAGTATAGCTTAAAGGGGCAGTAAACCCCAAACCATACTTTTCGATTTTTTTGTTTGTAAGTGCTCTAGACATGTATAATAAGTAGTTGTCGTTGAAATTTTCCCTTAATTTTATTGCGTTTCCTTTGTAGGGCCGTTTTAGTTAGCCCTTAGTTTCAGAGCGACGCGTGCTCACTGAACCGTGCGATAATCACGTGTGACGTCATGAGAGTACTAGCTGATCTTATGTTCGCGCAAGATGCATTGTAAGCAAGTGTTCGTAGCGTCGTTTCCAACAAATACAATGAACTACATGTATTTATGTCGATTGTAAGCGGCTTAGTAGTTGATAAAATGAACACTGAAAGTAACTACCTTTCGACAAGTACCATATTAGTTTGTAAAGAACTAGGTCAAGAAGATTCTTAAGACCTCTAGTATAGCTTACTGTACTGTCTGTACATGTACAAAATTCACTCTCTCTGTGCACACAAAAAAGCTTTTTTTCAAAGCAGACTTTGAATTCTGACTTTTTATTTCAAATCAGGATATTTAAATCCAACATATTCGCCGCTATCTTGATTTGAAAATTTCGACCTAATTGCCGAAACGACGCATGACGGCAGAGGCACACGGATTGAACGTCCAAGGTAACCCCAGATCCAGCGAACAAACTGTCTATAGGCAATGTGCCTATAACGTCTGTAAAAACAACTTTTGGTTACATTTACTCTTGTTACGGTAACTCCTTCAAATTCAAAACAACTTTTTAAATGGCCGCGAGTGTTGTATGTGCCGATTCGATGGGAGACGGCCATGGCCGCAAATTTTTCTTGACTTGGCAATGGAAGCATGTACATTGTACACTGTACAGCCAAATACAACTTGTATTGTTTCAGTGAAATAGCTTAGCATCAATAAATCATCATCACGTTGTTGCTTTCTGGGCGAAGTTGGCCCGTTTACGAGCAGTTTTGAGAAAAGTACACATAATAGCAAATCAGTCGCTTTTTTACATTGATTCAACGTCTGCAGACGTTGAATCAATGTAAAAAGCGACTGATTTGTTATCTGGGTATGTTCACACTGAAACGACCATTTATTAGGTTTAAATGAGGTAAGAGACGAAGTACATCTGCAAAACACAAGCCAACAATATAAAACGAACCAATTAAATCAGTCTCACACGATCAGAACTTAATAGTAACAAAAGTCCCTTTTACTGAACACAGCAAGAAAAGCTCTTATGAAAATGGGCTTTCAGAGAAAACAATCAATGGAAAGCGCGCCGAGCAGAGAAACTATAACGTACAAACATACGTAAAATAAACGTAAATTTGTTACAAGACACACTGGCTTTTCAATGAGTCATGTAAAAGAAGCTGGATTTGCTAGATAAAGTATAAAATGTACTGGCTGAAGTCCATACCTGAAGAAGTTGCAAATCCACTATTTTATTCAATCTTGTGTCCATGATCGTGTATGTGCCGTGCTTCCCACAATGTCCAGGAGAATCTACCCTTCCATCTCCTGCTAACATGAGGTCAATACCATCACCTTCCAATTGTTGAAGTACAGTGTTCTGCTCAATGACATATTAAAAATTCTTATCAATGACACTATTATAAAGAAAAGATTGAGCACTTCCGTTTACAGTATGTGTGTGTTTCCATACATCAGGAAGCATTCATAAAATATCTATAACAAATATATCATTGTTTACAAACTTCTATTTGAATAAGCTTATACTGATGAAGCCACACTTGTGTGGCGAAAGCTCTGTATTTAAATAAACCGATTCTTCTGATTTGGTGTGATATTGTTTACTTTATTTAAAATGTTTTGTCACACCGTGCATCCCAGTGGATCATCAGTTAAATTATAGGAAAGTTTGATGAAAAGTTTAGGAACGAAGTTTTGTTTTGGAATTTTACAAACTTACCCCGGCTTTTCACTACGTTCATTGGTAGACACCTCCGAAAATGTATTTATTGAGAAATTTGGATAGTGCATTTCATTATCTTCAAAAGATATGTCTTGCAAAGCCATTCTTGCTTTTTTGGAAGTGAAAGTAAGGTAATCTGGTGGAATTCATTTTCTTTCTTGCAAGTTGCAGGTCACACCTACAGATTGTGTTAATATCAGGGCATTAGCCTGAGTTCTGCAATAAACATATTCCAAATCAAGCAAAGCAACTTTTACAGTATTATTTGGCATCACTTCTCTTTCTAAAGCTATTAAAATGTACACTACTGTTATTTCATAATATGTTATATTATAGAGTCAAAGTTTCTTACCTTTCGCCGCACTCATTGGCTTCAAGGCAGCTTGGCATCCTTTTGATGAACAAGCACGGAAATCTAACACGTTATATTGTGTTACAGCATCACAAGTAACCATTTCTGTTTGGCATGACTTCGGCTTTTTTAAAAAATTTTCTCTCGTTCTTTTTAGGGTACGAATTGAGGGTAGAAATTGTTCAGGGTACGAATTTGGGTGCATCCCTAGCCAGTAACTGAAAAAGAAAACAACAATGTATATATGAAGGAACATTTTTTGTTAATGCAC
Organism: Aplidium turbinatum; assembly: GCF_918807975.1. NCBI lineage: Eukaryota > Metazoa > Chordata > Ascidiacea > Aplousobranchia > Polyclinidae > Aplidium > Aplidium turbinatum. The sequence continues at coordinate 2,177,979 of NC_137488.1, forward strand.
TTGGTGAATTATACATGGGATGTTCTAAAAGCGCATGTAGCTGGGAATCCCTATACCAGCAGGCAGCATACATATTGTAAACTTATAGAAAACAATTTCTCAAGGATGCTACTTCCCTACTTATGTACGGTACTTTATAACAAACATGTAGTAAAATAATTGTTAGCTTAAAATTACCTAAAGAACTTGCCGCTTCCTAGCAGCCGGTCGCATGGATAAAGTGGAATTTTGTTGTGGAGTTATCTCTCCACTGGACTTTGAATCCAACGGTTGCAAAGTTGTTGAAATGTTTTTGTTGGGAAAAATTGAAGGGTATGCATTAAGGTTTAAATTGAGACGTGTGGCATGACCCATGTCAAATTGAAAAAGATTTTGAAAATCTGTTTCCTTGAAATGGAGTCGCCATATTGTGCTGAACTCTGTTGATCCTGGCCACACTCTTGTGGTGTTTACAGACTTGTTCCATTTCTTTTTTATGGTACGATTTTTTGGAAAATGGAACAAAGAAATTTTATCAGTAGCCTAGAAGAACTGCCAGATGAACAGTTATAAACGGCACAACACACCGATTTGGCATGATGAGTACCAAATTGTAACAGGTTTAGCTTAGTTTACTCACACAGCACTGGGGAAGAATGCATATTGAGATATAGGCCTACTTGTCTAGACAATACACAATCACAAATTGAAATACATGAGTAAATACTGAGACTGGTAGGTAGGCCTATCGTGCACACAGCACAGGAAACAGCACTGACTAATCATGAAGTAAAAAATAAATGCAAATCTCTGCAAACCTTGACTGTCTAAATCTCCTGCTGTTAAATACCATCAAAACTATGCAAACACTGCAAGGTCTAGCCCAAAATGTTTAGGTTAAACGTCCAATAAAACGTTTAGTGTAGTCTGTAAAATGATGTAAGCTAGCACCAAGGCTACAATAAACTAAATCTGAACTTCAATTGTAACTTGGAATAATCTTATCCACTGCTGCAAACGCATGCCACACCTAAAGCAAGCAAAATATTTCTCCAGTAGTACTCGCATGACGTCACCCGAGAAAAAATTTTATTTCGACAACAGTTCGCGCGGTGTGTGTTTGAATTACAAAACCAAAACTTTGTTTTAAGATTGCGTGAGAACAAATGAGTATTTTTTCATAAAAACAAGTGCAACGTGTTTTTGAATATCCCCTTTATGTATTTCAACTCTCAATTTGCATTTGAAAATGGGGTTGTCTGCCCCTTTAAAGTAATTTTTGAAACAAACATGAAGGTGAAATGGCTAATTCAGGACATTTGCCAGGAAGTGGAATTGCAATCCTGTAACACTGGTCTGGCCTTACTTGTAGAATGTCATGTGATACGCGTTGTGTGTGACTCAATAAAGATCACACAATGTGTAACTATGACGTAACAGTTTCCGTACTTACAGATCAACCATTGCCTTTACTGTAGCACTGTAAATAAATGACGATCGAAGTTTTGATTTGGAGGTTGAGAAAAAAATCCTTTTTGAAATTTGAGAAGAAAATATGTTCCCTTTAATCGTTTTTATACAAAATTTCATCCATTGATGATACAGGAAATGTTTAGTGTGAAAAAAGATACCAAATGTTATAACTCTAGTCAGTAGTCTAGTGTGTACGCATTGCTTCGTAATCTGCAAACTTTTTGCAATACGAAAGTATATCCCGGCTCAAAAGGATTGAGACCAATCATACTATCTGTGTTGCAATGTTTGTAAAGCAACAATGGAGGAACGTTATGAAACAAACACCACAGACCAACAACAACTCCAACTCTTCGAAACAAAAGTGCTTGTAAAGTTGCACTGAATACATTTGCATGGTTGAGAACAGTTATAATGAAGTTGTGAGGAAAGACACAGCAGCCTACGCAATGTTGGGTTTGAGTAGAACGATGAAGAAGATTGTGTTGGGTGGAAACATGAACAAATTCAAATAGGCCTAGTCAGTTATTCGAATTTATTTCACAATACTTAAATCGAATATAAGTTAAATTTCTATTTGGATTACTTTACAAAATGACTATCTATCTATGCGATTTAAGGTCTCTTGTACCCCGCATTGCGAGGGGTGGACGCCAACGAATGTCTACTCTGTCTGATGGCATTTCTCTTTGCCACCAGGTTCTGAGGGTCTACCGAAACAAACTTTTCCAGTCGCAGATCTGTCAGAATGTTGTCGAGCCAACGCTTCTCAAGACGTACTCAAGGGTTATTCACATGGACGTCAAAGGACTGGATTTTCTTAGGCCACGCAACTTCTATCATGCGTTACAAGTGTCCGCACCAACGCAGCCTTCTGCATCTTATGACATCTTCATTCTTCAAGCTCATGGATGCCAAACCTGGATCTCAGCTTTTTCATCGTCACTCGGTCAAAAAGGCACTTGGAACAGATCCATCATACCATGGTATTGTCATTGCGACATAGCCAATTGTGCTCTTTGACAGTGATGGGCCAGGTTTCACTTGCATACAGTAGGACGTTACAAGAACTCATCACACACATATTTTACATGTGACAGGGGCTACTGAAATGTTCCTGTCCGTAAGAATAGGGATGATCTCACGGAAACTCTTCCAGGCCAATTACACACTTTCTGCGGTGGTCACTATACAGCCTCCCGATTGCCTAATCATGTCACCAAGATAGCAGTGTGGTGAATCCATTTCTTACAATGAGCGCAGTAAATAGAGTATCTGGCAACGCCTCACCAACACAAACATGGAAATTTCTCTCCGACTTAGAACTGGCGGAGTGGCATTTCTTACAGCTTGAGGAGTGTAGGATTTAAGTATGATTTCTAAGAGTGTATAACTGTATATATATAATTATATGATTCTAGTGTCATAAAATAAGGACAAAGTCAGTTCGTTACTTACGATGTTCACCAATGCACGAATCGCACTGTGTGAGTACAATGTAACAAAGCAATGTGTCTTTATATTTAGTGGCAATTAGTTTCGCATTAGCAAATGGGTTTTAAAAATGAATCCACTCACTGTTCATTCGGTTGTTGCTTTCCATTTGTGTTCTATTTGTGGAAAAAGAACCATTGCTTAAATTGGAAGGAACTTGGTTGGACGCATGATTGCTGGAAATGAAAGTAACAGAATGAACCATGCTGCACACAGCCGTGTAGCTGTACAACCTCACAGAGTTTAACATCAGTGCAATTTTGAAAAATGCATCTGACGTTTTCAACTTTCATGAACCAGTGATCAGAAATCCAAGTGCACAACACGGAGCCACGAGACGGCTGTGAAACTTCAAACAAACAAAACAAAAACCTCCCCAGCAACACTGCCACGTCTGGTTTTGGGAAGAGTCAAGAACGCAGCCAAACCGCAACGACTGGGAAGTATTCGTTGCAAGGGAAGAGGTTGCTACTGGCCTGCGATTTAGGCCGAAGAGCACACATAACAACCACTAAGATCTAATCGTATGAGATACAAAAAGCATCACCCATACTTTAACAAGTTTTAATAAAATGTACAGTAGTTTTGGCACTTCTATAGTAAAATAATATTATATATTATATATTAAATACAGCTAGTCTATTATTCACCTAAAAATTTAACAACCTGTTTTACCCTTTTTGGAATTATTAAAAAGATTTTATTCAAATATAAAATTTCAATAGAATATGTATTATTTTATAAGAAATACTATCAATACTACAAAAAGTTATCAATGCCAAGCAGAGAAAATTATACCAAATTTAGGTATATACATTGGTAACTTAAAACTTAACAGCCTGTTTCAACTTTATTGAAATCATTGATAGATTTTTGTTCAAAGTAAAAAAAAAACAGGGCTAATGATTTTTCTACATCGCCCTTCCTGGTGTCCAGGTGGAGCACTCTCTGGATTAAAAGTATATTTGCCACTGCTCAACCAAGTAACCAACTTCATATGATCGCTAACTTGTTAGTAAAGTTTTCTGTTTTAATGTGGTGTCAATCAAGAGACATTTGTACATGACAGATGGGCTACACAACACTCCTGTATATATGCTTGCAGTTGTTACAACACCTGAACATCATGAAAATTGTAAAAGAGGTGATGCTAGAAATGTCTTTTTTGCTCATCCAGACCAACTCCTGCTTGCCATGTGTTCATATAAAGATGCAGTATTGAGTAAAGACTCTGCTAATAAAATTAGGAAGCTAAAAGATCAGTCGGCTACATTTCAAAAACTGAAGATAGTGCTTTTCTCAAAGTGGAAGGGGATGATGAGAGGCCTCACATTTATAAAATCGTCTCATACCAACAGATAATGAAGTAAATAAAAATACAGACTACATATGTGATAGAAAATACATGTGACATGCCTTCCAAGAATATCAAGATTCAAGTAATTTTTCCAAAGCTAAACTTTTACACAATGTATTACTAACATAATAATATGATTGATTGGAACACTGAACTGAAAACTGAGTCTCTAATTTTGATATTCTTCAGTGATGAAGACGTATAAGGCATCCTTGAAAAACCTCTATGCATTCCAAGGTACGGTAGCCAAACACTCAAGTCAAGTCAGTGGAAAGAGGAATTACTGTAGATCATGACTAAAGCTTGCATAAAGGTGGCAGGTTACAAGGCAAGAGATGGTTACTTGAAGCAGCGGCTTTGAAGAAGAAGGATTATGTTTACATGTGGAACCAAGAAGCATTTCAGCTTCAATCAACAATAAAAATCATTGATGCTAAGACATTGCAATGTTTGAATAAAATTTCATAGACTAAATTGGTTAGTGTTTACATACATTAACACTTTGTACTACACAAGATGTATAGAATTTATAGTCAAAATTAGCTAAAACTTGACATGAAAAGTCGGTAGAAAACTAGGGAAGATGAGCTCATTTTAATGCAAAATTTAGCCTGGATGTATGTTTTACCTATAGCAACAATGCGCTAAGCGATCACAACAAAATTGAAAAATTTGTATCTTATCATTGCTTCCTAATGGGTCTGCTACTATTCGGTGAGTCCGATTCGGTGAGTTCTTAACCTCTAACCCTAAAACGGCAATGATAATTAGGCTACGGTACCCGACAATTTTAAAAAAAAAAATTGAAAAAATCCCCCGTTAAGGGATCGGACTCACCGAAACGGGCCATTCCGCTTCCTAATACACAATTACACAACGATCACGCACCAGCGGGTGCAGCCGTGCCTTACGCATATACTATATATTTGGGATAAGGTCGACTTTTATTTTTGAGACAAGTTGTTAATGTTACACTTCAATCTACTTGCAATATTTGAGAATAAATATTTCAATAAAAATCAAGTTGTTACAAAATATAAATATTTCACTTAAGCTTTAAATTTACCACACACTAATAGTAAGAAAACAGTAATTGAAACATTGGCACGGTCTAAAGTTGCAGCTTCAAACTGTTACCTTGATCCGGCATCAGTAAATGGTATGGAATCACTGGCGGTTCCGCTGGTGGGCTCTTCATCTCCAACACCAGCATGACGACGCAGCAAACTCAATGAGTGTTTATTCGGGTCCTTTGCCATCACGATTGGAAAGGCATACTGAAATTAAAATACAGAAATGTTGTGTATACTTAAAATGTGTATTCAATGAAAACTTATTTCAAATTACCTCACTTGGCTTGCCATGACAAGGAGAAGGAAATATTAGGGAAATAAGAGAAGAAAAGGAAATGTGACTGAACCTTGCTTGTTGAAATGTCAGAACAATGATAGAAAAATATCCCAAAATGGAGCTCAAATTTGTTTTCTTAAATTGCTTCTGTATTAGGTAGATAACCTATTTGAGGAAGTGTCTTACGGTAGTACCAGAGCCAGATCGCCTTTCCAGTTAGCTTTTCCCACTTTTCAACATTGTAAATGGATATTATTTATGACATTGACCCTACTTGAAACCAAACCTACCTTTTGTAAAACTGGTAAAATGGTATTGAGAACACTATCTTCAACTAGTCCTTGTACAACAGATGTCTTGGAGGATGCAAGTTCTTTGATAGAACGAATGTTACCTACACAAAACAAGCCAATAAAATATGGTGAAATAGATCTTTATTAGTTACCGGTACCTTGAAGAGTTTCATGTTACTATACGGATAAACACTAAACACTAGACAATAAACTTTGAAAAAATGGGTATTGCAGTTTGCAGAGAGTCAAACTTTGTGATTATTGCATATCCAGGTAACTTTAGCTTGGATATTCTTTTGTAGAAAAAATTTCACCAAACACTAGTGTGAGAGCAATGTTTTAGACCAAAAAACTGCTTCTCAATTGCGGAGGCTACTCCAAGAGAGCTTGATCAAAATCAACTTGTCTTTGAGTCTTCTAATCAAAACAGCCAAAAAAACAAATGGTAGAATGTCTAAAGGCAACAATGAAATGAATTAATTAATAAGGTCCCGCTCAATTAAGAATGAATCTGAATGAATAACTTTTCAAACTAAATAACTTTAGGATATTCTGTCATTTGCAGTAAATTAATCAACAAAATTGGTACCTTGTTGCTTCGCAAACAGCTTGCCAAACAAAACTCACCATTCCACAATTTATCCGCAGTATCTTGACACAATCCAAACTCTGCAATAGCTGCTTGAAACGATTCTTGAGACATCTTCAAATCCTTAGATATGCTAGTTAATTAAAACAGCTACAAACATATGTCTTTTACTGAATTTAGTATAAAAGAGGTAGTAACATAATTAAAAAACTTAATGCATAAACTTTATTAATTACAAATAAAAAATCATAAAAAAGAAAATTCATTCAAAAAATGTAGAATGAAATATTATAATAATGATTCTAGTTGGTGGACATCATCTTGACAACATAAAGTAGGCTACAATTTAAGGGTCTGCTACTATTCGGTGAGTCCGATTCGGCAGGGATGGATCCAGCCTCTAATTTTTGGAGGGGTGCTGCTGAAATCTATTTTAATTTAAGGAGATCGATCAGTGTGGCACTGTCAAAATGTGTCTCTGCTGTATTTGGCATACTGATAAGCATTCATGTTGTTAATACAGATGTTTTTGTTGGGTACAACCTAGTTCGTACGTACCCTGAACAGTTCATACCCTCAGTTCGTACCCTGAAAAGATCAAGAAAAAATTAAAAAAAGCCAAAGTCGCTGTTCGGAGTTTCCGCAAACAAACAAACTGAAAAGATCGATTGAAAAAAATAGAACAAAGCCGAAGTCGCTGATCGCAGTTTCCGTAGTTTCCGCAAACATTTTAAAATTTCCTGGAATGATCCTAAGAGTTTGCCGAAGTCGCTGATCGCAGTTTCCGCAAACATTTTAAAAGGGTTAGGGTTAGGAAAAGATCGAGAGAAAAAATTAAAAAAATCCGAAGTCGCTGATTGCAGTTTCCGTTTTTCCGCAGTTTCCACAAACATTTTAAAATTTCCTGGAATGATCCTAAGAGTTTGCCGAAGTCGCTGATCGCAGTTTCCGCAAACATTTTAAAAGGGTTAGGGTTAGGAAAAGATTGAGAGAAAAAATTAAAAAAAGCCGAAGTCGCTGATCGGGTTTCCGCAAACAAACAAACTGAAAAGATCGAGAGAAAAAATAGAACAAAGCCTAAGTCGCTGATCGCAGTTTTCGCAAACATTTTAAAATTTCTGGTAATGATCCTAAGAGTTTTCCGAACCGAAGTCACTGATCGCAGTTTCTGCAAACATTTTAAAAGGGTTAGGGTTGAGATCGGAGTTTCTGCAAACATTTTAAAATTTCCGGTAATGATCCTGAGTTTTTGTTTGTTTATGGAAACTTCGGCTTTGTGCTATTTTTTCTCTCGATCTTTTCAGAGGGAAAATTTTAAAATGTTTGCTGAAACTGCGATCAGCGACTTCGGCTTGTTTAATTTTTTCTCTCAATCTTTTCAGGGTACGAACTGTTTAGGGTACGAACTAGGTTGCATCCTTTTTGTTTAATATTAATAAAGACCTGAAAACGGAGAAAGTGTGCATGAAAAATCAAGTCTTAAAAACAAGCATTAATAAAAAACACTTATGGTATAACAGAATTCAAGAACGTGATGAAATTTTAGGAAATATTCTAAAGTTTAAAAACATGAGCAGTACCTACAAAACACATGATTATTTCCATTGGTACACATTCCATAATCTACACAGCATCAATTCGTTACATGCTGAGATAAAATGCTATGATCTATAAAAATATAAAGTAATACTAGTAGATTTTAATACCATTAGTTTATTAAAATAATAGCAGTTTGAAATTTTTGGGGGGGTGCGCACCCCCCACACACCCCCCTTGGATCCATCCCTGCGATTCGGTGAGTTCCTAACCTCTAACCCCTATCCCTAACCCTTAACCATAGGCGCCGACTCCGGGGGGGGGTGGAGGGGCGGCGTCCCCCCGTGGATTTAGCTCGGGGTGGCTGCCCCCCCGCAAATTATTTTTAAAAAAATCCTAAAGCAAATGTTTGTAAGTTCAAATTTACGTTAGTTTGACCTTCATTGCGGATCGATCTCAATTAAAAGATCTATATACTTGTTGCAACAAGAGCGCTGCTCCTAAGATAACAAAAGAAACAGAAGTACGGTAGCTGATAAACGCCAGCATGGTGCCTTTGAAGCATAGTAACAATGATTGAAAAACGTTTTTCTTAATTTCTTCCGGTTTGTTTTTCTTGGGAGTGTCAATAACGAGGTGCAGTTTGCTCAGTTTAGTATCTACGCGTATTAAGAGCTAAAGTTCAAAGTGACTAGCATATAATTTGAAGTAGCCTACAGGCCTCGAAATTCGTTTGACGGCGGACAAACGTGTCCGGTCTGAGCAGCTATCTCGGCGGACAAATCAAGTCTCATGGCGGACACAGTGGCGTAGCCAGAAAAAAAATTTGGGGGGCCAAATATTTAATGAATTGAAGAGAACGATAAAGTGTTTGATTTAAGACATCGTCACCTGATGTGCAGTGGCGTATCCTGGTGGGTTAAGCAAGGAAAGCAATAAAGCTGGTGGAGGGTTAGAGCGTGCCGAAGGCATGCGTATTCTAGGGGGGTCCGGGGGCATGCTCCCACAGAAATTTTTTGCAAAATTACACTCAAATAATGGATTATAATGCTTTCTGGAAACACTTTCAGGGTAATATTTGTATGAAATTTATTAGCCGATAAACAGCTAATAACTTATTAAAGGTAGCTGTTACACACGAACGGGCAAAAACTGCGGCTAAAATTAGAGAACACAAAAAACTCAGCTACACAAAAACCCAACAGAGTAGGCGATTCTGAAATTGCTTCCACAGATTAGTTAAAAGAAGCGTAAATCGCGTAAACTTTGCGCGATTTAAGATTTGCAAAATTTATTGGTGTCTTTTTGTGTGTCTAAAATAAGTCCTGGGGGGTGTTAATAGCCAGATGTCTTGGAAAACGATATAAATTTATACAAATTATATTATATTTTCAACAAAGGGTTCAACTTCAGAATCCAAACTTTGAAAATTTGGGGGTCATGGCCCCTTTCGCCCCCCCCTGGCTACGCCTATGGGCGGACACACCAGTTTTAGCGGTCGATCGTCATGCTTAATCACTTTATCTTGATAATAATTCTTTGCCATTTCAGAACTATAATTACGATTTTAGAAGGCTTTTTAAAAAATCAGTAAAGTCACTCTGAAAGGCTTTCATCAGACCAACGACTTGCGCTTGAAGAGTCAAAGCGCCGTGTAGCTGGTCAATACGTCACATAACTGATTAACTTTCCCCGAACGAGGTCGTGTGGCTTATTCCGTCACAATACTCTGGGCAGGAGTCGGAAAATTTCTACACCAACGCTACTATTTTCTGCTGTGCAAAGTTTCACAGGCTTTTTTTTTTAAGTTTATTTTTGCTTGTCATGTGAGCAAAAGTGAATTTTCCTTGGGTCTTTTCTTTCTTACTGTAATACCAAAACTTAACAAATTTTGTTGCATCTTGCTGTACTAATCTAATAACCAACCATGCCGTATCATTATTACTCGGAGATCAAAGCCAGACATTGTGACGTAAATCTTGAACTAAATTGCGCGTGATTGGTGTAGAAGTACCAGTACTCCTATCGATTCTTAGCGAAGAATTCACCTTTGTTACGCTGATTAAATGTCATCAATCAATGAAGCAACGTAAAAATCGAAAGTTTTCCTCCTTGAATGGAAGCTAAGGGATACAGTATTCACATTTTCTAGATGCGCGCTAGAATGCGCTGGAAAATATATTATTGCAACAATTGTTCGTGCTATGCAATGACGATTTGTATCGCTAGTTCCTGTGTTATTTCTCGGCGGACAAATATGACCGATCTAGATGGTACTTCCCGCGGACATGTCCGCCGTGAATTTCGAGGCCTGAGCCTACATTATAAAGCTTGGCGATATACAATGGCAGATAAACGCAAACAAACATCAGCATTATGAATGTAAGCAATCAGTCGGCTAGAAAGTTTGCCCCCCCGGCAATTTTCAAAACCCGGCGCCTATGTCCTTAACCCTAAAACGGCAATGATAATTAGGCTACGGTACCCAATAATTAAAAAAAAAAAATTAAAAAAATCACTAAATAGGGATCGGACTCACCAAATTGGACTCACCGAATTGGTCTCACCGAATCGGACTCACCGAAACGGGCCATTCCGACAATTTAAAAGTTAAAAAACTTAAAAAAAACAGTTTCATTTAAATTGAAATTTTATGGGTTTTTTTGCTGCTTCCAGCTGTATTTAGCGCCACATTTTAGCTGTACTGTCATTATGCTGTCATAATGACCACCAACTAAAACCATTAATACGGTTTTAGTTGGTTGGTAGTTTTTAGCTAAGGTAGTTTTTCTAAATGAAGATTGTTTTGAATGCTTTATTAATGGTGAATAATATTAATAAAGTTCAATTGTTTAACTTATTCAATAAGTTCAAAAAACGGGATATGGCCACAATTTCCAAACAAAATTACATGTTATCTTTACAGCTGAATTGCTTGCCAAATTATATTTTTGTACTTAGTCAAATTATATTTTTGTAGAGATATTTACTAGCCTAGTTTAGGGGAATAACTGATTGTAAGCACCGTATTATGTTTTTACTATTAACAAGTAGGTTTGCTAGCTGTATGGTCATAATCAATATGAGTAGCTCGGGCGACAGGCTGTATTCATGTTCTTAAACAGGTGAACTATTTTATTGTATAACTTTGTTTTGGTGTGTTGACGATCACTGAACGATAGTTACCTGTAGATAAGCAATCTTGTATTGCAAAATGTGCTTCGAACATTTTTTGTGCATGTGACATTCTGGAACTTCTTTGACTTGTTTACCAGAAGAATGAGTTCTTGTGTTACCCTAGTCTCTGGAAGCTTCTGGTCCAAGCAAACCTGTTATAAATAGTCGTGTGATTTGATTACAATTATTATTAGAGTTGTGTTGAGTGTTATGTTTAGAGTTGTGTATTATGAGTAGAGCTCGACCGATATATCGGTCAGCCGATATGTATCGGCCAATATCAGGTGTAGCCGATATATCGTATCGGCTATTTTTCGCCGATAAACATCGGCCAGCAAGAGCACACTTAAAACCAGCCATACATGCCTTTAGAAAAAACACAAGTTGCTCAAACGTGCTTGCATAGCACAAACAATTGCTGTGAGAATATAAATTCCCGCCTATTCTAGTGCGCGCATCTAGAAAATGTTATGACTGTATCCCTTAGCTTCCATTCAAGCAGGAAAAATTTTGAGTTTTACATTGCTTCAACGATTGATGACATTGAATCAGTGTAACAAAGGTGAATTTTTCGCTTAGAATCAATGGGAGTGCGGGTGTACTTCTACACTAACCACGCACAGCTTATTTCAAGTCTTACGTCACAATGCCTGGCTTTGATCTCCGAGCGATATTGATAAGGCAAGATTCGTCACAAAATTAGATCATACGAGTAGGCTATCGCAGCAAGATGCAGCAAAATTTGTCAAGTTTTGGTATTACAGTAAGAAAGAAAAGGTCCAGGGAAAATTAACTTTCGTTCACATGACATGCAAAAATAAACCCAAAGAAAAAATCCTAGTGAAACTTTGCACAGAAGAAAATAGTAGCGTCATTGTAGAAGTTGCAAAAATAAAGAAAAAATCCTGGTGAAACTTTGCACAGAAGAAAATAGTAGCGTCATTGTAGAAGTTGCAAAAATAAACTCAAAGATAATACTAGCCTACTTACCTTATTCGCAAGGTTTTGTCGCCATATGATAGGCCCTACTAGATCTACTAATTAAGCGATTAGTTTTCGTCAATTATTGCCATGTTACATTCATGCAACGTTAAACAACGTTGATTCGCCGTTAAACGAGCAAAAGTGTCCAGCCGCACCGTTTGTCTCCACTCTGCCACTCGTAAGCCCAGTGCTATACATCAAGTAGGCTAAATTGCGCAAACCTGTGAGGAACTTCATTTGCAGCAAAAGTCTGACCGCAATTTCCACTGCTGTTACATCGTTTTAACATCGCCAGATGTTAAATCGGTGTAAAAACTGTAGCATTGTTCTTCAAAGGAGTAATTTTCTCTCAAACGACGTCATCAATTAACTCTGCTGCTAAAATGCTCATTTTGTCTCAACCATCACAGTTGCGTCTGTTACGTCACTGATATTAAACTGTGCACTACTGCACACGTGTTAGTTTGGCCGGATGAAACCGTTAGTTGTCATTAGTTGCAATTCAGCTCCTTCGTTAACTGTTCTATTGTAGATTTAATGTAAGCTCGGTTCAATAGCGCAGTTTATCGCTAGATATTTGCAATTTATAGTAGTAGGAACTAGGAAGCCTAGATCTTGGACCTTGGTGGTAGGAAAACAACAGTTGAGTTCTACATTATTATTGGTGATCACGACGTGACGTGACAGTATGTGTTCGCCCGCCCAGCTATTTTGAAAACTCGGCGCCTATGACAGCAACCAATGCATAAACTTTCTTGGACTGGTTTGTTGCTTAATAACCTTGTTGGTAACAAATTTTTCGTAGTTGATATATATCGGCCGATATATATCGGTATCGGCCTAAAAATTTCATAAATATAGGTATCGGCCTGAAAAAGTGATATCGGTCGAGCTCTAATTATGTGGATTCAGGGATATCTAGAGAAGGGGATACGAAGGCTCACAGCGATTGCCTTATTCTCATGACACTACCAGGGCGGTAGTTTGTAGTGCTTTAAACATGTGGTTCTTTTTTAATCGTAGAAAGTTTTGTACTGCAGCTGGTACAGTGATCTACAGAAGATAGTTAGCAAATGTTACGTAGAGCATATTTAAAGAATATTTGTTTACAAAGACAGTTGAAAAGTTCCCAGTAAGCTGTTTTTTTAACAAAGCCTTTGCAGTAGGCTAGATGTAAAGCAAGTATATTGGTAGTTGAATTAACAAGCAACCATGATCATGCTGTGAATACCTAGGCCTGATTCTAATAGCGCAATGCAAGTTATCATAACAAGATTTATTAAACTACTATTGGTGCCAATTGTCATTTTACGATAAACACAGATTATTTACGATAAACAAAAGCCCTTCTATTGTCAGACGTAATAAAAGTAGGGATGGGCAATTCAGAATAATTCACTATTCCAGAATTATTCCGGAATACTAAATCGAATCCAGAATACCGAATCCTATTAACTTCTAGGCTCCAGCAACGCAAAAAGAAAAAAATTTCATGCAATGTTTATTTGCAAATTTAGACACAAAAGCAACACAATCAAAGTAGATGTTTATTGTAGTGCAACACTGCAACACATCAAGGGCTATGGCATTCCAAATGACTGCCAGACAAACGAGAGCCGTGTTGCCAGATGCTGGAAGCTGCTTGACACCAAAAAGTAACTAAAATTTCACCAGCTATTTAAAACACCCTAAATAAATCAATTTCGCCTAAAATACACATACTTTTTAAGACATAAGACACTGCCATCAGGCATACGCAAACCTTGCAAAACGTTTTCTATACGAGCAGGGATTATTTGCTAAAAAGTTTAAAAAAATTGAAAAACCTTTTTTTGAAAAAATTGAGTGGGGAAAATTTCACCAAAAAGTTATCTGGTTCCAAGGTCAAAAAGCTTGGCACCAAAGACCTCTAAATTTCACCAGAATTTTTTAATTTAGTATCCTACTTTCCCATCTGGCAACGCTGAACGGGAGCGCAGCTTAGTTGCCGTCAAGCCCGCACTGGAAAAGCATCGCTCGGAAGAAGCTGATTGGCAAGCATGCTGAGATATTTCAGATCCAACTCCTTTAGCAGGGACATCTGCTCAATGTTGTTACGCCACCAGTCAAACTATCGCAGAGTCGCATATGCACATGAATTGAAAAAAAGCATTGTACAATTGTGCATGGTGTACAAAGCGTGAAGACAATTGCGCGCTTAGTTTCTTTGATTGCTCATGCGGGCGAGTGACGTAGGGATGCATGCGCGTGCACGCACAACCACGTGCAAACGTTTTTGAAACTGCGAATGGTGTCAGTGTAAAGAAAAAGAGAGTAAACCACACTTTTTTCAGTTCACTGTCTCAAGCTGACAGCTTGCACAAGACTTATGCGTATCTTTAAAACCGAATCTTATTACCTGGTTTTATTGCCATTTTGGATTCGGATAGTTTAGGATCCGAATCCTTCTGGATTCGGTATTCTGAATTGCCCATCCCTAAATAAAAGCCTTCGTATCCCCTTCTTTAGATATCCCTGTGAGGATTAGAAGTAGAAATAAAAAGTATGTTGAAGACGATTGTAGAAATATGTAGCGGACGCTGTTGTTCAGCATACACGCTCATACAAAGCCATCAGTAGGACGGGGACATTCCTGGGCAAAGTCAGTGAGGAATGATCGGACACGAAGTCGTCTTTACTGCTGTATCGTCCACTGACTCAAATTCAACCGCATAGTGCTTGCTTACAAGTGTATTTGTTTATTGATTTTAATCTTCGACTGAATAGCGCTTTCAAGGAATAGAATCCAGTAACACCAAAAGTAAAAAAACACCCGAATGACTAACACTCCACCACCAAAACTGGATACAATCTGTCGTCGCTTCTACGTTGTTAACTTAGCTCGATTACAACCGGAATTGACTTTAGAATTGAGCTTTGAGTCAGAAATCATATTACTGCTGCACCAAAATCATAGCATACAAGTTCTAAACATAATATTATACTGATCCAAGAACGTTATACTAGTAGCAGCAGTCTAGTAATAATAATAGTATTAGTAAAAATAATGCAGAATCATGGTTTAAGCTTCTGGTTTGGAATTGCAAGCTTTATACATGATCATATAACGCAACACAACGGCAAATCTACGTGTCGATGAAATATAGTTGGGTCATTCCATGCCAAATGGGTTACACCACATGTCATAGAATTGATTGAAATTTGGCATACTTGTAGAATGTAGATGTCAAAGAAATATGAAGAATGCAAAAAAAATTTTGGAAAATTTTAAATATTAGTAGAGTTATGGTCATTAGAAAAATCACCATTTTTGCCTGTTCTGCTTCAGTAATTTTGTCCAATTTCTTATTATATTTCTAATTTCTTAACCTATGATCAAACAAAATGGCTGAAAATTGGTAGACAGACATTTTAAGACCCAAGGAACCTAAAAGTGCAAATTAAAAAGTTGACAGAGAACTTCTTGATATGATTATAAAGGTTAGAAACTATTTGAATAAGCTTAACTGAAGATGATCTAGCTTCTAGCTGATCGAAATCGATATTTAGCTATATATGATTGAACTGACTCGTGTGAGAATAAATGTCTTTGCTGGTAATACTAAGGTTTAGTGTTGTAGGCCATGCACCATAGTAGTGGTAACTTGTAGAGTTAATTACTCTTTTATCTGTTATTTCAATTTCAGGTTGTCCTATTAGTACTACCGGTACATTAGTTTTACAAAGACACAATTGTTATGGATTCATCACAGCAATGCAACATTGGAAAAAAATGGAGGAATTATGCCATAAAATACACTTTGCTAGAAGCATTGAGTTTGTGGACATTGGTGGACTTGCAGAAACAGATGAACATGTTCGAAGCAGGACATTAACACTTTAGCTGCCAGCGTTTTGAAAAAGTGAGAGGAGTTCTCCTTTTTCTCTTGTTGCCATGGTAATGAAAAAATGGGTTGCCAAACTGTTGAAACGCACTTTGAAATTTTGGAGCAAATCGGTGTTGCAATTGATCGTCGAAATGACCATTGCATTTACAAGCGCGCCAGTCAGCAAAACAGTTTTTTTTGCATTGAATCAACCTGTTCAGACGTGAAATCAATGTAAAGAAAAATAATAGGCCGAGTGATTCAACGTATTTAAACATTGAATCAATGTAAATACGAACTGTTAGGCTAATTCGGTTCTTTGAACAAATCGAATGGCTTTTGTAAATATTTCTCAGTTGCAACCTATACCTGGTCAGCAAAAGTTCCTTTTTTACACGATTTCAACGTCTGGCGACGTTGAAACGATGTAAAAATGACAATTTTTGCTGGCCGATAGCTAGGCTACTGTACGGTACCGAAGTTTAACTTCACCAATTAGGCGATTGCAAACATATTTCCTTTCGATGAAACCTATAGGCTACCACGCTTGGTTTGCCTTTACATTACATTCATAAGTTTTGTTGACATCATAGCATAGTCAATTAGTCATGGCCTATATTCATAAGAAAATGCTTGCTTGGATTTTTTTAGCGACTAGGGTTAGATAGCCTACCGTACAGGACTTCTAGCTAGTACCAGTAAGCAGTCTAGTCTAGTGACTCTAAATGAATAGGTATATTAGTCTAAACCTTAAAAAATAATAGAATATTTCAATTACCTTGCTGCATAAAAACTAAGCTCTTTCACATGACCTATGTGCATTGATCAATATACTAGTTGCCTGGCAACATGATCCCAGTCTAAGAATCTCTAGACCTCGAAGTTATTGCTGAATTTCAAGCTTTGTTCACACTGATTGGTGTTTTGACTTTTATTTAATTTTAAGAATTTGGCGGGGAAATGGGTTAAAAATCGTTTTTTTTGGTTTAAAATTGAAGCAACCTGTCAGGCCCCCAGACTGGCAACACATTATGATTTTTGCGGCATTGTGACGTCATGTGACGTTAAATTACATCACAATTGCACGAGCTAACTCGTTTCCAGCAGCAGAACTGTTAAGGCGCGAACAAAACGGCGCGAGACGAAACGGCGCAGAGACAAAATGGCGCAGAGGCAAAACGGCGCAGACAAAATGGCGCCAAAGTCATTGGGAAGCACGAAATAACATTATTGTAAAGAGAAACTACCGTGCAATAATATCTAATTTGTGATAATTAAATGAGTAATTATCGAGCTGGCAAAAGTGCGACCACAGTGCTTAGACGTGAAAATTCGGAAACAATTGTTTGCTTGAAATGTAGGCAGATTTGGCTACAGAATTAGCGCACGTGACAGTTCAGAGAGATGGGTGTCAAACCAGACGGGTTTTATTTTTTCTGTTTGATCCAGTTTGGCTAATGGTATAAATAGTTAAATACGGACCAGCATATGTCATTTATTGAGAGCTAGACAGCTTGATAGATTTTGTTTTATTCGGTTTGCTATTATCGTCATCGGGCATGAGACTACAAGAGAGAGATTATCGTCATCTTGTTTATTTATTTTGCAGAGGAAAAGTTTCGATAAGACTTTAAAGAATTTACTAGTTCTGTGTTACAGAACACTACGCACTCGCAGTATGTTCCAGCCAGCAAAACTGGTCCTTTTTACATTGACTTATTGTCTGCAGGCATTGAATCAATGTAAAAATGACCAGCTTTGCTGACTGGGAGAGCTTATTGTATGATCAAAGCATTTTTCTGCAAACTGCTGCAATCGGACTTCTTTTAATCTCACCGATCTCTGTGGCGTCACAACGTGAACTTTGACGTTAAAGTTTTTGATTCAAGCGTGCTATTTTTAGCTTGTACCAGCACATTGCTGTTTTAGCTTTGATTTATTATCATCATGGTTGAATCAATGTAAAATGACGTAACTCGTAAGTATAGACTGCGAAAAGTCTGTAACTATATATTTTTGCATCTGTTTCTGCAGAAACGTGGCAAATAAACAATTCCTGATTTCGCTAATTGAATCGTTCTAAACATCGGCAAACCGTTGCAATTTGTACTCAGCTCGAAAAGTAAAAATAAAACCCGTCTGGTTTGCCATAGATTCCGTCCAACTGTGATATTGATTTGCATCCTATCTTTGACACCCATCTCTCTGAACTGTCACGTTCTCTAATTCTGTACTACAAAGCAATTATCCAGGTAACAATATCCGTCATTATAACTTTGATTCAACGTTGCCAGATGTTGGAATAACAATGGAATTGTTAGCTGTGTAAGAATATAATTTTTGCGGCTTGTAGCCAAATCTGCTTACATCTCAAGCAAACAGTTGTTTCCGATCTTCGCACCTTTCAAAACAAACAATTTTCACATCTAAGCACGTGGTCGCACTTTTGCCAGCTGGATAATTACAGAATAAATAGTTTCTTGGCAGTTGATAAGCCGTCACGGTTGTTAGTGTGAGAGACAGAACACAAAGTGTGATGCGGGAATATTAATCGCGCCGTATTTTGTCTTGAAAATGATGCGACATAATCTTTGAACTTATTGCAAACAAATTTACGCTGTTTCAAATTGCTCCCCGACCAAATGTGGTCTTTACTTCCCGACTGAACTTGACTTCGAATATAAGGAGCAACGCATTTGAATTAAGAATGTCATTGAGTGTTATTGAACTCATTTAATTATCACAAATTAGATATTATGGCACGGTAGTTTTTCTTTACAGTAATGTTATTTCGTGCTTCCCAAATGAACTTGAAGTGAGCAACGCGTTTGAATTAAAACTATTATTGAGCAACTATAGCGCTTGAGTTAAGTATTTTCAAAAGAAAAAAAATTGTTACGTTGACTTTGGCGCCGTTTTGTCTGCGCCGTTTTGCCTTTGCGCCGTTTTGCCTTTGCGCCGTTTTGCTTTTGCGCCGTTTTGCCTCTGCGCCATTTTGTCTCTGCGCCGTTTTTTTCTGCGCCGTTTTGTTCGCGTCTTAATGTCGTGGACCGGAACATGTTTATTATGATCATTGACATTTCTCTGCTTCAAGCAGATAGATGGGCTTTGAACACTTGAACAGTGGGAAAATTATATTTCCTGGTTGTAAGATTTGGCAAGCATGTTAGGAATAATACATTACTAAGAGGACAACCTAAAATTGAAATCACAGTTAAAAGAGTAATTAACTCTACAAGTTACCACTACTATGGTACATGGCCTACAACACTAAATCTTAGTATTACCAGTAGCTAACTGCTCTAGGCTGCTGCTGAGTCGGAGTTTGCCTCGCTTTCTGACCTAGTCTTGTTCTGAAACGATCCCTGGTCCATATCTAGAAAGCTAAAACCTCAATTGCTAAGGCAACAGGGATCAGTTGTCAGTAGATGTAACAGAAAATATATTATTGTATTGTTCTTTAAAACATTACTTGTAGGCTTTAACTGCCCTTTATCAGAACTGACGACGCACTAGCAAGTGCGAAATATATTTTCTGTTACATCTACTGACAACTGATCCCTGTTGCCTTAGCAATTGAGGTTTTAGCTTTTTAGTATTACCAGTATTCAATTCATTCATCAGCTACATAACAATTGTCATGCCAAACAATATGTAAATTGTGATGTCATCAACAAGCAATAATGTAAATTGTGATGTCATAGACAAAAATCTTAAACAATGAGTGTAAAAAAGTACAAAATTTGCAAGTCAGAAAATCTTTTATCATAGCTTTTATATAGCTTTTATCATAGTAGTTATCAAAATTAATTTATAATTTTTATTTGACATGAAAGAGTATTGGTATAAGGATAAGACATGTGAATTTCAGTTCTTAATTTTTATACACATTTTTTATAGGCCCCCAAAGTTTGGCCTCCGAAAAATGTATGTATCAAATTGAAAATCATATCAAGCATTACTCTGACGACTTTTTAATCTATATTTTTGGATTCCTTGGGTCTTAATATGTCTGTCTAGCAATTTTCAGCCATATTGTATGATCGATATGCCAAATTTCAATAAAATCTATGACATGTGGAGTAATTTTTCCAAAAAATTTGCTCATTTGGCATGGAATGACCCAGTTGGAATTCGGCAAAGCGCCTTACAAAAGGTTGATTGCTAGATTGAGTTTTCGAGACGTGAAGAGCAGTCCGCGGTATGCGCTCAAGGGCCAGAATCTTCTGGAATACAATTCTAGTGACATGGAGCGCGTGACGTCAGAGACAGAGGTCTGTGGCGCTACAAGACACCCCCGCAAGTTCCAGCTAATAATGAATAGATTTTTAAAGAGTACGGTAAGTTATTGCCAATTGTAAAGTATGGTAGCTTTTGGTTAGCGATGTTCTCTCGATCTTTTAAACTGCGATCAGCAACTTTGGTAAACTCTTAGGAGCATTACCGGAAATTTTTAAATGTTTGCGGAAACTGCGGAAAAACGAAAACTGCAATCAGCTATGTTCTATTTTTTTCTCTTAATCATTTCAGTTTGTTGTTTGTGGATACCGATACTCTGATACCCTAAACAGTAACCCTTTTAAAATGTTTGCGGAAACTGCGATCTATTTTTTTCTCTCAATCTTTTCAGTTTGTTTGTTTGTGGATACCGATACCCTAAACAATAACCCTTTTAAAATGTTTGCGGAAACTGCGATCAGTGACTTCAGCTTTTTTTATCTTTTCTCTCGATCTTTTTAAGGTACGAACTGATGGTATGAATTTTTTTTTTTTGTAACTTTTTATTTTCCCTTTATACCTTAAATTTTTCTGAAGGTGTTCTAACCGTGCCAAATTTCCTTCAACTCAATAACTTACTTCGGTCACAAGCACGTTTCAACGTTCGCGTTTTGTCGCTTCTGCCTTTTTCTCGACCTTTGCTATGTTGACGTGTATTGTTTTGATATGATGGTCAGAAATAAAAACAACTGAACTGAACTGTTGGCTAAGTCTTCCAGGAACATGTACAGTTTAGCCTTATTCTATATTTCGGAGCTGGTATACAAGTCCCCCACCCCCCCGGTAACTCATGACAAAGACAGGACTCGACCAAACATATAGGGTGAAACTACTTTACCTTTGCTTTACTGTTCACACACTTCAATCCACATGTTTTGGTCAATTCCTCTTTGTCATGAGTTACCAAGGGGGGGGGACTTGTATACCAGCTCCTATATTTCAAGTAGGCTACCATATTTCACTTGCAATATTACATCAGTAGTGTTTTTACAAAACTTTTACATTTCGTATCAAACTTAACCTGAATTGTTTATTCCAATCTGAGCTCCTTGCAGCAAGAGACCGAGAGACCCCATATCTTTGAAATTCTGCTGTTGATAAAAGTCCAACAAGGGAAAGTCCCCAGACAAAAAGCACCTGTTTGAAAAATAACTTAGTGGTGCAACATTTTGTTCACCAGATGTCGCTAATTCGATAAATTGCGCCATTCTTTCCTGAATACTTCAAGGCTCGGAATCATGTTGGACAGAACTCTCACTCTTCGTCAACAAAAAACAGCAAACGCAATCAAACCAAAAAATTTAATTGATTGATTGAATCTTTATCCTCGGACTGGGAAAGCTTCTTGCAGAGCTTAATCCTGGCAGTTTCGCATACTTGTAGAGGCTTTGAATTACTGACGCAGGCTCGGTCACCGAGATTGACAGAGTGAAGTTTCCGATTGTTGAAGTCTTGTAGCCGAGGAATTATTCCATCCATTAGATGCCGCTGAATGGAGAGCAGTCTTAACGTGCAGGGCCGGATTAACCATTAGGCTAATAAGGCTATAGCCTTAGCCCCTGGAAAAATTCGGCCCTCAATTTTTGTAAGGCTGATAGTGATACAGATCCAATACCATTACAGTACAGTTTTTTCTTAAAAACGAATGACTGAGTTGAGTCAATACATATGAAGAGCCCATTTTCAAAACCACGTAGGCACCACTTTTACCGAAATTGAATTTAGAGCAGGTCTTTTCAATCTGGGGGTCACGAGCCGTTTTTCGGAGGTTCGCGAGGCGCTTGAAATTCCAGTGTACCGGTATTGTTTTCAATTCTTTTTTGCCAGAAAAGATAAAAACTATGTTTTTTCGCAATCGCCCATTCCTCTACTTGAGGTTATTATGTCGTTCGATACTTTTCACAAAGTTCTTGAACGTTGTTTTGTACAGACTAAATCCAGTAATAACGCTATGGTAAAAAAGAAAAATTATGTAGAATCCTATGCAAAATATAGATTTCTCAGTATCGTTTTCAATGGCATTGAAAAAAATTAGTGTCGGCTATTTTGTTTGAAAGTTCTTTCAGCAACAGGTGCACGCATTGACAAACTTAATAGTTAAAAATAGCCTATGCAGCACCAACTATCACACTGAAATTGATTTAAATAAATCCATAAAAGATTGCAATAAATTCAATCGGTGAAAGTGCGAAAACGTAGATTAATTATATTCTCATAATTTTTCTCCTATTATCTAGCTAAGATTGATAGAAAATGGAAACAACATTCGGAGGAAATTTGGAAATGTAACAAAGCCGTGATAACATCGCAAAAAAACGTTTTTCGTTTCGGAAGTTTACGTTGGAATAGCAAAACTAAACATAACTGGATGCCGGCATGACATCCATGCTTCAGAATGATTCAAAATCGAATTTGGTTAAATTTTTGATTAAATATGCTTTTGTTGAATACTTTTATGGGGGGGAGGGCGTGAGACTACATTGATTGCTCTGAGGGAGTCGCAGTGGAAAAAAGTTTGAAAACCCCTGGTTTAGAGTGTCATTAGGTAAAGTATTACCATAGGCAGCCTACCTGGTCACAGCGGTAAACCATAATTCTTCGTGGGAAAATTGTAACATAAGATTCCCGAATCCGTTCGTCTGTATATAATGACCGAAAAATGAACACTCTTTCGAAACCTCTATTCAAAAGTGTATTCCAGTAAAAATTAGCCCGCGGCTATCGAAATGGGGTGCAATGCCGTACACCGCTAAAACTGTCACTACAATACAAATTACTTGGATAAAGACGGAGAATTTGTCCAGCTAGCAAGCACCAAATAAACCAGTTAAATGTGCGACCGACTTCCAACAAACAACTTCGAGAATGAATCAGAAAAATTTGTGATAACTCAAAGGCACGAGAGCAGTTCGTGTGACGCAGCATTTCATGTCCAAACAGGTTTCAACTGAAACAGGTTTAAACAGGTTTGACACGAGTCTTACGGACGATGGTGCAATTTTGGCTCATGTTTTAGGAATTTCCATGAAGTAATATTCAGTAGACCCGAACGGTTTCTACATGACGTTTGACCAGGCGAACAACCGTCTGGAACATAGCGGCCCTAGTTATGACAGTCTGACATGGCATAACTAAAAAAGAATTGACGACAATTGTGAGCCAATGAATAAAAACACATGATACACAAATTGTTTGAATCACTCACGTTTAAGTTAATACGCAAATACAAAGGGCATGCAAAGAATGAACAGCAATAAGAATAAACACGACGATACATGAAATTGGTACCATAGGTAGTAGGTACACGCAAAAAATGACGCTATATACAATGGTTGCGATAATAACCGACTGTTCTGGGCTCAGACAAGTGTCGGCCACCGCAGACAAAACCAGGCTCAAACCCTAACACTTAGGTGTTCTTTACGGGGGCGAGGCACGAAATATCCCTCAACACATAGTCTACTTTCACTTTCCCCGTAGTCTCATCATAGTTGCAGACGGCAACTTTAGCTCTACGAACCACAGGCTTCCCTTTCCTAATTTGTGGAACTACCTCATGCACCCTCCCAAGTTGATACTTCCCACGTTTACCAATGTCCTGGAGAGAACCTACCACTACAAGTTGACCAGGCTCCAAATTCTCGGCCATTTTTTGCCATTTTTTCCGGCCCTGAAGACCTGGCAAGTAAAAATCGATCCATTTACTCCAAAACTGATGAGAAAGTGACAAATTGAACCTATAATCCCTCCTTAATTGGTCACGATCATGTGGTTGCCCAACAGCACAGTATGGATCTAAGTATGGGGTCAAAAGTGAGGCAGGGGTGATGACATAAAAATCCCTAGGGTCGTCACTCAAAGGTACCAAAGGGCGTTCGTTCACGATCCGAACGGCACTGCCTGTGTACGTAAGCAGTTCAATAAATTTGGGCTTACGAATTGAAGAGTCCAAAATGTGAAAAAATGCGATTTTAAATTGTTTAACCATTGCCTCCCAGGCGCCACCTTGCGCCGGAGCATACGGATGTATAAATTCCCAGTTTATCTCTCTCTGTCTCAGGGCGTTGTGAAATTCAGCTGATTCTATCAACTCGGGTAACTTCTTAGATGCTGCCTGAAAGGTACTTCCATTGTCGGAATAGATAGCATTAACCTGCCCACGTAAATCTGTAAACCTTGTAAAGGCAAGTAAAAAATCACTCAGCGACAATGACGTAACCAGCTCAACATGAATAGCGCGAGATGCCATACATGTGAACAAGAGTCCCCAAGCTTTTTTGTGACTTCTACCTTCGACAAAAGTTAAAGGTCCAAGATAGTCTAAGCCGCAATCAAAAAAGGGTTTCCTATGCGCAGTTGTGCGAGACAAAGGTAAATCAGACATGAGCTGCCTTATAGGTCGAGCTTTCTCAATCGCGCATACACCACAGTCATTAAGATACCTCTTCACGGAGGCATTACCATTAGCGATCCAAAACTTCTGTCGCGTAGACAACAAAGTGTGCTGTACTCCACAGTGCGCATTTCCATTATGATGCGACAGTACAACAAGCCTAGTGAAGAAGTGCTTCGAAGGTAAAACAATCGGATGCTTTGCTTCAAGAGAGATCTCGGGAGAATTACTTAAGCGCCCTTCAATGCGGATTACACCAGCGTCATCTACACAAGGTCTGTACTTTTTAAGTGAACGTAATTCTTTCAAGAGTTCCTTCTCACGTTGCGAAGCGCCAACACTACCTCGCTTTATCACTTCCTCAAGGGCATCCGGCGATCGTTTGGTCATTAAATGTACCACATCGCCATACACGCTCTTCTGAACAAACTTCACAGCCAACTCTGAAGCACTGTTAAGATAAGATGCATCCAGTTTTGGCTTCACAAAGCTACGCTTTCTCGTTTTACAGCACAAAAATTCAACAAAAGCAACCAAACAAGCGATTCTCTTTTTCATAACATACAAAGAAGGTGCGGCCTCGATCAATCTGTGAAGACCACCCTGTCCAACGTCAAGCGACTCCTCTTCGTCACGAAGATATAGGCTATGGACAGGTACTGGAGTGGCATTTTCTACAGATGGAATTTCCTCACACTGGTAGAGAAGACTATAAGAACCATTTAACCACAACTCTCGAAATTCTTTCTTTGTAATAAGATTTGGCCTTGTGCCAACATCAGCTGGGTTCATATCGGTAGGGCAAAAACGCCAATCCTGGGCTCCAGACAACAATAAAATATGCTCAACTCGACGCGTAATAAACTTATTCAAACGTAAATCAGGGTTTTTAACCCACAGCAACACAGTACGAGAATCACATCAAAAATACTTAAGGCAGTCGGGCATCTTCAATGCCTCGTAGGCCTGCTTCACGAGTCTTGCTGTATTCAAAGCGGCAACAAGCTCTTTTCTAGCTATCGGCCAAGAAAACTGATTTTTTACAACAATGGTAGATTTACCCAGAACGAAAGATACACTCGGAACTCCGTTAACCAGTCTACGTAAGTAAACAACAGAAGAGAAAGCTTGATTCGAAGCATCACTAAACCCATGCAATTGATATGAAACAATATCATCCGGACTGCACACACCAGAGTTTGCAAAATACCATCTCGGTAACGAAAAATCCTTAAGCAGGTCCAAAGAGCGAAGCCACAACTCCCACTCTTTAACAAAGCTATCAGGGACCTCGGTGTCCCAATCAAACTTGTCTATCGCCAATTGCTGAAGTATAAGGCGTGCTTTTAGAAAAAATGGCGCTCCAAAGCCTAGCGGATCAAAATTTTGTCCAAGCTGACTGAGCATACTTCGGCCCGTGTGTTTAGCTAAGGGCTTTAAGGAACATGCGATACGCATCTCGTCAGACTCGGTTTGCCACACACAACCCAATGTCTTCGCTGATGGCAAAGTCATATTTTCAGTCTGAAAGTCAATGTCACGAATCAAAGGTGAAAGCATCTCATTATCCAAATTTGACAAGACAATCATAGCCTCCTTGTTAGCACTCCACTTACCAAGTTTAAACCCACGGCTATCAAACAAAGCAATTGATTCATGAGTGATTTGCTGAGCTTCCTCTAAGCTATCAGCCGAAAATATAAAATCATCCATGTACATATTATTTGCAATATTGCAGAGAGTCAATTCACCAGCACTGCTGGGATTCTGCTCGATCATTTTCTTTATAGCCAAGCAAGCGATATACGGGCTACTCTTTATTCCCCAAGGGTGTACACAAAAACGAAATGGTACCATCCTACCATTTTCAAGGTCATCATCTTCAAACCACAATATACGAAACAAATCTCTTTGCGACTCAGGTAACTTTACTTGAAAGAAGCATTTAGTCACATCAGCCATGAGACCAAATCTACCAAGCCGAAATCTAGCCAAGACATCTACCAGAGGGTTTAACCGTATCTGTCACTGCTTCCTTTTGGCGTCAAGAGTTACTGGCCGAGACCATCAGGTCTACGTCTCTCTTATTGCTAATTACTCCGTCGGCTTATATCAAATAACAACGGGAAAAAGTATGCCGTTGGTCAAAAGCCTTATCTATCACTTCAATCAATTTATTTTGCAAAATATATTTGTGGTTGTGTATTTTAGGTAGAAAAGGTGATAAAAACTCGGTTTTTGACTTATTTTCGCCATTTCTTGGTCAAATTTCTCACTTCACATTTTATTTTGAAAATCCTCTTGCATAGAACACAGAATTTCATCAATTTGGTTTTTGCGTTTCTGTGCAATCAATATTCCATGCACTTTTTGCACTACAAAGCAATTTGCGCAAATAATAAATTACCTTCCTCATCATTGTCTGCCATCAAAGAATGACTCATATCGCGTCAAAGACCAACTCCCTACCCAGACAGCAAAATCGACATTGAATCAATGTAAAAATGACGGATTTTGCTGCCTGGGTACAGAATGGAATTTTAGCGCTGTCGCGTAATGAATAACAAACACAAAATGAAACCGCACGCTAATAGTAAACTGTCAATCAAGCTATTGAATATCAGGAAATTTCTTGCATTTTATAACTGGCTGTGACAAAAGGTTTATTGTGAACTTCACAATTATCCGATACCAACATAATCGGGATTAAAATTTGGGCCAAGAAAAAAAAGAAAAAGTCAAGAAATCTCAGGTTTCTAGCGTCACTGCTTCTATGTGAAATTGCTGAATTAGCAGAGGGCGAGACCATAAGGTCTACGCCAGTAACAGATACGGTTAACAAGTCAGGACCCGAAAACATTACATCATTAACACAAGTTCCTCGAAATTCAGACTTGCCATCGTAAACAATGCGCTTTTTTAATTGTGACGTAACAAAGTATGGTAAATACCATTCAAATCCCTTGACATTTCCTGCTTCACCAGTACGCTCAATATAGCCATTTGATTTAAGATCTTTCATGGCGTCAGTAAGAAAATCACGAAGTTCAGGTTGTTTTAAAGCCTTCTTCCTTAAAGCAGCAACTCTATCTGACGCCAACACAAAATTGTTAGGTAAATCAATATCTTCCTTCAACGGAACAGGTATCTCAAATCGACCATCTTTCAACTCAATATTCGGTTCAACAAGTTCTCTAGCCAACTTATCATTGCGAGACAATTCACAGGTTTCATTTTGCAACGTCAAATCCTGAATGACTTTATTCAGGTCTGCTATTTCCATATCACGAGACTCAATTTTACGCTGAAAGCCAGAGATGACATCCGACTCTGAAGACGTCTGCACTCTGCACACTTTAGCAACGCTTTCATCTAAGGGTGACTTACCACCACAAGCCAACCAACCGAGAGGAGTGAGTAAAGCATGCGGTTCACTACGATTTTCACCAACACGCTCTTCTTTGGCCCACATCAAATAAGCGTTGTCGTTGCCAATCAGTACATCTACAGTACTACAATCATTCAAATGAAACATATTCACGTCATGAAAATGACGGAAACCATTTAAATCTTGTTTATGCGGTAAAGTTTTAACATCGTCAGCCCAAGCTGGGTTAACCACCGAAGTTATATCACAAAACAGTTCATCTGTCTCTAACGACTGGATGTTGAGTTTGACAAGGTCAGCACAAGTAGCTTTCTGACCAGCCAGGGTATCCATTTTAAACGACGCTTTATCGTACGGTTTAAGATTAAGTTCACACACCAAATCACTCGAAACAAACGTCAACTGCAAACCAGGATCATGCTGACAATACACCAACTTCGATTTGCCAGTCATTGGATTCAAAACACGAGCAGCAGTAACGCGGTTAAAAGCTGCTTTAACATTTCCAATCTTAACATTACGCACAGGAACTCTGGCACGAGCATCATCTTTCCCAACAGAATCCAGAGAATCACGTGACGTCACATAAAAATCATGCAGAAGAAAATAGTGTTTCCTATCGTTGTTAGGCCCACACTTACGACAGTTATTTGCATGAACGCAATCCCTAACCATATGCTGGCGCAAACAATTCAAGCATTTGCCAGCTTTCACAATGACATCTCTCCGATCTTTAGGTGTCAAGCGCAAAAATTCTTTACAATTAGACAAAAAATGATATTCAACTTGACCACGTGACGAACAACAAATGCATGCCGGTAGGTTTTTACGTCTGGCTTCACCACCGCGCGGTGCGCCAGCAACAGTCGAGTACTGCGAACTCCCTGACATCACATCATCATGGGGTTTTACGGACGTCTGCCTAACCGGACATGAAGGCAATTTTCCTTTGCCAAACTTTTTAAATTGCTGCGACCAGGGATATCTATAACTACGGGATTGGAAACTCTGTGGAACTGAAAACCATTTTATACACCAGTAGGGTCATTTTTCTTTGTGCGCTGCTGTGATAAATAATCACATAAATTGACCTCAAAGTGTAGCAAGTAGTAGGCTAAACGAACAACCAAAAGTGTAATCATTAATTCACCTGTAAATTGTAAGGTCTATGCTTGCCTGCTTTGTGTATTTGTTTGTATTCCATTAGTGCAGTTATGTTGTATTTTGTTTGCTGCTTAAAAAATTTCCAGAATGACTATTGGTTTTAGTTCTGATGACGTCGTAAACGGATTGGTTTCGCACTGGATCAATCAGTGAACAAGTTGTTAATACAACAGCATATTTCACTGATTGCTGAACACTCCTCATTTACTTCTGATCCGATTTGCAGTACGCACAATGCTAAAGAACAACAGTAGGCTGTTTCTGGACTCGTTGCATTCATTCATTTTTTGGATTCATCGTTTTTTTTTCTAGCAGCGTAAATGTACTTTTATACATCAATTAAGTTTATGTGAGTGTACATTTTGTATTATTATTGCAAAATCTAACTTTGTATATCTTTTAGTCGGTATTTTATTTTGTTAATCTTTCTGTAGTCCTAGTAATGTGATGACCCTACTGATGTATAGCACTGGATAGAGTTTCCAATCCCGTAGTTATAGATATCCCTGGCTGCGACTCACCAGAATCGCCCATTAGCATAATGCTAAAATCAGTCGACTTACGCGTTTCCTCCCGTACTACAAATTCAAACAAACTCTGAAAAGTAGGCTCATCAGTGCCACCATACTGATCACCTAAAAAGTCAAGATAACGCTGCTTAGCGTCAAACGGGAGTCGCTTAGCCAAATCCAAAACAAAACGTCCTTCTAATTTATCACGCTGACCATAAGCTTGCGCGTAAAGCATACACTGCGATAATTCATCTTTAAACTCTTTCAGATCACTGGAAGAGGTCGAAGTCAATTTGCTACCATAGCGATACTTTCTAATTTCTGGTTCTGCGAAAAGACCTCCACGAACCACAAAACGCTGGGACAAGCGAGCTAACGACATTTCTATCCTGTCTTCCTCTGACAAGCCAGGGGTGTCAGAAACCAAATTAGCAATCGTTTGCGCAGCTGTCCTAACACAAGCTGCTTGTAACAAAGTCAAACGAGTTCCCTTAAAGGGCGAAGCTGCCATTAAGGCCGTAACACGATTTTTGAAGAAGATAAATGGCATATTATTACCATCGTAACCAATCAAGGCCGCCTTATCGAAAAACGTCCTACTATTTTGGTATTCAAAAAAGCAATCCTGCTGTTGAGAACTCGATTTAGCGGGAGAAGACAAGCTATATCCCTTAAGGGGCTGAGTGGGCTCAGTCACATGCACAGCCCGATCACGATCCTCACACACGTTAAAATCAGGAGACGCGATACGCCTCTCACAACCATCCAAATTACGTGTAGCTGGGCGATCAAAACCTAGCGGCGCAGAAAACTGTGAAGGGGGCAAAGCATTACTACTAATGGCGGCCCCGTGACCTGTACGCTCTGGGGGAGGAGTTCGGTTGTAATTCGCAGACCTTGGCTCTACAGCCTTCGGAAGCAGGGCCTATGAGAGGGGGGTACGGAGGGTACGGCGTACCCTTGAGAGCCCAGGCCTGTGATTGTTGGGGGGCCCGGAATTGTGATTTTATAGTTTACGCGCAAAAATGTTTGGTTAAAACCATCCTAAGCGACTAAATTCAAGCATAAAAGTTGTTATTCTTTAGTCCTGAGGGGGGCCCGTAATGTAGCAAGAGGGCCCGGAAAGGTAACTAAGTGCATTGTGCGCAAATTAGGGGCCCAAAGTGGTGATTTAATGCTTTACGTTAAAAATGTTCTGTTAAAACACCTTAAATTAAATCATAAAAGTTGGTTGTTCTCTTGTCCGGAAGGGCATAGTGTAGTAAAAGCAGGGTTGAGATTGCCTAACCCGCCAGATTTTTTTTTGAAAGCCCGAGTGCTTTTGGGTTTTTTAAAAACTATTTGAAAAAGGTAGTTTCACGCTTATTTCACTTTAAAATAAATTTAGGAGAACAGTAGTAGGAGCCAGATGGTGCTTCCACTTTTACAAAGCTAGATTAACCACTTGTATTACCACATTTGTCCTCAGATTACCACATTTTTTACTGTAATTTTCCTCTCGATTTTAACGGTATTTTGACTTACTTTTACATTAACAAAGTGGCTATTTTTTCTCACTTGTTGCCATGGTTACAATCAGGTGTTGCCAGAGTTAACATTAAAGTTAGGAAGTGTTAAGGTAAGGGTTAGACTTAGGAACAAAGTTAGGGTTTTGATCTTTAACCAGAACTAAAAAAATTCCAAAATGCAACTTTTTGTTTTCAACAGCTTTAAACTCTTCTCAAATTAGGACAGAATTCCTAATCTGGCAACGCTATTACTTGGCTATATTTCCACTATAGTGTAAAATAAGGTCTAAAACAACTACTTAGTTTATTAACAGTATCGGTTATTAACAGTTATTAAAATGTCCAAAATAAGTAAGCAAAGTACTGTACTTGACACCGCAGCTAGAATCTGAAAGACATCTTGACTATGAATATGGTCACCCTACGTTCAAAGTCAAAAGTCAGGATGTATTCCAAAATCAGAACCGAAAACAGCGGAACATGCTAGTCGCATGCTATTATAAGTAGTTTTTTGCATGTTTGTTTGATTTCGGAAGACAACAGTTTAAAACTTTAAATGCTCTTATTTATTGATAGTATTTTATGTCAAATTTTATAATTTCCACATTTTGGCAACATTTCCACACAAAATTTCCATATTACCACAAATTTTTCATTACCACATTTTTCTATTTTCACAAATTTCTATTGAATTAGAATCTGAGGATGGCATAGAACAGCCATGTGCTTATGAGGAACCAAGTGAAGCACAAAACATGCAATCTAATAGAGAACTTGAACCAATATCAATTTGTAGTGCTACTTCAGGTCTTCAGCATATGAAGGTGACAGGCAGTCTTGTGCAGTAGGCTTTGCATAGGATATCTTTCCTCAGAGAATCCTTCAGCAAACTAAAGCTGATCAAAAATTATTTGAGATCAACAACAGGTGAAGAGCGTTTAGTCAATCTGGCAAGGCTCAGCATAGAATCAAAGTTAGCCAGACAAGTTAACTTTGATAAAGAACTTATTAAAGTTTTTGCAGGAAAAAAGGCAAGAAAAATCTGTTTTGCTGAATAAATGAAGTCAGTGATGTACAAAATACTGCTTTTGGTATATAGTTGACATGCAAGCATTGGCTAAGAGTTAAAGAAGACCATGACAAAGTTTACTTTGACCAAGTTATAAAAGTTTTTGAAGGAAAAGTCCAGACAAGCTGTTATGCTAACTAGTAACTAAATACTGATCTTGGAGTTATTGTAGTACAAGTAATGTCTTAGTTTTGATTGCGGGCTGACTTGCAATCATATCATACTACAGCTACTAATTTGATGCTCTTGAGCCTGTTGAAGTGTGAACTTTTGAAAGTGCTTGAGTTTTTTTGCTTTTGGACGGTCATTGTCATTCTCAGCAAAATTTTGTACATGCTCAAGTTAAATGGCGGACTGAAAATTTAATAACTATATATAAATAGTGAATTTTTCATGTACAGCAGAATTTGGATGTAATGAACTATTCATGGGCAGCATTTTTTTGTCTTTTCATATATCAGAAATCTGACATCTGTTTTGTTTTTGTTTATTATATTTCTAACCGTTTACACCTTCACTATTAGGGTTTGTATGCTCCAGTGAACTTTTATTGCCTGCTTACCAGCTTAGTGCTGTATTCTACACCGTTTAGTTGAACTTGCAGAATGTCTTAATATATTGTGTTTTGATCTTCATCTTTTTCTATTTTATATAACATACAAGTGCATTTTTCTGCTTTTGTCTTCAACACGTGCATCTTCTTTTTTGGAAAGTAAGAGGAAACATAATTCACATCAGGTCAATTTTCTCAGTTGGTGTAGCACAGCAATGTTGTTCTAGTTTCACATTTGATTCAAAGTTTTGGTATTTCTACTCATTTTATCAGCACTGTGTAGGCTATTCACAAATCTATCAGTACTGTGTATTCACAAATCTATGATATTCTTTCTTTTTCATGCTTGGCATTTCTTTAGTGTAAAAAGGACAATTTCAAGTTAACCTAAACTTTATATTATGTCATTATTCAGATGCATAAAAATAGAATTTAATTTAGAATAGGCCAATCCCATTCTCTGTTCTTATAAACTTGTATTTTATGATGCTCAATCTTATCTGGCAGTAGGGTAGGCCTGGGGTTTTTTTTTCGGTCATTGACTGATTTTTTAGCAAAATGTCCGAAAAAGGTATGGTCAATTTGGTCAAAGTGTCCGAAAAAATATATAGTCAATTGACCATATATAACCAAAAATGACCGAAATAAATAAAAAATAGCCGAATTTTTTCAAGTCATTTCGGACAAATGACCGAAAAGTCTCAGCGAAAAAAAGCCCCAGGGGTAGGCCTATATCATATGAGGTAAGTGATATATTTATCTTTCATATTCAATATTATTGTGCATAGTCTATTAAAATTAAATAATAGTTTTATTGTAGCCTGATACTATTATTTCGGGGTCTGCTACTATTCGGTGCAAGTCCGATTTGGTGAGTCCGATTCGTTGAGTTCCTAACCTCTAACCCTAACTCCTAACCCCTAACCCTAAAACGGCAATGATAATTAGGCTACGGTACCCAATAATTAAAAAAAAAAATTGAAAAAATCCCCCAATAAGGGATCGGACTCACCGAAACGGGCCATTCCGATTATTTCGCTCAGATGTCTAATTTTGCAGTAAAATGTTGTATGGTGTGCAATACGCCTGTCGCCTAAGCAAACATCACGCGCTTTGCCCAAGACAAAGGGGGCCCGGAGTGAGAGGGGGGCCCGGAATGACTCTTCGTACCCTTAGTGAAAACTTCTCTCAGAGGCCCTGTTCGGAAGACCCTTAGCCGCGGCCCCGAGACCTCCTGAAACAGCTGGAAAACGTGTGGATTGCCCTGGTCCACTCACAGGTTGAACGGGGGTTTGGAAAAGGTTATGTAAATTAAACTGCGATTGATGTTCATTTCTGGAATGCCTAGAAGAGCCCTTCTTAGAGCTACGCCGAGAGCCCACCTCTGATCGATATTCAGCTAAAACTACCTCTTTACGTTGTTCAGCCCTCAACTGAGCGTCTTTGAGTGCGAACTAAGCAGCTCTCGCGGCGGCCTCAGCTGCTCTCGCTTCGGCCTCAGCTCTCGCGGCAGCCTCAGCTCGAATGGCCTCAGCTCTCGCGGCAGCCTCAGCAGCTCTCGCTTCGGCCTCAGCTCTCGCGGCAGCCTCAGCTCGAATGGCCTCAGCTCTCGCGGCAGCCTCAGCAGCTCTCGCTTCGGCCTCAGCTTGTATCTGGAGCTCCTCTCGTCTTAGCTGCAGGTTAATTTGTGCCACTATCCGAGACGAAGTCCTAGACATCCTAGTGCTTACATTTGAGGCGCTATCCTCAGGATGTATGTCAGCATCCAACATATCTGAGAACTCACTTTCTTTTTGTTCAAAGTTATTTTTTAACGAGTTAAATTCGGTATCTACCCTATCACGAAGTTCTGCCAAGATTGCAGAGTTAAAGATTTTAGTCAAAAGAGCATGGAAATGCCGTAATTCCTCTTCTAAAGTAGATAAGTTAGATCTAAAAATTAACAGTTCCTGCTTATCACTCAAAGAACCTAGGGCTACAGAAAGTTTCCCAATTTGAGTCAAAATATCCCTTCTAAGATGCCGGGCCTCTCGAACTGACTTAGCCTCATCGTTATTGGGTCCCTCCCCAGAATGGCCTGCCCGACCGCAAAGAACATCATCAGGCTTAAACTCAGTCGAGTCTACGGCGGTCGAGTCCTTGTCGCCACCGAGCGTAGACATATTAAATGTTGGGGCTAAATTAACAATTAAAAAAATGAAGTTACACAAACACACAAAATTATTAGGCTACAGTAGTTATAAAAAACTTAACTGCAAAGACCGTAAAAATACAAAAAAGAATTTAAATGCACGATACCGTAGCTGTACGGGTATGAAGTCCTAAAGTCCACAAACTTGCTTGGATTCTTCCACTTGAATCTGCAAGCACAGATGGATTGTCTTTTAATCTTCTTTCTTGCCAATGAATGTCAAAGTTATTTTTCTTCTGTACCAAACCGAGAAGAAATGTCTTTACTTTTCTTTGCTTTTGTAAGAGTGTAGACTACCAACCAACAAATCTTCTTTTATTATTTCTTGTACTTCTAAGTAGTTCTTCTGCACTAGCTGACAACAAACACATCGTTTATTTTTATGCCTTCAAGTGCTTCTTGGCCTACCAGCTAACAAATCGTTTTTTATTTTTCTTGCTTTAATTTCTTCTTGACCTACCAACTGACAAGAACTCGTCTTTTATTTTTTATGGTCACAGCGGTAAACCATAATTCTTCGTGGGAAAATTGTAACATAAGATTCCCGAATCCGTTCGTCTGTATATAATGACCGAAAAATGAACACTCTTTCGAAACCTCTATTCAAAAGTGTATTCCAGTAAAAATTAGCCCGCGGCTATCGAAATGGGGTGCAATGCCGTACACCGCTAAAACTGTCACTACAATACAAATTACTTGGATAAAAGACGGAGAATTTGTCCAGCTAGCAAGCACCAAATAAACCAGTTAAATGTGCGACCGACTTCCAACAAACAACTTCGAGAATGAATCAGAAAAATTTGTGATAACTCAAAGGCACGAGAGCAGTTCGTGTGACGCAGCATTTCATGTCCAAACAGGTTTCAACTGAAACAGGTTTAAACAGGTTTGACACGAGTCTTACGGACGATGGTGCAATTTTGGCTCATGTTTTAGGAATTTCCATGACGTAATATTCAGTAGACCCGAACGGTTTCTACATGACGTTTGACCAGGCGAACAACCGTCTGGAACACTACCTACTATCCATTTCTTTCTTTCCAAAATTTTTTCCATTTGCTTCAAATTTGACAATAAAAATTGGGTTTGTTTCCAAAACAAATTAGGCCTATGCGCCATCATCAGTGGCGTAGCCTAGGGGGGGTTGAAGGTTTAAACTTTTGGCACGCGTGTAACGTCACGATATTGAAAATGATGCTTTCAGTCTCTTTATGTCTCTAAAACAAAGTTTGCCTTTACGAAACTGCATTAAAAGAGCGAGTTTGGCCAATACCAAACATTCAAATATCTCAGCCAGGAATTAGCAACAAAAAAATATAGAGACTTAGCTTTGTTTCCGAAAAATGTCGAAGAAAACATGATCTTATCCTTTTGCTATGCCACCGGACAGCACCATTTTACAAGAATAGGCTATTCATATCCCCATTTTTGTTCAAAATGCTCTCAGAATGCACCAGATTCAAAGTAATTTTTCAAGAATTTCTGGGGGAGGCCCCCCAGACCCCCCACCCTTGAGTGTCGTCTTGGGCGAACACGCCAACGGGTGTCGCCAGTCGCCAGACAAAAAAACATTCAAAATTCCTGGCTACGCCACTCCCCATTTTTCTTTTATGTTTAAGTTATTTTGCCGTTAATAATTTCAATTTTTCATGTACCGTATGTATTTTCATTACTTTTGGTACCTTGATTTGCAAAAATAGGCCCTTCCCTAGTAAACAACCTTAGGCCTTCAGTACCCTTAATCCGGCCCTGTTAACGTGCGTTGCTCAAGCGCACACCCCGAGAGTCGAACCAGCGCCGCTTGATCTTGAAGCTTCTTCGTTCCAGAAGGGACGCCCTAACCAAATGAGCTATCGGAGCGGCTATCGAATAATCTGAAAAGTTGCAGCGCAGAAATACTGTAGAATATTTTATATCTTTTTGTTTGTGCCGTAAGTTGTGTACGACGCCATCACGCTGGTCAGTTAAATGAAGCGTAAATTGGATTGCTAAAGGTTTTCGCTTCGGCGACGAAGAGACGATGACCTCATTTTATTGGTATCTCTGGGCAGTCGAGTATAGCGAAGAAGATTGGCAGATGGACAACACCAACGAAAGCGTCGTTTCTATGATGTAAATTCTTTCACTGACCGAGTTTTATGTACAGTATTTGATTTGTTGAGTATGGTTGCAATGTCAGAGCTAGAGGTAGGCCTAGTAGTCATAATGCAGAGAAAAGAAATAGTTGAAATGTAGTTACCGTATGTTATTTGTTTTACTTCACAGCAAAACTTTGTATTAGACCTTTGCAGTGGTATTGTTTTGTTTGTTGCTGTATATTGGAATCATCCGCTTAATTGCGTCACTTTGGATTATCTGCACCGTGGACACAAAATAGTTTGGTAAATAACATTGTGAATTTATTATAGTACCGTACCATAGATCCATAATTGTCAAACTAACTAAACCAAAATTATTAGCGTTCTGTCTATTTAGTATTCTGTGCCAATAGCCTATTCATATGTGTTTCGTTCTTTAATAGAAAACCGCTAAAACTCCGAACAATTGGTCTGCTGTTGGACAGTGA
Source organism: Aplidium turbinatum (assembly GCF_918807975.1). Classification (NCBI taxonomy): domain Eukaryota; kingdom Metazoa; phylum Chordata; class Ascidiacea; order Aplousobranchia; family Polyclinidae; genus Aplidium; species Aplidium turbinatum. The sequence continues at coordinate 2,215,699 of NC_137488.1, forward strand.
GGAGAAAGACGCGCGTTGACACAAGTGGAGGTTGCAGATATTGTCGGACGCAGCTAGGTGTATCCTGACTTTACTGAAATAAGGAGAACGCTTAGCCAAGCCGAGCTGTACACGGCTTGTAAAATATTACGTACATCAGTTTTCAAACTAGTGTAATTGTGCCTTTCTTACTTTATAGTGTTGTAAGATTCTGTGGCTACTGTTTAGTCTATTATTGTTGTTGTAGACTAATTTGATTTAATTGACATCTGCTATTACATACTGATTGTAATTGTGCCTTTTCTTCCTTTATAGTGTTGTAAGATTCTGTGGCTACTGTTTAGTCTATTATTGTTGTGTAGACTAATTCGATTTAATTGATATTTGCTATTACATAGCCTACTGATTGTGATTATTGTTGACTAGTTTGATTTAAATTGCATGTGTTTTGTTATTCACTTTATCTCAAGTTGTTCGTCAGACCTAAATTTAAAATGTCAGTTAAAGAAGGTTATCCCCCTTTGCCCGAAAGTTCAGTTTCTGCTTTTGATAGCGTTTCAAATGTTTCTTCGCGAGGCAGTCGCAGTTCTGCAGCGTCGTCGACACGCTTCAAGCAACGAGAGAGTAGAGTGAAAGTGAAATTGGCCAAACTCGCAAAGGCACAGACTGCAGAGCGATTTTTGGAAGCTGAAAGACAAGAAGCTGCTAAACGGGCAGCCGCCATGAGAGAGGCGGATAGGGAAATTGAAATGGCTGAATTGGAAGCCGAAGCTTGGGAAGAAGAATCTCAGAGCGGTTGCCAATTTACGGTTTTGGATGAGACTGGTTTTGAAAGTGTCAACCAGCATCGCAATACCACTGAACGCAGTCCACCTATTTCGATGCGAGATAATTCTGCTTCACTGCCGTCGAAATATCTCCAACAATCGGATGGTAATTGGGACAGTAATGAAGATTTAGACACTGGACGGTCCGTTTATGTTCCTGCCACTGGTGACACAAAAGAAAGCGAAAAGCCAACTGTGGTAGGGTTTTCGCAATCGCGGCAACCAGTTCATGAAAAGAGAGCTAGTCGTCATAGCGGAGGCCCAATAGAAGATTTCTTTTTGCCAAGGCCAATTATCCAGAAATTTGATGGTGACCCGTTACAGTATTCAACGTTTGTTCATAACTTTGAAGCGCATATCGCCTCAAAACTGCCAAGCGACGAGCTGCGGCTGGTATACCTGCTTCAGCAATGTTCTCCTCGTGTTAGAGAAAAGGTTGAGCATTACACAGCCGATGAAACTCAGGGCTACAAGTTTGCACGACAGAGATTGTACTATGTTTATGGCCAGCCTCATATCATAGCGAACTGCTGTGAGGAGACCCTGAAAGCCTTTAAGCAGTTGCGAGCAGAAGATGTAGAGGGGTTGGCCAAATTCTACGTTGTCCTGGACAAGTCTCTAACAACGCTCAGAGACATTGGAGAGTATGCGAGCCTCAACTCATTGGGGACCATGCTGCATTTAGTGGACAAGTTGCCCCATGATTTGGCTGTGGAATGGGTAAAGACCTCTGTCCAAATCCAAAGAAAAACAGGTCATCAAGCAAAGTTTTGTGACTTTGCGGCTTTTGTACGTGAGCAGTCTGAAATTGCAGACTCGCTATTTGGTCGTCATGTGTTCGGTCCCGGAAGGAAGCCTAAGGAGTCTAAGCCACTACCGCCTGTCCGACGTCCCAAAGTTGGGGTTTTCAACACTGGATCAGAAAGTCTTTCCCCCTCTCCTAGTGTTAATAGGTTTGAACAATGCTGTTTGTGCAAGGGCCAGCACAGGTTGGACAAGTGCAGCAAGTTTCTAGACTTGAATCGCTATGAACGCTTTGCGATGTTAAAAAGAGAAGGCTTGTGTTTTAGATGCCTTTTAAAATCGCACATAGCCGCTGATTGCAAGTCGAAGGAAAGCTGTACAGTGGAAGGATGCACGGGACCACATCACACGTTGCTGCACAAACATGACGGCGGTCAAGATGCCACAGTATGCACAAACGCGTGCCATAGCGTAAACGGTGAAAGGTCTTCTGGAAAGCCTTTCCTCCTCACGGTTCCATTGAGGGTTAGCTGCAACGGCAGGGAAGTCACCACTTACGCGTTTCTTGACTCAGGTTCGGAAATGTCGTTTTGTGACGTCAGCATTGCCAAAAGATTGAACGCTACTGGGGAAGAAAGAGAAGTACCCATTCAGACTATGGCGACAAAACGTGAGACAATGAAGGGCATGATGTTGTCTCTGATTGTGAAACCACTTGATAGTGAAACAGAGGAATGTTTGTCCCAAGTCTTGACTGTTGACAAGGTACCAGTCAGAGCAAAACCTGTCCCGGATATTGAAGCAATTGAGGAGCTTAGCCACCTGAAAGGGATAAGATTTCCCGAATTGGAAGACAAGTCGGTTGGCCTTCTAATCGGTGCCGATGCGCCATTTTTACTGTCTGTGTTAGATAGTCGCTACGGCAAAAGAGGCTCTCCTGCTGCTATGAAGACTCCACTTGGCTGGGTGTTGTATGGCCCATCCATTTGTAAAGCATCGGGCGCATTAGAGAAAACGTGTGACTATTCTTGCATGTTCTTGTCGGCTTCTCGTGATGATGAGATCTTGTTGCCGCCTCATGAACACGTTTACCCTGGAAAGTTGGACTGTCCTAACTCTAGAGAGGATAGAGTGTCTTTGGATATGATGGAAACTTCTGTTGAGTTAATTGATGGACATTTCCAACTTCCTTTACTGTGGAGAAATAAAGATATTCAGTTACCAAACAATCGCTCCATGGCAGAAGGCAGGTTGAAGACATTGAAAAAACGTTTGATAAATGATGACACTTATCATAAGAAATACGTTTCTGTGATGCAAGGTTACGTCGAGCGAGGCTATGCGGAAAGAGTTCCTGAACACGAAATATTGAACGATTTGTCTTGGTACCTTCCCCACCATGGCGTTGTTAATCCTAAAAAGCCTGAAAAATTGCGAATCGTTTTCGATTGCGCAGCAAAGTACAGAGGAGATTCGCTTAATCAAAACCTTATGCAGGGACCTGACTTAATCAATAGCTTGGTTGGTGTGCTGAATAGATTCAGAAAGGAGCCCATAGCCATTACTGCTGATATTGAAGCGATGTTCCATCAGGTCAAGGTCAAGCCTGATGACAGAGACGCACTTCGTTTTCTATGGTGGCCTGACGGTGATGTCGCGAAGCCTGCTGTCCCGTATAGGATGACTGTGCATTTATTTGGTGCAACGTCATCGCCTAGTTGTTGCTCGTTTTGTCTGAAGCATGCCGCGCATCTGTTTGGCAATGAGTTTTCTGCAAAAACTTCAGAGGTTGTGAACAATAATTTCTATGTTGATGACTGTCTGTTGTCAGTGGCAACCGTAGATGAGGCTAAGTGTTTAATAAAGGAACTCCGATCGATTGTAAGCATGGCCGGTTTCAATTTGACCAAGTGGCTGTCTAACAATGAAGACGTGCTTGATGAGGTTCCCAACGACCAACATTCTCAGTTTCACAAAGGTTTAGCTATGGATAGTTGCGCTAACGAGCGTGTTCTTGGGGTCCACTGGGACGTTCGAAGAGACGAGTTTTTAGTGAAAGTGGAAATTCCTGAGAAACCATATACGAGGAGGGGGATTTTGTCTATGTCTCACTCCTTGTTTGATCCACTTGGATTTGTAGCCCCGGTGTCGCTTGAAGCCAAACTGATCTTGAGAAATTTGAATGAATACGACTGGGATGAGCCGATTGCTGAAGAGCATGCTAACCGCTGGAGGGCGTGGCTCGCCAGTCTTCCCTTGTTAGAGAACATGCGTGTAGAAAGATGTCTGAAACCCCCCGGCGATAGAGTCATCACAAAATATGAGCTGCACCATTTTGCTGATGCTTCTAGTGTAGCATATGGTGCCGTATCATATCTTCGGATGGTCGATCAAAACTCAAACGCGTACTGTACGTTTTTAATGTCCAAGTGTCATCTCTCTCCTTCCAATGCCACTACAATTCCAAGATTGGAACTGCTTGCCGCAGTTGCTGCTGTGAGGTTGGATGTATTACTTCGGGAGGAGCTGAGGTTGAAAGATTGCGAATCAGTGTTCTGGTCTGATTCTACCGCGGTGTTACAGAGTATTTACAACAGCCGCAAGAGATTTCCTGTATTCGTAGCAAACCGACTGGCGGAAATTGAGCGACACAGTGAGATTGCGAACTGGAGGTATGTGCCTACAAAGCTCAACCCGGCAGACGATGTGTCTCGTGGTATGTCTGCTGGTGCACTTGTCGAATCTTCTCGGTGGTTGAAAGGTCCACAATTCCTGGTCGAGTCTCCTGAACATTGGCCGTATCAGCTGGAGAAACTATCTGAACTGTCGGATGAATTTCCTATGTTTGAAAGACGAGTTGTTCCTACCAGTCGGGTCTTTTCATGTTTCAATGCAGAAACATCTACCGACCGTTTGATTAGTAGTTTTTCATCGCTATATCGATTGAAAAAGGCAACTGCCTGGTGGCTGAGATACTTTGAGTTTCTTAAGTCGAAAAGTTCAAGGCCTTCTGGAAAGGTAAATGCATCTCCGCGGCTATCTGTAGATGAGTTGAAGGTAGCCGAAAAACGTTTGCTACAACATGAGCAAAGGAAATGTTTCCCAGCACTGTTTCGACTTTTGTCCAAAGGTAAAGATGCATCGAAACAAAATTGTCCTAATGCTATGCTTAAGTTGAACCCTTTTTTGCACGAAGAAACCCTTAGAGTTCGCGGACGTCTGTCTGAGGCACCAGTAGACTTCAATTTGAGGCATCCAGTCATTTTGCCTCATAATTCATGGCTAACTAAACTGGTAATTCAACATTTTCACGTGACTGCTGGTCATTCCAGTATAAACCATACTTTCACAGCGCTACGGACTGCATACTGGGTGGAGAAAGGTAGCTCTGCCATTCGAGGAGTGATAAAGGACTGTACAGTATGCAGGAAACAGAATGCGACACCTGGTGAGCAACTGATGGCTGATTTACCAACATGTCGTATGCAAACAAATCAACCCCCCTTTTTTGCCACGGGTGTTGATTACTTCGGTCCTATCAATGTGAAACAGGGTAGGAGTTTAGTTAAGAGATATGGATGTATCTTTACCTGCCTAACAACAAGAGCAGTTCATTTGGAAATTGCACATTCCTTGACTATTGATTCCTTCATAAACGCCTTGAGACGATTCATCGCCAGAAGAGGCGAGGTAGCTCACATTTATTCGGACAATGGAACGAATTTTGTTGGAGCGGAAAAGGTTATAAGAAGTGCTATGCGCACCTGGAATCAGCAAAAGATTGAAAACTTCCTTCTTCAAAAGGAAATAGACTGGCATTTCAATCCCCCTTCAGCCAGTCACCACGGAGGAGCGTGGGAAAGGTTGATACGCTCAGTACGAAAAATCCTGTTGTCTTTGTCTCCACACAGTACATATACGGACGAGAATTTGAGCACACTGTTTGTGGAAGTAGAAGCAATTGTAAACTCTCGGCCCTTGACTCCAATTACCTTTGTAGAAAAAAACGATAAACCGTTATCACCAAACGATTTGCTAATGGTAAAACCAAGTAACAATTTGCCCTTGACTGAGACCACGGAAAGGGATGTAAACTGGTCTAATCGTTGGAGACAGGTACAATACCTCGCTGACGTCTTTTGGAAAAGATGGATCAAGGAGTATTTGCCAACAATTGCCCATCGTCAGAAGTGGAAAAAGTTAAGACAAAATTTGGTGCAAAATGACATCGTCTTGATAGTTGATCAATCTGTTCCGAGGTCGCAATGGCTGTTAGGGCGTGTAATAGAGACATATCCAGACAAAAATGAAGTGGTTCGGTCGGTTTTGGTTAAAACAAAAAACAACGAAATTAAACGTCCCATCACCAAATTGTGTTTAATCATACCTGCTGACGAACAACTTAGAGGCGCGCCACCCATGTGGTTGTGTAGAAATGAAGAAAATGATTGTTAAAATATTTTGCTTGTAAAATATGTTGTTTAGATGTAGTAGCATATTTTGGGTGGAGTGTAGAATATTTTATATCTTTTTGTTTGTGCCGTAAGTTGTGTACGACGCCATCACGCTGGTCAGTTAAATGAAGCGTAAATTGGATTGCTAAAGGTTTTCGCTTCGGCGACGAAGAGACGATGACCTCATTTTATTGGTATCTCTGGGCAGTCGAGTATAGCGAAGAAGATTGGCAGATGGACAACACCAACGAAAGCGTCGTTTCTATGATGTAAATTCTTTCACTGACCGAGTTTTATGTACAGTATTTGATTTGTTGAGTATGGTTGCAATGTCAGAGCTAGAGGTAGGCCTAGTAGTCATAATGCAGAGAAAAGAAATAGTTGAAATGTAGTTACCGTATGTTATTTGTTTTACTTCACAGCAAAACTTTGTATTAGACCTTTGCAGTGGTATTGTTTTGTTTGTTGCTGTATATTGGAATCATCCGCTTAATTGCGTCACTTTGGATTATCTGCACCGTGGACACAAAATAGTTTGGTAAATAACATTGTGAATTTATTATAGTACCGTACCATAGATCCATAATTGTCAAACTAACTAAACCAAAATTATTAGCGTTCTGTCTATTTAGTATTCTGTGCCAATAGCCTATTCATATGTGTTTCGTTCTTTAATAGAAAACCGCTAAAACTCCGAACAATTGGTCTGCTGTTGGACAGTGAGGAGAAAGACGCGCGTTGACACAAGTGGAGGTTGCAGATATTGTCGGACGCAGCTAGGTGTATCCTGACTTTACTGAAATAAGGAGAACGCTTAGCCAAGCCGAGCTGTACACGGCTTGTAAAATATTACGTACAAATACAATGGGGTGAAAAGCAGGGCCGGATTTAGCTGATGGGGGGCCCGGGGCACTTTTAGATCGGGGGGCCCCCGTGCAAAAAAATTTTTCGCGAAAAACCATCTCTACGTCTACAGCAGCATCAGTCCAGTACTGCACAGCATTTTGCAAAAACTTCAAAGGCCAAAAGGAAAAAATAACACAAAATCACATTTTTTTTCCACCTAGGGGGGCCCTTTAAAAATCGGGGGGCCCGGGGCAACTGCCCCCTCTGCCCCCCCCCTAAATCCGGGCCTGGTGTAAAGTGTAAATCAGACCTACATATCAGGCTATTGTGTGCTGTGCAGTCTGACCATAGAAAGTTCAGTTCAGTTGTTTTTATTTCTGACCATTATATCAAAACAATACACGTCAACATAGCAAAGGTCGAGAAAAGGGTAGAAGCGACAAAACGCGAACGTTAAAACGTGCTTGTGACCGAAGTAAGTTATTGAGTTGAAAGAAATTTGGCACGGTCGGAACACCTTCAGAAAAATTTAAGATATAAAGGAAAATAAAAAAAGAAAATGTTACAAAACAAAAAACAAATAAATTTAGGCTATAGCTTTATTAGCCCACATAGCTTTAGCTGATATAGGCTATTTAAGATTTGTATGGACAGTTGCTATGAAGATCGGCCATGGTGCGTAATCAAGAGTGCTGATGGTCGTAAGGGGAACACGTCTTGATGCGTTTAGCTCATAGCAAAGAAAACTCCACAAAGAAATCCTACCACGGGCAAAGCCATTTCAAGCGCAACGCACCATAGGCCTTGCATGACTCACAAAATAGATAGCCTATAACTTGACGACATTGAAAACAATGACAAAACAAATAAAACAAACTAGCAAGAACAACATCATCATCTTTCGGAAATTCTTATTTTACCCAGGGAAGTTATGTCTTGAAAATATCAAGCGTGCTTTGATAACAGTTGCATTGATAAAGCGATAATTTTAGACCCCAGTCAGCTAAACTCGTCACCTCCACACTGATCCAACGTTAGCAAACGTTGAATTAATGCAAAAACGACAGGCATCGCCAGCTGGGATGTGATAGTGGCATGTCACAGTAATATGATAAATTTGGGTTACCGTATGTTTTACACGTTAAACCATAACAAGTGAAAAAAAAATCCAATTCGGCATGTTAGAAAAATAGATAAACAATCAGACAATAGCATGACGATCCAGTCCAAGATATTGATATACAAACAACTGGTTGGAGCACATGGCCACCGCTTCACCGAAAGATGGCGATTGGTCGAAGAGGATGGAAAAACTTTTGAAGACTCTGTAGAACTTCTGTGGATAAAAAACACAAGAACCAGAAGGCCAGTAGGTAGGTGTACTTATAACCTTACTATTTTGCTAATGAATCTACACACATTGGCCTATCATTTCTGGGCAAAAAAAATATTAGTATGTTTGGTGTATGTAATACTTAGATAGGATCATTTTAAGGAAGATTTAGCTTGTTTATTTTTGATGTAAAGCCTTTTACAGTTTTGCATTCATTTCTTATAGTAGGGGGAAGCTTGTTCCAAACTGTTGGCCCCATGTAGCTACCGTATTGATTGTTTGCAAGTGTTAATTCTGCAATATATCGGAATATAAGGAGAATTAGGGGGAGACCGGGGAGGGTTGTTACAATTTTCAGTAAATCTAAGATTTCTCTTTCAATATTTGCACAAAGTTGCTGAAAATTTTATGTAATCTTGCCACATCACCAGTTGTTATAAATACAACATCAAAATTTAACAAAGTTATGTTTACAGGAAAATATTTGCATTAATGTATCAATGAGTCAGTTGTAACAAGTCACCCCAGTGTCGGGGTGACTTGTTACACAGATGGGTTGAAATGTTACAATTTCAAATAGGCTGTTCTATTAACTAATTTTTCTTACTAAAATACTTAAAACTGATGGAGTACGTTGACACAGCATTCTTGAATTTATTGAACATCCAAATTTAATAGAAAAAATCATGAACAAACAAATAACATCATTATTGACTATGCATTGTCACCAGGATTGCAAACGCATGATCTCTATCCAACCATTCATGGTATTTGGCCTCAATAAGGCACCCTTTATTAGTTTTTGGCATGTTTAGGCACAGATACAGCAACAACAGATATTAGTAGAACTTAAAAATGTAATCAACTATTTTAAATAATACAAAATTTGTTATTTGGGTACCAAATTAAGCACTTTTTCCAATTGGGATGAGCAAGCATTACACTGTGTAACAACTCACCCCAATAGTAGTTGGCTGAATAAGATCAACATATGTCAAACATGTGATACTCAGCTTTAAAATATTTATAATGAATCAAAGGTATTGCACTTCAAGTCTGATTTAACTTTGAAGCCAGTTAAATATCACTCATAATTTTGTAGCAATAACATTTTCTTTGACAAAGCAAAAATTTACTTTTCATACCCTAAAACAGTTTTTCATCAATAATTTTCTACTGCAGCCTTCAAAACGGCTGAAGCTTCGTTTGCACATGGAAACTAAAAACCTGAAAAAAACAACTTAATTTCAGCGGTTGATGTGAACTAATTTAAAAGTTAAAAGGATTGTAACAACCCTCCCTTGTAACAGATCTCCCCGGTCTCCCTACTTCTTGTTGTTAGGCTACTTGATCGTTTACACATAATTATATCATTGAAAGTTGTGGGAAGTAGCTTTTTTGAATATTTAAACATGAAAGTTGCAATCTCTGTAGTTTTCATGTGGTTAATTGATTTTAAATTGTTGAGTTCCATTACACCTTTTATGCTTTCTCTGCGGTCAATTTGTTTGTTTGTTTGTTTATCTTTATCCTGCATTGCGGGAAAGCGGACTTGAGCGCTATGCATCGGTGTACGCCTTCCGACATACACTTGACCCACGCTGCAGCCGACAGCAATGTCTGTTTCCGATTGTCTACTTTACGTATGACTTAAATTTGGTACTACCCATTACTCGAAATCGATCACTAGGTAGAGGCAATTATCGTAAAGTTTCTTGCCCAGAGAAACAACAGCAAGTGCGGGTGGCTGGAGTCGAACATGCAGGCTCTCGACTGCGAGCTCAACGCGCTAACCACTCGGCCACGGCTGCGCGGTTAGCGTATGTTAAATACAGTCTATGTTAAATAGCGTATGTTAAATACAGTACGAAAAAAGTTATTGCATGTAGCCTACGTTGTAGCTTTTGCAATATAGTTTTGTTTTCATGACACCATGTTGAGATACAATATATAATATCTGACCAGTGCTGTGTTAAACCTTTTGTGGGCCCCGGGCCAGAATAATTTTGGGCCTTCTATCGTCAAGCAGACCTATAGTATTGTGTATACTTTCACTGCACTGATATGGAAATGTGGTTCACTTCAATAGACTTTCTCACCAGTTTAGAAAACAACACTAGTGTAAGTAGCCGCAAACACAGGTCTATCATTTTTTAGCTACACCTTTGCTCGGAATGAAAGCCAAAAGTGTTAACAATTTCTAATAAAAAAAATACTGGCAATGGAGTATAATCACGACGCGGTAATACCACCGTACCGCGCAGAATTTTGACTGTTTGAACTTTGCGTCGCGGTACCGGGATAAAATCTGAGGATAAAACCAAAACTGAAGAAATTATTAATTTTCATTTAGATTTGGTCATCTGGTCTGGTAACATTATTGTTTTTCACCATTTTTATGGTTTCTCTGGCAACACTACTTGTTCAGTCAACCAAGGTAAAAACATTATGATTGTGATCAGGGTTGCCAGATGTCCTTCTTTTAGGCCAAATTACAGAAAACTGGCCTTTTTAAATTGCAGTTGGCCTAAAAAAAATTGATGCAGCAATTGATTGAAAAATTGATAAGGCCAGAAAATCTGGCCTTATTTGGCCCTTTTTATGGCTGCAAGTTTTGACCGGTTTAGAAAGTATTATTTTAAGGAAATTCAATTTCAATTGTAATATAAAAGCGGAGTAGGCTATCACTTATCATCACTTAGTCTTAGAGCCTGACCTATATTCGTTTTAATTAGTGAGTAGAGACATAGGTAGAGAGTAGAGAATGTGTTAGCGGTGGACAGGGCGGTTCTATTAAGTTGCACCTGCCGTAAACCGTAAAGTATACACTTGCCTTGTTTGTTAATGTTGTAGGGACCCGAATGAATTTCCATTGTTTTTAGCTCTCTACAAAATGTAATTCTCACGTAACATTTACGTTTCTTAAAAACTCACTGAACCCAACAGTGAGAATAAATAGGCTAGTTGCGTTTCTTAAGAAAACTCAGTTGTTGTGCACCGAGATAATATTGATGGATCATTTTTTACTCAAATAACCTACCACCCGCAGCTTTCTCAAGTGAGTCTGTTAAAATGGCCATTTATTGCTTATTCAGTATATCCGCGATTCACCTCTGCAATGGAATCTCACTAGCAGGAGTTCAACCTAGTTTGTAAACATTGTTGGAATTCGCCAATTTTAAATTACGAAACTGTTTCTTTTTCCTTTTTCCGAAAGTGCTTTATATACCTCTGCACAAAACAATTTTGACTCATAATATAATATAAGATTTACTCATAAAATTCAATTTTAACAGAGACTCTTAATATTACTGGAAATTAACTGAGACTCATCGTGTTACCTTTGTGCCATCGAAGCTTTGTTACGCCAGCAGCGGTTCTGCTGTCAACAGGGGTTATAAACATTTAATATAAATAAAACCTAGAACCCCTGCATTGGTGCCCCGAGTGTTTCCTTGGCAAGAAAGAAGTAAGAAGAAAACAAGAAACTCATCCAAAGAGAAGAATTCAACCAAAAAGGAGTATTAGTTTATAGTCAACTTCAAGCCGAAGAACGAACAGCAAAGACTTTCCGCAATTCAACAACATTCCATTCCAACATTCCATTGAAGAAATCAACTGACGGCGAGTGCTATTATACTTTTCATTTATTTTATTGTAAAATATGTCGACAACATTGATGATACAGATGCAAACTATGTTATGGGTATTTTTACGAGCCATATGCTCAATTAAAATGTTGTTTGTGTATATCCCTATTGTGGCGGTCATTATTTTAATTAAGCTGTATCAAAGAAGGCGCACTCACCACACAATGACTATTGGGGATGAAAATTCAAATGATTTTTCTCAAAATGGAGATAATTCGGAACTACTGTCTAATCTCACTAAGTGTTACCAGGCAACTTTAAATAATTCTGTCAAACTGCCGGAGTTGTGGTTGGACAACATCGAACTTTGGTTCGGTTGCGTCGAATCACAGTTTCGGGCTGCAGACATCACGTCTCAACACGCTCAATACGACGCCATTGTACGCACGCTTAAAGTAAATCAATTGAGAGAGGTCGAAGACGTCATAGCTGCGCGTCCAATAGTTGACCCTTACTTCAAACTAAAAAGCGCAATCTGTAAAGTCTACGCTACGCCGGTGGAAGACAAATTATCGGTTTTACTAGATCAAAGTATTTCTAACGAAAGACCAACAGCTCTTTTAAACAAAATAAAACGTTTAGCCGGAAATAATTTGACCCGGGATGCAACTTTTCAGCCGTTGATCAAACAATTGTTTCTCAAAAAGCTGCCACTAAGGGTAAGAGAAATTTTATCAGGGGATTTGGACGTTCCCTTAGAAATCCTTGCTAAACGCGCGGACAACATTCTGACGGTAAAAAACTTAAATTGCAGCGCGGGCGAACCGGCCCCTCCGCAGTTGCGAATAAACAGCTTACTAGAAAATAAAATTTCAAATTTAGCGGAAAACGTTGATCGACTACAAAATAAAGTTTCCACTTTCAGACCAAACACATCGACTCCAGTAAGACATCCTCGCCATGAATCGGAATTTCGCGGCCCACGCTTTCGCCCCCGAAATCTAGGTCATGACCAATTCAACAATCCACGGTACAGTAGGCCTACTTCTTTTGTAACCAACGATGGCCTATGCTATTACCACAATCGATTCGGCAACAAATCAACTAAGTGTGAAAAACCATGCACGTGGAACCTTCCAAAAAATGGGAACGGCCAATCCGCTTAGTGGGGACGGTTGGTGCAATAGAGGAAAGCCCGCAAACATTTTACGTTAAAGACTCAATAACCAACATTAATTTTTTAATTGACACCGGCAGCACGGTGAGCATACTTCCCGCTAACATTTGCAACGTCTCCCAAATGCCTTCTAGTAAAACAGACGCTTGTCTCCGCGCTGTGAACGGCACTTCCGTACCGATATTGGGTTATTCTGACAAACGTGTCTCATTATGCACAACTAAAGAATATTCTTGGCGCTTTGCCATTGCAGACGTTCAAAGTGCTATAATCGGCATCGATTTCTTACATCATTTTGGTTTCATGTTAGATATCCGCAATAGAAAATTAATATCACCAAACCAACACCATCCTTGTGCCCAACTATCTACAAACAAAAGGTCAAAACCTTCAGGTGAGAACAGTGAAGCAAACACCTGCAACTCCCAGTACTTGTTTTTACGCAGAGAATTTCCTCAAGTATTTGAGCTTGCTAATTATCACAAGCCATGTAAACACACAACCCGTCATCATATTGTAACAAATGGGCCTCCAGTGCATGCACGCGTAAGGCGACTTTCTCCCGAACGTATAGACATCTTGCGGCGGGAAATGCAACACTTATTAGAACTTGGCGTCATTGAACCATCTAACTCTCCATGGGCCTCACCAGTTCATATGGTCCCAAAAGGAGATTCTGGTCGTTTCAGAATAACGGGCGATTATCGTTCACTTAATAATCAAACACAACCAGATCGATACCCGTTACCGTTTCTTCACGATTTTGCCGGAAACCTACATGGTGCTACTATATTCTCTAATTTAGACTTGTTTAAGAGTTATCACCAAATTCGAATCGCCGAAGAAGACGTTGCTAAAACGGCCATCATCACCCCGATTGGATCTTTTCAATTCAGAAAAATGCCAATGGGCTTGTCATCAGCAGCACAGACATTCCAACGTTTCTTAGACGAAGTATTACGTGGCCTGCCGTTCGTTTTCTGCTATGTCGATGACATCTTAATATTTTCGAAAAACGCCGCCGAACACGAAACCCACTTACGTGCAGTCTTTCAACGATTACAACAGTACGGACTGATACTGAACAAAGAAAAATGCCAATTTGGTTTGCCCGAAATCAGGTTTCTTGGCCACATGATAAACAAACACGGTTTAAGCCCTGTAGCATCCAAAATTGAAGCTATAAAAAATTTCTCTTTGCCAAAAACGATGAAGCAACTGCGTGGTTTCTTGGGTATGATTAATTTCTATAGAAAGTTCTTGCCACACGTCGCCGCTCTCTTGCAGCCATTAACATCCATGCTGTCTAACAAAACAAAAAATTATAAAATTTTGGAATGGTCCAATGCATCAAGACAAGCATTCGAAAATGTGAAGGATAAATTAGAAGAATCTATGTTGTTGGCATTTCCGGTAACCGGTGCCTCGACTAATCTCGTCGTGGATGCCAGTGCGACCGCGGTCGGGGCCGTTTTAGAACAAACTGTCGAAGGAGAACAAAGACCGATTGCCTTTTTCTCAAAATGCTTAAGCCCCACACAAAAAAGGTATTCCACTTTCGATAGAGAACTACTGGCTGTTTACTTAGCCGTTCGCCATTTTCGGTACTTCATAGAAGGCCGCAGTTTCACTGTCTTGACTGATCATAAACCTCTTGTCACAGCATTTAAATCGACGCTAAAACATGCCACAGCCAGGCAGACCAGACACTTTGCCTACATATCGGAGTTCACTAGTGAATTACGCTATGTAAGAGGCACGGAAAATGTCGTCGCTGACTATTTGAGTAGATCAGAAATCAACGCGGTATTTAAAGAGAATAGCGGTTTGGATTTCTTAAAAATGGCCGGTGAACAATTGACAGACGAAACTCTCGAACCCTTACGTTCGGGCAACTCTTCCTTAAATATTATAGAACAACGCATGCCTGAGTATGGCGTGTCATTGCTTGGAGACATAAGCACTGGTCTGTTTAGGCCTTTGGTTCCTTTATCGTCAAGACGAAAAGTGTTCGATTATTTGCATCAGCTTTCACATCCAGGAATTAAAGGATCGCAAAACTTAATCTCCCAACGTTTCGTGTGGCCAAAGATGAAGGTGGACATACGCGAGTGGTGCCGGACATGTATGGCTTGTCAACAGACTAAAATACACAGGCACAATTCAACGCCATTGCAGCATTTCGCTTTGCCCGATCAACGCTTTGCCCATGTACATGTAGACATAGTTGGACCTTTGCCATCTTCACAGGGATATTCTTATTTGTTGACAATCATCGATAGATACACACGCTGGCCGGAAGCTATACCTCTTGTTGACATCACAGCAAAAAGTTGCGCCGACGCCTTTTTACTCGGCTGGGTTGCTAGGTTTGGGGCTCCCATACAAATTACATCTGACCGTGGACGACAGTTTACGTCCGTTTTGTGGAGAGATATGGCAAATTTCTTTGGGAGCAAATTGACCCATACTACAGCTTATCACCCTCAATGCAATGGGATGAATGAACGATTCAATAAAAGCTTAAAAATCGCTGTAAAAGCGCAAAGCCAAAAAGAAAACTGGTATTCCAATTTAGGTTTGATCCTTTTAGGCTTAAGGGCAGCCCTAAAAAAGGATTTGAATTGTTCCGCTTCAGAGTTGGTGTATGGCACCACGTTGCGCCTACCTGGTCAGTTCTTTGTTGACTATGAAGGAGAGGAACCTCCCATCTCTTCGTATGTGAACAATCTGTCTGCATATATGCGAACACAAAAACCCACTCGCCCACGTCATCCCACAAACCAACACACTTTCATTGAAGACGAATTGAAACAGTGTTCACACGCTTTCGTACGATGCGACGGAGTAAACGCCCCTTTACAACGACCTTACCATGGACCTTATTTCATTTTAGAAAGAACAGACAAATACTTTACGCTTGATATCAAAGGAAAACCAGATACGGTGTCAATAGACCGCCTCAAGCCAGCTAGGCTACCAACACTTGAAGAGGAGGTTGCGTCAGCCTCTAATCACGAGCCTGTTACGTCATCAACCACAACGCCCAGCTCTGAACTGCCATTTTGTCAGGTCGACGCAAACTTCAACCTCAATGAGGAAATTGACGAAGCACCTTCGCATCAATACTTCAATCGGCGCGGTCGTTTAATCAAGCGACCAAAGCGTTATTTAGACTAACACATGTCATAGCCTATCGTTCACTTCCCCTATTTTCTCTCATGTATCTTTATTCCCTGTTCTACAAAATTTCGGCATAGTTCTTACTACAGTATAAATAAATCTCTATTTTTTCTAAATATATACAAATTTGCGCTGGCGCATTTTGTTGACGTGAGACAAAATTTCTGACGTAATAACGCCTTTTTTGATAGCACTGATTTTTACAAGCTACTACGCTTGAACTTTTTGTTTATTGTCTGAGCAGCGTGGCTAATGGAGCAATCAAGCCCCCACGCAATCTTGTCTGAGCAGCGTGGCTAATGGAGCAATCAAGCCCCCACGCAATCTTGTCTGAGCAGCGTGGCTAATGGAGCAATCAAGCCCCCACGCAATCTTGTCTGGGCAACGTGGCTAATGGAGTCCAAACTTGGCCCCCACGTACCCTTTCAAAGCATGTGGCTAATGGTACCTAAATGTGGTCCCCACATAGCTATTTTTTACTTTTTATCGAGGTCAACCTGGCATGTTGAAGGGCATGTTTTGACATAGCCTGAGAAATAGCACAGTCTATTCTCATTTGTAAAACAACATTGCTTAGGCCCTCAATCGCATCGCGATACTGCAAATAGCAGATTTTTTACAGCTCCAGCTAAATCGCTGGCTGCATTTTTGTTGAAGTTTTTTGCAACTTCATAAACGGAGTTCAACTTCAGCACAGTTGCTATCCTTCAGTTGTGGTCAGACATTTTGGTTCTCGTCAATCGATCGCGTTAGCCAAATGCGTGTGTGTTTTTTTCTCTCTTCGTTTCAATACTCTACCTCTACATTCTTTCAACGTTATCTTGCGACCTTTTATATGTTTCTTTACCTTTTTCTACATCCCAGACGGTATTTCTAAATTATCTCTAATTCGCCACCAATAATTAGACTGTTTTTTTTCGGAATAAGAAGTCCTGTAGTGAGTGGCTGCTGTTAATGTTAATTGCTCTTGCGTGAATTAATTCGCTTTGCATTGTTTTGATGTCGTTTTTATATACTGTTTTAGCTACAACACATTATTTCTGCACCCTTTATTTGTATTACTTTCAGGAGAAATCAACACAGAGCATATTTACTGGCAGTGACGCACAAAGCCTGGTTCGATTCGGAAAGCTCGAAACGCAACAAAACACTCTGATGAAGCGAGAAACGAGAAGCCTAATCATATCGAACTCTGAAGTATAAAGACATTATCCGAATCAAGCCAGAGACTTAAAGACGAACACACGCCACGCTCGCATGATTTCTCTTTAAAAAAAAAAAATATATATATACATAAAAAAATAAAAATTAAACATGGCAAGTCAAGGCTTGCTTGCGCCAGACTTTCATCCGATGAAACTTGCGATTATTTTTAACACGCTTCTATATTGTTGTGCCCTTGTTTGCTTATCATTTAACGCCATTTCTTCATGCTTTTTAAAAGGATTTTTTAATCCGATTTTTATGACCTGCATAACCACATTATTGCATCAATTATCGTGTTTATTTTTTAATTTTACTTTTTTGTTAATTTTAAGACGTGTGATCTTCGATCCCACGGTCTTAAAATTTGCAGGGAGTGATTGTAGGGACCCGAATGAATTTCCATTGTTTTTAGCTCTCTACAAAATGTAATTCTCACGTAACATTTACGTTTCTTAAAAACTCACTGAACCCAACAGTGAGAATAAATAGGCTAGTTGCGTTTCTTAAGAAAACTCAGTTGTTGTGCACCGAGATAATATTGATGGATCATTTTTTACTCAAATAACCTACCACCCGCAGCTTTCTCAAGTGAGTCTGTTAAAATGGCCATTTATTGCTTATTCAGTATATCCGCGATTCACCTCTGCAATGGAATCTCACTAGCAGGAGTTCAACCTAGTTTGTAAACATTGTTGGAATTCGCCAATTTTAAATTACGAAACTGTTTCTTTTTCCTTTTTCCGAAAGTGCTTTATATACCTCTGCACAAAACAATTTTGACTCATAATATAATATAAGATTTACTCATAAAATTCAATTTTAACAGAGACTCTTAATATTACTGGAAATTAACTGAGACTCATCGTGTTACCTTTGTGCCATCGAAGCTTTGTTACGCCAGCAGCGGTTCTGCTGTTATCAGGGGTTATAAACATTTAATATAAATAAAACCTCGAACCCCTGCAATGTGATGTGTTTGCATTCCATTTGTGCAATTTTTTCGTATTTTGTTTGCTGCTAAATAATTTCAAAACCGAGTATTAGTTTTAGTTCTTATGACATCTTAAACGTATTGATTTCGTACTGGGTTGGTCTGTGAATAAGTTTATTATAAAAGTCTACGTCAACACATTTCACTGATTTTTGAACACTCCACGTTTACTTCTGATCCGGTTTGCAATATGCAAAATGCTACAGAACGACAGGAAATCTTTGCATTCGTTTATTTTTGATTTTTTAGATTCGTGGTTTTAAACTTCTATACATCAAATAAGTTTTGATGTGAGTGAAGGCTATATTTTATATTGTTATTGCGAAAGTGAATTTTATACATTCTTTAGTTGATACAAACAGTGTTTTATTTTAATAATTCTTCTGTAGTCATGTATAGCACTGAAAATAGTTTCCAATCCTTTAGTTGTAGACATCCCTGGTACATATACTCAATAAGACAAATTCATGCTTATTGCTTAGCTAGATGTTCCGAATAGCACTGTTCATGAATTGAAGTAATAGTGGTTTCTAGTTTATCTGCTACTACAGTAATTTTTCATTAATCAAATTATGCAAACGAACCGGTCATTATGCTCTGACAGTGCTAAATTATTATCTGTCATATTTGATCGTAAAATGGTATTTTCAAAAAATTATTTCAATTAAGTTGTTAGCGTTTATTTAGCCTTAGAAGTAAATAAAAAATTTGGCCTTTTTTTGGCTTTATTTTATAATGGATTTGGCCTTACTATAGCTTGAGTATCTGGCAACCCTGATTGTGATTGTAAATTTTAATTTGTAAACAAAAGCAGTGTCAAGAGTTTTGAGAATCAGGTGTTTAATTATTTTTATTTAACATTATTTCATTCCAAGGCAAAGCTTTCATTATTTTATGCAGGCATTCAAGTTAATTAAAGTTTTTAGGGTATGGTAGCCTTGGTTAGTGTCAAGAATACACACTTAAACAGGTCACTTGTAAAAGAATGATATTTATTTTGTATCAAAGCAATTTCAGTGGGCTACCATACAACATGTGATATGCCAGGCCTATAAGGTATTTGAAGATCAGAGAAATTTCATGTGCATATATTCAGAAAAAAGTAAATACAGAAGAAAGTTTCGGCTAAAAGTATCCAGCATTCAATAAAAAGCAACTCAGATGAGCTATAAAAGGTGGATAACAAGTGGTGCAAGTTTCTCAATTGCCTACATAGGCCCTAAATTTTTTCCAAAATTTGCTTTTGTTTAATAGATTCCCTTGCATTTGATGTGCACTCTTATTCTTTATGGTGCAGACTGCAGAGGCAGTATGACATTTCGAGATGTTTTGCATTGTAGTGTACGGAAGACATGTGCAGTGCAGCAGCGGAAAGGTTTTTTCTGCTCGTGACATCACTAGTCAAGGATATTTATAATTACAGTATTGTAAATGTTAAAAATGAAATGATAAATTATAAAATAAATTGAATATATAGGTATGTGAATTCACAAAGGGCCCAACTCCATTTTTTTTCATTTCACTTTTTGTGCTTTCTGATTTCTTTCAATCAAAAGAAATTGAATACCGGTATGTGAATTCAAAAAGGGCCCTCTAGTATTTTTTTTCATTTTACTATTTGTGTTTTTCAATTTCTTTCAATGTTGTTTGTTAGTTGTTTGAATCTTTGCAGCTACCCTTTTTAAAGATAGGTATCACCCTCCCCAAGTTAAATGAATTTAAGAATTTTCCACTCGTTAAAGACGGGGATATAATGAGCTTCGGGATACGAAATCACGTGACCTCGCGAGAGCACTTCTGCGCACAGTAGTGTCACTGTTTGGCAAGTATTCAAAGTTTAAACAGGGTTGTTGGTGGTTAGGCTGCACATTGAAGACTAGTTAGTAATGAAGTTTAGTTGTGCAATAGGGACAGAAAGGCTAATGAACGTCTTTTGCATGCTGGTTTTCTGTAGGCTATCTGCAAATAAACATTTAAATACTTTACAAGTGGATTTAGACTAGGTTTAAGACATTACGGTATTTTGTATTGTCCATTGAAGCAAATTTGTTGAACCAGTGTTGTTTTCTGTGCAAAGTGGAATAATAAGAAACAAAACAGGCAGTTCTGAGATTATTAAGGTTTATTTTTTGTATTAAAAGCATGACTGAGGTCTGAGGATACTTTTTATACAAATGATTAGTTTGTGGGCCTACGGTACATTGGATATGTAGCCTTGTCATTGTAGTGAGAGCTTTCAAGAGTTAATTTGTCAGAACAAGAGCTAGTAGTAAGAGTATGGGTTAATTTCAATACATCACACCATCCATACACTGACTAGTATCATTGACTAATCCAATGTAGCTTTGTGCATATTAAATTGTGCTAGGCCATAGGCAGGTGAAGCAGTTGCCCAGGGCTCTATCATCAACAAAGTCACTAATTTTGGCAAAAATGTATATATGTAATTAAGCAATGTTTGGGAAACTACAAAACTAGCACAATCTGATAAAGTAGGCTATGTTAATTTGTTGTTTATAGGCTACAACTTCATAACAGGATAGCAATATTTACACCCACAGACATGAAATCATTTGTAAACCTTTGTGCATCTGCCCAAAATAGAAATTGCAAAAACCTGTAAACATACTGAATAGGCGTACACTTTTTGCTTCTTCATGTCCACCTGAAGAATTGTTTACTTGACTAAAAATGTTAAATACTTTCAATCACTCCTTTATGAAACAAACATTTCTTCAGTTTAGGAATAAGAAATATACATATATATTATGGAAAGACCTTGTTTTAGAGAAAATTGACATGCAGCTCTGCTCATCAGTTTTGAATACCATATATACTTTGTTTACTTAATACTAGCTAATACAATATGATACTTTGTTAATATCATACTGACCATAGTTATTTTTTTATTCTAAAGGACGAAGGTCTTGGTAGTCTACTGCATAACAGACAGAGTGAACGTAAAGTGCAGAGTTGGCCAGTTTCACAGTAGCCGTAGTTGTAATATACGCTAGGCCTATATATTCTTAAACTCAGTCCATGGCTGTTTTGGTATTTGGGCACTTTCATTAAAATTGCACACATTTTTACCCCCTAAAGTGGCTTTGTACGGATATAGCTGTAGGCCTATGCTATAATATGAGGGTCTGCTACTATTCGGCGAGTCCGATTCGGCGAGTCCGATTCGACTAGTCCGATTCGGCGAGTTCCCTATTCGGCGAGAGCCCTTTTCGGCGAGTGCCCTATTCGGCGAGTTTTTGAAATTTTTGAAAGGAAATTATCGGGTACCGTAGCCTAATTATAATTGCCGTTTTTACATCGTTTTAACGTCGCTAAACGTTGAAATCGTGCAGAAAGGAATAAAAAGAAAATGTTTGAACTATTAAATTAAAATTCTTCATGTCAGTTCAGTTGTTTTTATTTTTGACCATCATATGAAAAACAATACACGTCAACATAGCAAAGGTAGAAGCGACAAAACGCGAACGTTAAAACGTGCTTGGATGTTTCTCAGTTTCAACGTATCCTAGTCAGCAAAAGCACCCTTTTCTACACGATTTCAACGTTTAGCGACGTTAAAACGATAGGCCACACACTTGGTTAGCCTTTTCATTCTGTTACTACAATGTAAAAATAAACTGTTAGGCTAACTGGGTTCTTGGAACAAATTTTTGCTGGTCGGGATAACTAGGCTACGGTAGCCCACCCGATAATTTCCTTTCAATCTAAGCTGTAGGAGTGTAGGTCACACATTTGTTGATCCAAACTAATCATATTAACCATAGGCGCCTAAGCCGTGGGGACCAGGCCCCCACGCATATTTCCGCGTGGGAGCAACTTTTTATGTGGCATTGATACATAAAACAATAGATGAACTAGCGATCGGCAGCAGGAAAACATTTCTAAATGCAAACCGCAACAGCTTTGCAGTAAATAATCACTAGAACGAGTAGCGATGCTACAATCCCACCCCAGAAAAAAATCTGTCATATTTACATTGATTTAACGTCTGCAGACGCTTGCAAACAGTCTCGCTGTCGCTTTTGAAAGTCGAAACCTCTGCAGAGAATTGTTGCGGCAGTGAATCGGTTGCTGTGAAAATGAACTTGAAGTCTCGGCCCGAGGTTACCACTAACCAACGTAACAAGGGCTGGTACAAACCGCATTGCGCACACGCGGCATAATCAATACAACAACGGACTCGCGCAAACTGCAAGGCGCTCACACGTCCGTTGCCATGGAAACCCGATCAAAGGTGGGGAATATGCGCATCTTTTGTTTCATCTGCAACACGAAAACGGGCGTATTACAGCGAATTGGAACTTGAAAGCTAGTCAGCCATAAGTTGCGATATTGTAGTGAAAAGGGAGCAATGTCAAGTCGAAAACTTAATCAAACGTCTCTCTGTAACTATTTTTCAAGGGCTGTTTACGGATGTCAGCAACTTTTAAATTTATTAAAGGTGACGTGCTGTTGAATTGATGTAAACATGAATGATTTTGCTTTCAACAGGTATATTTTCAAGCATATGATCAAGTTAGTATTTTCATTCCATTTACAGTATACCTTTTAGTAAACCTTTTCGTCTCTTGTTCGTTGCTAAACTTTATGTTGTGCTTAGCTTAAAGAGTCGCAGTCCATCAACCGCTAGCCAACGCAGACGCAAAGCATGTGTTTTGGTTGAGCTTTGTTTATAATAATTACCGGCAGGTCGAACGTAGCGATAACTCCGAGTGTGGCAATAAAAGCAATCCTAGTGTGACGACATAATTACGTCATCCATCTGCGTGACATTTCGCTGAATTTACGTTGCTGCTGATGAAACACGCTTTCGCCCCCACGGCCAAAAAAATAGTTAGGCGCCTATGATTTTAACTATTCAAAAGTACTAACTTATAGACATAAACATTATTTTTTTTGTAACATTTTCTTGGTTTTATTTTTCCTTCATATCTTAAATTTTTCTGAAGGTGATGCAACCTTGCCAAATTTCTTTCAACTCAATAACTTACTTCGGTCACAAGCACGTTTTAACGTTCGCGTTTTGTCGCTTCTACCTTTTTCTACACCTTTGCTATGTTGACGTGAATTGTTTTTGATATCATGATCAGAAATAAAAACAACTGAACTGACATGACGAATTCAAGCACGTTTTAACGTTCGCGTTTTGTCGCTTCTACCTTTGCTATGCTGACGTGTATTGTTTTTGATATGATGGTCAAAAATAAAAGTAACTGAACTGACATGACGAATTTTAATTTAATAGTTCAAACATTTTATTTTTATTCCTTTCTGCACGATTTCAACGTTTAGCGACGTTAAAACGATGTGAAAACGGCAATTATAATTAGGCTACGGTACCCGATAATTTCCTTTTAAAAATTTCAAAAACTCGCCGAATAGGGCACTCGCCGAAAAAGGCTCTCGCCGAATAGGGAACTCGCCGAATCGGACTAGTCGAATTGGACTCGCCGAATCGGACTCGCCGAAACGGGCCATTCCGATAATATGAAGTACCGTACATCAGTATAGGCTAACTAAAGGGCTAGCTTTTTAGTAGTCCAGAAAGTTATTTATACACAAAAGTATACATATGTTAAATTTTAGTAGCAATCCAAGGTTTTAATCTGATCTTTCATTTAGGTTTTATTGTGATAAATTCAGTGCTTTAATAATCTATATTTGTGAAATGGGGTTTGTGTGTTGTGTAACAAGCTGTAAAAGTGGGTACAAGTCTTGCAAGACTGCAGTGAAAGTACCAATGTTTTGATTTCCGAAAGATGAAGAAATGAAAAAAAGATGCTGCTTGTTTCATAAATTTAATTGCAATGTGTGGAAAATCATGTCTGTTACAACACCTACAAAAGGTAAGAATAAGATCAAAAGAATGGCTTTAGTTTGGTTGTTAAATTTATTTAATTAGGTTGAAATTGTGTAGAGTGACAACAGTACTTATTACGGCCCAGCAAATAAGTTTTTTTTCTCGTTTATTCACCATCTTCTGACTTTGAT
The DNA here is from genome assembly GCF_918807975.1 of Aplidium turbinatum. Classification (NCBI taxonomy): domain Eukaryota; kingdom Metazoa; phylum Chordata; class Ascidiacea; order Aplousobranchia; family Polyclinidae; genus Aplidium; species Aplidium turbinatum. The sequence goes on from NC_137488.1 coordinate 2,240,041, forward strand.
TCGAGGCGAAAAAGGTTCGTTCTGGCGAGGATAGTAGGTCTAAATTGTATGTTGTGTACCAATGGGTGTACAGTAGTACACTACTCAGAAATTACTAATGTGCACTGCATTTTTTCAGCTTTTCGAAAAAGAGATGAGATGTGTTCTCCAATTGAAGCTGATGGAATCAAACAACAACCGAGTTTGACCTTCTTGGGAAAAGCTAGAGATCTATTTATACTTTGGAAAAAAAGAAACCTTTCTGGGTTCACTTCACAGACATTTACTGCATGCATTTAGACCATGGGTGCGGTTCCGGAGTTGGCGCAACATTGATAACCAACCATCATTTCACCTATGTTCTCACTGGAGAATTTTTGTCCAATTTATTAGAAGGACGGTTTGGGTGGTATCAGCAAGCCAATGGTGGTAATTTTTACATGTTTGTAAAACAAGTTCTGGAAGCTGAAAAAAAATTTGCACTCTTAGTTTGTTGCAGCAACATGATCTTCTTGCAGCAGGTAACCTCACAACCCTTGATGCTTTTCCACTCGGCTTTGACGTTTCGATGTCAACTGTTCCGTTTACAGATGTTTGATGGTTTACTAATTTTTTTCTGCGGTTAATGTGAATGACCTCTCCGATGCTAATGCTAATGTGACGTATTTTGTGAGCGGATACATTGGCCGTATCTCTCGAGTGCTTGTAAGATGTTATTGGTAAAAATGTTGATGGGCCGAGTCTCCTTGAATCGGTACCACATTATCGTGCACATCTTTTTGAAATAGCTGACCGTGGTGGTTTATCCGCTCCCACAGAATGCTGCTTTGCAGTGACAGCGCTGGCTGTTCAATATTACACTGCTATATTGTGTGATGACTTGGCTAAGTCGAAACTGTTTAGTTTGTTGAATTAGCGTTTTATTTTTACTTCTTCAATCTTGAATGTCGAAGAGTCTTGTGGTATTGGCGATTTAGTTCAGCAAAAATGTGATAATGGACATTCCGACGTTAACTTAATTGTGTGCACTGCATTTAACTGTTTTGCTAAAAATGAACTGAAACGATTTAATGCCCCGGAGATTGCACCTTCCACAATGGTGACTAACCGAAAGGTTCGAAAACTTACTTTAAAAAGCACACACAAAAGTTAGTTATGTTTTGTTTACACGTTTTTATTGCTACTTTATTCTTATTTGTTATACCTCACAGCCAATAGAGTTGCTACTCTCATAAACACCTGAACAGTTTTTTCAAGCTTGCTTGGTATTGTACTGTAATGTTTATTATATGCTTACTTCACATTTATTTACAACCAATCGTATGAAGTGAGTATTGGTGAAGTTGCTGTTGTATATTTACGTTTACTTGTCTATATTACGAAACATAGTGTAATCTAAATGGCGATATAAAGTAGACATTTACACTGTAAAATATTTGACTTGGGTAAATTTGATCAAGGTGTTGGAAGCATTAATTACGTTGTTCAAATTGCTTGTATCATCAATCTTATCATTTACTTGCTTCCTTGATTGTCACTATTGCATGGTATTGTGCTCTGTCATGTTACACCATCTGATGTATCTTCTTGAAGAAGTCAATTATATTGATTGACGAAACGTACGAATATAGATGTTATCGTTTTCATTACTGTGTAGCTGTTAATAGTGTTAGGTAACATGCGTATTGCGTAACTATAATGTGTCAATGACAGTAGTCTATGTACGACTTGTACGTGCTTCAGTGCATTCAATGTTGTGCTGGACTAGTGCGCGTATATATTAACACCGTATAATAATGAATACCGTATAATATAATGTTTACAAACCTGCAATAAATTTATATTTTCAACTACAATAGTCATGTATGCTTTTTGCGCATTAAAATGCAGTGGAACGGTTACGAGCAACCTATTTGTGCAAAAATAGTTGTTTGCTACAATCACCCTTCTCCCAACAACGCCTGAAATCGCCTTCGCGTCCCGATACTCACTATGTTCCCGGTTAAAGATAAGTTAAATATATGAGTTAAAGCATGCAGTATATTGTTTGGGGTTGACTTTATAATTATGGATGGTATTTCATCGATGCCATTGCTAGTTTTTGCTGGCATAGCATGAATAATATTGTTAATTTCATTCAAAGTAGTTTGATAAATATAAATTGTCTCAGAGCATGGAGAATCACGATATGTTGAAAATATTGTATTTGATTTGGGAATTTTTTTTGCAAGGGAATGGGCAGCACAGAAAAAGTGATCATTAAAGTGATTTGCAATAGTTAATCTGTCAATGACTGTACTATCATTTATTTTGATGCCATGGTTAGTCTTAGACTGGGATTTACCTAATAGATTGTTGATTGTTCGCCAAGTAGCTTTCATATTAAACTTTTACTTTTCAAATTTAGATTTATAAAATTCCCGGTTTAGGCATCTTACAAAAATTGATTGCTAGATTGAATTCCGAGACGCGGACAGCAGCATGTGGTATTTGTTAAATGCAAGAATATTCCAGAATCCGACTCGACGCCAGTGAAGCGCGTGACGTCAGAGAAAAAGCTCTCAGACGCTACATTCAACAGTATAATATTTGATGCATTACTTCGGAAATATGTTTTTTCTTTTGTTGGAAGATGCGAATTATCGTCATACCGGTACTCTATTGTTGCCTCCCTGATGAGGTCAGACTGCCATCGAAAATCAAATTACCGTTTTATCAATGCCGGATATTCACCGTTTAAAAACGTTAAATTTTAGGTTAGTTGTCTGATCAAAATGAGCTCGTATTTTCATTTTGAATGCTTTTGCGTTGCTGCTGTTAGTATGCCTCTTATTTTTGTACTTTCTTTGTGCTGTTTCTTTTGTGATTCGAATATGGGCATTCTTGTCTGATACAAATAAACACATAAATAAAAATACTTTATCTTCATTCTTTGCTCATATAGGCCTACATTGTTAAAAAACAAATTTCACTAGCCTTTTCTCCCTCTCTTGTTTTTGTAAAAAAGAGAGAGAAAATTCTATTAAGGTGTTGCGATCGTGCCATATTTTAAACTGAATTTCTTGCTTTGGTATTGTTCACGTTGCAATGTCAGCGTTTTGTCGCTTGTACCTTTTCCTACACCCTTGCTATGTTTGGCATAATTATATTTTTTTCGTTGTGATGCTCAGAAACAAAGAAAAACTGGACTGAACATTGAACAATTCTGCAAAGTAAAGCTTTTTTAAAGTTTTATTTCAACAAACGTAGGCTATTATTGCAACAAACGGCTTTCAACATTGTACCGTACCGATGAAGAAATATAGGTCTAGGCCTATTTACTGCAAATGACAGAAATGCTAGCATCCTAATGAATGTCTGAAATAAGCTTACATCTGCTTACCAATTGCATTCTTTTACATTTAATTTTGCAGATACTGAATCAAAGCTTAATATTCAGCCCAAATTGCAATAGCCTACTAAATACAAAAGCTTCAAATATTGATGATGCTACATTTTAAGAAAATTGTCAATGTACCGGTAGCCTACTTCAAAATACAACACAATAGGCTGCAAAGTTTCTTCAAACTGGTAAAATGGTAATTTGTCCAAATAACTCAACATGTTTTCCCAAATGGTTTTATAATAACTGCATTAATAGAATAGGCTATAGAGAAAAAAGCACAAAAACTCATAAGGTTGCCAGTAGGCCTCCGGTACCCAGAAGGCTTTCGAATCTTACGTGTGAAGAAATGTACTGTAGTAATTGTAGTTGACATCTATCCTATTTTTTGCTTCATTAATGTCTTTTCAACAATGTTGTGCAGAGTGGAATGCTAGCATGATGTTGATTAACTTGAAATAGTGAGTTAACTACACGCCGCCATGTGGTCAAAGTTAACTCACATTTTAGGTTTTTGTAACATCGTGAGGTCAATACCCCGCCAGAGCAACGTGAGCTCAATTTGGTCGTAGATTACAAAATGAATGGCCAAGGCGTATGAGTAGATATTTCCAGGCTAGATTGGAGGACAGGAAATCATCAACCACGCGATCAATAGTCTCGTCGTCCAGGTCCCTCAGACCATGCGCACCGTGTGGAGGCCGGTGGGTTAGGCAGTGGTGGATGACATGGTCTACGGTTTGTTCAGTGGCAATACACTCGCATTCTGAGAAGAAGCCAGGCCCCACTTGTGCATGTTCGAACGAAAGCGGCCGAATTCTTGAGCTGACACTAGTGAAAGTTAATTTTTTTGAGAAGCTCTCGTGCCAGTAAGTAGGTAAGAAAATTTCTGGTGAGTTGTAGCAAGATAGCTCAGTTGGTTAGCCAAGCAGCGCTGATTCGACTCTTGAGGTGTGCGCTTGAGCAACGCATTGCAAGGACTGCTCTCCGTTCAGCGGCACTTAGTGAGAGGAATAATTCTCTTGTAAGAACACTTCAACAATCGGAAAACTTCACTTTGTCAATTTTGATAACCGGGCCTGCATCAAAAGCCTCTACAAGTATGCAAAATAACCAAGAATAACCAATTAAGATTTGTCAGTTCCAGCATTAAGATTCAAAACCAACTAAGCAGGTTGCGTGTGAGAAATTTTTGCGACATTTGCTAGGAAATTTTTCCGTTGGCGTCTGGCAACGCTGATTGTAAATCAGATTCGTAAACAGAGTTGCCAGTTCTACGGTTTTTACGCAGACTCGAGATAGTTTTGTTTCGAGTTGTGAGAAAATTTTAGCAGTTGCGAAAAAAAATTAACAGTTAGAGTTTTTCGTTTGCTTTCTTTCCATTTTAACTAGATTTTTTGCAATTTGTTATGCTTTAGGCTTGATTTATGACGATTGGGCCATTTTTGAGCTAACTTTCAGTAACAATTGAGCTGGGAATTCTGAATCATCTGGCAACCTTTATCGTACAGTTGGTCTGTTGTGAAGTTTTGGAATAAGTTTGCCTTTTTTCTGAGCAGGATTTTCACTTGTCAGGAAATTTTCTCTTTCGATTAAATCAGACTTTAAAATTGATCAAAGAGGTGGTTTATGAGGAAGTGATCAAACATGAGGAAATGCAACAAAATTCCTGCTTGTCATGCAGCTAGAAGTAAAGGATTTTTATAGCCTTATTTGATTGATTGATTGAATTTTTATCCTCAGTCTGGGAAAGCTTCTCTGAGAGCTTAATACAGTTTATAATACATCAGTGACGTTCGGTGGCTTAAACCATTGGGAAAGCAACTTGGAAATATGTTGCAGCAAGGTAGTAGGCACGAGGGGCGTAACCGTCGGGCAAAGCCCGAAGGCGTGTTGCCGAAGGCAACACTTCCAGCGGGGGGTCTGGGGGGCCTCCCCCAGAAATTTTTGAAAAACACTTCCAATTTGGTGCGCTCTGAGAGCATTTCCAAAACAAAATCTTCGGACTTTTCCAGTCCAAGGATAAAGATTCAATCAATCAATCAAACTGGGACTAGTCTAGAATGTTGGCTGCTTTTTTAGACTGAGCACAAAAAATTATTGTCAATGTCATCTGTAAGCATTTACGACATGCATTGGACTGGTGCACTAATAAAGAGCAAATAATTAGCCTATAAATTAAGCTAGTCCATTCTTGAAGAACACAAGTATGTTTGCTCTGAACTTGTGATGTCAGTCTATTGACCCAAAGAATTTAAAAAACACTTGTGCTGTTTCAGTACTGGTTGGTTAATGTACCCTTTGGAATTGCATGTCTTATTGTAGAATCTATGTTTTTTTTGGTAAGAGAACCAGCTTTATTTTCAGCGTACTCAGTAGCCTATAGTTACAAGCCCGAAAATCACTCATGCGTAGAGGCTGTATTCCTTTCGCCTGAAACCAAAAGCAGCCACTATGAGATACGCATGACGTCACTGGGAAAGCAACTTTAACCATAACACCAGATAACACATCTGATTGGCTAAGCAGCTGGTGTCGTTTTGCAAAACGATTGAGGATTGGATAAAACGAAGGCGTTTTTCAATGTAGGGTAAGCAACTTTGAAAGTTGATTTCCCTGGAGCTTCAGTGATGGTTTCTGACAAAAGCGTTTGCGTTAATTGGCATTTATAGGCAAGAAATGCGGTTTGATGAGGACTTAGACTACTCACCAGCGTTACGAGTAATTCTAGTCACGAACACAGTAATTTTCAAGTTAAAATAGACTTGATAAAAATAATAAGTTAAACCTAGAATTCAGTCATTATATTTTGCATAGTTTTCGCTCAGGTAAGCACTGCTTTCCTTGCTTTCCCTCACCGATCGTCACTGTAATACATACATACAGTTTCGCATACTTGTAGAGGTTTTGAACCACCGACGCAGGCCTGATCACCGAGATTGACAGAGTGAAGTTTCTGATTGTTGAAGTCTTGTTGTCGAGGAACTATTTCATTCATTAGATGCCGCTGAATGGAGAGCAGTCATTAATGTGCATTGCTCAAGTGCATACCCTGAGAGTCAAACCAGCGTCTTTAGACTTCTAAAAAACTTCACAAAGACTTTAAGTAAGAATCAACACTTTAGAGACTGAAAGTAGCAAATATATATGGTATGTGTCTAAGCTACTGTAACGACACACTTAGGCGGGACATGCTGTACATTTGTTAAATTTAAGGCAGTGGCTCTTTGACCAGCGCCGGTCTTTGAATCTGAAACACTATTTGACCGGTCATAACGTCACTCTATAGGCACTTCTTTCTTTTACTCTTTCAAAGCAAAAGACGAGAAGAGTGCGTACCGTATATAACTTGTAAATTCGACGATTATCTTCAACTGATTGGATGGCGCGTAGGTTACGTCTCTGGTTGGTGTTCCAGAGGGAATGAGTTCGATACTACGCTGAAGCGTTTTTTTTTTTAAACTAAATTTTGACCCGAAGTGACTCAATCGTTAGACTGCTGCATTTTTGTAGTCAATTTTTATTTTCAGAAGCCTACAGCCCAATTTTTTATGTCTTTTCAACTATGAGTAATAAAGTCAGAGTTTTTTAATTTTCTTGAATTTGAGAATTTCTCTGGATAATTTTCCGTTCGTCATAAGAGGATGTGACCGTGTTTGCCGAACGACGCATTACATTTTTGCGATGTGACCGTGTTTGCCGAATGACGCATTACATTTTTGCGATGTGACCGTGTTTGCCGAACGACGCATTACATTTTTGGGTGCAAGTATAGAATCCGCCACCCTGGTCAACATGACGTCACAAAACGGACACAACTACTACATAAGGGGTGAAAAAAAAGGATGCTGAAAAGCGGCGGAATGAAGGTGATAAAGCGGAATGGATATGGATTTTTTGACAATTTTACTGTGTTTTTACAATAAAAACATTAAACCAACGTCGAGTGTTGCATATAACTACCTAGAATGATATAACATTTACTAAATTGCATCAATTCAACTAAAAATTTACCCAATTAAACATTAAAAATAAAAAATTGTACCTAAATGTGTTGTAGCTATCTAATTTCTGCTCGCATTTTAATTTTTACAATAAAAGTACCAATCCAACGCAACTGCAAAGAGTATGTCTTGCTTTATGCACGTGGAAAGTTTCAGGTTTATATCTTATCTACAAAACGGGCAATCGTCGTTCAAACGTAGCCGCTGGGCGACACTTTTTTCCAATGCATTGTAAAGGCGAATCGATCCTTATTCAGTATACGCCACCCCCTGTTTGCTGTGATCGGTAAATAGTGCTTCCACTAAACTTGCTGTAGTTTTCTCATTTCTGCTCCGATTTTAACAATTTTACCATCGTTGGAAAGCAAGATCATACATCTACACGAATCAATTAGCTACAAATCGAAAACTTGTACCATCTTTTTCTTGTAATAACTTAAACTTCACCAACTTGTACCGATTCTCAGCAATTTACTTTGTACAATAAGATCATTAAACTTTTGCAAATTGAAAGAGTATGTATTGCTTTATGCACATGAAAAGTTTCAAGTTTATATTTTATCTAGAAAACTGGCAATCGTCTTTCAAACGTAGTTGCTCGGCGACACTTTTTTCCAATGCATTGTAAAGGCGAATCGATCCTTATTCAGTTTACGCCACCCCCTGTTTGCTGTGATCGGTAAATAGTGCTTCAACTAAACTTGCTGTAGTTTCCTTGTTTCTGCTCGGATTTTAACAATTTTGCAATTGTTGGAAAGAACGATTATATATCTACCCGAATCAATTAAAGGCAAGCACAAAGTAAGTACTAGATTTATCTTGTGATAACTTAAACTTCACCAATTTGTACCGATTCTCAGCAATTTAATTTTTACAATAAAATCATTAATCCTTTAATGAATTGAAAGAGTATGTGTTGCTTTATTCACCTGAAACGTTTCAGGTTTATCTCTTATCTACCAAACGAACAATCGTCGTTCAAACTTAACCGCCCAGCGAAGCTTTTTTTCAATGCTTTGTAAAGGCGAATCGATCCTTATTCTGTATACGCCACCCCCTGTTTGCTGTGATCGGTAAATAGTGCTTCCACTAAACTTGCTGTAGTTTTCTCGTTTCTGCTCGGATTTTAACAATTTTGCCATCATTGGAAAGCACGATCATACATCTACACGAATCAATTAAACAGTAGCACAAAATAAGTATTATACTAGTTTTATCTTGTGATAACTTAAACTTCACCAACTTGTAACGATTCTCAGCAACTTGATTTTTGCAATAAAATCATTAATTCTTTGCAAACTAAAAGAATATGTATTGCTTTATACATATGGAAAGTTTCAGGCTTGTATCTTATCTATAAAACGGGCAATCGTCGTTCAAACGTAGCCGCTCGGCGACACTTTTTTCCAATGCATTGTAAAGGCGAATCGATCCTTATTCAGTATACGCCACCCCTGTTTGCAGTGATCGGTAAATAGTGCTTCCACTAAACTTGCTGTAGTTTTCTCGTTTCTGCTCGGATTTTAATAATTTTTCCATCGTTGGAAAGTACGATCATACATCTAAACGAATAAATTGGCTACGAATCCAGAACAAGTACTATCTTTATCTTGAAATAACTTAAACTTCACCAATTTGTACCGATTCTCAGAAACTTAATTTTTACAATAAAATCATTAAACCTTAGCAAATTGAAAGGGTAGGTCTTGCTTTATGCAACTGAAAAGTTCAGGTTTATGTCTTATCTATAAAGCGAGCAATCGTCGTTCATATTTGGACAACACTGATACATCTCACATCTAGGAAAAGAGCAAGATGCTAGCCGTTTTTGTCATTCGTCCAGTTCAAAGACCACGCAACACAATTTAAACCCTTTGAATTGGGATTGTTTGGAGGGTAGCTCATAGCCTTCCTACCAGTTCAGTTTTGGATTTGTAGCCAATTGATTCGTGTAGATGTATGATCGTACTTTCCAACGATGGAAAAATTATTAAAATCCGTTATATACGCACTCTTCTCGTCTTTTGCTTTGAAAGAGAAAAAGAAAGAAGTGCCTATAGAGTGACGTCATGACCGGTCAAATAGTGTTTCAGATTCAAAGACCGGCGCCAGTCAAATAGCCACTGCCTAAATTTAAAGATCACCCTGTCCAGAGCTTGCGAAATTGTAATGCAACCTATTTTGTTCCATGAACACTTCGTCTCCCAATTTCGGCCCCTGAATAGATTGAAGGAAAAAATACTAACAGAGCCGAAGTCGCTGATCGGAGTTTTTTAAAATTAAAATTTTCACCTTGAATTAATCATTGATTTTTTATGAGCCACCACAAAATAAATGTGACTTTTTCTTTGTAATTTTCTCTAGAAATGTTAGTTGGAAGTGAATAGATCATTCCAGTGTGGCAGCTCGTGATCATTTGTAATGGAGGGGCTACAATCTTAATTTGATGACCCCATCCCTAAATTTGATAACCCTAACCCGAAAGTGAGGTTTGATCTATCAAAATAGTCCTAGCTCGAAATTCGGTTTATTAACTTTTATTTCAAGATACTTAACGTGGTCAACTGTTTCGGCAACTCCAATCAGCGACTTCGGCACTTCTGTATATATTTTTTCTTTCAGTCTTCGCAAGGGAAATATTTGCGGTAACTCCGATCAGTGACTTCGGCATGTTGTATTTTTTTCTCAATCTTTTCAGGGGACAAAATCGGGAGACAAAGTGTTCAGGGGATGAAATAGGTTGCACCTACGAAATTGCTTAGGCTATAAAATAAGAGACCAAATCTTGTGCCTATTACAACTCTGCCAATGATATAATTTGCCTTGGTTCATTCAAAACTACAATATTTTATTAAATAGTGCCTCCACTATGTCACTTGCTTCAATTTAAACAATGCAAAATACTTTTATTAGAGCTTGTTTATTTTCTCCTCTATGTGCAACTGACTTCTTGTAGACTAAAGTTAATATTCTTAAACTAAATGATATATATATATTAATATAGTTTATCTTGAAGGCGTTGTTTTTATAGCCTACATCAGTGGTTCTCAATCTAGGGTGACATTTGCAAGGATGCAACATATTTCGTCAACCTATTTTCATTACATTTTTGCGTTGTTCGGCAAACATGGTCATTGGTCACATCCTCTTATTGACGAACGGAAAATTATCCAGAGAAATTCTTAAATTCAAGAAAATTAAAAAACTCTAACTTTATTACTCATATTTGAAAAGACATAAAAAGTTGGGCTGTAGGCTACTCAAATTAAAAATTGACCACAAACATGCAGCAGCCTAACGATTGAGTCACTTCGGGTCAAAATTTAGTTAAAAATTAAAAAAAAAAACGCTTCAGCGTAGTATCGAACTCATTCCCTCTGGAGCACCAGCCCGATACTTATCCTACGCACCACAGAATCAGTTGAACATAGGTGTTGAATTTAGAACTGCACTCTTCTCGTCTTTTGCTTTGAAAGAGAAAAAGAAAAAAATGCCTATATAGTGACGTCATGACCGGTCAAATAGTGTTTCAGATTCAAAGACCGGCGCCGGTCAAATAGCCACTGCCTTGAATCAGCGTAACAAAAGTGAATTCTTAGCTAGTACGTACTTCTACACGGGTGCAACCTAATTCGTACCACGAACAATTCGTACAGTCAGTTCGTACCTTGAAAAGATTGAGAGAAAAAATTAAAAAAAGCCGAAGTCGCTGATCGCAGTTTCTGCAAGGTTAGGGTATCGGTTAGCTATCGGTAGTTAGGGTATCGGAGTATCGGTATCCGCAAACAAACTGAAAGGATCGAGAGAAAAAAATAGAACATCGCTGATCGCAGTTTCCGTTTTCCCGCAAACATTTTAAAATTTCCGGTAATGATCCTTAGAGTTTGCCGAAGTCGCTGATCGCAGTTTCCGCAAACATTTTAAAAAGGTTAGGGTTGATCGGAGTTTCCACAAACATTTTAAAAGGGTTAGGGTTTAAGGTTAGGGTGTTTCCGCCTCCGCAAACAAACAAACTGAAAAGATAGAAAGAAATAAATAGAACAAAGCCGAAGTCGCTGATTGCAGTTCCTGTTTTTCCGCAAACATTTTAAAATTTTCGGTAATGATCCTAAGAGTTTGCCGAAGTCGCTGATCACAGTTTCTGCAAACATTTTAAAAGGGTTGGGGATTAGTTAGGGTTGATCGGAGTTTCCGCAAAATTTTAAAAGGGTTAGGGTTGATCAGAGTTTTCGCAAACATTTTAAAATTTCTGGTAATGATCTTCAGAGTTTTTGTTTGTTTGTTTGCGGAAAATTTTTAAATGTTTGCGGAAACTGCGATCAGCGACTTTAACTTTTTTTAATTTTTTCTTTCGATCTTTTCAAGGTACAAACTGACAGTACGAATTGTTCATGGTACGAATTAGGTTGCATCCCTTCTACACTAATCAGCGCAATTTAGTTCAAGTGTTACATCACAATGTCTGGCTTTGATCTCAGAGTAATATTGATAAGGCAAGGTTGTTTACAAAATTAGATTATACTAGTAGGCTAAGTTTTGGCATTACAGTAACAAAGAAAAGGCCCAGGGAAAATTCTATGAGTGAGAATGAATACGATGAACCTACGAGGCCTGCAACCTATTTCATCTCCTGACATGATCGAGAGAAATTATGAAATGTTTGCAGCATTGCGGCAACTCTGATCAGCGACTTCGGCTCTGTTGTATTTTTTTCTTAATCTTTTCAGGGTACGAAATGGGGGTACAAAGTGTTCAGGGGACGAAATAGGTTGCACCCCATTTACAGTACACTGGGGTGCCTCAGGCAATTTCTCATAGTAATGTTTTTTTATTTGTTTTCAAATGGTTAGCTAAGTTTTTCTATTGACTATTTCCTAAATTGTTTGGTATGAAATGGTTGAGGTGTGGTCTAATAACCTGCTGCATTCGATATGAAAGATCGTTGGCCTTCCATGGGGTGCCACAAAATATTTTTTTCACTTTTGATAGATGCAAAGGTTGAAAACCACTGGCCTTTGAATCTACTCACAATATGTTGTTTGATGATGATAGAAAAAAATAACTTTTGGGTGTTCAAAATGATGTTTTAACTTTTGGAGAGATTTTAACCTTTTGTAATTCAATATAATTTTGTAATTCAATAATAATTTTGCATCAATAAACATAAGTAAACATAAGACAGAACATCCTTGTAAATATCCACAGCAGCTCAACTTGTCCACTTAAGGTGCTAGTGATTTGTTTCAACAAGTCGAAACAAATCACTCAACTGGCATCCACTGCGCGAAAATATGCTTTTGAGCATGTAATGAAAGGTTGCAATTCAGCACAATCGATATTAAGAGATTGATAGTAGTTTGGATTCTCAGTTCAGTTTGTTTTTATGTCTGACCATCACAATAGAAGACAATATATGCCAAATGTAGCAGAGGTCTAAAAAAGGTAGAGGAAACAAAACGCGAACATTGTATCGTGCTTGATAGCGAAACAGGAAAATCAGACTTTGAAAGATTTGCTTCTTGCTTGTATGCTATGTTTATTTAATTGACTTTGGCCAGACGTACTGAAGCAAAGGAAATGAGTTGCTTGACAAACATATATGTTTCTTCTCTCGCTTAATTGTCTGTGTTCAAAAGTGAAGCGAAAGAAATAAGGTTAGAAGACAAACTTGTGTCGTCAAAAGAAAAGTTAGCTACTGTAATCATATGCTGTAATTTCATGCACAAGATATTGTGCTGCAAACATTTGAGCTTTGCACAAATTTTAAAGTGCGAAAATAAAAAATGTCACACTTATTGGTGGTCAATGGTCATTGTTTGCGTTGTGACATACTAGAGATCATTTAAGATGAAATGTAGTTTGATTAGGGATGGGCAAAATAGAATACTGAATATAGAATAACCGGTTGTGAAGCCTAACCGGTTTCAAAATGCATATGAAATCGGATAATTGAAACCGCTTTAACGATCGACTTTGTACCGCTCCGTCTGGTCGCAACGAATTCGTTGCGGTGGAAGTGGAATTGTTTCAGTCGGAAACTTGATTAATCTCTGCTTGCTTCTTGGAATTTTGTGTTTAGGCCTACGTTATCTTAAAAAACTTTTTTGGTGCGTATGTTGAAGCGCGGGAACGTTTTAACGTTTTATTTTTCTCTTGTAAGCTTATTTTAAATGGCAAAATCGTCATTTCCGTAGGGTGGCAATTGACTAGTAGACCGTATGGTCGTCTCGTTGTCTCCCTGTCGGTATAGGAACTTGTGTAACTTTTGCATTGTGTATATTGCTTGCATATTTCAAACATGTACCTATGTTCCTGTTTCTGACAAATAAAACATTGATTGATTGATTGTTTATCGATTTAGTGCAATCCTGCATAGGAAAAACGCACGAGTTTCGCTGTTCACATTTAAGAGATATTTCTTGTCAAGTGCTTTGCAGTTGTCACTCTTCGCAGACAGTCTTGCGGAAGTACGACGTACACACGGGTAGTTGGCTTTGTCTTAGCTTTTACTATGCCAGTACACTGAGTACAGTGACATGGATGACCTGTTGGGCTGCGGGATTGAAGATGCTACATAGAGCGGGTCTGCTACTATTCGGTGAGTCCGATTCGGTGAGTCTGATTCGGTGAGTTCCTAACCTCTAACCCCAAACCCCTAACCCTTAAACGGCAATAATAATTAGGTTACGGTACCCAATAATTTAAAAAAAAATTGAAAAAATCCCCCGTTAAGCGATCGGACTCACCGAAACGGGCCATTCCGACATAGAGCAGTGAAGATGAATAAGCAAAATTGGCTTCCCCACCTTCAGAAATAGATACCTATCTCACGTTGTTGAAATCATCCAGTGCTACATCTGTTGGAAACGCCCTCGTTTGGTGGAAAGCAAACAAAAACCAATTTTTTTTGTTTATGTCAGTTTCAAAATATTTTTGTGTAACTGCCACATCTGCTTCTTCAGAGAGATGTTTTTCAAGTGCAGGAGTAACTGCCACCAAGATGAGATCTCGTTTGACGGGTGAACATTTAGAAAGCCTAAATTTGTTACACTGCAATAAGCAATTTTGTGATGTTCATTCATCATCATAATCCATTGTCGGTTTGTTCCCCACTAGTGGGGGTGGCCGGTTGTTTCCGTGCAGCAATTGTTTTAATCCCTTTTCTCCATTTCACTCTGTCCCTTGCATCTTCCTCCTTCAGTCCGACTTTTTTAAATTCATCCTTCACTTGTTGTTTCCACGTTCTTCTTGGATGACTGCGTTTCCTCTTCCCATCCACCTTTAGATCTAGTGCCTTTCTAAGAAAACTTCCTTCCTCCCTCCTTATCACATGTCCATACCGTCTTACTCCATTTGCCCTTGCCAGTTGGTCTATGGTCTCTCTCATCTCTAGCATATCCAACAATTCTTCAGTCCTTTTTTCCCTTCTCGTTTTCATCCCACACATTGCTCTCACCATTGACCTTTCCGTTCTTCTCAGGATTGCCAGTTCACTCTCTCTCAATACCCATGTCTCGCTACCAACCTACCATATAGCATTGCAGGCCGCACACAGCTCCGATATACTTTTCCTTTCATCCTTAGTGAAAATTGTTTTTGTAAAATCATTAAAATGTGTTGATGGTAAAAACGGTCAATTATTCTAGAATAGATATCTGTATTCTATATTCGGTTTCAGTATTCTAGAATAGCTAATTATTCTATTTTGCCCATCCCCAAGTGGTCACAGCGGTAAACCATAATTCTTCGTGGGAAAATTGTAACATAAGATTCCCGAATCCGTTCGTCTGTATATAATGACCGAAAAATGAACACTCTTTCGAAACGTCTATTCAAAAGTGTATTCCAGTAAAAATTAGCCCGCGGCTATCGAAATGGGGTGCAATGCCTACACCTCTAAAACTGTCACTACGATACAGATTACTTGGATAAAAGACGGAGAATTTGTCCAGCTAGCAAGCACCAAATAAACCAGTTAAATGTGCGACCGACTTCCAACACACGACTTCAAGAATGAATCAGAAAGGTGACACGAGTCTTACGGACGATGGTGCAATTTTGGCTCATGTTTTAGGAATTTCCATGACGTAATATTCAGTAGACCCGAACGGTTTCTACATGACGTTTGACCAGGCGAACAGCCGTCTGTAACATAGCGGCCCCTAGTTATGACAGTCTGACATGGCATAACTAAAAAAGAATTGACGACAATTGTGAGCCAATGAATATAAACACATGATACACAAATTGTTTGAATCACTCACGTTTAAGTTAATACGCAAATACAAAGGGCATGCAAAGAATGAACAGCAATAAGAATAAACACGACGATACATGAAATTGGTACCATAGGTAGTAGGTACACGCAAAAAATGACGCTATATACCATGGTTGCGATAATAACCGACTGTTCTGGGCTCAGACAAGTGTCGGCCACCGCAGACAAAACCAGGCTCAAACCCTAACACTTAGGTGTTCTTTACGGGGGCGAGGCACGAAATATCCCTCAACACACAGTCTACTTTCACTTTCCCCGTACTCTCATCATAGTTGCAGACGGCAACTTTAGCTCTACGAACCACAGGCTTCCCTTTCCTAATTTGTGGAACTACCTCTTGCACCCTCCCAAGTTGATACTTCCCACGTTTACCAATGTCCTGGAGAGAACCTACCACTACAAGTTGACCAGGCTCCAAATTCTCGGCCATTTTTAGCTATTTTTTCCGGCCCTGAAGACCTGGCAAGTAAAAATCAATCCATTTACTCCAAAACTGATGAGAAAGTGACAAATTGAACCGATAATCCCTTCTTAATTGGTCACGATCATGTGGTTGCCCAACAGCACAGTATGGGTCTAAGTATGGGGTCAAAAGTGAGGCAGGGGTGATGACAGTAAAATCCCTAGGGTCGTCACTCAAAGGTACCAAAGGGCGTTCGTTCACGATCCGAACGGCACTACTGGTGTACGTAAGCAGTTCAATAAAACTGGGCTTACGAATTGAAGAGTCCAAAATGTGAAAAAATGCGATTTTAAATTGTTTAACCATTGCCTCCCAGGCGCCACCTTGCGCCGGAGCATACGGAGGCATAAATTCCCACTTTATCTCTCTCTGTCTCAGGGCGTTGTGAAATTCAGCTGATCCTATCAACTCGGATAACTTTATTTGAAAGAAGCATTTAGTCACATTAGCCATGAGACCAAATCTACCAAGCCGAAGTCTAGCCAAGACATCTACCAGAGGGTTTAACAAGTCAGGACCCGAAAACATTACATCATTAACACAAGTTCCTCGAAATTCAGACTTGCCATCGTAAATAATGCGCTTTTTTAATTGTGACGTAACAAAGTATGGTAAATACCATTCAAATCCCTTGACATTTCCTGCTTCACCAGTACGCTCAATATAGCCATTTGATTTAAGATCTTTCATGATGTCAGTAAGGAAATCACGAAGTTCAGGTTGTTTTAAAGCTTTCTTTCTCAAAGCAGCAGCTCTATCTGACGCCAACACAAAATTGTTAGGTAGATCAATATCTTCCTTCAACGGAACAGGTATCTCAAATCGACCATCTTTCAACTCAATATTCGGTTCAACAAGTTCTCTAGCCAACTTATCATTGCGAGACAATTCACAGGTTTCATTTTGCAACGTCAAATCCTGAATGACTTTATTCAGGTCTGCTATTTCCATATCACGAGACTCAATTTTACGCTGAAAGCCAGAGATGACATCCGACTCTGAAGACGTCTGCACTCTGCACACTTTAGCAACGCTTTCATCTAAGGGTGACTTACCACCACAAGCCAACCAACCGAGAGGAGTGAGCAAAGCATGTGGTTCACTACGATTTTCACCAACACGCTCTTTTTTTGCACACATCAAATAAGCGTTGTCGTTGCCAATCAGTACATCTACAGTACTACAATCATTCAAATGAAACATATTCACGTCATGAAAATGACGGAAACCATTTAAATCTTGTTTATGCGGTAAAGTTTTAACATCGTCAGCCCAAGCTGGGTTAACCACCGAAGTCATATCACAAAACAGTTCATCTGTCTCTAACGACTGGATGTTGAGTTTGACAAGGTCAGCACAAGTAGCTTTCTGACCAGCCAGGGTATCCATTTTAAACGACGCTTTATCGTACGGTTTAAGATCAAGTTCACACACCAAATCACTCGAAACAAACGTCAACTGCGAACCAGGATCATGCTGACAATACACCAACTTCGATTTGCCAGTCATTGGATTCAAAACACGAGCAGCAGTAACGCGGTTAAAGGCTGCTTTAACATTTCCAATTTTAACATTACGCACAGGAACTCTGGCACGAGCATCATCTTTCCCAACCGAATCCAGAGAATCACGTGACGTCACATAAAAATCATGCAGAAGAAAATAGTGTTTCCTATCGTTGTTAGGCCCACACTTACGACAGTTATTTGCATGAACGCAATCCCTAACCATATGCTGGCGCAAACAATTCAAGCATTTGCCAGCTTTCACAATGACATCTCTCCGATCTTTAGGTGTCAAGCGCAAAAATTCTTTACAATTAGACAAAAAATGATATTCAACTTGACCACGTGACGAACAACAAATACATGCCGGTAGGTTTTTACGTCTAGCCTCACCACCGCGCGGTGCGCCAACAACAGTCGAGTACTGCGAACTCCCTGACATCACATCATCATGGGGTTTTACGGACGTCTGCCTAACCGGACATGAAGGCAATTTTCCTTTGCCAAACTTTTTAAATTGCTGCGACTCACCAGAATCGCCCATTAGCATAATGCTAAAATCAGTCGACTTACGCGTTTCCTCCCGTACTACAAATTCAAACAAACTCTGAAAAGTAGGCTCATCAGTGCCACCATACTGATCACCTAAAAAGTCAAGATAACGCTGCTTAGCGTCAAACGGGAGTCGCTTAGCCAAATCCAAAACAAAACGTCCTTCTAATTTATCACGCTGACCATAAGCTTGCGCGTAAAGCAAACACTGCGATAATTCATCTTTAAACTCTTTCAGATCACTGGAAGAGATAGAAGTCAATTTGCTACCATAGCGATACTTTCTAATTTCCGGTTCTGCAAAAAGACCTCCACGAACCCCAAAACGCTGGGACAAGCGAGCTAACGACATTTCTATCCTGTCTTCCTCTGACAAGCCAGGGGTGTCAGAAACCAAATTAGCAATCGTTTGAGCAGCTGTCCTAACACAAGCTGCTGGTAACAAAGTCAAACGAGTCCCCTTAAAGGGCGAAGCTGCCATTAAGGCCGTAACACGATTTTTAAAGAAGATAAATGGCATATTATTACCATCGTAACCAATCAAGGCCACCTTATCGAAAAACGTCCTACTATTTTGGTATTCAAAAAAGCAATCCTGCTGTTGAGAACTCGATTTAGCGGGAGAAGACAAGCTATATCCCTTAAGGGGCTGAGTGGGCTCAGTCACGTGCACAGCCCGATCACGATCCTCACACACGTTAAAATCAGGAGACGCGATACGCCTCTCACAACCACCCAAATTACGTGTAGCTGGGCGATCAAAACCTAGCGGCGCAGAAAACTGTGAAGGGGGCAAAGCATTGCTACTAATGGCGGCCCCGTGACCTGTACGCTCTGGGGGAGGAGTTCGGTTGTAATTCGCAGGCCTTGGCTCTACAGCATTCGGAAGACCCTTAGCCGCGGCCCCGAGACCTCCTGAAACAACTGGAAAACGTGTGGATTGCCCTGGTCCACTCACAGGTTGAACGGGCGTTTGGAAAAGGTTATGTAAATTAAACTGCGATTGATGTTCATTTCTGGAATGCCTAGAAGAGCCCTTCTTAGAGCTACGCCGAGAGCCCACCTCTGATCGATATTCAGCTAAAATTACCTCTTTACGTTGTTCAGCCCTCAACTGAGCGTCTTTGAGTGCGAACTCAGAAGCTCTCGCGGCTGCCTCAGCTCGAATGGCCTCAGCTCTCGCGGCAGCCTCAGTTCGTATGGCCTCAGCTCTCGCTTCGGCCTCAGCTCTCGCGGCAGCCTCAGTTCGTATGGCCTCAGCTCTCGCGGCAGCCTCAGCAGCTCTCGCTTCGGCCTCAGCTCTCGCGGCAGTCTCAGCTCTAATGGCCTCAGCTTGTATCTGGAGCTCCTCTCGTCTTAGCTGCAGGTTAATTTGTGCCACTATCCGAGACGAAGTCCTAGACATCCCAGTGCTTACATTTGAGGCGCTATCCTCAGGATGTATGTCAGCATCCAACATATCTGAGAACTCACTTTCTTTTTGTTCAAAGTTATTTTTTAACGAGTTAAATTCGGGATCTACCCTATCACGAAGTTCTGCCAAGATTGCAGAGTTAAAGATTGTAGTCAAAAGAGCATGGAAATGCCGTAATTCCTCTTCTAAAGTAGATAACTTAGATCTAAAAATTAACAGTTCCTGCTTATCACTCAAAGAACCTAGGGCTACAGAAAGTTTCCCAATTTGAGTCAAAATATCCCGTCTAAGATGCCGGGCCTCTCGAACTGACTTAGCCTCATCGTTATTGGGTCCCTCCCCAGAATGGCCTGCCCGACCGCAAAGAACATCATCAGGCTTAAACTCAGTCGAGTCTACGGCGGTCGAGTCCTTGTCGCCACCGAGTGTAGACATATTAAATGTTGGGGCTAAATTTAACAATTAAAAAAATTAAGTTACACAAACACACAAAATTATTAGGCTACAGTAGTTATAAAAAACTTAACTGCCAAGACCGTAAAAATACAAAAAAGAATTTAAATGCACGATACCGTAGCTGTACGGGTATGAAGTCCTAAAGTCCACAAAACTTGCTTGGATTCTTCCACTTGAATCTACAAGCACAGATGGATTGTCTTTTAATCTTCTTTCTTGCCAATGAATGTCAAAGTTATTTTTCTTCTGTACCAAACTGAGAAGAAATGTCTTTACTTTTCTTTGCTTCTGTAAGAGTGTAGACTACCAACCAACAAATCTTCTTTTATTATTTCTTGTACTCTAAGTAGTTCTTCTGCACTAGCTGACAACAAACACGTCGTTTATTTTTATGCCTTCAAGTGCTTTTTGGCCTACCAGCTAACAAATTCGTTTTTTATTTTTCTTGCTTTAATTTCTTTTTGACCTACCAACTGACAAGAACTTGTCTTTTATTTTTTATGCTTTAATTTCTTCTTGACCTACCAACTGACAAGAACCACGTCTTTTATTTTTTTATGGTCACAGCGGTAAACCATAATTCTTCGTGGGAAAATTGTAACATAAAGTTCCCGGATCCGTTTGTCTGTACGTAATGACCGAAAAATAAACACACCTTCGAATCGTCTATTCAAAGTGTATTCCAGTAAAATTAGCCCGTGGCTATCGAAATGACTGGTGCAATGCCTACACCTCTAAAACTGTCACTACGATACAGATTACTTGGATAAAAGACGGAACCTTTGTCCAGCTAGCAAGCACCAAATAAACCAGTTAAATGTGCGACCGACTTCCAACACACGACTTCAAGAATGAATCAGAAAAATTTGTGATAACTCAAAGGCACGCCAGCAGTAGCGCGACGCAACAACATGTCCAAACAGGTTTAAACCGGTCTGACACGAGTCTTACGGACGATGGTGCAATTTTGGCTCATGTTTTAGGAATTTCCATGACGTAATATTCAGTAGACCCGAACGGTTTCTACATGACGTTTGACCAGGCGAACAACCGTCTGTAACACCAAGTTTGATTGCTGCAGTTTGTGGAAAAAATGTTTTGATTATACATACATATACAACAACATGCTCTGGGATGATCCCTGACAAAGCACTATGTTGTGTAGCTGTATTGAACTCTCTCAGGTTTAATCAGAATCTCAAACAGTTGTAATGTCATTGCAACTGATTTATGCAATATGCATTTCTCACGTATTATTCCTTTTTTAAGCAATTTAGTTAAACACATCAATTGGATAATCATATCAAAACATCTGGCAAATAGGATACACAATTAACCAATTTCGTTTGTAATACAGTAGTCCCCACTATTGCGCCTACCTCGGGACTGGATGATTTTGGGCTTATTAGGCATGGGTGAATTTCTGTCACTCCTATACTTATGATTGACTATGGCCGATTACACTGTGGTTAAAAGTTGCTAAATCTGTCAACAAATGTACACAACGATCGGTTTCAGTTTTTATATGTCATGCATTTTTATGGTGTACCAAAAAATTCGATTTTTTATGAATTGTGTGAACAGCGCGAGTCGTGTTTTGTACAACCCAAAAATCACAGAACTTGAAAAACTGAGCTAGCAGTATAATAAAGCATGAAATTATTGAAAGCAGGGCAAAAACTAGTGAACTGTGACGCCTTTTTATACAATTTCAAGAAAATGTATTAAAAATTAGACTAATGGTGAGTTTTTTTATTGCAGGAATGAATAGGAGTAATTTCGGACAGAACCAAATTAGCCTCAATAAGCGAGTGGGCTTAATAAGCGGGACTATTGTATAAAATTTGTACAATGATTATTGTTGAAGAGGAATTGATAGGGTTTGGCTTTGTAAAGAAAGAATGTGAAAAAACTGAGAGCCACTGAGCTAGCATAAGCGTCAAGCGATATGTACTAGCTAGCATGCCATGAAAAAGTTTAAGCTAACATAAAACAAAGTACTTGCTAGGCATAGTCAAATTAGTCCATTGCTTGTACACTATACAGTAACGCAAGATGATGACAGTTTAATTTAATAAAAGCAAGTACAAATATGAACATGTTGTGTTGTATAGCAGTAATTTTTTCTGAAAGCTAAATTTTTAACACATTAAATACCTTTGCAGGGCTCATAGCTATACTGTACTCTACCTACTATGCTGTAGTTTTCAATGACACTAGTAAGTGTGACACTATCCATGGCTTTGTGTTTGTAGCTGTCACCAATGGCTGGAATATCCATTAAAAAACAAAGGCTAGAAATGCGAAGTTGTGTAGAAGAAGAGCTGTACAATGATATTGCCAAGGCTTCAGATTTGCTACGGAAACTCAATGAAGATCGACTCACCACAGAAATATTTACAGATGCAAATCTTGAAAAAGATGGCTGCAAATTTCCTGTTAATAAATGTATACTTTCAGTTTATTCTGATATGTTTAAGGATTTTTTTTTGAAGAATGATGCAAAAGTTATGCAATTGCAACAAGGTAACCCAAAGACTATTGCAGCATTGTTGGAGTTTATATATTCTGGTGATCTTAGTGTTGCAGAGGAAAATGTTAAAGACCTTCTGGCTGGAGCTATATACTTCAAGATTCCTTTTGTTGAAAAGCATTGTCGCATGTACATGAAGGAGAAGAACATTGGAAAGCAGGAACTCTCAGCAAATAGATGTATCAAAAAAGCCTCTAAATACTTTAAGAATGACCATAGTTGGGAGATATTGGATAAATTGAACAGGAACAGATTTTGCAATCAGTCACAGTTTTGTGACGTTTCCATTGTATGTGAAGGTGAGGTTTTTCGTGTACATAAGTCCGTCATTTGTGCTTTTTCAAGCTATTTTGAAAAACTCTTTACAACCGAAATGCGCGAAAAAGCTGAAGGAACTGTGACACTTAAAAATGTTAGTGCTCAGACTATGCAAACCATCTTAAATTTCATGTATACCGGGAACATAATCATCAGAGAAGATAATGTATATGATATATTGGAGTGCGCTGAATATTTGCAAATGTTATCCATTAAAGGGTTTGATTTCAACATTTTAGAAAGAGTTGAGTATTTGCAAACCTCCATTAAAGACTACTGCTCTTGTTTTTTATCCAGCCATCTTACATTGCAAAATTTCTTTACTGTTTACTCATATGCTCAGGCTTACAAAGTAACTGCGGCATTGAGAAAAGCTTCTCTTTTCTTCTTTGAAAATCTTGAGATGATTGCAAAGCAAGAAGATTTTTTTATGGTATCTTTTGGTGTTTTGTATGAACTGTTACAGGTTAATGAACGAGAAAGTTCATGTGAAGAAACTGTATATAAATCTGTTATGAGTTGGATTAAACACAAAATACAAAGAAAAAACTCTTTACCAAAACTTATTCAACACATTAAATTTGAAAAATTATCACATGAGTTTTTAAAAGATTTTGTTCTTGTTGAAGAAATACAAACTGATTCGACTGCATGTATGCAGCATTTGATTACTGGAATACTAGAACATGTGCCTGCAGAAAAGCAAAATCGAATATTAATTTTTGGTCAAACACATGAAAAACTTGGTACTCCCGAAAGAAGAGTGTACACATATGACGTCAAAAATGGCCTCTTCTATGTCACAAATCCGATTGCAAAAGACTATCCCAATTGTGGTGAAATTGCAGAATTAAATAGCGAAGTTTACTTGATTGGAGGATATAACAGTAATGCAGTTATTCGAGCAAATATACATGAACCCAATCCAAAGTCACATAAAGTTAAATCTATGTTAGAAAAACGTGAACACCCTCGTGCTGCCACATTGAATGGATGCATTTATGTCACTGGAGGCCACAGTGATGAAAATGTACCCACCTCATCCTGTGAACGGTATGATGCTCCACTTGATAAATGGTTTAGCTTTCCCAGTATGAACAGACCACGTGCTCATCATGGATTGGTGGAGCTAAATGGCTTACTTTATGCCGTTGGTGGGTATTCGTTTGACATGGATGATCCACTGAATTCTGTTGAATGTTTTGACCCCTCTACAGGACGATGGAGGATGGTAGCATCACTGAGTTGTGCTAGACATGGTGCAGCAGTTGTCACATTTAACGGAGAAATATTTGTTATTGGTGGGTGCAATCAAGAAACCTACCTTACATGTGTTGAAAAGTACTCTCCACAAACTGACAGTTGGAGCGGTGTTGCCCCTGTGGTTGACGCTAGAAACCTTGCTGCTGCTTGCGTAGTTAATAACAAGATATTTATCATTGGTGGAGAAAATGAAGGCGACGTCGTTCTTTCCATTGAAGCCTACCATCCTGCAATTAATGAATGGAAAAAAGAAGCTATCTTACCATCATGTTATGAACTCTGCATAGGTCCAGGAAGGGCTGTCGTTTTATGATTAATTGTTACTTCAATCTCTACTGAAAATTTTTATGTCAGTAAATTTTGTCTACATTGTATCTGCCAAAGTGCCAAGTGCACTTTTTATGTAAATTTCACTTCTTCCAGCTCAAAGTGTTTCGTATAACTAAATGACCATGCTCACTTACTATGGAGCTTTATGAAACTTGAAATGAGTATTGTGGGAATTACAAACATGTTTTAACTCTGCACTCTGCAGTGCCTAACTAAAACCAAACTTGAAGGTTTAAAATGTGAAGGATAGAAATGTGGAAAAGGATGATGCAATCACTAAAGATAAAGTAGTGAATGCAAAATGTTGCAGGTTCAAAGATTAAATAAATTGAAATTGGTTAGCAACAACAGCTAAGTGTAACTATTTAAACAAAAAATCACCACTTGGCGACAGAAATGAATAAGAATAAAATAATATAGTAAATTTTCTTAACCTTACTCAATACTCATCTTAAAAAGACTCAAAATTGTGATAAAAAAATTAAAGTAAATATTAAAAAGTTAGTCGTGCTCTAGCATTTTCAGAATTACTACCGTACTGTATTTTATTAATTATAATATTTTTTTTATTTTACTGTGCAATTGTACTTCCATTAAACTTTCACAATCGTCTGCTGACAATATCTTGTATGGTCAGTTTTCTTGAAGTGTTGGTGGCGATATTGATGAGCCTGGCCTCATAAGCGTAATGCGTCTCTATCGCTATTAGTTCTTACGACACTCGACTGCGAGGAACATTTGTTTTTAAAAAATGCCTTGATGGTTAGCTACACCAGTATGGTCAGCGATACGCAATGCTTGCTGTTCTATAGTGAGTATTCAGCCTTGTGCTGACGCCAGGTAGATAACTACTTCAAAATAAAATATTATTATGGCACATATATAATTTGGTTCTGTGAGCTGAGATGGAATAATTAATTACTTTTACAATAATATCCCATTTAAAAACGAAACACTTTGAAGATTATGCTGTCTATTGTATTCAATAAAAACTGCAATTATTACAACATAGTCTGTGGAGAGCTCTTTTCAATGCTCGAATTGTATTATTGTGCAACTATAGCAACTGTTGGCAAGGTTACAATTGAACACGTGAATTCAAAAAGGGCCCGATTTCGCTTTTTTTCTAATTGAACTTTTTGTGTTTTTCCGATTTTTTTCAGTGTCTTCTAAACAATATCTGAAAATAGGCAAAATGTTTCAAATGTAAACATTAGGGTGGTTCAAAAAATTACAAATTTCTCAGAATCTTCCTTCACAAGGCTTAAAATGTGCCATTTCCCCATAAAAGTGCCCTTGCAAAAAATTAGACTGATTGGAGGTCGTTTAAAAGTCAATCAGATTTTTACTTTTTTACCACATTCTGCCTATGTCAAACCCTATTGCACACAGGCCGATATTGTGTGCAAGACTTATCGGAATGGCCCGTTTCGGTGAGTCCGATTCAGTTAGTCCGATTCGGTGAGTCCGATTCGGTGAGTCCGATTCGGTGAGTCCGATCCCTTAACGGGGGATTTTTTTCAATTTTTTTTTTTAAATTATCGGGTACCGTAGCCTAATTATCATTGCCGGTTAGGGGTTAGGAGTTAAGGTTAGGGGTTAGAAGTTAGGAACTCACCGAATCAGACTCACCGAATCGGACTCACCGAATAGTAGCAGACCCAGACTTACAGAGGTGGAAATGCCCCCTATTATCTTGAAAACTACAGCAGAGAATGAGCTAGATTTGTATGATGCAGAATTAAACTTAGTGTGTATGTAAACACTATTTATTAACTAACACCCATCTTATTTCCATACTAAACTATCAGCAATTCGGCATCTATCATTATTATTGAAAAATATTCATTCGAAACCGGCAGTATAGTCTCATCAGTCATCACTTCAATCATTTTCATAAGTTAAATAAGTTTAAACATAATACAATTTTTCTTTATCACAAAGAGATATCATGATAAATGAATTAAAATACAATGTTAGCGTCAAGGACTGTGGTGTTAAATCGGATATGACATTCGGCCACTGTTTTCGTCACAGTCTCATTTCAGGCTTTGTTGAGATTGAGGGTTGCTTTGGTTGGCACCGGAAACCTTTTCCTGTGGGTGCTTACTAACTTCAGTAGGTACTGTTCTGAGTCTCATCTTCGGTTAGAGCTGAATTTTAGGACTGAATTAGTGCAATTCTTCGCTCTGCTGTGTCATTAACCACTTCAGGAGACTGACACTGGCTTTAAATTTATTGTATGCTGGGTCTGATGCCCAGAGACTGGGTATTTGCCAAGGCATGCTCTTGCTTCTTTGTTACCATTTGTGCACAGCAGATGAAATAGCTTTAGTGACCGACTTGTTATAAATGACTCTATTGGAGATTGATGGTCGAATTCTGTCCTGTCCAGCCACTTCAGAATTTTTGGATGTGGTGATCGTGCCAAGTTTGTCACCATTGCTGTTTTGGTTCTGTCATCAACACGATCATCTAACAGAGCAAGATGCTCAGAAAAATAACACAAGTGACGATGAAGAACCTTCAGAGCAGTTTTCTTAATATAACATATTGGGTAGCGGTGAAGGAGGTCGAGAAGTTTCAAGTCGTTGTTGGGAACTCTTGCAGCTAATGGAGCCTTGTGCTAGTACCGTGCATAAACAAGAGCCACAAAGAGACAAAACTGGGATAAAAAAGTGAGCCTAGTTTTATGCAGGTGACTGTCCTGTCAAATATGTTATTATACTGCAAGCACAATTATTACTCTGGAATGCAAAATATTGTGAATAAGAAAGTCAAACTTTCAAAGTTTTGCCTTTGAATATCTTTGAACAGAAGAATATTGAAAGAAATGATGTTTTATGCATCCTGTGGTAAAAAAGTGAAAATCTGATTGACCTTCAAACAACCTCCAATCAGTCTAATTTTTTACAAGGGCACTTCTATGGGGAAATGGCACATTTTAAGCCTTGTAGAGGAAGATTCCTAGAAACTTGTATTTTTTGAATTGCAGCCGGTCGTTTGGTCGACAGACATTTGGTCGACAGACCTTTGGTCGACAGGACGTTTGGTCGACAGACATTTGGTCGACAGGACATTTGGTCGACAAGACATTTGGTCGACAAGACATTTGGTCGACAGGACATTTGGTTGACAGGACATTTGGTCGACAAGACATTTGGTCGACAAGACATTTGGTCGACAGGACATTTAGTCGACAGGACATTTGGTCGACAGGACATTTGGGTTAGGGTTAGAGTTAGTTAACCCTAACCCTAAAATAAATCGTTCTATCGACCAAATGTCCTGTCGACCAAATGTCTGTCGACCAGGAAGGGCCCAACTCCAGCAATTGGACCTTTGTTGCACTCAGTCAGTTAAACAAATTAGGCGTATATAGTATAATATAGCTTAGTTGACAGCACAAGGAAACACACCAAATACCAAAGAAGCAAACAAGTTTCAGAAGGTGATGACATCAAGCTGAAAATTGCTCATACTACACTATACAGCATCAGTTTTCCACACCGGGTGTCTCACTATCGTGGTCAGGGGTACAAAATTTTGAAAAAGTTACAAGAAAAAAGTTACAAAAAGGACCGCAAAATCATCCAGTTTAAAATCCTCAAACACAGTCAACTTAACATGCTCAGGATTGAATGCCTTGTTGAAGCAAAGTTTTCGGCTTTTAAAGCCACCGTACAGTCTGCTTGAGTACTCCACTGATCCCCTTTACATAGGTCCTTGTTCCATAATTCCTCAAAAAGTAAAAGACGTTCAATCACTGGCACGATATCTTGAAGAAGCATGATAGTATATGACAGCCTTGAATGCACACATGTGCCATGGTGAAACTGAAGAAGACTCTGACTGTGAGGAGTAAATGTTTCAATTTTGGTAGAGAGGTGTGTTTTTTAACCGTATACAAATAAAACCTAACAACCAGATGGCATTTAATATAAAAATAAACTAAAGATTACAAACGTTTTCGGCCATACTCATGACAACCCTTTTCAAGTAACCTACTGACTGATGTTCTTCATAAATTGAAATTACAGATCTGATCTACATACACAAAAATCGAAGAAACGCATAAGAATGAAACGGCAATTCAGTTGGTTACTTGAAAAGGGCTAACATTAGAATGGCCGAAAACATTTGTAATTTTTAAAATCATTTAAAATTTTTAAAAATATTTGAAATGCATTTATTTTGAAAACAACTTTGTAAAAATTGGGTCCTTGAATTCACGTATTCTATTGTACAGAAAAAACAAATGGTTCTGAATAGTACTCGTTTTCAAGATGCCAGGACGAATTATTATGTCATGCAATTTATCTCATTTTGGTCCATAGCGACCTATATGCACAAGTCTTGCCAACGTGCAAACCTTCTAGGGAGCAGCGGACTGGATAATCAAATGGTCTTTCACTGCTCGTGGCTAATCAGATTGAATTGTTCAATACTAAGCATACTTATGCGTTCCTCTATGTTTGTGAATTGTGTGTTATTGTGATGTAAGCTTAGTGTGTACTATTATAGAATCTGATGGGCAAACAAAGTTATTTCTCTCCATAATAATGACTGGAGTCCGATGTAATTCTGATTTTGAATTTTGGGCAAAATGTATAATACTTTATATCTTTTTGCTGTGGTAGTTTTGAGAATTAGCAGGTCGGCCTCTAGTCAGTTTTGAAGCTTGCACGTTGGCATGGCCTATGTTTCTAGCTCCCCATGACATGGTCAATTTGAGTAACAACTATATGGAGCCGAAATGGCAGAATCCAATCTCATGTTAAATCTTTTTTTTTAAAATATCTTGTCTCAATTTTCAGTGCTGCAGATTTGTAACTTAGTCATTATGGCTGCCGTTGATACATTGGTTTTCCGATACGACATTTGACAAAACCAACCCAGCGATAAGCTGTGTGAATTCAGTTGTATGTTTTTTGATTTTGTGATATTTTTCCCATTCTATTGAACTCATTTGTAATGGAATGTAATTCGTTGTGGGGTGTGTGGCTCAAGCATTTGAAGGCATGACCTAACAAACACTTGATCCCAGATCTTGTTATTGTTTCACGATTGTACAAGTTTTGCAGTTTTTCTTTTCTCTTGTGATGATGCAAATCGGTTTTGGGAGATTGAACAGTTCTCGTTTTGGTGCTAAACTTTATGAAGCGTGGCTAGTCAATAGCCTTGTGGTGCCCTTAACACCATAGCATCAGTTTATTAAAACCATTGTTACATTGTTTATATACACCATTGTTAACATAACTTCCTTTGGAGCAAAATGGTTGGAACGCCTGGTTAATCTAATCAAAAAATAAAGAGCCCAAACTGTAGATACCAAACTCATGTTCAGCAAACGTTTCGAAAACTATACTGTCTTCATCTTCAGTGCTATAAATAGCACATTTAGCTATTTATAGCACTGAAGATGAAAACAGTATAGTTTTCGAAACGTTTGCTGAACATGAGTTTGGTATCTACATTTTGGGCTCTTTATTTTTTGATTACATTGTTACATGGTTGATCCAATTTAGAATACATTTACTTGTTTAACTATTTTATGACTCTGTCACTTTAATTTTACATCTCTTGCTGATCTCCTGGTAAATGTATGGTGCTGCCTAACTCTCTAGTTAGCAACAAGAATGGATATTCTTATAACTATGTATTGAAACAAGTGATGGTGCATTACTTGACACAAGAGAACTGAACAAATGATAAGTGGGCACCAGGGTGGAACGAAAAGACTGAAAGGATCTAAAAAATCACTCGAAGCCACAATTTCAGCAATTTGTTGGGTGTACTCTTCAAGTATGCTCAGCTTCATCTGTTGGTTTTGGGTAAATTTTCTCTTTTTATCAGCAAAACTATTAATATTAGGCTTACTTGGCACAAAAATTCTCACAAAATTATCAAACAGTGATAAATATTAAGTTTGGTAAATTATGAAAAGCGAAGAAGAAAAGTTATCAAACAAGATGTTGTAACGTGAGAGATAATTGTCGCTACTTTGTAACTTTTAATCATATAGGCTAAATCAACTTCTTAGCCCAAAGCTTTAAAAACATAGGTAGGACAAGAATTTCCAAAATTTCGGAATTTTTTTAAAAGAAATTAAGATTGGGCTCACTTTGGTCTGCTGTACAGTGTACAAGCTATTGAGTTTTGTAGCTATTTGAAAGGATTTTAAATTTCTGAAGGTTTGAAATATTCGGAGACTAGGTTAATGTTTTTCTACGACACTATTTCTTCGCCGTAAGACACCATAGGCTTTTTGTGAAACTTGAAAATTCGGGAAATCAGATGTGTTCGGTGCCAACTTCGCCTTTAAGGTGATCAAACTTGGATGTTGTGAACTTTTCGTTTGCTAGCACTGAACCACAGGTATATGAAGTAGGTAGTGAAATGAGTGACTGCTGTCAATACCGATCTTTCATTTTTTGTCAAGGAACTCGAATTGTGTGTTAGTGAGCTTCTACAAATCATGTGTCAATTAGCCTAACCGAATACTAGGAACTTGTAGAAAAGTTTCGAATTGTGTAAGGCCTATACATTGCCACACTGGGGTTGATTTAGAGTCATGCCGATCGAGTGATCCAAAGCTACATATCATACCATGCAACTTTGCATTCAAACTTTTCTGGCTTGAAAAACTCACTAACCTGATTTCAAAAAAATTATATCTTGGAAATCGGACAAAAATTGAGAAAATTGTGATAGTTTGAATTTTTTGATATTTCGGCTATAAGTTAAAGTGATTTCTCCTCGAACTTACCACAATTATTCAAAATGTTAACACATTAAAATTCAAGGTTAGTCAGTTCTACAAGCCAGTTAGATTTTAATACGAAATTCCATAATTAAAAATTGCTGTTTTGCTGGACCACTTGGTACAGAATGACCCTTCCACAAGTGAAGAAGTTTTTCAATTGGTGAAGTAAAGTTGTGTGAGAACATTTCCTTCTTGCAACGATACAACAGTGGAGTTTGAGAAAACCGAAATATCACTCAGCAATGGCCTCTTGAGCCTGATGTACCATCCGCACCATTGCTTAATGGAATGTGACGTCATTATACTTTCACATTGTTTTTCGTACGGTGAGATATTCGCCCAGTTATGTTTGCCATTGTCTTGCTTAAGTGACGTATTTAAATTACTAGCCTGTAAGTGCATTATATCGACTGTGCAATAAATTGTATTTTGTGAAAACGTTCTTGTTGTTTCGTATGACGCTATAAGTCCAAGCAGTTTTCATTGTCCGCCCGTTAGTTCAGTGGTTAGCCTACGCGCCCGGCTAAAGATCACCCGGCATAAGTTCGACTCTCGGGGTGTGCGCTTGAGCAACGCATTTCAGGACTGCTCTCCATTCAGCGGCACCTAGTGAATGGAATAATTCCCCGACAACAACAATTGAAAACTTCACCCTGCCAATCTCGGTAACCGGCCCTGCGTCAAAAGCCTCTGCAAGTATGCGAAACTATCAGGAACTACCTATCAAGACTTTGTCAGTCTTGAGGACAAAGATTCAAAACAAACGAACCATTTAGCCAATCCATAAGGACGTTGTTGCATTGGTGGGCTGTGAGACATCCTCCTTGAAGCTTGGTTACCGGGCACTCCAATATGAGGTGGTCTGTGAAATGATTTGGAGCATTGAATGTGTTTGTGCGGCCCGCTAATCATTTTCACTTCAAGTAGTATTTTGAACTTTGAATCTTAGTTTAATTAAAATGTACCAGTCAGTTTTTAGGGGCGTAGTACTAGTAGCCTATGGTATGTGAGCAACTGGATTATACATAAGTCCGATGGCTCAGCAGAGCAGCCACCTTAAAAGATTTCGATTATTGTTACCCGAAATAAAACAGTTCATGGAGAAAAAGTAACAAAATGTGAACTTGATAGAAAATGCAGAATGGATGATTTGTCTTTTTAGTTGACATCACAGAAATGCTAGCTGAGCTCAATTTGCATTTTCCAGGAAAAGGTCAGTAGTGTAGTTCAATGTTCGAGCGAATAAGTAGCTTTACAAGGAAATTAAAACTTTTCATAGCACAACTGATGAAAGCTGGCGCAATTGTATACTTTCGTAGTCCATCTGAAAGACCTCAAGACTGTTCTGTAAACTATGAAAAGTATGCTAAGTTATGAGAATTACTGGTTTGCTTGTAGAATTGAAGATTTGCTTGAAGAATTTACAGTCAGATTTTCTAACTTCAAAAGGATTGAAATTGAATTAAAATTATTCAGTAACTCAGTTTTATTTCAGTGTGATGAAGTGCCACCCGAATTCCAACTTGAATTGATTGAACTGCAAAGTCGAGAAAGTTTGAAAACTTTCCACAGGGAACCCACTCTTCCTTGATTTTATAAAGAATCACCTTCATGTAATGAATTTAATAAACTAGTTAGTTTGTCCAGACAATTATGATGTGGGGCAGCACATATTGTTGCGAGCAGTTATTTAATGCAAATGTTGATAACGTCTGGTCACAGCGGTAAACCATAATCTCTTCGTGGGAAAATTGTAACGTAAGATTCCCAAATCCGTTCGTCTGCATGCAATGACCCAAAAATAAACACACTTTCGAAACGTCTATTCAAAAGTGTATTCCAGTAAAATTAGCCCGCGGCTATCGAAATGACTGGTGCAACGCCGTACACCTAAAAACTGTCACTACAATACAAATTACTTGGATAAAAGACGGAACCTTTGTCCAGCTAGCAAGCACTAAGCCAACAGTTAAATGTCCGGCCCACTTTAAAACAATCATTTTACGAATGACCAGAATAGATAGCAATATCTCAAATTCACGTATGCAGTACTGTGACGCAATAATAAAAGACAATTATGAAGTCATTCCAACAGGTGTTTAAAGCTGATGTAATATTTCCTGTTTAAACAGGCCCAAACAAGTCCAAACAGGTTTGACACAAGTCTATGAACGATGGTGCAATTTTGGCACATTTTCTAGCAACTTCCATGACGTAATATTCAGTAGACTTGAACGGTTTTTATATGACGTTTGAATAGGTGAACCATTGTCTGGAACATAGCGGCCCCTAGTTATGACAGTCTGACATGGCATAACTAAAAAAGAATTGACGACAATTGTGAGCCAATGAATAAAAACACATGATACACAAATTGTTTGAATCACTCACGTTTAAGTTAATAGGCAAATACAAAGGGCATGCAAAGAATGAACAGCAATAAGAAATAATACACGACGATACATGAAATTGGTACCATAGGTACACGCTAAAATGACGCTATATACAATTGTTGCGATAATAACCGACTGTTCTGGGCTCAGACAAGGGTCGGCCACCGCAGACAAAACCAGGCTCAAACCCTAACACTTAGGTGTTCTTTACGGGGCGAGGCACGAAATATCCCTCAACACGTAGTCTACTTTCACTTTCCCCGTACTCTCATCATAGTTGCAGACGGCAACTTTGGCTCTACGAACCACAGGCTTCCCTTTCCTAATTTGTGGAACTACCTCATGCACCCTCCCAAGTTGATACTTCCCACGTTTAGCAATGTCTTGGAGAGAACCTACCACTAGGCCTACAAGTTGACCAGGCTCCAAATTCTCGGCCATTTTTTTCGGCCCTGAAGACCTGGCAAGTAAAAATCGATCCATTTACTCCAAAACTGCTGAGAAAGTGACAAATTGAACCTATAATCCCTTCTTAATTGGTCACGATCATGTGGTTGCCCAACAGCACAGTATGGGTCTAAGTATGGGGTCAAAAGTGAGGCAGGGGTGATGACAGTAAAATCCCTAGGGTCGTCACTCAAAGGTACCAAAGGGCGTTCGTTCACGATCCGAACGGCACTGCCTGTGTACGTAAGCAGTTCAATAAATTTGGGCTTACGAATTGAAGAGTCCAAAATGTGAAAAAAGTATTTAATCACATCGGTCATGAAACCAAACCTTTCAAGCCGAAATCTAGCCAAGACATCTGCCAGAGGGTTTAACAAGTCAGACCAGTCAGGGCAAGAAGACATTACATCATTAACATAAGTTCCTCGAAATTCAGACTTGCCATCGTAAACAATACGCTTTTTTAATTGTGACGTCACAAAGTATGGTAAATACCATTCAAATCCCTTGACATTTCCTGCTTCACCAGCACGCTCAATATAGCCATTAGATTTAAGATCCTTCATGGTG
Source organism: Aplidium turbinatum (assembly GCF_918807975.1). NCBI lineage: Eukaryota > Metazoa > Chordata > Ascidiacea > Aplousobranchia > Polyclinidae > Aplidium > Aplidium turbinatum. The sequence continues at coordinate 2,274,694 of NC_137488.1, forward strand.
TCAGTAAGGAAATCACGAAGTTCAGGTTGTTTTAAAGCTTTCTTTCTTAAAGCAGCAGCTCTATCTGACGCCAACACAAAATTGTTAGGTAGATCAATATCTTCCTTCAACGAAACAGGTATCTCAAATCGACCATCTTTCAACTCAATATTCGGTTCGACAAGTTCTCTAGCCAAAATATCATTGCGAGACAATTCACAGGTTTCATTTTGCAAAGTCAAATCCTGAATGACTTTATTCAGGTCTGCTATTTCCATATCGCGAGACTCAATTTTACGCTGAAAGCCAGAGATGACATCCGACTCTGAAGACGTCTGCACTCTGCACACTTTAGCAACGCTTTCAACTAAGGGTGACTTACCACCACAAGCCAACCAACCGAGAGGAGTGAGTAAAGCATGCGGTTCACTGCGATTTTCACCAACACGTTCTTCTTTTGCCCACATCAAATAAGCGTTGTCGTTTCCAATCAGTACATCTACAGTACTACAATCATTCAAATGAAACATATTCACGTCATGAAAATGACGGAAACTACTTAAATCCTGCTTATGTGGTAAAGTCTTAACATCGTCAGCCCAAGCTGGGTTAACCACCGAAGTTATATCACAAAACAGTTCATTCGTCTCTAACGACTGAATGTTGAGTTTAACAAGTTCAGCACAAGTAGGTTTCTGACCAGCCAGAGTATCCATTTTAAACGACGCTTTATCATACGGTTTAAGACCAAGTTCGCACACCAAATCACTCAAAACAAACGTCAACTGCGAACCAGGATCATGCTGACAATACACCAACTTCGATTTGCCAGTCATTGGATTCAAAACACGAGCAGCAGTAACGCGGTTAAAGGCTGCTTTAACATTTCCAATCTTAACATTACGCACAAGAACTCTGGCACCAGCCTCATCTTTACCGACCAAATCCAGAGAATCACGTGACGTCACATAAAAATCATGCAGAAGAAAATAGTGTTTCCTATCGTTGGTAGGTCCACACTTACGACAGTTATTTGCATGATTACAGTCTCTAACCATATGCTGGCGCAAACAATTCAAGCATTTGCCAGCTTTCACAATGACATCTCTCCGATCTTTAGGTGTCAAGCGCAAAAATTCTTTACAATTAGACAAAAAATGATATTCAACTTGACCACGTGACGAACAACAAATACATGCCGGCAGGTCTTTTCGTCTAGCCTCACCACCGCGCGGTGCGCCAACAGCAGTCGAGTACTGCGAACTTCCTGACATGACATTATCATGGGGTTTTACAGACGTCTGCCTAACCGGACATGAAGGCAATTTTCCTTTGCCAAACTTTTTAAAATGCTGCGACTCACCAGAATCGCCCATTAGCATAATGCTAAAATCAGTCGACTTGCGCGTTTCCTCCCGTACTACAAAATCAAACAAACTCTGAAAAGTAGGTTCCTCAGTGCTACCATACTGATCACCAAAAAGTCAAGATAACGCTGCTTAGCGTCAAACGGGAGTCGCTTAGCCAAATCCAAAACAAAACGTCCTTCTAATTTATCACGCTGACCATAAGCTTTCGCGTAAAGCAAACACTGCGACAATTCATCTTTAAACTCTTTCAAATCACTGGAAGAGATAGAAGTCAATTTGCTACCATAGCGATACTTTCTAATTTCTGGTTCTGCGAAAAGACCTCCACGAACTCCAAAACGTTGGGACAAGCGAGCTAACGACATTTCTATCCTGTCTTCCTCTGACAAGCCAGGAGTGTCCGAAACCAAATTAGCAATCGTTTGTGCAGCTGTTCTAACACAAGCTGCTTGCAACAAAGTCAAACGAGTTCCCTTAAAGGGCGAAGCTGCCATCAAGGCCGTAACACGATTTTTAAAGAAGATAAATGGCATAATATAATATTATTACCATCGTAACCAATCAAGGCCGCCTTATCGAAAAACGTCCTACTATTTTGGTATTCAAAAAAGCAATCCTGCTGTTGAGAACTCGATTTAGCGGGAGAAGACAAGCTATATCCCTTAAGGGGCTGAGTGGGCTCAGTCACATGCACAGCCCGATCACGATCCTCACACACGTTAAAATCAGGAGACGCGATACGCCTCTCACAACCACCCAAATTACGTGTGGCTGAGCGATCAAAAACTAGCGGCGCTGAAAACTGTGAAGGGGGCAAAGCATTACTGCTAATGGCGGCCCCGTGACCTGTACGCTCTGGGGGAGGAGTTCTGTTGTAATTTGTAGACCTTGGCTCTACAGCCTTCGGAAGACCCTTAACCGCGGCCCCGAGACCTCCTGAAACAGCTGGAAAACATGTGGATTGTACAGGTCCACTTACAGATTGAACAGGCGTCTGGAAAAGGTTAGGTAAATTAAACTGCGATTGATGTTCACTTCTGGAATGCCTAGAAGAGCCCTTCCTAGAGCTACGCCGGGAGCCCAACTCAGAACGATATTCAGCTAAAGGTACCTCCTTACGTTGTTCAGCCCTCAACTGTGCGTCTTTGAGTGCGAACTCAGCAGCTCTCGCTTCGGCTTTCGCGGCAGCCTCAGCTCGAATGGCCTCAGCTCTCGCGGCGGCCTCAGCAGCTCTCGCTTCGGCCTCAACTCGTATGGTCTCAGCTCTCGCTATGGCCTCAGCAGCTCTTGCTTCGGCCTCAACTCGTATGGTCTCAGCTCTCGCTATGGCCTCAGCAGCTCTTGCTTCGGCCTCGGCTTGGATCTGGAACTCCTCTCGTCTTAGCTGTAGGTTAATTTGTGCAACTATCCGTGACGAGCTCTCAGACATCCTAGTGCTTACATTTGAGGCGCTATCCTCAGGATGTATGTCAGCATCCAACCTATCTGAGAAATCACTTTCTTTTTGTTCGAAGTTATTTTTTAACGAGTTAAATTCGGGATCTACCCTATCACGAAGTTCTGCTAAGATTGCAGAGTTAAAAATTTTACTCAAGAGAGCATGGAAATGCCGCAATTCCTCTTCTAAAGTAGATAAGTTAGATCGAAAAATTAACAGTTCCTGCTTATCACTCAAAGAACCTAGGGCCACAGAAAGTTTCCCGATTTGAGTCAAAATATCCCGTCTAAGATGCCGGGCCTCTCGAACTGACTTAGCCTCATCGTTAATGGGTCCCTCCCCAGAATGGCCTGCCCGACCGCAAAGAACATCATCAGGCTTAAACTCAGTCGAGTCGACGGCGGTCGAGTCCCTGTCGCCACCGAGTGTAGACATATTAAATGTTAGGGCTAAATTTAACAATTAAAAAAATTAAGTTACACAAACACACAAAATTTAAGTTATAAAAAACTTAACTGTAAAGACCGTAAAAATACAAAAAAGAATTTAAATGCACGATACCGTAGCTGTACGAGTATGAAGTCCTAAAGTCCACAAAACTTGCTTGGATTCTTCCACTTGAATCTTCAAGCACAGATGGATTGCCTTTAATCTTCTTTCTTGCCAATGAATGTCAAAGTTATTTTTCTTCAGTACCAAACTGAGAAGAAATGTCTTTACTTTTTAGCTTAAAGTTCTTCAGTTGCCTACCGAGAAGAAATGTCTTTAATTTTCTTTGCTTCTTTAGACTACCAACCAATAAGATCTTCTTTTATTATTTCTTTGCTTTTGTAGCCTACCAACCAACAACTTCGTCTTTTATTTTTTGCTTCTTTAAGTGCTTCTGTGCCTAACACTAGACAGAGAATCGTCTTTTATTTTTTATGGTCACAGCGGTAAACCATAATCTCTTCGTGGGAAAATTGTAACGTAAGATTCCCAAATCCGTTCGTCTGCATGCAATGACCCAAAAATAAACACACTTTCGAAACGTCTATTCAAAAGTGTATTCCAGTAAAATTAGCCCGCGGCTATCGAAATGACTGGTGCAACGCCGTACACCTAAAAACTGTCACTACAATACAAATTACTTGGATAAAAGACGGAACCTTTGTCCAGCTAGCAAGCACTAAGCCAACAGTTAAATGTCCGGCCAACTTTCAAACAATCATTTTACGAATGACCAGAATAGATAGCAATATCTCAAATTCACGTATGCAATACTGTGACGCAATAATAAAAGACAATTATGAAGTCATTCCAACAGGTGTTTAAAGCTGATGTAATATTTCCTGTTTAAACAGGCCCAAACAAGTCCAAACAGGTTTGACACAAGTCTATGAACGATGGTGCAATTTTGGCACATTTTCTAGCAACTTCCATGACGTAATATTCAGTAGACTTGAACGGTTTTTATATGACGTTTGAATAGGTGAACCATTGTCTGGAACAACGTCTTAGCTAGAAAATAATGTCAAAATATTGTAGAAACAAATTTTTGTTTCTTTCTATGTGTGTGTTATTTGTTCCTACTTTTAAAGATGAAATTAATGGTTTTTTAATTGTTACTTTATGTACCCATTTTTCTTGAAATTTAATAGGTTCTGCGGCCCATTGAAATATTTCAAGTGACAATGCGGCCCACTATAATAAAAGGTTGGACATCCCTGGAACCTGATATTTAGCGCAGGAGTCATAGCGGCAATGCAATATGCCACAGTACAGTAATTGAGTAGCATAATTGTTACAATATAGTACGGTATGTTAATTAGCCTAATTGAGTTTCAGGCAATATTTAGGTAGGGGTGCGCAGAATTAATAATTTGTCTAAAGGGGTCCGTGACAACAAAAAGGTTGGGAACCACTGGTCTAGTGGGAGCGTCAACCCTTGTTAACACTAAGAATCCACACTCACAAACGGCAGTGCTAGATCCAAATGTAGCAATATCTGCTGCAAGGTTGAACACTTCACAGATCAGAAAACTAAAAACAAAATTTATTTACACTGATTGGATTGAAGAGAAAAAATAAACACTGCTTAAAAGATTACGGGTTTATATTTTGTATGCGTTGTCTTCAAAAACCACTTGTTTTACCACTGCACATTTTGCGATTTATCACTGCACGAATTTGGTTTATCACTGCACAAATTGGTTATCACTGACCCAGAGACCCATTATATAGAGACCGCTCACTCTTTTGCTCTTCGCGCAGCTTTACGACAAGCGAAGTGTTACACAAAATTGAGAGATTTTGAAAAAAATGAAAGTTTGCTGATTTGTTACAAGACGCTTTCTCTCGTTTCTACAGAGTTGCCAGGTTACTAAAGAGTTTGATCCACTGATAAAACAGTGGGCTTATTTTGCTACCTTTGCATTTTTTTGCTCAATAACTAAGAAAAAAATTAGGTAGAGAGGTTGCTGTTTATACTTAAGAAATGTTAACAAAACAATAGTTTCATTGCATCCGGCAATTACGTTTCTTTTGCTTTTCTTAAGCTATAGTGGAACAAGTAATAATGTATTGCGGCTGTGCCATATTATAAACTGATTGCCTTATTTTGGTATGAAGTACGTTATAACGTATGCGTTTTTTCGCTTTTACCTTTTCTAGACCTCTGCCATGTTTGGCATAGCCTATATTGTTTTTTGTTGTGATGGTCGGAAATAAAAACAATGAACTGAACTTTGTGATTTTTGTCTAGATACATAACTTTTACAGTGCAAATCAGTTTGCAACAATTGTGAGCAATTTTCTTGTTTTTCTCTTTAATTTTACTTTCTTGGTTTTATTGCTGCATGATTTACTTGAAATATCAATTTAGACTAAAAATTTAGCAATACTTAACTTTTGTTGCCATCTCCAACTAACGTTGGTAAAATGGCAGCTCTGCTCACGTGTTGTACAACAAGCAACTGGTAGAGTCGCTCTACTCTACCATTATTGTACAAGGAAATTCTTTTTCCGATTTGAGGAATATTGGATAGCCTATAAATCTTAAGGTCGCAGAGAGCAAACACTTGACATTAAGGAAATGTTGAGGTTAGGGTTAGATTAATTGCATCTGCAAAACTAGTTGAAATTTAATGGCATTGGTCCAGTGTGCAGACTTGTGACAGAATAGCTTAACAGTATTCAAGCTTATCATCATTGCAGTTTTGCAAAATTTTGAATTTAAAAGCATCGTGGTAGAGGATTTTTTTCAACAGTCAGTGGCAACATACTTTACTCAGTTAGCCTAAACATTTAAGCTACCTAGCTTAGCTCAGTATAATGCTATTTTATGATATTGACCAACAATTGTCCAATACACATTTTGCAGTTTGTACTGTAGTGCAAATACATCTTTTGTAATGATTTAATTTTAGCATGCTGTTGAACCATGCCCAATGTTTGCTGTGTCCCTAACTGCAAGACTGGTTACCGATATAAATCAAAAGAGCCCACAGAAAAAATATCTTTATTTCGATTTCCAAAAGAAGAAAACTTACAAAAAAAATGGATTAGAGCTATTCCACGAAAAAACTGGAAATTGAATAGTTCACACAGAGTGTGTGCACACCATTTTTACGAGGAGGACTTTCAAGAAGTTTCTGCTGATAAGCGACCCAACCGACGCAATGCTAGAGAAACTCAACAGTTGCAGTATATTCGTTTAAAGGCTACAGCTTTTCCTCGTAAGTTTTTGCCAACATATCTTTCTAGTTCTTTGCCTACATCTCGTCCAACAACTTCCAGCACTTTTGCCTCCAGGCGAGATTCTGAAAACAACAGAATCAAACAGTTAAATGAAGAATTTATGAAGAAGGATGTTTTAATTGATTTTTCTTCGGCAGTGGCTATTTGACCAGCTCCGGTCTTTGAATCTGAAACACTATTTGACCGGTCATGACGTCACTTCATAAGCACTTTTTTCTTTTTCTTTTTCAAAGCAAAAGACGATAAGCGCCTTAAGTTTTAAATTCAACACGGATTTTTCAACTGAATCCGTGGCGCATACGTAACATCTCGGGGTGCCATTCCAGAGGGAATGAGTTCGATTATACTCGGAAGCGTCTCTTTTTTTTTTTTTTAACTAAATTTTTAAAAGTGGAAAGTTGTCTTGAAGGGTTGGTTGAGATGATGATTTGAAACTTGACTGATTGTTGTGCGACAATGAGACTGGATTTAATTTTTAACTTCGGACTTCAGCGAAACGTAATCTTACAGCCTATTAGAAGGTGTGATTTTTTCAGAGAATTTGTGCTAAGAAATGAAAGGAATTTGTTAAAAATAAAAACTAGAAAAAACTTTTTTAATTCGTTTTGAAGCTTTTTTATTCACTTGTTGATTCATTCATATCAGTTTGTATCCTTTTGTAGTTAAAAAAAAAGAAAAAAAAAAGAACGCTTCCGGATAGTATCGAACTCATTCCCTCTAAAATGGCAGCCCGAGACGTTACGTGTGCGCCACGGACTCAGTTGAAGTAATCGTGTTGAATTTAAAACTTAACGCGCTTATCGTCTTTTGCTTTGAAAGAAAAAAGTGCTTATGTAGTGACGTCATGACCGGTCAAATAGTGTTTCAGATTCAAAGACCGGAGCTGGTCAAATAGCCACTGCCTTTTTCTTCCTTTGTGTCACAACTGAAAGATGTGATTTTGCCTGCAGGGTTTGTAACAGTTGTTGAAGAGAGATTAGTTACATTTCACTACATCAAGCATGGTGATGATGCATCAGTAGCACCACAATTACTTGTGTCTCTTACTGTAATGGAAGATTTTAGGATTTCTGCTTTTGTTTCTTCTGTACTCGTTCCAAAAAGTGCTTATAAGCATTTGTTGAGCTCAGATTCCTTGAAAACAATGACTGAGCTGGCTAACATACTTGCCTTTTGCAAGTCTTTGAGTAATGTCCAGTCCAGCAAAGACAAGCCTACTATGGATTGTATTGGTGTAGCTGTGATATTACTGGAAAGTTTCATTGCAAATGAAATAACAGATGATGATCATGATTGTGTTTTAATTGGATTTATTACTGAACAGTTGAAACTTCTTAAAGTTCAAAAAAATGGTCGACGGTACTCTACAACCATAATCACTACATCATTTCTGTGGCAGCTGACAAGCACTGCACTGTACAAAAAATTATGCAATGTATTTATTTTACCTTCCATTAGTACATTGCGCAAGCTTTCTTGTGCTACAACAGTAGGTACTGGAACAATAGATATGCAATACTTGAAGCAACGTATGTCCATTCTCTCTGATAAAGAAAAGGTTGTGACGCTAATGATCGATGAAGTTTATACCGCTCAACGTATCGAGTACAGTAATGGCATGTTTGTTGGTCTAACTGAAGATGGATCACCTGCAAAAACTGTGCTAACTTTTATGATCCAGTCTACATGCTCCAAGTACAAAGACGTGGTTTGTTTAATACCAATGAGTAGACTGAACACTGAATTACTACGGTCATGGTTCGACAAAGTAATGCTGGCACTGGATGAAGTCTGCTCGGTTATAGCTGTTTCTGTAGACAATCATGTTTGCAACAGGTATGCGTCCTATAATCTTATCTTTTTGTTTGTTCTTGAAAGATGAAACTGATTTATATGCATTATATATAGTATAAACAGGACAAAGTAAAAAGTATCTGCTTTTGAAAATATCGTACTTGAAACGTATGTATCAAGTACATTATCTTTCGCTGAATTGATTTGGACAACCGTTCAATGACCTGTGTCAGAATATGAAAACTTTTATTCATCCATGAGTAACACTCTGTTTCATTTGCAGGAAATTATATGTTGATTTGTGTGGGGGAGACTTGAAGACATGTATTAGCCATCCTACACAGCCAGATCAGCCTTTGTTTCTTCTATTTGATTTTACACATAACTTTAAAAATATTTTCAATAATTGGCTTAACAAAGGTAGGATGTCCATTCCTACTAATGGCTTTGAACACTTACTTGGAGAATCTTGCACGGCTTTATTTAGCCATATTAAGCGATTGTATGCTATTAAGGAGAACAAGGTCTTGAAAGTCGCACATGCCTTAAAGAAAGTATCCTTGGACCCAAGTAACATCTCTCGAACTTCTCCTCAACATGCGTTAAGTAAGTACAACATCAGCTTAAACTGAGCTGTGATCTAACATAGACACACTTGTCAAATTGAAACGTAGGCAATATGTGTTTGAAATATGAATTCATGGAAACAAATCACTTGAATTTTTTAAGGACAATAGTGTGATAACTACACCTAATCCTGAATTTTCTTAACCTGGTTCCATATTGTCAAGAAATTTGACAATCCAGTGTATGTATCATTTAACAATGAGCTGTTTTGATCAATGACTGGTTTGCTTTATTTTAATGACTTTAAGATCAGGTTTGCTGGACATGACTATCCCCAACCACTAGAGAAACTGCATTTATTGTTTGTTTATTTATATATCTTTAGGTGTATTTAGTGAATCTACAGTGCGTGGACTCCAGTTTTACGAAAACAACAATCCTGGATTCACACAAACATCCAGATATGTGCAATTTATTGTTGATGTATGGAAAGTCATGTCACTGAAATCACCAATGAAAGGTAAATAGCTATAAGGCCTGCAAACATTATGTTTATTGGTTCATAATTACACTTTTCATGACTATGTCTCTATGTCACAATATTTTATGATAGCCCTTTATACTTTTATGCAGTAATATTCATGATCAGTGTCAACACAACTTTTTGTACAGTAAAGGCTGTTAATCCTCCAATTCAAAAAAAATTACATTATGTAGAACATGTGTTATTTTGATATCTTGTTCAAATGGGAAAGGCATGTTAAAACTACCCATAGCACTGCTAAATGTTTCTATAAATGTATGTGAGATGCATATCCATGTATTAACTATGTCAAAATGCTTTAGTACCTTTTGTGACCGCTCAAAACCTTTGTTCAAATTTTTACGGTGTGTGTTTCAGGTTATCATAAAAGAGGTGAAATGTGCCAACCTCTTCGACTTGCTGAAGAAGGGACTCACAAAGGCCTAAAGTTGTTGGCTGATGCAGCTAAACTGTTCAAGCAATGGAAGTCATCAAACAGCGTTGGCTTGACAAAAGAAACTTTTTTAGCTTGCAGCCAAACCATAGAAGCTATGCCTGCCCTTGCGAAATATTTGCTGCTGAATCATGAGTTTGATTATGTTCTTCCGGGAAAGTTTTCATCAGATCCCACTAGAAGGCAGGTTTGGATGGTATCGTCAGTCCAGTGGTGGCAACTTTTATATGTCTTTAAAGCAGTTGCTTCAAGCTGAAAAAAAGATACGCTGCCTCAGTTTGTTTCAGCAGAAGGCAATCGTTGGCGCTGGTTGCCTTTATTTGCATAGTGGTTTGCTTGATAGAAGTGAAGATGGAAATGATGACACCACTTGGCTTAGTGAGTTTTTAACCTCTGCAAGTCTTCATGACTTATCCGATTCAGATTGCTCTGTTATATACTACGTCAGTGGCTACATCGGAAGATCTATTTCCCGTCGCAGGAAATGTCAAGGATGTACATTGTACAGACCTGTTGATAACAGGCGATGAGGAAGAACATCGTTACCCTTCTCAATGTTTTTTACCAGAAATGGTACGTTTGCTGGAGATGGCAAATCGAGGTGGTTTGTCGAAGCCATCGGAATTCTGCTTTGCAGTATGTGCTTTAGGAGTGAAAGCTTTTAAGTGCATTTCAGAAGATGAACAGGTTAAAAAAAAGTTCTTAACGTATCACAATTCTATTCAAGCGTATTAAACGTGGCTGAGAAATCTGACATTGATTGTGTTTTAGTCAAACAAAAGTGTTGTGATGGCCATTTCAATTTTGAATTTATTATTCAAACGGCCTTCAATTGCTTTGCAAAAAATGAATTGAAACGTTTGAATAACGTTGTCATTGAGCCTCCAGCAAAGATGACTCGCACTGTTCGAAAACTCACTAGCAGAAGTTCCACTAATTCTACTTTGTGATAAGTTTTTTATTGTATGCTATGCTATTTCATCATACTTGTAGACCGTTAGAGCTACTCACACATTTTCAACATGATTGATGCTGAGGCAATGTGTGTGTTCAATTCGTATTTTTTCAAATTGCATTTGGTGTCTCTGTATTTTACTGTGTTACTGTCCACTTTAACTCGGTAACAGTCAGCTGCAAACGTGAGTTAGCGAGCCCAACCTTTATGAATCCTTGGTTTGCAAAGTTTGCTGTTGTTGTTTTAAATGTAATTGTGTTTGATACCTTATATGTTGTTTGTTCCACACAACTGCGTGAGTGTGTTGATGCTTCTGCGTTGCTGTGGAAACGTGTTTGCTGATTTGCAAAGTTGCATTTTGTGTTTCCGTATTCTACTGCGTAAGCGTTTATTTGGCGTTCTTATATGATCTGTCACAGCATAGCCAAACTTGTTCTAAATATCTTCATCATCATCAAGTTCCTTCCTCTCGTCGAGGGTTGGAGGTAATGAGGCGCCAAGTTTCTCTGTTGTGAGATTTTTCTACTGCAGTTTTGTAATTAAGTCCTGACCAGTCTTCAATATCATTAGTCCAAATTCTTGGTGGTCTGTGCCCCTATTTCGTTTGCCGTTCTAAATATCTTATTTACGCTTAATTTTGCATTGTGTTCTGCTTTTGAACAAATCTTTTAGCTGTAGCATAACGATTCAGAAAGACTGTTTGGAAACGTTATGCATATATGGTGATTTTACTGATTGCATATCAAAGTTATTGCAAACCGTACATTCGAAATGGGTTGAAATACTTAAATGTTTTGAATGTGCTTGAAAATACACCATTCAGATTATTTGGAAAATCGAAATGATTTATTGCAATGTGTAAAAAATAGTGTTAGAATGTTTTCGCAATCTTAGCTATTTAACACTCCGCTTGTCAATAGCAAAAATGAGTTCCCCATCCCTACCTTATGAATCCCTGCACTGACCCTTAGAATTAGGTATGGTACCGAGAATAGCGACAGCTGATATCAAATAGCCTAATTTGTACCGGTTTGTAGGCCTGCTGGAAAACCATTCCCTCTTTGTTAGGTTATCATTCTTTCCCAAAACATTTTCATTTTGCACAGTTTCTGACAATTTTTCTACCGACCTAACACGTGTTGGCCTTGGTTGAATTGAACATGTTGAGGTTGCCAAAGGAGGGGGTAGGGGGGGGGACAAAATTGTTTAATCATCTTAGCTGTTAACTAAACAAAACAATTGTAGTTAATTGGGCCTAGGTTGGAGCTCTGCAACGGGAAACATGGACAAAATCATTATAATTGTAGCTGTTACTCGAGAATGTTGGGATTTTGCCAAAGGGCAAAATTTTTTTCAGAGGAGGGGGCGAGGCCCCCCTGGCCCCCGGCTGGCTACGGGTCTGGATCATATACTCGATTGTCAAACTTGTTCAAACAATAAACCATCCCTGGAGTCTATTAGAATTGTAGGCTACGTAAATGCTTCACCGAATTTTATCCTGAAATCCATGAGGCTAATTTGCTCATAAAATCTTGCAATCCTCGCCTCAATAGGCATATGTTTGCCGCAGGCGCCTCCTAGGCCTATCTGCTAAATGTCTTCACGTAATTTTGCGTCATTGACTTGTGTTTTTTCCCAGGCAATTAAGCATCATGTGATTTTGCCTCTCCATGCAAACATTGATCCGGATTCATAGGAACAACCAGGGCCGGATTAAGGTTTTGAAGGACCTGGGGTCATATGGTAATCTGAGGCCTATATTTCATTCCCCTCATTGTACCAATCACAATTAAAATGAACTAACAAAAATTATACCCGAACTACAGTATTTACTTATTAAACACATTCAAAGGACATGTTTTCTGGATTTAGACAAAGCAAAGAGCTTTACATTCCTTAGCTCTACTCTGCATTGAAAAGAAAGCTTTGGAAAAAAATATACACCGATGAAGTTATTACTAGCTCTGGAATGCAACCTTTTCTGGCCCATGGATGAACGCAGTTAATTCTTTACTCTTTTAAGCACTGAAAATGAGCGCTCAGCACCTGAGCAATTAAAAATCATGAGACAAAGATACATTCTTAGTAGGCTGCAACAGATAGGCCTCCGTTACGAAATGCATACATCAACTCATTTTCATTAATAAATCTAAACATTTGAGTTTCTATCCTGCATCGCTGTTAAAATGGAGTTGTTTTAACAGTGCAGAAAAATGAATCATCTCTTCAAGCAGTAGGCTAATTCTTCTAGATCATCTAGATAATTGCGAAGCAATGTTTTTGCACTCTCTTCAATGTTTCAGTTAGACATGGTGTTTAATTCCGCCAGAAACGAAAATTTTATTTGAAGACGATCAAATGCTGTAATTCGGGATTTCATACACAAAATAATTTGGGCAATGATGGACAAATATGAGTCTACTTTGAATCTGCTCGATGGATCAAGTGTTGTGTCTTCAGATCCACCTCCGCTATCCAAGCATACTTTTCTTCTCTTCTTTCTTGAAATTTCTTCAATATAATGATGACAGACACTTAGGCCTAATACTCTACTCTTTTCTTCGAGATCTTGAAATTGGGATCTTAATGTTTTAACAAAATAATGTAGACCATGAAGAAAATTTGTTAGCCTACCTTATTCAAAGTAGTTTTGCTATCCTGCAGCGCCGGACTAGTTTTATGAAACCGTTCCATTATGCACGACCATAACTCAATTAAATTAACGGTTTCAAGTTGTAGAGCACGTTAGGTCTCGCACCCCCCTTGGAAATTAGCTTACTCCTCCTGGGGAGGCGTACCCCTAAGAACCACTGGTCTACACAGTTAGCATTCGTTCTATGATTCTCGTCCTTTATTCTTTAGATCCTGACAGTAAGCATGTCAGTTGCTCTTAGTAAGTTGTTATCGGTGTGCCTATTTTCTTGGTGGGCCCATGGCCACCTTGAGATGTAGCCTGATTTGTCACATTTTGCAAATTTTGATTACAGCTACTGCTAGTGCTTGACTGACATTTTTTGAGATGTTTTTACTTTTTGTGGTTTCCTAATGACAAAAAACTTTTTTCTTGCCTTGAGGAAGCAGTAGCAAATGAGAAAAAGTAAGTTGAAAAACGCAAAATCAGACTGTTATTGAAAATTAACAGTCTGACTAAAATCTACAAAATCAAATTTTCTTTGTTTTTTAACATATGAGGATGTTAAAACCTATTGTGTCATCAGGGGAAAAGAATAAAGGAAGCGTAAAAATCTAATTTTTAGAAAAATTTATTTAAACGTTCGCCCAAAGTTAGAAAAACCTGAAAATTTCTGCAAAATGTGACAAATCAGGCCGTATCTTTAGGTGGCCATGGTGGGCCTGGGGCTGCAGCACCATCAGCCCATAGCATCTTTTCACAAATTGGGACTAGGTGGGCAAATTTTCAAAAAAGGGCACTTTTAGCGCGAGAGTTATGCTAAAAAGGGCACTTTTCGCACGTAAATGATGGAAAAAAGGGCATTTTTCCACGAGCGTAAAATATGTAAGCTTAAAAATGTAGATTTATCAGGCAAATTGTAGGTAAAAAGGCATATTATAACTAGACTAAACTTTTGAGACCCATAATTGATTCCTATATTCATCCCCGTCCACAATATTTTATAAATAATAATGTAATAAAATTTAATCTAGCAACATTTAGTTGCAAAGTTCTCTTGTACTAAAGTAAAAAGAAACAACTATGATAATATATGAAACACAGCTGCTAAGATATTATAGTGAGTTGAATCTTTTCAGAATTAGATGATTGTAAAAAGCTGGTATTTTATTTTGATGAAAATCAGGAAACAAACTTCGGTAATTCAGACATTTAGAATCTCACACAAAACTTGAGGTACTCACAACACAAATTGATAATTAATCTGCTTGAATGGAACATTAAGGATATTATAAGTAAGGTCAAAGGTAGGCTCATAAATTCTAAATGTATGCTGAAGCCTGAAGCTTTCCATTTAGCTGTTCATTCTTTAACTAGGATAAAACTTGGATCTAACTTAAACAAAAATTAGGTTTTTAAAAATTGCCCACCTAGTTTTAAACTAGGGGGGCAAAGAAAAGGCTAGGGGGGCAAGCAAAGGGACTAGGTGGGCAATTGCCCACCTAGTTTATATGTGAAAAGATGCTATGCATCAGCCCCCACCTTAATCCGGCCCTGGGAACAATTTGCTAGTGACAGATCGCTCTGGAGAAAAAGGGTAGCCACTTTAACAAGTCGAAATTCTGCCACTAAAAATGACTAGAATGAAACCGCCAACCAATCATAAGCTACGGTTTAAGTGACGTAAAAAATGGCGAATAGAAGATGATACAAAGCAAATTAAGTGATGGATTTTTTGTCAACTGGTTGGCTTAAGAGTTAGGGTTAAGGCTAGAAAGCAGTTATTTCATTGACCCGGGTTCGATTCCCACCACTGCTATTGCTCTTTTTCTTCTGTAATTACCAAATAAAGTTCAAAACAAGGATTAACTCTTTGGCTGAGTGCTAGAACGGTCACAATTGGACGGTAGCTTCTTATAACATGTTCTGATTGGTTGGCGGTTGCATTGTAGGCTATAGTCATTCGCAGTGGCAGGATTTCGACTTGTTAAAGTGGCTACCGAGAAAAAGAACTAGGGAAGGTACAAAAAAAAAACAGGATACAAAAAGCCCAAGAAAAACGAAACATTGGAAAAGAACAGCTAAAACTACCACGCTCCCTTACCCTCCATTCTCCATACAAGGTGCCTTTTGCCCACGTCTTTTCCATCATAGACTGGGCCTCCAAAGCCACATAAGACATCACCATTCAAAGCTGTTATATACTAATCTGATGATCTAGTATGATACTTCTTATGACAAGTTTAACAAGCACAGTTGTCAGCTCATGTCTATTATCAAAAAAAGTTCCCGCGCTTTTCAAAGCAAGCAGCAAAAATTTCTCTCTCCAGGCCCAAATCAAAAAATGGACTCAAAAAAATAATTAAGGCCTGGAGAAAAGCTAATTCTAGAAAAAGCAAGAAGAAAATTTGATTGTAGTCATATCAACACCAAAACTATCAAAATCAACCAGGAAGTTGCAGAGATAATTAAACTTGAAAAGACCTTCAGTTAGGCTAGCTAAGAAGTCAGCAGTCGTTGTTTGTTTGTTTTTTTGCATTTACGAAGATAATCACAGCTGCCAGTAAAATCCTCAAGTTTAGAAGACAAAGTAAGTTAAAAGGACTCATTTTTGACTTTCTTATATTTTCTAAACCCAGCCATTATTTTTCACCCAACCGTTCCTAATAACCTTCAACCCAACCAAGACCAATTTCAGCACGAGCTCAACCATCAACACCAAAGAGGTTAATTTATTGGAAACAAATCAAATTTCAGAAGAAAAAAAGATCAAATCTGGACAGTTTATTGTACGCTACCACTCCATTTTTTGTTTAATTTTAGTTTGTTATTCTATTAATTTGTAGTTCTACACAATTTTGAAGTACAGTAATCAGATTCAGCTAGGTCAAGACTGACTAATATTTTTCCCCTAAGTTTCATCCTTTGTGACGTAATAATAATATTTTTGAAATCTTCACCTTCCGAACTCGTATGTTTTTTTTCTCGTACTGTATTTTACAATTCGTATTCCGACATTGATCGATATCATAAACCGACTAACTTAGGCTACGTCTACGTAAGTATATCCATTATCCTCGCCAGTCTTAATTTTCTTTTTAAGGTGCATATTTTAATCAGGTCATTTTAACACAATTCATTTGATTTTATATCACTGCTTGACGGAATTTTGCCCTGAGTTACCTCTCATCAACTAAAGTACCGTAATTTAATTTAGTTCTTAGTTTCAAATTAAAATTATTACTTAGTCAATTTCCAAAATCCTTGCTAAATTAAATATTTTATAACGCAATAATAGTGTTTTGTTTATTTTAAACCAGACTTGTTATTTGTTCTTTTTCGGTGCTTGTTGGTCACCGTCCTATTTCGTCACACATAAGTGAATTCTTTGATTATCCTGACTACAAGTAATAAATGCAGGTGTTGGTGATTTTGCTTTTAATCTGTTTTGTTGCAAAGTCATTTTGTAATCTTTCGTGTCCTGCGTTATTGGTTTTGTATTCATCTGTTGGTCATACTTTGTTTGTGGCAATGTCTGCGGATTGTAAAAATTTTTATTCAAAAAACTCCTTCTCTTTAACTAACAATATTAATAGGAACCAGCTATCGATTTTACATGTAAACATGAGAAGCCTAGTTGGCAACTTTGAAAAATTAGAATCACTGCTTGTCGAAATGCAAGAAGCACCGGACCTTATTGCTGTGTCAGAAACCTGGCTGAATGAAAATCGATTGCATTTTGTTAGCTTGCAAGGCTATAATTTTGTCCACTTTAATAACAAAAAAACTGATGCTAAAATACAAGCAGGTGGTGTCGGGCTATACGTAAGCAGTTCAATAAAGTATAATCAAATTAATAATTTAAGTCTAAACTTACAGGAATGTGAAGATCTCTGGGTGGATATTACTTTATCAAACAATAGACAGTGCACAGTTGGTGTAGTATACAGGCATCCCAAAAATAAGTTAATTGAGTTTCAAACCAAATTCTGTGAGTGCATTGATTCGTTAAATAATTTCAAAAAACAATATTACATTTGTGGTGATTTTAATATTGATATGTTAGCAAAGACAAAAAGTTCTGCTGTAAAAAATTACTGTGATGCGTTTCTCTCTTTAGGCTGCAATCAATTAGTACAATCCCCAACCCGTGTAACTTCCACAAGTTCAACTTTAATCGATCATGTATACAGCAACGACCAATCAAATAAAATTCAATGCCATGTTCTTATTCACGATGTTTCTGACCACTTTCCTATTGTAGTTGTGATAAACTCTGTAAAACCAAAACAAGAAAAATATACACAAAAAGTAAGGAACATGAAAAACTTTGTTGCTGATGAATTCGTTTGTGATCTGGAAAATAGCTTGACCAACCAATACACAGAAAGGAATGATTCAGTTCATAGCAAATTTAATCATTTCATCGACACTTTTAATGACACTTTAAACAAGCATGCACCTTTACGATTGTTGTCTCGAAGAGAAAGAAAACTCAAGACCAAACCATGGCTAACAAAAGGAATTTTGAACTCCATCAAAACTAAAAACAGACTATATCACTTAAAAATAAAAGACCCAACAAACACTTCTGCACAAGCAACATACAAAAAGTACAGAAATGTACTTACTCATACCAAAGAGCAAGCAAAAAAAATGCATTACAGTTTTCTTATTACGCAAAGCAAGCACAACACTGGAAAAATATGGAAAACCATAAGTGACATCATCAAGTACAAACATAAGCACACAGCTCACATACCAGAAGAAATAATTAGCACTGACAATGAAAAAATATCTGACCCTGCACAAATAAGTAACTGTTTTAATGATTATTTCACAGAAATTGGTCCTTCTATGGCATCTAAAATCCCTCTACCGTCTCCTGGCTCATTATTGAAATTGCAAAGTGTCCCATTCTCCTTTTTCCTAAAACCTGTCAATCAAGAAGAAATATTAAAACATCTTAATAATCTTTCTGTCTCTAAAAGTACGGGACATGATGGAATACCTATAAGATTTGTCAAACTATCCTCACCAATAATCGCCCCTTTCCTCACCAACTTATTCAATGAGTGTATCGATAAAGGTGTATATCCTGATGTACTAAAGGTCGCTCAAGTTACCCCAATCTTCAAAAGTGGCTCCAGGAAAAATTGTTCCAACTATAGGCCCATATCACTATTGTCCCCCTTCACCAAAATATTCGAAAAATGCCTGTATGAACAAATGTACAATTATCTAACAAAAAAAGACCTGATCACACCACATCAGTATGGATTTAGACCAGTGCTCTTCAACCTTTTTGTCAACATGGAACCCCTCATGTACTTTCGCGTTTGTCACGGAACCCCACTAAAAAAAATTTACAAATTACGAATTGCTTGGTCAGAAAATTAAATATTTCGTTATTAGGCTACACTGTTACACTTCAAAAAATAATTAGACATTTCAAAACATAGACAGTTATTACAAAAGTTATAAAGTCATACACTTAATGACTCTGTTGTTGTTGCTTATCTTTTATAATCTTCTTAAATCGTGGTTCAACGTTGCTTAATGCAATTCTCATACACATATCGACACCCTTCAAGCAACTTCTGTTTTTGTTCTTAATTGTTGTTAAAGCAGAAAATGCTGTTTCACACAAATAGGTATTTGGAAATTGACACAATAGTTTCAATGCTTCCTTTGAAATTTCTGTCCCTTCTTTGTACAGAAAAACCCAAAAATATTCCTTTCCGTTTTTTTCAAAGATTTCCTCCAAATGAATATCATTGCAGATATCCAGGAGTTCTTCATGTTGTTGGCAAGGGAAAACGAAAGGATTAACCACCCACTTTCGCAAACGGAAAATCTCAGATTCTTCTTCAGGAAAGTAGCGGTTGAAATTTTTCCTCAATCGCTTTAAATGCTCCAACACTAATTCCTTTGTTTCAGCTGTATCTTCAACTTCGGAGTCCTCACTTAGAAATTCATTCAAAAACCGAAAAGGAGAATAATCATTTTTTGAAACTTTATTGGCCCAGCAGTCAATTTTTCTTTTAAAGCCATCAATTTGGCCAACTTGGGAAAATATATCTGATCTTTTCCCTTGAAGGCTGGTGTTGAGTGTGGACAACATATCGAATATTGAAGCCAGATATGCCAGTTTGCAAACCCATTCATGATCAAGAAAATTGGTAGCATATTCATGATTTTTTTCTGCAAGAAAAACTGATATTTCCTATCTTAATTTGAACACCCGAGCCAAAACTTTGCCACGAGTTAGCCAACGCACCTCTGTATGCAGCAAAAGAGTGACATTATCTGACTCCATTTCTTCACATACTTTTTGAAAAACTCTTGCAGATTTGCCTTTACCACCACATTTTATGTAATTCACTGTTTTCACAATTATATCCAAAACCATTTCTAGTTCCGTTTTTCTCTGCTTGTCAGAACTAAGCGGTTTTACAGCCAGAGCTTCACGATGAATAATACAATGTTTTAATACACAGTTAGTAGCAACTGCCTCGACACGAACACCAACTCCTGAAAAGCGTCCAGTCATCACAGCTGCCCCGTCTGTAGTTAGAGAACAACACTTTTCCCATGGTATTTCTTTTTCTTTCAAGAATTCGTTGAGCTTACTAAATACTTGTTCAGCAGTTGTGCTCACATCCAAGTCTAGGCAACACAAATATTCGTCAACAATGCTGTATAAATCAATATCAGGAATTCTTATATACACAAGCAGTTGTGCTCTACTCCCAATATCAGTTGATTCATCCAGTTGCAGCCCATAACATGGAACATTTTTGATTTTATATAAAAGTTGTTCCAACAAATCTTCAGCCATATGAAATCCCCTTCTGCTTACATTACAGTGGTATCAGACAGAGGTATGCTTTGTAACTTGCGTTCAGTTTCCTTGTCAAGGAGCTCCTCTGCTACTATTTGCATCGCTGGTTTATGAACTTCCTCGACTAAAGTAAATGGTTTCTTTGTTTTAAGAATATGATGTGACAGTCGATATGAAGTCAACAAGATATTTGGATTGGTTTTCACTGCTCCTAAGAATGACTCTTTTTGCTTGTGCACGCTTCTTTTCATATGTTTAAAAAATGAGATAGTCTTTGTCGCGTACGCAGAGTGATTTGTTTGCAAGTGTCTTTGTAATTTAGCCGGGACCACGGCTGAATTAGAAAGTCTGTTACAGCAAATCAAACATTCGGGCTGAGGAGCTACATTCAAAAGTTGGTCATCCGGCAAAAAGAACCCGTATCTCAAATATGCGTCGTCCCATTTTCTAACCTTGACAATTGAATTAGGCTACATTTGATCCGCTTCGGCGGAGGTGTCTCTGTTATAACTGAACTACAAGGCTCATTTCCGCCCACACCTTCGCTGTTGCTATTCTTTGGCTTCATATAAGAAAATATGCTATTTTGTTTCATCTGGCTTGACTAAACAATAAAAATTTGGTTAAAAACTGTTTTTACTTTATTCTCACAAAGGATCAACAGCAGCTCAAGTCTCTACTCAGTCTGCTTGTACTTCTGTGATCTGTACACCGGCTACATCCTATCACTGTGATGCAACAATAACGTTATTGTTAATGGAATAACAATGAATAACCAGTGACGCAACAATTATAGCAATGTTTTATTCGGTTGGTGACTGCAGTCAACCCCTCGTTTAACAAACTGGCCTACTTGAAGTGTGAATGCGGTGCAGTGATGTAAAAAATCGGAATGACGCATCAAAATGCTGAAGCAAGAAATCAATTTCCCTAAATAAAACGAGGAACCCTTGCGGAACCCTTAAAACTCACGGAACCCCACTGCATGTTCCGCGGAACCCTAGGGTTCCGCGGAACCCCTGTTGAAGAGCACTGATTTAGACCACAATATTCCACTTCGTTAGCTGTGTCAAACGTTTGTGATAACATCTTAACTAACCTAGATAATAAAGATACAACTTGCTCTGTATTTCTTGATTTAGCTAAAGCCTTCGACACAGTTGATCACACTATTCTCATACAGAAACTGCAAACATACGGTTTTCGGGGCCTTTCGTTACAATTGTTAAAAAGCTATATCAGCAATCGTCTACAGCACACGGTCGTCAATGGAATCTCTTCAAACTCAAGACAGGTTACCTGCGGTGTGCCCCAAGGATCGACATTGGGACCCCTTCTTTTCTTACTCTATATAAATGACTTACCAAATTCAACAAACATGAATGTTAAACTATTTGCTGACGACACCAATCTTACGATGAGCGACAAATGTGAAATAAATTTGCAGAACAATGTGAATGCCGAAATGCAAAAAGTTTACAACTGGTTGAAGCTTAATAGATTATCATTAAATTTCTCAAAAACTGAATACATGCTAATAACAAATAAAAAACACATAAAAAATTTTAACATTAACATTGGTAACACAAGCATTCAACAAAAAGATCAAATAAAATACCTTGGCGTTTACATAGATAACAAATTAACATGGAAATATCACATAGATAAAATTTGCGGAAAAGTAGCAAAAGGTTCATGGGCGTTGCTTAAACTCAGAAATTATGTCAACACAGACACTTTAAAAGATGTGTATCACGCTTTGATTTACTGTCATTTGCAATATTGTATTTCAAGCTGGGGAAAGGCCTGTGACAGTGCACTGGATCCATTAATAAAATTACAAAAAAAGGTTATAAGAATAATTACGAAACAAAATTACTATGCTCACACTAATTTTTTATTTTTCAAAATGAACATCTTGAAACTAAAAGACATACATAACATTGAAATAAAAAAACATATGTACAAAGTTCATATGAATGAGTATCCGTCTACGTATTGTGATTTATTTACAAATGCTTCATCTATTCATCAGCATAACACAAGATATCAAACAGGCAACAATTATTTTATAAACAGATCAAACACAGAATTTGGCAAGAAGTCCATGCAGGTATTGGGACCAATGCTCTGGTCAGAGGTTCCAAGTAGGCTAAAAAACTTATCATTTCATTGTTTCAAAAAAGAGATCAAAACGTTAATTTTACAAAGCTACAGTGCATCGTAAGTGATATGTTATGGAAACCAACTTGTCAGTTGCTTCGGAAACTTTATTATTCTCTGCTTGCTTCATGGAATTTTGTGTTTTGGCCTACATTATCATCAATATGTTTTTTTTGTGCGTATGCTGTTGTTGAAGCGCGGGAACGTTTCAATTATTATTTTTCTCTTGTAAGCTTATTTTAAATGGCAAAATCGTAATTTCCGTAGGGTGGCAATTGACTAGTAGACCGTATGGTCGTCTCGTTGTCTCCCTGTCGGTATGGGAACTTGTGTAACTTTTGTACTGTGTATATTGCATATTTCAAACATGTACCTATGTTCCTGTTACTGACAAATAAAACATTGATTGATTGATTGATTGATAGGACTGCCAGTACAGTCACGGTTCAGCGCTTACGATATAAAACAGTGTTTCCCACTTATAATGTAACAACACATTGTCACAATATCACAAAAGCCAAATTCGATTTGAAGACAAACCAATGCTCGGACACGAGCTAGAGTCGACGACATTTTTGCCTCTCCTCTTTTTTGCCGTTTCATTCTTATGTGTTTATTTTTTCTGATTTTTGTTTATATAGGCTACTCAGTTGTGTAGCCTAATTTCAATTTATGAAAAACATCAGTCAGTTTGTTACTTGAAAAGGGCTAACATGAGTATGGCCGAAAACGTTCGTAATTTTAGTTTATTTTCATGTTGTCAATATAATTTGTTCCTAAATTCCGGTTTTGGTTGAATGTGAGAGCCTGCTAAGGGTTAAATGTGCACTTCAACCAGTAGCCTTGGTCACAGCGGTAAACCATAATCTCTTCGTGGGAAAATTGTAACATAAAGTTCCCGGATCCGTTCGTCTGTATGTAATGACCGAAAAAGAAACACTCCTTCGAAACGTCTATTCAAATTTGTATTTCTGTAAAATTAGCCACCTGGCTGTCGAAAATGGAATGCAACGCCGTACACCACTAAAACTTGTCACTACAGAACAGATTACTTGGATAAAAGACGGAAAATTTGTCCAGCTAGCAAGCACCAAGCAAACAGTTAAACTTGCGACTGACTTCCAACAAACAATTTTACGAATGACCAGAATAGATAGCAATATCTCAAATGCACGTATGCAGTACTGTGACGCAATAGTGAAAGACATTGTCACGCAATTCAAACCGGTGTTCAAAGGTAGTGATGCAATATTTCATCAGGTCTTACGACCGATGGTGCAATATTTGGACATTTTCTAGCAATTTCCATGACGTAAGATGCCAGCTAGGTTAAGTAGACCATAACGGTTTTTATATGACGTTTGATTTGGTGAACAAAATTGTCGAGAACATAGCGGCCCCTAGTTATGACAGTCTAGCATGGCATAACTAAAAAAGAATTGACGACAATTGTGAGCCAATGAATAAAAACACACGATACACAAATTGTTTGAATCACTCACTTTTAAGTTAATATATGCAAATACAAAGGGCATGCAAAGAATGAACAACAATACGGGATAATACACTACGATACATGAAATTGGTACCATAGGTACATGCTAACATGACGCTATATACAATGGTTGCGATAATAACCGACTGTTCCGGGCTCAGACAAGGGTCGGCCACCGCAGACAAAACCAGGCTCAAACCCTAACACTTAGGTGTTCTTTACGGGGGCGAGGCATGAAATATCCCTCAACACGTAGTCTACTTTCACTTTCCCCGTACTCTCATCATAGTTGTAGACGGCTGTTCCAGACGGTTGTTCGCCTGGTCAAACGTCATGTAGAAACCGTTCGGGTCTACTGAATATTACGTCATGGAAATTCCTAAAACATGAGCCAAAATTGCACCATCGTCCGTAAGACTCGTGTCAAACCTGTTTAAACCTGTTTCAGTTGAAACCTGTTTGGACATGAAATTGCGTCACACGAACTGCTCTCGTGCCTTTGAGTTATCACAAATTTTTCTGATTCATTCTCGAAGTTGTTTGTTGGAAGTCGGTCGCACATTTAACTGGTTTATTTGGTGCTTGCTAGCTGGACAAATTCTCCGTCTTTTATCCAAGTAATCTGTATCGTAGTGACAGTTTTAGAGGTGTACGGCGTTGCATTTCGATTTCGATAGCCGCGGGCTAATTTTACAGGAATACACTTTTGAAAAGACGTTTCGAAAGAGTGTTTATTTTTCGGTCACCTACATGCAGACGAACGGATTTGGGAATCTTATGTTACAATTTTCCCACGAAGAGATTATGGCTTACCGCTGTGACCAACGGCAACTTTAGCTCTACGAACCACAGGCTTCCCTTTCCTAATTTGTGGAACTACCTCATGCACCCTCCCAAGTTGATACTTCCCACGTTTACCAATGTCTTGAAGAGAACTCACCACTACAAGTTGACCAGGCTCCAAATTGTCGGCCATTTTCAACCATTTTTTCCGGCCCTGAAGACCTGGCAAGTAAAAATCGATCCATTTGCTCCAAAACTGCTGAGAAAGTGACAAATTGAACCGATAATCCCTTCTTAATTGGTCACGATCATGTGGTTTCCCAACAGCACAGTATGGGTCCAAGTATGGGGTCAAAAGTGAGGCAGGGGTGATGACAGTAAAATCCCTAGGGTCGTCACTCAAAGGTACCAAAGGGCGTTCGTTCACGATCCAAACGGCACTGCCTGTGTACGTAAGCAATTCAATAAAATTGGGCTTACGTATTGAAGAGTCCAAAATGTGAAAAAAGTATTTAATCACATCGGCCATGAAACCAAACATTTCAAGCTGAAATCTAGCCAAGACATCTGCCAGAGGGTTTAAAAAATCAGGACCCGAAAACATTACATCATTAACACAAGTTCCTCGAAATTGAGACTTGCCATCGTAAACAATACGCTTTTTTAATTGTGACGTCACAAAGTATGGTAAATACCACTGAAATCCTTTTACATTTTCTGCTTCACCAGCACGCTCAATACAGCCATTAGATTTAAGATCTTTCATGGTGTCGGTAAGGAAATCACGAAGTTCAGGTTGTTTTAAAGCCTTCTTCCTTAAAGCAGCAGCTCTATCTCACGCCAACACAAAATTGTTAGGTAAATCAATATCTTCCTTCAACGGTACAGGTATCTCAAATCGACCATCTTTCAACTTAATATTCGGTTCAACAAGTTCTCTAGCCAAAATGTCATTGCGAGACAATTCACAGGTTTCATTTTGCAAGGTCAAATCCTGAATGACTTTATTCAGGTCTGCTATTTGCATATCACGAGACTCAATTTTACGCTGAAAGCTAGAGATGATATCCGACTCTGAAGATGTTTGCACTCTGCACACGTTAGCAACGCTTTCATCTAAGGGCGGAATTCAGAAACCAGACTTAAGGCGGCTTAAGTCTGTCTGGACAAAAGTCTGCGTTAAGCGTCGGTTTTGCGATTCAGAAAGCAGACTTACGCTTTAGCAAGGCTTATACTCGGCTTAAAAGCCGAAAGATATAAGCCACCTGCGGAGGTGGTTTAAGCCTCTGTTGAAGGAAAAGTGTTTGGCTAATACTGGAGGTATTGAAAGTAGGAGGTTTGTTACAGCATTTTTTTTTTAAATAGACCGTCTGGTGCAAAGGCCACGAGACTTTTTTGATAGTTTTTAATGTGAAACAGGTGTGCCTGTTATCTTAGCTTGGTTGCAGGCAGAGTTTCGGTCTGACAGTTGGCTTGATCGGGACTGTTCCCTCGAACTAGACTTCTTTCAGACGCTGACAATAGTAGGTTACTAGTGTTATTGCTGGTGGTGTAAATTTTGAAATGCCTATTTTGTGTTGTTGAATAACCAGACGCTGACACGCAGTTTAGTAATACTGTTTGTAACATCACTTTTGCAAACATATAATTGTGATTGGTCATACTTTTTCCTTTGTCTGCAATGCCAGGAAAAAACAACTCTATTAACTGTCTTACATTTGACAGTTTTCAGACCAAAGGGAGTCTATGCGCCCACCCTTTTAGTCATAAACTGGCAACAGTATTCCTACAATTGTACTATTTTTAACTTTCAAGGCATCAAAAATAACCTGAGTCATCTGATTCTTTCAAATTAATGAATTATTGCAAACGAAAACCATGTGCGTATTGGCATAACGTTGTCTTAACGTTGTTTCAGTGCTTAATGAGTATTACTTGCTTGTGAAGGAAAGTTTTGTGCCAGATCTGCTGCGTCATGGATTACTTAGCATCTACGTTAACGAACGACTTACTGATGCAACTACAACGTTTCTATTTCAACGTCACAAAAAACGACTTTTTTCTAGTTGTAGATTTAAATAGCACAACATTGCATTATTTGTTGATTTAGCATGAATATAGCTCAGGTATACGCAAACACTTCTTCGCGTCAGTTAACTATCGCTAAGATATGAACTACTGCTTTAAATTCAGTGAGCAACTTGATGAGG
This sequence comes from Aplidium turbinatum, assembly GCF_918807975.1. Taxonomy (NCBI): domain Eukaryota; kingdom Metazoa; phylum Chordata; class Ascidiacea; order Aplousobranchia; family Polyclinidae; genus Aplidium; species Aplidium turbinatum. The sequence goes on from NC_137488.1 coordinate 2,301,639, forward strand.
GAGTTTACTGCGCTTTTAGATAAACATAGTTTATACAAATTCCCGTAACCCTTTAATGTAAATTGCATTATCATTTCTTATTTCAATAAAAATACCAAGAGGATTTAATTACAACGATTCTGAACGCCAACTGCTTATTGACCTCATCAAAGACTTTCCAGTGGTGGAAAATAAAAAAAATAAAAATGATAAAAAAGCCTTTCCAAGATAATCAAGCGAGGAATGATTTAACTAAAGTTTTTAACGCGAACAGCTCTACTGAAAGGACCACCCAGAGAGCAAAACCCGTTATATTTACATTGATTCAACGTCTGCAGGCGTTGAATCAATGTTAAAATGACGAATCTTGCTGTCTGGGCACAGATCAGCTGAAAAAGTTAGGGTTAGTTAGTCCATCTGAAACTTGGCGTTATTGACACAGGTTTTGGTTTGATACTTAGGTCACAGTATATTATTGCATATAATTGTATTTTCGTTTTCTCACAAATTTGCAAACCATTGCTTTTAGGCAACTCTTCGATGAAGAGTATGCAAATATTCACATTGAAAGGCCTGTTCGCGATCATGCAGATCCTTTTATTCAACTTAGCGACAAGCAGTTTTGTCAACGTTTCCGTCTTAGCAAAACTGCAACTATGGAACTCTTTGAATTGTTTAAAAATGACGAAACGTTGACAGCCCAATCGCATGCAATACCGCCCATACTGCAGCTATTGATAAGCTTTCGATTTTTTGCAACTGGCCATTTCCAGAGAAGCGATGGCGACTTGGGCGGGGTTAGTCAAAGTTCTGTTTGCAGAATTGTAGCGCGTATTTCTCGGTGCATACCCATTGTCACCCAATAGGATTCCATCAATTTCTCCATTCTCAAATTTATCTCGAATGATGCTGTTGTCAAAAATCCGCGCATCATGTGTCAATCCTGGCCATGATTGTGCAAGCAAAGTCAAAACTTTCCTATTTAGGCATCAAAAATAACTTGAGTAACCTGATTCTTTCAAATTTATGAATTATTGTAAACGAAAGCCATGTGCATATTGGCATAACGTTGTTGTACGTTGTTTCATTGTTAAGTGAGTATTCCTTGCTTGTGAATGAACTTTTTGAGCTAAATCTGTTGCGTCATGGATTACTTGGCATCTACGTTAGTTAACGAACGACTTACTGATGCAACTATAACGTATTTCAACATCATAAAAAAGTGCTTTTTTCTAGTTGTGAGTTTAAAGCACAACATTGCCTTATTTGGTGGTTCAGAAGGAATGTAGCTCAGCTTTACAGCCTTCAGTTTCACGCTTCATTACCTCAAACAAAGAGTTGCTATAGCAATTTCTCTTTCGCGCGAAAACAAAGAGGCTTAATACGGTCTTTTATAAGTCGCGCGTAAGTCGAGTTTCTGCATCGCAAATAAGCTTCTCGTATAAGCCTGGCCTATATAAGTCTGACTTACGCATAACACTGACTTATTTTGAGACGCAAATCTGAATTCCGCCCTAAGGGTGACTTACCACCACAAGCCAATCAACCGAGAGGAGTGAGCAAAGCATGTGGTTCACTACGATTCTCACCAACACGCTCTTCTTTAGCACACATCAAATAAGCGTTGTCGTTTCCAATCAGTACATCTACAGTACTACAATTATTCAAATGAAACATATTCACGCCATTAAAATGACGGAAACTACTTAAATCCTGCTTATGTGGTAAAGTTTTAACATCGTCAGCCCAAGCTGGGTTAACTACCGAAGTTATATCACAAAACAGTTCATTCGTCTCTAACGACTGAATGTTGAGTTTAACAAGGTCAGCACAAGTAGGTTTCTGACCAGCCAGAGTATCCATTTTAAACGACGCTTTGTCATACGGTTTAACGTCAAGTTCGCAGACCAAATCACTCGAAACAAAAGTCAACTGCGAACCAGGATCATGCTGACAATACACCAACTTCGATTTGCCAGTCATTGGATTCGAAACACGAGCAGCAGTAATGCGGTTAAAGGCTGCTTTAACATTTCCAATCTTAACATTACGCACAGGAACTCTGGCACCAGCATCATCTTTACCGACCGAATCTAGAGAATCACGTGACGTCACATAAAAATCATGCAGAAGAAAATAGTGTTTCCTATCGTTGTTAGGTCCACACTTACGACAGTTGTTTGCATGAACGCAATCCCTAACCATATGCTGGCGCAAACAATTCAAGCATTTGCCAGCTTTCACAATGACATCTCTCCGATCTTTAGGTGTCAAGCGCAAAAATTCTTTACAATTAGACAAAAAATGATATTCAACTTGACCACGTGACGAACAATAAAAACATGCCGGTATGTCTCTACGTCTGGCCACACCACCGCGCGGTGCGCCAACAGCAGTCGAGTACTGCGAACTCCCTGAAATCACATTATCATGGGGTTTTACAGACGTCTGCCTAACCGGACATGAAGGCAATTTTCCTTTGCCAGACTTTTTAAAATGCTGCGACTCACCAGAAATCGCCCATTAGCATAATGCTAAAATCAGTCGACTTGCGCGTTTCCTCCCATACTACAAATTCAAACAAACTCTGAAAAGTAGGCTCATCAGTACCACCATACTGATCACCTAAAAAGTCAAGGTAACGCTGCTTAGCGTCCAACGGGAGTCGCTTAGCCAAATCCAAAACAAAACGTCCTTCCAATTTGTCACGCTGACCATAAGCTTGCGCGTAAAGCAGACACTGCGACAATTCATCTTTAAACTCTTTCAGATCACTGGAAGAGGTCGAAGTCAAATTGCTACCATAGCGATACTTTTTAATTTTTGGTTCGGCGAAAAGACCTCCACGAACCCCAAAACGCTGGGACAAGCGAGCTAACGACATTTCTATCCTGTCTTCTTCTGACAAGCCAGGAGTGTCGGAAACCAAATTAGCAATCGTTTGCGCAGCTGTTCTAACACAAGCTGCTTGTAACAAAGTCAAACGAGTTCCTTTAAAGGGTGAAGCTGCCATTAAGGCCGTAACACGATTTTTAAAGAAGATAAATGGCATAATATAATATTATTACCATCGTAACCAATCAAGGCCGCCTTATCGAAAAACGTCCTACTATTTTGGTATTCAAAAAAGCAATCCTGTTGTTGAGAACTCGATTTAGCGGGAGAAGACAAGCTATATATCCCTTAAGGGGCTGAGTGGGCTCAGTCACATGCACAGCCCGATCACGATCCTCACAAACGTTAAAATCAGGAGACGCGATACGCCTCTCACAACCACCCAAATTACGTGTAGCTGGGCGATCAAAAACTAGCGGCCCAGAAAACTGTGAAGGGGGCAAAGCATTACTGCTAATGGCGGTCCCGTGACCTGTACGCTCTGGGGGAGGAGTTCTGTTGTAATTCGCAGGCTTTGGCTTTAGATCCTTCGGAAGATCCTGAGCTGCGGCCCCGAGACCTCCTGAAACAGTTTGAAAAGATGTGGATTGTACTGGTCCACTTACAGATTGAACAGGCGTCTGGAAAAGGTTATGTAAATTAAACTGTGATTGATGTTCACTTCTGGAATGCCTAAAAGATCCCTTCTTAGAGCTATGCCGGGAGCCCAACTCTGAACGATATTCAGCTAAAACTACCTCCTTACGTTATTCAGCCCTCAACTGAGCGTCTTTGAGTGCAAACTCAGCAGCTCTAGCTTCGGCCTCAGCTCTCGCGGCAGCCTCAGCTCGTATGGACTCAGCTCTCGCGGCGGCCTCAGCAGTTCTCGCTTCGGCCTCAGCTCTCGCGGCGGCCTCAGCTCGTATGGCCTCAGCTCTGACGGCGGCCTCAGCAGCTCTCGCTTCGGCCTCAGCTCTCGCGGCGGCCTCAGCAGCTCTCGCTTCGGCCTCGGCTTGTATCTGGAGCTCCTCTCGTCTTAGCTGCAGGTTAATTTGTGCAATTATTCGTGACGAGCTCCTTGACATTCTAGTGCTTACATTTGAGGCGCTATCCTCAGGATATATGTCAGCATCCAACATATCTGAGAACTCACTTACTTTTTGTTCAAAGTTATTTTTTAACGAGTTAAATTCGGGGTCTACCCTATCACGAAGTTCTGCCAAGATTGCAGAGTTAAAAATGTTAGTCAAAAGAGCATGGAAATGCCGTAATTCCTCTTCTAAAGTAGAGAACTTAGATCGAAAAATTAACAGTTCCTGCATATCACTCAAAGAACCTAGGGCTACAGAAAGTTTCCCAATTTGAGTCAAAATATCCCTTCTAAGATGCCGAGCCTCTCGAACTGACTTAGCCTCATCGTTACTGGGTCCCTCCCCAGAATGGCCTGCCCGACCGCAAAGAACATCATCAGGCTTAAACTCAGTCGAGCCGACGGCGGCCGAGTCCCTGTCGCCACCGAGTGTAGACATATTAAATGTTGGGGCTAAATTTAACAATTAAAAAAATTGAGTTACACAAACACACAAAATTAAGTTATAAAAAACTTAACTGCAAAGACCGTACAAAATACAAAAAAGAATTTAAATGCACAATACCGTAGATGTAAGGGTATATGAATGAAGTCCAAAAGTTTCACAAAACTTGCTTGGATTCGTTCACTTGAATCTTCAAGCACAGATCGATTGTCTTTAATCTTTTTTCTTCAAATAAATGTCAATGTTGTTTTTTCTTCAGAACCAACAAAGAAACGCCTTTAATTATTAACTTGAAGTTCTTCAGTACCAACTGAGAAGAAAAGTCTTTAATTTTCTTTTGCTTCTGTAGACTACCAACCAACAAGATCTTCTTTTATTATTTTGCTTTAATTTCTTCTTGACCTACCAACTGACAAGAACTCGTCTTTTATTTTTTTTATGTGCTTCTAGTGCTTCTTGGCCTACCAGCTAACAAGTCACGTCTTTTATTTTTTTTGCTTCAGTACCAAACACTAGACAGAGTAACGTCTTTTATTTTTTATGGTCACAGCGGTAAACCATAATCTCTTCGTGGGAAAATTGTAACATAAAGCTCCCGGATCCGTTCGTCTGTATGTAACGACCGAAAAAGAAACACTCCTTCGAAACGTCTATTCAAATTTGTATTTCTGTAAAATTAGCCACCTGGCTGTCGAAAATGGAATGCAACGCCGTACACCACTAAAACTTGTCACTACAGAACAGATTACTTGGATAAAAGACGGAAAATTTGTCCAGCTAGCAAGCACCAAGCAAACAGTTAAACTTGCGACTGACTTCCAACAAACAATTTTACGAATGACCAGAATAGATAGCAATATCTCAAATGCACGTACGCAGTACTGTGACGCAATAGTGAAAGACATTGTCACGCAATTCAAACCGGTGTTCAAAGGTAGTGATGCAATATTTCATCAGGTCTTACGACCGATGGTGCAATATTTGGACATTTTCTAGCAATTTCCATGACGTATGATGCCAGCTAGGTTAAGTAGACCATAACGGTTTTTATATGACGTTTGATTTGGTGAACAAAATTGTCGGGAACAAGCCTACCACCGCTAAATTTCACGTTTTCATCTACACTTCGGCAAAATTGCGAGTAAAATGTTGCTCAAAGAAAATAAATCGAAGTTGCAGGTTTTTGTCTGACTCTTTTCAAGAGCTATCGTCAGAATAAAATAAACCTAAATGTAGTGAAGTATTTAGCCTACAGTAGGCTAGAAGAAAAACGCAATGTGAATTTGGCTTCGGCAAAGCACAACGCAAAAAGACCGTGAAAATAAATGGTAGTCCACTAGTGTTCACATTTAGCCTATGCGCAAAAAGGGTAGGTGTGGACGTCGCTATAATAGCATCTGGACTGGAAGCCAAACATTGCCGTCCAAGATGAAGCCTGAAAAGGACTGCCATATTGGCGGTTTTAACGCTAAATTTGAGAAATTTGGAGTTATTTTAGTGCGTTTAACAAGCTATTTTGAGGTGGTATTTTGGCATATTTTTGGCAGTTTTTAATTTTTTTAGCATTCTAAATAGTGTTAAAAACTATATTTCATCAATTCGCAGAAGCGTATTTACAAAACATCAGGTTAGAAAAGGCAACTGTTTTTGAACCATGATAATATATTTCATAAGATTGCATTTGTGTTTATTTTTGTCAGCAGCATGATTACCACTAGTCTATAGCTTAAAGTGTTGCGATCGTGCCATATTTTAACAAGCCATATTTCTTTTAATCCATTAAAACAAATTTGGAACGAAAACCCAAAACCGCCGATATGGCAGTCCTTTTCAGGCCCCATCCTGGACGGCAGCGTTCGGCTTCCAGTCCAGATGGGAGGTAGGCTACTGGTGGAGAGCGATATGGCGCTACTACACTGTAGCCTAAGGTCCAATCTTCCCAAATCTTAAATTAGCTGCTTAAACGGTTTTTAAAGATGTTGGTAGAAAAAACATTTTTTAGAGTAGATCTTTCTAGAATCTAGACTATCTTACATGGACTACAGTCAGGGCCCACAAGAGGGGGGGGGACAACCGGTGCAGTACACCGGGGCCCAGTGAGTTCAAGGGGGCCCGACAAAATGTCAAAATTCACGCAATAAAAAGATTGATTTCAACGATTTTGTATAAAATATTGTTTTTATATTAGTTCCGTATGTCGAATGGGCTCCTTTGTGGGTAGCCTAGGCAATGCCCTTTTTTAAAATTACAGAATTTTCAATTTTTTGAGTTTAGGGGGGCTCGACAAAATGTTTAAATTTGCGTGCTCAGGTGGATTTTGCATAAAATGTTGTCTTTTATATGAATATTAGTTTTGTATTTTAATTGGGCCCCCTTATGGGTAGGCTATGTCCTTTTTTAGAACAACAAAATTTTAATTTTTTTGCGTTCAGGGGGCCAATAAAATGTTTAAATTTGCGTGTTAAGGTCAATTTTGCATAAAATGTTTTTTATATTTTGAAGTTGGTATTTCTTAATGTCATGAACAATAGCAATGCATTCATCTTAAGTTTGCTATTGCAATTTTTATCTTCGAAATGGCTGATTTTACCCACTTGTTGCCATGGTTACAATCAGGTGTTGCCAGAGTTAGGAAGGGTTGGAGTTGGGGAAGGTTAGGGTTTTGATCTTTGCCCAGGACTAAAAACAATTTCCAAAATACAAGTGTTTGTTTTCAACAGCTATAAACTTTTCCTCAAATTAGGGCAGAATTCCATATCTGACAACGCTATTGAGGCTATATTTACACTATGTAGTGTTTTAGCATTTTATCTTGTGTATAATTATTAACTAGTGTGTAGGCTATCTGTGAATTTAAAGTTATATTTACAATAGTGCATTGTTTGTGAAATTATGGAGTGTAAATACTTTAACCTAATTTATCTTTTGTAAGAACGCGCACCGCAAATTTTGCTTGTGATTAGTGAGATATCCAGCAGCAACATCTGCACCGGGGCCCGGCAGGCTCTTGGAGGCCCTGACTAAATAGCTTAAATATATGGCCCTGAAATATTGGAGGCCCTGACTATAGCTTAAATATATGTTGTTTTCGTAACATTTTCTTTTTTTATTTTCCCTTTATATCTTAAATTTTTCTGAAGGTGTTGCGACCGTGCCAAATTTCTTTCAACTCAATAACTTACTTCGGTCTCAAGCACGTTTTAACGTTCGCGTTTTGTCGCTTCTACCTTTTTCTCGACCTTTGCTATGCTGACGTGTATTGTTTTGATATGATGGTCAGAAATAAAAACAACTGAACTGAACTGACTACAATCGCAAAAGCGACCAGTTTTAAAACGCAATTTGGCCAAGTGCAGAACTAGTTTTGATTTTTTATCAGGGCTGTGGAGTCGAAAGGATTTTGGCATATCTGAAGTCGGAGTCGTTAAAACAAAGGCCGATTCCGGCTTGATACAAAACGATAAAGATTTTGTTTGCAATCTTTTTTCAAAACATTATTTCTTATTTTCTGTATTGACCTCTACAATTTCACCGAAAAATACAAATGTTTGTCTTGTTAGTTTTACGAAAGTCACCGTTTCAATTTCGATCAAAACTTAGTGATATAAAATTCTTTAAAAATGAAAAAAGTCAACAACTAGAAAAAATCTGACGTTACAAAACCTAAAAGTCGTACATTTTCGCCCGACTCCACAGCCCTGCTTTTAATAGGTCATCTTAAAACGCGACAGTTTTATTGTAGACTAGTACAGACGCGCTCCTATTCTGCAAAATATTTCCCTTTTAGAACAAGAACAACCATCTTGTGACTTGAGTGTAATAACATCAATAAATCGTAAGTGGGATTAGACTAGGCCTACGCCCGGAAATGAGTCACTATGTAAGCGAACATGCTCTGGGGGGGGGGGGGGGGGGGGTTAGAAAAAGCGTCGATATATGCGAATTGACGATAGACCCGAAGTCAACATAGGCGAATGCTATTGTGGTTCATTTCCACGTGAACAGCGGGTGCGGCAAACAACGTGCTCTAGATCAGGGGTCACCAAACTACGGCCCGCGAACTGATTTCATCCGGCCCGCCACGTGCTGCGGAAATAACAGCTGCACTACAACTGTTAAGGAACAAAGTTACCAAACTTATTGTAAAGGACTGAAGTTGCTGTTTATCATTAGGCCACCACAAATGGGGACGGCCTAGGCCAAATTTGGAAAAATGTAATGTTTTTTCAAGAGCACGATGCCCTGTAAGTGTATCACAGCAGGGGATAACTTTTTCAGCAACCTTTCGATTTTCATCACAACTTTGCTATTCCACCGCTGACTTTGTTATTTATTGTGCTCAATTCAAGTCAATGGAGATTCTAAATAGTTGTACTTTTCTTTTCGCAATTTGCATCCGGCCTGCAGCTGTTAATCTCGCAACAATCCGGCCCCCAGAGAAAAAAGTTTGGTGACCCCTGCTCTAGATAAATGAGTCCTTGTTTATCCAACGGTGTTCATGGGTAGCCACTTTAACAAGTCGAAATTCTGCCACTAAACTTAACTAGAATGAAACCGCCAACCAATCATAAGCTACGGTTTAAGTGACGTAAAACATAGCGAAAAGAAGATGATAGAAAGCAAATTAAGTGATGGATTTTTTGTCAGCTGGTTGGCTTAGGGGTTAGGGCTAGAAAGTAGTCATTTCATTGACACGGGTTCGATTCCCATCACTGCTATTGCTCTTTTTCTTCTGTAATTACCAAATAAAGTTCAAAACAAGCATTAACTCTCTGGATGAGTGCTAGAAGGGTCACAATTGGACGGTAGCCTCTTATAACATGTTCTGATTGGTTGGCGGTTGCATTGTAGTCATTCGCAGTGGCAGAATTTCGACTTGTTGAAGTGGCTACCGTGTTCATGTGGCATGACCAACGGATCCAGGTGGTGCTTAAGAAAGTGACCCCTCTACAATTAACTCGAGAAAATAAAGGTGGTAGAATACTCCAAGATTCAGAAATAGTATGCACAACTGTCACCAATTCTCTTTGCCAGCTGGTGTGATCAAACCGGCCTATTTGTTTCCTTTCATAGTAACGTTTGATGGAACTTTTTAGGAATAATCTTTGTTTATTAACCAATGAAATTTTCAACAGAGTAGAACTACAGTTAGAAGATAACAGAGTATGGCATTGTACAAGAAATTGTTTTCCAAGTTCTGATCATAACTGAAAGTGTGCGAAAGAATAAAAATCTTTGATAAAGCTCTTGCAGTAGGCTAAATATTGCTTCATGCTATTGCTTGGTCCAAAAATCACCATGGTGGGCCAGTTCACTTCACAAAGTGTCCTTTCTTAGCTTATCCCATAAAGTTGACAATTACGAGATGCAGCACAAAGTGGGCAAACAGGAAGTCAGCAAATGCTCGTTCAGGGGCGACGGATTTGAAATCTCGAGCGTTTTCAGGATTAACTTGAAGTCGTAAGTTTGCTGAAAAAAAACAAACAACTGATTACTTGCTGGTAAGAAATGCTACACAACATATAAGGGAGCGTTCAAATATTATGTAACGCTATCGAGGGGGAGGGGGGGGGTTATGAAAAGCGTTACGTTAGCGTCACATCGGGGGGGAGGGGGTTCAAGCAAAACGTTACGTAACGCTTACAAGTACGGTAGTTTATTTGTGCTGGCTGGTATCGTCGTTTGGATACTAAATTAAGCTGAAATCATATCCAACGGCACCTATTCAGCACCAACAAAATCTTTATCAAGTATCAACTACGGTACTGTAATTCCATACAGGTTGTAAGTGCTCAAAAGCTCGCATTGCGAAATTGCAAGGCAGCATTCTTACATCACAAAGCTTGCTTTGATGTGAGTGAACAACATTAGGGTTGCCAGATGGCCTTTTTTTAGGCCAAATTCCGAAAATCTGGCCTTATTTGGCCCTTTTTATGGCTGCAAATTTTGACCGGTTTAGAAAGTATTATTTTAAGTAAATTGCAAATAAAAGTATCACTTATTATCACTTTAAAAAGCAGTGGTTTTCAAACTTTTTGGTGGAACGGAACCCAATGAAACATTCCAAAAGCTCGAGGAACCCCTGTTCAATAATTTAATTACCTTATGCAAAAAACATCATTTGATTAATAAAATTAAATTACTCATGTTCAGATTTATTTATGTATAATAAAAAAAAAACTGTAAAAAACCTAATAGCCTACGGGCAAAACAAAATGATCTCTAACACGTTCACGGCAATTTGACCCACCGGTGTACAAACGAACTGTCTGAAAAAACTCCTTGAAGCGAAGAAAACATGTCGACAAAATTTGGCGGGAAAGCAAAAAGTTAAAGGTTATCGCACCACACAAAAACAACAAAAATTCGAGATCGCAGCGAACGTGTTAAAGTGTAGAAAATTTATTAATAGTGGCAAACCTAATCAATATTTGATTATATTTAAACAATATGCATATAATAATTTTATAGACTCTCGGATTTGAATGTAAACTTGCGGAACCCCTAGACTTACTGGCGGAACCTTACGGTTCCGCGGAACCCTGGTTGAAAACCACTGACTTAAAGCCTGAACTATATCCGTTTTAAATACCAAGTAGAGACATAGAGAATAGAGAATGTGTTAGCTGTGGACAGGGTGGTTCTATTGAGTTGAACCGGGTGGGCTACTAAACGTTTTCAGTAGGTAGGCTACATAACGTTTTAATTCCAAAAAAAGAATATAGCTAAAATTTCATGTCTTAAACGTAAGCTTTAGGTGCATACAAACCAAGATATTTTTATCAGCACGTGTTTCCACGTCATAATTTTGGTAAACTGGCAAAACGGGCTTTATAATGGAAAAGCGTCACATGGGGGAGGGGGGGGTCAAAAATTCGGAAAAACAGCGTTACGTAATATTTGAACGTTCCCTAACTTCACCACTGCCGTGGCTGAGCGGGACGAAAGCGTTTGATGAGCTCTTGTAACCGATGGAGAGAACGTGTAGTGACTCACGCTAATAGAATCCATAAGATAGCGAGATGAGATTAGGTTAACAATGAAACCAATTCGATGCTGGAATATTTCAACACATACGCGATTGGCCGCAAGCTACTTTTTTGCAAGACCGGAAATTTTACACACCAAGATTAATACAATCGAACAAAATGTGACCAACTGTAATGGGTAAAAGATTATGAGGTCTTTGTCATTGCTTCTGCACAAGAAAAATTTTATTGCAAAGCCACGTTTAAAAGGGTGTTTTTCCATGAACAATAATATCTAAAAAATTGATAATTAAATTCTTTTTAAAACCTGTGTATTTGACAGAAAGAGGTGAATGATATGATGTGTTCGATCAGGGCTGCCCAAATCGTAATTCTAGGATTGGCAAATAAATTAAAGGTGGGCCTACAAATGGTTAGTTTACACTGTAAATTGTCATATTAGGCAACAGCGCATTTCAAAATTATGACATATAGCCCAACAAATTATCCCAGCTGAAGTAACATACGTGGTCTAAGTTTCATTCATCTTTGATTTAAATCTTTTAAGCAGTCATAAATTTTGTTTAATTCTTTATGCGCGTACAAACTTGGAAAACTTTTGTATACTATATATTGAGAATATAAAACTTAATTTTAGTTTAGAAAATTCTAAGCTGTCGGTAATTTTTTCAAGTAATGGGTTTCTACATATTCAATTTTTCAACTATAATGTTAAGTTACATGTTGTGAGTTAAACATCAGAGCACCTTACCTGCCAAAATAAATGATGCAACACACGATATGAACCCGGACAAGAACGAGTTAAATGGAAACGTCCCCACTAATGCACAATACACAAATTGTATGATGCCGGTGATGAGAATGTATGTCATGTATGCATCAATAATCTGAAAAAATTTTGAACAACGTATTAGAAATGATCACACGTTGCAGTTTTGGCTGAACAAAAAAATGTGTATTTCTAATGCTGTTGGCTTGTAGTTGTAGCTGGCTGAAGGTGATTTTAGAGAGATAAACTATGGTTGTTGAACTGGTTGTAAAAGTCAAGTCTTACGATTCGCAAGCTGCAAAAAGGTTTTTGAGAAAGATGATTTAGCAAGTTTGACATTATTATATCATCATCATCCAAATTCGGCTTTGTCCCCCACTAGTGGGGGTGGCCGATTCTTTCTTTACAGCGACTGCCTTCACTCCTATTCTTCATCTCGTTCTGTCCATCGCATCTTCTTCTTTCAGTCCGACTTTGTCTGCCTCATTCTTCACTTGATCTTTTAGGTTGTCCCCGTTTCTTCTTTCCATCGTCTACAGGCCTATGGCCTACTAGACTTTCTTCCCGGCAGCCAAATAAAATATCAGTCAAAAATCTGTTTTTTTGGGTCAGAATTTTTATCATAGCCTTTCCCAGCTCATACTTGGTGGAGCGTGCTTTCAGTGTCACGACCAGGCTTCTAGATAAAAAATAAATCGTCTTGACATGGTTAGACGAGGAGACTTAAGATTGTTTCAATCCAAACAAAAACCCGATGTCAAGAAGCTGATGACATTGCACCAGACTCATCTGTCTCATTAGAAAAGGACTTTAAGTTGTGATGAAAGGAAAATAACTTTGTTTTTTTGGGAGGGGCTCTCGATACTCTGTTTGTTGTCCAGGGGAAGCGCTATTTAAGAAAGATTTGGAAACACTGGTCTAAATGATCAGATAATAAAATAAGTTAATTCCTAAATCACCGGGCTACACAGTAAAGGCGTCTGCCTGACAAACAAAAAGATATGCTTCGACCACTATGTAATATGTATCCTATAAAATACACATTACTTAGAATAATGCCTAAATGATCATTGATCATGCTATAAACTGAGCTTACACCTAAACCGCCCAGCAAAAACGCCTAGTTGGCAAGTGGTTAAAATATGTACCGAAAAGATAAGCTACGCTGCTCATTAAAGACAAATTTAAGCAATTATGTCAACGTAGTTGGTTAACCCTGTAGGCTACCTTTGTTTGGTTTGTAAATGAAATGAAGATACAAACAATCAACATTTATTTAAACTAAAGCCAAGATGGATAATTGTTTCACATTCACAGTATTAGGTGGTTTTGATTAAATGCTTTAATTGCAACCAAACTACATAGAAACTTGTGTAAAATTTGCACAAATTTTTGCTCCAAATAAGAATTGACTTCACAAATTAAACAAAATAAACATAAAATTTGTGTATATATAACAAAAAAAAAAACAGAAACAAACCTTCAATTTTTGGGGAGTTTTTGAAAGGTAATCATTATAAAACTTCACACCAACAGACACAATATTTTCCGAGGACATGCTAATAATATAGTTTGCTTTAATTTCAACAATCTACAAAACAATTTCCTAAAATTAAAATGATTAGAACAAATTAATCAAAAACATTGAAGAGTCTCTCGCAAAAGAAGAACAACCCTTTTCGTCACATTATTGCTTGCTAGAATGGTGAGAAATACCCAAGTCACACACCACAGCACAATGTGCTTTTGTTCAATTTTCTTTTGAGTCTATTGCTTTATTTTCTTATATATCTTCACAATTGCGGAGAATGGAGAAATGTCTGGCTGGATTAATGTTTTCAGGTGTAATCGCATTACTCTCAAGTAATTATGCCTTGCAGCATCATGAAATTGTTCAATTGGTTGTTTATTATGAAGAAAAAAATACATCTGCAATTGTCACTGTAATGTAAATAATGCATATCTATTTTTCTTCAGTTGTCATAATTGCGGGAGCAAGTCTTTTAGGCGCAGACAGTTAGGCGCCAGTCAAATAGGCGCGCACACTGCACAGTGCACACTGTGGCGTCAGGATATTTAGGTGCGGAGCACTGTGGCGCCTGTTCATTTATGTGTTATTCCTAGTAAAGTCTGCAGATTGTATCAGCTTGGCAGGTAGGGCAATTCTAGCGAGTACGTATGAGACAACACTCTACATTCTACAACATGAATACATTACTATAGGGTCATTTCATTATACTGTAATACAGACATTGGTTGGCACCATCTAATTTTTTGGCTTAAAAGGTGCTTCTCAGTTTTCTGAGAAGAATGGTGCAAATTTGATGAAAATCTGATAACCGGTTCTCGAGTTATAAGTGAAATAACCCTTGGCCACTAGGTGGCTTCATAGATAAGCAGCAATAGAAAAACGGCAATATCTCAAGAACCGCTCAACATATTTGGATAATTTTTAGCTCTACCCCCATGTTTTCTGGGGTGGGCTATATGTATATGACCATTAAAACAAGTTTTGGCTACTACTTTTTGAGATACAAAAAAATTGACCTCTTGTTGTTACTCACCAATAAAACTATGATGCATAACTTTATAAAAATATTTTTTTTTAATTGGGTAGAGGAAAGATTGAATGATGAAAAGTTTGGCAAAAACCGAAAACTGCTGAAGTCTCAAAGTCCTGCAAACTAGTTCAAATTGGATGGATTAAGAGCAACCATATTTCTTTTAAACATGTCTATGACAGCACAATGGTGTGATTAAGGGAATACAAACATGACTATCACATCACAAACGAGTATTGAACCTCTTCAGGGAACCATCTTTCACTACTTTTAAATGTGATTTGTGCAGAAAGTTGAGACTTTAGCACTACACTGTTTTCGCCAAACTTTTCATCAATCTTTTCTCTACCTAATTAAAAAAAAAAATTTTTTTTTAAGTTATTATCGATTTTTGAGCTGGTGGTCAATCCTTTCGAAATGTTATTGACCAGACCTCGATAAACAACAAAGTATCCCTTTGTACGTTGATCCAATGTCTCACTGCTTGTGATAAACGCAAACATGAAAGTAACACACTCAAAGACTTCAACTTTCTAGAAATGCCACTGTGTTTTCAAATCTTCCTTCGAGTCGTGGAAAAGATTGATCTGTCAGTCGGGAAGTTATCCCAGCATGTTGCAATGTTGCATAATGTTGTTAACTTTTGAGCTGGTGATAACCTCTGTGAAATGTTTGACTCCACATCGATAGATAGTGATTTTGTGTAATGGTTTTTGCAACATCGTACTCCACTCCATTAAAAATTTTTAATTTGAAGTAATGTGTAATTGCGAACCAGGTGACAATTGGCGGAAAGTTTTAACAATAGCTGCGAAGCGTGGCATAGATTGGCCAAGTTTGGCAGCTAATTGCTAATGCTTTGCTGACTTTTAATGAAGAGATCACAACCGCAGAACGTGGATTTAGTTTGCTTTTTCGGTTGCGAACTCCAGCAAGAAATCGCTTGCGTTGTTCAACTGCACATAAACTTATGCGTTTGAGGTTGAATGCTGCATCATACAAAACATTCAATTATGACGCGGCATACGCGCACTGGCACGGCAACGCGAGCACGCTACAACGTGAGCACGCTACAACGTGAGCGGTGAAATTGTTGACGAGTTAAATCACTTTGTAAATGCGAACCATTAGAGCGTAACGTGTTTTTTTATTTGGTTATTCTTACTTGTTTTTATTAGTTTCCGTTGTGCAATAAAAGATGTCTGCGTCTGCGGTCGGGCGTTCGTTTCTCAGCGAAACTTCATGTTGTAGCTGGTCAGGAAGTGCAAATTTTGCTTTGTATCAGCTACTTGAAAGGAAATATTTTCGTCAGAAAAAATGACCAAAATAAATAAAAAGTTGTGTTATTGTCCTATATCACGAGGCTCGACCGCAAAGCAATCTTACTGTTGTCAAAAATGAAGAGCCCAGTTCCAAAACCACTTAGGCGCCACTTTTACCAAAATTGAGTTTAGAGTGTCATTAGGTAGAGTATTACCATAGGTACCTACTATCCATTCCTTTTTTTCCAAAACCTTCTCTTTCTGCTTCAAATTCGACACTAAAAATTGCGTTTTCTTCCAAAACCGCTTACGCGCCATCACACTTTGTTTCCAAAACCACTTGTATCCACAATTAACCAATCATATTAAGCCATTGTATGACGTGACATATCGCTGATTGTTAAACCGTTTTCGTCATCGTTTCGTAATTTCGTAAAGCAGCAGTGTTACCATTTGGCAAATTTCACTACCAAATTCGAGATTTGGCAGAATTTTACGTTGTTTGGCAGTAAATTTTGAGTTGGCAGAACTTTGGCAAACATTTTTGGTGAGTTGACAGTCAGTCTCTGGTCAGTTTGGCAAAATTTGAAATGTGTTTCAAAGTTTCAATGCTTCATCTATTCATCAGCATAACACAAGATATCAAACAGGCAACAATTATTTTATAAACAGATCAAACACAGAATTTGGCAAGAAGTCCATGCAGGTATTGGGACCAATGCTCTGGTCAGAGGTTCCAAGTAGGCTAAAAAACTTATCATTTCATTGTTTCAAAAAAGAGATCAAAACGTTAATTTTACAAAGCTACAGTGCATCGTAAGTGATATGTTATGGAAACCAACTTGTCAGTTGCTTCGGAAACTTTATTATTCTCTGCTTGCTTCATGGAATTTTGTGTTTTGGCCTACGTTATCATCAATATGTTTTTTTTTTGTGCGTATGCTGTTGTTGAAGCGCGGGAACGTTTCAATTATTATTTTTTTTTTGTAAGCTTATTTTAAATGGCAAAATCGTAATTTCCGTAGGGTGGCAATTGACTAGTAGACCGTATGGTCGTCTCGTTGTCTCCCTGTCGGTATGGGAACTAGTGTAACTTTTGTACTGTGTTTTTTGCATATTTCAAACATGTACCTATGTTCCTGTTACTGACAAATAAAACATTGATTGATTGTTTGGTAGTTTGAAGCATCTACTATCTGGCAACACTGATAAGCACTGTTATAGGCTTGCAGCCTATTGTTGCAGCTACCAACGGTGCTCAGACTGCTTAGTAGCCTACTTGAGCTTTATAACTGTGTTTTTTTGCTTTGTTTAAAGTGAATTTGGATTGTGGTGATGAATTAGTAGTGGTCAGCTTGGAAAAATGGTTTCAAAAATTGGTTTCTGTCATTCTGGCAATTTTTATTCTTCAGTTTATTTCCAAAACCGCTTATATCCACATTTCTAATTTTATAAAAAGGCGATTCTAAGCCTTCTAATATTCCTTAGATCTGGACAAACGTCATGGCTCAATTCAGTAGGTAGTTATACATCGTTAGAAATCAAAAGCGCATTACATTTACCAAGCGAAACTGTCATAAACGTTTTTCGTGGTTTTCTCGAAATCACCGAAAGTGGATGTAAGCGGTTTTGGAAACAAGCTCTTCAAATATAGGTATTAATAAATAGGTTATTGAAATAGCACAAAATTATGATTCTACTTGTCGTTTTTGTCAACAATCTCTGCAATTCCATGTGACCAAAATAGAATGGGAGAGAAAAGAAAGTTTTCTGAAATAACACAAAAAAGCACAAATTATGCATTTGCCTTAGCACAAAACTGCAAGGAAACCATGATTAATGTGAGTTTTTACATTGCCGCAACCAGTGGTGGATTTCCAGAAGATTAGCTTCCGGAATGTTAGTTTTTTCACTTTCCAAATGCGCTAGGTGCCGTAGAAGAGATTCAGAATTATGCCCTTATATAAGACTTTGAAACAACACACATAATGTACGTGTTTAACACGTTGCTGAAGTAAGTATCATGGTTTATAGATGGTATAGCGTTGTTCAGTGCAAATATTCGTATTTTAGTGAAACAATAGCACAAAAAAATACAAGTTATAACCTACAAGTACAGTTTTTTAAAACATTATCGTATTCAAAACCATAACACC
This sequence comes from Aplidium turbinatum, assembly GCF_918807975.1. NCBI lineage: Eukaryota > Metazoa > Chordata > Ascidiacea > Aplousobranchia > Polyclinidae > Aplidium > Aplidium turbinatum. The sequence goes on from NC_137488.1 coordinate 2,319,764, forward strand.
TCTGGCGACTTCTACGTCCCTGGCGCAACCAGGATCCAACATACTTCGCTGGTGAAAACTTTCTTAGTGGAGGACCGACCATTCGTATAAAGAGTAAACTTGAAACAGTTACATAGTGTGTAGAGAAGCACGGTCTGATGTCAGTACGAGGTTCATTTGTGAAAATCAGCGCTCACACTCGCTCGATGAAAATGGAATGGATTTTAGTGACGTTATCAAATTTTGAAGACTCTGGGATCTTCTTTTCGTAGTTACTGTATATATTCACGAAGTCCTCTCACAGCTTTGCGTTCATCTAAGCGCAATCTCTTTGCCACTTCAATGATTTCGTTTTCTCCGTGTGTCATTACCGTGTCCTCTGGCCTAGTTGAATCAAGCATTTTGCAGCTGTTAATAAATGACAAGTCTGTTGAATTCAACAAGCGATCTAAGATGGAACTTCCTAAGTGATGATAAAAAATGCGGGGATTAATTAGCGAGCTATTTCTGCAATTGTTTGCATACAATTCCACACCTTTGAACTCTAAGTTTTCTTCAGCATCCTTGGCAATGCGATAATGTCGTCCGGATTCGTTGCTACGTGTTTCAAATAATTTGCAAGATTGTTAATGTTGTTATCTGCATCCCTAATAGTACATGCTCTGTTTTGCAGTTCGAGGCTTAGGCTACTTCGGATAATTCTTGCGAGGATTTGTACATCAAAGGAAAGTCCAACAAGAAATCCGTGGATGTTATCTTTGACAAAAGTCCTTGATATTTTGCATGTTCCCGAGAATCGTTGGGTCGCTACTATAGTCCCCTGGAACATAGCCTCAGAGGCTATATTTACAAATTACTACCAAGCTATGGTAAGCGGGCCCTGATGGAATCCCAGCAGAGATTTACAAAGTAGGTGGCAGTTTAACTGCTAATCAAAATCTGGACAAATGAAATTGTTCCATCTGATTTCAAAGATGCTAATATCATCACCACAAGCGCAAAGGTAACCGATCAGAGTGTGGAAATTATCGTGGGATCTCTCTGTTAGCAACTGCTGGCAAGATTTTAGCACGTATTTTGAACAATCGCCTCAAGCTGATATCTGAGAAGATCCTTCCTGAATCTCAGGCTGGCTTCAGGCCATCGCGTAGCACCACAGACATGATATTTTCCCTCAGACAATTGCAAGAAAAGTGTCGTGAACAACATCAACCACTGTACAAGGCGTTTATTGACCTCTCTAAGGCCTTCGACCGCGTCTCAAGAGATCTCCTGTGGGATGTACTTTCGAAATACTGATGTCTAGACAAATTTCTTCGTATTCTGCGTCTTCTTTATGATGGTATGTTTGCCAGAGTACAGACCAACAACAACAGTTCTGAACCTTTCCTGGTTAACTCTGGAGTGAAACAGGGCTGCGTAATAGCACCAACTCTTTTTGTAATTTTTATTGCATCTATCTTGGAAATAGTCCACCATGACCTTCCATCTGGCATTGACATATCTTACCGCATGGATGGAAAGCTCTTTAACCTCACCTGCCTTAAAAGTAAATCAAAGACTACAACACGGAGTATCATGGAATTTCAGTATGCCGATGATAACTGTGTAGCAGCACTGAGTGAAAACCACCTACAGCAGATTCTGAATGCTTTCCATCAAGCATACAAGAGGCTTGGACTTAGCGTCAATATTAACAAGACCCAGGTCCTCTTTCAACCACTTCTTAAAGATCGTACCAGTGCTCTGCTAGAAATCCTTCTCGATGGTACACCTCTAAAGAATGTGAAACACTTCTACCTTGGAAGCGAAATTTCAGACAACATTGACCTTCAGGATGAAATACAACATCGTTTAAATTGTGCTAGCACTGCTTTTGGAAAACTTCGCTCACGAATATTTGACAACCATAACTTACGAAAAAGTACAAAGCTCGCCGTCTACAATGCAGTAGTTATCACAACACTACTATATGCTTCCGAGACCTGGACCACCTACCAAAACCACATTACAACTCTTGAAAGATTTCAACAACGCTGCCTGCGCAAAATTCTGAATATCAGCTGAGAAGAGAAAAGAACAAATTTGAGCGTGCTAGAAGAGGCTGAAACAACAAGCATTGAGTCCCGCATTATTCAAAATCAACTCAGATGGTGCAGGTAGGCCTTAAAACTCGTGTTTTTTTTCCGGCAGCCATCGTGGCCTACCGAGAGCTCCTTCTCGGCGGCCATATCTGCGTGCTTGGAGGCCAAAATACAATAACGATAGCACAAGTAAATAGCATTAAACTTGCAACAATGTTAAAACGATCACTTAGCGTTGTTGAAGTCTGGGCGACGTCCTGCAATAGAATCGTTGTACCACGCATTAAATGCTTTATCGGGATTGTAATCCGGCATTGCGGGACCATCTAACAAACCTAAATTGTTTTCACTGCTCGCAGCTCAGTAAATTTTTTCAACTGCATACCGCCTTTCATAAAACCTGACCATTTATTCCGTTATGTCAGTGTCACCATTGAGGGTGTGAAGTCACTAACCCACAGCGTTCTCAACTATGAAGACACGTGTTTTACCCACGGATGTCAACTAACCTAGTTCTCCTTTTTAACAACGATTCAATGTCCGACAACATTGAATCGATATACAAACGACAATATTGCCAGCCGATGTAAATTAGCAGTTCGGATTAACACTTCGTTAAAATAAACATCGGGAATTGCAAACAAGACTTACAGCGCTGGTGATCGCAGCTGGATATATTCAATACAACAGTAGTGACTATGATGCGCTGACCTAATTCTGCGTCACTCTTTGATACTACATATTTTCGACATTTAATACACGATCATTCTATTACGAAATTAAATAATTGGCTAGAAGAAACCGGCGGCCAAACTTGGCCGACGGAGGAGTTAGCACAGGCGGTCATTCAAGCACTACTTAGCGGCCATGGCCGCCGGCTGCTTTAAGGCTTGTGCGGGCATGTAGTGCGAATGCCAGATCAGCGTCTCCCTAAGCAAATGTTCTACTCGGAATTGGCTAAGGGTAAACGTTTGGTAGGTGGACAAAAGAAGCGGTATAAAGACTCACTGAAGAGTAATCTTAAAATGTGTAACATCAATTATACAAACTGGGAGTAAACCGCAGAGGATAGGCTGCTTTGGAGATCTGCCACTCGTGAAGGTGTTGCCACGTTTGAGAAGAGCAGATCTAAAAGGTTACCGTAAAAGAAAAATAATGCAAAGAAAAGAACGACAATTACACCCACAACCAACTCTCCCAAAGGATCTTAAATGTACCAAATGTATATAACCGAACGTTTAAAGCCAGGATTGGACTTAGCTACGGATTTTCGCTTACGTCATGGTGCCATCCCAATGGGTTTTTTTTTGCAAAACTTTTTGCCGGCGTTTTGGCTGTAATATGGGCTTGTTAACTCATTTTAAACTACTCCGAATGGCATATCTTCTTCAAACCGTAAATCAGCTTCTTTTACATAGATTCAACATATTCAGGCCTTCAATAAATGTAAAATGACTTGTTCAAAAACCCTCGTGATGAAACAAATCTTGGCCTGCTTTTGAAACTCCTTAAAGGCAAATGAACTCATGCAAAACCTATTCAGCTTCGGCAATTCATTAGGCGTGGAGTAATCAGCAGTTTTTACATGAATTCAACGTGTCGAACTGTCCAGGCCTTGAATCAACGTGAAAAGACTCATTGAATAGCCAGTTTGAACAGAATTTCTGAAACCTGCTTGTAAACAGACCAGCTTTTTCCTTACAAAGCAAACCTATAACGATGATTTATTGAAGCCAAACTATTTCTGATACCTAGATAACAGAAGCTTTAGGGTATTCACCGAAACGATACAAGTTGTATACGACCATAAACTTTGTTCCAAAGTTAAGCAACAAGAATTTGCGTCTATAGACGCTTGCCGTGTGGCGCAAGCAAAACGCGCGCGCGTCTATAGAGGCTTGCCGAGCGTAAATGGTTAAGAACTCACTGTTAGCTTTTATTTTATTGCGAAGGCCATCATCCTCGAAGACGAGGGATAGCCATCACCAAGCTATGGTACGAATAGCACTGCATTCCATAAAAATTTCTATAAACAGTTCATTTTTTCCACTTTAAATTGATTGATTGAATTTTTATCCTTGGATAGGGAAAGCTCAGAACTTTGAGAACTTAATCTTGGCAGATTCACATATATACTTGTATAGGATTTGAGCCGCTGACACAGGCCTGGTTAACGTTGAAGTGTTGTTGCCGGATGATTATTCCATTCATTAGATGTCGCTGAATGAAGAACAGTCCTTAATGTGCATTGCTCAAGCGCACACCCCGAGAGTCAAACCAGCGCTACTTGATCTGAAGCTTCTTTGTTCACAAAGTCAGCTAGCCAACTAAGTTATTGACAATATTGGAAAGTTGAGGGTAATGGAGTACGACTGAATGTAGTGCCCCTCCGCTACTGCTGCTTTGTTAAAAAGTAGTGTCGCTACTCCAACAAAAATGTGACACTGCTACCAAAAAAGAAGTGCACTAGTGGTCGGCACTACTGTGTACCTTTGTCTGAAGCTAGCACAGCCACAAAACAATAAGGAGGCACCCATCCACAACTGCATCAATGACAAAAATCTGGCTCAATGACTGGTTTCGGCCCAGCCTTTTTGCCCATCTGAAGCTGCTTTTCAATTGCAGCAGTCCTACTTGCACTTATAACAGTATGCTTATGATTTTGTCGCTTCTACCTTTTTCTAGACCTCTGTTATGTTTGGCATTTACTTTTTTATAATCAGAAATAAAAACAAAACTGAATGAATGGTCAAAAACTTCCAAATCATCTCCCAAATGCAAGTATTACAATGCCACTGCCAGGGTCCATTCGTCCATACTATAATTACACAATGCACTGATGCAGAACAAACATTAAGTCAAAAATCCGACACGTTTACATCACAAAATCGCTGTAACGAAAAGACGTGTTTAGACTTCAGACTGAAATAGACAGTCTGTGTCAAAGCAAATCCGAGTCAAATTAAAAAACACACACACACAGATTGCTTGATTGTGATAATCTTTATCCTCGAACCGAGAAAGCTTCTTTCAGAGATAAATCCTGCTAGTTTTGCATAGCCTACTTGTAGAAATTTTGAATCACTGACAATTGGCCTGGTTGTAGCGGTGAGATGAATAGGAATCAGCCAATAGCCTGCCAGGGGGCATCAAACCTATGATCAAACTACGGCCCGCGTGCCGGAACCGGCCCGCGAACTAATTTCATTTGGCCCACCACGTGCTGCAGAAAAAACAGCTGCACTACAACTGTTAAGCAAAAAGTTAACAAACTTTTTGTGAAGGACTGAAGTTGCTGTTGAGCCACAGTCTGGTTGAGCTACACGCACCACAAATGGGGACAGCCAAGGCCAAATTTGGAAAGATGTAATGTTTTTTCAAGAGCACGATGCCCTGTAGTATATCACAGAAAGGGATGAATTTTACAGCAACCACTCGATTTTCACAGAGATGTACGTATACGCAGTGGTGCCGAAGTTAGTTGAGGATTGGGGGGGATAATTCAACAATTTATCAAATTTTAGACGATTTTTGAACATTGAGAAAGATGCAAATTTTTGTACACAATTTTAGTGGTACCGGTATTAAGTTTATTAAACAATCACCGGACTTCGGTAAATTAGCTGCTAACGGCATAATATAGGCTACAGATAGGCTAATTAAGAAATCATGGAGATGAAAGTGCTACCAGAGCGCTTGTGAATGCTTGTTTCTTATTCTTGCAGCAGTCAAAGAAAAATTGGTACCTCCAGCAGGATTCAAACTTATCACCTGCCAATGAATAGGCTACTTAGTTTTTCAAAAAAAAAAGAAGAAGTTATAGGCTACTTTTCTGCTTGTCCTCTCCTTCACTAGAATCACTACACTTAGTGCACTATAAGACAAAGTCAATAGTCTGGATACTGAAAACAATCGAAGCTACAGAAGACCATCTGCAAATTTATGACTAAAATAATAACTTTCAAGCACTTAACAAGAACTTGTTACAACCGAACATGTTGCGTCTTACGGTAGTGCACATTGAAAACTCATCAGCAATGTCATATATGCTGATGTCATGAAGAATATTTTGGTGAATGTTGCAAATAATTGTTTGTTTGTTTATCTTTATCCTGCATTGCGAGAAAGCGGACTTGAGCGCTATGCATCGGTGTACACCTTCCGACATATACCTGACCCACGCTGCAGCCGACGGCAATGTCAGTTTCCGGTTGTCTACTCTACTTATGACTTAAATTTGGTACTACCCATTACTCGAAATCGATCACTAGGTAGAGGCAATTATCGTTAAGTTTCTTGCCCAGAGAAACAACAGCAAGTGCGGGTGGCTGGAGTCGAACATGCAGGCTCCTGTCCCTGTCCCAAATTATTTCTGAGAAAGGTTTTCAATCTACGAAGATTGGAAGATGACATCTTACAAGCACCGTCCATGCTTACCGGGCAAGCTACGAGGATCTTAATCAGCTGAAGTATTTGAAAATAGAGAGGTTTTTCCAACTCGGACAATGCCTGGTAAGCTTTTTTAGATTAGAACAGCAGACACTATAGTTAGAAGCTGCGATTAATTGCAGGAGATTAATCCATTGCATACCAGAGACACAAGGCCTGCACAGGAGATTAAAACAATGAGTCCCCTCATAAGCATTACTGCTGTGCCGTGCCCGGTGGCCCTTTGTCCAACTCGTCCTTAATACCTTCAATGAAGGTCCTTCATTGTCTAGCGTCAAATCCAAGACAATTTAGAACTGTGATCAAACATCAATATAAGAAAAACAACAGCAATGCACGATGCTTGCAAACAACTAAATCAAAGTACAACTTCATAGCAAATATTTTTTCTATATTATTGGGGGGGATGCTGCCAAAATATTGGGGGGGATATATCTCCCATCCCCCCTACTTCGGCACCACTGCGTATACTTGCGGCGTAGACTTTTTGTTTACGCTAATCCTTGCGGCCACATTTTTTTGGATAGTTTGCGCTTGAGGCTACGCCGTAAAGTTTTCGCGGTTTTTAGCGCATAGCGTCAACGCATACTTTTCAATGTATTTTTTTCTCTACAACACGCCAATACCTTCCAGCGCTGCAGTTGAAAGAATGTTTTCAATGGGCAAAGACATATTGGAACCAAAACACATCATAATGTCAGATGAACACTTTCAGATGCTTGTGTTTCTTCGTGGAAATTTAAAATAAAACTTGTTTGCTTCGAGTGGTTTGTACCGTGTGAATGTTTGGCACCTAGCAAACAAAATGAGTTTACGCTAGTGTATGCGCTGACGCTGACGCCGCCAACTTTTTTTACAAGTTACGTTTACGCATATGGCGTATAGTTTTTCGAACGTTTGCGTTTACGCTGACGGCGTCAATATTTTTTGTATGCGCGTACATCACTGGCCTACTGGTTAGCATATTTTTAGGCAGTAGGCCTACTGGTTAATTAAAAAGTTGAGAAAAGAAATTGAATCTGGTAACTCTAAAAGTAAGATTTTCCGAATTGATTAAGAGTTAACCCTAATAGCCTACCCCTTAGCCCTAGGTGGCCGGTCGATTGGTCGAAAGACATTTGGTCGACAGTCAATTGGTCGACAGACATTTGGTCGACAGGACGTTTGGTCGACAGACAATTGGTCGACAGACATTTGGTCGACAGGGCATTTGGTCGACAGACATTTGGTCGACAGACATTTGGTCGACAAGACATTTGGTCGACAGGACATTTGGGTTAGAGTTAGGGTTAGGTTAGGGTTAAGGTTAGGGTTAGGATTAGGTTAGGGTTAGGTTAGAGTTAGTTAACCCTAAAATTAATCGTTCTGTCGACCAAATGTCTGTCGACCAAATGTCCTGTCGACCAAATGTCTGTCGACCAAACGTCCTGTCGACCAAATGTCTGTCGACCAAATGTCCTGTCGACCAAATGTCTTGTCGACCAAATGTCTGTCGACCAAACGTCCTGTCGACCAAATGTCTGTCGACCAAAGGACTGTCGACCAAATGTCTTGTCGACCAATTGACCGGGTACCTAGCCCTAACCCTAGGCTACTCTTTTTGAAAAGCCTTTGTACACACAAAAATTAATTTAAAGAAAAAAAAAATTGACCTTGATGACCGTCATTTGAAGAAGAATAGGACTGTGCAATGTCGGTGCAATGTGCATAGGAGTTGTAAAATTTCGATAAATTATGTTTGTGACCTACACAATAGCTCATTATCGAGTAATGATACAAGAACTAGGGCCTACACGCTACACCTACCGGAATACAAAGAAAAATGGCACTGAAGGACATCATGCCATGTTATAATGATGTGACCTACTGTGATACAGAATTTTGTGTGTGAATAATATTTTTAGGCAAAAATGAAAGATCATAATTAGGCTAAAAGCGAATAGCAGAATTTATTATATTGAAAATGTGCAGTAGCTCACATGACCTTAAAAGGGCACCATTGCCTCCCCATCCAGAGAAAACTTTATTGCGCGAAAATTTTTGACTAGAAGTTGAAATTTTTATTTTGCATGTTTAGTTGATTTCAGCAACATGGTCCTGTGTTTTGCCATGCTAGACAGGTAGCCTACTTACTACCTGGTCTAGCTCCCTGAAGAAGTCAGTCATGTCTGATTGACGAAACGTCGGAATAAAAGCAGATTGTTACTTTATACATCGTGTTCTTTTTCTTCTTTGTTTGAACCTTCTTCGCCACTTCAAGGGTCGAGGGGCTCTGCCTAAGGCCCTTTTACCACCCTTGGGCAGTGGCGGCGACGCGGTCTAGATGTTTGGGCAAATGTCGAGCAGCCATTTAATTGATTCGTCATCCAGTTCACGCAGACCACGCACACCGTTTGGCGCATGGTAGATGGCGCAGTTACAGATGGTGTGGTTTGCGGCTTGTTCCTCCTTGCCGCACTCACAGATCGCGCATGGAGCCATCCCCTATTTGTGCATTTTGGAGCGGAATAGTCCGACGCAAGTACGCAGGCGGTTGAGCCCCACCCAGGCCTTTCTTGGCAAATGCATTCCGGTTGGGTGGGGGCTGGTGTCAGAAATGAAACTTTGAAGTCTTGAGGAGTTCTTCTTCCACTTCGAGCTCAATTGGTGGTCCGCCCAGGTAGCCGCACTGATGGATTGGTCTTCAGCGGTTTTCATCAGGAGTTGTGCGGCACGTACAAATGAGTGTCTCGATTTCAGTCATCGAGGTTGCACGCTCGCAGACTCGTAGAGACTTGAGTGGTGCAAGTGGTTGGGGTTCGTAGCGCGGCGAGTAAGAGACAGGATGGCTTCTTCGCGACGAAGCTCAGCTGGTTGGATGCCTGCAAGGACAGGGAGATTATCCGATGGTGTAGGTCGCAGGCATCCTGTCACGATACGCAAGGCGTCGTTTATGGCAGTGGGCACTGCGGCTGTGGGCACAGGTGCACAGTATTCTTCTGGGGCATAAACTTGCGCAATAGTGGCAATGCGCAAGGTGTCAACTCCTGCTCCCCAGCCTGAGGCGGCCAGACGCCTTAGCAAAGCTGTGCGTGTTGAGATCTTTTTGCGTAGTGACTCCAAATGTTGAAGATAAGTGAGCGACCTGTCCAGGACTACCCCTAGATATTTAGGGTTTGGGCAGAAGGGCAGGGTTTTTCCATTGGCGTTGATCTTGAGCTCACGGTTCGCTTCCCGGTTGTTTAAGTGGAAGGCTGTCGTCACTGTTTTGGTTTCGCTGAGCTTCAGTCTCTATCTTTGGAGGTATGCCGAAAATGTCGACATGTCCTGGTTTAGAGTCCCTTCTAATGTTTCCCATTCCATTCGACAGGTGCATAATGGCCAAATCATCGGCATATGCGTACTTTGCGGATACTGTGTTTGGTAAGTCGTGGGTGTAGAAGGGGGGCCAGGACAGAACTCTGAGGGACGCCATTCTTAAGGCGGCGTTACCTGCTTGGTTTACCACTTCCTGTGGTAAAAGTAAAGCTTCTGTTGTAAACGAGCTCCATGATCATGCAGACCATGTGCCTGTCTGGGAGCAGGCGGAGCAGTTTGCAGGTGAGGCCTTGGTGCCATACGGTGTCGTATGCGGCTGTGAAGTCAAGAAACACAGCACCAGCCTTCTTTTTTGCGTGATGTCTTGAGTCAGTTCAGTTCAGTTGTTTTTTATTTCTGACCATCATATCAAAAAACAATACATGTCAACATAGCAAAGGTCGAGAAAAAGATAGAAGCGACAAAACGCGAACGTTAAAACGTGCTTGTGACCGAAGTAAGTTATTAAGTAGAGAAATTTGGCACGGTTGCAACACCTTCAGAAAAATTTAAGATATAAAGGGAAAATAAAAAAAAGAAACTGTTACAAAAAAAATAAAATAAACAACATACTGTATATTTAGGCTATAGCCTAGCTTTATTAGCCCAAATAGTTTTAGCTGATATATTTAAGATTTGTATGGACAGTTGCTATGAAGATCGGCCATGGTGCGTTATCAAGAGTGCTGATGGTCGTGAGGGAACGCGTCTTGATGCGTTTAGCTCATAGTAAAGAAGAGCAAGGCAGGCAAAGAAAACCTCACAAAGAAATCCTACCACGGGCAAAGCCATTTCAACCGCAACGCACCAGGCCTTGCACGACTCACAAAATAGATACAACTTGGCGATGCGAATCAATGACAAAAACAAATAAACAAACTAGCAAAAACAACATCATCATTTTGCGTAAATTCAATTATACCCAGGGAAGTTATGTCTTGAAGATGTCAAGCGTGCTTTGATAAAAGTTGCGTTGATAAAGCGATAATTTTAGACCCTAGTCAGCTAAACTCGTCACCTCCACACTGATCCAACGTTAGCAAACGTTGAATTAATGCAAAAATGACAGGCATCGCTAGCTGGGACGTAGTAGTGGCATGTCACAGTAATATGAGAAATTTGGGTTACCATATGTTTTACACGTTAAACCATAATAAAAGTGAAAAAACTTCGGCATATTACGTTAGAAAAAATAGATAAACAAACAAACAGACACTTGGTCTACAGTAGATCTTCCATGTCGAAAACCAGCTTGCTTCGGAAGGCACTTTAACATGCAGATATCCAATCCACTTGTATTTAATTTTCAACAAAATACATCAATCAGCCAACCAAGAACACTTTGAGACACTGCACGACAAAGGGAACATTGGAAAACTTTACGAACTGAGCATCTAGTTCATCAAAGGCCACATGGGCTATGATACTGTTGATGATGATCCAATCCATGGACTTCTGTCCAATCCAACCACGAACCAATGAGATGCTACGTTATCTGTCCAATTGTGACCATTCCAGCATTCAGCCAGAGAATTAATTATTACTATGAAGTTAGGTAATTACAGAAGAAAAAGGAGCTATAGCAGAGGTGGGAATCAAACCCACGTCAATGTAATGACTACCACCGCCCTAACCCAATACGCCAAGCCAACCGATGGCAAAGCATTGATTTAATTTAGCTAGAATTTGCGTTTTTCCTTTATTCTTCCTGAACGCAACCTTGATGACGCCATGAACAGCGTAGCTTCTGATTGGTTCGTGGTTTATTAGATATCTTCTCTGTTGCTAACTTTATAATACAATTTGGGTAGAGAGGTAACTCTTTTAAACCATAAACAGACATAACTAAGCAACATAACTAAGCAACTAGTTCGCTTGTTGTTTTTTGTTTTTGTAATGTTAAATGTAGTGTTGTTGCTTAGTTATGTCTGTTTATTAGATATCTGCTTGTTAAAGTGCCTACCGCTTGCTTCCTGGGCAAGAGTGAGTATATAATTGGTTCGACTCGAGTGTAGATAAGACGTTCGAAAATTTTAAAAGGGATGCAGAGAAGAGATATACGTCGATAGCTTTTCGGATCATCTTGTGGCTTATGAGGCGTATTGCGACTACTTTGGCACGTCTCCAAATTTTGGGGATCTTGAGTTGGGATAAGCAGGAAGACAGGAATTTGCGCAGCCAAGACTTCATGGCGGTGCCAGCATGGAGTACAAGTTCGGGGCAGATGTTATCGGAACCAGGAACCTTACGGATCTTAGTTGATTGTAGGGCAACAGAGAACTCATCCAATGTAAATTCACCATAAATGCTTTCCTAATTGTCTGGTGTTGGGATTTTCCAGAGATCAGACGTTTCCCTCTTTACAAGTTTGGAGAACTTGCGGTCGCCTATTTTGTAGGTCCCGTTTTTCACTAGTTCTGATGCGATTTTATTGGCAGTAACGGTGCATTGGCGGGAAGGGCGTGCTGAACGGCCCGTAAGGTTGTTGACAGTAGCCTACTCCATGCCATCCGGCTAGAGTGTGTAAAGTCGATAGTGTTGACGGTGTTTTTTCATCGCTCTAGCCTCCGTGAGTCCAGCCGATTGAGCAGTCTTGTTGCGGCTGAGATAGAGGCAGCACCTAGTGAGGCACGAACATAACAGCGGTATAAAGTTTCGCATTCTGAATCCCAGCACAGCGTGTGGTTCTTTCGGCGGCCGCGAAGGATAGCTTGTTTAGCTGCGGATTTGATAGCACGGCAAAAGTCTTGGTAAGCCTCACCTACGTTGGCGGTAGAAGGTGATGGTAGTTCCGCCGCATTTTGATTGGTTATATGAGGCTGTAGCGATTCCAATTGGCCTTTCTGCAGTTCCATCGCTTCACTGGGACACTTGGGATGGGAAGGACAAGCTTAGGGGCAGTGATAAGCGAAGGTCGGTGTTGGGAACGTGGGAACTTCTCTAGCACACGTCTGTCAGGAAGAGAGCTGTCTGTGTCCATGCTTGCAAAGGCCAGGTCAGGGTTTGTGCCCGTTCCCCAGCGTCTGGACCAGAATCTGGCTGGATCTTTTGGGTTGTAAAGGAGGGCGAGGTTGTTGTTCGCAGCCCAAGCAGCCAGGCATTCTCCATCGCTGTTGATGTACTTGTAACCCCAATCGGTGTGCTGGCAATTAAAGTCACTAGCATAGATACTGGGTGAGGGGAATGTGGGTATAGATGATAGGTTCAGGCGTGAGGATGGTGGCTTGTATACATTGATGATGTTGTAATTTTCAATGCTCACACTCACCCATTCTATTTCCTCATTGACGAAGGAGTTTGCAAGCGTCCAGTTCAAGCTCTCATGGACGAACGTGGCAAGGCCATGCTTCCTGCTTTGGGTAGACTCAGCTAGTGAGTAGTGTGAAATTACTAGCTTGTCTACAAAAGTGCAGTGGGTCTCTTGGAGGAGGATGACAAAAGCTCAGTTCTTATGAGCGAGCTGCTCGATTAGCCTACATCAATCTTGCTGGAAGTGATGCCCTCAGCGTTCAGCTGTAAGATGGTGGGATGACGGTACTTGTCGACAGTGGGACTGCCGCGCTCTGAAAAGAGCGGTTCTCGTGGGATCTTGTGCTAAGCGTTCCGGGTCGAGGTTCGGTTTTGATAGTCTTCGTTTCGCATTTTTATAATGCTACTTACAGGGGAGACCGCGTGAAGGTGACTGTTCTTCCCTCCCATCGTGTGATAGTTTAGTTTAATTTGCACCAGTAGAACACGTCATGTTATTTAACTAAATGCCTGGTGAACAGCCTCATTCAACTTTCAATAAGTTTTATATTTGTATACCGGTACTGCAAAAAACTGAACTGAACTGAACTAGTCAGTTGCGGTAATGGTTTATTTATGAGACATGAATTGATTTGAGTTCCTTTTGAGATCGAGACATTTTGCGCAGGCCCGTAGCCAGCCGGGAACCAGGGGGGCCTCGCCCCTCTGAAAAAAATTCGCCCCTTCTGGCAAAATCCCAACATTCTCGAGCAAAAACTACAATTATAATGATTTTGCCCATCTTTCCCGTTGCAGAGCTCCAACCTAGCCCAATTAAGTACAATTGTTTTGTTTAGTTAACAGCTAATATGACCAAACAATTTCGCCCCTCCCCCCTACCCCTCTTTTGGCAACCTTAACATGTTTAATTCAACCAAGGCCAACACGTGTTAGGTTGGTAGAAAAATTTGTCAGAAACTGTGCAAAATGAAAATGTTTTGGAAAAAAATGATTACCTAACAAAGAGGGAATGGTTTTCCAGGAGGCCTACAAACCGGTACAAATTTGGCTATTTGATATCAGCTGTCGCTATTCTCGGTACCATACCTAATTCTAAGGGTCATTGATAACCAGTGGCGCGGGAACTATTTTTCTCTAGGAGGGGGCTGGGTCAACATTTAGAATTGGTAGTGGGCATTTGGTCACCTCCCGTGTAAAAAAAAAACAGCGCTAAAACACACACATTGTAAACTGTAACAAATGAAGAACGGCAAATAACAAACCAGCTGTTACGAAATTAATGAAAGTCAACATATTAATTAGAAAGTGATATGAAAACGACAGTTTGTGGAAATGAGCTCTCACACGTTTCCGAAGATTGATTTTCGCTCAGGTGTTTTCTCTATGAATTGTGTCATGAGTTCTTTGACCAGGGCCGGATTTAGCAGTAGGCAGAGTAGGCAGTTGCCTAGGGCGGCAAATTATTGGGGGCGGCAAAATATACGAATATATTAGCTCGGGGTGTATGGGGGTTTGTGTGAAAGGTAGCACCTCTAGTTCTTCCATTTTCTCATATGAGAGTAATGGTAACATTGGTCCTTCATATAAACCCCAAGTCTCATTTATGGCTCCACGAAGTTGGTAATGCACACCAACGGCCACACCCTGGTAACGGCATAATGCTGGCTAAACTAAATGAGGCGCATGTTAGAACAGCTTTAACATGGCAGGGAAGTCAATCCCTTTAAGTGCATAAAGTCTAGAATGGCTGAAAAGGCAGAAGAACCATAAGTAGTCAATGGCTTGGAAGGCATGATAGCAAAACGATGTGACCCGTTTAGGCACACTTTTGACGTTTAGAGTACAGTGGCTGGTCACCTTGGAAAAGATTGGAGCCTTACCAAGTATATATTCCATAGTAAACAATGTTAGCTATTAAAACGAAAATGAGTCATGGAGACTGATCAGGGCCCCCTGCTGTGAAGTCCCCTAAAAGCTACAGGGAAGGAGGAACCTCTTCTATGTGCACAGCTGCTCGTGATGATGGCTTATGCCCAAATCCCTCTGGAAGGCATAAGTCTGATGGTAGACTGCTGAATACTAGAAAAAGGGCACTCAAGATAGGAACATGGAATGTAAGAACCCTTTATAAAGCAGGTCGATACGAAAATTTAAAACAAGAGATGTCGGTCATGAACTTTGATTTAATTGGGATAAGTGAAACTAGATGGATAGGTGATGGTAAAGTGACAGAAGATAGATTTGTTTTTGTATATTCAGGAGGAGAACAGCATATGTACGGCGTCGGTATGATAATGAAAAAAGAAATAGCTAACTCAGTCATTGGATTTTGGCCAATTTCTAACAGAGTTATGATGATTAAATTGTCTGCAGCACCATTTAATGTAAATATATTACAAATCTATGCACCAACCCAAGAACATACCGATGAAGAGATTGAGTTGTTTTATGAGTCAATAAAGGATGTACTTAAATATACTAAAAGTGGAGAAGTTAATATAGTAATGGGCGATTTTAATGCAATAGTGGGTGATCATCATGAATA
Organism: Aplidium turbinatum; assembly: GCF_918807975.1. NCBI lineage: Eukaryota > Metazoa > Chordata > Ascidiacea > Aplousobranchia > Polyclinidae > Aplidium > Aplidium turbinatum. Next base: position 2,335,406 of record NC_137488.1, read on the forward strand.
TCCCACAACTGGTCGTTATGGATTTGGCAATTTAAATGAACGTGGAAGAAGGTTGCTGGAGTTTTGTAAACTTAATGATTTAGTAATAGCGAACACTCTTTTTCAACATCCTGCTAGGCGGTTGTATACATGGCAAAGTCCAGGTTATCAATTTCGGAATCAAATTGACTATGTTATGATAAACCATAGGTTCAGAAATGCAGTAAGACAAGTTAAAACGTATCCAGGATGTGACATAATGTCTGACCACAATCCAGTTGTTATGAAAATCCAAATAAAGCTAAAAAGAGTAAAAAGAACAAATATGTCAGAACATATGGACATGAACATGCTTAAAAATGAACAATATCGAGAAAAATTCAGTATTACAGTAAACAATAAATTTGAATTATTACAGCAAACAGAAATTCCTCAAGTAATCACACAAGAAACTATAGATAGAAGTTGGAATGAAATTAAAGAAACCTTAAATGATGCAGCTGCCAATATTCTACCATCAAAGAGGAAAAATATTAAACAGCCTTGGATTACTGAGAAGATACTTGACTTAATGCAACAGAGAAAGAAAAACAAATTCAATAATCACAAGAAATATAAAGCTTTAAATAAGGAAATATCCCAATTATGCAAAGATGCTAAACAAAGGTGGTGGGAAAATCAATGCAGTGAAATAGAACATCTAGAAGCATCTCATAAGTCACTTGAATTACACAATAAAATTAAACAACTAACATGTTTGAAGAAAGTTGAACAAGCAAACAGCTGCATCATGGATAGTGGAGGAAAAATGTTATTTCAGGAAGAGGATATAAAGAGTAGATGGGAAGAGTATGTAACAGAATTATATGATGATGATAGAACATGTATGCCTGAAATTACCAATAACGAAGGAGAAGAAGTATTGATATCTGAAGTTGAGAAAGCCATTCAAGATCTGAAATGTAATAAAGCTGCAGGAAAGGATAACATTTATCCAGAAATGCTAAAAGCACTCAATGGCATAAGTTTAAAACGCATACACAAATTATGTAATGAAATATATATGACTGGATTTATACCTAAAGAAATGAATGAAACTGTTTTTGTCAGACTACCAAAGAAATCCAAAGCAAAGAACTGCAGTGACTTTAGAACATTAAGTTTGATCAGTCATGTACTGAAAATTTTGTTGAGAATAATTTTATTAAGAAATCGAAAATCTATTGAGAATGAGGTTAGCATGACGCAAAGTGGATTTATAACTGGTAAAGGAACACGAGAGGGTATACTTAACTTCAGAACAATTTGTGAGAGTTACAATGCAGTAAATAAAGATGTATATGCATGTTTTATTGATTATCAGAAAGCATTTGATAGAGTTAACCATGAGAAACTGATTCATTGTTTGTCCAATATTGGTATGAATGGCAAAGACTTACGTTTTATTATTAATTTGTACTGGAATCAAAAAGCATTTATTCGCATGGAAAAAGATTTATCTAAAGGGATTGATATCAAGCGTGGAGTACGCCAAGGATGTGTACTTTCTCCATGTCTTTTTAATTTATATACAGAAATGATTTTTCGATACATTGATGATATGAAAGGAGTAAAAGTTGGTGGCTTGAATGTAACAAATTTACGCTATGCTGATGATACTGTTCTGTTGGCTGAATCACAAGAAGATCTTCAAGAAATATTGGACAATGTTAACTCAATTGGTAAAGAATTTAATATGAAAATTAACGCTAAAAAGACCAAATCAATGATAATCTCAAAATCACCAGACACCACAGTACTCCAAATTATAATTGACAATAAAATTATACAAAAAGTAAAATCTTTTTCATATCTTGGTCATTTAATAACTGAAGATGGGAGGTGTGACCATGAAATTCTTAGACGGATAGAAATTGCAAGAACTACATTTGGAAAAATGAAAAATATTTTAACCAATCAACGTTTAAATTTATCAACTCGTCTCAGGATCTTAAAATGCTATATCTGGTCGACCCTATTATACAGTTCTGAAACTTGGACAATATCACAAAAAATGGAGAAACGGATCGATGCCTTCGAGCTCTGGACATACAGGCAAATGTTAAAAATTTCATGGAAACAAAAAATCACTAACGATGAAGTACTCTCCAAATTCAATTCAAGCAAAATGCTCTTACAAACAGTCAAAAGAAGAAAATTGAAGTATTTCGGACACACAATAAGGCAAAATTCATTACAAAGATCATTAATAGAAGAGAAGATAAACGGTAAAAGAAGTAAAGGCAGACCAAGAATGATTTGGACAACAAACATCACAAAATGGACAAAATTAACTTATGAATGTGCAGTACGCACAGCTCATGGTCGAGAACAATGGCGCATTGTATCCAACCCTCCAGACGAGGAAGGAACAAAATGATGATGATATTAGCTTACATTGATCATACTGTACGTGAATGTAACAATTCACAACAGATATATAGGAATTAATAAATATGTTATCACATCACACACATTTATAAACAGTGCGCCAAGTCATATTATTCCCGACAATTATTTACCAAATCAAACGTCATATAAAACCGTTCAGGTCTACTGAATCTTAGCGTATTACGTCATGGAAATTGCTAGAAAATGTCCTAATATTGCACCATCGTTCGTAAGACCTGATGAAACATTGCATCACCACCTTTGAACACCTGTTTGAATTGCGTGACAATGTCTTTCTTTATTGCGTCACAGTTACTGTAGCCTATACGTGAGTTTGAGATATCGCAAATTATTCTAGTCATTCGTAAAATGGTTGCTTGAAAGTTGGAGGCATATTTAACTGTTTGCTTAGTGCTTGCCAGCTGGATAAAATTTCCGTCTTTTATCTAAGTAGTTTGGATTGTAGTGACAAGTTTTTAGTGGTGTACCGCGTTGCACTTCATTTTCGATAGCCGCGGGCTAATTTTACAGAAATACACTTTTTGAATAGACGTTTCAAAGGAGTGTTTCTATTTCGGTCATTACATGCAGACGAACGGATCCGGGAATCTTATGTTACAATTTTCCCACGAAGAGATTATGGTTTACCGCTGTGACCATAAATAATAAAAGACGTGGCTTGTTAGCTGGTAGGCCAAGAAGAACTTGAAGCAAGAAATAATAAAAGATGATTTTCTGGCTAGTGTTTGTACGGAAGCACAAGCAAGACATAAATAATGAAAGACAAGTTCTTGTCAGTTGGTAGGCTGCAGAAGCAAAAATAATAAAAGACGATTCTCTGGCTAGTGTTTGTACAGAAGCACAAGCAAGACATAAATAATAAAAGACGAGTTCTTGTCAGTTGGTAGGCTGCAGAAGCAAAATAATAAAAGACGTTACTTTGTCTAGTGTTTGGTACTGAAGCAAAATAATAAAAGACGAAGTTGTTGGTTGGTAGGCTACAGAAGCAAAGAAATAATAAAAGAAGATCTTGTTGGTTGGTAGTCTACAGAAGCAAAAGAAAATTAAAGACATTTCTTCTCAGTTGGTACTGAAGAACTTCAAGCTGAAAATTAAAGGCGTTTCTTTGTTGGTTCTGAAGGAAAACAACTTTGACATTCATTGGCAAGAAAAAAGATTAAAGACAATCCATCTGTGCTTGAAGATTCAAGTGGACGAATCCAAGCAAGTTTTGTGGAACTTTAGGACTTCATATACCCGTACAACTACGGTATTGTGCATTTAAATTCTTTTTGTATTTTTACGGTCTTTGCAGTTAAGTTTTTTATAACTTAATAATTTGTGTGTTTGTGTAACGTAAGATTTTTAATTGTTAAATTTAGCCCCAACATTTAATATGTCTACACTCGGTGGCGACAGGGACTCGACCGCCGTCGACTCGAGTGAGTTTAAACCTAATGATGTTCTTTGCGGTCGGGCAGGCCATTCTGGGGAGGGACCCAGTAACGATGAGGCTAAGTCAGTTCGAGAGGCCCGGCATCTTAGAAGGGATATTTTAACTCAAATTGGGGAACTTTCTGTAGCCCTAGGTTCTTTGAGTGATAAGCAGGAACTGTTAATTTTTAGATCTAAGTTCTCTACTTTGGAAGAGGGTTTACGGCATTTCCATGCTCTTTTGACTAAAATTTTTAACTCTGCAATCTTGGCAGAACTTCGTGATAGGGTAGATCCCGAATTTAACTCGTTAAAAAATAACTTGGAACAAAAAGTAAGTGAGTTCTCAGATAGGTTGGATGCTGACATAGCCTACATCCTGAGGATAGCGCCTCAAATGTAAGCACTAGGATGTCTGAGAGCTCGTCACGGATAGTTGCACAAATTAACCTGCAGCTAAGACGAGAGGAGCTCCAGATACAAGCTGACGCCAAAGCGAGAGCTGAGGCCATACGAGCTGAGGCTGCCGCGAGAGCTGAAGCGAGAGCTGCTGAGTTCGCACTCAAAGACGCACAGTTGAGGGCTGAATAACGTAAAAAGGTAGCTTTGGCTGAATATCGATCAGAGGTGGGCTCCCGGCGTAGTTCTAAGAAGGGCTCTTCTAGCCATTCCAGAAGTGAACATCATCATCATCAATCGCAGTTTAATTTACATAACCTTTTCCAGACGCCTGTTCAGTCCGTGAGTGGACCAGTGCAATCCACACGTTTTCCAGCTGTTTCAGGAGGTCTCGGGGTCGCGGCTAAAGGTCTTCCGAAAGCTGTAGAGCCAAAGCCTGCGAATTATAGCCGAACTCCTCCCCCAGAGCGTGCAGGTCACGGGGCCGCCATTAGAAGTAATGCTTTGCCCCTTCACAGTTTTCTGCGCCGCTAGTTTTTGATCGCCCAGCTACACGTAATTTGGGTGGTTGTGAGAGGCGTAACGCGTCTCCTGATTTTAACGTTTGTGAGGATCGTGATCGGGCTGGGCATGTGACTGAGCCCCATCAGCCTCTTAAGGGATATAGCTTGTCTTTTCCCGCTAAACCAAGTTCTCAACAACAGGATTGCTTTTTTGAATACCAAAATAGTAGGACGTTTTTCGATAAGGCGGCCTTGATTGGTTACGATGGTAATAATATTCTTTAAAAATCGTGTTACGGCCTTGATGGCAGCTTCGCCCTTTAAAGGAACTCGTTTGACTTTGTTACAAGCAGCTTGTGTTAGGACAGCTGCTCAAACGATTGCTAATTTGGTTTCTGACACCCCTGGTTTGTCAGAGGAAGACAGGATAGAAATGTCGTTAGCTCGCTTGTCCCAGCGTTTTGGCGTTCGTGGAGGTCTTTTCGCCGAACCGGAAATTAGAAAGTATCGCTATGGTAGCAAATTGACTTCGATCTCTTCTAGTGATTTGAAAGAGTTTAAAGTGCCTCTGACAGGAAAATAAATTTGCTAAACTTACTTAAGATACCAAAGAGATGACACTAACAAACTTCCCTGACCAGCAAATCGTAAAAAATATCAACAGGCTACTAAGTTACACGTTTGCAAACTTTCGTTCACTTTCGGCGAATCTGGCACTCATTCAATTGCCAAAATAAAAACGGCAACACCGCTGTGACGTCACCATGGGTTGGAAGTTTCTCTGTGGTGAGTTGGTAAGGTATGGTACGACTGCTTCAAAACGTCAATGTGTGGGGCTTTATTGGTCTAAAGCATGTGCAAAATGAGAATTACCGAAATGAAAAAGTCAACTTATTATTACTATCAGGTTTAGATCAAATAGATTGAGTTTATTTTATCTTACAGCATCTCAATTCAACTGAAATTGCAGTTTTTTTAAACTCTTGTAGGGCTACAATTTGGATAATTTTTTATTTGTCCTAATCTGGCTGTAGCCATTTGCAGTGTAACAGCAGTATCTCACAAACAGTACCCTTAATTTATGGTTGAGGTAATGCCTGGAAATTTTTGTTTATGTGGCAGAGTCAGTGACAAAGACGTGTGCTATCTTTTCATGCTTTCAAACAAAACAAGATGCTAAGAGGAAAATAGTCAAAGTTTTCTTCAAGTGTTCGAAAGTGGGATGGACCATACAAAACTAGTTGTATATGTTCTCTTCACTTCACTGGAGATGATTTTGTTAACACCACCAGCCCGATTTGGATCTTCTCAGCAATGAGTGGCGTGCTGGGAACTGTAGGTGGTGCGTTTGCCACAAGTGCGAGTCTATGTCCCAGCCCAATGAATGTGTATGTTGCCATGAAGTGCCACAGACGAAAGAACTTTTGAAGAAAAACGCATCTAGCTGTGTTACTAATTTGATCGATTTTGAGGCACACTTACATCCTGCAGTTCTGAGGACTTTTTTTTATGAGGAACAGGAAGAACTGGAGAAAAAGCAATAAACCGAAAGGAGAAAACGGAGACCTATCAAAAGAGTAAGGATGCTACATTAGGCTAAAAATACCCTAAACGCTAAAGAACACACTAAACGAAGCGATTTTATTTCCTTGCAGGCAGTATCGGTAATTAGTCGCTTACAGGCATGTATTGGAGTGGATACTACAAGGTGGTGCTCTCGGAAGCAACAATCGGATTGTGCTGCCGTCATGCATTGTTTGGCGAATCTGAAACAATTTTCAAGTCCAGATGGCCGTTACACCGGATTTCAATGGCCAACTGAAGGCACATTATGAGAGAAAAAGAGAACTTTTATTTATTTATGAATAGTGATGAATGATGATGAATTAAATATGAATGATGATTCGTACGATTTCTTCATTTTTCACTTCAAGTATATTTTAGGTTTTGTAGGAACGTATCCAGTACAGTTTTATTAAACTACAAAAAACAATAAATCTTTGAAAAAAGCAACCGCTTGTACCCACTCCGACCAAACTGTGATCCACCAATTACATCTAAAAAGCATTTGTTTCATCCATCCAGAGGCGGCGCCAGCCAAAAATGAGTGGGGTGGACAAACAGATTTCGAGGTAATATACTACCGTAAAGTATGGTCACTAAGATTACCGATTGCGATGTGACTCACTGCAGCTCGGTTGCCAAATTTATTGAAAAATAAACAAAGGAAATTTAAAGGAGGCAAAAGCTGGTTTTCCATTGAGCGCACTTTAAATTATGAACAAAATAATAGAATGGGGCCAAACGCTCCCAAACATTTCCTCTGCGGTCCATAGAATTGCCGACTACGATCTTGATGTTAGCAAGCTTGTCGTTATTTTATGTCATGGAGCTGCTGCAATGATAGGCGGCCTCATAAAAATTTATTGGGTGGCCCCTTAAACAGAATTTTTAAAAACCTGGCTGTTACCCAATATTACCCATAGCCATAGGTTATAAGAATCACTGCACTAAAGTTTTATTCTGCGCTCGCAGGTCAGTTTAAAAGCTTTCACCAATTTTTGAGGACCAGTGTCATCGGCAATGTCTCGCTCACTGCTGATCTGCAGCAGATGTTCAAGTCTTTGTGATGACATGGCAGGTCGCAGATAATAGTTTATTGTCTTAACTTTGCTGTGGATACGTTCACAAGATGCCACACTCATGGGCAAAGTAGCAACAGTAGCAATAATTTGAAACAAATCGCTGTAGCCTAAAAATGATTTAAGGTCGTTTTGTCCACACAAATTCAAAAGTGAAGGCGAACACAACCACGCGGTCTTGGTCAATCCACTTTGGTGCTTTTCAAATTCTAGTTTCGACTTGTGACAATTAGCTGACCTCAAAAAAAGAAGATCCTATTGCTGCCCAACCTGATTTTCATTGAAATTATAGAATTTGACTAAATATTCAACTTTAGGCAAATTTGATGAAGACATGTGCGTGAAATAAAATGCACTTGCATTTCACATTAATTCACATGCTTGATCTGAGTAACGCTTTTTAAGTTCATGTAGCATTCTGTCAAAGGATGAAGAAAAATCTCTTCTTAACTTTTCTGTAATGGATTCAGATTCACTCCAAAAAAGACTGTTGCAACCTATCAATATAATATCTTACCATCTCGGAAATGGCTTGGTGGGTAGCGGCATCGCTTAGCCGGCGTGGTGGTTTCACTGGTAATTTGATTTCTATCCGCAAACAGCGATGAGTTGAAAACCAATTTGTTAATATCTTCCTCTGAACGCACTTAGTCAAATGCTCTTGTCAAGTCGTTGATAGCAACAACCCCAGTGGTGAGATCCATTTCTTCACTTTTTAAATAATCTGAAGCGTGTTTACTTAACGAAAAGCATTTATGAGGAATAAGACTAGCAATAACAAATTCAGATTGCTTGATGCGGAACAACAAACCAGTAGCTACATCATTACCTTCGTTTGACATTTGTTGGAACATTGACAGCAGTGCTGGATAGAGGCTACATTAAAACCCCATCCAGATAATCTGAACGTGCAGACCATCTAGTAGCCTATCAGATAACGAGTGCAATGCAATTTTTCCAGACGTGATTCTCTCCTTTTTCAAATGCTCTTCATACAAAAAATGTCTCTTGGGAGAACAGTCGATAAAGTGGTAGCCTAGATGCAGGGATATCTAAAGAAGGGGATACGAAGGCTTTTATTACGTCTGACAATAGAAGGGCTTTTGTTTATCGTAAATAATCTGTGTTTATCGTAAAATGACAATTGGCACCAATAGTAGTTTAATAAATCTTGTTATGATAACTTGCATTTCGCTATTAGCATCAGGTCTGGATATTCACAGCATGCTAATGGTTGCTTGTTAATTCAACTACCCATATACTTGCTTTACATCTAGCCATACTGCAACGGCTTTGTTAAAAAAAACAGTTTACTGGTAACTTTTCAACTGTCTTTGTAAACAAGTATTCTTTAAATATGCTCTACGTAACATTTGCTAACTGCTTACTGTAGCTCACTGTACCAGCTGCACTACAAAACTTTCTACGATTTTAAAAAGAACCACATGTTTAAAGCACTACAAACTACCGCCCTGGTAGTGTCACAAGAATAAGGCAATCGCTGCGAGCCTTCATATCCCCTTCTCTAGATATCCCTGCCTAGATGTTACCAATTGTTTCAAAAATTGTTTTGACTGTCGCTACGTTTTCAACACTGCGCCCAAGCACAAGATTTAATCGGTGTGCAAAACAATGAAAATATACCGACAGTTTTTGGCACTCGCTGCAAGTAGGTGTTGCTGTAGGCTACACCTTCATCCTTGCCTGACATGTTGGTGGCCCCATCAAAACCTTTGCCTATTAGGTCTTATAAAGCTTGTGTCTCAGCTGTGGTAAAAGCCATCACCTCAAAATGGTAAAATTAGACTACGCAATCAATCAATAGCTTACAACAGAGCGATAACAATTGAAGATTCTTCATTTCTTCGTATGTCAATGCTGCAAAAGTTTCATACGTAAGAAGTTAAAATTAATTTATGACGCAGTCACTGGGCCCCCCTAACCCCCTGCAAACACCCCCCAAGTTTTCTCATCGGATCTCAACAAATTACAAAATTGACCCTAAATAGGAGTCGGGTGGACATGTCCACCCCAGTCCACCCCGTGGCGCCGCTACTGCATCCGTCGCTAACGACGCCCACCCAGGATGACGTAACACAACCAAAATCGTCCCAGAGCAGTGAAATATGGAGTTTCGCCTGTGGTGGCGCTGCGGAACTGTCGTTTTGTATAAATTTTGCCCTAACCAGCCGAGCTTCGAGGTTAAGATTAAAAAGTTCGCTAAGCATAATTCTGCGCTAGAAAATGCTTAGAAAAGTTACTACACTTGGATCCAACCTGTCAGGGGCACTTTAAAGATGAATTGTCGCAGTGTCTGCTTTACGCGCAAGCTTATGGTCAGCGTGATAAATTAGAAGGACGTTTTGTTTTGGATTTGGCTAAGGGACTCCCGTTTGACGCTAAGCAGCGTTATTTTGACTTTTTAGGTGATCAGTATGGTAGCACTGATGAACCTACTTTTCAGAGTTTGTTCGATTTTGTAGTACGGGAGGAAACGCGCAAGTCGACTGATTTTAGCATTATGCTAATGGGCGATTCTGGTGAGTCGCAGCATTTAAAAAAATTTTGGCAAAGGAAAATTGCCTTCATGTCCGGTTAGGCAGACGTCGGTAAAACCCCATGATAATGTGATTTTAGGGAGTTCGCAGTACTCGACTGCTGTTGGCGCACCGTGCGGTGGTGTGGCCAGACGTAGTGACATACCGGCATGTTTTTATTGTTCGTCACGTGGTCAAGTTGAATATCATTTTTTGTCTAATTGTAAAGAATTTTTGCGCTTGACACCTAAAGATCGGAGAGATGTCATTGTGAAAGCTGGCAAATGCTTGAATTGTTTGCGCCAGCATATGGTTAGGGATTGCGTTCATGCAAACAACTGTCGTAAGTGTGGCCCTAACAACGATAGGAAACACTATTTTCTTCTGCATGATTTTTATGTGACGTCACGTGATTCTCTGGATTCAGTTGGGAAAGATGATGCTCGTGCCAGAGTTCCTGTGCGTAATGTTAAGATTGGAATTGTTAAAGCAGCTTTTAACCGCATTACTGCTGCTCGTGTTTTGAATCCAATAACTGGCAAATCGAAGTTGGTGTATTGTCAGCATGATCCTGGTTCGCAGTTGACGTTTGTTTCGAGTGATTTGGTGTGCGAGCTTGGCGTTAAACCGTATGACAAAGCGTCGTTTAAAATGGATACTCTGGCTGGTCAGAAACCTACTTGTGCTGACCTTGTTAAACTCAACATTCAGTCGTTAGAGACGAATGAACTGTTTTGTGATATAACTTCGGTGGTTAACCCAGCTTGGGCTGACGATGTTAAAACTTTACCGCATGAGCAGAATTTAAGTGGTTTCCGTCATTTTCATGACGTGAATATGTTTCATTTGAATGATTGTAGTACTGTAGATGTACTGATTGGCAACGACAACGCTTATTTGATGTGGGCTAAAGAAGAGCGTGTTGGTGAGAATCGTAGTGAACCACATGCTTTGCTCACTCCGCTCGGTTGGTTGGCTTGTGGTGGTAAGTCACCCTTAGATGAAAGCGTTGCTAACGTGTGCAGAGTACAGACGTCTTTAGAGTCGGATGTCATTTCTAGCTTTCAGCGTAAAATTGAGTCTCGTGATATGGAAATAGCAGACCTGAATAAAGTCATTCAGGATTTGACCTTGCAAAATGAAACCTGTGAATTGTCTCGCAATGACATTTTGGCTAGAGAACTTGTTGAACCGAATATTGAGTTGAAAGATGGTCGATTTGAGATAACTGTACCGTTAAAGGAAGATATTGATTTACCTAACAATTTTGTGTTGGCGTCAGATAAAGCTGCTGTTTTAAGGAAGAAGGCTTTAAAGCAACCTGAACTTCGTGATTTCCTTACTGACACCATGAAGGATCTTAAATCTAATGGCTATATTGAGCGTGCTGGTGAAGCAGTAAATGTAAAGGGATTTGAGTGGTATTTACCATACTTTGTGACGTCACAATTAAAAAAGCGCATTGTTTACGATGGCAAGTCTGAATTTCGAGGAACTTGTGTTAATGATGTAATGTTTTCGTGTCCTAATTTGTTATACCCTCTGGCAGATGTCTTGGCTAGATTTCGGCTTAGTAGATTTGGTTTCGTGGCCGATATGACCAAGTACTTTTTTCACATTTTGGACTCTTCAATTCGTAAGCCCAATTTTATTGAACTGCTTACCTACACAGGCAGTGCCGTTCGGATCGTGAACGAACGCCCTTTGATACCTTTGAGTGACGACCCTAGGGATTTTACTGTCATCACCCCTACCTTACTTTTGACCCCATACTTAGACCCATACTGTGCTGTTGGGAAACCACATGATCGTGACCAATTAAGAAGGGATTATCGGTTCAATTTGTCACTTTCTTAGCAGTTTTGGAGTAAATGGATCGATTTTTACTTGCCAGGGCTTCAGGGCCGGAAAAAATGGTTAAAAATGGCCGAGAATTTGGAGCCTGGTCAACTTGTAGTGGTGGGTTCTCTCCAAGACATTGGTAAACGTTGGAAGTATCAACTTGGGAGGGTGCATGAGGTAGTTCCACTAATTAGGAAAGGGAAGCCTGTGGTTCGTAGAGCTAAACTTGCCGTCTGCAACTATGATGAGAGTACGGGGAAAGTGAAAGTAGACTACGTGTTGAGGATATTTCGTGCCTCTCCCCCGTAAAGAACACTTAAGTGTTAGGGTTTGAGCCTGGTTTTGTCTGCGGTGGCCGACACTTGTCTGAGCCCAGAACAGTCGGTTATTATTGCAACCATTGTATATAGCGTCATTTTTGTGTGTACCTATGGTACCAATTTCATGTATTGTCGCGTATTATTCGTATTGTTGTTCATTCTTTGCATGCCCTTTGTATTTGCCTATTAACTTAAACGTGAGTGATTCAAACAATTTGTGTATATATCATGTGTTTTTATTCATTGGCTCAAAATTGTTGTCAATTCTTTTTTAGTTATGCCATGTCAGACTGTCATAACTAGGGGTCGCTATGTTCCCGACGATTGTTCACCAAATCAAACGTCATATAAAACCGTTCAGGTCTACTGAATCTTAGCGTATTACGTCATGGAAATTGCTAGAAAATGTCCAAATATTGCACCATCGTTCGTAAGACCTGATGAAACATTGCATCACCACCTTTGAACACCTGTTTGAATTGCGTGACAATGTCTTTCATTATTGCGTCACAGTTACTGTTTACGTGAGTTTGGGATATCGCAAATTATTCTAGTCATTCGTAAAATGGTTGCTTGAAAGTTGGAGGCATATTTTGTTGGAAACAGCGGTCGCACATTGTATCTTTCTTTGTGTATTTACCGCCACCTAGTGTGTTGATCCTGTATTTGGCAACTCTGTTTTTCGTACATTTTATCTGCCATGAGTTGTAATTGTCTTTTCGATCGTCGGTTATGGATCGCTCGGATGTGTGGTCTGGTCAATATTTTTTTGTAAATTGTTTGGTGCAGAGTCACTTAAAGTAAATCCCTGATCTCAATGGTACGGTTGTAGATTCTCGGCTGGTACAGTGTTAGGAATTCGGTAGTACTAATTGCTGTGCCCCTGTGGATTCTCTAGTAGTCAGGTAGCTTTATTTTGGGTTTCTCTCGCATCGAACGATCAGCAAGACCCACCACACTAAGAAGAAATATTTGGTAGGTACAGAATATTTCTTACATTCATTTACAAAAAAATAGGTAAGTGCTTGTTTATTATTTGTCACTATTTATCGATTAGTGAACTTTATTTGTGTAGTCTAGCTCTGTGTGAGTTAACTATATTTACGGGGACAGTATCGGCAACCTGTCAAACTTATTGTGTTGAAACTCAAGGTAAATGCTTGGGCACTGAATTCACTATTTATTGGTTAGTGACGTTGATTCTTTATTTGTTGTGGGCTAACTTTGTAGTTAGCTTAGGACTGTATAGTCTTGAGGACAGTTGAAGCCTGTCTAGAGTACGTACGGTACTTGGTTAAGTTGTTACTGTTACTTTACCGACTATTTAAAACGTAGCCTATTTACGTTTGGGTATGGCTGATGAAGAGGTTAGTGGTTCTACACCTGAGGTTCAATTGGGTGCTAGCAATGCTTCACATAATACTCAAGAGGGTAGTGATTCGTCGTCTGCTGTTGAATCACAAAGTGAGTCTGCTGAATCGAGTCATGGCAGTGATTCAGCAGTGGTGACTAAAACCTTAAAAAGAAAGTTATATCAAGTGCAGGTGAAGGTCGCTGCACTTAAAAGAAAATTTAATGCTTTGCAGTCTGAGCCCAACTCTCTGCACTTGATAGCCACATTAGAAAAGGAAGTTGATGATTACTGGGAAGAGATTTCAGTGCTTCATGTTGAAATCTTGGACCAGGAGTCAGCGTCAACAGAAAATTTAGAACTAAAAGCTGATCAGATTGAAGACTTAATTTGTAAATTGAAAGAGAGTTGTTTGCTTGCTGTAAAAACTCCCAGTGGTGAAGATAGGTCTTCAGGTTCTTCGCTTCAATCTGCGGATAACCATGATGAACCTTGTCCAATACTAACTGGGAATTTTGTTTCGGAGCGTCCCTTTGTGCCACCATCAGGAAATGTTAGAGAGAGCAGAGAGCCTTCAACATCTAGAGGCATGCTGAATCACCTAGAGCATCCACCTACTGTTCCCAAGGTTGAGAAAATGAAGTCTGAATTTTCACAGGCTAGGTACAGTGGTCAAACTTTAACCCTTTGAGGACCATAAACTTTTGAGACATGTTTTATTGAAATATTGATGATTTTTACTACAAGTTTATCACTTTAAAAAGGTATTTGAAAAAAAATTAAATTTTTTTTGTTTCAAATAGAAGTTACGCTGTGGTACATATGTGTACCATTGGTCCTTAAGGGTAATGTGTTTAGTATCATTGTTAGCATGGTTTTACACAGTGGCGGCTGGTGATGTTTGTGAGCAGTGGGGCTGCAATGAATAGTTGGGGGGGGGCGAAGTCTGCCGCTGAGTTTGCCGAAGACGAACGACTTCGCGGAGAGTCTGGGGGATCTCCTCCCAGAAAAATTTGAAATATCACATTAAATTTGGTGCGTTCTGAGCATATTTTTACCCCAAATTTTGAAAAAATGCATTCAAACTTTGTTGAAAAGTTGATATTCCTAAGCTGTATTTTAAAAAACCTAATAATATTGCTTTGGAGACAAACTTTACTGGTATTGAGCTTAGTCTTGACTAGCCTATAGCCGTTGCATGCAAGGTTCAAGTGATTTTGAGATGCCCTAGGCTGGACTAGCACTTCTTATAACCTGTTGAATACCCTAACTCTGCAGTTAACACTTCTACATTCATGGATCATCGCTACTCTGCGAAATAAAAACTAGCTTCAAAAAGTCTGTAAAGTTATTCGGTTAGGTGGGACTGTTTTCAGAGGCTCACACGGCGACGACGACGAAAATCATAATTGCTTGTACAGTAGGCCTATTGACATAATTCGCGCCAAATTATAGAAATTTTTCAACCGGAATTAATGCTATCAGTTAAATTTATCTTTGCATGTAGCTCTAAATTACATTCCTAAAATATTACGTGTTATTTATATTAAAATTTCACAACAACAGTCTTAATTTTTATGTTTTTCCCACATCACTATATCCCTCCATTAGACTAGTAGAATTTACCCTTCAGGCCCTTTGGTACATATGTGTACCACAAAAGTTTAGCATTGTCTAGCAACATGTTTTTTAATTTTTTTATGGTTTTACTGATGGGATAAGTCAGATTAATCACTAAACATTGATGTAGAATAAAAATTATATATTTTTTTTATTTTTTACCTGTCTTGTTGATCTTTCAAAGTTTACCATTTCAAACCCTGACCAATTCACCAAACAAAACCAGTTAAAGCAAAGCTAAAACGAAATACAATTTCTAAATTTTTTTTATTTATAAATAGATTATTTATTTAAGAAACGTTTAGAAACAAATACTTTTTGATAACTACAAGAAAATGATTAGAAATCGTAGAAAAAGTTCATGGTACACATATGTACCAACGGTCCTCAAAGGGTTAAATCCTGATGCGTACCCCTATACTGCAAGGCTTACGGTGGTAGAAGAGGTGGTCCAAGGGAATGCCAGTGTGTGTCATCCCCTGGCATATCGTGGACCTATCTCGGCTCCACCTGCTCCTAGGTTGGTATTGGATAAATTTGATGGAGATGTCATAAAGTTCTGGGATTTCAAGAAGAGATTCAGGCGCCATGTCGAGGAAGTGTACCCGTATTTTGAGGACCGCATGGCATTTTTAGAAAGCATGTGCATAGGGAAGGCCCATGAAGTTATAGCTGGCCTGAGTTGTCTCATCAGCAGCGAGGAGGCCTACATCAAAGCCTGGTCGCGTCTGGAGCAACGATTTGGAGATTCAAGAAAATTGATGCTTCGGTTGCGACAGGAACTTCTTGAGGGCCCGCCTATAAAGGAAGGTGATGCTGAAGCATTGCTTCAGTTAAGTGACCGCATGTACCGATGTGAGGTGAGCTTTCAAGGTTGGGATAAGGCCTGGATGCTAGATAGCCAGGACCTTATGCATGGCCCCTTTGAAAGATTGCCTTTCAAGGTGCGGTCACAGTTTGTTGCTGTAAGCAATGAGAGAGGTGGAGGGACCTTTGTGGATTTGAGGCTTCTCACTGAAAGGGCGGCGTCAGAAGCTGAAAGCGAGTACGGCCTGTTGCTGAGTAAAAAGAAGGATAGGGGGGTTGGTCAGCAGCGAACGAATGCAGAACATGGAGGTGGTAGAAGGTTTTGTGCTTCCCAGCAAGTGGTGAACCCCTCGGCTTCAGGCGCGAGGAGATCCTGTGTCTGCTGCCAAAAGGAACACCCGCTGTGGAAGTGTGATACTTTCCAAGCTAAGACTGTTGAAGGCAGAAGGGCCTTTGTAAAAGAAAAAAGACTGTGTTATGTGTGCTTACTGCCAGGCCATCAGGTTGCCCAGTGCAAAAGCAAGCTATTTTGTAGAGAGTGCAGCCATAAACACAACTCACTTTTGCACTACAGTAGGGACAGACAAAGTGAAGAAAGCTCTTTGGCAAATGAGGTGAACCCTAAAATAGCCTGTTCCACCAATGTAAAACAAAGTGAGTGCACCATATTCAAAGTGGTCCCGGTGAAGGTTTGGGCGAACAACAGTTCCAATTTTGTTCATACCTATGCCTTCATCGACGAGGGATCTAATGTTAACCTTTGCTCTTCCAGTTTAGCGGAGCGTCTGGGTGTGTCTCTCACTGCCACCAACATTGAGTTAGTCACAACAAATGCGACGTCAGCACTGAACAAACGGGTAGATGGCATGGGTGTACCCAATGGGTGTCCAAAGTACCCCATGGGTGTCCAAGGTGTGGATGAGGAGTCTGCCTTCATGTTAAATGACGTGTTTGTTGTAGATGAAGTTGTCGATGTTAGCAGCAGCATACCCAGTGCTGAATTAGTAGATGCATTTCCACATTTAAAAGGGTTAAATTTCCCTGTTTTAGAGGAGAAAAAGGTAGAATTGTTACTGGGGAGTGAGCTTCATCAGGCATTCCTGCTAAAAGATGTGGTTCAAGGAAAGCCTGGTGAGCCATGTGGGTTGCGTACGGCTTTGGGTTGGACTGTATATGGTGCCAATAGTGGGGACAAAGCGCTGCAAGTTGTGCCACGCTTCATGGTGAACTTTGTTGAAGGTCGAGAGAAAAACGAAGAGTCATGTGAGCAGATCCTTAAGATCTTAGCTCAGGATTTCAATGACTGTAACGATGTGGTGAACCAGCGTGCTCTTTCTCAGGAGGATAAACAGGCACTTGGGACTTTGGAAAGGATGGTAAAGAAGGTAGATGGTCATTATTCCGTTGGCTTGTTGTGGAAGGGAGATTACCCCCATTTGTCAGACAGCAGGAAATTGGCTGAAAGGAGGCTATATAGTCTGCAAAGAAAATTCCTTTCAAATCCTGAATTATTGCAAAAGTACTCACACAAAATGTCTGAATATGTCACTAAGTATGCTGAGCCTGTTCCTAATGAGCAGCCAGCCAATGGTAAAACCTTTTTTATTCCATATCACTGCACCTCTGACGGTAAAATTTAGAGTGGTGTTTGATTGCAGTGCTCGCAGCAATGGCAGGTCTTTAAATGATGAATTGCTACATGGTCCTGACCTCACCAATGATGTCATTGGGGTGTTATTGCGGCTTCGACAACACCCTACAGCAATTATTGGTGATATTAAAGGCATGTTTTCTCAGGTTTTAGTGGAAGAGGATGATAGAGATGCACTGCGGTTCTTGTGGTTTGAGAAGGGTGATGTGAGTCGGGATCCTGTGGAATATCGTATGAAGACCCACGTGTTCGGCGCCAAATCGTCACCTTGCTGTGCGGCATTTGCTCTGAGGAGAACAGCGATGGACAATCTTTCTGGGGCTGATGTGGCAACTACGGACACGGTAGAAAATAATATTTATGTTGATGATTGGTGCATGTCTTGCACAACAGAAAGTGAAGCACTTAAATTAGTCACCCAGCTTCGCCACTTACTGGCAACTGGTGGTTTTCATATAACCAAATTTGTGTCTAACAGTTGGAAGGTCCTGTCAACTCTCCTTGAAGATGACCTGGCAGACAGTGTCGATTTAAGTGCAGGCAAGCTTCCGGTAACAAAAGCACTGGGTGTTGACTGGGATGTTGCCACAGACAAAATTCATGTTCGGGTGGGGATTGCTCAAAAGTCTATTACTCGGCGGGGCATCCTCTCAATGATAAATCAAACGTATGATCCATTGGGGATTATACAACCCTTTTTGCTCACAGCTAAAGTCATCCTTCAAAAAGCCTGCTTTGCCAAATTGGGGTGGGATGAAGAGATAAATCTTCCTGATTTAAAGTTAAGTTGGGAAAAATGGTTAAATTTATTGCCTGAGACTGAGAACTTGCAGCTTGATCGTTGTATTTTGTGTGCTGGCAAGCAATTGATTAGAATCGAGTTGCACAATTTTTCTGATGCCAGCTCAGTTGGTTATGGTGTTTGCTCGTATGCTAGATGCATGTATGCAGATGGCACAGTACAGTGTCGTTTTGTGATGGGCAAGTCACGTGTTGCACCTCTTAAAAGGGTAACAATTCCCAGACTGGAATTGGCAGCTGCAGTTCTTGCAGCCAAGCTAAGTGTTGTTATTTGTAAAGAGCTTAATTTTACATTCAATGGTGTATTTTTTTGGACGGATGCCTCAGTAGTGTTGCGATACTTGCACAATACGTCCACACGTTTTGAATTGTTTGTAGCCAATCGTATTGAAATGTTGCATACTCTCTCTTCAGTCGATCAATGGCGATTTGTACTTGGGGATCTCACCCCAGCTGATATTGGCTCTCGTAGTGTATTACCTGGTAAAATTGATCGTTTATTTTTGTGGTTGAATGGACCGTCATTTTTGTTAAATAGTGAGGACAAATGGCCTCGGCAGCCTGATTTTTTGACTGATTCAGCCGAGGATGGCTCGGAAGTTTGTAAGAGACAATGCTCCGCCCAAGTTGCTTGTTCTGATTCTGAAGTCGTCCTGACCCCGCTGTTTGCACGGTACTCGGATCTCCATAGGTTACAGCAAGCCGTTGCGTGGCTTATGCGTTTCAAGGTCTATTTGCGCTGGAAGTGTTCTGCAGTTTTCTGTCCTCCTCCTGTCGGGTGTCTATCAGCTGAAGAAAGAAGAGAGGCACTAACAGCTATTCTTAAAGTCTCCCAAGCACAAGCCTTTCCAGGCAGGCGCGAATCTAAGAGTATTTTTCGGGGGGGGCCAGAAAATTTGAAAATCAATTAAAAAGAAAGAAAAAGCTAAACAGATATGAACAATGATACTACGACATATACGATATGCTAGAAAATAGACATTAAAACAACCATTTTCATCAATTGTGATGCCGAGGGACTAATATCAGCTGTTTAGAAGCATATCAAACCATTTGATGCGGAAACATACAATTTTTCACAAAATTTCGGGGGGGGCCCGGGCCCCCTGGGCCCCCCCCATAAATCCGCGCCTGTTTCCAGGTGTGGTGGAGAAGCTCTCAAGTTCGAGTGCATCGGAAAGTTCTGTTGTCTCCATCACCAAAGCGCAGTTAACGGAGTGTGCTGAGCTACGAAAGCTACAATCGTTAAGTCCATTTGTGTCTTCAGGAGTGCTGCGTGTGGGAGGTCGGCTGCAAAATTCTTCTCTGGCCTTCGAAAACAATTAAGCATCCTGTGTTATTACCTCACAACCACCCGATAACTGATCTGTTAATCAAGTTTCACCACGAGCGAGAGGGACACATGGGTGTTGGTCATGTGCTTGCCGACATGAACAGATCCTACTGCGGATTGTTAAAGGAAGGTCGGCTGTCAAGAAAGTTTTAATCAATTGTCCTACATGTCGCTTTTGGAAGGCCAGTACTGGCCGACAGCAGATGGCTAGTTTGCCCCAACAAAGAGTGACAGAATCAACACCCTTCATTGCAATTGGTACAGATTTAATGGGCCCGATTATCAGAGGTGGGCAGTAGCGCGCTACTTTTGTAGCGGCGCTACTAGCGGCGCTACTTTTTTGGTAAAAGTAGCGGTAGCGGCGCTACTTTTTAGTTGGAGTAGCGGCTGCAGTAGCGGCGCTATTTTTTTCCAAAGTAGCGGTAGCGGGAGAGGCGCTACTTTTGTTCAGTTGCACTCCCGCTACCCGCTACTTTTTAAATTAAATTGAAAAAAATGCTTGTTTTTTTTGCAATACTGGCGTGGTCAAGCAGCTATATAATAATCGGCTTGGTTGCAAAGTTTCGGTCTTTTCTAGCTGACGTCAACTTCTTCGGCGAATATCTCCGTGTGATGAAGCCTATCTGCCAGGCTTTAGACATTCTCCAGGGCGAGTCCAAGGCATATTACGAAGTCTTGCTTCCAACTATCACAATTTGCGGGAAGAAGTTGACCGAGATCAGTGATCTTGTGACCTGTGAGGAGTTGAAAGTGAAAGTCCTTGAAGGGGTGAAGAAACGATTCAACAAGTGCTTCAACAACATGAAATGCGTAATGGCATCATGTCTTCATCTCTCCTTCAAGACGTCGTGGCTACAATTTCTGCACTACGTTTCCACGGATGATGCTGACGCACTGCGAGAAAAAGTCAAGACAGATGTAATTCGACTGTTGCCGGAGACATCAAGCCAGGTTGATACCGAGAAGAGTGACACCAACATCAGTCATGACTCCGAGGATGTATTTTTTGGAGTGTTTGCGCCATCCCGTGAAACGTCGGTGCAGAAGGAAGCAGCAATTGTGGACGCCTTTTTTTCGGACATGAGCAAGTCCTTGAGCTTTTCGAATACCGAGTTAAAACATCTGTTCATTAAATACAACACCCCCATTCCTTCCAGTGCTGCGGTGGAGAGACTTTTCTCTGTTGGAAAAGATATGCTGGACTTAGGGTCCAAAAAAGCGGGCAGGACTTGGTGACTCTCATTTTGAAATGCTCGTGTTTTTTAAAGTTGCGTAACAATAAATTTCCCTTAGAATGTGTTTTCTATAACGACGTTAAAATGACAGCGTAAACGAATGAGAACATTCGTTTTCAAGGTCATTTTTGTGTCACTAGGGACTTGAGTGTTTCCTAGTGTCATTTTAGACAAAAGTAGCGGAAGAAGTAGCGGTAGCGCGCGCTACTTTGGCCCGAGTATCGGTAGCGGGTAGCGCGCTACTTTTGTAAATTGGTAGCGGGTAGCGGTAGCGCGCGCTACTTTGGCCCAAGTAGCGGTAGCGGGTAGCGCGCTACTTTAAAAGTAGCGGGTGCCCACCTCTGCCGATTATGGTGACTATTGGACGTAGTCGAGTGAAGAGATACATCTGCATCTTCAACTGCATGACCACCAGGGCTGTGCATTTGGAAGTGGTCCCATCACTAAACACTGACGCTTTCATCCAAGCTTACAAGCGTTTTTGCAATCGCAGGAATGTGAGACCAACTGACATTTACAGTGACAATGGTGGTAATTTTGTAGCTGCAGAAACCAAGTTAAAGGAGGTAACTTGGCATTTTAACCCGCCTCGTGCCTCACATCAAGGGGGCTTTTACGAAGTGTTTTTCAGAATCTTCAGGAAGATTTTTCGCTCTATTGTAGCTGAAGCCACCCTCGGGGAATTTGAATTGCTAACATACACGTCTGAGATCGAACGAATAATCAACAATCGTCCGATAACTGGTCTCCCGTCGTCTCCTGATGACATGGCTACTTTAAGCCCAAATGCTATCCTTACTGGTACTGTTGTCGAAGAAAGTGAATCAGAAGACCTTTCCAAAGCTGATGTCTATCGCCGTTCGTGGAAGAAAACGCAATATTTGGCAAACAAGTTTTGGGAGCAGTGGGCAAAGCAATATCTGCCCTTACTTCAGCCCAAGCAGAAATGGTTTGGTGCTTCACCGAACTTGCAACCTGGTGACTTGGTGTTGGTCAAAGACGATCTGACAGAGAGAGGCCGGTGGCCTAAAGCAATCGTAATTACGGTAATTGAAACTTTACCTGTCAATGCTGGACTAGTGAGACGGGTACGTGTGCACACAGCGGATGGGTCGATTTTCATGAGAGACATTCGAAAGATTTGTTTGCTGGAGGGCGCTATCGATCAATGAACAGACATTTGTGTTGGCTGCCGTGTGAGGCTTATGTTATATTGCATCGTTTGTTATATTGTAGGAGTAGTGTAAGTGTAACATTTTTATTAGTTTTCTGTTTGCAGTACGCGAGCGCTAGAGCCATAAGTACAGACTGTTTGTGATTTCGTGTTTTAAATAAGTCAGTAAGTCTGTGTAGTACACGCAATACTGTCATTGCTTCGGCTGCTCTCGTTTGTTAGTTTTTGTTTGTTAAATTAAAATCTTGCAGCTCTTGTACCTTTGATGCTACGATGCGGTGCTGCTTACCATTTAGTGTTTATTTTATTTAGGTCTTTGGTACGCCGTTGAATTTGTGACTGATTCTCTAAAAGCGTCATTGATGCTTTATAAATTAACATCTTGCAGTAGTGACGCAAGATAGTAGACTTTGGCTGCTTTACCAATTTGTGCTACTGTTTATGTTCATTTTGTAAGTATCTTAGTTTATGTTAATATACTGTAGTGTATACTGTATATGTTAAGGAGTTATGTGGTGTCTTGTCACACATTGCATTTTTGGTTTTGGTGCTGTTTCTCTAGTTTTAAAAGCGCCATTATTAACTGCCGCTTTTAGGGGTTGGAATGTTGGAAACAGCGGTCGCACATTGTATCTTTCTTTGTGTATTTACCGCCACCTAGTGTGTTGATCCTGTATTTGGCAACTCTGTTTTTCGTACATTTTATCTGCCATGAGTTGTAATTGTCTTTTCGATCGTCGGTGTTGGATCGCTCGGATGTGTGGTCTGGTCAATATTTTTTTGTAAATTGTTTGGTGCAGAGTCACTTAAAGTAAATCCCTGATCTCAATGGTACGGTTGTAGATTCTCGGCTGGTACAGTGTTAGGAATTCGGTAGTACTAATTGCTGTGCCCCTGTGGATTCTCTAGTAGCCAGGTAGCTTTATTTTGGGTTTCTCTCGCATCGAACGATCAGCAAGACCCACCACACTAAGAAGAAATATTTGGTTGGTACAGAATATTTCTTACATATTTAACTGTTTGCTTAGTGCTTGCCAGCTGGATAAAATTTCCGTCTTTTATCTAAGTACCGTAGTTTGGATTGTAGTGACAAGTTTTTAGTGGTGTACCGCGTTGCACTTCATTTTCGATAGCCGCGGGCTAATTTTACAGAAATACACTTTTTGAATAGACGTTTCAAAGGAGTGTTTCTTTTTCGGTCATTACATACAGACGAACGGATCCGGGAATTTAATGTACCGCTAAATGGCGCTAATGCGAGGCATAGCTCCCTGGGATTGAAGAGTTTTTATTGCGAATAATGAGCGCGACCACACGTAACAGGAACTTGATTCACCCTAGCAATTATTGTTCAAATAATTTCCTGAAAATATGCTATGTAGGCCTACCTTAAATTGCCAGAATTTTGTAGGGGGGCTGAAGAAATTATTGAAAGTTCCAGGGGGGGCTGAATTTGCTTTAGGGGGGGGATGCAGCCCCTTGAGCACCCCTACTTCCCGCGCCCCTGTTGATAACCATTTTTTGCAGTGGTAAAGCAAGTGGTTTTTGAAGACAACGCATAGGCTACAAATTATAAACCTGTAGCTTAATCTTTTAAGCAGTGTTTATTTTTTCTCTTCAATCCAATCAGTGTAAATAAATTTTGTTTCTAGTTTTCTGATCTGTGAAGTGTTCAACCTTGCAGCAGATATTGCTACATTTGGATCTAGCACTGCCGTTTGTGAGTGTGGATTCTTAGTGTTAACAAGAGTTGACGCTCCCACTAGACGGAGCATGTTACAACCAAGACAGGCAAACTTGGTGCTTATATGGCCTTTGAACATTCTGTATCGAAATCTATCGATTTAGACTTGTTCGTGAGACGGTTTGCATCCAAACATCCGCGACTACAATTGCAATAGACTAGCTCACGGGTGTAGGCGGAATGTAATCATATATATCAAAATCCTCGGCACTGGCTTCTTCGAGCCAGTTAAAGATTTTGCTTGTAACAAGTACCGCTATTTATACAACAAGTCAACAATTGCTGTGTTATGTTGGTCATTGTCAGGGTTGGAAGTCGTTAGTCAAAAAGCAATGACTATTTCATTATTCGATAGTGCTAAAAAAAGCAATGACTTTCCGCTAGCGATACTTAAAAAAGCAATGAATAGTAATTACTAGAAATATTGTATTTTATTGTATTTGCGTATTTAACGAGTTAACGACTCTCAGTCTCACTGGCATGGTTTTTTTGAACTGTATTGCCGCAAAATTTTCCTTAATCCTTTAAAGTTCAAAAACCGGAGGGGACTAGGTCGGATAGTAATCCGAAAACTAAATCTCGTAAATTCGTTTTGACGACAAAGTAAGTGAACAACAAAAAATGATTCAGCAGTTCTTCTAAATAGGTCGATTAGTGAAAAACGAATAACGATTTCGTTGCTTGCATAAAAAAGCAGTGAATAACGCGCATTCGATATTTATTTTTAAAAGGAATGAGTATAAGCATATTTAAGAGGTTAAAATGCCAAAATTATTTAAATTTTTTCGGCCCCTCCTAACAAAAAGTTGGCCCCCCCTTGCTCTGCGGTCTGACTACGGCCCTGATTTTGCGGTTGCAACCCTTTAAGTTAATGCGGTGGTTTGAAGATTTGTTTCTACAATAAATACATTAGGCTACATCATGTAATCAAGAAGTCCAGATAATATTCGCTGGTCATTCCAGCCGCACTACCGCGCTCGGAATGTTGCTGTAGGCTAAATAATAGGCTACTCACAGCTAGGTTTGAGTGGATAGTCTGCACTATAGGCTACGACATCCGCTACAGACAAAACTATATGGGACTTTTTTGATTTTTGACTACAGTAACATGCAAAGTTATATTACTTGTATATTAATTACAAACAGGCCCGGATATAGGGGGGGGGGCAGAGGGGGCAGTTGCCCCGAGCCCCCCGACTTTTGAAGGGCCCCCCTATGCGGAAAAAAATGTGATTTTGTGTTATTTTTTCCCTTTTGGCCTTTAAAGTTTCTGCAAAATGGTGTGCAGTACTGGACTGATGCTACTGTAGACGTAGAGATGGTTTTTCGCGCCGTAGGCGCAAAAATTTTTTTTGCACGGGGGCCCCCCGATCTAAAAGTGCCCCAGGCCCCCATCAGCTAAATCCGGCCCTGATTAAAAAGCATACGGTATTACTTGCATATTTCCAACATGTTGGCTACTATGTTCCTGTTGCTGACAAATAAACCATTGATTGATTAAAAGTTGTTTAAGGTTTAACTAAACTCTGAATCCACTCCACTCCGAAACTTTTGTGAAAAATGAAACTCCGAATCCACTCTATTTTCTGAAAATCTTACAAACTCCGACCCATTTCACGTAATGTTGCCTTCACAGTCCACACTAGCCACAAGACTTTTCCAAAAACACGTGTTTCTTGGCAGTTGTGTGTGTGTAGCTAGAATTGACAGCGATAGACACGTGTTTCGCCAATTGGTGTAAGCTTGGGTTGTTAAAAAAAAAACTTTTAACAAATTCCAGTTTAGAATATCTTTGCTATGATATCTTTCATGCAAAATTCATGCGAAAGGTTCGATCTCTTATAAAGTAGGCTACAGCCTGAAGAACAGCAACAGTTGGCTGGAAATCAGAGATTTTTTATAAACGCTATTTTGCACCCAACTGGTACAAGATTGATTGATTGATTGAATCTTTATCCTCGGACTGGGAAAGCTTCTTGCAGAGCTTAATCCTGGCAGTTTCGCATACTTGTAGAGGCTTTGAATCACTGACGCAGGCCCGGTCACCGAGATTGACAGAGTGAAGTTTCCGATTGTTGAAGTCTTGTTGCCGGGGAGCTATTCCATTCATTAGATGCCGCTGAATGGAGAGCAGTCCTTAACGTGCGTTGCTCAAGCGCACACCCCGAGAGTCGAACCAGCGCCGCTTGATCTTGAAGCTTCTTCGTTCCAGAAGTGACGCGCTAACCAATTGAGCTATATTATTTTTATCCTATCTTGAGCTTAAAATCCACGTTAAAATAATTTATGAATTTGTTTTCTGTAGCTCATTACATTTTTAGTGAAATGATCGTGGTATTGTTTTTGTTTTGTTTTGTTTTATTATCTTTATCCTGCATTGCGGGAAAGCGGACTTGAGCGCTATGCATCGGTGTACGCCTTTCGACGTACACCTGACCCACGCTGCAGCCGACTGCAAGGTCTGTTTCCGGTTGTCTACTCTACTTATGCTAATGTCGATGCACTGCCAGTTTCTTCAGTGACGCTGTTAGATTCGTTCCTTGCATTAACCTACTAGTTTCCTAAATTAAATTTTCTTGCAGTGTCTCTCGTAAACTTACACTTTCATCTTGTTCTGAAATTATTCTATGTGACATTGCTACACGAGATGCGTTTCTCTGCGTTTGTGAATTGTATGTTATTGTGATGTAAACCTGGTCTGATCGGTCAGCAAAGTTACTTCTCTCAAACATTTCCCTTTTCAAGTATTTTCTTCCTTTTCAAGGTAAATAGATTTGCACGATTCGTTATGAAAAATGAAAACCCAAAGTTATAAACAAAAACAACTGAGAGCATACGGTAGCTTATGCCAAGCAATCAAACATGCCTCATAGCAATCAAGCATGCCTCATAGCAATCAAGCATGCCTCATAGGCTAAAAGAGGCAAAGATCAAAGAGCAGGGAATGGGATAGAAGATGTCAAGGATGAAAATGAAAGGAAAATTTGCATGATGGGATGGAAGACAGTCTTCCAATTCCATGAACGGGAAGCAGCTGACTCGATGACTATTATAGTCTTTCGCTGCTTCCTGTCTGTTGTAGATTCTAGTTATGGTGCTATTTTATTTGCATTGTCTATATTTTGTACCGTATACTTTTCTCGCAACAGACAAAATAAAAGGTTTCTCTCTCTCTCTCTCATGAACTTTTTAACACTGTTTCACAATATTAAAAAATTGTAGGATACCGGTATTTTTTTTATAATGTTGGCGTTTTGAAGCTTGCTTGTGTGTGCGGACGGAATTCAATTGACCGAATTGTTTTGTTTTCAGTAGCTCAAAGTAAGGTGGCTTTCTCTGATGTTGATAGTGATTGATAGATTGTAATTTTTTTTGTAGCCTACTTGAAATAACTTAACAAAACATTGTGTCGTGAATTCCTGAACCAGAACTTGTAAAGTTGCTGTAATGCGGCAGTTGTTTGGTATGGTCTCAAGAGAGGTTGATTAAAAGTGCCTGATAAAAAAAATCTTTCAGCAGAGTGAGAAACCATTTATTTTGTCTGTTGCGAGAATAGTACCGGTATACGGTACAAACATAAACAATGCAAATAAAAAAGTAACAGTCCATACCGGTAACCATCTAGATTCCACTCCAACATGCACAAGTGAGGTCTGGCTCCCTCATCGGCCTGTGAATGCGGCGCGGAGGAACAAACTGCTGACCATGTCGTTCTCGAATGTCCCATCTACAAGGCACCAAATGGAACGCATGGTATACGTAGCAACGCTGGATGAAGCTACACTCCCTTGGCTCTCCACCACCTGCCCTAAAATTTGATCTAGTCTCAAATGAAAGAAGAAGAACCATCTAGATTCCACTACAAATATGAAGTGCTCAGCAAAAGACTATATTAGTCATTGAGTCAGCTGCTTTCCGTGTTTTTAATGTGACAAATGTTAAGCATCAGCATTAGATAGTTATTAGGGAGCAAGTTTTTTAGGCGCTGACAAATAGGCGCTGGTCTAATAGGCGCACACTGTGGCGTCTGGATATTTAGGTGCGGAGCACTGTGGCGTCTGGATATTTAGGTGCGGAGCACTGTGGCGCCCGGTCATTTAGGTGCTATTCCTAGTAAAGTATGTAGATTGTAGGCAGTGGCTATTTGACCGGCTCCGGTCTTTGAATCTGAAACACTATTTGACCGGTCATGACGTCACTTCATAAGCACTTTTTTCTTTTTCTCTTTCAAAGCAAAAGACGATAAGCGGCTTAAGTTTTAAATTCAACACGTTTTTTACAACTGAATCCGTGGCGCATACGTAACGTCTCGGGGTGCCATTCTAGAGGGAATGAGTTCGATTCTATTCGGAAGCGTTTTTTTTTTTTTTAACTAAATTTTTAAAAGTGGAAAGTTGTCTTGAAGGGTTGGTTGAGATGATGATTTGAAACTTGACTGATTGTTGTGCGACAATGAGACTGGATTTAATTTTTAACTTCGGACTTCAGCGAAACGTAATCTTACAGCCTATTAGAAGGTGTGATTTTTTCAGAGAATTTGTGCTAAGAAATGAAAGGAATTTGTTAAAAATAAAAACTAGAAAAAACTTTTTTAATTTGTTTTGAAGCTTTTTTATTCACTTGTTGATTCATTCATATCAGTTTGTATTTTTTTGTAGTTAAAAAAAAAGAAAAGAAAAAAGAACGCTTCCGGATAGTATCGAACTCATTCCCTCTAAAATGGCAGCCCGAGACGTTACGTGTGCGCCACGGACTCAGTTGAAGAAAACGTGTTGAATTTAAAACTTAACGCGCTTATCGTCTTTTGCTTTCAAAGACAAAAGTACTTATGTAGTGACGTCATGACCGGTCAAATAGTGTTTCAGATTCAAAGACCGGAGCCGGTCAAATAGCCACTGCCTAGATTGTAACAGCTTGGCAGCTTGCCAGAAAATTATATCATGGCTTCCGTGAGTGAAGCTGCTTAAACCGGCAATGCTTTTCACATAAAATGTTATATTGAACAGAAAAATATATTGTTGTTTTATTGATTTATTATTGTTTTATTTGTTGTTAGTCCAGGTTTGCGTTGGTGAAAGCTTGATCAATAAATTATTCAAGCTTCCGAACATTATTGGAAGTAATCCTACGGAAGTATCCCTACGTCGTAAATCATGGCAGATCCATAGTCTTTGCTTGTCCTTTTTTGGCTACGGTAATAATATAATATTTTGTGTGAAAATCATTGCCGGTTCAAGCAGCTTCACCCATATATTTTTCTGTTTAATATAATATTTTGTGTGAAAAAGCATTGCCGGTTTAAGCAGCTTCACTCACGGAAGCCATGACATATTTTTCTATTCAATTTAACATTTTGTGTGAAAAAGCATTGCCGGTTTAAGCAACTTCACTCACTGAAGCCATGACCAACAACGCACACGCATTAACAAAACAACATATTTTTCTGTTCAATATAATATTTTGTGTGAAAAGCATTGCCCTACGCCCCTACCTGCCAAGCTGATACAATCTGCAGACTTTACTGGGAATAGCACCTAAATGACCGGGCGCCACAGTGCTCCGCACCTAAATATCCAGACGCCACAGTGTGCGCGCCTATTAGACCAGTGCCTAACTATCAGCGCCTAATAGACGTGGACCCAGTTATTATGCTCAATCAATCAATCATTTTATTTTTCATCATTAACACGTCCGGGACTAAAAAGATACTAACTAACAGAAATCGATATAGACCTACCAGCACGTTAATAAACCCGAAAAGGTGGCAAAACCTTGAAAGGTTTAAAACATGCCTTAACGGAAAATCATATAGTACGGTAGGCTATATATCAGTAATCAGTATGGTAGTTAGCACGGCCACAAAACCCAACAACAAATAGCAAAAAAATAAAACAAAAACAGAGAGAAGCACACATGTAGTAATGAATGACAGCCTAATGAAAAGGGTTGTGGATTGAATTTACCAGTTCCAATATTGATGTGGATGAGCAGTCATAATAATAATAATAGGATGGAGAAAGAAAACTGGACATATTAAAAGAAACCCATCCTCAAGCAAAAGCCCGTTTCAATGTGGCCCAGGAGACCAGGTGTTGAGCTCTTTCTATGGTCAGACTGCACATCACACAATAGCCTGAATCTTTCTCTTACAAGCGACCAACTTGAGGAGACACTGAAAACATTAATTGTTTCTTCATCATTTCAAACTCTGAGCCAAATTATATGACTGCTTATTTGTTGGATCGCACCTTGTCAACCAGACCTTCAACAATAAGGATACCAACACCACCAAACCCATCATCACCCCTTCAAAAGCACTTATACTTGCTGTTCTTCCCCCTTACCATTCTCTCACATTCATCTTTCCATGAGGTTTCTTGTGCGCAGCATATGTCAATGTTAACATTTCCACAACTTCACCAGCTCTTCCCTCAAAGTGCCCACATTAACCAGTCTGAGTCAGTTATTGTGCTATCTGCATTGTGACGTACCAACGGCTATTTTTGGAAATTTTTTTGTCAGCTTTTTGGCCTTGCTATGGGCTTGTAAACCCACATGAAACTACTTCAAATAGCAGATCTTTTACAACAGTAAATCAGCCTCATTTACATGGATTCAACATATTCAGGCCTTCAATCAATGTGAAAAGACTCATCGAATAGCCAGTTTGAACAGACTTTTCTCAAAACTGCTTGTAAACATGTGGACTTACTGGAACAACTTTTTTTAAAACTAGTTGTATGGTAAAAAACAAGTTTTTGCTCTCTTTTAAGTTTTAAGACTCCTTCAAGGCATGTGAACTGATGTGAAATGAATTCAGCTCGGCAATTCATCCGGCATCAGTAACCAGCTTAACTTTTACATGGATTCAACGTGTCCAAGCCTTGAATCAATGTGAAAAGACTCATCGAATAGCCAGTTTGAGCAGACTTCTCAAAACTGCTTGTAAACAGACCTATTTTTCGCTAAGAAAGCAGCACCATAAGGATGATTTATTGAAGCCAAACTATTTCTGATAGATAACAGAAGCTTAAGGGAAATCACCCAAGCAATACAAGCTGAATGCGATCATAAATGCTGTTCCGACATCAAGCAACAAAAAGTTGCGTCTATTCACGCTGGGCACGCAAACACGCAGCGTCCATCAAACTCTTGCCGTAGCAAATTGGTTAATAGTGGCAAGTTTGGTTGTCTTCCTATCCACTGTTTTTCCTCTGATCACTCTTCGCATTCCAGTCTGAGACTGCTGGGATGAACCCCTGATCGTCCCTGTCATGTCAGTCCGGGACTTCTGATATGCCCCCTTAATCATCAGGCAAGGGTCCAGAAGTAGCCCCCTCTGATTTTTTATTTCCATATTTGTCATTCACTATCGTAGATTTGAAGTGGTTTTTCACAGCTGGATGTCTTTCCTAACGCCAACTCTAACCTTTTACAGCTGTAAGATAGTTGCTGGATTTTATGAGTTTTCCTTCATCATTTCATGATCTTAAGCCTTCCACTACCGATAAGCTTTAACTAATGTGGACCAACAGATGTGTTCAGATGGCATTTCCTTCATCGGGGCAGTAAGCCTGTACTCGGGACTTATGCTCTCGAAGTCGGTTGCACTTTATGAGATATTGGTTATACCCAGAGATGGGCAAGATCACCAGTATTGGTGATCTTGAAGAATTAAGCCCCCCTCAGTCATTGTTTATATTTAAAAGTATCGTACCATAGTATTACAGGGTCATCAATAATTAACATTACAAGAGATCCAATTCAAAAACTGGAAAAGGAGGCGAACATGGCCTATGGAACCATGTTCACAGTTCTCAAGAAGGATTTGAAGATGAGCCCATTCAAACATATGAATAAACAGTTGCTAAGTGCGAATACCATTGAGAAACATCTCTCCAGAGCCAGAATTCTGCTCTCACGCATTGAAGGAGGAGGCACGCAGCCAAACCTTGTGTTCAGTGATGAGAAGAAATTTGATGTCCAGCATCAGTTTAACCGGAATGGCCCGATTCGGTGAGTCTGATTCGGTGAGTCCGATTCGGTGAGAGCCTTTTTCGGTGAGAGCCCTATTTGGTGATTTTTTTTTTTAAATTATTGCGCGCCGTAGCCTAATTATCATTGCCGTTATAAAGTTAAGGGATAGTGGTTAGAGGGTTGGGGGTTTTTGGGGTTAGGGGGTAATGCGGTTTTTGGGGTTTGGGGGTTTTTGGGGTTGGGGGTTTATTTGGGTTTTTTGGGGGTTTGGGGTTTTTTTGGGGGTTGGGTTTTTTTGGGGGTTTGGGGTTTTTTGGGGGTTTGGGGCTTTTTGGGGGGTTGGGGTTTTGGGGGGTTTGGGGTTTTTTGGGGGTTTGGGGTTAAGGGTTTTAATTAGTCTACGGTATCCGATAATTTAAAAAAAAAAATTCAAAAAAATCACCGAATAGGGCTCTCACCGAAAAAGGCTCTCACCGAATCGGACTCACCGAATAGTAGCAGACCCCAGTTTAACAATCAGAATGATTGTGTTTGTTCAAGAGATAGTGACGTGAAACCCCGGGTAGTCACTCGGAGACAAGGGGCGGCATCAGTGATGGTGCGGGCCGCAGTTAATGAATCAGGAAGGAGTTCATTGAATTTTGTAGATCAAGGAGTGAAATTGAACCAAGAAAACTACTGAAATGATATTCTTGAGGGTTCATTGTTTTGGGAACAATGAACATTTTCAAAAATTGTAAGAAACATTTCAAAAAATGTAAAGAAACATTTCAAAAATTGTAATTGGTCATTCCAAGAAGATTGTACCCCTTCACATGGAGCTAAGAGAACACAAAACTGGCCTTCAGTCAATGTGCCGTTCTTCATTTCCAAGGAAGAATGGCGTCCTTCATTCCCAGATCTGAACCCCCTAGACTTTGGCATCTGGTCTTACCTGGAAAGCAAGGTTTCGACTAAATATCACCAAAGTTTGGAAGTGCTGATGGCTAATCTGAAAAAAGAATGGACCAAAATACCTCAAAAGTTTCAAAGCTTCTCCGACTTGTTATCGACGTAAATGGCGGACACATTGAGTAAAACTTGTTTTTCTTAAATATTTATGTATTTGACTATAATATTTTATGTATGTTTTTAATATTTATTATATACTCAAAAATTGTCTACCATTTGTTAAATACAGTTGTTTTCAACCTTGTGTTCAGCGATGAGAAGAAATTTGATGTCCAGCATCATTGTAACAGTCAGAATGATGTTTGTTCAAGAGATGGTAATGTGAAACCCCGGGTAGTCACTTGGAGACAAGGGGCGGTATCAGAGATGGTGTGGGTCGCTATCAATGAATCAGGAAGGAGTCCATTGATTTTTGTAGATCAAGCTTAGTTGTTTTGATGACCCTGTATTTAAGTTTTCGATATTAATACATCGCTATTGGATAGAAATTTACCAATCATTACAATTAATGTCTGTCCACAACTAATTATACAATTAATACTAATCATTAGTTCTAACCCTAACTTTCTCTTAGTTTCTGATGCTGGTGTGTCAAATTATTCAGTATAGTTTAATTTCGTCATTTTATATTTTTCAGTTTGAAATAGCTTAACAATAACACGATGGTGTATACAGTTCATAATTTAACATTTAACCAAGACAAATCTTGTTTTGCTTGTGCAATGGATGAAGGTGCTCGTTTGTACAATGCAGAACCATTGGCAGAAAAATGTCGTCTGGAAGCGGATAGTGTCGGAACTGTTACTAAAGTCTTTATGCACAACAGGACAAATTTGGTGGCAATGGTTGGGGGTGGCTTACGCTCTACATTTCCTGCCAATGTAGTGAAAATTTGGGATAATGTATTAAAGCAATTTCATATGCAATATAGATTTGGTGATGATGTTCTCAATGTATTGACAACAAATAATAAGATCATATTTGTTTTGAAAACACAAACGTATGTTTTCAGTTTTCCAAGTGATTCAAAAAAGTTACTTGAAGTTGAAACAAAGTGCAATCCTTTTGGTTTGGCACAAGTCAGCCAATCGCTGGATCGTCAGTTGCTTGCAACGCTCGGTCACAATACTGGAAGTCTTCAACTTATTGATTTAACCAGAGCTGGTCAAAAAGACTCTTACAGTCCTATAACTATTAACGCTCACCAGTCAGATATTGCTTGCTTAGCAATGAATCACCAAGGTACTATAGTTGCAACTGCTTCAGAAAAAGGAACATTAATTCGCCTTTTTGACACACAAAGCCGTCAAAAGTTAGTTGAGCTTCGTAGAGGAAGTGACCATGCTGTGCTGCACTGTATCAATTTTAGCAGAGATTCCTCATATCTTTGTGCTGCCAGCGATAAAGGCACAGTGCATATATTTGCTTTAAAAGACACAGATCTAAATCGACGTTCTGCATTTGCAAAAGCTGGCAAGGTCAGTCCTTTTCAAGACTACACCAGCTCACAATGGAGTTTTTGCTGCTTCACAGTGCCACCAGAATGCCCATGTGCATGTGTGTTTGGATCCGGAAACTCTGTAATAGCGGTGTGTGTTGATGGAACTTACCATAAATATTCTTTCAACATTGAAGGCAATTGTAATCGAGAAGCGTACAATGTCTACCTAGATTTAGAAGATGAAACAGATTTTTAAACAATTTTAGTCTAGTACATTCAACATACAAAGCATTTATATGCGTGGGTTATGCAATTACTCGTGTTTTAACTTGCCACATTATTTGCATTTGGTTTGGTTGGTTGTACTGTACAATGTACATTGTACAATGTTCAATTGTTCATGCTGAACCAGTGGTTCCCAACTGCCGGTGTCGGTCCTCCAAATTTACTGTCAGTCCGCAAAGTCTCTTTTTTTCTGCCAAACTTATTTTAATGCATGTGCACATTGCAAAGTTTTTATTCCCCAGCTGTGAAGCTCCTTTTCGACTCAATTCACAAACTGACATATCTCCTTTGTTAATGCTGTTTGACGATAAAGGTGTACCTTCTAATGATATAGGTTTTGTGCATCATTAATTGCATTTAGCTTTCAAAAAGTTTTGTAATACAATGTTGCCAGATGGGGAGTATTGTTCTCAAATCAGGAAAATTTTAAATTTGTTACGAAACCTAGAAAACTGGAAACCTGCTAGAATCGGGATTTGAGAGAGTGAAAATCTTTCCTTTATTTGACCTTTTTTTTAAAAATATTTTTACCAATCTTCCTATGTTTAAAGGGGTTGGGAACCCCTGTGCTGAACAACTGACAATGTAATTATCAATTATTATCAAGTATAAAAATTGCTGAATTTAATTTTTTTTTATTAAGTTATTGATACTCTCTTGTGTATACTGTATTTGTTTTTCTGTCTAATAATTCGCTTTATGATAGCACCCTTAAACACAATTTCAAGTTCAATAAGGAATATATGGGTGCATAACATCATTACACAGCTAACTTGACATGTAACTATTGGTTGCGTGTCTGATGTACCAAAGACTTTTTGGTGCAAAATTTACTTTGAGCACATCTTGTCTTAGTTTTATCAAAATTTATTTTCCTTGTACTATGATTATTGCAGTTTACAAAACATTTGCTTCAACACAGTCTTCTTTCGTATGAGAGTTTGGTTTTTTTTTGGACTACATTTCATTGGGGTCAAATGTCCGGGCATTCTTCGAGCAGCCACTTGATTGTAGAGTCCTCCAGTGTTGACAGGCCAACTGCCCTTGGAGGAGTAAACGTCGGCAGTGATAGAGGATGTGATCTGCTGTCTGTTCCTCTGCACCACAGTTGAATGCCGCAGATGTTGATAGGCCCCATTTGTGCATCAAGGAAGCAAAGCGCCCAACACCTGTGCGGAGGCGATTCAACCGTACCCAGGCAGGTCGTCTAAGCTCATTTCCATGGGTCCAGCGGTGGAGACAAAGGTGTGGAGTCTGGAGGTGTTGTCTGTCCACTCCTCTTGCCAGGTATTGGCAATCCAGGATGAGGCACTGGTGTTGTGCTCCAGCAAGGATTGTGCTTGAGCGACAAAGGGGCTTCTCGATTTGAGGCGTTTCTTTATTACCGATCTGGTGATGTAGCTGTGGAGCGCGTGGTGTGGCTCCAGTGAGCCAGGGAGAGTGTGGCAGCTTTGCGGCAAAGCTCAGCAGGGGCGATGCCTGAAAGAACTGGTAAAAACTCAGTAGGTGTAGGTTTCAGGTATCCCGATACAATACGCAAGGCGTCGTTGAGCAGGAAGAGAGGAAACCGTGCAGCCAAGATTTTAGTGCTTTGCTGGCGTGGATGATGAACTCTGGGCATATATGGTCTGGGCCCGGTGCTTTACCTGGCTTTAGGAGGTTTAAAGCATGCTGGAATTCTTCGAGGGTGAAGTCTCAAGATCAACACAGTTATAGGGTAGAACCCGCTAGACACACAATGCTGAAGTAACATAATATTAATAACAAAAAACTATACAAAATTCAAGTTATTCCACAAATACAATTGACGGTAATTGATTTTTCTGCAATGTTGTATTGCAACAACCTGTGCAAAACATTACTTAAAGATTGCCTGAAAGTAATCTATTGAAGTACTGTACAGAACAAAAAGGTATGATATCGATTAGATTAATTTTGTTTCAACTATAATTTACATTTGTTTGATTTTGTTTTCTACATTTAAGCAATTTTGTACTGTGGGTTAAAAATGCACAAGAATCTAAGAACTTAGAAATTGCATTAAAATTCAAACTGCATTGCCAGCCGCACATTCTTCAAAAGTTTTCAAAATACATGTCTTCAAAAAAAATGATTTCAATTAGGAAGAATAAAATAAGATATTGCTTGATAATCTTACTTTGGCCAATCATATCAGGTTGTCTCTTAATGACCTAAGGCTATGGTCGAGTTCATGACCTTGGGTAAATGTAATCTTTTGTATCATTGTGGTTTGATAGTAATGCAAGAGTGCACACGTTGCCTCTAACATTGGTCTTAAATGTATATGTGAGGTTGAAAATGAGGGATAAAATTAGTTACTGCTTGGTAAGAGTGGTGTACCAACATCTGTTTGGTTGCAACCTTGATTTTATGAAGTAGATATTACCAAGGGCCGGAAGCTTCATCCTCCAGTTGGAATTGCAATTCACCAGCTGAAACATTCTGCTTCCAGTCAAGATGTTGCTTTCAATGCAGCGTTAAAGATGACATTGTTGCTTGTCGCATGTAATAAAGAACTAAGACAAATGAAAGAGAAATTGAAAGCAAGAAGTAGAACCAAACATACGATCTAAAATACAAACTTTTTATTAAACCAGTCTTTTACCACCAAAATCGACAGACAGGCTGGCCACACCCTTATCATGAGAAGTAACTTGTGACCTGGATAACCAAATTTGGTTGACGATGATGATGAAAATCATCTCAGCTGTCGCTGAAATCACTCAAAAACTTAGCTTCTTGATAACATCATAGTCGTCACGTCAATGTTGTTAAACAAACAATATCTCCTCAAGACTAATGTGCTCATTCTTCTTCATCGTGTGTCACACGACCGTAGCCCAGAGCATCACGCAGGCTCTTGCTCTGTCGTTGAACTCGGCCAAATCCTGTGCAGAGCACCTTGCTTTTAGGTCAGGGCATTCGAGTAGATGTTGCATCGTTTGCTCCTGTCCGCATTTGCAACTTGTGCTCCCCATGGAATACCCCCAGTGTCTCATCAAGGATTTACACCTAATGCATATCTTGCTCATCATAGATGTACCCTGCGTCGAGTTGTCCTTCAGGCAAATCAGTCGTGGACTCGTGATCAATATTTTTTTTCCAAGTTTGTCATATCAAATTATCTTAATTGCAGTGCATGATGATCTTTTTTTATTGCTGGTGAGCAGAGAAAATAGTGTTATGTTTCTTGTTAGTTTTTACCATTGTTTTGGTGATTTTCCTGTCTTTGTTTATTAATAAGCAAGGGCTTATAGTGAATGCATTCTAGTAGGAATGCAGTTTACAGATTTTTTTGTTGTGTGATATGGTGGTATAATACTTTTTTATTTGTTTTTGTGATTAATAATTAGGTAGCCATTGTAAATGGAAAGTATATATATCCATGAAACTGAAGAGACTTTAGACATATGCTAGTATGCTACTATTGTTACTTTTTTGCTGTTTACAATATAAGTGCTCTGTACACATTATTCAAACTGCAAGCATTCCTGCATTTAAAGAAAATTGCTGTTTTGAAATAAGCTGTATCTTCCGAACAAATGCTCCATGTAATTTTCAGCATTGCTATGTTTGCACCACACGTTTTATTGCTATGCAGAGTTGGGTTGAATTTGTTTTGCCATCAGTGGTCTCAAAGAAATGAAAGTTTGTTTTTGGTTTAAATACAACAACCCTTGATGTTCGTTTTGCAGTTTTCCTCCATGTTCAACTTTTTGCATTGCATTGACCATTTCATGAGTTTGTTTATTCCAGCTAATGTAAGTTTTTTTTACTCTGTAGTATGATAATTTTTGAAATCTCAAAAAATGTCAAGATCATAAAGCTTTGTTAGAGAGTTCGCTTTGTTTTACCACAGATATACAAAACAAGGTAACTTCAATAGGTTTAACATATTTTATTACATGAAGAAATATAACTAGGCTACTCATATTAAAATAAACTCAAACGTTTTCGACACATGCTTTGTGTCCTCATCAGGAATTACTTTATATCTGCAATTTACATTAATGAGAATTATAAGAAAGAAGATAAATCTGACTATAACTATAAACGGCACTCTGAACTGTGGCTTGTCCTTGCTTTTGTGTGTGTTCTAATTGGTGTTACATTATTACATGATTGTAATGATTTGTTTATTGCTAGTAATCATTCTTGTATCACTTGTTCAGTTTGGAGTGTCGTTTGTTATAGTGCATAGTCAGATTTATCTTTAATCTTATAGTTTTCATTTTTATGTATATTGCAGATGTAAAGTAATTCCTGATGAGGACACAAGTATGTATGTGTCAAAAATGTTTGAGTTTATTGTATTTTAATTATGTTGCATTTCGTTTTGTAATAAAATATGTTAAACCCCTTGAAATAACTTTGTTTTGTATGTCTGTTGTAAATCAGTGCAGTTTCAGTTTGTTTATATTTCTGACCATCACAACGAAAAAACAATATATGCCAAACAAAGCAGAGGTCTAAAAAATTAAGATTGAAAGTACTTTGTTTTGCATGTCTGATTGTAAATCAAGATAAGAACTGCACAAAATTAAACACGTATCGCAGTGCTCTTCAACCTTTTTTGGTTTGGTGAACCCTTAAAGTTGTTGTGACGAACTCATGCACCCTGTTTACTTAAAAGGTAAACTGAGGTAAAAGCGATATAAAAAATCATTATTTAATGACTGTTTTGTTGTTGCACATTATTAACTAACAACTCAAACCGAGGTATGATATCTTTTTCAATTGCTCCCCTCATCAATGGATCGATGTGTGTGATTGAATTTCTCTTTCGAGATTTGGTTTCACACAAACAAGAAAAGCCGCTTTTGCATAAATACGTTGTTGGCATTTGAATAAGTACGGAAAGTGCCCTTTTTGCTATGCTTCTGTATTCTGGCACATTTAACAGGTGCACCCAAACGTCAGTGTATGGTGTCTCTTTAAATAATATTTTCATACCAAAATCCGATTGGAGATCAATCAAATCTTCAATTTCTGTAGTAGGCCCGTCATAAATGAAAGGTTGTAATATCCAAGAACTGGCATTAAGTGTGGCATTCTGTTCAGCATTGAAATATTTCTCAAAGTTTTCTTGCAACAAATTAAGATGGGCATGAATAAGTGGCAACAGTTGCTCTTGACAATTGCTTCCATGTTCTTCCATGAAGTCGTGGAAAAGCGGAAAATCAGAGAAATTGTATGATGCAACTCGGTTCTGCCACAGTGGTAGTTTCTTCTTTATAGCATTGACTTTGGACATGCTTTTAAAAATATCCCCTTTCTTCCCCTGCAAATTCAGATTAAGTTTATTGAGGTGTTCAAAAATGGAAGCCATATACGCAACTTTTGCCAACCAAAAATTGTCACGAAATTTGCTAGCTTGTTGGTTATGTTCCTCTGTTAAAAAAAACTCCCAATTCTTCTCTAAGCAGAAAGATACGGCTAAGAACTTTGCCTCTGGAGAGTCACCGTACCTCCGTATGCAAGAGCAATTCTGTGAATGACGCGTCCATTTGTGCACACAACTTAGTGAACATCCTGCGTTTTTTTGCGCGGCTTCGAATATAGTTAACAATACCAACAACTTCCTGAATTACCTCTGCAAAAGTGGTATCGGCATCATTTTCGCCAATATTCTTTTCTTTACCTCCTCTTTTCATTTTCTTTGCGACAAGAGCTTCACGATGTAAGATGCAATGAACACCGACGCATTCAGGAGAAAGTTCTTTTATTTTTGCTACGACACCGTTGATGGATCCTGTCATTGCAGCTGCACCATCAGTGGTAACTGATTTACATTTTTCCCAACTGAGTCCTTTCTCCTTCATATAATCATCCAATTTCTCAAAAATAAAATTGGCGGTTGCATTCACTCCCAACGGTTTACAGAATAAGTAATGCTTTGTAATTGTTTTATGTAAAATATCAGCAAATCTACAAAACACAATGAGTTGAGCTTCTGAAGATATATCAGTTGTTTCGTCTACCTGGATGGCAAACGAAGGCGGTTCCTTCAACTTTTGTATCAACTGATCCTCCAAGTCTGTTGATATACTTTGACATCGGCGATAAACTGTGGTATCAGACAGAGAAATTTTTGAAACTCTATCAACTGCTTCTTTACCACCATGAATCAAATCTGCTGCTACTTTAAGACATGGTAATACCACTGATTCTAGCTCTGTATAAGGACGTTTGCTTTTAAGAACAACATGAGCCATCTTGAACGAAGCTAACACAATGTCTTCACTCTGTTTGCCTATCATTTACAATTCAAAGGATCTTTGTTGCTTACGAATTGATGATAACTGTGACTCAAAAAACTCCTTGTACTGGTGTTCAGGATGTTGTTTTTGAAGATGCAGCTCGAGTTTGGAAGGAACAAGATTGCATTTGGCATACTTGACTGCACAAAACAGACAACTAGTCGATGGATACTGATTGTGTTTATCATCTGTTGAAAGATGGAAACCGTACTTCACATAATCCTCATTCCATCTTCTTCGTTTTGGCGTGGACACTGTTTGACTTTTGCGTTTCACATTTCTCCCGCCTTTGCAAGCAATAGACGTCAGAGGAATTTCAGTTTCCGTTGCACAGCTTTGGCTATCTTCATGCCTTGCACTGTCTTCGTTTTGCTGAAAGACACTACCCTCGCTCGTTGATACAGAAGTTGAAGTTTTCGTAAAATATTTGAATAGAGACATCACAGACAAAATAGTTAACTAAATAATAATATTATACCTAAAAAACAAAAATCAAATTAGACATCAACATTTAAAAAAATACAGAGGATTGTAGTAGCATTGCGGTCTATAATACACAGTCAATACTCAATATAGTCCTTCAGTTGCTGCAAAATGACTTGAAACCTACATCTTTTTTCTAATATCCTGAAAGTCAAATATTAATGGTTCATTTTTGCTCACAGAAAGTTTTTGTAAAAAGTATCTGTTTAATGTGACAAGTTTGTGATGCACCCGTGTATACCTTTTCGTACTGGTGCACCCCATGCATATTTTGGTACACCCTAGGGTGCACCGTGCACACCGGTTGAAGAGCACTGACGTATCGTATTTACCGTATTTCACGAACCATAAGGCGCACTTTAAATTCTTTTTTTCCTCATAAATTGATCGTGCGCCTTATGTATGGATCAAGTGCGGTAGTGCTTTATTGCCTACACTCAAAACCAGTACCGATATACTATTATATATGGTCCGGTGCGCCTTATGGTCCGGTGCGCCTTATAGTCCGGTGCGCCTTATGTATGAACAAAAAACTAATCAAAGCAATTTATTGACAGTGCGCCTTATAGTCCGGTGCGCCTTATGGTCCGTAAAATACGGTAGATCATTCTTTTAACAGTGATTTGCAATTGCATTGTAATATGGTGGCTTGGCGTGGTCATTCACTGGCTACCAAAGTGATTGGTTTTTTACTCATACAATGCATGTTATTTCAGACTGTATCATGTCTAGTTTCTAAAGTATGTTTTACATTAATGACTTGTAATTGTGTAAAGTGTGTATTGACATATTACACTTTCATTAAACAACTAAGACAACATTGTTTAATTGTTTCCGGCCATGTCAGATTTAGCAGAGTGTTTGCAAATTCTCCACCACAACTTAAAGCTTCAAGATGAGTCAGCAGTATTCAAGTGCGAACACCAGATAAAGTCCATCGAACAGCTATGCTCAAGGAGTCTTTTTAAAAAGGAATTAGGTCAATAAATTTAACTTACATAATTACTATTTCACTAAATAGCTCAGTTGGTTAGCATGTGGCTTTATGAACGAAGAAGCTTCAAGATCAAGCGTCGCTGGTTCGACTCTTGGGGTGTGCGCTTGAGCAACATATTCTTAGGACTGCTCTCCATTCAGCAGCATGTAATGGATGGAATAATTTTCTGACAACAACACTTCAACGATCGCAAACTTCACTCTGTCAATCTTGCTAACTGGCCCTGCGTCGAAAGCTTCTACAAATTTTCTTTTTTACATGTGCTAGCTGAAGATGCTATTACTATAGCGAAATCGATTCTTAACTTAATAAATTACACTAAGAGGTTAGATTGTTGTGCAAATGCCAGCATTTGATGAATGCAAAATAGCAGTATGCAAAGCTACCAGGAATAACCTAGCAAGGCTTTGTCAGTTCTAGGATGAAAGATTCTAAACCAAACCAACCAGTTGCATCGCTAACTCTGACTTTTGAATGCACCACACCATGCCTTTTTATTGATTTTCTTACATCTACTGT
This sequence comes from Aplidium turbinatum, assembly GCF_918807975.1. Taxonomy (NCBI): domain Eukaryota; kingdom Metazoa; phylum Chordata; class Ascidiacea; order Aplousobranchia; family Polyclinidae; genus Aplidium; species Aplidium turbinatum. Next base: position 2,378,142 of record NC_137488.1, read on the forward strand.
GCAGTACTAAATATTGTATGAACACTGTTCTAATTCTAAGACAATCTGGACTAAGCTGGATGCACCAGTGGCAGATTTTTTTAGCGATCTATTACACTGGTCAACACAATTTTTTTGGCAGACAAAGTTAGAGTGTTTTTGGGGGTTTTGAAGGGCGCTAATTGTGAATATGGCCTTAGTTTTCCCGAATTGGCTCTAGTTTTGGAGATATTGCATAGGGTCATTTTGGCCAAAATCCTATATTTGAGCCTTATGTGCTAGATCAACAAAGCAGTTTAACCATATTAGATATTTCTGAAATGCAATTTAATGGTCAATTGTGAACAATAAAGACAGTTTTAAGTTCTAATACAGCAACATCATGAAATTTTTAGAGTTATTAGATTTGTCATACGTACCTCAAAACTTGATGTTACCGATGTCATATACACAAAATAGGCTACACAATCATATACAGTAGTGTAAGTACATAAAACACTAAAAAATGTTGCATTAAATCAGTCAATCAACCTTGTATTATAAAATTCAGATAAAAGGAATCACATTATCTTTTTCATTGTAAATTGAAAACAATGGTATAAAATAGAATAAGATTAAAACTATTAACTAATTTGCGCCGAAAAAATGTCTCTTGTAAAATTTCGGAACTTTTGGGCAGGTTCCAGCAATAGTCTGCCATCATGTGCTCATTCCATCTGTCCTGATATCTTCCATTGTCTTGGTGGAACTTTCCCCCTTGCTCCTCACTGTAATCACCAAGATTGTGAGGAAATCTGTCAAGGTGGCTGAATAGGAAGTGAACTTTAATGCTCATGTTAACTCCAAGTTTTCCAAATGCAGATGACATCTTCCGAACTAATTCTCTGTAATTAAGTGCTTTGTGATTTCCCAAGAAGTTTTGTACTACCGTACATCCTTGAAGGAGTTCCACTCAGTGAGTTCATTGCTGTTCATGTGACTAGTGAAATCCGAATCTTTCATCAACGTTCTAATCTGAGGTCCATCAAAGACACCAGCTTTAAGCTTTTCATCGGAGAGTCCTGGAAATTGACTGCAAATGTACTTGAAGCAATTCCCCTCTTTGTTTAATGCTTTGACAAACTGCTTCATTAACCCTAATTTGATATGCAGAGGAGGAAATACAATTCTATCCCTGGGAACTAAAGGTTCATGGATTACATTGGCTGTCCCAACCTGAAGACTGGTGCGTTCTCTAGCCAGTTTTTCTTGCACCAGTGCTGGGCTCTCGCCCTGCTGTCCCACAAACACAGAAAGCAAGGATACTTGGCAATTGGCATATCCACTTTGTTGACCAATTAGAAAATTGACCATTTTTATGTCAACACAGATGAGCCGCTTATGGGTATTGTAGTCAAGCTTTTCAAGGACAAGTTTGATGGCATCATACTCCTCTTTCATCTTGGGAAAATGTCCAATTGGTACTGCAGCAAAATGTAGGACGGAATGTAGGACTTTACAATAATTTTTAAAATAGCTTTCGTTACTAATTATTATGTTATATCAAACAAAATTGATAAGATTTACGTCCTTCTTAGTGAGATGTTTAGGGGGTAACTACACTAATTTGGGCTAATCTAGGAGTATAAGTATCTTCTAAACTAGAGCCAATCTGGCAAAACCAATGTCATATTCGTAATCAGCGACCTTGAAAACCCCAGAAAACACTCTTACATGTCCTGCTAAAACAATTTTTTCTCATTTTGTTGACCAGTGTTATATAATATTATAAAGTAACCTAGTAACAAATTCAATTTGTTTAATCAAATAACTAATGTTCCAAATACAATAGTTTTCAGTTATATAACTCCTATTGCCACAATTTAAACACCACAGCTTGATATTAATTCAGCATATGTAAAGCATTTCAATAACGCCGTAACAAGAACACTACACAAGCAGCTACAGAATAAATTTACTCGCAAAGGAACATTCAGTTATTGTCTGTTTGATATTTTTGGGCATCTTTCCAACAAAAATGTTTGCTTGGCAGTGTGATGTTGTTACACAAAAGTACAGTAGAGATATATTATACAAACTATACTATATAGTTCTGTTAATGGATTGCATGACAAAATTTAATAAATGAATAGATTAATCTTATGCTATTAACTGATTAATTTGATTAATTGTTCTGTGATTAAGTTGTGTTTTTGTTTACTTTTAAATGCTTTAAGTTTGCGATTTAAGAAGTTTTATAAATTAGTTGGTTTAATTTTTGAATCTTTATTTTCAAACTGACAAAGCCTTTGACAAGTTATTTCTGGCAGTTTTGCATACTTGTAGAGGCTTTGAACGACTGACGCATGGCTGGTTGCTGAGCTTGACAGAGTAAAGGCTTCATTGTTGAAGTGTTGTTGCCGGGAAATTTTATCATCCAGTAAGTGCGCTGAATGAAGAGCCGTCCTGAAATGTGTTGCTCAAGCACACACCCCGACCGGAATGGCCCGTTTCGGCTAGTCCGATTCGGCTAGTCCAATTCGGCTAGTCCGATTCGGCTAGTTCCCTATTCGGCTACAGTCCGATTCGGCTAGTTCCTTATTCAGCTACAGTTTTGAATTGTATTTTATTCCACAATATCGTTTCTTTTGCATTTCGTCATAGAAAAACAAATTGAAATGAAATTTAGCGCAAAATGTTTGAACTATTAAATTGAAATGTTTGCTCACATAAAATCGACATGTATCCTACGTCACCGTCTGTATGCAAACCAAAACTAAAATCGGAAATTTCAACAGCACAGTTTGAATTTTTACATTAAAAATGATAACAGAGAGATGTATGTCCGATTCTTCTGTTTATAGAAAATTTTGTATTTTATTCCACAATATCGTTTCTTTTGCCTTCTTGCATTTTATTCAGTGTTTACCTTTGAATGCCTTCCCAGACGACAAAATCAGTCATTTTTACATTGATTCAACGTCTGCAGACGTTGAATCAATGTAAAAATGACGAATTTTGTTGTCTGGGTTCGTTCGAAATAAGTGTTTTACATCAAAATAACATTTTTCATGATTAACAATAGGGTTTAATGCGATAAAGTCTCAGCGAAAACGTGTCAACGAAAAAAAGACAGTTGCCAAATAGCGTTTGACATAAAAGATGAAGTTAAAACCTAAGTGGCAGAATAAACCTGGGTTTCGGAGTTACATGACCTGGAATTTTAGTTTTGGTCTCAATCACATCATCATGATTCAGAGTACGATCTTAGTTAGATGATTCACAAGGCTGATTGTTCTGTGGAGTGAACATTCTGTTGCTACGGATTTATTTGGTAAAGTTATGAATATGGAACGTACCATATCACTAGGGATGTTTTCGGTGTCATAAATATGATTTAAGATTTCAGTGGTTAGGTCTAAACCCCACTCATCTAAAGCTTCGATAATTTCACCTATAAAAGAAACGATATTGTGGAATAAAATACAAAATACAATTCAAAACTGTAGCCGAATGGGGTACTAACCGAATCGGACTGGCCGAATCGGACTGTAGCCGAATAGGGAACTAGCCGAATTGGACTAGCCGAATTGGACTTGCCGAATTGGACTAGCCGAATAGTAGCAGACCCCACCCCGACAGCCAAACCAGCACTGCTTGATCTTGAGACAACCACTGAGCTAACCGAGTGGACAAATTAAACTGGTTCATGTATGCCACTGCTGCTATGCCATCAGTTCATATCATTTATAATCATAAAAACTTATTCGTATTAAAAATCAAAGTATTTTAAAACCGAACTGTTTTGTCTTGTTAATTTTTAATAAAGTTTGTTCAGGGATATCTTGACACTACATCTTGACAGCAGGCCTCGAAATTCACGGCGGACATGTTCGCCGTCACAGCATGTGATGTCCGCGGGAAGCACCATCTAGATCGGTCATATTTGTCCGCCGAGAAATAACGCAGGAACTAGCAATACAAATCGTCATTGCATAGTACTAACAATTGTTGCAAGAATATAATTTGCGCTGGGAATGCGAAATTATCGCATTTCCATAGCGCGCATCATTTCCATTTCCATCATTTCCATAGCTACCAAGCTTGTGTGGCTGAGTGGACTGTTACATGACATAGTTGAGTTTCCAAAAGTGAATTTAGGCAAGTATCCCCCCAGTAAAAATACCCCCGAAAAATAAGGAATAAAATTAAAAAGCATGTTTGAATCCTGTTTATAACAAACAGTAACTTCTATGTGAAAAATTTGGTGGCAAATAATTCTGTGTAACGAGTGTTCAAAACTGTAGAAATCTTGTTGAATAAAGTTCAATACAATAAAAGTAATTTGCGTTCTTCTGGTGACTATTTACTAGGTTACCTCCTGATGTTAAAGATGATAACTAGCTTTTTTATTTCCGACGTTTCGTCAGTCAGCACGACTGACTTTATCAAGGTGGCTAAAACAGGTTAACACAACCTGTTCAGCAACGATGGCACAACACAAAAACGTACTGATAAAATGAATAAAGTAAGCAGCAAGAATCAGAATTAAAACACGCAACAAGATACCTAGAGGTTAAACTGAATGCAGTGAATGCCTAAAACCAGTAGGCTGCTTTCCAACAGCGTAAATTTATCTATCTATTGGGCCACCGTCAAGAAACATTGAAAAGTCATCAGACAGGCAGAAACCAAGGGAATTGGCAATAACAATGATAGAGAAGACGCACTGAGAATGGAAAAGGTGAAGTTAAAGTTAAAGTAATTTTTTGTACACAGAGGGAAAGTTCTGACCATCTTTCTGGTTGAGAGCATGTTGTGCTTTCTGGTTTATGTACCACTTTTCTGTAAATAATCTTTTTGTGTAATCCTTTTCAGTTTTAAGAATGGTAGCGTTGGTCCAAGTAATTTTATGGTCTGAATTTATAGAATGTTTGCAAAGAGCGGAATGCTCCGGACGTTGAAATTTAATAGCTCTTTGGTGCTCGTTGATTCTAGATTTAAGGTCACGTTTTGTCTGTCCAATGTAGATTAAATCACAGTCATGACACGGAACTTGGTAGATCAATCCAGAAACTTCACCTTCTTTCATGGGGTCTTTAGCCGAGGGAAGGTATTTACCTATTGTCAGATAGGGTTTCATCGCAACTTTGATTCCTATGCCATAAAGGATACGCTGAATTTTGTCGGTTACCCCCCTTATGTAAGGAAGACAAGTAAAAGATTTATAAGGAGGAAGCGAAGGTTTCGGTTTGGGTCGCTGTATGCAAGCAAGTTTTCGTGGAAATCCGTTGAGCATTAAAGTATTGTGAATGTTTTTCTTGTGGTGTGAACGTTCAGAATCATCCGTTATGTGAGTGTCCAGTCTGTTGTACAATGTTTTGGCCACTGTGAGTTTTTGATGCTTGGGGCGATGTGAGTTGAACTGCAGGTATCTGTCTGTATGTGTTGGTAAAGTTCAATACGTTACATTACCAACCAACTTTTCTTTTCATTGCAAACACATGAAGTTTGTGTGAATAATCATGGACATTACTGTGACGAAACAGCTCATGCTCTTAAGAAAAACTTTCTTTTTAGGTCTCTATTGCTCATTACTATTGCAAGGCAGTGAGGGAATACTTCCAGTGTTGACAAAATCAAATTTTTTTACTCAGGTAAGCTGTAATCACTGAAATTTAATCGTTGTGGTATTGCAATTTTTACCTTTTCGTTTTGTTGTACTTACTACTGTACACCAAACGATGATTTATGCTTTCTTGGTTTAAGCTAAATTTCCTCACCAGCATGTAGGACTGTTCGCAAAAATTTCACAAGAGAATATCAAAACCTTTCATGAAAAATATCTTTTATAATACACAATTACACATGGTATTTTTGTCTGATAATATGTGTGTTTTATGTAATGCTGTATCCATCATAGATGATGATGGTTCATGTGCTTGATCTGATGCAGACATTGGTGATGATGGTCTTCCAAACTTGTCTGTGATTTGACATACGTATAAAATCGGTAGTTTTGATGTGCGTTTGTGGCCCAGTGGTTCAAGCTGTTTAAATAAGTCAATCCTTGTCGACCTCTGCTTCTTTTTCCTTGTATCATGCCCACTAATGCTAATTTAGATATGTGTTTCAATCAATGCTTTGCAAAACGGGTGATTTGAGCACAATCATAAAATAAAGATGCAGCTAAGTGTATTGCTACCTTAAATAAATTCCCTTAATTCTGAGTGCTAACCAAGATTGAGATTCAATGTCATGTTTATAAGATCTTCAGTATGACCAAACACAAGAAAATTCAGTGCTTTGAAGTGATGTGGTTTTGGTGTACGGTACATCGTACTAACGACTTGTTCTTTTTATTTTAGCACAAGTCGTTACGTGATCAATGCTTAACATTTCTTTCAAATTTCATTTCACGATTTGAAAATTATGTTCATCCTTACACAAAAGAAATTAGGAAGGCCTGTCTTGATGTGTTTCGCCGTGATAAATATTCAAAGAATCGAGAAAAAGCATTGCAAGTTGTTATTCAGGTTAGTTTTGCTTTAATTTATTTATTGATCAATTTTCATATTCGCACAATGTAAGTGTCATGGAATTATATAGTCTATTTATTGTTTGTTTCCATTACCGTACCTAACAATAAAATATGAGTCGCTTTGCTTGTTACAAGAAACTATTTGCCTTGTGAAGGCCGATAAAAACGTAATAGCTTTTAGAATATACCTTGTAAGTATAGATGCAACGTTATCAAAATCACAATATGTTTTCAACATTTTTTTTTTCAATAGTTTTGCCTCTGCTATTTGACTGTTCAGCATGTAACGCGCATTGTAGATAGCAGGGATGGAAAATGAAGAAGACGATTTTCACTGGGTTGATCAGTCTGTGAAATTCTTGTTTGAAGAATTGGGAAAGGCTCCGTCGAAAACTACTTCAACAGGTAAAAGATTAAAAGCAGAAAAGGCACTGTCCCACATTTTGGTGTTTTCAGAATAAAACATTGTAAATATTGTGCCAAGATTCTCATTGTTGTTGCCACTTGCTATCTCAGTGAATTGGTCCTGCGAGGTATGGAAGACTTTCAACTGCCTTTATGGACGCACTTTCGCACCTTGTTTGGACAAACACCATAGTGACACATTAACACAACTGCTCTGTAATGGACGATACAAACAACTCGTTGTAATGTTTTTGATACGTCTTGTTCTTTCAAGGTCATGAAGTGGCGTAATGCAAGGAAACTCATGAAAAGCAGGAAGTCTTAAAAACGTGATGTCTTCTGAGTTCACCTCCACAAACGTCGCGGAATGGCGAGCCATGCTATATGCAGCCTGCTGTCAGCAACAAAATTACACAAGTAGGCTACGGTATCACGGAAAGCTTTAGTGGTGGTTGTTACTTTTGAAGATACTTTTGAACATCGAGAAAAAGCTGGCTTATTACTGGTTGATCTAACTACAGCCTACATTGCTTTAGAAACGGCATTGTAGACTGACTTTCAAGCTTTTTCGGTTAATTCTTAGTCGCCACACAGATCTTGGAACTGATCTCTATTAGGTGTTTCACACTTTACACCAATGATGGACAGAGTTGTCAACATCCGGAATGGCCCGTTTCGGTGAGTCCGATTCGGTGAGTCCGATCCCTTAACAGGGGATTTTTTCAATTTTTTTTTTAATGGGTACCGTAGCCTAATTATCATTGCCGTTTTAGGGTTAAAGGTTTGGGGTTAGGGTTAGGGGTTAGAGGTTAGGAACTCACCGAATCGGACTCACCGAATCGGGCTCACCGAATCGAACTCACCGAATCGGACTCACCGAATAGTAGCAGACCCGTCAACATCGCCCCTTGAAAAATTGAGTCCCTCAAGGATCAACCCTGGCATCGCTACCGTTCAATCAAGATCTACTGTTTCGCCAAGTCAGAGCAATATGGTCATGTCGACGATTTTGCCTTACTAGCGACTAACAGAATCTGATCCATGCGGATCACTCTCTGGGGTACATGAAAACAATCTCGAGAGGCTCAATAATTTAGAGACTCACCGCTACAAAGGTCACTTTAGTGCCTTTCACCTCAACAAAGTCTTCCATACCTCAGCACCTCAACAATCCGAAGAGAAGAGAGAAATCGCTAGAAAAAAGAACAAATAAAACAGATATTCGAGCAACGCCACCCTCGCTGTGAATGCAAACCTACTAAGACGAGGCTCAGTCACGCAAGAGCTTTGTCAAAGTTAGCCCATTGGAACACACAAACGCGGTAACTGTTCGATTAAAACAATGATCATCCGAGTTTGATGACACACAACATCCTGTTATCCTAGGTCTTTCGAAAGCCTCCAACAAGTTCCCACCCTTGAAAGAAGAAAGTGGCGTTGCTTGAATAGAGTCCGCTGCAGAGTCGGGAGAAATAAAATCAATCTTTTTCGATTGAGGATGACTCCCGACCCAATGTGGCTTTGACAATCAGACGATGAAACACATCCTCACCAATTGCACTATAGACAATGATCTAAAAAACATTACAGACAATGCTCTTATCTGGCTTCGACACTGGCGTGACAAGCTATGAATGAGTGAACCTCAACCATCACCAAGTAGACAGGCAATTGCAGGTCAAGTCAGTTGCCTTGACTTGACAATTAAGAGTCAACCAACTTACCTATAAGTGAAGCTGGATAGATGTCTGACGTAAAAGCAGCACATCCGCCTGTCAAAGTAAAAGCGCCACATCCGCCATTCAAAACTATCTGCACAGCATAGACTTTTGCAGCTCCTTTGGCGGAACTATCTAGGAGGCAAAACCATCTTCCCTTCTGTGGCCTGGTACTCCCATACAGTGCCGCGGAATACGTAGCTCTGACGCAGTGTCGCAGTAAACATACAAAGACATTTGTATTTTAAAGCAGAAAGCTTATGTGTAACATAGATAGCTTTTTCAATAGTTTTCATTTCAACAAAAAAGCAAATTGCTCACCAGAAATATTTTAATAACTGAGAAAATTTTTTCTATATAGATGGTCTTCTATTGATTGACTGCACTCTCTACTAGTTTTGTTTAAAACTTATGATGAAGATGATGTGATTTTTAAAGGTTTTTGTATGTTACAGTTCGAGGCCGTTGTTTACATGCATTGGGTGCACTGGCTCGATATCATTCCGACATGATGGCGCAGTATTCAAACCGTCTGTATGACATATATCTCCGGGGATTGAAGAAGGAGGTATGAAGTGGATGGTTAATGACTCTTTCTATTCATTATTCAACTTTTTGTGCTGATATTTTGCAGTTAAATTAACACAAAAATCTCCATAAGAATTACCGTTGTTTATAAACGATTGTCAGTATATATATGTGTTTTGTCAATACGAGTTATTACCCAAACAATGTTAACAAGCGGCTTTGACTACAACTTACTTAAGTCTGAAATTATATTTTTGTGTTTTTATTTCTTTCACTTATGATCATAACGTGTAAGAATCACTGGAAGAGTTCATACCACTGGTCAAAACTGAGAAACAAAAGAAATGGATGACATCTGAAATTGTTGACCTCATGGAAGAAATGGCAAATGTCAAAACCATAGGTAGTAAATATATACACAAGCAGATGAAAGAGGTAACAGGGAAGAAGAGGTATTGCTCACAAGCATGCTGCATCATGGCAAATGATGAAACAATTTTGTTTGACCAAAAAGACAGTTTACAACATTGGTGTGAATACATTGAAGAACTGTTTTTCGAGGACAGCAGAAACAAACCAGGCATCTCCAAGCCCATGGAAGACCCGGCTAGTCAATCATCAATAAAGGAGACAGAATCGCTATAAACAAAACATGGGGGGCAGTTGGACTAGAACTAGACAATATTTCAGTCGAAATTATCTAAGCATTTGATGAATGGGGTTTAGACCTAACCATTTAGATCTTAAATCATATCTTGAGCCGGAAACATTCCTGGTGATATGGTACGTTCCATATTCATAGCCATACCAAAGAAAATTGGAGCCACAAAATGCTCACTCCACAGAACAATTAGCCTAATGAGTTATCTAACAGAGATCTTACTCTAAATAGTAATGATGTTAATTAAAACCAGAAATATCAACAGCACAGTTTCGATTTGTTGCAGACAAAGGGACCGGAAATGGAATTTTCACATCAAAACTGATAAAAGAGAGATGTGTAGAAAAGAACAAGGATCTGTACGTGTTTTATAGACTTTTCTAAAGCTTTTGACAAGGTTCAACATGCTAAATTATTCCAAATATTGCATTCTTTTGGTAATGATGGAAAAGACCTCAGAATATTATTATACAAAACCTCTACTGGGAACAAGCAGCTGCAATGCGTATAAATAGCGATCTTAGGGAATTCAAACCGATACGACGGAGCATCAACATCTACAGTGAGACAATTTTGAGAGACATCAAGGATATGAATGGAATAAATAAATGAATGGATATAAAGATTGAGGGACAAAACATAACAAAGTTAAGATACGCTGCTGATACAGTTTTGATAGCAGAATCTGCAAGCGATCTACAGAACTTACTAAATTCTGTCATCAATCAAAGTAAAGCAATGGGCTTAGAGTTGAATTTAAGAAAAACAGAATGCATGACATCGACTGTATCAAAAAAGAAAAATTATCCAAAATGCAACCTGACACTCAAGTCAATGCTGTTACACTGAAACTAGTTGACAAATTTAACTATCTTGGGCACATTATAACTTCTGATGGCAAAAGTGACTCTGAAATTAAATAGAGAACCGCTATAGCAAAAGATGCTTTTAGTAAAATGAGCACAGTTTTTAAAAACCGCAACATAACGATAAAAATTCAAATTAATTAAAGTTTTAAAATCATATTTAGAATCAAGTTTAACCTACGGATGCGAATGCGACGACGATAAGTAATGAAATGAAGAAAAGATTAGAGGCTGCTGAGATGTGGTTTCTCAGAAGAATGTTCAATTCAAGATCTCTTAGACTGAAAAGAAAAGTAATTACAAAGTTCTGGAATTGGCAAAAATAGAATGCAGATTAATAACAACAGTTAGAAGGCGCCAGATGCAATTTGTAGGTCATATTCACAGACATGGAGATGTGGAAAAATTAGCACTATTGAACATGATACAAGGAAAGAGAAGCAGAGGTCGATAAGGATTACGTAACTTATTTAAACAGCTTGAACCACTGGGCCACAAACGCACATTAAAACTACCGATTTTATATGGATGTCAAATGACAGAGAAGTTTGGAAGACCCTCATCACTAACGTCTGCATCAGATCAAGCACATAATCATCATCTTTCTGATTACAGTATTATGCACTACGCCTGAAAAATGCTTCAGAAGCATCGATAACTTAAAATACTAGTTGAATAGTGTTGTGTATTTTGTTTTGTTGAAACAATGTACCTTGCTTTCGTTCCCCTTAGGTCTTCTCTTTTGTGTTTTTGTTGATCATCGCTTCTCGTTTTGTTTCACATTATATTTTGGTTTCACGCCTTTTTGAAAGTATAGTTTCATTCTTACGATTTTGAATGCAAGTAGAAAACTTTTGTATGACTCTTGTTGAATGAGTTAAACACAACAAACAGCAATTTAAAATAGTCCTCTTATTTTTTATTGTTTTGTTTTGTTTGTAGGGTTGTGGCTAGTTCTCCTCCACTGTTCACGATCCTCTGGACCTCTCCACCACTCCATCACACACATTTCTCTTACTGCATTTCACCAACTCAATCTCAGTTTTCCTCTATCACTGTTTACTTCATATCACATGGCGATTGTGACGTCATGATTTGGTTACCTCATTCTTCTCGACGCATTCGAAACGTACTCGACATCAAGTGGCAGTTGATATCTTCTCTAGTGATGCATTCATTTGAATCCTCTTCCTCTTCTTCCATATCTTAATCCGAATTACATTGTTATTGTTTTAATATTAAATATTTGGTCACAGTCGCAGAAACATTTAATGAAATATATGTCAGATGATCACCTCGACTGGCAACGGTGACATGAAAATCATAGAAGGATCACTGGACGGTCTCAGGGCGCTCATGTTCACCTTCACTGCACTGCTGGACCAAAGCCCTGAGCGTTGTCGGGAAATTTATAAGTTTTCAAGGATGGCCATTGCCCCACAAGAAGAACTGAGCAGATTTGGAGTTCCTTTGGGTAAACTTTATCTTCAGTCGTTGTTTGTGATTTTCCAGAAACTTTTAAGTTTGGACTGGAAACTTAGATCTGTAATTAAGTGTTGGTGGTACGTAGCTTCTGTTAACGTTTCCTCTCAATAATGTTTTGTAGCTGCCATGAAACTGATGAGCGACCACTCTGAGCAATTCGGTGATTTATTACTCGAAGATTACAAGGGACACTACAATGCTTTAGAGGCGTGGTTTTATCATAAGAATCCAAATACAAAGCACGCGGCACATATCGCTATCCAAGCCTTTCTAAGACAGGTGACTAATAGTAAGATGAAGCAAAGGTGATAGGTCACTTAAATTGTATTTCCCATGTTCATTGCTATTTTCAGACGTAACATGCTTCCACTTGGGTTTGCGGTACAACCTAGAATGGTAGAAATTCCTGGCGCACCAAATCAAAAACAAACGGTTTTTCTGACCTGGTTCTGGCAGAAAGTAAATTTCCATATGAAAAAGTGCCTGTGTTGCAAGATGGTAAATTTGAGGGGCTCAAATACAGATTTAAAAATTCACAGAAGGGACAGGGGCTGAACAAATCACACCAAAATATGATTTGTACAACATTTAGTTGTTTGACCAAGTGCCGATGTATAGTATGGTTTGGTTTTGAATCTTTATCCTTGGACTGACAAAGCCTTTGATGACTTATTCCTGGTAGTTTCGCAGCTTCATTCTATCATTTCAATGGCAGCCTACATACTTGTACTCCTTGTACGCCCCAATATCTATTGTGGTTAAGCGCCCGACTTTATGAAAAAATAAACGACAAGCTCAAGCGGCCCTGGTTCGGTTCTCGTGGTTTGCACTTGAGCAATGCATTTCAAAGAATAGCTCTTCATTCAGCAGCACCTAATGGATAAGTTAATTTACAGATATCAACCACGATTGGAAACTTCACTCTGTCAAACTCGGTAATCGAGTGGCAGCCGAACTCTATTGGTGGTGGATAAGTTTGAACGTATTTGTATGTCGAGATTATGCAGCTATAATGATCAACCAATTCAATTATTTGCGAGCTCGAATAGCGATTTATTGAGCAAACTAATTCCAAAGAGAAACGTCTCTGCCTGTGTAGAACCGATTTTGAGGGGAAAAATTCTTGGTCTCTTTACACATTTGTTATTATACGTCATTTGTGACGATTTTTTTGTTCCAGGTCGTGAAGAACATATCAGGAAATAGTTCTGTGCAAAAGTCAAGGGATCTCTTCTTGGTAAAGTTAATAAACAGCAATTTTTGTTGGTTTGTAGTAAAGTTTCTTACCAAATGTGACTAAGCTTCTCATGAAACCCACTTTCGAACGAACATGATTTCTTTTCATTCACTCACTTCAAAATAGATTGACCTCTTAACCCTTGCTATCTTTTTGTAGCACATCCCGTATACTCTCAACCGACCTTTCCTCAGCGCTTTTGTAATACGCTGAATATCAATCGGCTTCTTTCTCTTCGTTGCTTGCATGTTGCATCATATCCATGATCATACCTATTGTAGCTCTATAGTAATTAGTGTGTGTTGCCATGGCAATCACTCTTGACTTGATATTTCATGTAGCTCCCAGCCAGGAGCTATTTTTTATTGTAAACATCCTGCAACTCGAACTTGAAGCTTTTCTTAGAGCTTCAACATTCTCTTGGGAAGTGCGCTGCCTTGATCTCTAATAGGAGAAAATTGATTGCATCCTAGTTCTTGCTTTGTTTAGCTGAGTGATGTTCGAAGAGAATAAGTTATTTGGATTTACTGCAGCAGCAATATCATCATTAAAAAAACTCCGAAAAATGACCCGAAAAAACTTTTTATTCGTTGAGCACGACCTTGCAATCGAAGAAAAATGACCGAGTTTGAACTTGCAAATGCTTTTACAATTTGAATATATACAGTATGTTTGTAGTTCTGATTGAAAGCTTTGAACTTTTGAAATTGTATTAGGCCGCCTGTCGTGTTATCGTGCATGTTACTTGCAAAGCATTAATTTTCCTTTAATCTTTGAAAGTTTGTTTAGTTTTTCATCAAGAAATTTGAATCAATGATAAAATCAGATGATACGAACAGTAAAGCGATGTCGCTTGCGGTGCAAGGATATGGAATGCTGGCTGCACCATGCAGACGATACCTTTCTCACAAGGACGTGTCTTACATGTTTTCTCAAATGCTTGTCCGTTGTGAGCAAATGTACTTAAGGTGAGTTTCAATGCCACGATTCCAAAGCCTCAGTTGTGTCACCTTGAAGGGTTGACCGGTTGTCATCAGAATTTCTTGTGCGATTTGTTCTTCAATTTAATCTGGTATTGGATTGAGGTCAATTCAGGTGCTTGAGAATTGAGATCTTTCCTGTTACTGTTGAAATTATAACAAAACGAATTTCAGTGCTACTTTGTACTTTTTGCTTCCCGTGGTAACAATATATCTTTGCATGCGAATGAATAGTGTCAAGACTGAAGCTGAATCATGTACTATTGTGGGTTGTTGTGTAAGGTATTTCTCTTTTCCTTAACGAAGATTCTTTTGAATTCGGACAGTTCCGATGACCACAGCGACAACAAGATCCATCAACTCCCCACCTTCGTATCCTCCCTCTCAAACATAGCAAGCCAACTTCTTGTGGACGGATCGTCTGACGCGGATCAAGGTGCGGCTCACTTCATGTTGTTTATTTAATGTAAATTGAAGGCCACAGTGCTGAGATACAAAGTAAGTTTGTTGATATTTTGTTTCATTTTTATCCACATCATTAAAAGTTGGAAATATCTGAACGAAACCAGCAAAATGTTGCGAACTCTCAACAGGCAGGGTCATCAATATAATTAATGTTACAACTTCGGAAATTAAACTTGTTAGTTAAAAACATGGTACGGGTACATGTTACATACTTACAGTTTGGAAAAAAAATTTGCGTGAAAATTGCAATTTAGTAAAAGTGGAAAAGTTTCAAATAAAATGTGTTTTTGTCTCGTGTCGTTTGGTTGTTTTTTGCATCGCACCTGTATGTTCTTGCATATCACTTTCGTGTGTATTTATAAATGTTGTCTACAAAAACAAACCTTTGTTTTGAGGTCTGTGAAGTTATGCGTCGTTGCTATCGTTAGGTTTTCTTGATTCATCAGTTATATTTTGTACTTGATGATATTTTATTGTTACTGCTTAATTGCTCTTGTGAGCTTTCATTACGGTATTTTAGTCATTTGTTTAAATTCGTTATCTTGCAATAGACACACCAACCAATCCTACCACGACTGTCAACATGATATTTAAGATTTTTTAAATTCACTCTTGCATTGACAAATGGATGACAAACCGTCTTTCTCTTCTCCAGGATCAAGCAGTGGAGTTCCGGAGGTGTTTGTGAGGTCACTGGAGCGATTGTGCGTTCTTCTAATAGAGAATTATCCGAGGTTACACCGGAAGTTTTCAGTTTACTGTCACAAGGCTTTGGTGTCCTGTGTGGAAGCATTCAGTGGAAGGCCAGAAATGATGAAGAAATTTGTAGATTGCATTGGTTTGTCTTTTTTTGTTCTATCGTGCCGTCGACTGTATGAAAAAGCACATATTTCGGGTTTCAATAACAATACACTGTGCCAGGCCTTCGCAATAGAGGCTGCTATGTCTAACTATGCATGGGCTCCATGAGCGAATTTCGAGATACTTTTTGTAGTGAACACTTGACTGAAAAATCATATGTTTTTTCTTGTTAAATTGCAACTTGGTCAGATATTTAGTCTTTCTTTTTCACTCAGTTGTTCTAAAGCTTAGTCTTGAGGTAGATTTAGGAAAGTTATCTTCCATTTGACCAGCATATCTCCTCATGATACTTGTATTATCCTTGTCACAGTCTTCCAAGGGCTAATTCGTTCTTGTTCCTTGGATGTTGTACTCGGAGACGCAAGAGAAGAGCGGGATGACACTGACCACCAGATGATGGCTTCAAACAGTGACGACATCAACCTCGACGTGATGAGAGATAGTCGTACGGTGTCGTACAAGAACTACATCCCACTATGGGTGGCACTGATAAGCGGGAAAGCCAAGGTAGCATTGCTTGTTGTGACTAGTAGACTATTGGCATCGATTCTTGTTGTAAGTTTGATAATAATGGTGTTTAGATTTCAATCCAGTTGGTTAATTTAAGCGATGACAGTTAGGTGTGAAGGTTCGACAGCAAGTTGCAGGAACCAATTTGACAAATATTTGAACTGATTTGCGATAATATGAATTAAACGCTTTGTGGGGTCCATGACTGAAAGTCTGAGCACAACATGGCCTCCGCATCCAGTGCTGTCGAACACATGATCTCCCGAGCGGAATGGCCGGATTCGGAGACACTCTTTTTCGGAGAAAACCGGTTCGAAAAATTTTCGAAAATTTGTAGGGATTATTTAGGTGGCGGTTTTTGTGTTTACCTACTCACCTAACAGATGCCGCTGTGGAATTTTAAAATTCTCTGATAAAGGCTTTCTCCGAACTGGGATTTCTCCGAATCGGATTCTCCGAATAGTAGCAGACCGTCTCCCGAGCAGCTACTTCGATGCAATGCGAACATACAATTAGCTGTTGCAATCATTCTCAGATGTTAGCCTCAGTCACAGTACAATGTGACCGCATACAAATTTTAATTTCAGTGAATTGATATATTGTGCACACAGTTTGAGAATAACTACACAAATACTGGCTGATATATCTCATGTCTTGAATTTATGTCTAATTGGGCGACCAAGCTTCTAAATAAACATGAACTAAATGGATATCCCGAGCAATCGAAAGCTTCAATACATGACTGATCTTGTGTTGGTGATTAGGTACCCTCTGCATCAAGCAATCCTAGTCTTCTATCTCACTCTTTCCTCGCATCATTCATCCGCGCGATCACGGAGGTTACTGGAAGACTCAACCTTGAAGCTTCCTCCAGCCAGAACACAAACGTGACTACAATATATTCTCCTACGTTTCGATTTGCGGCTTAATTGTTTCGTTTTACGTCATGAGTCTTTTAAGATTTCATTCCGTCAAATACTTTGAAGCTTGACATCATCGAGCAGCGCAAGTGTGATGTAACCTCGGAAAAGAATTTCTTTGTTGTCCATTGTCAAGCCGACAGAATCTTTTGTATTGGTCCCTCGATAGCTCAGTAGATAAACACCAAACTATGTAAACCACGAATTCGCCAAGATTAACCGATAATAGTTTAACTTTGTGCTGATCCAGCTGAGTTTTACAAGACACTTTTCCAATCCGTAAATATTCTCACATCATCATCCCATATAATATTTTATGGGTGATTTTTTTTAAGTTTGCTCTTCAAAACCGATCGCATTGATGACTTTGTAATTCTTGAGGTTTTGTCCATTAGTTTGATTCGGATGGTTATTTGTCTGAATTCTACATAGGAGAACGAACTGGAGAGACCGGGTTCAGCTCCAATCCACGTCGACACTCTACAAGCCAACAACCCGGCCGACTTCAAGATATTCGTCAACCTCTGTGATTTGTGTGCTGATGTGTTTCCTCTCATAGCAATGAGCACCCCGATGGAGATGCACATTCACCGGCTTGTCCTGAATTTTGTAGCTCTCTCCACGCGGTGAGCCATGCAACCACCTAATGCTTTTCGTGTCGATTCTGCAACAATGGTAGTAAATATTTTTACAACTTCATTTTATAAATGTGTGGTGGGATGCTGTGAAGTTGGAACCGAAACAACATAGATTCAGTGTCTTGATGACTTTGTGTAAACACTTTAAATTTCCGGCTTCCCGAATGATACAACACTGGGTTTAGTTTGTTATGTTTTCTAATCTACAGTAACTACTCAACAAAATGTTTGGTTTGAAGCCTCAAATCGTTCCATAGTTTCTTGGAAACTGGTCTAAAGATTATTTTCATTTCGTTGCCTAGAGATGACGATATCTGATGACGTAACTTGCTTTGCTGTTTCTGTTCGTGCAGTTTTCCCTTGGCAAGTGGCTTTTACAAGCTCCTGTCATCTACCATGAGAACATCGGTCATAATCGGGTACTTCTCCTCTAAAAGTGATCCTTATCATATGGATGTTGATGGAAATGCTCCCCCCAGTCAAAGCAACGAGAATACACAGTGCTGCATCTTCCTGCAGAGATTTGCTGTTGAGGTGCTGCTAGATTGTTGTTTCAGGACTACTTTATTTTTTATTAGAAGACTTTAGAAACATGGTTCCAGACAGCAGGTCATACTTCCTTCGCTAACTTTGTGCCGAGGAAAAAAATGTTTCGGTTTCAATTTCGTGTTTCCTTTGCAACCACCGATCAATTTGCTGAATGTTACATTGTTTGTTGACGTATCTTACTATTCTGCTGAAAGAAAGGGACCATTCATGCATTATTGGAGCACCTTTTCCAGCGTCGGTTTATCTTTTAGCCTCAGGACTACGTATCTGGGCACGGTACGCAGTGGCCTAATGAAGTATTTTTTCATTTAAATCTTGTAATTTGTTCAAACCATTTGTTGTTAAATGATCAGGTTGCTGGTCGTTCCAAGCAATACAAAGACGAACTTCAAGCTGCGTGCTTGTTCTTCATTTTAAACCTTCCGTTGGAAGTCGCTCATGATATCTTACCTGAGCTGCTGCCTCCATTGCAGGTGATTGGCACTGTGTATGTTTTCGTTGTTGGTCAGCGCCTTGTTTCAATGATCTTCTTGTAACTTGATTACTTGTTTGCGTTTGACAAAATTAACAGATTTTGTTTTGTCTCATTGTTTTCACCGTCAAATGATCAGTCTCTTTGCTGAGAATACTGTGTAGTTTATTGTCAAAGCATCTACTGTGTTCCCCAGTAGTGACACCACCCTAGTAGCGACACCACCCCAGTAGCGACATCATCCCAGTAGCGACATCATCCCAGTAGCGACATCATCCCAGTAGCGACATCATCCCAGTAGCGGCGCCCTCCAGTAGCGACACCACCCAAGTAGCGACACCACCCCAGCAGCGACACCACCCCAGTAGCAAACCTACAATTAAAAAAATATATATAGGAGGGTCACGTGACTAAGCTGGATCCGCTACTACACCACCCGTGATTGTTTATCGCGTGATTTACTCCACGCTTGTCGCTTATTTTCCAAACTTGTCTGCGGCATAGCTGTAAAGTTCAAGCCTATAATCTGTAGTTGGACATGAGTGACATTGTATATGAGACACTTTGCGAAATAATGGCACGCATAGACAGCAAGTTTATCATGTTTTTATCGAATGTAATTCAATATTAGACTTCACATTAAAAATCTTCCTTGTGCACTGACAGAGAGCTTGTTTGATCGGTTTGGGGTATTTCCCTCTAGCCGAGGCAGTACTGGGGGCTATCGAGAGATGGAAGCTTTCCACGTCTGGGAATGAGAAAGTTTTATCTGAGGTTGTTCCATGTCTAGAACCTTTCCTGCATTCTAACAAAGGTGAGGTTTGGTATAGTCAAGTAATTCTGCCGAAAAAATACTGAAAAGATGCCACCACTTCACATGTTGCTATTGCTACAACCAACCTTGCGTTGTTTATAATTGACAATAAGATAATATTCTAATATTCTCCTTTTGTAAATGTGATTGTGTTGGTATTACAGAGGTTGTGGTTCAAAGGACCATGACACCTCAAAGGACCATCGTCAAGAAACGATCTATTTTGAAACGAGGGATATTACCAAAAGAATCTGATGATCCATCCAGAAAGAAGGTAGTGCATTGGTGGTGTCAAGCGCTGGAACATTGCAGTGACCACTTTGAATTGGTTGATTGATTGTAGGAATCTTTTGTATGCACCACAAAGTCTCTGGAAGCTTCATCTTGGGTGTATTGCATACTTGTAGAGGCTTTGAACCATTGAGGCATGCCCACTTGCCGAGATCACAGAGTGAAGTTCCAACTTGTTATTGAAGTGCTGTATCGGATTTTACTGCTTCAAACCGATTATAGTTTCCATTTGGCTTGATATCGCATGGTTGTCTTTCAACTTTTGCACATTTATTTATTTTATTATTACGTTGTAGTTTTTATTATTTTGATAACAATATCCGATGTTCAACTCACTGTGGAATTATATGATTAAAGTGTAGAATGATGTGTTGAGGTTCCTTCGTCGCATTGCTACATCAACAATGTGTTCACAAAGCATTGTTTCAGGTTCGATCTCAAGTGATAAAGTTCTTCGGGGATTTAGGAGGGAATGTTTTTGATTGGCTGAAACAGAGCAAAGAGTCAAAAGATGATTGGTGCGTTGCGCCATGGAGTCCTGACGTATGCCTGAAATATCCAATTACGTTTCGGGACATGAAACCTGATATAAGGCTTGGTGAGTGCAAGGCGAGAGAATATGGCGCTTATGTAAAATCGAGCTTAAGACAGCAACATATTCAGTGAAGTCTGTCCGCAAATTCATTGCCAGGGCTTCCCCATGCTATTTCAAACTTCAACCACCGTCCAAGCGATTGATTCTTTCTTCAGACATCCTCCTGCACAGAGTGATGCAGATATGTGAGCAATCCAGCGACCGCAAAGCTAAGATCTCCTCTTGCGAACTCCTCCACTCCATCACCATCTTCATCATAGGAGAGGAGGCGCAGTTGGGAGCCAAGCATGAAGTGACCTCCTTATACAAGCACCTTCTGCCGCTCCTCTTCAGACTGGCTTGTGACCCAGACCAGGTGAGAAGATCTTGCATCTTAAACATCATCATCTTTCCAATTTGGTTTGCGGACTCCATCATAAGTTGGAAAGAAACTTTACTTACAATTCAACTCGGCTCATGAGACAGATGACCAACTATACGCAGCATTGTAGGATCGCCTTTAGAGTATTATTTCAGTTCTACAGGGAAAACACCCAACTGCTGTTATTAGGTTTCATGACCCAGCTATATTTTCACCCACTCCTTTCGAGGGTTTTTCTGGGGGCTGAACTTTCTATAGATCGTTTTTGCTCTAATCACTTTCCACCACCATTTTGTCTGGTAGGTGGGCTGCTAGGTACGAATCAGGATTTGTTGGTTTACGTTGTTTTCAGGTATGCAAGCAGTTGTTTGGTCCGCTGGTTGATCAGATCATTCATTGGTTTACGAACAACAGGAAGTACGAGAGCCCGAACACCACCGCTCTCCTGAACACTATAATGGCAAGTATTCACCGTGTTTTGCCTTCCTACTGTGTTCACTTTACGTCAAGTTGATGTGAAAAGTATCTTACAGTTGGTCCAAACCGATCAGCTTTTGTGCATCCTCAAGTGCAGTGGTTTCATCAGTTGTCGGGCTTCAAATTCAAAAGTGCAACGTTCGATTATCCACCGGACCGCTTGATCGAGCTATTGCTTACAAGTGTGGGCTCTGAGCTGTTGTCAAACAAACAGGACTAACAGACCGATATGAAAGCAATTCAACACCGAGTAGGCCATACCGAGTTTAGTTCTACCCGTTCTATCGAATTACGAGTCTAATAAATTCTTAGGATGGACTCATTGATGACGACAACTCATCGTTACGTCATTTATGCGCCACGTCATTGCATGAGTTCATGTCGTGGTCAATCAAGCAGAATACTGCACTGTCGAAAGCCCAGCACAATAGCAAGTCGATATTTAAGCGAATATACAGCCTTGCGCTCCATCCTGCCCCCATGCGGAGGTTTGGAGCGACCTTGGCGTTCAATTCGATTTATAGAATATTTCGGTAAGTTTTGTTTATTTTACACAGAAGCATGTGCGATTTGTATTGACGGTTCTGATTTGTAAACTCGAAGTGGTATAAAAAGTATTTGCGGTAGAATATGCTTGTAAAATTTGTAGCATGTGCGGCCTAGGGTGTTTCAAAATTTCACCACTTTTAAATTTCAAAACGAGTACCTTTTTTTCTGATGGAGTTTTGGCCGCTGATTACGAATCTGGCATTATTTTTTCATTATGACGTCATCTTGAGGGTGCCCCACGCGATTTTTCGCGTTTTTTCAATATCTCGAAAACTACTTGGGCTATACGTATGGAATTTGTATCAAATGATGCAGAATATACAATTTCCTATCTCTACTTAAGAGTGTTTAAAGTCGTATCTGCTTCAGAAAAAAAGTTATTTGAGAAAAACACTTTTTTATTGTTTTTACATCCATTCCATATCTATAATCTTCGAGCTATATGACAATACATTGTGACGTCAATTCGGTAATTGGTAATAACAATGGTAATTGTTTGTAAATCAACGATGATAATTGTTTGTTGACAATACGGGTCTTAAGGGATAAAAACAATTTCCAATTTGAATTTAGTTGGTCAGTTTTAAATGCAGTATAAGCAGGGATATGGCATGGTTGAGATCTGTTGAGGTTAAGTCTCTGATAGTCTCGAAAAAGTTACTTGGAAATACATTACCAACGTGTGGAGAAGTTATAGAGCACTATCATTATATTCAGCAGCTTTTAATGGATACAGACACTAAATTTTTGAAGAAAACTCCAGGATTCAATGATATCAAAGATGTAGTTATGAATGACAGTTCAACTGTGGGGAAGAGCCAGCTTGCCTGCTATCGAGTTGAGAAGTATCCATACAAAACTGAAGCAACTTATTCACAAGCTTGCTGTGGCAAGAAAACGTGCCAAGAAATTGAAACTTATTTCAATCAGCGATGGCTGGCTCGACCAGCTCTTTGATATAACCAAGTGCCGGTGTGAAATACCAGATATATTTCAAACGTATGAAGGTAAGCTGATTTGTAGTTGCAGTTTTGACCACAGAGTTCCAGAAAAAGAAATTATGTTTCTGAAAGATCAAAGATCCGTTAGAAGAATGATTTTATCTTCATCCAAAGATGCACTGTTTAATATACACAAGCTGCAGAGTGTAATCAAGCTCAAGCGACGCACCACGGCGGAAGATGATATTGAGAACCCCACATCCAGTAAATTAAGAGCTACAATAAACGGAGGCCTATCCAATTCTAAAGTTTTGTTCAATTCGTTGAGACCGCGCCAGTTCGATTTAAATATAAATTCTAATGAGAGCAATGATGATGTTTTGGAAGCAGAGACGAGTGATAATGTTAGGGACACGTCAACCTATTTCGACCTGGATTACCAACCTGCTCCCAAGCATCTTGCAGGAGGAAAAGCTTACCTTAAAAAACGTTCATTTTCGATCAGTACCAGTGACTGTGTTAAAGCAGACCGTCGTTTAGTGTCGATTCGCCAACAATCCGATCTGCAGCGATCAACTGTTGGAGAAAAAAATATTTCTGCTTCGCCAACAACTGTACTTCGAAAGCGCGAGCAGTGTCGACTTGAAGCTTTAAATCAATGTGAGTAAGAGCTGAAACATGCTAAAGCAATTCAATTATGCTATGATGGAATAATCATAAACAAAATGGACAGGTACATCTTTTTGGGACAATTTGTGGATACAGGAGTCAAGTGTGAAAAAGTTATAGCTGTGAAAACTTTTTTGGAAGGAATTTCGGTAACTTTTCAGACCATTTTTAACTGTGTTACCGAGCAAATTTGTGAGGATACTTTAAGTAAAATATATTCAGTTATGTCAGATACTACTGCATTAAACACAGGGAAAAAATCTGGTATAAATAAGTGCCTGGCCGATTTCTTCATGGAACGGCATGGTCGAGGCATCCACACATTGGAATGCTTATTTCATGTTAATGAAATATATTTCACTCATGTCGTCTAAAAAATCGAAAATCAAAATTGTAATTGTCATATAGCTCGAAGATTATCGATATGGATATAAAAACAATAAAAAGGTGTTTTTCTCAAATTACTTTTTTTCTGAAGCAGATACGACTTTAAACTCTCGTAAGTATAGATAGGAAATCGTATATTCTGCATCATTTGATACAAATTCCATACGTCTAGCCCAAGTAGTTTTCGAGATATTGAAAAAACGCGAAAAATCGTGAAAAATCGCGTGGGGCACCCTCAAGATGACGTCATAATGAAAAAATAATGCCAGATTCGTAATCAGCGGCCAAAACTCCATCAGAAAAAAAGGTACTCGTTTTGAAATTTAAAAGTGGTGAAATTTTGAAACACCCTATTGTGCGCTCTCTTATGATTCCAGCAAACTAGTCAAAGAGCTAATAGAGTTAAAAGTCAAAACTTGCTGAAGTGTAAGTTTTGACTTTTAGAACGATTTAAACATCGCCGGCAACCGATATAAGTTTGCCATCTGTCTTCCAGCGAACAAGAGCAGCTGGTCGATGAGTTCGTTCTAGAAATCCTCGTCACATTCGTCAATTGTTTGGCTTTGTCTCACAACGATGATGCTTCCTTTGGCACAGTCGACTCATCAGTCCAGGTATCTCGTCGCCATAGCTTTCCATATGCTCCATCCTTTCCATTATCCTGTGCCCTGAGAATTTCAAACTATCATACTGCTACAAACAATGAATGAATAGTTTATTTTATCAAAATCAATACAATTATGAAGCAAAACAGATTTGCTTTTCATAAGAAAATGTGAATTGTGAAGCAAAGCAAAGCCGTTGAGAGGATAATTTGGACCCGGTAGCAATGAGATCCTCGGGCCCAAAATCAAGACACGTGTAAGAAAAAGTGCTAAATCCAAAGTATACGCGGTGTGGCGTCTTTAGGTTCTTCACTTTGTGCCTACAAATTCTGATCTATCCCAGGCTTTGGATCATTTGGAACGAATCATAAAAGCGAAGG
The DNA here is from genome assembly GCF_918807975.1 of Aplidium turbinatum. Taxonomy (NCBI): domain Eukaryota; kingdom Metazoa; phylum Chordata; class Ascidiacea; order Aplousobranchia; family Polyclinidae; genus Aplidium; species Aplidium turbinatum. The sequence continues at coordinate 2,403,005 of NC_137488.1, forward strand.
CGTCATCGTTGTGCAAGGAATCCAATACGAGGAGAGTACCGAAAGGGATCAGTCCCGATTGTCCCGTAACATTGGCCACTATTGTGACTTGGCTGTTTGAACAAACTGGCAGACCTCAAACAGGTTCGTGATGTCTACCGACGTCATCAGTTCAACTCTTGAGCATACGATGAAGTTGTATTCGCATTGTATGCGGATTACGGAAGTGGTGTTTGAACAGTGATTTGTTTAACATTTCAGTAGTTCTACGATTATTTCATGTGGTCAATTTGACAAATGTACATTGTGCAATTTTCTAAGCCAAGCAAGTTCACAGCATGCTCTGGTTATATTTGGCCGGTCATGAACCAACGCAACTAAACCTTCAAAAGAATTTTGATCGTTTCAGATTTTTTAGAAACTACCGGTGTTCAATGTTTTTAATAATAATCTCCTCCATTGTTAGCTCTTGCAATCATGACCTCCAGTGTTGCGCTGACGTATCACTTAATTCTAGAATGTCGTCATCAGTGCATGCGTCTCTTCATCGCTTTCATCAAGTTGCTTCCGAATCAAAATAAATCGCCATCCTATTGGATCCACTATCAGATAAAGGGTGGAGGAGAGCACGGTGCTATTTCAAGGTGGATGTTTTCATCAAAATATTTGCTTTCATCTGTTTTGTAATAGATTCTTAAAATCAGCTAATTTCGTGTTCTGCATCAATTTCAACAGATTTGAAGGCGGTTGCGATGGCGTTGGCATAGCAACATGTTCGGTTATGACGTCAATGGGTGACAAGTTCAATATAAAGAATGCGATTAACTGGTTTGAACTGGTTCTAGCCGCCTTAGAAGCTTATATGCGAGCGTTTCAAGAGAAAATGTTGGCACCAGCGGTTCTTTGCAGCGGTGAGCTTCATCTCTTACGTGTAGATTTGTTAACTTCTTTTGAAAGCCTCCATGCCTTGGCAGGTTATTAAGTTCCTTTGAGGAAATTGATAACCTGCATCGCTGGTTTGGTATCCCTCCGCCGCACACATCGCTGTGTTTTAGAACAAACTGTCTATTAGTCTGATAAAACAGAGTGATCAACTCGGTCTTTGCAAAGTTCTGGCAGTACACGACCTTAATGTATGACAATGGACATTGTCGATGGTTAGGGACATACATATGTAATATGTCCATTGTCATGAATGAAACCGAACAAACGTTGTGATTGCTTCGATGTATTGCAAAGGAACGATGGCGACAAATCTCTCTTGGAATGAGGAAGGCAAGCGGCCTAGATCATATCACGAAATTAGACCCTCTCTGTGGGATGCGCTTAATTCGTTCCCCGTGCCAGTTGAGGCCAGGCACCAATAGACACAGTAGCATTGTGCCAGTATATGTCGGGAACCATGCATCGGTACAAGTCGGCATCGGCAAATATCTAGTCGAAAGTAGTTTCTTTTCATATGCAGCATTATTTACAATTAGATAATTTTTTTTATCAAACGACGTTTCTTTCAACAGTGTAGTCATGGAATCCAATATCTTCTATGTTTTGCAGATAAATCGAATTTGTACAAAAGCGTGGACTACTTCATCCGCAACATTTCTCAAAAATCTCTTGATGACATAGCTGTGTCACCACTAGGAGGCGACAAATCAGGCACGTGCTGGCTGCGTGGGTAGGCACGTTATCATAGGGCAATTTCTATTGCAAATCAGCTGATTGCAGTCATGTTACTCAGCACGTGATATTGTGAGCGTTCTTTTCGAAACATTTTTGATAAAAAGTGACTTAAGTGAACGATTCGCCGTCGGCAGCGTGGCTTAGCGGTTTGATGGTTAAGGCTCGAGAAGTAATCACTTCTTCGACGTGGGTTAGATTCCTACCCCTGTCGTTACTCTTTTTTCTTCTGTAATTACCAAAGTTTAAATCAAGGATCAACTGAACTGAGCGCAAGAAAGATCTCAATGACTGCAATCAGATGGGTTCATAAGGAAAAGTTCAATTTTCCTACCTTTTTTAACTGGTGCGCCAGCTGGATCGCGCGGAAAACTATCGTATGTTAAAGTGTCTTCCGGCTGCGTGGATCACCGAAGACCAACCGACGGCACCAAGCCCGAGTCCCACTCAGCAGGGAAGGAAGGTTTTGTAGTTGAACCATTTTGTGATTGCCCGAAATTTTTGGTCGCTTCTTCCCCACAACATTTTCATTCCCTGGACTTGAGGAGATGTTGGTTCAACACTCATTCAGAGCACTCGGCATATCTTTGATGAGACAACATCATGGCATGCTTGAAAATGGGCACGAACATCGACTTCCTTGCCTGCCCGTTCGCACGAGTCAAATCCACAGCCACCGATAAACCTGGCCAAGTTTGATATCCGATCTCACCCGACCAGACTGGGTGAAATTGCCATTCGTTATTGTTGCAATAAACGTTCAAACAACTGTAATACGCTGATATTAGTCTTAACCCACTTGATTGCACATTTCTTCTATACATTATTGGTGAAAATTCTCCCTACTAGTCTGGATAGTACACCGATATGGTTGGCGAAACACAAATACTACAAAGTACTAGTGGATGTTCAATTGTGCAGCCTTCCTATGTCATTGATATCGCTGGTTTACTTGTTCTTTTGAATGAAGGTGTTTGCTTCCACGGAAGATGTCATGGCTGCCATGAGCACGTCACTGACGTCATCACATCGTCATATGCACGACATTTCACAGTGTATCTTGCATTGTAGCTTTCACCTGCACACCTCAAGAAAGGTACCGATACAACACAGCAAAGTGCACTCTCATCAGTAGGATATTGCAATACTTCGTCTTGTTGTTCAAGTTGGAAGGCGACAACGTGACTAAGAGAACGGTGAGATGTGAACTACACTTTTCGTGTGTAATCGTTTACGTCACGAGATTCTGACATATCGTAGCTTCACTAATCTCGAGATGGAAATGTTGATGTCATGGCAACACAGTCATGTAGCTGCAGTGCCTGGATGGGATATCGTGACTGGCTTGAATGGAATAATCACTCTCTATGCAAGGAGTGCATCCTATGATGTCCATCAACATCTCGACATTTTGTTTATCAGTTGATTCCATCTGGACTTGAGCAATCGTTGCTTGGTCTCGTCTCCTCCGTTCTTGTCCATCCATCGGCACTGGGATTTGATACTTTCAATGATCCGGTGGTTGCGGAGGAACTCTCCAAGTTGTCATCCGAGATCCTTCAGCTCCTCTTCAAGTATCTTCCCAACACATCACTGGACGATGACATGAAGGGAAATCTGCAATCGATGGTGAAACAAAAGATTTTGGAACATGGGTATGCAAGCATGCAGTTGCTTCAATATAAGCCTCCGTTTGAAAATATTTGTTTAATAACCAATTGGACCGCAAAAAATCCACAGCGGCAGAAGGTTGTTTTTTAGTTTCTGTTAGAACAAAGGGTGGCACTTGTCATCCACATTGCTTAAAGGCTTGCAGATTGGTAAGCTGATGAAAAGAATTTGTTTTCAAAAAAGAAACAGACTATTTTCAAAAACTTACTTCAGGCGCCTGCTTGACTTACTACCGCCTCCTTTCGGCTCACGATGCTTCGATTCCACCTTGAACGTACAAGACTTACTCGAAGCTTACAGAGTTTTGTTCAATTGTGGCCTTCTTGGAAGCATCCTCTCCGAAGCATATGCGGTAGGTTCTATGGGTTGTGTGCAGGTTTGTCAGTTTCATCAGTCATTAGTTTGGAAAGATATTTTTTAAACTAGATCACTCACCATCAAGATTAGCTTACTCATATTATCCCGAATCACAATTTGATGTTTTGAAAATGAAAACCGTAAGAAAATTGTAGTGAACATGAAGATGAACGTGATCAAGTTGAAACACTTGAAATTTGGTCTTCATGGTCCACGAAGTTGTCAACGTGAACGATCGGTTGATAAATTTAGATTCCCGTGGTTGAGAGAATTAAATTCTCTCTTCAATTGTTATTGTATTAAAGCATGGCATACTGTGTTGTAGCGTGGCAACGCAGACTTGAACGAATTTTCTCAAAGTCTCTTTCAAGTCGTATATTCTTCATGTGTTCGTGCCGATGGGGGAGATTGCACTGCACCCTCACCACTCTCTCCCGAGTCCTTGCATTTTGGAGGAAAGTTGTTGGATCTGGTCTTCGTCATCGGTGGGTATTAAGAACTGGAAAAAATCTTTAAATTTTTAGTTTAGAAATTTACAAAGTGGTACACCGTTTCGGTCTTACAGTCTCATTTGAACTTTTATTTGCATAAGTAGCGATAAAACGCGTAAGTAACCACTGACGCAAAATAAAATGACGCGATCGTGAAGACCTTGAATAACCGGCCTACCGCGCCAAGCATATGTGGGGCGCGGCGTAAGGGGACGGGCGGCTTTGCGCCTGGGAGCGTTTGGTCCACCAGCTAAGGGACGGACCAGAGAGACGGGTACGAACCGCCCTTTTTTAATGGGGGCTCATCTTCCGGCAGGCTTGAGTCTGCCGAGGAGAATGGCTTACACCCGCGGGGAAGATAGCCCACGGAGCGCGTTTTCTCGCGTCTCTCGCTCTCATCCTACAGACACTCACCTGAGTTTTGATTCCTGGGAGCTAAAACCTGGTCTCCTGCAAAACGGACGATTGATTTGATTGAAAATATCAGGCGTTCTTTCAGTGCAATAGGTACACTGGGTATGGCTACGGAGCAATATACCACGCATGGCGAGTTACCAATTTGTGGTCCCTAGAGGCCACAAAATTGGTACTTTTGCCAACGTTGCAAAAGTGCTTAACCTGCAAGCAGTGAGATATGCGCAATGCACCGTTTCGACCTTACAGCCTCATCAGTGCAGTGTACTTCTGCTTTGTATCATGCCTGCAGAGCAATCCGACGAACCAGCTAGAATAATTCTATTATGCCTGCAAGCATATTAACTAACACATTTTCACATATGAAAAGTACATAATACTTGCTAAAGTGTGAAGCGTTATGACGTTTGTAAACTCTTTATGTCCAAACATTTGATTCAACTAAACTTATACTAAATGTTATGTTTACTTGTACAGTTTGGGCAATCACTTCTATGGAAATCTTTATTTTCCGTGTAATAAATTGTGAAAATGAATTCCGATCAGCAACGTTTGGTTGTATTGAGCAAGAAAATTGCTCAAACTCTTATATATCTTTTGTGAAAGCGACCGCAAATAAAGTGTTGCTGTATAAGTTTGTAGTTTTTCATTGCTTTCTTTAACTTCGACCATTCACTGAAACTTAGGTCGTGTCGCTGAGCGTGTGTGATATCTTTAAGGTAATTGTGCCACTTCTGTCGGTTATGTTCATTTCGTTATTTTTGCTTTTTGTGTAGGGATTTCCCCGGAATACTTGATTGACAGTTTAATGAAGAGCAGCACGATGGCGTCATCAGAAGGATTGGTACCATCTTCTGCCCATGGTTGCTTGTTCCTCTCTCAACACTCAGAACAGGTCAAGCTTGTTTCTTTAAATAATAATCTTTCCAATAACTAACTGACACAAATTGTTATCTGATGAGGCAAAGGTGTGGTTGTTTGTAATTCGTAATGTATGGTTCGCATTGGGATGCCACTTCGGAGGTTAACCCTGGTAGGTTGGTATGCTTGTAGAGGCTTTGAACCACTGACGCAGGACCGGTCACCGAGGCTGACAGAGTGAAGTTTCCGATAGCTGTTGAAGTGTTGTTTCATCAACGTATTTTATTCAGATATACAAAGAACTGTCATCGAAGCCAGCCACATACATACCCACCATATGCCAACATGCCTCATGTAATCCACACACCTGCGCATTCATATTGAGCGGGGTATTAGAGCATATCGCTTCAAACAGGTTTGCTTTTGCTGCATTTGCCGGTATTAATTAGTTCAAGATCATGCTTATGACGTTATCAAATAATTTGTTGTCACACAAACTTGATTACCTTGGAAGTTCACAGACGCTGAGGAAGCATGACGTTTCTGGAGCGTTAACATGCTGCATTACGTCACTTATCATTTTAGGAAATTATTTTTCTCACCAGTTTCAAGAAAATGTTTTATATTGCTTATGTGTACACTTTTAGAATTCGCTTTCCAAGCTTATCTTCTTCAGATCAGTAAGGAAGAATTTTTCCAAGAGCATGTGTTCTGCCATTCTCGACCAATGGGAGACTAGCTTGAAACCTTGGTGGCATTATGACGCAAGTAACAAACCGAGCGATGACGTCATCAACAATGCAATCGTTGTGTTGAAGAAAGTGATCAGCCTGGATGCCACTGTGAGATACTGTGACATATACCCCTTGTATGTTAAACGTTGTGTTCATATCGTGTGGCAAAGAACTTGCTTGTAAAACAGAATGCTTCTTATAAAGCAACAAAACTTTTAGTATCTTGTAAAACATTTTCAGTATTTGTTGAACATTTCAAGCAACACACTCAACTCACTAAGTTCTTCGATATGCAAAGTTCTTGCCTGCAAAGCAACAACAGGGCTGCCATACTTTTTCTGCAAACAATCGTAATTCTCATATGCATTTCCTTGTACAGGCTTGTCGTGACCCCAAGAGCAAGTACCACTCGATGCTTGTAGGAATGTATACGAGTTTTCTGGAAGAGAGCCAGCTATCTCTTACCTTTAAATCCAAGGTATGCACGATATGGTATTGAATAGGGTGTGGAGCTGGATGGGTTCCAGCTTCCCGAAGTTGGTAAAAACTTCCAGTTTGACCACTGTAGGTTATGAGGTTGATTTAGTGTGGATTCGTTATCTTCGGACTGAGAAAGCTTAATCCTAGCATAGCTTTGCTTCATGTTAAACTTTTCTCTGTGATGCGAAAACTAATTAGTTGAAAATCACTGTCATGAACGTTTTGAAACGCTCTGGCAAGACTTTACTGGGAAATTTCAAGTGTCAATGCTCTGTTGTAATGCAGCTGCTCGACTTGCTCGGTTTTTTCTCACTATCAACACATGACGACTCTGCACTGAAGCAAGCACTCGGTGGCATGGTGGCTCGGCACTTCCCGTTGTCATCCAGAGAGTTCAACCCAGGATCTACTTCGTATAACGAGTATACGCAAGCCATAGAGAAGCTGCTGGTGTGTCTGCAGGATACCGGGAACATCACGGTAGGCTTCATGTTGGGTTGCTCAGTGAAGTGTGGTATAATCAGTCATGCGCATCACAAGGTTTTAGTCGTTTTGCTTATTGAAGTCGTTGCGTTTTAAGACAATTCAGCATTTGAGGCTCCAAAATATTTGAAAAGTTTGAACTTAGTTAACTAATGATTGCATGCTTTCAAATCTATTATTGAAACTAAGATATAAGATTTCAAGATTATCAGTTTCATCCAGCGACAGGCTTGTCGATGATGCGAGATGTTGAAGCGATTTGGTTATGATGTCATCAATCGTGGAGGTTGTTATCCTCAAAACGCTCAGCTCAAACCAGTGTCTCTACAACTCTTCTCATTTCCATCTTATGTGCAACTCTTATATCTGTAATGTATGCTTCGATGACGCCGTTCACTTGATAATAATTATTCATTCATCCAACTGAATTTTGAATATGTTTGGGCGTTTTTAAAAGGTACATAATTTCTAATATACTAAGGCTCTTTTTTCATTATTGTTACTCTAAATAGGTCTTGGAAGTGGTAATTAACATCTTTTGCCGTGAAGAAGATCATGTGATGTCAGAGCGTATCCAATCAGCTTTTGAGAACACAGTAAAAAGGTTATTATATATTTACTTTAGTCAGTTATATCTTTATTCAAATTTCTTTGTATATCTCCATCACTCCAGAAGCAGGAATCTCATTCCTCCTGGCGGCACGACTGCGTTGCATTGTTGACGATGTTAAAGAAGTGGTCCGGTTGCGTCTGGTATGAACGCCCGATGCCGATAACGCTTTTCTGTCATGTGTTTTCTCAGATACTCATGACGTATGTTTTCACATGTAGCTCAGTCTAAAACCTTCTCAATTGTTTATGATGATTCCAGCATCCCAGCGGCCAACCAACACCAAGCATTGTCCCTCCCCTACTGCTTGTACGTCGGTGCGTCATCTCATAACGCCACGTTTCGACGTCACTGCGTCAACGATGTGCTGGCGCCGATCATGAGGCACTGTGACGTCACCGCCGTGATCGAGTTCTACAGCCGCCACATTGTTGAGATAATGAACGTCATCAAGGAAGACGACATTCAGGTCAGGTTGTCGTGGAACATTGCTACTTGTGACAATGACAATCTTTTTGTGATATTCACGATCTTTGTACCGAACCGAGCTTGGTTATCAGCAGACGTGTGGTGCGCGCGTGCAGAGGCGCAACATATTGCAGCGTGTTCCCGATATCTAATTAGTTCTCAGCTGGATTCTCATCACGAGTTATTCCACTAAACTTTTAGGATAATTTGATTAAGTATTAAAACCATATTTGTTGAACTTGAGATGTTTCAATATTTTTGCACTTTTCTTTCGGACAAACTGAGAAGTTGAACTAAATTATCCAACTCTGAATGTCAAGTCGGACTTGGGAAACACCAAAATCCTCCAACTCCCGACCCCCACAGCCTTGATTTGTAGCCATTGGGATCAAGCAGCTGTAGTACAACTGTTAATTTTAGTCATACTGCTCTTGAAATGCGTGTCAGCAATTCTGCATCACCAATAACCTCGACCAAGCCTCGAAATCTGTCTTGATTCCTTGCTGGATGTGTGGATTTCTAATCTGTTTGTCTCCTACAGAGTTCTGGAAGGCAGGCGATGGAGAGGCTTTGCATGAAGACTTTGGCCTATCGCATCATGGAGCTGATGTTCACTTCGCTATCAGAGGAACATGTAAGTACCTTTGATAACTGTATCGAACGGTTTCAGTAACTTCAATGCTGGGATGTGAAAGGGACTCGGGGGCAAAGCTGCATGGCTGTGTTTTTGATTCACCTCGTCCAGGACCTCACGTTCTCACACCTACCTGCTGCAAGTGGTGGCTCAATGTAGTCACGTGCCAGTGCACGTGCGATACCGGCAACCATGTGGAAGTGATCGTTGGCGGTAAACAGATAAGCAATTTGCGGAGGGTTAGAATCTATTGGATTTCTGTTGGTTCTGGTGGATTCTATCCGCTTATTGCTTATTGCAGTAAACAGAGAAGCAATTTGGCGGTAAACGTATTTTAGCTCGTCCTTGAAGTTTAGATGCATGAAGTTGGATGGCTAAACTTTTATTTTGTTCATGCTTTTATCAATTCATTTGTGAAAAGATAAATACGAACAGAAATGATGCTTGAATTACGGAATTTATTTTTGTGTTTTTGTAAAGATTTGGACTGGGTTGGACCGGCTTTTGTGGTAGTCGAATGTCATGTTTATATATGTACGTCACAATAAGAAGCACATTGCAGATTGCCCGGTCATCGCCAGTCGGTCATGCACTTGCGCATGCTACATCACCACCCAGCAAGGACACGTTGTTGAAAACCTTCATGAAATGTGCCAACAGGTACAGTGGTACACGTATTCAATTTGTGGCATGGAAAATTTGCATCGAGGCTGATGGTGTGGGTACATTCAGTTGGTTGAAGAAAACTAGCAATATCTTCTGATTGGTCCCAAGCGACCTAAGATGAATGCAGACAACTTCATGACAATGTCAGTTGCACTTTAATATGAATAGTTTGAAAACCAAAAGCTCAGAAATAATGGCGTCTTTTGTCAAGTGACAGCCAGAAAGTTAGCGAGGCATAGTGTTATCTCTGTAGCCTTGTTTCTCGCTGGAACAGCAGCTGCCTGGTCGAGTGATGCAAGCGAATGATTGACAAAAGTTACCTTATCTTCAAAGATTCCAAGTGATTGGATATACTGTAAAGATTTACACACTTTTTAAATTTCTTTCTACATGTTCGTAGGTTGTAGTGTGGAGCTCATTTACTAACTCACAGTTTTCTCCTCTTCAGAGACCGGACCAGGAGAGTTCCCGACAATGAAGACTCGCGGGAGGATTGGAGGAGATTCCATTGCTCCCTTTACAACGCCATGATGGCGGCGGTAGTTTCCACCAAGCCCAACGTTGCGTGGTAGCGTTTGTACTGCGCTGTTTTAGATGTTGCTTTGTCTATAACAGTTCATCTCAGGGGGTTGAACAGTGATGCGGTATATCTGTTTCACTCAAGTAAACTCACCATTCACCAAGTTACGTTAAAGTTTCAAAATGGTCCAAGTAAACATCAACTTCTTTTCGATTTTATGTTCGTGCTTGATTGGAAATCTGATCAATTGCCGGTCAGTTGTTCAATAATATCTTATGCTTCACAAGTCCTGTGTGTAACTATATAACAAAGTTTGGATTCATTCTTAACGTTGCAGGTACAAAGCGTTCTTGTTTAATGACAACCCGAGCAAAAGCGAATACTTTCTCGATAATGTGGTTGACTTAAAACGAGAGTACAAATTTGAAATGGAAACCCAGGAGCCTCTCAAGAAGCGAAAGAGATTTGTGGCCATCAGAAAGCAACGACAAAGTGAAGAGGTAGGACCTTTTGAATTGTTGGTCTGGATTAATGATTTTTGGGCAGCTGTGTTTGGTTGTTTTTGTTGCAGTACAAACTGCACGTGGTTGACCAAGGGAAATCTATCTCACAGCTGAACCTTTTTTACGTGAACTAAGTGAATATGAAATCGACTACCAAACGTGGATATTGTAATTCTCATATACACAGACCTAGCCTTTCACTTGGATATTTACGAGTGGCATTGCAGGCTCACTTGATGACGGGATGGGTCCCAGGGTGGCAACCATCGTGCATTGAAAGTGCGAATTCAATATATACGCAGAAATACCAAGAGACCATGATTAACGTCTTAACTCGTTACCAACAGGGAATGAGTAAAATAATCATCAGCGCCATTGTTTCAGTCTCAACCTCTTACGCCAATACAACACGATCCTTTTGCATTAATACAACGTAGGCTGACATTGGATCAATGTAATCTCAGCATTGTGAGAACCTCAGCTCATCTTGAGGCAGGTGGACCGTAAAACCTTCAACAAAATATTTGTTAACCTCTAAATGTGTTTGAGATCAAGTTTCATCTTTCAGGGAGCGGTAGAGAATGACGTCACATACATGTCATCGATCCACGTCAGCAGCCTGAGCGAGGATGTCAGTATCTTTGATGCCAATTCATCCAGAACGTTATCACGTCATTTGGCAGCTCTAGGTAACGATGCGTAGCATTCCTACCACCACGGTAATGAGGTTTAATTCGTAACTATCGTGGTTGTGACGACACAGACCTTGACACAGGAACATCCTCATATGATGCACAATGTACGAAGAATGAGCTCACATCACGTCATCTTTATTAGAACTGTGACAGAAGTGTTCTGAGGTTGAGGGAGGTCTTTCTCTCATCGCCTTTTTTCTTCTACCATGGTGTCTCACGGTGGCTGCTTAAGTTCGTGAAACCCAAACCAACATGCTCCAATCTATCTTATATCTTGCCATGCATCGAGAAAGTTTGAAAGTTTGCTAACTGTAATGTCGATGTGATTACCAGATGTGTCAACGTCCGACGTCAGCTCCAAGACCGGCGATAGTTCAAAGATCAAGAATGATAATTTTGTTGAACTGGACTCTGATGAACTGAACGGCCACGAATGCATGGCGAACATGGTAGCATTGATAGAACACATGCATGACAATGCAATCGGTAGGTTGGGTTTGCGTATGTTGTCGTTTATATCTTTTTAATTACGAATTTAAACAAGATTGTCTAACAAGAAAACAGTCCCTGAGCCTCCTCGTTGGCCGTGGCGAACCTGTTGTGGCTAGTCTGAGCGGATCTAGAGGCGCGAAAGTCGATAAAAACACGTAGGCGTTCCAAGCAGTCTTTACCCCGAGGAGTGTCTCCCATTTCTATTTGCATGCTTGGTTGGCGCCAGGAAGAGCATCCGGCCCTAAAACCTATATACAGTAGCTGGTCGACCCTGATGTTTCGGGATGAATTCATCGAAGCAAAATGTAGAGGGAGAGAAACTTGAACAAAACGTCAAGCGCGCATCAATCAGTGACGCTTTGAGTTTTCAATACTTGCCGCGTTGTTGGTTGGATTGCTTTCAACATGGTTTGACAATGGATCGAATCTTTTTCAGATACTTTTTATTTACCTCATTTTTTTACATTTATTTCACCAGCTTTGACTAAAAGAACAAGAGAATAATTTATTTTGATTTAAACATGAAGAAATTCTTACAAGTTTTAAGGAAATATGTAATGATGTGTTGAATAGAAGAAGCGACCACTTCAGGAGTTGTAGCTTTGTTTCGTTGCACAGAGAACTATACAAACGCGTAGAATAGATGCGTAATACAAGGCGCTGTATGGAATAATACTCACAATCACGTGGTAGATTAAATGAAGGTAGATTCTGTGCACATAATTTTTTTCATAAAGAAAGTTGGCCTCATAAATATCCCAATTTGCAGTACCTATCTACAGTAGTATCTACTAATACTTGCGTATGCCTGTTGCAGTGCCTATCAAGTAAATACTTCTTATTGACTCTGCTGTTTCCAGAAAAATTGCAACTTCTTATTTGCAGGTTTTCCTCCTGAAGATGCTGATGACACTTCCCCACCATCTTGGATGTTGACTATTATCCGCAAGCTTTCCTCTTCATCATCCGTCTTGAAAAACGTCCGAATCTTTATCGCAAGACTCATCATCAACTGCGAGTCACACTTTAGGTTCATTTGTAACAAACTGTTGCTCAACGTTTTGTAATCATTGATCTACTCATAAGTTGCTAACCTTTGTTCTGGTTATAATTCATGGTCTTCCAACCTCGGGCTGTGGCGGTGTGCAATTACAGTAGTAGATGACGACCGTGATGGAGTGCTATTTTCAGGCTTGGTTTAATTTAGTGTCGTCTTATCCTTTACAATGCAAACATGCTTCAGACGATTTGCCGCCCATTTGATAACTCCACTTCTGCAATGCTTCCTCCGCGGTGAGTTCGGATCGAACGGGATCACTTCTATGGTGTGTGACGTATTGGCCACCACTCTCTCGTGGAACTCCGTCGCTCTGCCTCAGGTGATCTTAAGCAACTAAGTTTGTATTTAATTGAAGCATGGTCGTCGTATACAATTGTGAACGTGTCGGACAGCTCGTCTGCTTGCACGTTTACAGGTGCGACCAATTTGGTTGCATCGTTGAAGTGTTACTTTATATTACGCAATTTAGGGCTGAGTGGAACCAGTGCCTTAATCTGGTCTTTAGTAAGCCATGCCGCCGCCGACGCGGATGGAGGTTACTTTAACGAAACCCGATGAGCTTTGTCGTAAAACTAAAAATTATGTTTTTCTCTGCAGGACTCTGCTGAAGGGCGCCATCTGGTACGAGCTGTGGTTGAAAAACTTTGTGAAAATGTCAAATCAGAGAATTTGTCTGTAACTCGTCATAACTTGGATCTTGTGAAGACGACCTTGGAATGCTGGGGAGGGCGGGTTAGGGATGGTATCGACCCTTCGGTTGTCTACAAGTTGTGCGGAGGGTGAGTGGGTGGGTGTGGAAGTTCACCTTTATTGGGAAAGTTGTGATCGCTTTTAATTGGTCATTGATTATTATCATCTCTTTGTCACACACTGCACGTGGTTGGCATCCTCAATTGATTGGGCAGATCGACAACATGAAACTGTTTTGCTGTAGGTACCCAAAACTTTGTTTTATGTACAGCACTGATGTGGAATCCAAGGACAACTTTGCTGGCCTTCAAGTTCTTGGTGCTCTACTGGCCAACGGGGTGGCTCCGTATGTGTCGTCGTACACTGTGGACAGGATGAACTTCTTTCAAAGGTCAGTGGCTGAGCCAAGGGTCAAGACATAACTTATTTCTCACACTTACCCAATTACCCATATTCATACGATCGTTCAATGCGCTTGATCAGACTGAGCAGCAACATCCTCTACAAGCGGAAGGACATATATCAGAGTGCATCAGAGGTGATGGGGATGTCACTGGAATACCTCTCGGAAGTTGAAAAGGAAGATGATGGGGAAGTCCACCAGCTGGTGAGTACCACGCGGTGGTGCTGTTAGGATGCGTGTCAGCAACACATTTCACCGTTATGTAAAGTAATCACCATTCTACTTTGCAATCTAATTAATGATATCATCATCATCATGATAATTAGATTGCAAAGTATAATAAAGTTACCAAAAAGCAACCGTTCTTCATGAAAAATTAGAGTGTCGCTCGATCAACGTCATTAATCACTTAGCAGCTTCACCATTCGTAACCAACGTTACAGATTCGTTATTACTAGGAGATTAAGAGTTCAAGGTTTCCTAAGGTTTTCAGTTATTACTTTTTATACCAATGTTTCCAGGAGAACAAAAGTACAATAATTGTGATTGAAAGACAAATTCACGTCTCACCTGAACATAGAAAGAATAAGAGAGCGACTGAGCACCATGTTTTGTCAATGCAAACGTTGCTTTTTGTGTTGTTGTATTTTTGCTTTTTTGAAAATCAGTTTAAATACTAAAAACACTTCCACTCCGCCTGATGTAGGATATAGGCCGCGTTGGCTGCTGTCGTTTTATTGCTGTATCCCGAGCAAACTGTTGCAACATTCCATGCAGGTTGCTAAGAAGTTGACGACAATGTACAGCAGCAACATCCATGACAAGTTCATCGTTTGTTTGCACAAGGTGGCGCTACATCACCCTGCCATCGTCGACCAATTTGCAACAAATGTTTTCTTTGTCCTACCAAAGGTATGTGCACCCCGAGCGGGGATCGACACCCAGCAAGGACAATAATCTTTATTCTCTGTGTTACGTAGATAATCTTTCGCGAATACCATTCTAAGTTGAACTTGCTTACTGCGACGGTAACGTAAAAGTTATGTTTGTTTTTGATTATTTAACGTAGTATGCATTTTCTTGATCGAAAATAAGACTTATCTAACGTTTCACCATCATCATCAGCTATTCGGGCATACCCGGGACGCGAAGTTTTTTTCCCACGAACTTTTTGTCTCATTTACATATTTCTGTAAGTGTAGCCATTACTGTTTACCGATTCATTTTATTTCCTGCGGTTTTCAAAGTCAGCAGTCAATTTTCGCCCTCCAGGTCCAAATCTAAACATTGAACTTGAAAAATAACGTAGCCTGGAGAGTGGAGACACGCCTAGTCTGGTCAAGTTTAAAAAAGTTGAGAAAAGAAATTGATTCTGGTCACTCTAAAAGTAAGATTTTCCAAATTGATTAAGAATTAACCCTACCTTTTTTTAAAAGCTTTTGTGCAACTCGAAAATTAATTTAAAGAAAAAAAAATTGACTTTGATGGGCGTCGAACCGTTGCCCTCACGAACTTAAGGCAAAAGATGAAACCACTGAACCAAACACGCCAACGAACAATGTTTGCATTCACAGTGCTGTATTAATCCAAACTCTATGCAAAGTAACAAAAAGTTTGTGGAAAAAAATTTCGCACCCGGGACAACGTAGTTCTTCTAAGCAATTCTGTTCCTCTTCAAATTCGACAGTTCGTGCCTGTGCACTCCAGTGTCCTGCTCTAATTGATAGAGAAAGGTTTTGCTTGCCGACTCCTTTTTCAAATGTCATAGTTATGTTCCCAAAGAAAGATATTACAGAATTTCAGCGACACAATAATGAAGACTAAGTTAATGGTCCATTGTGCGATATCACCTATTGTGATCCAGGACATGATGACGTCACCATTGTTCCAGGATTGGCCTCGGGCTAAATCGAACCGAGACAGCGACCTCAGCTTACCGCGTGCTGAAGAGTTTTTGTTTGTTTTTCATTAGTAATGAAAACAATCATTGAAATCTAGATATTCTGACATTGTTCAAAGCTGCTTTGTATTGTTTTCAAGTGCGAATTGCACATGGAATGGCGCCGCACTCTTTCTCTAGGTGGATGTATCTTAAACTTCCGTTTAGTAGATCGTACTTGTGAGGGTTAACTGGCTCTAATCCACTCGTATATCAGTGTCTTCAGCATGAACATCTGTCGTTAGAGCACTTGAATAATGCAGTTGAGTTAAAGCAGCAACAGTTTAAGTGATGCTTCCTGTTAGTATCCACACGTTGCGCTTGTGATAAAAGGTAAAGTTGAATCCCATACTTGATTCAAGTGTCGGAGATGAAAAGGTAAGATAGATTCTCATTGTACTAAACCTTCGCCACTAACGAGAGTAGGATGGCCAGTTTCTTTCTTTCGGCTGCCTTTCCATCAACCATTATGCCCACCCAATTTATTACACCCTGGGTAGAGGTGAGCGGTGTTTTCAACAACCAGGTTAAGCCGGAAGTCGAACCAAGTTCGCACAATTGAAAAGCCAACGCCTTTTTCGCTGCGCCATCTCACCGCTTGTAATTGTAACAGCACACGATTATTTTTTAGCTACATGGTGATCTAAGAAGCAAATCATTTGAAATAATCCTCCAGCGAGCAGACAAGTTGCCTGATCTTCATCGTCAGTTGAAAGCGAAGAGCTTGGTGACCATGCTTGCTATCAGGTGAGTGCTTCCACTTCCACTTATTTCATTATTCTTGGTATGTTGAAGCATCTTCTAGTAACTAGCAACATCTCTCCTCCTCATCACAGTTTGAACCGATCAGATGAAGTATGATGCATCTGCACCACACTCATTCGCAAATGTGCATTGCGCTACTATGAGTTGCTATCGTTCCAGGGATCAAAGCCTGCAATTGACTTGCGTCCGTTTATGCCACCGCTTGCTGTACAAGGCGATCGATCGCACCGATGACTTACATGTTAATGAGGTTCTTCAGTATTTTCTTCGGGACACATCCAAACACTTCCTCAACCATTCAAGTCCTTTGTGCCGGCAGGAAGCCCTGGATGTGATGACTGACGCATATGATGCTTTGATGAAGTAAGTTTAAATCTGTATACTTCTGGGTTTTTTTTTATTTGTTTTTTGTTTCTCGGTAAAGTTCCTTAATCACGATAACCATCCAGTCGTAAGTGTGACACAGGCAGCATAGCTGGTGTTGGGGTTGTGTTTTCATCAAGTGTCTTCTTTATTCTTTTATTTATTCATTCTAAAAGCAAGTCAGTGCAAATAATATCAACTTCAAATTTGCATTTGCAACAAAATGAAGAATGGGGTTAGGAATATTGTGACAAGGAAACTTGATTTGTTGACATTTTAAATTGACGATTACATTTCATCGATCATGTTGGTTGAGGTAGTTTCTTTCAGGCTTCCAGATAAAGAGCGAGATGAGGAGATGTTGTCGGTTGCAAAGTTGCATCTTCTCAAATCACTCAATGACAGTGAAGAACCAATACGGTGAGAGTAGAAATCTATATCATCGTTCTTCAGATTTATTTATAGTGAATAAACTGTCTAGTTGTGTGGACCGTGCTACTCTTAATGATTTTGTGTAGAAGACAGTTTGTAAACTGACATTTTTTTCAAATTTTAAAATTCCTCCAGGAACCAAGCGGTCAACTTTTGGAATTCGAAAAGCAGATTGCCAATCAATCCTTCCGCGAAGTTGTCATCCATCCTCCATGATCTTTACCATCCAACTCTTGAAGAAGAGGACTTCCTATCCAACGCTGTTGGCTTGATATTGCAGAGCGCATCCCTCAGTCCCGACTTTGAACGACCCCTGTTCGACCACCCCCTATCAGATTGCGTGTTTCGTGTGAGTCTGTCAAGCACTTCTTTGTCGTAGCAGTTTTCACTTCACAAATTAAGTTGTTGATGCCCAGAGCGTTGTGCAAGCGCTTGCTTAGTTTTTACAATCTGCTTTGCCACTCGTGTTTAGTCTTGGTCATTTTAAAAGCTGTCCCGTAATTTTCTAGGAGTGTTAGCAGTCGCAAGTGGTTGTGTTACACCCCTAACCTTCATCGACTAGTGCGGTTGAGTCAGTTCCACTTTTGCACGATGCGTCTGTACTTGGTGGTTTGAGGTTTTTTCTATGGCCGGATTAAAATGACGATTCTCATTCAACCATTTATGACTTATACTCTGGTACAAGCCATAGAACCTACAGACATTCACAGAGTGATGTCTAGGCATGTTGGATATCGGCCACAATACTCCATTGAAGTGTGGATCCTTCAGCTATCAGCCTCGGTGACCGAGCTTGCGTCGGTAGTTCAATTCCCTGTCCCAGTGCACAGTGATTTAAAGTTAAAGTTTTAAAAACGTTTCTCCTTTGAAAATAAGATGAAACTGTTTGACGTCATTCGTCAGAAGTATTTTTCAAATTTGAAACTTTTCAGGAGTACGCTGTAGATTCTGGGTGGAGGAACAAGCATGCCGGGATGACCCCCATGTTTGTCGACACCCTCCATTCGTCTGCATCCCCCACAAACGATGGCTTGGCAACTCCTAAGCTCAACGTCGTCTTAGCTACCCAGGACAATCTGCAATTCTCTGCAACACTTGCCGGTAACAACGCTTAGACACAGTGTGGTTGATGATGTCTTGTTATAACCTTCAATGCAAGGGAGTTCTGTTATGCATGGTTCAGTATCCAAAGTAGGTTTTGATTTTGTTGCTTGACTTGCGAATGAAATTTAGAAAGAAGATGAATTTGTTTAATTAATTCATTGCGCAGACTATAGGAAAGCTTTCAGATGCAACAATAGATTGAAAAAAGCAACAACTAAATATTTGCTTCGATATATTGACGTGATTTCCTTGTTTCTACTTGAGCACTGTCGGATGCAGCGATGTGAGCCGTAAAGACCCCCTGATAGTTACCTTCATCATGATAGTTTGAGCTACACTGAACAACCTGCACCGGCGCTCTTTGTGATCATGCTCCCTGCGCGAGTGACTGGATGTTGGTTCATTGATGAACCATGGCTTCCTAGAGGTACGGCCTGATTTGTCACATTCTGCAGAATTCCCCAGATTTTTCCAACTTTTGGTGACTTTACTGTCTTACCCAGGTAACAGAGTGGGTTTAACACCATCAAACGTTGAATATCATTACGAGTCACTTAAAAGTAAAAAAAAAAAAACTTTAGATAACTTCAGTCAGACAGTAGCAGTAGCGCTAATCAAAATCTGCAAAATGTGACAAATCAGGCCGCATCTCCCGGTGGCCATTGCTGAACCTACATCTCAATATTTGGTTCCCCACAAGATGGGAGTGCCTGCGGAGTGCTCTTCATTGCAGTTGGTTATTATCATCCCACAAAAAGTGACTAATTAAACTTTTCTGTTTTTGTGAACCAACCCAGCAAACTGTCCACTTGAAGCGGTTGACTGTCTCGTATCATCACTATAAGCCTTTTTACTCAATGCAACAAACAGTTTACCAGCCTCATTGTATAATCATAAATCGATTTCGCTATCACCACAGCATCAGTATGATCATGTCAAGAGAAAAAATAAAAATAAAATTCTTCAAAGGTTTCAAGTTTAGGTATTGTGGCGTAACAAATGCATGTTGCGCCATCATGGAAACAATTAAACAAATTATATAATCGATTACTACGCAATGAAGAAAAGATAATTAATAAGTTTCTTCACTGTAGATTCGACATTCAAGAAATTGTTGTGCCTTTTGTTGTGTCCACAAAAAGTGTTGTGCCTTCCCATTCTGTCCATCTGAGAAACATTGGTCGAAGAAAAAATTCGAGTATCAATGCACCCAGTTTCGCCTTTATTCGGCTGCATTGACACCGTTTGCTTTGTAATGCACTGAGGAACAATGTAGATCTGCGATGGATACAGCGTTATACAAAAACACAGATTATTATTAGTGTAAGCGTCTATCGTCATCAGTGACGCGCGCAGAAAATTTTCATAGAAGGTTCAAAACAAAATTGCATGAGGCTACGTCACAGAATTATAATAATCCGCTGATACTCCACGGCAAAAACGAAAGTAGGCCTATGTTAGGTCACAACATGCAGGCATGTGATTGTGCTTTTGGTCAGAACTGAATGAACCAACTTAACGAAACTAGATCTCATTACAACTAAGCCAGGTTGGTTATGTTGAAATTAAAGCAAATGGCTCCGATGAAAGGCGGAAACTAGATCTTCCAAAATGAGACTAGTCGTCAGTGAAAAACAGACGCGTTACTCAAGCGGTGAGGTCGCCTGGATCGAGGGTAGCCCAGTTTTGCTTCAAGCAACCCAACAAGGTTGATAACAACAAACGTTTAGCTTGAAGCAGGCAAAACATTTAGAAATTTTAAAACCAGCTACTTCTTTATTGTTTTGTTTCGTCACGCACAAGATGTAGGTTTAGACAAAATGCATTAAGAAGTTGCGCTGATGAAGAAAAGTAGACCATAAACTTAAGCAAGAAAGCCACAATAAGCAATAAAAAAAATCAAACGTCGTAAAGTTTAATTGGGCGAGGGTTGATACCCAACCCTCCTTGCGTACGTTATTGGTCGTCATGGTGAGGCGCGTCAACTTTGTATCGCTCCGAGGAAGTTTGTGTTTGAACAAGTGTCTGAGAAAGGTTTCAGGAATATACCTTGATATGTGGTCATGTGAGTTGTTTTCAAATAGACGTCTCGTTATAACACTCCAAATTTGTTCTAGGTGGTCCTAAGAACACTTACAACTGGATGACCGGCAGCAGCTTGGACACATTCGCAAGTATATCATCAGACGAGGTGGCTCTACGGAAGACGTCACTGCTGGCAATGCCTGTTCTTCCAAGAACAAAGCGATTGTTTTCGGAACTAAAACCTGGCCCTAATTTTGGGAAAGAAATGCTTTCGACTGGTCAGACGTCAGCATCCAAAACAAGTGCGTTGTACTTTGCCTCTTTGCTTTCATACTGACATTGTTGCAGGTCTAAGTTTGTAAACATGATGTTGCATTACATTTCTCCAATGTCAGAAATGAGTCTATAAAAGAGCTGAAGCCACAGGTAAAAGCCCAACTTCATTCTTCATAAATAATTATCCTTAAACTGAGGAAGCCTTCTTTTCGGTAACAATCTTTGTAGTTTTCCGCCCTTGCAAAGAGTTTGAGCTACTGATGAAGGCTACCGAGTGTGGCGGTCGAAGTTCCCATATGTTGTTTATTCCATCCATAAGGTGGCACTGAAGAGATATGTGATGTGCTGGTCCTCTTGACCCATTCGGAACCATCGCCGTTTGATTTTATCGCGTTCCAAGTGCAGTGGGTTATGACGTAATAGAGATCGGAAAGCTTGCTCAGGTGACGATGTTTACGTTGTAGATCGTGGAGTGGATGTGGATGTTGCACGATTGAAACGAAGATATTATAAAGAGAAGGAAGGATCCAGTTATAAGTATGCGAAGATTCAGGAAATGAAGCGCAAGAAGTCTGAGGTGACAATTATTTTCAGTGCGTATTATCGCGGCGATGTTTGATAGTGCATGTCATGGGTGATATTTCATTCTCGCTGACTGAATGTTTGACGTGGACGCAGCCGCGTGGTTTCGGTTGGCGTCAAACTAATGTTCTTAGAGTGTCCAGCAAGCACTCTTGAAAAACAACCAAAGATAACCTCGATTAAAGTTTGCAAGCAGCTTTGTAATTGATAAACAATGTTAACTACAAACCGGTATGTTTGTATTTGTTCGGCATCATTGCTGTACCGATGACTGAAGAATGAATTCGCTGAATTAATTTTGCAATTGTTTAGCAATTCTATCGAGATCGCAAGAAAGAAGTGGAGGATGCCGTTCAACTGCACAGAGGTTATAGGACAGGGGAACTCCCTGATATCCAGATCACCAATCGCTGTCTAATCGTTCCTCTTGCCGCCGCCTGCCAACATGACCCCCTTCTCTCTCAACTTCTCATGGTCCTCATCATATCTGGCATCAATGAAAAAGAAACAAAAAGCAACCGAAAAAATTCCGAGGTAGGTTTGATGTTATGACGCATAGAGTAGAATGTTATTTGCCACGGGAAAACGTTTCGTGAGTTTCGATTACACAGCAGTGCTTTACGTATTCAGCTCGGTTACCACGGTTACCATGTGCTTACGTATCCATAAGAATGTTTTAGACAGCCGCTGTTCTGAGAGTCAACTTGTGCTCATTAAACGTTCCATCCTCAACTACAGTATTTTGAAGGTTATGGACATTCATAACTGTGATCCTTTTTGAGGGAGTAAGGTTTCCCGACTGAATTATGTCGGGTTTGGTTTCATCATGTCAACATCTTCCTTGTTTAACCAGACCGACTCCTCAAGGCCACACGTTGGTCTGTTTTATTTACAATTTTGCATCATGTCCGTTCTTAGCTCCACATCTCTCCTCCATAGGTCAGACTGAATCTCATCCATGAAGAGCTTGGCAGCATCCTGCGAAAGTCACAGGAAAAGTGTCCGGCTCTAGTCGGATGCATTCTGGAAATATTCTTCCGGGATAACTTGGAGAGGAAGATCAACCCATCAGATATCGCAACCGCATCTCTTGCTGCAAACAAGCAGGAATTGGGTAACCACGGCTTCATTACAAACTCTTAGATAAAAAAGTTGTAACCTATTTTTAAAACCGGACCGATGGAATAAATTTCTAGAAAATGATATAAGAAAAGTTGGCTTTCATCAGTTGCTAAGTAATCTGACGGCTGGTCAGGCAGTCTATGGGCTTCCAGCTGGAAGACATCCGATGACAAGGACGGTTGTACTTTCGGGCAAGATCAGCAGGATGCATTCCTGTAGAAGCACAAAGATAGTTGCGTGGTAAATGAAATATGTCCTCGGCTAGCAGGTTTGGACTCCTCCCTGAAAGAGAGAAGTCTTGTTGGCATCCGGTTGCAAGGAATCAACTTGAGATGATCTGGTGTTGATTTCGTGTCTAGGTATCGCTGTACTGGAGCAACACATCATATCAAGATCAGAAGCAACATCTGAACCTCCCTCGAAGAGGAGGAAGCAGTCGGAGAAGGATAATAATAACGATGACATCGATGTTTGGGTGGAGCTATCAAGGTAACTGTGCTTAGTCATTAGTGTCAACTAGAGTTGTAAATGCAAAAAAAACGAACCGTTTTTTTTTTTAAAAAAACGTGTTTTTTTTCAAAAAAAACTTGGGCCAAAAAAAACACTCGTTTTTTTTTTTTTTTTTGTTTTATTTGTTTTTTTCATTGCAATTTTTTTACCATTTGCAGCTTAGTTTCATTATAGTGCTCTTGAAAAACATTAAACTAGTAAAATTGGTTTTATTGGTGTGCTGAAATTCCTAAGTGTGTGTGGTTGGCAGCAGCATATGTTTTTTGCATAGTCCTACGTTGTTTCACTTTCTTCTTCATTCTCAGGCATGTTTGTGACAGTAGACCTGACAAACATTGAATTAATGCAATTTGATACATGACATAATGTAGATGAGTTAATTTATTTTTCCTTTTATGGAAGTGCCCTTTATGGAAGGTAGCCTACGATGTTAGTATACCGGTAGGCCTACTGGTTATTCTTGTACACACTCAAAATGGGTTGACGAAATTTTGGCAAAAACAAGAGGGCAGTATTCAGAACACACATTACCTTGTTTGTGGTAAGTGGAGTTTTTCAGCACTGCTCAGTGTTCACATAGTGAATAAATGCTTCATAATACTTTTCCTGACAAGAATAAAGTTTTACCCATATTCCCGCTATGCAGGATTTAAAGATACAAAACAAACATCAAAGATGAAAACTTATTTTATTTGGGAACTACGCTGAAGTAAAAAGGAGTGAGAATTGACCTCTTGTCGTTACGCACCAATAAAACCATGATGCGTAACTTTAATTTTTTTTTTTTTATTGAGTAGAGGAAAGATTGATGAAAAGTTTGGCAAAAACAGAAAAGTGCTAAAGTCTCAAAGTCCTGAAAACTACAGTATTGTAGTTCAATTTGGATGGATAAGTGCAACCATACTTCTTTTAAAAATGTCTATGACAGCACAATGGTGTGATTAAGGGAAAACAAACATGACTATGACATCACAAAGGAGTATTGAATCTCTTCAGGGAAAATAAAAAACATCAAAATGTTTCCATCTTTCACTACATTTACATGTGATTTGGGCTAAAAGTTGGGACTTTAGCACTACACTGCTTTTGCCAAACTTTTCATCAATCTTTCCTCTACCCGTTTAAAAAAAAATTTTTTTTAAACTTACGCATCATGGTTTTATTGGTGCGTAACGACAAGAGGTTAATTTCTTTTTATCTGAAAAAGTAGTTGCCAAAACTTGTTTTAATGTTCATAAACAGATAGCCCACCCCAGAAAACATGGGGTAGAGCTAAAAATTATCCAAATATGTTGAGCGGTTCTTGAGATATTGCCATTTTTCTATTGCTCCTTATCTATGAAGCCACCTAGTGGCTAAGGTTACTTCACTTATAACTCGAGAACCGCTTGTGTGATTTTCATCAAGTTTGCACCAAATGCACATCAACTGGAACAACCTCTTGACGTTGTACTGGAAAAGGTGTGGAGTGCTGGTCAAAAGTGCCTTTGTTAAGTACAAAAACTGGACACTGACCACCTGGTCCTAACATGCCCATTAACCAAAATCCCAGGTGGCTTCGAAACTGTACACGAGTGTGGTACTGCATTTAACAACTGGCTCGACCAAATTACAGACAATACTTGAGATGTGCCAACCATAGGACACTGTTACTACTATTTGAGACAGTGAGAAATCTTTATGGCTCCTGTGTTGAGACTTGAGATCTACAAAATTGCAATGAAAAAATAGGCCTATACCAGACATATAGTCTGATTTAAAGTAAGTTATACGAGTTATGAGACTGTTTCTTTGTTGAAAGAGACGCTATTGCAATGAGTTTACCCTAATTGCTGCATATTGTGACATTTAATGTCAAAATAGGTAAAAAAAACAAAAAAAACGAATAAAAAACAAAAAAAAACGATAAAAAACAAAAAAAACGAGCTCGTTTTTTTTAAAAACAAAAAAAACCGTTTTTTTACATCTCTAGACTGTCAACCCAAGGACTGATGGTCTCAGTGAGTAGTTTACACATTGGGCCACCAATCGAATAGCCTTGTTCCCCATTCTCTTGTCCAGGTTGGCAGTCATATTGTCCAGTCATGGTCAGAGATGTACGTAGGCTGTAAGCAGTGCATATTTTTGCGTGTTGGTGCCACATAGTGCCATTAACCTGCATTATACTGTATATTAATTGAAATTTATTTGAGGATCGAATCTGCCTGAATTTGTTCAAAGGTCAGCTTGAACTTCCTCTGATGCTTCATTCGACTTACAGCTTGTTGTAATGGTGAGCCTTGTATTCCTGCAGGCTCTACAAATCCTTGGCTAACTATGACGTATTGTACGGAATATTCTCGAATCATTCTGGCTCTGGGGGGAGCACAACTGAGGGTTTGCGATTGGAAGGCGAAGCAAACTACAAGGCAGCCTGTAAAGTTTACCAAGAGGTGAGCGCTACCAGCCATTTGACTTTGTTGGATGATTATTGCTTTCAGTGCCGCTGCAACTGGCAAGAAAATACATCAGGTAGAAATGATTGACTGTGATTTTTGCATAACATTCGTTTCCCATCCTCAGAGTAGTTCATTGTAGAAGTGATGACAGCGACATTTGTGCCGACACCTTTCAGGCACTGAGAGCTGATAGCGAGGCCAGGGAGGTGGAGAAGGACTTGTGGGAGGAGGGACTGATGCACTCTCTGCAGAACTTATCAAGGTCAGTGACACATTGTTGGCAGGCTTTGATGACTGGATGACGTGCATGTTAATGAAGTGGGGCATTATTACCTCAAGTTGTTTCCTCTTGCTCCGTGCGAAAGTCAGTAAAAATTGTCTAACTATGTTGGTGTACCACGGGATGGGATGGTTGAACTGTTTACATGGGAGCCATTAGTTAAAACGTGTAACATCATTTTATATTTAATTTCGAAGATGGAATCAAGTAGACGAGATGTGTATAAGCCACCTATCGTCATACGAGCATTCTGCATGTGCATTGAAGTTACAAGATGTGTGGAAGTACCCGGACTATGTGGTGAGTCATCTTGTTAGTTGCCATTAACATAACCACCGATGTTCACTGCCCTGTCGTTACATTGAACCCTCCATATTGTCCATCTGCCTTGGGTTTTTATTTTGTAGATTGCCCAAGGTAAAAAAGATGTATACACCACACACAAGCACAAGCTGAGGCTACCTCAGCCCGGTACAGAACTGTGCCTTGGTTATATTGGTTATATGCGTGATGGGCGATCGTATTCATTTTATGGGAACTATAAGATATGGAGATCAGGGTTTACGAGTTTTAGTCTCTTTCAGGTTTGGTTTATAATGAGGACTTTTTATTTTAGGAGAGATATTTAGAGTCAGCTCTCCATGCCAAGCTCCTGCTCCTCCTGCAAGGGAATGTGGGTGTTGGAAATGAGCTAGCAAACTTCATGGACGATGCAATGAAGGAAAGAGGAGAAAAACGTAGCAAGGTTGAAAAGAAGTTTGCAGAATACCTCACTATGCTTTACATTTACCAGGTAGGACTGTTGAAAGAGACTTCATTGTTTTCACATAAATTGTTGCTATTTTTTTATTTTTAACGTTGAACTTTTAGTCGTGTGGCAACTTGCCTCTGTAGTCGGTGTCAATAAAGTGTGGCCATCAAAAAGATGTTAAGCAGTGTTACCTTGTCATAATCAATAAAGTGATGATTAACCATCAACCTTGCAACCTAGCCGGTTTGTTTGAACTAAAGAGTTTGTCTTCATTTGGTTTCATTATCTTCCGTGTATTGTTCATTTGATCAACAGGAGGATTACGATAGAGCAAGGTACTACCTCCAGCTCACTGGTGATGGCTTTTCATCCACGTGGACTTCCGTTAGCGCTCTGATGAGAGCAAAACAAGGAGATCTTCTCAGAAGCATCACTCGGATCTCTGATATCGAGGACTTCCTCAATTTAATGAAGATGGGTAAGTTTGGTTGGAGTCTAACCGTAATTTTCTACTTAATGAATCCAGTTATATCTTTTGAAAACATCCTGGTAATGGGCTCGGTTCTTAGTATGGCTACTAGGATGGCTGAACACAACAAAACTATTTCAAGACATTTCATAAATTCTTGTTTAAATGTCATGAACACTGATTGAACAGTCTTTGTGTGTTCGGTTGCATTGCGCACGAACCTGTCTGGAACAATGTTATCTTTTGTGGCTTTCTGGCAACGTTATCTGGCTATGTTGGAATCAATA
This sequence comes from Aplidium turbinatum, assembly GCF_918807975.1. Classification (NCBI taxonomy): domain Eukaryota; kingdom Metazoa; phylum Chordata; class Ascidiacea; order Aplousobranchia; family Polyclinidae; genus Aplidium; species Aplidium turbinatum. The sequence continues at coordinate 2,430,236 of NC_137488.1, forward strand.
TTTTTTGTTGGTTGTCAATCACTCTGCTTCATTCCCAGGTGCCGGGTTCAGTTTATCTTCAATAACAGACCTGGTTGCGAAGTGGACAGAACATGATGTGTACTCCGTCCACGATCCCATCACTGCATGGCAGGATCTGGTCGCCTACAGGTCAGTGCCAGGGTAATGTGTTGAATGACGCTGATGACCTGGAATGCTGATGGCAATAAAACTACATTTATTAGCAATTTAGAGCTTCGGTAGAGAGTTTGTCTTCGTATGCCTATTAGCAATTTGTTTGAAACAAGTTATCCAGTGCCACGTTATGGAAGTATGGAATTAACTTATGTGCGCTATTGATTACCAACACTTCACTTCCATATGTTAGAATGTTTGTGGTCATACAATTATCGACATGGAGTTTAAATCATTGACTTTTCGGTATTGCTGTATAAACTTTGTAGCATTTTGATATAAACTATAAAACAGCATTAATTTATTTTAATAACTTTAACTTTAATTAAGTGTAAATACTTTTTGTTGAAACAAACCATGAAAGTTATTACACAAAAATAGAGTAGTTGAGAACAAGCAACTTCCAATTAAAGTTTATACCAAATAGTCAAGAGCCGCTCACACTGCCTAGAAGGTTCCAACTTCATGATGTTGTCCCGTCGTTTATCAGCCTCGTCAAAGTCTAAGTTCAGACAACATCGCTTTTGCGTCAGAGAATGAAACTTCAATGCCAAGTTCTTGTTGTTCACTGCGAGTCAACTCTCGTGTCATTAATTGATAGATGTTTCTTCCTTGACAAACTGAAAAGGAGGTTCGATAGCTTGAACCCATCCGGAACTGACGGTGATGCTTTACTCTCCTGCGTGGAAAACGGTAAGATGGAAATGCAGCTGAAATTATTGGACAACTCCTGCTCCAGAAGGAACTTCGCTCTAGCGAGAAGAATACTGGACAACTTGGAGAAGGTGATTGTTGGTGTCGCCAAGATTTCAATAAATATCAAATAATTGAGTGTTATTGGCTTGATAGTTGGAGTCCTTGTTGTTAAATCGGTAGACGCGTGTTCAATGCCAACCTGGTTATATCAAGACTTTATGATTAGTGAGGCTGGATCTTATCCCTGCCAAGTACAACATAGGCCTCGTGGGGTCTGGTAGTAATGTAGTATTTGTACTCAACAAATCAGCTAAAAGTGACTTTATACTGGGGGATAGATAGTTATATACGTCTTACCTCAATAACGATCCATGGTGAAACCTTGCTCTCCAGCTTACTATGCTGTAACTTTATGTCTCAAGGTGAGGTAAAGGTAAAAACATTTCTAAAAAATGGCATTGTGTTGTTGAGCTGTTGATTGTCAGTTAATATTGTGTAAATATTTACATTTCTTGTGAATCGCTAGGTCACTAAAGTTCTGTCGGTTTCAGGATTATGACAACTTTCAACACAATGAGACCGTGTGCGTCAAGCTATCCCATCAAACCGCTCGCTACTATCATGCTCAAGCACGCCATCTCGCGGTTGCATCAAATGATCCTCAACGCAACTCGTCATTTAATTTCCTGCTAGCCGCGTATGGAAGCTTGAACGAACAGAACAGCGTTGTTGAGCATATAAGCAGGTAAGATCAAGGATTTAGCCACAAATTGGTTACATCTCCCCCAATGTCAAACTTTCTACCATGTCACAATAACACATTCGCACGGTGCACATTGTTTTCGTTCGCGCGCAGTGCACGGCCATGGTCTCATACGAGTATCCGCCAAATCAGTGGCTTTGTTGGATTGTTGTATGAAATGTTTTCTAACAATGTCGTCTGAGCGGCAAGTTTGTGGTGCCTTGCAAATATTTAATAGAACAGTTCACACTGGCGCTCACATTTTCACTGGAAAAGCGAAGATCTCAGAAATGTGTTATGAGATCACTTTATGTGGTTAGGTTTGACCTGTGTACAATTATGCCAAACAGAGACTCAGCCCTGCATGTGGAGCATCTTCTACTTCTGGCAACCACGTACGACATTGCGTCTGATGCCGTAGCCGCCTCCAGTGATGACGTGACGTCATTTGTTGATGACATGCTTCCTTCACGGTCTGCTGATTCTTCGGGTATAGTTTTGGATTGTTTGACAGTTTGAAGTTAAAAGTGAGAGATGTGTAGCAGAGGTGTTTTAATACCTTGCATATTGGAAAAGCAATAATGGGATCAAATATTGATCCGTGAAGAAGTTGAAGCAAATGCACCTGTAGGGAATGCACCTGTAGGGAACTACGTTGATATCGACTGAGTTTTGAGGAGGAAACTGTCGTGTTTGAAGAAAATATTACAAATTAAGTTTTTCTTATTGTAATAATAATGTCGATAGTGAAAGTGGTTTAAGGAGAGCAGGTATTATGAAGGTATTGTCTGGTTTCTGGGAAAGTTATTGCGATAATTTCAAAAGTGTTGAATCCACCACCAACCTGTGGTTGCAATAGTTTCTATTGAGCATTGTCGTGGCAACGGCTGTCGTGTTTCAGCGTGTGATCAATTTCATGCGCTCATTTGTAACCAAGGTTTGTTTTACGTTGGCTTAAAGTCTGCCGACGTTGAAGCAATGTAATGTGATAGCATTTGTTAAATTTTCTTTGAATGAATTTTATCACATTAAGGTTCATCTGATGTGACGAGCGACCTCCAGCGGGAAGCATTTACCACCTTTGACAAAGCGGCCAGGGCAACGGCCAAGCTCCCAACATCGGCCCATACGCGACTTCATCTCAAATCCTACATGGCGATGGCGGACTTCTGCGACAAGCAGATCAGGATGAAGGATGGTAAGTCCAGAAGGAAGTTTTGATCCTGAAGATCATCTGCTCTTCCAGGAAGTGGAAGAGATGACGTCATCAAGGAGTCCGCTATCCAAATGAGTTTGCGATGACTTCCTGGTGTTTAAGTGACGTCATGTGTTTGGTTGAGAAGTCGACAAGTTTGATCTTTGTTTGTTGAACGCCTGTAAAGTTATGAACTCGCTTGGTAAGCTTAACTCAAAATGGCCTCCTGGTGCCAGTGAATCAGTGTTTAATCTGTGCAATTTCCTACGGAGTCTTACGTTCTCTTTGAAGTAATTGCTTTGGCGGTGGCAAGGAGCTGAGGCCTGTTATAATTTTGATATTGTTTTTCGTATTACGCCGGGTAGTTGGTTAAGTGAACGTGAAGATAAGGACGCTTATCTTCGTGTCCACCTACACTCCTTCAGGCATGCCTTAAGTGTCTTCTCAAAGACACAGCCACATCCTCATCAGCGGTGTCGAACTAGAATTTAGATAATGTTTTTGTTTCATAGAGACTGAGTCATCGGAAGAGGAGGAAGTGACCAAGTTCGCCGTTTTATTGACTCAGTTTGTTGCCAAGTCAATGCGGCTGAGTGGAGTCATACAACCGATGGTGTCTTTGAAGATACCGCGCTTGCTTCAGCTCATTGAAAGAACTAGATATATTAAAACTGTCTTCATGCGAGAGGTGAGATTGTATCACGTTATAAAGAAATGAAAACCACCCGTTTGGTAGATCGACTGAATTATTGTCCATGGTCGTTTGCAATGCAATACCACCACCCAATGTTATTGGATTGATATTGGTGGAAGCGCATTGTTAATGAAATCATTCAATTTTATTTACAAAAACGTATTTCTCTTCTATAACATCTTCAGCTTCAAACTTCAAGTATGATAATTTCATGCAACAAGCATTTACTCCTAGCTTACTTCACAGTGTAGATTCAAACGATCTGTTATAGCCTGATGCTGCGGGTTCTCCCTAGTCATGTGCTATGACGATTCGTCACGATTCGTCATAGCACATGACTAGGGAACTGTGTTCCGAAAGCTAGTGTAATTTGATATTGCCAAAAAGAACCCGCAGCATCAGGCTATAACAGATCGTTTGAATCTACACTGTGAAGTAAGCAACGATCATGCTGCTAAAAGCGAAACTCATTCAACTATATTTATTCCTAGATTTTGACTCAAGATAGGTCAAAAGCGTATTGCATTTCTAATAACAGAAGTGAGATTGCTATGATTTCTGTTCTTGTTGTCAGCCTCCCACGAGGCAAGGAAGTGGTTGCATCTTTCATACTTTCCACTCCCAAATCCATTTCAGACCCAAAACCTCCCTTCTTGGATGTTCCTTGCATGGGTGGGACACATGGTGGCGTTGTTAGATGGGGATTCTGGGCCTGCCCTTCACCCCTTAATAAACGCCATAGCCGAGGAGTACCCCCAGGCCTTGGTCTATCCTGTCATGACGGCGATGAAAGGATACAAGTACGCGTCATCCAACTCAACGAGGGAAAACAAAATCTTCATCAAGAGGTCAGCGGATAACCTTGTCGATAACGTAACGCCATTATGACGTCATGGCCTATTTGATCTGTTCTCTGCCAAAATAATTTATCGAAACATGGTTCAAAAGTGGCGTCACTTTAAGTCATTTTCTTGTTTAAGTTGTGGTAAAACTTGCTGCATTTGCTTTTGATCATGCTTGTGATAGCTTTTTATAATTTCTTAGTTACCTGATCCCCAGTTTCAAAACACTTTGCTTTTCAAGCCACGAACATTTTCGAACCCACAGTTGAATACTTCGCTACAAGCTCTCTGCATCACATGTGGAAATAATGTTTCCATAAAAAATGGGTGGAATCATAATCCATAACAATCATCACAAGAACATAATTTCTAAACCACCCTTAGATCTTTATCATGATGACCGATGATGTCGTGTCGTGAGAAACTCATGTCGTGAAAAAGTCATGATGTTTTCTCTCAGGCTGAAGCAGAAACTGGAGGAAAATGTTCCTCTCGCCAACGACTTCATCGAGCAATTGCAGTTCGTCTCCAACCCTGCCGTGGCCTTCAAGGTAATGTCTGACAATGATGTGGTGGTATGGTGTGCATCAAAGCGAACAAAAATATCCATGTTATAAGATAGGTGAAAATATTTTGACTTATTGTCGACTTGATTGACAGAAGTTCAAATCCCGCCACAAGTAAGCATTAAGTTGCCATCAAATGTCAACACGAAATTCAATAATTTTATATTGCTTCCATCCAATTGTCCAAAGTGCAAGGCGGAAGGAAGTTGTTACGTCATCACTTCAATTGACAGTTAATATGAAACCTGCAATGTACTGTTCTCATAGCACTGTGCGAGACAAATCGTTAGCTATTGATTTTGGTTTTGAATCTTTATCCTTGGACTGACAAAGCCTTGATACGATAGGTTATTCCTGGTAGTTTCGCATACTTGTAGAGGCTCTTGACGCAGGGTCGGTTACCGAGATTGACGGATTTAAGTTTCCAATTGTTGAAGTCTTGTGGCCGGAGAATTATTCCATTCACTAGGTGCCGCTGAATGGAGAGCAGTCCTTGTAATGCGTTACTCAAGCGCACACCTCGAGAGCCGAACCATCGCCACTTGATCTTGGGTCGGGCGCGCAACCACTGAGCTAACGACTTGTGAGATCCATATCGGGATATATCTTTCCTGGGTATCTTTGTTAACTTCACGTGCAGTTGTCGCCAGTGGACCCGCTTTCTGAATCGCTATGAAGAAGATCTCTGGGTAGTTCATTGAAAAACTCTGCGTCTGGGATGTCGTTGGTTTTGGTAGATGTTGTCAAAAGATTGAAATAAAACGTTATTTTGCATAGGATTGTAGTGAAGAATTTTGCAAGTTGTTGGAAAAGAAAGAAAAAAACACAAATGAAGTCATGGAAAATTACCAGAACATGTACAACAACTTTTTTAATTGTGCTGAGTCAGCAGGAGGGGATGACTCGTCACTTTATGGAACTCCAGTGTCTTCTGCAGTTCGTACAGGACTTCTCAGATTCAAGTTTGCTAAAGTAGGTGTTCTTATCTATCTGCTCATGTTTTATGCTTTATCTCTATCCTTCGTCTTTTATGACCGATTTATTTTGCACTAGATCATTAATTAGACACTCAGTCTAATTATTCATCCGAGGCCATCGATGGCTTAGGCAAGGCAATTGAAGAAGAAGGTCATCAATAGCTGCAGCCATTTTGTTACTAACAATGGAACTGAAGCAAGTTCAGTGAAAAAATGTACAAATTTTTCCCCATTTGACTTTCGCCTGAATCCCTGATTTTCGCTCAAGAAGTTATGTTCTAATTTTTTAGGTCAATTGTAATTAATCTGCTCCCATGTGGTCTGTGTTGTTTTCATAACGATTAGGTGAGAAGTCGTGGTGGGTAGGCTATAGCTGCAACTTAGTGATAGTTTTTTGCACATTAATTCAAATCATAGTAGGTTTTCATGCAATTTATGACCAAAAATGTTGTTTCAGGAATACAAGAAGGAGTTTGACCAGTATTTTGGCGGCTCCACAGGAACCAAATTGCCGGGGATGAATTGCAGACAAGTCCGAAAGTGGATCGATAACTTCAAACAAAAAGTGAATAAGTTCGTTACGAAAGCAACTTCACTGAGGGATTACAGTCAATGGTTGGCAAACTACCAACCTCTGCAGCATGGCAGGGGGCATCTGGAGATCCCTGGTGTGTTTTGTGTTGGTATATGCATACTTTAATTCAATGCTTTAGTTTAGTTCTGCTTCATCTAATTGTTGTACAATAAACTTTGTCTTTATAGTCTCCATTTCAACAATAACAACTTTATTGCTACAAAAAGTGCTCAATGACAAGCAAAAAAGCCAAGCAGAGCAAATTACATCAAATTCAGTTGCTATTTTCCAATAACCTCTACGGTCTGTTTTGAAAAGGGGGATCACCATAAGGTCCTCATTCAAATAGAATTCAAAATAATAAATAAAATATTTCAGCTCTGCTTTAAGGTGAATGTTTGTTTGGGGAAGTATAAGACGACATGCAAGCGCAACAATATTCTCTCTTGTCCGGATATATTTTTTAAATCTTAAGTGATGCTTCACTTTAGAATAATGCTTAGGCTCCAGAAGAACGGGGCATCACGATCTGCTCCGGGTTCTCTTTTATTCCTTGGTCTGAAGTCTAATTGTCCATTAGGCTCCTTTTGGAAGGATGAGAGTTAATCGTCTCGAAAAGAATTATTTAGTTATTTTTTGTAACTTATATATTTAGTTATTTTGTTTTTGCGCAACGTTAAATCGTATGGTTGTTGTCGTCTGATTAATCGAGGAGCTTGTGGCGTGGTGTGAGCCATCTTCTTAACGATCGTCTACACTGCATGGCCCCATTCGACTTTTAATGTTTTTGCTTGCTAAACTTTGTAGGCCAGTACCACGGCAGATCACGTCCCCTAGTGGAGTATCACACCACCATAACCGGGTTCGACGAGAGAGTGAGGGAGATGAGGTCACTACGTAAGCCATGCCGCATCATCATTCGCGGTTCGGATGAAAGCGATCACTACTTCCTTGTCAAAGGTGGGCGCCATTCTATCACTTCATCTCATGATGATATATCATTGGTTGGCACTAACTTCATACGCATGTGAACTGAGATACAAACCACTTTTTCGTTGGTTTCAACTCATAGTTCCTTTGTTGGTCTCGTAATCCCAAAGATGCCCACTCTCTGTGACGTGGAAGCAGGCGTTGAGTAGATTCAAGAGAAAGGTGAAGCTGTTTGCAGTGTTTGGTCGACAGCGGTTATTGAAGTACCATCCTTCTTAACCTGTGACCTTGCAAATGATCTGTTAATCATATACGTTGCTCCAAAGTAGGAGCATTGTTCCGACTTGAATCTGATGGGTCAATCATGATTGCCACTCTCTTAAGGTTTGATGAACTTTTAGGCGACCGATTAAGCCAACTGACTTAGATAATCCAGACTCTGTTTGAGCAAAGTATATCTGAGAATCAGTAATCGGCGATTTTAGTCAACTGATTACTGTTGTCGTCGTGTGAGACTCTGAGGCTGAGGGTCTATCCTTTTACTACCCCATGTTCCCAGACTATACTGGAAGGCTGCTAGTTGTTGTTACTGTTGTTACATACTAAAAGCATTAATCCGCGAAATTAGTTGCCTAATCAGAAGATTTGGTTAATCGGTAGAAAATCCAAGTGCAGGTAATTCGATCCAAACTCATAATATATGTGTAGATATCTTTTTGAAATCTTGATTCTAAAGTATTAGGGCACGTCCTTATACTTCATATTGAAGAAATCACGTTATGAAGTTACGCATCACAGTTTTCTCCTTGGAATTCACTGAAGCTTCATTTGTTGGTACAGGTGGGGAGGATCTCAGACAGGATCAGCGCATCCAGTCCATGTTCACATCCATCAACAACATCCTTGCTGAGAATGTGGAGTGCAAGAGGAAAGACCTTTCTCTCATCACTTATCAGGTGATGACGTCGCGTCAACGTCATCTTTCCGTGACGTCATGGCACCAGTGGCATGACGAAAGGCTGCGTCTGACGACAGTTAGTTGAGTGCTTGAAAGTGATTGCATGTTCCACGGTACGTGGTTCATTCCTTACCTGTGGTGATGAAACAATAGATTCCTGACATGGAGGAGAATACTGATGGGTTCTTACTTAATGGGTTGGAAAGTAAAATACTTTATGAGGAAAAATTCCAATTGTCCTTCATCGTTGATCGGCCGTTTGTAGCGCCATGTTTGTAGATGGCCAACAATCGTTGCAGGTTTTGCCTTACCAGTGTTAGTTTCAATGATGTAGAATCAACCTCCAATAAATTGATATTCTATAAAGCTAAAATCAACTCTATTTCTTCAGGTTATCCCAGTAAGTTCAAAGGTCGGATTGATAGAATGGGTGAAGAATGTTATTCCTTTTTGGGATTTTATTGAAGATCACTCTCGTAAGATGGGCTGGTGAGGAGATGGACTTGCTGACTTGTCTGTGCATAACTTGGTTACTTGTGAGATACCACGTTAGCTGCTACACTAGGCTAATGCAGTGCATTAAGTCACAGTCGCATAAGTTCCCACCGATCTGACAGTGTGTAATAATCCTGTTAATACCCGAAGTGTCACATCTAGTTTCTTTCATCGTCGGCTACAATAAAAATGTTATTTGGTAACAATTTTGGTAAAATGGTGATTTTTTAACCATAGATAAATAAAACCTAACAACCAGACGGGATTTAACATAATAACATGATAATAAACTAAAAATTACAAACGTTTTCGGCCATACTCATGTTAACCCTTTTCAAGTAACCAACTGACTGATGTTTTTCATAAATTGAAATTTCAAAACTGATCTACATAAACAAAAATTGAAACGTTTGTAATTTTTAGTTTATTTTTATGTTATTGTGTTAAATGCCGTCTGGTTGTTAAGTTTTATTTGTTTATTTGGCAACCAATTCTAAATATGCATATTTTATTTAAAATATGAAAAGAAAAGGTCCAGCGAACAGACTTGCAGTGTTAACTACCTGGTTTGATGTCCTGTCGTCTGATTCTGCTTTTGATTATTATGTTTTCAAGTCATGTAATGCACAGTGCAGTCAATGATTCAATCCAAGTGCCTCTGTTCAGCTATGGCAAGCTGGATGAACTTCATCGCTGCGTGGACTGGGTTCCTCGGAAGCTTGCATCGTCGTGCAAGTCTTATAGCGAGCAGTATGGACGGATGTTCAAGGAGTGCCTGGAGACGGATGTTGTTGCAAGATTCAATGAGATCACATCCTCTCTATCCAAATACATCTTCAGGTTTGTTGATTGGAGGATGCTAGGATGAGGGTGGTGCTCTTTGTGGATGTTGCATGGCGTGACTTAGTTATCGACTGTTTGAAGTATTGTGACGACTGGATTCATAAAAACTCTAACATCGCTTCTTTGACGAATACCATTTCTCACTTTGTGCTTACTGTAGCTTCGTGGAAAAACTGCACTTCTGTGGTGGTTTGTGCCGTGTACAACTATTGGGGAAGTTATTGTTGAGGAATATGCAGCCCCAGAATCATCATCATCATAATCCATCGTCGGTTTGTTCCCCACTAGTGGGGGTGGCCGATTGTTTCCGCGCAGCAATTGTTTTAATCCCTTTTCTCCATTTCACCCTGTCCCTTTGCATGTCCCTGTCCCTTGCCTTTGCAAAATCTGAATATCATCTTTATTGCGCGCTCTAGAATGTATGCTTGCTTACATCTTGTTGATAAAGCACAAGTATTAGCAAAAGGGAAGCACAAATAATAATTTATTACAAATTTGTCAAATGTACAACGTGCAGTTAAAAGTGCCGAGCTCAGCATAAACCGAAAACATGAGTTGACCAATTCTGGCGTCAGCATAGTTCGCGTCTGGTGCTCTAGGTTCAACGGTCAACAGCAATGAGTCATGCAAGTGAAGTTGCAACGTCTTTTTCAACAGGAATGCCTACCTGCATCTCGCTGCCAGCCCCCAAGCCTTTGTGACGCTGCGTCAGCGCTTTGTCGTTTCCTATGGAGTGATGTGCGTCACTCACTGGTTGCTAGGCATCGGTGATCGTCATACAGGCAACTTCCTTATCTGTACGTCATCAGGAAAAAGCGTGGGAATAGATTTCGGTCACGCGTTCGGCTCTGGGACAGAGGTGAGACATGATGACGATACGGAGGACTTGTCGTCAATAAGACGTTGAGTTAAAAGAAATCAGTTCTTTTAATGTCTTATCAATTACCATCTATGCTTTATCGACTGACAGCTTGCGTTCCACTTCATTCGTGCAAAGTTAATAATCAATCTTTGTTGAAATTTGAAGAGATTTTAACAATTTGCATAATTATCAATTAAGACGTTTAGTTTTATCAGAAGCCACACCACTCCTGTCATGCAATCGACTAATATATTATAACTCCATGCCTGACAAAGTCATCTGGACTGGAGAGCCAATCGACTTCTTGTCACTCCCTGTATTGCCATCAGATTCTGCCTGTGCCGGAGCTTGTCCCCTTTCGGATGACTAATCAGATTGTTCATCTGCTGGCTCCTCACTCGGAGAAGAGCGGAGAGATCCGACAAGTTATGGTCCGATGTCTCTCAGCTCTTCGTATGCAATGCGACATCCTCCTCTCAATCCTGGATGTCTTCATCAAGGATCCATCGGTGGATTGGACGGTAGGTCGTGCAGGAAGATGTTGATTGTGGTTATACTTTTACATTCGTGAATGATATCTTAGTGGGATAGGAGCGATATTAAGTAACATATTGCTATTAATAAATAGATAGATACGCAATGTCCGGCATGCTCTGAAGTCGTTGAAGTCAGTCTCTGCGTGAAAATTCCTTGAAATCTCTGAAATTCCAGACTATTGGCAAGAGAAGTCGTAATCTTGAATCACGCTACGGCATCCAAGATGAAGAAACAAAGAGTCTCTCGGATCTCGCATGGTACGCGAAGAGAAAGATGGAAATTGTGAAGAGGAAGTTAGAAGGAGAAAAGCCTGCCAACATCACCCGGTGAGTCGTTTCTTGCAGTGTCATCTATGGTGTCTCTCAACAAGCCTTCCAGAGCAACACTGCGGGCAATTTTCGTTACTCTTTGGTTTTGAGATGAAAGATGGGGCCTTTTTTGGAATTGTGTGGATAAAGCTCAAATCATTTTCATATTGTTTGTGTGGCTCAAATAAAAAGCATCGACGTTGGGTCCCAAAACCGCTTGGGCCACCAGGTTATTGTCTCCATGGTTTCTGGAACTATTTATGCTAAACCTGACGTCATCATTGTTTGCAGTGAGGAGCTTCAACATAACCCCTTGGTGGGGTCATACCGGAAGAGTTACTGCTTAGTGGCCAGTGGAGGCCCTGGGAGCCGGAGGAAGGGGGAGCCTGATAGTGGGCTCAGTGTGCCCGTTCAAGTGGACTGCTTGATTGACCAGGCCACCGACCCTAACGTCCTCGGCCGGGCGTGGAAGGGGTGGAAGTCGTGGCTTTAGACCAGCGGTGCACAACATCCGCCCATTGGGACTATAATTGAATCTTTTGACATCTAGTTGAGAAATGTGATTGTGCGTCATCTAACTTTCGTACCACCTTTGTTCGATGTATCTTGCGCAACCAAAAAGTGAAGTACATTCCATTAACGAACATGCTATTTGCTCAAAGATGTAGGCTATTTCATAAATTTTGTACAAACTTGAATTTTAATTGTAAACCTTCTTATTGCGTTTTGTAGCTTTTCGGCCACGAACTGTAGATTTCTTTTCCAAGATTTTTGTGACTATAATGACATTGAACAGAAAATCAGTTTTGCATCCAATAAACCGTCCAGGTCTCTCCTCCTTTGTTTGGTGTGTTTGTTGTTAAAGGCCGGAAGATTGTTACTTCTGGACAGCGACGAGAGCGCGCAACCTGCGCCGCAAAGTTGATTGTTTAGTAGCCTGAGGTTTAGTCACGGGTCGAGACATTCTGATCAAGGTTACCCTTCATCAAGGAGATTACTAACCCCACAGTATCAGGAATTAACTAACATCTGTTCTTAATGAGGATTATCCAATATCCATGTCTGAATAGCTGATTGGCTCATCGCATGTACCCGATTTGAATCATATGTTCATTGTTCATCCACGTGTCTCCATCATTTTTATTGTTTATACAGTAGTTTGTTTTAAGATAAGCTGAAAGGCATTTCCAGGGATTCATAAAAGTTTTGAATATTCTTCAATGTATTTCTGATATTTACCTCCACCTTGCGATTAAGTGTGACCGCATTGGTCACCAAACTATTCGCTCCTCACTGATTGCACAGCGCCGGGTTTTACTTGAAACATGGCGATGATACGTTTTTGTTGAGCGTGACGAACAAGTTCGAATATAGGGATGTTACTAGGGGCGTAGCCAGGAAAAAAATTGGGGGGAGCAAATAAGTATTACTGCACATGTCAGTCAGCCCGGTAACGAGAAGGCGAGGCAATCAGACGGAGGGTCTCGCTCAGAAATTTTTGAAAGTATTATCTTAAAATTACGTATTCTGAGAGTACTTTCAACCTAATGCAATAGTAAAACTCTGTCAAATGATGCTGTAGTATATTTAAAATATTTCCGGGGGGAGGGGGATTTCCCCGTGACCACGCCTGTGGTTGTTAGCGACAGTAAATTGCCAGAATGGAAAGTCCGTGTAAGATCCGATGGGTCAGGCTCATGTAGAATTGTTAATGTTCAAAAGGTTTGGCTCTAGGCATGGAGTCAACATGTTGTTGTATAGAAAGCAGGCTACATTGCAAGCAGCTACTTTATAGCCTACACATTTTTTTATTTGACTTTTTATGCAATGGTTGACGGAGGCCAACCAAAAAGTATTTTTATACAATGCATCTTAAAAAGAATATTGTGCTGAAATTAGAATTGTTACAATCTGTAGGCGATATGACAGCATGAACATGGGACAAGTCAAGTGTTGCCAACTATTGAAAATGAATTGTCTTGATATCATTTCACTGATGTTGGAGTTGCGATACCTACAATCACTTTATTTTATCGTAGCTTACCGGTAATAAAAGTTCAAATAGTAACAGTTTTTTTAACTTGGCGTTTTGTCTTGTTAAAAATACATTTTTAAAAGTTAAGCGCAGTCGGGTTGAAATTTTTATTGAAGGGTTGTTAGAGACAAAGTCATCAGCAGCTACAGAAACTTTGCAGCCTCCAGTTCGGGGGTTCAATCGACTTTAGTTTCATCCTTCCTGGTTTCATTTTATGCTAAGTATTAGGGTGCTTATTTTTTTGCCAAAAAATGTATTTTTTCTTCTGCCTGTGTTTAAAGTGTTTCTTTTGGACAAGAAAACACTGTCTGCAAAAAAATTTTTGAAAAAAAAAAGATCCCCAGGGGGTCCTCCGGAGCAATTGCATGAACCAGTGTGAAAATAAGCATTTTTGCTTATAATTTCCTTTTTTTGATGATAGCATAAAGATTTTGGTGTCTAACCCCAGTCCCCACTAATTTAACTACTAGAATGTCGTTTCATCATCATCAGCCGGTCATGCCACTGCTGGCAGATGGCCTCCACATATGTTTCCACACCATTCTGTCTTTTGCTGTTCTCATCCAGGTGATGCCAATCTTTTCTTCTATGTCATCTCGCCATCTTCTTTTTGGTCTCCCTCTAGTTCTTCTTGCATATCTTGGTGTCCATTCTGTGGTTTATGCTAACAAAAAGATTCTTGAACCAACCTGAGTAGACAATTTGCACACATTTTGTAATTTAAAAAAAAATTGAGTTTAAACATGAGAACGAATAAACTTCACAAAACTAACATGAAAATGATACAAGAATAGCAATGAATGTACTAGCAGTTACTCAAATAGTAGGAGCAAGAATTATGTGGAGATTTTTCAAATGTCTGGAATCTGTCTACGGTCGTTCTCCACCACTTGCAGAACATTTTGAAAATGATCCTCAGAATGTGCACAAGGTAAAAAGTCTGCACACTGTTTCACCCATCGTGCAGCACAGTCATTCACAACATTTAAAGCATTAACATTTTGAAGACCTTTCTGGTATAAATTTGCACTTGGCCAATTAGCAGCATTTTCAAGTAAAAACGTAGTATCAATTTTCATGATCTCATGGAAGAACCATGAATCCTCTGTAATAAGTTCACTCAAGGAGGTGGTAGATGTAAGCCAAGTTGGAAAACCTGGCTTTCCGAATCCAGTACCATAGCGACTTGATGGGCACATCAGCGGTTTAAGAGGTTTATGCAATAAGAGTTGTGCAATTTCTTCCTTTTCAGTATTGGAAAGCTCTGAACTGACAAGGGAAAGAGGAATCATCTCTGGCGTGAGGTACCACAGATGTCTCTGCAATGCGTTTATTGCACTACTAGACACCAACTCATCGACATCAGCATAAAGCAAGATTGATTTGAACAATTTCAAATCATTGCATGGAGCATCCACAGCAGAACTACTTAAAAACCACCAAGGACAATATACTAGAGCTGAAAAATTTATAAACTGTCTCAACTTTCTCAGCTGTGTTGTTGTTGCAATTGTACTAGGTGGTAATCGATTAACGGCTGATTCAAGAAGGCAGATCTTGAAAGAATACAACAACTTTGCCATCCAGCGTGCTTTGTGCAAAGCTCCAGGTCTTCTAAAATTCAAAGTGATATTTCCTCCTAGAAATTTAGTGCACAGCTGTATCAGTTCATGGTAGTCATCTCTTGCTGGTATAAAATCGCTTTGTAGCACTGACAAAGAATATTCTTTCAGTTGTTCAATTGCATGTGCTGTTTTGCTACCCAAATCTGAGCTTGAAATATCCATTAGCTGTATGGATGTATCCAATGACCTAAATTGCTTCCTAAATCTCAGAAACACAGATACAGCAGGCGATTTTGATGCCTCAATCTCAGGATCTTTAAAAATTTGACTGAGAATTACCTCTACGATGTGGTGTCGACATCCAGACCATGAAAGCGCATGACCAAGCTGCTGCTGCATACAAACACATGCTGCTGTAAGGTGACCAGTGTTGCTTGCTGTTGTGTCAAACACCATGTTGACAACGGGATGGCCTGTTTCGGTGAGTCCGATCCCTTAACGGGGATTTTTTCAATTTTTTTTTTAAATTATCGGGTACCGTAGCCTAATTATCATTGCCGTTTTAGGGTTAGAGGTTAGGGTTAAGGGTTAGAGGTTAGGAACTCACCGAATCGGACTCACCAAATAGTAGCAGACCCTGTTGACAATGCTTGAGGCACAATTCCATGATTGAAGCAACTGCATGATCAAATCAGCTACCTTACTCCCAACTTGCCTGTTACCGACTGACTGTGGTGGGTATGCAGGAGTACCAAGAAGCTTTGTTTCGTGCTGGGTTCCAACTAAAACTGTAAGTCTTTCTTCTGAAACATTTGGGTTGTTCAACATTGGCAGAAGTTTGGAATCCCAGTGCAAGGACAATATTCTTGGAGGCTTCCAAACTTCTTTGGTTGAAATAGCAATATTTTGGGCCACTTTGCGACGAGACTTGTCCACATAACTGTATGACATTTTTAGCTTTGTCGGGTCACCTCCACTTTCTTCGATTAGCGATCTGGTGTAAATTCGTTGTTGTGCCGGGTCATTTTGATTCTTGCTGCTACAGATATGAGCTTTTGCGGCTGAATTAGATCTGGTGTAAGAATTCCCGAAGTGCCAGTTTTTTTTCGTTGTGTTTTGAATGGTGGTTGATCAGAAACTTCATCAGCAATCTCTGATTCACTGAAAGTATCGTCATCATCAACTAAACTTAGCAATCTCTGATTCACTGAAAGTATCGTCATCATCAACTAAACTTTCCTCGCTACTGCTAGCAAATGCGAGCGTTTCTTCTGTTTCTTTTTGTTGTTGCATTGATCTTTCTTTTCGCCGCTGCTTCGCTTCTTCTCTTTCATTTTTTTTTTTGTATTTTCTGTTTGTAAATTCTGTCAAAGCCTCCAAAGGTTGCAATTCTGTTTGCTTTCATGGATTGCAAAAATTTCAAATCTTCTTGATTTGTTATAAGAGTTTCTGCATTTTTAGGCCACAGTGGAAATGTTTTCTGAAGAAGCTTGGTTTCTTTTTCAAGCTTTTCAAGGGTAAATTTTTTAGTTCTTTTTTTGTTTGGAAATTGTCCTCAATTTTGCATTATTTTGAACTGCTTGGATTATCTTTTTGCACGCTTTTTCTTCTCGAATCATGGGAATATTGCCCTTCTTATAGAACGGAATTAACTTGTTTAAAACTTCTTTTGCCATTATGTACTTGGTTTGTCCTGGCTTATACTGCTGCAAATACATGTAGCCTAACAACGGATGACTTGGCTATAGGTTGGCAATCTTGCCCCAGTAATTTCAGCATCAACAATTGAAATGCTTTCACCCTTTCACCCTAGTGAGTTGGTTTTGACATTGATGCCTCAACAGCAGAAGAATTTTTTTCAGAACTCGATCCAGATGCTGAACCACACTCATCAAACAGAACACTCATTTGATCATGATATAAAAAAAAAAATATTATTAGGTTTTCCAGTACTCATTGAGCTATAAGCTTCAGTTAACCTACAGCAATCTGAAAAATATTAATTATTAATATATATTAAACATTAATAGAAATAATAGAAAAATATTAAATATTAATATAATAAATATAGTAAAAAAATGCTCATTTTGTCATCCCAATGCAGTGCAAGAACTTATTTATCAGCTAAAATGACATCCTTCTAGTTGAATTAGTGGGGATAGACGCTAAAATCTTTGTGCTAACATCAAAAACAAGGAAATTATAAGCAAAAATGCTTATTTTCACGCTGGTTCATGCAATTGCTCCGGAGGACCCCCTAGGGATCATTTTTTTCAAAAAATTTTTTGCAGACAGTGCTTTTTTCCCAAAAGGAACACTTTAAACACAAGCAGATAAAAAAATATATTTTTTGGCAAAAAAATAAGCACCCTACTAAGTATAGACCAACCATGGATCCTCGTGAAATTTTCTGATCTTCGCCCGATAGCTCCTATTGTTAATCTGCATAAGCGCTCGACCATGCAAACAAAGAAACAGCCAGATCAATCAATATTGGTTCAACTGTGGGTGATAGCCATTGAGCAAGGTACTTCAAGGACTAGCCTAACTTAGCAGACGGAATAATAATTTACAGACAACAAGTGGATACGCACTCTAACAACTTCAGTGAATCAAAGCCTCCACGAGTATGTACAACTGCCACCATTAATCTTCCAAAGATTTTCTAGGTCTGAGAATAAACGTCCAACCAAACAACATGATCTCCATCAAACCGAAAGGCAAGCACAGATGGCCTAATAGGCGACATCAGTTTCAAGTTTGTTATTTTATTTGTAAACTTATCTTATTATAAAGCTTTGGTAGAGAGTTTGCTTTGTTGAACCCGGGGACATAGTGAGTATCGGGACGCGAAGGCGATTTCAGGCGTTGTTGGGAGAAGGGCGATTGTAGCAAACAACTATTTTTGCACAAATAGGTTGCTCGCAACCGTTCCACTGCATTTTGATGCGCAAAAAGCATACATGACTATTGTAGTTGAAAATATAAATTTATTGCAGGTTTGTAAACTTATATTATACGGTATTCATTAGCCTATTATACGGTGTTAATATATACGTGCACTAGTCCAGCACAACATTGAATGCACTAAAGCGCGTACATACTGTCATTGACACATTATAGTTATGCATGTTACCTAACACTATTAACAGCTACACAGTAATGGAAACGATAACATCTATTTTCGTACGTTTCGTCAATCAATACAACTGACTTCTTCAAGAAGATACATCAGATGGTGTAACATGACAGAGCACAATACCATGCAATAGTGACAATCAAGAAAGCAAGTAAATGATAAGATTGATGATACAAGCAATTTGAACAACGTAATTAATGCTGCCAACACCTTGATCAAATTTACCCAAGTCAAATATTCTACATTGTAATTGTCTACTTTATATCGCCATTTAGATTACACTATGTTTCGTAATATATATAGACAAGTAGACGTAAATATACAACAGCAACTTCACCAATACTCACTTCATACGATTGGTTGTAAATAAATGTGAATTAGCATATAATAAACATTACAGTACAATACCAAGCAAGCTTGAAAAAACTGTTCAGGTGTTTATGAGAGTAGCAACTCTATTGGCTGTGAGGTATAACAAATAAGAATAAAGTAGCAATAAAAACGTGTAAACAAAACATAACTAACTTTTGTGTGTGCCTTTTTAAAGTAAGTTTTCGAACCTTTCGATTAGTCACCATTGTGGAAGGTGCAATCTCCGGGGCATTAAATCGTTTCAGTTCATTTTTAGCGAAACAGTTAAATGCAGTGCACACAATTAAGTTAAAGTCGGAATGTCCATTACCATTGCTGAACTAAATCGCCAATACCACGAGACTCTTTGACATTCAAGATTGAAGAAGTAAAAATAAAACGCTAATTCAACAAACTAAACAGTTTAGACTTAGCCAAGTCACCACACAATGTAGCAGTGTAATATTGAACAGCCAGCGCTGTCACTGCAAAGCAGTATTCTGTGGGAGCGGATAAACCACCACGGTCAGTTATTTCAAAAAGATGTGCACAATAATGTGGTACCGACTCAAGGAGACTCGGCCCATTAACACTTTTTACCAATAACATCTTACAAGCACTCGAGAGATACTGTGGCCAATGTATCCGCTCACAAAGTACGTCACATCAGCATCGGAGAGGTCATTCACAATAACCGCAGAAAAAAAAATTAAAAACCATCAAACATCTGTAAACGGAACAGTTGACATCGAAACGTCAAAGCCGAGTGGAAAAGCATCAAGGGTTGTGAGGTTACCTGCTGCAAGAAGATTATGTTGCTGCAACAAACTAAGAGTGCGAATTTTTTTCAGCTTACAGAACTTGTTTTATAAACATGAAAAAATTACAACCATTGGCTTGCTGATACTACCCAAACCGTCCTTCTATTGAATTGGACAATAATTTTCCAGTGAGAACACAGGTGAAATGATGGTTGGTTATCAATGTTGCGCCAACTCTGGAACCGCACCCATGGTCTAAATGCATGCAGTAAATGTCTGTGAAGTGAGCCCAGAAAGGTTTCTTTTTTCCAAAGTATAAATAGATCTCTAGCTTTTCCCAAGAAGGTCAAACTCGGTTGTTGTTTGATTCAATCAGCTTCAATTGGAGAACACTGAACACATCTCATCTCTTTTTCGAAAAGCTGAAAAAATGCAGTGCACATTAGTAATTTCTAAGTAGTGTACTACTGTACACCCAACCCATTGATACACAACATACAATTTAGATCTACTATCCTCGCCAGAAAGAACCTTTTTTGCTTCGAATCAATGTCAGAAGACAATGGTACTCACTATATCCCCGGTTGAACCATAGAGAAATAAAACATAGTAACTTTAGCGGGTTTAGCATACTTTATTTCACACAAAATAGAACATAATTAAATAAAATAAACTCAAACGTTTTCGACACGTACGTGTGTCCTCATCAGGAATTAAATCTGCAATACATAAAATGAAAATCGTAAGATAAATTTGACTATGCACTGTAACTGTAACGACACTCTGGACTGAAAGCACAAACTGAACAAATGATACGAGAATGATTGCGAGTAAATTATGCGGTGGGAAACAGATCACGTGAGGTGTAGACTACAGGCATTGGACAAAACAATTAGAACGCACACGAAAGGAATGATGAGCCACAGGCGAATAACTGCCGATTGAGAGATGGATTGTTACGTTTGATTCTTAAGGCTTCCATGATCTTAGTCTGAAAATCAGATCTGCCTCGAGAGATGATTTTAAATTGGTCGATCGAGACATTGTCAGTGCACGTTTTACAAGAGGCGATGTGCTCTTTAATTGCACTTTTAGTTGTTAGGTTTGGGTTTAAGTGCTCTCCGGCCCTTGTCAACAAATGTCTGGTTGACATACCAATGTATGTCTGGTTTGCGTCACGCAAACAACTAAATTTATACACAACATTTGAAGAAAGAGCAAAGGGGGTAGGCGACTTCAATTGAAAATATTGGTGCACTTTAAATGTTTTATACACAGAATGAATGTCACATGAAAATTTCTTTGTTATAAGTTTAGCTAGGTTTTTCGCAAAAATTGTTGAATCTTTTCCTAGGTAGGGTATATTAATGAAATAACTAAAATCTACTTCTTCAGGCGTGTCTTTTGGTTCATCAGCCATGAAAGTGTTTAAGACTTTATTGAAAAAGTGAAAAGGATATCCATTTAAATAAAACATGTTTTTCAATTTCTTGATTTCCTTCTGAAACAACTGATCATCAGAACACACCAAACGAGAGCATTGAACCTTTTAAATTTGAAAATTTCTGAACCTTTTAAATTTGCAACATAAAAATATCGAATTTACACTTGAAAAATCCGATGATACCATCGCTTTTTTAGATGTTGAAATTGAAATTCTAGGCAATTCTTTTGACACCTGGATTTGGCGAAAACCTACCAACACTGGCTTGCTTTTAAATTATAACGCTTTATGCCCTAGGAAATGGAAATTTGGTTTAATCTTGTGTCTGTTATCTCTTGCTCGTTTGGTGTGTTCTGATGATCGTTACAGTTACAGTGCATAGTCAAATTTATCTTACGATTTTCATTTTATGTATTGCAGATTTAATTCCTGATGAGGACACACGTACGTGTCGAAAACGTTTGAGTTAATTTTATTTAATTATGTTCTATTTTGTGTGAAATAAAGTATGCTAAACCCGCTAAAGTTACTATGTTTTATTTCTTTATCTTATTATTTATTAGGCTAGGTCACAAAATTTATCTCCTGGTTAATTCTCAATTGATTAGTTTACAAAATCTTTATCCTTACATCAGGGGCGTAACCAAAGGGGAGGGGTTCTGGGGGTTACAACTCCCCCTTTGGCACGCGTGTGACGTCACGATATTGAGAATGATGCTTTCAATCTCTTTATGCTTGGGAATGATGCTTTCAGTCTAAATAAAACTTGCCTAATTTTAAACAAAACTGCATTAAAAGAGCGAGTTTTGCCAATACCAAACATTTCAACCAGGAATTAGCAACAAGACAACATAGAGACTTAGATTTATTTCCGAAAAATGCCGAAGAAAACATGATCTTATGCTTTTGCTATGCCACCGGACAGCATCATTTTACAGGAATATTCATACCCACATTTTTGTTGATAATGCTCTCAGAATGCACCAAATTCAAAGTAATTTATCAAAATTTTCTGGAGGAGGCCCCCAGACCCCCGCCGCTGGGTCTTCAACCCCCCCCCCCCCCCCTTTCAAAATTCCTGGCTACGCTACTGCCTTACACAGAGAGAGAGCGTTTTCAGAAACGCAATCTTAACAACTTTCAGCCAATCAATGGTTTATTCATCAGAAACAAGAACATAGTAGCCTACTGGTAGAGTGGTAGGCTACATATTTGAAATAAGCACAATGCAAATTTTGTACTTACAAGCAGTAGCATAGCCAGGAATATTGAAAGGGGGGATTTTGACAACCCAGCGGCGGGGGGTGTGGGGGGCCTCCCCCAAAAAATTTTGAAAAATTACATTGAATTTGGTGCATTCTGAGAGCATTTTCAACAAAAATGTGGGTATGAATATTCCTGTAAAATGGTACAAGGGCAGCCGTCACATTGAGTATAACTGATGGAGCTTGTTACTTTCGTTATTTAATAAATGAGTATATATAGGCTACCGTATTATACCATTTTATCTATTGGGGGTAAATCTGATATTCATCTTTGTTAAAAGGGTAAAACATACAAAAAAGATTAAGAACCACTGATCTAAAGCTTCAATCATTCCACCAATTAATTTTTGCTGAAGAATGTTCAATACAAATGAACGACTTCCCTTCGAGACTGCAGCACTGCTCTGTTGTAGGCTACAGTATTTCAAAGAATTGATTCAACTTTTATGGTTTAAATGGCTCCATACTTCAATTCACAGAAAGTTTATTACTTTTGGTCTATTGCAGGGCTACTCAACTAATGTTAGTAAAGGTCCATTTTGACAAGTTGAATATTTTTGCGGTCCGGTGAATATTTCACATGCAACCACGAAAATTAAACAACCAGTAGCCTACGAGCACCGAAACACTTTTCAGGTAGTATGTAATACGACTTGGATTTTTGTCTGACATAAACAAAGAAATAAAAAAGGAAAAAATGTATTGTGTTTCTTTGTAGTGTAGCTGTGTGGATCGCACATCAGAGAAGACCGCAAAGCGTTGGGGGTCTGGGGGCAAAGCCCCCAGCTCCTTGCATAATCACAAAAAAATGCTTTTCCTTAATAGAAATCTGTTTAAAGAGGCCCTAAAATGTGGCAATGAGGTTATTCTTCCAGAAGCCCGGGCAAAGCCCCAAGCTCCTTGCATAATCACAAAAAAATGCTTTCTTAATAGAAATCTGTAAAGAGGCCCTAAAATGTGGCAATGAGGTTATTCTTCCAGAAGCCCGAGGTCCACCTTCAACACCCAGAAGGTCCAGATGCGGACCGCGGTCCGCCAGTTCAGTAGCCCTAGTCTATTGTTAGTAGGCTAATATTTACAAATTGTGTGTTTTGGAAGACGATATTTGAATTTAAGTGCATTTTTGTTTGTTTGTTTGTTTTATTATCTTTATCCTGCATTGCGGAAAGCGGACTTGAGCGCTATGCATCGGTGTACGCCTTCCGACGTACACCTGACCCACGCTGCAGCCGACGGCAATGTCTGTTTCCGGTTGTCTACTCTACTTATGACTGAAATTTGGTACTACCCATTACTCGAAATCGATCACTGGGTAGAGGCAATTATCGTAAAGTTTCTTGCCAAGAGAAACAACAGCAAGTGCTGGTGGCTGGAGTCGAACATGCAGGCTTTCGACTGCGAGCCCAACGCGCTAACCACTCGGCCACTGCTGCCGACTCATGATGTTTCATGACATTTCATGATGTTTCAGGTGGAAGAGAGGAAAAATATAAAACAAGAGTTGAAACAAGACGTTTTTCACTGGACAAGGCCATAATGTAGTAGACCTACAGCTATAAAATCAGAGATCGAGCTCAATCGGAGATCGCATAGCTTTGTATAGATGTAGCAGGCTATAACATCGTCAATGTCTACAAGCCCCCACCTTCGCGAATAACATCAACAGCCATCCCAGTGTTCCCCCACCTCAGCCTCTACGCTGGCGATTTTAACTGTCACCACACTGACTGGGGCTACAACTCCATCAACAACGACGTAGAAAGTCTGGCCGCTTGGGCAACCAACAACAACCTCGCCCTCTTATACGATCCTAAGGGCGCAGCGAGCTTCCTCTCCGGTCGTTGGAACACTGGCACAAACCCAGATCTGGCTTTCGCAAGTGATGACCCCGATGATCGCCAGCCGGACAGACGTGTGCTAGAGAAGTTCCCAAGGTCTCAACATCGACCCTCGCTTATCACGTCCCCCCTGCTCGCCACACTTATTCCGAGCAAGCCTGTCAAGCGATGGAACTTCAGAAAGGCCGATTGGGAATACTACAGCTTCCTCACAAACGAAGCTCCCATCCCCACACACCATCAAAGTGAACGAAGCCTACCAGGACTTCTGTGATGCAATCATATCTGCGGCAAAAGACTCCATCCTGCGAGGTCGACGAAAAAGCTACATACCTTGCTGGGATGTGGAGTGCGACAGGCTCTACCGCGACTTCCTCCGTTCCCCCCAGGGCACCGTCACCTCCAACTCAGCAACAGCCCTGCTGGCAAGATTGGATTCAAAGAGGAAGGAGCGCTGGACAGAAGCCATCGACTCAATCGACTTCATGCACTCCAGCCGCACAGCATGGAGTACACTCAACAACCTCACTGGCAGATCACGTGCCTCTCGTCGCCAATGCCCAATCTCAGCAAATGCCATCGCCTCACAACTTGTGAAAAATGGAGTGCACATAACGAGAGACCGTGAATCAGACAAGTCCGTCCTCAAGGAAATAACGGACCTCTGGAAGGTCCCAACACCTGTCGAGGGCAACATCTCTGGTGAGTTTACCCCAGAGGAAATTGTCTCCACCTCCAGCACCTAAAGCCAGGCAAATCCCCGGGCCTTGACCACCTATGCCCGGAACTAATACTCCAAGCTGCCCCCACTGTGAGGTCCAGGTTAAAAGACTTCTTTTCCTGCTGCTTGCGTCACCTGCGCATCTCAAGAATCTGGAGAAGAGCCCTAGTGGTTGCAGTCCTAAAGTCAAAGAAGCCCCCAGGGGATCCGAAGAGCTACCGTCCCATCTCTCTGCTCTGTATCCCCTTCAAGATACTCGAAAGGCAATCTCGAAAGGCATCCAACCTGCTGAGCTTCGCCGTAAAGGAGCCATGATTTCCCTTGCTCGTCGCGCACTGGACCTCGACCACCTCTTCCAGAGTACATTCCAGCGCCTACATGGAGAACAGCAGCGACTGAAATCAAGACGCCCATTGCGCCCGCCGCACGACAGCTTCTGAACAACGTTGAAGATATTGCAATAAGTGCGGCACACTGGACGAACTACACATGGAACACGGAGTGGCAAAACAACACCTCCCGACTCCGTGATTTCCGTGATTTCCTTCAAGATACGCCCGTGTCAAACCGATAATAGACCCTCAGCTCCCTCGGGAACAAGCCGGCTTTGGCCACGGAAGAGCAACCGTAGACCAGGTCACTCTGATGGCCCATGACATCGAGGATAGCTTCTCGGCAAAAAAGAAGGCTGGTGCCGTGTTTGTCAATCTCACGGCTGCCTACGACACTGTATGGTACAGCGGCCTTACCTACAAACTACTCCGTCTCCTTCCTGACAGGCACATGGTCCATATTATTATGGAACTTGTGCAAAACCGCAGCTTTACCTTTTCCACCGGTAGCGACCGACGAAGTAGACTACGTCGACTCAGGAACGGCGTCCTACAGGACTCTGTCCTGGCCCCCCTCCTCTTTAACACTTACATCTATGACCTGCCTGACACCATCTCCAGGAAGTATGCTTACGCAGACGACCTGGCTCTCCTACATCCAGCCGGAGATTGGTGGTCAATGGAGAGGAACCTAAGCCAGGACATGTCAACTATATTAACATATCTCCAGAAATGGAAGCTACAGCTCAGCAAGGCAAAGACATTGTCGGCGCCTTTCATCTAAACAACAAGGAAGCAAAACATGAGATCAACATTACCACCGATGACGAACGCCTGCCATACTGCGCCGAACCCACCTACCTCGGCGTAACCCTGGACAGGTCACTCACGTACCGACGACACCTGGAGTCACTGCGCAAAAAACTATCTGCGCGCGTTGCACTTTTGAGGTGGCTGCAGTGCCGGATTAACCAAATGCGGGGCCTGTAGCAGATTGATTTGATGTAGCCTACAGATAATAATGACCGGGAAGTAATTGAATATTTTATAGATCTGATCTACATTCTACAACAACAAAAATAACAAAAATCTAATGTCGCCTAATGCTTTATTTGCAAGGAGAAATATAGCCTAAAACTTCAACAATATCATTCAAAGGTCTTTTCGACGCATCTTGATCTCTGCAAATTTGGCAATTATTTCAGATGAGTTCAGTAAATTCAGAACGTCATTTTCAATATTCAAAAGAGTTAAATTGTGCATCCGCTTTTGCCCCATTGTGTTTCGCAGATAGTTTTTAGTCAACTTTAACTTTGAAAATGATCTCTCCAGTACAATTAGTTACCATCATACATAGATAAATAAGTAACAAATTGTCAATGTTAGGAAACGTGGTGTCAATATTGTTTTCTTTAATTAAAGTGAAATAGTTGAGTTCTGGAGAGGAGCAATCAATAGCAATGTGCTTTACGAATTTTAAAAACTGAGGTAGTTCATCTTTCAATCCGTCTTCCAAATCCTGGGAATATGCTTCTAAACGTCTGTCAGCACTTTCTTGGATCTGCGCAGGTGTTGGTCATGCAGATTTTGCAAAAAAAAAATAAACCGTATGTTCAATTGTATGTGTATGCTTTGCGACGTTGCTCCAGCACAGATTGTAGGCTGTCCAATGCTGCAAAGAAAACTTCCATCTGGAATCTATCTTTAGGTCATTGATTTTAATTATCCATTGCATCTGGAACTGAACGGCCACTGCCTACATCCTCATCGCGCCTTTGATTTCGAATTCGGACAATTCTTCTTGTGCTTGTTGGTCGGTAATCCGGTACTTGAGTCTGCTTCTGCGCCTCTGACTCAAGTACCGGATTACCGACCAACAAGTAGGCTACGAAGAAAGGCAGAAGAAGCACGAAGAAAGCACGAAGCAAGACATTGAAGAAAGCACGAAGCAATAAACACGAGGAAAGGCTTGAGTTGCCTGGAAGCGATCGAGTAGGCTATTCCAAAAAACCACTAAGATTCCAGTTTCTAAGCTTAGCAACTCCATTTTCGCGAGGAGTCTATTTGCCTGCTGTGGACATTCTGCCTTTTGCTCTTGGTCATTCGCAAGTTTATCCAGTGCTTGTTTTATGAAAGGAAAACGTTCTTTAATATCCTTAATGGCATCAGCTTTTGCGGACCATCGTGCTGCAGAGTTGCATCTCAAAATATCTAGGATTAGCATCGTGGGCTCATGGCACTCGATCAGGCAGTTGCCTCCAGCGGAAATTACCGGTTTTTAAAGTTTGCAATAATTAGGAAGGGACAAGAGGTTGGGACTAGTAATTTCATCCTACAACTATAATATTCTCCCATGCCATTCCAGTTTGCAAGCCAAAAATTGCATACCAATTATGTTTTGCTCACTATAAGCGCGGGGCCATGTGAATCGCGGGGCCCGTAGCAGCTGCTACATCTGCTACTATAGTTAATCCGGCGCTGGGCGGCTGGCGGGTTCCGGCTGGGGAGCTGACGCGAAAACCCTTCGCACAGCTACCTTGGCCCTCGTCCATTCTACCGCTGAGTACTGCGCACCAGTGTGGTGCCGCAGCTCTCACACCCGCCACATTGACACCACCATCAACGACGCACTACGCACTGTGACTGGATGCCTGCGTCCCACTCCAACAGAATGCCTTCCCATCCTTGCAGGCATCCAACCTGCTGAGCTTCGCCGTAAAGGAGCCATGATTTCCCTTGCTCGTCGCGCACTGGACCCCGACCACCTCCTCTAGAGTACATTCCAGCGCCTACATGGAGAACAGCAGCGACTGAAATCAAGACGCCCATTGCGCCCGCCGCACGACAGCTTCTGAACAACGTTGAAGATATTGCAATAAGTGCGGCACACTGGACGAACTACACATGGAACACGGAGTGGCAAAACAACACCTCCCGACTCCGTGATTTCCTATCCGACGTCGATCCCCACCCTCCGAGAATGTCCCTCGCAAGACTTGCGTGGGTCCGGCTTAACCGCCTACGAACCGGCGTCGGTCGCTTTCGCTCAGACATGTGCAGATGGGGCCTGGCTCCCTCACCGGGATGCGAGTGTGGTGCCACAGACCAGACAGTAGACCATGTCGTCCATGACTGCCCAATCCATCAACCACCACATGGAACGCTTGGACTGAAGGCCCTGGATGATGAGACTGTCGAGTGGCTGATGACCTCATGCTCAAACATATAGCCCGGAAGAAAACAGCTCATATGACGAAGAAACTATAAAATCTGGCAACGTCGTTCGATGTGCCACCAAGTGTACACCAGGCACATACCTGGCCATCTCTGGCCACTGAAATAATTCTAGCAATCATACAAAGTGATGTTCATCGATTAAGCGCGAAAATCGATTCGGCACTGCCGCGTAGGCCTAATTAGTGAAATAAAGCAGAAGTCCATTTACTCCTCGCTTGCACAAATGCCGCAAAGATGAGGTGCCCACTCATCTAACAACAATATTACATCTGTGCAATACTGTTCGTCAGACCAAGCTGTTTATCAGAGATCTAAATCATCCTGACAGTGAAGCTATAGTCGTGTTTGAGCTACTCTATAACATGCCTCCCAAGTAGAATACTGCCATATTTTTACCTTTGCGTGTTACGTATTGTATAATGTTTGTATGACGATGTTGTCCTAATGTTACAAAACTACTTTTGTTTCTTGGCCAGATC
Organism: Aplidium turbinatum; assembly: GCF_918807975.1. Taxonomy (NCBI): domain Eukaryota; kingdom Metazoa; phylum Chordata; class Ascidiacea; order Aplousobranchia; family Polyclinidae; genus Aplidium; species Aplidium turbinatum. The sequence goes on from NC_137488.1 coordinate 2,458,796, forward strand.
AATTTCTTAACGAAAGAAGGAAAAGTTTACATATTTTGTCATCATTAATGTGCCTAACTGTTCAAGGACTATAAAGATAGCACCTAGGCCTACTACTAGTTACAATGCGCGATATGCCAGGCAGGCCAATGAATGGGAAAACAAGGCATTACATCAGTGTTGAGTTGAAAGTGAGTTATGTCATAACAACATACGTTGATGCAAAGTAATTCGTAAGGTGAATGCTATTCGTCAACTCAAGATGTCAAAGAGCCCTGGTCTAAAGCGACAGAAAGTAAACATTTGCTAACAATGAAAGTTCCGTGAAAATGCGTTTAGTTTACAAAAGCGTTCCCGCATGAATCATCAGCGTTATGAACGAAAATCGAAATGTCTGGAAAACATTTTGAAGAAAAACAAAATCTTAATCCTGCTCGTAAAACTAGTCTATGATGGAATTGTTGTAGAATAACAGTGTATTGTTGCGAAATAAATTAATCTTATACCTGGGTTACTGGCCACTTAAATCAACACAAAGCATAGAAAAGAAAAAACAGCACGTAAACCCGCGTAATCACGGTCTATTTCACGCTCTGTCAGGTGCTTTGTCCATTTCAATCGCAAGTCACGCGAGCGATTTATTGCAGCACCGACTGAGTCATTCGAAGTCGCGAAAGATCACTTCTTTAACCATTCACCTTTTTTAGGTAGAAGAGTGGCAGGCTTTTCACAGATTCCCAGCAGCAAACAAAAGTTGTGTTTTTGCATCGTCCAAGCGTTATTGCACTGTATAGCGATGTAAAGCACTCAGCAACTTTTGTTGGCCAGGTTGTTCTTTTTGCGTTTTTCAAGAGGGTTTGTTTTCAATCCAAACAAGATATATTCCACGCCTGCCATTGTGGCACAACGATCGCTACTTGAGAATGTTCTGCTCGGACGCAGGTTTCAATGAGCTGCTTGTAAACAAATCGTTTCATAACGTCGATGAAAAATAACGAAGCAAGGTTATAGTCGTCAGTGTAGAAGTTGCATAGATTTATGTTGATTTAACGTTTAGTGTAGTGTGAAAGCAAGGTGCCTCGAGAAGTTTTGAACTATTTTTTCCATAACTTGAGTTGTTTTTGCTGATGCGTTTTCGCGTTATGTTAACTCAGCATGATTGAGGACACACAGAAGCAAGTTTACAAAAATATACTTTTTACATTGATTTTACATTGCAAGATATTCAAAAGGAAACACAAGGCCAGATGGAATCGGTGATAGCGCTGTGCTACATTTAGCTGTATCTTTATGTTGTGCCGTCACAACGTAGTAAATATTACGTCACAAGAATTGTTTAATTGGGCGGCGATGTTATCCGCAGTAGTATCAACAGAAGATGCAAAGACGCACAAGGTGTTGCGGCCATCTTTAGTGACTTATCAGCTAGGTTGAGCTTGCACAGTGATCGTTTGCTATCAAGACCTACAGTTTTATTTAAATAAAGGCAAACAAGTTGAGCAACATCATATTTTAATCATAAAATAACCTCTGGCATACTTCCGACGATTTACTTTCGCACTTAGCTTTCGCACCCGTACACAGTAGCGCTGACCGGGGGGGTCCAGTAAGTAATTTTGGATTCGGGCCCGGGATGATTTTAGGGGCCCTTGACCATTCTAAGGGGCTCGGGAACTTGAAGAAAACTACCCCATACTCTTTGGATGTAGTGAGTTTATCGTATAATGTCTTGATGTAGGGCCCGAGGACCTCATTGGTATCGTGCCCAAATTATCTTCACGATGGCCCGCCCGTGCAGGTGACTTTGTCAGAAATACTATTCAAATAGAATCCAAATTAATATAGAATTTTAATTGATCAGTGTTATTTAAATTTGAGTTTTTCTGAGTAAGTTTTCATAATTTGCTATTGATATTTTACGAAAAAATAGTTTTTGAGGAAATGATTTGATTTGAAGTTATATGATTTGTCGTTTTTCCCACGGTTTTATTCCAACTACACCAAAATGTTGAAGAACTTTTGGTAATAGTCAGGAAACTTAGGCTAGGCATTATTTTGCAAAAGACTTTTTATTTTATTTAACATGAGCAAGATCTTCATCTTTTTCATCATACCAACGTTGTGTGCAGGCGACAACTACGTTGCAGGGGTCGTCAATAATTCATGAAAGTTTCAGTTTATTTACGAATATTGACATGGACAAACGTACAGGTGAGAGTGTCTGAGATCGAGTCAATCCAAAACCATTGAATGTGTATCTCGGTTTCTTTGATTGAAAGATGATTTGCCTTACACTTGTACAGATTCATACACCAGGTCGTTAACGCAACGACCATCAAGTAACAGTCTAAAAAAAATGTTCCACTTTTGTCTTTTGGAATTTACTTGTTCAATCTTTTTTATCTTATCCTTGAGCACATTATTCCAGGCACGAAAGAATACAACCGGTGACAATGCTGCAGCTTTGTGGTTGATTTGACCTGGAACTGAACCACGCCTACCTGGGCGGGAGCGAATACACTTAGACTCCTAGAAACCGGTCCATTAATTGTCATTGAGACAAAAAACTATTGTTAAAATGTTACTTTGTTTTGGCAAGTGACAACCCTATTTTCAAGAATTGCGACTTTTTACAGTGAGCAAAGTGATTTAAAATTGAGATTTTATTCTTTAAGCTTTTTCATGATCATAATCAGTCTCATTAGTTTTTAGATAAAGACATAACTTTACATGCCGTTGTCTTGCATTGGTTTCAATACGATACTGTACACGTTGTGCCCTTGCAAATTACAAACAATTAAGATACAACTTTGCTTATGTTGGTTCATAGTGATCTAAGTGTTTTTTAATGGTATTGGCAATAAAAAGTGTTCTGAAACTAGGAAGACACTCAACAGTGTCAAACTGGCCGCTTTTTTAATCAGTTACCACATTTCAACTGCCAATGCTATTGAATGTGAACTGCGTTAAAATAGTTTTGGAACTTGCCCCAGCCGGGCAATCTTTCTGTCCACTTCAACATTAACTAATGTTATGCTGCCAATTTTATTCTCCATTTGACGTAACAATCCAATGTGAAGTCATTCTCGGGTTGTTATTGTTGTATCTTTTTGTTTCTCTGTCATGGTTGAATGAGTTTCAAGCCTCTTCCGTACGACGTCACATCACGGTGCACATCAAGGCGCAGATCCCGGCCCAAAAGCAGGAATCGCAGTTGGGTTGCCGAATCGTTCATTGAATCATTCGTTGAAATTATCCTGCGCCATCACAGACACCTTGAGCTGATCGATAAGCTCATCTGTGCGTTTTAGAACTGAATGAATGCTGCGAGTTTGAAGAATCAATATTGTGACATCACTGAGAGTGTCTTTTTGAAGTGATAACTGGATTATAACTTGAAGCTTTTTTAAGAAACGAAATTGGTTTTGCAAAAAGTTCCATGTTTTCAGAAGTAAAATGTTATCTTGATGTTGTTTCAATGCTGTTAGATGTGAAATGGACATAAATATAAAAAAATGATTTGTCGGGCACTTATTCAGTGAACGAGATAAGAGGCCACGTTGACGTGGCGGAAAGTAAACATAACAAGGATTGAAGGAAAGGTCACTACAAGGCAAACTCGGTTTCAATGGCAAAATCAACAGACTTTTTTGCTGGAAGATTTCAAGCCTTATTTTACAACGCAGCTGTCTAGTCCAGAGTCTCCACAAACTGAGAAGACTTAAAACAGCTTAATTGACGTCAAATCACGCTCAAATAACGTTAAATTTATATAAAAAAAGCTTTGTATGCTGAAATTTTGCGTTCAATGTTAAGATTGTCTAAGTTGTCTAAGAGCTATAGATCCGGAAATACTTAATTCCTAGCTCCACTCATCCAGTTCCAGTTGTAAAAACTTATATGTAAGGTCATTTCGACCTGATAATAAGGAGGGGGGGGGGGTAATCGTTTTTTTTTTCAAATCTAACTTTAGCCTTGGTTTTAGAATATAACAGGACATTATAAGACCTCCGGAAGAAAATTTGAAATTTCCGTCAAGAAATCTCCCCTACCCCGAGAGCTTGATTCTTTAGCTCAGCCAGTCATGGATATTGACTACCTTGACCCTTTATCCATAGACGCACATTTGACTTGTTTCATAATGACAAATAAGCGATTGCCATCACCATCTGTTCCAGCAATAGTAGCATCCATCACAAATTTACATACATTAGGTCTATTCCTGAACATGATCTACAACGGATCTTGTCATTTAACTTTTCACTGCATCTGAACAGCAATTTTATGATCCAACATATAACATGATTAAACGGCTGTATAAAAAAGCATTCCATCTAAATATTTCTATGAAAAATCCAATGTTGTGGTACGAAAAATTATTTACTGCCCGAAAGTAGGATATTTCTATCGTGGGAGAAAAGGCTGCATGGGCTAGGCCCAGGCCCGGATTAAGGTCAAATGGGGCTCCTGTGCTAATGAATTTTATGGGGGCCCTTACCAGCTTACGTGGAACGTAATGGAAGTAAGCTGGTTTCGCTTGCAGAGGAAACCGAGCCTTGCTTAGGTAAGTTAGATAGCTTTGAAATAGCACGTGATCGATGATTAAAAAAGCATGTGCAAATTAAGTCAACAATGTTAACGTTATAATGGATGCAAAATCGCACACATTAAATCAACGAAGCCGTGCAAGGGAAAACATTGTAGCAAGGGATCACTGTTAGGACTGCTCACTACACTGCAAATCGCAATGAAAGGTTATTCTGAATTTCTATTCTAAACTGCTCTTTCATTCACTATTAACTACGTAAATAGGATTTAGAAAACTAACATGAAATTCAGTCAAACGACTTTTTTTCTGGCTATTGATAAATGTGTTACTTTTTTTAGACAGAGGGGCCCCACTTTTCTTAATTTTTTTTCTTGAAAATTTTTTTTTAGGAAAAATTTGTTATTTTATTTATTTAATTTTTAGGAAACGTGGGGCCCTCTGTCTGCGGGGCCCTTGTGCTTTAGCACACCCTAGCACAATGGTTAATCCAGGCCTGGCTAGGCCTAGTATGAATATGATATTGTGGGGGACTTTGATCTGGAGTAGATTTTTACATGTAGCCTATTCGCACAAAAATATTATAAGCCTACAGAAATATTCATGCACTATACGAAAGAGCAAAAGACTACGATAGTTTTAAAATAGATTTTAAGTAGATATGGTTATATAGTACATATGTTTTATTTATTAATAGTATTCAATATTCTACAAAATTCGAAAATAAAACTTTGTAAATGAACTTTTCTATCTTCTTTTAAATTTACAGATGATCCAAATGGCTGGGTATTGCGATCAATACTAATCAAAGAAGTAGAGCGTAGGCTACCGTACTAAATCGATAAATTCAAGTGTATTGTGAAGCTTTCGCCACACAATTGTGGCTTCGTTTGTAACTAGCCTACATATCTATCTTTTCTAAGAAGGTTTAAAGTTCTACTTTTTAAGAATGATAGGTGTACGTAAGAGCCCATAGTTGTGAGGTAAAAGCTGAACAATATCCTTGAATCAATTTGATGTGGTAGCCCATTCTCTATTTCTTCAATACATAATATCTGTATTTTTGGTACGCATGCGCGTAGTCATGCGCACAAAATCGAAATGAGCACTCCCGTGTTTTGCGAAAAACCAAGACCAGAAAAACTGTTTACGGCAGCCTTGCAACATTATTAACGTGTTTTAGTACAGTAGCAATGGTAGTAGTTGTTTATGGCAAATAATATTTGAACTTTAAATGTCATAAACAAAAAGTGACATTAATGCAATAAGTAATTTTTGGAATAAGGGGGGGCAGAGGTTTTGGACGGAACTTTAAAAAAAAGACCAGATGTCTTAGAATAACTTGTTGTATTCTAAAACCAGGGCTAAGGTCGAAATTAAATTACCCCCCCCCCCCCCAGCCCCCTACTGATAAGACAGTGACTGTTGAAGTAAACACAAGGATGGCTTCTTTTCTCACGGCTTCAACAACTTAGTGTTTTCATCAGCAACAGCAACACTGCTGATGAAACAACAAGAGTTCTCTTTTCCCGATTTTGCGACACTGGGCTGCTAAGCAGAGCTGACAATTGACACCAAGATTCGCATGTTCACCACAACACATCAATGCTGTTGTATTTGAGATGATTGTGAAAAACAGTTTTGTAAACACTTTGCATCACCAAGCATAAAAAAGACGATATCCTGGCTGTATTAACAACACCTGCTTTTGTTCTTGAGAAAACAAATATCAGCGACTTGGCAATATAATTGATATGAAAAGATCACTGTAGCCTGCTATTTAATAGGTTCAAATGTTAAGCCAAATATAATGTTTGTTCGGGCGAACGTGAATGAACTGACAAATCTACAGGATCAAGAGCAGCCAAAATCTCGTAAACTGTTCTCAGTAAATCAAGAAACCAAGCAATTCACTTTGTTGACAGTGGCGGAAATTTACAAATGGACTAAACTGGATTGCAACTGACATATGATATGTCTTCACTCCTCAACCATGATGAAGATGATTGGTTATGTCAATATGTGTGATGAAACGAAGTAAGTGGACAAAGCTGCGACACAAAGATTATATTCGCTCTTGATGATACGTGAACCCGCCAAGAGGGCTCATGCATTGTTTTCCGGATGGTCGTTGTTGGAATTGCACAACATTTCAAACAAATCAGACGTAATACACTTGTTTGTACTTGTACCTGGTAATGGGTGAAGTTGTTCCCAAAATGTTTGTTTAACAAGTTTGCTATACAGACAACGTAAAATAACATGGTGTTTGCGTAAACTAAATGTCTTCAGCTGTCAAAGCGATGTACGAATAGCAGGGTTTAAATATTACTTGGTATGTTTGTTTTTATAATTTGTGAAGACAAAATGATATGACTTTAAAACGAGAATCTGTTTGAGGACGAATAGACAACGTCGCTGGGTGACGTTCGCACTCAGTTGCATCAATGGAACATCTTGGGATAACAAACTGATGTGAACAAATTATTGGTTTTACGCAGATAACTTTGAGCTGCTTTGGCTGCAAAATGTTTCACACAACGACTGCCTTCCCTACCATGCTCTGACTCACTTAATAGCGGCCATTATTTGATCACTATCAGTTTTAACACCGCCGAGTATTTTAGTTTTTTGTTTGGAAATCAGCTTCTTAGCGGGGAAACGACCTTTGCCAACATTAAATCGATGATAGATGAACTAATTTTCTTCACGAATAGCATTCTATAAGATGCCTGGACCTGGTGTATTTTTGCCAAAACGAAAAGTTTACTTTTGACACTGAATCTTCGTGAGAAATCAAAGCGTGCTTGCAGCTCTGCCTAGCAAACCGAGAAACGCACTTGGTCGGTACAAGGTTGAAGTTACGTTCATTGATGTTTAAACAGCATTATAAAGGCAAGACATTCCTGCTTTTATCTTGTCAAATATAGCATTTCTTTTCAAACGAAGATGGCAAACGATTGCGATTTAATAATTCACTTCAGCAAACAGTTGTGGAGTATTGAAGGAAGCTTCTGCTTGGATTGGACAAAACAAACTTATATCATCGTACAAGTCGTAAATAGGATTGTCATTCTTGTTTTGTGGTTGACATTTACAAGAATCAGCGGCACTGTGTCTGGGTTATGCATTGACTGAGAAAAGTGATAAAGCCGTATCTGACATTTTGTGATCTCTAGAAAAATGTAATTGCTTCTTTAGTTTCGTTGTAATCGGCATCTTCTTAACCTTGTGGAATAAAAAGAAAACGAAAAAGAAAAAATCCATTTAATTGTAGTTTTTCCCAGGCTACACCTACACCTTGTCAGTTCTCGTCTCACCAGCGATGTCGATGCAATGTCAATACATACCTCCCTGTCAGTAAATCGTGCTTATTGTTGCATTGATATTGCGTTTTCAAGCGTTGAATCAATGCAAAAAGGATTACTTTTCTAACTGGAAGGATCTTTGCAATATCTTCATCAATTTGTGGATCTCTTCGGTTGTGAAGAAGCATAAAGGGATAATGATCAACCACTGCAGTTGCTTCATGTTTGCTTCATTCCAACCTCCAGAAAAGAAGACAATGGACAGTTATGACGCCATGACCAGAATCAGGTTGTTTTATTTTTTCAGCACAGCAGTACATAGATTGCCAATATAGAGAAGGTTTTGTTGGGGTACTGAGGCTGCTGGTGCTAAGAAAGGCCACAGGACCAATGGAGTCAGCCGCTTTGTTGATGCAACCACAAGCATGCAGTAGAGTAGAACATGACAGGGCAGCAAAGCCCATCGAGTACCTAAAACAAATATAATCGAAAAATAAATCAACAACAAAAAATATTGAAATGAAACCATATCATACGATGTGGTGGAGAGAATTATTTTGTTCGGTTAACTTGTAATGGCGAAAATGCATGTGCTTGATCGCAAGGTGTCGATAGAGTGCTGTATAGTCATATAAACTTACCCTGGGAAAGTTTGTGATTAATGAAACTTGATGTGGTTCCGCGTAATAATTGTAGGGTTTGGGGAAAAGTGGTTTTTGTTATTACAAACCATAAGGTACCAAAAGCAACCAATGTATGTGTGAGACCGGACCGCGGCTTCGCACTGGAAGGGTTCTTCTGTATTCTTTCACAGACTTAATTTCTATTTCTTGTATTTCTGACTTGTGGGCTTAGATCCAAAAGTACACCTTAGCCCTTCCCGTCAACGCTACAGCATTTACAACTATTCAATGTTCATAGACATCAAACAAAGCAAATAAATGAGCCTTCCAACTGAAGAAAAGCCAACACAACTTGCAGCGACCGTAGACTTTACATGCGTTCATGTGGAATCGTAAAGCTTTGGTTGGTTTGAATCTTTATCCTCGGACTCTGATTGGTTATTCCTGGTAGTTTCGCATAATTGTAGAGGATTTCAACCACTGACGCAGGGCAGGTTACCGAGATTTACAGAGTGAAGTTTCCGTTTGTTGTTGAAGTGTTGTTGCCGGGAAATTATTCCATTCACTCGGTGCTGCTGAATGGAGAGCAGTCCAGAAATGCGCTGTTCAAATGCACACCCCGAGAGTCCAACCAGCACCGCTTGATCTTGAGGTTTCTTTGTGTACAAACTCGGGCGCTTAACCACTGAGCTAATGAAAAGCTAAATTATTTGCAGATCAGACGAACCTTGCAGCCAATGTTTAAACTGTAGACTGTAGTGTCCCTGCAGCATAGCCGTACGAGCCAGGGGGGCAGCCGCCCCCCCTGTTGTTTCAAAACGTCGCGTATTCGGGCAAAATTTTGCAATTATTAGGGCAAAAATTGCTATATGAGAAGCTACAAAATTGCATAAATTAAGAAAAACTATAAATTAATATCTTTTTATACATATTAAACTAAGTACAGCCTCTTATTTGCACAAGAAATGTGCCGAAAAAAATTTTCATTTAACACACCCATATTTTGTATTGTATTGCATGGTGATCAAACGGTAGTACGAAATGCATTTAACCAACTGCATCATGCCAATTTGGGCAGCCACCAAAATATGTCTCTAATACTTTTGTGAAACTGCCCAAATCAAAACGCAAAATTTGCTATATAGCTAATTTTATTAATTTTCACAAATGCATCGTGTTGATTTGGGCAGCTGAAAACATGAAATTATCTGATGAAACTGATTAGTCTGTTTATGCAACTGCCCAAATTAGCGTGAGGCAGTTTCCCCAAAATGCACAAATTCATTAATTTTTCCCACTTACATAAGTGTATCGCTTAGATTTGGGCAACAAAAAAAGATGAAATTATCTGATCATAGTCTATTTATAAAACTGTTAGTTTTTCACCGTTATAATCCACCGCATACATTATATTTGGGCAATTTTTATAAAAGCGTGCAGACTTGGGCAAATTTACTTTCTGCCCCCCCAAAATGGTTTGGTCTCGTACGGCTATGCCCTGCAGATTGCAGTATCAATTTGAAAGAACAAATCTTGTAGTCCCTAAGTGTCATTAATTTGGTCATTGATTTAAAAATGAAATAGCTGTTTTTTGCGTATTTGAGCAATAATTGTTTTAGAATATATTTTGAATAATGTTGATAAAACGTGTCTTGCAGCATGCACAAGCAGCATCTTCCTTCTTCACTGTTTTCATATGTTCTGTCACATAATATCTCCATTTTCATTTCGGCCTTCCTCGCTTTCTTTTACCATCCAATTGTCTTATTTTTTTCCGACATAATCTTCGTCTCTCCTTTTGACGTGGCCCAACCATTTAAGGAATGTCTCTTTCAGCTTGTCTTCCAGATCTTCAATTTGCATTTGTTCTCTAATGATTTCATTTCTTACTTTGTCAACCCCAGAAACCATCGCAACATTTTCGTTTCTGCCACTTGCATTTTCCCTTCCAGTGTCTTCGTCAGGGCTACCGCCTGCATTCCATACAATATTGCTTGTCTTACTACCGTTTTATAAAGTTTTCCCCTCAGCTTTTCTGGCACTTTTCTGTCACACATGACTCCTGTTATTTTCTTCCACGCTCCCCATCCTGCCTGGCATCTCTTTATCACCTCTTTGTCACTCGTTCCGTTCTCATGAACTGTCCAACCAATTTATTCGAATTCTGACCCTTGTTTCGCCGTTTTTCCTTGCAATTGTATGTTTCCTTTTATGTAATAAAATACAAAATATAAAATCATAGAAAAACAATGAATAATAAACCAATCGCACGACAGATGAATGGGACCGCCCCCAATTAGCGTTCGACTGTCAGACATGGCCCAACTCAGGGCGACAAAATATTATTTCATATTGTATTTAACCTCACTCAAATAATTTTTTACTATTTTCTTGCAGTCTAAATTTTCTTCTTGTTATTTTTGGTCTGAAATATGTATGACGTGATAAACAATGATATGTTGTTCTTATGCAGTCATAGAGGACGATTAGATGTAATGTGACACCACAAAAGAATTTGAGACTGCAGCACCTAAATAGGAAACCGGTGAAATGTCGAGCTTCTTGCAAAGTCCTGGAAAGCAGGAAGACATTTGGATCAAGCAGGATACTTCGGCTACACCGTCCACGCATCTTTATCATAAACATTTCACTCCAAACGATCGGAGAAACAAAAGCGAAGGTGCAGATACATCTCTTGCCGCGGGGCGTGTGGTTGAAGACAAACAAACATTCACGCTACGGGAAGAAATGACAGATCGCAGCCAAACGTCACGCATCAGTTCCCGTCGGCAACAGCCAACATCTACACCAGAGCACAACCCAGCCAAACCGCTTGTTTACAGCGACACAGCAGAACTACAACCAAATTCCAGAGAGGGCTTAGAACCAAGAAGTGTTTATAAAAAACTTGCCGCTTCGTCATGGCAAACAAATCCCGAAAAAGGCTCAGTTAGTAACGAGACGAGCAACAACAAGGCGAAAAAATATATTCCATCAGTAGATTTGACGAAAAGTAAATCGCCGGTAAAGAAACCGCCGATAATTTCCCCCAAGCCCTTCATCGTTCCGAAGCTTAAAAGTTACACAGATATTTCACCTAGTTTAACGCAAAACAGAGAAAAAAAGAAAAGTCTTAGTGGTCAAAGTGCATTTTTTTCTAGTCCTGTTGTCAAAACTTTAACCTTGCCAAATCAAACAGGCTTAGCATCAGAAAGTAAAGAAAGTTTTTCTTCGCTACCTCCTTTACCTGTAAAAAATTTTGGAAGTAAAAATTCAGAAAAAATATCAAGAGATGACAATTGTTCCACAACATTGGAAGTGGTAAATAGTTTAGCGCGCTCTCAGACTTTACCTTGTCCCACCTTCAAGCAAACTAACGTTCACAATTCATCTGGAAGCAAACCTATCGTCGTAGATTCCAAAATGCACTCCCAGAAAAGTCTTGAATCAAATCAAGAAAAATTACGTATAAAAAAGCCGCCAAAGATAGCCGTCAAGCCGAGATTCAAACCATTCAGCAGTGATTCAGCCGACAGTGGATCAAATAAAGACCAGAGAGGAAACAACAAAAATTTATCACCAGAAATAGACTCATCCAACAACGACCCAGCATCGTTGATGCCTGTGTCTGACATCCGTTCTAAGTTTGAGGACATGCGCATTAAGTTCAAAAAGCCTGTGTCTGATCCTGTATTTACTCCGCCCATCAAAAATGGATACAAAGAAGAAGGCTCTGTTGGCCCGTCTGCAAACGAACTCTTCAAAGACATATTAGAAATGAGCTCATTGGAAGGTATCGGTAATGACATGTCGCAAGTGAGTAACGCGCCATCTGCAGTTTGTAATGGACAACCTGCGTCAGGTGTTCATGGCGGAACCAACAATCAACACGCGACAAATATCGCGGTAAATTCAAATCTTGCTGGTGCGCCACAACTCAGCGATGGTTGGCTGTCAGATAAGAATGAACCCAAAATACGACTAGAGTGTTATCAAAAGATGGAAGAAATACATCAAAAGTGCAAAGATGAATTTCAAAGAAACGAGATTCTTCAGTCAACTCAAATTGAAAGCAAAACGCCATATTTTCACAATAACCTGCCAGAATTGCCCAACCTCATGAGCCATACGAAACAAGAAAATTTAACTTCAAATGTAAATACAAATAAAATAAATTTCAATGCCTCAGATGTTCCCGCTCCCAGCAGTGAAAAAACAAAAGACTTTTCTAAAATTGACTTCATGGATCTTCCCCCGCCCCCCAACCTCCCATCGCCCCCTGAGTCCCCACATGGCAAAGCTGCTCACCCACCCGTGTCTCAATTAGAAAGGAATGCGAAAGATCACGAAGCGATTAAACCTCTCAGCGCCAAGGCTGGCTTGTGTCAAACGGATAACCACAGCATTGCTCCAGGCTTTAGCAGTCAGAACACAACGCAGCGAGTCCCAACAAGTATTGATGACAAATTGCATTTAGCTGATACCACGCGTCATAATTCAGCAGACAGCAGATTCTCAAACCATTCAACGCAACCATGTGCATCGAAAAGTGGCGAAAGCGTTCGAAATAAGCTCAATTCAAACGGCAGTTGTCAAGAGAACTTAGACAAGTCAAATAGCAGCAACAGAGGTTCTGGCGAGTTTGTTTCAGAAGGAAATTTCTTGGGGTTAGATCAACCAGAGTGTGATGACGTCAAAAGGACTCGTGATATCGACGAAGAAATATTGTATTATGACAACATGGACATTATGGAAAAAGTCAGGCAAAAACAAGAGCAAGAAGAACTTTTAAGACAAAATATGTCTACGCAAAGCCAAAATTTGACTTTACACGGAAAGTATACATCGTCTAAACAGGAAAACTCTAAGTCGGCTACTGCTTATACTGTTCGAAGCCATCAACAAAAATCTGCTGTAGTAACATCTCTACAGCAAAACGAGAATTCTACAACCTCTAGTCAGTCAGAATTTCGAAACGTAATTGGTGATTTAGAGCACGAGTACTTGAAATTAAAGGCAAACCTTGATCAGGAACAGAAGATGCAAAATCCCCCCAAACTTCCCCCTAAGCAGCTAAAGTTTAACCGTCAACAAGCAGCTCATACTGCTGATAAAAGTCCAACAATCGAGACCAAGCCAATTGTGAGCAAGGAATCCAATCAGCCAAACTCGCGGGACAAAAATGAAAAGCTTTGTTTGGACATTTCTGGTCAAACAACTTTGCAGCATACTCCCCATATGCCATCACCCATGCCTACCATGAACGCCCCTTCTTTAAACCAGCCTCAAACCAAATTATCATCGCTTGTACAGCAACAGCAGCAACAACAACAACAGCAGCAGAACATTCTTGCTCGTCAAATGAGTCCTGAAGATGCGAGGGCGAGGCAGCTAGTAGATGAACCTCTTGCTCCAATTATCGAAGAAGACAGCACATATGGAGATTCTTCTTCTTGTGGCTCTTCGGTAACCGGAGACGATACATCTGTCTTTGCAAACGATTACTTCATCCAATCTCATAGACCACACCATAGACCTGAATCTCCACTTGAAAGTGCTTGGAGCAGCAGCGTCAATTCTTCCAGGAGAAATCTTGATGAAGATAGCGAGTTGGAGCATGCTGATGGTGAAACCACAGAGACCGAAGCTTCCTTTCCGATGCGGTCATCTGCATCTGGCCCATCCTCTAGTTCGACTGAAGAAGCCTCCGATGCATCTTCAGTTCGTTGGCAAGAAAATCCAATGCGCTCCAAAACTCCTGAAAAAATTCCTTCTCATTTCTTATCTTCTCAAAATCAGACCGGAAGTTTTCCTAATATTCGTTCCTTGAAGAAACCTCGAAGTGGAAGCACTGATGGCATATACGAGTTTCAAACTGATGACGACACGGCGAGCGTACATTCGATGCGGAGCATGAAAAGGGAGACCTCAAGAGACAGTCGTTGCTCCGAATCCTCCAGCACAAGGAGCACGGACAGCTCAAATCCCTCCAAATCTAACAAATTTCATGAAGCAGAGGAAGTTGTGGAAGATGTGGAGCCTTATGGGATGGTTGACCTTTCAAAATTGCAACCAAATTTTGAGGAGATCAAACATTCAAATTCAAGGCCAGTCAGCAAATGCTCGGAGCCAGAGCTAACTCCATCTTCCATCATGTATAATGTTAGTCAGTTCAATGCTTCAGTAAACGCCCAACCGAAGACCCCAACCAAAACGCGGAACTTTAGCTTTGACAGTGAAGGGGATGTTTCAGATATGCCTCACTTTCCTCTTAATGTGAAAGTCAACAAGGAAAAGTACTTTCATTCCAAAGCTGCGTCATCACCACATCACCAACGAAGCAAATCTGACGCAAACAAGAATTTTCAAGAAAAACATGAGGAAGTGGGATACGACAATCTGGAAAACTATGGCGGTGAGTAGCATGTAGTAGAAGTGGCGTTCTTGGTTAATTATTATGATTTTACTGGCTATGCACTCCCCGTGTAATGAGGGGTTCGATTATGTTGCTTAAACGCAGGCGTCCAGAGTTGAACCACAGCTATTTGTCTTACTTTTGCTGTAAGCTTGACACTGCTAGTCGCGGCTGTAAATGTTGTTTTTGTCACGCGCCATGGATGCAGTGATGAAATGAGGCGTTGACTTACGTTCGTTTGTGTTCTCAAGACGCTTATATGGTAAAAACAGATAATCGACTTTTGGTGGAATTTTAAGCAGAAAGCGAGAGATATCGCTTTTGAAACTGTTTCAGATCTTAAAGTTTTTGCTTACTTGGTGATGGTCTATTTTATGCTCCGACCGAAAGTTTAATAGAATCGTCCTTGAAACGTATCCCGGCCCAGTTGCGCTAGTTTTGTTAACACGGAGCTCGTCTTGCTCTGGTGCAGTTGCCGAGTAACCACTAACCACCCGAGGCAAAATGTTGTGATTTTATCGAAGCAGTCGTACATCTCAAACAACAATCAATATCTCATTTGATTAGCGATTCTGAGAAAACACAAACTTGTAGAAAAAGGTTTGCGTTACACACATTAAAATATGCTTGCACTTTGCATCTGCTTTGCAACTTGGCACTTATTTTAATCAAAACAAGGGAACTTTTTCTTTTAGTGGTTTTAAATAATGGGCATAGTTTAATCTTGCAATACTTCTTATAAAGTTAGATTTCTATCTTTGATCACTTTATTGATACTGCTTCTGTTGACATTGATAAATACCTTGAGTCATTTGCAGGTGCCGCAAGAGAAGCAGAAGAAAAGAAGAAGAAACTTCGAGAAGCTTCTTTGTCCGCCAAGTACATGCAATCAGTAGGAACAAAACAAGTCGAAAAAGGATATCCTAATATAGCGGAGAAAAACGGATTAGAGCGAAATCAAAACTCAAAATCGCGTGATTCACTTTCTTCGGAACCCGGACTAGCTCGCCAAAGTCCGGGAAGTCGCTCAAGTTTCCCTCTTCCTGCCTCCGAATCGCGACTGGCTCGTCATAGCTCGGCCGTGCGCGCTGTGGATCGCCACAGCGGGAACCTGAAACGAGCCAAAGAATCGGCAAGACAAGAATCGTTGTCCAAATCTGCCGCGTCTCGGAGAATTGAAAATCTCCAACAGCGTTCGCAACAGAATCAAAGTTCCACTCTTCCAAGAGCGCATTCCCAAGATTCTGATGAGGTGTTTGAGCAAACACCTGCAGTAAAGCATTCCAGAAGTACGGAAAGCTTTAAGATTCGACAAAATAGCACAAACAGCTTCGAAGATGTTCAGCAGTCGAGAGATCTTCCTCGTAAACCACAATATCCAAATTCAAATCAGAATATTGATCAGTCACATCGGAAATCTTCCAAGCCTTTGCCGGAGAAAAGGTTTTTAGCTCACCAGCAACTCAGCAGTTCAAGTTTGACTGACGCAAAACCTTTTCCTATTTCAGAGGATTACGATGAAAGCTTGGATGACGGAATTGTCAATCCATACGAAGAAGTTCCTTTTTTGCTGGATGGCGCTTCTCTCAGATCAACAGCAGTGGCAAAGTCTGCTCCTGAATCAGAAGAGCAGCAAGAGGCAAAGACAAGAGTTCAAGAGATTTTAGAAAACATAAAGCCCCCTGAAACCCTCTACAAGCCAAAGTTACCCCTCCCCCGTTACCCAGTAGATTACGACAACTTTTATCTAGGAAAAGATGGTAAAAAATCTCATCCCAAACCCGAACCTAGACATGTGCTTCCTCCACAACAACCAGTCACATCAACTCAGGATAACTTTGTAAACCCCCCAGAACTTTCTCCTTTACCAGCACTGCGGTCGTTGGATGACAAAGCCTCTGTATATTCAGATATTCCAGATACTCCGATGTCCACACCAGGTCTGGCACGTGCAGCTCATTCTAGATCCTCATCAAACAAAGGATTAAACGAAGATTTAACATCTCTTTTATTGGAAAATCAAATAATAGAAGACAAAATTATTCTGGAATCGGAAAAAACAGTAGATAAAAATGAAATATCTGAACCAAAACCAAACGTCGCTCAAACTAAGCCTGTGGCAGCTCCTCGAAGAAAATCATCAGATGCAAACATGGAAAATTCTCTCAACCACTCAACAGATTCCAATGCATCTCGATCTCTTGGATCACAGCTTCGATCTCTTTTGGGAGGAAGTCCTGAGAGCAAATACATCTCGCCAAGTTTGCGTCGGAAAAGGTCACTTCTCAAGCGATCCAAATCTCCAGGTGGGAGCAGAAGATCAAAAACTCCTCCAAGATCAAAGTCTCCTCAAAAGTCTTTAGAAGAACGAACTAACTCTGACATTAGTGCTTCAGCACAGAGTGAAGTATCCAATGAGAACAATTCAAAAACAGAGAGGTAAGCACTGATGAAAATTAGACAATTATAATTTTTGCATTAGACAGAAGTTACAAGGTTTAATTTATAAAATTAAGGTTTGGCTTCAATTCACTTTTTCATGAACACAGGAGGATTTTAATAATTTAGTATTTGACAAAATTTTGTTTAATCTTGCATAATGTTTCATGGAGGAAAATTGCACCTTTCCCTCGTAGGCTATGCAGAGCACATTTCACCTCATACTTTATAAATATTGAATATAAGTTAGTTTACTTGCTAGCATTTTACTAATTGAGTGAGCAATGTGTTTACTTTGGGATGCTGAAGTATTTTCTCAGCTTTTGAGCTGCACAAAAATTCTATTTTGTGCATACACTGTTAAAAACACGAGTGCTCTATGCCGCTTGTTAGATTAATGAAATGTAAAATGAAGAGCAAGCGAAAAATGTTTGCAAAAACGGTTGAAAAGTTTACGATTTTGAAAGGTACGTGACCAAGTTCGTATTTTCTCCTGCATCCACCACTCATTCAGAGTTTTGTTTTACTGTGGTTTTGTAACTTATTAGCTTTATCATACAAACTTCAAGAAAAACTACCGGAAACAAGTGTGATCTTTATTGTTTTAATCATTTTTTAAGTGGAAAGTCTTCTGAGAGTGAATCACGTGATCGAGCACCTCCTCGAAGGTCCGCTTCTCAACGTTTGATGGATAGAAGAGGAAGAAGTCACAAGTCCAAAGTCTCTGAAGAAGATTCATCTGAGCAAACTCTTGAAAGACGAAAAAAAGAGTTGGATAAGTCAAAAATGACCTCCAAATGGAGAAGATCAAAATCTCAAGATCGGCAATCTCCAACAAGGTCTAAGTCTAAGGAAAGAAAGATTTTTGGAAGGTAATGGTCTTGTTCGATAGGATCTGTGAAATACGTTGTTGGTCTAGTGCACTGCATGGACACGTCTTATGTTGCACTTGCAAGTGCAAGACTCAACGTTTTAAAGCTTTCTCAATGTCACAAGCCCAATCGAAGCGAGCTCATGGAAACAGTGGCAACGTGATTGAAATGTTGTATGGTCTGTTAACTGGACCGCTACAACTGATAAGAATTATCCAAATAATCAAGAGAGCAATCAGATATTTATCACCATTTTAAACAATAAGTTATTTTGACGACTTCAATGCTTAATTGGTGCAAAGTTGTACGTTAGTAAATTTTTGCAACTGGACGATATGCAGATTTGTTGACACAAATTTGTACAAGATCTTATCATCAAGCAGAGGTATATTGATTGAACATCGAAACAACGTATGAATTGCCATTTTCTAACGCTGGCTGTTGCGTCTTGTAGAAGATCTAAATCACAAGAGAGGCCGGATCCAAAAGGATCGGAGGCAAAGGACACAGATGGGGAGGAAAAAGATCGAGAAGGACGAGGATTTCTAAGAAGACACAGAAGTAGCTCCAGGAAGAGAGGGAGAAGAGGAAAGTCATCAGAGAGGTCGGATGATGGGAACTCGAGTGGTGGCCGTGGAAGAAATCCGGTAAAATTTTTCAAAAAACTACTCAGAAGTAAGAAGGAATCTGATGATGAAGACAATCGGATGGCTAACCCTGGGAAAGGTAATTTGAAATAATCAAGTACAAAAAAATAATAATAATAATTCGCTCAGTTGAAGTGCGGCCACGTTGTTTCAACTTTCAATACATTTTATTTGTATTCTTAATATAGCTTAAAGTAGCTTTAAACAAAAATTGTCACCAGTCAGCTGTAGCAGTTGTTTTGGTCCCTAGGCCACATCAGCACCGTGCACTGCCGACAAACATAATTATGCTCCCTTTCAGTCAGACTTGCTTCGCGGATCTCGGCTAAGATCATGTGTAATGTATACACAATTACATATATACTGTAATTACTGTTAACTGTTAAGGTGAAGATTGCCCCATACGTAGTTACTGAGCTTCGGGAAATGAAAAGATAAGGTTCTCATTCAGGGTTGAGAAAAACCCGGATTTTTTTAAAAAAGCCCAACCCGCCCGGGTTTTTTAAAAAAAAAACGGGTTTTTTGGGTTTTATTGGGTTTTTTTTAAAAAGATGCAAAAAAAGGTAGATTCATGCTTATTTCACCTCAAAACTACTTTTTACGAATGAAGTGCCTTTCACTCACAGTACATGCTTGCATAACTCAATAAAATAATGCACTAGGGCTGTTGTTGCTTGAATGTTGCATCATCCATTAATTTCAAGATCAAGTTGGATGTTGCATCATCCACTGATTTCTATACCAAGTTGATGCTACCGTGGTAGAAATCACATTATTGCATCATTTGCTTTAGATTTGAAGGCAAGGAGCATTTATGCCATCATGTTTAAACATTTTTTATCATTTATATATATATTATATATAGTAATGGATGAGCAATTGCGTGGCCATTTAGGCAAATGCTCTGAAACAGCCATGCGTTAGAATCCAGAATCTGTAATTGGTAAATAGCCTCCTAAATTGCATTTCACATCATATATACAGACTACAGTAGAGTAGTACTTTCACCAGTTTAACTATCAGGCCTTCTTGCATAAATTAGTTTTAGTGTAGTATATATACACAAAGTGGCATTACTTAATTTTTGTGTACTGTACAATATCCACTGCGTTTTCAGTTTATTCTTGGAAATTTACTTCACAATAACATCCTTAAGTCCTAATTTAAAGTTTGTTTTAAGTGCCTTGTAGTGTTTTTGTTCATTTTTTTAATTTTCTAATAAAAACTGGACACATATGATGCTCTGGGTTTTTTTATGGTTTTTTTTGGGTTTTTTTAAGTGGGTTTTTTTTAAAAACCCACCCGGGTTTTTTTGGGTCGGGTAAAATACCGACAGCCCTGTTCTCATTGTATTAAGCGTTCAACACTAACGAGAGTAGATGGCCAGTCCCTTTTCTTTGCGTCTTCAGTAACTGCGATAAAAGCAAGATCTCAGGCATAGATCTCTTTTAACAAGCTACTTTAGTGATATTGGTGTCTCATGTCAGTTTCACAGGACGTAGTAGCCTACATCTCTTCCGAGGACTAAGTTGATTGTTGGAGTCTGTTCTCAAAATGAAACAGATTTTTTTTGAAACTGTCGTAACAGTTTCACATATTTGTAGGTGTTTTGAACTACTGACACAGGCTCGGTTATCTAGGTTGATGGATTTATTTGTATGCACTGCACTATGAGGCTTGTGAGAGGCATAGTCAATTTTCAACAATTTCAATTGTATGCTATATAGACTCAATGTGTAAAGATTTTCTTTTCTGCTTTATATGTTGTATTTTTTCTTTCAGGAGAAAATTTGTCGGATTCTGCGGAAGCCCTCAGCACCATCCTTGCCTACAAGAATAATGACGTATCTGAAAGCGATGGGAATTCTTCAAGACCCATTCCTCACCAAACAATAATTTCTCCTTCAAATAAAGAAAGTCCAAGGTCTGCCAGCAATTTCTGGTTCTTTCGATACAACAAGTAGAGATGTACCGATACCAATATTTTGGCCGATACCGATCCCGATACCGATATCACTTTTTTAGGCCGATACCGATACTGATACCGATATTTTGGCCGATACTTTGATGTTACAAAAAGAAGCAATTTTGGTGTTTGCAAGGAATTATATCAAATGCTAAGTTTTACCTTATTTGTATAAAACTATTAAAAAAAGCTTTGAATTGGCATAATTTATTAAAGATTCAAGAATCCAATCTCAACCGCATTGTTGTGTCATAATAGTAGGTTTTAGTAATGAAAGGCCACCGTAATTGATGATTGGGGTATAAGGAAAGAAACATTACATCATAATTGGGGTTTCTAAAAAATTAATAAAGTGTTTGCGCAAACTCTCCAAATAGGCTATCATAATTAATAATAAGATGTAAAATGTAAACCAAGTGATTTGTGTAGTCGCACAAAAAACTATTCGACAAGTAATGTGCAACCTAAGGGCGCTTGTCGTTTGGTTGAAAAGCTTTTGCCAGGCCAAGACTACCCAGGTAGCAAAAATGCACAATTCTGCATCGCTTCCACCCCGCCAAATGCTCAAAAAACCCGTGCAACTCGGCTGCTCCCAGCAAGCCGGCTCCACCAGTCGGCGATTCAACTTCCACCCTTAGCCGCAATAAACTCACCAAGCCAAAACAATGTCACGGCAGAATAAGTAGGCTCAAAAAGAAAGCAATGGGACCACGAATCCTCACCAAACCAATCAAAATGGTCTTGTTGTGCCCAAGATGACAACCTCATTGCGAAGAAAGGAGCGTCCCCCCCCGGCCACCAGCACAAGGCTGAGCACTCACCAGCACAGTGAGCTGCCGCGACCCGCCAACCACAACGGTGCAGCTTCCACACTAGCCATTTCAATTCT
Source organism: Aplidium turbinatum (assembly GCF_918807975.1). Classification (NCBI taxonomy): domain Eukaryota; kingdom Metazoa; phylum Chordata; class Ascidiacea; order Aplousobranchia; family Polyclinidae; genus Aplidium; species Aplidium turbinatum. Next base: position 2,480,480 of record NC_137488.1, read on the forward strand.
TGTTACAAAACGGCTGCCGAGAAACATATAGTTGATTGGATGGTCTAAATGGCTAGCGTGGAAGCTACACCGTTATGGCCGGCGAATCGCAACAGCCCGCCGCACCAGTGAGCGCCCAGCCCCGTGCCGACAGCAGGGAAGGACACTCCCCCCCCCACAATGAGGCCGCCATCCCAGGCGCAACAAGACTACTTATTGATTAGTTCAGTGAAGATTTGCAGTCCCACCGCCCCACCCCGAGCCCACCCACTCCGCCACAACGTTGCTCAAGCCTGGTGAGTTCACCACAACGAAAGGCGGAAACCAAATCACAAACTGACAGAACCAGCCCACCAAAAAACAACCAAGCCACACGGGTCCCTCAAACGTCCAGCAACGCAAAAACGATGCAAAACTACACATTCTCGCCACCTGGGTAGTCTTGGCCTGGTTTTATCCTCTGCTGAAAGTAAGAAAAAAAAACACAAATGATAAATATTGGAGAAATTGAGTCTCCTTCACAACTTAAGAATCGAACAACGCAAAACTGCTGAAACAAAACGTTTTGGTTGAGTGAAAGAATCACTGTAAGCAAACAATGCCAAAAGGTGCGCGCATGATGGGACTGCATGATGGGAATCATGGGACTGTGAGGTATCAAAAATTTGAACAAGTTGTTATTTTTCTACTTCAATGTGACGTTAGTTACTACTTTAAAAAATCTATATCTTTGCTTCCGCAGCAAACGCCTTTTTTTACATGTTTAGTATCGGCCACAGTATCGGCCAAATTTTGCCGATACCGATGCCGATACCGATACTCAAAAAATGGCCGATATCACCGATACCGATGCCGATACCGATATATCGGTACATCTCTAACAACAAGCAATCAGCGCGGTTGAATTATTGTGACGTAAATAGCACAACATGCAGTTTTCTTTCTACGCAACAATGTGGACTGAAGTTTTAAAAATGCCGATTAGATTTACATTTAAAATGTCGATTTATATTTTTTTTAAATGTAAAAATATTTAAAAAAAATCAGAATGTCTTGAAACTGAGTTACTGGGTGATATTCAACGCTAAGTTTCAAAATAAAGTGGCAATTGTCAAGAATTTAATTGTTACGGCCCATGTTTCAAACGGACCATTTAATTGCCATTTGCATTTTAGCGTCGCATCGAAACCAAACAAAGCCATGAGGTCACCCCCGTCTCATCGAGCAAAGAAGATGTCGTCAGCAGTGAGCTCGAGCCGACCGAGAGCCGAACCCAGCACCGGCAGTTCTTCGGACGGCGCGGATCGCAGGAGAAATGACCGGTCCCGCCAACCGGATGCGTACGGGAACATGGGTTAGTTCAGCTGCTTAGTTGTACGCACGGAGTTATTCAAGCGTATCAGCCCAAGAATTTCGAAATAAAACAATCCTTCCATTTAATCACACTAGAGTTTTCAAACACAAAGTTCTTCACTTCTTTCACACGGTGTATATTTTATATTTTAATAAGTAACCTGCCCAATTCACATTCAAGTGGACCATGAAAGTTTCTGAATTCTTGTGGGCAAATTTGCCTGTAGTTGTGCAGCATATTTATCCTAAGTCGACCGCAATTAGACATTATTATTGACTGTTCCGCCATGACCATAGTTTCACCAACCCTTGAAAGTGTGATGCAGAGGTATGGAGTCAGATTCGGTAGATAGAATGGATACAGAAATATTTTCGTTGAGAAGCAACGATTATTTCATCAAACAACAACTTTCAAGCCACAAGATTCTGCCACTGCCTGTCTTGGCAAAGGTTTAGAAAAGTACTTGGAAGGAACGCAAACATTTCCGTTGTAGTGCACGGCGGTTAAACTTGCAAGGCAATCGTGCCCTTTCTACTTGTTTTGTCAGAAGATGTTGTAGTAGAACCACGTCGCTATGCAGTAAAAGATGTTTGTTTCTTTAGTATATTGCATTGCCTCAATTACTCTATATATCAGCAAATGTGCATTTAAAATATAAAAATCTGTCCAGGGTCCAACAGAGCATTCCTTGTGCCTCCTTCAAAACCTAACCGACCTTCCAGTAGAAAGAACAGCTTCAGCAACTCTGTAGCAAGCTCCGATTCGGAACAGCTCAACAAAACGCAGGTGCTTGAGAAATGTAAAAACCCTTGCAAAATAGCGTACTACTACTAGTATTGTACAAAGCTTATGACAATTATGTACTATTTCCATTATTACATCAAACCTAAATATTTTATAAAGCGCAATATCTTGGGACTTTGTGCAATGTGCACGCTTGATGTATTCCATTGGGTTCCTGACACCCAACCACTTGTGCCAACCAGAACTCAGATGTTGTTGGAGTTTTCGTTTTTGAGCTGTCGTGTCAATTCTACTGGGTTTGCAAACTAAAGTTTCCTTTTTCTAAAACTCGAACTGTGTTGAAAACTCATAGCTTGACTATGTCGCAGATTTTAACAAATAACCTTACTTTCTATGCATCCCTGAAATTGGTCTCATAACAGATTTCTCTTGCTTGATAGACTAAGCTAAGGTACCGTAATCTATTTCACGGTCACTGTCTTACGATGTAGGTGTCTACAGGTGTTGTTAGTTTAAGAGGTGTAATACTAACCTGCACATTGTCATTGCATGTTTATTTTAAACCCTTAATCAAAGTGGGTTGTTTACTTGTAACACAAAGATGTCAATCTCATCCATGATTGTCAGCATTGTTGGGGTGCTTTCGTATTCCTCCCATTGACTTTAAGTAGCTGCGTTTATCGGTATTTGCATGTTTGTATGCAATTACTGGGTCTAATGTGGAGAATAAGTATCAAATTGAAGGTGTTGTTTACTAGATTGTGACTCTGGGTGAGGGGGGGGGGGGGGGCTAAAGTAAATTGTCAATAATTCTCCAAGCCTTATTTTTCACGTGTTGGCAACGAAATGTGTATGATAGCTTCTCAAATCTTATGTAACCGGCCTTTACTGTAACGTTTTCAATAAAATGTGAATATTAAAACTTCAAACCCTGCAGAAGTATTTGTCAAGTCAAAAATACACTCAAAGTTCAACAAAAATGATCCAAAAAGAGTTTTTGTTTGGTCACTATAAAAATGGCTTTACCTAGTTATGACCTTACACGGGGTGCATGGGTTATAGGCAAATTGTTCGTAAGCAATTGTTCGTAAAGCAATTGTTCGTAAAACAATTGTTCGTAAACTGTTTTTCGTAAAATGAAATCCGTAAAACAATTCTTCGTAAAGCATTTCTTCGTATACATCAAATTTTAACTGCATGCACGAAAAAATGCTTTAGGAAGAATTGTTTTACGAAGAATTAATTTTACGAACAATTGTTTTACGAACAATTGCTTACGAACAATTGCTTTACGAACAATTGCTTACGAACACTTTGTCGGACACCGGGTGCATGTAAGGTTTTCTTCATAAACCAAAATGCTATTGATTTGTCAAAGCAACATGACATGATTGACATACGTTAGCTGCAGCCAGAGATGGCCACCATCTTGAACTTGAAGATCACGTGATCATGATCTTGCCCATCTCCGGCTGCAGTGTGTATTGTTGAATAAATTAACTGATTGATTGGTGTTTATTTTGTTTGAACTTTAACTGATGATATCACCTAATGCAAAGGTTTAACCTTTTTGCTCTGGTTTACCCGTTGTCTAAAGATGGATTACCCCAAGGAGTGAATTTATCCTTGGTTGTAAACCCTTGATATCACTTGCGTTGTCTGTGGTGTTAATACTCTTGGTATATGTTGAACGCTTAGTATAATCCGGAACCATTCTTGACAGGACTAAACCATGAGTCTCTACACGAAATCGTGTTGTGCATTTCGTAAGTTTCGAGTAGAAGTTTGATTTCATACAAACAAATATATCCCAGCAAAATGTTAACAGTCCATCGAAGTAGGCTATACATTTTATAGAATACACAGGCAAAACAATGCAAATAACACACACAAATCATTTTGAGCGATGATGATGTGATAATTTGGATGTGACATCAGTTTTTGGCCACATATTTACTGCAATATAATTCAAAGTAGACAACTAGACATCCTGAACATGTAGCCGATAGACGACGCATTACCAACCACTGCCTTTTGCTCAGCAAAGCATGTCGAAATTGTCGATAGGCCTTCGCGGTGGAAGTACTCTTAACTTGACCATAATTGGCTCTTTACAACAACTTAAAACAAATCGATTTATTTTAATCTTCGATGCGAAATGTTTACCAGCATTATCACTACCGAGTTGTGAGAAAATCTTTAATTATTTTTGCTTCCGAGAACTTAAGATTCATTTCAATGAGATTAGTGCTATACGAGAAATGTTGTTCAAATAAATGCGGTTTGAAACTCGACCACTTGGTTTTTCAGCAACAAAGCTTTCGTTTATCCACACAACGGTTATTGCTGTTGAAACAACGTAGCTTTTCTTAGATTAACAAGCAATAGAATGGTGACTTGTCTGTGATGTCAATGCTACCTCACATAGAAAGTCAGCCAATGACAATCATCATTGTGACCCAATTGCAATGCACTTGCGTGCAAGTGAGGTGTTCAACGAAGCAGTGCAGCGAACGAAATTAATCGAATGAACATGTTTGGTTGAAGATATGATGTAGGCACTGGAGAACGCGCAGTGTAGATTAGAGCCTAATACAGTATTAAACTGGAAAGGAAATAAACACTGCTACATGTTAATTTTTGTACTAAAAAATTGATCATTTTTATTGCCTAACATCATAACCTACTTCGATTTTTATTGGTGCCTGAAGTGACGACTAACAAAGTAGGCTGCTACCAGCGATGTGAAATGATGTCTGGTGGACCAAGACAGTTTGGCTTTGAATTTTTATCCTCGGACTGACAAAGCCTTGATAGTTTATTCCTGGTAGTTTCGAGAGGCTCTTGACACAGGGCCGGTTACCGAGATTGACAGAGTGAAGTTTCCGATTGTTGAAACGATGTTGCTGGAGAATTATTCCATCCATTAGGTGCCACTGAATGGAGAGCAGCCCTAAAGTGCACACCCCGAGAACCGAACTAGTGCCGGGTGATCTTGAATTGAACGCGTAACTACTGAGCTAACGGGGCTGCTAAATAAGACAATAATTAAGGGCTGTGTACACAGTAGTGGGCCGAGGAAATTTTTTTGTAGGCACCATAACCTGGTTTCCAACTAAAGTTAAGGTAAGATAATTCTTAAAATGGTCTGCATTATGGAGGGTTGGGGTGGCAGTCGTATCTTTTATACCAGGTGCGTGATAGCACGCCGGGAATAAAATGTGTGCAAATTTTTTTACTCCAAACTTTCTTAAAGAAATGCTTTATCTACTGTAAATGTAAACACAATTTAAAGTGCAACCGACTTGAGACAAATTTAAGCTGCACAAATACACAAAACTGCTGTGAAATCAACCCTTGCACTTTTCTAGCAGTTACTTAAAGTTAATGCGATTATGAATAACCGCCATCTTAAATAGCTTTTTTGTGAAAACGCTTGCACTTTGACCCTGCATAGTCGCGACATCAAACGTCGAAAATCAACAAAAGTGTCTGAAAGAAGATATGTGGCATCTCTTTGTAGCCCACCGACAGAGGAATCGTGAAGTAATCCCTTGCACAACATCGCCTCCGCCGGATTAAACGTGTCTGTGCGGATGACCTCAATGAAAGCTATTCTCGGACAACTTGCTATGAGGAACACAAAAAAGTGAAAAACTGAGCTTCAAAGGTCGATTAAAATCCTTCATGTGCCAAGAAGGCAAGAACACAAACTCAGAATTTATTGTTGTAACAACTTGTCACTGAAAGAGAAGTTTGCACAGCTTGGACATACTGAAGAAGTTCATGAAGTGTTCAAATGATAAACCGAAGAAACCAATCACCACAGACATCGCCATAGCCATTAGACACCTTCATGAAAGACGAACCCACAGGAGCTAAGATTGTCGAACTCTACAAAGTGTATCAATCTTGAGAAGCACAGTTGATAAATACAATGCATTTGGTAAAAGATCTAGCAAAGCAAGCATCCCAATGGTCTGTGAGCTGCATTAAATGAAAGAAGAAATAATGTTTCATTAGCGAGGTGTACAACTTTCGTTGTCAGAGAGTGTTTGTTGATGTCAGTTCTTGCGTTGTGACATCATCGAATACTATCCAGAATACAAAAGAAGCACTTGGGTCTGCCAAGATACTGTTTCAACTAAAACTAAATAAAACTGAGATTAATTCAGCCATGACAGAAAACGCATCAAAACTTAAACTTGCACTGACTGTAAATTTGATCTTTTTCAATGTTGAATTCATCTGGTTACTTTTTACAAAGATTTAACTTCTAAAGACGTTGCACCTATGTGAGAATTTCACTGTTTTTCGATGCAGAAAAACAAGGCGCGTCACAAGGAAAATATTGACGCGTTAAATCAAGCGTGACGGTTCAGGTGAGAAACCAATGGTTTCGTCACAATGACAACTGCAGATACAGTGTTTCTCATCTCAATTTTCACAAGTGTCTTGTTCATATATTCTAACATCTTCTTACGTTGAATCAACCAACGCATATCATACAGAAGCAAACAAACTCAACTAGGCTTTGCCTCAAGGCAATCACCTCCTACAGCTGGGCTACAGTGCCATATCAGTAGATGTATCAGATATCAACTTGCAGTAAACGCCATAGTAATAGCCTTGGCATTAAACGAGATTGACAAATGGTATACGTTTATGTAAATAATCAACATTTGTAAACCCCATGTTGTCGAAAAATAGTAAACATCATTTCTTCACCCGTTCGGTTAATATTCATTGTTTAGAGAAATAAAACAGAGTAACCTTAGCGGGTTTAACATACTTTTTTTACACACAAAAAATGTTATGTTAAACCCGCTAAGGTTACTCTGTTTTATTTCTCTATGGTTCAACAAAGCAAACTCTCTACCAAAGCTTTATTTATTGTTTAAGTTTATAAAGATGTTTCTAATCGATTTTTTGTCATTTCATCTTTAAATCATAATTTTTAGTACTGAACACGGCGACAGTTTCTGAAGCGTTCGCTGAGTATGGGTTTGGTTTGCGCATTGTGAGCTCTGTACTCCAGGTTCAAATTTACTTTTACTTTTCGATATGTAGCAGAATGACTGTACATTTTATTTTCTTGCATGCAAAAAGTTAGTTCCATCCATTGGCTGATGTCGTAGTACACCTGCAAGCAAAAGAAACCGTGACTTCTATTTAATCATTTAGTCCTCTCATCCACGGAGAAGTGACGTTTTGGACATTGCTGGCCTGAAGGTCCAACTCCGGACAGGAAGAAGTAAGCAGATGCTTAAAGAGGGGAGGAAAAATCTTCTTTTGAACCGGGACTATGACTCTGATACCGCGACAAGTGTCCTTCCTTCGGACGCCGAGAGCTCAACAGGAATGCAGTCGGACGCTGACAGCGCTGGTTTGAGGTAAACTTGCCTGCAAACGTTGGTTTGATGCTTTGTACGGTTGATGCAAAGGTGGTCCTGTGTGTTGTACGCTAGGCGAATCGCTTCCCATCTGGTGGCCGTTGTACAAATAACGTAATTTTACACCTTTGCTGCAGTTTTAAAGCTCAAACTATGTTACCAGATAAAGTAGGCTCCATGCTGTGGCATTGCACAGTATGCAACTTTGCTTATGTCCACTGCCAGCAAAACAACTTTCATGCTCATAAATACAAGGCAGTGCCAATTTGTTACAACGATATTGAATGCAATTTTTATTGATACTGATTGAACGTTTTCATTTGGTGGAAATATTGTAAAAGTGTGAAAAATGCTCTTTCTGTGTCTTTCCATGGTTGATTGACGTCGGATGACAGGCTTGGAGTAGCAAGCAACCGGATCGGACAACCCTCTATTTAGACAAACGGTTTTAATCATGCGTTTGATGGCTAGCTCTGCAGTCTGCACCTTTTCTGTCACACAACGCAACTTGGCGAAGGGCAAGATAGCGACATAGGTGATAATGCGCTTAGTCTTAGTTCAGCTTTTCGAAATGTTAATTTTAGGCGCGGAAAGACATTTTGTGTCTGAATCGCTGGTTTGTTGACTTTTCAACTAAAACTGAAAGCTGGCTGGTTCTTTTGAAGTATTTGTGCCGTAACCTACTTAACCGGGTCACTCTGTACTTGCGTCACTTGGCCAGGCCTCACTTCTTAGTGTGGTAATGGCTATTTTTCTTTAATATTTTGTTAGGGGGGTTGTTAGAAAGGTTTTATGGGGGAGAAAATATTTCCGAACTGTTCCAGGGCACAGTGCCGTGGTGTTTGTTGTCAGTGGAAGCTCCAATGAGGTCTTCACAGTAATGAGTTCAGGCCTCACGTACCTATTCCCTCCTCACACATAATAATAAAGGGTTCAAGTTCTATGTTTTTGTATTCAGGTCGGCAATGAAGGGAGGAGCTATGTTGAAAGGTGTGGTCCCTGGCATTCCCAGACGGCCCGTGCGTGTCATATCGCCTCAACGCTCAAAGTCGGACCCCGCCCTGTTCACAGAAGAGCATAAGAAGAACCCTTACTACAACATCGAGGAATCTAACCAGTCTAAAGCCTCAAGTCACGCCCAAGAAAAGTATAAAAATTTTGTAATTTTTTGTTTTGCTGAAATTGAAAAGGAAACACGGCTAAATTAATAACCGTATAACCGTGGGAAATTTTCCAGATATTAAGGAAATTGTAAAGTTATTGTAAAAAAGTATTTCTGGAAAGCAGATGCCTCAAAGTGTCTATACGCTTGCTTGGACGTGAGGCTTGCTTGCTTTTGAAAAATGACAAAGCATCATATTTACTTTGAACTAATTAATTTCCGAGGTTTACAAAACATTAATTCTGCTTAATTTATAGAAAACGGTCCAAGCTCGCCCCACACCGACGTAAAGGTCAGAAACAGATTCGCCGCCAGACGGCGCCTGTGGATTTGGCTTATGAAGTTCATCAACGTAAAAAGTATAAGACTCTTGTCTCACTCAATGCTCAAACACTGCGGAAGGTAAAACTATTTCTGAGCCACGTTGATCTAATTACTGGCTTCGTCACAACAAGTGATTGAAATGTTTTCAAATAGTTCGACGTTAAATCAAGACAAGCCCATAACGATGAGAATTTAAATTCCATTAGCTAACCACAAATCGAATTAGGTCAGCCTGTGTCGTATCGTTGTTACAGATCGCTTGGTGATGGTTCAATTTGTTGTGCAAGGTGTGAGCTAATTGAGCAATTAAGCTCCGATTATATTTCTTAGACGTAGAGTACAAAATTTGCTTTTGTCCTGAACAAATCAATTTTGTCACGTTTTTCCTTTTGTTGAGCTGCCTGGCCAGTGGTCTGTATTTCACACTTTTGCTGAACGGTTTTGAAAAATATCAATTGTACCAACCATATCTTAAGGTTGTCAATTTTGCAGGGAAAGATGCAATCTGTCATGGGCTGAAAACACTAATTTGCTAATCGGGCATATTCTCTTTTAACAGTGAACACTATTCAATAAGCAGAAACAGTTTTGTCACCGTTAGCCTAAGTACTTACTCGCACAGACGCACTTCTTTTCCTAACATAACGATGAAGCCTTCACGCCAGTTAGATTGTTCAACCATAATTGCTTTAGCATAGACATATGAAAACGTGAAAAATACGATATCGCAAGAAGAAAAATAACTTCCCCAAACACTTACATAAATGTGCAAAGTTCATTTGAAGTGAACACAAACTTCAAGTCCACTCTCTACAACACAGAAATTGTTTTCAAAGGGTACTCAGTCAATCTTTTCAGAAGATTTTAGGATAGAGGGTTGCACTTAAATATCTCACTTCAACAGGTGACGGAAAGATGGCTTTCGGAGTGGAGGAATCAGCTCCCAGTTGGAGGTTTTCTCATCACCTCATGGTCGGATGTGGCTCTTGCGAGTCATCGACCTCTGTGCATGATCGGGAGCAGCATTGTGTACAGCGCTGTCTCCACCGGGAACAAATCTTTCAATCTCGCCTGTCAAGTGAGTAAAGTTCATTTCCACATCGGCACGTGATGCCAGAGGAGCGTAGTCGCGAACAAGCCACGTTCCCCCGCTTGGAACGATTACCTTGAATTGCTGCACGAGTTAAACAAGGCCGCTATGTCACCTGATGAATTGGTCAAACGGTCGGTTTTTGAGCTTCAAGTAAAATGTGATCAATCACTGTCACACATTGCAATTGGCTAAATTAATTGGAGCTTGAAGCTTCACTGTTATTCTAAACAGGACATTTATTTCATCAAAGCTTATGTTACTTTGTGGTTTACACCTGAAAAAAGTTGCATTTTTAATAAAACATTGAACTTTTCTTAAAATAAGCTCCCTTTAACGTTAACATCATTTTCAGCTTTACGATCAGCGGGAAATTGATGACCGGATGTTTCGTCGACTAGATAACTGTGCGTCACTTCCGGCTAACCCTAACACCTGTGGAGTATGTAGCCACTTCCCCTGTCGCGTCCCACGGTCTCTTTTAGACCCAAGTTCAGGAGGCGGGGCAGTCGATGCGGTTTGTGTGGTGCTTACTAACAGGCCTTGCCAATCGTTACAGGTAAACTATTTGATTTAGCAAAACTTGAAGAAATTTTAGTTTTTCAATTAACTGTTGTCGGTAACACTGCTTCTGATTATTATTCGCTCAAACGACGATTTCTTTCATCAGAGTGATAACCTTGTGAAACAATTTCTTTTTGACGCTTTGCATGGATGAAAAATGTTAAACTACTTCCACCCTCCGTCGCTAGAAGTTTCTGATAAAACAATTGGAACAGCTCGACTGATATTGAGTGGCATTGGCAGATGAAGCAGCATTATAAAAGCTGCAACTGGCGCTTGCCTATTTCTGATGCAACGCCGCAAGTAACAATATAAAAAATATGTGCCAGTGACTATGTATTTTTACAGCGACATCTGCTTCTTGTAGTCACTTTTAACTCTATGATGCTTTTAGGTGATCATTGATGGCAGTTAGTTGCAACAATGAGTAGGGTTAGCCTACATATTTGAAACCTTTACTAATGACCGCTTGCAGTCGCTTACTATAGAAACGATTTGGGTTTATTGATATTCCATGCATTCAAGTTATAAAAAGTTGTTTAAAATTTTAGGAGTTTTTGGATAAAGTTGTGAATCAGGAAGATCCAACAGAGTATCATCGCCAACTCCTCATCAACGTCCTTCAACTCCTCCAAGGAATGAAGCATCTTCTCTCATCCGGATTTGACTTTCCAAGCATGAGTGCCCATCATCTTGTCATCACAGAAGATCGAAGATTCCTTCAGATTTTACCTCATCTTAGCTCTTCCGAGACGCCAGGAAGATCGAACCAAGGCCTAGGAAAGGTCTTGGATGCTTATCAGAGTTCAGATTCGGAAGTTGGAATTGCAGCAAACAAAAACTTGTCCAACATCCAACAAGTTGGCGAGTTGATGAGGACGTTGCTGCAGAATGGCAACCTCGTGGCAGCTGCAGGTTGCATCAGCCACCCCGGGGACCGTGGTTCAACAGCGTCTTCAGTATCCAGAGTTGTGGTACCCGGTACCAAATATTCCACTGCAATTAAACATTTAATTAAATACCTAGAACAATCACCTCCAGTTGGCGTCAAAGAAGCCACGGAAGTTGTACAGTGCGCCCTCTGGGGACCAGAAGACCTGGATGACGTAGGGGTTGATGACGTCAGCCCGTATTCAGCTTTAGAACTTTGGATTGAAATGGAGCAAGCAAAACTTGTCAACAGCTTGGCTGTTTTAACTCCGAACGATCGATTGGTACCTTTGTCGTTTTTGAAGCATCAGTACTTTGCCTCTGTCGCACCCGATGAGCTTTTTCATGGACTAAAAATTTTGCAGAGGCTATAAACACGGAAGCGCTTTCGTTTGCTTTATCGTTGAACTAATGTTCCAGAAGCGATTCCTTTATGACAATGATCTACTCAAATGTAGCTGAGTTGTTATTAATCAAGCTCAAGATATCATTTGGTATGTTGCAAGCAACTTTGCGATAGCTGGATTTCACGAATTTCAACAAGCTTCCCCATTTGGCAAGCAACAAACTATCTTCATCATTCTCCACAATAACAATCTTTTACCTGTCACCAGGCCGCGCCACACAAGTGTGCCACTGTGCCCCCCAAAGATCTTGCACTTTGACGAACATACAATCATTTCGCGACTGAGCGCCATACAAGTTGTTACTTGAAGATTCTATGTCTGAGTGTTGAATTGATGCTAATGCCATTTTCTAGAGCTTTTATTTTGCGCCCATGTGTCAATTCTTCGCCTATTTTCATGTTGCTTTGATGTTAAGTGATATAGAATAGGAAACATTGTACCAGACGCCTAAATGTAAACCATACTTTTTTCAAGATGAGTTGTTTCAGTCACTCGTCTAAATTCTAAAACATGCATATGACCCAAATGAATGGCTTTCAAAAGGAACAAGCCATAGAGCAGGAGTCGGTAAACCTTTTTCTAATAGCGGCTAAAACCAAACTTTACATGGCCTTGGTGGGACGTAGGCTACTAATACCACTTTCGATAGATTCAGACTCAAGACTTTAAAGCATTGACGTAATACCTTCAGAATAATGGCTTCACTTGTAGCACCCTTGATTGGAATCAGCTGAACAAATTCTTCAACTTCAAAATCTTTATTTACTCCACGCACAAACACTGCCAGCTAAGCTGTATCAGTCATCTAAGCTATAGCCTACTGTAAATCTTCAAGAATCTTTTTTGCTAGATTTTACTTTCTTAGACATCTCTACTTTTCGTCTGGTTACGATTCTTGCTGAAAGACTGATGTTTGATTTTTTTTTTTTCCGGACGTATGGATTCAATAACATTCATCGTACATTTTTTTGCAAATTTGTCATCAGTATACTATACGGTCTTGTGTCTTTTGTTATTTATTGTGCTACCATGTAGCTAGCAAAAGTATTATTTTCTGATTCATTGGTTTTCCTTTCCAATGGAAAACAGAACTTTGCTGTTTTAAGCTAATTTTGAGTAGATTAAGTTTGTCTTTTCTTGTTTGACCCATTAGCTTGTAAAAATAGCAGGCTGTTTGTTCGTGTCATAATGGAGCTTTATTTTGAATTTCTTGTATACACAAACAGAAACGCTGCAAATCAAAGACGTGGGCCTACTAAAATAATTAATGAAAAATACTTGTTTTTCCATTCGATTATAATATACCACTAGGCAGGCCATGTATACTTTGTAGAGGGGCTGCGGGCCGCATGATCTTCCTTGGCGGCCGTAGGTTACCCGCTTTTGTCATAGACTCTTGCCATTTTTAAAATTACCAACTTACTCACTGATGCAGTTGCTTCGAAAAAGTTCCTGGATTTTCAAGCCTTTCCAAAGTGTGATCATGAAAACTTTCAAAACATCTAGAAAAATTTTCAATAATTTTATTGCAATCATGCCTCTCTCCTCACGTGGTGCCCAATGTCAGATCGTTCGTTGTCTGCTGCCCAGTCGAATGAAGCCTATTCGCAAACTCGCCAAGCACAACTTGTTGTTACTCCAGAATCAGTGGAGAAACTTTAGAAGGTTTAGAGACTTTACACATAGAAGGTTTAGGACATATTGAACCCGAAGAAAAGTCTTAACTTTGTAGGACTTCTTATGCTGCCCTCAGCCGCGTCTTCGCTGCACTAGAAACAATGGGATACGAATCATATTGTTTCCATCCATGTTGAGATTTTTAGTTGAAATTTATTTCAGTTTGAACAGGCACTTGTCATTTCCACAAAGTTCACCAAAGAAATATTTTGTTGTATGATCGTATCATTCCCATGATACAACGTTCGTTCTTGATGTATCCTATCGTGCTGGTTAGGGATATCAAGACGGCTGCTGCTGTATGAGTTGATGTTTTTATGTTTGCGTCCAATTCTTGCAAATAAACGTAATGTTATATTGTCTTGACCACCTCCTCAGAATGGCGAAGAAGTTGGTTGATTGTTCTAGATTAGATTGTGTTGAGTATTAGTGTGCATGAAACGACAGAGAATATTTACGTCTTTTAAGTTTCTAAATGGAGTCACTTGAGCACCCCAGCTGGCAAGCGGTAACGTTTCCGCATCTCGATAACGTTAAAGTGACGATAACATAATTTTTAGCTGGGATGCTGAAAAATGTAACGTCAATGACAATCTCAATCTGGGGATATCTAAAGAAGGGGATACGAAGGCTTTTATTACGTCTGACAATAGAAGGGCTTTTGTTTATCGTAAATAATCTGTGTTTAGCCTATCGTAAAATGACAATTGGCACCGATAGTAGTTTATTAAATCTTGTTATGATAACCATGGCCACCTAAAGATACGGCCTGATTTGTCACATTTTGCAGAAATTTTCAGGTTTTTCTAACTTTGGGCGAACGTTTAAATAAATTTTTCTAAAAATTAGATTTTTACGCTTTCTTTATTCTTTTCCCCAGATGACACAATAGGTTTTAACATTCTCACATGTTGAAAAACAAAGAAAATTTGATTTCGAAGATTTTAGTCAGACTGTTAGTTTTCAATAACAGTCTGATTTTGCGTTTTTCAACTTACTTTTTCTCATTTGCTACTGCTTCCACAAGGCAACAAAAAAGTCGGCAGCAGTGGCCGAGTGGTTAGCGCGTTGGGCTCACAGTCGAGAGTCTGCGTGTTCGACTCCAGCCACCCGCACCTGCTGTTGTTTCTCTGGGCAAGAAACTTTACGATAATTGCCTCAACCCAGTGATCGATTTCGAGTAATGGGTAGTTCCAAATTTAAGTCATAAGCAGAGTAGACAACCGGAAACAGACATTGTCGTCGGCTGCAGCGTGGGTCAGGTGTACGTCGGAAGGTGTACACCGATGCATAGCGCTCAAGTCCGCTTTCCCGCAATGCAGGATAAAGATAAACAAACAAACAAACAAGTTTTATGTCATTAGGAGACAGCAAAAAGTAAAAACATCTCAAAAAATGTCAGTCAAACACTAGTAGTAATCAAAATCTGCAAAATGTGATAAATCAGGCCGCATCTCCAGGTGGCCGTGTGATAACTTGCATTGCGCTATTAGCATCAGGCCTGGATGTTCACAACATGCTCATGGTTGCTTGTTAATTCAACTACCCGTATACTTGCTTTACATCTAGCCTACCGCAAAGGTTTTGTTAAAAAAAAAACAGCTTACTGGTAACTTTTCAACTGTCTTTGTGAACAAGTATTCTTCAAATATGCTCTACGTAACATTTGCTAACTGTCTCCTGTAGCTCACTGTACCAGCTGCACTACAAAACTTTCCACGATTTTAAAAAGAACCACATGTTTAAAGCACTACAAACTACCGCCCTGGTAGTGTCATGAGAATAAGGCAATCGCTGCGAACCTTCATATCCCCTTCTCTAGATATCCCTGTCTCAATCGTATTCAAAGCAAACTATCCAAGCAACGAAATGCAGTAAAGACGAAATCTTCCACAAAACTTCTTCGGAGAAGCCGAGTGGAATGAATGAAAAGATTTGCTTACGACATTTACACCCAGACAGTAAGTCAAATGTTTTTTACATTGATTCAACGTCTGCAGACGTTAAAGTAATATAAAAAACGATTGACTTGCTTTCTAGGCAATGACAACCAGAAAATTGAAAAAAGTCTAGAAGCAATTTCTGCTTCCACAGGAGTGAAAACACCGGGCACAAAGATGATTTGATGATGCAGTTTATTGAAAACCAAGATTTGTTCTAATTTGTGGAAGCTCTACTTATTGATCAGTTCTATTCATTCATTCGTTGTGCTTGTATGTCAATCGCACATTCTCATCGCGGTTGTAGGCTACTGTTGACTTCCGAAGTGTGCTTTTCACTCGGCAGCAAAATCCGTTATTTTTGCATTGATTCAACGTCTGCAGATGTTGAATCAATGTAAAAATGACAGATTTTGATGTCTGGAGAGTTAACAAAAGATTGGTTTTGCGTCTCTACATTAAAACAATGTCAAACTTTGCACGTAGAGTGTAGACTTGATCTTATTCAAAGTAGTTGGGTCAAATCAAAAGTGCCCGACATTTCAAAAACTGACTCCAGAAACTCTTCACAGGCCAACTGGTTTCATCGTTTCACCTTTACACATTGATTCACCATGTGCGTTGATTCAACGTAAGAGTTACAACTTTTTTCGTTAACCGCGTTACTGCCATTTCACAACTAACCTGTGTTGAATTGTAAGCCAAAATTTTCTAACGAATACACGCTTCCAATGATGAACATTGCATTTGCACAGCAGCACGTCCAATTAAGCAACAGAAGTGAGAGGGATTTGAAGTCTACTTCCTTAGCTAATTGGGGAAATGTTTATAATCGAAGGGAGAAAGCTTTCTGTGAAGATGGATTGAGCAGTTTTATCTACCACCCAGTAAAGGCTCAGTCACTGGTGCAGTTTCATATCCAATGTTGACAATGTAAAGTGAAAGTGTTGTTTGTAAATTATTCAGTCCACTAGGTGTCGCTGAATGGAGCTGTCACGGTGTGGGCTACACACATTTATGGATTGGACTACCAGGAAGAATCATGACGAGCTATTTTGATTCCATAAAGTCCGCACCATTACTTCGCGTTTAAATAGATAAGCTTCACACGCGATGAAACGACGTCATAATGATTGAAGGAGCAATTGAGCTTCGGTGAGCAGGCTAAAAAGGATCTTAGAAGAAGAGTGCGCAGACTACAAAATCACAGAAGAAGAGTGCACAGACTACAGGATCACAGAGGGAGAGTGCGCAAGGGGATGTTTCACGCCTAACACAGGTCTAGAGAGAACACATCGCTTTTTGTTGGTTTTGACTATTTATTGCATCTCTGTATCCACACAAACGATAGTTTCAATACAATAACAGCATTGTGGCATCAATTTATAATGACTGGAAACACGTTACAGAGTTAGCTGCTCTTTAGAAAGAACAAATGTTGGGTTAGTCGTCTACAAGAGCAATGACAGATGTGGCATTTGCCTACTTTCAATAAATAAAAGACTAGGCCTACATAATAATATACAAAGCTTGGACACAAGGAGATATAACATTTTTGTGAATAAAATAAAAATTATACCAAGAATCGAGTCCGGCCAAATAAAGGTTGGCTTTCATATCTGCTCCTTTATAAAGTTAAAAACATACATCAACCAAGGTCGCCAAAACTTATACAAAACACAAGTGCACACTCGCTAACCTAGCTGTAAATTTCACACTGATTCAATAAGTTGCTCTGCCTCAGTCTAGTCAACATCCCTCAACTACTTTGGAAGCAATGGTCCGGTGGGTGCCACATGGCCTTGAGTTATTATTGGAGATTCTCAACCAGGCCACGAGGTCTACCTCAGTGGACAATAGAGGACGCCACATCGGGTGTGTTTTCATCAAGCGCTCAATGAAACAAACGACAGAAATTGTGTCGACGACATTCGTCTTGCTGTGCCGATGTCGGGCCTTCCTGGCGCAAACCAGCTCCTTGCAAACGATATAAGCCAAACAAAAATACACAGTTTCTATTGGGTAGCAGGGGGGTACGGATGTTCGGTTATGGGTACACATGAAAGATTGAAACCACGAAATTGTTGAAAGGAGATATGAAGTGTAGCCAATGATCCCGTGTGATGGTTGCACCCACAAGAAGGAAGTAACGTCACGACATCCCAGCTGGATGATCATGTACTTCCAATACAGAAACGTTGCACAATATCTTGTTACTGAAGGAATAGTTGACAAAGTATTAAGTTCGACAGGCATCATTATTTGGTAAGCATCGTGGCGTTTCTGCAAGTGGCCGCGAGTTCCTGGCTGAGTTTCTAACGCATACCAGTCCAAGCAGTTGCCAATCACTTTTCCCGGTACACTACTGGGGAGTGGGAATGCACAACACGTATACATTGATATTGTTCATGCAGCACCTGCAGTGTTCCCATCGATCGGTTGTGGGATGATATTGAAATAATTCCAAGATTGAACCAGCTAAAAGTGAAAGAACAGCACTCTAAGCATGCTACAACGATAATAATGATCACGTGATGCGTTTGACGTTTTCCAGGCTAACATCATCATATTATTTTGAATACAAACGACCTTTGGTGTAAAATACCAGAACATAATATTTAAGCCAATTCAACGGATGACGCTTCAATCCAACAAAGCACAAAAGCAATTGACATACATGAGGACAGCAAGGTCTTAAAATATCTTGACTAGTTGTATACACCGTCGTCATACAATACACAGAATCTCGTAGAGTCGTTAACTTAGCTACTGTTCATATTGACTCAACATACGTCAAATCAAAACAAACAGTCGCTTTACGCGAAAGCACCCAAGACAATACGTATATCCAATCCTTACGCAACAAATGTGTCTTGATTACGTCACAAGAACTCCACTCCTTCATATTTGTACTGGAGGGACACGATGGTGTCTGGCATGAGAATCTTGCCGTCCAGATTGAAAGCAGTTATGTAGGACTTCGTCTTCCCTTCAACCTCCTCTGTCTTGAGAGCCAAGATTACTTGATCCTTGGAGCCAGGGAGGAATTTGAAAGATGAGTATCCTCTTGCTGGGTGGTCGATTTTACCTGGGAAAATAAAATTAGCTTTTAAACAACTTACAAGACTATTTTCGGTTGCGTGGCAATTCAACTTGAAATAATATAGATGAACCGACGAAGCTTGTGATAACAACAAGAGCTTCATTTTACTACAATGTTTCGCAGCAGCAAGTTTCGGTGGCCTAATCATTCACAACTTCGGTGAAAAATGAAAGTGATTGATATCTTAACAATAAACATGATAACAGGGTTTCCGGAACATTTACTGACTTTCGTTTCTGCCTTTTATTCATTGACACAAACTGAATAAAACTTTAACATTGAAACTTTCCGGCGATACTTACAAAGTTTAAAAGACATTTCAGCTTTCAGCCGACCACTTCAACGAGATGCATACGATTGCCACAAGTGTGACCTTCTACGGACCACTCACCACACCCCATAAAGTGATAACTATGCCGTGAGCAAACACAGATGCGTATAAACAGCGAAGGTGGCTTTGTTAGCTTCTTTACTTGGCAGTTATATAGACAGCAACGCCCTTCCTGTTGGTTAACGACTATCTCGAATACCACGATTCACGACCCTTATGAAGAATGATCATTGATCAAGTATATAGCATGTAACGTTGGCTTGGTTGAAACGAGTTGAACCGATTCACGAGGCACGGATTAAACGAAACATACATAACGACTGACTTGAATTTTAGAGTTTTGTTTGTTGAACCTCTACAACGCATTGAATGAAAAACATTGTGACATGCTGAGGTCAAACAAAAAAGCTTGAGTTACAACAAAAATCAACACTACAATCATTCAAATCTTTGTGAAAGTAACTCAACAAGACAACAATAGTACTCAAGCTTGCACGCGGAGAAGATTTAGAGTTCCCTGCGCCATACGAAAGATAACCGACACTCAGTGACGTGAAGCAACTTACAAACTACAACGGCCAAACTACATTTGTTTCAAAAACTTTGTTTTGTTGCACTTGTGAGTGCTTTCAAAACTTGAAGTGTTGATCTTTGGCCGCGATTTGTTTGTAAAGTGACGTCTAATAACATGCAAATTTGATGATGAACGCAAGCGCGTGGGTTCAGTAGGTGAAAAAAACAAAGATTTCTTTGTTTTGACGCCACCCGGCCAACCGGCTAGACAAGTTGTTATCCAGGCTCGCAATATAACGCGAGTTGAAGCAATAGCCGCTCATCTACTACCAAGCCAAGCGCTTGAGGCAACTCTACATCTTTTCCACAACGGGTGATGTTGGATCAACGTCAATTTCCCTCTTGTGTTGTACAAGATGGTCACGAGAGTGAGAACAACCTCAATCCCGAGAGTTTGTGTGTGACGCATAATTAATAATTGTGTTTTCGCTTCTTTGATTGCATTTTTATCAACAAGACCAATAAAGCAAAAATACATTCAAGCTTGTTTATATTTATTTTTCGTTTTATGACTGAGTGGAAAGGAAACTCAGCGCATGAAGCGATTTGTCGCTCAGCTGTGCAGATTCATAGCAAACTAATCTGATCCAACAGGTGTTGGTGGAATACACAACACAATAATCATGTTGAAAATCTACGAAGTTTTGGTGTGTGAAACCCCCGATGTCAAAATACTCGTTAAATCCCGGGAACCGGAGACCAGCTACGCAGTTAAATCATAAAATAATAATTGAAGTAGCATAGGAGCTTGTGACTACGGCAGATCTGACCGAATAGTTTCTGTACAAAGCAAGATCTTGTTCTATGAACAGTGAGTTAAAATGGAGCAAACTGAAAAGCAAAACCAGGGCAGAAAATTGTTCGATATGTTTCGTTTCGAATAGCCGTAAGCCCTGATAATTTCTGAGCCTTCGAAGGACATGTCTTAACACCACGTGGTTTAACACCTTGGAAGAGCAGAGAAACACATCGCGACAAGAACCAACAGAAGCCTTTTATCTAGGCACATAATTGGCTGACCGGATTATTCATCACGTGGCGAACATACCAAGATACCACAACCCAGCAACTGGACGCCACTTTAACAAAAATTAGCATATAATTAACAACTATTACGATAAGAGAGATTGAATATCTCGACATTGCTTTCATCAACTATTTCTTGTTGTGTGCTATCGGTACAGAAAAGAATAATAAGAATTCCTTATAGAAAGGAAACAAAAGTAAACAAACAAACGGCTAAATTTAACTTTAAACAAACAAACGATGTACCGCGACCGATGGCGTTGTAAGTCGGTTAGGAGAAAGCAGCGATACAACAAAGCCAAACACAACGCATGCGCGGACAGCAGTTTAAGTACGAACAGTCTCCAGGTTGCACTGGCTGTGCCTTCCAGCCAACCAGTGAAGCAAGCCACAGGCAGTTCGGTAACCACTGGTTTGATAAGTTCGTTATTTCAAAAGAAATGGAATCGAGATCGTCAACAAGACTGTTACCTGCCTAATCACGTGACAAAGGGCGGACAGATTCTGAAGATATTTCATTAAAATCTTAAAATCCGATGGCTATTTTACATGCATCAAGTAACATCTCAGTGAGCATATTGTCGTTTGTACACCGGCCAATGTGAAATGAAGTGCGTACATACAGTAGCTCTGTGCTTTTCCACGTCATAATAGCAAGATACAAACCTATTTTGTTGACATCAATTTTCTTAAAATCTTCCGAGCACTTGAATAGAAGATTGGTAGCACGCAGCTCGTCCAACGTTTCGTCATATCTTTCATGGCTGGCTCGTCGTGGGAGAAAGAAGAAGGCTTTGTGTATGTCACTCCACACGGCGCTTTCATGAATGATGTAACCTGGCAACACGGGAGCGTTTCATTTTCTATGTCCGGACACACATAGAAAATTTCTTTGTGGAAGCGCAATGCACGGACACAAAAACAAAGTCATAACTTCCACACTACTGGTACGAAACCATTCCGGTTAGCAAGGCCAGAGACACGCTAACCCGTCATAAACCTTTTCCTTTATGAATCCTTCAATTGAAAGAACTTTAACGTGTTCGGACTCCGCCATAAAAACATTGGAGTTAAGTATTTTTAACTCCGAAGTAGCATCCAAAATAATTCAACAAATTGGTGTCAACAACTAACATGACGATCATTATCAGCACGCATTGCCAACTGGAGGTTCTTGGAACGATATTTTTGTCGAGTCAAACGTTTACTCAACTAGATGATTGGTTAAAGAGCACGTTATCCGTATCGAGTACATAACGAAACGGAATAGCTCATAGTTCGAAACAAAAGAATCACCACGCAGTGGCGCATATGAGCAGGCCACTGGGTGACGCATTGTTAGTCAGACATAACTCACCCGGGGACTCGTAACCGGAGGCTTTTTGCATCGCTTTGAAATGCGGAACCCAGTTCACGTCTGTCACCCCTTTCTGTCAATCACATGCATGATTACAATAAAAAGATTTCACTGCGGTATAACATCTCTATGGTGCCTTTACTTGCACACACTTCGAGTTGTTCCTCCTTTCTTGTTAAAAGCATTTTTGTAAATACCGTATATACTTGGGATAATGTCTTTTGTTGAATTGAAATGGATCGAGACAATACTTCTTTATAACTTCACATGCGGCCACAAGCAAAATCTACACTGCACATTTTGCTAAACCAGTCAATCCTTGTCTCACACAATACTTGTCGGAATAGTTCAGGCACGGTGGGTGGGATGCTACGCACAAAGAAGATACTGATGAGTGGTGGAACACAGGGTGAGTTTTTGCTGATCAAAAGTTAATGGAAAGTTATATGTGATAAAACTAACCCATTGTCTTCACACTGAAAGGAAGTTTACATCGTCTTTTGATATACTGTATCACTGGTCACTTGCATTTCTATTAAAATATCCAGTCGCTTTGAAATCACCAAATTCTTACATCTTTATCTATTATCTTAATCCACTGTGGGTTGCTATGTTGCACTATGCCGTCCGCAGTCGTCCATTCTTTCCCCAGTCCGCCCACGTACAACTTTTCATCTTTAACTGTCATCCATTCGCCTTTAAAGCCTGACAAGAACAAGAACGGCGTGTGAATATACAAAGTCAATATTAATTTCTACCCTCACCATGGTCATGTCCTCACACAAATATGCGAAAATAGAGGAAAAACGAAACCATCAAATATGTGAAAGAGGAAAACGACCTGTCAAAGGTAATACCATAGATATCTTACATATAGATATGCAACTCAGCAATCGTGGAATTATCGTCACGCTCGACTGACTTTATGGACACAATCAACAATCAAGGTTGCCAGCTTGGCTAGCGTATCTATGATAGGCTATTATTGTACGGTTTGAGCTTGGCGAGTGGTGGCTTTTGAGCTCCTTTGGAATATTTTGTTTGGCGTATATTTCAAATTTTCACAGAATAGCCTACTATGAAAAATCAAGACAATAATCTTTCTTCACGTAGGTTATGCAACTTCTGTTTCATGATCGTTGGAACTACCATTTAAGCTTATTTCCAGTGACTCATTAAAGCTTGTTGTAGGCAGTTTACAAACCTGAGATAGAGGGGCGCCGGAACGATTTTAGGGTGAGATATACGGTAGCGATAATGCTGGGCAACTCGTTCGTTTTCCCGCTATTAGCCATGAAAGTCGAAATGTGAGACAGATGAATAATTGCAATAGCTTGAACAAGAAACGAAAGGCAAATTTCACATTCATAGCATCACAATCTGCTGCAAAGTATAAAATGTGTCCACGGGATAATTTGTGTGGGCCTACTGTAGGCTATAGGCCCTATAATTTGGCTAAAAGCGAATAGCAGAAGTTGTTATATTGCAAAATGTGCAGTAGCTTACATGACCTTAAAAGGGCACCATTGCCCCCCATCCAGAAAAAATTTGAGGGCAGGGGCATCCTCTCCCCTGCTGAGACAGCTTCATTAGCATCACGGATCCAACCGCCAAACCAAGACAATTTTAATGTTTGGTAGGCCTACACACCATAACTAGGCTACCAAATGCTATAGCACAGCTTTCGGTAGCCAGCAGTAGCCTAACTCTCATTTTGGTAATACTCAGTAGATTAATTGAATAAAACTTCAGCTTGTCCTGGAACTACAGCTCCAAAAAAGGTCTTTACCTACTTATCAATGGTTGACAGGCTTGTTGTTAGGCATTGTCGGAAATTTTCAAGCAATTTCAGGGGTTGTCAGGCATTGTAGAATAGCTACTTTCAGGCATTGTCTAGGATTTCCAGGCATTGTCGATCATTATCAGTGGTTGACGGGTTTGTTAAGCATTATAGAACATTTTCAGGCATTGCCAAACATTTTCAGGGGTTGTCGAGGATTTTCAGGGGTTGTCAGGCATTGTAGAGTAGCTACTTTCAGGCATTGTCGGGAATTTCCAAACATTGTCAAGGATTTCCAGGCATTGTTGATCAATATCAGTGGTTGACAGGTTTGGTAGTCATTATGGAACATTTTCAGGCATTGTCGAACATTTTCAGGGATTGTCGAGCATTTTCAGGGGTTGTCGAGCATTTTCAGGGGTTGTCAGGCATTGTAGAGTAGCTACTTTCAGGCATTGTCAGTAATTTCAAGGCATTGTCTAGGATTTAGGGGGGGGCAGAGGGTACAGGTACCCCAGACTCCCGACTTTTAAAGGGCCCCCCTACGTGAAAAAAATGTAATTTCGTGTTATTTTTTTTCTTTTAGCTTTTGTGGTTTCTGCAAAATGCTGTGCAGTGCTGGATTGATGCTACTGTAGACGTCGAGGGGGTGTTTCGCGCCGTAGGCGAGTTTTTTTGCACGGGGGCCCCTGATCTAAAAGTGCCCCGGGCCTCCCATCAGTTAAATCCGGCCCTGTGTGAAAATGAAATGCGTTTTTATCAGATTATAATCAAAATCAAAAATCGTAGTCTGAAAGTGTCCCCCCCAGACGTGCCGCCCGGGGCGGTCCACCCCTCCTTCCCCCCTAGCTACGCCACTGATTGTCGGACATCTTCAGGCATTGTCTAGGATTTCCAGACATTGTCGAACATATTCAGTGGTAGATAGGTTTGTTAGGCATTGTCGAACGTTTTCTTGGGTTGTCGATCATTACCAGGTTTTGACAGGTTTGTCAGGCGTTGTCGATACTTATGATAGCCAGGTCATTTAAACGCTGCTGTGTTTGTGTATACCGTAAATACGTTTACAACCTACGCAAAATAGAAAGGGATCATTCTGCTGCTCATGCAGAGCTGGGAATAAAAATGCATGAAAATGTTCGACAATGCCTGACAAACGTGTCAAAAACCAATAATGATCGACAATGCCTGGAAATCCTAGATAATGCTAGGAAATGCCCAACAATGCCTGAAAGTAGCTTAATCTAGAATGCCTGACTACCCCTGAAAATGCTAGACAACCCCTGAAAATGTTCGACAATGCCTGACAAACTCGTCAACCACTAATAATGATCAACAATGCCTGGAAATTCCCAACAATGCCTGAAAGTAGCTACTCTACAATGCCTGACAACCCCTGAAAATGCTCGACAATGCCTGAAAATGTTCCATAATGACTACCAAACCTGTCAAACACTGATATTGATCGACAATGCCTGGAAATTCTAGACAATGCCTGGAAATTCTAGACAATGCCTGGAAATTCCCAACAAATGTCTGAAAGTAGCTACTCTACAATGCCTGACAACCCCTGAAAATGCTCGACAATCCCTGAAAATGTTCGACAATGCCTGAAAATGTTCCATAATGACTACCAAACCTGTCAAACACTGATATTGATCGACAATGCCTGGAAATCCTAGACAGTAGACAATGCCTGAAAATTCCCAACAATGCCTGAAAGTAGCTACTCTACAATGCCTGACAACCCCTGAAAATTCTCGACAAACCCTGAATATGTTCGATAATGCCTGAAAATGTTCGACAATGCCTCACAAGCCTGTCAACCACTGATAATGATCGACAATGCCTGGAAATCCTACACAATGCCTAGAAATTCCCAACAATGCCTGAAAGTAGTTAGCCTACTCTACAATACCTGAAACCCCTGAAAATGTTCGACAACCCCTGAAAATGCTCCACAACCTCCCAAAAAGCCGACAATGCCTGACAATGCCCGACAATGCCTACAATGCCAGACAATGGGTATTTAGAGGTACCCTCTGTGACTGTGATTTGTTTTCAATCGCCAGAATCTCCATAAAGCAGTCCATGCGGAACGAGAATGTGACGTCATCACAAGCAATCCATACGTCAACTTGAAAACGAAGAAAGTTTTATTTAAACAAAAACCAAAAAAATATATTAAAAATAAAGTTGTTTTGCTGTGCCAAGTTTGAAGTCAATGCATACAGCCATAGCTACGCTGTTAGCTTTCAAACATCGTTACGCACCACTCAGTTGCATATCTATATATAAGATATCTATGGTAATACGCAGTGTGCAGGCTACAAGGTCGCGTCGTGTGCAGTCAAAACTGACGTCATGTTACCAGATAACACAACCGTCAATGAAAGATAAAACTTCGAAATTTAATGACTTCGTGATCAAACAAAACCTCGTGCAAGAGCGAAAATTACATTTGAAAATTGCGAGTTATTCGACAAGGACTACCATTCTACCATTAAAACATGTGTCATCGATGTTTAGTGGAGAGTTCAAAAATGCACTGAACCTGAGATGATAAATCGTTAAACATTTCACTTATGTTCGTATTCGTTGAGCACTTTGAGTTGTTGATTTTCATATTTGTATGGCATACCGGTAAGGTATATCGCAAAGGGTACCTTAGTTTTAGTCGTGGACACGTTTATGATGAAAGCAATAAAACAGCAGCCAGCCATGCCAATAAACTACAGTCCTGTTCAACAATCTACACTGGTCGGCCGCTGCGTCTTTATCCTACTCTGATACTGGACGTTCAAGAATTCCAACGTGTTTTATCTACTTTCGGATAAGATTAAAAACACCAACAATTATGATGCTTCTTAAATGATATAAGATGTTCTACTGGTGCAAACTAAGCTAAACTATCACAAGATGTATACAGTGACAATCTGCTTTTATTCCGACGTTTCGTCAATCAGACACGACTGACTTCTTCAGGGGGGCTAGACCAGGTAGTGACTACCTGTCTAGCATGGCAAAACACAGGACATATTGCTGAAAACAACTAAACATGCAAAATGAAAATTCAACTTCTGGACAAAAACTTATCGCGCGCAAAGTTTGAAATAAGTTAGAAAAAAGGGGGACTTAATTGCGGTCAACAAGAAACTTAAATAACAACAAGATAGGAGAGTGAACGGCATGAGTCCTCCTATCTTGATTATTGATTTAAATTCCTTCTCTGGTAATTAATTGACAGGCAAAGACGTGTAGCTACAACCATATAAGATTTTGAAGAGTTTGCTTCACCATAATGACTACAACTAGGCCGTCTACTAGTGCTTGTCCAAGCCGTCACCTTTAGCTTCATGTCCGTTGCCATCGGAGAGTATCGCCCAGGGCGCCACCTTGCCGTTGATGATTTCATAAATAATCCCTGTCCTGTCGTCCACCGAGTACACCCCGCCATTGAACACCACGAGCTCGGACAACTCCATACCACGGCCCCTACCAAATGATGGACGACCATTACTGGACGAAGGCTAAACTGTTTACGCTCAGCGCCGGATTAACTATAGTAACAAATGTAGCAGCTGCTACGGGCCCGCGCTTGGTGAGCAAAACATTTTTTTTGCAAAAAAAATGTCGACCATAGCCTACTAGCCTAGTTGGTAAGTAACTTTTGGCTTGCAAACTGAAACGGCATCGGAGAATATTATAGTTATATGATTAAATTGCTAGTCCCAACGTCTTGTCCCTTCCTAATTATTGTAAACTTTATATCTATGTATTCTTTGCTGCTTCAACACACCGGTGGTCAGTTCTGGAGTGTTCAGGTAGTGGAGTGCTAAAGAGGCTCTCTGCAACACGATGGTCCGCAAGAGCTGATGCCATTAAGGTTATTAAAAAACGTTTTCTTTTAATAAAGGAGGCACTGGAGAAACTTACGAATAACCAAGAACAAAATGTCGACAGCAGGCAAATGGACTCCTCGAGAAAATAGAGTTGCGCGAAACTGGAATCTGAGTGCTTTTTTGGAATAGCTTTAGGCTACTCGATCGCTTCCGCAGGCAGCTCAAGTTTGTTTTGTTTTTCAAGCAAAGCAGCAAAATCTCAACAGTGCTTCAGCGTTGTGTGCCTCGTTGCGTTGATCCCTACAGACTTTCAGAGAACAATTCGCTAAGTTTGACTCAAAGGCGCAGAAGCTGACTCAAGTGAAGGATTACCGACCAACAAGCACAAGAAGAATTGTCCGGAAATCGAAGGCGCGATGAGAATGTAGGCAGTGGCCGTTCAGTTCCAGATGCAATGGATAATCACTCACCTAAAGACAGATTCCTGGTGGAAGGTTTCCCTGCAGTATTGGAAAGCCTACAATCTGCGCTGGAGCGACGTCGCAAGGCATACACCCAATTGAACACACGGTTTAGTTTTTTTGCGAAATCTGCATGACCCAACACCTGCGCAGATCCAAGAAAGTGCTGACAGACTTTCAGAAGCATATTCCCAGGACGACGTGGAAGACGGATTGAAAGATGAACTACCTCAGTTTTCAGAATTTGTAAAGCACATTGCTATTGATCGCTTCTCTCCAGAACTCAACTATTTCACTTTGCTTAAATAAAACGATATTGACACCACGTTTCCTAACATAACAATTGCCAAATTTGCAGAGATCAAAATGCGTCGAAAAGACCTTTGAATGATATTGTTGAAGTTTTATATTTCTCCTTGCAACTAAAACATTACATCAGACTTTTGCTGTTGTAGAATGAAAATCAAATCTATAAAACATTGAATTACTTCCCAGTCATCATCTGTATTCTGTACAACAAATCAATCTGCTACAGGCCCCGCACTTGGTTAATCCGGCACTGTTTACGCTTTCAACGAATAAAATCCACCTCTAGCATGGAAAATTAAAAAAATAATTGAGTTTATATCATTTCCCAAATTCGGTTTTGTCCCCACTGGTGGGGGTGGCCGTAAAGCAATAAAAAAATTGCAAAGATTATTATGACCAAAGTACAAATATTGAGCCGTGCCATATTATTAGCTTTATATCGCACAATAATATTTGCGGCTATGTAAAACTACAAGCCGTATCAACTGTAAGTTTCTATAACCCATGGCAAATGACACTAATGCAAGCCCGTCTAGCCATTGCCAAGCACGTGTGAAATATGTTAAGAAGAGTGTTAATCAGTGAGATGTGATGATGTCTTCATGAGCACAAGTAAGTCATGAAAAACCTTAGAACTACATTGACAGAATGATCAATGCTGTGTCGGTAAAAGTTGGCATGGCATGTTGGCAATAGAAAGTGACTAACTTGTATGCATAAGAGCTGGTAAGCTCTATGCCTTGTTCGTCTCCACCCTTCCAGTTAATAGAAATAGCATTGCTGTGGTTGTCAAAACTGAGGTTGGCGAACCGCAATATGCTCCTCCATGTGTTCTCTTTGGTGGGATCTTTACAAACAACAAAACATGCTTTCAAAATTGGATTCATTGCTTGATTTTCTTTTACTTAATTTAAATATTTCATTACCCGCATAAAAATTTGAATACGACAAAAACAAAAATAATAATGGAAAAATGTTTTTATCACAAATGTATTTGTTTGATAATATTCTGCCTTCTTTGAATGACAATATTCTAACAAATGTCCATCGTCGTAGTAGTCACTTACTTCACATAATATACAGTAATCTTCCAGGGGTCTGCTACTATTCGGCGAGTCCGATTCGGCGAGTCCGATTCGACTAGTCCGATTCGGCGAGTTCCCTATTCGGCGAGAGCCCTTTTCGGCGAGTGCCCTATTCGGCGAGTTTTTGAAATTTTTGAAAGGAAATTATCGGGTACCGTAGCCTAATTATAATTGCCGTTTTTACATCGTTTTAACGTCGCTAAACGTTGAAATCGTGCAGAAAGGAATAAAAAGAAAATGTTTTGAACTATTAAATTAAAATTCGTCATGTCAGTTCAGTTGTTTTTATTTCTGACCATCATATGAAAAACAATACACGTCAACATAGCAAAGGTAGAAGCGACAAAACGCGAACGTTAAAACGTGCTTGGATGTTTCTCAGTTTCAACGTATCCTAGTCAGCAAAAGCACCCTTTTCTACACGATTTCAACGTTTAACGACGTTAAAACGATAGGCCACACACTTGGTTAGCCTTTTCATTCTGTTACTACAATGTAAAAATGAACTGTTAGGCTAACTGGGTTCTTGGAACAAATTTTTGCTGGTCGGGATAACTAGGCTACGGTAGCCTACCCGATAATTTCCTTTCAATCTAAGCTGTAGGAGTGTAGGTCACACATTTGTTGATCCAAACTAATCATTTTAACCATAGGCGCCTAAGCCGTGGGGACCAGGCCCCCACGCATATTTCCGCGTGGGAGCAACTTTTTATGCGGCATTGATACATAAAACAATAGATGAACTAGCGATCGGCAGCAGGAAAACATTTTTAAATGCAAACCGCAATAGCTTTGCAGTAAATAATCATTAGAATGAGTAGCGATGCTACAATCCCACCCCAGACAAAAAAATCTGTCATATTTACGTTGATTTAACGTCTGCAGACGCTTGCAAACAGTCTCGCTGTCGCTTTCGAAAGTCGAAACCTCTGCAGAGAATTGTTGCGGCAGTGAATCGGTTGCTGTGAAAATGAACTTGAAGTCTCGGCCCGAGGTTACTACTAACCAACGTAACAAGGGCTGGTACAAACCGCACTGCCCACAGTCGCACAAGCGGCATAATCAACACAACAACGGACTCGCGCAAACTGCATGGCGCACACACGTCCGTTGCCATAGAAACCCGATCAAAGGCGGGGAATATGCGCATCTTTTGTTTCATCTGCAACACGAAAACGGGCGTTTTACAGCGAATTGGAACTTGAAAGCTGGTCAGCCATAAGTTGCGATATTGTAGTGAAAAGGGAGCAATGTCAAGTCGAAAACTTAATCAAACGTCTCTCCGTAAATATTTTTCAAGGGCTGTTTACGGATGTCAGCAACTTTTAAATTTATTAAAGGTGACGTGCTGTTGAATTGATGTAAACATGAATGATTTTACTTTCAACAGGTATATTTTCAAGCATATGATCAAGTTAGTATTTTCGTTCCATTTACAGTATACCTTTTAGTAAACCTTTTCGTCTCTTGTTCGTTGCTAAACTTTATGTTGTGCTTAGCTTAAAGAGTCGCAGTCCATCAACCGCTAGCCAACGCAGACGCATAGCATGTGTTTTGGTCGAGCTTTGTTTATAATAATTAACGGCAGGTCGAACGTAGCGATAACTCCGAGTGTGGCAATAAAAGCAATCCTAATGTGACGACATAATTACGTCATCCATCTGCGTGACATTTCGCTGAATTTACGTTGCTGCTGATGAAACACGCTTTCGCCCCCACGGCCAAAAAAATTGTTAGGCGCCTATGATTTTAACTATTCAAAAGTACTAACTTATAGACATAAACATTATTTTTTTTGTAACATTTTCTTTGTTTTATTTTTCCTTCATATCTTAAATTTTTCTGAAGGTGATGCAACCTTGCCAAACTTCTTTCAACTCAATAACTTACTTCGGTCACAAGCACGTTTTAACGTTCGCGTTTTGTCGCTTCTACCTTTTTCTACACCTTTGCTATGTTGACGTGAATTGTTTTTGATATCATGATCAGAAATAAAAACAACTGAACTGACATGACGAATTCAAGCACGTTTTAACGTTCGCGTTTTGTCGCTTCTACCTTTGCTATGTTGACGTGTATTGTTTTTGATATGATGGTCAAAAATAAAAATAACTGAACTGACATGACGAAGTTTAATTTAATAGTTCAAACATTTTATTTTTATTCCTTTCTGCACGATTTCAACGTTTAGCGACGTTAAAACGATGTGAAAACGGCAATTGTAATTAGGCTACGGTACCCGATAATTTCCTTTTAAAAATTTCAAAAACTCGCCGAATAGGGCACTCGCCGAAAAAGGCTCTCGCCGAATAGGGAACTCGCCGAATCGGACTAGTCGAATCGGACTCGCCGAATCGGACTCGCCGAAACGAGCCATTCCGATCTTCCAGTGTAGTCCAGGAACATGGTAAAATTAAGGTGGTAAAAGGGTACTATCAGCCCAAGAGGCTCATACGACGACAAAGAAGAACATAATTTGTTGATGCTGTCCCATGCGTGATTTCATTTTTGCCCTTACTTTGGTATATTATGCGAGCAGTATTGTTGAAACGACATGTTTACAAATTGAATACAATACTTTGAGAGTAAACGTGTTTTCATACAAACAATGCTAAGCACAAGGTTAGATAAAACTTAATGCAACAACCTCCAAACATAACTTAGTTCATTTGAAAAAACTATCCCACATACGTTTTGACATCGTATCCATATCAGTAATAAGTCCGACATGAAATGAAGCTCCAGTAACTGTTGTAACTGGTTTTGTCAATGGGTACGTATTGTTATATGACATCAACTTGCGATGTTGGCCACGACCTGTGCAACAATAAGGAGTTACAATCTGAAAAATACAAAATCTTGAGATACAAGCAGTCTTGCGTACAACGGACAACGTCTGGCTACATCGCCGGCTAGAAGACGCAAACGTAAGTACTTTTGTAATAGGAAAGATATATATACAGAAAATATAATATGCTGAAATATGCTCTATTACATAGGCTAGTTCTTACGGAATGGCCCGTTTCGGTGAGTCCGATTCAGTGAGTTCCCTATTCGGTGAGAGCCTTTTTCGGTGAGAGCCCTATTCTGTGATTTTTTTTAAATTATTGAGTACCGTAGCCTAATTGCCGTTATAGGGTTAGGGGTTAAGGGTAGGAGTTAAGGGTTACGAGTTAGGGTCTTATTTCAACGTTTAGCGACGTTAAAACGATGAAAAAGCGGCAATGATAATTAGGCTATAAGTACCCGATAATTTAAAAAAAAAAATTCAAAAAAATCACCGAATAGGGCTCTCACCGAAAAAGGCTCTCACCGAAACGGCTCTCACCGAATCGGACTCACCGAATAGTAGCAGACCCCTGTTCATACAACATAATTATGTAATGTATCATTTTTCATCATGGGCTTTACTTTCCTATGTGCCCAACCTACAACTAAAAACAACGCGTCAGAAATGACGATGCCGTCAGAAATTATAAGACCACTTGGATTCTTTTCTCTAGATTTTAGTTTCATAAATATTTTTTGTGTGAGGTATTTTGTAAACTCTACAGTGACCCTACAGTTCTACACGTTATATATTAATGAATGTAGCATGACAAGAATC
This sequence comes from Aplidium turbinatum, assembly GCF_918807975.1. Lineage (NCBI taxonomy): Eukaryota > Metazoa > Chordata > Ascidiacea > Aplousobranchia > Polyclinidae > Aplidium > Aplidium turbinatum. The sequence continues at coordinate 2,513,518 of NC_137488.1, forward strand.
TGTGGATGTACTTTTTGTTTTTGTCACAACCTAAATTTACACCATCTGGAAAAATTGCCTGTACATTGTGTTCAGCTTTTCATTACTGCACTCCAAAAGTTCTATGATGCAATATTTGTTTACTTTTTTCTATCATTTTTGGTGGGAGAAAAAAAATGAATCTATAAGATATGCACGCCTTCATAGGGCTACGGTCTTCCGCACTCTCTCATTGAATGTACACTGTATGTTTTTGTTTTATGTACGTTTTGCTTTGCACCAAAACAAAAATAAATGACCATCCATCCAGTGGCATTTATTTGCGAAAAGATAGTTTGGTTTGTCAGCTTCACAAGTGCTTAGTGCACAAGCAGTGAAAAGAAGTGTTATAAAGCAACTTGAACAGAGTCTGTTGAACGGGTTCATAAATATATGACAAGTAGGGTATCTAAAATTCTGAATACTAACCAGTATTCGAGAAAGTAAACTAGTCTAAAAAAATGTTTCAGAATTCCCCACAGCATTGCAAATCAATAAAACAACTTTTCCAATCACCAAACCAATAACGTTAAATTGCAAATTGACATAAAAATTTAAATAAATTCAAGGTCAATTGACCTAAACCTGAAACCCGGCCAAGTTTTGAATAAGGATGATAGATATTGCTTTCTTCAGGTCGTTGAGCGTAGAAATACATAACAGTCATACATAATATGATAAAAACTGCAGCGATAATAGGCTTAAACTTTAGAGTGATGGGTCCTTTTCTGTGACCTGCAAATAAAGAAAGATTGTAGCGATTGAACAACATAAGTTGAGCTACATAACAGTGTTGTAATTATTGTTATTTTAAGTTGACAATTTGCCAATTTCAAATAACAATAATTACAATACTATGACCCCATCTAGATGAATTGACCTAGAAAAAGTGCTAGATATAAATACTAAATAACATATCTTTGATGAAATCTAATCCAGATCTAGTCGTGCAATTATTTGATCAATCAACACACATGTTTTACTTGTTGTAGTTCATGTGATTTGTACAGGGAAGTCTACAAAAATGCCTTGTTTATTTTCAAAAGTCCTAAAACTCGTGATTTATAGTTAAGAGTTAGTTTTAAAACTGACTCATAGTTTAAACAACAATGAAGCTTACGGTACCTTGAGAAAAAACAGGGACTTCGATTTTGTTCCTCCATGCCTCTGTATTTTTCATTTCAGTCGCACCAAACGACGAAAAGCTGACACTTTTGTACATAGCAACGTACTAGTGTTCGACAATGCTCAGGCATTATTGTGCAACCATGTTAAAAATTATATACAGACAGAAAGTCTAGAAAATATCACCAATTGAATAGCCTGACACTTGTTTTCCAAACTAGTTCTTGTCTGCAAATAACTGTGCGGTTGTAGCAGCACAAACTTTGAATAAATAACTTGTGGATTTCAGATCCAACAAACAATTAATGCATCATCTTATATTATGCTTCCCTAGTAGCTAGAGCCTAAAACAAGAGATCATATTTTAATTTGTACATGCTCCAATACCGTAGCCCTGCTGTTTTAAGCATAATTAAACATGTCTACTTAAATATTCTATTTAATACATTTCACATGTTATTGTAGGATAGGCTGTATGATGTTAATATTCCAATGTTCAGTAGGCTGCTTGCGACTAGTACGATACCGGTATGAATGCTTCTGCCTTTCAAACCAAATATTGGCATGCGCAAAACAACAAACTATTGCATTAAAACATCTCTACCAAAAATCATAACCACCCTAGCCTAATCCAAAAGACTATCCACAGTATCCAGTCCACTAAACTACAATTCTACACCAAAAATACTGGGTCTGGTTCTCACCGTAGACCGAGTCGACCGACGCTCTTCTGGTTGAGTTGGACTTCTGACTTTCTGAGATTACGCAATTATTTAAGTTGCCAGATTGTCATAAGCTAAATTTCCAGAATTGTAATTCTGCATGCACAATTTCATGCAATTACGGCAGGCTGTGTGTAATAATGCTCTCGACTGTGCTAGTACACATGGGCGCCGATCCCTATAGGACAGCGGGGACATGTCCCCACCATCTTTTTACATGTCCCCGCAATCTTTTTACATTGTTTTTGTAACGTAAAAGGGAAAATATTAACCGAATGTCACAATTTTATCAGTCATACGTTTAAAATATATTGAAAGGAGGGGACAACATTTTTGTTTTATGCGAGGAAGCCCCAACCGCAGTAGAAATGTTTTATTAGGCGGACAAACCCTGGTGCAACTTGCAAATTGTATTTGTTTTGGTTACGCTAGGGCCAGACAGTGCAGAGTTTTAGAATTAGCCTACTTTGAAAGAGTCGCACAAACATGTAGTGCAGTAAGTTTAGCTGGTGTTACTTTTGTGTAAGAAAAAAGCTGTTTTTTCAGTTATTATTACATTGAGGTTAAGAGCTGCTGAAACGTCTTTGCCGGTTTGGCAAAAATTGTATATAGCCAAATCAGCAGTTAGAAGGCTGGCAGGCAGATTTTTTTCAATTAAGAAAACTCTTACCCTACCCAATTTTTAAAAGACTTGTCACGTTCCAAATCGTCTTCGGTATGGACATGGCCATGGTCAACCTCCTAAACTTCAAACACCAGAAACGAAATATCGGTCAGAGTATTTTGCAGTCATTGACAGCGCGCAGCAAAATCTTACTGACTATTTCAAGTCGACCGATCTTGAGCACTATTGCACAAGATTTTCGAATGATATTCAAGAAGATGCCATCCGCTGTTTGGAAAATGTTTCCGCAAGTGGAACTTTTGCTCATTTCACCAGCCAGTTCGTGTTCAGCTGAATGGTCATTTTCAACTTTGCGCCGTGTCTAAACTTGGTTACGATCTACTATGACACACAAACGGCAAAATCATGCAATGGTCTGCCATGTGCACAACAAAGTTTTAAATTCGATCAACCTCCATTACCTCTCCAAGGACTTCGTTTTTAATTCGCCGGAGACTCGTTGCCGAGTTGCAGTGTTTAGACATCTGCTGTCCAATGCTGACACTGACAATTACTGTAAAATACATCGCATTAGACTTGTATCTAGCCTACTGTATTTGTTTATTTGTTGAACAGACCCCGATCTTTCAACTCACTTCGCTCGTCTCCACCTTATTTCCAATTTTTCTCAGTAGATGTCCCCAACAATCTTAGAGAGCGATCGACGCCCATGCTAGTACAGTCTGATTTGTAAAGTGCGGAGAACAATGCATATCTGTGATGCACAGAGTGTTATAACTGACAGGATGGAAGCTGACTTGGTGACCTCGCAAGGTCTTCCGCTTCTTTGTCTCTCATTCCACTTTTTTATATTTTTATTTATTTGTATCAGACAAGGTTGTCCATATTAAAGCCAAAACACAAAAAAACAAGACGTAAGGAGTCACTTGGATGACATGTGCAATGTAATGCACGATGACGTAATGTGATGCACGAGTGTGTTATCGTGATATTTTGAGAAAAAAAATAAACTAATGATTGACTTCAAGTTATAAAAACACGTTATTAATATCACATACAGTACCGTTGACAGGAGGTCCCAGTGGTACATTTAGGTTCGGGCCCGGGATGAGTTTAGTGACCTGTAACCTTTCCAAGGGGCCTAGGAACTTGATGAATCCACATAAAAATGATAAAAATTTGGAGCGTGCTATTTTAATCATTAATTGATCATACTGTCTGCTTTACTTGTTTTTTCGTCTTTGTGTGCTTACTATGGACAAAGTTTTGTTTTCAGCAAAATTATAATTGTTATAATAATAAGCATAAAATAGAAAAATCAAGTTACAGAATAGTCGAACTGGCAACTCTGCACATATTTAGATTTTACAGAATCGGACTTTCCCTAAAAGGAGCTGGCTGCGTGTCCTTAGCCAATAGCCATGGATCACGGAATTATCTAATTCAGTGATCCATGCCTTAGCCTAGTTGTAAGACCAGATGTACAACACAGATAGCCCAGCTGAGTTCAGTTTCAATCTCCAATGTGTTATAAAAGTTCACACTTGGAATCAGTACATCTTGTTGTTTTGGTGATGCTATTTTATTCGTATTGTTTATAATTACACCGTACGTAGGCCTACTACCCTCGCAACAAACAAAATAAGAATTTTCTATGCAAAAAATGGTGTAGGCAATTTAACGTATTACAAAACAACTACACGCCTAGTCAAACTGGTGAAAGAGAGAAGCCCAATTACGTATCAAAAGATACCGGTAGGCTACATTGCCTGGAAATTCAATGTTAAAGTGAACTTCTGTAAATTTTACTGTAGCCGGCCTACTATGCTGTTGATAAAGTTGTAGCCTACTGAAAAGGGTTCAATAGGCTACCCGAAATCGCGATCTGCAACAGAAGAATTTCAAATTGGACTTGGTCATACATTTATTTTGAACATTAAAAATGTTCTCTCTTTTTTTTTGATCAAGAAACGACAGCTTTTTTAACGGTGCGTTTTGAGGCTAGCTAACAAGCCCGAAAATTGCTTTCAATTAGGCTACGCTACAAATGAACAAACAAGTTTTCCAGTTGCTTGTGATTTTCTGAAAAAAAAAAAAGCTATAAATACATTACATAGGTAGTTAAGCTTGTTTCTGCTTATTTCAAAATGATTGTGGAAATGTTTGTCCTCGGAATGTAAACCTTGTGTCTGTTTGGCTGTCGTCACAAACTCGCCCAACTTTACATGCTCTCCATCTACCCCCACAAACACATAACAGGCTGGTGTGAATCGTTAAGTGCTCACCCATTGAAAACAACCACGCTGATATAACTTATTTAAAGAGTGGTTAGCGCGTTGGGCTCGCAGTCGAGAGCCTGCGTGTTCGACTCCAGCCACCAGCACTTGCTGTTGTTTCTCTGGGCAAGAAACTTTACGATAATTGCCTCTACCCAGTGATCGATTTCGAGTAATGGGTAGTACTAAATTTAAGTCACAAGTAGAGTAGACAACCGGAAACAGACATTGCCGTCGGCTGCAGCGTGGGTCAGGTGTACGTCGGAAGGCGTACACCGATGCATAGCGCTCAAGTCCGCTTTCCGCAATGCAGGATAAAGATATGAAAAACAAAACAAACAAATGTATAGGCCTATCGTTGTGATGGTCAGGACTCAGGAATAAAAACAAACTAAACTCAGAAAGCTTCTTTGATTAATTATTCCTGGCAGTTTCGCATCTAGCCTACTTGTAGAAGCTTCGAATCACTGACGCAGGACCGGTCAACAAAATTCCGTTCGGTGATCTTTAAATTATTCCATCCGTTAGGTGTCGCTGATGCAGTGCTGTCCTGAAATACGTCCTTAAGTGCACACCTCGAAAGTCGAACCTGTGCCCATTTATTATTTATTTGTGTCAGACAAAACTTTCACTACTGTACCAAGATCTCGACATACTTCCCATCACTAACTTGTATCAATTAGAAATTTCTAAATTTGTCTTTAAATTTAAAAATATGCTATTGCCAAGCTACTTTGAACCTTACTTTAAGGAAATTACTGAAGTCCATTGCCATGGCACGAGAGCTTCTCAAAAAAATAACTTTCACTTACGTAGTGTCAGCTCAAGAAAAGGCCAAGGCAGTTTGAAATTCTTAGGCCCAAAAATATGGAATGATTTACCTTCAGAAGTAGTAGGGACTACGAGTATAAAAACTTTCACAAAAAAACTTAAAATTTATTATATGAAAAAACTTTGTCTGTGACTGTTTTTATTGCCACAACATTGACGAGTGTTATCGCAAATTTTTCGGATTGAACATTGTTGATACTACGTAGACCTAGGCCTACTACTCACGAACTGGTGCTAAGTACTATTTATTAACAGCTGTCATCTTATTAACTGTATTCAAGTCGGCCTATAAACTGACTGATTTTGTTAAGGTTTAAAGTTATATACTATGATTAGGCCTACTTTTAGTGTTCATGCTTCGTCTTTTAAGCTAGCAGTTAGAAGTTGTTGTTTATGCATAGTTTTTTTGTTTGTTTGTTTTGTTTTTTTCTCATAACTTACTACTTTTGTAGGGCATAATTTTTTTTTTTGATATTTGAATAAAACCACAGGAATTCACTTGACTGTCGCAGCAGTAAACAACTTTTTGTGTTCATTTTTTACGGAACTTAAGCTTATCCTGTTTTAACGCATATCTTGGTTTCAACGTAATGTCGATGCTTGACATTTGTCACATTAAAAACACGGGAAGCAGCTGACTCGATGACTAATATAGTCTTTCGCTGCTTCCTGTCTGTTGTAGATTCTAGTTATGGTGCTATTTTATTTGCATTGTCTATATTTTGTACCGTATACTTTTTTCGCAACAGACAAAATAAAAGGTATCTCTCTCTCTCTCTCTATATCCAAAACAAAATAACGAAATAATACACAAACTGCAAATGAACAAAGGTCACAGAGAGCCACTTTGGATGGCGTCAGTTAATAATAATAATAATAACGTAAATAATAAAATAATAAAAATAATAACAGCTCGACTACGTCGGCTGCGTAGTCGAGTGGTGAGAACGTCTGCGCGACGTTCGAAAGGACGTGGGTTCGACACCGCTCCAGAGCACGCGGCTGTGTCTCGGCGAAAGACACTTAAAGGCAAGCCAAAATAAGGGGAGCAGCTGACTCGAAGACTATTATGTCACTTCGCTGCTTCCTGTCTGTCTGTTGTATCGCATCTGTGATCGCAGTGTACTGTATGTTATCGCAATGGGCGCAAATAAAAATACGATTATTATTATTGATAAACGAAAACATGTTTTCCTCAATAAAGCATCGAACGTTGTTGTATTATTCATCACTTGATATTCACGGGCACTGACATAACGAGGCAAATGGTGCAATACTCTGAAAGTCATTTTTTGTTTGTCGTATCCAGGCTTACACCCGGTGGTTGAAGATTTAGATTAAGTGGACGGGAAGGCAAGGAAGCCAATCTTCGTGTCCACCTTCAGGCATGTCTTTAAGTGTCCTGCCAAAGACACAGCTGCATGCTCTTGAGCGGTGTCGAACCAGCGCCCTTTCAATTGCCGTACCAGAGCTTTCACCACTCGGCTATGCAGTTGACCATCATTGCAAGCAACAAGTAATTATTTTATAGTGGAAGATCTAAACTTGTTCCACAACTGGGATGCGTAAAACGACATACAATATGGGCGAAATACCATGTTTTTTACAGCGGGTTGCATTGTTTGCATTGTTTGCATTGTTAGGCTACTAAGAGCGTACCTGCCTTGAAATATCCTTTTCATCTGAGAGAGAACGCTCAATAAATACACTCAGATCTTTACAGAGTCTTTAACATAATTTCAGATTTACCTAGATATAGCAGAGGAGCAAGTGAAAGATAAAAGTTTTTGGGGAGAATAACATACCTAATTACTTTTTAGAATTGAAAGTAATTTCATGTTCAACAGCATACTTGTGGCAAACATCTAACAAATTTGTAAGCCACATAAACTAAGCGAGATGCAGCAAATGTCATCAGCAAATACAATATTATTTAAACTAGAGTTGCCGATATAGCAACCAACTTTTGTTTTATTGAGCTCATAAGAATGCGGATCAATATACAGGAATGGTTGGTTTTGAATATAAGGCAAAAATATATAAAATAATATATGTCAAAAAGATAGGGACTTAACACCCCACCTTGTTTGACTCCATTGAACACAGTAAATGATTGGGACAGGTGATCTCCCCACCTCACTTGCATGGTTTGTTTACTATACCAATATTCCAATAAGCAAACAAAATGCATAGGCACGTTACGTGTAATCAGGGTTTGAAACAATAAATGAAGCATCCAAAACACAGAATATACATAGGAGTGTCATCACTGATATAAGAGGACACTGCTTGTTTCAATAAAAACACTTATGTCGGTACTAGGACCATAGACTTATTAAACCTAAATTGATTGTCACTGGTATTCAAGAAGGGCAATAGATGATTAAAAATAAAACATTCAAACAGTTTTGAGATTACTGTGGCTACAGCAATAGGTCTATAGTTACCTGAATCTTGAATGTCGCCACTCAAACTCTTTGCAATTGGGACTAAGACAGTGTCTAAGCAAGAATTTGGTACAGTGCATGACTAAGATACATATTAAAAAGTACACTAATATAAAAACAAATAGAATAATCAGCATAAACAAGATGTTCAGCTGAAATTTTATCAGCACCAGCAGCGCGATTTAATGGCAGTTTGACTAGCAAGGGACCAATATTGTGTCCATGTTGCAAAGAATTATTGAAAGATTATAATATTTATCCCTAGACTGAATATAGGCCTACGAGTTAACAAATTCTTTTTCAGTGTTGGTTTGGCTGGAATTTAGCAAAGAGCTGTAGTGATGCTTCCACGTCTCAGCAATTGCTTCAGGACTTTTTGCTCCACCAACATTTACAGGAATAGAACTATTTTTGCAAGTAGACTTTTTTACTTTGTGTCAAAATAACTTTTGTGAGCTGTCCAAGTTAAGTTCTGAGGCAAGTGCATTGGCTCTATGTTGTTCAGAGGCATGTATAAAACGGCAAAAGGCCTTTTTATACCCTTTCGTTTGTTCTGCATCAACACATACAGGTAACCATTTCGTTGTTTCCCATTTTTCACCCACATGATGTAAGTTTCTCTGGCAGTAGCACGAGCGTACTTAACACCATTATTCCAACCAGGGACAGAAAATTTGTTACATTTTTTCTTATCAACAAAGATTTTATCAGAAGCTGCTTTGAGAGCAGCAGTTATACTATTTTAGAAAGAGTCTATTGAGGCAATATGAGAAGCATCTGAACAATGAGAATTATTGCATTCAATAATTTCAGTTGGCAAAGAAACTTTGGATGGATAAGCATTTTTTAGATTCCAGACCAAACACATATTTTTGCTCAAGGGAGATACAGTTCCAATTGATCGCATTATGAGAAGAGTCATTTGAAACTTTTTCAAGAATAGGTACGGTAGATTTGTACAATAAAAGTACACAGAAAGTGGTCTATGATCCGAAGAGATGAAGTCATGCAGGATAGTCATTTTAGACATTGATTGATGAACACAAAAAGAGGTTAGGCAGTGAACAATCCAAGAAGTTGAGACATGGCAATCACTTACATATGTGAAAGAATCTTTAGAGAGCTGCTCTTTATCAGATATACAATAGCTGTGTTTCATAGTAGGCTAAAGGTTTTCAAAAAATTTCCAAATGCATTTGATTCTCCAGCATTGAAATCACCTAATATACAAAGATTAGAATTGGCAAGGTTGTCACACATAAATTGTAGACTGCTTAGATAGTCTACAGCATTGTAAACAAGCATCTGTATTGGAGTTACTACAACAAGGTAAATATACATTAATGAGATAAATTTTACAAGTAGAATGATCAACATCTAGACCAATATAATAGTAGTGCCATTTTCATATTTGATGACGGAGGCCTGCAAGGATTTATCCCACAAGATAGCAGTACCACCATGTGGTCTTTCAACTAGAATACCAGTCTCATATAGTCAATGTTAGAGATACCAAAGCCATTGTGAGAATTACTGATAGTGGATAAAGATATCAGATTTTGCTTCGCAAGCCAGGTTTCCTGTAGAAATATGATGTGATAATCTTTGCATAACATTTTAACATCATGCAGGGACGAAGATAAACCCCTGCAATTATAAGGCGCTACTTTTAAGACACATTGATCTTGCAGGTGCTTCGTTGGGTAAAACCAGGCTCTTAACCAATTGTGAGCTATGGGGGCAGGTTGTAATAAACGTCGATTATAAAATTGTTTTGCAGTGGTGACAAACTCGCAATGGTGACAGCCCTCAAGCGACAATTATTCCTGCATTACATTGCCATAAGCGGCGCTAGAGTAACAAACTTTTCATCTGCTATGTTGTTATCAGTGGAGTCGTCTTTTTGTCATCAGTTATCTTTCCTACGCGTCGCGTTCAAAAGCAGAAGCAGTGGATAAATTCGAAACATGCCTTTGTGACGTTTGATCACGTGATGAGATTGTGCAAGGGCAAGATTGATAAGGAAGATTGAAAGGTCTGCTTGAAAAGTCAAATCGTATATTGAAAGAAGCAACTAGCAGGCAAAAGAGAATATGTAAAGTTATGAAATTGAATCTAAAGCTGTGTTTTACGCTCTTCTGACGTCATAGTTGTTCGGTTTAACAGCCACCGGAGAATACAAAGTTTTAAGTGATGACCGTACCTTCAGCTCTTAAGCTACGAGGAAGCTTTCAGATGAAACTTAATATAATAGTTTTATGCAAACAAGTTATTTCATCATTAACTGGAAATTAAGTTTATAACCGAAGAGCCCCTTTAAGTCAAGTTTATGTTTAAATCTATCAGTAAATGTGGCGGTGGCGGATCGTATCAACGCACATTTAAAGGTTTTAAACTGCTTTGGTTATGACATCATACAAAATAAGCAATCTTTGAATAATTGTTCAGGTGTCCAAGTGTACATATAATTATTAAATTTATTGTTTATAGTTTAAGAAGCAAATCCATCCTTCCTCATTCAAATCTTTATTTGGTCATCAACTTATAACTCCACTCATGAGGTTCCAGGGAACACATAGCCTAACATATAAAATAAGGTCTGAACATGTAACCTTATAAAAGATAATAGTTTGAATAAACAATCAGGGAGAAAGTAACTTCAAACTCACTTCTGTTTGTACAAAAATTAACAAGACTGTAATTCAGTGGTCTTCAACCCAAAAGCCATGCACTTCCAAGCGTTCCGAGAAAGGTTTAAAACAATATTTAAAAAAGTTTCAAGATTGAAGCAGAAAAATTTATTTTCTTGAAAGTGAGTTTGAAACATTGTCTGTTTGAATCACTGTCAGTAGTTTAGGGGTCCACTGACTTTGTTAGTTCTTTGGTCCGTGACTATAATTGACATTCATTGTTATATTTAAATGTCATCTTGTATCGTGCAAAGGGAATTAAAACTACCATGCAACAACTTAAAATTGAAAAAAAGAAGTAAAACGTTTAATAGAATGCTGCTTCAAAACTCCCTTCCCCAAAGAAACAGTGATTATATAACCTGGATGCTAAATAGGCAAGAAACATGTTAATTATCACTTGGTGGATTAACATTGTGGTGAAAAATAATAATAATAATTACTATTTCGTAATTGTAAACCCATGCTTCTTGCCACAAGTTATTGAAGACTTCGAAAAGACATGTCAGTATGTCACTATCGTTTATTGAATCTGTTGGAAGAATTGATTAACTTCACACGTTAAAGTTATATTACCAAGCTATAACGAGTTCAGTTGATTGCCAAATAAATAATTAAAAGTGCGGTTTTTACAAGTAGAGATAATGTCAGTGTGTTGGTGACTTTGTGTTAAATTTGATCAGTTTTATGTTGAAGTATCATTGTCTCTACTTCTTAATAAACTATGAACAAGTTTTTCATCATCAATTGGTTCTCAAAGAATAAGATTGTGTATGAGATTGATAACACAGTAAAGCAAAAACTCAGTACTTTTTGTTCGATACCAATAAACGCCTGATGAACAGTCTCTTTCTATACCAAACTGGTGTTGCGAAAGAAATGATATGAAAATAGTGTTGGATAGAAGTTTGATCAAGCCTGTTATCTGGTCAGTTAGCGCCGAAGTAACATATTGACCAAAAGTGATTCACTGAAAGGAATCCAGATTTTCTTATCTCATTGCTGTCTGCGTCTGTCCAGGTTTTGTACGTGGGCCGTTTCTAGAGAAAAGCTTCCGTTTAGAAGCTCACGCTGTCTACTCTTTGTAGGTACAACTACAATGCGCACAGTTGGTGTACACAGGGCATATCGTCTCTTTGAACATGCAAAGATAAAAATACTCAATAAAGAAACAGATTGTTGGCAGCGTTTCTATTTATTTTTTCTATTGAATAGTCAACATTCCAGATTGCGAGAACAAGCATGCTAGTTGCTGGCTTACAACAGGCCTACGCAAAATAAAATGGCATCGATTTTTGATAACATGCAGTTAGTAAAAATCAAATTGCAGTTGGTGAATTGGTAAAAAAAGTGAACCCTTATTGGTTATTGAAATTTTGTTCTCAGTAATATAATCAGTAATCGTTTGCATTTGAGTCTGTGGGCTCATCTTTTTATCATCCTGGATGTCAATGTTCTACAATGTTTATTGCCAACAATCAAATTAATAACAAGTTTCTTAAAGTCACCTTTGTACGTATATAATATAACCACGTTGTTGTCTGTGAGTTATTCCATTCACTAGATGCCACTGAATGGAGAGCTGTTCTTGAAATGTGTTGCTCAAGTGCACACCCCGAGAGTCGAACCAGTGCCGCATGATCTTGCAGATTCTTTGTTCTTAAAGTCAGGCACTTATTGGTAACCGCAAGTCGTTTCGATGTCTTGTCAATGGATCCGTAGTATTCGTCGATGGGAAAACATTTAATCCCAATTGATTAACTTATTTAGATGGACCATAAGTTGGCTTTGGGATTGGCACAGTCTGAAATCAGTTGTGACTTGCACGTAAACTTCCTCGGTTGCGGTTATTAAAGGTCCAATCAATGATTTCACAAGGACACCTCAATGATGATGAGCAAGGAGTGAATTATTCATGTTAAATATTCTTGAAAATCAACACTTCAAATAATGACACGGCAGCCTACATGGTACTGATCAAATTTTGAATGAGCATTATCAAAAATTACATGCCTGGTCAGTGGTCATGCTGATGACTGGCCGAAGCCAGACAGCGTTCGCTTCTCAGCAATTGAAGCAAGTGAGGTCACAGCTGAACGACACCATTGGGACGATAATTGAGAAATACTCTGCTGAAATCAATTTGTTTCAAAAATGATGCGTTTATCACAAGATTGCACTTTTGTCCGGTGTTTTGTAGATAAGAACCAACCAGAGAAATGATTCATACCAGCTGTTAAATATCACCATAATTTAAACCGTAGAAAAAATAAACTAATTTGCTGATTGCCTTAAAATATCGACTATCACCCTTTTAGGTTTTGCAAAAATGTTACTTTTAATATCACCATACAAATCTTAATGTGGCCTAGTAAATTTTTCTAGATTTTGCATTCCAGAAGACTAAAGGGACATGGTTGAAGGGACAATTGAATCGACAACAATGCGATATGTAGTGGAATGGGTCTGCTGTAGCTTTAAATCATTCAAAGCTTGTTACATTTTTTTAACACATTTACCCTGCAAACCTTGGTTTTTCCAAGTTAAAATTTGTTTGAAAATTTGAACTGTGGTGATTCACTTTTCTATTATTATGACAAGTTTTTGTTGCTGTGAAAAATCAGCAAACTGTACTTACTTTGAAGGAAAGTTGCATTTTAAACCGCAGTAGTTTATTGATAAATTTCGTTCACATGCGATGCCAAATGTTTCCAAACATTTTGGAATGTAAATTGACGATGTATGATGATCATTTACTTAAGATGCATACAGGGATTCATAGTATAGGGATTGCCAACTCGGCTGAAAATCCGACAATCGGAGTGTAAAAGTGTTGCCAGATCATTTATATATTTTTAGAACAAAATATTATTTTGGCATTTTTAAAGAGTAGTGGTCGCCCAAAGCTTGTCCGTTTAAAACTAACCTGAAGTTTAAAGTTGCACAAGATTGAGTTAAAGTAATTTGTAGTTGTGTAACTTTGCAATAAGAATGTTCTAAATTTATGTACCAAACTTAAATAAAACTTGCAGGTGTAAAAAAATTATTAGAAACCAATTAAGAACAAAAAAAATTGAGAAAATTAAAATACACCTCAGGAATAAAGAGCTTCATGTTTTAAGTGTTGAGGCCGGTAATTATTTTTCAAGTAGGCTTAATATGTTTTATGTACAAGAGAGGGTAAATTTGCCAAAAATATGATAGTTTAATAAGTGAACAAAAAAAATTGCTTTAGATTAGTTTTAAAATATTTATTTACGGGCAAGTTTTGGGCAACTACTACTTTAAAAATGCCAAAATAATATTTTTTTTTTAAATATAAAAACTGTCTGGCAACACTTTTACACTCCGGTTGTCGGATATTCAACCGAGTTGGCGATCCCTATAGTATGAATCCCTGGATGCATAGCTTGCTTTTCACAATAGTCCATGAAGTTGCTTGGCTATGTAATAATTTAGATGTAGTGATGAAGTAATGTTTGGTTGGGACATTTCTAGAATCGCTTTTAAGCCACTATTTGGCTCAAGCCGATGATCCAAATGCAACTTTATCCCCAATTGACATCTGGAAAAGTTAAAACAAACATTTTCGTTACTCTTTTTCCTATTGGCACAATACTTGAGAAAAGTTTCAGTTAAAAGTTGAATTAAAAAAGAAAAACGTTGCCAAAAGTTGGACAATAAACTTTCTGGAAATAGTTGAAAATGACTTGCTGTATAAGTTGTTCATTTTAGAAGCTGTTTGAAGCTGTAAAAAAGTTGCAACAGTCACCAAAACTTGTTCTAGTTATCATAGTTAAACACAACGCACAGTTTTGGATTTCATAAATCTAATCTAGCCTAAGTCTTGTCCGCACAATCGAACATAGGCTGGCCCAGTGGTCCAGCAATGAGGCGAACTCATGCTTTCCCAAGACGTTAAAACTTTTCACGTGGACAATCTTAACCTTGGCAGTTCGATCGCAACAAGAGCTCAGCGACGTGTGCAGCACAATCATTTTGATTTGCTCCTTGTCCAGCAACAACGGAGATGATATTTATCAGAACCAGCTTTAAGACATTTCATTCCTATGACTTGTGCATTTTACCAATGCACTTCAAAACCAGCTACTTTGTTTTACAGAATGGTTGCAGTTTTAAAGTGCAAAGCCATTTTTAAAAATTTACATTACTCTCAATTTTGTTTGTACCATTTCAACAAGCGTTTGGCCAGCTACAAGCAAATCATTTTGACATTAAGAGGAATTTGAAATGTTTTTAAGTAAAGCCAATGATTTTTCTGCTCACAGATTGTCTGTGCAGACACTGATCATTAAAGTGTTTACTGTTAACATTTAACATGATTGCATGGATTTACATGACGTTGGAAACAATTAAGTTTTAATGGAGACATGACAAGATATTTCGATCAAGACGCTGTTGAAACAGAACAAAGAAGAACACATTTATAGCTTGGTTTGTAAATAAGGTAAGTTGATTCACGCATGCTCATTGCAAGTCAGAATAATATCTCGGTCTTTTACGGCTGCACACTGCACAGTGTATACGCTTGCAGAATAATGTCTTTCTGAATACCCTTGTTTTGTCGTCGGTCAAGCTCAAGCAGCTCACAGAGCGGCGGTTGTGCGTTTCCAGACAACGCAAGCATTGTTATTGCGTCAAACCTTGACGCTCACCTCTGTTCAAGAGTTGCTATATTGTGTCGTCATATATCATTAGAGCTCACATTGTTTGAAGCCTATGCGGTGTGATTGGCTCAGAGAAGTATGTTCAAGCGGTGCACAAAACGTCAGTGACGTAACAAAACTAGTTCATTGTATTACTTGATTGTTTTGTTGTACATCGTTCGCCACTGAGGAAGCAACTTTTATAGTTTTGCTTTCATCAATTTGTGCACATTTCGTCACAAATTGCAGCTTTTGGTTGCCAGGCTCATCTAAAATAGGCTTCCAAGTCGCTTAGTTTAAATGTGATTTTCTTTTACTGTATTTGTTGTGACAAGTTAAAGTTAGATTTTAGTCAGTATATAGAAAGTGTTACATTCACTCAGTAGCCTATTTTAGTGCAACGTAGAATTTTCAAATGCTAGAAGACTGCAAGGCGATCAAGAGACAAACAATTTGCATGTTTCTTTTCTTTTTTATTTGATAACATCACAAATGCTGCGGCGTCGCTTAGTCTTGTGTGCTCACACTTGACAATATTGTGTGTAGGCTGATGGCCAGATACAAAATTAAACTGGAGGAGACCAAGTCAAAGTAGAATGAAGTTCAAACTCACCTACAAGGCTGTGACTGATCAGAAAGAATATTTTACACAAAACAACATATTGCAGCTGACGGTCTCATTGAAAATTACAATGCACACTTCACAAAATAAAAAAAATATTAATATGGAAGTTCTGCCATAATCTTCCATTTGGCTTATTCTCATAAAACCTTCACTAGCAAATCAATGTTTGTTTACGTTGATTCCACGTGTGCTGTGTGTGGACGTTGAATCAATGTGAAAAAGAACGGATTTGCTGATCCGTCCGTCGTTCGACTACCACCTTCCTTGGGCCTTGTAACACCAAGCCTTGGGCCACAGTAACTAATGTGTGCAACCGTGCATATCAAGGTTTTGTCGGCTCAAACGACAAAAACTAATTCAATTATGTTTGCTGGTACAAGCGCATTTTTGCAATGCATGTGAAAACAATTTAGAAAATCATCATCAACTGTATCATAGCCGATGCGGCCTTTGATGAACTAGATGCTCAGTTCATAAATTTTTCCAGTGTTCCCTTTGTCGCGCAGTGTCCCAAAGTGTTCTTGGTTGGCTGATTGATGTATTGAAATTGGATATAAATGTTGTTCGTTGTCTGCCACGAGCACGTTTCCCGAGAAGGCGGCCGCTTAGACAGAGATTTTCGAAATCTTCTTTTCTGATGATGTGACCGAGAAATTTGAGTTGCCTTTGAGTTATGTTGTTCAATAGTTCCTTGTCTTGATGTACCTGGTTTAAAACTTCTGCATTTGTGATGTGATCAGTATATGAAATCCTGAGCATTCTCCTGTAAAACCACATTTCAGCTGCTTCAATGTTACGCCTAGTTTCTGTGTTGAAGGTCCATGTTTCACAACCATACTGGAAAACAGACCACACTAACACTTTGAGAAGTCGCACCTTCAGAAGAATAAAAAGCTTGCGATCCAATAGAATAGGTCGTAGTCTATTAAAAGCGTCTTTAGCTAGGCCTATTCTTCTTCGTATCTCTCTCTTACATCGTGCGTCCGCTGTCAAGAGAGAACCAAGGTAGTTGAAAGAAGACACTTGTTCAATTGTGTTGCCTCCCTGGTGAAGTACAAAGTGGGGTTCAGGACTTTGTTTGGAGATAGTCATGCATTTTGTTTTTTTGTCATTAATTTCAATTCCATATTTTGCACTGATGTCTGAAGTTTTGTTGATTAGTGTTTGTAAACCGTCCGGGGATGTCGCTATGAGCACAGTGTCATCAGCATAGCGAATATTGTTTAATGAGATGCCTTTCACTAAAACTCCCTCATCAATTTCTTCTATTTCTCTGAGAATTATTTCACTATACAAGTTAAACAAATCTGGTGACATCACACAGCCTTGTCTGACCCCACGTTGAATTTCAAAATATCTAGACAGACCTTCTGGTAGGCGAACTGCAGCTTGTTGTTGGTAATACACATTCTTAATTATGCGCAGGTCCTTGTGATCAACGTTAATGTTGTTCAGCATCTCAAAAAGCTGTTCGTGACGAACTTTATCGAAGGCTTTTTTAAAATCTACAAATGCTAGATATAGGTCTTGTTGGACTTCGATTGCTCTTTCACCAAGCATTCTCATCGTAAAGATTGCGTTGGCTGTTCCCCTGTCTTTCATGAAGCCAAATTGATTGCCCCCTATTTCTGGAAGCAATTGCCTTCTTAAGCGTTGGAGAATGATCTTTAGCAGCAATTTCACAGTGTGTGAGATCAGACTAATAGTGCGATGTTTGTCACAATCAAGTGTTCCTGGAACTTTGGGTAGTGCAACGAATACTGATTTCAACATGTCCTCAGGAATCACACCACTTTCATATATTCTGTCTAACAGCTTCCATATGATGTCTATTCCTTCTTCGTCCAGGGCTTTAAGCATTTCCACATTTAGAAAATAAAAGATTGTAAATTTACAGGAAGATACCCTAAAACTTGAAAACTTGCTTTTGAGAGACTCAGATGTTTCGTTTATTCACCAAAGGATTCCAGTAAGGGCCACGGGTACAACGCACAGTCGTTGTAAGTGCATTCCAGTCTCAATTGACATCGTGGGAATTTATTTTATATCTACTTCCACTTTATTGCTGATTGGACCCGAGAACTTCATTCAAAGAAATAAGTGGGAGATCAGCCTCAAAACCACCCCATCCCCTTTTATTTTTCCCTTGGGTCTTATTGGAAAAATTTGCAGTTAGCTGAAAAGCAAATAAATTAGAAAATTTGTGTTTTTATTGAGGTTAGTAATTTGGCCAAGTATTTTGTATCTTAGGTTTAAAAGTCAGTAGAGTTGTAATTGAAATTCATTGTAATCTAAGAAGTCTTAACAATCCTAAAAAAGATTTTTCACCAGCAACTTGTTGAGACATAATCTAAACCCAGAGATGTACGTAGCCTATACGCCGCAAATTCCACGCCGCAGACTTGCGGCGTAGACTTTTTGTTTACGCTAACGCTTGCGGCCACATTTTTTTTGGATAGTTGTCGCTTGAGGCTACGCCGTAAAGTTTTCGCGGTTTTTTAGCGCATGGCATCAGCAACCAGTGCCGGATTAACCATTAGGCAAAGTAGGCACGTGCCTACAAGGCCAGTCAAAAATCCAGGCCACTTTAAAATCAGTAAAAACTTAGTCATGTTTTCAAAATAATTATTTTCTGAACTAATAAGTATTCATCTTAATAGCTCTGTTTTTCCAGATGCATTAAAGGTTGCAAAATCGTAATTTCGCAAAAATTGCAAAAATTTTCCATAGACTAGTTTTATGGTGCAATTGAAGCTGTGACTTGTGAACCGTTTCTTATCGGACGTTTTATGCTTCTAAGAAAAATGTAAGTTGTTAGTTGATTAATTATTGATATGAACTTTCTAGCCTAATGTTGTGATTTAGAGCAGGGTGGTCTAACCCAAACGCGGGCCGCGGACATATTTTGTGCTGCCCGCAGAGCACTTTTGATGCACAAGAAACCATTGGGTACCACAAATTTCAAAGTGCTCTCCAGGAAATCTCTGGGGATGCTACTCAGAATGGTAGCACACGAAATGAAGCAGGTGCATTGGCCAAACACATGAACACCCTTGAAGTTGCCCTAATGTGCATACTTTGGAACAATATTTTGCAGCGCTTCAATACTAGTAGCAAGTTGCTTCAAAGTTCCACTATCGAACTGACACTAGCCATTGGTCTGCTGAAGCTTGGATAAATTCTTGGATGAGTGCAGAGAGAATTTTGACTGTTATGAGCAGCAGGCACGTGATCGCTGTGGCAGCAGCATATATAAATCTGAAAGTCGGCGAGCACCAAAGCGGCAGAAGCATGTCAGTGATGGAGCTGCTACAGATGATGTGGAAGGAATGTCGGGCCAGCAAAAATTTACAATCAACACGTTTTATGTGATCATCGACCAACTGAAGAGTGCACCACAGAAACGTATCGATGCATATTCCATGGTGCTGTAGAGGTTTGGAGTTTTGACTGAGTACGACTCCATGTCTGTTAAAGACATCGATGTTGCTGTTGCAGGTCTGGTTGGTGTGTAATCAAAGGACCTGTCTTCCGACTTCCCATCAGAATTTCGTCAGTTTATGTGCTGGTATAAAGAGCAAAGACGCGATGAAACAACAGCAACAGGAAGTGCCCAGAAGATGTTTAAAATGCTGCACACTAGCCTACTAGTGTTTATAATGCATTTCCGAACACTGAAATAGCACTTAGAATGTACTTGTCTCTTATGGCTACGAATTGCTCGGGGGGAACGCTCGTTTTCACAACTGAAACGAATTAACCCATTTATGCCTAGCGTCCTATATGTAGGACACCTACTCAAATTAAAATTTTTCTTTGCACGTTCAGTTTTTAGATTTAGCTGAAGTCAAAATACGTTTATGAGTGTTTTTGCAGCATATATCACAACTTTTTTCAAAAATTGCTTGTTTTGTTGAGACTTGACATCATTTTCAATTTCCTCGATTTTGCTAATTCTGAAATTTTGAAGATGCATGTCGAATTATATCAATAAATCTGCATATGCAAATAAGCTTCCAAAAATATTTGTCATTGTCTTTATTCGTTATGTATCAACATATTTTACAGCAAATGTTTAAATTTAATTGGCAGCAACATTTTCGAGAAAATTGATTGAAAAGATTGGTGTCCTAGATATAGGCCGCTAGGCACACGTGTTAGCAAAATGAAGCAAAAGTGACAATCAATTCCCACGCATCCAGTGGTATCAAATAGCGATTCCCTATGATTTCCACGCTGTATAACAAAGTAGCCTAGTTGTGTTTGTTTTTAGAACAATAACATAATTATCGTAATTTACTGAAATTTTGGTAATTGTTTAGTTTTTTGTTGGCGTTTTTACATGGAGGGCATCTTGACGTGGGCGAATTCGGCCTCACAGCGATTTCAATCTGCTAAATGACTTATTTCAGTGATGTGTTGCTTTTCTAATTTTCATCTTCGTATTTTGTGAACTTTCGTTTCAATAAAATGCTTGATGACAAGACATTTCCCATTTATCACTTTGAGCGATGACGATTAGGCCTACGCATTACGCACAAGAAACTTGCGAAATTTGATAGCGGATTTGCCTAGCGTCCTATATGTAGGACGGTCTTTTTCTCGACCAGTACTAACATAATTAAGAAAAAATTAATTGTGAAATGTTTTTTAGGTCATGATTATGCAATACTTAAACTTTCAAAAAAAATTTTTAAGCACTTTCACTTTCATCACAAATGGGTTAAAGACGTTAAACGATCAACAATGTGTCAACAACGTCTTAGTACACTGGCACTTTTGTGTATTGAAAGCGATCTACTCCGTAAGATTGACCTCCAAAAACTAGTTAACGAGTTTTCAATCGCAAAAACGCGCAAAGGTGCTATTTAATTAGGCATATATGACCAAGTTTTTGCACGGTACCCCGTGTTATAGTTGCAACAACCATCTTTGTGACAATGATTTGGCAACACTGATAATTCTAATTTTTTAGTTGGCAACCCTGATTTTCGGGCCACTTATAAAATGTGCCTACAGGCCAGCAGACCCTTAATCCGGCACTGGCATCAACGCATACTTTTTAATGTCTTAGCTGTTGTTTGCATTTTTTTTATTGAACTTTTCAAATTTTGAATAAGTTGAAAGAATGTTTTCAATGGGCAAGGGCATATTGAAACCAAAACGCAGCAAAATGTCAGATGAACACTTTCAGATGCTTGTGTTTCTTCGTGGAAATTCAAAATAAAACTTGTTTTTTTCGAGTGGTTTATACCGTGTGAATGTTTGGCACCTAGCAAGCAAAATGAGTTTACGCTAGTGTATGCGCTGACGCCTCCAACTTTTTTTACAAGTTACGTTGACGCATACGGCGTATGGTTTTTCGAACGTTTGCGTTTACGCTGACGGCGTCAACATTTTTTGTATGCGCGTACATCACTACCTAAACCGCACAGACGATGATTGCGAAGCATGAATGCAAGCATTACAGTGTATGCAAATGTGCGGAGGAATAAGCAAGAAACTTGTAAACTCACATTTGATGGATCAGCAACAATTCTAAGCGAGAATTGTGTTAGTGATCTTGTTAATCTAATAATCTATACTTTATCCCATGAGTCACTAGACTTTGCGAGAAAAGCTACTGGAAGAATTGTTGCTCATGACTACCTAAGGATGTTGTTGCTCATGGTCATGTGTTGATTTACGCGTCAAGGGCTCATTACGTCACCAATATACTGCATAACGAGTTTAGTATAATGACCAAATAAATAATTAAAAGTGCTGTTTTTACAAGCATAAATAAAGTCAGTGTGTTAGTGACTTTGTGCTAAATCTTATTCACTCAATATTAAAACAGTGTTGCTAGTTGATACCTTATCAAGCGTCCGCGTGTTATGAATTAGGTTTTAAAGAACAGATTTGTATATGGCATTGGATAACTCATAAAAAAATAAAATAAAAAAACTTTCGCCTGGTCAGCTAAGCAGTCCTGTTTAGTTTGGTTCAACATTTGCAGATGTACATTTGATGTAATACCAAATTGGTGTAAAAAGAAATGCAAGAGGTGAAAAGTAATGTTGGATAGATGGTTTGATCGAGCCTGTAATCTGGTCAGTTAGCGCCAGAAGGACACATTGACCAAAAGTGAATCGCTGAATTAAATCCAGACTTTCTTATCAAACCGGAAGAGCGGATTTTACAGTTTCATAAATATTAAAACCTTTCGATGGTGTAGTAAAATAGTTTAAACCAAATTATATTTTTTTCACTTTTGTTTGTCGTTGATCGGTCGTTTCAACTTGTAATAGCTACCATGTATTGTTTAACTATATAGTTTTGCTATAATCGGTCATCATGAAAGCATTTCAAAGGTAGAAGAAAGTGCAATTTTTAACAAACTGAAGGGGGTGGGAGATAAAACCAAAGGAAAGACAGGACCTTTTTGTGAAGTGTTTTTACAAACTGTGTTCCGGTAGAGGGAGCTATCACGTCATAAATTTCGGTAGCCACTTCAACGTAACAACTTTTGTAAGAGCTTGTTAGGCATGAACCAATCAGAAGCTATGTTTAAGTAGCTCCAGTCCAATTGTGACCCTTCTAGCACTTAGCCAGAGAGTTGATCAGCGCTTTGAACGTTGTGTGGTAATCACAGAAGGTAAAAGAGTTATGACGATGTGTGGTAATTACAGAAGGTAAAAGAGTTATGACAGGGGTGGGAATCGAACCTAGGTCATCTAAATATATTCCTTAGCCCTAACCCTCTACTTACACGCTGGCTACCGCGGAACGTTCACTTAATTTACTTTCTATCAGAACTGTGCGTTTTTTCTCTGTTCTACATCTAACTTCCATTTAAGTAATGACGTCACAGACAACACAGCTTCTGATTGGTTCATGCTTTACAAGCGCTTACAAAAGTTGCTATGTTAAATTGGCTACCATAAATTTCGGCACGCACTTAAAAATAATTTTTTTTAGTAAGACAAGTAAATCATTTGACCAATCAGAAATTACAGGAACAGCGTTTCAACCAATCAGAAAGTTACAGGTAAACAGAGAAAAATCGCAAACATTTCTGATAGAAAGTAAAATCAGCCAACGTTCCTCCGTAGACAGCGTGGTCTAGTGGGGGTTACGGAATAAATTTAGATGACGTGGGTTCGATTCCCATCCATGTAATAACTGTTTTCTTTTGTAATTACCAAACAAAGTTCAAAGTAGGATCAACTCTTTGGCTGAATGCTAGAGGAGTCACAGTTGGACTGTAGTCGCTTAAACATATGTTCTGATTGGTTGGCTGTGTCTTACAGGGAATTGTCATGTTTAAGTGGCTACCATAAATTTCAGTACATCAAGTTTGACTTGGAACAAGAGTTTTTTGAACCTTTGAGACATTCATCCGCCAATGAAACTATCGACAAGCTTTTTATGTCAAGATCTTGACAACATTAAATGACAGCAAGCAAGGAAAATGATGTAAACATTAATGTGCTTCTGCTGCTCAACAACATGCGTCCTGACAAGTTTGCAACTGAACATTTCATCCAGAGAAACTGAGCCACTTTTGTAACTAAACACAATGTTGCCATTACAACAATTCAATCCGCTGGGTTTTTGTTTGTTGTATCCAGGTTTACACCTGGTGGTCATAGCCGTACGAGACCAAACCATTTTGGGGGGGCAGAACGTAAATTTGCCCAAATCTGCACGCTTTTATAGAAATTGCCCATATATAATGTATGCGGTGCAGGATAACAGTGAAAAACTAACATAACAAGATCACCAGCTAGCTAGAAATTTCTTACCAAACTAATCAAGATAGAACAATTGAATTCATTCATGGCAAACAAAATTCCAGATTTTTTTTACATATATAGCATTCTATCCCTTTCGTTGAAACATTAAAACTTGTCCAGGGATACTTTTTGAACAGTTCAGGATTAAAATCTCGTTTAGCAGTTTCCCCCTTGGCATTGCTTTTTGTCATACAAACTTAAAATCGGCTGGTGAGGACCTTCTGATATTTTAGTATTTGTTATGTTGTAATTTCTTCCTGATCATTTGACACACAATTTTCAATAGAATTATTATTTTCTGCTTCCTGGCTTAAATCCATAACTATTGGTTCTTTGTTTATAATCTCGGCAGATAATTCTTCCACATGCAAATCATGATCTACTATTTCTACATTTCTGGCAGATGTCAAATTTACAATTGATACATGAGTGGCCTCAGCATTTTTCATATCCTTATCAGTGTTTGCTTCATTAGCAACCTCGGCAATTATTGTTGACTCTTTATCTGCTCTAAAGCTTGTGTTCCTGCTGGAAACATTCCGAGCTCTTGATGTACCGATACTGAACGTTAACTTCCGTTGCTTTGGATCTTCATTGACTTTTATAAATTTAATGTTACTATCCTTACTGTGTATCCTCTTTCAGGTGTTCTTTTTTGTAATCAGAGTAAAACCTTTTTTTGCACACTGTTCATTCTACCTTATATCTGTACGATCTTTTTCTAGAATCCATTGCTTATCTTAAAAATAACTTATCTGTGTTAAACACCTCATTGAGTATGCATTCAAGTGCTTTAACTAATTCTCCATTGTATAATATCTATGCCTATGAGGTAATATCAAAATTAAGATAGGCATACAGTACACATCCATATATAATGTTTTAGGTATGTTGCTGTCATAGTCAAATTTCTGCAGTAGTGCAGGCGCTTGCTAACTGCTGACATCAGAACCAAGGGCTATGCATCTGTGGTAAACTATAGTAGGGTACACATAACCAATGCATGCCATCGTGCAACAGTAACTGTTGAATGCTTGAGCTAAAAACTATAAAAATAATATGCTTTCTACATCATCACAAGAAACACTTTCTATGCATGCAGCTTGCCAACATTTTTTTGCAACCAGAAAAAGCAGGTCAAGTTAATGCAAACAACTGGACCTGTCTCCACAGAACAGAAGTCAAAGTATTAATGAAAAAATGTGTAGCTGCCATGTTTCACACAAGATCTTGCAAAGCAAATATTTTGCCAGCTTACATGGCAGGTTTTGAGTTTGGAAAGCTTTGAAATAAATGAATATATTATGATTGGTTTGAGATTATATATTTCAGCAGTAGCATTTTAAATGTTGGTGAAATTAATATGACACAGTTGCATAAACAAATTAAATATATTTTTTTTTATTTTGGGGCGCAACTGCATCATCTTAATTTGGGTCGTTTTATAAAAGTAACCAAACAAAGCTAAGCAACACCACAACATTACATTTAACAGGTACTGTATAACATTTTTTTGTTAAATGTTGTGGTGTTGCTTAGCTATGTCCGTTTATGGTTGAAAAAGTACTGTAACCTCTCCACCCGAATTGTTTTATAAAAGTATTCACTAGATTTATAAAAATTCATATTTTGTAGTTGCCCAAATCAAGATGATGCATTTATGGATATTATGAAAAAAATTAAAGACTTTGTAAATGTTGATGCCGAGGCAACTGCATTTTGCCAATTTGGGCAGTTTTATAAATAGACTTTGATCAGATAATTTCATATTTCTTTGTTGCCCAAATCTAAACGATACAGTTATGCAAATGGGAAAAATTAATGAATTTGTTCATTTTGGAGAAACCGCCTCACGCTAATTTGGGCACTTGCATAAACAGACTAATCAGTTTCATCAGATAATTTCATGTTTTCAGCTGCCCAAATCAACACGATGCATTTGTGAAAATTAATAAAATTAGCTATAGGCTATAGCAAATTTTGTGTTTTGATTTGGGCAGTTTCACAAAAGTATTAGAGACATATTTTGGTGGCTGCCCAAATTGGCATGATGCAGTTGGTTAAATGCATTTCGTACTGCAGTTTGATCACCATGCAATACAATATATCAATATGGGTGTGCCAAATGAAAATTTTTTTCGGCACATTTTTTGTGCAAATAAGAGGCTGTATAGCCTACTTAGTTTGATAGGTAAAAGACATTAATTTATAGTTTTTCTTAATTCATGCAATTTTGCAGCTTTTCATATAGCAATTTTTGCCCTAATAATTACAAGATTTTGCCCGAATTTGCGACGTTTTGAAACAACAAGGGGGGCAGCAGGTGAACCATCGGGTGGACTAGTTTAACGAACACGATCATTTGCTTTTTGTCACGTGATGAGGATTGGAAGGAGTGACGTTACCCAAGTTAACGTTCTCTTTCGAGCGCCATCTAGCGTGATCGTACAAAGCGACGGAACAAGTCATTGATGCATAATGTTTTAACTTTGGTCATTGAACAAAAGGAATTGTAATGGAATTCGAAATGAAACTATGTACGATTATGAACTGTCATGTAGAAATTAGTAACATTTATACGTGTTTATAATTGTTTATAATACGTGTTTATAATAGCAAGAAACGTGTTTATAATAGCAAGAAACAACTTCGTAAAAATGAAAAAGACATTAACAACACGCAAAATTAACATCAACACTCGAAAACGAATTGCGAAATGCTATATATGGACTACGTTACTCTACAATGCAGAAACATGGACACTGTCATCACAGATGGTTAAACGACTTGAGGCATTTGAAATGTGGATTTATAGAAGAATGCTGAAAATTTCATGGAAGGATAAAATCACAAACAAAGATGTACTATCCAGAATACAAACCAACATGGAAGTTCTACAAACAATTAAATCAAGAAAATTGAAATATTTTGGCCACATGATGCGCAATAATTCTATTCAAAGACAACTACTAGAAGGAAAAATGAACGGCAACCGAAATAGGGGCAGACCACCAAGAATTTGGACTAATGATATTGAGGACTGGTCAGGACTTAACTACAAAACTGCAGTAGAAAAAATTTTACAACAGAGAAACTTGGCGTCTCATTGCCTCCAACTCTCGACGAGAGGAAGGAGCTTAATGATGATGATGATACGTGTTTACATGTAGACCTACTGCACGTTCAACATACAGCAAAGCATTTGCTACGATGTTGAAGTAGACTAGTTGTCCTAGCTGTGTTGGGTGGTTCGGCATTTTATTGCTTATGTTTATGTTAAGTTTTACTATTTTGGATGCATGTTCCCGTTTGGTAGTTTCACAAACATCTTCTCAGGGATCTAAGAACTACTAAAAGACAGTGAAGTATTCAAACATTATGACAATAACTTGCGTGTGCGTGGATACGCAGTTCACGTAACGTACCGGATGAAGTCGTTTACATTTTAGTAAAGATACGAAACATCATTCAAATGACCAAAGACAGTGATTGTGAAAAATGCAAATACAATCACTTCAACCAACAAAACTTTGTTTTTGAAACCTTTACGATTTCCCGAAAAACAAATGTAACCGCAGTAGTTTTTTCTATAACGCCAATCAGAGCTTCGAATACAGTCACAAGGAGATACAATATTTGCAGATATCAATGCTTGTTCCTATTCTCGTTTTCATTCCAACGATAAAGATTTCACAAATCACAGTTGTGGTCCAAATATTTAACAAGTGGACAAAAAGGAAGCCAATCTTCTTGTTCACCTTCAGACATGCCTTTGAGTGTCTTGCCAAAGACTTGTGCTTTTGAGCTGTATCGAACTAGTTTACATTCGACCAATATGCAGACGCTCTCACTCGCCCACGCAACCGACGATTCAAAAATATTGAAATCTACAAACAACTTGGCATTTCTCTTTTAATTGTCTGGCAACGATAATTTTTTTGTTTCAATTGATTGCTTGATGCGGTATCAGCCACTTTAAAGTCTGAACTTCGCAATACATTGCATGTCGTACATGACAATGTATTATTAAACAGCGGATGTAGAGGATGTGCGGTAAACCGAAGTCTACTTTATGAACAAATAGTTGGTTATACCTTGGCGTTGACAACATCAATAGACAAAATACATTATGCGACCATTATGAACGCAATTAACCGGGATCCATCAAATACAAATCTTGTAACAAACCGCTTCAAATGTCCCTCGATGCTGGAGCGAGCATTCCAACTGACGCGAAGTCAACGAGATTCCTTTAAAAGGAACGGACAATGATTTGGTGGTCGCCATTATCTCGTCCACACGCGAATCATTGTCATCATAACGGGTCATTTGACGTCATCAGGAAGAGAAGAAATGCAGTTATGTCTGGCGGTCCGACAAAACAGAGGGGTCGCTGAAGTCGTTGTTACGTTGTGAGACGTTGATCAAACGTTGAAATAACAATCATGTTTATTGAGGACTTACAAAATCTCCAAGGAAAGTGACGCCATCTGCTGGGTTACTACGATGCAACTAACTTTTTGTCAAATATACGTCAACTGACGTAAAGATAAGACAGACAATCTCCAGCTTGAAGGTAATGTTGCTGGCGATGTTTTCGCTCGCTCCATCTTGGTATGACGTATCAAAGCAGGCAATTGCTTTCTTTGATTGATCAAGCCGCGAGAAGTTGCCGCGGCAAACCTTTGCTTCGCTCAGAAGAAAGGATTGCTTTTTGGTCACGTGACGCAGATGTTGTCGTCGAGGAAATAAAAACATTAATTTCATTCTAGAAAGTTTATTATGTAATCTTGCCAACGGAGTTGGTTTATTAAACTGAATTGAATTGAGGATGTATTTTGAAACGCGTTGAAAGTTTTGCATCACTTCGAGTGCTTATGCAACGATATTTTCTAAACAAGTCAACAAGAATGATAAAAACGTCAAGTCACATCACTTTGCGTAAAAGGAAGTTAAGGTAGAAACCAAGTAATTTTCTTTTGCAAAGTTAAACCAGTTTTAAACTACCATTTTTATTGTCGCATGTTGGCGTCCATAGTTGAACTGATGACTTACCTGGCGAAATGTTGATTTTATAGCTGGCTCGTTTATATACAGAGCGTGGCATATGATGTTGCAGAGTTGAGAGGTGCCCGGCCACAGAGCTGGGAGGTTTGTATGGCAAGACATGGAAAGAAATTTGCTGACTTTCAGTGTCAAATTACCAAGCACAAAACTTTGCCAAACATGAACAAAAGCATTATCGTAGTCAGTCGAACTTTTTTGTTTCAGTCATCGGTTCCCATTATATTATTTAGGGACGCATTGTGTAATGGCCGCTGTGTGAAGATAAGTGAAATTTAACCTTTCATCAGCGCTTATATAAGTTTTATGATCAATAAGACAAAGATAAATTGTTTGTAGTTGTGCATGTTGATCTTATCAGGGATTTTCAAAGTGTGCCAGATCGATGGAAAGCAATTACTGAATGTAGAGCTACCGAGACAAAGCAACTGGTACTGGTGGTCCACATGTACTCATCAGTACAGTAAGGATGGCACAATGAGAATCTACATTTTCATATTTTAGCTTATTAACAAAGCAAATCTCAGCAGTACCATTTTTGCATCTTCCTATACAAAAAAGGCTACCCTTAACAACCCACGTAAAAAAATATTTTTTATTTCCACAATATGTGGACACACAGCGTCTGCCTGCTTGATATCGCTGAAGGTTCTTTGTCGCGGTAGCACGTAAGTGCACGTGATGACGTGTTGTAAAAATTCCAGATAAGTCATCCTTATACATTGATATAGATGTATATTTCATATCAATTTCCATGGAGCATACATTATACCTGTCCGATTTTTCCCAGCCTATGTTCGATAACATAATCTTAACGTATAAGAATAGATTCGATTTTGCTCCATCTATCAAATGATAACTTTCCGCAAAAACTTGAGAGCAGTGATAGAATGACATGTTGCCCCATGCATCACGACGCTGACACACTCATTCCTTGAATATCTATCAATAATTAATTACTTTGTCAATTAAATAACTCCAATTGCTTGATAAAAGAGGTTTTCTTTTAAACTTTAAAAACATCGTTTTTGTTGTGTCAGTGTTGCTGGATGTTTTAGCAACGTAAGGTTTGAATAATTTGGTCAATTTCTTTGGAATAGAGTTCTCTAATCGGTTAGAGGGCTTTTTAATTTTTTGGTGTATGTAGTTGTAGGAAAACAATCAACTGGCAATGTTCCGTCCTGAAAGAAACTTCTTCTACACGTTTTGCTTTAGTTCGAGCAATTCAACTTGTTTATATTGACATAGCCTACGTAGTCGGCTTTCAATGTCGTTTGGGTCTGTCATGTAATCATCGCCCACTTCCATTGTTGTGCATTCACAGAGAAGTTACACGATCAAGTGACTTGGTTGCTTCCTGTCATTCTTGGCCATGATTCCTCAGCAAGGAAGTCAAGGAGGAATACGTCATAATATTCTCTTTATTTACCTTTGTCCACTGTTGGAGTTAGTGTTCCATATCAAGCAACCACCTCTGTTCCGGGAATCAATATTAGCACAATGGCTACCCAACATTGCCGTGCACCAAACATACGAGGAAAAGATGGTGATCGGTGTGAATATGAAAGTAGAATGTGGAATGTAGGTTGCCGGATTATTTTCAAATCAACTTGATCTCGCTGCACAAATTGAACTAACCGGGTTATTGAGTACATTGAAGATTAGTCAGCTAATGTCATGCAACATGCAAACCACTCCTCCAAGCTTGAGGAAAAGTCGGTTTGTGAAAGTACAAAGCGTTGCACATTGTGGAAGCGAACTTTAGATCATTGGATCCAGTCATTCTAGTATGAAGGAGCAGGGAGTGTGGAGGAACGAATGCATCCATGACTTCTTGGATTGTGATGTTATGATGGTGATGTATAACTATATTACAATATTACATGAAGAAGGAAGTACTGAGTAAAAATTTGAATCACGAAAAGGGGGAAATCATCATCACCATTTTCAGCCTATGGTAGCCCACTGCATTGCGAAGGCCTTCCCTCTTTATTGCCAATCCTGTCGATCATGTGTTTTGTAGACCAGTTTGTTGTTCCACATTCTTTGTCAATTTTGTCTCTTCATTTCATTTTTGGCTCTCCTCGTTTTCCCAGGGTATCCAAGTTCTTGCTTCAATTTGTTAGCCCATCTGTTGTCCTGATATCTAAAAAACTTAGCAAAGTTATGTAGATGTAGCATTGTAAGCAGCAGGCCCGAATTTAGGGGGGGGCAGAGGGGGCAGTTGCCCCGGGCCCCCCGACTTTTGAAGGGCCCCCCTATGTGAAAAAAATGTGATTTTGTGTTATTTTTTTCCTTTTGGCCTTTAAAGTTTCTGCAAAATGCTGTGCAGTACTGGACTGATGCTACTGTAGACGTAGAAATGGTTTTTCGCGCCGAAGGCACGAAAAATTTTTTTGCACGGGGGCCCCCCGATCTAAAAGTGCCCCGGGCCCCCCATCAGCTAAATCCGGCCCTGGTAAGCAGTGGTATGAAAGCATTGCAGAATGTATGCAATCGCCTCTGGGCAGAAGTTTGTTCGAAGTTGGTTCTTCAAAATGGAGTCGAAACCAGATTAGGGTATTTCTGAGCTAACTTCACAACCTGGACTGTGAGCAATGATATCTTGTCTTGGCTATAGACGCTGAAAACTATTTTTTTTTTCACCAAAAAGCTGGTAGCTGTTGCTCGGGCGTGCCTTAGAGCTGCAAGGTGAAACTTAGATCTTATTGTTCCACTAGGTGTAGTTGACCAGTCTAATAGATGAAGATTTTTATGAATTGAAACAAAACATAAGGAAGAAATCTTCCAAGACACAGCGTCGTGCTCCTGGCCGGTGCCGATCAGACATTTTGGTTTGGTGGACGATGATTTTAGTCGCAAAGTTGCTCATTTTTTTGAACAAGCGTATGATGTCCATTGTACAGCATATACTGTGTGCTTGTTATTAATGTTTACTTGCCACAAGATTCAACTTCAACTGAAGCAACACAGTGCAAAAAATGCTTCTTGAAATAATGCTTCTTCTACACATGATGCATACAGTTGATTGGTTTGTGGTATGTCGGATAACGTTTCAAATCACCATCAGCAGTTGGTGATAAGAGATTGTCACAAACTTTGTACGTGAATAAGCTTTGACTACATCACGGTAATAATTATCTCTCTCATGGTTGAATGGCATGTTCCCGTGAGAATAGTGCTGAGGATATTGTTGTCTTTGTGGCATCGCTTCGACCTATTTTGACGTTTAATCAAATCATATCAAGCAAATTATAAAACAATTCAATTTCCTTGTGGAGTTGTTGAGTTCGAATGCCAACAAAACTTTTCTCAAAACTGCAAAATGATTAACAATGTCAAAGCAATCAAGTTATAATGAGGCTTAAAAGCCATTTGCTATTAATCGGATGAAGCTATGAATCAGCATTTGTCCAACATCGAGAAGCCTGTTGCGCTGCACCATGTCGTAGAAAGAAATCTTTGGAAACCAACTGATAATAATGAACCGAATCGTCGGTTCTGGCCGCCACTGGTTCGATTCCAAGTCATGCTGTATTAAAAAAATACCGATTGTGTTTTTTCTTTAGTCGTCGTCGGGTCCCACTGATTCCGAGCATTAGTTTCGCCTTTCATTAGAACGACACATTCATTGATATGTCAATTGCGGCAAATGTGAAGCCAGAAACGTCAACACAATGCAATGACGTCACCAACAACGATCTTTTGAAGCTGTGCACATGCCGACAGCCGCAGAGATGTAAGCCTAAATTTTCATCCCTAAGCAAACGCCCAATTAAAGAAGGTCTCTAAATCGTCATATTTTATAAAGATAACAATAAGGCTCTTGTGAAAGCTTCTGTTGAGACGATATGCTTGTAATGAAATTTTTGCAATTGGTAATTTGTAATTAGATTTTTAGAAATAAAAAAGTAATGCCATAATATTTCTAATGTTAAAATAAAAATGTTAAGCGAAGATATAGAGCTCCACAAGTGTATTGCTGCTGTCAAAGTTGCAAAGAAGCATATAAAGCATAACTTATTGATTTCCAAGATCAAGAACCTCAAAAGTTTTATACATAAAAAGCAGCTGCGCTCTATTTTCTTCGTTTAAAAATCGTTGAGTTGTCATATCTCTTGCATGTTTTTTATGGTCACTGGCTGGCCACTGCCAGAGCTGAGCAATACAGCTAGTTTCAGTGTATCCCTACAAATTGTCGGTTACGTGTAGTGCGCAGTGTAAGCCAACGTTTGTTTCATTAAGTTGTGCAGCATCATAGAGGCAGACTCAGCAATAAAAGTCTCTACAAGCTTCGTTGCCAAAACTAATCTTCGATTTTCTAGTTTAAAGTTTTTGTACTTTATTGTCCATTACATTTAAGTCTTCCTCATGAAAAATGAGATTGTGTTGTTATTGCTTTGATGCTGAAGTTCTATATTTTAGGTATTATGGCGCCTGTTTTTTGTTCCTTGATGTAAACATAACGTTGGACTATTTTAATTGCTTAAGTGCTTTCTTGCACGTTTCATTTTCTTGTTTTTTTTTTAATAGAACGCGTCACAAGCAAACGTTTGTCATGTCATATAAAATATTAATGACATTAGATTTATCTAACGCTTAGTCGAGATATCGCGGCATAACAGGCGTCCCTTCTAATTGATTACGGAATTGATGCGTTGTCTAACACCATCGGTTTCTTTGAATCGAAACTGATAGCACAAAGAATTTGTATTTTTTAAACTATTTTACTGTGACGTCATTCTCTTAATTTAATTGTGCGTAAATTGTACATGCATTGTCACGTACAATGATTTAAATGGAACAGGAAGGGTTGAAGTTAGTTGTCATTGCACCGTTGTATAGTTGGTGATGGAAAACAAATTACAAGACTCCTTTTCACTTCTCCCATCGCGCTAAGAAGAGATAAGGTTGTTATGGCAAGTCAGCTTGAATAGAAATTGCTTCAAATATCACAACAAGAAAGTCAATGTGCACCACTTCTAATTGGTAACTTTGACAAGTCAGAATTAGCAGCCACTACTAGCATTAATGGTTGTCCAACTGTGGTAACTTCCATTCAGCATCGATGGATTCTACAAATTAAGGAAATGGAGAAGTTTGATTTTTGCACCAGATTTATCAAGTTATTTTACAGAAGTTTTAGTGCAAAGGACACAATTTCTGACATTTGTTTCTGTCTTCACCAGAAAATAATAACAATTAGAAGTTTGAAATAAGTGCACGTACATATTCGTATTTCATCAGTCACCTAACGCAAGGCGATGAAAGGAGACATGGGTTTCACCAAAGTTCCTTGGTATTCGGTGAGTTGATCATGTTGGTCTGAAACAAAATATGTTGCTTTAGCGTCTGCACCAAACCTTTGTATTCATGCGCTACCTGGTGGCCAAGGAAACAGTAGATTTAGATGATGTTAAAACAAAACAAGGTTGTTTATGTGAATGCTGTATAAATATATCATTTGTTTGGGAAAACATAAATTCGTTTTCAAGCCAGTTTATGTCCGTGGGCTTTCTAGAATACCAATTTGATTTCCTTGCCCGTTTTCCGCCAGTTGAAAACAACAAAACAATTTTTTCTAATTGTATTAACACTTAACGAATTAATATTTTATTAACACAATCTGAATTGTTTTCAAGATAAATCGCTCTTTCTATTGATATTGAATATTTTAATCGCCTGCTTCTTTCATGCTCAGTTTATTCTCAGTCTTGTCAGTAGGGTAAAATGAAGCTACAATGCATTCCCAGTGCATCTTCTGCAGGGAAGTTTTTCATTTCTGGTTAATTCTTTTTCTTCGGAATTTCCTGTTGGGTATTCTTGTTGCAAAATGACGCAATCGTTCATTAGTTGCATTGTCATAAACCATGACGCCATTATCTGATTTTGACTATTCTTTTGGAATTTTCTGGGTTCATTGTAGGTTATTGCAAAACAAACACGTCTATCAGTCAGAGGTTTTAGTTGATGAAAAAGCCCGAAAATTAGCACACATGTTCAAAACCGTCAAAAAAGGAGAAAAAGAGCAAAAAACCTCAGTGACAACAATTGGAAATTTTACTGTTTTAGTAAATGAGAATTTACTAAATAAACGTCTTGTCTGCGAACGCATAGACCGTATCCGATGCGAAGGGTTCAACATGACAAAGTAACCCTAGCTCAGGGGTCACCAACCTACGGCCCGCGAACTGATTTCATCCGGCCCGCCACGTTCTGCGGAAATAACAGCTGCACTACAACTGTTAAAGAAAAAAGTTACCAAACTTTTTGTGAAGAACTGACGTTGCTGTTTATCATTAGGCCACCACAAATGGGGAAAGCCTAGGCCAAATTTGGAAAGATGTAATGTTTTTTCAAGAGCACGATGCCCTGTAGTGTATCACAGCAGGGGATAACTTTTCCTGCAACCTTTCGATTTTCATCACAACTTTGCTATTCCACCGCTGACTATGTTATTTATTGTGCTCAATTCAAGTCAATGGAGATTCTAAATAGCTGAATATCTTTTCACAATTTGCATCCGGCCCGCAACTGTTAATCTCGCAGCAATCCGGCCCTCAGAGAAAAAAGTTTAGTGACCCCTGCCCTAGCTGCACAAGCAAACCGTCTTATCTGAAGAGTCACACGCACATTATACGCTCTGTGCGATGCGGCTAGCCTGTCTTTGCTTGTAAGCGAAGGGCCACATGCGGACAATACTCTTCGATAGACTAAATTCATATCATAACACACGCCAACAAGTAGGCTACTTATAATTTAATTAAAGCTGATTGCAAACGTCGAATCGACCATTTTATAAAATTCTGATGTCATATCTGTTCCAACAGCTGAGCTTCATTAATTGCTTGGACTAAATGTGAAGTTGTTAGTTTTGCTGGCACCGTTTTTGCTTTATTGTCATCTAGTGGTGAAAAATTGCTATTTGAGTTAGACTGCTTGTTTTCCGTTTTTCTTCATTTATTCACATTGGTGTTATGGTTGTACCAGCCACAGAAACGAGTCTGATTGTGTGCAAACAAGTCTTCTTTCATGTTTCCAATCTCATCTTTGTTGATCAGAAGCGAGCTGGTTCGTCGCACGTTAATGCTGGCACTTTGTTCTTCGCTCACAAATTAACACAAAAAATAAAATTTCAAATGCGAAGCAGACATGCCAATAACTAAGTAGACATTATCACACTAAATCAAAAAATTAGTTTATTTATAGAGCTTTCGCCACGCAAGTGTGGCTTCTTCGGTATAGTCTTATTCAAATAAAATATACTATACTAATAGACTATACTGAAGCCGCATTTGTGTGGCGAAAGCTTACAAATAAACTGCTTTTTCTGATTTAATGTGATACTTTGTACTTTGAATGACAATATAATTATTTGTTATTTTATGCTCATTGCGACAAGATGCTGTACGATGCGAACCACGGATACAAAACAGCACAGTTAGCACTTTAGCACTTAGATGTTTCTTCGCTAAGCACTTAGCAGCGTTAGCAGCTTAGCAAGCCGAAAACGTTTGAATGTTGAACTATTTGTAAATATGTAACATACTGTTGTAGTGCTCAATCCTGTGTTATTGTTGTGTCTTGCCTGTCTTTGGTATAAAAAAGCAAACTCTCTCCCGAAACTACATTACTAAAAGAAGCATAATTTTTGCAAAATATGATCAAAAAATGTTTTCCCCTCGGATGTCAACTAACCTAGTTCTTCTTTTTAACAACGAATCAATGTCCGACAACATCGAATCGACATAAAAACGACAATATTGCCAGCCGATGTAAGTTAGCACTTCGGATTAAGACTTTGTTAAAATAAACGTCGGGAATTTCACACAAGACTTACAGCGCTGGTGATCGCAGATGGATATATTCCATACAATAGCAAATGTTCCCGCACAATACAACAGTGGTGATTATGACGTGCTGACCTAATTCTGCGTCACTCTTTGATACTACATATTTTTGACAGTTAATCCACGATCATTCTATTGCGAAATTAAATAATTGGCTAGAAGAGACCGGCGGCCAAACTTGGCCGATTGAGGAGGTAGCACCGGCGGTCATTCAAGCACTACTTAGCGGCCATGGCCGCAGGCTGCTTTAAAGCTTGACAGTAGGTTACATCAGTATAACATAGCATGATGCCCTTCTTTGTATACCGGACGCTTGTAGATCATTACTCAATACATAGTGAGCTGATAGATTAGCATTATCGCTATATCTTATCTTAAAACTTGAAAAAAAATTGGCCGTTTAGTAAACAAAAGTGCCCTTTTTCTGTAATTTTGCCCCCCCAGTCAAAAATCGTTCCGGCGCCCCTGGTGGGTGGGTATTGCAAAGAGCAAGTTTTGCCATTACCAAACATTCAAATATCTCAGCCAGGAATTAACAACAAGAAAACATAGAAAATTGTAGCTTTATTTCCGAAAAATGCCGAAGAAAACATGATCTTATCCTTTTGCTATGCCACCGCACAGTAGGCCTACCATTATACAGGAATATTCATAACCACATTTTTGTTGAAAATACTCTCAGAATGCACCAAATTCAAAGTTATTTTTCAAAATTTTCTGGGGGAGGCCCCCCAGACCCCCCGCTGCTGGATGTCGCCATAACCGAAACACGCCGTCAAAACCCCCCTTTCAAAATTACTGGCTACGCCATTGCTAGTGATCTTGTTATGTTAGTTTTTCACTGTTATCATGCACCGCATACATTATATTTGGGCAATTTCTATAAAAGCGTGCACATTTGGGCAAATTTACGTTCTGCCCCCCCAAAATGGTTTGGTCTTGTACGGCTATGTTGAAGGACAATTGGTTATTGATTGAGTTGCTATTCCATACAGATTGATTAATTATAGAACATGTTAAAATATAATATCAAGTTAGAAAGAAACAACCTTCTCACACAAATTCAAAAAAAGCGCTTGAGTGCGATTCATAAAAAAGGTGCAGTATTAGTGGTAACCTTCAAATTAAAAAAAGAAAACTTTTTTTCTGAGATATTTCAATTCTCCTTTGCCATTGATAAAAAAAATTAGATTTATTTTGCAACTCTTTTAAAAAAATGTAGTAATATCGATGTAACCCACTATTTATAAATTGCCAACACTAATAAATTTAAATTGCGAGATTCACACCGAACATACAAAACTGTCTTCAGCACATAAAAACGTCGCACCAAAAATGGCGCATGATTGTTTCCTTTTACCATGGTACAAAAAAACAAACATGCGCCATTTTCGTGCAACGGTTATGTATGCTGAAGACAGTTGTGTATGTTCGGTGTGAATCTCGTTTAATTAGTTATGTCCACTGAACGTTTTAGTTTGATTGTTGTAGATCACGGAAAAATGTGGTAATTGCACAGTTGTCTGCGCAGTTTAATATCACAATATTAAGTTCCAATCACAAGATGGCGATCGCAAGTCTGCATTTAGTGCTTGCAAAATTTGTTTAGAAATTTATTAACTTACTAATGTTTCTATGTAACGTACCTTCATCTTAATTAATTATCTATGGCTTGTCATAACTCTCAATCAATTATGTATCTTTGTAATGCGTCATAAATTAATTATTAATTAAATTAATAAAAAAAATAACAAGCTTGAAGGCAGGCTGAGGCAGCCACATATGCCTTGTACCAGATGCTCTTCAATTGAATTAATTTTTAGCTGTATTTGAAAGCATATGCTATTACCAGGGGCGCCGGAAGCGGGGGGGCAGGGGGGGTGGATGCCCCCTGCCCTCAATTTTTCTGCAGATGGAGGGGCAGGGGGGGCAATGGTGCTCTTTTAAATTCATGTAACCAACTGCACATTTTGCAATATAACAATTTCTGCTATTTGCTTTTAGCCTAATAATAATCTTTCATTTTTGCCTCAAAATAATATTTACGGCAGAAAATTTTGCAACACAGTAGGCTACAGGCCTTAAAACTCGTTTTTTTTTGGGAGCTCCTACTCGGCGGCCAAATCTGTGTGCTTGGAGGCCAAAATACAAAATAAAAATAACGATAGCACAAGTAAATAAAATTAAACTTGCAACAATGCTAAAATGATCACTTAGCGTTGTTGAAGTCTGAGCCTGG
Source organism: Aplidium turbinatum (assembly GCF_918807975.1). Taxonomy (NCBI): domain Eukaryota; kingdom Metazoa; phylum Chordata; class Ascidiacea; order Aplousobranchia; family Polyclinidae; genus Aplidium; species Aplidium turbinatum. The sequence goes on from NC_137488.1 coordinate 2,552,475, forward strand.
GCGACATCCTACAATAGAATCGTTGCACCACGCAATAACTGCTTTATTGGGATTGTAATCCAGTACTGCGGGACCATCTAACGACACTCGCACGAGTGTCTCCAATGTGGCTGATTTTAAAGAAGTTTGCAACTCCCCTAGAATTCTTTTTAGCAACAAAAAACAACGCTCGACATGATTGTGTTGACGATGACGGCGAGGTAATAAAATAAGTATTTCAATGATGTGAAGGACATTACTAAAAGAAGCATAATTTTTGCAAAATTCGATCAAAAAATGTTTTCCCCTTGGACGTCAACCAACCTAGTTCTCCTTTTTAACAACGATTCAATGTCCGACAACATCGAATCGACATAAAAACGACAATATTGCCAGCCGACGTAAATTAGCACTTTGGATTAAGATTTTGTTAAAATAAACGTCGAAAATTACAAACAAGACTGACAGCGCTGGTGATCGCAGATGGATATATTGCATCAATAACAAATATCCCTGCACAATGCAACAGTGGCGATTATGACTCGCTGACCTAATTTTGCGTCACTCTTTGATACAACATATTTTCGACAGTTAATCCACGATCATTCTATTGCGAAATTAAATAATTGGTTAGAAGAGACCGGCGGCCAAACTTGGCCGATTGAGGAGGTAGCACAGGCGGTCATTCAAGCACTACTTAGCGGCCATGGCCGCAGGCTGCTGGCTTGACAGTAGGTTACATCATGATAACATAGCATGATGCCCTTCTTTGTACACCGGACACTTGTAGGCTATCATTACTCAATACATAGTGAGCTGATAGATTAGCATTATCGCTATATCTTATCTTAAAACTTGACAAAAAATTGGCCTTTTAGTAAAAAAAGTGCCCTTTTTTCGTAATTTTGCCCCCCAGTCAAAAATCGTTCCGGCGCCCCTGGCTATTACTAAACTTTAGTAGACCTCAGCAGTTCGCTTGTCATAAAGCTTTTGAGACTTGACTTTTCTCATATGACAATTTAATTTACAACTCCGTCGCATAAGAATGTGACGATCAGTGGAGTATCCATCAAATCCAGAAGACTCGATGGAAGAGTTTACCGCCGACATTTAATCACACGCGATCATTGTGCAGTTCCAGTATTTATTTGCACTCGAGTATATCCGCACCCACATCAAACCCAACCAACCTTGATGCCAGCTCGTTTTGTCAAATCGTAAACTAAAAATGATTTTGTGCCTGTTTATGAATCCATGTGTTAAGCATCGGGTGATTAAGTGTCTGTCATGAGCCACAACAACAACAAAATGTGTATCAAGTTTTGTGAGCACAATCATGTGGAAATTTGAACAACTTTTTTGAAGTTTTTCCTAATTTAGATCGTAGTTCAATCCATCCAACTTTTCCAAAGTTTATAAAACTTGTAAAAATATCATTTCACTAATTTTGTCGCCCTTCGGTATTTCTTGAAGAAAACAATAAAAATACTTTGAAAAATAAACTTGATTCACTTCTTTGACGTATCTTTAGGCAAGAAGGAAGGTGCCAGCTACAATACTCGACAAGTTAGCTCATCAATGATGAAAAAACAAAAAAACTTTGCTTTGCTTGTAGAATAACAATTTGCTCAGATATTGGACTCACATTGTTATGTAATTGCAACCGGCATGCCACTAAACCATCCCTGCACTAAATATAAAATATTTATGTGATTAATCGGCGATCCATCATCTTAGTGCTTCCTCAGCTGGCCTTCCTAGTGCTTCTTCAGCTGGCCTTCCTAGTGCTCCCTCAGCTGGTTTTCCTAGTGTTCCCTCGGCTGGCCTTCCTAGTGCTCTCTCAGCTGGTCTTCCTAGTGCTCCTTCAGCTGGCTTTCCTAGTGCTCCTTCAGCTGGTCTTCCTAGTGCTCCTTCAGCTGGCCTTCCTAGTGCTTCCTCAGCTGGTCTTCCTACTGTTCCTTCAGCTGGCCTTCCTAATGCTCCCTCAGCTGGTCTTCCTAATGCTCCCTCAGCTGGTCTTCCTAGTGCTCCCTCAGGTGACCTTCCTAGTGCTCCCTCAGCTGGCCTACCTAGTGCTCCTTCAGCTGGCCTTCCTAGTGCTCTCTCAGCTGGCTTTCTTAGTGCTCTCTCAGCTGGTCTTCCAAGTGCTCTCTCAGCTGGCCTTCCTAGTGCTCCTTCAGCTGGCCTTCCTAGTGCTCCCCCAGCTGGCCTTCCTAGTGCTCCCTCAGCTGGTCTTCCTAGTGCTCCCTCAGCTGGCCTTCCTACTGTTCCCTCAGCTGGCCTTCCTAGTTCCCTCAGATGGCCTTCCTAGTGCTTCCACAGCTGGCTTTCCTAATGCTCCTTCAGATGGCTTTACTGGTACTCCCTCAGCTGGCTGTCATAGTGCTCCGTCATTATAAGCTTGTTCCAATTTACTTTTTGTAAATTTAAGTTTGTAGTTTGCTTGTTGTAAAATGACACCGCAAGAAATCGAACAGGCATTCCCGTCCCAATGCGACAAATCATTTGTCTCGATATCGCATGGCAATATCAAGTCTGTGACGTTGCGTTCAAGACAACTTTCACAATGAAGATAGCTTGAGTTTCGCTTTTAGCAGCATGATAGTTAGTACTTCATTAATCAACAAGTTGTGAAAAAAAAATTTAGTTTGCAAGATATCAAAAATTACTTTTTTTGTAACCGTAAGTGCTTTATAGAAAGGATATAACAAGTAAAATGATTCTTCGACACTGTAGCCTCATTGTCAAGCATTACTGAGAAACAGCTGGAATAGTTTCATGACTATCGATCATTGTATAAGAGCAAAGGAACATTGATTTGCAATCCTGATGCTGAAGAGTCTTTTTCAAATCATTTATCAGTGTATTTCATTTTTACCATTCTGAACAGATTTGATTGGTGCCCTTGTGCTTATCACAACGTCAGAGCCTGACTGTCTGCACGCAGCTGATGCTGCAAAGGATTGTTTGCAGACTGCAAAGTCTCTGCTTTTTTAAATTATTATTTTTCTTGTGTTTCAACACGCTTAAATATTGCAACCAACTGGGTTAGAATTTTAGAACTTGCAGTTTTCCACAAAAAAATCACTCGCTGCTTTCAGAAAGACGTCGCTGCTTTCAAAAAGACGTTTATAGATTCTTTTGAACTTAAAAAACATTGCTTTGTTTTTTAAAATTCGCATAAGTACCTTTGTTTAAACGTAATATGTTTTCAAATATTGACAGTTTGTTTGCTTTTTGTTCCTTGTAAGAAAAAGCTTTTCAAAGGTAAAGTGTTCCTAACTTTTTAAAATAAATAAGCATGCTTAGATGCACTGGCACTTCTAACCAGACTGCTGTCGATGATGTGATCCTGGTTGTCGAACGAAACCGATAAAAAGAAAGAAACTGTGGCATATTACTGTCATTGGCGCTGTTGATCTCATGTAATGAGATTTTTAGCTCAGACGCTCCGCAGCTGAGCATGAAGCCACTTTTAGTTGCCATGAGTTGCCTTAGTTGCCATTGCAACTAATGGCAAGTTGGCATTAGTTGGCAAGTTGCCATTAGTTGCCATGAGGCACTGGTAGTGGGTTTTATTTGAACGAATAATTAATAATAAACTACACCAAAGTTAGTCACTCGATCACTAAAAATCTTAACAGGCTGTTTCACCTTTATAGGATCATCAGAAAGAATTTATTCAAGTAATCCCTGATATAATCAAATAAAATTTGCTCTGCTTGGCTTTTCGCTTGGCATTGAGCACTTTTTGTAGTATTTATAGCATTTATTGTTTAATGATTGCAACAGACGTGTTCTATACTGTAGTTCTTCTGTGTACTCAAACTTGTACAGTGAATTGTGAAGAAGGTTATAAAGACGGTGAAGAGACTATTCATTAAAATTTCAAATGTTTTATTTCAACTTCAATTTTTTCACTGTTCAGAGGTTTTGTACCGATTCCCCTAAGCTCACCCAACGGAACGAACAGAAGATTTATCTTGAAGAACGGAAAAGACTTGACGCTCTTGAGAACGCGTACTGCTCCAGGGTTAGTGATCCCACTCATCTGCTGTTCATTATCGTCTTAAACGTTCAAACGTATCATAAACCATGGTTCATGATCATGACACTGCTCGCTTAGGCATAGCGTTGACAACAAAAATGTATCGGCTTCAGATCCAGCACCAGAAGCGTTGACAACTAAATGTATCGGCTTCAGATCCAGCACCAGAAGCGTTGACAACAAAATGTATCGGCTTCAGATCCAGCACCAGAAGCGTTGACAACAAAATGTATCGACTTCAGATCCAGGACCAGAAGCGTTGACAACAAAATGTATCGGCTTCAGATCCAGCACCAGAAGCGTTGACAAGATAATTCAAGATTTTTGGACCCGGGCCCGGGATGATTGTAGGGGCCCGGGAGCTTTTCAAGTGGCTTGGAAACACGAGGAAACCACAACGTATTCTTTGAATACAGCGCATTTTTCTTATAAATGTCTTGAGTTGAGACTCAAGGATCTCATTGGTACTGAACTCAAAGTATCCTCTCAACAGCCCTGTCCAGCGGTATATAAAATCCACATTATTATTATCATCGCCATCATCATTATCCGGTCATGACGATCTCCCCCTGCAGTTCTCATCCAGGTGTTGCCAATCTTCATTTCAACAGTAATCTGTCATTTACCTTTTCCTTCATCTGCTCTTCTGTTCCTTCGCATCTCCTGGTGTCCACTCTGTTGGTGATCCTGTGGGAGATCCTGTGGATGATCTTGTAGGAGATCTTGTGGGTCATCCTGTGGGGATCCTGTAGGTAGTCCTGTAGGCGATCGTGTGGGTGATCCTGTGGGAGATCCTGTGGGTGATCTTGTAGGTGATCTTGTAGGTGATCCTGTTGGTAATCCTGTGGGTGATCTTGCAGGTGGTCCTGTAGGTGATCTTGTGGGTGATCCTGTAGGTGATCCTGTTGGTAATCCTGTAAGTGATCCTGTAGGTGATCCTGTAGGTGATCTGGTGGGTGATCCTGTAGGTGATCCTGTTGGTAATCCTGTGGGTGATCCTGTAGGTGATCTTGTGGGTGATCTTGTTAGTGATCCTGTGGCGATCTTGTGGGTGATCTTGTTGGTGATCCTGTTGGGAATCTTGTGGGTAATCCTGTCGGTGATCCTGGGGGTGATCTTGTTGGTAATCCTGTGAGTGATCCTGCAGGTGGTCCTGTAGGTGGTCCTGTAGGTGGTCCTGTAGGTGATCTTGTAGGCGATGTTGTGGGTAATCCTGTGAGTGATCCTACAGGGCCATCTACAAGACCACCTACAGGATTACCCACATGATCACCCACAGATCGCCTACATGATCACCCACAGGATCACCAACAGGATCACCTACAAGATCACCCACAAGATCGCCGACAGGATCACCTACAGGACCATCTACAGGATCACCCACAGGATTATCAACATGATCACCCACAAGATCACTCACAAGATCGCCTACAGGATCACCTACAAGATCACCCACAGGATTACCAACAGGATCACCCACACACCCACAAGATCACTCACAAGATCGCCTACAAGATCACCTACAAGATCACCCACAAAATTGCCTGCAGGATCAACTACAGGATCACCTACAGGACCACCTACAGGATTACCCACAGGATTACCAACAAGATCACCTACAAGATCACCCAGGGGATCACCCACAGGATCACCAACAAGACCAACTACAGGATCACTCACAGGATTACCAACAGGACCACCTTCAGGATCACTCACAGGATTACCAACAAGATCACCTACAAGATCACCCATAGGATCACCCACAAGATCACCGACAGGATTACCCACAAGATCGCCTACAAGATCACCTACAGGACCACCTACAGAATCACCCACAGGATTACTACAGGATCACCTACAAGATCACCCACATGATCACCCACGGGATTACCAACAAGATCACCAACATGATGACCCTCAAGATCGCCTACAAGATCACCTACAGGACCACCTGCAAGATCACCTACAGGATCACTCATGGGATTACCAACAGGATCACTTACAACATCACCATCAGGATCACCGACAGGATCATCGACAGGATCACCCTCAGGATCACCGACAGGATCATCGACAGGATCACCCACAGGATTACCGACATGATCACCCACAGGATCACCCATAGGATCCCCGACATGATCACCCACAAGATCACCCACAAGATCGCCTACAGGATCACCTGCAGGACCACCTACAGGACCACCTACACGTGATCCTGTAGGTGATCTTGTGGGTGATCTTCTGGTTGAACATGTTGGTGATCCTGTGGGTGATCTTGTAGGTGGTCCTGTAGGTAATCTTGTAGGCGATTTTGTGGGTGATCATGTTGGTGATCCTGTGGGTGATCCTGTTGGTGATCCAGTCGGTGATCTTGTTGGTGATCCTGTTGGTAATCCTGTGGGTGATCTTGTAGGTGGTTCTGTAGATGGTCCTGTAGATGATCTTGAAGGCGAGCTTGTGAGTGATCTTGTGGGTGATGTTCCATGTTGATGTTCCTGTGGGTGATCCTATGGGTAATCTTATGGGTGATCCTGTAGGTGATCTTGTAGGTGATCTTGTTGGTAATCCTGTGGGTGATCCTGTCGGCGATTTTGTGGGTGATCATGTGAGTGATCCCGTCGGTGATCCTGTGGGTGATCCTGAGGGTGATGCTGTTGGTGATCCTGTAGGTTCTCCTGAGGGCGATCATGTGGCAGATCCTGTAAGTAATTCTATAAGTGATATTGTGGAGATCCTGTGTGTTATTCTGTTGTTGGTTCTTATTCATTCATCCATTTAACCAATGTTTAACATGTTTGTTACCCCTTTATTTTGGTACCCGGACATTTTGCCGAAAGGACATTTTGCCGAAAGACATTTTGCCGAAAGACATTTTGCCGAAAGGACATTTTGCCGAAAGACATTTTGCTAAATGGACATTTTGCCGAAACTCATCTTTGTGTTATATGTATCGATATTCTCTACAACGTGTTTTAGTCTATCGTTCACAACCTTAGTCCTTTCGGCAATTTGTCCATCGGCAAAATATCTTTCGGCAAAATGTCCTTTCGGCAAAATGTCTTTCGGCAAAATGTCTTTCGGCAAAATGTCCTTTCGGCAAAATGTCCGTGCACGTTTATTTTATGTTGCACTATTATTATTATGTTGGTTTTGATTATAACTAACTTATTTTGCTAATTTTGATAAACTGAAACCATGTCCAACAGAACATTGTTTTGCGTAACTTATATAATAGTACCTAGAATAACACGGCCTTGTTGGGTCATGCAGGATACCAAGTCATTTAGGTGGGGTGCTCAGCTAGAGTCTTGCTCAAGTACTCAACGATTGGGCCAGCTGGAAATCAAACCCGTCCCCTCACGATTAGAATATGACTCAGCTTCTTCCGTGGTGGGGTTGAGGCCAAACTTTGTATATAATGCTCAATGTTGATTGTTAATGCAAATATCCTCAAGTGGATCTGTACAATACATGAATAGTTCCATCCAACATTTACTTTTTTGCTTGAGCTAATAATAAAAGGTGGTGAAACAATTTTTAGTCTGATCAGTTTATTGATTTGCATCTACTGGTAGTTTAACAATGTGTTGTGCAAAGCATAGATAAACAAAAATAGGAAAAATTTTTGTGTTTCTAGGATTTTAGACGATTATATATTTCATTATAGAGCTTTGATACTTCCGCTGTATTTTTGCAGCAACTGGAAGTTTCTGCTCCCGAGTGCTTGCACACTGCAAGATACGTTGCACCATCTAGCGGACATTTTTCGTCACAAATTTCTCCACTTAAGCGCATTGACAGAAACGAAGCCTTTGACCCTTTGCGCAGACACTCAAGAGTGATATTGGACGAAATGCATTTCAGATTTAAAACAACGGCTGGAGGTAAGAAGACACGTGACCCTTATGCCTATTATTAGTAGCGAGATTCCGCCTTTGCCAACTATAAAAAAATCGTCAAGTGTTGAAACTTTAAAAAACATGTTTGAATGATATGTAGTCACCGCCGAGTTGTGCAGGATTTATGGTTAAAGCACTGCTGAACTAGCGGTGTTACAAACCTAATACATTTAATGCCGAATGCCGGATTCTGTGTTATAGCAAGTTCCTCCATAATAATCTTCGGTCTTTGGGTGTCATGCTCTTCAGGAGCCACACACAGTGACGTAGCCGAGGGGGGTGTTTTGGGGGTTACAACCCCCCCTTTGGCACGCGTGTGACGTCACGATATTGAGAATGATGCTTTCAGTCTAAAAAAAATTTGCCTAATTTTAAACAAATCTGCATTAAAAGAGCGAGTTTTGCCAATACCAAACACTCAAATATCTCAGCCTGGAAGTAGCAACAAGAAAACATAGAGACTTAGCTTTATTTCCGAAAAATGCCGAAAAAAACATGATCTAATGCTTTTGCTATGCCACCGGACAGCACCATTTTACAGGAATATTCATACCCACATTTTTGTTGAAAATGCTCTCAAAATGCACCAAATTCAATGTAATTTTTCTGGGGGAGGCCCCCCAGACCCCCCGCCGCTGGGTGTCGTCTTAGGCGAAAACCCCCCCTTTCAAAATTCCTGGCTACGCTACTGGCCACACATATGAACGGAAGGCGTTTGTGTGACCATGAAGAATCAGTTTGGCCAAAACTAACCTAAAAGATTGTTGTTCTTTTTACTGTATTGTATACTTAGTGAAATAAGCGCCGGTATTTTGATCTTTTAGACTGAACAGTCACCTGACAACAATATTGTCGACAAAAACTGTCGTCAAGTCTACGCGTGGTCTGCTTACTATTCGCTTTGCTCATGAATGAAAATAAAAACCGCATTTACGAAATACCTTCGGATTAGTTGAAGATCTTGCTTTTCACGAGTTTTATGCGAGATGGCATTGGCTCAATGGCTGTGAACCGACGTCACCGAGTTGTCATCAGCCGTCTGGGGTACATTCTGCCGAGCTACTTACTTGGCAGCGATTTGCATGCAATGTGAAAGTCTACCAAACGATCGAAGTATTGAGCTAAACCAAAACAAAATGATTTATAAACAATCATTGTTCTGGTGATAAATCACTCTTTGTCACATTCGATGAGGTTGAAGCTTCACATTATTTGAATGTTCGTTTCCAATTGTGATTTGCCAACAACACGCCACGAGTGGGGCCAGGTATAACCAAATTGCCGGAGCATTGAGACACCAGAGGTGCAGCTTGGGACAGCGGTTGTAGAATACCAAAAAAATCGTTCACAAGTTTACGAGTACTTTGTCTACTATAAGCTACCGTACTTATAGTGACAAAATACACATTGTTTTGCACATTTCATTTCTTTCACAGCTAGCTTTGAAATTCAAGCACATTGATAAAGAGGAAATATGTGGTTAAACCAAAGCCATGAGTCCCAGTTAAAAGCCGAGATGAAAACTAATGCAATTGTTAATTTATGAATAATTAATTTGTGATATTTTAAGCTGGACTAAAAACTTGTCTAGATGATTCATGTTTGAGTCTGAATGAAATTTTGTCTGTAATTCTTTAACTTCACTGCAAAACTTTCTGAACCATTTAAAAATACGATTGAGAATATTTGCAAGAAGTAAACGCAATGAGTGATCGTTTGGCTTCAGGGTTAGATTTCACATTTATATTACTTTTGGCAACTTTACGCAGTTTCAGATAAGCGAATGACGCATTTAACGGGCAGTGAACAATGCACGCATAATGTAGTTTCAACGTAAGTTAACAGAAATCTTCGTGCAAGGTGTACAAGAGTCGTCGTGGTATCTTGACGTTATGACTAATCTGGAAGCATTGTTTGAAACTGAAAGTTCTTTCGGTATTTATAAATCTTTGAACTGGTTGGCAGCCCTTTTTTATTGATGTGTAAAATCCAGGAGACCCAGTTTCAGAGCCGGAGAAAGAAAAAGTTTGAATGTCATTTAAAATTTCTCCAGTCAGAAACGAAGTTACTTACCACAATATCACACAACGTTTCTGAACGCCATCTGCAACTGAGCTTACGTATAGTTATATAGGTGTCTTGAGATAACCATAATGAACGAGATGAACGGAATGCATGGCAAAGACTGGAAAGCCTGGAGAGACACCAAATGTTTTCTGTCATTATATTTCAACTTAATTTAGGTTGAACCAAGTCATACTATTAGTCGTTACATTGCTATTTAAAATTTGCTGCAATAAAACTAAGCAAAAATGTGAATCTCTATAATTAATTTGCACGCATCGCAGTGTTGCCAAATGTCTTGGGTGTATGCTTGAACTTTGAACATGCGTTGGCACGCACGCAATATAAGTAAAATTTGTGTTTTGAGGTTAGTTCACGCGAGTTTTGTGCTTAGACCTTGGGTAATGTAGCCTACATCCAACTTTTTTTTTGCGATTTTTGATTAAAAACACTTTGCACTAATTGCATTACTGTTTAGAGGCACTATAGACGTTATAGTTGCATTTGCTGCTATCAATTTGATGAAATAAAAAGGTTGTACAGCTAATTTCTTTGCCTGTTTTGTGTTTCAAAATGCTTTGCTGCCAATAGAAGTATTCCACGTCATTCTGGGCCATAAATCAGTTTAATTTTTGGGCCGTTACGGTTTCAAAATGTGAATCTTTATTAAGCACCATGTTCTCAAATCTACGCCAGCTCAGTGGCCGAGTGATTTCGCCTTCTGCTCTGGAGCTGGTAGATCTGAGATCGATTCCAGGTTGGGTCAAATCGAAGACTTCAAAAACGGTACCGATTGTGTTCTTTCTTGCACAACGCAGTGAGAATACCACAGCAAACTCACAGCATCAGGCTAAAACAGGTCGCCAGTATCTACATTGAGAAGCAAACAAAGGTCATGCTGCTAAAAGCGAAACTCAATCTATTGTAGTGAGATTAAGTCGGGTAATAATGTAATGACATCATCAACCTGATATAAAATTTAAAATGAGCCCTGTTGCTAAAGGACCTTAGCTGTTGTAGAGCGACAGTAAATAAAACCATAACATTAGTATCACCTCAAATCTACTAAGCAGAGATCAAAACTTAATTTTTACATTTTGCAGCGAAATTTAACTTATCTTATTATGACGTAGGTGATGACAACAAATTTAGTTAAAAAGGGAGAAAGTTGGAATAATTAAATATAGATTTTAATAATTGATGGTTTCTTTCCAAGAAATGTGATTCCTTGTTGGTTTATGGAATTTAAAAGCTACCACGTTACTAAAGCACGTTCTACAAGAAATTCACATACGAGACAGTGGTTAGTTGGAGAACGTGAGATAAAAGAAAATAAGCTTTTTTTTAACTCACAAAACCCATTAATGTGGTCACACTGAAATGAAGGTAATGTTTTGTGCATTACATTCACCTCAGAATACGTTGAATAAACGTAAAATTGTATCCTTGTTTTCACCTTGAAGGACAACCCGAGCTTCAGCAACTGAGATCTGATGCAACATTTAATAAAACTTTGTGGTAGCGACATCCCCTGCCGGCTTAAGAGCAAAGCCACGAAAGCCATTTTAGTTTTTATTTGTTTTGAAATGCATTACTGATTTTAAGTTGATTGTCTACATGTGATCGATAGTTGAGCCATCTAGACCGGGAAACCTTCATCCAGGTCGATAGGTGTTGTTTTCAAATGATACAGATAGTGGCTTTCATTCTATGCTGCTTCATCGTTTGGCGACGTTGTAGCTACATAATATCAACGGAAGTTGATAATCTTTGTCATTAAACGCAGGTCGGGCGCGACTTTAATTGTGAATACCGTGAAGACCCCACAAGGGTTAAAGACTCGCTCTTGTTTATCTCAAGTTCGGAACACACTGTTGGTCGAAGTTTTTATCAGACCCCCGTTTATTTCATTACCATCGATTCTTACACAAAGTTAGAGGGCGGTAAATCTTTTAGAGCGGCTGTTGCCAATGGTTACGGAAAAGCTTATGTTATTTCGTCATGGAACGACGAGTTAAACTAATCACTTGGAAATAATGAAGTGAAAGGCCACGTAAGCGGTAGGTAGAATACTTCGCAGTGGGTTGCGCGGCTAGCCAGGTTTAGTTGGTGGGTAAGAGAACTTCTTTTATGAACAAGGAGCTGTCAGCATATGATTAATTATCGAAATAAAAGCTGACAGAAGAAATTATTAATATCGCAAGGATTAGTGAAATTCTGCCTTGTAAATACCTAGGTGTCGTCATCAATGGCACATCCACTTACAGACGCTATGTTCGATATGTAAAAGTTCGATGGCTTTAAAAATCCATAATTTTAACATCAAAAACGATAAAAAGCAAAGTAAAAGTTATTGATTTATGACGAACACTTTAACTTTGTCATTTTGTGAAAGAAAATACATTTTTGTTTCTTGGAAAGGGCAGGTCTTTCACGAGAACTAGAAAGTGATGGTTTGCCAGCGGATCTTTCTAACTGATATTTTATTTGATATTTTCAACATTTGAAAAACTAAAGTGAGAGTGAAAAAGTGAATAGATTCTTGAAGTGTTGGTGGAAACTCGCTATCGATTAGCAAAGGAACAGTGATAAAAGTTTTGGCTTCACTTCGGTCAAGCTTGACTTAAAGAAAGTTATTTATGAGCAAATTCATTTGCGTTGTTTCTTTGTTACGTGACACTGTCCCCAACATTTGTTTGACGGGAACTAAACCAACTTTAAGAACAAAAATTCCGTCCAAGAATAAAACTGTTCAGATAAAAGCTGATTCAACCTTCGTTTGATGCAGATGCAAAATCCATTTGCTTTGGTCTTGATTGTGTTGTTATGTTGAATTACTAATTATTATTAATGTTGAATTATGAATCGAGTTTCTCAAGAAAAGAATTTTGTTTTAAGTCTTTTAATTTAAAATTTCTTTTAATTTAAAATTCCATCTCTTTTAATTATAAATTTGCGCCCAAGTTTTCAGGCAATCAACTTGGGTCTAACTTTATATTTACGTGCGGCGCTACGGGCAGAGCTACTCAATCTTAATGGCTCTAATTATCACCAACTGAGGTTGAAAACATTAAACGCCAATTTCTTGGATTTTCGTAAATCATGACGAGCAAATCTTTCTCAACTTCATCTGCATTGCTTTCAATGACGCTTTTGCTGACTGTCATCATAACTGATTGAGTTCGTAAGGTCAGTAGAATTATTTCAATGCGAGTTGATATGCAATAGCAGCACTATCTTGTCTTGTTTGAACGCGACTGCTCTTTTTCTATCAGTTTTCAATGCTCGTTTTTCTTGTTGCATTGTTATGCATTGCGTCTTAGATTCTGATATTGAAATAGAGAGGAGCAAAAAAGCTACCCCAAGCAAATCACCTTATCTAAGAGCTGTTTGTGGGTTGCCAACAGTCAGCGCAGCGCCTTTAGACAATGCAAATTTTACGAAACTTTTTTAGTGGATTGTTTTACATATTCATTATTCAGTCTCTATCTCCGCTTGCAGCAGATTGTGCATCAACATGGGTCATCTGTTTCCATGAGTCACGGTTTTTAGCTAGCTTGCTCAGTGTTGTCAAATTGAGCGGTCCATGCTGGATGTTGCCATCGCCTTGGTGGCCTGTTTCCATTAACTTTACTTTTCATGCAAATTTTGCTGACTCCGTGTTTTGATCTTTTAGTGTGGCCGAAAAGTTTTGTTTTGGATTGTGTTGCTGCTTGATAATTACCTGAACCGAGAAGCAGTTCAGAAAGGTGTAGCTTGTTGGAGTTATAATGACTACCTGGAATACGCTCTTCAGTGATCACTGGGTGGAATTATTCAAGATTGACCAAGACTAGCTTGCTTGTTTGGCTAACTCTAACTCATGGACCTCCTCTTGAGCGTTCAATCAAAGTCAAAATACATTAAAACAATTTAAAAAAATAAATATTATTAATATTACAAAAATTACTCAATGCCAAGCAGAGCGAATTAAATCAGGTATAGTTATTAGTCTCTAAACCCTTGACAGCCTGTTTCACCCTAAAAGGGGGATCATCAGAATGTCCTTATTCAAACAGAATCTATATAGATTGGTTGTGATTCGATAATAATAGTAATCTAGATTGGTCGAGTTTCAAGTAGTAAAGTTGTGAATTTTGTTACATTTTTTAAAGTAGTGTAATAATCACGTATCTACCCCGTAATTTAACTTTCTGTGCTTTATGATGCAATGTGTTGTCTAAACAGCATTAGAAAGGTATGACGTGGTGATGACTTCGTCATTCTGTACATGATGTGACTTTCTTCTTAAACGAAAATAGTTTGTTTTTAGGAAACAAGTGACAAAAATAAAAAGTATTACGTGAACATTACGTCAACAGCAATTACGTCATATGCAACAGTTGTAATTTCTACTGAGTAATAGTGATTATTACATTTAAAACACGAAAGACACGGACTAGCAACATGGTGACGGGGAAGATAGAAATAACAAGAGAATATCCTCTGTGGAAGCTTGACGTGCTCATACACTATTTCTTTGGTGAGTGCGGATGAGATCAACTTGTGCAAATGTCTCTGTTAATTAACTTCCCATCGTGATTAAGGTCACCTGTAGACAAAGACCTTTGACCAGCAGTAGAGGTAATCATGTGTAAACAACGATCATGCTGCTAAAGCAAAACTAAATTTATTGCATGTGTAGGTATATCTGTTGTTTCATAGAAAGCCGAAACAAATCGCAGACAACGCTCCCCGTCTTGGTACCGATCGACATGACACCTTTTGGTATCAGGTTGTTTTTAAATGTTTTTCATACTCTGGCGTTTCTGGCAAGTGGTGCAAATAGTTTTGAAAATACAAGCATTTTAGGAAGCGTAATTGTGATAAGTTGTGTTTAAGTTGAACTAATCACATTCCTCCAAAAAAACAAAAAATAGCGATGTCTCAAAGTGTAACGTTTTATCTTCATCATCATCCATTCCGGCGTACCGGACACCACCAACACAGTTTCTCTAAACATCCCTGTCCTTCATTAAAGTTGAAAGTTCATGTTTCTGTACTCCAGTGCCTTGTTCTAATTGATGAAGAAAGTCTTTTGCCTGTCACCCTTGTAAGCAAACTTTTCAAATTGACACTTTTATTCCGCTGAAGCAGTGGCTTGCACAAGAACATTTGTTCCGAAGTCATTGGGTATTCCAACCAACAACTAATGAGTGTTCTGTAAAGAAAGTTTCATACATGATAGTTTCATAGAAAGTTTCATACATGATAGTTTCATAGAAAGTTTCATACATGATAGTTTCATAGAAAGTTTCATACATGATAGTTTCATAGAAAGTTTCATACATGATAGTTTCATAGAAAGTTTCATACATGATAGTTTCATAGAAAGTTTCATACATGATAGTTTCATAGAAAGTTTCATACATGATAGTTTCATAGAAAGTTTCATACTTGCAGTGATTGCAAAATTACTGTGGTTGTCATTAGTTCATCATTTATTTATGTAATGTGCTCCCCTTGAACAAGGAGAGTGGCAGTGGATCAAGTCAATAACTTAATCATTAGCCCCAAACGTTTTCACGAATCTTTTGAATGCCTATCCGCCGTTCCAACTTGATTGACAGTTTGCGAAACTGTTTTCTAACAAAATCTCTGAGCAATGTCTTCTCGCTATGATTTTAATCATCGACCCAATCTAACGTTAGCTGGCATTGACTTTCTGCCACCAGGTACAACTTGGAAACCGCATCCAACCAGCAATACAAGCCGGTTTGTAGGTTATCTGTTGATAAACTTCAAGTTGAACTTGAGATTACGTTACAAGGCTGTGAAAGGTCTATTTCGTGTATGAGGAATTGAGTGGTGACGTCACTGTTTGTATTGCACGCCCCGAGACGGTTGTTCATCACACAAAATAATATCTTAAAATCTAAAACACTTTGTCGTGTCATCAATACCACTCCACATACAGTATTTCTTATATGAAAACTTTTTGTTTGCGGATTTGTTTCGAAAGATTTGAAATCAGAAATCAAACAAAATGCAATCAAATATTTTATAATGAAAAGTACAATAATTAAATCATTGATTTTACGGCGTCTATAATATGTTGATGAAAATTTGATTGAGCGTAACGATAATGTAGGTGGCATAAACTTGAACTCTTGCGTTGTCACAGAGAACTCATGGTACAATATCCTTATTGTTTTCGGTTAGTTGGTCTGTGGATAAAGTGTTTACCGTCTTGCACAAATTCAAGCCTTGCCAATTTCATTTCCGATCAATGATAAAATGTCATTGAATTTCGAAGGTCACACAAAGCAAAGTCTCGAAAAGCATTTCTAGACAAAGTCCAACCAGAAAGGGATTTTTTCTAATTGTTTGAATTTGAAAAATGTTGACAAACTAGTATTTCGTATATTGTATAAATTTGCCCCTACTGTGTTTGCCTTCTGTCCTCGATCTTGGATGTCAAAGTCAGTTCCCTACTTTGTAAACGAAGATGTGAATTATTGGATTGCGCGTTTTATCCATTGATGCGTTATGACGGATTTGTGCAGTAGGAATTATAAGTAGTTAGTTTTATTTTGTTTGGTTCACATTAACAGCAAGGCTAACCTCTCTACAACTAGATCGTGTAGGCCTAGTCTTCCAATTTGGTACTTTTGACGTTTGCATCCATCAGAGTAGCAACATGATATATAAGTATGGAGTAAAATTATAACCTTTCAGTGGATGTTAAAAACGTTTTTTGGTCGTCTTTTTTAATCGCTATTTTTGCGTTTGTTTGTGTTTTTTTTACGTTTTGTTTTTATATTAGTCCCAATCGTTTCATAGATTTTTTTCAAATAACAGTTGTCTTTATTGATCATAATAAAGAACTGCAAAAGAAACTATAAAACTATAGCTGCAGTTTTTCATAGAATCATCAAACAATTCACATTTCAGCTTGCTGACCCACTCAAATAGACCTGTACTTGTTATTCTGTTTTCAGGCAACTACAAAACATGACAATTTAAAATTTACTATTTTATATTTTTGTATCACGATGATCCACATAGTTTACGGAAGTTTGGAAGTCATTTTAAAAGGAAGTTGGACACCATTAATTTTTAATTCAAACTTCTCTTTGTGCTACCACAGAAAACGTTCAGTGCTAAAATATGAGACTAATGGCGGAGTTTATAACGGACTGAGCTTCTTCAATGGAAATAAACACTTTTTGACGCATACAAAATTTCACACATTCATACCGTCACATGCACCACCCAAGTATTTATATATTCTGAAACCGACGCATCTGCGCACGAATACGACTTGTTCTTTTACAGGGATAACTGAGGAAGTGTTTATGGATCCAAATGTTCTACGCAGAACGTTTATAAAATGCTTCCTGTGTCAGGCACAGTTGAGTACAAAGTGATGAAGCGAATTAGTTCAGCCTTCAAAATGAATGCAACAGTGGCACACAGTAATCATTTTCTTTTCCATCTTAATAGAAACTATTTGCCCTTTGGTAGTACATTTGTAGACCATCGATCAATAGTCTAATTTATTTTTTGACGCAAATGTTTATAGGCATCACAACTGTGAAAACATTTAAGTGCAATTTTTCACGTCATTTAAATCGAAAGATTGATTATGTGAAGGTTGTATAATATGAAAGTAAGCTGCTTATTTGATGTTAATTTTGTTGAACGAAAACTGATGTTGCAATAAGACTCAAGTGTTAACTGTTAAGTGCAAAGCGCAGGGCGCTATTAGAAACACTGCGATATTGTCCTACGTTCGTTTCGCATTGATCTTCATTTCAAAAACAAAGAATATTTTATTGTTATCCCAAGACTTAACTTGAACAAGACTCACCCACGCTTGTTGTCCCTTGAGGCTGTGGGGCCGAACGTTTATCTTTTTCATCCCAGGTTCGCAATGTTTGCCGGACATCACCAAAAGGCTGCATTGTTTGGTCACATTGTCCAAGTCACGTGGACCTTTTGTATTTGATGGAAGGATTATCCAAGCCAACAAAATTACATCTAAATTTCGCAGATCTGATAAGCTCGTTATTTTTAAGATTGTTTTTGTGTGCAAATGTTAATTCAAAACGTAATATCTACACAATGACACGTTTAGGTGATTGATTTGAGTTTGTTTTTTATGCATGTAGAACTAACTGAACTGTGAGGTGGAGGTTCGTCAGACCCCCTTCATTTCCAAGCAAAGTAAAAATGTTGCGAGGATATGGCTATGCACGGGTAGAACCAGGTTCACACCAACGTTAGCCTATGCCAATTTTTAATCTTGAGTTTTGACAAAAATGTTTGTTTTGACTATGAAGCAATTCATTTTTAAGACTATGGGTACAACAATGATGCAACAACGCAAAGAATACAAACAAAACAAACGGTTTTTGTTCCTGGAAACTTTTCCTTCAAATTACGTTTTCACTAGATGTCCCTAGACGACGACCTGTCAGTGATCAACTGCTCACTTTGAGAATTGAACCATGGCCACTTCATCCATGTTTACAAATGATAGAGTTGGCAGATTGAGCAATCAGGCAGGTCTTGTTGATTTGCCACCTCTTCTCAACTTTGTTTCCTCCTGGGCCATGTCGGTCCCATCGCGTTGTTAACGCGCATCTGGCAAGATTATAATCAAATATATGGGAATATTATTGTTCCATGTGCTTAAAGAAAAAAAGGTGTTTTTTTGACTATAAAAGTATAAATTTCTCTTCTTGAAGGGATTCAACGAGAATTGTGAAGGACGGCTTCTGACTGCGGTGACTTAAATGATCAACAGAGCACTAGTTTGAAATATCAGGTTATGTTTTGACTTGATATCAAATCAAAACAAGTGTTAGATGAATCTTTCTGTGCAACACGAAACATACAAATCTTCGCTAGTTTGCTTAAATACTTTTGAAATGCGAAACGATACTGAGTTTTGTCGATTTAATTTTCAGTTGCTTCACTTATTTCTTCAATGAAAACATGATGTCTGCATTCAAGCGCAATTTCTCAAGTCAACATTTTCTTTTGAAAGAAAATCTGGTTTACAAAATTCAAACAAGCTTTTAAATGTCTCATAATGATATGTTGTCTCATAACGAAATGGAGACATTTCAATCAACTCTGATGATAAAGATGAAATTAAATTTATTGTAAAACGTTTTATGTGTAATGCTAAAAGAGTATGTTCATCCAAAAGAAATCAAGCAATTCATCGTACACTAAAGTCCCTGTCTTCAAATCAGTCTATTAAAGTATGCAAATTTGATAAAGGAAAAGGAACGGCAATTCTGGACACTGCAGATTATTTTTCAAAATTAGACAGTATTGTGAGCGATGAAACAAAATTTGCTATAATCAATGAGAGTACTAAAGTTCATCCAATTATTTCGAAAGAAAGGTCCATCGCGTATTATGTAAACAGATATCTCAAGGAATTTGGAAAAGAAGTAATTCAAAAACTGATTCCCTCGGGCAGCAGCCCAGGTAAGCTGTATGGTTTGATAAAAGTACATAAAAAAGACAATCCAGCCCGTCCAGTTGTGTCAATGATTTCGACTCCGGAATATGCTCTGGCTAAATTCTTAGACAATATTATTAAACCTTACATGCCAAAAAAGTACATGCTCGACTCAACCAACGATTTTCTGGACAAACTGAAAGATTTTCAATGTGCTCCCAATCAAGTAATGGTCAGTTTTGATGTACAATCGCTATTCACTAACGTCCCTTTAAAAGAAACTATCGACATTATCGCTAATTACATATTTGCAGAAGACCAGCCAAATCACCCGCTCATCAAAAAAGACATTTTTATCAAATTGATGCATTTAGCCACAGAGGGCATGTTTCTATACAAAGATAAATTGTACAAGCAAATTGACGGAGTGGCTATGGGTTCGCCTCTGGGTCCCACTCTTGCCAATTTCTTTCTAGCCCACCTTGAAAATGAGATTTTTTCTGAAAATACTTCCCAATTCTTTCCCAAGCTTTACTTACGTTATATTGACGACATTTTTGCCATATTTGATAACGATAATTCTTGTTCACAGTTTCTTGAAGTACTCAATACGCAACATCAAAACATAAATTTTACTGTAGAAAAAGCAACGGAGACTATACCTTTTTTGGATGTAGAAATCAAGATAAATGGTAATGGATTTGATACTTGGGTCTGGCGTAAACCTACAAACACTAATCTTTTCCTTAATTTCAGCGCTGTTTGCCCGTCTAATTACAAATCTGCTTTGATCAAGTGCCTTATCTCGCAAGCTCGCGACATTTGCTCGAACAATGACTGTTTCAACAATGAAATTAATAAATTACGCTCATACTTTGGTGCTAATCATTATCCGACTTGGTTTTTTAACAAGGTTCTTAGAGGATTTTTGAATTCGGTTTCCACTACGTCTCCAGTTGAGGAACCTGATTTCAAAAACTTTCTAACAATCCCGTTTGTTGGCAAGGAATCCAAACGTTTTGCCACAAGTTTGTCCAGATTTATTGCCTTGAAGTTTAACGTTAAGATTTTTCCCGTTTATAAAACATTTAAAGCTGGTTATTATTTTCAGTTGAAGTCTAAAACTCCTTTCCGCTTATGTTCTAACGTCGTGTATAAGTTCACTTGCTCGCATGATGCGAGATCGTCATACGTTGGTATGACCACACGACATTTGGTGACGAGAGTGGGAGAGCATTTGAATTTAGCTAATTTTAATAAAAACAGTGCAATTAAAGACCATATTAGAAACTGCCAATCGTGCTCTAACAATAAACCGTCTTTGCAGTCTTTCAAAATTGTTCGTAAGTGTTTGTCCGAATTCGACACCAAGATTCACGAGGCATTGATCATCAAATCTTTAAACCCAGGGCTCAACAGGCAATTATTTGCTTGCGGAGCTTCTTACCTTTTAGCAGTTTTTTGATTGAATTATCACGTCTTGTGTTTCTCGCATTTACTTTGTTTTGTGCCACTATCTCTTGTGCTTCTGTCTTTCTTGCGTAATTTGCCTGAGTCCTTGTCTGAACAATCAATTAATTTTACCTCTGAAATACTTGACCCGTTGTGCTGTGTAATTTTCAGTTATCATTTTGTGTGAGCGAGGCAGTTTCTCAAATGTTTAGCTTTGACCATATTTTTGCTGTGATACTATATGATTCTTTAGCATTTCTTTTAATAATGTATTTTCTTATAGGCTTGAAAAGGGCTATATGACTAGCCGAAAACGTTCGCTTTTTGTTTTTTGTTTTTATAATGTTAAATGTAGTGTTGTTGCTGAGTTATGTCTGTTTATGGTTTAAAAGAGTTACCTCTCTACCCAAATTGTATAATGATATGTTGATGTTACAACGCGCTGGGTTTCGAACTCATGGTCTAATGGTTACGTATAGTTCAGGGTGAGTTGACGAAAAAGTCAAATATTTATCTGAGTAAAAATGTAGTCATTTATTGATTAAAATTACGTTGCTTTACTGGTTGTTCTTGAATGATGAAAGGTTGTTCTTGGTTGTTCTTGAAAGAATTCTTCGTAAATATTGGATGGTTAATGTTTTTAAGTAGAAACATTTGCCCAAAACCCAACAATGATACTCAGCGAAAACTTTCACAAGAAAAGTCCAGAGTTACTAATTTTCCAACAAAGTATTCCATAATTTCCGTGCCATATTTGAACGAGTGTATCTGTGTTGTAGATTGTATGTTTCGTTAGATTGTGTGTTGGCATGAGTCAAGTCAATTTATTCGTTTCCCAAGCCCCACATAACAAATAATCAGATAGAATAAAATTGTTGAAACAATAAATTACATAACTGTTGCAAACTTTGATAAGCATAAAAATCAAACAAATCCTATGAGGAATTGCTTTGTGTCAATGTGGCAAACCGTTGCACCGTTGATAGTATTCTTGTTTGGGCTAAATCGTAGCTTTGCTTCAAAAAGTTCCTCACGAGTTTCCCGTTTAGTTCTAACTAGGTCATGAACACCTTGTTTGTTCTGGTGTATGGATACTCCTTTAAATGTTAAGAATATATAAGCTTATTTTATAAACTAATTTCACGTACAACTTTCCAACATTATTTTCCTCATTGATTCTTTTTTTGTAAAGCAACAGCAACACCTAGAGGATGTTAAGCTTCTTATTACAAAATTTGCTACAAAAACTCGTGTTGGTGTTCTTAGGTCAACAATAAACATCGGTTTGGTCTGACGACATGTATTTATTATTTCATATGCACCACAAAACTGGCCAGATTGCTTTCTTTAAAAAGATGCTGTTGAATATGGCTGAATAAACATTGCGCTTTTCACACAAAGACAACTCACTGTACAGCAACTATGAAGAGCAGCTAAATCTTATGAATCAGCAACATCGACTGGAGTTGAAGAATCTGATTTCATAAGTTCAATCCAATCTATATCGTCCAAGTACGATAAAATTCAATCGATGATTATGAACTTTTTAAATTTTCTAGTTTCATTCATTTTTAATGGAAATTATTTTCAAGAAAGAAGAGTTTTGAGAACCTGGCTTGTCACACGAGCAACGTGCACCTAACACCGCAAAATATCTGCTTTGTCCTGAAGCTTGTTTGTTCAAAACCAGCAGATCTTCATTCTTACAAAACATTTCTCTGACATTAAAAAAACACGTTCACATACTGAAGTTTGATCTTATTCTTATCACAACAACAGTTTAAGACTTTACATTTCTTCCTGAGGTTTACAAAGTTTTCGATGACATTGTAAGAGTTTCTAGTAAACTATGCGCTTGGTTGCGGGATTGTGTTGAACTATTCCTGCTTGTGACTGTTGCCAACATCTAGAGATGACTACACCCCGTGAGCTGTTTTATTGTCGTTTAAAAAAATGTGTTCTTTTTATAATTCTCAGTATTTTTGATTTTCTCAAGTAGTTAATGAGCAGGAAAGTAACGTAAGTAAAGAAATAAGTAGCAAGTAAGTAAGAAATTATGTACGTAAGACGTAGGTAAGCTATCTATTCATTGTTTTCAGGTAGGGTACCGCCGTGCCGGTACTATTTGTACAGTAAAATAACATGATAAATCAAACTGTTTGACTGCATGATTTGATACGATGTGAACAAAAACAAATTGACTTACTCGCTAATAAATAATAAATGAATGAAAATATCAGTCAAGTAATAACATTTGGTGAATTTCTTAAACTTGATACTCAATCGATTCACAGCTGGGCACTCAAGCGTGAAAATGCAGATTTTCAATTGGAACATGAACTGGTGTAAGCGATAAAATATTTATTTAGACATCATTGCTTTTCTGTTGACAGTCTCTGATCGAAGGAACGCGATGGAAAATGCATCTCATCGGAAAAACCTCATAAAGGGAATGCTCAGTGTGACGACTGGAGGGGAGAAACCCCCCGATCCTCATTTAAAGGAGGGAAAAAAGCTCCCTGTTTATCTGAAGTCGGGAAAATATGATTACTCACAACCGGAGAATTGCAACACCCCGCGAGAAGACCCCGATGATTACTACAACAATGAAGTAAGTGAGATGAAACAATATTTGTAAATAAAATAATAAGAATCGGTTGTCAACCACGACACTGGCAGAAACACCGATATGATGATTTATAAAAGCAGCGCCAATCAATCCGACGTATGTGGCTTGAATGGTCAGTGATGGTTGATCTTTGCTTAAATCTAATGCGCAGTATTAGCGATTGTGAGGTTGACTCAATGATATCGATGCGTGTGCAATCTACAAAATCGTAAAACTGATTAATAATATTGGCCAGGCTAATGTTCAGTAACTACAATTGTTTCAGCTTCCTTACTAATGCCAAGCATTGAACTGTCTATCAGTCAGTACAATCTGTGATTGATATTAAGGAAAGTGGGATATTGAAAGCACTATTCTGTAAAAGCATGGTAGTGGTCAAAAGTCTCATCATGTAAATTGTGGAGGCGAGGATAATGTGTTTGGTGTAATTTGTGTTTTCTGCTGCTACATCACTCCCCAAAATTTTGTTTGCCGGATCTCGAAACTCTTTGTTGTACCTTCTTGTTTTTTTTTCAATTTGCTGTCTGTGGCAAGTTCCTCCTAAGAATATATAAATTTTTCATGTGGTCCTTTGCCAACGACGTTTGTCCAGCCAAGGCAAATGTTGTTGGTTCTACTACGCTGAGCTGCAGAGGATTTTATTGATTATATTATCGATGAGTCGATGTTCCAAAGGAATGCTAAGTAACTTACTCCCGTCAGCTTTCTTCTCAAGAAAGTTACAAAACTGTTACCAGGATGCAAGGTTTAAAGTTTGCAAACACAGGGAGGTGTAAAAGCACTGCTTTGAAAAACAATGTTCCAATGCGGATACAAAGAATATTGACAACGCAAGTGGAATGTAACTATATTAATGCGTTACACCTTATAGACACCGTGTTTTTCTGCCATGCGGTGTTCAACCAGACACCAAATCAACCCTTTTTTACATTGATTCGACGTCTGCAGACGTTGGATCAGTGCAAGGCTAAGGAAAAGTATATTGGCGGAATGAGGAAATCTTGTTTCAGAGCAACAGTAGTATAGTAAAAGTGAGAAATGACAAAATGTTCAAAGAGAAATATCCAAAAGATGTGAACTAATGTTGAGCGGAGTGTGATTTTTGAGACTTCGGCCCCACTTCTACTCCATGAAACCAAACTCCAATCCGACTCCGAAAATTTTCATCGTTTTAACTCTGAATCCACTCCACTCCAAAATCAAATTATGAGTTAACGTGATATGCTACTAGCCGATGCGTATGACACGAAATAGCTCAAGGGTGGATACATTTTTGTCAACTTTAGGAACACGAAAATGTTTTTGTGGCGCGCACTTATAAGCATTAGCCTACCGCTAGGTCAAAAAAAAAATTTTCCACTAACTAAACAGCAAAGTCGCTGAACCAAGCTCCGAATCCACTCCATTTTCTGAAAATCGGGCAAACTTTGATTTCACTCCGACTCCATGCTCAACTCTGATCTACACTTGCTAGCTGGTGGCGAAAGTTGATGCTGGTGGTCAATCGATCCTCCGTTCCACTGTCACTACAAGCAACTATTAGGGCGACGATAGCCATGATGGCATCGCAAGATGGTCGAGATATTCAATGTCATCTCGTTGTTGTTAATTGATTTGTCCTGACGTGTGTTCGCTACACACCACTTGCATGGAAACAAGTGTTCTACGAGACATTCCTGTGCTTGGGTGTTTGTTTTCCTGGCTCGTTTTTTTAAATTTTTTGCAAAGAAGTCGGTTTTTGTTGAACAAAAGAAAATTAAAGCGTGAGAAACTCGAACCACGTCACGTATTGCCAAAAATGTTCTGCAGCTGTTGGTGTAGTGACGACCTAATTTGGTTTGGCGTTGACTGATGGGTGCCATTGTATGACATACTGTATTCTCATGCACCGGTGAGGAGAAAGGCGATGTAGCTATAATTTGCGCTCTGCAAAAACAGCTTTATCATTTGTCTTAGCCTAACGTTATGAGAGTACTGTATGTGAAATTACTACGTCATACGAAGTACTGTACACTGAGAATTCTTTTGAACACATGAGCAATTAAGAAATTTCAAAAAAGAAGATAAATGAAAAAAAAATGATTTCTGTCTGCGGTTGTACAGTATTTTGCTGAAGTGTACATTTGTACATTTACCAGATAAATGAACGCGCTATAAAGAAATTAGCTGTTGCATCACTGCAAGAATTTGTTTATCATGCACTCGGACATCAGCATTGGCTTCTGCAACTTCTTTGCGTGTCGTTCCATTTCTTGAAAGCTCGATCTTCTACCGCCACACCAACTCAATAGTGCAATGGTTATTTTAAAGGTTTTAACTTCTTTCCTTCATAGTTTGTTGCCATAAAAACCCATTATCGACCCATGCAATGTTGGGCGTGATAAGTTCATGTTTGTGTGGGCCCGACACCGAAGTCCGGATCAAAACTTTCCCGTTAATTTCCCCCCGTGCGTGACCAATCTTGTCATCGGCTTCATACTTTGACATTTCCTTGTAAACAGAGGCGAGTTTTGTTGAAAAAGTTGTATTGTTGTATGTGAACTCAACATTTATATTTCATTCCAAATGCAATTACAAAACAAACTGACATAAGCATCATTTTATTTGAGGCTGTAGGTCCGCTGAAGAGGGCTTGGCATTTGATTGTTCTATTCATTGTCGCATCGTAGCATTTCTGTATTAAAACTAATGGACTTATCAGCGCGAAGTTCCCATTAGAGGACGGTATCATTGTGGCAGCTAAGATAAGGAAAGCATTACCATTGAAAGCAGCTAGACTACAGATGTGACTTGGCTGATATAGCTCATTTCTATTAGGACAAGCAGTTCAGTGCTTGAGAAGCTTTTTAATTTTACATTTTGTTTTGAATAACGATTTTATGAGTACAAATAAATAGTTTAAATGTTCTTTAAAAAGATTAAAAAATGGCGTAAACATGTTCAATTGTTTTGCTTCTATATCTGAGTTAATGAAACAAACGAAGATGAAGTTTTGTCGCGTTCTGATCGAAAGAGACTTGAATTAGCCAAAGAAGTGTTTAAAAAATAATTTCCCACAAATTTGAATGGAGTTGAGAATGATGATAGTTCATGACAGGTTGTAGTTTTCATTTAGGACCGACGTTAGTTTGTATGACAACATCGATGATTGATCTCGAAAGGTTTTAAAGTTATGTCCGATCGTCGTGCTTTCAAAATTAATAGAATAACTTGCCACAAAATATAATGAAATATGTTTTAAATTTAATTTACAATTCTTGAGTGTAGTCAAATATATATTTTTGTGACCTTTGTTGTACTGTAGGTAGGCCTTTGGCTTAACCATAGACAAACGTGTTGACCGAAAAGTTAACAAAAGTACAATAAATGTAAAGCGCCTTCTCAGGGCTGAACGGTCACAATAATATTAGAACAAAATCTTCAAGCTTGACATCTAACATTGGTGGTTGCGTGTGGTGTAAGAGACGAAAGATCTGAAAGTTTAATTTTTTATAATCTTTTGTGTGCTGGGGCTAATGCGGTTGGTTTGATGGATGATCCTTACTTTTGTACAAGAAAATTGCGGCTGAAAATTAAATTATCAAAATGGAAACACTCCCGAGTGAAAGTAAAGTTCAATCAAATTTTGGCATCGGCTATAAGACACCGCACCGATGAAGCCTGCGAAGCTGCAATTAGGTTTTTAAGCCATAGAATGCGCAACCGGAGACCCTCATGATTTGTGTGTGGATCAGAGTGTGGTGTGTTTTGAGTATTGGACGGATATTCATCTACTTGTCTCAGTTAAACCAGATATGGATTGGATTTGGATTTCAGTAAATTTTAGAAATATCGATGAAATCTTCAAATGAGCTCATTCATTTTGTATGACTCAGCTTGTAAATTGAGCAAGATTACATTTCATTTTCTAAGATACGGCACAGGCTAGATAGACAGGAGTCAAAGAGTGTGAAGTTGGGCTGAGCATGGTGGATAACTGACTGTTTCATTGAACTGTCGTCATATTTCGGCCATAGATGTGATTTCGAACGCGAATCATTAGAATGCCTGTAATGTGAAGACTTTTGTTTCCAAGCAGCGAGAAAGTGATAAAAAGAGAACTAATGCAATATGATGTCACATCATAGTGAAGAATGTTGTGCATTTGCAGTTGGATTAAAACTGTTTCAAGTTGTTGGGCGTACAAAGGAGGCAGCTCCAATTTTTGTACTGTATATACGAGATTTGTGCCTGCATATATGCTTGCATGCTGATTAACGAATCACAGTAGCAGCAGCTTCCGATTGATTTGGTGACAAGCTCAAGCAATCGTTGTGCTTTGCTCTAGCAAACACTAAAGACAATAAATGCAACGCTGTAGCTGCTGGCTTTGTTAAACATTTAATTAAAGTTTTGATTATAATGCTGACCCCTGGTCTCTTCCTAAGAAAGCAAGTCGGCAGAGAGGATTACTGGATCACCGACAAATCAATCTCTCATTTCATTGTGATCGCCACAGCACGAACAAACCGGCTTTTATTTTTCGTATTGATTTCGGGATTTTTTTCATTCAGATTTAGAAAGTACCTCCTTGTATTGCACATGTGTGGCTGGTATGATGTTTGCTCCAGCACAAGAGGCTACTGTTGGTAGGAGGAAGATAGAGGAAAATATTCTAGTGAAGTGCATGAATAGAATTTTAGTCAATTTTAAATCTCACAAATGAGACACAAACGAGACGCGAACACTTTAGTCTACACAGTTTTAGATTATTTATTCTGATCAACAATAACAAAGCGTCGAATCTGAGCAATCTGATTTTTTGAGCTCCTGGCAGATTTCATTCAACGTCATTTGCATCTGATGAGTGGTTTTGTTGGCAATATCTGTTTAAATCGATCTGTTTCCGAAAAGTAATTTTATTAAATAGAGCTTATTATCCTTGAAAGAATAGTGGTTATTCCTCAGGCATTTAAAATTCCAGTTCTCTTGCGTAAAACGAATTTGACGATAGACGTTTTTGTTAATCATGTTAGGTGAGCAGGAAAATAACGATAGGCCAACATTTTTTTCAAAAACTAATATATTAATAAGTTTGATCTGTTTTATTGATTGGATAGGGAGA
The DNA here is from genome assembly GCF_918807975.1 of Aplidium turbinatum. Taxonomy (NCBI): domain Eukaryota; kingdom Metazoa; phylum Chordata; class Ascidiacea; order Aplousobranchia; family Polyclinidae; genus Aplidium; species Aplidium turbinatum. The sequence continues at coordinate 2,581,110 of NC_137488.1, forward strand.
CGGTGACAAGAACGTACATGTTGTATGAAATAAATATTTAATGAACACCTGAGCAACCCAATGACTTGTGCCTTTAAGACACACTGACATCTTCTTCAATTGCCTTGTCTGAACCAGGCATGGACGGCCACAGATAAATCATTAATCCAATTACACCCATTATAGCCTATGTTCTTTGAATAATTGTTTCTGCCTTGCCATTAAATTGTTCCTGATTAGTTTGTCTTTCTTTGGCACCTTGGAGTGCTGCACAAGCTCCACAGGTGTGCTGTTGTATTTTGGAAAATTCAGATTAATTTGGTTGTAATTTCATACCAGGTAAAACAAATAAAGAAAAATGAACAGTTTAACAAATGAATTTGCAAAGATGAATTTGCCATAAACAAACAATTATGAATGCAACGGTATAGCGGTAACATAGTTAAGGCTATCGAGTTCATTTGCAAGCAATTATTGTTCACACCACACATTTGCAATAGACTTCTAATTAAAGTTTCCATACGTGATAGCAAATATTCCCGAAAAGAACGCAGAATAAAATAAGAATTTTTTTACTAGACTTGAATTGTTGTTTAAAATTTTAGAAATAAACTAAATATGTTCTGAAGACAATAATTCAAAGCATTTATTTTCATCCATACTAATTACATTTGCATAGTTTCACGTTGCGGGATCTAATGCACATTCTGTGAATCAATGTACTGGGAATAAAACTTTTGTTGCTAAATGAATATTATGCAAATCTGAAAGCACAAGCGATGCAGCGACGTATTTAGGATGCGAAGTGCTTTTTTGCCAAAACAACTATTTCTCAGTCTAAAGAGATTGATGCTGTCAATTTTTGCAAGTGTGACGTCAGCTAAATTGAGAACCATTGCACTAACTAAGGAGTGTCTAAAGTCCGGCCCGCGGGCCAAATTCTGGCCAGCGAGACGTTTTCGTATTGCCCGCACCTGTTGTTGCACAATGTGTTACCCTTGGGCTCCCAGACACATAGAAATCATAAAAATTCAAATGCAACTTGCATTTTGTGGAAAAACAGTGGAGACAGTGTTTTGTCACAAATCCAGGCGAGAAAATTAGAATCATTGTTGCGTCATAATTGCAAAATCAACTATTATTGCCTGAGAGAATGGTGATGAGTGGTAGAGACAAGCATTTTTCGTTCATTTTCTTGGCAGCAAATTCAACAACTGCTTTCGTGATGCTGTCGCAAATATAAAGGACTTATTGCTATTCACTTCTTTCTACTTGAACCCTGATGACGCTCCAGCTCACACGCTCTGCGAAATCGACAGCTACATTTTTCTCTGGAGCTTTTTTACCAGCAGCTTTTTGATCAATCTGGCCCGCCTGAGAAAAAGTTTGGACACTCTTGCACTAATTGGTGTGTTAGTAAGTTGTGAGCTGGGGAATAAATTTTCCGGGCAGTATAACATTCATGAAACCCACTCGTTTACTGGAGGGTGGCACTGCCTTGGCATTTTAATCCTATAATCCCATGCAATTACTAAACTACACACCAACCCTTATCGATTATATAGCGTCATGAAAGGACATGTTTTTTATTTTCTTATTAGTTTTACTAATTTTGTTCTTTCCTCATAATTAATTGAAATGATATCAAGCTCAATGTAATTTGAACAACGCATGAGCTGACAAATGAGATTAACACAATTTTCTCATTGATCTGTTCATTTGGCTCAGAATTGCTTGTGTTGTTGATCAAGATGCCGATAAATAAGAAAGCCCCTTGTAACGCGATAGTTGAATTGCAATAAAACATTTGGTTCAAAAATATTTTGTAACTTATTTGTTTTGCATTTTTACATCAAAAGCATGACGGACTTGGCTGTCTGGTACAAAGTGACACTTCCAACAAGCTTCTGTGTGCCGGATATTCACAAAAAATTAACAAAGTTCATCGTTTTATCACTCAGAAGAGTTAAGATCACTAGTCCATTGAATCGCATGACATATTGAATTTCAAAATATCATTACAGATTGATGCAGTGATATGACGGATAGAACACAAAAGTAAAAAACTGTGTTAATGGTTTTGCCTCTTTGACATTAGCATTTCACTATAATTTGTAAATGAACGCTAAATAGTATGCTAAGTATCCGTTGTTGTAATGCAAACATAAGAACTTGAGTGGTGAACGCAGGTACAAGTTGATTTTTTAACTTGACCGAGATTGAATGACCTTTCCTCGTCATCTGTTGTAGGTTTGTCGTGTCTTGGTTGTTGTTTATCGCGATGCAAAGATGAAATAAATGTCAGTTTCTGTTCAAGTTGAATAAATTCGGATAGAATCTTTTATTTTGTGATTCCACTGTCACGTAAGCGTTTCGTATTAATCAAATTTGTTCAAAAGTCTGCATCATGACGGCTTATCTTCCGCTGCTGGTTTTGATAACATCGTTCCAACGTTAGAATGGAGAGATGTCGCAAAGTTCCTATCGCCCTGCTTTCCACCAATTACCAGTGGTCTTATCTTTCGAGCAGATAGAGCACATTTGAGGAATTACACGTTTTGCTCCCACAGGCTTCTCGCAGCTTCTTTGCTGATTGTCACTGCAACTTTTGCTAGTTGGAATTAAGGCGAATCTTTGCTTTAATTAATTATTTTAATTAAAATTTTCTCCGTTATTTCTTAAACTTTGCATTGTTTAATTAGTAGTGAAACATTGTGAAAGAAAGCATTCTGTTAAAGCCGCAGTGGCCTGGAAAGAGATCGGATGAAACAAACAAGAAATTTATTGACAGCAATTAAAAGGCGCTGGGTTTATACCTAAACAGTTATTGTGAACAAGAAGGCTTTATTTTCAACAAAGTCTTTATTCTCAACAATCAGGCAATTCTATGTTCAAGGTTTTACCTAAACGTTAGCCTCCATCGTAAAATCAGCTGATTTAAAGAGGCGGTGCGAGTAGCGTACAAACATATAAGTATCCTAATTTAGTTTCGGGAGAGAGTTTGCTTTTTTGTATCAAAGACAGGCAAGATACAAGAATACAACAGGGTTGAGCTTTATAGCACTATATTTAACGTTCGACTGTTAAAACTATTAATTTGTAAATGTGTAAAATATATTGTTATAATGCTCAACCCTGTTGTAGTGTTGTATTGTTGTGCCTTGCCTGTGTTTGGTGCAAGTATTTTAATTGTCTTACTAACATGTATTTTCTAGTAAAAGTAGATTAGTACTACTCAAGTCTTATTTACAACTTTTATAATTAATAAACCCAACTCAGTGTTAGCATTTGAAACGTAGAGTGAAGTGATTTTGAACTCCACAATGCCACATTAGTTACTCAGTTACTAATAATAGTAATTATGGCAAGCGCCTTGTATTGAAGCGTGATTGAAGCCATGTATTCGTGGCTTACTAGTGCGGCTAAGGCCACGCAATAAATTAAATTGGTCATTTCTTGAGGGCCGATATCGTATATTACTGCACAGTAGTTGTGGCAGACGCTGAATTGCATTTTTCTACAATTTTCCAATAAAAAATATGAACTAAACCCACTCCAACAAATTGCGTGGCAACGGGTATGATGGCGAGATCCATGAGCTCAGCATTTGGCTCACGAAGAGATCTCACCGATTACGATCTCCACACGATGTCGAAGTGTTCTTTTTCTTTATGAAGCATTTCACTTTGCTTTAAATAATTTTTTACAATTAAAAACTTCGTCCCAGAATCGCTAGCTGTGTATTCTGTTGTCGGATATGGGAAATATGTTGTGTGCGCAATGTCACGTCACAAAGCGAAAGAGTTCTACTCTGTTGATTGACAGTAGTTAAGACTTCTAAAAAGTTGTCTTAACAACTCTTGTGAATGAAGAAATGAATGGTTTATCTTGTGACGGTCACTGGCATCATATCACAAGGATAAATGTTAAGTCTGTGTTGATTTTAGTCAATTTGTTGGTTTTTGTTAAAATGATTGTTGTTAATGCTGAGGTTGTTTGGTTTGTCTCTCACGGGTTTTATCAAAGTAATGTCTCTTGGCACAAACGATGATATTAGAGCAACAGACTTGACAACCAAACAACAACAACAATAACATACAGGAAATGTGAAAGGCTTAATAGCGAAAACTTTGACAGAAAAGTTGGTGATTGACAAAGCAAAGCATGTTCTTGTGCTTTCCACTTCATATTGCTTGTTTAAATCTACGATTTCTTCAGATTATTTATGGTTTTCTCTAGATGTTGCATCTACAAAACAATGTGTAAAAGTTTGTGTTTGATGAATTGAGTAACCTGGCAATACGTAACAGTTTCCCAATCATTTCTTACCACCACCATTGAACAATGCTTTGTAACCAAGGAATGTGTCTTTGAAAGCAGTAAGCGCAAGATAGCTCCTGCTAAACAAAGAGCCTCAGGTATGATGAAACCCTCCACGTCCAGTAAGTCTGGTGCAAGACAGAGACGAACGGCACATGCAAAGAAAAGGATGATAACTGAGCACGCAAAAGATTCTGGGAATGCTCTCTCGAAGGATCGTGCTTGCGCGTGCCCTCATTATAAAGAGCCTTCTCCGCGAGCTAGCCAGTTTCAAAGGTTCTTAGAAAGACGTCGACGAAAGTGGACAGGCAGCGAGGTTCTCACTCGAACCGTGGATCTAATTGGGGGAATTACCTCAATGTTTGGCGAGCAGTTTGCCGAAGAGGTAACTCGCTCGTGGAATCTTCATTTGTTTACATACCTTGTAATCAACGTTCGTTGATAACTATAGATCCACTTCTGTGTCTTAGTTTTAGATATTTCTTAATAGATTTGTCTTGAAGCAATTCCTTTTAGAAATGGAAAGCAAAATAACAAAACGTAACTCTAAAGGTTGTTGGATGTGGAAAGTTGAAGGTTCCTTAGGTTTGGTTGTTGTTTGCTATGACAATTTTTGACTTAAGTTGCTGTAGCATACATCACAGATGGGACAAGTTATTTCGATTAAGCTGTTCAATTGTGTTCTCATATTTCTGTGCAAAGTCATACAACCTATATGTTACATGTATAAAAGAAGTTTTAGAATAAGGGAGTGACTACGTCATCAAATTATTTTAATTGATAAAAATAAAATCTAAAGTCCAATTTAGAATCAACCAGTTGAATGAATAAGTCCCAATATAAGTTGGCAACACTGAACACAGATTTATCAATTAAACATAAAAAGAGTCGAAATTTTATAACTGGATATAGAGCAAAGTGTCTGCTGCGTAAACACTAACATGACATACGAGAACAGTAAGTTATACTCATACGTTTGCAGACGTTGAATCAATGTAAAATGAATGGAACTTGCTGTCTGAGAAGATATTCTCTTCATTTCATCTCTAGAAATTAGTTCTAACGCTTTTACATCTTCTTATATTTTCCAGACCTACATTGTGACGAACAAGCAAGGGACAATATTCCGATTCAGCAAATCAAAATCTTTGTTTCTGTTTGACCAAAACAGCAAGATCCGCTCTGCGGTTGTCAACTTATTTATTACTCCCTGGTTCGCCCATTTTATTACGTTTATCATCTTGTGCAACTGCGCCTGTTTGGTTTTAGTAGAACCCCCAAAATGGATAGACGATTATTTAGAGTGAGTATTTAATTTCTCTGAATTCTGTGATAAAACCTCCTGTTTTGTCAAAAACGTTTCGTAACGTACGTGAAGCATGTTTGTACAATTAAAAGTATGACCTACTTTGCTATTAGGAATACGAAAAATGAGAACATGGCCGCGGGGATAATGATGTTGATGTTCGCCGAAGATGGCCAGTGAGACTGAACCAAGCTTTAGTGTAGGTTATGGTCAGTGTACATGAGTGCGGAGATGACTGATGATGAGGCCTATCTATGCGGTGAAGCTTCTGCTGCAGGATGGACACGGGAAGGATGGTTGGCTAGGGTTCTTGCGGCTCGGGCCTTGCGGTGTTCTCATTTGTTGACAGCAGATAGCGTACGATGTTTCTCAGCTGATTCTGAGCCTTTATAAATAAGACTGCGTCTACAGACGTTGAATTAATGTAAAAAACGACCAATTTTGTTGTCTATAATTGAGTGCATGCAGTACAGTATGTATGTTACGCAACCCACCACGACACTAAAGTGAAGAACCGGTGTCAACTGATGAAACTATTTATTGAAAAGTTTATTGATTTGTTAAACAATCAATTCATTATTGCTGAAAATTTTTATCTTCTAGCAGAAAACTTTATCTTGCTGTCTGGTGTTACTTCTGATTTTGAAAACCGGCAGTCAATAGAATTATTCTGACTTCGTTTATGTCTGCGATTTTATGTTCATAGAGTTCTTTTTATGTAAAGTTGTGCATTTGTTTGATCATCAGCAGCGATTAGAGAAGAAAATTGCACCTGGCAGTGTTGGTGTTGTGCCAGTTGGTTGTATTTGAACCATGAATAGCGCTTGTTCAATTTATGATAATGTTGCCACAATTTGCAAAATGATCGTGAATGTTGCAGATACGTTTTTACCGCCATCTACTTAGCCGAAGCGTCAGTGAAGATAATTGCGAGAGGTTTTGTTCTCCATCGGTTTTCGTATCTGCGAGATCCTTGGAATTGGTTGGACTTCATTGTGATAGTTTCCGCGTGAGTACCAAATAAACAGTTGTTGATCAGTGATCACTGTGTTTTGAACAGCTCAAGATGATGTGTCCGTACAATAAGCGAGCTTATGCAATCATTTACTCCCCGGCTGTAAAATACAAAATCTAATGAGTGACAACAGCTTGAAGAAAGTAAAGCCGATGCAATTAAGAAAAGATACAACTGTAGTTTGCACGATCAGAAAAAAATAGGTTCACTTTTTTTACCACAGTTTCCAACGAGCTCTGCAAAGTTAAAATGAAATAGGTAGGCTACTTTGATTCTCTTTGTTTTTTTTGCTGTAACACTATTTGAATGCGCTGTGGGGTGTGCGAGCTGTGGGGTGTGTTAGCAGACATGGTTTCATTTGATTGTGTCATTTCAGGATTATCACAGCTGTTCTGAAAGCATTAATTTCAGAAGGAACATTCACAAAGGTTGCTGTTCTCAGGGCCTTTCGCGTGCTACGAGCTCTTAAAACAATGTCCATTGTTCCTGGTGAGATGTTTCTGATGTTTCTAATTAATTTAATTCTCCATTTTTAGTTTATTTGTTGAGAAAAAATATCGCTAGATATCGTTTATGAGCCTTGCTTCTAATTCTTGTCTTTTCAAAGAACTTTGTCATTGGTTTGTTGGAAGAATCTTGAAGCTGATCTTCGAATAGTCATTGATTGGCTTTTCTATTAGGTCACTTTCAATAGAACACAATCAAAGCGCGAGGGCGCCTTTCCTATTACGAGACTTGATTTTATTTTCCAGGTTTGAGAGCGATCGTGAAAGCGCTTCTTCGCTCGATAAAAGCGTTGAAGGATGCTGTTATGCTCACAGCCTTCTGTGTTTCTGTGTTTGGATTGATTGGTTATCAACTCTTCCATGGGAACTTGCGACAGAAGTGTGTCCTCATCAGCGGGGCGCTAGAGATTCCTCCAGACTCCATGTTTGTTCGTCAATTTAATGACACGGATTTACATCTTCATGAATACAGGACTAACTCCTCAATGCTGAAAGATGTGAACTTGATTGGAGACAGCTTGACAACGGAGAATAATAACTCGTATGTTCTGGCACCTCTTTATTCTGCATCAAGGCAAAGACATGACTTTCATTGCGCGACTCAACAACGTCTTCCAGAGCACGGTTCTACTATCTGGAGCCAGTCTGACGTAGATACAATGAAAATAATTATCAGCAAGACTAAGTTTGCACTGAACTTCACTAACATTTCTTCCTTCAATGTAGAATCGGAGATCTTCCCCATCCAATCATGTTTCGTTACGGAAAGATTTCGTATCCGAATTTCATCTTTATCCTCACTTTTGCGAGTAGCAAACCGAATTGAGAACGGAGTATCAAGAAATTTTATTGATTTTGACCCTGGCGGGTGGAATTGCTCATCAGTTTATCCACTCAATAATGGATCTGCATCATCCAGGATGTGTGATGCATTTGTGACCCTTCTCGCCGCTGATATATCGTGCCTTCATAATAGCAGCATCCTCATGAGTTCAAATGGCTCAGTGGCGTCTCCATGGGATCGTCTGATGACATTTGGAAGACGTAACGTTCCCAGGTGGACGACACGACAATTTCTTATATTATTTCGCTTGACGTCATCGATGCATCAAGATGACGTCAACTTTCAATCGTTGGATTCTTTTGTTTATTTCACTGAAATGAGTTTGGATCTTGTAAAGCAAAGGGATTTATTAAACTCCTGGATACTTGATGAGGATAATCACTGCAAAGCGGAGCCAACGAATGGACTCTTCTTCCACGTAGAGTCCTCCAACCGACCTCCTGCAGAGCCTCTATACTGCAGCAAGGAAAGGTGAGTTCTGTTTTGTTGCTGTGTTATCGGGACTCGCTCTTAATCACGGGATAATCTGGTGACATTCATAGAAATATTTCGCATTTTTTTAATTGAAAGATTCGTGGGAATCCACATTCAAAAAGCGTTAGTAACATTTTGAACAATTAGATTCTTATAGTTAGAGAATAATGTCATTTGTCATTGTGAAAAGTTTCTAACATTCAGTAGTCTGCATACAAGTGCTATTATGGACATGAAGTATTTCCAAAAGCAATAGCCGCTACAATGCTAATAGCACTTTGATGCATGCCATCTCCATGGACAAACGTATCCCTGTCTGCTAAGGGCGTCTACGGTGGGAAATTTAGTTTCAAAAACTTTTGTGTGGTTTTGATAACAGATAATCAATCAAAGAAATCTTTAGCATTTGTAATAAAAGCAATACCGCTCCATTGTATTGTTGTCTGTTGAAGATTTTATTTCTCTGCCATGCCGTCAAAATTAATGGGGGTACAGCCACAGGGGATAACAACTTAAAAGGGGGCATTTCGGTTACAACAGGTGATGAGTCAGTTGGCCAATTTTATAACCAGAGAGGGCTGTAGTTCTGGCCCACTGACTCATTGCCTGTTATAACCGAAGAAATCAATCGCATAATTTTGCAATTTGACAGAAAATAATTTGAATGATGTAGAAAAAGCTATGAAATCCAATTTTAGTGACTTAATATTTTTTCCCTGTAGCAACAACTGTCCACTTGGGTACAAGTGCCTCGAGGCGGGATCGAACCCGGACTTTGGATACACTAGCTTTGATAACTTCTTTTTCGCGTTTCTGACCTCATTTCGCCTTGTTGCGTTGGATGCTTGGAGCCGTTTGTATTATCTGGTAAGAAATGATTTAATTTAATCATAGAAATCAACAAAAGATACACATGTGCATTGTGCATTGCATACATTGTGGTTGTGACGAATTAATGTTTTTTTCATCCAACAACCACGTGTGATTTTTCATAAGATTTTTAACATATTTATTTTCATGCAATGAAGTTATTCTAAGTCTAAAGAATGATTTTGTTTAAATTATTATACCAATCCTGGTCATCACTTTACTGTGAGAGTCTGCTGTAACAAAGTTATCCTTCTACCAAAGTTTTCACGTTAACTTTCCAAAAGCTGTCGATACTTCGTACGTCAATAGTGAAAAGCAACGACAGCTTCAAATTAGCCTTGTCCATAAAAATAATATGGACAACTGGTCCTAAAAACAGATTTATTAAAAAATTGCTCCCGAAGCTAGAGTTATCAAAAAATACATTTGATCATCAGCCATCAATCACCTAGAAAGCAAAGCAACCAAGAAAGCGCGATCGATTTGAACTTTTCATCCAATACAAATGTGTATTCTTAAAATATAGATTCTAGTTTTCGAAGTTTTCCTTCATCTTGATATGAAAGCTGAAAGTGTAGCTCTTGTGTCAGTAGATTCGAAAATTGTTATTATTTGATTCGTTTTCGTTGATCCTCGAGGGACCAGGGTTTATTTTGTTGCCACCTTAGTTTAACGAATAACGAACTCACATAATCTACTCAAGAGGTGGCAGCCGTTTTCCTCCGGGTGGTAGGCCCCATCACCCTTTGTGATTCATCAAAGTACAGCAGACGAATGAAGCAAAAAAGAACGTAACAAACATTGTTGCGTGCAAATTTCATATGTTTGGATCAAAATTTCTATAAAAAGAACAATTATTTCTTTTCTGCGATAACAAACGCTTTGGAAACCGGTACCAGGCCATTGACCATTGTGTGCTGACCCGGATCTATTGCATTCAGAGTTCATTTAATTTACAAGACCTGACACTTCATGAAAACTTCTAAACTTCAATATGTTCGTACAGACTCTCCATACTGCTGGGCCAGGATACGCTGTATTTTACATGGTGGTCGTCTTCCTTGGCTCTTACTACCTGGTGAACCTTATCTTGGCTGTGGTCTACATGGCATACGAAGAGCAACAAGCCGCAGTGGACGAAGAAGAAGACGTACGGTTCTGTTTATTGTACGCTTTTGTTTTTGCGATTCTCATGAAATTGTTTATTTTGGTGTTTCTATCTGAAATCGATCACTGACAGATTTTTTTTGCATATGAAATCCAAAATAAAATAACTTTGTAGCCTATTCATTTTATTGAAACAAAGATCCTTATAGGTACAATCTCTGAGATGCGAAATGAACGCGAATATTCGTTGCAAATGAACGCGACTATTCGTAGCAAATGAACGCGAATATTCGTGCACATTTGCTTGAAGGTTTTCACAACCACCATACCATTGCAATTTCTCATTTTTAGGAAGCGAAAGCGAGAGAAGAGGAGGAAAGAGAACTAGAGGTGAATATTTTTGGCAATTTCTGTCTCTTCCTAAACAACAGAAATTACAACCTCGCAAACACGAAGAGCAATTGAATTTTTTCCCAAACGCCACTTAAGAAACATAAACATTTACTTACGATGACTGACCTTTCCATGAAATGTTTAACTTATTGAATTAAATGTCATTGTGGCAGCACAACTTTTAGATCTATTGAAGCGTTACTTCTATAAAGTTATGTTGGCACCGCGATAGTTTGTCAACCCGCAGTTGTTAACCGAGGTAGCGTTTCGTGTAATAAATGATCCATTATTACGTTTGTTGTCAGTTCTTTCTGGTAACAGTCGGTTTGATAAAATTTAGTTTTGATAAACCTTGAAGTCCTTTTCGATAAATTGTCGTTCGATAACGTATCGAGAAAGTATTAGCAGGCTAACACCAGAATATGCACAGTATATTCATGTTAACCTATCATCATTTCCCTAGAGTTGGTTGTTGGTATAAATGTAGGAGCAAATAGCATCCGAACAGTCTCTGTTAGGCTCCATTGATGATGCTGCAATAGCATCACGGCTTTGTTGGTATTACGGCTTTGTCATTATCTTTTTTTGTTCCTCTGAACTAACGATGTGGAACTACTATGTCACACCAACAGTGCAAAGCAGAGAGGTTTTACACACGGATATGAAGACACGAAGCTTTCTTTGTTAGAAAATCGTCGATTTGATTTCGAGTTCTTTGAAAATAATGTTTTTAAGTTACATTTATAATTTTACTTTATGGGTTACATTGATACGTTTTGTTGAAGAGAGAAATAGATCACAGCAGCGATAGTTGCATGGAAGAAGATCACACCCAGTCGGATGAAAGTGGAGCATCATCAGTACAAAATGAAGGAAGAATGGGACTCATCACAACATCTCTTGGACCTCCTTCCATCGGCGGGGTGTCTCGTGGAAGTATGAGTCACAAAAGAAGAAAATTACGTCACAGAGGTCACGGAGTAAAATCGTCTTCCATGGATGTTGAGAATCTATTTAGCGATGATGAAGATGAATGCAACGAAGTGAGACGAGAGGATTTACATCATCGATTCCAAAGAAACCGCTCGAAGTATTTAGTTTTCATACTTTAATGTACAATCATATTATGTCGATCTTAAGTTCATAACTTCCCAACTAGGGACAATATAAGTTCGGCCATACACCAGGTTGCCATTAGACGACGCCAAGTTGGTGTCTGACCAAACTGTGGTGCAACTATCATGAATTATAGATTAGTGGAATATTTAGACACGTTTTTATTGGCCAATCGTTTGACATTTGCACCACAACTCAAGATTTATTCTCTCAAAGAGTGCGTTCAATTGATTGACGTGTGGCAGATAAACCATGACTGGCCTGTTGCCTGTTGTTAGAACTCTATATTGACGTATTCTTCAACTGTTACGTCATCCAACGTCATTAATACCCCCAAGGAAAGTTGTGGACAATCGTCGACTATTTCATTATTGTTTGACAAACAGCTGATTGCTTCCTCTGCGACATCTCAATCATCTGATTATGCCACACCGTCTGTCGTCGCTTGCGCCTTACAAATTTAAAGCTAACAGCTCGTTAGTAACGCGACTGACGCAGGGGATCGCTTTTTCTGTCGGGCTCGTATAAACAGTTTTACTAAATGTTTGGTTGTCTTCTTCGATTTTCTTGTAGATTGGTAATGAACAAGTGTAAATAAAGTTTCTCAAATTGGTTTCTTTTCTCTGTTCAATACATTATTGGTTTGTGAGTGTGCAATAATGAAATGACGCTTGAGATTTACAACCAAATGTTTTGTAGCAAAGTTCGTCGCGCAAACTCTGACGTCGTCAAAGAAGTGAATGAACGAAGGTTTTCGTTTCGCCACAAGAGGGCCTCGTCAGTCAGACATAAAAGAACAGAAAACGGAAACTTTGGGACCAAGTTGGAACGCAAATCGTCGACGCCACTTATCGAACTGGTGGTCACCGAGCCAACTCCAACCTCGCCTCCAACTTCCTCAAAGGAATTCCTTGTCAACACATCAGCATCGGGAAATCACCTCGCGGTGAAGCCCCCTATGCCAGTGGTTTCAACAGAATCGGATACTGAAAGACGTAAGGATAGCATACAACCACTTGATTTTAGAATTTAGATTCAAGTAATTCTTCCAATTCCGTCTCATCAAACATTTTATGCTGCATCCATTGCGACAATGCATAGTGAACATAAATAGAATTTTAAGACGTAATATACACATGGAAGCAACAAAGGTAATCAAATTTAATTAAAGTTAGCAATGAAATGATGATGGTTAAAAACTTGAAAATGTATCAGAATTGTGTTCATTGAGGCACCTATGAGCACAGTTTTTTTATTTTGTACTTTTGGCATAAACTTAAAGTGAAATCATTGTGTGCCATGACTGTCGCCATCTGTTGGAAGTTGAAGACCTGTTTTGTTTTCCAGCTCCAGCCAATTCCCTTCCATTTGTTCCACTCTTGCGAAAGGTCAGTGACACTTCGACGATTTCCGATGTGGAATTTCCTAAGGTGAGCTGTTTCTAGTCGATTAAAATAATTTGCAAGCAATAAAAGTGTCGCTAATTTTGTTTTGTGCAGTTATCAGAAACGATCTGATATAGACGTAGGGCTGCGAAAACTCTTGTGCTTTAGAATGGAATAAAATGTTGTTGTTTTGATGATTTACGCCTGGTTGTATTCGATTGCTGTAACTATGGTGGCATACTGAAATAAAAAATCACTACAAAACTGTGGTCTGATCTTATACAAAATATGACGTGCTATGAGATTTTAAGTTTAATTACAAATTATTTAAAAACACAAAAAAAAAATGTTAGTGCTTTCCGTGTTGCCAAACGGTATACTTGCATTTCAAAACTGTTCGTCCATTCTTGATTTTGGTTTGGCAGATAGTCCATGTGGATATCAATAGAGAAACCAAATATGATCCCAAGCAAAATGATCACTCCATGTCCATCTTTCTTCCCGAAACCGCTCTCTCAGACTCCTCCAGCAAGTCAGAGAGTCCGAGCCCCTTCTATCTTTCCGATTTTGTTTCCTCACCATTGAACAATGGGAAACAAATTCATCGGCTTTCTTGCAACGGATCAGGAAAACTGGCAAATGGGAACGGAGAAGTTGCGACAATCCAAAACAGTAAATTAAAGTTGATTTTGAAACTTTTTGTAAAAGTTATTCTAGTATTTTGGGTTTAATACACAAACGAATCATTTTCATGCAGGCTAGTGAGGATATGACATTTCTAACAAGTGCAAAATTTCAAATAATCAATTCAATTAATACCTGACCTAAATCCGCAGAATAGTTAGATGGCACCAAATCATGCAGCTGTTGTTGTTATCTTTCAGATATATCGTCATCTACTCTTTCAGGAGAAACTTTAAAGTCTCTTCCTCTAGAGAAGTCTCCATTAGAAGAATTTCCATTGAGCGTTGACGATTGCAGCTGGAAAAGCAACGCAGTGTACGTGACCGACGTGGGGGAGGACGAGATACAGGTTGAACTCATTAACTGATTGAATGTTTAACCACGAACTGAAACGCCACTTTTGAAGACTTTTCGTCTCAGTTTTACATTTTTATGTCTTTCTTTCGCACGCCCGGTCTCCGTAGTTGACCATTTGAAGTTTGTAAACTTTTTTTTACATAGATGTCGCTTAACGTAAAGATCTTCTTGAAGTACCTTGCCCAAGTGTACACCCTAAACGTTTAACCATCGTCTCTTGTTTGAGAGGGAATGGAGGAGGCAAACTATTAACGTTCATTATTTTCCCAATTTGGAACACAAACAAGATTTTCGTTTCCTGATTGTTCTAGTTTGTAATTGAATCATTTTGCTTCAAATATCGCATTTCAAGTATACGGCTCATCTGCATCACAGTGTATTGTAATGACTTTTTCTGCTTTACTACGTCTTGCATTGCTTTTGGTTTCAAGGCGATCACGCTTAAACATTTCTGTTTTCTGACTGTAGATAAAAGTTCCAGATGTGAGGGCGCTTTCCAATCCCGACGACTCGGAGAAGCCTTTGATCCACAGAGGTACTCCGCTCAACGATTCTATTATATATCGATCATTGAGAAGTACTTTGATTTTTCAGAAAATACAATCTCACATAATGTATTTACGCAAGACAAATAATAAGTCACTGATCCAAATCCTAAATAAGTTCTTGCTTTGATCTTTCTAGAAAACTTTTTTGTGTTTGCAGCAATGATATTAAACTTTCGTTATTATGGTCATGATCCAAGCGATAAATCGACCCTTTTTACATTGGTTCAACATCTGCAAACGTTGGATCCATGTGACAAGAATTGATCCATTGCCTGGGTATCAGCTACATCCACAGCGGGACAAGTATAATTCCGTGTTTGAAAAGTCTGCGGTTCCATTCCTTATCCACCTTTTCTGATTGTATTCTTGATCAAGTTACTTTAAGTTATTAATGGTACACTCTCGTATTGGAAAGAGAGCATAGAATCTTTGTTAGATTGTGACGGTTTCTAATCATCCCAAATCCAACTTGATGTACTCCTTGATATGATCATCATTATTGGTAACGAAACAAACTGAGATTTAAAGTATTAACATCAAGTGTATTCGTGCAGATCATCATCATCATCATTCACAACGCAAGAGAAAAAAGTCAACACACAAAAGCTTTTCTACTATACTCATCAATAACTTTGCCAGGTGGAAGTGTATTCCAGAAAGTGTAACAGTAAGTTGATGATCTACCTTAAAACTGCTTTATATAACATCTGCATCTGCACTATTTTTCGGTGTTTATGTGCAATATTCTAGCTGAAAACCATTACAAGAAATGCACGCACATCTCTTGATACACATACCTACCTTTCGGCCCTGCGTCAAGAGCCTCTGCAAGTATGCGAAACTACCAAGAATAACCTATCAAGGCTTTGTCAGTCTGATGGTAAAGATTCAAAACCAAACCAGTTAGTGAAAACGACCATTTTTGTGCTTTGCAGTTTCTTGAAACAGTGTTTGACTGTTCCTTTTTATTTGTGTCGTAATTGCTTAAAACTTTAGACAAATACAAGGCGTTGAAAACTTCTTCAAAGCTCCAATGCTGGGTGCTTCTCTATGTTGATCATGTTGCAGGTTTTGCAAACTTAAAATTCAAGTAAAATTTAAAGTTCTTCATTTCGTAAAATATCAAAAAAAAAATGATTAAAGACGTTAGTAACAACAAAACATGTTATCTGCAACCATCACCATCATCATCACTATCTCTTCATTTATTGCAGAACAAAGTTAGAGATTTGGTTCTCAATCCCTTCGCCGACGTGATCATAACATTGTGCATCGCCCTCAACGCGATCTTCATGTCGATTGAACACCACCCGATGGAACCAGGCTTCACACAGATGCTCGATCAAGCTAACTTGGTGAGTAAAAGGGTCCATAGAAACAGTAGCTACAGTAATTTTACCATCCCTTGAAACCGTTAAATCTGCCAGCCAATCCTAGCCCTTGTGTGGTCTGGTGTTGATGTGATTATTACGAGATTTCATACTTAGCTCAAGAACGTTGGTTTTCACCAAACTCAAGTAATCAGCAGTGTTGTGATCTATCGAAAAGAAGTGATAATTTGTTAATAGTAGGCTAATCATTTCCATAGAGGAAAGCACATTTTTCTTTAAATATAACCATTTATGAAAGAAGTGAAGCCAAATAGAAACAGTAAACAGAAAACGAGTAAAGCAAAAAGCATGAACTGAAAGTAGGTATTCTTTAATTTCTAAAAATACACGACTTCATTTTTGTAAACTAGATAAATTTCTTTTTCAGTTCTTCACCGTTGTCTTCACTGTGGAGATGATCACTAAAATAGTTGGGTTATCTCCTTACACTTACTTCCGGCAACGTTGGAATGTCTTTGACGCCGTGGTCGTGCTCTTTAGTCTGTTGGAGATTGTCATCAAGTCAACAGGGGGGTTCACTATCTTGCGAGCCTTCCGCTTGGTGGGTTGTTTGCTGAGTTACCCTTTTAAGAAACTGCATAACAAATATATCACTCCAATTGGGGTAATGTAGTCAGATACTTGCAGGTTGCCTCAACACGTTTCAAGATAAAGTGTTTCACAACACAATGTCCTGTTCAATCAACACAAAACAACAAAAACAAATTGGCATATCAATTGGTTGGCACTCTCGATATAATATAAAATAATATTTTAACTTAAATTATAATATTAACTCATTACATTACATGAGTTACCAACTCATTGTAACCAACATCTTGATTGAATGAAGCCTAGCAAAGTGAGTGAACAACTCCATGACCAGCAACCGCAAAACAAGGTGGATGGACTCGCTTTATTGATTGATAAATTGCTTGGATTTGCCATCTTACATTCTGATAGCAAACAAACTTCACTTTCATCATTGCATGTAATCGTTTGTTAGATGCTTGATGGGACATTTTGACAACTTTGTTACAGATGCGTATAGTCAAGTTGGCAAAGCAATGGCCGACCTTGAACAAGTTACTTCGAATTATTGGCCGGACCCTCGGCAAGCTCTGGCATCTGACGCTTGTCTTTCTTCTGGTGCTCTATATATTTGCTGTGGTCGGTATGCAGCTGTTAAACAAAGACTATAAAGAAAGATATCAGGTTGTTAGAAATATCACTCGATACAATCTTTTTTGAATTGTAAGAACCCTTCAAGGTTTAAGAGCAAAATGGTTGGAACGTCTGGTTAATCTAATCAAAAAATAAAGAGCCCAAAATGTAGATACCAAACTCATGTTCAGCAAACGTTTCGAAAACTAAACTGTCTTCATCTTCAGTATTAAAATATAAAGTGGAAACAATAATGAAGCAATAGCATTAACTAACTTAGGAAAAGTGACTAAAGCTAACAGTAACCTATGTTTTGCTTAACACAAGCTTCTAGTACAAGTTCTCAGCACAAGTTCTTATAATCAGCTTTAATAAATGCCACGTGCTGCAAAACAAATGGAAGATAGACACGTGCAGTGGCAGAGGTGTCATTGACAAATACTGTATTACAATGGGTGCAGAAAAAGCAAAAAACTACATTTTTGAACATTATCACAACTGTACAAATAACAATACTGTGCTGTCATATCCAGTGGCATACAATGACCATTTTTTTGGGGTGTTAACATTTTTTTAGAAAATTTCAAACAAATGCTTGATCTGCACAGTCACTCTTTATATCATACTACATCAGTTTATTTTGATGTGAGCTGAACAGATATTAAGCAAACTGCAAACATAATCGTGTGCGTTTAAAGTCTGCTAGAAAACAGTGAACACCCAAAAAACAGTCACCGTACGCTATGATTGTATCTCATAAAATATGATGTGAAAAAAAAATTTAAAGCTTGATTTGAGACACTAAAGTTACGCTAAATCAGTCGAAGTGTATATTGCAAACTTATCTCGTTGATCTGTGTAATAATCCAGGATGTTGTTCAACCCAGGATAACCTTCCCCGGTGGCATTTCTGTGATTTTTGCCACGCTTTCATGGTGGTGTTCAGGATACAATGCGGGGAATGGGTTGAAAACATGTTTGTTTGTGTGAACGTTGCCAGGCCTGAAGTGTGCATCCCATTCTTCATCATCATATATTTTATTGGAAATCTTGTGGTGAGTGTGTATTGATTTAATTTGAATGCACAAAACAAATATTGGATTTCACTACTTAAAAACACTTTATTGTTTTGTTGATTTTTTCTGTAAATATATTTGTATATTTGCGATCTGCGGTGTCAAGCACTTTAGCAAGGTTTTGGCAAGCAGAGAACATAGTTGATAGCTTCTCAGGAATGTGTTTATTTCGAGTGCTCAATCGATGTCAGCAGAGACCACCGTCAGCGCACCTTCTGAAAATGGCTGTCTACGCGCTGGAGCGGTCACGATTGTCGTGAAGACATTGATTTCACTTCTGGTGCTTGTTAGTTATGATCGCAGTTACTTATAGGAAAAGTGACGTAGATGTTGCCTCCATCTTCCCCACACACCCACCTGTGTGATCCTAATATACAGTAACTAGATGTCTCAAATCTAGCATGGAGTTTTTCCTGGGAAAGACTTTTCTTCGTAAACAATAACTAATGCTTAATAGATCAATTTGCTTTAATTAAATGATTTTTTTATCAATCATTTGTTCCAAACATTGTATTTATTACAATTCATTTTTCAGATTCTCAATCTGTTCCTTGCACTTTTATTGAACTCGTTTAGTGGAGATGTGCTTCAACAAACTGAAAGCGAGTCAAATAGCATCTCAGAAGTTTCGAAACGAATCAAAACGTGGGTGAAAGCACAAAGAAAGAAGGTTAAATGCCTTGCAAGAAACGTAAGTTTCTTTTGTCTTGTTTAAAAAAAAAGTTTTTTCTGCGATTTTCTTCAAAAAAGTTTGCATAAAATCAAAATCTTTAAAACAAATGTCTTTGCTTTAGCTTTTCTGCTGCCGATTCTTAAAAGACAGAGTCATGATTTATCCGAAAATATCAAAGTGCGGAGTTCGATCCCCTGATGAAGTGCAGACCCCCGACACTGAGCTCACTGTCATCACCATTGATAAGAAGTCGGAAGGAAGTGATATCCTGCTATCCCCGAATGGAAATAACATTCTGACGATAATGGAAGGCAAGGAAAGTGCTGGTTAGTGATGGATAGCTTCAAAACAAGTGCAGTGCAGCTCAAGCTGGAATTAAGTCCAATAAATCGTGTGTAAATGTTTAGCAACAGTGCTGCCAGTTTTAAGCAACTGATAGTCCGAAGCTCGTTTTGCATTGGTTTTTCAAAAAGAAGTACGTTAGGTTGAGTAGGTGTTCTGAGGAGATTTGTATACCGTTTGGATTTTTTTTTTAATTTGGTCAAACTAGCATTAATTCTGCGTGTGTGTAGCAAAAAAATATTGTTTTAAGTTTATTAGTAACGCCAGAAGAACCTTTTTTTTTTTGCTGACTTCATTGGGGCAAAACGGACATGTGCTGCTTGGGGCAAAACGGACACACTCAGCAAGTTCTTGGTTTTTAGAACGCCGGTTTAAAACACGTGATATCTCATGTTTGATTGCATATTTTATCAATAAAGCCCGAAAATTTGCACATGTAATGCATGTAATGCACATGCCATCATGGTGACCTTGTTTTTTTCTTATTGACAATTTTATTGTTTGGTAAATATGGTTCATAAAAATTAGCCGTCATTCGCATTTTTTCTTTACAGGTAAAAACAAATTTTAGTCAGAAAAGCATGCTAAGAGTGAGATTCATTTGCTAAGAACCAGCCTTTTATACTAAAAACATAATAAAAACTAAAAACATCACACCCTGACCGTTTTGCCCCATGGCTGGGGCAAAACGGTCACCAAAGCAAAAAAAAAGAATTGCAAATAATTATTGATCTGAATAAATAATCATGTTTTAAACATTGCAAATGTGTTCTTGTTTGGTGCCTCAATGTACCTAACGCATGAAACGCAAAATATTGTAAACAGAAATTAAATTAAAGAACTTTAAAATAAACATGTCCGTTTTGCCCTGCCTTCCTCTATGTTATCTTTTCACTTATAAATATTATGTGAAGTAAAATATTATGATACTTTTCGTCTGCGATGACAGAAAATTAGAAAATCCTTCATTTACTGCAGCTTAGTTATATTCATAATTCTCTTTCAAAGCCATTTTCATCGAACCTCAAATATAGAAAAAGGCCCAGTTATGATTTCTGTAGCCTTTGCTGAGCAATGCTTAGCAAATACAACCTACTGCTGTCCAAGTCAACTCAAAGAGCATGTGACGTTGTGTTCAGGATTTCAATGGCTGTTGGCTATTGTACGGCTTGCTTAGGATCAAATCAATGAGTAGAGATCACACAACAGAGCTGTAAACAGAGTGTGTGTGGTACAACAGCGTTACGTTTTTATAAGCAGATCAAAACAAACTTTTGTGAGTTTTGAAAATGATTTGAATAATGTTACTTACAAATTAATCCGATCGTTTTTTAACTGAAAATAATTAAATGTTTTAGACGAAAGTGCAATGGAACAACAAGAATTAATCTCCAAACGACATTCTGATATTTTTCTCAACATTGAAAACGGCCATTTTAAATCAAACTCAATCGGATCTTACCATAAACCGTTTCCACACCATGAAGGTAACTTTTTCCTTTGAGCTTCTTAGCCTTAGAGTCGACCTTTTTTACAGGATGTCGAATCTTGTCTCACTTCACCGAGAGGTCATTTGAGAATAGTTGCAGTTTTTGTTTCGTGATCAACACATGGATCTTATTTATCATTTGGTGGTATGAGAATGGTGCTGTCATTTACGATAGATTTTCTTAACGCCTCATTGTAGGAATCGGTAACCTGCTTATATTGCAGACCTGTGTGTATAAGATGGATGTCATTACCACGGACCTGATTAGTAACGGACCAATATGTGACTGATTAGTAACCAACAAAAAATGAAGCAATGGATGTTCATTTAATATAATTCTATTTAAATGTTTGATAACATATCAACTATCATTTTTTCTATGAAGAACTGAGCTCATTCTTTACCACTTTCAGTCGCGAGCAGAACAAGTCATTCACTGCAGTCAGTGTCCGACTGCTCCTTGCATTCGTCATCGTCCCGAAGAAGTCGTCGTCAACGCCGTACCAGCAGAAGCACCGCGGTGCGGGCTCGGCAACGGTACCGAGGGATTAGTTCCAGCTCAGATCATGCCAGGAGAGATCACTCGGATGCATCAGTCAGTCAGGAACGGAGGAGGGATGGTGGAAGTCAGGTGGGTGGTGCTTGGCTTGTATCGTTTTATTCTTGTTTGAATGTTTGTTATAAAAATCCACCTTTATTTAATAATGATAATAATTCATTACAGGCGAGCAATGTTGACGTGTCGAATAAAAGTGAAAACGAAGAAAACCAAGACGGGACCAGCAAGGTAGGTTGATGTGCAACATTTATAATCTGGTCGTCAATTAATTGTCATCGGCAACAGGTTTTTCTAAATCAACATTTTTTAAATTCTCTTTATTGAGTTCACACACTTTGTGCACTTTAAACTAAATTGACACCAGTGTCTATAGATGTCACTTTGGTTGTAAAGTCTGTTGTTATTCATCATAGATAAAATTATTGTAAAAAATCAATCTTGATCATTTGCAGCAGCCTAAATTAAAACCACATCTAATACAATAATGTCAATCAACAAACTAGAAACAATATTGTTTTGTTTGTTTTCAGAAATCAATTGAGCCATGCTTGTCGTGTTTCCCGGATTCCATTTTTGAGCGTGGCTTGTTCTTCAAACTCCGCCAGTTCGTCTACACAGTCGTTGAGCATAAATACTTTGATTACCTGGTCATATTCGGCATCCTCCTTAGCAGTATAAGTTTGGTAAGAATCTACTTCAATTTAAGTTTGTCAATTGAAGTATAAATGTTGAGAGGAATCTATTGAATCTCCTCAGTTTTAATTGTTGAGCTATAATAAATATTTCTTTCATGCATAGGCAATGCAAGACATTTACTTGCACAAAAAACCAGCGGTGGAACGAATCTTTAACTACGTTGATATATTCTGCTGCGTCTTTTTTACCTTGGAAATGATCATGAAATGGATTGGATACGGATGGAAGAGTTACTTCAGTAATCCGTGGTGTATACTTGACTGTGCTATTGTCATGGTAAGCTATAGTGCAGTGTCGGCTTCAAAATGTTTGTCATTCCTTTCTTGAAACATGAACAAGCGATCGGCAATGGCCTTGCTACGATCCAATTCCTGATCATCTCAATATTTTGCATGATAATCAATATTTTGTCAATATCAATATCTATCAATAATCAATATCAATATTTTGCATGATGATCACGATCTCTAGCGCTACTCAGGGCAGCACCTGTTGCTCTTTCAGTGTGGACTCCACTTCTTATCGTCGAGCACCGGTTTCATCAACCTGGTTGAAGAACTTAAAGAAAATTAAATTCATGATCAGTATTGGAGATAAACTAAAAAATCAAAGTGCTCTTAAAACTCTTTTTTTAAATTTAGATTTCAATCATAAACCTATCCATGACCTCAGCGGAACAAGCAAACCTCAGTGCGTTTCGCGCTTTGAGAACTTTCAGAGCTCTTCGACCTCTGCGAGCGCTATCACGATTCAAAGGGATGAAGGTGAGAAGGATTGTTTCGCTATTTTTGACCTAAGAAAAATCAAGTAATTAATTTCTGCATTTTTATGGCCAATAGTTGGATTGTTTTTGTCTCATTTCTAAGACGACATCAGGAACGTAGGAGAGATTAAGAGAGCAATCGCCCCCCAAAACTTTTTATCTTGCCTCCCAAAATATCATGTTTCAATGTTATTACAATGTTGTTTCAATACCATTATTATTCATGTTAAATGACGTTTATCGCCTCCAACAGTTGCTTGTGCCCCTAAAATTTTCTTTTTATCTATGTCACTTGACGATAAACGCCGTTTGCATCGCAGCCTGCAAAATACTTAGCAGGGGTGAGGTGATTACATTGGCATTTTAATTGATTGCGATTAACTTGCCTATTCTGCAACAACTAACAAGATTGTCATTGGCCTATCCAAGTTTTGAAGTAGTCAGTTGCAATGTTTATTCATAATTTCAAAATACTTGCTGATAATGAAACTTGAAAGACATGCCACACGACACTGAAATGCCGATGGGCTTGTATTATGGGCAAGTTATGAGTATATAGCTACAAATCACTGCTACGGAACAAGTTATGAAATAAAGGCTATAGATTAACATAACTCTGTTTGAACCTATTTGATCATCGTTATTGTTATTTACTCATTTTTAAATTTGACTCAATGCGTTCAGTGAGTTGACTGAGTTCCATTGCTTGTAAATAAATCTTTGACATGAGGGAGGCTGCTTTTTCAAAGCAGTCCTTGCTTTCATATTCCAACTGTAGTGTTTGTTGCCACAAGATATTGAAAATTATAGCTATCTTTGTTACCTTTTGTTGATTTTTTTCACATTGCTGTCAAATATATTATATTGTTCTCTTGCTAGAGATCGAACGTTTGTTCTAGAAAAATAAACAATGCCAAATATTTAATGTTGTCATTGGGTATCTGCCATTAAATTTGCTGCTTTAAACTTGTGGCTCATCACTTCTTCCTCCTCTGCAGGTCGTAGTCGATGCGTTAATTCGAGCTATTCCTCCTATTCTTCACGTCTTCTTCGTCTGCATGGTGCTCTGGTTAATATTCGGGTGAGCATTTTAACAACTGGCTCCTCCCAGAATCATGTTGTCAATGGTCGTACACAAGATTTTTCTTGACAGAGGCATTCCAACTGTTTTAGAATAACGTCCATTTGCTGAGAACACTTGGCATGGAATGATGCCATGTCTTGACAACTCGTCAAATTAAACTTCTTCGCTTTTGCTTATTCGTTTTTCTTGTCATTAAAAATCATCAGAGTTGCCAGATTGTTTGCACTGTGTAAGCCGAAACGAAGCCATTTTATAGTAACTACTTTATTGCAAATTTCTCAAACTAGTGTTAAATGATTTTTTCATCAGTATATGTTGCAAGATATTTCACCATGGGTGAATCTAAAATTGATAGGCCTAGTTAGTGTATGTCGCAGACATTTTAATTCTTTCATAAATCTGATTGGCTTTTTCTCATATCTTATCTACATAATTTATGTAAATTAATTCTACTTGTTTGAAGCAGCAGAAAATTATTCAGGAATAAATGTGTTGAGAGTTACAGTATTATCAGAAACGAAACGAAAACTATTTCTAAATTTCCTTAGCATTTAAGCCTAAAATTGAAACAGATAGTGCAAAAAATGGCCAAGTTTGACCTAATGTGAAAAGTGGCCATACTGGTTCAAGTTTGAAAAGTGTAATTTTTTATGGCCAACTTATCGGCAAAATACACAAATCAGGCAGCCCTGGTACATATAAAACCAACTGTCGCAACCCTAAAAAACTAGTACTCAATGTCAAGCAAAAAGTTAATTTTACTAAAGCGAGTTGAGTATATTGTTTTTGACAAAAGCTTAAATCAGATAAGTTGCTTTGTTTTACTTTATGAAAAGGTTATATCGATAAACTCACGGCGCTTCCAGTGTGGTGTTGCCATTACGTTTTTTTGCTTTTATGCTTTTCACATCTTTTTAATTTAAGATATTCTCATGTATTTTAGCATTTTAGGAGTGAATATATTCGGTGGTCGCTTTGGAAGATGCGTTGCTTTGCCCACTGGAGATATTTTACCCATGCGAGTTGGCTACAACGAAACGGAAAGTTTTCGAATGAACTTACCCCCGACCACAAAATCTTTAGAAGAACAGTGCTCAGTAAACAATACGATGCTGATGAAATATCTTCGAAAGGAAATCCTCCTAAATGCGTCTGCAAATTCCGTTCTTCCTGCAGTCAGAGATAAAGCTGAATGCGAGTTATGTGGCAAGATGTAAGTGCCATGTTAGAAGATGCGACGGAATATTGTACAATATCGGCTATGGTTGATGAGCTAAATTATCAACACCAAGAGTTGTGTTACCCACAGCAACGTTGATAGCGAACTACAGCCAATCAACATACCAATCATCCATCTAGTTTTTATTGTTTTATGTAGTTTATGTGAATAAGTTTTTATTAGTTTTTATAATTACCTTACGCTCTTTTCACTTGTGAAATTGTCAAGGTGTTGTGATTATGCCAAATTCGTTGTTGCCTAATTATGATATCACGTCGGGCTCGGGCGCGCTTTAACGGTCGCTTGTGTCGCTTTTTCCTTTTGTTTAGGTCTCTGCCATGTCGTGATAAGCATCATCTTCCTTTCATTGGTCAGAAATGAACTGAAGTAACGTTAACAAATTTAAAGTAGATCGACTCTTACTTTTATTAAAAGAACTTTGTAACTAATTCCAGGCTCAATTCGGAGGACATCAACTGGCACGTACCAAACGTGAACTTCGACAGTGTCCCTCAGGCTTACCTGGCCTTGATGCAGGTAAGTTCATGCCATAGCAGCTATTCTGCTTGGAGATTCATAGAACAAATAATTTGTCAGCTATGACGTCAACTGCCCACCATTTTATCCACAATATTTCTAAACAAAATATCAAGAGATGGTCAATTGAGAGAAGGATACAGTAGTCAAAAAAAGTGAAAAGATTTTTAAAGAAATTTTTATGCTTTGAAAATTATGTTCGTAAAAATCAAAAGTATAAGATTTGAAACTTGTTGTTCACGGTCATTGCTTACATATTTTTAATGGTCATGAAATCCTTAAACATGAACAAAACTTTGCCTAGTACTATAGACTACGTGCATTACACTGTATAGTGCGCAGCTTATGTTACCAAATCACTATTTGATTTGAGGTGGCGACGTTTAACGGCTGGTTGGAGATTATGGAGTCAGCTGTCGACATCACTGGCATTGAGATGCAGCCCCACTACGAAGTCTCCTTTGTCTATTACATCTATTTCTGCGTTTTCATCATTTTTGGTGCATTCTTCTCACTCAACTTATTCATTGGAGTCATCATTGACAACTTTAACCAACAGAAGATCAAGCAAAAAGGCGAGTGAAATATTTTGATTGTTAATTGGTTTGAATCTTTATCCTCGGACTGACAAAGCATTTGATAGATTATTCCTAATAGTTTTGAATACTTGTAGAGACTTTGAATTACTGACTTACCTAGATTGACAGAGAAAAATTTCCTTTTGCTACTTGAATGTGTCATTGTCTGTGAATCATTCCATCCACTAGCAGTCCTTAAAATGCTTTGCTCAAGTGCACACCCCCAGAGTCGAACCAGCGATGCTTTATCTTGCGGCTTCTTCGTGCACTAAATGAGCGCTTAATCAGTTGAGCTATTGACGCGGCGGACGGGGAGGGTTTTTATGAAATACGAGCATACAATGCAAATAAACATACATGCTACACCTGCATTATCAAATTAGGTTATGTTGTTATTAGCCTGCCTGCTGCAAAGAACCTTTTATTGCTCAAATCTTTTGCTAATAAACTTCACACATCTTTCCTCACAGGAGGAGATGATGGTGTGTTTCTTACTGAAGAGCAGAGGCAATATTATAACGCCATGAAGAAAATGGCGTCGAGAACTCCAACCAAACCCATACCAAGACCAGACAATCCTTTTTCAAACAAGGTGATCCTATGAACAAACGTGATACTGTGGTGACATCCAACATAAGAAAACAGGATTGTTGATTTCGTAATCACAAATGTTTAAAGTATTAAATGTCTGTTGTTTTAAAACAGAGGCAGCTGATAAGATCGCTAAAAATTAATCAACTTTAGTCTTGTCTGTAATTTATCGTAGACCTTTCACCTCAACAGGTGGCTTTTTCAAAATCCTTTTCAAATAATCAGTTACCTGTTTAATATTAGACAATTACTCACCAGATAATCACACAAACCTATAGGCTCTATCTGTGAATGTTGCCAAAATAGCAAGCCTTTCAAAATTGAGGTGGTACAAAAGAGATTCTCTGTCTGAAAGGCTCAAATGAAGAAGTCAGTGCAATCAGTTGTACAATGTTAAGCTTGAGAAAAACAATGGTACCTTACTCTATAAGTTATGGGAAGCTTAAGCTACCACTGGTCGAAAAAAAGTTGGGGGAGTAGAACAAGAATCAATTCAAATTTATTTTTCATTGCTGGTGCGAACATGTAGAGAACGATAAAGTAAACACACGAATTTGGCACCAACAAAAGGAAAAGATGACAAAACCAAAAGGTTTAAAACATCCATCGATAAAACAGTGTTTGGAAAACACCATAATAAATTTGCACAAGCGTAATGTAGTTTAATTTTATGGAGCGATTGAGTGATATATCAACCATAGATGTTTATGTTAAACTTACATTGGCAGATCTATGATTTGGTGTCTGACAGAAAATTCGAGATAGGCATCATGGCGCTCATACTGGTCAATCTTGTTGTCATGGCAATTGAGCATTATAACATGTCTCCTGAATTGAACGATGTTCTCCAAAAACTCAACTTTGCTTTTATATGTAAGTAGGACAGGAAATTGATTGTTTTTATTATGTGTTTTCTTATGTGCTTTAAAAAAAATGTAGTTTTAGCGGTATTCATGAGAAATCTGCAAAAATTACTCGCATATTTAAACCTTGAAATATTGGTATATTTCACCTGTATAACGGGCTTCGTTCAGTGGCGTAGCTAGGGGGGGGCGGGGGGGCGGACCGCCCCGGGCGGCACGTTTTCAGACAGGACGTTTTTTTTTTTTTATAATGCAAAAGTACACAAAAAATAAAAGCAAACAGAATGGCAACGTTCAAAACACAGGGCCGGATTTAGCCTAAGCGCTGCCCTAGGCAGATACGAAAAGTGCCGCCCCCTAAAAAAAAATTTCGATGGTGCGCTACGATTTATATTTTCAATTCCTTACAAAAAAGTTATTTGCACAGTTTATTTGAATACATCAATGAATGTCATTGCATAATGAACTAATTGTTCAAAATCGCTTGCGGCGGGCTTTCTCTCTTGCAAACAAATCACTAATTTCTTCAAAGTCTGTAGAAACAAGTGAAGATGAGTTAATCCTCAAAAATGTGAGATCATTCAAGCGATCATTCATGGTTTACATACTTTAAGCATCAAGGCAAGTACACAAAATAGCCTGCAACTTTTCCATCAACCTAACATTGACTAAAAACATTTTTTCTAGGCTCCTTTAAATTTATTAACAGTGAAACAAACCGAACAAAGATTAATAAAAATTGCACAGACAAACCCTAGTCCTCCATACTAAGCGAGACAGAAAAATAAAACAAGCGCTAAGCAGCACATATTGTTGAAAACCAATCAAACGTGAAGTAGCCTACTCTAGGTGCGATAACTTGCCATAGCCTACATGACTTGCCGCACTGTTTATAAATGTGTGTGATGTGATAAAATATTTATTAATTCCTATATATCTGTTGTTAATTATTATATTCACGTACAGTATTATCATTTATCAATGTAATATATTCGTATATTTTGCCGCCCCCAATAGTTTGCCGCCCTAAGCAACTGCCTACTCTGCCTACTGCTAAATCCGGCCCTGTCAAAACATCTTAAATATCTAAAAACGTTTCAAATTTTCATGAATTTTTCTGCCGTTATGTTTTTAATACGTTACAAAATTCCTATACTAGCCTTTATTAAGCAGAGGCGGAAACATGCTCATCAAATTTGGGTAGCCTTGTAAAAGGTTACAAATTGATTATTTTAATTCTGCAGCAGTTTTTGTGCTTTTGCATTCAGTATATTACTAGATTATAGCGGTCAGTGGCGTAGCCAAAGGGGGGAGGGTTGGGGGTTTCAACCCCCCCTTTTGAGCAAAACTAAATGGAGAAAACTGAATCACTTTTTGAATTTTACGAAGCAGATCTGCCGTGTATAAACGCCCTTGCTATTATATCTGAACTGCGTATATGTGGTATCGATGTCTTTTCAATTCTTCCCAAACCAGTTTGCCAAAAAGTGCTGTAAGTGCATTGCCATTTTGCCCGCAGTCAACGTTTCCAAACATTAATATTTTACTCCGCATTCTGGCTACTCTTCCAGTTAGCCTACCACTTGCACCAATGAAAGATCTTTTTCTGCTCTTCGAAGACTTAAACTTATTTAAGAAATTCAACCTCTGAAAACCGATTAAACGGTTTGGCTTTGGTTAATCTGTATAGAAAATTGGTCCCAACTGTTGAGGATGTCATTAACAAGATGTGTGAAAAAGTTCGTCGACTTCCTTTTTCCCTTTAGTTTCATCAGTATCAATGATTTGTTGCATTCTTATTGCATGTGTTGATGATTTTTTCATAGCTGTTAGCTGTAAGCATGATTCTACTAATTCGACATGTTAAAGCAATTCTGGTGCTTTATCTTTTAAAATGAGTAAGAACTTGTGTGTCATATTATGCTTTATAATTCGAATGACCTTTCAGAATTCATATAGCAGGGTGTGACCGCTCTACAACGGTTCAGTATTCATGGTATGCAGCTAACTCGTGCAGTCGATGGAAACACCGCAATATCTACAGCTGTGAAAAATTGCACTAACCTTTTATAGCCTATACCCTATTCCAGTGAATCGTTATACAAAACTTGAATATATCAGAAATAAAGTAACTTCTTTGTCTCAAAGCTTTTTGTCTGACACTCATTAAGATGTATGACGTCTATGACGTTACATTTTTTAAACTTCGGGTCAACTTTAAAACATAAAAGTTAGTGACTTACCGGAATAAGATCGTTTTTTGGATCAACTAAGGAGAAAATTGATAAATAATAAAACTGTAATAATCTCGCAAAAAAAGCAATCAACCTATGTCTCTAAAAAAAGGTTTGCCTAATTTTAAACGAAACTGCATTAAAAGAGCTAGTTTTGCCAATACCAAACATTCAAATATCTCAGTCAGGAATTAGCAACAAGAAAACATAAAGACTTCAGCTTTATTTTCGAAAAATGCCGAAGAAAACATGACCATTTTACAGGAATATTCATACCCACATTTTTGTTGAAAATGCTCTCAGAATGCACCAAATTCAAAGTAGTTTTTCAAAATTTTCTGGGGGAGGCCCCCCAGACCCCCCGCCGATAAGTGTCGTCTTCGGCGAGTACGCCGTCGGGCTTCGCCCGCCGGCCGTCAAAACCCCTCCCTTTCACAATTCCTGGCTACGCTACTGATAATGGTACGTTTGTCTGACTGTACACCGCAAATTGAAAATAGCACGTTACGTATTGCAGTGCTGATAAAAAAACGCATTTCATTTTCACATGCTTTTTCTTGAAGGGGCGGCAAAATCTGAATCCGCCCCGGGCGGCACATTCCCTAGCTACGCCACTGGCTTCGTTATTTCTGATTTTGAGTTCAGATATTTGATTGCAACAAAATTGTTTCTGTCATCGTACACAGAGTTGTTCCAGATTTGACTACTCTGTTGCCCAAGGTCAATGATCCATGTGCAACACTATGAGTCTATAATCCATAAAGGACACCAACAACGCAGCTTTTCTAGTGCATCCAGGGTTATATAATCAGTTTGAGAGTTAGATTCTACAAAAATATTTCTTCTTTTTGCTTGCTAACGCAAGCTTCCCGCCATGGACTTCATAGATGATGCCGTTTAATGGATTTTATAGTTAGTATTATAACCAGAAGAAAATGTTTGTTCTTGTTATATTTAGAGCCAGTTATAGGCCTACTGCGTGTCACGTTTCTACCGGATTAACCAGATGTAGCAACACTGGGATGAAGCTCTCTGACGACGCTTTCTCTGGTTGTTCACTTTCGACGATTATTCATTTGCAAACTTTTGATAATTTGTTAAAGGATTCTGATAAACTTATGGCCTGCTATCGGTTTACGATGTCAATAATTTCTTTCACACAATGTTTGTCCTCTCCAGGTATATTTCTTCTGGAGGCCATCTTGAAGTTGATCGGTTTGCGCCTTCACTACTTCCGAGTGACGTGGAATGTCTTTGACATGTTGGTTGTGGTCGTATCGTTAGTAGGTAAACCACTTAATGAGAATTTAATGTTTTGTTCCGTAAACATGACTTTTATAGTTTTACACCATTTCTTGGATGAAAAAGAGAATTGGTAAACCCATCTGAATAATATTGAACTTATTGATTCAGTGATCATAAATATCAAGACTGTTTGTTGTGAAATTGAAGAATTTAGTCTTTATCCAAATTCTATCTTCACAACTAGTTAGAAATCTCCTATAGAGAAAAACAAAATCGACATTGGAAAGCTTTCTTAAAGGAGAGACATTAATGTCAAGTTTTTGCTTTGCTTCTGTGCACAGTGTTGATTGTCAGTCCACTGTGTCCCCTCATCCCAGTCAAGCTGAAAGTTCTTCAAAAAACTTTTATAAATTTCAAGCTGGGCATGATTGTTTTGTGTGTTCAACACAACGTCATAATAACGTTGTGTAGCGTTGCATGACAGCAGTTGTACAGAAGTTTGAAAGCAAACCATCAAGTTGTTACCCATGTAAGAAATGTTTCAACAAGAGTTGCTTGATTTCATATTATCACATCAAATGCACCTGGAAATGTTGGACCCAAACCTAACTGCCTCTTCACACCGATGTGTTACTTTTCCATTAATTTTTTTTCTGTTTTTTTTTTGCGTTCACAAAACAACTTAACATTCTAACATTCTTGTTACGTGATAATTGGTTCCGCTGTAACAACAACACTTTGCTGATGCAAAAAAAAACTATTTGAGAACTTCACGGTAAACCCAGTAGTTTCAAGATGTGTTTGTAGTCCCATACGTCACTTACCTGCATAAGTGAACAAATAACAATCACTTTCTAAGTTTATCGCAAGTTGAATAATTTAATTTTTGTAAAAACAACTGGATGCAGTTCGTGCTGCCACAATGCCAAAGATCTCAATGCGTGACATTTTCATGCTCAAATACTCTGCGTGTTTTTCGTTTAAAAAGTAATAGCGTTTGCTGTTGTTGAAAGTACGAAGTGGTCATTGTTTGGAAACTAACTTTCCACTTAGTTTGTTATGTCTGTTTTTAGCCATTCACGCTTCACAGATTTGCTTCTTCACTGCTGTTTGCTACTCATATGCGTTAACTTCACTTTCACTGGCTGACAGCAGCATGTCCTCACTAACGTCCATTTTGCAAACCACAAATTACAGTGAACATCTCCACAGCCACTGGATTGAATGACGTCATGTCTCAGTACTTCGTGCAGCCAACCATCTTTAGAATCGTCAGGCTCTTCAGAGTCACAAGAATACTCAGATTGATCAGAGAGGCCAAGGTAATATCAACTTATCAATATGTTTTTTTGTTGTACTTTGTCACAAATCACTTTTGATACGCACTAGAAATCATCCACTAATGTCACAAAACTATCCAACTCAAACCTACCTCCTAAACGCGGAACGTTTCTTGACGAGTGTTTAAATTGGAAAGTAAAGTTTGGTCAGTTGGAAGAAAGGAAATATCAATGGAGTCATATCAAGATAAAGTTCAAACAAATAACCAGAAAGGGAATACCGCCGCTGTTTCACAACGAGTCTATGCAATTTGTTGAGCAATTGTCTGTTTAAAAGAGGCTTTCAACGGTAGAGCGTTGCTACTGTATTACGTCACAAAGTAAATTTATCTCAGCTGAGTCTCAATTATCTCTAATATTTTTAAAATATGTCTAATGGGCCAAAACATCTCTTGCTTTAGTGTTTCTAATCACTTTGTCATTTATAGGTGACTGTCATCACTTCCTGTCTTCATACTAATTCTTGTATTAATAATTATTTTTCTCCATAGGGGATTCGAACGCTGCTCTTTGCACTTATGATGTCATTACCCGCTCTATTTAACATCGGAAGTCTCCTCCTACTGTTGATGTGTATCTACGCGATCATTGGAATGTCACAGTTTCCTTACGTCCAGCACATCGCAGGAGTAGATGACATTCTCAATTTCGAAACCTTCCCAAATGCTTTCCTGCTTCTTTTCCAGGTAAAATATCCAGCAATGCAATTGTGTGAATGACTTTGCTTGATATAGAAAAGCTAGCAAAACATTATTTAATGTTTTAAAAGTTACCGTTTTTAAAAGTTTTAAATATGCAAAAAGCTAGCTACATTATTCCATGTTTATCCTTCATCAAGCGTAGTTACTAGTCTATAAAACCCATGATGTTTCATCCTTGTTTGGGATCATCAGAAGGGTGAAGCAGCCTGTAAGGGGTTTTAGAGACGAGTAACTGCATTTGATGTAATTCGCTCTGCTTGGCGTTGAGCACTTTTTTGTAGTATTAATAATATTTATTGCTTGTTCCCTATTTATATCAACAGTACCGGTATTCACTTTATGTTGAGCAACAATTTGCATCGCATTTCCTCGCCTGTCCACACAGGGTTGTTCCTATTCATAAGTAACATCTTAGAACATAGACAAAGTAATTGTAAACTTTACAAAAGCTGATAAGGTAGACACCACACACTACAAAAGTTACTGATCACATTTTACTTTTTCTTGATATAAATTTTGTCAATAACTAAGAAACAAATATCGAGTTCCACCATTGAGCTCCTTGTATATGCTCTAGAATTGTGCGTCATATGTTGTAACAAAAAAATGTTTCCGGAGAAGCGGCATAGTGTACGTGACGTGCTGGCACGGCTATCGTTGACACAGACCTGGTGTTTAGTCTTTCCTGAGCTTCATGTGTTGTGTTCTCAAGCAAAACTTGCAGTTGAGTAATTTTTACTCTGTTCCATAAACGCATCCTTCAAACTACGATGTCGCCTGACAGTTCTAATTTCAAAAGTAGCATGAAAGTAAAAAACAAGCTCGTACCTTCCAGGTGTCAACCTCCGAGGGATGGGACAGGTTCATAGAGCCGCTCTTGAGAGACAAAGCGCCATATTGTGACGACAAGCCTGCGGATGGTTCACCTGGCAACTGCGGAAATCGCACCATCGGTAAAACTTCTACTGCTTTGTTCAGCAAATATTCATCTTATTATTAATCACCGCAATTAGGCAAAATCCGTTGGACACAGCTTTCATTTCAATCAGCCATAGATTTTTCTCAGCATAACGTTTTGATATGAAATTTAAGCAAACTATATCAAGAGAGTTTTTTCTGGGTTGTTTCTTCAGTTATTGTTTTTTCTTTTAATCATTAAACCTGTGGTTTTTAACCGGGTAGGGGGTAATCTAGTTTCTTAGGGGTAAATCTAGTTGCTTAGTTTAGTTCAGTTTTATAGTTTCTTAGAATCAATTTCAAGTAAGCCTACCTCACTCATAGGTGTCGTAATCAACAAAAACAAAATTACTTTTGGTGCTGCAGTTGTTCGAGACTGGGTGAGGGAGCGCAGAGCTTGTAATCATTGTTAAAGGGAGGCGTGGCAAAAAAGGTTAAGAACTATTGCTCTAAACAATCTCAATAATTTTGTGTCTTAAACTGGATAATCAGCGTTAATTTATTTCCAGGAGTTTTGTACTTCGTTACGTACGTTATGACAACGTTTCTTATCGTTGTTAATATGTACATCGCCGTCATACTTGAAAACTTTGAGGTTGCCACACGTGAAAACGCAGAACCTCTCACCGCCGACGACTTTGAACAGTTTTTCGAGGTGAGTAACAATGGGGTTATTCTATTGTATGTGTGATGCATGATAGTTTCCACATCAGCATCAAATTCTTTTGATTTCTTGCTGATGACTT
The DNA here is from genome assembly GCF_918807975.1 of Aplidium turbinatum. Lineage (NCBI taxonomy): Eukaryota > Metazoa > Chordata > Ascidiacea > Aplousobranchia > Polyclinidae > Aplidium > Aplidium turbinatum. Next base: position 2,616,241 of record NC_137488.1, read on the forward strand.
CCTAGTGCAAACCACCTTGTTGTGTGGAAGCTAAGGCATTCGCAGAGAGCTATAATTTGGTTTTAAAAACACCTAATTGACTCTCTTAATACTCAAGTATATTTATAAAAAACCAACGCATTCAATTCAAGATCTGTTTATGACAGGTATGGCAACGGTATGACGATCGTCTGACGCAGTTTGTGCGATATGATCAGCTGAAGCGTCTCCTGAATGACTTGGACTACCCTCTGCAAGTCGTCCACCCTAACACGGCCTTCATATCCTATTCCCACATGAGAATAACCGTGGACGGACGAATCCACTGCCTGGAAGTTATCATCTCTCTCATCAAGAAAGCAAGTTTATTTTTACTTTTTGATATTATCAAATACAACTTGAGCTTAATTTCCACTTTTCACCTTTGAAAGTGGTTTTCTGTGACGTCATGTAGCCTGGTAGTATCATGTAGCCATCAGCACAAGGCTGAGCACTCACTAGTACAGCGAGCAGTTGCGATTCGCTAACCATAACGGTGTAGCTTCCACGCTAGCCATTTAGACCACCCAATCAACTATATGTTTCTCGGCAGCCGATTGTAGCAAGAATTGACAACGATAGACACCGTGTTTCGCCCATGAGGCTGGGCTCGTCAGTATCGCACCACTAACTCATGCCACAAGAGTAGTAGTTAAAATGTTTCTACAAAAGTCAAAAAAAAGCCCGGCCTCATGGGCGAAACATGGTGTTTATCGCTGTCAATTCTTGCTACAATCGGCTGCCGAGAAACATGTTGCTACATGTTGTAGAATACTTCACTTTAGAATACTTCACAGTGTAGATTCAAACGATCTGTTATAGCCTGATGCTGCGGGTTCTTTTTGGCAATATCAAATTACACTAGCTTTCAGAACACAGTTCCCTAGTCATGTGTTATGACGAATCTTTAGAATAATGACAATGTTTTAACTGCTGTAGGTTACTTTCAAAATTCTTTATTTTTTAATACTTTATACTATACTTGAAGGCAATCCGATAATTTTGGGAGTGCTTTTAAAACCCCTTGCATTCCCCTGATGTCTGCAAGTTAGGTTACTACAAAATTTTGCAAGAAAAAATCAGTTTCATTCCCAACGTTTTGTTAATGACCACAACTGGCTAGATCAAGAAAGTGAAGCTCTTCAACAAAACGGCGCAACGCAAAAGCACATGAGTGCAACGAAAGAACTAAAAATGTACAAGCAACTTATTTCGCTGAAACACGCAGGTCCTTGGGGATTCCCCACAGCTTAAAAACCTCAAAGAAGCGATGTTGGAATCGTTCATGCTGAAATGCAAGACAAAGGAGCAGCTTGCCGAAGCCACTGAGACAATGGACTCGGAAGAATTCGTTCGAAGAATCCGAGCCATCGTCATCATACAAAGGGCGCTGCGGGACCACTTGGCCATGAAGACAAAGCACCACAAAAAGTGATTTTATTTGTGAATTTTATCTTGATTTTAATTTTGATCAGAAGAATATATGACCTTGCTTCAAGGTAGGCTGTTATTTTTATCACAACTAACAATCATTAATTTTTCCCACCCAGCGGCCAGGTTTATAACAAGAAATGTTGTCCTGGAGCTACTACAAAGAAATAGAAAGAAAGTGTGATATTCGAATGGATAGTTCACGCAAAATAAACCATTTGGGGTTTGCAATGCTCGATGCTGACAGATTACCCCAGTTCTGGCAACAATTTAAAAACTTTAAACAGTTTATAAACATGTTAATGAATACCATACCCAGTCTAAATGTAATGAAAAACTTATCATGAAAGTTAAGTGGTATCTCTAACATTATTCTAACACAGTGGTTTTCTACCAGGGTTCCGCGGAACCGTAAGGTTCCGCCAGTAAGTCTAGAGGTTCCGCAAGTTTACATTCAAATCCGAGAGTCTATTTTATTATTATATGCATATTGTTTAAATATAATCATCAAGCACAAGAGGCGAGCACAATTGCTGTCTGTGGAAGATGAACTTCGTGTGTGTCTGTCAAACACACGACCCAATATTAAACACTTGTGCAAGAAACACCAGGCTCAAGTTTCTCATTAAATTTTTTATGAGAAAATAAATATAATTGTTTACAGTTTGTATTTTTATTGTAAATAAATAAATCTGAACATAAGTATTTTAAATTAATTTTATTAATCAAATGATGCTTTTTGCATAAGGCAATTAAATTATTGAACAGGAGTTCCTCGAGCTTTTGAAATGTTTCATTGGGTTTCGTCCCACCAAAAAGGTTGAAAACCACTGTTCTATCACAACGAAACTGCTATTTCGCCCCGAATATCTAACTTTCATTCCACAGATATCAAACAAAATCTCAAGCGAATTCGAACGGAGACAGCTCTCGGAACTTTTTTCGACGAAAGCGATCAAAAGCGAGGTTGTCTAGAAACAGTTCTGAGTTCGGTGACGGATCTGGCTCAAGTGCCAGTTACATCAACTCAAGGAATTCAACAGATAGTGAAACAGCAAATCATACGGTTTCTGCAAAAGAAGCAATGTAAAGTATATGTTTCACCAGAATCACTAGGACGAATGATTACCTTCATGGTACACATCTGACTTCGTATGGTCACATGTGGCTTTACGAGACGACGGACAACTGGTTTATATCCATCGCACAATCAACCTCATTAAACAAGCAACAAACTTTGCTTTCAACATGTTGCTTTGCATTAAAACAATTGTAAACCACAAAAGGTGTCGATATAGAATGTGATCTGCTGAAGTTTTATGGTGTGATAAATTGTGGTCTTGGCTACAATTTATTTGACCCTAACTTTAGCCTACAGGCTACACCGTGAGACCATAGGAATTTAGCCCGTAGAAAAGGGAGCGTTCTTCCCGGCAGTCAACACAAAGCTTAGGGAGTACTCACTAGAACAGCGAGTAATTTCGATTTGCTAATAATTACGGTTTAACCTCAATGCTAGATATTACGACTATCCAATCAACTATATGTCGATTATAACAAGAATTGACAGCGATAGACACGTCTTTTGCCCATGTGGTTAAGGTCATCAGTATCGTACCACCATTGTTGTCAATTCTACCTGTAATTGGCTGCCCAGAAGCATGTACCTGAAATGTTACACTATAGTATCACACAAACTATGATAAATACAACCAACTGTAAAGCTGTAAGCTGATAAACTATCGCCTAATGACCAGTAGTGTTGGGAATTTATTTCAAACTAACATCCAACAAATTGTGATTGCTGGTGAATACATAGAATACATCTTCTTCGTAACCTCAAGTTATACTAGAAACCAAACGACATTGATGTGAATGCATAGTGTGATTGTGAATATTGTCAGTGATGCGAAAGAAAGCACAACATACCCTAGATCAGGGGGCACCAAAGTAGCCTACAACCCACAGATCAGATGCAGCCCTCGAGGTTGATCCACAAGGCCCGCCAACGTCACATTGTGCAAGGAATGTGACATAACGCTGAGTACAAATCCTTTTAAAAGTGAACACTGTGTGAAATGTTGAGCTTAAGTTGTCCTATTCAACTTTTCGTCCTTTTTATTTTCTAAATACTGAATAATTTGGGTATTAAATCTGGATTATTTTATTTTCTCATTTCTAACAATACAGTAGTTGCATTTAGCTGATGAATGTGAAACTAAATTAGAGACATACAGGTTGTTATATGTATTGTTAAACTTTTTGAAAGTATTTACTGTTTGACTTTGTTTATGTGACTTTGAGAGTTTATGACAAAATAATGATATTTTCCTCCACAACCCATTTGCCTGCAACTATCACTAAACGCGTCAATTGTTGAATACATCTGAATGCATCCCACCCACTCTGTTGAATCACCACCACAGGTTGCAAACTGTTAAAGAAAATCGTTATGTGGCCGGAGAGCATCTCTTCTCGCAGTCACCCGGCCCTTTCTCAAAAAATTTTGGTGACTTCTGCCCTAGAAAGTCATAATCACACTGCTACATGTCTGTCCGTTCTGATTTTCTTTTCTTTCAGGTTTTATCAGCAAGAAAAGAAGGAACTACAAGAACAAGATCCTGGTTGAAGGAAAGAATCAGAAGTTGATGTTGATATTCAATAAAAGGCACGAATTGAGGGCGTTTTGTCGGAGAAGGGGAACAGAGTTGCTTGTACAAAATTGAACTGTAGATTGTCTCCAGTTCGTTTATGTTTATTTTTGTTTTCTTTGTATTTTTATTTTTTCAATTGATTTGAATCTCACCATTATTTCTGTTATTGCTTCAACATACGAACAGTTTAAAGTGTTTGCGCTTCATAAATCTGTTCCACTGTAGGTTGCTCATCAATACAAACTCCAGCAGTTTCAGCTCTTCAAAGCAGGCGCATGGCAATAAAGCAGTGAGACAGTAGATAATCTTGGCAACTGATAAACGACTAGAATTAATTTCGGACAACAAACAACGCCTCCGGCCTGAAATCTGTTGGCCTTAATGGCCATGTCAGGAATGAAACTTGGTTGGAGTTGCCTAAACAAGGGGTTTCCAAACTGTGTTGCCACACACTGGTGTGCCGCCAAAGCCTGGTGTTTTGAATGTTGCAGCCGTAAGAGCAAATCTGCTAAGAGTCAAATGAGTTAATTAGACAGCATCTTTGCTTTCGTGTTGCAGTGCGCTACGATAGATTGCGTAGACCTACGAATCGGCTTTTTTTGCACTGACACTGATCAAGCCCCGAGTCAAGGCTATTTGTGCACACCTTTCACATTGCAGTAGCATAGACCAACTAGCAAACAAATTCACTGGTATAGCCTACATCAGTGGTTCTCAACCTTTTTTGTACCATGGACCATTTTTTTAAGAAAAAAATTCCATGAACCACTTTGTTTTGCTTACACCCAAGAAGGCCATTTGTGGAAACTATATCGTGCATAGGTCAGTGACCTCTAACGTCAGTTCTTTGCCACAAGCAATATCTTCTAACTTGTAGACTAGACTCAACCAAACTACTTGCCCTATTTAAACAACTACAAGCTGAGTGGGACCAGTGGCGGATGTAGAAAAAAAATTGGGGAAGGCAACAAATATTTGAAAGAATCAAAACTCGCAAGATTAAATAAGCAATGAAAAGTTTAGGTGTAGAAAACAAACAATTGTAGCAAGAGGTCTGGGGGTTTGACCCCAGATAATTTTGACAAAACAAACTTTGTTTTGCTCGCTTTTTGTGTATTTTTAAGCCCAATAATAATGTGCTTCTTTGTCAAGACACACACCTTGTAGTTGACCGAATTCATCAAATGAATATTGGATGACTTTAGAGCAGTGGTTCCCAAACTGTGGTACGCGAAGGTCTTTCAGATGGTACGCGAGAAACTCACTGAAGTTGACACGTGGACGTCCACGGTTGACAGCAGTTAAAGTAAAATAACTGAATACAATTTGCTCAAACTTTCAAATTTCTCAATGTGCATTATTGTGTCATAATCAATGTTATTCGTAGGAGATTCAAGCGTTTATGACACAACATTTAGGTCAGTAGTTTTTAAACTTTTTTCGTTGCGACGTTTTCGAAAATCTTTATTGGACTTGCGACTTACTCAGCGATAGAAATTTCAGTAATTTTTATTTATTTGTGTCTCTCTCTAGCCTTTATTTGTCGCGCGACGAAATGAATTTAGAATTGCGCTATGTGATTGTTAAACCAGAAGCATTTGCTACAGTTTCGCAATGATGAGTTCTCATGCACATGTCAGGGGATAACAATATCTGTGAGCGCTTTATTGTGCAATTGAGTTTAGATACGAAGCGGAATCATTGTGTGACGCCCTTGAAAAATTAAAACTACGCACCAAGAGCGTGGCGACGCACACTTTGAGAACCTCTGACCTAGGTCGGTATGTAGGTTCGTCTCGTTGTCTCCCTGTCGGTATGAGAACTTGTGTAACTTTTGTACTGTGTATATTGCATATTTCAAACATGTACCTATGTTCCTGACAAATAAAACATTGATTGATTGATAGGTCGTTTAACAGAAAAGCCAAAACTTTTCACTTTTCAATGTTGCTACTGATAGTGGCACTAGTAGTGCACCCTATTTATTGGTATTCTACTATAATCTGACAGCTCAATAGCTTACTGTAATTATATTTAGTCTAATATTAAAATTTTTAGTCTTGAAGCGCTGTGCTAAAATTTGTTAAACTTTCTTGCCTTTTATTGTACATTTTTGAGATTTTCTGGTTGTAGCGTCGTTGGTGGTACGCGTGCACTGTATGAAACTGCTAAATGATACATAAATAGAAAAAGTTTGGGAACCACTGCTTTAGAGGCTTAGTGATAAGTTTTAGTTTGAAATTGAATTTACGTTTTGAATGTTTTTTTCTTTTACGGCCAGAAAAGATTTCAGAAAATTATTTACTGCCAGAACTATGTGTTTTCAATGCCACCGGTCGGTTTAATAAGATAGGATTGAGTGCGTGAAACAATTCTGAAAGTTGCAGAAAATTAAGGCTACATGTCATTTACAGATTGTGGGAGGAGAGGCACGTGACTAGTTTACAGTTTGTAATTTCCAATGGAAAAAATTCAAAAACACCATGCTCATTTTTTGTAGAATCAATGTAACAACTTGCAAATCTAGTGATGCCTTAGTTTGATGTTTCTGACACAAAAATTCAAAGCTAATTTTTGACAAACTTGTTCATGTTCAGTCTTGATGTGATAATTTCTTTGCTATGGATGTCCATTCTGTAAACACTCAAAATCTCACTGGCCTACATTGATCAAACGAAAGCTCACTGTGGGTGTTGAGAGTGGGGTGTTGATTAATATGACCAATACCCATGTTTAAAGTGATTCTGCCGAAATAGACGTAACAGAGCAGCTGTAGCACTTTTCTCTCCATCCCTTCCTAACATCGATCTAACGCAAACCTACGCAGATGTAACTGATTGGAACATTTATTGTAGATTCGATACACAGCAAGAGCTTCACGTTTTGTGTTTATCCAACGTTCGACAATGGCAAATCAATGAAAAACACAAGACATTTTAACGTTGTTTGCGCTTGCAAGTAACGCACTCCAAACAGAAGTCATCTTTGCGAACAAACTCCGTCTTTAATATTGAAATAACTCGGCAGATACTTAACTGTGAGGCGCTATCCCAGACAGCAAATCATCCGTTTTTTACATTGATTTAACGTCTGCAGTCGTTGAATAGGTTGGTTTGCTGTCTGGCATGGCTGGAACAGGTCACAGGTCGTATGTTACATAACACGGGTTTCTTTTCTACAGTTACGTAAGTTCAACGTTATTTGACCTGTACAGAACGCAAATGAGTGAACAGTACATCATAAAGCCAAAGCATAGAAACGCAAATCAGCGAAAGCATCCTAACGCCAGGTGCGGGTGATGCGTCTGGAGTGAGCGTCTTTTACATTGTTTGTGCGAAGACGTCGGAAGTTAGAAAAGCAATGTCTCCATGTTGTTGAATCTCATTTCTTGCGATGCAAACTGCACAATTTAGTGACACACTGTGGACAATTGTATGTCCAGCAACTTCCCAAACAGCAAAGCAACCGCTGTTTACATTGATCCAATGTCTGCAGACGTTGAATCAATGTAAGGAAGATTGATTTGCTGTCTGGGTTGGCAACAGGCTGATGATGCAAAAATGACAAGTTTCTACAAAACTAACGATACAAACAACCTTAGCCCCGGCCAGCAAATCAATCACTTCTTACATTGATTCAACGTCTGCAGATGTTGAGTTCATGTAAAAAGAACTGGTTTGCTAACTGAGACAATATTGGCACAGCAATGGAGACCAAACCTAGTTTTTCATACAAAATTCAAAAAACTTACAAAATCTCGGACACTCAACTTCTACTGCAACAATGAAGTTATCTTTTCCCAAAAACTGCTTAGTAAAAAAATAAGCTACCACAGTTAAAGAATATATTCTTACATCAACACAACGTTATACAATATGGAACCAACGTTGCAATATCGCAATGCCACATGACACAACTTTTCCGCAAAAGCAAGTTACTTTTTACATCGCTTTAACGTCGGCAACGTTGAAACAACATAAAACAGGACAACCCAGTAAACACGAGTTGTCAATTCTGCAGCAATGTCTGGCGAATGATATAAACGTTTCAACTTATCCTGGGAACTTCATTCAGTGAAGAATCCTCAACAGGCAAAGACGACTGGAACAGAACCATTGGTACTCAAAAGCAAATAATTCTAACTTCCCAGACAGCAAATCAACCATTTTTTCGTCTACAAAACTACGTCTACAGACGTTGAATCAATGTAAAAACCAATCGATTTGCTGTCTGGTTATTAGGAATGAGCTTTCTGCCATGATGGCTGATGCAGGACTAAACAAATCACTTTGTAAACGTCAACTAACCTTCTAGTGGTGCTGACGTCGAAGAAACTTCTAAGTAACGTAAATCAACGTAAAACTAAATAAATCTTGATAAAAAAAAATATTCCATTCGATCGTGGCTGATTCCCATCGTTAATTCTCGGTACATCATCCGCCCATCAATACACGAAAAACACGAGATATATAGGAAAGCGAAGCAATATATACACAGCAAGCAACACGCACACTTATGACACATAGATGCACACAGCTGAGTCAACCGAGTAGTTGGCCCACTTGTGTGTGGGAGGAACCCATTCCGCTATAAACATTTCACAGCTTTCACATCGCATTGGTTGCAACTAAACGTTAAAGTGATGAAAAATAATGATTTTGATAACACGAACGAATCAATGATAGAAGGTGAGCAAGATTGCAAACGCGGATTCTTGGAATGAAACAAATCCAGGAGTAGGCTTTTAAACAATGCTCTTCACAAATAAACTGCACACACTTACGTGCAGTCTAAGGGAACGTTCAAATATTATGTAACGCTTTTTTCCGAATTTTTGACCCCCCCTCCCCCATGTAACGTCAACGTAACGTTTTTTTCAATCCCCCTCCCCCATGTAACGCTTTTTCACTACGAATTCAGCACAAAAAACTACCATTCCGTACTGGAAAGCGTTACGTAACGTTTTGCTTGAACCCCCTCCCCCCCGATGTGACGCTAACGTAACGCTTTGCATAAACCCCCCTCCCCCTCGAAGGGGTTACGTAATATTTGAACGTTCCCTAAAACTGTTGTCGTTTTAACAAGTGTTGTCTCTAACTGACATAAGAATATAGCTTGGTCATATTTCCCACTGATTCCATTCAAGCAAACAACGGCCGAGGGAAGCTTGGCTACACATTGATGCGACGTATTGTGTAAACTAAACAAGGCAGTTTGGAAATTAAGTTGGAGACGAGTGTGTTTAGAAAAGTGAGTGGCGGCGTGGGAGAAAGGATTGGACAATGGAGTCCTGGGAGGGTACAGGGGGGGTGAGGTTAATGGTTGAACCGCTGCTTCTATATGTACACTGCTCTTCATAGAAGCTGCAAGAAACCATTGTGATGTCATACAGTTAATAATCACTTGCAGCAGGAATCGAAGCTATGCCCCTGGCCCCTCCCGTGGAAGTTAATAAGCAAGCCTCTGCAAAAGTGGAGTAACTAATATCCATGCATATGACCCAGTGCTCGGGCACGGACAGGCAGCGAAGATTTGCAGACACGAGAAAAAAAACTGACTTATATTTTCGAAATTATATTTCATTTTGTTTTAGCAAAACAAAGTGATGAGTTCGTTCAAGATTTTACTTACACACTGGTGCACACTGCAGCCAATTTAGTCAAAAATATTTGTAACAGCGTTTCAGTGACACGTAAATGTTAATAAACTACGTAATTCACATTGATAGCGGGGGCAAACGCCAGGTCCCTTTCTACTGAAGAAGGGACTGATGAATGACGACGAATATCACATTGGACTGATACAACAAACGTGTGAGCGAGAAACATATTGGGTTTTCATTGTGTGGGTTACAAGTGCGCAAAATATCTTAACTAGGAAAACAAGGTTCCGAAACAAACGTTGAAGCAAATGGTTCCAAAATATAGAAAGACTTGTGTGATGACATGCAAATGATTGGCATAACATCCACATCGCCTGTAGCACAGGGTTGATTCGTTGTGTGCATAATGGTAGAAATTGAAAAGTTGATTGGATCACCTCGTTTTTCTATCCTTGGTGACTCTCTTAGTCAGCCTCCCACACACCGTGCCAAGCACGAGCACGAAGACAATGATCATTGTCAGCATCGATAGGAGGTACGTCGAGTGCTCGGACTCGATCACTATATTCGACAAGTCGCCAATATCTTGGACATTTTTCTGTAAAATTAATTTGCATTCAGAGTTACATCCCGCAGGGTGGTTATTTGAACAGGAAAACACGCCCTTGACACGCCCACCGCTCCCTCAGTGATCGCGGGTTCGATACCACCCGGGTCGTGTTACGAACTTTATAAACAGAGCCCTACATTACAAAACACCGAAAGCAATAAGTGATTAAAAAGTATTAAGTGCCAGAATGATAACCACGTACAAGGAAGTACTGAATGCATGGCAGCATATTGGAATGTTTTGATTACTTCACGTTACAAGCACTGATAGTGTTTTGATGAAAAATATATTGATTTTACGTTACAAGAAGTTAAACATAGGTGTGATCGATCAAGTTTGTCAGCTCCTACAAGTCTCACCTTAATCGCGTTCTTCCACATTTTTGTACGGAGCTGCAGTTCTTCCGCGCAATCGCTGGACAAAGCAGACGTATCTCTCCTCGCCACATCCACCAGGCATGTGATCACTGAAGAGGAGGAATAATAAGTTGATGAGAAAAAACAACTTAGCAGACGTTCCATGGAACGAATGAAAAGCGGCAGCCACCTGGTCATCATCATTTCTTTGGTACAGAACAAAGCCGAACTCTTTTCCACAACACACAAGATAGTTTCGTTTTATGTAACTTTCATCAACGAAACGAAAATGTATGAAACCTTGTTTTGAATATTTTTTATACAATGTGAAAAATTTCGGGAAAAGCTCAAAAAAATTTGAAAAGCTTTAAAAAGTTCAGAATAATCGCTTTGTTTGCATTTCAGAGGCTGAAGAAAATAAATAACGATCCGAACCTAAACACGATTATGCGACGCCAATCATGTCCGATTCATTTGACGCTGCTATTGATGACCGGACGATTGTGAACGAAGGTGAGTCCAAATGTTGATAATTCCTTCATATCGGTAGCGAATGATTAACTGTCAAGTCTGTGCATTGCTACTAAAGAGGTGATTCGATCCAGTGTCGCGGGATCGTGACAGACACTTGGGTATTTAGTTTGTCATCAAGTAGTGACCAATGCCAAAGATTAAATGTCTCTAACGTCACCAAGCGACTTACATCTTCCATGACCTTCTGACACGAGGTGGCAGTACTTAGTGAGATCATTGGAGCAGGCTTCGTGTAGAGCTGGGTCGGCCATGATGTCACTTTGCCCTTCAGCCAGCAACCGAGCGACTTCCTGCGGTATGGATCACGGGTTCACTAAACTATCTCAACAACCAGTTTAACAAAAGATGAAGTTTAACCAAGCAGTGAGAGGTGCTGCTATTGTGCAAAATTCTTTTCAACTTAGTCTATTGCAGCAGCATCTACAAAACATTGCGTGTGACGTCAGTTAAAAGTTTTAAATCTCAAATAAAATACTTCAGCGACAAAAGCTCGTTGGCAAAGTCCTGAGAAGAACTTGTACAAGATTTGAACATTTCGCATGCCCATACGGCAATGCATCGTTTGCCAATATCAGACATTGTGGTTGACATGAATAATGTCTTTCACTTACCACCATGCATTCAGGATCGGAGGATAAAACCTCGTCGAAGTATTTGTTCTTTAGGCATTCCACCACGTTCTGATTGCCTTTGGGGGGGCAATGTTTTTGTATCTTGAAGTAAAAGAAAAGTTGAAAATCTAATTCACACATTCTGGAAATTCTTCACACTCATATTGACACAGCCGAGTTTGACGTCGGTACTAGAACGTTTGTACGTCAACGTAATCTGACGTTAATACGTGGACGTTACATTATTAATCGGCGCTCAAACGTCAAACAAACCGATGCTCGAATAACGTTGAAATTTCCTTTGACGCGTTCAATGACATAAACAAACTGGCCAAAAGCGACTTTCAAACCTGAAAGGGAAGCGCATTTAAGCTTAAGTTCAAATGCTGTACAAGATCGTAATCACTACCTTTAACCACCCACATTGTCCTTTCATTGTAAATCACACAACAAACATGAACTGTTCGCTTTTCAACTCACTGATTTGTAACAGTGCAGGGTCAGCTGAGGGTCCAACGCGTAGTTCTGTTCTTGTTCGACCATAACAAATTCAACATGGCGATAACACACCATGGAAAGAGCCTGCACAATATCAATATCAATTACAAGTTTGCTAATGAAACGCAACAGTGCGAATACAACTACATCAATATGAACGAGAATCTACTATTGTGAAGGAAAATTAATTGAAACAATGCAATCGATCCCTCCGCCTCTTTATAAGCCCAACTCTGAAAGTGTCGCATACTTGTAAGCGAGATGAGCTTGGAAGCACGGACGGAGAAGCAGACGGCGGTTGAGATCGTGACTAGGATTGTTTGTCCTCTGTGGACTTCAATTGAAGAGCATTTCAATTCACACTTGTTCAACTTTTTGGAAAACAAACCAAAACTAAAATGTTCTAGGACAAAATAAGAGCCGCAGACTCGCGTTGCGCCCACACACAATATGTGCCCAACGCTATTCCGCTCGCTCTGGAAGACAATCAATCTACATTCTATTTGAACGCTGATGACGTCAGTGAACTTACATCCTTCTTCGATTTGGAAATGAATCTTTTCTTGAGACATTTATAGACGATTCCCTCCGGGTCCTCTCCATCAGCGTGCGCCTTCTTCGCCTTCTCCATGGCATCACTACACAACCTCTTGATGTCGTCACCACAACTACTCATCAAGTCGGGGTTGAGAGAAATGTCTGAGAACATCTCCTTTTCGCGCTCTATCACCACCAGCCGGCAACTAAAATAGAAAAGTGTTCAGGCTCAGAATCCATAACCTCTGGGTGGTTTTCGAGTGAAATGTAGCAGTAGCAAACAAAAACAAAGCATTGAAAGGTCATCACAGTACTATGGAACTATAATCATTCGGTAACAATAGGGATTGTGTTGTAAAACTATTGATTCTCTCTTCTGATTGGTTGTGTTTAATTGATTTTGCGTGCTCTGTGCACAGCCGACGTGTTGGCTTCAGGCGTGATTCGCGAAGCTCTTGTTCACATTTCTCTTTGTCCACTTTTCAGTTGTGTTGTGAGGGTTGTGTAAAGTTTACGTGCTAACTTTATGTTTAGCTATGTTTTATGAAGCCTTTGTTATGGTAATCTTATTAAGTAACTAAAATACGTCAGATTGTACGTGATTACACATTTCTATCATAACGAATGTAAATACTTTACTCATTGAGTTCCAGCCTTTTTATAGTTTCAAGAAAGTATCATCAAGTCTGTGAACCCTACACGACTAAAAGTAAGTCTGGGTGGAAACTTTGCAAAATTAAAATATACAAATTTGTCGTCACTTTATTCTAAAATCCATTATTCATTATTGGGGGTTTAGGGCCCGTAAAACTTCCAAGGCCCCACTTGTTTTATTCTATATAGGACAGGACAAAATTAAAACTATAAAATAAGTTTATGCATCTGCTCAGGAGCATCGTCTTGGGATGGCAGGACATGAAGAGGTAGACTGATGGGTTCAACATCCGCCATCAAAATACAACAAACAGATATCAACCTATTCATTTGTGTGGTTGCGATCAACAAACCTCTTGATTAAGTCTTTTTTCTTCTTTATCAAGCACTCCACCACCAGCTGAGTATCCCCGTTAGCGAGCGTGTCCCTGCAATGCTCCTTGATGTCGCTCTTGCAGCTCCTCATCAACTGGAAGTCCAGGTTTGGATTGTCTGCTTCCTCCTCCTGGAGGATAAATGGACATTTTAAGCTCTTTTGATGACGATGAATGGAACATAGATCAAACGTTTATTACCGATCAGTTCAACCGTATACCTGATGGAAACGACTTTAATAAAACTACAAACCAGTTACAAGATCAAATTTTATAGTTTCACCCAAACACTGCCGGTCATACCGGTACCATTCTATACCCAGACAGCAAATCGGTCGCTTTTTACATTGATTCAATGTCTATAGACATTGAAGCGACTGATTTGTTGTCTAGATAAGTACTACATACCATTTTTGCCTGTGCTACTGAATATTACTCTATTCTGGATTATTGAGCATTGTGGGCATGTGGGTAAATTATATAAGCCTCAAACAAAATTCATAAAAGTTAATAAGCGACTTTTCGGCATTTCAGTATCCAACCACCAGACGTTAAACAACGTTATAGTGACATGAAAAGTTGTTAAACCGACCTCGAATGCAAACAAGGCCTTGTAACACTGAGGGTTCAATTTGCGCTTGTGCTTTCTAAGGCATTCGATAACTTGTGCCCTTCCACTTTTGATGTGTGCGCAAAGTCGCTGCTGGTCAGCGGAACAATGTTGCTTCAGTTCCGGGTTCAACTCGATATTCTTGTGCTGGAACAAACATAACACTTCAAACATCAAAGAATATTAAACCAACCAACATTAGTGACTGAATAAATTTATAACCTTTAGAAAGAGCCACATCAAAGCCTTGCAACTAGTTCTGATCAAGCAACGTTATTTCTTGGTTTGATTTGTGGAAAAGTTTGAGGCATTTATTTGGCATTTCACAGTTTCAAATAAACTGTTTGCAAATATTTACTAATTTCTTTCTATCACTTACTATTACGTAAACAAAAGCATGCAAAGCAACGATAGACTTATTTTGTAAAATAAACAAGAATGTTAGCTGAAAGTTTGAGAGCTCATCTCATTACCATTTCCAGGTTCTCAACAGTGAGTTGATCCACGCATTGCGCTGACAAGACGGAGTCGGTCCCACCGATGATTGAGTTACGAATCATCAAGCTCAAGCACTTCACCACGTCCGCTCTACAGAAGAAGCACATGATCATGATGTGATGGAAAACAAATTCTATGCAATTCCACTAAGGGGCCACTTAAGCACCAAATGTACAAATGTTGGTCATGGGAGCTGAACCGACGGATTCAACTACAGACAAAGCATTTCAATGAGAGTTTATACAGTAAATTAGCTACCTATAAAGTCTAGAGAATGAAGTAGTTTAAAGACAACAACACTTCAATAATAGGCGAAAACATCACTTTGGCAATCTTGGTAGCCTAGTTCAAACCTTCTACAAGTGGATGGCGTCCAGGATTAAGCTTGCAAGAATTTTTTCAATTCAAAAAAGTTATTTTCTCTGATAATATTCCCATTAACAATCCAAACTTTGCAAGAGCAAGTTTTGTAAATTGACGCAATGAGCAAGCCTTCTTCCTTTCGTTTTTTGTGTAACACGAGTTTCATGGAGGCTCTAATTTCGGTGTTAGCAACCGTTTCTTTCTTTACAAATCTTAATGCGATTGGTAAAAAATTGAACTAAAATGACAAACTGCAGCACAAAGTATTGCGATATATCCTTTTGTACTTTTTGACACCCCCTCAAACCAGAACAGTCACAGCGGTAATGTCAGTTACTGGTAAGATACCACACTAGTCGATTACTTCGTCTTGATATCATCAGCGGTGCAATGTTTCTTGACGTCTTTCTTGCACGCCTTCAAGAACTTGTAGCTGAAAGTGTAGTCCTTCATTTCGATCTGGAACGAATAAATTGGTTCGGTCAGAAAACTCAGGACTGATCTAATTGATTGGATGTTGTCAGCGAGGGACAATAATTTGAACGTTGAAAACACGTAACGAAGTGTTAGCATTTTATTGCTTCACATGAATATACGGTTGGAACTGTCTATGCGTCATTAATATTTCATTGAGTGATAGCCATTCATGTTAAAGTGATTTCGCTTTTCAAACCTGGCAATCACGATATTGTGATAGCTTGTACACTACAGACACACAAAGCACTGATTGATGTTTACTATTTGATGACAAACATAACTATAACGAAACACAAAATGCAGACGATTATTCAGCGTGTGGCCTCACACAAAAGCTGATGGATACAAAAGCTCTTACACGAGCACAGCAACAAACCAGACCTGACCATTGACCAACACAACTAATTGTTCAGGACATGGGGTTAATTCAAGTCTTTGCTTTCCACTAAGATGGACCAGCAAGCTACCAGAAGCAATTAGCTTGCAATATGTAGTTGCGTGCTTAAACCATGAACGCATGCAAGCTGCGCACAATTACACTGCGCAACAAATTTCCAATTTCAAAAAAATTCAAGAACTAATAACGTTGCACTTTGTAAAGTCTGGGGCGCTGATTCCGAATATGGATTTGTTTTTTTCCGATCAGGTCAGGATTATTACAAAAAATCTTTTCAATTTTTCCAATATTGTGCTTAAAAATCCATGGCTATAATCAACAAACTTCCAAACCAAACCACTGAAATCGCTTGGTTATCTTTGCACACCGGCATGTGTTGCTACAAAGAAAAGCGTTGAATGGTTTTCACTGAAAACTGTGGATGTGGTACATGTAAAACTTCTCTGGTACGCAGTAGCGGATTCAAGAAGGGGTGGCGGCAGTTGGTCACGTGTCCCTCCAAAAAAACAGAGAAAAACATGTATGTTTCTTAGTTTCTGTAAAACACTTTTTCGCTCATTGCGCTCACTCAGTTTCATTTATCTAAACAGTGGGATAGGAATCGCGTATTTTTAGCACTAGATACTGCAGTTTATAAAAATGTGCATTTCTGTGCCCCTCAAAACAGTGGTATATCTTAAGGGCGATCGTCCCCCTTAAAACACAGATACGTAAATATATTCATGATGTATTCGCAAAGTCGGATTAATGTGTAGTACCTACACATCATTGTTTTTGTTGAACTACTCCCTCCTCTCTAAAACCACTTGCTGAATCCACCCCAACCTCAAAAACTGAGAAAAATGTGTATTTTGTACTAAAATTGTTATATTCATTTGCTTTGTTCAATTCGCTTAAAATTGTTACGAACTATTGAAAATCAAGTGCCCCCACAAATCAAGTGCCCCACAAATTTCTTTCCTAGATCCGCTACTTCCATGGTGCGAGTGGTATGGGTTGTAAACATACAAAGCAAACATGAAGTGAATATAGATTATAACACACTGTTACTACTACAGGCAAGCATGATTGGCAAGACTCTCCGTTAAGCACAATAACTTGGACTTCAAATGTTACATGATAGTGCCTGCAATAAACAAATGCACACATCTTTGAAAAACTTTGAAACCAAAATCAAAAAAAAAATGTAGGGTGATGCAGAAAAACAGAATTCATATTCGTGCTCAGCGCTCCGGAAATATCCAGACACATTTCGTTGTTTTGTTTTTTTTTTTAATTTGAGTTGCACAGTGTTATCACTGCATGGTCTTGCATGACAAGTCTCAACCATGCGCGTCTTCAGGGAAAAAAAGACGCGATACCACAAAGCAAGAGGCTTGCTGGTTTTGCTAGTAACGTTGTGTCACTAAATAATAACACATAAGTCACATAAGTGGGCACTGGGCACCAATGAGGCTACACACCAGCTGGAAGTGAGTCACTCCGGCGGCACAAGCTGCGCTCTCCATCTCCTCCTTGTGGCTGATCAGGCACTCCATGATCTTCCCCTCATCATCCTGGTCAAGTAGGTCCTGCGTGGAGGAATCGTCAATAAGATAAACTGTTGGGGTGAAGAAATGTTTGAAAGAATCATCAACCAAGCTTTTTGGAAAAGCAGCAAATTCTCGATTGTGAAAGAATTGCAATGATTCAGAAGTACACGATTTGCAACATAAATCCCATGAAGAGATTGATGTTGAAGTTATATAGTAATAACTCCAGCAATGGAATATCACACCGGTGCAACACGTGCCTTACGGTTCATGTTACGTGACGTTGCGCGGTTTGGAAAAGGTGTTAAATCCATAAATGTGCCAGACTGGGAAAGATAATGACTTTAGGAATTCCAACACAAGTGCAAAAATTTGGACTATTTTTGTATGATAACAATGGCACAAAAGTAACCCACAATCACAAGAAATATACACAAAGACTGTATTTATCACTCACTACTCAAAATATCAACTTATACTGGCGATTCCGACTGCTTTCAAACGTAGAAGATCGGCCTCCGGTCAAATTTAAACCTCGACGTTAGCATGGCATGTAGATTGTAGGTCGCCATGACTGAAGATGGACAGCTTACGTCAGGTGGAAAAATAAATGAAGGGATACTCTATGAAGAGAGAACAACTGCCCTTTAAACCTCATCTAACCTGGTCAATATGACGATCCAGGAGATGATGGTCGAGGCCGCTACGGACACTACACGACAACACAACAATGACTTACAGAGCAATACTTCTGCAACATAGGCTCGCACTCTCTTATAAGGATCGAGTCAAAGTCTTCGGCGTTTTGGCTTTCCATCTGTGTGAGCTTCTTGATCTCGTCGCGGCATTTGCCAGGTTGCAAGTTGTCAAAGTTATCTTGCAAACAACTGAATTCCTGCAATAAGAAGTGACGCATGATTTCCCCAAAACTCATTGACATAAAATCAAACATTTTCAGTTTATGGACCATAAAGCAACCCAGGCACCGATCATACACTGAATTAGTTGAAAACCAAGTTTTCCATCGGCGGCTGTGTTAGAAATACGCCTCTTGAAAAACCTTCAGCATCATACAAACATAGACTCTGCCATGTTATGGGGATACGTCACTTCAAACCCGTTCGGTTTATATTCGTTGCATCGTACATTTTATACTTTGGAACATCTTCAAACAACATCACATCTAAAACATTTCATTTGAATGAAACTTGCTTAACGGGTGACGTGTTTGCAACATATCAACGTCAGGCGACGGTGAAACTCCATTAAAAGTCTTGGTGGCTTGGGATGATCTACTGGTGTGTTGGAACATCGTGAGACCCAGTCAGCCGACGAGCAAACTTGCAATAAAGTTAAACTTGCAGGTTGCCAACCACAATCGTTCCTTGACGCATTCATCTCAAAACGGAATATGACGCACACACTGGCATAGCTACCAAGCAAGCCTTGCGCATACATACCGTCCCCTTTTCATGGACTTGATCAGAGCAGTGCTGGCCGAGTTCTTGGCGACAGTTCTTCTCCAGGTCAGGGTTGAGGTTGACATCGAGAGCCCGCTGCTTGATGATGCGGTGGACTTCCTTCTCGCAACCATCCGAGAGCCCGCCATCGACCTAATGGTCGCAATTTAACAATCAGTCCCAACCACTCGCATTGACAGGTGAAGGTAATAACGGTATGCACTGACTTAGGTCTTAAAGCAATTATCGACGCATTCAACAAACAATTTCGAATTATAAAACTAAAACTGTGGGTAAGCAAAACGTGCAACATTGGCACGTAAAAGAAGGAAATGTTTCGATGATGAAGCAGGTTCTTCTAGAAACTAGTAGGTTCCTATCCAACCCACGACTTCAGGGCGATTCGGCAAACATGAAGCATACATGCAACATGATACAGAACAATTACTTTTCATAAGTGGTTGTAAAACATTCGAAAAGTTTATAGGGTCTCAAACAAGATTTACTTTTAGCAGCAGCTTTACATTTCAAGCCATTGTTGGGTTAACCACATGCACTAATGACGCAAGCACGCCGCAGGTTGAAGAGAATTGCCAATTGTACCACTAACCATAGCCCGCTCCTCATCATCTAACGAGGAATGCATGTGCCGGTACAGGCAGGACATGACCATACTGAAAGGAACTGGTTCAATCTCATTGTCATTATCTTCATTGTCGGCCCCCTCACCGCCGCCCATTGCCCCTTGTGCGAGGGGGGCATTGCAAAACTTGACGGTGTCGTCTTTGCACTGTTCCCGGAAATTTGGGTCGACGCTGAAAATATCAAGTTTTTGTTTGACCGATCACTCCACTGCATGATGCAGAGTTGGCAAACGATCTTCAGTCACATGATGCAAACCCTAGCTATGTAAGCTGAGAAGCCTGTTATTGGCAAGGCTTAGAAAGTAACCCAAAACTGCAGGTTGCTAAACAAAACTGAAAAACAACAGGTTGAACGGATGTTTATGTTAGGGTACCGATCACTCGGCCAAAGTAAAAGTCTCGTTAGTGTAAACTTCTAATATTAAGCTTCAGGAGGAAATCCAGTTAAAAAGGATCATTCTAAAAAATTGTTCATTCAGATTGGCATTTAACTTCCCTGAGGAGCAATTTGATAACTTCAAGTCACATGTTTTCAGTAACGTTAAAATTGTCTCCAAAATAATGACCAATATTTCAAAATAACCCAATTATCAATTAGTTTATAAATTCAAAATTCAGCACAAAATCACTCACAGAAAATCTCGACTAACGAAATACTGAAGCTCCAAAAGCCGATCTTTGCATTTTTTATTCATTTGCTTGGTATGTATATTATCCATAAGACAAGATAAAACCCTGAACACAATAAACAAACGTTATACAGTTATAGTGAATACATTTGCGAATATATGAAGCAAATTTTTACAAAAGCGGTAAGTTCTTGGTTGACTGTGTCCGCTTCAAGTGCCCAGTGACTTGCATGTGGCCTATTAACTTTTTATAAACGCTTTTTAAAGTTTTGCATATTTTATTAATGCAAGTTTTGCAATATCTTCTTCAGCTTACGCTGCAACACAGACACAAAAACAGGGTTTCAACAACTTTTTGATGTCACGGTGCATACTGCATAGTGACGTCTATATCAATAATCATTGTTATTACTCTTGAGTATTTTTCCACACAATCTTTGCGGTATGAATTTGGGTTAATAACGGAACCTAATCAGTTTCGAATATGGAGCTACAAGGACGATATCTGCATCATACGGCACCAAAATTGTCTGCACCACATAATGCTACACATGAACATAATGCTACACATCAAAGTTAAAAGTTGCACAGAAATGTGAAAGAAAAGGTGAAATGATGACAAATGTAATTACTCCCTCTTACATTGGATCGCCGCTCTGCAGATCACTGCATTTGGCTTGGATGACACCTTCACAAGACCTGGTCAATACTGCGTCCATCCTATAATCCTGTGCGACTTCTGTTTCTTTTATTAAGTCCATCAGCTGAAACATAACGCTTTTTCAGCAATACATTAAGATTTTGAGACATGCCATCAATTTTTTACATTGTTAATCAAATTTGCGCCAAACGTTAAGCCACCATGTACTACTATCGCACTCTACAAGCCGATAAGGTTGGTCGCCTGCAAATATCACGGTATTGTTGATAGCAAAGTCAACATTTCATTTCACCAAAAAAATTATTATCCATTTTTTGTCTGACAATAACACAATAAAATATGGGCTACTGACCGCGTCCTGACACTTGCTATCGAGGCCGTCCTCCTTCTGCGCCAAGGCTAGGAGACAATGGAGTGTCTTCCCTTCCTTTTCCAACCCGCCATGGCAGCTCGTCTTGATCGCTTTAGCACATCCGTGGACAATCTCGGGGGATAGCTCGAAGTCCTCCATGATCATCCTCCGAAATTCAACCAACTCATCATCACAGGCTGCAGATATTGGGACTGCCACAGAAGATTGAACAGGGTTTTAAATTCTATTTCACTTGAAAAATAGACAGCGAAAAGTAGCAAAAGAAAACTAATGCCTGTGAATATAAACAACTTATTATGAACTCAAACTTGCTTCCAATTGTGGAATTACAAAATATTTGTTACACCAGTAGAAATTTTCTTCAAAACCTCTGCATTAATTTGAAGAACTAAGCGGACAAATCGAAGCGGCATCATGGCATCTCCGCCATTTCTTTTCGGTTCAAGCCAACCCAAGAGAAAGTAGCTTACCTTTATTAAACTTACGAAGTTCATCAGCACAAGCAATCAAATGCATGAACATTATATCAGTCTGGTGGCAAGTATTGTAAAATGTCAGTTGTTGCGATTATGATAGCTTATTACTCATAAAGATACTCTTACAATCCAAACATCTTTAAACACAAATGTATCCCATTATCCGTCAAGGCACAAAACAAACACACTCTGCCAGACACTAGTGAAGCTGGAAAGCAAACGCACCTCCATTTAAGTTTTGATTTTCCAAGCACAGCATGATGGAAGCCAAGGTCATGTGGTCCTCATCTACCTTTCCTTTTTTCGCACATTGATTTTTCTCGATTTCAACCTTGCAGTGATGGGCCAAGCCGAAACTCGCCTGTGACCATGGAAACATGGCCGTTAGGGGCTTAACCATCCGCTTAAACTGTCTACATTGATTTGAAGTTTAGTTTATGAAACAGGAACACTTCAATAATAATAAAATCATAATGCTTTTTAGACAAGCATTTTTAATACTAGTATTATGATTTGTCGTTTGGAAAAAAAGTTTCTTGGTTGGAGTGCACTCGCAGCTTCGAAAACGTTGATTTTCCTAAAACGTTTGAATATCCTGGCTCTAAATGCGTGGGACCAGATGCGCATGCTTGCTGTCAGCTCAGTCAGAGCAGGCTCATTGTGCTGGCATCTACACTACGTGGCGCCAGTGAAAGCATGACGTGGATAATAATTTAACCAAGGATGGTTCAAAGATGTTGTACATGCTTGCTGAACAATGGACACTGTGTCTCAATTATTAGTCTTTTTTAAATTGATACAACGCATGCAGACGTTGAATCATGTGAAAAGGACCAACTTTGCTTACTAGGATATCTCGTCAGGTTGTATATGCCTCCAGCAGCGAGGCTGGTTTTATAAAAACTTCCGCATAAATTGTCTACGTAAGCTGCAGCGCGCATAAAACGGAAATAACCGCTTCCTGTCTAACGACTCAAGGAAAACAACGAGAACCACCGCTTTACCTTATAATCTTCGGCTACAAGTTTCTGGCGTGAAGTCAAGGCATCCCGGCAGTCATGAGTCATCTTCTTGTCAAACTTGTGTTCAAACAAGCACTTGTAGACCATCCCTTGCCCGGACACAACCTGCAGTGGTAGTGGCATTGTTTTGATGGTAAACTCGCACAATAGAAATTATGAAAAAAACGACAAGTTTCGTTTCAGCCAATACGCGTTCGCTTCAACTGCTTTGTCTAGAGATATTGCAACTTGTGTTGATAGTTCAACATAATCTAAAACACCGATTGGAATGATTGACAACAAATGAAGAGCTCAGGTGCATAACGATCAAACTCCATTATTTGAGATTTTTAGATTTTACCATCCCCGTAGTATCGAAAGTTTTATGTAGCAACCTTTTTTGCGGCAAAACGATCAATATCTCTCAAAATAAAGCTTTAAAATAACAGGGTTCAGCCACAAAACGAGCAATCTCAAACTTTCATTTTCAGTTTACTCGATAAGTTGGTTTTGCTAGTTTGATTGTTTTGCACCTGGACTCTTCAAACTCAAACATGAAAATTTTTAAAAAATTAAATCAATTTTACAGCAAAAGATAAGTTGGCAAAGAAACCAAGTCATAAGGAGTCACACGTGGACGGCGGTCACAATGATCGCTTCAGTAAACAATGGCTGTGATGCAAATAAATCAAGAGAAGCAAATAGTGCTGCAAAGCACAGGTAATTCAACACAGAGACAATACACAAACTTACATCAGGGCACAAGGTCTCACGATCGCCCTTGCACTTGAAGTAGAGATGCCTGTCTAGGTGATAATCATCGGCTGACAGTTCAGCCAATCGGGAGATCTGCTTGCGGCACTTCGGGGCTAATGGGTTTTCTTTCGGACTATCTTCATTTTCGAACGCTGTCTCCAAGCAATCGATAATGTCGCTTTGTGAATGGATCATTTCCTAAAACATAACAGGCACTTCAGCAAGTCAATCCATCTATATGATTTCTTCACTTTGAACTTCTCGTCGACGATAATTATTATTGAATAATAATTATTATTCAATAATTTACATACGAAAGATCTAACATTACCCATCACCCTTCATAAAAGCGGTGGCATTCCAGGAATAAAAGCTTCACGCTGTGCTGTAAAACGTGCAGTATTTAGTGGTTTGTAGGTAGAGTACTCAAAAATAACGGAACAATTTTCTAGTGACCAATGAGCACCTCATTTTGTGTTGTTTTCCAATTAGTTGCGAGTTTGCCGAAGCTAAACCGACAAACTATTGCCTAGTAAAGCTGTGTCGCGTGGTTTGTTCAACCGTGAAGCTTAAACGCCCCGGTACAGCCGCTAGTGAAATAACCAACAAAATCAGATAGATTTCTACGCACACTAGGCTAGACAAACCATGACCTGCAAACCCACGCCGTTCTATGTCAGGTCAACGCCACTCCATTTTAAGTAAGTATATCAAATTTTTCAAGCACAAGACGCAGGGTTTGTACCAAATGTTCACTCACAAAGTCGAGGTGGCGACTTTGTACACGGATAATTTCAACGTTGTGAACTGTACATATCAACAGACCTGAAGTAGGAGGCGAATTACTCAGATAAATATGGTTAAGACAGCTGGGTGTTGTTCAAACCATAAAAACCGTCAATTTTTTTGCAATAAACTATCCAACAGAAAGTACTGAACACAAAAGAAAAGAAAGATTTTAATGAAACAAGCTGAGCAAACCTCATCCGGCTCCAGAGTATCTCCTATTTTTCCACACTTCAGTCTCTGAATGTCGGCTCTGCACTCATCCACAAAGTTACATATCAACCTGCAAAAGCACTTGATTTAGATTTTAGTGATACAGCAGCAGATGAGAAGTGGAACGGTTTCATTGAACTACGAAACATACCCGGTTGAAATACGCAAAACAATATGCCTGTACATCAAGTCTGTAAGAACAAACTCATTGCATGTTTTGCCATTTTCAAATTAATGAAACTACAGTTAATCAGATCTTATCGATAAAACTGCACGTTTCCATTTCAAATTAAATGGACAACATGAGATTTTGGTGTGACGTAAAATTCTCCACGCCATCAGCATAGCTAGAGAAAACACGTCACACAATATTGACAACCCAGTATCGGAGTACTACAGCGTTTGTGCATGCTGCCAGTTGCAAATTAAACTGACAAGCCGCTTCACGATCTCACGTCTAGCGACCTATTAATAGCAGTTTCTATTTACAATTTGAAAGAGCGAGAAATTATTTTATTGCAAAAACTCTCATCGCGCAAAATAGTTGAGTGTGGAAATAACCATAAACCTCTGCCATGATGAATCGGCGGCAAGACTGCACAGTTTCTTTAAGCTTTGTATGTAGCTTGACCATATGTTACAGCGGAATGAAGATACAGCGGTATCGCAGCGCGGAAAAATATGGATTCTTAAAAAAATAACTTTTTTTTCGTCTATAAAAATCCTTGGCCTGAGTGTGACATATAAGTGGAGTGAAGCAGTCTAT
Organism: Aplidium turbinatum; assembly: GCF_918807975.1. Taxonomy (NCBI): domain Eukaryota; kingdom Metazoa; phylum Chordata; class Ascidiacea; order Aplousobranchia; family Polyclinidae; genus Aplidium; species Aplidium turbinatum. Next base: position 2,641,762 of record NC_137488.1, read on the forward strand.
GAGTGATATCTTCACAAGACATAAATGTTTGCAGGTCAAAGATGAATCATAGACACAACCGGAAGAAGTAAACTCATTAATGCTGCACAAATCGTAAACAAAAAAGGCCAGCTTTGAGCAACTAGCCGTCGCAACCATCGTTGAGAGGATGCTTACAATCAAGAAGTGTTTGTTTTCCTTCAAGCGAGGTTTATTTTCTATGAACCATCAACCACAACATGGAAAATACCAACACACCAATAAATACCTTGAAAGGTTTAATAAAACGTGCATCACTATAAAAATACTACGCTAGCCAGAGAACAAAGTTCATACTTGAGTGCTAAAAGAAAAACACATATTCGCATACAATCACAATGCATGCACAAATCACTACGATTCCTAAAGCACCAGCTAGCGATAAACGCCTCAAATTATTGGCCAATCCACAAAGAACACATATCACTGTTGATTGTTCACTATTTATCGACATTTCGTGACGACAAAGCCTGTGGGGAAATTATTTTAATTATGGTACGCTTGGATAGCAATAACGTAATAACGAAATTTCAATGGGTTTTTTATGGATGCATTTCTTCCCCTATTTCTTGGGGCTTGCAGCGCATGCCAAAGTCAATTTTTGTTGTTCCAATAAATGAAAAAAGGTAATTTGCATATTTACGTCATACACAAATCCCAGTTCCTAGTATTGCAACACAATTTACATTTCAATGATAGCTTGATCCCCAATGGCACGTTTTTGCTTGGAAATATATCAAAAATTTATGTCCAATGAAACGCATTTGTACAGATTTGGATTTACAACAACCGCGCAATGCAGTGACAAGGTTACAATATTAAACTACTTATGTTGGAAGTGAAAAATAATTACGAACGACACTAACAAAACAACATTGGCATACAAACGTATCTTCTCGCTTACCTGTAATCACTGAATATTATTGTCTGGATCTTGGTCAGAAAGTTTTTGCACCCTGGTGCGGTGATGGAAGCTTTGTTGTCCAACAGACATGGGATGAGCTTTCCATCTGTGTCTTTATAGTTCGCACAATCTGGCAACTGCACAGATGATAAATCATTTCAACAAAATGTAATTGTGGATTACACAATATTATGGTAGAGGGCTGCCACGACGGTTTCGACTTTTCAACAAGTCTTGCTGCTTAGGACTTACAGCATAACCAGGCAACAAATCAGCCATTTTTTACATTGATTTTAACGTCTGCAACGTTCAATAAACGTAAAAAAGTAACTGACTTGCTGGTTAGAAAACAACAGCAGGGAGCCGCTGCCTTGCGCCTGCTTGCAACAATTCAAGTCTCAACAAAGCAACATGTGAAGTATAGCACCGACTAATCACCATCTTGCTCAAGTGCCTCAATAGAATATAAAAGTAGTGCCCATACAAGGAAATCAAATGAATTAAACTACGAACCCGCACTAAGTATACACTTACACAACACATTGACATTTGACAAGATGCCATAAGTGTGCTATATCGGCAAAGGTATTGTTTATGTTTTTTCGTCGTGTAGGTCGCATACATTTTGAAGCATACGCCAAACACACTGCAGTGTTCTTTGCAGCCAATCTTCCATGTTGTCTGCCAAGCTACATCAATTGATTTATTGAGTTTCTAGAAGTATTGCTATGGTTGCAACGCCGAAAGAAATTCCTTTGTCTCTAAAGTTAATGTACTGACTTGTAGTAAACAGTGATTAATTAAACACAATTTTACAGGAAAGGGAAATTGTGTAAAAAGCAACTTTGGATTTCTAAAAACAAAGTAGTCAACTTGTATTAAAAAGATCAAAACAAATCATTAGGCCTACTTATTAATAAACTAAAACATTGTTTGTATATTTGCAGGTTTGCAAAGATAGTATTCTTGAATGCAATGATTCAAAATAAACAATTGCAACAGTCCTTCAAAGTGTTCACTCAGCTAGCCAACAATTGCAGCTGGCAGGCGAATACAGCAGCAATTGTTACAACTGTATGAAGTATGACAACATGTACGAAAAACAGAATTACAAGCAAGGACCTACCACTTTAAGCGGCTGCCTGCAGACTTCCCGAGCGATGATGTGAAACTTTGGATCTTTAGTTGTGTTGAGCTTGAAATTCCAGATATACTAAAAGAAACAAAACATGCGTTAGTACACAGAACTATATCTTAGTGAAGCTTTCACAGGTAAAATATGTTATGTCAGTAAAATAAAGTTAACCAGAACGTGACACTTCTTGCATAAAATTACATCACATTTAACTATATTTATTCAAAAAGATTTTTGTTCTGAAATTGCCATTGTAAGACTCCACAAAACACCTCATAAACTCTGCACCCAAGGTATATATGCTTGTTCTACGTGCAACACACGATAACCACGACAAAAAGACTAATTTTTTTTTAATTTGATGTTCATAGAATAATACAATAACAGTCTTTACTCTTGGAAATGCTTTGCTTCAAAAAATAGAGATAGAATTTAATTTTGCCAAAACAATAAGACTACTTGCTGCCTTAAAACATCGATAACTTCCAAGGGAAGACATTTCCCATCTGTGGAACAGCGACCAATTAAAGGTTAAAACTTAAAGTAATAAAAACGTCTTGGAAATTCCTTCCACTCGTCCATGCTGGCCTTACATGCAAAGGTTTTCGTTTTCATATTTTTGCGGTTTGGTATGAACGTGATAATTGGTAGCAGGATTGCTGTTAAAAGCCAATAGGGCAAAATTATACTCAAATGCAAGTGCTATCAGTGCATTTTGAATAAAATCACATCGATATTGACAAGCAGATGAATAACTATTATGGTAATGGCATTTACAGAAAAGCACAAATTTTATTGTAAGATATAAAAATGTTATGGCTTTTCTACATACATGATGGCATTCGTCCGAAACTTCATAATTCTGCAACACAAAACGTTAAACGTAAAGCAAGTCTTATTACAATAGACTTCCAATTAGAAGCAAATAGTTTTCTTCATCATAATTATTGTTACATTACAACAAAACCACTATTTCAGTATTTTAATCACATTTTAAAGACTTAAAAAATAAGATTGAAAATTGGACAAACTGGGTAGAAAATTTGCGTTGTGCAATTACTAATTATAATATATCATGAAACAAGCAAAGTGAAAGTAAGATTTTATATATGTAAATTTATCTTTTTAAATTGTACAAGAAAAACACAAAAATGTCTAATTAACAAAACTTTAAAATAGCCATCATTTACGGAAGCCTTGACTGACTTTTCTAATCCACTTTTTGGTTTTATTTTAAAGCTGTTGCAACTGAACTTTATTTCATGAAGTTGTGAAAGAGTGAGTCAACTACAGCGTCCAATCAAGTGTCAAATGACCAAGAAATAACTTTTGTAATTGAATAGGGTGAACAAAATTTGATTTGTAGGCCTAATCAAATCTAAACAAGGCCTACAAGAACATTAACAACAGGACCTAGGAGAGTAAAGCATCAAAAACGGAAGATTTGTTTTTCTAATCGGAAGTGCACGAAAGTTATGGGTGGAGATGGTGATATTAAAAACTCAAGTTACTAAGGAATACAAATAATCTCTCAAAAAAGAACGTTTCAAAACATGAAAGACAGCTGAAAAATAAAATTCAACAAAGCATTAACATACATATGAGGAATACCAGTACACAATGAAAACTTACATCTTGATTATTGGTTAAACAGTACAAAATGTCGAAGTTGTTGTTTGGGTTCTTGCCGCTACATATTTGTTGGACGTCAGAGGAACACTCGGTGCTTTGAGCAATAGACCCAAACGCATTCCTTGAGCGAGTCTTGCCTGAAGGATATAATACATTACCGGTATAGATTATACAAGCATAATAAAGTGCATTACATATATGATAATATTCTGAAAATCATGCTTTGATGAAAAGCATGATTCACTGGATGCAATTAGAATAGACCTGACACCTGATATTCAAACTATAACAATGCAGAAGGAATTTTTAAATATATTGCTAGTGTCTTGACAAAACAGTTATCCTTGTATTTGTGAGCAAACAGTAGTAAACATTAACAACATGTTCACTTTCTTCCAAAGTATAAGTAATACTTATACTTTGCTGCTATTCATACCGCTGTATAAGTACACAGCGGCATGAATCAACAAGACCATGATTTTTATTGCATTCACAAACACACTTTCTTTCCGTTAAGTTTCATCATCCGCACAAAGATCAGCGCTACTTTCACGCACAATCGCACATATACATATTATTATACAATATAGGGCCATTCTTACCAATATTTACATAAACAACAGCACACACTAAGCATTACATTTTGGCATTGCAACGTCATTAAACAAGATTGGAGCTGCTTGCTTTGTCATTAAGTCATTTTGATGTCAAGTCATAATTGTTTCAAAGCATACTTTTTAATGGAAGGTTGGCTGCGACACTATGGAATAATTTAATTGAAAAAAAAAAACATGAAAACGACAGGTTGCATGGTTTAAAAATAACTGCAACAAAATGAAATGCTCTTGGAAAAATCATTTCATCTGATTAGTCTTAAAATATCAAAACAAAAAACATTCAATGACCGGAGTTTGTTAAGACATGCACCAGTGACCTCATCTGCAACTAAAAGGTCCACAAATGGCTCAAAAACTTGATGTTTTTCATGAAACTTCCTAATTACATTATCTCAGCTACAGATTGAAGATATTAGATATGGTGGCAGATGTGAAAAATAATGCCAATCAATTCAACGAGTCAACTGGTATAATGGTGCAATCCTTCTTTATGTAGTTTGTTTAAAGATAAAAAGTCAGATAAATAAGCAAAAAGTTTACGTGAACAATAAATACTAAAAACGCAACATAAATGAAAATTGAAAAAGTTAAGCTAATAGTTAATAAGGAAAATCCTTTTGGCTTATCATGTAAAGTATGGCTAATTGGTTATGGGTATTGGGTAGAGATGTCAAAATAATTTCACAACAAAGCAAACCAATACCGTAACTATCCAACAACAAAGTAATCTTGACTGCACATCAACAAGTTATGAACCAAACAGTATACATATCAATTTAGGGAATTTCAATATCTCTATTCATTTGTGGTTTTACATGCGAGAAATACAGTGCAATCACACATTAAGTTTTAACATTAGAAAAAACTTGTAAATTTCTGCAAAGTATGCTTACCATCTGGGGCAACTTGTTTGATGTGATTTTGGACATGTTGTGCAACATTTTGAACATCTTGTTGAATATTGATATTGTTTTGTGGTAAATTCTGACTGCCGCCTACATTCCCAGCAGCAGGTTGAAGTTTGCTTTGCACATGTGGGTTCACTCCCTGAGCAAGCTGTATGTTTGGTCGAACACGATTACCATCCACATTGATGTTTTTCTGATGTTGAGCATTAACTGCTCCTTGGGGAACTGCCTGCAACAAATAATAACTTTTTTTTCACTTTGACACATTGCGACAACATACGTTAGATAAACCGCGATTAAAAATGTAGCACAACCAATAACAGTGGGTAGCGAACATATACATTATACAATCATCGAGTCAACTGCTCCCATTATTTTGGCCTGCCATTCATTGTCCTTCAGAAATATAATCGCATGTTCTGGAGCTGAGTTGAACCAAAATCCTTTCAAACGTCACTAAGATATCCTTGGACTGAAAAACAAACATTTAAATCAGGGTTGATCTCTAAGTGGTCAAAACTGGTTTTGACCACTAAGCGGTTTAAACCTGGTTTTAACTGGTGAAAACTACGTAGGTTTAAACCGGTCAAAACCCAGAAAAATATTTTTATGTGGTGAATGGTTGGCTACCTGGGCTATGAAAATAATATATTTAGGAAATATAAAAGCAGTCGTGAGTTGTGACCATTTTGATATGCAGGCCTTGAAATAGCTGGCGGCCATGGCCGCCTGAACTTTCATTAATGGCTGCCAATACCGACCTGTCTTTTATCTATACCTTTATTTCATCTATACCGACCTGTCTTTAAAAGATTATATTTATCTTGGATTTTTCTCTTGGTTCAGCGCTGCCAAAAACAAGACATCAAACAGCGTTAAGACTACTACGTTAATTACATGTCGTGCTACGTCTTATGTGCTACGCAACAAGAGGGCAAATGTTGCGCAAATTTTATGGCAAATGTTTTTCATAAAAAAAAATTTGTTGGAATAAAATCTTGTACCTACTTCAGTTGGCTGTGCAAATGGTTCATCGTTCTACCAAGCATTTTTTGGTTCATCAGAAACGTATTTTTAGAATTTGAATTTTCTCAATAATTAAAATAACCAACTGATTGAAATATCAAAAATAAACAGAGAAATTGAATATTTTTTGTTCCAAATCCAGCATTTAGGTTTTTGTTGATCAAAACAAAATAAAGTTGAACATCATTACTAAACATGGAGGGTAATATTTTTAATTCAATTGAAAAGCAATTTGATTCATACACTAAAGGGGCTTTGACTAGTTTTGACCAGTAATAGGTGGTCAAAACTGCCCGGTTTAAACCAGGTTTTAACCGGGCGGTTTAAACCGCCCCGGTTTAAACCAATCAACCTTGATTTAAATCTTTATGGAAAAGCATACTGTTACAATGCTTTCAGCACATATATATATAATAGATTAACGCTTTTTTTTTTTAAAAGAAAAAAATGACGCAGGTACACATTTATTTGCAGCAATAGCAAGCAATCACCTGAACAACATTAAAACAGCAAACTGTAACTGTGTGAAATTAAAAAACAATATTACAGCAAATGTTGATAACATGAAAAATGAGACAAGAAATAATTTTAATGATTCAGGTATAAATGAATGACATATGGTGCATCAGTCATCACCATCACAATCAAGCTCTAACCTACAATACGAACAGATTAGTTGGATTACATCAAATTTTATAAACATGTTTCATGAATGCAGATCCTGTTTTTTCACCAACCAGGTGTAAGCTGTAAATATATTTGACTGCTTGGAAGGGTTTGCAGCCGCCTAAGATGATCACATAAAAGCATAAGAAATACGGGTCTGCTACTATTCGATGAGTCCGATTCGGTGAGTCTGATTCGGTGAGTTCCTAACCTCTAACCCTAACTCCTAACCCCTAACCCTAAAACGGCAATGATAATTAGGCCACGGTACCCGATAATTAAAAAAAAAAAATTGAAAAAATCCCCCGTTAAGGGATCGAACTCACCGAATCGGGCCATTCCGAGAAATACAAGTTTCAAAACTTAAAACCTACATGGCCTAACTGCTATTTCCAGAATACTCATATGAACAAAAAAGTTGTAAAATTGTACAGAATCACCTAAAAGATGTTTATTCTACAATATGTGTCTACATAATGAAATTGAAGGAACAAACCACATACATTAGGTATATTGCCTGCAGGAGGTGGGTGATCCCGCTGATTAGATGGAACTTGAGCATATGAAACACTTGAGGACAAAATTGAAAATAAAAAAAGAAACAATATTTTGATATCCATGTTTAGACAATAAAAATATCTGCAAAGATTGCAATATAAACACGTTATAAAAATACTTAGATTAAAGCAATGCACTTTATGCCATATTGGCAATCTGACAAGAATCCTATTATCACCGTGCATAATGTTTTTTCACTCTACAACAGCAAAGCTATTTTTTGTCAAAACCGTCCAGTCTCAATTTATATCGTCATATTGGACCACAAATGTACACTTGTCTGCAATAATCACTCATAACATCTTAATATCTCAAACTTGTGCAGAAGTTAGATATTCCATTAGGAGGTAGATGGATAAGGCACTCAAAGATTATGTGACTGGTGGTTTTCTTCACACTGATATTTAGTTAGTGAGGCCAATACATAGAGCTCAACCAATATATCGGTCAGCCGATATCAGGAGTAGCCGATATATTGCATCAGCTATTTTTCGCCGATAAACATCGGCCAGCAAAAGCACACTCAAAACCAGTCATACCTGCCTTTAGAAGAAACAGAAGTTGCTCAAATGCGCATTTAAACTCTCTCGTTTTAATTATGCGCAAGTGCAAGCGGCTGCACACAATCCATTTTTGCACGCAGCACGTGGGTATGCTTTTGAATGTCTTGTTTTGTGGGGTCTGCTACTATTCGGTGAGTCCGATTCAGTGAGTCCGATTCGGTGAGTCCGATTCGGTGAGTTCCTAACCTCTAACCCCTAACCCTAAAATGGCAATGATAATTAGGCTACGGTACCCAATAATTTTAAAAAAAAATTGAAAAAATCTCCCGTTAAGGGATCGGACTCACCAAATCGGACTCACCGAATCAGACTCACCGAATCGGACTCACCAAAATGGGCCATTCCGTGTTTTGTGCACGTGGAAGGGCGCTCTTCTATCTGCCTATTTAATTGGTGCTGCCTGGTTGTGCTTCTGTTTATCGGGCTCATGGCGGTGACACCGGTCTGTGTGCGAATCCCAGCAGAAACTCCTGTCGTGGACTGATTTACGATGAAAAAATATGTCTTCTTGGCATGAATGCTGAGAAACTATGTTTTTTGAACTACAATTTGAAGCTGTTGAACTTTGATTATTGAATTGAACACAAAACAGTATTGCATTTGGATGTTTCTTTTTTGTTTGGTGTTTTTTGTGATTAGTGTTAAGAATGATTTTTCCATTACAGCAACCAATGCATAAACTCTCTTGGACTGGTTTGTTGCTTAATAACTTTGTTGGTAACAAATTTTCCGTAGTTGATATATATCGGTTGAAATATATCGGTATCAGCCTAAAAATTTCATAAATATCGGTATCGGCCTGAAAAAGTGATATCGGTCGAGCTCTACCAATACGTCCATTGAAGTCTGTGTTATCGGATGAATATTAATTCAATTCCGTTCTATTTTTCATTACCAATGCGAACATGTAGACTGTAGAGAACGATAAAGTAAACACACAAATTTGATAGCAGCAAAAGGGAAAGACGACAAAACCAAAAGGTTTAAATATATATACATCGATAAAACAGTGTTGGAAACACTATCTTAAAAATGCACAGCCACCAAACCTAGGAGAAAAAGAAAACTTTTGTTTCGTCGGTTGTAAAAAGAGACCCACAACCAACATTTGCAAGTGCAACAAGGGTAATTTAACACAAAAGAAAATAAAAAAGTGTCAAGTTTCCCGAACTTTTTACTTAAAGAGTCTCGGATTTAAAAAAGTTGTCATGTCATAAAAGACTCAGCAAGGTAAAAATTGCAGAAAACCAGCTTAGTGTGACCGTGCGGATTCAGAAAAAAAGTAAATGAAAATAGAGTTATAATTAAATATAATAAAATACAGAGATACTACTTCTGAGTTCTGTTTAAATAAACTTTGATCAATCAATTCCAAATTCGATTTGCAAAGGTTTTACAATAGTATATGTGAAGGATGATTGATTGGGGCACTGGTCAAGTAGCTTATTTCTATTTTGACAACAGATTGGGTACGGTAGGCTTACCCTGTTTTTTTTTTGCTAATTCTGCACTTACTGTATGTACCGCTGCACCATATGGGTTGTTCTACAACAGGGACGAGCAACATGAGGCCCACGACAGGATTTTGAGCGGCCCGCAGATAGTTTCCGGTCTTTACATAATGTGGCCCGCGGCCACTCTACCGCAATCCTCCACTACTTGCTTACTACATCAAATAATAGTGACTGTTGGTTATTTTTTTAGTTCTTTGATTATTTATTTTCGGTTTTTAGTCAAGTGACAAGCATGTTATGTTCCGTCATTAACGGGCCTTTCGTCCTTTTTCTTTGTCTCTTGTAAGAACCTCCTTCAGTCTCAAGCCGGAAAAATAGATCAAAGTGAAATTTGGCTGATTAGTGTAATAATTAAACAGGGAACGTATACAAATAATAGCGATTGTTGGTTAAACTTTAGTTCTTTGTGTTTTTAGTTTCTTTGTTTTCAGTTAGAATTAGATTTTGAATGTAGCCTACAATAAATATTTTCCTATGGATTTTGCAAAGAAACATAAAGTTGAAAAGGAGTGTGTAGCGAATTTAACAAATATGCTCAAGCGCTTTTTTACACAAGTCGGCAAGAAAGCAGTAGGCTACCGTAGATGTTTGCTTTGCAATGAAAGTGACAACTTTGATCGACCACAGATGTCCTATTTACTTCAGAAGCTATTAAACGTTCAGAAGCTACATTACGTTAATTGTTAATAAATTCATTAAGGACTGTCTTTGGTCTTTATGCTTTAAACTTAAAGTTTACATTACGGTACATTAAATAGAATTCATTTTTTGTCTAGGTAGATAAATACACGCTTAATGTAGCGATTTGTGAATCCGGCCCGCCAACTACTTCATTTTCCCATATCAGGCCCGCCGACTGGAGAAGTTGCCCGCCCCTGTTCTACAACTAAGTCTTCTTATGAATTGACATTGATAGATAACTTTTTTATGGACACTTTCAAAGTGTGTTTGAACCATTTTCTCTGAACACTCACTTATCACCTACTACAAATGAAACCGAATAATCACATACTACTTTTACTACTTTTATGTATCAATCGTTTTATCACATCAAAATGTGAAATCCCAAACAAAATCCTATCTGGTGTTAAGTGAACTCATCGGTTTAACATATTCCACTCTTAGGAATACATCAGATACATGTATCATGATTCACTTATAACTTGTACATATATATTATAATTTATTTATTTAATCGTATGATTGTCTTTAGCCAGATGTTTGTAAGCAAAGGAAATGAGTCATGGGGATCTCTCATGTGAGCTCTCTACAACACTGCATACCGTATATTCTTTGAAATAAAATATAGAATTCACAACACGAAAGCATATGTTCTTCTAGTGACTACACTAGGTTACCACATGCTAAAATGATACCCAGCATTTATTTCCGACGTTTTTTCAGTTCGTACGACTGACTTTATCAAGGGGGCAGAAACAAGTAAACACTAGGCTCTCAGCAAATGGCTCTACACAAAAATATACTCATGAAATAAAAGTCATTTTAAATACCAAATGCTTGGTAAACAGTCTCTCTCTGTAATTAAGGAAGCATGTGTTTACATCATGGTTGGTATAAATAAAGAAATGCAGAAGTATTTTAACCATGCTGAAATGTAGTTTCTAAGTAGAATGTTTTTTTTTGTTTTTTTTTGCGCAATGCTCTGAGTTCAAGATGGAATGTAAGAATGTAACAAATATCATAATCAGCTACTAAACACCGCATGTAATCCGTAATCATTCTTGTATCACTTCTACAATGTACAGTTTGTGGTTTTCAGTCTGGAGCGTCATTACAGTTATAGTGCATAGACAGGTTTATCTTACAATTTTCATTTTAAAATATGTATTTAAAATATTTTAAAACATTTTAAAATAATATGTATATTGCAGATTTAAGAAACTCCTGATGAGGACACACGTACAATCGTACATGTTGAAAACGTTTGAGTTGATTTTTTTAAAATTATGTGCCAATCAAACTACATCTTGCTTGTACTAGCACTAGCTTAAGCTACGGTAATACTAGCAAGATGTACTAGCTTAAACCAATCAAACCAGAACTCTCTTAAAAAACATCATCAAATGACAGACAAGCTTTTTTGACCATGTCATGAGGAAGGAAGAATGCTGCTTTTTGTGGAAGATAAAAGGAAAACAAGCATGTGGAAAACAACGTTTCACAATAACCTCAGGGATCACCTTGATGAACTGCAACCACAACAATTTTTAATACTGGGATAAATGGAGAGAATTATGCAACGATGCCTAACCCTGGAACAGGCATGATACACGAAGAAGGATTTGATCATTTAAAGTCAGTGGCACAGACACTAAACAAGCAGTAGAAATTCAGTACAATAGAATTTGCCTATAGTGACATTTGTTATTGTGACACTTTTTCAAAGATCCCTTCAGGTGTCACTATGAGTGCAACCTAATTCGTACCGTCATTTCGTACCCTGAAAAGATCGAGAGAAAAAATAGCACAAAGCCGAAGTCGCTGATCACAACAAAGCCGAAGTCGCTAATCGGATTTTCCGCAAAAATTTTAAAGTTAGGGTTAGAGTTAAGCGAAAACTTCGATCCGTGTACTATTTTGGCTTTTTTAAATTTTTTTCTCGATTTTTTCAGGGTACAAAATGAGGGTATGAATTGTTTAGGGTACGAATTAGGTTGCATCCGTCACTATAGCAGGCCTCTTAAGCTCCCGATGACCAAGTTGTTAAATGGCCTCCAAAACTACTGCGCCAGTAAGCCATGTTTGGTCATTGTATAGCCTATTGTACGGTATGAAGTACGGTACCGTAGTGACATAATATTATCTTTCTCAATACAAACCAACACCTAGTTTGAGTAAGCTAGGCTACACTGCGTAATTCAATCTCGTTTCACGCTAATGTCACTACTGTACTATACTTTTGGTATATTTATCAATGATTGTACGTTTTCAACTTTTTACATTTATGATGTGACTACTTCATAGCTTGAACGAGTTGTCATGCTTCATAGAAAAAAGATCATGATCAGCAGCTACAATTACAAATGTCTTTGGCATGAGTGGACTTGTAATTTTACCAAAGCCCTACCCGTCTGCCCGATAACTCAATTGGTTAGCGTGTGACTTCGTGGACGAAGAAGCTTCATGATCAAGCGGCGCTGGTTCAACTCTCGGGGTGTGCGCTTGACCAACGCATTCTAGGGACTGCTCTCCATTCAGTGGCACCTAATAGATGGAATAGTTCCCCGGCAACAACACTTTAACGATCGAAAACTTAACTCTGTCAATCTCAGTAACCGACCCTACATCAAAAGCCTGTATGCGAAACAACCAGGAATAACCTATCAAGGCTTTGTCAGTCCGAAAATAAAGATTCAAAACCAACCAACCAAACCAATAATAATAATCATGCTTTTAGTTGCAATTTTGCATCAATCACTTTCACCCCTTGAAGTTCAAACAAAAGTGTACCATACTGCAAAGTTTCAGACTTGATTTTGATTTGAGAGGCTAATATGCCAATCAGTTGGCAAATCACAAATAAACACTTCCTAAATCTTATTCCCACGGTGCTGTCAAACGCAGTCGACTGATCTGTATAAAAACAAGGGACTGAAACGTAAAAAATACAAATCTTATAAAATTTCTTGCGTTCCTTCACTTCCAGTGACTGCAGCCTCTGCAGGGTAGTCTTGTCTGGACTATAACAAGATGTTAAAAATGACAAATTACTTTATTTCTAATGCTTTTCGGAGAGTATGAAAACAGAGTCGTTGGGGGACACAGCTCTTAAGGGAACCAGCTAATTCCATGACTGATAAAGTCTTTCGCTGTTTCCTGTCTGTTTTGGAATCTAGTTTTTTATTATGATGTTATCTTATTCGTGTTGTTTATAATTTCACCGTAGTAGGCTACTCTCGCAACAGGCGCAATAAAAGTTCTCTCTCTCTCTCTCTTTGATGCACAAGGAGCTAAACCAAAAGCAACAAAAGCTTGGTCTCCCTCTTTCACCGTCAGCACTCTTGATAACGCACCACAGCCGACCAACATAGAAAAACATGAATGAATGACTCTATCAGAGAGCTAAGACAAGTAGCCTAAAGTCTGCCTGCTCAACCACAGAAACATAGGCTACAATGCTGAAATGAAGAAGTTGGCAACTGGAACCACATTGCTGAAAAGCAAACACAATGCAGTGATAAGTGACTAAACATAAAATTAAATAAAGCAAAAACTTTACTCATAGCACAAATTGATCAAGAAATGGGCATCGGTACCACAAGAACTACGTATTTTACTTTAGGCCTATTATTAATCGTAGGCTATAGGCTATTTTAGACCATGCGGTCCTTATGAAGGTAGGAGAATAATTCAATAAATCCACTCACATGCAACATGTATTATGAAACTAAATGAAACATTTACTGTGTATGCTTACAAACACAAACAAATAGGTTACCCTGTAACTTTCGTAAAGTTGATAGGTGGAATGGTGGTAGCCTACATTGATTATAGCTTTTATCGACTAGCCTACTTGAAATAAAAAAACAACGTGACATTGCTGTTGCACAGGCTCAATGGATACTTTGACTGAATCGTATTTGGATTGTCGATCATCGTTTGGAATGTCAATTAACTAAACCAGAAAATTCATGCTACTTTGTTAGAGTTTATAGTAGAAGACATGACACTACCCCGGGGATTTAATGAGTAGCATTGGCTATGTCGCGTAGCCTAACTACTTCCCTTTGGCTTTATTGAAAGTTGTCTTTCAATGGATCATACAATAAGACTTGTCCAATAATAAATGCTTGTGAAATGGCGAATATATTTGATATTAGCAGCCAGTAACCTAGCGTTGACAAGGAATGTCCAGAGTATAGTTTTGCATCCGAGATGACTTTCAAATACTTTTTCAGGAGTGGGGTTGTATTCCAAAGGAAATTCCACAGTTCCAAAATTTTTAGAGCTACCGGTTTATACCTTGTTATGTTGAAGGATTTTGCTTTCAATTCAGGGTCTTGGTTTTTTTTTTAAAACATACATCGCACCTTTATTTTCCATGCTTTTATTTTTGTGTTTCAAAAGTGGTAGGCCTAATTGCAAGTTTTTGAGATGGCTTTTTTCATTGGACCTTTAGATTGGCATTTTTCATTGGTAGCTCACCATAGGTCCAAATTATCCTCTGGAAACGGCTCTGTTGACAGTATAGGCACCTTACTACTTGAGGCAGGGTAACATTATCTGAAAGAAAAATGGTTGTCATTTTCAGATTTATCACGGTCAAAATGATGGTAAACAATGAGAGAAGTTAAAAAATTGAAAACTTTTGATTTTTGAACCGGTCTAAGGCCCATGCCTAACCTAATATGTTTTGTATAGAAGCAGACGAATTAATTTTGTGTGTTTCATGTTAATTTTGGCAAACATAATAAAGATGTTGCATATGAGCAAACTTTTTTTTAAAATGGCCAACTCTAGGAATAGGCGGGGCAAAACGGACATGTCAACTTCAAAGTGCTCTATTTGTGCAAATAATCAGCTAAGCCTAAGTGCTCTTTTTGAGCAAATAATCAGATAGGCTATGCCTGGACCTATTGCGTTTTTTGAATTAACATAGGCTATCACTTAACAACTGCCCAGAGCATGAAACTTAATGTGTGTTTCGCTTACTTACAAAAAATGATTTTTAAAGTAGGTGTCTGTTTTGCCCAGGCGTGGAAAAAAACGAACATAGCCTTGTAGGGGAAAGCGGGGCAAAACGGACATACGGGGCAAAACGGACACCCCGTTATTTTTATACTGAAATGACTGATGGTTCCGTTTTGTTTTGCGCAACAGCTGGAATTAAGTCCAATAAATCGTGTGTAAATGTTTAGCAACAGTGCTGCCAGTTTTAAGCAACTGATAGTCCGAAGTTCGTTTTGCATTGGTTTTTCAAAAAGAAGTACGTTAGGTTGAGTAGGTGTTTTGAGGAGATTTGTACACCGTTTGAATTTTTTCTTTAATTTGTTCAAACTAGCATTAATTCTGCGTGTGTGTAGCAAAAAAATATTGCTTTAAGTTTATTAGTATTGTCAGAAGAACTATTTTTTTTTGCTGACTTCATTGGGGTAAAACGGACATGTGCTGCTTGGGGCAAAACGGACACACTCAGCAAGTTCTTGGTTTTTAGAATGCCGGTTTAAAACACATGATATCTCATGTTTGATTGCACAATTTATCAATAAAGCCCGAAAATTTGCACATGTAATGTATGTAATGCACATGCCATCATGGTGACCTTGTTTTTTTTCTTATTGACAATTTTATTGTTTGGTAAATATGGTTCATAAAAATTAGCCGTCATTCGCATTTTTTCTTTACAGGTAAAAACAAATTTTAGTCAGAAAAGCATGCTAAGAGTAAGATTCATTTGCTAAGAACCAACCTTTTATACTAAAAACATAATGGGGCAAAACGGTCACCAAAGCAAAAAAAAAAGAATTGCAAATAATTATTGGTCACAGCGGTAAACCATAATCTCTTTGTAGGAAAATTGTAACATAAAGTTCCCGGATCCGTTTGTCTGCATGTAGTGACCGAAAAAGAAACACTCCTTGAAACGTCTATTCAATAAGTGTATTCCTGTAAAATTAGCCCGCGGCTATCGAAATCGAGATGCAACGCCTTACACCTCTAAAAACTGTCACTACGATACAGATTACTTGGATAAAAGACGGAGAATTTGTCCAGCTAGCAAGCACTAAATAAACCAGTTAAATGTGCGACCGACTTCCAACAAACAACTTCAAGAATGAATCAGAAAAATTTGTGATAACTCAAAGGCACGTCAGCAGTAGCGTGACGCAATATTTCATGTTTAAACAGGTTTCAAACCGAAACAGGTTTCAACAGGTTTGACACAAGTCTTACGAACGATGGTGCAATTTTGGCTCATGTTTTAGGAATTTCCATGACGTAATATTCAGTAGACTTGAACGGTTTTTTTTATGACGTTTGATTAGGTGAACAATTGTCTGGAACATAGCGGCCCCTAGTTATGACAGTCTGACATGGCATAACTAAAAAAGAATTGACGACAATTGTGAGCCAATGAATAAAAACACATGATACACAAATTGTTTGAATCACTCACGTTCAAGTTAATACGCAAATACAAAGGGCATGCAAAGAATGAACAGCAATAAGAATAAACACGACGATACATGAAATTGGTACCATAGGTAGTAGGTACACGCAAAAAATGACGCTATATACAATGGTTGCGATAATAACCGACTGTTCTGGGCTCAGACAAGTGTCGGCCACCGCAGACAAAACCAGGCTCAAACCCTAACACTTAGGTGTTCTTTACGGGGGCGAGGCACGAAATATCCCTCAACACATAGTCTACTTTCACTTTCCCCGTACTCTCATCATAGTTGCAGACGGCAACTTTAGCTCTACGAACCACAGGCTTCCCTTTCCTAATTTGTGGAACTACCTCATGCACCCTCCCAAGTTGATACTTCCCACGTTTACCAATGTCCTGGAGAGAACCTACCACTACAAGTTGACCAGGCTCCAAATTCTCGGCCATTTTTAGCCATTTTTTCCGGCCCTGAAGACCTGGCAAGTAAAAATCGATCCATTTATTCCAAAACTGCTGAGAAAGTGACAAATTGAACCGATAATCCCTTCTTAATTGGTCACGATCATGTGGTTGCCCAACAGCACAGTATGGGTCTAAGTATGGGGTCAAAAGTGAGGCAGGGGTGATGACAGTAAAGTCCCTAGGGTCGTCACTCAAAGGTACCAAAGGGCGTTCGTTCACGATCCGAACGGCACTGCCTGTGTACGTAAGCAGTTCAATAAAATTGGGCTTACGAATTGAAGAGTCCAAAATGTGAAAAAATGCAATTTTAAATTGTTTAACCATTGCCTCCCAGGCGCCACCTTGCGCCGGAGCATACGGAGGTATAAATTCCCAGTTTATCTCTCTCTGTCTCAGGGCGTTGTGAAATTCAGCTGATTCTATCAACTCGGGTAACTTCTTAGATGCTGCCTGAAAGGTACTTCCATTATCGGAATAGATAGCATTAACCTGCCCACGTAAATCTGTAAACCTTGTAAAGGCAAGTAAAAAATCACTCAGCGACAATGACGTAACCAGCTCAACATGAATAGCGCGAGATGCCATACATGTGAACAAGAGTCCCCAAGCTTTTTTGTGACTTCTACCTTCAACAAAGGTTAAAGGTCCAAGATAGTCTAAGCCGCAATCAAAAAAGGGTTTCCTATGCGCAGTTGTGCGAGACAAAGGTAAATCAGACATGAGCTGCCTTATAGGCCGTGCTTTCTCAATCGCACATACACCACAATCATTAAGATACCTCTTCACGAAGGCATTACCATTAGCGATCACAAAACTTCTGTCGCGTAGACAACAAAGTGTGCTGTACTCCACAGTGCGCATTTCCATTATGATGCGACATTACAACAAGCCTAGTGAAGGGGTGCTTCGAAGGTAAAACAATCGGATGCTTTGCTTCAAGAGAGATCTCGGGAGAATTACTTAAGCGCCCTTCAATGCGGATTACACCAGCGTCATCTACACAAGGTCTGTACTTTTTAAGTGAACGTAATTCTTTCAAGCGTTCCTTCTCACGTTGCGAAGCGCCAACACTACCTCGCTTTATCACTTCCTCAAGGGCATCCGGCGATCGTTTGGTCATTAAATGTACCACATCGCCATACACGCTCTTCTGAACAAACTTCACAGCCAACTCTGAAGCACTGTTAAGATAAGATGCATCCAGTTTTGGCTTCACAAAGCTACGCTTTCTCGTTTTACAGCACAAAAATTCAACAAAAGCAACCAAATAAGCGATTCTCTTTTTCATAACATACAAAGAAGGTGCGGCCTCGATCAATCTGTGAAGACCACCCTGTCCAACGTCAAGCGACTCCTCTTCGTCACGAAGATATAGGCTATGGACAGGTACTGGAGTGGCATTTTCTACAGATGGAATTTCCTCACACTGGTAGAGAAGACTAGAACTATTTAACCACAACTCTCGCAATTCTTTCTTTGTAATAAGATTTGGCCTTGTGCCAACATCAGCTGGGTTCATATCGGTAGGGCAAAAACGCCAATCCTGGGCTCCAGACAACAATAAAATATGCTCAACTCGACGCGTAATAAACTTATTCAAACGTAAATCAGGGTTTTTAACCCACTGCAACACAGTACGAGAATCACACCAAAAATACTTAAGGCAGTCGGGCATCTTCAATGCCTCGTAGGCCTGCTTCACGAGTCTTGCTGTATTCAAAGCGGCAACAAGCTCTTTCCTAGCTATCGGCCAAGAAAACTGATTTTTTACAACAATGGTAGATTTACCCAGAACGAAAGACACACTCGGAACTCCGTTAACCAGTCTACGTACGTAAACAACAGAAGAGAAAGCTTGATTCGAAGCATCACTAAACCCATGCAATTGATATGAAACAATATCATCCGGACTGCACACACCAGAGTTTGCAAAATACCATCTCGGTAACGAAAAATCCTTAAGCAGGTCCAAAGAGCGAAGCCACGACTCCCACTCTTTAACAAAGCTATCAGGGACCTCGGTGTCCCAATCAAACTTGTCTATCGCCAATTGCTGAAGTATAAGGCGTGCTTTTAGAAAAAATGGCGCTCCAAAGCCTAGTGGATCAAAATTTTGTCCAAGCTGACTGAGCATACTTCGGCGCGTGTGTTTAGCTAAGGGCTTTAAGGAACATGCGATACGCATCTCGTCAGACTCGGTTTGCCACACACAACCCAATGTCTTCGCTGATGGCAAAGTCATATTTTCAGTCTGAAAGTCAATGTCACGAATCAAAGGTGAAAGCATCTCATTATCCAAATTTGACAAGACAATCATAGCCTCCTTGTTAGCACTCCACTTACCAAGTTTAAACCCACGGCTATCAAACAAAGCAATTGATTCATGAGTGATTTGCTGAGCTTCCTCTAAGCTATCAGCCGAAAATATAAAATCATCCATGTACATATTATTTGCAATATTGCAGAGAGTCAATTCACCAGCACTGCTGGGATTCTGCTCGATCATTTTCTTTATAGCCAAGCAAGCGATATACGGGCTACTCTTTATTCCCCAAGGGTGTACACAAAAACGAAATGGTACCATCCTACCATTTTCAAGGTCATCATCTTCAAACCACAATATACGAAACAAATCCCTTTGCGACTCCGGTAACTTTATTTGAAAGAAGCATTTAGTCACATCAGCCATGAGACCAAATCTACCAAGCCGAAATCTAGCCAAGACATCTACCAGAGGGTTTAACAAGTCAGGACCCGAAAACATTACATCATTAACACAAGTTCCTCGAAATTCAGACCTGCCATCGTAAACAATGCGCTTTTTTAATTGTGACGTAACAAAGTATGGTAAATACCATTCAAATCCCTTGACATTTCCTGCTTCACCAGTACGCTCAATATAGCCATTTGATTTAAGATCTTTCATGGTGTCAGTAAGGAAATCACGAAGTTCAGGTTGTTTTAAAGCCTTCTTCCTTAAAGCAGCAACTCTATCTGACGCCAACACAAAATTGTTAGGTAGATCAATATCTTCCTTCAACGGAACAGGTATCTCAAATCGACCATCTTTCAACTCAATATTCGGTTCAACAAGTTCTCTAGCCAAAATGTCATTGCGAGACAATTCACAGGTTTCATTTTGCAAGGTCAAATCCTGAATGACTTTATTCAGGTCTGCTATTTCCATATCACGAGACTCAATTTTACGCTGAAAGCCAGAGATGACATCCGACTCTGAAGACGTCTGCACTCTGCACACTTTAGCAACGCTTTCATCTAAGGGTGACTTACCACCACAAGCCAACCAACCGAGAGGAGTGAGCAAAGCATGTGGTTCACTACGATTTTCACCAACACGCTCTTTTTTTGCACACATCAAATAAGCGTTGTCGTTGCCAATCAGTACATCTACAGTACTACAATCATTCAAACGAAACATATTCACGTCATGAAAATGACGGAAACCATTTAAATCTTGTTTATGCGGTAAAGTTTTAACATCGTCAGCCCAAGCTGGGTTAACCACCGAAGTTATATCACAAAACAGTTCATCTGTCTCTAACTACTGGATGTTGAGTTTGACAAGGTCAGCACAAGTAGCTTTCTGACCAGCCAGGGTATCCATTTTAAACGACGCTTTATCATACGGTTTAAGATCAAATTCACACACCAAATCACTCGAAACAAACGTCAACTGCGAACCAGGATCATGCTGACAATACACCAACTTCGATTTGCCAGTCATTGGATTCAAAACACTAGCAGCAGTAACGCAGTTAAAAGTTGCTTTAACATTTCCAATCTTAACATTACGCACAGGAACTCTGGCACGAGCATCATCTTTCCCAACAGAATCCAGAGAATCACGTGACGTCACATAAAAATCATGCAGAAGAAAATAGTGTTTCCTATCGTTGTTAGGCCCACACTTACGACAGTTATTTGCATGAACGCAATCCCTAACCATATGCTGGCGCAAACAATTCAAGCATTTGCCAGCTTTCACAATGACATCTCTCCGATCTTTAGGTGTCAAGCGCAAAAATTCTTTACAATTAGACAAAAAATGATATTCAACTTGACCACGTGACGAACAACAAATACATGCCGGCAGGTCTTTACGTCTAGCCTCACCACCGCGCGGTGCGCCAACAACAGTCGAGTACTGCGAACTCCCTGAAATCACATCATCATGGGGTTTTACGGACGTCTGCCTAACCGGACATGAAGGCAATTTTCCTTTGCCAAACTTTTTAAATTGCTGCGACTCACCAGAATCGCCCATTAGCATAATGCTAAAATCAGTCGACTTACGCGTTTCCTCCCGTACTACAAATTCAAACAAACTCTGAAAAGTAGGCTCATCAGTGCCACCATACTGATCACCTAAAAAGTCAAGATAACGCTGCTTAGCGTCAAACGGGAGTCGCTTAGCCAAATCCAAAACAAAACGTCCTTCTAATTTATCACGCTGACCGTAAGCTTGCGCGTAAAGCAAACACTGCGACAATTCATCTTTAAACTTTTTCAAATCACTGGAATAGATAGAAGTCAATTTGCTACCATAGCGATACTTTCTAATTTCTGGTTCTGCGAAAAGACCTCCACGAACCCCAAAACGCTGGGACAAGCGTGCTAACGACATTTCTATTCTGTCTTCCTCTGACAAGCCAGGGGTGTCAGAAACCAAATTAGCAATCGTTTGCGCAGCTGTTCTAACACAAGCTGCTTGTAACAAAGTCAAACAAGTCCCCTTAAAGGGCGAAGCTGCCATTAAGGCCGTAACACGATTTTTAAAGAAGATAAATGGCATATTATTACCATCGCAACCAATCAAGGCCGCCTTATCGAATAACGTCCTACTATTTTGGTATTCAAAAAAGCAATCCTGCCGTTGAGAACTTGATTTAGCGGGAGAAGACAAGCTATATCCCTTAAGGGGCTGAGTGGGCTCAGTCACATGCACAGCCCGATCAGACGCGATACGCCTCTCACAACCACCCAAATTACGTGTAGCTGGGCGATCAAAACCTAGCGGCGCAGAGAACTGTGAAGGGGGCAAAGCATTACTACTAATGGCGGCCCCGTGACCTGTACGCTCTGGGGGAGGAGTTCGGTTGTAATTCGCAGACCTTGGCTCTACAGCATTCGGAAGACCCTTAGCCGCGGCCCCGAGACCTCCTGAAACAGCTGGAAAACGTGTGGATTGCCCTGGTCCACTCACAGGTTGAACGGGCGTTTGGAAAAGGTTATGTAAATTAAACTGCGATTGATGTTCATTTCTGGAATGCCTAGAAGAGCCCTTCTTAGAGCTACGCCGAGAGCCCACCTCTGATCGATATTCAGCTAAAACTACCTCTTTACGTTGTTCAGCCCTCAACTGAGCGTCTTTGAGTGCGAACTCAGCAGCTCTCGCGGCGGCCTCAGCTGCTCTCGCTTCGGCCTCAGCTCTCGCGGCAGCCTCAGCTCGAATGGCCTCAGCTCTCGCGGCAGCCTCAGCAGCTCTCGCTTCGGCCTTAGCTCTCGCGGCAGCCTCAGTTCGTATGGCCTCAGCTCTCGCGGCAGCCTCAGCAGCTCTCGCTTCGGCCTCAGCTCTCGCGGCAGCCTCAGCTCGAATGGCCTCAGCTCTCGCGGCAGCCTCAGCAGCTCTCGCTTCGGCCTCAGCTTGTATCTGGAGCTCCTCTCGTCTTAGCTGCAGGTTAATTTGTGCCACTATCCGAGACGAAGTCCTAGACATCCTAGTGCTTACATTTGAGGCGCTATCCTCAGGATGTATGTCAGCATCCAACATATCTGAGAACTCACTTTCTTTTTGTTCAAAGTTATTTTTTAACGAGTTAAATTCGGGATCTACCCTATCACGAAGTTCTGCCAAGATTGCAGAGTTAAAGATTTTAGTCAAAAGAGCATGGAAATGCCGTAATTCCTCTTCTAAAGTAGATAACTTAGATCGAAAAATTAACAGTTCCTGCTTATCACTCAAAGAACCTAGCGCTACAGAAAGTTCCCCAATTTCAGTCAAAATATCCCTTCTAAGATGCCGGGCCTCTCGAACTGACTTAGCCTCATCGTTACTGGGTCCCTCCCCAGAATGGCCTGCCCGACCGCAAAGAACATCATCAGGCTTAAACTCAGTCGAGTCTACGGCGGTCGAGTCCCTGTCTCTACCGAGTGTAGACATATTAAATGTTGGGGCTATATTTAACAATTAAAAAAAAAATTAAGTTACACAAACACACAAAATTATTAGGCTACAGTAGTTATAAAAAACTTAACTGCAAAGACCGTAAAAAATACAAAAATGAATTTAAATGCACGATACCGTAGCTGTACGAGTATGAAGTCCTAAAGTCCACAAAACTTGCTTGGATTCTTCCACTTGAATCTACAAGCACAGATGGATTGTCTTTAATCTTCTTTCTTGCCAATGAATGTCAAAGTTATTTTTCTTCAGTACCAAACTGAGAAGAAATGTCTTTACTTTTCTTTGCTTCTGTAAGAGTGTAGACTACCAACCAACAAATCTTCTTTTATTATTTCTTGTACTTCTAAGTAGTTCTTCTGCACTAGCTGACAACAAACACGTCGTTTATTTTTATGCCTTCAAGTGCTTCTTGACCTACCAGCTAACAAAAATCGTCTTTTATTTTTTGTGTGCTTCTAGTGCTTCTTGGCCTACCAGCTAACAAGAACTCGTCTTTTATTTTTTATGGTCACAGCGGTAAACCATAATCTCTTCGTGGGAAAATTGTAACATAAAGTTCCCGGATCCGTTTGTCTGCATGTAGTGACCGAAAAAGAAACACTCCTTGAAACGTCTATTCAATAAGTGTATTCCTGTAAAATTAGCCCGCGGCTATCGAAATCGAGATGCAACGCCTTACACCTCTAAAAACTGTCACTACGATACAGATTACTTGGATAAAAGACGGAGAATTTGTCCAGCTAGCAAGCACTAAATAAACCAGTTAAATGTGCGACCGACTTCCAACAAACAACTTCAAGAATGAATCAGAAAAATTTGTGATAACTCAAAGGCACGTCAGCAGTAGCGTGACGCAATATTTCATGTTTAAACAGGTTTCAAACCGAAACAGGTTTCAACAGGTTTGACACAAGTCTTACGAACGATGGTGCAATTTTGGCTCATGTTTTAGGAATTTCCATGACGTAATATTCAGTAGACTTGAACGGTTTTTTTTATGACGTTTGATTAGGTGAACAATTGTCTGGAACAATTTTTGATCTGAATAAATAATCATGTTTTAAACATTGCAAATGTGTTCTTGTTTGGTGCCTCAATGTACTTAACGCATTAAAGGCAAAATATTGTAAACAGAAATTAAATTAAAGAACTTTAAAATAAACATGTCCGTTTTGCCCCGCCTTCCCCTACACTAGCGTATGCAGGGGGACCATTGGGCCATGCCCTCTCCCCCCCCCCCTTAAAAATGTTTTAGTAGTTAACGACGTAGATTAAGGCGTTTAATATGTTTTGGATTGCACTGTCAAAGCAATTAACAATCTTGTTCTATAGACTAATCCAATACGAAATAGCCTACATGGCCCAATCCACTTACCCCACCCCAGGTGTGCCAACGTAACATGGTGTTCTGTAAGCCTATTGTGAGAAAGAAATGGATAAAGTCTAAACTAAAACCATACTGGGATATCATGAAGACGTCTGGGATATCAATGGCCAGTGGCGTAGCCAGGAGGGGTTTGGGGGTTACAACCCCCCCCCTTGGCACGCGTGTGACGTCACGATAGGGAGAATGATGCTTTCAGTCTCTTTATGCTTGGGAATGATGCTTACAGTCTAAAAACACTTGCCTGATTTTAAACAAAACTGCATTAAAAGAGCGAGTTTTGCCAATACCAAACATTCAAACATCTCAGCCAGGAATTAGCAATAAGAAAACATAGAGACTTAGCTTTATTTTCGAAAAATGCCGAAGAAAACATGATCTTATCCTTTTGCTATGCCACCTGACAGCACCATTTTACAGGAATATTCATACCCACATTTTTGTTGAAAATGCTCTCAGAATGCACCAAATTCAAAGTAATTTTTCAAAATTTTCTGGGGGAGGCCCCCCAGATCCCCCGCTGCTGGGTGTCGTCTTAGGAGAAAACGCCGTCGGGATTCGCCCGCCGGTCGTCAACCCCTCCCTTTCAAAATTCCTGGCTACGCTACTGTCAATGGCCCCCCCTTGAGAAAATCCTGCGTACGCCACTGGCCTTGTATATGTCTGCTTTGCCCCGAATTTAATTTTTGTAATTAATATTATCAAGGTCAAACGATTTTTTTTGTACTTGTTAGAATGACTATCCATGAACAAAAACAGTCAGGTTTGGTAACAAGTTATTTTAAGTAAGGTTTCGCTGCCATAAAGCCAGCTACTTCAGTCATTCAGTAGTCATCTCCGTAAGAAAGTTGTAGGACAAAATTCCCAAATCCTTCGTCTGTATGCGATGACCTAAAGAAACACTTTTCTGAAAAAATCCTTTCACAATTGCATTTCAGCGAAGAATAGCCACAGGCTGTTAAAAAGTAGAGTGTAACATGCAGTGGCGTATCCTGGTTGGTTGAGCAAGGAAAGCAATAAAATTCGTGGGGAATCAGAGAGTGCCGAAGGCACGTGTTTTCTAGGGGGGTCCGGGGGCATGCCCCTCAGGAAAAATTTTTGCAAAATTACACTCAAATAATGGATTATATAGTGCTTTCTGGAAACACTTTTAGGGTAATATTTTTATAAAATTTATAAGCAGATAAACAGCTATTAACTTATTAAAGGTAGCTCTTACACACAAACGGGCAAAAAAGGCGGCTAAAATTGGAAAACACCAAAAATTCAGCTACAGCTACCTACTGCTGTAGTAGCTTAAGCCAGAATTCATTTCAGTCAAGTTTAGCCTAGACCTCACATATCCTGTCTTATGCCAAAGTCTATCCAGCCAGGATAGCAGTGTAAAGCCAACATTTGGCTCAAACTTTTGCTTACTAGGCCGATATTATAACCATAACAGCGCTTCAAATTTTTTCATTTTTAGCCCACGGGCGCAATATCCAACAGAGAAAAGTTGCCAGACTATGATAAGGTCTAAAAACTAAAATAATACAAAAAAAGGCCAAAAACAAGGAAAATTATAGACAAAAAGGCCAAATGGATATATTTACCGGTTTCTATTAAAAATAATAAAATGTACATACATTTTATGACTTGTAGCGGATTTCAATAAATTGTAGCAAAAATAATTCTGCAAGTATAGCCCGAAAAATAGCAAGTATAAAAGGACTGTAGTGGATGAGTTTTAATCGCCACATTACGAGTATTAATCAATCAATCAATCAATGTTTTATTTGTCAGTAACAGGAACATAGGTACATGTTTGAAATATGCAATTAATATACACAATGCAAAGTTACACAAGTTCCCATACCGACAGGGAGACAACGAAACGACCATACGGTCTACAAGTCAATTGCCACCCTACGGAAATGACGATTTTGCCATTTAAACTAAGCTTACAAGAGAAAAATAAAACGTTAAATAGTCCGGTACAATTATAAACAATACGAATAAAATAGTACCATAGCTATCTAAATACCACAACAGACAGGAAGCAGCGAAAGACTATATCAGTCATCGAGTCAGCTGCTTCCCAGTTCTTAATGTGACAAATGTCAAGCATCGGCAAATTATGTTGAAACAAGATAGGCTGATGTTCAGTAATATTAATAAAAGAAAAAAAAAAATCATGTGCTGCTACGATCCTTAAGTGAAGTCCTGTGGTTTTATTCAAATATAAACTTTATTCCGGGTGATTAAAAATAGGAAAAACTTTTGAAATCAATAAACTCTTGTAGCAAGGGCGTTTAAACTTCAGTGCCTGTAGCGCACCCAGCATGGGGCTAAGGGGGCTCAAGCCCCCCCCAAACCCGCCACTAATATAAAGTTTTTGTATGCTCCTCATGGTATTAAACAAGTATAAAACATATATTGAACAATGGTGAACATGGTTTCATGTGGTAAAGTTACAATATTTGAGAAATATTGACTATTATGCATTTTGCAGAATTAATTTTTAAAAAAGCCTAATTTGTAGAATTTGGCCAATCTGGTAACCCTGCGACAGGGAAGCGATGGAAAAGTTGCTTCCGTGGATTAGTTAAAAGAAACGTAACTCGCGCAAACTTTGCTCTGCTTTTTTTCCTTAGTCTCTCACTTGTTTCTTAGTATAGCAAAAACGAGAACAATGGAAGTGATACGAATCTTCGCTTCCGTAAGCTTCCAACTTTTTTAAAATTAAAACCGAGCTGAAATTATACGGGGACATGAGTTAGAAACCGTTCTAATTTGTATTCAGGTAAAGAAATTACGAAACCGCTTTACTGAAAATCATAATTTTCTCTTTTTTCAATTTTGACAGGGAAAGCAATGCTTCCCTTGCTTCCATTGAGGATACGCCCCTGGTAACATGAGGTAGGCTACGCATAACGCACACAACAACTTGTTACCACAAAACAGATTTCTGGATAAAGAACAAAATTTCGTCTAGCTGGGGAGATGTGGGACCAATGAACAGGTTGGGATCAATGAACAATGCCTTTGTCTTTTTTGTGTGTGAGGGATACGCTTGGTTAATGTCACGTGGTTTTGCGGTCTGCTCCACGTGTAGATATGAGTTACTTTGCAAGTTGGTCGACAATTAGTAGGAGAAAAAAATCCACTTATTCTAGTATTGTGTTGCAAAAGTAAAATTTGGAGGTGCCAGGAAAAGTTTTCTTACTTTCTGACAGTAAGTTAAAAAACCTTCTTAGTGTGTTGCCTAGATAAACATTAGAATGATAGTTTCTTATAGAAATTGAAGAGGAATAAACTTTATCAGGTACAGCAACAGACTTCATTTTATGTAACATGGCTGACAAGGGCACCAATGAACAGGCTTCGGGGTGGGACCATTGACGATTACGATTTTGAAGTAACTTTCTATAGGAAAGTAAAAAATGGATTCATGTTGCCAGAAACAGAAGACCTGGCTTCCGTTTCGAATGAAGACGTTCTTACTGTGTTGCCCAATCCCTCTTCGTGTTCCAACACCAAGAGACTGGCCAACGCTATGAGGTTCCCCGTGGACCTGTGGTCACAGCGGTAAACCATAATCTCTTCGTGGGAAAATTGTAACGTAAGATTCCCAAATCCGTTCGTCTGCATGCAATGACCCAAAAATAAACACACTTTCGAAACGTCTATTCAAACAGTGTATTCCAGTAAAATTAGCCCGAGGCTATCGAAAATAGGTGTAACGCCTACACCTCTAAAAAAAAACTGTCCCTACAATACAGATTAATTGGATAAAAGACGGAACCTTTGTCCAGCTAGCAAGCACTAAGCCAACAGTTAAATGTGCGGCCAACTTTCAAACAATCATTTTACGAATGACCAGAATAGATATCAATATCTCAAATTCACGTAGAAAGTAACTGTGACGCAATAAATGAAAGACAATTATGAAGTCATTCCAACAGGTGTTTAAGCTGATGTAATATTTCCTGTTTAAACAGGCCCAAACAGGTCTTATGAACGATGGTGCAATTTTGGCACATGCTTTAGGAATTTCCATGACGTAATATTCAGTAGACTTGAACGGTTTTATATGACGTTTGATTTGTACAGAGATTGGCCGTAACATAGCGGCCCCTAGTTATGACAGTCTAACATGGCATAACTAAAAAAGAATTGAAGGACAATTGTGAGCCAATGAATAAAACACACGATACACAAATTTTTTGAATCACTCACGTTTAAGTTAATACGCAAATACAAAGGGCATGCAAAGAATGAACAGCAATAAGAATAAACACGACGATACATGAAATTGGTACCATAGGTATTAGGTACACGCAAAATGACGCTATATACAATAAATTATTGCGATAATAACCGACTGTTCTGGGCTCAGACAAGTATCGGCCACCGCAGACAAAACCAGGCTCAAACCCTAACACTTAGGTGTTCTTTACGGGGGCGAGGCACGAAATATCCCTCAACACGTAGTCTACTTTCACTTTCCCCGTACTCTCATCATAGTTGCAGACGGCAACTTTGGCTCTACGAACCACAGGCTTCCCTTTCCTAATTTGTGGAACTACCTCATGCACCCTCCCAAGTTGATACTTCCCACGTTTACCAATGTCTTGGAGAGAACCTACCACTACAAGTTGACCAGGCTCCAAATTCTCGGCCATTTTTAGCCATTTTTTCCGGCCCTGAAGACCTGGCAAGTAAAAATCGATCCATTTATTCCAAAACTGCTGAGAAAGTGACAAATTGAACCGATAATCCCTTCTTAATTGGTCACGATCATGTGGTTGCCCAACAGCACAGTATGGGTCTAAGTATGGGGTCAAAAGTGAGGCAGGGGTGATGACAGTAAAATCCCTAGGGTCGTCACTCAAAGGTACCAAAGGGCGTTCGTTCACGATCCGAACGGCACTGCCTGTGTACGTAAGCAGTTCAATAAAATTGGGCTTACGAATTGAAGAGTCCAAAATGTGAAAAAAGTACTTGGTCATATCGGCCACGAAACCAAATCTGCCAAGCCGCAATCTAGCCAAGAGATCTGCCAGAGAGTTTAACAAATCAGGACCCGAAAACATTACATCATTAACACAAGTTCCTCGAAATTCAGATTGTTTTAAAGCCTTGTTCCTTAAAGCAGCAGCTCTATCTGACGCCAACACAAAATTGTTAGGTAGATCAATATCTTCCTTCAACGGAACAGGTATCTCAAATCGACCATCTTTCAACTCAATATTCGGTTCGACAAGTTCTCTAGCCAAAATATCATTGCGAGACAATTCACAGGTTTCATTTTGCAAAGTCAAATCCTGAATGACTTTATTCAGGTCTGCTATTTCCATATCACGAGACTCAATTTTACGCTGAAAGCCAGAGATGACATCCGACTCTGAAGACGTCTGCACTCTGCACACTTTAGCAACGCTTTCAACTAAGGGTGACTTACCACCACAAGCCAACCAACCGAGAGGAGTGAGTAAAGCATGCGGTTCACTGCGATTTTCACCAACACGTTCTTCTTTTGTCCACATCAAATAAGCGTTGTCATTGCCAATCAGTACATCTACAGTACTACAATCATTCAAATGAAACATATTCACGTCATGAAAATGACGGAAACCACTTAAATCCTGCTTATGTGGTAAAGTCTTAACATCGTCAGCCCAAGCTGGGTTAACCACCGAGGTTATATCACAAAGCAGTTCATCAGTCTCTAACGACTGGATGTTGAGTTTAACAAGGTCAGCACAAGTAGGTTTCTGACCAGCCAGAGTATCTATTTTAAACGACGCTTTATCATACGGTTTAAGACCAAGTTCGCACACCAAGTCACTCGAAACAAAGGTCAACTGCGAACCAGGATCATGCTGACAATACACCAACTTCGATTTGCCAGTCATTGGATTCAAAACACGAGCAGCAGTAACGCGGTTAAAGGCTGCTTTAACATTTCCAATCTTAACATTACGCACAGGAACTCTAGCACCAGCCTCATCTTTACCGACCAAATCCAGAGAATCACGTGACGTCACATAAAAATCATGCAGAAGAAAATAGTGTTTCCTATCGTTGGTAGGTCCACACTTACGACAGTTATTTGCATGATTACAGTCTCTAACCATATGCTGGCGCAAACAATTCAAGCATTTGCCAGCTTTCACAATGACATCTCTCCGATCTTTAGGTGTCAAGCGCAAAAATTCTTTACAATTAGACAAAAAATGATATTCCACTTGACCACGTGATGAACAACAAAAACATGCCGGTATGTCACTACGTCTGGCCACACCGCCGCGCGGTGCGCCAACAGCAGTCGAGTACTGCGAACTCCCTGAAATCACATTATCATGGGGTTTTACCGACGTCTGCCTAACCGGACATGAAGGCAATTTTCCTTTGCCAAACTTTTTAAATTGCTGCGACTCACCAGAATCGCCCATTAGCATAATGCTAAAATCAGTCGACTTACGCGTTTCCTCCCGTACTACAAATTCAAACAAACTCTGAAAAGTAGGCTCATCAGTGCCACCATACTGATCACCTAAAAAGTCAAGATAACGCTGCTTAGCGTCAAACGGGAGTCGCTTAGCCAAATCCAAAACAAAACGTCCTTCCAATTTGTCACGCTGACCATAAGCTTGCGCGTAAAGCAGACACTGCGACAATTCATCTTTAAACTCTTTCAGATCACTGGAAGAGGTCGAATTCAATTTGCTACCATAGCGATACTTTCTAATTTCTGGTTCGGCAAAAAGACCTCCACGAACTCCAAAACGTTGGGACAAGCGAGCTAACGACATTTCTATCCTGTCTTCCTCTGACAAGCCAGGAGTGTCGGAAACCAAATTAGCAATCGTTTGTGCAGCTGTTCTAACACAAGCTGCTTGCAACAAAGTCAAACGAGTTCCCTTAAAGGGCGAAGCTGCCATCAAGGCCATAACACGATTTTTAAAGAAGACAAATGGCATATTATTACCATCGCAACCAATCAAGGCCGCCTTATCGAAGAACGTCCTACTATTTTGGTATTCAAAAAAGCAATCCTGCTGTTGAGAACTCGATTTAGCGGGAGAAGACAAGCTATATCCCTTAAGGGGCTGAGTGGGCTCAGTCACATGCACAGCCCGATCACGATCCTCACACACGTTAAAATCAGGAGACACGATACGCCTCTCACAACCACCCAAATTACGAGTAGCTGGGCGATCAACAACTAGCGGCGCAGAAAACTTTGAAGGGGGCAAAGCATTACTGCTAATGGCGGCCCCGTGACCTGTACGCTCTGGGGGAAGAGTTCGGCTAAAATTCGCCGGCCTTGGCACTAGGTCCTTCGGAAGACCCTTAGCCGCGGCCCCGAGACCTCCTGAAACAGCTGGAAAACGTGTGGATCGCACTGGTCCACTTACAGATTGAACAGGCGTCTGGAAAAGGTTAGGTAAATTAAACTGCGATTGATGTTCACTTCTGGAATGCCTAGAAGAGCCCTTCCTAGAGCTACGCCGGGAGCCCAACTCAGAACGATATTCAGCTAAAACTGCCTCTTTACGTTGTTCGGCCCTCAACTGAGCGTCTTTGAGTGCGAACTCAGCAGCTCTAGCTTCGGCTTCGGCCTCAACTCTTGCGGCAGCCTCTGCTTGTGCGGCCTCAGCAGCTCTCGCGTCGGCCTCAGCTCTCGCGGCAGCCTCTGCTCGTGCGGCCTCAGCTCGTATGGCCTCTGCTCTTGCGATGGCCTCAGCAGCTCTTGCTTCGGCCTCAGCTTGGATCTGGAGCTCCTCTCGTCTTAACTGTAGGTTAATTTGTGCAACTATCCGTGACGAGCTCTCAGACATCCTAGTGCTTACATTTGAGGCGCTATCCTCAGGATGTATGTCAGCATCCAACCTATCTGAGAACTCACTTTCTTTTTGTTCGAAGTTATTTTTTAACGAGTTAAATTCGGGATCTACCCTATCACGAAGTTCTGCCAAGATTGCAGAGTTAACAATTTTACTCAAAAGAGCATGGAAATGCCTTAATTCCTCTTCTAAAGTAGATAAGTTAGATCGAAAAATTAACAGTTCCTGCTTATCACTCAAAGAACCTAGGGCTACAGAAAGTTCCCCAATTTGAGTCAAAATATCCCGTCTAAGATGCCGGGCCTCTCGAACTGACTTAGCCTCATCGTTAATGGGTCCCTCCCCAGAATGGCCTGCCCGACCGCAAAGAACATCATCAGGCTTAAACTCAGTCGAGTCTACGGCGGTCGAGTCCTTGTCACCACCGAGTGTAGACATATTAAATGTTAGGGCTAAATTTAACAATATTAAAAAATTAAGTTACACAAACACACAAATTACAGTAGTTATAAAAAACTTAACTGCCAAGACCGTAAAAATACAAAAAAGAATTTAAATGCACGATACCGTAGCTGTACGAGTATGTGAAGTCCAAACGTCCACAAACTTGCTTGGATTCTTCCACTTGAATCTTCAAGCACAGATGGATTGCCTTTAATCTTCTTTCTTGCCAATGAATGTCAAAGTTATTTTTTCTTCTGTACCAAACTGAGAAGAAATGTCTTTACTTTTTAGCTTAAAGTTCTTCAGTTGCCTACCGAGAAGAAATGTCTTTAATTTTCTTTGCTTCTTTAGACTACCAACCAACAAGATCTTCTTTTATTATTTCTTTGCTTCTAGGTGCTTCTTAGCCTACCAACTACAAACTTCGTCTTTTATTTTTTATGCTGCCTGTGCTTCCGTACAAACACTAGCCAGAGAATCGTCTTTTATTTTTGCTTCTAAGTGCTTCTTGGCCTACCAACTAACTAACTTCGTCTTTTATTTTTTTAGCTTCTAAGTGCTTCTGTGCCAAACACTAGACAGAGAATCGTCTTTTATTTTTGCTTCTAAGTGCTTCTTGGCCTACCAACTAACAAAATCGTCTTTTATTTTTTATGGTCACAGCGGTAAACCATAATCTCTTCGTGGGAAAATTGTAACGTAAGATTCCCAAATCCGTTCGTCTGCATGCAATGACCCAAAAATAAACACACTTTCGAAACGTCTATTCAAACAGTGTATTCCAGTAAAATTAGCCCGAGGCTATCGAAAATAGGTGTAACGCCTACACCTCTAAAAAAAAACTGTCCCTACAATACAGATTAATTGGATAAAAGACGGAACCTTTGTCCAGCTAGCAAGCACTAAGCCAACAGTTAAATGTGCGGCCAACTTTCAAACAATCATTTTACGAATGACCAGAATAGATATCAATATCTCAAATTCACGTAGAAAGTAACTGTGACGCAATAAATGAAAGACAATTATGAAGTCATTCCAACAGGTGTTTAAGCTGATGTAATATTTCCTGTTTAAACAGGCCCAAACAGGTCTTATGAACGATGGTGCAATTTTGGCACATGCTTTAGGAATTTCCATGACGTAATATTCAGTAGACTTGAACGGTTTTATATGACGTTTGATTTGTACAGAGATTGGCCGTAACAACCTGTTAGAATTCAACATAAAATGAACAGTTTGTTTGTCCATATAAGAACAGTTGCTTGTACCTTATTAAGTTTTAATTTGTTAATTGTAAAATCTCAATGTTTGATGTTAACTTGCGTAGGTTTGACGTTGGCTTGTATTTGTTCATAGGTCCCCACCTTCTTGTTCATTGATCCCACCAGGGTGAGGACCAATGAACATTTGTTTGTTTAGGACTAAAAAATGGAAAATAAAAATTTCTTTCTTGATTAAAAATAAATTCATCATATAACGCTTCGTTTGTGAAATAAGCAAAGTGCTCTTGGCTTTTTTTCAGTGTTTAACAAGGATCAGAAAAATAGGTGTTCATTGGTCCCACATCTACCCTACGCATAGCAGAACTGTTTCATATCTGACCAGCTTTCTCATCGACAATCTACAAAATGACGAAACTAATTGCCACATTTCAACCGCACATAACTCGCCTCTATGACGTAACAGTTAATATGTTTTGTTCAGTTCAGTTGTTTTTATTTCTGACCATCATATCAAAAACAATACACGTCAACATAGCAAAGGTCGAGAAAAAGGTAGAAGCTACAAAACGCGAACGTTCAAACGTGCTTGTGACCAAAGTAAGTTAGCTATTAAGTTGAAAAAAATTGGCATGGTCGCAACACCTTCAGAAAAATTTAAGATGTAAAGGGAAAATAAAAAAAAAAAATGTTACAAAAAAATAAAATAAAAAACATAAATTTAGGCTATAGCTTTATTAGCCCACATAGCTTTAGCTGATATATTTAAGATTTGTATGGACAGTTGCTATGAAGATCGGCCATGGTGCGTTATCAAGGGTGCTGATGGTCGTGAGGGAAACACGTCTTGATGCGTTTAGCTCATAGCAAATAAGAGCAAGGCAGGCAAAGAAAACCCCACAAAGAAATCCTACCACGGGCAAAGCCATTTCAAGCGCAACGCACCATGCCTTGCACGAATCACAAAATAAATAGGCCATAACTTGACGACATGAAAACAATGACAAAAACAAATAAAACAAACTAGCAAAAACAACATC
Source organism: Aplidium turbinatum (assembly GCF_918807975.1). Classification (NCBI taxonomy): domain Eukaryota; kingdom Metazoa; phylum Chordata; class Ascidiacea; order Aplousobranchia; family Polyclinidae; genus Aplidium; species Aplidium turbinatum. The sequence continues at coordinate 2,677,025 of NC_137488.1, forward strand.
ATCATTTTGCGGAAATCCAATTATACCCAGGAAAGTACTTATGTCTTGAAGATATCAAGCGTGCTTTGTTACAAAGTTGCGTTGATAAAGCGATAATTTTAGATCACAGTCAGCTAAACTCGTCACCTCCACACCGATCCAACGTTAGCAAACGTTGAATTAATGCAAAAATGACAGGCATCGCTAGCTGGGATGTACTAGTGGCATGTCACAGTAATATGAGAAATTTGGGTTAGGCCTACCGTATGTTTTACACGTTAAACCAAAATAAAAGTAAAAAAAATCCAATGCGGCATATTACGTAGAAAAAATTGCAGACAAACAGATAATAGATAATGAGATAATGATAATAATGATAATGATAAACAGATAATGCGTGCAGTTGTTCTCTTGCGTTATATTGCCTTTTTCATTATTTTTGCATTAAACAGATAATAGCATGACGATCCAGTCCAAGACATTAATATAAAAGAAAACAACTGGTTGGAGCACATAGCCACCGCTTCATCGAAAGATGGCGATTGGTCGAAGAGGATGGAAAAACTTCTGCAGACTATGTAGAACTTCTGTGGACAATAAACACAAGAACCAGAAAGCCAGTGGGAGTACCTACAACCTTACTATTTTGATGATAAATCTACACACATTGGCATATCATTGCTGGGCAAAGAAATATTAGTATGTTTGGTGTATGTAATACTTAGATAAGATTATTTCAAGGAAGATTCAGCTTGTTGATTTTTGATTTAAAGCCTTTTACAGTTTTACATTCATTTCTTATTGTAGTTGGAAGCTTGTTCCAAACTGTTGACCCCATGTACCGCATTGATTGTTTGCAGGTGTCAATTCTGCAATACGTATATAGGAATATATGGAGAGTTACTTCTTGTTGTTAGGCTACTTGATTGTTTACACATAATTGTATCATTGAATGTTGTGGGAAGTAGCTTTTTTGAATATTTAAACATGAAAGTTGCAATCTCTGTATTTTTCATGAGTAAATTGATTTTAAATTATTGAGTTCCATTACACCTTTTATGCTTTCTCTGCGGTCAATGTCAAATACAATACGAAGAAAGTTATTGCATGTACGTTGTAGCTTTTGCAATGTAGTTTTGTTTCCATGACACCATGTTGAGATACAATATAATATCTGACTCTCAACTAGAGAATGGTAAATGGAGAGAAGTGCTTGTTTGTTTAGGAAAGGCTCAATTTTTTTTTTGTGCAATTTCACACGAGGTGAATCTGGCTGATGCAATATTTCACAATCCGGAATGATGCAAGACCTCATCGTCTACAGAAATATTCCAATGACGTAAGACGCCAGGTAAATTATGACATTAAAGGTTTTATATTTGATCTGGGGAACGATTGTCCGTAACAGATAGTGTTCCATTGTACAAAACTAAACGAGAAGCAAACATTTTCAAAAAACACCAAAATGCCATCACATTTCAGTGAACAGTTTTTATTATAAAAGGTATAAAATAGTTTGATGAAATATCTATCCCTAGAAGTTTTTAAAAAGATAAAATGTATCTTTACACTTTAATATGCAAATTTTATTAGACAGCCTATTCATTTAGTGCAGTGGTTCTCAACCTTTTTTCTTTTGTGGCCCATTTTTCTCTGCATAAAAATTCTATGGCCCATTAAGTTTTTATAAGTAAAAACTACAAAATAGGTTTATAAACAAAAAGCAGCAGAACATACTTCAAAAAAGATTATTTATTCAACCGACGAATAGTGAGATGCTTGCTCCTGAACATTATTAGCCAACATGTCAATTTTTGGAAGGTTTGAAGATAGCGCACAACGCATACCACCTTCCACTTCCAGTTGGAATGTTGTTGGAATCTCCCTGTTGAATTCAAGCGCTGACGCTTCACACTATCTTCTTTTCATCTTTATCATTATCACGCATCTTTATTAATTTGGATGAAATTTTTCCAGGTGAAATTACAGTTCTGTTGGCCTCAATGAATGAGGACTGAGAACTTTATAACAGAATACACATTGTCCTTTTTCTTCTCTGTTATCAAAAATTGATGTAAATCCATATGTGCTGAATGTAATTTACATAAAACTTAAAGCCTCAAGTATTGTCAATTCCTCCACAAAATAAAATGCTACACGTACTAAAAAGCGGATCTGCAAAAATTCAAGTAGGCTACCGCTTTTAAAGATGGCTTAATTGTAACCACAAACTAGTTTATTACATCAAAAAGTGTTGTAAAAACTGAGTTGATGTAAAACTTTGTGTTGCAATAAAAAGAATGATGATTGCCACTTTGTAGCTGAAAACAGCAACATCATTCATTGCTACCAAACAAACACACAAGTGTAAAATTAATTATACTCAGTGTTGTACGCGTCATTGAAATAATTTGACGGCGTCAGCGTCAGCGCGAATTGCCTAAAAACTTTACGGCGTAAAGGACTGCGTAAGCTCTTAAAGAAATTGACGGCGTCAGCGTCAGCGCTAATTTCTAGCGCTATTTTTTGCCAGCATCTCATAAAACGGAAATATTTCAACTAAGTTCAGGCTAACAATAGCTATAAATAATTAAAGAGCAGGTATTATGTTTTGAGACTGTATTGTAATTAGCTGCTCAGCCTATATCAGGGGTGGGGAACCTTTTTAGTATTGCGGGCCACATAAAATGAGAAATAACACAGGCGGGCCACTAAAAATTTCGAAATTTTAGCTAGTAGCTTGACAGCGGTGACAGTGCATTCTTTCAGGAATTCTCCATCTGCATGTGGTTTCAGCTTCTTTGCTATCAGTTCAGTATGGTAACTTCATAACTCGTTCTGACAATATCTTCATCCTGTTTGCAGTAGCCTACCTTGACAAAGTGCTTTGCTGCGCTTGTAACTCTCTTCTAAGGACATTAATCTTATCCTGCCTCGCCTGCCCTGCTAGCTGTTTCAAATAGCAGGAGTCATAATGACGCTCTAAATGTGATTTTTTCTTTGCTGCTACAGATTTACCACAAACAATGCACACAGGTTTGCCACTTAGGCTACTTCAACAAAGTACAAGTTTGTCCAATCTTTCTGGAACATTGTGCCTTCATCACTAATCTTTCTTTTCTTTGCAGAAGCCATTATACAACGTAAAATTTTGCTAATTTGAGAAGTAGGCTACTCTGCAAAACACTTTTCACGAATGGCATAACTGACCGATTAACAATAACTGGTCACATTGTTGTTACAAATTGCCTTCTATGATGGATTAACTAGTCATAGAAGGCCATTCGCAATATACCGAGAATGCAGAGCCTAGCCTACTCTTTTTTGAGCTGTTGTTTCAATATATTTTGTGTAAAGAAATATTGACGCGGGCCACATGGAACAGTCACGCGGGCCGCATTTGGCCCGCGGGCCGCAGGTTCCCCACCCCTGGCCTATATAATTAGTTATTTCCTTGCAGAAAAACAAGCATTTCAAAACGTTTGTCTGACAATCTGCTGCGTTTGGGACGCATATTCAGGGGCGCCGGAGCGATTTTTGACTGGATAGGCAGGAGTATGAAAAAAGGGCACTTTTGTTGCTGAAAGGCCAATTTTTTTTGTAAGTTTTAAGATGAGATATAGCGATAATGCTCATCTATCAGCTCATTATCGAGTAATGATACAAGTGTCCGCTATACAAAGAACAATGGCACGGAAGGGCATCATGCTATTTTATAATGATGTAATATAACTTACTGTGATGGAGAATTTTGTGTCGTGAATATTATTTTGAGGCAAAAATAGAACATTATAATTAGGCTAAAAGCGAATAGCATAAATTGTTATATTGCAAAGTGTGCAGTAGCTTATATGACCTTAAAAGGGCACCGTTGCCCCCTCTTCTCTCCCCATCCACAGAAATTAAAGGGCAGGGTGGCATCCGCTCCCTCTGCTCCCCCCCGCTTCCGGCGCCCCTGCGCATATTGTCCTTTCCATGTGAAAACATGCGTTCCACAGCAGCGCTGGTTGGTATTGGTGTGTTGTATTTCAAAAACAAGTTGAAAACGTTTAGTCGGAAAGGTATCACTGTTCCAAGCGTGCTGTGATAGTTTAGCATGTAGGCTATATATAAATTTTTTAACGAGGTCCACTGCACCAACATCGCTCTTTTCAGGGGCATAGAGCTCTTGAAATAAAGTATATTCAACGTCTGCGATGCCATTCATGGATTTTTCGCTTTCTGTCTCTGATCCCTCGTTCTCAATACATGGGTGATCACCATTTGGCGAACTTCTTCCGCATGTATTCCAGGGAGCCATTCCAACCAACGCAAAAGCCGGTAATTCGGATGAGTCGAGCTGGCCAGAATACATTGTGAAACTGTTAGGTTTAAACGAGATTTTCCATGAAAACAAAAAATGACGCTTAGCGCTTGACGCTTAAAATCGGCAAAATAGTTGACGGCGCTATCTCTTCCGTCAACTGAAAAATAAATTGACGGCGCTAGCCTCAGCGTCAACGTACAACACTGACTATACTGTCAAAAATAAAACAAAATGTTTCAATAAATCTCTCAATTTTTTAAATAAAAAGTCTGTGGCCCACCTCAAAATGCTTCTATGGCCCACCAGTGAGCCATGGCCCACTGGTTGAGAACCGCTGATTTAGTGCAATAATTTAATTATAGGATAGATAGACCTATATCTGCAACCACAAATATAAATTCATTTGTACCAAACCTTCATACATCTATCCACAATGATAAAAAAAAGTTGACACCGGCTACTCATGGCCACCTGGAGATGCGGCCTGATTTGTCACATTTTGATGATAGCTACTGCTAGACTGACATTTTTTGAGATGTTTTTACTTTTTGCGGTTTCCAAATGACATAAAACTTTTTTGTTGCCTTGAGGAAGCAGTAGCAAATGAGAAAAAGTAAGTTGAAAAGCGCTAAATCAGACTGTTATTGAAAAATTAACAGTCTGACTAAAATCTTTTTATTTGTTTTTCAACATGTGAGGATGTTAAAACCTATTGTGTCATCTGGGGAAAAGAGTAAAGAAAGCGTAAAAATATAATTTAAAAAAAAATTTATGTAAACGTTCTCCCAAAGTTAGAAAAACCTGGAAATTTCTGCAAAATGTGACAAATCAGGCCGTATCTTTAGGTGGCCATGGGCTACTTCATTTCCAGCTGAAAGATCGTTCACTTCTTCAAAAACATTGGAGACCTACATTCATTCCTTCATGACGTTTATATCAGTCATAATTAATCAATTATTATGAAAGATATTGAAGACAGTCATCGTATCTTCGTTTTGCCCCGGGCCTATAAGCACCCAGTAAAACTACGACAATTTTTTTGTAAAAAAATATAATGAAGATGTTATACTTTGACATTATCCTTAGATAAACATTAATTTAGTCTACGCAATACAGTAGATCTATCATATCTTATTTTTGCTTTCAAATAAAGCACTTTGAAGTTAGTATGTCTGTTATGGTGTTTTGTTATGTCTGTTAAGGGAACGTTCAAATATTACGTAACGCTTTTTTTCCGAATTTTTGACCCCCCCTCCCCCATGTAACGCCAACGTAACGCTTTTTTCTATCCCCCCTCCCCCATGTAACGCTTTTTTACTACGAATTCAGCACAAAAAAACTACCATTCCGTACTCGACAGCGTTACGTAACGTTTGCTTGAACCCCCTCCCCCCCGATGTGACGCTAACGTAACGCTTTGCATAAACCCCCCCCTCCCCTCGAAGGCGTTACGTAATATTTGAACGTTCCCTAAGGTGTTATATCTTACACTTTTCCGCGGAAAACCACAACGGTACCCTTGCTAGAAAGAACTTCCTAACCTTAATTTAATTTGTTGAACTTCAAGTGAGGATGAACCAAACGACACAAAATGTCCTTTATTCGATGCTAAAATACATTGATAAAACATAGCAGTTGGCTACTACGACACATCAACACAAGCCTGGCAGTTCTTCTTGCTTCAAAACAACTGCGAGGTAAGAATAACACATCGTCCGTTGTGAGGGACACTGGGAGGTACAAACCACAAGACGGGACAAAAACAATCTATTCGATCATCACAACATTAATTCAACGTCGTTTGATGGTATAACAACAAAATGGAGAAGTCGCAGTTGATTGAACGAATAAATGACGAGAATAAAACATTGAAACATTGTTATTTCAAGATTTCACTACAATAAGACAAAACGAGTTCATACATTCAAACAACGACAAGTGTGTGCAACGGGGTAATGATTGAAGTGTGTTTATATTTACACTAATACAACTTTAAAATGACTTTTTCTCAAAGCGATAGTCTGTGAAAAACACGCAAATTCTTCGTTACTTTGATGTGTAATGGCGTTGAGTCAAAGTAAACTGGTCGTGTATGGCAGTAAATACTGGCCAGCCGACACACTCTACCTGCATCACATTTCAACTGAATAAAACGACACAGTTGGTCCACTTGGCCAGCAGTGAGGTGCAAGTTTTGCCACACAAATCGACATCCACACTATTCAGATGTTCAAAAAAAACAAACTTTTTTTGCTATCTTGAATAGTAATCTCTCATCAAACGATTATAACAAACAAAGGTAAAGTAACAAGTTGAGAAAAGACAACCCCAAGATTCAGCATCAAGATTTTTCAATACTCGAGCAGTTAAATCGTTTTAAATTTCCATGAAACGGTGAAATATAGTGCAAGATGCGGCTTCACGATACTTAAAGACTTCTTGCCACCAGGCAATGTTTCCCTACTACCATCAAGCTCGCAAGGGCTAGTGTATGCGATTGAAATTGAGTGTTTTGGAAAAACTGACTTTGAATTTATCATCGAACGCTCCTGCTATTGGACAGGGAGTAATTTTGTATCATCTTATAAATGCAGAGATGCTGCTATTTAATTGGTCCCAATCATTTCGAAGCGATGACTAAACCCAACATTCGTTTGATGCAAGCCACGAGGAATGCAGTTCGTCTGGCAACATTGCGTTGGACAATACCGGTGTAACGGTCCAGGAGTAACTGCGGTCCAAAAGTTACCGTGCTGCTGCAGCGTGGCAGTCTAGAAATGACGTTAGACCACAAATGAACACAGCTTCCCGGCGCTTCCGAAAGCGTTACAAAAACAAAAATTTTACGACTAAGTTTAATTAAGTAGTTGCTCTCAAACTAATGTACACCTTTTCATTTAAGATTAATCAATGCTTAAAATTTTCAAAGTAACTTTTAGAGCAGTAAGAATTTCAATAATTTTCTAAAAAAAAAATTAATCATATTTGGCAACCCTGGTAATTCTTGGACTGCGGTCACTCCTGGACCGTTATACCGGTTCAACAAACGCCGTAAGAGCCGCAGTTTTGTAAAGTCACTGAGCGGGATTCGATTGTTTGTGAGATTGAGACATAAACAATTAAACATAGTGCTTATCGGTCACAAGATGTCGCACACAGTCAGTCTCCACCACCCGAGGATCAGAGCCAAAGTACAAGAAGGCAATCCAACAATGCAATACAGCAAGTAACTTTAAACCATCCTGTGTGAATATTATCACTATAATGATCCAATGAAGTTATAAGCGACTATGGAATATAAATCGGCGTTTTCAAGATCAGATACCAAAGACGCCTAAACAGGAGACGCGGGACCGGTCAAACAGAATTGAACTAATTTTTGCGATGCTGAACACGTTACACTGACATCTCATCGCATCATATTGGCCGAGTTCAACGATAGAGCAAGAGCCTGCGTGATGCTCTGGGCTACGGCCGTGTGACACACGATGAAGAAGATCGCATCATAGATAAGTTAAGTAATCTCCACTTATCACCTTATGAACGAACGCGGCGTTTCAAACGACGCTACTTGATGAAATCCTGGATACGTATAATCGCACACTGCAAGTGACGCAATTTTATCAAGCAGTTGTAACCTGGCCAGGCTGTAGCAATGTTTCAAATTGATGTTAAAACAATTCACAGATGCATCGCCGAGCCGATTTAGATTTAGTACCTCGGGCAACTATTTGAATATTCCAAACCTCTATACAAAAGCAGCAAAATGTTTGAAGAGTTTTCGGGAATTTTAAAACATAACCTTAAAAAAAATAAACAAAGATGAGATGAGCTGCTGCATTTGCTGAGCTTTATCTTTTAGAATAGAAGAATGAAAATAAATAGCAAACGAAAAATGGCATCTATTCTTCATATTTAACTTTGATGGCAAATGTTTTTAATGATTTGAGCTTAACCACGTACGAGGTGGCACGTTGATTGAACGTACACTGATGCTGCTAATACGCCATTGGCAGAAATTGTGCACCCGAGCAAAACACAAAGTGTCAGCAGAAGAGTAATATTCCAACCTTTCGCCTGGTATGCCAACCACAAGGCAAGTTCAAAACTAGCAAGGTTCTACATGAGTAGGTCACGTTTACCATGGGGACTGGGGAGGCTATCAACATGCTGGCATCCATAAAACATACTTAGCCAGTGCCGCCATCCCTACTGCTCTGCTTTAAACTTAAAAATAAGTTGCCACAAAGACTGGAAAAGTAGAGCGCTACTTCTACGCAAATGGCGATCTTTTCATGCTGCAATATGCATCGGGGATGAAATGTTTGGTACAACAGACTTGAACATTCACGTGTTGATTGATCAGTATGTGACGTCAAACGGACGTGGAACCGGAGTATGTCGCCATGGTGACATTTCAGACAAGTGAAAAGAACATTGGCGTCAGATAAACTTGAAATGAGGTTCAACAAAGTCCTCCGCATTAGATTCAGCTTCAACAGGGTAGAAGGCCCGCTTATCCGAATTTATAAGTTTTACTCGCATTGACAAACTGTAGAGAGGTAGAGTTTTTAAATTACGGCGAAGACTTGAAACCAAACCTGTTCTTTTACCCCAGTGGCAAAACTTGCAATTTTGCATCAGGTTAATCGCTAGCAAGACAATGCCAGGCATTTTCGCATTAAATCCGAAGATTTGCTGTGAAAGTGACTGACTTTGTCTTGAAAACGTTGTTTTAGCGTTGGATTAACGTAATGCAAACAATACGACCAGTGGACCAAAAACCATCTTACACCGGAGCCTCTTCATCCTCTTCCTCGTTCCGCTTCCTCTTTACGCCACGTGGGGCATCTCCTCCTAATCAAAGAAACGTAATTCATTTCAGAGAATAAAGACAAGAAACCTTGACAACTAAACAGAGAAGCCAGATGCAATTTTTGATCAATTTTTATTTGTAGTGCCCAGGAAACTTATCATCAAATAAATTGCATTAGCTTTTGCAAAAAGGTCATCATCATCTTCAACCGTCCAGACTATTTGAGATAAACCCTTTCTCACCTCCTGCTTCGTCATCTTCTTCTATGTCTTCATCTTCTTCATCTCCTTCCTCCTCATAGTCTTCATCGTCGTCTTCATCCTAGAAATCCAAGTTTTGTCACTGTAGGCATCACAATTTTAATAACAAACCTGCCAATTGATACGTTTTAACATGTTCAGTAGCAACAGGTACAGTAGCATAAAGTCAAAGCACGCATGACATTTAATACCTCAATGTTATCTTTCGCCAGGTAGGCAAGTCCATATTCTTCATCTTCCGACTCTTCATCTCCACTTTCTCCATCACCGGAACCTGCATCCGATTCTTCTTCATCATCTTCTTTCAAGTTCTAAAACCACAAGCAACCGTTCAGCATAATTCTTTCAGGTCGCTGCAATCATATGTAAATAAACAGGCCGAGAGCAGTTTTCAAAAATCATAACTTTTTGACTGCTGGCAGCAGTCGAAGTTGAATTCTGCTTAAAAGGGAACGTTCAAATATTACGTAACGCCTTCGAAGGGGAGGGGGGGTTTATGCAAAGCGTTACGTTAGCGTCACATTGGGGGAGAGGGGGTTCAAGCAAAACGTTACGTAACGCTTTGAAGTACGGAATGGTAGTTTTTTGTGCTGAATTCGTAGTGAAAAGCGTTACATGGGGGAGGGGGGGTCAAAAATTCGGAAAAAAAGCGTTACGTAATATTTGAACGTTCCCAAAGATTGTTTGACGGAACACTAGGTAAGACCTACTTGTAGGGCATCGTCCGACACCTCATTATCATCTTCAAGGTCATCAACAGTATTTTCACCACCATTTGCACCTCTGCTTTCTTCATTACCTAATATAGAAAAGATTTGATTTTGAAGCTAATTCGATCTTTTCAAGCAAACGGAAATCACATTTAAAACAGAAGCACTGATCAGTCACTAATATATTGTTCCGTACTTCAACAAAAAAAATTTTCAGATAAACGTGAATGAAATCAGCCACATTCGGTAACTTACCCTGAAGCAATGAACACACAGAGCCAAGTCAAGTAACACTACCGAATTGTTAAGAATTAAGTCCAACATTTTCGCAACATTACTATGACGTTATTGTCTAGTTCGTTTGATGTAGGCCTATATTGTATATATGTAACTCACTTTTATTATTGTTATTACGAGAACACAATAGCGTGATGAAAACCTAGATTTACTTCTTAATGTTTGAGAATACAAAATAAATATCGGAGGATGGGACAAAAAAGTAAAAAGCACAAACTTCATATAATTTATAACGTGCTGCATTGTTTTGTATTGGCTCGGTAGTTCATCTTTTAAAAAGATTTGATTAGTATCAGTACATATAACAAAAATATGTTGCGTTTTTGCTCAGAAAAAGAGGCAAAATATCATTGCGTGGCAAACATAAAATCAAATTCACACTGCTTGAGTTTTTTTTTCTGTCATTTATCGGTCCTTGACCGATTATTTAGCAAAATGTCTGAAAAAAATATAGTCAATTCGGTCAAAATGTCCGAAAAAATATAGTCAATTCGGTCAAAATGTCCGAAAAAATATATAGTCAATTGACTATATAAGACCAAAAGTGACTAAAAATGACCGAAATAAATAAAAAATGACCGAATTTTTTCAAGTCATTTCGGACAAATGACCAAAAAGTCTCAGCGAAAAAAAAACTATTCACAGAACTATAGTTTATAACTATAAGAACAGGAACCACATGCCACCAACCAAATGACAATATTGGAGATTGTACAGACCAATCTTAGAGGAATGCAAACATTTTCTGCACTGCATTCTCTTCCTTAATATATGGTCATCTACATTCGCCCCTTTTCAATATGGCCACAGAATCACTGGTTTTATTTTTCTGGTACATTACATACTGAAATGAGAGAGGAAGGAAGAGAAAGATCTTACGAGGTCACCAAGTCAGCTTCAAATACGTCAGTATTTTACAGAAGATGTTACCAAAATTATACTGAAAACCTGGTCTCAAAAAGCAACTTTCAGTATTAACGAGCAGCAGAAAAACAATCCACTTGGGCAGAAATGCTCTTTGATGAATCCATTGAAGTAAGATAGAAAAACATTTTAATTATTCATATTTAATTCAACAAGTTGGGATTGCCTTTTTACTCCAACTAACCCTTGATTTTTTTTTGGGAAAATGTTACATGGAAAAACATTTTCGTTAAAAATAAAATGGAAAGTCTATCGGAGTTGTGCGCGGCCTGCAATATTGTACGGCAGCGAGACATGGGGTGTGAGAGAGAGTGGACTTACAATTCTGTGAAGAACAGAAAGGACAATGATAAGAGCAATGTGTGGGATAAAAAGACTGAAGAGCTGATGAATATGTTAGAGATGAGGGATACTGTTGAACAACTTGCAAGGGCAAATGGCATAAGGTGGTATGGGCATGTACTAAGAAGGGAGGAAAGAAGTTTTCTTTGAAAGGCATTGACTTTGAAGGTAGATGGAAAGAGGAAACGGGGACGTCTGAAAAGAAACATGGAAGGAACAGGTGAAGAATGAGACAGACAAAGTTGGATTTAAGGGAGAAGATGCAATGGACAGAACGAGAGTGAAGGCAATCGCTGCAAGAAAAGAATCGGCCACCCCCACTAGGGACAAAACCGAATTTGGACGGTGATGATAAACCGAAACTGCAGTTTACTCAGTGCCTTATTCAAAGAGAACAACTTGTTTGAGATATCGATGTTCAAAGCATGACTTGAAAGAGAAAAAACCAGAAACCCTTCAGGCAGTGGTAACTGTTTACATATAGTTATACTTATCAAAACACCTTCTTCATCATCTGAATCAATGGCTTCCTTGCCATCTTTATCGAACCCATCCAAGTACTGAAGCGAAGGAATTAGTTTGTAAACATCATCTCTGTACTGAGGAACTTTAGTGACATCACAATTGAAAAGATCAAGAGAAGTCAGCTGAGTCAAGTTGGCCTGTGAACAGTAAAGTAAATCAGATATAATAAAATAGTAGTTATGATATAATATATATTGTATGATATATTGCACACGATTCCACATTGTCAAAAGTTGACAAAAATAGTTGATCGTTATTAACCATCCCCTTTGGTAGGAGTAGCTCTTCAGGGAGCAATTCTTTTAGGCGCACAGTTAGGTGTGCACACTGTGGCATCTGGATATTTAGGTGCGGAGCACTGTGGCGCCCGTTCATTTAGGTGCTATTCCTAGTAAAGTCTGCAGGTTGTATCAGCTTGGCCGGTAGGGCAATGCTTTTCACACAAAATGTTATCCTGAACAGAAGAATATGTTGTTTTGTTAATGCACGTGCATTTACTTGTTGTTAGTCATGGCTTCAGTGAGTGAAGCTGCTTTATCCGGCAATGCGAAGCTGCTTTATCCGGCAATGCTTTATGGCTTCGGTGAGTGAAGCTGCTTAAACCGGCAATGCTTTTCACACAAAATGTTATATTGAACAGAAAAATATGTTGTTTTTTTAATGGGCGTGTTTGACATTTATCTGTTGTTAGTCCAGGTTTGAGTCGTCGAAAGTTTTATCAATAAATTATTCAAGTTTCCGAACATGACTGAGTTCACTTTTAGTTATACTGTATAAGTCAAATAATAACTACACTAAACATCAGTAAAAAATATACCGTAGCCTATATTCAAGCGGGTGGTAGGCTTGAGTGAAGAGTGACTTAGTTTTCCGTCAAAACCCCAACTAGTTTTTGCCAAAGCTGAGCTGATACAATCTGCAGACTTGACTAGGAATAGCACCAGTATTGTACGCGTCAATAAAATAAATTGACGGCGTCAGCGCCAGCGCGAATTGCCTAAAAACTTTACGGCGTAAAGTACAGCGTCAGCTCTAAAAGAAATTGACGGCGTCAGCGTCAGCGCTAATTTCTAGCGCTATTTTAGCCAGGATCTCACAAAACGGTTCAGTATTGCAACCAAGTTTAGGCTAACAATGGCTATAAATAAAGAGCAGGTTTCATGTTTTGGGACTGTATTGTAATTAGCTACCTAGCTTATTAGTTATTTCCTTATAGAAACACAAGCATTTCAAAACATTTGTCTGACAATCTGCTGCATTTGGGACACATAATGTCCTTTCCAAGTAAAAACATGCATTCCACAGCAGCGCTGAATGGTATCGGTGTGTTGTATTTCAAAAACAAGTCTTGAAAACGTTTACTCGGAAAGGGATCACTGTTTCAAGCGTGCTGTGATAGCTTAGCATAATATATAAATCTTTTAACGAGGTCCACTGCACCAACATCGCTCTTTTCAGGGGCATAGAGCTCTTGAAATAAAGTATCTTCAACCTCCGCGATGACATTCATTAAATTTCACTTTCTTTCGCTGATCCCTTGTTCTCGATACTGCTCACAATATGAGTGATCACCATTTGGCGAACATTTTCCGCTTGTATTCCACGGAATGGCCGTTTCGGTGAGTCCGATCCCTTAACAGGGGATTTTTTTTAATTTTTTTTTTAAATTATTGGGTACCGTAGCCTAATTATCATTGCCGTTTTAGGGTTAGGGGTTAGAGGTTAGGAACTCACCGAATTGGACTAACCAAATCGGACTCACCGAATCGGACTCACCGAATCGGACTCACCTAATAGTAGCAGACCCGTATTCCAGGTAGCCATTCATTCCAACCAACGCGAAAGCGGGTAAGCTAATTCGGATGAGTCGCGCTGGCCAGAATACATTGTGAAACTCTCATTGTGAAGCGAGATTTTCCATAAAAACAAAAAATGACGCATAGCGCTTGACGCTTAAAATCGGCAAAATAGTTGACGGCGCTATCACTTCCGTCAACTAAAAAATAAACTGACGGCGCTAGCCTCAGTGTAAACAAAAAGTTGACGGCGTCAACGTACAACACTGAATAGCACCTAATTGAACGGGCGCCACAGTGCTCCGCACCTAAATATCCTCACGCCACAGTGTGCGAGCCATTTCACCGGTGCCTAACTGTCTGCGCCTGAAAGACGTGGACCCGCTCTTCACATACTCCATTAAAAGATGTTGCCATACCACATATAAAAAAACACTTCATGCATCACCGGACTGCATGAGGGAAGTAAAAAAGTAAATAACTGAAATTTGAATAGGCTAATAAAAAGGTGAAATGAAAAATGGCTGCAATTGCATCAAAATACAGAAATATAACACAAACAAGAAAACTTTAAACATGTAAAATGAACAAATAGTTAACTTCAGATTAATAGTAAAAAATCTCCAAGCATGACACATGGTCATGCATGACATCATAAATAAACTTACCAACGGAGTAAGAAATTCAATTTTATCAATCTTATTCCCACTCAAGTTTAGGTGTGTAAGTGATGTTAACCCAATGAGGGGTTGCAGCGCTCCACAGATTCGATTGTCGCTTAATTCTAACTGTAAAAAGTTACATGCATTGAACACAAAGTTCTGCTGGAAACTAGATCAATGTGAAAAATAACTACTTCTAGACACAACGGGACATCGCACAGTAGTTTATCAAAACAACAGTTCAATCAGTTTAGGTTTTGGAAGCAGTAAATAGGGCCTTGTGTAATTTAAGCTTTTATAATAAAGGAGCTTCTGTAGCAACATTTATAACATGTTTTCATTTCAAATAGCCAAAAAAGACATTAAAATTGAAATGAGTGGGCCCCTAAACAGCTCTGCCCAAACCCCAAAGGGGATTTTCTCAAGAGGGGGGCATGCAAAATGCTATTTGAATTGAAAACGAATTTTAAAAAATCCCACAATTTGCTAATTATAACCAGCAAGTTGTATTGAATAAGATTACGGGGATAGCGGGGAGCACTGTCCCATAATCAAGCATTTCTGATTAATGATTATGAGTGTCATTAGACATGCAGAGCATCTAAATATCATACACCACAGTGCGCACAGCTATTTGGCAGGCACCTAACTGTCTGCACCGTAAAAGACATGAACTCAAAATTTAGTGGATATCTTTTAAAATCTGTACTAGGGTGGCTCATTTTCCTTGATGTTCTTTAAAATTTTTGTCAGTTTGGAATAATGTTCCATTTTGCTCACTCATATTTGCAAACCAAAAATTTTTGTTGGGTTTTGACCTTTGACCCTGATTTACCCAAGGAGAAATTCTGATTTTTTTCTGAAAAATTAGTAAATTTCGAAGTGGTTTAGCAGTATCTGAAGACGGAATGGTCCGTTTCGGCGAGTACGATTTGGAGAGTTCCCTATTCGGAGACAGCCTTTTTCAGAGAGTTCCCAATTCGGAGATTTTTTGAAAATCCAACAACGCCTTCTGTTTATTTAGAGAATTATGTATTTTATTCCACAATATCGTTTCTTTTGCATTCGGACAAAGAAAAATTAATTGAATTGAAATTTATCGAAAAATAAAAAGCAAATTAAATTTATTTTTGAGCTATTAAATTTAAATGTTTGCTCACATAAAATTGACATGTATCCTGCGTCGCCGTCTGTATGCAAACAAATTTTGGATTTTATTTTTATTTTTTTATAATTTTGATTTTCAAAAAATCTCCAAATAGGGAACTCTCCAAAAAAGGATGTCTCCGAATCGGACTCGCCGAATAGTAGCAGACCCATCTGAAGAGGGGGTTTCTCAAAATTTGACATGATTTTGATGTCACTTCTTCTGTTAACTTCCACGTGGAACATCTTCACCCTACTCCAAGTCTGAGAGTCACTAATAGTGCATGCTTTTAGACTTAGTGTCATTTTAGTTGATTTTACAGGTTTTTCGGCAGTCAGTGAATCTATAACATAGACCAACAAAAAAATTTTGGCACAAAAGATGAGAGTCATTTTAGAGTATTTCAGGGCCCCTGATTCCGAATATGCACTTAGTTTTTTCGACTTGGCTCTAGTTTTCGAGATAATCGACAATAAAAATATTTTTGAAATCGTTACTCAAAAGCTTTCTATTAGCAAATCACTTATTTTCAGCCCTGTTTAACATTATGATGTCATAATTGCACTTGTCTAGTTCAATTGGTTCATATTTCACGAAAGTTCAAAACGCAAGCAAAAGTTGAAATGAACTGTGTTTAACGTAAGGGAGACATAAATATTCAATGAAAACAGTTGTGAATCAGTAGGCCTACATCACAAGAAAAATATCCCGAAAGTCAAGTGTTTATGAAGGCAGCTTTATATTGAAAAGGTAGGCCTACTGAAATGGATACTGTACAAATGAAATTTTATTCTAAGCCTTTGCTAAGGCCAAGTCTTTGCTGCAAGAAGTTTTTTTCTGGTCTATAGGCTAAAGAAATGGCAAAGAGGCTAATAAAATATGCCTTTGACAAGTACGATGCTGTACAAACAACCCAGATATATTTTACTGCATGAGGCAACGCAGAGGAGCAACGCATTCTGCGATAGATACAGCGCTATATAAAAACAAGCATTATTATTATTATCACTTTGACATGAAGCTGGGTGATCAAGATAAGTCCTGGGTTCCTCCTAAAGTATGTAAACATTGCACTAAACCCGTTTCTGGGCTCAAGGCTAAGAAGTTCAGAGTGCCATGGCATAGAGCCGTGGAATCACCATGAAAATTGATGCTTCTGTACAGTGAACATGTTCGAAGGAAGTTGGAACATCATGTTTACATGGAGTGTGCAAGGCAGTCATTACGTGGACGTTGCTATTTCTGTTTTTTATTTGCCCTCTCTTGTTTCAAGTGGTAATTTGCTTAAAACAATAAGAAAACGGGCATGACTGAGAGTAACCTCAATACCATCAGTAATGTTTTGGAGCAAGGTCAAGCTTTTTTCTCAAAACCATTTCTACCACCTACTGTAATACGGTAGTTAAAGATTTAGTTATCAAAAGTGGTAGCTGGAATCTTGGCTCCTCATCTCGATCAACAATCAACATGGTATTCTTGACTCCAAGGCCAAGATTACGTTCTTCCGCAACAAGGATAAAATTCTAAGCAGCTACTTTACTGAACGGAATGGCCCGTTTCGGCGAGTCCGATTCGTAGAGTTCCCTATTTGGAGACAGCCTTTTTCGGAGAGTTCCCTATTCGGAGATTTTTCGATTTTTTTTTGAAAATTATCGGGTGCTCAAGCCTAATTATTATTGCCGTTTTTACATCGTTTTAACGTCGCTAAATGTTGAAATTGTGCAGAAAAAATATAAAATTATCGGGTATCCTAGCCTATTTATCATTGCCGTTTTTACATCGCTTCAACATCGCTAAACGTTGAAATCGAGCAGAGAAAATAGAAATAAAACGTTTGAACAATTAAATGAAAATTCGTCGTGTCAGTTCAGTTGAGTTGTTTTTATTTGTAACCATCATATCAAAAACAATACACGTCAGAAGTAAGTGATTGAGTTGAAAGAAATTTGGCACGGCCGCAACACCTTCAGAAAAATTTAAGATATCAAGGGAAAATAAAAAAAAGATGTTACAAAAAAAATCCTGTTTATGTCTATAAGTTAGTACTTTTGAATAGTTAAAATGATTACCGGTAGTTTGGATCAACAAATGTGTGGCCTACAGCTTGAATTAAAGGAAATTATCGGTTACCATAGCCCAGTAGCGTAGCCAGAAATTTTGAAAGGGGGGGGTTTTCGCCTAAGACGACAGCCAGCGGCGGGGGGTCTGGGGGGCCTCCCCCAGAAAATTTTGAAAAATTACATTGAATTTGGTGCACTCTGTGAGCATTTTCAACAAAAATGTGGGTATGAATATTCCTGAAAAATGGTACTGTCCGGTGGCATAGCAAAAGGATAAAATCATGTTTTCTTCGGCATTTTTCAGAAATAAAGATAAGTCTTTATGTTTTCTTGTTTCTTAATCCTGGCTGAGATGTTTGGTATTGGCAAAACTCATTCTTTTAATGCAGATTTGTTTAAAATTAAGCAAATCTTTTGTAAACTGAAAGCATCATTCTCAATATCGTGACGTCACACACGTGCCAAAGGGGGGGGTTGTAACCCCCAAAACCCCCCCCTTGGCTACGCCACTGCCATAGCCTAGTTATCCCGACCAGTAAAAATTTGTTCCAAGAACCCAGTTAGCCTAACAGTTTATTTTTACATTGTAGTAACAGATAACCAAAGGTGTGGCCTATCGTTTTAACGTCGCTAAACGTTGAAATACCGTACCCTAGTTATCCCGACCAGCAGAAATTGCCGTTTCTACATCGTTTTAACGTCGCTAAACGTTGAAATCGTGTAGAAAAGAGAACTTTAGCTGACTAGGATATTCCACAATATTGTTTCTTTTATAGTTGAAATTATCGAAGCTTTAGATGAGTGGGGTTTAGACCTAACCATTGAGATCTTTAAACTAAAAAGCAAATTAAACTTATTTTTGAACTATTAATGTTTGCTCAGATAAAATTCACATGTATCCTGCGTCGCCTTCTGCATGCAAACTTAGAATATATTAGAATCCTCAACTATTACAAAATTCTAAATCCAACGACGCCTTCTGTTTATTTACAGTAGAGAATTTTGTATTTTATTCCACAATATCGTTTCTTTTATAGTTGAAATTCTCGAAGGTTTAGATGAGTGGGGTTTAGACCTAACCACTGAGATCTTAAATCATATTTATGACACCGGAAAGACCCTAGTGATATGGTACGTTCCATATTCATAACTTTACCAAAGAAAACCGGAGCAACAGAATGCTCACTCCACAGAACAATTAACCTTGTGAATCACCTAACAAACATCTTACTTCGAATCATGATGATGAGATTGAGACCAAAACTACAATCGGAAATTTCAACAGCACAGTTTTTATTTGTTCCAGACAGAGGGACCACAAAAAGGAATTTTTACATTAAAAATGATAACAGAGAGATGTATGTCCGATTCTTCTGTTTATTTAGAGAATTTTGTATTTTATTCCACAATATCGTTTCTTTTGCTTTCTTGCATTTTATCCAGTGTTTACCTTTGAGTGCCTTCCCAGACGACAAAATCCGTCATTTTTACATTGATTCAACATCTGCAGACGTTCGAATCAATGTAAAAATGACGAATTTTGTTGTCTGGGTTTGTTCAAAATATGTGTTTTACATCAAAACAACAGTTTTCATGATTAACAATAGGGGTTAATGAGATAAAGTCTCAGCGAAAATGTGTCAACTAAAAAAGACAGTTGCCAAATAGCGTTTGCCATAAAAGATGAAGTTAAAACCTAAGTGGCAGTTTAGAGTAAACCTATAACTTTTAAATAATTAATTTTTAAACTTAATAATAATGTTTAAAAAAAATTTCAAAAAAATTTTCAAATAGGAAACTCTCCGAAAAAGGCTGTCTCCGAATAGGGAACTCTCCGAATCAGACTCGCCGAATAGTAGCAGACCCTTACTGAAGAACATAACTTTGTATTCTGTAATTATATAAATGGCCTTCGTACCTTGGTCCTTGATGGGTGTTGCTTAGTAGGCCAATCATAATAAAGAGTTGCGTTTGTTCATCGATAGCTTTGTTTTGCTTATTTGTCTAGTTTGTTAAAGCAAAATAATGCATGCATTTTGTTTGTATACAACTGAGTAGCTTACTTAGTAAGTCTGATACTGTTGAAGTCAACAAATACATTAACGCAAAACGCAAGTTATATAGCCTATTCTACATCTTGTATCCTCAGGCTTACTTCACATCATATTTTGATTGTTACTAGGCCAGTAAACGTTAAATAGCTGTTTGTTTGGGTTGTAATCAACGTGATTGGTTCCAAATAGTGTATATACAACTCAGAAATGTGCCTGGGATTACTTCCAGTTTTGTCTATGTAGTCTTCTTCATCGTTTGTCACACGGCCGTAGCCCAGAGCATCACGCAGGCTCTTGCTCTATCGTTGAACTCGGCCAAATCCTGTGCAGAGCACCTTGCTTTTAGGTCAGGGCATTCGAGAAGATGTTGCATCGTTTGCTCCTGTCCGCATTTGCAACTTGTGCTCCCCATAGAATACCCCCAATGTCTCATCAAGGTTTTACACCTGTCAATACCAGTTCTTAAGCGGTTGAGGCATCGCCAATACTTCCACGGTTCACGTTTTCCGGGAAGAAGGCTCTCCATGGGTGTGAGCTCCATATTGGCCCATGTCGGTCCGGCTGCCAGTCCCTCCTGCCATAGTTGAACCCGCACATTGGCGGCGACATCGTCTTGACCTAATGGGACAACTGAAGCAAGGAAACTTTTTCTTGACTTCAGACGTCTGTGTGATGGAGTTTGGCCATACAGTGGGTGTCTCAAATCTATGTCCTGACAAGATTTTTCCTTTCTGCTGGTCACGCTTCTTCTGATGTTGGGGGGAGCAATTCCAGACAGAATGTGCAGCGACGTGATGTTGGTTGGTTTGAGACAACCTGTAATCAGACGGCAGCTTTGGTTCAATATGGGGTCAATTTTCTTGGCATGTGCTGAACGTTCCCACACTGGGCAAGCATATTCTGCAACCGAATAGCATAAGGCTAAAGCAGTTGACCGTATTGTTGACCGTTAAATCTATAGGGGCTCAAAATTGCGAAAAAAAACTTTTTACTGTAACTCAAAAACTAGAGCCAATTCGAGAAAACTTAGTGCATTTTCAGAATCAGGGGCAGAGCTGCGATTTTTTCTTTCTTGTCGAACGACCAAAAATTCTGCGTTTGTTTGTCGAATAGTAATATGACGTCATAAGAGTCAGATTATAAGCGTTTAGCCGCGAATTACCGCACAAGTTGAGTGATTGCAAAGGGGTATCAAGCGCTAAGTTATGTACCTACCGGACATGTATATTATTTGTTTTGCTCCATGAAGAGAACTGTTGTAAACGCGAAACTGAGGATCGCAAAAGAAAAAATCCCTTACGCTATACACCTAGCGTAGCCTACTGTGAAAATATTTCCTTTGGCATCTCTATAGTCTCACTTAGTACGTAAAATCGTAAATGGTTACGCACGTACCCGCACGCAAACACAGTTAGGAGCGAAATATGCAAGTTACCAAGAAACACAGCGAAGATATAGCGAAAAATGAACTGCAAATAAAAGAAAACGGGACAATACTACGATAATACGAAACAACGGCGTAATGTTACAGCGTTTAAGGTGTGCCGAGATGGCAAACAAGCCCCTTTGTACAACATTGCAACTTCAGACCGAAACCCAGATCCTTCTATTGTTGGTGGTACTTCAACATGAGAGGTCGTTTCAACTTCCTGATGAGCTTGAACATCTAGTGAAGCCGTGCTATCGCCAGGACCTGATCTTGTATTTGCAGATGGTAGGTGGTAGCTCATCGACCGAACTGCTTGTGCAAACTCAGAAACGTCATCACTGTCTCGTCGAGAAAAGAATGTAGGCTATCGATGCGTTGTTCCTTATGCACTTGAACGGGTTTATCTATAAAATTTTATTGTTGAAAAGTGAAAACGTTGTAGGCGCATTTTATTAAGCATGCTTTTGCTTACCACTATTAAATTAAACATGTTCAAAATTGAGAATGCTTTGCGACGTTAGGCTACTAAACGCTATTAACCGGAAGTTTACCTGAATAATAAGTTCCAAAGTGACGTGGCAATGCTTCTTTCGGTAGCTCCTTCGAACAGATCCGGTACTTCACTTGCTGTTTGCTGAACCTTAACCGCTTCTCGGTAAGACCGACCGAAGCTTTTGCCATCCGTGTTGTCGGAGGATTCTTTCGTTTTTTAGTCATTATAGGATACTGACTAACTGAAGACTATCCTATCTGTAGTTGGGCAAAGCTAAGCTGTTCTTACAACTTGCCTATTAGGCTACCTTGCCTTGTCCACTCCCAGTGACTACCTACTATTCGATCTTCTATAAGCGGATTCTTATATATAGCGACCTTTCTTATCTGTGTTTCTGATTCTGAACATCTGGTCGGAAACTAGGCTATTTTCTTGATGTAAAAATCTTGCGTAATAAGTACGGTAGGCTTTATTGTGTGCTTCTGCGATTATTTTCTCCTGTATCAATCAACTGCTTTAAGTTATATAACGGAAAGGAAATCTTAAATTTGTTTTCGTCATCATGCACTGGCTACATAAATCCATCAATGTTAAATCTTTCAAAGGATGGCATCTCGCCTGGTGCGAGACAAATTTCCTGCAGATGTCCAGACTTCCCAGCTAGCAAACTTGTTTATACGTGTCATGCATTGTGATTCAACGTCTGCAGACGTTGAATCAATGTAAAAACGACGGGTTTTGCTAGCTGGGTTGTGTGCTTTTGTGAATGTGCAAAACTGCCCATTACGTAATCACAGAAACTCTTTTAGTGGAAGGACGTCGAGTTGCAAACTTGCAACCGTGTTTATCTGTCTACTATTCTTTATTTGCATTGCAAAACATTTCTGCAATCTTGGAACAACAAGTGCATAAGTCAGACATAATACAAATTTGCAAACACGTTGACAACTAAAAGTAGCCTACTTCGGTTATTTTATCTATAAAAGAAACCCGTTGTGTCGAATAGCATGAAACGTGTGTGGCGAAATGTTTGATGGCAGGCATTTGAACTTCGATCAAAGCATTTTCCCGCAGTGTTCAAAATGTTCTGGAAGAGAACTCCAATAGCGGCTTTTTTCATCTGTATTTCTGAACATCTGGTCAGAAACTAGGCTGTTTTCTAAATGTGAAAAACTTTCATAGCAAGTATTTAACAGTCATTTTACCAGAGCAATATTGTTAATTGGCTCAAACGGCGAAATACAAACTGGCATAGACGTTGACAACTCAACGTAGCCTAGGTTATTTCATCTAGAAAAGAAACCCGTTGTGTCGAATAGCACGAAACGTGTGTTGCGAAATGTTTGATGCCAGGCGTTGGTTCTTCAATCAAAGCATTCTCCTGCAGTGTTCAAAATGGCGACGCTGACGCGTGTGAAGCGTCGCTTTTAGACCTTGCTTTGAAGTAGCCTACCTGGCGCAAGAAAGTTTACGTAAGTCAGTACTTTTATGATTGCATCACGTGATGCCCCTCCCATTGTTCCTCGACCTGACAACGTTTAGTCCTCTCTCAGTTTTTTTCCTTTTTATGTTCCTTTTTTTGTTTTTTTTTCCGTAAGGCACGGCGTTTGTCAAATAGTGATGGCGCATGTTGAGTGACCTCGTCACCGAAAAAGGCAAAAATCGCAGCCCTGATCAGGGGCCTCGAAATATCTTTAATATGACTCTCACAGGCCTCGAAATTCGTTTTTGTTGACGGCGGACAAACGTGTCCGGTCTGAGCAGCTATCTCGACGGACAAATTAAGTTTCACGGCGGACACACCAGTTTTAGCGTCGATCGTCATGCTTAATCACTTTATCTTGATAACTCTTCGCCATTTAAGAGCTATGGCTACGGTTTGGAAGGCTTTTTAAAATTTCAGCGAAGGCTTTTATCAGACTAACTAGGTGCGCTTGGAGAGTCAAAGCGCCGGGTAGCTGCAATACGCCGCATAACTGATTAACTTCCACCGAACGAGGTCGTGTGGATTTTTGCGTCACAATGCTCTGAGTACTAGTCGGAAAACTTCTACACTACCGCCTGGGTTTTTTTTTTCGGTCATTTATCGGTCATTGACCGATTTTTTAGCAAAATGTCCGAAAAAAAGATAGTCAATTCGGTCAAAATGTCCGAAAAAATATATAGTCAAATGACTATATATGACCAAAAATGACTTAAAATGACCGAAATAAATAAAAAATGACAGAATTTATTTGAGTCATTTCGAACAAATGACCGAAAAGTCTCAGCGAAAAAATAAACCCAGACTACCGCTACTATTTTCTGCTGTGCAAAGTTTCACTGGGCATTTTTCTTTAGGTATATTTTTGCGCGTTATGTGAGCGAAAGTAAATTTTCCATGGGCCTTTTCTTTCTTACTGTAATACCAAAACTTAACAAATTTTGCTTCATTTTGCTGTAATAGCCTACTCGTATAATCTAATTTTGTAACCAACCTTGCCTTATCAATATTACTCGGAGATCAAAGCCAGACATTGTGACGTAAGACTTGAACTAAGTTGCGCGTGCTCCCATCGATTCTCAGCAAAGAATTCACCTTTGCTACGCTGATTCAATGTCATCAATCGTTAAAACAACGTAAAAATCGAAAGTTTTTCAGCTTGAATAGAATCTAAGTGATACAGTATTCACATTTTCTAGATGCGCGGAAAATTATATTCTCGCAATCGCAACAATAATTGTTCGTGCTATGCAATGACGATTTGTATCGCTAGTTCCTGTGTTATTTCTCGGCGGACAAATATGACCGATCTAGATGGTACTTCCCGCGGACATCACATGCTGTGATGGCGGACATGTCCGCGGTGTCCGCCGTGAATTTCGAGGCCTGCTCTCACATGTCCTGCCTTCTTATAAAAATTTTTTTTGT
Organism: Aplidium turbinatum; assembly: GCF_918807975.1. NCBI lineage: Eukaryota > Metazoa > Chordata > Ascidiacea > Aplousobranchia > Polyclinidae > Aplidium > Aplidium turbinatum. The sequence continues at coordinate 2,701,736 of NC_137488.1, forward strand.
TGGCCTGTGAAAATCGATAAATATCGTCAAATGATTCAAGAAACTGAAAGCAGTAGATATTTACAACGGTGAACGATGCACAAAGAAAATCATGTCTGAAATGTGGTAGAATTCGACATTTTGAGAGTAATACACGTGTCAGTGTTCATGGAGTTGCTAATTAAACCACTTTGCTTGCTACAAGTTTGTGTTACTGCCTCTTATTGTGTCCATTAAGATGCTATAGTGCATTAGAAGATAGCGAGTGAGCAGTTTCAGGGATAAGCAAAACTTTGATATTTTGAAAAAATTCAAACCAGGTGAACCAGGGTCAAATGTTAATATTTTTTTGTGAAATTTGGTGTCGGAGATACATTTACCAAAAGGAACAATATTACAAACTGACGAAAAATTTAAAAGAAAAAACATTTTTTTTTTTTAGATTTTGATCCAGCCTAATCTATACGCATTTATAATAACGTCTGCAGAGTACCAGTAGTAGAGACGTGGGATCCCACAATCCTTTGTAGGTAAGGTGATGCGGTGATGCCATTAAAAAAGGTTGATGAATATTTCATGTCACAGACGAGACAGATTTTAAAAATAATTATATATATTTACTTTCCGAAGCTTTAGAAGTTTTGGAAACGATGTCAGAGATGTAATGCCAGCATTTATTAGTGAAATCTTTTGCAAAGAAGAAAATTCTTCAGTGATTCCTTCAACCTCTCCATTGCTCCGGCAGTTATCCAAGTTTAATTCGGTAATCTGTTAATGTAAGTACATCAAGGAACAATCGTTCAATATTCCTGCAAACATGTGTTATGGCTCACTTTGACCAACAATAAGTATAATATATAATAATATCAAAAGTGAGTTGACAGGCCGACTAGTCCACAATTCACCACAAGAAAGCAATATTGTTAACAAGATGTTAACAAAAGCAAAGAAGCAAAGATGTTAACATCTTTTTGGTTTTGCCGCATGGATGTGAAACTAGGACGCTTAAAGCGAAGAAACACAGAAATATTTAAACATCGCTGAAATGTTGTTCTGTCGAAAAATGCAATGAATATCATTCATACATCAGTCACAAAAGAAATGAAAACGTACTAAATTAAACCAGAACCCTCTTGAAAAACATCATCAAGCAGCAAACAAGTTTTTGGCTATGTCATGAGAAAAGAACAATTAGAACACATTGCTTTTTGTGGAAAGATCAAAGAAAAGCGAACTCGTGGAAAACAGCATCTTACTTTTTTCAAAAACCTCAATGATCATCTTCATGTTACAACCGCAACAATTTTTAATAGAGTTAAACACCACGATAAATGTAAAGAACTATACATGAACGCCTTAGCCTAGAACCAGCAGTCCAGCATGGTACACAAAGAAGTTGCTTATATTTGGCAAATGAAAATTCATCCCGGTAACTTCTCAAATTGCAAACACAACTAAAGAAATTTAACAATCAGTCAATCACCAATTGTTACTCTCAAACTCTCTATTACTCTCAATTGAAAAAGCATAAAAGACAATCAATTTTAAAAAACATAATAAAATAACGAATTTAGTTGGTGCTCACTGTGACAACATAAAGTATATACACTTTAAAATGTGGCAAAAAGACAGCCGGATAGAGTGAAATTTAAAGCTACAGTAGAATTCGCCTATAACGGCTTCGTTTATAACGTCAATTCGCCTATTACGTCACATTTCGCTCGGTTCCGGCAGAATTCCTATCTTTTACATACATTGTAGTTCGGCTACAACAGCATCGCCTATAACGTCAATTCGCATGTAACAGCACCCTTTATTGGTCCCCAGATGTCTTTTGTTTGTTTATAACGTCACTTTAAGCCATCACCTTCACCACGAACGGTCAGTCTTTTAATCCAGTTAGCTCTGCTGCTTGCAAAATGTCTTCCCTTTATTTCGCTACGTCGTTCTCAGCAGGGACTTTCTTTAACTGAATTAACTTTTTCCCGCGCGAAAAACTATCACATGTACAAAGCAGCTCTACAGCTGACCTTTAAACAACTCAAAGCAACAGTTGTACAATGTACGTGCAGTAGGCTACTGTATAAACTAATTAACTTTTTTTTCCCGCTTGAAAAACTATCACGTGTAAAAAGCAGCTCTACAGCTGTGTCAAAACCGAAACAGCTCAAGATCAATGCCTTTTTTTGCGAATAAACAATGAACTTCTCTACTACTGTAGCCTATGTAACGAGCTGTAGGCCTATTGCACAAATTTCCTGTACCTTTCGCTGTAGGTTATTTTTTTTAAACAATTTCTTTGTTTACTGTATTTTCTGCGTGCCTTTTGTCAGTTTAGTGGTACACGGTGACCCTGATTGGATTATACACCTCTTTTTTTAATCAAAAGACAGTTGTGGAATAGTTTGCGGTAGTTCGTCTATAACGTCAATTCGGCTATAACGTCAATTCGGCTATAACGTCAGTTTTTGCAAATCCTCTAGAGCAGTGGTCTCCAACCTTTTTAAGAAGCGGCCCCAATTTAAGCAAAAACGAAATCAGCAATTACATGCGACCCCATTTTGTTTTCCAATACGGGGAAAAATATTTGAAGTAATGCTGAAACTAAATAGGCCCAATACGAGTAAATATGCACAATTACAGAGAAATGTGGCTACATAAAAGTATTCCAAATGATTGTTTTTAAGAAGTTTCACATAACACATGAACGTGATTTCACGAACACAAAATTGTCAACTTGTTTCAACATTTAATTTGCACTGTTAATGCGATGGTTTCAATTTGGTCAAGAACGTCATTGGACATAATCTTCAATCCTACGTTTTACTAATAGTGAAATTGAATTCAAGAGATTGCAATTTACGTTCAAAAAACTCAGATGGTTCATCCATGCAGGCAGCCTGGATGATTTTTTTTTAAATGACGTTTAAGTTTATTTTTCTTCGTCGATTCTTCTGCGAGAAATTTATGACACTTTGGTTTGCGATTTGAATCAGTGAAACCAAGTTTTAAAAAAGCCTCGTCATATGATCTTTTTCTAGTATTTTTTGCTGCCATTTTTGTATAATATTTAGCTATACTTACCAGCTACAAATTACCATTACTAACTGCAAAGTAAACCGAAAACAGCCGATGAAATGTCTGCACACTACACCTGCATAAATAACTATTCGCTCGTTCTAGAACTACAGTCACCATGAATAACAAAAAGTTAATCTAAACTAGCATCGTAGTCTTTTTTTTTCATTAATAAATTGAATATGGTGAGTTTTGGCGACCCCAGGAAAAGTTAAGGCGACCCCACTTGGGGTCGCGACCCACAGGTTGGAGACCACTGCTCTAGAGGTGCCGTTATAGACGAATTCTACTGTATTAAATGAACTGCTTCGAAATTGAATCAAGTTTGCAAAAAAAAACTAGCAAGCTGTGTCACACCGAGATCCTATAAAATTTCATTCGCAGCCATTCAAGTTGACGCAAAAAAATTTGAGTTAAAAAGCTAGTAAAATTAGTGTTTCTTTGATGTCAAAAAGTCAGGGAAAGAAAAAAAGTAAAGTCATACAGAAGTGACTAAAGAATCATAAGCTCAGAGGCTATGTCAACCACTATGTTTCCACTACATGGTGGAATAGTCATTGCATATGTTTACAGAAAGACATTTGGCTTAAAAATTATTTTTTATCAATCAGTTAAATATCGGAATTGAAAATGTCTAGCAACAAAAGTAAACAAACATTCTATGAATCATATATATCATTTTAAGTTTAATACAACACCAACCTGGTTTTTTTTTTGGTCATTTATCGGTCATTGACCGATTTTTTAGCTAAATGTCCGAAAAAAATATAGTCAATTCGGTCAAAATGTCCGAAAAACTATATAGTCAATTCGGTCAAAATGTCCCAAAATTTTTTGGTTTGTATCTGCTACTTGAATGGAAATATTCTGTTGTTTCTCTGGGCAAGAAACTTTACGATAATTGCCTCTACCCAGTGATCGATTTCGAGTAATGGGTAGTACCAAATTTAAGTCATAAGTAGAGTAGACAACCGGAAACAGTCATTGCCGTCGGCTGCAGTGTGGGTCAGGTGTATGTCGGAAGGTATCGGTGCATCGGTGTACGCTGTGCATCGGCGTACACCGATGCATAGCGCTTAAGTCCGCTTTCCCGCAATGCAGGATAAAGATAAACAAACAAACAAACATTTTCATCAGAAAAAATGACCAAAATAAATAAAAAAAATGACCGAATTTTTTGAAGTTATTTCGGACAAATGACCGAAAAGTTTCAGCGAAAAAAAACCCTAGACACCAACAAACCCATTATTTTTAAACTGATCTCACAAAAGCATTCCATGACCATGCAATCATGCATACCTCGCCTTGTGGTTTTCCCCTGCTTTCTAGTTCTATTCTTTTCAACATTTCTCCTGTAGTAGACATTGAAATGATTTTCAAAAAACAATTGGTATATACTTATATTTGCCAAGCAATTTAACCTATTAAGGCTAATTTTTACACTAAAGTCAACAAATAAGAATAGGCAATATACGGTATGGCAGTACTGCAGAATGAAGATAGCAGTTTAAAAATCATGTCATTTGCAAGTCCTATAAAGACGTTAAGTGAACTTGAGCTTGCGCTATGGAGTTTTAAGGTGAAGTAAAGTGTACACAATCCTGGCCTCACCCTTCGAAGGATGCAACCTAATTCGTCCCCTGAACACTTCGTCCCCCGATTTCGTCACCTAAAAAAATCGAGAAAAAAATACAACAAAGCCTAAGTAGCTGATCGGAGTTGCCGCAAACATTTCAAAATTTCTCTTGATCTTTTCAGGGGACAAAATAAGTTGTATCCTTATTGAGGGCTAGGGTTAGAAATGTTTCTATTTCTAACCCAGGGTTAAGAATTAGGTTAGGGTTAGAAATGTTTCTACTTCAAACCCTTAATAAGGATTCAACCTATTGGTTAGGGTCAGAGTTGAAATGTTTCCATTTCTAACCCTAACCCTTAATAGACAGATAAAACCAAGCAACCACACAGCATTTAACATAATAGTAGGGTCAAAATAGGAAATATATGGGCTAACCAGAAAAAAATTGCAAGAAAACGTTTTATTGGTTTTTCCTTTGGCTTAACCTCAATAGAACATATTAAAAGTTTTCCAAGATTTGAGGATCACAAAGTCTGAATCTGACGTCACAAAAAGTGGTCTATTTCTGGTAAAAAATCTTTCTAGACTGCCAATTGTGAACCAACATAGCTGTTTATCTATAATTTGTTGACAATGAATTCATAAAATAAGTGTCTAGTGTTGTTATTTTTCCATTATAATAGAATATAGATAGATTTTGCTTGTGTTACAATTGATGTTATGACGCCATTATTATGTCATGATGCTTGGAAGAGATAGCCGCCTATGAGCAAGCAGTTTCACTGAGCGATTGTTACAACATGGAGCGTTGCGCAATATTTTCTCCGCTGTGACTGGCATGTCCGAAGTGCTGCTGCCAATAAGAAGCTAGTTACAGTGTCAGTGTTACTCTCGAATATGTTCCCCAAAGCTTGCGATATACCGTATGCTCCAGCAACTTCTAGTTGGAAAAGATACCCGCAAGGAGCAGGCAAGTATTGGCCACTCAATAATTCAAGCAGTTCGCCCAAGAACAGTCGTAGCTCCTTTACAGCTGGGACTTGCAGTACAGACTACAGATGCACCAGCATTATCGCTCCAGGTCCCTCATTGACACCCTATCTGCCATGGGTTATTGCTCTTCCTATTCTAAAGTCCAACGCTTTGAGGAAAAAACAGCGTCCGCAGTCAGTGGCGTAGGAGCATATGCTGCCGCCCCTGGCTTTCGTTGAAAATGCCGCCCTAAGTAGCTGCAGCAAATTTTGAAATAGTTTCATGTTCAAGCAATCTTTTCAATAAAAATAATTACAAATAATGTGCCGCGTCTCAGAAGTTCTATATTGCTTGAGAAAGAAGCCTCACTGTCTCAGCGTTAAGGCCAAAAATAAAAGACGAAAAATATACAACAAATGTATTAGGCAAATAAAAGATCAACAGCCGCCTCAAAATTGAACATTTTTCGAGCTTACGCCGAAGCAATATATCGAGGGCGATCGCACTGGATCATGGGAAATGCATCTCCATGCCGTATCCGACTGTCTGCCAATATTTGCTTCCGCGGGCCACCCAAATTATCTGGTCAGCTTACCTATATCTCCAAACGATGACTGTCTTAGAGATTGAACACCTTGATGTGTTTCAGATGTTCATGCAAGAATACCATGTCATTCGGCGAAGTGACAAATTGTGGGCTGGACCAGGTTGCGACTTGGTGATCGAACCAACACTAATGAGATCACTGAAAAGTACTGGGGGGCTTACACTTCTTCTTGCGTTTGAGGCCGCCAAAGAGCACGTTATTACATCCAGGCGCAGCAGCCAATGGATTGTGTATTCATCGAGCGTTGTTAGGTCCACATGTCTATCTTGTGGTCGGTATACAGGACATTGATAGATAATGTGGTGTGCAGTTTGAAAATCTGAGCCACACGCACAAGATGGTGAATCGGCGAGGCCCCACTGGAACATGTTGCTGCTGAAACGGCCCACTCCAGTCCGCAGGCGATTGAGCTTCACCCATTCCTTCTGGGGTAGTTCTGCTCCAGGTGGGGTGTTGGTATTGGTAAGGACTGTGAATTGGGTTGGTCTCGCAACTTCTCTCCATTCACGGTTCCAAACTTCGGAAATGTGGAAGTTCGATTTGCAGATAGCTGCAGCATGTCGGGAGAATGGGCGTCGAGATTTCAAGCGCTGGGGCTTTTGGGAGTGCGAGTTTAGGACAATCTGGTTGAGGAGGTGATCATCCCTTGACATAGCTTGTAGGACCAGACTACGTACGTGGTTTTCCCTACGAAGTCTACCTGGGGCGATGCCTGATAGTACCGGCAGAAAGTTAGTGGGAGTTGGAAGCAGGCAACCGGTGATTATTCTCATGGTGGTGTTGAGGGCAGTGTCAATTTTGGAAGTGTGTACGCTGCGGCACCAAGTGGGGGAAGCATATTCGGAGGTGCTGTAAACAAGTGCAAGAGCACTTGTACGGAGTGTGGATGTACTAGCACCCCAGGATGTTCCAGCTAGGCATCTCAGCAAGTTGTTGCGTGCTGATAGCTTAGCATGGATGGCTTCAGCATGGTGTTTGTAGGTTAATTGTCGGTCGAGCTTCACTCCTAGGTAGGTGGGACACAGGTTGTGTGGGAGTGGGTTTCCGTTGAGAGAGACTGACAATTGGCGCGTAGATTCCATGCTGCAAAGGTGAAAAGGTGTGACGGTGGTCTTTGCCAGGCTCAGTTTCAGCATCCACAGCTTCAGGTAGTCTGCGATTTGGGCCATGTCATCTGTAAGTGCTTCCTCTACCACATGCCAGGACTTGTCCGAATTGAGTAGTGCCAGATCATCAGCATAGCCGTACTGATGATAGTGATGCCACAGGGGGCTTACACGAGGCAATGGAATGACGGAACATCAGCGGGCCATCTGGACGATGTCGTCTCCTGTATCATCTGCCTACAATTGTGCTAGATGCAAGAATTTTGTGAGATGAGGTATACAAGCAGTGAACAGCACAAAGAGGAAACTTCAGCAAGAATTTCAAGGGACACAGTAGATCGGACTAAACTGGCTACTACACTCGAACTCTATAGCCCATTTAAAGATGAGATCACATTGCGCAATATCATTACTGGGATGAACGCTGGCGCTGACGTGAAAGTACACAACCTTATTGCTGTGGGTATGGAAACTGTTGCCAAAATGGATGGCCAGTTGATATGTTCGTATTCACATAGACGGAACACAAAAGTGAAAACATTGGCATCAGCGAAGGCAGTCATGGTTGCAGATGAGCAAATGATAGAACCATCAATCCTATTTCAAAGGTTTATGATTGTGATTGTGTCGCAGTCTGGAGACCTAAGCTTGAATGAAGTGATGCAGTATGAACTCTGCCCATATCCACCATCTTTGTTTGAAGCTCAAAATCTATTACGCAAGCCAGACAAACCTACCCTGCTGGAAGCAATACGGAACTATGCCGCTTCTTTGGAAGATGCTGTTCTTCGGACTGCACCAAAGACGGAGCACTACGTCCTAAATGGGGGCTCTCTCTTCCATCGACTGAAATGGACAGAAGGATGCACATAGTTCAATTGTGGATGATTACGCATCTTTCACAACTGGGTTGTATAGTAAAGCAACTGTCGTTTTCAATGGATATGGAGGGCCCAGTACAAAGGATAACGCACACCAAAGACAGAAAACATCTGCTGCTAGAAAGGTCAATGTGACCGAATCTACCAAGTTTGTTGGGAAGAAGCAAGACTTCCTGTCAAATGATGCCAACAAGCAGTCACTCGTTGATATGATAGCAACTCGACTAAAACAGTGTGACTGTTATGTTGTGCAAGCAGAAGGGGATGCAGATGTAGACATAGTACGAGCAACGGTGGATTCATCTAAACAGAGAACCACCACGCTCATTGGAGAGGATACAGATCTCCTTATTCTTCTCTACTATGGTGATGTAGACTGTAAAGATCTGTACGTCCGATCAGACAAGGGGAAGCCAACTATCTACAACATCAGAGTTCTGAAAGATTTACTTGGGAACCACGTCTGCACTGACCTGTTGTTTGTTCATGCATAATTTACAGGCTGTGATACATCTTCCAGAATCTTTGGTGTTGGAAAAAAATCAGTGTTTCAAAAAGTTATCAAGGGAGTTCAGATAATATGAAACCAAGGAACTTTCAGAAATAATTAATTAAGCTACCATTCAATGTTTTATAGGCAGAGAAAACTTTTTCTCGAACCGTAGAAAATTTCATTGTCAGATCATGTATTGTATTGTATTGAGTTTAAATTTAACCGTTGTTATTGCGTTCATAAACGTAGTTGCACTGATGGGAATTTAATATTCGAAAACGCGTTCTGCAACACTGTTTTTTGCACTCTGCAATGCCTGATGCAGATTTATCTGTAGATTTCCATCACGCATTGAAGTGGTGATCTGACAATGAAATTTTCTACGGTTCGAGAAAAAGTTTTCTCTGCCTATGGTAGCTTTCAGAAATAATTAATTAAGCTACCATTCAATGTTTTATAGGCAGAGAAAACTTTTTCTCGAACCGTAGAAAATTTCATTGTCAGATCATGTAATGTATTGTATTGAGTTTAAATTTAACCGTTGTTATTGCTTTCATAAACGTAGTTGCACTGATGGGAATTTAATATTCGAAAACGCGTTCTGCAACACTGTTTTTTGCACTCTGCAATGCCTGATGCAGATTTATCTGTAGATTTCCATCACGCATTGAAGTGGTGATCTGACAATGAAATTTTCTACGGTTCGAGAAAAAGTTTTCTCTGCCTATAAAACATTGAATGGTAGCTTAATTAATTATCAAGGGAGACTCTGTATTGCGATCATGCTCAAATATTTTTTGTGCACCACACTCTGAACAAAGTGATGTAGAAAGTGCTGGATGTAAGGCTGTAGTATCACTATTTAATGGGACAACATCTGACTCGCTCGCATCATTACGTTATGGCTATCTTTGCAAAAAGTTGTGACATCAAGCACATTTGTGACAACTGAGCAGTTGCCGCCGACAAAATCTGCATTGAAATACCACTCATTACGCTGCTACTTGCAAGTGCCAAAATGGATGCTGAAAAATGGGGTTGGAAAATTCAAGGTGATAAGCTATTACCAGAGATGACGGACAAAAACCCTGCTCCTGACATTCTACTAAAAACGGTTCACTGTAATTGTTCAACTGGGTCACTGGGTGCAATACACTCAGGTGCGGTTGTAAAAAGTATGGACTTGAGTGTACAATAGGGTGGCTCTTAAAATTGAGTTTTTGAATTTTGCTTGGGACACCCTTTCAAGTGGTGAGGTTGTCAGAAAAAATAACTCTTGCAAATTTTTTTTAAATTTGAAGTTGATTTAGAGGTGGCCCTCCCCCCCTAAAGTTCTGTGCCCTCCCTCAAAATACCAAATCTGCATATCTCGAAAACCACTTCAGCTAGAGATACAGTTTTTGTGTTAAAAGATGCAGAAAACATGGTTTTCTATCTGCTTTCTGAACATTGAATGCATCTACCTTGAGTAGAAAAGCAGTTATTTAGAAAAAACGCATTTGACCAATTCTTGATTTTACAACCTTTTTTGTGACCACAAAACCGTCTACAAAATTTCGTTTTTTTGTCTTAATTTTTGCACCTTAGAGGGAACACTGGTAACGATATTCATTTCAAAATGTAATTCTGGTCAGTACTGGAAGAAGCGATATTATCGACAATATTTTACATATTGCCTTGCGTATCGTGACAGGATGTTTGCGACCTACACCATCGGACAATTTTCCTGTCCTTGCAGGCAACCAACCAACTGAGTTTTGTCGCGAAAAAGCCATCCTGTCTCTTTCTCGCCGCACTACGAACCCCAACCACTTGCTCCACTCAAGTCTCTATGAGTCTATGAGTGAGCAATCGAGCATCCTCGGCAACTGAAATCGAGACAACCATTTGTATGTGACGCACAACTCCTGATGAAAACCGCTGAAGACCAATCCATCAGCGCGACTACCTGGGAGGACAACAAATGGAGCTCAGAGTGGAAGAAGAACTCCTCAAGACTCTAAAGTTGTATCTCCGACACCAGCCGCCATCCAACCGGAATGCATAATTTGCCAAGGAAGGCCTGGGTGCGGCTCAACCGCCTGCGTACTGGGCTAGCCTACAGGAGTCAGACTATTCCGCTCCAACATGCACAAATGGGGGATGGCTCCATCCGCAATCTGTGAGTGTGGCAAAGAGGAAGAAACCACAGACCACACCATCTGTAACTGCGCCAAATGGGGTGCGTGGTCTGCTTGAACTGGATGACGAATCAATGGATAAATGGACGAATCAAAGGATTGCTGCTCGACACTTGCTCAAGCATCTAAACCGCATCGCCACTGCCCAAGAGTGGTAAAAGACAGAGCCCTTGACCCCTGGAGTAACAAAGAAGGTTTAAACGAAGAAGAATCGACAATATTGTTCTTGTTGGAATTTGGAAACAGTTTCCTGTGTTCAGTAACAACTTGCAAAAGAAACTGAAGTTGTGGCTCATCTTCAGTTAAGATTTTGTTAAAATCCTGGATTAGACTTAGAGCAACTCCTCTCTCTGCTCTGTCATTCACTACTGAAAGTCCCTTCGCCATGTGTAAAGCTTGAATAAATGCACCATCTTCAGTCCAATGAGCAAGATCCTTTGAAAGTATAATTATTGCTTCATCTTCACCCAACAGCTGAAGAAGCCATTTTGAATTAGAGGTGTAATACTGTTCTAGACCCTTATTGCTAAGAAACGCATCTACTTTGATGCTTGGTCTCCTTGGTGGACGTTCTCCTGTTTCATCTAACATGGTTGCCACCATTAGCTTTTTACTTTCCACAGACAATCAAGAGTCAAACAAGGCTAGTCGAACCATTTCTTCGGACAGATACCATGAATGCAAATCAAGCTTTTTGCATAAATCGCCTTCGCCATCCAACAAGTGCGATGCATAGCACCTGAAGCTGGAAAGCGGATTCCACGCTCAGGAGTTTCTCCAAGGAATATGATAAAAAACGGTTATTTTAACTATGCATGAATGCATAAAAGTTAAAGAATACTTATTTCGTTTATTGCTTTACCAGTTTTACAGGTTAGTTTATGAACTTTGTTAATTGAATAGGTTGGGCCACAATACTTGTTTAGCACTGTTTTGTGCTAGAATACCGAAAACAGGTTTTTTCTAAATAACTGCTTTTCTACTCAAGATAGACGCAATCACTGTTCAGAAAGCAGATAGGAAATCATGCTTTCTGCATCTTTTGACACAAAAACCGTATCTCTAGCTCAAGCAGTTTTTGAGATATGCAGGTTTTGTATTTTGGAGGAGGGCGCAAAACTTTAGGGGGGGAGGGCCACCTCTAAATCAATTTGAAATTCAAAATTTTTTTACAGGTGTTATTTTTTCTTACAACCTCACCTTTTAAAAGGGTGTCCCACACAAAATTCAATTTTTTTTCATTTTTTGCCAAATAAGAGCCACCCTAGTGTACAAGGGCATGTGGTCCTCGCCAGGACGGCAACTGTGCAAACATTAACAATGCATCCATTCTAAAAGATATTGATGACTGATTTATAACTCACACCTGATAAGACAGTTTTGTGACTTCTGGTATATCAAAGTCTTCTTTGAACGTATTTAGTGATAGAAAAGTATGAATATATAATATGTTATGTATGAATGAAGATATTAGCCTATTGATTGATGTCATCGGAGATGAAGCAAAATGATTAAGTTTACTGTGAGTATCTTTTGCACACAGTATTTTATTACAATATTTCCACATACTTTAAAATTGTAAATATTCGTGTAAATAGGTGAAAACGTCATGATGATGTAGTAATAGATGACGTCAAAAGTGAACGTTGGAGTACTGTGTTAACTGTTAAGATTACTGGGGTAATGCAGTTTAAGGTTAAATTTGCCATTTTTATAGGTTAAGAATCAGTGTTTTTTTTTGGATTTCGTTTATATACGAGTATTTCGGTAAAATGGCGCCACCTTGAATTACATAATATTTAGACCCTTTGTGACGCTCGAATTTTGGAAAACTTTTGATATGTTGTTCTCTAAACCGAAAACTATTGGAAAATACCAAAAAACGTTTTCTTGCAATTTTTTTTGGGTTGGTCAGCATATTGAGTTATTGACCCTACTATAATACATTAAAGTGAACAATGAACATAAGCTATAAACTACGAACATTTTCGGCCATACACATGTTAGCCCTTTTCAAGTACGGTACCGGAAAATAACTGATCTACAGAATGAATTGAAAAACGAAATGCATAAGACTGAAATGACAAAGTAGGGGAGAAAGGCACCACATGACATGGCGGTTAATTCCACGGGGCAAAAAATGCATCATATGATGAATTGCGGCAAACAACTGCGTATTGAGACAAGGATTGCAGGATTTTATGAGCAAAAGCTTTGTGGATTTTAGTATCAAATTCGGTGAAACGTTTACGCACACCTCTAAAAGACTCTAAGGATAAAAATTATCCTTGGAGTAAACAAAGATTTTGTAGTTGCTGAAGAATTAGTTCAGCTGATTCCTATCAAGGGTGCTACAAGTTGGTTGTTGCTTGGTTTTGAATCTTTATCCTCGGACTGACAAAGCCTTGATAGGTTATTCCTGGTAGTTTCGCATACTTGCAGTGGCTCTTGACGCAGGGCCGGTTACCGAGATTGGCAAAGTAAAGTTTCCGATTGTTGAAGTGTTGTTTCCGGGGAATTATTCCATTCATTAGATGCCGCTAAATGGAGAACAGTCCTGAAATGCGTTGCTCAGCGCACACCCCGAGAGTCGAACTAGTGCCACGTGATATTGAGCCAGGCGCGTAACAACTGAGCTAACGGGGTGGACAACTGGAGCCATTATTCTAAAGGCATTCCGTTAATGCTTTAAAGTCATGAGTCTGAATCTGTCAAAACTGGTATAAGTAGGCTATGGCCCACCAAGGCCATTTAGAGTTTGGTTTTGGCTCAACCCCAATGTTAGAAAAAGGTTGCCGATTGCCAAACCCTGCCTGCTCTAAAATCTAAATATCAAGGATCCCAGCGACAAATTTCAAATAAACTTAGATCGTGTGTTCAAAAAAACCCAGATGAGGCAAAGAAAACCCAGGTCCAGAAAAGATGACAGGCTAGTACGGTAAAGCGGTTAAAAGTACCTGCATGTGCTTTGGATGCAACCTAGTTCGTACCATGAACAGTTCGGACCGTCAGTTCGTACCTTGAAAAGATCGAGAAAAAAAAACAAAAAAAGCCGAAGTCGCTGATCACAGTTTCCGCAATCATTTTTAAATTTTCCCCCTGAAAAGATCGAAAGAAAAAATAGCTCAAAACCGAAGTTTGCTGATTGCAGTTTCCGCAAACATTTTTCCGCAGTTTCCGCTAACTCTAACCATAGAGTAATCTATGCTCTAACCCTCGCTGATCGCAGTTTCCATTAACCCTTACCCTAATTCTAACCATAGAGTAATCTATGCTCTAACCCTAACCCTCGCTAATCGCAGTTTCCGCAAACATTTTTTCGCAGTTTCCGCTAACTCTAACCATAGAGTAATCTATGTTCTAACCCCCGCTGATCGCAGTTTCCACAAAATTTTTTCCGCAGTTTCCGTTAACCCTTACCCTAATTCTAACCATAGAGTAATCTATGCTCTAACTCTAACCCTCGCTGATCGCAGTTTCCGCAAACATTTTTCCGCAGTTTCCGCTAACTGCAGTTTCCGCTTACCCTAACTCTAACCATAGAGTACTGTAGCTTAACTCATAGAGCTCATAGAGCTCTAACTCATAGAGCTCTAACCAGGGCCCACAAGAGGGGGGGACAACCGGTGCATTGCACCGGGGCCCGGTGAGCTCAGGGGGGCCCGACAAGATGTCTAAATTCACGCGCTAAAAATTTTAACAACTTTGCATAAAATATTGTTTTTATATTTGTTCCGTGTTTCGATTAGGCCCCCTCATGGGTGTGCCCTTATTTAAAACTACGGAATTTTCATTTATTTCAGTTTAGGGGGGCCCGACAAAATGTTTAAATTTGCATCGGTTCAAATTGTGCAAAGGTTGATTTTTCATAAAACATTGTTTTTTATATTACAGTAGTTCCGTGTTTCGAGTGGGCCCCTCTAGAGTAGCCTATGCCCTTTTTTAAAAATACATAATTTTCAATTTTTTTAGTTCAAGGGGGCCCGTCAAAATGTTTAAATTTGCGTGCTGAAGTCGATTTTGTATAAAATATTGTTTTTTATATTAGTTTTGTATTTCGATTGGCCCATCATGGGCATTCCTTTTTAAAAAACTACAGAATTTTCAATTTTTTTAGTTCAGGGGGCCCGACAAAATGTTTATATTTTAGCGCTAAGGTCTTGTTGATTTGGCCAGGCTAACCATCGAATCAAAACTAGCCAAAACAATTGACTTTGACACATCAGAAATTTTTCTGGTAGAAAGGCTAGAAAAGCTCCTCTAAAAAATATAGGCTTTATGTGAATAGGCTTGTTTCAGAGAGTAGATTTTATGTTATATTTCAGTGTGTGCACGCCTTGAATTTGCAGTTTTTGTGGAGGTCCAACTGAACTGCCTCCTTTGGCTTGTTAAAAATGCAACACCAAGTCAAATTAAATCATTTGCAGATTTTCATTGTCTATTGTAAACACTTCAAGGCTACTACTGGTAAACAAGCAGTGCTAATGAGCAGGTCAGCACCATCTGCCAGAGAGATACCCTGAGACAACTTCCAAAATGTATAACTGTACATTCTTACTCTGCAATCAACAATAGTTAGATCAGATGTGCAGTTGCAGTCACTGCTTTGTAATCCTGTTGGAAGTCTAGGTGTAATCATGACAGAGACTAGCGAACATGTCCACCGGCAAGGCCTGCAATCCCTGCATAGTTGAATGTGGTGGAAATGTCTGTCAAGGATTTGGAGGGCTGTATGTGTGTTTTATTGTGAATATTTCAGTGTTTATGTTTAATGCAAATATTGCAGTGTGAGTGAATATTTCAGTTTATTTCAATGTTTTAATTTCAGTGTTTGTCTGGGTGCTTTAATGTGAATATTTGGGTGTGTATGTTTTAATCAGCAGTTGATTGATCAGGGTAGGTTACAGTAATTACACAGAAGGTATTCCATGCATGTTTCTGACAAATTGTCAATTTATGACACTTAAGCAAGCAGTGACAGTTATGTGTATTGAAATATTGTTAGAGTTGTTGAGCAAGATGTTCTCACTGTCACTTTTTCAGTAGGGTACAAAACTGTTCAAGTGTTTTTTTTTGGTTACAAATTATCGAAGTAGCTATTTTTACCCACTTGTAACCATGGTTACAATCCGGTGTTACCAGAGTTAAGATTAAAGTCAGGAAGGGTTAAGGTAAGGGTTAGGAATAAGGTTAGGGTTTTAATCTTTGCCCAGTACTAACAAAAATTTCCACAATACAAGTTTTTTTTTCAACAGCTTTAAACTTTTCTCAAATTAAGGCAGAATTTCTCAAATTAAGCTACTGAGGCTATATTTACACTATAGTATATAGTGTAAATATATCTAAACACAGCCTACAATTATACTGAAATCATGAAGCTTCTCTGATATACAGTACAATATTTTTGAGTTTTTAGGGTTTGTTGAATCATTTTGCTATATTAATGCAAGCAAGTTTCATAAAAGCAGTGCTGGAAAATAATTTTTGTCCTTGTAGCAGGGCCAAATGTCATAACAGTCTAACAGAATGTGAAGAAAGGCGTTCTTCCCGGCTATCAGCACAAGGCTGATTACTCACTAGCACAGCGAGCTGCAGTGACGCTTCGCTAACCAGAACGGTGTAGCTTCCACGCCAGCCATTGAGACCTCCAATTAAACGTTTAAGTTATTTTGGCAGCCGATTGTAGCATCGAATAGACAGCGATAGACACGTGTTTCGCCCATGAGGCTGGGCTTATCAGTATCGCACCGTATTCTTGCCACTTGAGTAATCGACCGCCGCTTTACCAGTCAGTTTAACTCTTATCTTTGTGGAAAGAAAGAGCCAACAAAACCAGCAGGTGCCAGGGGTAGGTCAATGTGAAGAAAGGCGTTCACCCTTTGGCACCTGCTGGTTTTGTTGGCTCTTTCTTTCCACAAAGATAAGAGTTAAACTGACTGGTAAAGCGGCGGTCGATTACTCAAGTGGCAAGATTACGGTGCGATACTGATGAGCCCAGCCTCATGGGCGAAACACGTGTCTATCGCTGTCTATTCGATGCTACAATCGGCTGCCAAAATAACTTAAACGTTTAATTGGAGGTCTCAATGGCTGGCGTGGAAGCTACACCGTTCTGGTTAGCGAAGCGTCACTGCAGCTCGCTGTGCTAGTGAGTAATCAGCCTTGTGCTGATAGCCGGGAAGAACGCCTTTCTTCACATTGACCTACCCCTGGCACCTGCTGGTTTTGTTGGCTCTTTCTTTCCACAAAGATAAGAGTTAAACTGACTGGTAAAGCGGCGGTCGATTACTCAAGTGGCAAGAATACGGTGCGATACTGATGAGCCCAGCCTCATGGGCGAAACACGTGTCTATCGCTGTCTATTCGATGCTACAATCGGCTGCCAAAATAACTTAAAAGTCTAACAGAAATTGAAAAAAAAGTTAGAAGATGAGTGAAAGTGTGATATTTGAGTAAAAAATCACAGGTCTTCACTTCTGTTGAAGTACAAGTACTTTTAACTCTAGACAGAATTAGAAGTGTCCTAGTTGCAGTGCAACCTACTTTTTCCAGCACTGCAGAAAGGTGCTGATTTTCAAAAATATGTTTAGTATTGTTTAGTATGTTTGTTTAGTATATCAACAAATATATATTTTTTTTTTTCTTAAGTTTTTCTTTTTGTTTGTTTTCACTATATATTTATTTCTTAGCAGTCTTTTTTGGCCAGGCCATTCCAATCTTATTCTTGAATTTCAGGAACAGTGTCGATGTTGACTCAAACAGGCATTCTGTAGTTATGCAAGGTGTCTGTAAAGTCTCGATACATAGTATAGTGATAGATGTAGATGTACATTTACATCATTAGTAAATTGAAAATAGAAATATATTCAACTTTGTTTTCTATTGAGTACTGACCACTTGCTGTGGAAATGAAGAGAAAGTGACCTCCAATCCTGCTTAAATGCAATTTTACTCAAGCAAAGAAAACCAAAGGAGTGAAAATAAAAAGCAACAGCCTATTGAGTATTGATCCAGAAATGAACTTGGTATTTCTTAATGTCATGAACCAATAGCAATGCATTCTTCATGTATTTATGAATTTAAAGTTGTAAACACCACTACAATACTGCATTCTTTGTGAAATATTGGAGTGTTAAACCTAATGTATTCTTTGTATTATATTTTAAACAGATCTGATATTAAAATAGAAACACTGTTCAGAACACCATGTGTGCATTGGCCTTGTGAATTAACCCGCACTCCAAATTTTGCTTGTGATTTGTGAGATCATGCGACATGTCGCGCTGGGGGGGCCCGGCAGCAACATCTGCACCGGGGCCCGGCAGGGCTCTTGGAGGCCCTGGCTCTAACCATAGAGCTCTGGGTGCTCTTCCACAAGACGCCCTGTTGGTCAACCAGACAAAATGATGACGTCACACATTGGAATGGACTATTATGAAGGAGGAAGTGCGGGGTGGAAATGGAACGAAATACACCAGAAGGAAATTGTCTCCCATTCATTCATTTCTTGTTCAATTTCAACAAATTTGCTATTGTTGGAAAGCACAAGCATAGATCTAACCAACTAAATTAATACCAAGTCCTAAAATACTACTAGCTCCATCTGGTGGCCACCTAAACTTGACCAAATTCAAACCATCACCAAAACTTCATTTTAAATGATAAACAATCTAAATCAAATCTAATTAAAAGAACATGTTACTGTTTATTGAAGTGCTAACTTTCATTGTTATATCTTATTGAACATGCGCGCAATCGTTGTTCGAAGACAGCCCCCCAACGAAGCTTTTGCCCTATGCATTTCAATGGCGAATCGATCGTCTTCCAGTTCACGCCCTGCATGTTCACGATAATTAATTGTCTCCCATTTATTCATTTCTTGCTCAATTTCAACAGATTTAGTATCGTTGAAAAGCACAAGCATAGATCTAACCAACTAAATTAATACCAAGTCCCAAAATACTACTAGCTCCATCTGGTGGCCACCTAAACTTGACCAAATTCAAACCATCACCAAAACTTCATTTTAAATGATAAACAATCTAAATCAAATCTAATTAAAAGAACATGTTACTGTTTATTGAAGTGCTAACTTTCATTGTTATATCTTATTCAATATGCGCGCAATCGTTGTTCGAAGACAGCCCCCTAACGAAGCTTTTGCCCAATGCATTTCAATGGCGAATCGATCGTCTTCCAATTCACGCCCTGCATGATCACGATAATTAATTGTCTCCCATTTATTCATTTCTTGCTCAATTTTAACAGATTTGCTATCGTTAAAAAGCACAAGCATAGATCTAACCAACTAAATTAATACCAAGTCCCAAAATACTACTAGCTCCATCTGGTGGCCACCTAAACTTGACCAAATTCAAACCATTATCAAAAGTTTATTTGCAATGATAAAAACATTAAACGACAACCAATTAAAAGAACATGTTACTGTTTATTGAAGTGATAACTTTCATTTTTATACCTTATTTAATATATGAGCAATCGTTGTTCGAAGACAGCCCCCCAACGAAGCTTTTGCCCAATGCATTTCAATGGCGAATCGATCCTCTTCCAGTTCACGCCCTGCGTGATCAATGGTGAATCGATCGTCTTCCAGTTCACGCCCTGCATGTTCACGATAATTAATTGTCTCCCATTTATTCATTTCTTGCTCAATTTCAACAGATTTGCTATCGTTGAAAAGCACAAGCAGGGATCTAACCAACTAAGTTATAACCAAGTCCCAAAATACTACTAGCTCCATCTGGTGGCCACCTAAACTTGACCAAAATCAAACCATTATCAAAAGTTTATTTGCAATGATAAAAACATTAAACGACAACCAATTAAAAGAACATGTTACTGTTTATTGAAGTGCTAACTTTCATTTTTATACCTTAATTAATATATGAGCAATCGTTGTTCGAAGACAGTCCCCCAACGAAGCTTTTGCCCAATGCATTTCAATGGCGAATCGTTCGTCTTCCAGTTCACGCCCTGCGTGATCAATAGCGAATCGATCGTCTTCCAGTTCAAGCCCTGCATGTTCACGATAATTAATTGTCTCCCATTCATTCATTTCTTGCTCAATTTCAACAGATTTGCTATCGTTGAAAAGCACAAGCATAGATCTAACCAACTAAGTTAATACCAAGTCCCAAAATACTACTAGCTCCATCTGGTGGCCACCTAAACTTGACCAAATTCAAACCATCACCAAAACTTCATTTTAAATGATAAACAATCTAAATTAAATCCAATTAAAAGAACATGTTACTGTTGATTGAAGTGCTAACTTTCATTGTTATATCTTATTTAATATGCGCGCAATCGTTGTTCGAAGACAGCCCCCCAACGAAGATTTTGCCCAATGCATTTCAATCGCGAATCGATCCTCTTCCAGTTCACGCCCTGCATGTTCACGATAATTAATTGTCTCCCATTTATTCATTTTTTGCTCAATTTCAACAGATTTGCTATCGTTAAAAAGCACAAGCATAGATCTAACCAACTAAATTAATACCAAGTCCCAAAATACTACTAGCTCCATCTGGTGGCCACCTAAACTTGACCAAATTCAAACCATTATCAAAAGTTTATTTGGAAGGATAGGAACATTAAACGACAGCCATTTAAAAAAACATGTTACTGTTTATTGAAGTGCTAACTTTCATTTTTGTATCTTATTCAATATGCGCGCAATCGTTGTTCGAAGACAGCCCCCCAACGAAGCTTTTGCCCAATGCATTTCAATAGCGAATCGATCCTCTTCCAGTTCACGCCCTGCATGTTCACGATAATTAATTGTCTCCCATTTATTCATTTTTTGCTCAATTTCAACAGATTTGCTATCGTTAAAAAGCACAAGCATAGATCTAACCAACTAAATTAATACCAAGTCCCAAAATACTACTAGCTCCATCTGGTGGCCACCTAAACTTGACCAAATTCAAACCATCACCAAAACTTCATTTTAAATGATAAACAATCTAAATCAAATCCAATTAAAAGAACATGTTACTGTTTATTAAAGTGGTAACTTTCATTGTTATATCTTATTTAATATGCGCGCAATCGTTGTTCGAAGACAGCCCCCCAACGAAGCTTTTGCCCAATGCATTTCAATGGCGAATCGATCGTCTTCCAGTTCACGCCCTGCATGTTCACGATAATTAATTGTCTCCCATTTATTCATTTTTTGCTCAATTTCAACAGATTTGCTATCGTTGAAAAGCACAAGCATAGATCTAACCAACTAAATTAATACCAAGTCCCAAAATACTACTAGCTCCATCTGGTGGCCACCTAAACTTGACCAAATTCAAACCATCACCAAAACTTCATTTTAAATGATAAACAATCTAAATTAAATCCAATTAAAAGAACATGTTACTGTTGATTGAAGTGGTAACTTTCATTGTTATATCTTATTTAATATGCGCGCAATCGTTGTTCGAAGACAGCCCCCCAACGAAGATTTTGCCCAATGCATTTCAATCGCGAATCGATCCTCTTCCAGTTCACGCCCTGCGTGTTCACGATAATTAATTGTCTCCCACTTATTCATTTCTTGCTCAATTTCAACAGATTTGCTATCGTTGAAAAGCACAAGAATAGATCTAACCAACTAAATTAATACTAAGTCCCAAAATACTACTAGCTCCATCTGGTGGCCACCTAAACTTGACCAAATTCAAACCATTATCAAAAGTTTATTTGCAATGATAAAAACATTAAACGACAAACAATTAAAAGAACATGTTACTGTTTATTGAAGTGCTAACTTTCATTTTTATACCTTATTTAATATATGAGCAATCGTTGTTCGAAGACAGCCCCCCAACGAAGCTTTTGCCCAATGCATTTCAATGGCGAATCGATCCTCTTCCAGTTCACGCCCTGCGTGATCAATGGTGAATCGATCGTCTTCCAGTTCACGCCCTGCATGTTCACGATAATTAATTGTCTCCCATTTATTCATTTCTAGCTCAATTTCAACAGATTTGCTATCGTTGAAAAGCACAAGCAGGGATCTAACCAACTAAGTTATAACCAAGTCCCAAAATACTACTAGCTCCATCTGGTGGCCACCTAAACTTGACCAAAATCAAACCATTATCAAAAGTTTATTTGCAATGATAAAAACATTAAACGACAACCAATTAAAAGAACATGTTACTGTTTATTGAAGTGCTAACTTTCATTTTTATACCTTAATTAATATATGAGCAATCGTTGTTCGAAGACAGTCCCCCAACGAAGCTTTTGCCCAATGCATTTCAATGGCGAATCGTTCGTCTTCCAGTTCACGCCCTGCGTGATCAATAGCGAATCGATCGTCTTCCAGTTCAAGCCCTGCATGTTCACGATAATTAATTGTCTCCCATTCATTCATTTCTTGCTCAATTTCAACAGATTTGCTATCGTTGAAAAGCACAAGCATAGATCTAACCAACTAAATTAATACCAAGTCCCAAAATACTACTAGCTCCATCTGGTGGCCACCTAAACTTGACCAAATTCAAACCATCACCAAAACTTCATTTTAAATGATAAACAATCTAAATTAAATCCAATTAAAAGAACATGTTACTGTTGATTGAAGTGCTAACTTTCATTGTTATATCTTATTCAATATGCGCGCAATCGTTGTTCGAAGACAGCCCCCCAACGAAGATTTTGCCCAATGCATTTCAATCGCGAATCGATCCTCTTCCAGTTCACGCCCTGCATGTTCACGATAATTAATTGTCTCCCATTTATTCATTTTTTGCTCAATTTCAACAGATTTGCTATCGTTAAAAAGCACAAGCATAGATCTAACCAACTAAATTAATATCAAGTCCCAAAATACTACTAGCTCCATCTGGTGGCCACCTAAACTTGACCAAATTCAAACCATTATCAAAAGTTTATTTGGAAGGATAGGAACATTAAACGACAGCCATTTAAAAGAACATGTTACTGTTTATTGAAGTGCTAACTTTCATTTTTGTATCTTATTCAATATGCGCGCAATCGTTGTTCGAAGACAGCCCCCCAACGAAGCTTTTGCCCAATGCATTTCAATAGCGAATCGATCCTCTTCCAGTTCACGCCCTGCATGTTCACGATAATTAATTGTCTCCCATTTATTCATTTTTTGCTCAATTTCAACAGATTTGCTATCGTTAAAAAGCACAAGCATAGATCTAACCAACTAAATTAATACCAAGTCCCAAAATACTACTAGCTCCATCTGGTGGCCACCTAAACTTGACCAAATTCAAACCATCACCAAAACTTCATTTTAAATGATAAACAATCTAAATCAAATCCAATTAAAAGAACATGTTACTGTTTATTAAAGTGGTAACTTTCATTGTTATATCTTATTTAATATGCGCGCAATCGTTGTTCGAAGACAGCCCCCCAACGAAGCTTTTGCCCAATGCATTTCAATGGCGAATCGATCGTCTTCCAGTTCACGCCCTGCATGTTCACGATAATTAATTGTCTCCCATTTATTCATTTCTTGCTCAATTTCAACAGATTTGCTATCGTTGAAAAGCACAAGCATAGATCTAACCAACTAAATTAATACCAAGTCCCAAAATACTACTAGCTCCATCTGGTGGCCACCTAAACTTGACCAAATTCAAACCATCACCAAAACTTCATTTTAAATGATAAACAATCTAAATTAAATCCAATTAAAAGAACATGTTACTGTTGATTGAAGTGATAACTTTCATTGTTATATCTTATTTAATATGCGCGCAATCGTTGTTCGAAGACAGCCCCCCAACGAAGATTTTGCCCAATGCATTTCAATCGCGAATCGATCCTCTTCCAGTTCACGCCCTGCGTGTTCACGATAATTAATTGTCTCCCACTTATTCATTTCTTGCTCAATTTCAACAGATTTGCTATCGTTGAAAAGCACAAGAATAGATCTAACCAACTAAATTAATACTAAGTCCCAAAATACTACTAGCTCCATCTGGTGGCCACCTAAACTTGACCAAATTCAAACCATTATCAAAAGTTTATTTGCAATGATAAAAACATTAAACGACAAACAATTAAAAGAACATGTTACTGTTTATTGAAGTGCTAACTTTCATTTTTATACCTTATTTAATATATGAGCAATCGTTGTTCGAAGACAGCCCCCCAACGAAGCTTTTGCCCAATGCATTTCAATGGCGAATCGATCCTCTTCCAGTTCACGCCCTGCGTGATCAATGGTGAATCGATCGTCTTCCAGTTCACGCCCTGCATGTTCACGATAATTAATTGTCTCCCATTTATTCATTTCTAGCTCAATTTCAACAGATTTGCTATCGTTGAAAAGCACAAGCAGGGATCTAACCAACTAAGTTATAACCAAGTCCCAAAATACTACTAGCTCCATCTGGTGGCCACCTAAACTTGACCAAAATCAAACCATTATCAAAAGTTTATTTGCAATGATAAAAACATTAAACGACAACCAATTAAAAGAACATGTTACTGTTTATTGAAGTGCTAACTTTCATTTTTATACCTTAATTAATATATGAGCAATCGTTGTTCGAAGACAGTCCCCCAACGAAGCTTTTGCCCAATGCATTTCAATGGCGAATCGTTCGTCTTCCAGTTCACGCCCTGCGTGATCAATAGCGAATCGATCGTCTTCCAGTTCAAGCCCTGCATGTTCACGATAATTAATTGTCTCCCATTCATTCATTTCTTGCTCAATTTCAACAGATTTGCTATCGTTGAAAAGCACAAGCATAGATCTAACCAACTAAGTTAATACCAAGTCCCAAAATGCTAATAGCTCCATCTAGTGGCCACCTAAACTTGACCACATGCAAACCATCACCAAAACTTCATTTTAAATGATAAACAATCTAAATTAAATCCAATTAAAAGAACATGTTACTGTTTATTGAAGGGCTAACTTTCATTTTTGTATCTTATTCAATATGCGCGCAATCGTTGTTCGAAGACAGCCCCCCAACGAAGCTTTTGCCCAATGCATTTCAATGGCGAATCGATCGTCTTCCAGTTCACGCCCTGCATGTTCACGATAATTAATTGTCTCCCATTTATTCATTTTTTGCTCAATTTCAACAGATTTGCTATCGTTAAAAAGCACAAGCATAGATCTAACCAACTAAATTAATACCAAGTCCCAAAATACTACTAGCTCCATCTGGTGGCCACCTAAACTTGACCAAATTCAAACCATTATCAAAAGTTTATTTGGAAGGATAGGAACATTAAACGACAGCCATTTAAAAGAACATGTTACTGTTTATTGAAGTGATAACTTTCATTTTTGTATCTTATTCAATATGCGCGCAATCGTTGTTCGAAGACAGCCCCCCAACAAAGCTTTTGCCCAATGCATTTCAATAGCGAATCGATCCTCTTCCAGTTCACGCCCTGCATGTTCACGATAATTAATTGTCTCCCATTTATTCATTTTTTGCTCAATTTCAACAGATTTGCTATCGTTAAAAAGCACAAGCATAGATCTAACCAACTAAATTAATACCAAGTCCCAAAATACTACTAGCTCCATCTGGTGGCCACCTAAACTTGACCAAATTCAAACCATTATCAAAAGTTTATTTGCAATGATAGAAACATTAAACGACAGCCAATTAAAAGAACATGTTACTGTTTATTGAAGGGCTAACTTTATTGCTAACTAAATTTATTTAAAGTTGCTTTCGTATTTTTTAGATCTTGGATATCGCCACCAAACGGTCAACCATCACCATCATTATGTTTCGGCCACAGGGGTTCATACGAACCACATTGAAAACCTGTGGCTGAATTGTAAACGGAAATTTAAAAGAATGGGTGGCACCACAAGGCCCATGATACCTGGGTATCTTGATGAATTTATGTGGCGACATCAGTTTCCACGGGGACGACATTTTCCGGAAGTTCTCCGCGCCATAAGGGAGTCCTACCCCTTACTGTAGCCGCCACATCGTCCATTTGCCAAAAAAAAAAAAAAAACAGCCCTTTTCAGGGCTACCTAATGATAAAAAAGAGTTGCTGCCCACATAGCCTACTTTGTGATATTTATTCTATAACAAACAAACTAGGCTAAAAAAAGTGCAATGTCACATGAAACAAAATAATTTTTTTAACTTACGTTTGTAACATGATTTTTGTGTGTTAACGTTTAAGGTTTGGACCTATGAATCATTTTGTTTACACACACGGATGCCTTTGGGAAAAAGACTTCGTGTGGTAATGAAAGAACACGAGAATGCAAGCCCAAGTCATTTCATTACGGTTTCGTTACTTACCTTTGATCCATATTTAAGCCTAGGTTTATTAGGCTTAGCCTATGTGTTGCGAAAAAATTTCTTGGCTAAGCATTGAACAAAACATAAGTATCCGCACCCACTGTCTCGCTGGTTGTTGTTGCTTTTTATTATTTGCAGAGGTTTCTCCATCCAAATAGGAACAATTTTCTGGCTCCTGCACTTGGAGCTGACATCACTTGCTTCCTCAACCGAGCTTTTCCAATAGATGTCGACTGAGGGCCGAGTGACAAGAATTCTTCCACGACCTCCCAAAGGATCAAAGTTCTACACCGCTCTAGAGCACACATCGCTTTCCTATTGATCAGTGTTTGTTACATTACTTGATTCGGACAAGCCATCACACCACCAACTAGGCTATTTGTGTGCCTGATCCTAATACTTTCTATGACTTTAGCATTTTTTCAATATAAATGGGACACAATTAATTATCGCGATCACGCAATGTGAATCCAGAAAGACGATCGATTCGTAATTGAAATGCATTGTGCAAAAGCTTCGTTGGGGGGCTGTCTTCGAACAACGATTGCGCGCATATTGAATAAGATACAAAAATGAAAGTTAGCACTTCAATAAACAGTAACATGTTCTTTTAATTGGATTTGATTTAGATTGTTTATCATTTAAAATGAAGTTTTAGGGAGGGTTTGCATGTGGTCAAGTTTAGGTGGCCACCAGATGGAGCTAGTAAAATTTTGGAACTTGGTATTAATTTAGTTGGTTAGATCTATGCTTGTGCTTTTCAATGATAGCAAATCTGTTGAAATTGAGCAAGAAATGAATAAATGGGAGACAATTAATCATCGTGATTACGCAGGGCGTGAACTGGAAGAGGATCGATTCGCGATTGAAATGCATTGGGCAAAAGCTTCGTTGGGGGGCTGTCTTCGAACAACGATTGCTCATATATTAAATAAGGTGTCAAAATGAAAGTTAGCCCTTCAATAAACAGTAACAAGTTCTTTTAATTGGTTGTCGTTTAATGTTTTTATCATTGCAAATAAACTTTTGATAATGGTTTGAATTTGGTCAAGTTTGGGTGGCCACCAGATGGAGTTAGTAGTATTTTGGGACTTAGTATTAATTTAGTTGGTTAGATCTATGCTTGTGCTTTTCAACGATAGCAAATCTGTTGAAATTAAGCTAGAAATGAATAAATGGGAGACAATTAATTATCGTGAACATGCAGGGCGTGAACTGGAAGAGGATCGATTCGCCATTGAAATGCATTGGCCAAAAGCTTCGTTGGGGGGCTGTCTTCGAACAACGATTGCTCATATATTAAATAAGGTGTCAAAATGAAAGTTAGCCCTTCAATAAACAGTAACATGTTCTTTTAATTGGATTTAATTTAGATTGTTTATCATTTAAAATGAAGTTTTGGTGATGGTTTGCATGTGGTCAAGTTTAGGTGGCCACTAGATGGAGCTATTAGCATTTTGGGACTTGGTATTAACTTAGTTGGTTAGATCTATGCTTGTGCTTTTCAACGATAGCAAATCTGTTGAAATTGAGCAAGAAATGAATGAATGGGAGACAATTAATTATCGTGAACATGCAGGGCTTGAACTGGAAGACGATCGATTCGCTATTGATCACGCAGGGCGTGAACTGGAAGACGAACGATTCGCCATTGAAATGCATTGGGCAAAAGCTTCGTTGGGGGACTGTCTTCGAACAACGATTGCTCATATATTAATTAAGGTATAAAAATGAAAGTTAGCACTTCAATAAACAGTAACATGTTCTTTTAATTGGTTGTCGTTTAATGTTTTTATCATTGCAAATAAACTTTTGATAATGGTTTGATTTTGGTCAAGTTTAGGTGGCCACCAGATGGAGCTAGTAGTATTTTGGGACTTGGTTATAACTTAGTTGGTTAGATCCCTGCTTGTGCTTTTCAACGATAGCAAATCTGTTGAAATTGAGCTAGAAATGAATAAATGGGAGACAATTAATTATCGTGAACATGCAGGGCGTGAACTGGAAGACGATCGATTCACCATTGATCACGCAGGGCGTGAACTGGAAGAGGATCGATTCGCCATTGAAATGCATTGGGCAAAAGCTTCGTTGGGGGGCTGTCTTCGAACAACGATTGCTCATATATTAAATAAGGTATAAAAATGAAAGTTAGCACTTCAATAAACAGTAACATGTTCTTTTAATTGTTTGTCGTTTAATGTTTTTATCATTGCAAATAAACTTTTGATAATGGTTTGAATTTGGTCAAGTTTAGGTGGCCACCAGATGGAGCTAGTAGTATTTTGGGACTTAGTATTAATTTAGTTGGTTAGATCTATTCTTGTGCTTTTCAACGATAGCAAATCTGTTGAAATTGAGCAAAAAATGAATAAATGGGAGGCAATTAATTATCGTGAACATGCAGGGCGTGAACTGGAAGACGATCGATTCGCCATTGAAATGCATTGGGCAAAAGCTTCGTTGGGGGGCTGTCTTCGAACAACGATTGCGCGCATATTGAATAAGATACAAAAATGAAAGTTAGCACTTCAATAAACAGTAACATGTTCTTTTAATTGGATTTAATTTAAATTGTTTATCATTTAAAATGAAGTTTTGGTGATGGTTTGCATGTGGTCAAGTTTAGGTGGCCACTAGATGGAGCTATTAGCATTTTGGGACTTGGTATTAACTTAGTTGGTTAGATCTATGCTTGTGCTTTTCAACGATAGCAAATCTGTTGAAATTGAGCAAGAAATGAATGAATGGGAGACAATTAATTATCGTGAACATGCAGGGCTTGAACTGGAAGAGGATCGATTCGCCATTGAAATGCATTGGGCAAAAGCTTCGTTGGGGGGCTGTCTTCGAACAACGATTGCGCGCATATTGAATAAGATATAACAATGAAAGTTAGCACTTCAATAAACAGTAACATGTTCTTTTAATTGGCTGTCGTTTAATGTTCTTATCATTCCAAATAAACTTTTGATAATGGTTTGAATTTGGTCAAGTTTAGGTGGCCACCAGATGGAGCTAGTAGTATTTTGGGACTTGGTTATAACTTAGTTGGTTAGATCCCTGCTTGTGCTTTTCAACGATAGCAAATCTGTTGAAATTGAGCTAGAAATGAATAAATGGGAGACAATTAATTATCGTGAACATGCAGGGCGTGAACTGGAAGACGATCGATTCACCATTGATCACGCAGGGCGTGAACTGGAAGAGGATCGATTCGCCATTGAAATGCATTGGGCAAAAGCTTCGTTGGGGGGCTGTCTTCGAACAACGATTGCTCATATATTAAATAAGGTATAAAAATGAAAGTTATCACTTCAATAAACAGTAACATGTTCTTTTAATTGTTTGTCGTTTAATGTTTTTATCATTGCAAATAAACTTTTGATAATGGTTTGAATTTGGTCAAGTTTAGGTGGCCACCAGATGAAGCTAGTAGTATTTTGGGACTTGGTATTAATTTAGTTGGTTAGATCTATGCTTGTGCTTTTCAACGATAGCAAATCTGTTGAAATTGAGCAAGAAATGAATAAATGGGAGACAATTAATTATCGTGAACATGCAGGGCGTGAACTGGAAGAGGATCGATTCGCCATTGAAATGCATTGGGCAAAATCTTCGTTGGGGGGCTGTCTTCGAACAACGATTGCTCATATATTAAATAAGGTGTCAAAATGAAAGTTAGCCCTTCAATAAACAGTAACAAGTTCTTTTAATTGGTTGTCGTTTAATGTTTTTATCATTGCAAATAAACTTTTGATAATGGTTTGAATTTGGTCAAGTTTAGGTAGCCACCAGATGGAGCTAGTAGTATTTTGGGACTTGGTATTAATTTAGTTGGTTAGATCTATGCTTGTTCTTTTCAACGATAGCAAATCTGTTGAAATTGAGCAAGAAATGAATAAATGGGAGACAATTAATTATCGTGAACATGCAGGGCGTGAACTGGAAGACGATCGATTCGCCATTGAAATGCATTGGGCAAAAGCTTCGTTGGGGAGCTGTCTTCGAACAACGATTGCGCGCATATTGAATGAGATATAACAATGAAAGTTACCACTTTAATAAACAGTAACATGTTCTTTTAATTGGATTTGATTTAGATTGTTTATCATTTAAAATGAAGTTTTGGTGATGGTTTGAATTTGGTCAAGTTTAGGTGGCCACCAGATGGAGCTAGTAGTATTTTGGGACTTGGTATTAATTTAGTTGGTTAGATCTATGCTTGTGCTTTTCAACGATAGCAAATCTGTTTAAATTGAGCAAGAAATGAATAAATGGGAGACAATTAATTATCGTGAACATGCAGGGCGTGAACTGGAAGACGATCGATTCGCCATTGAAATGCATTGGGCAAAAGCTTCGTTGGGGGGCTGTCTTCGAACAACGATTGCGCGCATATTGAATAAGATATAACAATGAAAGTTAGCAGTTCAATAAACAGTAACATGTTCTTTTAATTGGCTGTCGTTTAATGTTCTTATCGTTCCAAATAAACTTTTGATAATGGTTTGAATTTGGTCAAGTTTAGGTGGCCACCAGATGGAGCTAGTAGTATTTTGGGACTTGGTATTAATTTAGTTGGTTAAATCTATGCTTGTGCTTTTTAACGATAGCAAATCTGTTAAAATTGAGCTAGAAATGAATAAATGGGAGACAATTAATTATCGTGATCACGCAGGGCGTGAACTGGAAGACGATCGATTCGCCATTGAAATGCATTGGGCAAAAGCTTCGTTAGGGGGCTGTCTTCGAACAACGATTGCGCGCATATTGAATAAGATATAACAATGAAAGTTAGCACTTCAATAAACAGTAACATGTTCTTTTAATTGGATTTGATTTAGATTGTTTATCATTTAAAATGAAGTTTTGGTGATGGTTTGAATTTGGTCAAGTTTAGGTGGCCACCAGATGGAGCTAGTAGTATTTTGGGACTTGGTATTAATTTAGTTGGTTAGATCTATGCTTGTGCTTTTCAACGATAGCAAATCTGTTTAAATTGAGCAAGAAATGAATAAATGGGAGACAATTAATTATCGTGAACATGCAGGGCGTGAACTGGAAGACGATCGATTCGCCATTGAAATGCATTGGGCAAAAGCTTCGTTGGGGGGCTGTCTTCGAACAACGATTGCGCGCATATTGAATAAGATATAACAATGAAAGTTAGCACTTCAATAAACAGTAACATGTTCTTTTAATTGGCTGTCGTTTAATGTTCTGATCATTCCAAATAAACTTTTGATAATGGTTTGAATTTGGTCAAGTTTAGGTGGCCACGATTGCGCGCATATTGAATAAGATATAACAATGAAAGTTAGCACTTCAACAAACAGTAACATGTTCTTTTAATTAGATTTGATTTAGATTGTTTATCATTTAAAATGAAGTTTTGGTGATGGTTTGAATTTGGTCAAGTTTAGGTGGCCACCAGATGGAGCTAGTAGTATTTTAGGACTTGGTATTAATTTAGTTGGTTAGATCTATGCTTGTGCTTTCCAACAATAGCAAATTTGTTGAAATTGAACAAGAAATGAATGAATGGGAGACAATTTCCTTCTGGTGTATTTCGTTCCATTTCCACCCCGCACTTCCTCCTTCATAATAGTCCATTCCAATGTGTGACGTCATCATTTTGTCTGGTTGACCAACAGGGCGTCTTGTGGAAGAGCACCGAGCTCTGACCTTAACTCTCGCTGATCGCAGTTTCCGCAAACATTTTTCTGCAGTTTCCGCTAACCGCAGAAACTCTGATCTTCGGCTTTCATCATCATCATCATAATCCATCGTCGGTTTGTTCCCCACTAGTGGGGGTGGCCGATTGTTTCCGCGCAGCAATTGTTTTAATCCCTTTTCTCCATTTCACTCTGTCCCTTGCATCTTCCTTCTTCAGTCCGACTTTTTTAAATTCATCCTTCACTTGTTGTTTCCACGTTCTTCTTGGACGACTGCTTTTCCTCTTCCCATCCACCTTTAGATCTAGTGCCTTCCTAAGAAAACTTCCTTCCTCCCTCCATATCACATGTCCATACCATCTTACTACATTTGCCCTTGCCAGTTGGTCTATGGTCTCTCTCATCTCTAGCATATCCATTATCCATCTCGGCTTTGTGCTATTAAACTGCGATCAGCGACTTCGGCTTTTTTATTTTTTTTTCTCGATCTTTTCAGGGTACAAACTGACTGTACGAATGGTTCAAGGTACGAACTAGGTTGCACCCATGTGCTTTTAACACCACTTTATATCATTACACAGAAGCCTCATAAAGCTGCAAATAGTAACACGTATAAATAATTAGTCTATACAAATATACATGCTTATGTTGGTATTTATTATGGCATATAACTATTAACTATATTATATACATAAACAAATGGGGTTCCTGTTCCAACAGGGTCATTGTTCGTCCACCAAGGTGCACAGCTGACAAGTTCATATGACTTTCAACATTGCTTGGATTGGATCTATTTCTCCTAATTTTCTGTGCATGATGTAGTCTTCTCTGTTGAAGAGACTCAAAAGATTTCTATATTCTGTAGAAACCATAAAATACAACTTGTGCGGATGAAAATGCTCACAATGGGTTTCCAGGTTGACACTATTTAACTTTTTAAGAACATATTGCAAAAAAACGAGCATATAATTTGTTCCACGATTAATAAGTGCATCATTAATCCGTTTTGCACCATCAACCAACCTTGTCAGTCTTACATTGAGACTGAAAATATAAAGCCAGCGCTTGCTCTAATATGCTGCTGATGACATGTTCTCGAGAAAGCCATCATGTTTGTGCTAGTTTTGGGATTTTTATGTTGAGCTGTATCAGCAACTTTTTGAATCAAAGAAAAGTTACAAACCGAAAAAACTAGATTTACTCAAATTTGAAATAAAACAACTTAAAACCTAGATGTGGTCACAAAGACCCAGATCTAGGTGGAAAAACCTAGCCCTGGCATCATCACTTATTGTCAGGAACTTAGGTCTTAGGAATTGTCCAGCATTGTCAGTGTTGCCGGGTGTTTTTAATTGAAGATAGTGCAGGGGTCTTAGTTTTTTTTAATAATCCCAGATGACAGCACAACAGCTTCCGGCGTAACCATAGCATCTTTTCACATATAAGCTAGGTGGGCAATTGCCCTCTTAGTCCCTTCGCTTGCCCTCCTAGCCCTTTCTTTGCCCCCCTAGTTTGAAACTAGGTGGGCAATGTTTAAAAAGTAATTTTTGTTTAAGTTTGATCCTAGTTTTATCTTAAAACAGCAAATCTGTAGTTTTTGTCCATTCTTATGGAACACTTTACTTTTGCTATCTATCAGCGCTACCGAACGTGGGAATTCGTTGTAAGTTATTTCATTGCAGTTATTTTTATATATTTTTGCGATAGCAACATAGGGTGGCATCACTAGATACCTACATCATTTCTTAAAAACGAAACCTGCCTGCCAACGCAACTACTTCGCGATTCTCACAGCTTTTACCATTAATGACTCATAGACCCAAGAGAGGTCAATTGGTAAAAACACAAAATCAAGATTGCTGCGAACTCTCGTTTTCCCAATTGCCACATATGGATGTGAAATTTGGACATGCAAAAAACGTGACTTTAAAAAGTTAAAAAGTTTTGAAACGTAGTGTCACAGAAGACTATTACGCATCAGCTGGATGGAAAGAAAAACAAATGAATTTGTTTCCCAACAAATAAACGATAAATGGAATCTGATTAACAACATTAACCTCAGAAAATTGAGATATTTTGGACACATAGCAAGAAGCAACTCGTTGGAAAATTCAATGTTGACTGAGATGGTGCAAGGCAAACGAACAAAAGGACGACAAAAAATGAAATATTTTGACAATATTGTGGTTATATTTTTTTAGGTTGTATTTTATTTAATTATATGTTTAAGATGAAGGCTGTCTAACTGCTTGATGAAATTTCTATCTATCTTATTTATCTAGTTTGGCTATCTGACTCCATGAAATAATTTCCACACAATTATTGTTATTCGAATTATAATTTTAAGTTATCAGAAGGTGTTCGACTGTTCGTATAATATTGTAGGTCTATAACACAAATTGAATTTAAACATTACAGAATAGTGAAATTGCAGCACAGGGAAACATTAAGCTATTACGAATTATTACATTTTTA
Organism: Aplidium turbinatum; assembly: GCF_918807975.1. Classification (NCBI taxonomy): domain Eukaryota; kingdom Metazoa; phylum Chordata; class Ascidiacea; order Aplousobranchia; family Polyclinidae; genus Aplidium; species Aplidium turbinatum. The sequence continues at coordinate 2,736,054 of NC_137488.1, forward strand.
ACTAAACAATAAATTTAATGTTTTCTGAGAGCTGAACTGGTCTAACTGGACTGGTTTGATGTGAGCTCTCGTCAAAGGACGAACAAACCATTTTATTTTGTGTTCCCTTTTTCTTATTTACTTCGGGAGCAGTTTACATGGAAAATTACAGAAACACTAGGAAATAAATTTAAGTTAAAGTAGTTTACTTTAGTAAAAGAAAGGGAAACTTATATGACGAAATAATGGATCGCTACAATATCAAGCAAATTACAGAAATAAAAAGCATGCCGGAAACACTAATAAAAACAAAAGACAGAACAAAATGGAGGCAGTTCATAAAGGAGATCACAGCTGATCAAACATGATCAATCTGTTGAAGAAGAAGACCCAATAAGCTGACTTAAAAGTGTAACCCTCAGTAAAAATAGTGCTTTCCAATTTTGATAAAAGTGATTCGCCATAGCTCAACGAAAAATGATAGGGAATATGTTTTGGTACGATGGGAATCGTCGTATTTTTATATTTTTAACTGGCTAGGGCTAAAATTAAGTACAGTTTCCCTATAAGTAGATTTTGTTTTGTAACTCTGTTCATTTACTTCTTTCTGGAAGCAACTGAATTTTCTTGTTCTTTTTAAGTACGGTAGCCTATGTGTGTAATGATGCATTAGAATTAGCAGGTTATGCTGGACTGAGCACAAATGTTTTATCAGCTTGTTGATGTCTCGCTGCTAGTTATTCATTATTGTTATTGTATAATATGTGCGGACTGCTCTGAAGTTTGACAAAACTGCAACATGATCTTCTAAATTTTCAAAAGGCATGGAAAATGATTGGCAAGACTAAACAACAGCCAGGTACCTGTTGCGGACAATTTTCAAATCAAACGTCATATAAAACCGTTCAGGTCTACTGAATCTTAGGGTATTACGTCATGAAATTTTTCCTAAAAAATGATGCAAGATTGCACCATCGTTCGTAAGACCTGATGAAACATTGCATCATCGCCTTTGAACACCTGTTGAGAATTGCTTCACAATTCCTTTCATTATTGCGTCACATTAACTGCTTATGTAGCCTACGTTTGAGATATTGCTAAAACCTCAATTGCTAAGGTAACAGGGATCAGTTGTCAGTAGATGTTACAGAAAATATATTTCGCACTTATTCAGTGCATCTTCAGTTCTGATATAAAATATATCTTATAATATCATGGCAATATCATTTGAGATATTGCCATGTATTCTGATCATTCTTAAAATTGTTTCTTGGAAGTTGGTCGCATATTTAACTGTTTTGCTTATTGCTTGCTAGCTGGACAAAATTTCCGTCTTTTATCTAAGTAGTTTGGATTGTAGTGACAAGTTTTTAGTGGTGTATCGCGTTGCACCCCATTTTCGATAGCCGCGGGCTAATTTTACAGAAATACACTTTTTGAATAGACGTTTCAAAGGAGTGTTTCTTTTTCGGTCATTACATACAGACGAACGGATCCGGAAATCTTATGTTACAATTTTCCCACGAACAGATTATGGTTTACCGCTGTGACCAGTACCCAAACCGACCCAAACCTTAGTCATCAATGACAAAAGAACAAGAAAAGTGATAGGACAATCTGCATAACAGGTTCTGCACTATTTTTCGTTTCAAAAATAATTTTTATTAGGCATAACAGTTGGGAGAAAACTTTGCAGCTTTTTTCGATTGAACTTCTTAGATTATAAAAGTGATCAAGTAAAGTTTTTGATCCTCTTCACATTTTGAAGTACGGTATTATATTTCTTTGGCAGTTGAGGAATGAACAGCTAAATGGAAAGAGTCAGCATCAGGGGCGCCGGAACGACTTTTGACTGGGGGGGGGGCAAGATTACGAAAAAAGAGCACTTTTTTTTACTAAAAGGCCAATTTTTTTCAAGTTTTAAGATAAGATATAGCGGCAATGCTAATCTATCAGCTCACTATGTATTGAGTAATGTTAGCCTACAAGTGTCCGGTATACAATGAAGGGCATTATGCTATGTTATAATAATGTAACCTACTGTCAAGCCTTAAAGCAGCCTGCGGCCATGGCCGCTAAGTAGTGCTTGAATGACCGCCGGTGCTACCTCCTCAATCGGCCAAGTTTGGCCGCCGGTCTCTTCTAGCCAATTGTTTAATTTCGCAATAGAATGATCGTGGATTAACTGTCGAAAATATGTAGTATCAAAGAGTGATGCAAAATTAGGTCAGCGCGTCGTAATCACTACTGTTGTATTGTGCGGAAATATTTGTTACGGTATTGATGGAATATATCCATCTGCGATCACCAGCGCTGTAAGTCTTGTTTGTAATTCCCGACGTTTATTTTAACAAAGTCGTAATCCGAAGTGCTAATTTACATCGCCTGGCAATATTGTCGTTTTTATGTCGATTCGATGTTGTCGGACATTGAATCGTTGTTAAAAAGGAGAACTAGGTTAGTTGACATCCGAGGGGAAAACATTTTTTGATCATATTTTGCAAAAATTATGATTCTTTTAGTAATGTCCTTCACATCATTGAAATACTTATTTTATTACCTTGCCGTCATCGTCAACACATGTCGAACGTTGTTTTTCGTTGCTAAACAGAATTCTAGGTGAGTGGCAAACTTCTTTAAAATCAGCCACATTGGAGACACTTGTGCGAGTGTCGTTAGATGGTCCCGCAGTACTAGATTACAATCCCGATAAAGCAGTTATTGCGTGGTGCAACGTTTCTATTGTAGGACTTCGCCCAGGCCCAGACTTCAACAACGCTATAAGTGATCATTTTAGCATTGTTGCAAGTTTAATTCTATTTTCTTGTGCTATCGTTAATTTTATTTTGTATTTTGGCCTCCAAGCACACAGATTTGGCCGTCGAGAAGGAGCTCCCTGTAGGCCACGACGGCTGCCTGGAAAAACAAACGAGTTTTAAGGCCTGTAGCCTACTGTGTTGCAAAGTTTTGTGCCGTAAATATTATTTTCAGGCAAAAATGAAAGATTATAACTAGGCTAAAAGCGAATAGCAGAAATTGTTATATTGCAAAAACGTGCAGTAGCTTAGGCTACATGACTTTATAAGGCACCATTGCCCCCCTGCCCCTCCATCTTCAGAAAAATTGAGGGCAGGGGGGCATTCGCCCCCTGCTTCCGGCGCCCCTGGTCAGCATACCACCTACATCTAGAACTTATGAGCTTGACCTTACTTATAATATTGTGAATGTTCCATTCAAGCGGATTATTAATGTGTGTTGTGAGTAGGCTACCTCAAATTTTGTGTGAGATTTAAAAGTCTGAATTACTGAAGTTTGTTGCCTGATTTTCATCAAAATAAAATACTAGCTCTTTAGAATCATCAAATCTGCAAAGATTCAACTCCTTATAATATCTTAGCAGTTGTGTTTCATAAATTATTATCATAGTTGTTTCTTTTTACTTTAGTACAAGAGACCTCTGCAACTAAATGCTGCTAGATTAAATTTTATTACATTATTATTTATAAAATATTGTGGGCGGAGATGAATATAGGAATCAATTATAGGTTTTAAAAGTTTAGCCTCAGTATAATATGTCTTTTTACGCACAATTTTCCTGAAAAATCTACATTTTCACTTGTTTTACGCTCGGAAAAAAATGCCCCTTTCCCATCATGTACGCACGAAAAGTGCCCTTTTTAACAGAATTCGCGCGCTAAAAATGCCCTTTTTTGAAAATTTGCCCACCTAGTCCCAATTTGTGAAAAGATGCTATGGGCGTAACTACGCTTCGATGACACAGAGCTAACGAAATGAGTCTCAAGAATTAATTTCTTTATTTGTGAGTTCGAATTGCAGAATTTGGAACACCAATTTTTAAACTAGCGTTTTTTAGAATGAATAGATTTTGAATTCGGAAATAAGAATTATGTATTATGTTATGGCAAAACTTGCTTGTGTGGAGGTATATAAAGCACTTTCAGGTTTAAAGAAAAGACAAGTAACTACGTAATTTAAAATTGGAAATTTCAACAACATGTTTACGATTGCAGAACAACAATGTCCGCCCCGTTAGCTCAGTGGTTATGCGCCCAGCTAAAGATCACGCAGCGCATGTTCGACTCTCGGGGTGTGCGCATGAGCAACGTATTTTCAGGACTGCTCTCCATTAAGCGGCACCTAGTGCAGTAGCGTAGCCAAGAGGGGGAGGGTTTGGAGTTTCAACTTCCCCCCCCCCTCCGCTTTTCGCATGCGTGTGACGTCACGATATTGAGAATGATGCTTTCAGTTTCTTTATGTCTCTAAAACAAACCTTGCCTAATTTTAAACGAAACTGCATTAAAAGAGCGAGTTTCGCCAATACCAGACATTCAAATATCTCAGCCAGGATTAGCAACAAGAAAACATAAAGACTTAGCTTTATTAAAACCAAGGCACTGTTGAACAACAAGTTTATTTTCACAGACAATATGTTGCAAAATTTTAACTCAAACCTTGTGAATTATGTTAAGTAGATTGTTCTTTCTACATAAGCAACAAGTTAAATCAAATGTAGTTATTACTATCTGAAGCCTTTACAAATTGTTTCACCTAACGGATCATCAGAAGGTCTGTAAAAACATGTAAACAGTAAAGAATCGATAATTCTGAAAAGATATTAAATATTACAACTGTAATTTAATCTGCCAAAAAAAAATCTCTAAACCTGTACTTCCTGAGGAGATATTAAATATTACAACTGTAATTTAATCTGCAAAAAAAACCTCTAAACCTAAATTCCTGAAAAGATATTAAAGATATTAAATATTATAACCGTAATCCAATCTGCAGAAAAAAAACTCTAGAATTACTAAGGACAGCCTCCATCCGCCCCGATAAAGTTTCAATCAATTTGTCCCAATGGAAACCAAGCAACATGATGGCAACATCTATGACATCACAAAGAAGCAAAATGCTTGTTACTATCCAGTTAGAAAGAAAACAAATCAATAGCTTTTTTTCCCTAAAGTCTGAACCTTAATTCATTTGTCCAGGCAAACACTCACAATAGTATTTCAATAAAATTTAAAATTTAATTTATGTCGTGGAACCGGTTTTCGTTCATTAGAACTCTTCAGCACAACTGGATCGAAACAAAATTACTTGAAACAAAAATTAGCCTACAAAATTAATAGATGTCACTGTCAGCATAACTGTACCAAAACGAACGAAAATTTACATACGGTATTAATTAGATAAAATGTTCATGTCTTCCATGTTCTTTTCTTTTCCTTTTCTTCATTTTTTAACAAAAACGCAACTTTCGAATACTATAATTTGACCTAGCTTGATTAAGTAAAGGCAAACAGTTGAAAATTCAAATAAAATTTACTAATCAGGAGGATAACAGAAATGCTTTGTCGGTGAAAGCTAGAACAAACGCTTCTATTACATCATCATGCAAAACTGGCATACGCAAAAGGTTAAGCATTCAATGCGGCAGAAATAGGTGACAAGGGAATGGAAAAACTAAAAAAACCGTATCTATGATCAAAAGTGGGAAGAACTAACTGGAAAAGGTGATCTGGTACTATGACACTTCCTCAAATGGGCGATCTACCTAATACAGAAAGCATATCACTAAGAAAACAAATCAATAGCTTTTTTTCCCTAAAGTCTGAACCTTAATTCATTTGTCCAGGCAAACACTCACAATAGTATTTCAATAAAATTTAAAATTTAATTTATGTCGTGGAACCGGTTTTCGTTCATTAGAACTCTTCAGCACAACTGGATCGAAACAAAATTACTTGAAACAAAAATTAGCCTACAAAATTAATAGATGTCACTGTCAGCATAACTGTACCAAAACGAAATAGAAGCGTTTGTTCTAGCTTTCACCGACAAAGCATTTCTGTTATCCTCCTGATTAGTAAATTTTATTTGAATTTTCAACTGTTTGCCTTTACTTAATCAAGCTAGGTCAAATTATAGTATTCGAAAGTTGCGTTTTTGTTAAAAAATGAAGAAAAGGAAAAGAAAAGAACATGGAAGACATGAACATTTTATCTAATTAATACCGTATGTAAATTTTCGTTCGTTTTGGTACAGTTATGCTGACAGTGACATCTATTAATTTTGTAGGCTAATTTTTGTTTCAAGTAATTTTGTTTCGATCCAGTTGTGCTGAAGAGTTCTAATGAACGAAAACCGGTTCCACGACATAAATTAAATTTTAAATTTTATTGAAATACTATTGTGAGTGTTTGCCTGGACAAATGAATTAAGGTTCAGACTTTAGGGAAAAAAAGCTATTGATTTGTTTTCTTAGTGATATGCTTTCTGTATTAGGTAGATCGCCCATTTGAGGAAGTGTCATAGTACCAGATCACCTTTTCCAGTTAGTTCTTCCCACTTTTGATCATAGATACGGTTTTTTTAGTTTTTCCATTCCCTTGTCACCTATTTCTGCCGCATTGAATGCTTAACCTTTTGCGTATGCCAGTTTTGCATGATGATGTAATAGAAGCGTTTGTTCTAGCTTTCACCGACAAAGCATTTCTGTTATCCTCCTGATTAGTAAATTTTATTTGAATTTTCAACTGTTTGCCTTTACTTAATCAAGCTAGGTCAAATTATAGTATTCGAAAGTTGCGTTTTTGTTAAAAAATGAAGAAAAGGAAAAGAAAAGAACATGGAAGACATGAACATTTTATCTAATTAATACCGTATGTAAATTTTCGTTCGTTTTGGTACAGTTATGCTGACAGTGACATCTATTAATTTTGTAGGCTAATTTTTGTTTCAAGTAATTTTGTTTCGATCCAGTTGTGCTGAAGAGTTCTAATGAACGAAAACCGGTTCCACGACATAAATTAAATTTTAAATTTTATTGAAATACTATTGTGAGTGTTTGCCTGGACAAATGAATTAAGGTTCAGACTTTAGGGAAAAAAAGCTATTGATTTGTTTTCTTAGTGATATGCTTTCTGTATTAGGTAGATCGCCCATTTGAGGAAGTGTCATAGTACCAGATCACCTTTTCCAGTTAGTTCTTCCCACTTTTGATCATAGATACGGTTTTTTTAGTTTTTCCATTCCCTTGTCACCTATTTCTGCCGCATTGAATGCTTAACCTTTTGCGTATGCCAGTTTTGCATGATGATGTAATAGAAGCGTTTGTTCTAGCTTTCACCGACAAAGCATTTCTGTTATCCTCCTGATTAGTAAATTTTATTTGAATTTTCAACTGTTTGCCTTTACTTAATCAAGCTAGGTCAAATTATAGTATTCGAAAGTTGCGTTTTTGTTAAAAAATGAAGAAAAGGAAAAGAAAAGAACATGGAAGACATGAACATTTTATCTAATTAATACCGTATGTAAATTTTCGTTCGTTTTGGTACAGTTATGCTGACAGTGACATCTATTAATTTTGTAGGCTAATTTTTGTTTCAAGTAATTTTGTTTCGATCCAGTTGTGCTGAAGAGTTCTAATGAACGAAAACCGGTTCCACGACATAAATTAAATTTTAAATTTTATTGAAATACTATTGTGAGTGTTTGCCTGGACAAATGAATTAAGGTTCAGACTTTAGGGAAAAAAAGCTATTGATTTGTTTTCTTAGTGATATGCTTTCTGTATTAGGTAGATCGCCCATTTGAGGAAGTGTCATAGTACCAGATCACCTTTTCCAGTTAGTTCTTCCCACTTTTGATCATAGATACGGTTTTTTTAGTTTTTCCATTCCCTTGTCACCTATTTCTGCCGCATTGAATGCTTAACCTTTTGCGTATGCCAGTTTTGCATGATGATGTAATAGAAGCGTTTGTTCTAGCTTTCACCGACAAAGCATTTCTGTTATCCTCCTGATTAGTAAATTTTATTTGAATTTTCAACTGTTTGCCTTTACTTAATCAAGCTAGGTCAAATTATAGTATTCGAAAGTTGCGTTTTTGTTAAAAAATGAAGAAAAGGAAAAGAAAAGAACATGGAAGACATGAACATTTTATCTAATTAATACCGTATGTAAATTTTCGTTCGTTTTGGTACAGTTATGCTGACAGTGACATCTATTAATTTTGTAGGCTAATTTTTGTTTCAAGTAATTTTGTTTCGATCCAGTTGTGCTGAAGAGTTCTAATGAACGAAAACCGGTTCCACGACATAAATTAAATTTTAAATTTTATTGAAATACTATTGTGAGTGTTTGCCTGGACAAATGAATTAAGGTTCAGACTTTAGGGAAAAAAAGCTATTGATTTGTTTTCTTAGTGATATGCTTTCTGTATTAGGTAGATCGCCCATTTGAGGAAGTGTCATAGTACCAGATCACCTTTTCCAGTTAGTTCTTCCCACTTTTGATACTATCCAGTTATTATGAATTTGGAAAAGATTAACTACGGTTATTCTTTAAAAAACATTGCTATTCCAAGTAAAGATCGATATTTGAAGACGATGTTAGGTAAGATTGAAAATTTTATTAAACGTTTACGTTGGAAGGCCTATTTTTTCGATCTTAACCAGCAGGATGTTTCTCAGTCTGAGCATTTTAATAACTTTGGCTTTACGACTGAAAGAACACCTCCACAGCATGGTGCTTTGATACCATTTGAGAATGGTTTATACGAGATGGTTCGTAATATTAAGTTCAAACCCATTTACAATTCTTTTCAGAGAAAACTAACTAATGACATTAAGAATATTATTAACTCTACGGATCTGTTGATATCAGCAGATAAAACTACTAACTTATACAAAGTTAAAACCCAGGATTATAAAAAATTGCTTAATGATAATGTATCGGCAAAATACAAAAAGGTGAATCCTGCTATCAGTGACACGATCAATACTGAGGCTAAAAAGATTGCCAAGGCGTTAAAGGTTGATGATCGGGTTGAAAAAGTATCATGCAACCCAGCGTTTATTACGCTAAAAGATCATAAACCAAATTTTACATCGAACCCTAAATGCAGGTTGATTAACCCTTTCAAGTCCCAGATTGGCCGTATAAGTAAACAATACTTGGACCCTATTAACGTAACCATCCGTGATGCATCACGACTGAATCAATGGAAAAACACAGACTCTGTGTTATCCTGGTTTAAGGCTATTCCATCTAAACGTCAATGTACCTTTATGAAATTTGACATTGTTGATTTTTATCCATCCATTACGGAGGAACTTTTGTGTAAAGCAATTGAGTTTGCCAAACCATTCATGGATTTGGATGATTGTATCATACAAACAATTTTCCATGCTAGGAAATCGTTGCTTTTTGATGGTGGTGAAACTTGGGCTAAGAAAGATGGTTTGTTTGACGTTACAATGGGCTCATTTGATGGTGCTGAGATTTGTGAGTTGGTCGGCTTGTTTCTTTTGAACAAACTTTCTGCTATTGTTGACAGAGACATGCTTGGCTTATATCGTGATGATGGTCTGGCTATTTTGCGTAATTTATCCGGCCCTAAGATTGATCGTTTGAGAAAGAATGTCATTCAATTATTTAAACAACATGGCTTAAATATTACTGTGGATACTGGTCTAATTGAAACTGATTTTCTTGACGTCACTTTGAATTTGTTATCTGGTAAATTCTGGCCTTATAGAAAACCCAATAATGATCCAATTTACATCCATGCCCAGTCCAATCACCCACCCAACATTAAGAGACAAATCCCGACTATGATTTCAAAGCGATTGTCCGCCACATCATTTGGCCAAAATGAATTTGATAAGACCGCATCTGTTTATAACGATGCCCTTTTGAAAAGTGGTTTTGCGGAGAGAGTTTGCTACAACCCTGCTAATAACTTACGAACATCTAGGAAAAGGAGCCGGAAAATTTTATGGTTTAACCCTCCTTTCAGCTTGCAGGTTGATAGCAATATTGGTAAGGAATTTTTCAAACTTGAATTTTTCAAACTTGTTATATTTAATTTTGACAGGAAACACGACAAGTACGGCGAGTTATGTGTAAACATATTGGAAGACAGGAAGCGCCCTTGCAGGGACGTCCTGTCACTTCTGTTCGTCGTAGGCTCCCTCGGGAGCTATGCTCCGTTGAGCTCTCGGGCTTTGGCGGCCTTGGGTGTTCCTGCTCGTGGGGTAGCAGAGGTGGCTAGAAAAGTGGCCTCCCTCTCAATCGAAGGTTCCCTCCGTGTCTGGAAAGCTTGGAACGCCGGGCTCACTCGTGGAGGGGCTACGTCATAGAAAAGACGATTCCAGCGATCAGAAGCTCAATTCCCCAACAACAGAAGCTCTGCAGTAAGCATCCGAGCGCGCAAGACAGCAAACCTCAAAACCCGCCAGTAATTGTGTGACGTCATAGTATGTTAAATCCATTGTTTCATTATCAATTTATCTGTAAACAATTGTCGTTTCATCAGCATGCTGCAGCTCAATGAAGAATACAATCATCATCAATAAAATAAAATAGCAATATATGAATTAAGTATATATTGCATATTGTGAATGGACTCATATCATCTATCAATGACGTAATATCATTAGCAACACTGGATCTGTATTTTCATATTTTCAATATTTTAGAATATCACACACTACCTTCTCCCGATATGCTGCTCTTTCCCGCTCGGATCAACCTCGCGTTGCTTTTAACACATCGATAAACATGATTTCCCGATCAACTCGATGCAACCTCAAAAGTTTCATCCCACTATTCTATACTTTTCCTGGTAATGTAGCCTAGTCATATCTACGCTTCGATCGCTAGTCCCCCCGACCCATCTGGGCAAACCTGCCTCAACGTCTGGCCAGTGCACATCAGTGCTCGTTGGTTCAACGTCAACACTTTTCCAGTAAGTAAAGCATACAATATATTCCCACATACCTTCTTTTTTTACACCAATTAATTGAGCTTTTGCTCCAGATTTTATATAATTTTCGTCTCCCACGAGTATTCAAATCGTCCTTGTAGCTAAGCTTCTCTTCCTCGTGGGAGACCCCAACGTTTATCCGCTCTGCCTACGGGCAGACCGGGTATAGGAGTCAAACGTACCTGTGTTACGGTCACGTGATGGAGACGTGGGCGCTGCCTGGCTTTATAAAATTTCTGTCGCCCGGCCCGTCGTGAGCTGACCTTTTTGCGTTTGCAGAAAGCCAAGCCCGTTCCGCCATTCTAACTTTAGCGAACGAGTCGCACAAAATTCTCGATCCACACTTTCCTTCCATAGGTACCTAGACTCCCCAGCCTGGCCCCCGCGACCTAAGCTGGTGGACTTCCTTACGGGTGCATCGCCATCCCATAATCACGCCGCACCCCGCCTCCACGGGGCGTGGCAGGCCGGTTCTTTAAAGTCTCTGACCTGGCTATGTTTATTGTGTTCTTCTCGCCGTGTCAATTATTTTGTACTCGTGCGTCGTTGATCAAAATAAAACAGTTCATCATCTTAGATCTGGCAACCCTGATCTGCTGTAAGGGTATAAAATCTTCTCAAAAGCTTCAAACATTTCATTAGTAGAAAATCCTCGCCAGAGCGAGGTCGAAAAATAGTTTAAGACTCATTGTGATGCTCCTTCCCACGGAAATCTTTAGTAAAAGGCGAAAGATTTATGCAGTGTGGAGAAGCCAGAGTGAACTCAGATGGCGCTGGTTTCATTTGTTCGTCCAAAATATTTTTACATTTGTGGAACGCAATAACAAAATGTAATTGACAAGTGTTGATTTAATCCAGTGGTTTTCAACCTTTTTGGGATTACGTCACCCTACAAGGGAGAAAAATATTTTGTAGCAACCCCCACAGCAGTTTGTTGAAACAAACCTTAACCGTTTTATAGCAAAGACTTTGTTACATTTACATAAACATAAAACTACGCAACAAATTAAGTATCGAACGTTTTCGACATCACAAGATGTCCTCTTCAGGAATAATATACATACAAATTAACTACATCTGAAAAAAATACAATGGTTAACTAAATTTATAAACAGAAAAAACAGTACTTCTGACTAGCTCAAACTCAACGACATAGGCTCCACGAGAATCAAAGGTAACTGCATCAAAAGGTGTTAAACAGATTACATGATATGATAGAAAGGCAAGGTGCGAAAAAACTAATGTTAAAATACAGAGAGCAAGAAAGACGAGCCGCAAGCATACAATTTGTTGTTGTTGCATCACGCAAACAGTTGTTTGCGTGATGCAAGCCTAACATACATCGGTATGTCAACAAGACATTTATCGACTAGAGCTGGGGAACACCTGAATTTGAATTGTATACAGAAAAGCGCAATCAAAGATCACATTTTTTCATGTACAGAATGCCAAAATAACGTTTCTATCAAGCAGTTTGAGATCATGTCTAGAGGCAGGTCTGAGTATCAAACTAAGATCTTGGAAGCCTTGTAGGCTACATAAAACGTCACAATCCACTTTTGAACAGACAATTGTATGCTTGCGGCTCGTCTTTCTTGCTCTCTGTATTTTAAAATTAGTTTTTTCGCACCTTGCCTTTCTACCATATCATGTGATCTGTTTAACACCTTTTGATGCAGTTACCTTTGATTCTCGTGGAGCCTATGTCGTTGAGTTTGAGCTAGTCAGAAGTACTGTGCAGTTTTTGTCTTTTTCTGTTTATAGATTTAGTTAACCATTGTATTTTTTTCAGATGTAGTTAATTTGTATGTATATTATTCCTGAAGAGGACATCTTGTGATGTCGAAAACGTTCGATACTTAATTTGTTGCGTAGTTTTATGTTTATGTAAATGTAATAAACTTGAAGATGTTAAACTTGATCACGTTGCTCGGCTTCGTATGCCTATGGTTCAACAAGACAAACTCTCTACCGAAGCTCTATTTCAAAGTCAGTGTGAAATTTGTTCTTAGTTTTGTGTTAAAATCCCATTTAGTCTATATAGTGTGGGCACATTTGTCATGAAAAAAGGTTTCGTGTTTTTTTTTTGTTAAAAGCAAAAACTTTCTTGATTTTGTCAGATGATACTATAAAGATGAAAAAAAATTAGGGTGGCATTTTTTCTGTGCACTCTAATGACCTGAAATCCCCTATCAAAATGGCCAAAATGAAATTTTGGCCCCATTCATTTACAGTAAAAAAATATGCAAAAGTGCTTTATGACGTAAATATTTGTAGCAAAGTTACTTTGTGACGCACATACAGCAAACTTATTTAATCATTTTAATCAGCTGTTTTTTATAACTTGTGACGTCATAGATGAATGACAGTATGCTACCAGAGAGAACCCAAGCTTGGACAGGTATAACGGTTTTTACAGGTTTACTCAGGCTGCTGGATAAAAATAACGAAGAAGTGATACGGTACTGGAGTAAAGGGTGAAGCAGCCTGTTAAAGCCAGGGACATCTTCCAAAACATTAAACAATCGCAAAGCACTGCAAACAAGATTCAGCGATGAAACAGTTCGAGACTATCCTCCAATTTGTTCGAGTCACCAGACAACTAGACATATCGCTGCACATGCAGAGTTTGGAATCACTCATAAAGTACTTCTTTGCCCATGATCATTTAAATTATGCACGCCTTTTACCACTTTACATTTCTACAATGCAGCAAGCAGAAAAGGAGCACCCAGAGATCTGGGCAGAATTCATGAAAGGGAATTTCTGCGTATCAGTAACCAAAGGTGTTGTTGGATTCACATCAATAGGTGCAGACCACGGGATGGAACAAGAAAACGTGAACTTAAGGTTATTGGAGGCATAGTTCGAATTACATAGAATAAAAAGTCACTGGACTAATACTTTCTCATCGCACCCGAAGTCTCAAATTTGCAGCATGACTTTGAGAAAAAGTACTACTCTGGTAGCAAGGCAAAGAGAAGGCAGCGCCACGAGCTTACAGGAGGAAAACTCTCCCGAATGACGCAAAATGCTATCAAACTCAGCATAGTATTTCACGAGCATGGAAACCCATGTGAATCCTCTGACGAAGATGAAATTTACAATTTTCTCACCAAAGCAGTTATGAATGAAACTGCTACCAACGACATCCTTCGGCGTGACGAGATTGGGCAACAGATTTTCGAAAGTTTCGTCACTGAACATCTTGTAGAAGAAAAACTTTCCGTGTGGTACAAAATGACCAGGAAGAAACTGTCTACATTCAAAAGTGCCAATGCACTTGCAAAAATCAGCATGGGAGACAAGGTAATCAAAATTAAAGAAGAGCGAAGACTGTTGCAGAGGTTCATTGTAATATCAAGAAGTCGACCAGAGCTGAAGGAATGCATCGGAACGTATGAGTTTGGTGTGGTGCCTCGATCACTGTTTGCTTCAGATGGATCTCTCCTGCTGGCATATGATAAGGCATCAATACTTCGCCATCTTGAGAAGCTGGATACCGGTAGTAACAGACAACGGGTAGGCTACAAGTTGACAGGAATGAGGTAACTGTTACTCAGCTGTCCGATCACCATTCATTCTAAGTACCTTTGACACAGCAGTTGAATATACCACTGTAAACCCACCAGATGAACTGACAACTCACCGAGTGATCATCATTGATGGGATGGCTATGGTAAACGCAGTTGCCAAAACGGAACAAATGAAAACGTGCCAAAACTTTGCCGAAGCCTTTCTTCAGATAATTTGTAACATGGGTAGTGGGTACACAGTATGACGAGATCAGGTTGGTGTTTGACCGGCACATGGAAACATCACTCAAGCAACAGATGCGGACAAACAGGACCAAGGGAAAGTCAGCATAGCCTATTACCACGTGAAAGACAACACTTTAATCCAGAATATTTCCTTGGAGGACTTTCTCTCAGATATCCGCACCAAAGGATAACTGACCGACTATATAGATGAAAAGGTTGTACATCACAGCAAGAGCTCCAACAACAGACTGAAAAAACTACTGGTGACATCGGAAACACAAACCAAGGTCAATGTTAATATTCCAGACTCGCTCCTGACTCACAGCCAAGAAGAGGCAGACACTTTGATTGTTCTGCACGCTCATGACTGGGAGATTTGCTGGCAGAACCAAAGACTTATGCTTCAAGGCATTTATGTCTTGTGATGATGAGATCTTGGATGCACTTGCACATAGGCGTAGCCAGGGAGGAGCGAAAGGGGCCATGGCCCCCACCAAATTTTCAAAGTTTGGATTCCGAAGTTGAACCCTTTGTTGAAAATATAATATAATTTGTATAAATTTATATCGTTTTCCAAGACATCTGGCTATTTACACCGCCCAGGACTTGTTTTAGACACACAGAAAGACACCAATAAATTTTGCAAATCGTAAATCGCGCAAAGTTTACACGATTTACGCTTATTTTAACTAATCTGTGGAAGCAATTTCAGAATCGCTTACTCTGTTTGGTTTTTGTGTAGCTGAGTTTCTTGTGTTCTCTAATTTTAGCCGCAGTTTTTGCCCGTTCGTGTGTAACCAGCTACCTTTAATAAGTTAATAGCTGTTTATCTGCTAATAAATTTAATATAAATATTACCCTGAAAGTGTTCCCAGAAAGCGCTATAATCCATTATTTGAGTGTAATTTTGCAAAAATTTTTGTTTGTTTTATTGCTTCCCTTGCCTAACCCAATAGGATATGCGACTGCACATTAGATGGCGATGTCTTAAATCAAACACTTTGTCGTTCTCTTCAATTCATCAAATATTTGCTTCCCCCCCCAAATTTTTTTTCTGGCTACGCCACTGCACTTGCAATGCTCGGGAATGACACTGATCTTCCTGCTGATGTATGCTCGCAGGTGGAACGCTTTGTATTTATTTTGTATCGATCCAAAATCTACACGAAAGTGAATGACCTCCGTTGGTTCCTCTTCTCCAATCGTGCAGCCGAAGGAGAAGACTTCCCACCAACTTCTGGTTCACTAGATTTGCGCATTCGCCGGGCTCATTATGTATGCATGATTTGGAGAAAAGCTAGCAAAGCCCATTCCTGCCTTCCAGCATCAACTGCATTTGGTTGGACGTTTGATGCATGTTCAAGTCACGTCACGCCAGATCGTTGTTTAAATCCACCAATTGCAACTCATAAAGTGCGGGTGTAAACGTGGATGCGAAGGAAGGTGCAACTGCCACAAGAACAATATTCCATGTAGGCTACAGAAGTCTGGGGCTCTGGTCTCAGCTGTAAAAACAAAACTATCCAACCAGTGATAAATGAAGACTGGAAATTTTGAAGATGAATTGCTTTCTTTGACATTCAATAAATATTATAAATTCCGTAGATGTCGGTTGTTATAACGATAACGGCCATTTAATCAAACGGCCTAAGACTTCTTACATCTTTGGCGTGTAATACGACTTAAAGGATCGAACATTAATTCAAGTTTTATTGTATTTAGATCTGTTCATTGACTTTCTAGTTGCGTATTCTTTGTGAAAAATGCATGCATTTAAGTTAATACAGTCTTTGGTGCAAAATTACGTAGGTAGCTTAGCATACGTTTCGGCTGCGCGGGGGTATTTTGAATAACATTTTAAAATTTGGCACTTGTATGTCATATATGTAACCTAAATTCGATGATTCCATTAGATTTCCTGTCTCAGAAAACATATATTTAGATATTTTATTTGTAATTGTAGCCTATATACTTGCGAAAATATTGCTTAATCATTGTTATGCCCCATTTTGGACGCCATCTTGGATTTCGTGCCCCAAAAATGTTCAGAAAAAATGCCACCCTAATTTTTTTTTAAACTTGTCATGTTTTCTTTCAAAAACAAGTGAGTTTTTGCTTTTAACAAAAAAAAAACACGAAATTACAAATATGCCTACACTAATAGGCTATCTGGGTGCCCACTCAATGAAGCTACTTTCATTTCTTTCTTGGCTATAGGCTAAGTAGCCTTTTAATTTTTATGTTTTGGTGTTTGTCAAAACGGAAAATCCCATCTCGCATTGGTATAATGTGGACAACTGTAGTGAAATCACTAACGTCCTGTCTCCAACGCAAGGATATTTATTTCGAATTTTTATCCAGAACTCATGAAGCAGCACAGTAGCGCACCCAGAACAAAAATTAGGGAGGGGCTAATTCAGAAATGTCGGCCGAGTGATTTGCGACAATAGTGGCAGTAGGCCAATGCCCAACCCTTTGATTAATAATATTTAAAGGCACTCACGGCCCACAACCAGGGGTGCATTCCTAGCATTTTATTTGGGAGGGCTATATTAACAGCTAGCTGTGTTGTTATAGCCATAGGATAAGTAATGGGTGTAGGTGAGCCAACAATCTTTACCTTTTCAAAAAAGAAGCCGCAGGTTGCCGACCGCTGTCCTAACTCGATCGTAGACTACTTAGCCTATTTGAATGAGCCAATTCTAAACAAACTTGCAAAAAAAATTGACTGTAAGAAAGTGAGGAAATGCATCTCCTGAAATGAGCGCTTGTGTTTGCAGCTTTGCGAGTAAGAACCAATAAGCTGCCAAAGTGACAGTTACACTAAAATCTCATTTAGCTAACGAACAGTAGCCTACAACTCCAAATACAGCAAAAGCATATTCCAAGTTGGTGCAAACGAGATTATAGGCAACAAAACAAGTCTGCCAGGTCTTTGGTTTTATGGGCTAAGTTATAGCCTATAAGCATGTAGCGGACGGCGAGTGGTCTGAACATCCGCCCATACCTAGCTGTAGCTGCTACAGCAACATCCCGGGTACCAGCGTGTAGCGGGGATGATTTTGAGAACAATACCTCACTCCTTTTGCGAGTATGAGTTTATTGCAAAGAAATGCATGAACTTCCACGTCGGAACGTTGTAGCCAAATAATGCCTTGAATTCAAATAGAACGAGCTAAACTAATTCAGAGCATAAAAACTACATAGGCCTACACTACAACCATAATTAAACTAATTTCGTGATTTCCAAGAAAGAAATCCGTGGCAAACTGACTGAGAAAATAAGGCACCACACAACTGGCCGACAAAAAAACATACTGAAAACTCACAAACTGAACTGGACTGTGTTTCACGCTGAACGATTGATTTTAAAGGGGCTTATTGCTTCAAGCAATGCAGCATGTGTCAAATGGTCAACAACGCTACAACAACGTAAAACTAAATCAAATATAGTTATTAATATTTGAAGCCTTTACAAATAGAACAACGTAAAACTATGTATGTAAATCAAACCGAGGAAACGCCCTAATCTTCAGCCAGCGTTCCAAATTCCTAACAAGTACAATTTTCACAATGGCAATTATACTAAGGCAAACACGAAAAGGGCCGCAGGCGCTACAAGCACCACGCCAGTCTTTGATTTTAACCAGCAAACAGTTTTTGCACACATCTGAGTTTATTCAATGAAAGCTTAGAATGCTTAACCTGAGTATCCACAGCCGATCGATGAGTCCGCAACCACTTCTGAGTTGCTGCAGTGCCATTCCATATATGCAGAGATGGGCGTGATCTTGATCTTGAAGATCACAAGTGATCTTGAAGATCAAGATCGTGATCTTGATCTTGATCTTGAAGATCACTTTTTTTTTGGTGATCTTGATCTTGATCTAAGATCACTTTTTTTGTGTGATCTTGATCTTGAAGAACAATAAGATCAAGATCACTTTAAAATTGAAGTTTACTTACTAGAAAGAGGCATTTTTTTAGAACTCGTACTGTACAAAGTAGTTAGTGGCAACTACTAACAATAAGCCACTGTTAATATGATATGTGTCCAACAAAAGACGATTTAAAGTTCATCTAATCTGGTCACTGGTCAGTGTTGCCATTTCAAATTGAAAGAAGTTTTCTGTGTTGGTCATAATAAAGAAGTCAACTTCCGTGTATGGTACTTTATGTTGACTTATAATAAAAATGATTTAACTTTGTTCACAATTTTCATGTATGAATTTTAAAGAAATGTTTGCTTTCTTTGACTCAATTTTAGATGTTTCAAAAGTCTAGATTGGCGGTATTAAAAAATCTGGACTCTAGCCGACTTTGGTCATGTAAAGTGGTTTATTGCAGCAAATCAACCAGACCAAGACTTGTTTAGGGTCTGAGTATGAAGTGGTTTGTCTGACCGCAAACCTCTGAACGTTTTTGAAAGCAGACAACAGTATCGAGGTTGCCAGATGGGTAAATGGTGCAATAAACATTGACATAATACAGTGAAAGTTAAAACTACTTAGTAACACTAATAAAAACTCCCACACGGACCATACAAAAATTTGGTAAAAAATGATGCAGTTCAAAATTTATTTTCGTTTATTTATTATAAACAAAAAGTATAAAACTAATTGCAAATTTTGTGACTTTTTCAGTACTACTGTAATTAACCTCGGCCTTGGGTGTGACGTTGCGATTTTACGCAAACTACGTCAACAATTAATAGGCCTAATAGCAACAGTCACTAACTGATTACAATTCTTAGGCTAGCGTTCGAGTAGTTAAAAGTAAAAGTTAGCAATACTAACTATATACCTTTACCCAGGTGGCTTATAGTAATTATTTTATGCAACATCATTGATCAAAAACTTGATTTTTTTCAAGTACACAAAAAGTGATCTTGATCTTCAAGATCACATAGTTTGGTGATCTTGATCTTGATCTTCAAGATCGCCTATTCTTGGTGATCTTGATCTTGATCTTCAAGATCACCAATACTGGTGATCTTGCCCATCTCTGCATATATGAGAAGGTGGTTCATTGATATCGGTGAACAACATTACTGAAACAAGTGATTTGGTCAGCCGTGATCGTAGCGGTGTGATGACCAAGTTCACTTGCGAAAATCCACGTTCGGCTTCAGCAGAACTTTTAGCAATCATGTTTAGTAGGCCTACTACATTCTTGAGCAACTTTATTGTATCTGGTATATGGCAAGGATTGTCAACATACAATCGGAAATAAGAGTGGTGAAATGAAATCTCTCCTCTATTTTCAGTAATATCTGCTCCCCTTTATGTCATGGAACTTCGATTAGAGCGGGCCAAAACTCTGGTACAATAATTTCCAAGCTCTTCACAGAATTTTCATTGTTGGTGTCCACCATCCTGCTTCCAATGTTGGTGTCCACCATCCAGCGATCAAAGCCCGAGTGGAAAGGTTGCATGAGCAAAATAAAATGGTCCCTTGTCTTTTACCATTATAATCCACAGCCGAAATGTAAGCGACTAAGCGTACCATAAGGTGGGGCTACTTTGAACACTTTTCACAGTTATTTGCGTGTATTTTTTAAAGTATTTATGCTAAATATCGCAAATTTAGTCATCATTGGGTATAACCGGATAAAAAACTCGTTCTCCACTTTGAAAAGCACTACAAACACATTGATGCAGCCAAACAAAACAGTACGTAGGGTAACTTTGAATACTGTCCAAGTTATGCACACCAACATAGCCCTAAATCGCTAAAAAACGCTAGATAGCGAAAAAAAAACACTAGAACACCAGATGCAATCCAAAAACACAAGATCTAGCGGAAAAAACTAGTAGTGGCACCAT
Source organism: Aplidium turbinatum (assembly GCF_918807975.1). NCBI lineage: Eukaryota > Metazoa > Chordata > Ascidiacea > Aplousobranchia > Polyclinidae > Aplidium > Aplidium turbinatum. The sequence continues at coordinate 2,756,413 of NC_137488.1, forward strand.
TGGCCAGAAGTAGCCTACAACTGAACGAAAAAAAAAAGTTATGGTACGCGAATCAATTTATATGTTCAAGCGATGTGACGTCAGAATGGCTATGATTGAAATTTACTAAGATATGGCCAGTACTGCCAGTCACAATGAAGATAAACTAAACTTGAAGGTTACAAGTTGAAAACGTGAGGGTACAGGACTGCATTGAAGAATATGACATAAAAGTGTAGAAATGCGGAAACTGCAGCTGGTACATACGTTGACCCCAGTCAAAGCAAAGTTGGAGCGTAGGAGTAACTTCCTGAATGACGGATAATTAAGTTGTTGGTTTAGTGGCTGAGAGTTATAACTACGACAATTACTATGTTGAAAACTAGAAGGCAACTGTAAAATTCAGCCAAGAGAGTACAAAAATTACAAATTGATGAAAATGATATACAAAATTGTGGTAGGCTTAGATATACACTAATGGGTAAGCGTCCATGACTGTCCATGTCCTGCCTCCGAAGAGACAGGACTTGACACCCATGGAAGCAAACCAGAAGTGTAAAAAAAATCATGTAACCTAGCGGCGCGCGCGATTGTGCGAGATAAGGATGACGTCGGAGAGAATTTTTTAAAAATATACTATAAGTTCGAGCATGTTGAGTTCGGCGGGACGAGACAGAAGCAGTGCTGATATGCAGTTCGGTTGGAAGTACGTTGATAGACGACGAGTACGACATCATGGAGGCCAGCTTATACGGTCGCAAGTTGTGAAGTAAACATGCAGACGAGTGCTGAGTGATAATGCAGCTATGGTACACGTCAAAGTGGCGCGAGTAGCGGCACTGATTTGGTTGACGTTGAAACGTGCTTCTGACGTGGAGAAGGCTTGAGACGTCATGGTGTGCTTTTGACGCAGCAGAATTAAGGCTTAAATGAGGGACAATGCAGCTATGGTGCATGCCGAAGTGTCGTGAGTTGCGGCAGACATAGGTTGACCATGTTGAAATGTTCTCATCAATGAGTCTGTCGTGATGAACATCGTCGTGGTGCTGTGTTGAAGTCCCTTGAAGTCTCGCATCTAGTCTCGCAGCGACTGTGTTGATGGGCGCGTCTGAAACAAAATTGGTACAAAGTAGCGCCCGCTAGAAAGTAACACATAAACAGTATAATACCACTAAGTCGTGGGAAAATCTAGAAGACACCTTGAGCCAGGACATGCAAACCATCTCAGCTTATCTCCAGAACTGGCGACTGAAACTCAGCAAAACCAAAACTGTGGCAGCAACTTTCCACCTACTCAATCGGGAAGCTGATCGTGAGCCACATGTCCACAACAACGGAAAACCTCTGTCTTTCTGCCCTGAGCCAAGGTATCTTGGGGTGACACTGGACAGATCGCTCACATACCGCCACCATTTGGTGTCACTGCGCAAGAAACTCACATCCCGCGCTGCACTACTGAAGCGCCTGGCAGGCTCTAGCTGGGGGGCGAGGGCCGACACTTTGCGAATAGCAGCCTTAGCCCTTGTCTACTCTTCTGCAGAGTACTGTGCACCTGTCTGGTGCCGCAGTGCTCACTGCCACAACATCGACACTGCCATAAACAGCGCCCTGCGCACAGTGACCGGATGCCTGCGTCCCACACCATTGGACAATCTCCCCATTCTTGCTGGCATCCAACCTACTGAGCTTCGTCACGAAGAAGCCACTCTGTCCCTCGGTCGACGGGCACTGGAGCCTAACCATCTTCTCCACCACAAGATCTCTGCTCTCCCAAACGGGCACCCCCGCCGACTGAAATCAAGACACCCATTCGTGCCAGCCGCTCGGCTTCTGATCAACGAAGCTGATGAACAAGACATCTCTACGACTACTTGGGCGGACCATAAATGGAATTCTGAATGGAGGTCAAGCACCACCAGACTCCATTCATTCATCGCCGACGCACGCCCCATCGGCCTGACACTACAGAGACAGGCATGGGTGCGCCTCAACCGTCTCCGTACGGGCATCGGGCTTTTCCGCTCAACCATGCACCAATGGGAAATGGCTTCTTCCTCCTCCTGTGAATGTGGTGCAGAGGAACAGACCGCAAATCACATCATCAATGACTGTACCATCTTCAAGCCACCTAACGGAGTGGAAGGTCTGCGCGTCATGAATGATGAAACTAAAGACTGGCTGCTCTCTAGCAGCCTTCCAGTGTAGTCCGGGAACATCGTAAATCTGGGGTGGTCAAAGGATAGACCCTCGGCTCCAGAAGCTCAGACAACGACGACGAGTATAAGGACACATTAAAAAATAACGATACATACGAGCACAAAAGTTGTTAAAATTACGTGACATGACGTGGTCATGGCGGCAGATGTTGTAGTAGATCTGCGTGTATAAGAAATGTTTACGCAGAGAAGTGACTTGAGGATGGTGGGAAGCGTAGAAAACGTCAAGTTAGTAGAAGTTAGTTCTAAAAACCTAGAAGGTTGGACGATCATGCGTCCACTACGAGTCGCCTTGTACCCCAGAGTTGGTTCTTTCACCATTGCTTTTTCATGACTTGGCCGATGACATAATGATAAAAAATATCAATATAAGTAGCCTATCTTTGCAGACAACGCAGCTTTGTGGAAACAGGACAAGCTTAAAAAGTGCAGAAAAGGCATTACAGAAAGGGCTTAACAAACTGGCAAAATGAAATGTGAAATAGAAAATGAGACTGAAAACAACGGAAGGTAACCCGCAAAACTACAACCTAACTTCAATGTTTCTCGGTGTCATGTATGACCGTCAACTCAAACATAGTTTGCAAAGAAGTAACCTATAGGTTATGGTTAATAAACTCATCAAATTTTTTTTTATAGAGGTAGCTTACTTTTTTCAGAGAAGGCCCATAATTACGCTATAGCAGGGTTACTCAACTAATTTTAACAAAGGTTCAGTTTGACAAGTTGAATATTTTTAGCGGTCCGGTGAAGTTATTTCACACGCAACAATGAATGTTAAACTATCCGTACCAAACCACATTTTTAGGTAAAATGTAACTCGAATTGGATTCTGAGAAAGTGTTGGGGAGTCTGGGAGTCGAAGCCCAACAACAACTAAGATAATTGTCGGCAGCTGTGGCCGAGTGGTTAGCGCGTTGGGCTCGCAGTTGAGAACCTGCATGTTCGACTCCAGCCACCCGCACTTGCTGTTGTTTCTCTGGGCAAGAAACTTTACGATAATTGCCTCTACCCAGTGATCGATTTCGAGTAATAGGTAGTACCAAATTTAAGTCATAAGTAGAGTAGACAACCGGAAACAGACATTGCAGTCGGCTGCAGCGTGGGTCAGGTGTACGTCGGAAGGCGTACACCGATGCATAGCGCTCAAGTCCGCTTTCCCGCAATGCAGGGTAAAGATATGAAAAACAAACAAACAAAACAAACAATCCCAGTAAAAATTGCTTCCTCCCAGTAAAAATCTGTTTAAAGAAGCCCTGAAACGTGGCAATGAGGTTATTCTTCCATAAGCTCAAGGTCCACCATCAGCACCCAGAAGGTCCGGATTCGGACAGCGGTCCGCCAGTTGAGTAGGCCTAGCCCTGCGCTATAGGTAAGCTACTGGGGTAGGCACTTTAACATAACCCACTCGTCGAAGAGTGCCTGCTTTTCAATGTGAAATTGTTTTGTGTTTTAGTCACAATTTTCCTTATAAACTCCATTGATTGCAGTCATTAAGATCCTTCTTGCACTCAGTTTCGTTGCAGAAGAAAAAATAATATTAGCAGAGGGTGGGAATCGAACCCACAAAATCGAAATTACTACTCCTCTGCCCTAACCATTAGGCAACGCTGGTTGTAGCGTAGGGATTGTAGATCATAGGGATGCGAAACTTCATCCGCTTTTGGCTTATCCGCAACACTAGAAGGGTTACGTTTTTTCGTAATTTACAAAATATTTTACTTTTTTGAGGTTATATAAGAAGAGTGAAGTTGGTTTGAAAGTAATTTAAGGTTTTTAGTTGAAAGCAAGCCAGCAGTAAAGCGTAAAAAAATGTCAAATTGGCAATTGACCCTTCTAATGTTGAAGGAACAACGGAGTTGCGCGTCCCGTAATGTACCGTCCCTAGTTGTAGCGAAGCATTCAGTTAAATTTCTTTGTATCCAAATTTTTCGATCAGAATATCACGTGTCGAGTCACATGACTGAAATCAGCTGAATCGCGAGTACGCTTTTCGACGAGTGGGTAATGTTAAAGTGGCTACCAGCTACCGGGCCAGACCGGTTTTCTCAGCGGCCCTCATCTTAGCTGTTCATCCATTATTCAAGAAGCAAATCAATTCTTACGTCTGCAGACGTTGAATCAATGTACAAAAGAAATGATTTTCTAACTACGCAACCCTATATCCTGAACCATGGCAGAACACACAATTGCTTTGATGAGTATTAGCTTAGAAAGGGGAGGAAGACAAGCACCTTCACGTGCTCTCCCCGTCAGTAACATACGAAACGAAGCTTATCAAACAAGAGCTAACGAGACTGTTCAGCACAGGGTGGGTAGGGAAGTGCTTTTTTCAGGGCACGGCAGTGCTCGCACTGTCGAAAAGTACCGACGACCAACCGTACTGCAGCTAAACACCAAGGGTATCACGGTCAGCAAGCTCAGCATCATCGAGCACCTGGGATGGACGACAAGTGGCTACTCGTGCCCCATCCTGTGAGTAACATCTGCACCTAAGCAGATGCTAAACGAAACTTTTCAACCAAGAGCCTCCACCCGGACGGCACAGCTGCAAGGGGCAATAGACAAGTTCAGACGCCCCACCATTCTGCAGCTCAACATAGAAGGCTACACAACAAGCAAGATCAAAGTTGTGGAGCAGCTTGCCTAATGCCCATACCAACAGGGTACTCGTCATCCTCCTCCAAGAGACCCACTGCACCTCTGCAGATAGGCTAGCTATTCCCAACTACATGCTAGCCGGGTCTACCTTAAGCAGGAAGCACGGCATTGCCACGTTTGTGCATGAGAGCCTGAAGTGGACCTTTGTCGACCAATCTCCAACTGATGCTGAGATTGAGTGGGTGTGCATTTGCATCTCAGACTGCAACATCGTCAACACCTAAAAGTCCCCACTCTCGCGAATGTTGCCACCATCCCTTCCAACGTTCCCCTCCCCCAATCTCTACGCTGGCGATTTCAACTGCCAGTACATCGACTGGGGCTACAACAACACAAGCAGGGACGGAGAATTGCTGGCTGACTGGGCCTCTACAAACCATCTTGCCCTCCTATTCAATCTAAAGGAACCAGCCAGTTTCCACTCCGGCCGCTGGGGAACAGGGACAAACCCTGACTTGGCCTTCGAGAGTGTCAACAGCTCTCTTCCAGACAGACGTGTGCTTGGGAAGTTTCCGCGGTCCCAACACCGGCCGTCTCTCATCATCGCCCCAAAACTTGTGGCTCCTATCCCGAGTTCACCGGTGAAGCGATGGAACTTCAAAAAAGCCGATTGGAATCAATACAGCCTCCTGACCAATGAGTCTGCTGCAAAGTTACCATCGACTAAAACATGCAACGCAGACGAGGCATACCAGGACTTCTGCAATGCCATAATAACTGTGGCAAAGGCCACAATACCACGTGGCCATCGAACCAGCTATACACCATGCTGGGACTCTGAGTGTGAAGCTCTCTATCGCTCATACCTAGGCGCCACAAGTGGTGCTGCTTCTAACACCGCCGCCACCAGACTACTTGAGCGGCTGGACACAAAGAAGCTTAAGCGATGGAACGAAGCTGTCCAAACCATCGACTTCTCACTCAAGCCACAAAGCATGGAGCATCATCAACAACATCACTGGGCGCTCAGCAAACTCTCCTCGTCAGTGCCCCGTTTCTGCTAATGTCATCGCTTCCCAGCTAGTGCAGAACGGGGTCTACAAGACCACAAGGCATCCCGCCTTGTTGCCAAGGACAGATCGCTCACATACCGCCACCGTTCGGGGTCACTGCGCAAGAAACTTACATCTCGCTTTGCGCTACTCAATCGCCTGGCAGGCTCTAGCTGGAGGGCGAGGGCTGACACTTTGCGTATAGCAGCCTTAGCCCTTGTCTACTCTTCAGCAGAGTACTGTGCACTTGTTTGGTGCCGCACTGCACACTGCCATAACATCGACACTGCCGTAAACAGCGCCCTGCGCACAGTGACCGGATGCCTGCGTCCCACACCATTGAACAATCTCCCCATTCTTGCTGGCATCCAACCCACTGAGCTTTGTCGCAAAGAAGCTACTCTGTCCCTTGGTTGACGGGCACTGGAGCCTAACCATCTTCTCCACCACAAGATCTCTGCTCTCCCAAACGAGCACCAACGTCGACTGAAATCAAGACACCCATTCGTGCCAGCCGGTCAACTTCTGATCAACGAAGCTGGTGTACAGGACATCTTTGCGGCTGCTTGGGCGGACCATAAATGGAGTTCTGAATGGAAGTCAACCGCTACCAAACTCTATTCGTTCATCCCCGACGCCGACACACGCCCCATCGGCCTAACACTACCACGACAGGCATGGGTGCGCCTCAACCGTCGTTTTACGGGCGTCGTGCTTTTTTACTCAACCATGCACCAATGGGGAATGGCCTCTTCCTCCTCCTGTGAATGTGGTGCCGAAAAACAGACCGCAAACCACATCATCAATGACTGTTCCATCTTCAAGCCACCTAACGGAGTGGAAGGTCTACGCGTCATGGATGATGAAACCAAAGACTGGCTGCTCTCTAGCAGCCTTCCAGTGTAGTCCGGGAACTTCGTGAATCTGGGGTGGTAAAAAGATAGATTCTCGGCTCCAGAGGTCCACACGACGACGACGATCGAGCACCTGGCCACCAAGCCCTCATCATCCTCCTCCAGGAGACCCACTGCACATCTGTGGATAAATTGGTACTAACCAACTTCACACTCGCAGGCGCAACCTGCAGCAGGAAACACGGCCTCGCTACGTTTGTCCATGACCGGCTGAGCTGGTCCTTGGTTGATCAATCCCAAGCTCAATCGAATATCGAGTGGCTTTGTATAGATGTAGCAGGCTGCAACATCGTCAATGTCTACAAGCCTCCACCTTCGCGGATAACATCAACAGCTATCCCAGTGTTCCCCCACCCCAGCTTCTACGCTGGTGATTTTAACTGCAACCACACTGACTGGGGCTACAACTCCATCAACAACGACGGAGAAAGTCTGGCCGCTTGGGCAACCAACAACAACCTCGCCCTCTTATACGATCCTAAGGGCGAAGCAAGCTTCCTCTCCGGTTGTTGGAACACTGGCACGAACCCAGACCTGGCTATCGCAAGTGAAGACCTCGATAATCGCCAGCCGGAAAGACGTGTGCTAGAGAAGTTCCCAAGGTCTCAACATCGACCCTCGCTTATCACGTCCCCCTTGCTCGCCACACCTATTCCGAGCAAGCCGGTCAAGCGATGGAACTTCAGAAAGGCCGATTGGGAACACTACAGCTTCCTCACAAACGAAACTACGCAGTAGCCTACCTCCTATCCCCACACATCATCAAAGTGGACGAAGCCTACCAGGACTTCTGTGATGCAATCATATCTGCGGCAAAAGACTCCATCCTACATACCTTGCTGGGATGTGGAGTGCGACAAGCTTGACCGTGACTTCCTCCGTTCCCCCCAGGGCACCGCCACCTCCAACTCAGCAACAGCCTGCCGACAAGATTGGATTAAAAAAGGAAGGAGCGCTGGACAGAAGCCATCGACTTTACGCACTCCAGCCGCACAGCATGGAGTACACACAACAAACCTGACTGGCAGATGACGTGCCTCTTGTCGCCAATGCCTCATTTCAGCAAATTCCATCGCCTCACAACTTGTGAAAAAGGAAGTGCACAGAACGAGAGACCGTGAATCAGACAAGTCCGTCCTCAAGGAAATGGCAGACCTCTGGAAGGTCCCAACACCTGTCGAGGGCAACATCTCTGGTGAGTTTACCCCAGAGGAATTTGGCTCCGCCCTCCAGCACCTAAAGCCAGGCAAATCCCCGGGCCTTGACCTATGCCCGGAACTAATACTCTAAGCTGCCCCCACTATGAGGTCCTGGTTAAAAGATTTCCTTTCCTGCTGCTTGCGTCACCTGCGCATCCCAAGAATCTGGAGAAGATCGAGCCCTAGTGGTTGCAGTCCCAAAGCCGAAGAAGCCCCCAGGGGATCCGAAGAGCTACCGTCCCATCTCTCTGCTCTGTATCCCCTTTAAGATACTCGAAAGACTTATCTATGCCCGTGTCGAACCGATAATAGACCCTCAGCTCCCTCGGAACAAGCCGGCATTCGCCACGGAAGATCAACCGTAGACCAGGTCACTCTGATGACCCAAGACATCGAAGACAGCTTCTCGGCAAAAAAGAAAGCTGGCGCCGTGTTTGTCGATCTCACGGCTGCCTACGACACTATGTATGGCACAGCGGCCTTACCTGCAAACTACTCCGTCTCCTTCCTGACAGGCACATGGTCCAATTGGTCCATATGATTATGGAACTTGTACAAAACCGCAGCTTTACCCTTTCCACCGGTAGCGGCTGACGAAGTAGACTACGTCGACTCAGGAACGGCGTCCCACAGGGATTTTTCCTGGCTCCCCTCCTCTTTAACACTTGCATCTATGACCTGCCTGACACCATCTCCAGGAAGTATGCTTAAGCAGACGATCTGGCCCTCCTGCATCCAGCCAGAGATTGGCAGTCAATGGAGAGGAACCCAAGCCAGGACATGTCAACTATATCAACATATCTTCAGAAATGAAAGCTACAGCTCAGCAAGGCAAAGACAGTGTCGGCGGCCTTCCTTCTAAACAACAAGGAAGCAAAACGTGAGATCAACATTACCACCGATGACGAACACCTGCCCTACTGCGCCGAACCCATCTACCTTGGCGTAACCCTGGACAGGTCACTCACGTACCGACGACACCTGGAGTCACTGCGCAAAAAACTATCTGCGCGCGTTGCACTTTTGAGGCGGCTGGCGGGTTCCGGCTGGGGAGCTGACGCCAAAACCCTTCACACAGCTACCTTGGCCCTCGTCCATTCTACCGCCGAGTACTGCGCACCAGTGTGGTGCCGCAGCTCTCACACCCGCCACATTGACACCGCCATCAATGACACACTGTGACTAGATGCCTGCGTCCCACTCCAACGGACTGCCTTCCCATTCTTGCAGGCATTCAACCTGCTGAGCTTCGCCGTAAAGGAGCCATGACTTCCCTAGCTCGTCGCGTACTGGACCCCGACCACCTCCTCCACAGTACATTCCAGCGCCTGCCTGGAGAACAGCAGCGACTGAAATCAAGACGCCCATTTGTGCCCGTCGCACGACAGCTTCTGAACAACGTTGAAGATCTTGGAATAAGTGCGGCACACTGGACGAACTACAGTACAGATGGAACACGGAGGGGCAAAACAACACCTCCCGACTACGTGATTTCCTACCCGACGTCGATCCCCACCCTCCGGGAATGTCTCTTGCAAGACTTGCGTGGGTCGGGCTTAACTGTCTACGAACCGACATCGGTCGCTTTCGCTCAGACATGTGCAGATGAGGCCTGGTTCCCTCACCGGGATGCGAGTGTGGTGCCACAGACCAGACAGTAGACCATGTCGTCCATGACTGCCCAATCCATCAACCACCACATGGAACGCTTGGATCGAAGGCCCTGGATGACGAGACTGTCGAGTGGCTGATGACTTCATGCCCAAACATATAGTCCGGAAGAAGACAGCTCATACGACGACGAAGAAGAAGCTTAGAAAAGCGTAGCTCAGAGCTTGCCACGGATGCTGAAAGCGTCAGTGGAATTTGCAAGTCATTGAAGCATTTTGTGTACTGTTATTAAGCCTATTGCACCAAACATGATATCACATTTTCAGGTGTTATAGATTTTTGTAGTTATTACTGTTGGTTCACAGCTCAACTACCAGAGATGTACGTATAGCCTACGCTGCAAATTCTACGCCGTAGACATGCGGCGTAGACTTTTTGTTTACGCTAACGCTTACGGCCACATTTTTTTGGATAGTTGTCGCTTGAGGCTACGCCGTAAAGTTTTCGCGGTTTTTTAGCGCATAGCGTCAACGCATACTTTTTAATGTCTTTTTTTTGCTATGACACGCCAATACCTTCCAACGCTGCAGTTGAAAGAATGTTTTCAATGGGCAAAGACATATTGAAACCAAAACGCAGCAAAATGTCAGATGAACACTTTCAGATGCTTGTGTTTCTTCGTGGAAATTCAAAATAAAACTTGTTTGTTTCGAGTGGTTTATACCGTGTGAATGTTTGGCACCGAGCAAACAAAATGAGTTTACGCTAGTGTATGCGCTGACGCCGCCAACTTTTTTTACAAGTTACGTTGACGCATACGGCGTATGTTTTTTCGAACGTTTGCGTTTACGCTGACGGCGTCAATATTTTTTGTATGCGCGTACATCACTGTAACTACTTAGCGTCAACACATCTGCTTGATTGTACCAATGTTTTGCAAAAATTGCATCTCGAAGCTTTTGCAAATCTGTATTTCCAGTTGATCTCATCCAATTTGTGGTTTCAAAGCATCACAGCCAATTTGTCATTCATTATCTCGTGAAGTATAGGTATGCAGTTTGTGCGACATGCTTCGAAACAGGAGGACATCTTTATTCAATGAAAAATAACTTCAATCCAGCTTTAAAAAAAAGCTTGAAGAAAAAGGAAGTTCTACGCCCTAGGCGACTGCCAAGTTCGCCTAATAAACGCGCCGGTTCTGCATGTAGTGTAGAGAGGCTTTGAACTACTGATGACACAGGCCAGATCACCAAGATTGATAAATTATTTATTCATCATCAACTTCATCTCGCTGGTTGAAGTCTTGTTGTCTGTAAATTATTCCATCTACTGGGTGCTGCTTGATCATGCGGTTTATTTGTGCGCAAAGTCAGGTAGCCTACTTGAGTTATGGGATGTACCTTTGACTACAGTTATAAAGTTTTCCCGATGACCATAAAAGTAACCTTAAGATCTTGTTTTCCTGGATAGGCTACCAATAACATCAAATGCAGTCTACTCGCCACAATCTCTAACTTATTTTTGCTTGTCCACGAGATTTCGTATTTTTTTGATTTTGTCAATCTGTTGTCACAGTGCGACCTTATTCATCATCAACCAATTTTGATTATTCAGGCCACGAATTAAACATATTGAGAGTGAAGTCTTCCTCTCCACACCTCGCGGCCTGTTGGATTAACAGAGTCCATGTTCAAGGCTAAAAGATCACTTATGCGTGACCTTTGTGCATGAACTCTGCTAACCCAACAGACCGCGAGGTGTAGAGAGGAAGACTTCCGGAAAGGAATTTCTTTCCCGGGACGGTTCTTTCCAAGAAAGTTTTGGTCTACCTTGACCCCGCTGTGCTGCAATGTTGACACATCTGACCTGTGAGATCCAACTAATGATGCGCTCAAGCTCATCTCATTCTGCCCAATTAGAGAACTTTACCAATGTCTCTTATTGGATAAAAAGGTCTCAAACTGGATGTTATCTTCAGGCTTGACCAGGCAGGTCCATCGTACCATCGCTGTCAATAGGCTACGTTGTAAGCGCTTGCTAATGTTACCAACGTTTCGGAGCCATGGAGCATGACACTCCTCACACAGCTTATTCCATGTATCAAAAGTAAATTCTACAAAGTTTGTGAGTTTTCGTAATAAAACATATAAACAAACGTTTGGTAAAAAAAAACCAACCCAGTTTAGTAACTATAGTATTACAATTTATTAACAGAACGTGAGAGCTTTCGCTAACATGCTTCTTCAAATGATCAACAAACTGTTTTTGATATTCTACGTGGGCTACAGCGCAAAAAATACAGTTTAGCAACCGTGTTGCTGAATTGCATGCCTTTGTAGATCAACCAACATATACACCACTGGTTATAAACATGACTCATGTTGAAACTCGACTTACCGGTATACATTTTTTTTTTTTGAAGAACTTGACTAGGCCTACTCACACTGAAAATAATTTTTTTAATTGGAAAAGGCAGTTCATGAATTTCGATAAAGAAGCGCGATTCTTAGAGTCTGGCATTGCATGGGCTGTACTTGAAGCCTGTGCCAACATCAGTGTAGAATATTGGCGCAAATTCTACGTTAGAGAATATCTTTTTTACTGGCACCAAACAGTAAATCGGATTAAAGTAATGCGTCGCTTTGATAACAGGTTTTGAGACCCCCAACAAGACAGAGAAACAGTAGATTGAACTGAACACAGTCTTGAGTTCTGTTAGTTTATTGTGGCAGAAAGGTTGCAAGATCGAGGTTACAAGGTCATTTATCAAATTTAGTGCGCAGATAATACTTTAATCCTATGTCGAGCGAGCGTAGAAGACAGTTCAGTTGACTCACCGAAGTCAGCAGGGCTTGAAGTGATAATAATCGGTAAAAACAATAATCCGAATGAACATGGTCGTGACAGCCATGAAGCAAATAATTCAACTAGTGCATCTTACTCAAATAGAATACAAAATTTACAATTAGCAAATGGTCAAGAAGTATTTAACATAACCTTTCTCAATTTATGCTTAACCCTTAGAAGGTTGGGCTCCTGGAGTCTTGCTCAGTTTGGGGGGGGGGGGGCTGTCGATTCTTCTTATGCTTTAGGAGTGATATCTCTGTTACTTTTTAAGGCACGGTTTCATAATTTGGGATTCATTTTGTAAAATTATTCACGCTGAGCATATCCGAAAATTAAAACTATGTGAATTTTAGAACTGCTCATATATGTTGAAATGTTGAGGTGATTTGTGACTGTAATTGTAGCGTGAGTTTACACATTATTTTTTGGTAGAGTATTGAAGAACATGCATTGCAATGTTGTGATTAAAATTTTTTTACGTAATTTTACATACAGCCAATTCCCTTCACGCTGTGAAACAGTTAGGATTAACGAGACATGGGCCAAATTAATTACTTTCATCCAGCTAGTGGAAAAATTTTGAACAATAGAATATGAAATATTTCAGAGGATGTACTGAGAAATGCCTTATATCTCTCGATTTATAACCTTTATTCGCTCAAAATTTCAGCTCAATAGAGGTGAATAAAAGTTAGCAAAAGTCAAGAAATCTCGTAGTCGCAGCCTCAGTGGTTTTAGAGATATAACTGTTGATACAAAAAAGTTGAATTGACAGCCCCTCCAACCTTCTGAATTTGAGACTCGTTTGTTTGCTGATGATACACTACTATGTATTAAGGATAAAAGCCCTACTAGATTGCAAGAAAAAGTGAATTCTAACCTCCTAATGATTCAAAACTGGATGCATACAAACAAGTTAACAATTAATGTAAGCAAAACCAAATACATGTTGTTTGGGTCAAAGTTTGCTCGAGAAAATTCAAATCTAGAAATAACTTTTCAAAATACCAGTTTGCAACGCACAAACACCTACAAATACTTAGGAATAACATTTGATGAGTCGTTATCATGGAAACAGCACATCAATATAATCTCAACAAAACTTTCTCAAAGCTGTGGTGCTCTATATCGATTAAGAAAGTGCGTAAATTCCCAGACATTAAAAGCAGTTTACTATGCTCTAGTTCACTCCCACCTAATGTATGGTATCATCTGTTGGGGTCGTGCTTCTAAAACGGAACTGTATCCTTTAAATCTGGTATAGTGCAGGCCCTTAGAGGCAAAAATGAGCATCTTTAGGCTAAACGTGTTACACGTTGTTTTTTTGCATTTTTTTGTAGTTGATGAATCTAACTTCAATTTTAGTGGGTGCCGCAACTTTTTGGGTCACGTGATCACCCCCAAATCGGGAATTCCCCCCAAGTCAATTTTGAGCTCTTTTCACGGCATTTTTATGCAATTAGATACGTTATTTTTTTACATTTGGACTGACTGCCACTACAAAATACACGAGATAAAAATGACACAAAATTATGTTATTAATGACGTCATTGTGACGTCATGTATTAATTTTTTGCTTGTTTTTTTCTTATTGTAGTCGCTTGTTTGTTGTTGGTGTTACCTTTTTGGTTACAATAAGTTACCAATGGTTTTTCAACTGATTTGATTAGTATTGAGTGTCAGTACTAACATATTCAAAATTTTAAGGAATCCAACTTCCGGAAAGTGGTTATTTTCAAGATAGCTTCCAAGATGGCCGCTAAACCATTGAACAAAACAGTAAATTGACCATAACTCAGTCATCATATGACCAAAACATGTAGTTTTGGTGTCTATATCTAGGTTTTTATACCCTGTGAAGTCAATGAGACTATTCTCAGAATTGTTGAATTATCTGATAACCTATAAATTCAATATGGCAATCCAAGATGGCCGCCAAACCATTAAAATAACATAGTAAATTGATCATAACTCGGTCATCACATGACCAAAACATGTAGTTTTGGTGTCTATATCTAGGTTTTTATACCCTGTGAAGTCAATGAGACTATTCTCAGAATTTTTGAATTATCTGATAGCCTATAAATTCAATATGGCAAACCAAGATGGCCGCCAAACCATTAAAATAACAGTAAATTGACCATAACTAGGTTATCATATGACCAAAACATGTAGTTTTGGTGTCTATATCTAGGTTTTTATACCCTGTGAAGTCAATGAGACCATTCTCAGAATTGTTAAATTATCTGATAGCCTATAAATTTAATATGGCAATCCAAGATGGCCGCTAAACCATTAAAATAACATAGTAAATTGACCATAACTAGGTCATCATATGACCAAAACATGTAGTTTTGGTGTCTATATCTAGGTTTTTATACCCTGTGAAGTCAATGAGACTATTATCAGAATTGTTGAATTATCTGATAGCCTATAAATTCAATATGGCAAACCAAGATGGCCGCCAAACCATTAAAATAACAGTAAATTGGCCATAACTAGGTTATCATATGACCAAAACGTGTAGTTTTGGTGTTTATATCTAGGCTTTTATACCCTGTGAAGTCAATGAGACCATTCTCAGAATTGTTAAGTTATCTGATAGCCTATAAATTCAATATGGCAATCCAAGATGGCCGCTAAACAATTAAAATAACATAGTAAATTGACTATAACTAGGTCATCATATGACCAAAACATGTAGTTTTGGTGTCTATATTTAGGTTTTTATACCCCGTGAAGTCAATGAGACTATTCTCAGAATTGTTGAATTATCTGATAGCCTATAAATTCAATATGGCAAACCAAGATGGCCGCCAAACCATTAAAATAACAGTAAATTGACCATAACTAGGTTATCATATGACCAAAACGTGTAGTTTTGGTGTCTATATCTAGGTTTTTATACCTTGTGAAGTCAATGAGACCATTCTCAGAATTGTTAAATTATCTGATAGCCTATAAATTCAATATGGCAATCCAAGATGGCTGCCAAAACAATTAAAAATGTACAATAACAATGTATTGTTTATTAAAAAACCCAGTAAATTTCTATCACAGGGATTTCTATATATATTTATGTTAACTGAGCAGGCATAAAGAGCTCATACGATGTGGTCATGTAGACTCTTGACATAATCAGCGTAAAGAAAGCAAATGGATCAAGTATTACTAATGCTCATCGCTGTCACTCTCGATGTCATCGTCTGTAATTATGTGATTGCTGTATGGACACATGAACCAGTTTGGCATGGTCCACATCCAGCATGGTATGGTAGCACATATCTCCGGCAACTACAGTGAGGTGCACACGATTCGCAAATGCAGTGATCATTTTCAGTAGGTTGTCCGGGGCAGCTTTCATGTCCGTCATGATTGGAACCATCTGATTATTGTCTACTTTCCATCCCCAGTCTAGAGCATCCATACCATCTTCAGTAGCCTACCCATCCTGACCATAATCTGGTAGTAAACTCTGAGGCAGTGGAGTTTGGTATAGGATGATGTAGATGGCAAAAGTTCAGGGTGAACAAAGGATTTGGCTGTTTTAATTTTCTTGACCAATGTATTGTATCGCTGTGTTTCTAGGTTACTACTGCCATCGTTGCCAAACGTAACGGTCATAGCTTTGTTTCCAAGATGATGTGGTCTGTCTGATTTGGGAGAATAAAGCAATTTGCACATTCTTTGATTATATTGGTTGACTTTTCACTAGTTTCTTGAAAGCGTCTTCTTCCCGATACCAAATATCCTTGATGTTGAATCACAACCGGTGAATGCATGAATGAAGAGGAGTTGTGAGCATAATTATGTCTGGTCCGATGATTGCTTTAAGTTTGTTGATGTCGTGTATCTTGGTTGCGTAAGCCTTTTCGGAGCGGAAGTAGAGGTCTTTAATGTCTGGGTCAGTGTCAGCATAGCGTAGTATCAATATTAAAAGGTCCGTGTCTTCACCAATTAAAGTCGTACTATGTCGATGAGGGCTGTCCATCTGCCGTCTTGACGATGTCAACATCTGCATCACCTGGAGCGTTCCTCACATTGCAGCTTCTATTCCTCAGTTGAGCAGAAGTTAATCCTTCCTTGTTGGAAGCTCGAGGCAAGAACTGCTCCTTCTTTCCAATGAACTTGGTGTCTACAGTAAAGTGAACAACCGGGTGGACGTTCATGCCGCGTCTTTGATGGGTATTGTCTTTGATAGACGGACCACCATATCCACCAAAGACCACCGTTGCTAAGCGATAATGACGAATGGTAAAATCTGCATACGACTGTGCAATAGACCCATAACTGTCTCCAGTTTCAATGGCACTCGATGCAACAAGAACCCTCCATCAAGGACGTAGTGATCGGTTTTCGAGGCAGATTCTTTCACTACTTCATAATCGGCTGACATCACACTGCTGGCATGTTCTGTGATGGCAGTAGCTATTTGAGGCTTATCTTCTGCAAGAAACAGGGCCTGGATGTTACGTGGCTGTCACAAGTAATACTCGTCAGGGGCGCCGGAACGATTTTTGACTGGGGGGGGCAAGATTACGAAAAAAGGGCACTTTTGTTTACTAAAAGGCCAATTTTTTTTTTTAAGTTTTAAGATAAGATATAGCGATAATGCTAATCTATCAGCTCACTATGTATTGAGTAATGATAGCCTACAAGTGTCCGGTATACAAAGAAGGGCATCATGCCATGTTATAATGATGTAACCTACTGTCAAGCCTTAAAGCAGCCTGCGGCCATGGCCGCTAAGTAGTGTTTGAATGACCACCGGTGCTACCTCTTCAATCGGCCAAGTTTGGCCGCCGGTCTCTTTTAGCCAATTATTTATTTCGCAATAGAATGATCGTGAATTAGCTGTCGAAAATATGTAGTATCAAAGAGTGACGCAAAGTTAGGTCAGCGCGTCATAATCGCCACTGTTGCATTGTGCGGCAATATTTGTTATTGATGGCATATATCCATCTCCGATCACCAGCGTTGTAAGTCTTGTTTGTAGGCCTAATTCTCGACGTTTATTTTAACAAAGTCGTAATCCGAAGTGCTAATTTACGTTGGCTGGCAATATTGTCGTTTTTATGTCGATTCGATGTTGTCGGACATTGAATCGTTGTTGAAAAGGAGAACTAGATTAGTTGACATCCGAGGGGAAAACATTTTTTGATCATATTTTGCAAAAATTATGCTTCTTTTAGTAATGTCCTTCACATCATTGAAATACTTATTTTATTACCTTGACGTCATCGTCAACACATGTCGAACGTTGTTTTTCGTTGCTGAAAAGAATTCTAGGGGAGTGGCAAACTTCTTTAAAATCAGCCACATTGGAGACACTCGTGCGAGTGTCGTTAGAATGGTCCCGCAGTACTGGATTACAATCCCGATAAAGCAGTTATTGCGTGGTGCAACGATTCTACTGTAGGACGTCGCCCAGGCCCAGACTTCAACAACGCTAAGTGATCATTTTAGCATTGTTGCAAGTTTAATGCTATTTACTTGTGCTATCGTTGTTTTTATTTTGTATTTTGGCCTCCAAGCACGCAGATTTGGCCGTCGAGAAGGAGCTCCCGGTAGGCCACGATGGCTGCTGAAAAAAAAACGAGTTTTAAGGCTTGTACTGTGTTGCAAAATTTTGTGCCGTAATATTATTTTGAGGCAGAAATGAAAGATTATAGTTAGGCTAAAAGCGAATAGCAGAAATTGTTACATTGCAAAATGTGCATTAGCTTACATGACCTTAAAAGGGCACCATTGCCCCCCCTGCCCCTCCATCTGCAGAAAAATTGAGGGCAAGGGGAGCATCCGCCCCCCCTGCCCTCCCGCTACCGGCGCCCCTGATACTCGTCTTCCTCTCAACTAGTCTGAGTTTTTGGGAAATGACAGCAACAAAACTGCGTTATATCAACTGGTTCAACAAGCTGTGATAACTTCAGTCGATCCAAACTTGTTTACGATTGTTGTAACATCGTTTGATACAGCTCTTAACAATCAAACATTGGACATGTCTGAGGTTTCCCAATGTGATCACGAAGAGGCAGACACCCGTATGTTTCTCCATGTGAAACATGGAAAATCCGATGCCATAGTCAAAATAGTAGATACTAATGTGGTAATTATTGCAATTTCGTGTTTTGACAAGTTAGAAATCTGTAAACTATGGGTTGAATTTGGAGTTGGAGAAAAAACTCGCTTCATTCCAATCCATGATATTGTTTCATCTTTACCTCAATCTCCGATGATTTGCGCTTCTTTACCTTTGTTTTATGCTATCACAATCTGTGGTACTGTTTCGTCTTTGGAAAAAAAGGCTTGGGATTGTTGGATGCTTAATCTTACCGCAATGTGTGGCTTATTTAACTCTCTGAATTTTTCAAGCTCACCTAGTTCTATAAATGACATACAAAAGTATGTCATAGCTCTTTAGGCAATGGTCCTACTATCACGGATGTAGACGAATGCCGTTATATGATGTTTACCAATGGTTGCACCATTGAAAAGCTGCCACCAACGTCAGCTGCTCTGATGCAACATACACGCAGAGCGATACATCAAGCTGAAATCAAGCCTCGTAAATGTTCAGCAACTACCTTCTCCTTTAGCTTGGGGTTGGAAACATAATGATGCAAATCAGCTTGTTTCGTTTTCTCAGTCTACTTGTGGCTCTCGATGTTCCTGTAAGAAAAAATCCATAAAATGCACAAGTCTTTGTTCATGCGAGTACGAAACATGCAATTCGACCACAAAATATCCAATCCTCTCTGATGTTTCATCTTCAATCCACATTGACGTTTCATTTCCAATCCACACTGATCATTCAAGAAATGCTTTTGGCTTTCTAAACTCTATCTTGTAACTTGTCGTACACGAATTTTTTTAACATCAAATTACGTATGGTAGGAATTTAACATCGAAAACCGCTAGTTTTTTCATCTTGAATTAACAGTGTTATTAAGACTCTGACATTGCATCATCTGGGGTCGTGTATTAATTTGATTTGTAGATCATAATTAGGCCTACATATTATTTTAAATTTTAAAGTTGCATGACCAAAAGGGAAATTCATTCCTGGTAGCTGCTCTTCTGGTTATTCCCTTGATGACGTCGTTATTGCGTCATACTGTACTGGAATTATTGTTATTGCTTGCAATTGTAAAATTTTAAGCATTTGCAAAACTTATAATGAGAGTATTTGATCGCTTTTTTCGGAATAAACTTAGGGTAGTGCGGGGCAAGACTAGTCACATTTTGGTATTATTGTGTATATCTTCACATAAAGTTAAAAATGTCTCAATTTTTAGTGTTAAACAGTTGTACTGAGGCTTCCTTAAACAAGATAGCAAAAAAAAAAGTGAAATTTATTTTTAAGTTATGTTAATACAACATCATTTTTACGACAGAGTCAAATGACTGGTTTTGCCCATAAGTAAGGGTAAAACCGGTCAGTGTTTTTTGATGAAAGAAAGAGTATATTTACACATAAAAAGTGCAGTTACACATACAAAGTGCACTACTGCAGCACATTTGTTCAGAACAGACATCAGCAAACATGCTGGATTCTATTCTATGACATTATTTGTTCAATTGCTGTGCCGAGTATCCATGGTTCTTCTGGACGACAAAACAAACTAAGCAAGGAAGATTATGACAAAATTTGCCATTTTGTTCACTGACAATGAGGTCCACATGGTACATTACAGTTGTCAATCTCAAATGTTAGAACAATTGATAGAAACACAATCAAACACACACTTCAAATGTTTTCTAGTAGCCTATAGTTCAATATTGTTACATTTTTTTAAAATCTTTCATTTGTGATTTTTTGCGTTTTTGTCCAAACTTTGATGCACACTTTTTATAAAAAAACATTGAGAACTGTTGATAAATTTTGCATGGTAGACTTACCATATCTTAGTGAATAAGTGGACAAAATTAATTTTAGTTCAAATTTTCACTGGGGTCATGGGCAACCAAGATATTAAAAGGACCCCACTTTTTGCTTTTTTTTTCATTTCGACCCACGTTTCACATTAAATAAACTCCCAAACCCTTTGATATTTTGTACTGATATTTTCTCAGTTCATGGAGAATCTTATAAACAACATTTCTACCAAATTTCAGCCAAAACCAATCAAAAATGGGCTCTTGGCAAGGTTTTAAAATTTTGGAAAATCTTAGCCGAGAGCTGGAAACGGCCAACTTTGGATGTCTATAACCTTTGACCTTTTAGAGTGACAATATAAACGATGTTGTTTTTTCAATATTTGGCAGAAGTGCTATCACCTGTAAAAAATTTGGGATATTACCTAATTTTGTTTAGCAGTGATAGGGCCTCAAACATGGCCAAAAATCAAAAAAATCGTGCCCCCTTGGCAGACCCCCCCAAACTAAATGCTTCGCTCATACTAGGATAAGCTGATTTTTTATTTAATAGGCAAATAATACCCTATGAACCAAATGCTAAATTCTTTGGTTAAAGAATTTAGCATTTTCACCAATTGAGGCAAAACTTTGGCACAGCACTTCGTGACTGACTTGTGTTGCCCCAATCAAAATAGCCATGACTGAACAAAAATAAATACCCAATAAAACTAACTTCCAAGGAAGAACTACAAGATGAGTAGATTTGAGACAAAGTACAATAATTGTACTTTCGTTTAAACTAGAAAGTCTTGGTTTAATTAACAATTTTCATAGTGTAATGCTCTGTTTAGTCGAAACCACAAAAAAAAGTTAGTCCAAAATATGAAGGTAAAATTTTACACCAACTTACGTTTCGCAGCCTGGACCGAGACAGCAAGCAAAAACTGCACAGCAGTTGCTGTTGTCGCATCACAAAAGAACCCATTAAGTGAGCTAAAGCATTTTTTGAGTGTATTATTTCCAAAAAAAAAGTTATGCTTGATTAAAATCAAACTGACCAGTTTTACCCGACGACTTGTTTTGCCCCGAACTACCCTACCTTTGGTTCCTGAATTTGAAGTTGTCTAGTTTTAGTAATGTAATGATGACGTCATAAAAGATGCAATCATGACGAAACTACTTTTAGGAATTGTGAAATGGTTTTAGTAACCGGTACTCCAACTAAAACCAACAGCAAACGACCAAAATAGGTTAAAAAAGCAAAAAAATATATGTGATGACGTCACAATGACGTCATCCATCAAATTATTTTGTGTTTATTTTGTCTCACTTATTTGTATGTGCTTTTTAAGTTAAAATATACAAAAATCAAATATGTAATTGCACAAAAATGACGTAAAAAGAGCTGAAAAGTGATTTCTGGGAAAATCCCCGATTTGGGGGTGATCACGTGACCCAAAAAGTTGCGGCACCCACTAAAATCAAAGTTGGGTTGATCAACTGCAAAAAAACAACGTGTAACACGTTTAGCCTAAAGATTCCCCTAAGGGCCTGAACTAGTACACAATCGCATAATTCGCTGTTTAAACTTCACCAAGATTAAGGACAGAATTCCCACCAAATCTCTGTTCAATAAAAGCAACTTGCTACAAGTCGAAGACATGTTTTTAATAGAAGTATGTAAGTTTGTTTATAAAAGCAATAAAGGACATCTACCAGCAATTTTTTCTGAGTACTTTCGTCCTTGTAATGAAACTCATAACTATAATACCAGAGGTGCTAAGAAAGATATACTTTTTAAACCAAGAATGCATAGCCTACAAAGCTTGGTCAACGCTCAATTAAATTTCTTGAAACAAACACTTGGAACAAATTACCGGAACAGCTAAGAAAAATTCAAACAATTAGTATGTTTTCTAAAAAATTAAAACTGC
This sequence comes from Aplidium turbinatum, assembly GCF_918807975.1. Classification (NCBI taxonomy): domain Eukaryota; kingdom Metazoa; phylum Chordata; class Ascidiacea; order Aplousobranchia; family Polyclinidae; genus Aplidium; species Aplidium turbinatum. The sequence continues at coordinate 2,778,623 of NC_137488.1, forward strand.
ACTTAATGTCTGGGTATAAATTAAGTAACTGATATAGTGCCATCAAACTGTTTTTACTTATTCTCACCGTATCTCGCTAATTACTGTATATTCGCTTTTTCCTTACCAGTAGTCTATGCTGTGTTGTATGTATAGCCTATGCCATTTTGTATTTCTGCATCGCTTCTTGTATTCCTGTTTTATATTGTACTGTTAAATTTCGTGTGTGTATTGTATTTTGTAATGTATACAATATATATTTGCGTTCAACTCCGACACCGTTCCATGTCAAATAAGCTATGACACCACACGGGTGTGGCAGACTTGATGACCAGTTCGGTCCTTCTGCCACTCCCATCATCGTCAGCAAACATTAAAACAACCTAGTTCACATTGTAATCTTGTATTGTTTTTTCCACATGTGCTGTTGATGCAAATAAAAGAACTTCTCTCTCTCTTCAAAGGGTTAAGGATTAACATTGAACAGCTCACTTTACAAAATGCAGTTAATATGACTCAAGAGAATCTCATCTATACTTACATGAGTAAATAAATGTTCACTTTGCTGAAGTAATGTGCTGATGTAGCAAGAACATAGAAATTGTGTTATTTAAAGACAAAGTGAAGAAAAAATAACTTTAAATAGTATGCCTTGGTTGAAACAAGCAAGTGGATAACAATCGTTCGCTAACGTTGATATTGCATCTTTCAAGATGCGGCGAAAGCTTCGAAGACATAATGCGCTACGCCAGTATGTACAGTCATAGGCGTAGAGTTTTAGAAATTACTGGGGGTGCAGTTATATCAGATAAACATGAAATAACAAGACAACCAACGAAAGAAGTAAAAACAGCGAAGCAAACTAACATGCAACAATTCAACCACAAAATGTATTTTATCGAACTGATATTTTCGCAATAAATTCTGCGATCAGTGTTCTCTGTCGAATTTTTCTTTGTGTACGTTGAGCGCACACACGTGGTTTAGCCTGGTTTGGGTCATTATTGACCTCAAATACGTCTTGGTCCGTCTGAGTGTGCTGAACGAACGTTCGGCCTAGCAAGACGTGCATGATAATGTCAAGTACAATCGTATGAGGATTGTCACATTCGGATACATGATTGATAAGGTGTTGTCTTCACGAAGTTTAACGACATTGTTGCGTTCTTCCAATGGCAACACTGTACGGTTATTAATGGTTATAATTTTAGGTTATAAATAACCCTAAACCTCAGGCCTTGTTGTAACATGCTGCGTAGGAAACGAACTACATTGATGTGAATTTAAAACAGATATATTTTGAATAACAAAATTAAAAAATAATAATTGAAATACATAAAAGAGCAGGGGGTGCGCTGCACCCCCTTACTCTACACCTCACAGTAACAGACAAATGTCATTTAGACGTTGAATTAACGTTAGCCATGTTATGCCAACGTTTAAATGGATGATGAAGAACGCTGATTAATTCTCAGCCAACGCAATGACATAAGTTGTTTTTTAAAGGAGTAAAAGTTAAAAATAGCATTTCTGAAACAAGGAAAACACGAATTATGGCTCCCTTTCATGAGTCATGCCTTTGTAGACCCAATATCTAGTCAAAAACTGACAGCAATCCATTATTAAACTTGATTTTTCGAAAGAATAAAGGATTGCTAAAACGCAATTGTCTTTTTGTACAATCCGATGGACCACCAGTCCACCAACTTTGTGGAAAGAGAGATGTTATGAAGAAGATCTTCAAAAGCTACTCTGCTTACAGCATCGCCTCATAAAAGATTGGTAAAGTCAGTGATAAAAAAGTAGGCTAAGCCTCTTACAAATGGTGGTCGAGCAAAAATAGTTACCAAAAAAAAATCTGTTTCCCAAAAAAGTATATAATTGCGTGGTTTGTGGTGAGTTAAATGTTGAAAACTGGATCCAGTGTACCCAAGGAGTGGGCTCATGAAGATTGCGCTGATTTGTCGGACCCTAAATTCTACTTTTGTGACAATTGTCAGTAGACTAAAGGAGTTTACATGTATTGAATGAGTGTTTGAAAAGGTTTAAGGCATTATTTCCCAATTACTGAAATTTTTTTTAGTAATAGCCAGCTGTTTTTGAAGTTGTTCTCAATTGTGTCATACAAAATAGTGCCCTCTTGTGTCGAGCATACCAAGCACGATCACGTCTTTCCACTCATTGCTAAATAATAAAATATAATTTCTTTAACAATTCAAAATGGATCCACAAGATTAGAGGACGGATGAATAGGATTGCCCAATGGATATCACTACAAACTATCAAGCAGCCCTCAAAACTGTGAAGCAAGTAGAGAGTTTTGCCAAAGAGAGTTGATTAATGCTCTTTACAAAATATGGAAAAGAGAAAGTGAGATTAGCTTCTAAGCAATATGTATGTTGTACCGCTGTTAACAAAAACAGCTCAGTCAATATAATAAAAAGTATTTCTGAGAAGTCGGTATCTCGGATTATTAAACAAAAAGGAGAAACACGCTCTTTTACCCCCAAATGTAAGAGAAGATGTGGAAGAAAACGAAAGACGACAGCAAGAGACGATGCTGTTATTATGAGAAATAGTAAGCTTGATCCAAGAAAGAGCAGTTTTGAGTTGTAAAAAGGATTTGCAACACTCTGGGGTGAAGGTAAGTGGTACTACTGTTCAAAGTCGATTGCTGGAAGTTGGAAGAAAAGCTAAGAAACCCCTAAAAACAACTTCTCACCAAAAAATGAAGCAAAAGCGTTTAGCTTGGGCAAAAAAGTACAAGAATTGCTCTGTAGAAAACTGGAAAAAGTTTTGTTTTCAGATGAGGGTCATTTTTTCGTGCAGGGATGGCACAGTAAATATGCAAGAGTTAGTGAAGGAGAGAGGTTGAGTCCCCTGCATTTTAATCAAACAGTTAAACACCCCCCCAAAAAATGTTCTGGGGTTGTTTTGGATTTTCTGGCGTTGAAACATTAATCCCAATTGAGAGAATGATGAACTCAGCTCGATACTCTGAATTGATAACACGAACCTTGACTCATGACATGCAAAGGGCATTTCCAGAAGATGGGGGGTATTTCAGCAAGATCTTGCTCCATGCTATACATCCAAGCAAATGAAGAGAGTTTTTCATCAAGTTAAGATAAACGTTCTAGATTGGCCTGGAAACTCTCCTGACCTCAACCCAATAGAAAACCTTTGGTAAATTTTGAAATCTCGTTTGCAAAAACTCGATTGCACTACAAAAATAAAACTCATAGAGGCCATTATTCGAGTATGATATAAAGAACCGGAAATTCAACAAAACTGCAAAAAGCTTGTTGAATCGATGCCAAAGCGTGTGAAAGAGGTGCTGAAGAATCGAGGTGGTCACACAAGTTATTAACACCGGGTTTTGAAATGTAATGTGTAAATTAAGTAATAAAAACGTTGAACAACTGACATTGTAAGCTCTTTCCTGCTTGAGTCAATTAATATGGACACAACACTATATTTCTGTGGAAAAATAAAATTTATCTTGAATGAGATGTCTACTCGAGATGAAAAAGCCAAAGGAAAATATTGCAAATGGACAGAAGAGGCGATGAAACTTGCTCTTTCTGATGTTTTCAGAAAAGAAAATGGGACTGAACCAGGCCGCTAGACACTACAATGTTCCAAAAGAAACTTTGATTATGCATTTAAAAGGAAAAAAAAAAACAAGATTGCTGTGGAGGATCGAAGCATTTGGGAAGAGGAATAGATCTACCTTTCCATATTGAAGATCAATTAGCCAGTTACATTTAAAAAATAGAGTCCCTACTGTACTATATGGTCTCCGGCCTATTGATGTCCAAAAACTGGCTTATGAAATTGCTACTGCAAATAACATTGCTACAAGATTTTTCAAAGCCATGCTAGAAGAAGATCCTCAAAAGCTACTCTGCTTACAACATCGCCTCATAAAAGATTGGTAAAGTCAGTGATAAAAAAGTAGGCTAAGCCTCTTACAAATGGTGGTCGAGCAAAAATAGTTACCAAAAAAAATCTGTTTCCCAAAAAAGTATATAATTGCGTGGTTTGTGGTGAGTTAAATGTTGAAAACTGGATCCAGTGTACCCAAGGAGTGGGCTCATGAAGATTGCGCTGATTTGTCAGACCCTAAATTCTACTTTTGTGACAATTGTCAGTAGACTAAAGGAGTTTACATGTATTGAATGAGTGTTTGAAAAGGTTTAAGGCAATATTGCCCAATTACTGAACAGCTTTTTTTTAAAATAGCCAGCTGCTTTTGAAGTTGTTCTCAATTATGTCATACAAAATAGTGCCCTCTTGTGTCGAGCATACCAAGCACAATCACGTCTTTCCACTCATTGCTAAATAATAAAATATAACTTCTTTAACAATTCAAAATGGATCCACAAGATTAGAGGACGGATGAATTGGATTGCCCAATGAATATCACAACAAACTATCAAGCAGCACTCAAAACTGTGAAGCAAGTAGAGAGTTTTGCCAAAAAGAGTTGATTAACGCTCTTCACAAAATACGGAAAAGAGAAAGTGAGATTAGCTTCTAAGCAATATGTATGTTGTACCGCTGTTAACAAAAACAGCTCAGTCAATATAATAAAAAGTATTTCTGTGACTTAACTGTCAAAAAGGGCAATTTGAGCATTTTCATACCAAATCCATTCAAAAAAACTAATTTGTTTCACACAAAATTTTTGGTTTCGTTTTAAAAAAAACAAACAATTCCATCGTAAACTCGAAACAATTTGCCAATTATGACTTATGAAGGTCTAACACGAAGATATTTAGCTTTCACAAAACATTTAATGTTTAGCGTTTGTTTGTTCCAAAAAAAACTCTGTATTGGTTTCATACCCTTTAGGACTATATTTGTGCCGAATAATTTCGTTTGGCATTTTCATATTATATATGACGAAGATTGCTTTAAAAATTTGTGAATAAAGCCATTTTTTATTTTACTCACATTTTTTATTTTAGTTGTATGAATATGCTTTAGAAATTTAGAGAATAGACTAATCGAATAATACTATGCCTTTGCAATAATACAAAGTCAATATTACTTAATTGTCCGACACCACTGAATGGAATAGCATGCAAACCTTGAAAGCAATTGTTGAAAGTTCTATTACTTTGTTCAACATAAGTTAAAGATTATCAAAACCGCGTTGACCATCAGTAATATCTGCACTGCAATAAATGATATAGATGAAGAGGGAACGTGGAGATGGATTAATGGCGATCTTGCAACCTACGCTGAAAAGTGGACAGCCAGGTGATGAGTATGGGGATTGGGTAGGATGACATGAACTATGATAACCTACTCAGCTACGACATTGAATGTAATGGAAATGGTTCCCTCGCTTTATGTGAGAAACAATAAACAAAACTACCAAACTTGACTCAATAATATAAATCAATGGTAAAAAATATTATTGATGGTTAATAAACTAGTGTAATATTAAAACAAGAAAGAATTGTCATCAATTTGTAAAATTAAGTAATAAAATTAAATATTGCTAAACATAATTAAACAATTTATCATGGAGTCAGTAAGTTACTGTAAGTAACTCTACCTCCCAATAAAGCTGTTACCAATAAGCTGTTACTGAGTATTGAGTAACCAAAACATCTATATGAATTGTGGAAGAAATTGGGAATGAATCTTAATTACAACGATACGTTGTGAAAAGGAAACGTGTGTTAGTTTTTGTTGCAAAAGAATGGTGATCTATTTTTAATATTAAGTATTAAGTATCTTATTATTATTATATTATTAAGTATTAAATATTAAGTATCTTAACAAAAACTGCACAACCCTTATAATCCAGGATGATGTCCACTGCCCAGGCACTTGCTGGCAAATGGATGAAGAAGTGACAAAATAAAATATAGCTAAGCATGATTTAAAAATCTAGCTTGAGGCCAGTAATTCTATACATTTATGTGAATGGTCATAAAAGTGATTGGAGTTGGCACTTGGCAGGTTGTAAATCAATGCTGTTTAAGATAAGGATCGGTGTCATGAAATTTTGAAAAAATTTTTGGAAAAAATATAAGTTCACATTTTTCTTGATTCAGTTTCGTCATATTCGAATACATCCAATTTACACCGTTAATCACGCAAATTTGAAATTTTACCCAAAAATTCCATGAACAGAATGAGATGGAGCAAAGACAATTGCGGCAAGAAAAGGATCAACCATCTCTACTTGTAAAAAAATCAAATTTGGGAGAGAATGATTTAGTATCATGCTAAATACTGTTAAAATTGTTAAAAAAGTTATCATGAAGGCAGTGGTCCGAATCATCAATTTGAATTGTAGTTACAAAAATACGTTGCAAAAGGAAAACAAGTGTTGGTTTTTGTCAAAAAAGAATTGTAATCAATTTTTAAAACGAAGTACAGCACTAAAAACCTCTAATAATAGTTTGGGATGATGCCCAGGCCTTTGCCAGCAAATAAATGATGATAAAGGAACAAAATAAAATATAGCTAAGCATAATTCAAAAATGTAGCATGAGGTCAGTAATTCTAAACATTCATGATTGTACATAGTCAAAAAATTTAATAGAGTTGGCGGGTTGTAAATCAATGTTGTTCAGGATATGGATCATATTATGAAATTTCCAAAAACAGCATTTTGAAAAAAAATATAATAACTTCACATTTTTCTTGATTTAGTTCCATCATATTAGAATACATTCAATATAAAATGTCAATCATACAAATGTGAAATTTTGCTTAAAAATTTCATGGACAGAATGATATGGAGCAAAAGAATAAAGACAATATTGCACAAAAAAACAATCAGTCATCCCTACTTGTGAGAACAAATCCACATTTAGATGATGACCTAGTACCGATTTAGTACTGCATATTAAAAACTGTACAGTAACATATAAATGATACGAAAAACTGTGATATTTTGTGATGCCTTAAACCAGTGTAACATAAAAGGGCGATTCCATGTCGAGTGATCCCGGCCAGTTAACTCAATCTCTCAGATTTTGTTTAAATTTCACATTTAGAAAGTTCAGGAAACAATGATTTCAACAAAATTTTTTTTTCAACTTGGTCAAATGGAGTTGAAGCTATAACCATGGACTTCTTAATAGTAGGATCTGAACAGGAAACAGCACGATAAGTGCAATTACTGCCGACCAAACAGAGGCCAGTCAAATCTTATTGCGTGAAAGCGAGTTTTCATTCCGACAAAAGTTTAAGACAACAAAATGCCAGACAAAGCTAAATTACATGCAAATGTGTGTGCATGAAGAACTGCGCAAAAACGCATTGCAATAATAAGTGAATAAGTTAACTCCGCGCGTGTGTGCGACACGTGGAAGAATTGCAGAATGAAAAAATAATGCAGAATGATCCTCCTTCTAGAAGCACATCTTCTTTGTCTCAATTCTTCAAATGAAAGATGCAGCCCTGTTGCAGGAAAAAACTGCGAAGTTCTTAAATGAAGGCAAATTAACAAGCTTCGATTTTTGAAAGTGATCGTAAACTCTGAGCTATTTCTTTGTTGAAATATTCTGGAATTTCAATCACTAACATTGATGAAGCCTTCAAATCAAGCAGTGGTACATTGGTGGAAGAGGTAACATCTGTGGCTGCTACCCTGAAAGCTGAACTTCTTTTCAATGTCGCACCAACTGACACTGATGCAGCCATAATATATTATGTTACCGGCTACTGCTGTCGGTCGTAGTGAAGTCATACAAATGCGATTCCTGCGAAGAAGCGACTGTTGAAATGGTAGAAGAATTTACAGCAGATCTTCTAGAACATATCAACCCTTTTTCCGAGAAGTTAGTTAAGGCGGTCTCTGGCAACCAACTGAAGAAAATACAACATTGGCGTCCTTTGCTGGAAAATCTTTGCTGAGGTGTCACAGTCTGAAATGAAGAACTTGTTTCCCTGCGGTACCAACGAGAAATATTTAAAAAGCTTGTTTTATTAACTTTTTATGAAGGAACTTTTGTGCTACCTTTTTCAGTTCCAGCTATGTGCAACAGTAATCATTACATTATAGAAGGAATCGCCGCACGCTTTTATAATAGCATGTGCAAAATTTATGTTGAAAAATCACTGAAACAGAAGCGAATATTTCCAAAAGAAAATTAAACAAGCTATCGGCTAAGTAAAAAATAACAATCCGTACCAAAAAGTGTTATTTTGCAGCAGACTTAAAAGTATTTTATCAATTTATTGTGTAAAATTTTTTTGTTTCTTTGATACTGTACTCCAATTATTATTTTTGTTTTCTTTTTTTTAGAGATTATACCACATAATATTACTGATAGCGCTAAGACAAACGATTTAGATCATGGAAAAATGCAGTATTGGTAAATTAATGAGTGCTCCTTGCCATCAAAAGGCTTATCCAGCACAAAAACAAGGCCTGCTTCATGTAAACACGCTGACAGACGATGAAAGAGAGGTTTTGCGTGTTGTGGAAGACTTGAGGAAGGAAAGATTTTTACTACAATGACTGGTATCATAGTCTTAAAAAGAAATGCTGTAATCCATTTCAAATTCATAGAACAGTTGTCAAAAATTCAACTCTGCGAACAATTACTTAAGAAAAATATCGAGCTACTAAATAAAAAAAGCATTAATTAAAAATTGTGCCTGGGAAAAAGGTTTGTCTAAGATGCTACATGAAAATCATGGGACTTTTTAATAAACATGCAAATTTAAGCACAAGCAGTATATCAACTGACAGTGAGCTACAAGAAGTTCAATCTGAAGTAACCCTAGATGATTCTTTCAGCGAGGTTAATTTAAGTCTACACACTATTGGCCAATCACCAGTGAAGTTGCATAGCATTCTCTCTGCTAGCAAATCAACATATGGAAAACGTAAATTAGATGGAGTTCATAAAACGTTTCATTCCAAACTGTCCAAGGTACTGAATGTCAATGAAGCTGATCTAAAAGATGACCAGAGTACCAGCGATGCCAAAAATGACTGGAAAACAAAATCATTTGATAATAATATGATTTTTAAAATGCAACAAAAATTAGAGAATAGTGACAGCACAAGCGCTGAAAAGATACAGGTACTGACATTGGCTCCAAGCAACCTATCCCGAGAAAAAGTTTACAATCTTTTTAATGTGAAAGAATGGAAAGAGCTGCTCGCATCTTGAAAAGTTCGAGTGTGTGTGCTCAATGCCACTTCTACAAAAAGAAAAGTCACTTCTAACAAGTGTCAAAGAAAAAGTTAAAGATCATTACCAAAACAATGAGAATAGTAGGACCTTGCTGGGAAATAAAGACCGTGTCAATGTAAAATAACATCAGTATGAGCAAAAAGGATTGCTGCTGTGCACTCTGAAGGTGTGAAGGAGTTGTACATAGCTTTTTAGGAAATCCTGATATTTAAGTGGGGTTTTCCAAATTTTGCACACTGAGACCAAATTGGTGTGTCAGTGCAGGATCATCAGGTACACATTCAGTTTGTGTCTGCACTATCCACCAGAACGTTGTGCTGATTACATGCTGCATAAAGTGAAGAATCTTACAAGGATTTATTAAAGTGTGCAGTTTGTAATGTGACAAATAAGGATTACATGCTGCAACGATGCAATTACTGTCCAGAGATTGAACTATTCATGTCTACCTGAAGACTTTGAAGACACTGATGAGGATATTACATGGAAGCAATGGGTCACTGTTGACACAACGGAATTAACACAACAACACCTACCGAAAGCAGAAATCAATGGAACAAAATACAGCTATAAGTATAACTCTGATGGACTTTGCAGAAAATTACTCTTTTCAGATCCAGGATGAAGCTCAAGGGTACCACTGGACTCACCAAACCTGCACGTGCATCCAGTGGTATGCTATTACAAAAATGATCAAAATGAGTTGAAGCATGCTGGTATTTGCTCTCTGTCTGAAGAACTACAACATGATGTTGTCATGGTATATTTAACACAGAAGACCATTGATTTTCTTAAAATCAAAATTCCTAATTTGAATAGTGTTAGATAATTCATAGATGGGTGTGCTGTACAATATAAAAATCGAAAGGCTTTTTATAACCTCTGCCAGGATGATAACGATTTCATGTGCAAGCAGCTTGGTCATTTTTCGCCACCATTGGTGGCACAATCAAACGATCTAATCACCAATCATTTTACAGCCATAACTGGTACATTGGCATGACCATTGACCAGGGAGTTGACAGCACAAATGATGATTTATTAGTCCAATTTATGCATCCTAATGGTCCCTCTCACTCATTCCATTGGCCCCAGCAAGATGACATGTTGGGTGCCCTTTTAACATGTTTTATGTCTCATTGATGTGCCGACTCTTGCTACAACTAGGTCAATATCAACTCTTCAAGCAATCCAAAGAAAAAATAATTAACGAATGGATGGCTTTTCAAAGCAAATACTAATTGTACTGTTCACCCAATGTGCTAAGTTTTGATGTACAATAATGTGAATTTTGCTCATACTGAGATCTTTGTATGGTGAAAACTATGACCAGGTGGAAAATTTCCACCATTATGTAACTGGTTTCTAGATAAAACAGATTCTTTTATACTACCACGCTCTGTTTTTTTTTGTTTTTTTTTCAGTCATTGATCGATTTTTTAGCATTGTCCGAAAAAAATATAGTCAATTCGGTCAAAATGTCAGAAAAAATATATCTCGTGGTTTTTGCTACATAATAAATTTGCTTCAGGCACAGGAGGAATTTCAACAGGGTGGCGAGTGAGCCATTGGGAAGACCATCAGAGCTCGAAACAGCATAAGTTTGCACAATCAGCCACACGCGAGAGAAATAATTGGAACGTGGCTTTGAGCACATCTGTGGCACGAGCAGCTTCACATACTAAAAGTAAATACTTTTATTTATTTCTGTCGCATTTTTTGTTATGCGTGCTTGTTGAAGGTTAAGTTGATGGCAAGGAAGCCAACCTCCGTGTCCCCTCAAGTAAAAGGCATCGCAAGTGCACACCTGCATCTGCATGCTTCTCATTTATCGGCCAACGTATTATATCAATTACAACAGGATACAATTTGTTGCTTTGGTATTTTTGTACAAAAGAAAAATAAATTATCCATTAACAAATGCTTTTTCGCTTAATACATTCCCTATTTGATTTGTGTATTTTTTTAGGTTTGCTGATGAACGTTTTGTTCTGCATTCAAAATGAGCGCCCGATCCACTTTGCTTCCGAATTGCATTCATTGACCAACATTCTAATAAGAAATGCTGCTCAAAATTTATGTGAGCCAACTCAAGACCATCACTCAAATTTTGCAACGTACACCTTTTTTGAGTCAATGAAAGCATGTCAAGTTGAAATTGACACAAGTGATGTTTGTTTTGCACTATTTTTTTTCTGTGCAGATTGATGAAACCACTGATGTTTCCCAGCAAAAGAATGCTTTGATTTTCATCAACATTTTGTCAAAAAGTTTCGAACTCTACACTGGGAACTAATTTCATTGACGACCGCTAATGCCACGTCAATCACTGAAGCGATTGTCAAATCCTTTACCAAGCGACAAGTACCATTGGATAAGCGGCAAGCGCGTGTTGTTTGTGTCAGATGGTGCCAGTACTATGCTTGGATGCAAAAACGGAGTGGTGCAGAAGTTGAAGCAACATTGCCCATTATTGCTCGAGCTTCATTGTGCTCCACACAGAGAAGCTTTGTGCATTAAAGATGCGTGCAATTCTAATGATATTGTGAAAATGGCAATTGGGCTCGTTATGAGAATTAGCAGATATTCTGAATGAGATATGGAATGGTGTTGTTGTGAAACTGCATACTTAATTGAATGAGCTTCCATTTAATGCATGACAGTTCTTTTTAACATTTTTGCAGGAATTTGTTTCCCCTGAGCGAGTGATTGACATTAATTGGCCTTCTTGTCAAAACGCATTCAACAAAGTATGGCGGAGTCTTCCTGTGATTGCTCAACATCTACAAAATCTGAGCCACAATAGCGCAACTGGACGGATCGCGAAAGGCCATGCAAGAAATATTCTAACGCATGCGTTTCAGATGACTTTGGCCACAGCCCACAATGTGCGATGTTCTTGCTATAACCGGCTGGCTTAACAAATCTTTGTAAAGGTATGACCATTCACACTAGGGTCATTCCATGTCAATTGGACCAGGGCACCAAACCCACCATCTCAGATTTTGATGAAACTTGGTTATCTGGTAGAACTTTTGGCACTGATCATAAAAACTAATTTTTTGAAAATCGGACAATTATTGACGAAGTTATGACCTTCCAAAGTTGGCCATTCTGGTGATCACTCAAGCGGAACAAAATCAAGTCAAATTGAGGGGGTTATTTTCATGCAGCATAACTCTTGTGTTAAACCCTTTTTTCAAATGAATTTTGCTCACAACATTGGACAAACAAAGTCGATTTTACCCAAAAACAATGAAACAACCCATATAACCCCCGGAGTTGACCTTTGACCCAGCATTTTGGCAAGATGGGGTCAAAAAATCATTCACACGTGACCAAATTTTATCGCTTATAACTTGTCGTGCTCATGTACCGGTAATATTGTTACATCTTTTGAAAGGTCTTGATGAGCAGATTCAGAATCCAAACTAATATTTGTGATTTATTAAATGCTTTGAACCTTAAAGTTGCAAATAGTGAAATGTCTCAAAAAATCAAATTTTCAGAAATTTTAGCAAAATAATTTATCACTTGGTGCTAGGCTAGCCTAGGCTGTCTGCTCTTCCGGTAAAAAATTGAACACTTTACTAAATAGCTGAAAATAATTTATACCGGCACCTGAAATATTACATTAAACATTCATATTTTGGTACCAGTATTAGCTATAAAAGAGTCAGACCTGCTGGTAGTAGGTGACCTACTTTGCCATTTAGCTTAACCCTTTATGTGCTTTGTTGCCACATGGCTACATTATATTAATTGACACGCTTCATTAATTCTTTTTCTTCCAAGTCAAAGTTTTTGCCTGAAACGGACAAAGTTGACATATGGCTACATGACGCATACACGGTTTCCCGCCAAGTCCGCCATTACGCTTTCATTTCAGTTCGTTTCTGTCAACAGCTTGTGGTACAAGCTTGTAGTCTAATTTAGCTGTTTGTTTTTATCAATTTTTAAAGGTTTCAATAAAGCACTGATGATGATGATGATGGCGTATGAGCGATGTTTCCAGGCTAGATTGGAGGGCAGGAAATCTTCAGCCACTCAGCAGTCTCGTCGTCCAGGATTCTCAGACCATGCGCACCGTGTGGAGGCCGGTGGATTAGGCAGTGGTGGATGACATGGTCTGCGGTCTGTTCCGTGGCACCACACTCGCATTCTGATGAAGGGCCAGGCCCCACTTGTGCATGTCCGAACGAAAGCGGCCGACGCCAGTTCGCAGGCGGTTAAGCCTGACCCACGCAAGCCTTGCGAGGGACATCCCTGGTGGACGGGGATCGGCGTCGGGTATGAAGTCACGGAGCGTGGAGGTGTGATTTTGCCACTCCGTGTTCCACATGTGGTTCGTCCAGTGTGCCGCACTTAAACCACTGAAATAAAGCACTGAAGGTGAGTAAATGTTGTTATTGATTATTTGAGTTGCATTAAAGCGTGCCATAACCATAGTTTTTGAGTGAACCTAACACGTTAGATGTAATAAAAATGTATTTTGTTTGGAAATGTTATGTAGCCATTTGGCAACAATGGTTTTTTTGTGAAGTTTGCAAATTTTTCATCTACAAAAACTTTTCTAAATGAAAAGCATCATTGAGGTATACAAAAGCTTTTTTTGCTAGAATTCGAAATGTCGAGGTATATAAAGAGGGCCATGTGACACAATAGGCGTGACATCGTGGAATTGTTTGCAATGAAAATGACAAAAAATGCTTTGGCTAAAGTGCATTCAGTGGCAAAAATTATCATTTCATCATCGGTTTGTTTTGTAAAGACCTCAGCCTATTTATGAAAGATAGAGATTTTGATCTGCTAAAGATTCTAGGTCGTTACTTCCCTTTTCATAAGTTTGTTGAATGAGTGTTTAAACGATGCTCCTGCTTCGTGTACCTCAATATCTCACATCAATTTTCTCATTCATTGCAATATATTTTTATTCTAGAACATGCCATTGCCAACAAATATTTTCTACAAAAGAAGAACAATTTCTACTGTTATTCCACCACCAGGAGATGTTTCCGATGACAATGTGTCTGAATCAGAGGATGAAGAGTTCATTCCACCGGTCGATAGTCTTATAGCTAATGATGATGTTTCAGAAAGTGAAGAGGATAGTAGTGATAATGATGCAGAACCACAACCCAGCACATCGACAGGTGATAGATCACACTCCACCAACAATCAAGGTGGCAACCGGAGGTCAAATTGGAACCAATATTTTTGGACATCTAATGACCATGACATCGTAGACAGATCGGATATCAATATGCAGCATAGCGTTCCAGAAAAGGTCTTTTGATTCAATGCACTATTTTAGCAATTTGTTTGGAAATGACATAATTGCGATGATAGTCGAGCAAACAAATTTGTACTCTGTACAGTGTAATGGTATTTCCATCAATACAAATGCTATGGAAATGAAAACATTTTTAGGTATGTTGATCAAAATGGGCGTGTATAAATTTACAGCATATCGTGATTAATGGAATCAACTTTCTCGACTGGATGATGTTGCAGGACGCATGGGTTTGAAGCGATTTGAACAAATTCGTAGGCACATCCATTTCACCGACAACTCAGTGCTCAACCCAGAGAATCGATATGCCAAAGTCAGACTAATTTTAGATGCGTGCGACAAAATATTTTGAAAATTGAACCAGAGTTGGATTATTGTGTAGATGAGGCCATGATTCCATATAAAGGTAAACGAGCTGGTAATTTGCGACAGTTTGCGACAGAAAAAACAAACCAAAAAAGTGGGGGTGCAAATTTTTTGTTAGAGCCGGTGTTTCTGGAATTGTATACGATTTCCTTCCATATGCTGGCTCATCCACGTTTTGGAATGTGAACTTTGAAGAGGAAGAACAAAAATTAAGCAAATCAGCTCAATTTGTCACTGTACTTTGCAAGACAATTCCTGATGGACTACACTCTGCGGTAATCTTTGACAATTTTTTTAGCTCCTTGGAATTGATGGAGTATCTAAAGTCAAAAAAATTAGAGACTCTTGGCACAATGAGAAGTAACCGGTTACGAGATTGTAAACTAAAAAGCGAGAGAAGGTGCTGAAAAAAGAAGGCCGTGGATCATATGACTGCCAGACTGACGAAAGAACAGGACTGACAGTTGTGAAGTGGGTTGACAGCAAAATTGTCACTATGGCCAGCTCATTCATGGGTGTTCAACCTCTTAGCATCGCCAACAGGTATGATAAGAAACAGAAAACCTCTGTAGATGTGCGTATACCAGCTGTAATAAAACATTACAACAAGCACATGGGTGAAGTAGATCTTGGAGATATGCTGATATCACTTTATCGAACACCGTTCAAAGCCAAGCGATATTATCTTCGTATATGTGCTCATATCCTGGATGTTTGTATCTGCAATGCCTGGCTATTAGCACGTCGCGATGCCACCATACTCGATGAAAGATACAAAAAACCATTGAACCAATTCAGGCATGAATTTGCTGCAAGTTTATTCCTTAAAGACCGAGCACAAAAAAGAGGTCGCCCGTCTTCAAGTAGCTTGGCAATACCAAACAAAATCAGGAGGCCTATGGCTATGCGGCCGCAAGAAGATGTTCGTTTCGATGAAGTAGCCCACTGGCCGATTCACACCGACAAAGGAAGATGCCGAAACTGCACTAGCGGATGGTCAAGAATGAAGTGCAGCAAATGCGAGGTGGTGCTGTGTTGGACAAATCATAGGAATTGCTTTCTGGACTTTCACTCAGTCAAAGAACACTCATGAAATTGTGTGACCTTGCATCAGGTTTTTTCAGGGATGGACCATGGCTAGTTTAACTTATGACGCATTACATGTGTTCAAACCAATACCTTTCGAGTGCTTTTTTGAAAACAACATTTGCTTCACCTAAAAATATAGTCTTCTCTGTTTACTGTATATAAAAAAAATCAATTCGAATTGCATGAAATTTTTTTATTTTATTTGGAGGATAGTGGATACTAGGGTGGATCAAAAAAAACGAATTTTTGAGTTCAGCTTAGTGCATCTGCCAAAAGATGCAGTTTGGGCTATCTTTTACATTGGTACTTGAAAAAACATTTTTTGACCCCGTTTGACCCCTATCAAAGAGCGCTCTAGTGGCCGCCAAGGCAAAATTCCTTAAATTAGCCATAATACTTTTTCTAGTGGGTGTAGGCTAATGATTTTGGTGTCTAACCCCACTAAATCAAGTCTTAGGAAGTCACTTCTGCAGTCTAAAATGATGCATGGGCACTGGGCAGCCAAAATTGCATAATGACATTTTTGCTCTAAAAAAGGCATTTTATGGGAAAGAAATGGCATTTTTAGATATTTTGGGCAGTTTTATGGATGAAATACTAAAAAAAGTGTAACCTAGGTAAAACACACGAGGATGTGACCATTTGTGTGCAAACTGGCCTCTAGTCCAATGAGGTGGTTGAGGTGATATGAGGTCCAATAGACTACAGAAGCATACGATAGTGCAGCTGCATGCCGCATATATATTTGATAGTGTAAACTTAACTATTGCATTTATTACAGCTTTAGATATTGTTTATTTCAATGTTTGTAAGTATCCGATCACACTTAACTTAATTGAGTTTATATAATGTTTAATAGAGGCAAAACTTGCATTTGGCTTCTGAATAAGCATCCCATTGAACACATCCTGGGTAGTGGGCACTCAACCCCCTTGTTTTTTACTTTTTTTTGTACTATTGACTTGTAGATTTGTGAGATCTAGCCAAGAATCTTTGCTGGTCCAAAAATCAGTAGAATTGGGGCACATTTATGTGGGCCACCATCCCATTCAAATTTTTAGGTTTGCCATTAAGTAAATATTGAATTACCGATATTTTCACGCTTCTCAACAGAATTTGTATGTTTCAACAAAATAATATGCATAAAACTTTTGCCTGTTCGACTATCTATCGTACAGGGAATTAAAAGAATATGCTTGTCTATACGAGTTGTCTGTGAATTCACATTTTTTACGCGTTGGAATAGCTAAAAATACAACTCCAGTGAGCGGAAGTGGTCTAAAATTCTAATTTCACACTGGAAATAGATCAAATACCTTAGAAAGTTACCAATATAGGCTAGTAAGTTTGCTACATGAAAGCCTGGTATTGAATCTGTATGTATACAGTAACTGTAAACTTTTACTAACACATTTTGTCACAGAAGGCAATGTGATCGACTAGTCTAATCTGTGCAAGAGGATATTAGTTTTTTTCCTTTCTCAAATTAGGTGTGTCTTTTCTGTTAGCTTCCACTATTTGTAAAGTGTTTTGATAGTGTTCCTCGTTTCTGGCACAATGTAGGTAATCGGTGCTCAGTTTAACTCCATGTTCAGCCACATTGTAAACAGCTTTCTGGTACGACTCTGATTCAGACCATTTCTCTACTGATAAAGGAAGAAAATCATCATTTATCTCTAAAACAGAGAAAAAGAATCGAGAGTCCTTTGTGATAAAATCTGTCAGTTTTGATTCCAGATTGATTTCTGATGGAAAACGTGGTCCGTAGCTGGCCAGTGCCAAACCGATCTGCTGGTGTAAAAACAGAATCTGTAGGTTTTACATGTATAAGTTCATCAGCCATCTGATATTTACGTCTTCCTGAACTTCAGAGCTGAACGTGAACAGTGCCAGTCCAGTGGTACCATCTCAGCAGAGAGATACCAAAATTGACGTTTGAAGCTACGTTCAGCAGCATCTGATATCAACTTATGCACTGCTCCATATCTGAGAATGTTCTTGTACATAGTCAAACGGTTCCAAGGAGCATCAACAGCAACACTACACCGAAACCAATATATACAGTAGACAAGGGAAATAAAATTCATGAGATCTTTCAGTTTAGCCACTTGTGAACCTGATGTGATAGTTCCCTTAGGTAACTTAGCTATTTGATTTTCCAGTAGCACCAATTAATAGGAATGAATCAATTTGGCCATTCATCTGGCCTTGTGTGTGGCCCCAGAACAGTAAAATTTCACATTTTGTAGACCAGGACTGATATAAGCAATGCACATTGCACAAGTTCATAAGTTATTTATAGTCGCCTCAAATGAACTTGTATTTGCTTTGTGCAAGTTGAACAGCGTCATCTTTGAGGTTCTGAATGAGATCGTGTGTTGTTACTGGAAAGCTGTTGATATCCAGTGTACTTAGCAGTTAGCCACTGTGGAATAGAACCCCAGTTATTGCGGAGTCTTATGAAGATGCTCATTTCTGGTTATTTTAAAACCTCTAGCTTCAAATCTTCAAAGATACATGACACAACGATTTCACCAAAGTGATGTAAACAACCTGACCAGAGAAGTTCCTTATCTTAAGAGCTACAGTAGAAGCAGTTTTTGCGTTTCTTTTTTTAGAGTGTTTTTGTCGTTTTTCTGCACTAAGAATCCTACTTTCTTTCCTTCTGACTCGTGCGAATAAAATAGAGTCAAATCCAGCTATTGTGGCTGTCCTGTCTGTCATCATTCCTTTTAAGAATGATATGTCTGCAGGATTTGATATAAGCTCCTCAACAAAACACTAACTCTAACTTAGCTATGAACCCGAACCCCTTAGCCTGAACCCGTTGTCATGCATTTTGTGTCCATTACTGTATTGCTATGGATAATTGGATGCACAAATTAAAGGCCACATTTTTGCAATTAACTTCATACGGTAATTGTTTGCTTTTATATGTTTGCTTCAGTGTATTAACAGCAATACCTTTAGAAGCATTATGAATTTGGTTTTCTTTGCCCTTTTTTAAAAAAAAACAATAAATTTCCAACTTTTTCAAGCATTTTTGCTGAATAAAGGCTCTGATGTCATTTTACTAGCCCATAGATGATTTTAGACTGCAGAAATGACTTCCCAAGACTTGATTTAGTGGGGATAGACACCAAAACCACTAGCCTGCACCCACTAGAAAAAAAATTATAGTCAGTTTAAGGAATTTTGCCTCGGCGGTCACTAGAGAGCTCTTGGATAGGGGTCAAACGGGGTCAAAAAATGTTTTTTCAAGTACCAATGTAAAAGATAGCCCAAACTGCATCTTTTGGCAGATGCACTAAGCTGAACCTAAAAATTCGTTTTTTTTGATCTACCCTAGTGGATACTCATATTGTTTTGAACAATGCTATCGAATGCCCCCCACAAATGAGTTTGCAAATAAACAAAAAAAATAATATTATTTGTGTTGGCAATTTCTGAAAGAAGTGAGACAAGTTTCTAGCAAGTAGTAATTACTTTTGTTTTTTCAAATGTGGGTATACATTATGACAAAATCTCACAATGAAGCCATATGGCAACAACTTGTAATATGAAAAAGAAACAAACAAATTCTAAAAAAAAATGTAAAAAAGCTATCCACATCTTCAACTAATGTCGAATTCGCAAAAACATATTTTTTCATTGACTAGTTATAAGAGTGCTACATAAAGGGTTAAAGGCCCATCGAGGACTCATTTTTCCAAGTAGCCCAAAAAATTCCAAAAATGGTAAAAAATAATAAAAAATAACCATCAGTTTTAATTTCGCTTTTTGAAATCCTCTTGTTCCAGATATATTTATCTTTCCTCTCTCTTATATCAGTCACTGGACAGCATTTTCCTTTCAAAAAATTCAAACATGTAGGTGTTTTATCATTTAGTTCTTCATAGGCTTAGGCGTAAGTTTGAGCAATTATTGGCATGGGAAGAGCCATGTGTCAGAGCTAAGCTCGTTCTTTATATTTTTTGCATTTTTGGAACACCAACAGCCGTCTGTAGTAGAATATAGGCGTACCGTACTTGTATTGAACCTAGGCCTACCTGCCTACAGATAGCAACTACTGGTAAGCCTAGGTCTATTGGCTTAGCCTACTGAAGTAGCCTTCCACACCAAATGCTTAGCCACAGTGACCAAACTACAATATGGCCATTGTTTCAGATACCGCTAATAGGCTACAAGGGCTAGTTAGTCATCAGTAACTAGTCAGTTTAGTGAGCACTAGGCCTAGACATTTTTTACAATTTTTAAAGGGTAAACAAAGTCTCAGACGAATTTTGTTTTCTCAATATCTTTTGACGTAGGCATACCGTAGTAAAAACGTGAGAGTAACACCAAAAAAAAAACGAGTAAAGCTTAATTAGAAATAATTTAAAAAAAAAATGTTCTTGAATCCTCGATGGGCCTTTAACAGACTATGTAGGCTCATGACCATACTAGTAGAGATGACCGGCTATGTCACATTTTGAAGCCTTAAAATACCGGGCCGACTGTTTCGTAGCAGTTCGGCAGACAAAACACATTACTTTTGCTTTAAGAGTATGTAGACATGAATCGCAGGTTTGTGGACGTTGACTCAATGTAAAGAAAGTTTGTAAATTGAGAGCTGAAACATTGCGCAGCTGGACATTTTGCTTGATGGGAGTGAACCATGAAATAAACTCATACGCAGTTAGTTGCAGCAAAGGCAAGTCTAGCAGCTAGAGTGAAAAGGAAAACAATATGTGCACTTGTGCAGTTAGTTTGCATGTGATATTCTCAAGCAACATAGCACAGAAAAGTAATGCACGGTACCGAAATTGTGCAGCTGATTACTGAGCGAATCAAGCTTCTGATATACAATGGCTACAGACCTAGTTGTATCTTCACTTCAGCATACTTTTTAATTGCTACTGTAGCCTACTTCTTTGTAGTCAGTTGACGAAAGGAAAGCAGGTTAACTTCATGTTTGCAAAACTAAACTAGATAAACCAATCGTATTTTGTCAGCAAAATATTGTAACTCTTTGACCAATGTATGAACCCTAATGCATGTCTTGGCATGTAGGATAGCCTATACAATTATACATGACCACGAATAGGTCATGATCTGTAGTTCACATGTTCAAGTAGATGATGGACTTGTTGTTTCATTGCATTTTATAGGAATTAAGTGACAAAATGCCTAACAAATGCGTTGCGTTTGGTTGCAAATCAGGCTACTTTTACTTCTGTTACCAATATTTCTAAGTTTGCTTTTCCTCTGGATATAGTGTAGTGTTGCTGCCTCAATGGATAAAATTTGTTAACCGATCTAACTGGGAGCCTACAAAAAAGTCTGTTTTGTGTATAAAACATTTTGAAGAGAAATTTATAAGTTATGGTAGAAGAAATAACCTCAAGTGGCATCTAAATCCAGTTCCGACAATTCACTCAATTCAAGCATTAAAACGTCATCACTCCATCAGCTTTACCAACTCCAGCACCTCTACGAAAAGCACCCAAAATTCGTATAAAACAACTTGATGAACTGGTAGACTTCTCGCAGTAAAACAGAATATCTTATTTTCAGTGACATAACTGAGGCACACTGCCCAGATGGTTTCCAGTACTGTCGGGAATAAAACTTTTTAATTTTTTACAACATTGTTTCTGACAAGTTGTCTGGCTTTCCCAAGGTTGCTGAAGCTGTTAGTAGATCGAAATTTGCATGTGCAAAAAGATTTAGCTGCAAGTGATCCATGCATTTCAAACTTTGAAAAGTTTTAGGAAGATGTGGATGAAGTTGCAAAGGAAATGTTTGACGCAACATTATCTTCTAATAGTGCAGAAGTTGGCTTTACAATAGCCGGTTATATTGCAAAAGACTTGTTAAACGCTACAAATGTGCAATGTGCAAAAGTTTACTTACAGCTGATTCTGCAGCTACAGCTCCTTTGTACTTTCAGCTTTTGTCAAGGGGGGCTTCAATGTGCCTTCTCAGCCACTTTCTGATTTTGTTCATAGTGCTTTTGCTGCTTTAGATGTTGTTGAAGAAAAGGTACGCAAATGTGGATTGCCTCGTCGAAAAGCTATGCAGTAGCCTAGCCTATGTTTTCAAAAAATATCTTTTCTCCGGTGTAAAGTTTACATGTGACACACATGTGGTCTGGGGCAACCACTTTTCATCGAAAATTGTTGTTAATATTTATTATAATAATTACCAAAAGATTATAAATGAGTCAAAAAGAAAGGATAACATTGTAGCATTCAAGCAAAGGCAAAAGTAGTTTAAGATTCTATTGTAGTTGTGGGATGTCTTTTTTCCGTCACCATGATCACTATCGTCTTTCTAGTTCCCCCCACTTCTTTAAATAAAACATATATCATTATTTTCGCGTGTCCTTACACTATTTCTGTTGTAAAAAAATAGTCTGTGCTGTTTGTTATTGTTTATTTTGAGATGTTTGTTCACTTACAAATTATTAATTTGCACCATTCATTATGTAGTTTGGTAATGCAATATGTCTAAATGTAAGGTCAGGCACCTGTTAAATGCATTATAAACGCCTAACAAGTCTGAAAAACATCTGCTTTGTTGTACCCCATGCCAGTAAGAGCAGTTTCTTTGTTAGTCAAAATTTCAAGTATTTTTCTATCGGCCCGTTGTAAAAAGGCCTTTATATGTGACATAGCTGGCCATATTCTACTAGGTGGCCATGGTAGGCTGTAATAAAATCTCTACAAAACTTTGGACTGGAACTGGAAACAACTTGTGATCACAAGCGTTATCCATCCCAAAAACAAAGTTTGATTCCCATTGGAAATTTTTCCACAGAAGAAAAAAGAAGTTTTGGAAATTCGATTAAAGGCCGAGTTTGATGGTGATTTTGAATTGAAAAATGTCTGTACATTTCACAAACACAAATTTATTGATACATAGTCTAGATCTTTCAGGTACTGCAGCAATATTTTTAAAACCCACAAGAAGTCACTACATAACACAACACTTCACATTATATGTTTGGAAACTTATCAAAAATTTAAAAACCACCCAGATGCAATTGGACTTGTGCCAGGAAGAAAACTATGCTGCAACTGTAGAGTGAAATTGGAAAATTTATCATGTAAATTAAGCACATCTTCTAGTGGGAGTGAATTGGAAGAAATACATTCAACTTTAAAAGCTGATACTTCTCTATCTTCTTTCAATGAAAGCTTGCAAATAATGGAAGAATCGCCTGTAAAATTGCATTCAATGTCATCAAATAGAAAAGAAGTATACAAGAAAAGAAAATTGCAGCAATTCAATAAAAAATGTGGAGATAACTTGTTCAAAATCCTAAAAATCAATGACACAACAGAAAAACCAGAAGATCAAACATCTGACCACCTGAATGAAAAAGCACTTGAAAGCATGATTTCCAAAATTAAAGGTAAAATAGATAATGAAGATTCTACAAGGCAGAAAAATTGCAAATTTTGACAATAGTTCCAGAACATTGGTCACAGAAAAAGATAACTGAAGTGTTTCATGTATGCGGCAGAATGGTTCGGGAAGCAAGACAACTTGAAAGAAGCAACTTTGCACCTTAAGCTGCTTTAAAGAAAAAGAAACCTTTAGGTGCTTTTTCATTGCCACCACCACGTCAAGGAAAGCGTTTGTCAGATGAAACCATCAAGCTGGTTATTGACTTCTACCAAGATAATGTCAATAGCAGGATTATGCCTGGAATGAAAGACCGTGTTTGTGTGAGCAAAAATGTGTACGAGCAAAAGCGTTTGCTGTCATGCACATTGAAGGAATTATATGCTATGTTTAAAGAGCAATATACCAATGCTAAAATAGGCTTCTCAAAATTCTGTACTCTGAGACCAAAATGGTGTGTAAGTGCTGGATCTGCTGGTACTCATGCTGTCTGTGTGTGCGTCATTCTCCAGAATGTCATACTTCTTCTAAATGCAGCAGAAATTAAAGAAGACTACAAGCAATTACTTGAAATGGCTGTTTGTGATGTAAAAAATATTGGTTGTATGCTGCAACGATATTCTGAGTGCACTGGATATGAACGAATACTAAATTTTCTCAGTGAAAAATTTGAAGATAAAGATGAAGATATCTCTTTCAAGCAGTGGGTTTCAGTAGACCGAACTGAAATGGTTACAAGAATTTTACCAGTGTCAGAATACATTCAATTGTTGCTCAAGAAATTAATTGATTTGGCTCCCATCATTTTATTTCTCACTCCCAATCATCATATTTGAAAATTCGAAAAGAAAATATGGATAATCAAACAGCTTTGGTATTGATGGATTTTGCAGAAAACTATTCATTCCACATATAAGATAAAGCACAAGGTTACCATTGGACCCACCAAACATGCACAGTTTATCCTGTGGTGTGTTATTTCAAATTAAATGATGAATTCATGTCAGAGAAGCTACAGCATGACACAGTAATGGTATATTTGATTCAAGCAAAAACTATCCAAATTTTTCAATCTACTCTGCTTCATTTGAATAATGTTGAATATTTTAGTGATGGCTGTGCAGCACAATACATAAACAAAAATCATTTTATAATCTTTGTAAACATCAATTAGACTTCAGTGTTCAAGCTGAATGGTCTTTTTTCAGAACTAGTCTTGGAAAATCTCCATGCGATGAAATTAGCGGAACAGTCAAACGAGCAACTGCAATGGAAAGCTTACGACGCCCTTTACATAACCAAATTTTAGATGTTGAAGCAATGCTGTCATACTGCGAAACACATATGACAAAAATCAAATTTGTCCATCTAAAAAAGGAAGAATTAAAAGATGTGCAAGCAAAACTACAACCAAGGTTTGACCAGTCAACTACAATCAAAGGAACTCGATCATTCCACTTCTTCAAGCCCTTATCATCAACAAGACTTGGAATGACGAGAGTAAGCATTGACAGTGAATTTTCGTTAGAAGTTTAAATCGATAAATCTTCTACACCCCTAGATATACCCACTCAGAATTTCCAACAAAACCATTTCATGTGCATTGTATATGAAAAGAAGTGGTACATCGGCATCGGCATGAGTGAACAATTTGATGCTGACAGTAGTGATATTTTAGCTAACTTTATGCATCCTAATGGGCCATCACGTTCCTATTATATACTGGCCAAAACAACAAGACAAATGTTGCGTTCCTTTGCAGCATATTCTGTGTGTAATTGATGTTCACCATTTAACTACAGGCCGTAGTTTATATCAATTATTTGGTGCAAGCAAAAAAAAAGATAGACACTGCATGGGACAAATTCATTGCATAAAATTAGTAAGATGCAGCAATGCTGCTACATTCAGCGTGTGAAAATATGCCTCTCAGCTTTATTGCTATCGGTAATAATAAAGTTTAATATTTTCACTTTTATAATCAACTTTGGTTATTCACAACTAAAAAACTTTTCCTATGTCAATGGGTGGCTGGAGACTCGAAGAGTGCAAGCTCATTTCCCAGTCACCCCCAACTCTACGTTCTTATTTTAAGTTTGTTGCTTTGTAAATCCTCAATTGATTTATTTTATTTATCAATAATAATATAATTATGACAGAGTAAAGGTTCTAAGTAACAATACCAACATGTTAAAATTAAAAAAACTTGATTTTTTGAGACATTTCACTATTTCCATCTTTAAGGTTCAAAGTATTCAATAAACTACAAATATTAGTTTGGATTCTAAATCTGCTCATCCAGACCTTTCAAATGATGTATCACATGTAACAATATTACATGAACACAAGTTATAAGCGATAAAATTCGGTCACACGTGAATGATTTTTTGACCTCATCTTGCCAAAATGCTGGGGTCAAAGGTCAACTCCCGGGGTTATATGGGTTGTTTCATTGTTTTTGGGTAAAATCGACTTTGTTTGTCCAATGTTACGAGCAAAATTCATTTGAAAAAAGGGTTTAACACAAGAGTTATGCTGCATGGAAATAACCCCCTCAATTTGACTTAATTTTGTTCTGCTTGAGTGATCACCAAAATAGCCAACTTTGGAAGGTCATAACTTCATCGATACTTGTCCAATTTTCAAAAAAAATTTTCTTTTAGGCATGGTCCTCATCCACGGGATGTAGACAGCACTGGGGAAGCATGGAAAAATTTTAAATTTGAAGTAATGTGTAATTGCGATCCATGTGACAATTGGCGGAAAGTTTTAATAATATCTGCGAAGCGTGGCATAGCTTGGCAGCTATTGCTAATGCTTTGCTAACTTTTAATGCAGAGAACGCAACCACAGAATGTGGATTCAGTTTGCTTTCTCGGTTGCGAACTCCAACAAGAAATCGCTTGCATTGTTCAACTGCAGATAAACTTATGTGTTTGAGGTTAAATGCTGCATCATACAAAACATTCAATTATGACGCGGCATACGTGCACTGGCACAGTAACGCGAAGCGAGCATGCTACAACGTGAGCGGTGAAATTGTTGAGGAGTTGAATAACTTTGTAATTGCGAACCATTAGAGCGTAACATTTTTTTTTTATTTGGTCATTCTAACTTGTTTTTATTCCTTTCCGTTGTACTGTATTTTTGTTTTGCGTTATTCTTGAAAGTGTGCTATAAAAGCGTGGAATAAAAGTGTGCAATAAAAATGTGTATAAAAGTGTGCAATAAAAGATGTCTGCAGCATTGATCAGCCTATGGATTTTGTAAACATAGTGTTTTGTACAGAATGTTTCAGAATCATGCAAGACTTGAATGGAAAAGATACTGGCAAAGTAACCCATACAGTTCGAAGAGTGCAGAAAAAGAGCCAAACATCTTTTCTCATTCCTGTTTTAACTTAATTCTAAAACAACTATTGTTGCCAGAAGAAAGTAATAATAACATGCTCTGTTGCCTTGGTCTTATTGTTAGGTTGTGTAAGCTCTAGTTGCAGATTCTATTTTGTTCTTACAACCTCTCGTTTCTAAGAGTGCAATGCTTTGTTACTGTGTATTTGTTACCTCTGGTTGCTAGTTACTACATACAAAATGGCAAGATTACATTTTTGTGCCAACCCTGACTGTAGCACGTAAAAACCTGTGAACATTTTGCTTGATTAGTGAAGCGTTTCTTTTCATTTGATCTACTCGTGTTGTATTATATGTTGTGCACTGTCATACTGACAGGGTTCATGGTAAAAAAAGCAGTAAATTAAAGTTATATATATGTAAATAATGTTACAATTTGCTGCTTTTTATCAGGCACCTTGTTGTTCATAGTGTTGCAGCTTGTAACTTTCATTGTTACAAGACTAAATAAGCCTATGTTAACTTGATAATCCGGAAGCACGATAGTAGCTGTTTGCACCTTAGTTCCTAGTAAAACCCCTCTGTTGTGTGTTTATGGCAAAGCTCAGCTGCAGACATTGCGTTAGCATTATCTTCTCAACTGATATGAACAGGGTCAAGGTTAGGAGTGGTCATAACCCCCGGCCCCCATCCCCAAAGGCGTGGAGGAGTGAGAAAAAGGGTGATAACTAAAAAAAGGTATTTTTTGCAAAAGCTGAGGAATTGTGGAGAAAATGGGCCCAAAAATTTACTTTGATTCTCAAGGCCCGCTCTGGTTCTCTGTGGCCCCAGATATTGATATGTAGCATCAATATAGCTGTTTTTTAGATGTTCTGCCAGCTAAATGCTTTCTATGTTTGCTGTAAAGATTAATAATACTCATGACAATAGTGAGATGTTGAATAAAGAAGTTCTTTAAGTAGAGTGTGATCCGTACGTTGGTCATGTGCTAAGGAAATCCCTAAATCACACTTCAATTTGTTTTGAAATTGAAAGCTGGTTTATAGTAGATAAACAAAAAAGACATTCACGATGTTTTACTATGTTATTCTCTTCAAGAGCTTACAAGAGATATATCAGTATATCACACATGGTCACATCATGTGTGCTTGTCGAGATATCAACATTTCAAATCCGTGTTATGCATGAGTGATTCCATGAACCCTTTTAGGAATACCCCTAAAAATAGGGGAAAGGTCCGGCAGTATAAAATTTTTTTTCTCACACTGAAAAGTCAGACTATAGTATAATGTATTACTCAAGAAAATTTTTGAAAATGCTTGGTAAACTGATTTTCAGGCCTTTGAACTTTAACAACCGTTGCCATGCTAACTGTTCCACTTCGCCGAACACAAACGTACCTCATTTCTACAAGATGTAACTTTGTCAAACCTTAACCAATTTTCGTAAAACTTAGTTTTTCTGAATCAGAACGAAAAGTTCAATAACCAAATAAAATTTCAACAAAATCTGGGGTTGTTGAGTTAACTTTGCTATTTTTTTGGATCAGTTGACACGGAATGACCCAAAAGCAGAATCTCACAATGGCGAGGAACAGAACACAATAGAAGGAACACTAATCTAAATACCGCCATTTAGTAACCACTGAATCTTAATGTTGAGTTGAAATATCAATAACACACGTAACAATAAAAGCCTATGCTAAGATGAGAACTTGTGACAGCACAATATTCAATGCACATCGCCCATGAACGTAAAATATGTCTGTTGGGCTATCAACTGTTTCTTCATCTCAGGAAACAGCCATTGCTTAGCAAATTAAGCCTTGTGACAGAACCATACATGTACTTCTCGTTATTAAAACTTCACTCTTTTCTTGTGGTTTCATTGGATTATTATCTCTGTTTTGATCTGTCGCAGCAGTATTCAGTGGTCGGATCAGTTATTTTGACCTG
This sequence comes from Aplidium turbinatum, assembly GCF_918807975.1. NCBI lineage: Eukaryota > Metazoa > Chordata > Ascidiacea > Aplousobranchia > Polyclinidae > Aplidium > Aplidium turbinatum. Next base: position 2,807,226 of record NC_137488.1, read on the forward strand.
GCAGTAAGGAATCGCTTTCAAGCTGTACATGAACTGCAAAATATATAAATTGCATTGCAGTCAGATATACCGTTTTCCGAGCAATATGGTTGGAACGCCTGGTTAACCTATTCAAAACTAAAAGAGCCCAAAAAGTAAACACAAAACTCATGTTCAGCAAGCGTTTCGAAAATTATACTGTCTTTATCTTCAGTGCCATAAACGTGACAGTTATAGCACTGAAGATGAAGAAAGTATAGTTTTCGAAACGTTTGCTGAACATGATTTTAGTACCGGTATCTACATTTTAGGTTCCTTATTTTTTGATTAAATATACCTCTTCCCTTTCAGAAAAATTAAACTTAGTATCAAGCCGGAATAACACCTCATTATGCAATTTGTAATGATCTGGTTTTCAAAATAAAAGCATCGGTGCACAGTTTTGGAGATGACCAATTGACCATTGACCAATTTAGTATCAGCGTTTTCAAAAACTTGGTTTTGATGCTACTTCTATTCATTTTGAAAATTGCAGGGATAATTTTGGTACGCATAGCGAATGTACATTAGCAGTTGTCTTGCGAGTAATTTTAGCAGCTTGATTATACATTAGTTAGGTAATCATTGAACAGTATGTCATTTTGTAAATATCGGCTTCACACTGTAGATTAATGCTTCCTAACCTTTTTTCAGGCCACAGTTCATTTTTACTGAAAATTTTGTTTGAGACTTTCTTAGTTGAGCAAAGTAGAGCCAGCAGCAACATAATGTTAAAAAACAAACAAATAGAAGACACAACTTCTTATTAAAGAGACACTTGAGCTTGATTCTTGGACATAATCAAATCGAGACGAAATGCCATAGGATACAAGTTCAAAGCGAACTTTAACAAAATGCAGGCTGGCAAGAGACAACCAATCTGTGGAGACAACCAATCTGTGGAGACAACCAATCTGTGGAGACTACCAATCTGTGGTCACAATGCAAAATGCACAGAAACTACAATCTCTAAAACGGGTTATCTCCAAATCGGCTAAACTGAATCAGCAGCATCGTATTGTCGTAGACCTAAGACAGCAAAAGTTCAACGGCTTGGTTGTCAGTCATGGAATATATCTGAAAAGTTTGGGAGTGAAGACACAAGTGCATCTGAGCAAACAATACCAATGCAATACCGCTGACAGTATATATGCGTTTTACCGAAACGTACATTACCTAAGTCGATTTTTGTGTTTAAGAATCCTAGAAATGTTGACATAACCCGTTGAGCCGCCAATGTCGATTTTCAATTCCTGTAAGTAAAACAACCAACATTCAAAGCTACATTTAAACCGCCTACAAAAACGTGAATTTTTAAACTGATTTCAACAAATTTATAACGTGCTTCTGTAAATCGAATAAATGGTTTCTACCAAACAATAATGTTGTCTGCCCAGAACTGTAACATAGTGATGCAAGACATGGTTCAAAAAAAGTTCATATCATCATTGTTAAGTGAATTTAAAATGGGAATGGTTGTCAGTAACCTACAACAAAATAATTCAATCGAGTTAAATAAAAAGCTAAACACTGATTAATAAGTGTCCCTAGTTTGGTTGAAGGTCTTAAACAACTCATATAGCCTATATAGATAGTCCAAGTTGAAACGTACATTCAAAATAAACTTGAGAAAAAGCGGTTTTGATTCAGCGATCTCTGACATCACAATCTGACCAAAGTAAAATGGTTCGACAATGTTAAGAGGCGTCTTAAACAAAATGACTTTTTCACTCACTTTGCTTTGCATGACTTTATAGCACACAGTAGAAAAACATTAACCTTTATTTATGTTTTGTTAAATTTCTTATTATTGTTCTCAAAAACCAAAGTACTGTATCAAATGATATCTGCACAACCTTCACAGTTCACACTTTATCAATGTAGATAGAAATAACGCCTTACCGTGTTTTCTGTTCTATCAAGAGCTTCTTGTAACAAGCTACACTCATCACTGTTTGCACATCGGTGCTTTTCATTGCCATCATTGAAGCAATCTTCCACAAATATGCATTCTTTAACTTTGTGCAATATTGCTATGATGCTGTCTATATTTGACAAAGAGTTCGTTCTGATGTTCAGCAAACCAATCTAACAAAAATAGATTTATCACCAGCATTAAATGTTGTACTGAATTGGTGTTTTTGTACGATTTCCAAGTACTGCACATTGCACAACGTTTTACCGAAAACACTCATAAATTGTATAAAGGAAGTTTAGCCATGTGGTGAAAGCATGCATATGGCACAGAAGTACACCAGTATGATTGATACCTATTAAAGGTGTAAAGGAACAGGATCCGGATTTTACCGTTTTTCACCGGATCCGATCAGGATCTTGTCTTTTTTTTAATAGACATTGAATCTAAAATTTGCATGACATTTTTACAATTTTAAATACAAAAACATAAATTTAAAATAAATTTTTGGCAACACTGATGTTGTGGTGAGGTCAAAGTTGACAGTCAAAAAGATCAAAGATCACAGTCTTTCTAAATTCTATTCATTTGTTATGTTTATAATATGTTTACTGCAATATGCATGAAAAAATTTATGTTAGAGAGGTAGATAAACAATTAAACATGCATGAGTTACAATGCGGAGTTGCCAGATTGGGCTACTTCTCGCGAATTGGGCTACTTTTAATTCGCTTCGCGACTTGAATTTGAAGGTTTGCAATTTTTTGACATTTGCGACTTTTTGGGCTACTTTTTACTTCCCAATGCCTAACAAAGATGAAAGTGGAAAGAATCACAGAATAATCGACTTGCACTTTCGACTTCAGAAAATTAATAAAATTAACTACATAGCAACTTTTGCGTTTTGATTTGGGCAGTTTCACAGAAGTATTAGAGAGATATTTTGGTGGCTGCCCAAATTGGCATGATGCAGTTGGTTAAATGCATTTCATACTACAAATTGATCACCATGCAATAAGCTTACAATACATCAATACGGGTGTGCTAAATGAAAATTTTGCGGCACATTTCTTGTGCAAATAAGAGGCTGTACTTAGTTTGATAGGTAAAATATATTAATTTATAGTTTTTCTTAATTCATGCACTTTTGTAGCTTATCATATAGCATTTTTTGCCCTAATAATTGCAAGATTTTGCCCAAATTTGCGACGTTTTGAAACAACAGGGGGAGCAGCTGCCCCCCTGGCTCGTACAGCTATGTGTTTAGCGTAGTTATTATTTAACTTAACTAAAAGTGAACTCAGTCATGTTTGGAAACTTAAATAATTTATTGATTAAACTTTCGCCGACGCAAACCTGGACTAACAACAAATAAATACTGAACATGCGCAATGCGCATTAAAATACAATATATTTTTCTGTTTAGTATAACATTTTGTGGGAAAGGCATTGCCGGTTTAAGCAGCTTCACTCACAAAAGCCATAACATATTTTTTTGTTCAATATAATATTTCGTGTGAAAAGCATTGCCCTACCTGCCAAGCTGATACAATCTGCAGACTTTACTTGGAATAGCATCTAAATGAACGGGCGCCACAGTACTCCGCACCTAAATATCCAGACGCCACAGTGTGCGCGCCTATTTGACCGGCGCCTAACTGTCTGCACCTAAAAGACTTGCTCCCCCGGATGTAGGCCACCAGTTGCCCCGGACAATGGCATTGAAGTGCCCCTGACAGGTTGGATCCAAGTATAGTAACTTTTTTAAGCATTTCCTAGCGCAGAATTATACTTAGTGAACTTTTTAATCTTAACCTCGAAGCTCGACTGGTTAGGGCAAAATTTATATCAAACGCCTGTTCCGCAGCGCCACCACAGGCGAAAGTGCATATTTCACTGCTCTGGGACGACTTTGGTGGCATTACGTCATCCTGGGTGGGCGTAGTTAGTTACGAATGACACAAATGCTTCCGAGATGCAATTTGTGGATCAAAGTTTGGTCGGAGTTGGTACGAGCAATTTATTTTTTCAAAGATTTATTGTTTTTTCAGTTTAATAAAACTGTACTGGATACGTTCCTACAAAATCTAAAATATACTTGAAGTGAAAAATGAAGAAATCGTACGAATCATCATTCATATTCACTATTCATAAATAAATAAAACTTCTCTCTCTCTCATAATGTGCCTTCAGTTAGACATTGAAATCCAGTGTAACGGCCATCTGGACTTGGAAAATTGTTGAAAAAGTGACCATGAAGGTATATAGCCTACCTCCGTGAGGCGATTTTCCATTAACGTAAAGAGCCACAGAAATGGTAGGCTACTTTCGAAAACCTTGCCAAAGTGCTGAAACTGCAAGCATTGAGCTTTGCGCAATGCAAGCTGTCAGTGCCGGTGTTAACAAAATCTTAGTTATAAAGTTTCCGTACATAGCAGAGTCTATACATGTAAAAGCCTACTTTACCTGTGCAAGAGGGTACGTTTTTGCATACGTTGTTGTTTAGAAGTGCTGGAATTATCATCAGCAACTGGTTGCATCTGTGCTTTTATAGATGCTATTGGTATGGCAGATTTCTTCAAAATGTAAAGTTTACTCAAGCTCATTTTTACTTGAGTAGTGTTAACAAAATCATCTCCAGTGAAGTGAAGAGAACATACGACTAGTTTTGTATGGCCCATCCCTCTTTCGAACACTTGAAGAAAACTTTGACCATTTTCTTCTCAGCACCTTGTTTTGTGGGAAAGCGTGAAGATAGCACACCTCTCTCTCCTCTCAAAGAAAAGATAGCACACGGTCTTTGTTGTCACTAACACTGTCACATAAACAGCAATTTGCAAGCATAAACTCAACCATAAATTAAGGGTAGCGTACTGTTTGTGAGATACTGTTGTTACAGTGCAAACGGCTATAGCCAAATTAGGACAATTAAAAAGTTATCAAAATTGTAGCCCTACAGGAGTTTAAAAAAACTGCAATTTCAACGAAAGTGAGACGCTGTTTGATAAAATAAACTCAACCTATTTGATCTAACAAGTGAATAAAAAAATAACAGTTAACCTCTCAAGTACATGTAGCTCCACACAGAGTGAAATTTACATGCCTTTTGACTCTTTTTTATTTCTTTAAAAGTAATGTCTAAAAAGACATTATTGACCCAAAAGGAATGTCTAAAAAGACATTATGAAAAGTAACTACGGACAAAGGCCAGTGTTTCGACCTTCCGATCTCATCAGCGTAGTAAAGTGAAAGTGGAAAGTTGTCTTGAAGGGTTGGTTGAGATGATGATTTGAAACTTGAGTGATTGTTGTGAGACAATGAGACTGGATTTAATATTTAATTTCGGACTTCAGCGAAACGTAATTTTACCGCCTATTTTACGTAATTTTATCTCAACCAACGCTTCAAGACAACTTTCCACTTTCACTTTACTACGCTGAAGAGATCGGAAGATCGAAACACTGGCCTTTGTCCGTAATTACTTTTCATAATGTCTTTTTAGACATTCTTTTTGGGTCAATAATGTCTTTTTAGACCAGAGGTGACAAACCTGCGTCCCGCATGGGGTCCGTCAAAGAATTTTGTGCGGCCCGCAAAACAATTTGACAATCGCTCACACATTAAAGACAAAATACATCTAAAAGCTGTTTTATGCCTTCACTGGTACAGTGGTACACCTTTCCTTTGCTATTTTCTTGCCCTAAACACTAAATTTTAGGGTTTAAAGTTAGAAAATAGGAAAGCTATAAGGTCAAGTTGTGAAAACACTATTCACCAACTTCACCTTGTATTTTTGGTCGACTTTTTACTGTTGTATGTTTCGATTCTGCATAAGATAATTTCAACTGTGTGGGTTTTATTACTTTCATCTGCTGTTTGTTACTTTTCATGAATAATATCTTGAGTCGCTTCTAAAAGATTTCATAGTAGGTTACGATTAAAAAGTTGTGTGGCATGTAAATTTCACTCTGTGTGGAGCTACATGTACTTGAGAGGTTAACTGTTATTTTTTTATTCACTTGTTGATTCATTCATATCAGTTTGTATCCTCTGTGGATCCTTCTCTAGTATCATGGGCCAATCCTATAGATGTTTGTTGGTACACCCCTTCATTTTCTTTGAATTTTTATATTTGATCTAAACTTGATAGTAATAATAAGTTGACTTTTTCATTTCGGTAATTTTCATTTTTCACATGCTTAAGACCAGCAGAGCCCCACACATTCACGTTTTGCAGTAGTCATAACATACCTTACCAAGTCACCACAGAGAAAGAATGCATCCTTCTCACCCATGGTGACGTCACAGCGGCGTTGCCGCTTTTATTTTCGCAATTGATTGAGTGCCAGATTCGACGAAATTAACGAAAGTTTGCAAGCGTGTAACTTGGTAGCCTGTTGATATTTTTTACGATTTGCTGGTCAGGGAAGTTTGTTAGTGTCATCTTTTTGTTATCTTAAGTAAATTTAGCGAATTTATTTACCTGTCAGAGGCACTTTAAGCCTTCAAATTGTCTAAAAGTTAAATGCAACTTACCGAACCGGGCATTTTTCGAATAGCTTCGCTAAGCAAATCAAACATTTCAGAATCCATACTGCAACTGTTCATGGCAAGACTCTTCAAATGATCAGGTATTGCTTTAATGACGGTGGTAATCGCATAAACGTCGCTCCAAGCCAGGGGAATGTAGCTTATGTCCATGTAACCTCCCCCAAAACAACTCGCTACTTTGTTGATCATTTCCTTGTTGTTGCATTCACGCGATATTTTGCAAATTGATATTGAATCCCACACATTTGTTACTGAAAACAAAGCAAAATAATAACATTGCACAACAGAGTTGGATCAATACACGGTTTTTAGTTCAACCACATTGTTCTGAAATTTTCAAATTACTGTACAATTTCAATTACTTTCAAATGAGATAAAATCATTAATGTCCCGATCAAAGAAAAATGGAAAACGCTATACTCGAGTTTCACCCTTGTTTGGGATCATCAGTGGTGCATAGTGCATACCCATGTGTCGAGCGAAAACCGAACTTCCAACTTAATGGGAATTGTGGACGTTTCCGACTTGATTGGGAATCGAACTTCCATCGAGATTATACTAATGGCGTTTTTAACCAAGTTGCAAATGTCCATACTTTCCATCAAGTTGGAAGTTTGATTCACGCTAAGACAAATGGATATGCACTATGCACCACTGATGATCCCAAACACGGGTGAAACTCGAGTATGGTAACAAAAAGTCTCACTTACAATTATAATTACGTGAAAATGCATAATTAATAATTACTTGCAATTACAACTACAATTGTAATTGATCCAACTCTGCTTTACAAAGCAATGAAATATAACATATCATACAATACATTATAATTATTTTAACATCAGTGAAATCGCTTAAGGATAGTAATTTAAAAGTCTCTTGCACACTATTTTCCTAAAGCGTAGACGTAATGGTGGCAGTGCGCAAAGGTGTCACCTCCGACAACTCAGCCAGAGCCAACCAAACAAGGCTATGTGTGATTGGATCTTTTGGTTAGTGAACCACACGTGGCCTACAGAAACATTTTCAAATTAACATTTTATCAAAGGTTTAACGTTGACAAGATCTTCTACATTTTCATCTAGAACACCAAAACAAATTGATATAATTCAAATATTTTCCAAACCAACATGTTGTTCTCTTTGCAATTCTTTTTGTTTGCTCAATCAGCTCTTGAAGAAAGAATTGTTTCTTTTTACTAAGTTCATCTGAAAAAAAAATATTGTTGTTGTAATCAAGACTTATCTCTTCCCAGACAACAAAATCCCTCAATGGAATGGTACATTGATTCAAATTCACTTTTTGCAGTATTTAGCAAGTAACTTATATATAGTACTGTATATAAAATCAAATGTAGTTATTACTATCTGAAGCCTTTACAAATTGTTTCACCTAACGGATCATCAGAAGGTCTTATTCAAATAGAAATTAAAATAATAATAGAAATTCAATAAATTCAATAAATTAAAATAATAAAAAATCAAATAGAAATTCGCTCTGCTTTGCTATTTTGCTTGGCATTGAGCACTTTTTGTAGTATTAATAGTTTTCATTGTTTTAGTACTGTATATACGTACCATTTCTATCTTGATCAAACAGAATTCCAGACAAAAACTGAATAACCACAGTCCAATGTCCAATCAGGATGTTGTTTCGGACAAACGATTCAAACTCTTTTAAAGTCATTTCACTAGTGATATATAAAGTTGAAAAATACTCTTGGAATGTTTGGTGCGTAAAATATAAACATCGGTTGCCTTCAAAAAGCCCACACTGTTTGTTTGATCGTGATAATGTTACAACTAGATCTTGAACTTCATCAATAGTGAGATTTTCTTTATTAAGATCATGGACTGTGACTAGCACAGTTCCTTTGTCTGTGGCTTGATAAGCGATTCTAAACAAACTTTTCACGATGGTATCGCTTAAAGACATAACATGGTTTGATGCCTGAAGGTTTTCCAAGATTGCATGAAATATCCCAGTCATAGTTGTGATATATCTAGTTTCTTGAGATAAATCAAAAGAAGCCCGTACGTAGAGTTGCAGTATCAATGGATTGCAACACATTGATTTCAGATGTGGTGCTTTGGTTACTAAGGCTTCCCACATTTCATTTGCTTTATTTTTGTTGTTTACCAAATAGTTAAACAACTGCTTCATGTTCTTCAAGGTTAAGTCATGAATAAAGTAAGTTCGCTGTGGCCTACATCGCTTTGGGATACCAATCATTTTATGTGGTCTAGAAGTAAATATTAGATGACTTAAAGGCAAGAGCTTTCCTTGGCAGAGTAAAGATACAATTTCTTGGCAACTAAGCTCACTTTTGAATGTGAATCTTGTCGTGTTTTCTTTTATAGTCCAACTTACTTGGTCAAAACCATCGATAATAATGAAACATTTATCAGAATTACTTCGAATCCAGTCAAAAGCTGATGATTGTTCTTCTTCATTTAAATTATAATTGTCATCTCCTAATAGAAAAGCTTTCAAAGTAAACTTGTCATCAAAACTGGGCATTTCCATAAATAATAACCTTAACACTAGAAAGTCACTTGTTTGAGAAAGCGCTCTTGCAAGTCGTTTGGACAAAGTAGTTTTGCCTGCACCTGGGTAGCCAATAATTGAAGTGAATCTGTGCTTTTTACAAGAAGAAACAAGCTCTTTGAACAATACTTTTTTATCAGGTGATACTAGCTCGCTGTCACGACATGTGGGATTGTATTCATCATCCTTTGGGACTAATCTTCCTTCATAAAAATCAGTTAAATAAATTGTGGGATGAATTTCCTGCAATACTCCAGGAAGATTATCGAACTTCGACATGTCCACATCATCTTTCGGCAGATAATGTTTTTTAGTCACCCTTCTCAACTTTTCAATCGCCATGTTCATCATACTGCCTGAAAAAACAAATTTTAGTCTAATCTATGTTTTTCAATAAAAGTATGTTTTTCAATGAGTTAATCTTTTATTATATTAACAATAATTATATAAACAACAATATGCTGCTAAAAGTGAAACTTAATCTATTACTTAAAAAAAAATTGACCAAAATTTAACTTAAAATGAAAACACTTAAATCTTACCAAACACTTGTTGAAAATTTTCGTTCAATTCTAATTTTGGCCGTTTGGACGTCAGTTCTGAAAGATCTGCAAATATAACTAGCAATGTATCATAAAATCTATAACTATATCATAAAATTAACACAAAAATGAGGATAAAACTTCTAACATCAACTATATTGCTCCCAATACATCATTTGCTTCTAAGTCATTTGTATGAAACAGTATTCAGTAATCAACTTAAGGCTCACGGTAAGTAGAAAGATAAATAATATTTAGGTGACTAGCGAACTGTAGTAATCAACACTTATTATCATTTTTTGCCATACCCGAAATAAACATTTAACTATTTTAGTATGTTTGGCCAAGTTTGAAGACATCACTGACATCAGAAATGGTGAATAACATCCACCAATGTTCGAGTTAATTGGGACAAGCAACTTTTAAGGTTTATCTTAAAAAATGCATCAGATCACTGATAGTAAGTGAAAACTTCCACTAAAATGTTGCCTTTGTCCTATGATAGTTACGGTACCGTACCGTATCTAATATGTGATATATATATATGGTGAATCAATGTCTAGGAATATTAAAAAACGTTTACAAAACCAGACACTTAAAGAGGTCAATTCCCAGTAAGATCCCAATGACACCGTCAACTCACGGAATGGCCCGTTTCGGCGAGTCCGATTCGGCTAATCCGATTCGGCTAGTCCGATTCGGCAAGTTCCCTATTCGGCGAGAGCCTTTTTCGGCAAGTGCCCTATTCGGCGAGTTTTTGAAATTTTATTTTTGAAAGGGAATTATCGGGTACCGTAGCCTAACTGTTTTCACATCGTTTTAACGTCGCTGAACGTTCAGAAAGGAATAAAAATAAAACGTTTGAACTATTAAATTAAAATTTGTCATGTCAGTTCAGTTGAGTTGTTTTTATTTCTGACCATCATATCAAAAACAATACACGTCAACATAGCAAAGGTAGAAGCGACAGAACGCGAACGCTAAAACGTGCTTGAATTCGTCATGTCCGTTCAGTTGTTTTTAAGGTAGAAGCGACAAAAAGCGAACGTTAAAACGTGCTTGTGACCGAAGTAAGTTATTGAGTTGAAAGAAATTTGGCACGGTTGCAACACCTTCAGAAAAATTTAAGATGTGAAGGGAAAATAAAAAAAGAAAATGTTACAAAGAAAAATCAAGTTTATATCTATAAGTTAGTACTTTTGAATAGTTAAAATGATTAGTTTGGATCAACAAATGTGTGGGCCGGCCTACAGCTTGGATTGAAAGGAAATTATCAGGTACCGTGGCTTAGTTATCCCTACCAGCAAAAATTTGTTCCAAGAACCCAGTTAGCCTAACAGTTCATTTTTAAATTGTACTAACAGAATGAAAAGGCTAACCAAATGTGTGGCCTATCGTTTTAACGTCGCTAAACGTTGAAATTGTGTACAAAAGAGAACTGTGATGACTAGGATACGTTGCAAGCCTTAAAGCAGCCGGCGGCCATGGCCGCTAAGTAGTGCTTGAATGACCGCCTGTGCTACCTCCTCAGTCGGCCAAGTTTGGCCGCCGGTTTCTTATAGCCAATTATTTAATTTCACAATAGAATGATCGTGGATAAAATGTCGAAAATATGTAGTATCAAAGAGTGACGCAGAATTAGGTCAGCGCATCATTGTCACTACCGTTGTATTGATCATATCCAGCAGCGATCACCAGCGCTGTAAGTCTTGTTTGCAATTCCCGATGTTTATTTTAACGAAGTGTTAATCCGAAGTGCTAATTTACATCAGCTGGCAATATTGTCGTTTTTATATTGATTTAATGTTGTCGGACATTGAATCGTTGTTAAAAAGGAGAACTAGGTTAGTTGACATCCGTGGGTAAAACACGTGGCTTCATAGTTGAGAACACTGTGGGTTAGTGACTTCACACCCTCAATGGTGACATCATAACGGAATAAATGGTCAGGTTTTATGAAAAGCGGTATGCAGCTGAAACAATTTACTGAGCTGCGAGCAGTTAAAACAATTTAGGGTTGTTAGATGGTCCCGCAATACCGGATTACAATCCCGATAAAGCATTTAATGCGTGGTACAACGATTCTATTGCAGAACGTCGCCCAGACTTCAACAACGCTAAGTGATCATTTTAACATTGTTGCAAGTTTAGTGCTATTTACTTGTGCTATCGTTATTGTATTTTGGCCTCCAAGCACGCAGATTTGGCCGCTGAGAAGGAGCTCTCGGTAGGCCACGATGGCTGCCGGAAAAAATCACGAGTTTTAAGGCCTGCGTTGAAACTGAGAAACATTCACAGAAGCCCTTCGATACGTTGCATTTTTAAGATTATGCATTTTTAGATTATGTATTCAGACGTGGAATCAATGTACAAATGAACTGTAAGGCTAAATGGGTTCTTGGAACATATCCAAGGGCTTCTGTGATTGTTTCCCAGTTTCAATGTATCCTAGTCAGCAAAGTTCTCTTTTCTACACGATTTCAACGTTTAGCGACGTTAAAACGAATTAAAAACGGCAATTTCTGCTGGTTGGGATAACTAGGCTACGGTACCTGATAATTTCCTTTCAATCCAAGCTGTAGGCCACGCATTTGTTGATCCAAACTAACCATTTTAACTATTCAAAAGTACTAACTAATAGACATTAAACATGACTTTTTTTTGTAACATTTTTTTTTTTTATTTTCCCTTCATTTCTTAAATTTTTCTGAAGGTGTTGCGACGGTGCCAAATTTCTTTCAACTCAATAACTTACTTCGGTCACAAGCACGTTTTAACGTTCGCGTTTTGTCGCTTCTATCTTTTTCTGCACCTTTGCTATGTTGACGTGTGTTGTTTTTGATATCATGATCAAACATAAAAACAACTGAACTCACATGAAGAATTCAAGCACGTTTTAACGTTTGCGTTTTGTCGCTTCTACCTTTGCTATGTTGTTTTTCATATGATGGTCAGAAATAAAAACAACTCAACTGAACTGACACAACGAATTTTAATTTAATAGTTCAAACATTTATTTTTATTCCTTTCTGCACGATTTCAACATTTAACGATGTAAAAATGGCAATTATAATTAGGCTACGGTACCCGATAATTCCTTTTCAAAAATAAAATTTCAAAAACTCGCCGAATAGGGCACTCGCCAAAAAAGGCTCTCGCCGAATAGGGAACTCGCCAAATTGGATTAGCCAAATCGGACTCGCCGAATAGTAGCAGACCCGTCAACTCAACCAATCAGAACATGTATATATAGGTGGCTACTGTCATTGTGACCTTTCTGCAAAATTTTGAGCTTTTTTTGAGGTGGCTGCTGACTCAATGAACCGCTTTTTGCAGTCTCCTTGTCATGTGGTGCACAACAGTTTATGGCATATTTTTTTTTATTTTTATGTTTGTGTTATATTACAAATGAACTGAAACCGCTTATATCAATGTAACTGTCCCTATTAATTCGCACAGTTCTGAACAAAAAAAATTACAACTAAGTATGATCCAATATGCCATGAGGTTAAAGGTTGAATTTTTAAAAACAATCAACTACCTTGAAGAATAACACACATAGGACTCTGGATTACTGTTTCAGCATTTAAAACAGATTTATGGCATTCGTTCACATGAATCTGGGGTCTGGTTGCATTCGAACTGCCACTTGGTGGTAAAGCAACTTCCTGAAATAAATGAGACTTTCATTTTTTCTAACAATCTCGTTTCACATTAGTTTGTATTACAAGATATGCAAAAGATATATTACCGACGGGCAGTTTTCTATGTTTGACAATGCACTTTCAACTCCTTCGTTTTGCATGGCTTCCATTGCAGATTGACCATCTAGATTTTGATTTTAAAATGTAATAAAAACTTCAAATAAAACACACAATCTGCAAGTTCAGTTTATTGTTTTGCTGGCAATAAACAAACAAAAAGTACATACAAATTGAGTGTCTATCAGCACAACAGGATGGCAACAAAAGACCTGTAAGGTCATCTATGAATGAATGTCTAACAAAATCATTACTGAAAGGTTTGAGATTGAATTGTCGTTGAATTTGCTGGAAAGAAAATGAATAATGAATGCTTGATGGTAACAATATTAGTTGATTTTGCAATTAAGACGCAACAATGATTCTAACTTTATTGCCTGGCTTCGTCTGTGAGCAAACACTGTCTCCATTAATTTTTTTAAAAATGTAATTTGAATTTGTATGATTTCTGTGCATCGGCAGGCCAAATATAACACATTGTGGAACAGACAGGCATGGGCCAAGAATGTATCGTAGGCCAGATTTAGAACACAAGCCAGACTTTGGACACCCCTGACCTAAGGCTACGTTTACATGACGTCTCATTGAGCTCGAAATGAAAGATTTCCATAATTGGGTTTGTTTGGCAAACACGTAATCTGTTTATACGCGTGCGCTGACCAAAGCGAGCTCCGTGGCAGTCTAGACTTCATGTTGGTAGTTTTGACAGAAATGAAACCAATATCGAGCGGTTGCAAGTGATGTAAACATACCGCAATGAACTTCAATTTTAATTTGTTGATTTCGATTATGTTCATTGCTGGTGCAAACATGTAGAGTAGGGGTGACAAACCTTTTGCGGTTGCGGCCACTTTTGTCAATTACACATGAGTAATTGGGCCACGTAACTTTTTAATCGTAACCTACTATGAAATCTTTTAGAAACGACTCAAGATATTATTCATGAAAAGTAACAAACGACAGATGAAAGTAGGAAAACCCACACAGTTGAAATTATGCTACGCAGAATCGAAACATACAAGCAGCTATCTCGGCGGACAAATTAGGTCTCACGGTGGACACACCAGTTTTAGCGTCGATTGTCATGCTTAATTACTTTATCTTGATAATTCTTCGCCATTGAGAACATAGGTACGGTTTGGAAGGCTTTTAAAAATTTCAGCAAAGTTACTCTGAAAGGCTTTCATCAGACCAACTGCGTGCGCTTGAAGAGTCAAAGCGCCGTGTAGCTGCTCAATACGTCGCATAACTGATTAACTTCTACCGAACGAGGTCGTGTGGCTTCTTGCGTCACAATGCTCTGGGAACGAGTCGGAAAGCTTCTACACTAACGATACTATTTTCTGCTGTACACAGTTTCACAGGCTCTTTTCTTCAAGTTTATTTTTGCATGTCATGTGAGCGAAAGTGAATTTTTCCTGGGCCTTTTCTTTCTTACTGTAATACCAAAACTTAACAAATTTGCTGCATCTTGCTGTAATAGATTACTCGTATAATCTAATTTTGTAACCAACCTTGCCTTAACAATATTACTCGGAGAGCAAAGTCAGACATTGTGACGTAAAACTTGAACTAAGTTGCGCTGATTCGTGTAGAAGTGCCCTTGCACCCATCGATTCTTAGCAAAGAATTCACCTTTGTTACGCTGATTCAATCTCATCAATCGTTGAAGCAACGTAAAGATCGAAAATTTTCCTCCTTGAATGGAAGCTAAGAAATACAGTATTCACATTTTCTAGATGCGCGGAAAATTATATTCTCTGAACAATTATTGTTTGTGCTATGCAATGACGATTTGTATCGCTAGTTCTTGTGTTATTTCTCGGCGGACAAATATGACCGATCTAGATGGTACTTCCGGCGGACATGTCTGCGGTGTCCGCCGTGAATTTTGAGGCCTGCAACAGTAAAAAATAAAAACAAATCAACTTGAGCAAAATGGATAGAGCAACAGTACTTGCACTGATAATGAGGGTCTGCTACTATTCGGTGAGGGTCCTATTCGGCGAGAGCCCTTTTCGGCGAGTTCCCTATTCGGCGATTTTTAGAAATTTTTTTTAAAAATTATCGGGTACTGTAGCCTAATTATCATTGCCGCTTTTACATCGATTTAACGTCGCTAAACGTTGAAATAAGACCCTAACCCCAACCTCTAACCCTAAAACGGCAATGATAATTAGGCTACGGTACCCAATAATTTTTAAAAAAAATTCAAAAAATCGCCGAATAGGGAACTCGCCGAAAAGGGATCTCGCCAAATAGGGCACTCGCCAAATCGGACTAGACGAATTGGACTCGCCAAATCGGACTCGCTGAAACGGGCTATTCCGGATAATGAAAACACTTTAATTTTCGAAGCGTTTGCTTTCATATGAGTATGATTTCTTCTTTTTTCGGCTCTATTCTTTTTGCTCAAGTTGACTAAATATTTTGACCATCATGCTCAAAAACATCAAATCAGTTAATGAAATTTCTTTTTCAAACAACAAACAAAAGCCCTTGCCCTTGCGAATCATACAGCTGAAGCTACCTAATGCAGCAATGAAGCATAAAATATTAAAAAATAACATCGAAGCATTGATGTTTTTTGCTTAGTGGGATTTTTGGAAAGTTTTTTGCTTGACTAAGCGGGCCGCACAAAATTCTTTGACGGGCCGCAGATTGGTCACCTCTGATGTACAGAATGATTAAGAAAACACACAAATTTGGCACCAACAAAAAGAAAGCCGACAAAACCGAAAGGTTTAAAATATGCATCTATAAAGCACTGTTTGGAAACCACTATCTTAAAAATGCACAAAAAAGAAAGAGAAAAAATAAAACTTTTATTTCGTCCTAGTAGTTTGATTATTGTCAGTTAACTGGTAGAGTACGTTGCCTAATGTATTTGTAGTAAAGCACACAAAAAGAACTTAAACATTATATCCATAAATAGTTTTGTTTGTGAAGTCATACATAGGCTAGGGTGCACCATTTTCCCCAACTTTTTACAAGAAAGCCTAACTTTTTTTTACTTGTGAGGTTAGCTTAGAAAATAACTATTCCAAAATTTTGAGTTGATCGGACAAGGTTTGACCCCCCAGCCGGCCATTATTTAAGGCCACCTACAACACTTTTTGGCGATTTTTACCACTAGAGGGTGATGTGTAAAATACACAACTAACAATTTAGTTTCAACAGATGCCTCTCTTCTTACTAAGTCATTTAAAAAAAAGTTGGTTAAAATTGGATTAGAGGATCCAGAAATATAGGCAACTTTATACATTCTTATGCTTAAGAGCACCTCTAGTGGTGATAATACATTATCAAATATCTTGCTTCTTTCTTATCCAAATCAAATGAAACTGGTGTCTAACCCCCCATTTTTGAGGGTAGAGAATTTATTTTTGATGCTTATTTTACAAATTAGTCACTATAGGGCATTATATCCTTATTCACTCATATATCACTATATCCTCCATCACTTTCAGATCTTGGTGGAATCTTTCTCCTTACTCATTGCTGACCACACCAATGTTTTCCAGGAAATTAGCAAGATGGCAATGCAAAAAATGCATCTTGATGCTCATGTTGCAGCCGAGTTCTTTGTAGTTTTCCAATAGCCTCTGAACAATTTCAATATAATTTTCTGCCCGTGCATTCCCAAGAAATCCCTTGACAAGGTTTTTAAATGATAACCACACATTTTCTTTCAATTCTGACATTGAACCACAGAATCGTTCATCTTTGATGAGTTGCCGAATTTGTGGACCATCAAATACACCAGCCTTAATTTTTTTGTATTGACAGGCCAGGAAAAGCCAAAATGAGGTGATTGAAACAGTTGCTTTCAGTTGACAATGCTTTAACGAATTGCTTCATTAGGCCAAGCTTTATATGCAGAGGTGGGAAAATAATTTTCTCTTTGTCAACAAGGGGCTTGTGTAGAATATTGGGATCACCAGGTTTACTGGTCAGATCTCGGAGGCCACCTGGTCAGATCTCGGAGGCCAATTCCTCTCCATCCAGATCTGATCTGGGCTCTGCTGTTCCACATACACAAATAGCGGGGGTACTTTGTGTATCTGTGTTGCTGACCAAGAAGAAAACATACCATTTTAAAGTCAACACATATGATCCAATTGTGCTTGTGATATTGCAACGATTCCATAACTCTTTTTATGTTTCCGTATTCTTCACGAAGACTAACTGAATGTGCAATTGGTACTGCATCGTATAAATTGACATTATGGAGAAGGATGTACTAAGCTCCTCTTTGAGCTGTCAATGAACATTCGCCATTCAGTTGAGTTGTAGATCGGAATTCCCAACTTCTAAGTAAACCTTTTACATCATGGCAATACACAAAGCCACTGTCACTTCGAAAGTACAGTAAAAACACACTTTCTTTCGATCGAAAGTACGATACCTTCGCTCCTTTTCCAAGTAAATTTTTCTCATTTAGTCTGGGCGCTAAGTTCCCAAGCTTTTTTCCTAGTCTCAAATCATTCAACTCATGCTGATGGAATACTCCAAGTTCTGAATCATCTTCAATTTCAAGATCTTCATCATTAGGCCTGCCATCAATAAGACATTCATCATGATCCAAATCTTCGAGCGTAGGTGTTTCGAATACCAATTTGTCACGTGTTCTCTTGGTCCACATTTGCAAACTTTCGATACACTGCTTGGATACCTTGTGGGGTGCTCAAGACTTATCTTAATCACCAAGTTTTATTTTTAAATATGCAAAGTAGGCTTATTTGACAGATGCCCTGATGTCTTTTCTTTGGCTAGGAATAGTAAAACTGCCGCAAATATAGGGTCTGCTACTATTCGGTGAGTCCGATTCGGTGAGTCTGATTCGGTGAGTTACTAACTTCTAACCCCTAACCCAAACCCTTAACCCCTAACCCTAAAACGGCAATGATAATTAGGCTATGGTACCCGATAATTTAAAAAAAAAATTGAAAAAATCCCCGTTAAGGGATCGGACTCACCGAATCGGACTAACCGAATCGGACTCACCGAATCGGACTCACCAAAACGGGCCATTCCGGCAAATATATATAGCAAAAGAAAACCAGGTTATTTAGACACTCACGACGAGAAACAGCAGACGCAGACATGATAGTATTCTAACAAACAAACGGCCTAAATACATGGTTGAAAGTGAAAAGCAACTAACTTCAATTTTACCATTCTAATCTAGTTTCGTTGGATGATTGCATCCTCCAACCAAAAATGTGGGAAAAAGCATCGACCTAAATCAATGCCTGTGCCTTTGTTGCTTAATAATTCAGTTGACCCTTCTTGTATATAACTTATTATATGATTAGCTTGTGCATTCCTATTACGTATAGTAAAGCTATATATATGGCTAAAGTCGTGAAACGTTGCATATTTTGGATGTATGCTGTCGTGCAAAAACTTGGCGTGATAGAAAAAAAACTGGCCACATTTTTGAAATCAGCACACCAGAATTAGCCTAAATCAAGTGTGAAATTAAAGTCAACAAAAAATTTGTTTCAAAATTGTTCCCCAGTGTAATTTGCCTCAATTGAAGTGACAATGATATAGGCAAATTCTTTTGTATATTTATTAGGCTAGTTTATTGCAATAACCAGAGGTTCTTAAACGTTTTTTAACGCGGACCCCTTAAAACAAAATTGGTTTGCGTGGACCCCCTTTATGGCCTAGTCCGAGAAACTTTTTTGATCAGCATAAATTGGACATTACGCAATAAAATTGAAATGAATTGGTAACAAATTTTATTTCTATTTGAATTAGGACCTTCTGATGATCCTCCTTTTAGGGTGAAGAGAGTACTTTAGTAACTATCTTTGATTTGAGGTAACAAATTTATGTTTCATTAAATTTAAGAAATGGCGAATGCAGATTGTTTTTCAATATCTTTGATTTAATTTCTTTAATGTGAAGGATGCAGCTGTTCGTCTTCAGCAAAAACATGAAATTGTGCCTTCGTCTTTGATAAGGCAACACGCATGTCATCCTTTGCATCCAATCGGTTTCGACTCTTTGTTTTGATAGTTACCAAGGATGAAAATCCAGACTCACATAAACATGCAGCCGCAAAAGGGATTATAGCAGCCATGGCTCTCTTTACCAAAAACTTTTCACAATCTTAACCGAGCCTAGCTGACATCTAGCTAAGCTGCAACTGATAAAATTTTGCAATGTTCAAATAGCGGTAAAAACAACAATGTGGCAAAGACAACAAAACAACAATTCATTTTTGAAATTATACATTAAGATTTCTATTTGCCTTCATGGACCCCTTAAAACTAGTCCGCGTACCCCTTTGGGGTCCACGGACCTCAGTTTAAAAACCTCTGCAATAAGCCAATGCTTTAGTTCTCCATTAAACATCTCATTTTGTGTAAGCTGATATAAAAAACCGCAACTCTCCGTAATCACACAATTTCATCTTTTGCATACAGTAGTGTAAAATAAAAAATATGATGTTTTTGTCATTCAGTACCAAATTTGTTAAAACCAAGCATCAAAAATGAAATCTCCACCCTCGAAAATGGGGGGTTAGACACCAGTTTCATTTGATTTGGATAACAAACAAGCTAGGTATTTGATAATGTAGTATCACCACTAGAGGCGCTCTTAAGCATAAAATTTTATAAAATTCCCTATATTTCTGCACCCTCTCATCCTATTTTGACTAAATTTTTTTTTAATGAATGAGTAAGAAGAGAGGCATCTGCTGAAACTAAACTGTTAGTTGATTATTATCCACAGCGCGCTCTAGTGGCAAAAATCATCAAAAAGTGTTGTAGATGGCCTTAAATAATGGCCGGCTGGGGGGGTCAAACATTATCCAAACAACACAAAATTTTAAAGTAGTCTTTTACTAAGGTAACCTCACAAGCAAAAAAAAGTTAGGATGAAATGACAAAAGTTTTAAAATTTTTGGGGCAAATGGTGCACCCTAACATAGATTTTTTCACTTTTTTCTTAGAAGAGAGGAATTCTGGCGAGAGTTTTTCAAACAGATTTCATTGAATGTGTATTGTGTATGTTCGCAAATTCGCAATGGTTAGTCTTTCTTACAAGACTGCGTTTAGCGTCGCTGCAGCAATTAAGCTTTGATAGGTTTGATGTTTGCTTTCTTGCGATCTTATGAGCGCTGCTAAACTAAACAAATTTCTATAAGTGAAAATGAATACGATGAACCTACTTGCTCTTCATAACTTTCGCATGACATGCAAAAACAAACCTAAAAAAAGCCTAGTGAAACGTTGCACAGCAGAAAACAGTATCGTTAGTGCAGAAGTTTTCCGACTCTTGCCCAGAGCATTGTGACGCATGAAGCCACATGACCTCGTTTGGTGGAAGTTAATCAATTATGTGGCGCATTAGGCAGCTAGGCTATAGGGCACTTTGACTCTTCAAGAGCAGGTCATTGGTTTGATGAAAGCAGTGTGACTTCGCTGTGTGACTTCGCTGAAAAACAGCAATCAGCAAATATTTCACCTAGACCCAAAACCCTGTCCCTAATAAAATTGAAAACTTTCTAACCGTCTGCACTAACTTTGCTGTTAAATCTCTTCCGGTGAACCTAGAATTGCCATTGAAACATCAATAAAATCGGAAAATAATACTCTAGCGCCATGTGGAAAATAAAAGTTCAAAGAAGCAACCGCTAGATGGCGATAGTAAATACCGCGCATTTGAGCAATTTTACCATTGCGCAAGAGCGGTCATGCTTTTATTATATCCGTTTTGATTTGGTCATGGAAAAGATAAGAAAGTGTAAAGAAGAGTTAGCCTTTGCCTAGAATGCAGATATAATTCAGATATATGCATTAGAGAATGTAGAAACTTATTTAAACATGTATATTATACAGGCTAGTGTGGGGGTGTTCAGAGCCGGAGGCAAATTTACAAATGTCAATCAACCAATGGTTTGTGACACAATGATGATGTGACACTAACTATGATGCGATAATACGTCTCGCGCGCACTCGTCATACAGAGCGAGTCAAAATATTTGAAGACTTTGTAAAATCATTTTAATTCCTCCATGTTGTTTTCGTGTTTCTTATGCTGTGTTGTTCATTTTAATTTCTTTAATAAATTTCTTTTTTTCACTGTTGCGTTGTGTAATGGCGTCCGCCCCAATAGCTCAGTTGGTTAGCGCGTGACTTCTGGATCGAAGAAGTTTCAAGATCAAGCGGCGCTGGTTCGACTCTTGGTGTGTGCGCTTTACCAACGCACATTAAAGTGCCTCTGACAGGTAAATAAATTCGCTAAATTTACCTAAGATACCAAAAAGATGACACTAACAAGCTTCCCTGACCAGCAAATCGTAAAAAATATCAACAAGCTACTAAGTTACACGCTTGCAAACTTTGGTTGACATCGGCTAATCTGGCAATCATTCAATTGCGAAAATAAAAACGGCAACAACGCTGTGACGTCACAGTAAGCGGGAAGGATACATTCTTTCTCTGTGATGACTTGGTAAAGTATGGTACGGCTACTGCAAAACGTGAATGTGTGGGGCTCTGTTGGTCTAAAGCATGTGCAAATTAAGAATTACTGAAATGAAAAAGTGAACTTATTATTACTATCAGGTTTCGATCAAATAGGTTGAGTTTACGTTTATCAAACAGCATCTCAATTCAATTGAAATTGCAGTTTCATAGGGCTACAATTTTCATACTTTTTTATTTGTCCTAATCTGGCTATAGCCATTTGCACTGTAACAACAGTATCTCACAAACAGTACCTTTAATTTATGGTTGAGGCAATGCCTACAAATTGCTGTTCATGTGACATTGTCAGTGACAAAGACCGTGTGCTTTCTTTTCACACTTTCCCACAAAACAAGGTACTGAGAAGAAAATGATCAAAGTTTTCTTCAAGTGTTCGAAAGTGGGATGGGCCATACAAAACTAGTCGTATATGTTCACTTCACCGAAGATGATTTTGTTAATACCACTAAAGTAAAAATGCCTACAGGCATGTGTTGGAGTGTATACTACAAGGTGATGCTCTCGGAAGCAACAATCGGATTGTGATGCCGTCATGCATTGTTTGACGAATCCGAAACAATTTTCCAGATCCAGATGGCCGTTGCACAGGATTTCAATGGCCAACTGAAGGCACATTATGAGAGAGAGAGAGAACTTTTATTTATTTTTGAATAGTGATGATGAATTAAATATGAATGATGATTCGTACGATTTCTTCATTTTTCACTTAAAGTATATTTTAGGTTTTGTAGGAACGTATCCAGTACAGTTTTATTAAACTGCAAAAACAATAAATCTTCGAAAAAAGCAACCGCTTGTACCAACTCCAACCAAACTGTGATCCACCAATTACATCTAGGAAGCGTTTGTTTCATCCGTTGCTAACGACGTCCGCTTAGGATGACGTAATACCACCAAAGTCGTCCCAGAGCAGTGGAATATGGAGTTTCGCCTGTGGTGGCGCTGCGGAGCAGTCGTTTGATTAAATTACGCCCTAACCAGTCGAGCTACGAGGTTAAGATTAAAAAGTTCGCTAAGTGTAATTCTGCGCTAGGAAATGCTTTAAAAAGTTACTATACTTGGATCCCACCTGTCAGGGGCACTTTAAGGACTGCTCTCCATTCAGTGGCATGTAATGGATGGAATAATTCCCTGGCAACAAAACTTCAACAATCGGAAATTTCACTCTGTCACTCTCGGTGACCGGGCCTGCGTCAGTGATTCAAAGCTTCTACAAGTATTCGAAACTGCCAGGATTAAGCTCTGCAAGAAGCTTTCCCAGTCCGAGGATAAAGATTCAATCAATCAGTTGATGAGTAATGTCATCACTGCTATTGTGTTCTCAAGTCTTTAAAATGTTTGGTTTGATATTTTTTCACTAAATAAACACGAATTAGGAAAATCGCGGATCCGCGGTAATTTATACATATTTTCCTACAGACCAACATCGTTTTCGGGGGATGCAATCTAATTCGTACCATGAACAATTTGTACCGTCAGTTCGTACCTTGAAAAGATCGAGAGAAAAAATTAAAAAAGCCGAAGTTGCTGATTGCAGTTTCCGCAAACATGCACCACTATGGGATGCAACCTAATTCGTACCATGAACAATTCGTACCGTCAGTTCGTACCTTGAAAAGATCAAGAGAAAAAATTAAAAAACTGAAGTCGCTGATTCCGCAAACATTTTAAAATTTTTCGCAAACAAACAAAAACTCTTAGGATCATTTAAGAAATTTTAAAATGTTTGCGGAAACTCGGTTCAACCCTAACCCTTTTAAAATGTTTGCGGAAACTCCGATCAACCCTAACCCTTTTAAAATGTTTGCGGAAACTGCAATCAGCGACTTTGACAAACTTTTAGGATCTACTGGAAATTTTAAAATGTTTGCGGAAACTGCGATCAGCGATTTCGGCCTTGTTCTATTTTTTCTCTTGATCTTTTCAGTTTGTTTGTTTGCGGAAACACCCTAGCCCTAAACCTTAACCCTTTCAAATGTTTGCAGAAAATCCGATCAACCCTGACCCTAAACCTTTTAAAATGTTTGCATAAACTGCGATCAGCGACTTCGGCAAACTCTTAGGATCATTACCGGAAATTTTAAAATGTTTGCATTACCGGAAATTTTAAAATGTTTGCGGAAACTGCGGAAATACGGAAACCTCGATCAGCAATGTTCTATTTTTTTTCTCTCGATCTTTTCAGTTTGTTTGTTTGCGGATACCGATACTCATAGGCGCCGACTTTTCAAAAAACCTTAGGGGGCGAGAACGCTGATGACGTCATAACCATAATGTTATTTTACTTAATTAAAATAGTCTTTGGTTAAGCTTACTGTCTTGTTTATATTGACACCTAGGACTAGGTCGCAAACCGAATTTATTAGAACCGCTGCTTGAAACGATTAGTTTTACGCATGCAGTACGTCTAGGCCTAGTCGTAAAAATTTTGGTATTGTTAGCTCATAATTGGAACAGTTGGAAAACAAGCCGATTCATTTCCTATGTTTGCGGAAACTGCGATCAGCGACTACGGCTTTTTTTAATTTTTTCTCTTGATCATTTCAAGGTACGAACTGACGGTACAAATTGTTCATGGTACGAATTAGGTTGCACCTGTTTTCGGGATCCATTATGCCAAGGTTTGTTTTTTTTTTTCAGATGAAACTATGTGAAAATAATCAGTAGGTATGCAGGAGCGAGTGCAACCTAGTTTGTACCCTGAACAGTTCGTACCCTGAAAAGATCCAGAGAAAAAATTCAAAACAGCAGAAGTCGCTGTTTGGAGTTTCCGCAAAAAAACAAACTGAAAAGATCGATAGAAAAAAATAGAACAAAGCCAAAGTCGCTGATCGCAGTTTCCGTTTTTCCGCAAGCATTTTAAAATTTCCGGTAGTCCTAATGATCCTAAGAGTTTGCCGAAGTCGCTAATCGCAGTTTATGCAAACATTTTCAAAGGGTTAGGGTTAGGAAAAAATCAATAGAAAAAATTAAAAAAAAGCCGAAGTCGCTGATCGCAGTTTCCGCAAACATTTTAAAAGAGCTAGGGTTTAGGGTTAGAAAAAGATCAAGAGAAAAAATTCAAAAAAGCTGAAATCGCTGATCGGAGTTTCCGCAAACAAACAAACTAAAAAGATCGAGAGAAAAAATAGAACAAAGTTTAAGTCGCTGTATAGCAGTTTCCGTTTTTCCGCAGTTTCCGCAAACATTTTAAAATTTCCGGTAATGATCCTGAGAGTTTTTGTTTGTTTGCGGAAACTGTGATCAGCGACTTCGGCTTTGTGCTATTTTTTCTCTCAATTTTTTCAGAGGAAAAATTTTAAAATGATTGCGGAAACTGCGATCAGCAACTTTGGCTTTTTTTAATTTTTTTTCTTGATCTTTTCAGGGTACAAACTGCTCAGGGTACGAACTAGGTTGCATCCTGCAGGAGCTAACCATGTCAAATGGAAGCAAATTTATTCAAAAATAAACGTGCAATTGAAACATTTGTTGTATCCACAAATTTTCCCAATTGTACATTTACGCATTAGGGATTTTTCCCCTTCCACGAAAATCCTGCTCCCAATTCACGATCTTCTTCCGTATTTCCGAAGTTGATGGAGTAGCTAGAAGTGGATTACCACCAAAAAAATATATCTTCAGAATTAAAGAGTGGGTGATGAAAAATAGTTTGCAAGTCAGAAAAAAAAATCGTGCTTAGGGGAATGACCATGTCCATAGCTATTGAAAAATTAAGTCTGACTAAAATCTTCAAAATAAAATTTTCTTAGTTTTTAAACATCTGAGGATGTTAAAACCTATTGTGTTATCGAGGGAAAACAGTAAAGAAAGCGTAAGAAGTTTAATAAAATATAATTTTTAGAAAAATTTGGAGCTGGTATACAAGTCCCCCCCCCCCCCGGTAACTCATAACAAAGACAGGACTCAACCAAACATATATGGTGAAACTACTTTATCTTTGCTTTACTGTTCACACACTTCAATCCACATGTTTTGGTCAATTATTCTTTGTCACTTGGGACTTGACTTCGGACTTGTATACCAGCTCCAAAAATTTATTTCAACATTCGCCAAAAGTTAGCAAAATGTGACAAATCAGGCCGTATCTTTATAGTCAGGTTCACTGTGTCAAAAAAAAAAGTTTTGTTCAAAATTTTTGGAGATTAGCAAACCTATACATTTTCGGAAAGCTTAGATCATGAGGAATCCGAAAAACGTTGATTACATTTGCAGAGATGTCCGCATGGCCGCCATTTTGAATTTTCAAAATGGCCGCCGCAAAATACAGGGTCATCAATATTTAGCGTTACAATCTATTTCATCCATCGAGGTTCTGGCTAAAGAGTCGAGAGTGTCGTATGGGACCATGTCAACTTTACTCCGAAAGGACCTGAAGATGTCTCCATTCAAGCATGTCAAGAAACAACAACTTTCTGCTCAAGTTGTTGATAAACAACTTCAAAGATCCCAGATTCGTCTTTCCTGCATTCAGGATGGCATGCTACCAAATCTCGTTTTCAGTGATGAGAAGAAATTTGATGTTGAACATCACTTTAACACCCAAAACGATCGGGTTCGGTCGAGGGATGGGATGAAGCATCTCGAGTGGTAACAAGGAAACAATGTGCCACCTCAGTGATGGTCTGGGCAGCCGTGACAGAGTCCGGGAAAAGACCCCTCTTTTTCGTTGACCAGGGGGTGAAATTGAACCAGCAAAACTATCGAGATGACATCCTCGTTAGCGCATTGTTGCCCTGGGCCCACAAGCACTTCAAAAAACGTCCCTGGTCTTTTCAGCAGGACTCTATACCATCACATGGGGCTAAAAATACTCAGGAGTGGCTTTCCGAGAATGTCCCGCACTTCATTCTCAAAGAGGAATGGCCCCTATCTTCTCCCGATCTGAATCCCCTTGATTTTGGGATCTGGTCATACCTTGAGAGCAAGGTCTCGGCCACTCACCATCAAAGTTTGGAAGCTCTGAAGGTGAAACTGCAGAAGGAGTGGGCCAAAGTCCCTTAGAAAGTAATTCGTGACACATGCAAGGCTTTTCCTAAACGTCTTCAACTAGTTATTGACGCAGATGGAGGACATATTGAATAATATTTTGTGTATTAATTCTCTATTGCTTTTTCCACAATAATACATTTGCCAAAATTCTAAATTTTATATTATATAACCAATTTAAGTTGTAACGATAAATACTGATGACCCTGTATATATTTTGATATACATATCTCGGCTCCTAATAAACTTAGAAACTTTAGCAAACATGCTAATTCTATGTTTTAAGGGTCAAGAAATTCATTAGAAGCATACTTAGATACCTAGTGTTAACAACTTTGCAATTATCCGCCATATTGGTTTTCAAGAAGGACGCCAAAATTATATTTCGTTACATTACTACTTACTACCGGTAGTTGAAATATAAACTTCATTCAACATGCTAGTGCTAAGTTATGTTGACTAAGGAATTCATTAGAAGCAAGCCTGCACGCCACTGTCATATTTTAAACAAACAAAAAACAATTCCATTTTCCAACAACTGTCTTATTTCCAGCATTATTTCTTATTTCCAGCATTACAGTCAACGTCATTTTCGCAGTCTGTCCCACACAGGCACAAGTCGGTGCAGGCCAAGTTATTCCTTCGACACGAACATCTCTGGGTTGAGTTGTTGGTTTCGCATTGGCATCGGTCTAGCTGAATAATGGCTTGTGGTGCAGGTAGAATCTTTGTGGTGATAGGTGAAATCCCACTTTCATGCTGAATGCTGATGGTAGCCATGCCGAAGTGGATCAAGGAGCTGTTGCCACATGACAGTGGCTTGGCACCAGACACGACTCTGAACTCGCACGTGATCAACGTGCTCCTCTAAATGCACCAATTGTTGGAGGCAAGTTTTGATTCTCCGCCAAGTTCTTGCAAAACAGGTGTCATCTCAGTTCTGGAATGATGTTTATGTGGACACCCTTCGGGCAGTACATCGTGCAGACAAAGTAGGCCAGCATTTCTTTCACATTCTGAGATAGTGTGCTGTCCTCAGGTAACTGTATTAGTGCACTGATTGTTTCCTTTCCTGCCTTCAAGTACTGTTGGAACCACTTGGTTTTATCCAATCCTGAGAATCTGCCAACATTATCAACTCTACTGAAAGTATGGAATACGGGTAATGCTTTCGCCTTCTCTCGTCCTAGAGCTCTCCATATTGGTGCGATCATCAGTGTACCTGATAGCATGGAAATGGACGAGTGTTTGCAGAGTTAGTCGTAGTTTGCAACAGCAAGGACAAGAATGTCGGTGTCCACACTGAAGAAGACTAAGGGAACGTTCAAATATTACGTAACGCCTTCGAGGGGGAGGGGGGGTTTATGCAAAGCGTTACGTTAGCGTCACATTGGGGGGAGGGGGTTTAAGCAAAACGTTACGTAACGCTTTCGAGTACGAAATGGTAGTTTTTTGTGTTGAATTTGTACTGAAAAAGCGTTACATGGGGGAGGGGGGGATTGAAAAAAGCGTTACGTTGGCGTTACATGGGGGAGGGGGGTCGAAAATTCGGAAAAAAGGCATTACGTAATATTTGAACGTTCCCTAACTGCGCACTAGGACTCCGCTGTGATGCTGCGAGGCAGATCATCAAGGTGTCAGCTTCTTTGTAATTGTTCACTTCAAACGTGATGTTCCGATTGCTTCTGGTGTGGCCTGACGCTGAAGTTATCACCAGCTTTGAAAATGCTTGTTGTATCCGATTACTTCTTCAGCAAGATACTGTGTCAAATCTGCTTTCGTTTGGTCATGGAACAGGAACCTACTCGGTGGAATGTGCTTGATTCTGGTCTCATTCATGATTTGGTATTAGACGGGACTTTTCGTCGTCTTGCTCTAGTTTTCTGTATCAAAGAGTCAGACTTGTACGTGTCGAACACCAGAATAATCTCGTCAAACTCTGCTGTCAACGTCATGAGCTTGTTATTGAAGTGTTGGCTAAAATCTTTGACTGTCGTGATGGCCCCATATTCTTTGTCATCTTCTGGACAACCACCATGTTATTGACATTGGCAATTTTCTGACTCATGTGCGATGCCGATGGTAACGGTTCTATATTAGCAGCGTCAACTCTCTGTCCACCCGATGCTGGTTCATGCGCATCATGCTCTGTTCCATCAGTTTCAACCAGATGCTGCAGGCAATGGATGAGCTTTGATTTGTTAGTGCATGGTAGAACTGATCCATCTGGAGCGAATAGTGCTCTCGGTGTGAGGGTGAACTCATAGTTACCGATAGCGTTCTTCGGTCAATGTCCGGCTTGATCTGGATAGGACCATGAAGCGTCCGTAGAGATCTTTTGTTTCTTTCAGATCGACCGACTGGTCACGGACCTTGACTGTTTGCTTCTTGTTTCTTGACATGTACATGGTGTTGTTCTGCTTCTTAACTGGTGCCCATAAGCTGACATCACCATTAATGCGTTCTGCAACATACTCTTTGTGGAGCTGTTGTCCCTGCTCATCGACGGTCACTCAGGATCTGTTTGACATTTTCTTGTGGAATACAAGTTATACAACTCATCACCTTCAAGTTCCGCGAATGGATTTCCGTGACTCAGTATGGTAGCTTTTATCTTGTCAACAGCTTCATGCTCTGTCCTGACAATGGCTGGTTGTACTTCAGGGTGACTTTGTTTTGGAAGAAGTGTCTCCAAACTGCTCTTTGAACTTTTCTGAGAGGGTCGACATCTTTGGTGCAGCCAGGAAAAGCCGTTGCCGGGCATTCGTGTTGTTAGAAATGCCAATTAGTCTAGAGCGGACTTTCATCATCTTGTTGAACTGCTTGCATGCACGATCTGCACCAATGGACACAAATGGGATCTCACCCTTGGTAACAGACACATTGCCTTCTTGAAGTTCACACCAAGTCTCTGGGTGGTTGATCTTCAGGTCATGCATATCTGCAATATACCATGGCCAAAGGCGCTTGTACTTTATCCGATCTAGGGCTTGTTCAGTTCCTCACCCGCTTGCAAATGGAGATTGAGATCTGCATTCCGGGATGCCTGGACAAAGAATAAGATCGTTTCCACACGGTGAACATAGTTCATCATTGACTTGAATATCGCATTAGAGGACTTCTCTGTTTCCCATGTTTTCGATTGCTGCATCACATCTTCATCTATGATGATTCGTTCCAGATGGTCATGAGCAGTCGAGATGGATTCAGGACTAATGTTTCTGTTATCAGATGACGATGTACATGCCTCCTGAACTTTATCTGCTGATCTTGAGCAGATAATCTTCAGATGTGGCTTCTCTGTGAAAAACTGATCCAAGGCTAGTTCATACAAAGCTATGTAAGTGTGGATGTGTGCACGACGAGTTCTCTTGTAGTGCGCACACTTGAAAATTTGTCTTGTGGTCGCAGATCCATACACATCGGCTTTGATCCAGGCATCATCAATCTCAGAGTTCTCTATGGAAGTTCCGAGAGCTCTTAGTGCAGCCATCACAGCATGCAGCTCACCCAGTCTGGAAACAAGTTCTCTTTTCAGGTCGACCCGTGCGTCTAGCAACTGCACTGCCTTTTCGTAGAGGGCCATGTCGAAGGTTATCACAGTTGGGTACCCCTGACCTGGGTTTTTTTTTTCGCTGACACTTTTCGGTCATTTGTCCGAAATGACTTGAAAAAATTCGGTCATATTTTATTTATTTCGGTAATTTTTTTTTTGAAAATATTTCCGTTTAAGTAGCTGATACAAACCAAAATTTGCTCTTACTGACTAGCTACAACATAGGCGCCAACTTTTTATGCTATATTGATACATAAAACAATAGATGAACTAGCAATCGGCAGCAGGACAACATTTTTTTAATGCAAATCGCAACAGCTTTGCGATAAATAATCACTAGAACGAGTAGGATGCTACAATTCCACACCAGACAAAATCTGTCATTTTTACATTGATTTAACGCCTGCAGACGTTGAATCAATGTAAAAATGACTGACTTTGCTGCCTGCGACATAGCAAAAATCTACCAGTTTGTGTCGATTCAATGTCATCAGATGTTGAATGCACCCAAAAACAACATAATTTGCTACGTAGACGGAGCGTGCGTTTGGCTTTATGCGCTTGCAAACAGCCTCGCTGTCGCTTTCGAAAGTGGAAACCTCTGCAGTGAATTGTCGCGGCAGTGAACCGCTTGCTGTGAAAATGAACTTGAAGTCTCGGCACGACGTAACCACCAACCAACGCAACAAAGGCTGGTACAAACCGCATTGCGCACATGCGGAATAATCAACGCAACAACGGACTCGCATGGCGCACACACGACCGTTGCCATAGAAACCTGATCAAAGGCGGGAATATGCGCATCTTTTGTTTCATCTGCAACACGAAAACAGGTCAGTCGTAAGTTGAAAGCAGGTCAGTCATAAGTTGCGATATTGTAGTGAAAAGGGAGCTTTGTCAAGTCGAAACGAAAACTTAATCAAACGTCTCTCCGTAACTATTTCACAAGGGCTGTTTATGGATGTCAGCAACTTCTAAATTTATTCAAGGTGACGTGCTGTTGAATTGATGTAAACGTGTATGATTTTACTTTCAACAGGCACATTTTCAAGCGTATAATCAAGTTAGGATTTGCATTCCATTTTCAAGACATTGTCATTCCATTCACAGTTTACCTTTTATTTTTTAGTAAACCTTTTCGTCTCTTGTTTCATGGTAATAAATCTAGTTTGTTGCTAAACTTTATGTTGTGCTTAGCTTAAAGAGTCGCAGTCCATCAACCGCCAGCCTACGCAGACGTATGGCATGTGTTTGCTTAACCGAAGTGGTCGAGTTTTGTTTATAATAATTAACGATAGGTCGAATGTAGCGATAACTCCGAGTGTGGCAATAAAAGCAATCCTAGTGTGACGACATAATTATGTCATCCATCTGCGTGACATTTTGCTGAATTTACGTTGCTGCTGATGAAACACGCTTTCGCCCCCACGGCCAAAAAAATAGTTAGGCGCCTATGAGCTACAACCAAGCCATGGCTACAACATTATGTTTCGCTGAGAAACGTTGTCGTATTGTATCTGAGAAAACTTTCTTCAACGTTCATCAGCAAAACTCAACCTTGCAACACCCGATTTGACTATATATTTTTCGGACATTTTGACCGAATTGACTATATTTTTTTCGGACATTTTGCTAAAAAATCGGTCAATGACCGATAAATGACCGAAAAAAAAAAACCCAGCCCCTGACCAACGACTAACGTCTTCAGCTGGGATACTTGTAAAATCACAGTCAGCATAGTAGGCCACTCGTGAGCAACTTCAGGTAGCAGAGGCAGTGCACCAACGTGAGTGGTTGGCAAGATGAGATGAGTGACTTGTATCCTGCCCATCCGGGGATCTTGCTCTGTTCATCATTTTCTCTTGCTCTGGACAAAGTAGATGAGCACTGTGACCTACCCTAACTGGGCCAGTTCGTATGACTGAGCAACACCTGTTGGGTTGGCCTCAAACCTCCGCGCTCTGTTGTCAAGTGCTGGTTTTGGCTTGACACATGGCTTAATACTTTTTTGTAGGCGGGCAAATACGACGTAACACTGTATATAAGTAGTAATGTAACAAAATATAATTTTGGCAGCCATTTTGAAAACCAATATGGGGGATAATTGCAAAGTCGTTAACGCTTGGTATCTAAGTATGCTTCTAGTGGATTTCTTGACACTTAAAACATAGAATTAGCATGTTTGATAAAATTTCTAAGTTTATTAGGAGCCTAGATATATCAAAATATATATTTTGCTGCGGCCTTTTTGAAAATTCAAAATGGCAGCCATGGGGACATCTCTGCAAATGTAATCAACGTTTTTCGGATTCCTCATGGTCTAAGCTTTCCGAAAATGTATAGGTTTGCTAATCTCCAAAAATTTTGAACGAAATTACATAACGAACCTGACTATTAGGTAACCATGGTTGGCTTGGAATAACATTTGACAGTTACTCTCTCTTCACTTGTAAGCAAAACTTGTCAATGAGATTTGTAGCGAGTAACCAACAATATTCACAACAAAACAACTCAAAACGTCGTCGACACGTCGCAAAAGGGGATGAGAGCTTCATCAACACCATCAGGACATCATCATCTACCAGCTCATCCATTCCATCACCCACCAGGACAAGAAACAATAACTTAAACTGGATATCAAACCTCAATCGTCTTAGGCTACTGTGTGATGTGCAGTCTAACCATAGAAAGAGCTCAACACCTGCTCTCCTGGGCCACATTGAAACGGTCTTTTGCCTGAGGATGGGTTTCTTTGGTGCTCTTGCACAAGACGCCCTGTTGGTCAACCAGAAAAAATGATGACGTCACACATATTGGAATAGACTATTATGAAAGAAGAAGAGCGGGGTGGAAATGCACTGAAACACACCGGAAAGAAATTGTCTCCCATTTATTGATTTGTTGTTCAATTTCAACAAATTTGCTATCGTAGGAAAGCACAAGCATAGATCTAACCAACTAAGTTAATACCAAGTCCCAAAATACTACTAGCTCCATCTAGTGGTCACTTAAACTTGACCATCAAAACTTCAACCAAAACTTCACCAAAACTTCATTTTAAATGATAAACAATCTAAATCAAATCCAATTAAAAGAACATGTTACTGTGTATTGAAGTACTAACTTTCATTTTTATATCTTATTTAATATGCGAGCAATCGTTGTTCGAAGACAGCCCCCCAACGAAGCTTTTTCCCAATGCATTTCAATGGCGAATCGATCGTCTTTCAGTTCACGCCCTGCGTGTTCACGATAATTAATTGTCTCCATTTATTCATTTCTTGCTCAATTTCAACAGATTTGCTATCGTTGAAAAGCACAAGCATATATCTAACCAACTAAGTTAATATCAAGTCCCAAAATACTACTAGCTCCATCTAGTGGCCACCTAAACTTGACCAAATGCAAACCATTATCAAAAGTTTATTTGCAATGACAAAAACATTTAACGACAACCAATTAAAAGAACATATTACTGTTTATTGAAGTGTTAACTTTCATTTTTATATCTTATTTAATATGCGAGCAATCGTTGTTCGAAGACAGCCCCCCAACGAAGCTTTTGCCCAATGCATTTCAATGGCGAATCGATCGTCTTTCAGTTCACGCCCTGCGTGATCACGATAATTAATTGTCTCCCATTTATTCATTTCTTGCTCAATTTCAACAGATTTGCTACCGTTGAAAAGCACAAGCATAGATCCAACCAACTAAGTTAATATCAAGTCCCAAAATACTACTAGCTCCATCTAGTGGCCACCTAAACTTGACCAAATGCAAACCATCACCAAAACTTCATTTTAAATGATAAACAATCTAAATCAAATCCAATTAAAAGAACATGTCACTGTTTATTGAAGGGCTAACCTTCATTTTTATATCTTATTTAATATAGGAGCAATCGTTGTTCGAAGACAGCCCCCCAACGAAGCTTTTTCCCAATGCATTTCAATGGCGAATCGATCGTCTTTCAGTTCACGCCCTGCGTGTTCACGATAATTAATTGTCTCCCATTTATTCATTTCTTGCTCAATTTCAACAGATTTGCTATCGTTGAAAAGCAGAAGCATATATCTAACCAACCAAGTTAATATCAAGTCCCAAAAAACAACTAGCTCCATCTAGTGGCCACCTAAACTTGACCAAATTCAAACAACTATCAAAAGTTTATTTGCAATGATAAACAATCTAAATCAAATCCAATTAAAAGAACATATTACTGTTTATTGAAGGGCTAACCTTCATTTTTATATCTTATTTAATATGCGAGCAATCGTTGTTCGAAGACAGCCCCCCAACGAAGCTTTTTCCCAATGCATCGGCAGCCGTGGCCGAGTGGTTAGCGCGTTGGGCTCGCAGTCGAGAGCCTGCATGTTCGACTCCAGCCACCCACACTTGCTGTTGTTTCTCTGGGCAAGAAACTTAACGATAATTGCCTCTACCTAGTGATCGATTTCGAGTAATGGGTAGTACCAAATTTAAGTCATAAGTATAGTAGACAACCGGAAACAGACATTGCAGTCGGCTGCAGCGTGGGTCAGGTGTATGTCGGAAGGCGTACACCGATGCATAGCGCTCAAGTCCGCTTTCCCGCAATGCAGGATAAAGATAAACAAACAAACAAACAAGCATTTCAATGGCGAATCGATCGTCTTTCAGTTCACGCCCTGCGTGATCACGATAATTAATTGTCTCCCATTTATTCATTTCTTGCTCAATTTCAACAGATTTGCTACCGTTGAAAAGCACAAGCATAGATCTAACCAACTAAGTTAATATCAAGTCCCAAAATACTACTAGCTCCATCTAGTGGCTACCTAAACTTGACCAAATGCAAACCATTACCAAAACTTCATTTTAAATGATAAACAATTTAAATCAAATCCACTTAAAAGAACATGTTACTGTTTATTGAAGTGATAACTTTCATTTTTATTGCTTATTTAATATAAGAGCAATCGTTGTTCGAAGACAGCCCCCCAACGAAGCTTTTGCCCAATGCATTTCAATGGCGAATCGATCGTCTTTGATTCGCATTGCGTGTTCACGATAATTAATTGTCTCCCATTGATATTGAAAAAATGCTAAAGTCATAGAAAGGATTAGGATCAGGCACACAAATAGCCTAATTGGTGGTGTAATGGCTTGTCCGAATCAAGTAATGTAACAAACACTACTGCAATTGCTGAGTGGTTAGCGCGTTGGGCTCGCAGTCGAGAGCCTGCATGTTCGACTCCAGCCACCCGCACTTGCTGTTGTTTCTCTGGGCAAGAAACTTTACGATAATTGCCTCTACCCAGTGATCGATTTCGAGTAATGGGTAGTACCAAATTTAAGTCATAAGTAGAGTAGACAATCGGAAACAGCCATTGCCGTCGGCTGCAGCGTGGGTCATGTGTACGTCGGAAGGCGTACACCGATGCATAGCGCTCAAGTCCGCTTTCCCGCAATGCAGGGTAAACATATGAAAAACAAACAAACAAACAAACTACTGATCAATAGGAAAGCGATGTGTGCTCTAGAGCGGTGTAGAACTTTGATCCTTTGTGAGGTCGTGGAAGAATTCTTGTCACTCGGCGCGCAGTCGACATCAACTGGAAAAGTTCGGTTGAGGAAGCAAGTGATGTCAGCTCCAAGTGCAGGAACCAGAAAATTGTTCCTATTTGGATGGAGAAACTTCTGCAAATAATAAAAAGAAACAACAACCAGCGATACAGTGGGTGCGAATACTTATGTTTTGTTCAATGCTTAGCCAAATAATTTTTTCACAACACATAGGCTAAGCCGAATAAACTTAGGCTTAAATATGGATCAAAGGTAAGTAACGAAACCGTAATGAAATGACTTGGGCTTGCATTCTCGTGTTCTTTCATAACCACATGAAGTCATTTTTCCAAAGGCATCCGTGTGTGTAAACAAAATGATTCATAGGTCCAAACCTTAAACGTTGACACACAAAAATCATGTTACAAACGTAACTTTTATTAAGTTAAAAAAATAATTTAAAACGCAGGGCGTGAACTGAAAGACGATCGATTCGCCATTGAAATGCATTGGGCAAAAGCTTCGTTGGGGGGCTGTCTTCGAACAACGATTGCTCGCATATTAAATAAGATATAAAAATGAAAGTTAGCCCTTCAATAAACAGTAATATGTTCTTTTAATTGGTTGTCGTTAAATGTTTTTATTGCTCCTATATTAAATAAGATATAAAAATGAAGGTTAGCCCTTCAATAAACAGTGACATGTTCTTTTAATTGGATTTGATTTAGATTGTTTATCATTTAAAATGAAGTTTTGGTGATGGTTTGCATTTGGTCAAGTTTAGGTGGCCACTAGATGGAGCTAGTAGTATTTTGGGACTTGATATTAACTTAGTTGGTTAGATCTATGCCTGTGCTTTTCAACGATAGCAAATCTGTTGCAATTGAGCAAGAAATGAATAAATGGGAGACAATTAATTATCGTGAACACGCAGGGCGTGAACTGAAAGACGATCGATTCGCCATTGAAATGCATTGGGCAAAAGTTTCGTTGGGGGGCTGTCTTCGAACAACGATTGCTCGCATATTAAATAAGATATAAAAATGAAAGTTAACACTTCAATAAACAGTAATATGTTCTTTTAATTGGTTGTCGTTAAATGTTTTTATCATTGCAAATAAACTTTTGATAATGGTTTGAATTTGGTCAAGTTTAGGTGGCCACTAGATGGAGCTAGTAGTATTTTGGGACTTGATATTAACTTAGTTGGTTAGATATATGCTTCTGCTTTTCAACGATAGCAAATCTGTTGAAATTGAGCAAGAAATGAATAAATGGGAGACAATTAATTATCGTGAACACGCAGGGCGTGAACTGAAAGACGATCGATTCGCCATTGAAATGCATTGGGAAAAAGCTTCGTTGGGGGGCTGTCTTCGAACAACGATTGCTCGCATATTAAATAAGAATTAAATAAGATATAAAAATGAAAGTTAGCCTTTCAATAAACAGTGACATGTTCTTTTAATTGGATTTGATTTAGATTGTTTATCATTTAAAATGAAGTTTTGGTGATGGTTTGCATTTGGTCAAGTTTAGGTGGCCACTAGATGGAGCTAGTAGTATTTTGGGACTTGATATTAACTTAGTTGGTTAGATATATGCCTGTGCTTTTCAACGATAGCAAATCTGTTGAAATTGAGCAAGAAATGAATAAATGGGAGACAATTAATTATCGTGAACACGCAGGGCGTGAACTGAAAGACGATCGATTCGCCATTGAAATGCATTGGGCAAAAGCTTCGTTGGGGGGCTGTCTTCGAACAACGATTGCTCGCATATTAAATAAGATATAAAAATGAAAGTTAGTACTTCAATACACAGTAACATGTTCTTTTAATTGGATTTCATTTAGATTGTTTATGATTTAAAATGAAGTTTTGGTGAAGTTTTGGTTGAAGTTTTGATGGTCAAGTTTAGGTGACCACTAGATGGAGCTAGTAGTATTTTGGGACTTGATATTAACTTAGTTGGTTAGATCTATGCTTGTGCTTTCCTACGATAGCAAATTTGTTGAAATTGAACAACAAATCAATAAATGGGAGACAATTTCTTTCCGGTGTGTTTCAGTGCATTTCCACCCCGCTCTTCCTCTTTCATAATAGTCTATTCCAATATGTGTGACGTCATCATTTTTTCTGGTTGACCAACAGGGCGTCTTGTGCAAGAGCACCGTTTCTTTTATGTCCGTTTTCTTTCTCCATCCTATTATTATTATTATGACTGCTCATCCACATCAATATTGGAACTGGCAAATTCAATCCACAACACTTTTCATTAGGCTGTCATTCATTTACTACATGTGTGCTTCTCTCTGTTTTTGTTTGATTTTTTGCTATTTGTTTTTTATATAGCCTACTAGGCTACTACATAATTTTTCATTCAGGCACGTTTTAAACCTTTCAAGGTTTTGCCACCTTTTCCCGTTCGTTAACGTGCTGGTAGGTTTATATCGATTTTTGTAGTTAGTATCTTTTTCGTCCCGGACGCGTTAATGACGAAAAATAAAATGATTGATTGATAACGATTAATTGAAAAAAAACATGGCTCAAAACAAAACATGACTCTAATGCGCTAGGGCTCCCTTCATTAACGAAAATTTACATATGTAATTTTTGTTTCAATTTATGAAGGGGGTCTAATGCGCTAGGGCTCCCTCCCTTTCTGACTACATACCTAGTCATCTCGACAGTCTTGGTGTTTAAAGCCCTATTTACAATCCACACAAATTCATGAAAAATATGGTAACAAACAGACACAATATCAAACTTTCATAAATCTAGTGATTTAAATTGGAGGAAAGATAATTGTATGGAGTTGTAGACAATAGAACAAAGCCGAAGTCGCTGATAGGAGTTTCTGCAAACATTTCACTTCTTAATGCTAGACTGAAGTTATATTATTACCACTAAATCTAATTAAATTAATTATTAGAGTTGATTGCAGTGTAATTTGCTAATGTGGACTGATACTCTTTGAGCTTTTTTATCGTTAACTATCAGCACCTACAAGTGATGCCTTCAGCCTTCAGCTTTAAGATGGTGGGATGACAGTACCGGTCATGGTGGCTGGTACCGGTACTTGTCGACTGTATTGCATGTTTTTCATCTCCATCAGTGTTTTGGCGTGTGATCGGCAACAACAATCGAGGAACAGAGCGCTTCATTGGCAGACTGAAAAGCGTTGTGAACGGCTTGATTCGAGATGACCAAGATGATTTGGCCCAAACAGACTTGCGCATTTGTGCTGCTTTGCACAGTTATGGTGTGATAAATAATCCCATTGAACTGTGTTAGTAATTGCAACATGCATGTAAAAATCAATGCTGAGGTAATCAATTTTAAATGCAATAGGCCTATGCTAGACCAGCGATGTCCAACCTGCGGGCCACAGTGCGGCCTGCCTGAGATTTTTGTGCGGCCAGTTAGTCATTTTCACTCGTAGTAGTATTTTGAATCTTAGCCTAATTAAAATGTACCAGTCAGCTTTTAGGGGCGCAGTAAAAGTATTGTTACAAACACATCGTCGTTTCGAGCCGGTTGCAATGGTTTCTCTCTGATTTTTGACGTTACATAGA
Organism: Aplidium turbinatum; assembly: GCF_918807975.1. Lineage (NCBI taxonomy): Eukaryota > Metazoa > Chordata > Ascidiacea > Aplousobranchia > Polyclinidae > Aplidium > Aplidium turbinatum. Next base: position 2,846,736 of record NC_137488.1, read on the forward strand.
TATTGCTTAAATATTCGTCTTGACAACGTCATGTGTAGGTCTTCGACATTTGTCGCCAGAGTGGCGGCGTTTCAAACTCTCTCGATACAAATCATCGTGGAATCATTCGACAGCGGCTTTCTTTCTCGCTCGCTATAATGATGTAGGTGTTTTGTTGTTCAACGTAGATTCTATGTATTTAGTGCAGATATGGGTCATTGCTTTCGAAGCGCACAATTGTCCAGTCGAACGCTGCCCATCCATCGTCCAATTTACTTTGACCAGATTAGTAGCTTGATCTGAGCCTAGCGTGTATTCGTACTTTTAGTGCAGTTTCATTTATGGCATGAATCTAAACAGTAATAGCTTTGTACTATCTTTCAGATTTAAGCTCGTTGTAGGTGTTTGCCACAACTATTCGAAATCTCTTTATATTTCTTTTTAATTATCTTTCAATCATAATTTGATACGTTTGTTACAGACGGTTGTTCGCCTGGTCAAACGTCATGTAGAAACCGTTCGGGTCTACTGAATATTACGTCATGGAAATTCCTAAAACATGAGCCAAAATTGCACCATCGTCGGTAAGACTCGTGTCAGACCGGTTTAAACCTGTTTCAGTTTGAGACCTGTTTGGACATGAAATATTGCGTCACGAACTGCTCTCGTGCCTTTGAGTTATCACAAATTTTTCTGATTCATTCTCGAAGTTGTTTGTTGGAAGTCGGTCGCACATTTAACTGGTTTATTTGGTGCTTGCTAGCTGGACAAATTCTCCGTCTTTTATCCAAGTAATCTGTATCGTAGTGACAGTTTTTTAGAGGTGTAAGGCATTGCACCAGTCATTTCGATAGCCGCGGGCTAATTTTACAGGAATACACTTTAAGGATAGACGTTTCAAGAAGTGTTTCTTTCTCGGTCGATACATACAGACGAACGGATTTGGGAATCTTATGTTACAATTTTCCCACGAAGAGATTATGGTTTACCGCTGTGACCATAAAAAATAAAAGACGAGTTCTTGTCAGTTGGTAGGTCAAGAAGAAATTAAAGCAAGAAAAATAAAAAACGAACTTGTTAGCTGGTAGGCCAAGAAGCACTTGAAGGCATAAAAATAAACGACGTGTTTGTTGTCAGCTAGTGCAGAAGAACTACTTAGAAGTACAAGAAATAATAAAAGAAGATTTGTTGGTTGGTAGTCTACACTCTTACAGAAGCAAAGAAAAGTAAAGACAATTCTTCTCAGTTTGGTACAGAAGAAAAATAACTTTGACATTCATTGGCAAGAAAGAAGATTAAAAGACAATCCATCTGTGCTTGTAGATTCAAGTGGAAGAATCCAAGCAAGTTTTGTGGACTTTAGGACTTCATACCCGTACAGCTACGGTATCGTGCATTTAAATTCTTTTTTGTATTTTTACGGTCTTGGCAGTTAAATTTTTTATAACTACTGTAGCCTAATAATTTTGTGTGTTTGTGTTACTTAATTTTTTTAATTGTTAATTTAGCCCCAACATTTAATATGTCTACACTCGGTGGCGACAAGGACTCGACCGCCGTAGACTCGACTGAGTTTAAGCCTGATGATGTTCTTTGCGGTCGGGCAGGCCATTCTGGGGAGGGACCCAATAACGATGAGGCTAAGTCAGTTCGAGAGGCCCGGCATCTTAGACGGGATATTTTGACTCAAATTGGGGAACTTTCTGTAGCCCTAGGTTTTTTGAGTGATAAGCAGGAACTGTTAATTTTTCGATCTAACTTATCTACTTTAGAAGAGGAACTACGGCATTTCCATGCTCTTTTGACTACAATCTTTAACTCTGCAATCTTGGCAGAACTTCGTGATAGGGTAGATCCCGAATTTAACTCGTTAAAAAATAACTTTGAACAAAAAGAAAGTGAGTTCTCAGATATGTTGGATGCTGACATACATCCTGAGGATAGCGCCTCAAATGTAAGCACTAGGATGTCTAAGAGTTCGTCTCGGATAGTTGCACAAATTAACCTACAGCTAAGACGAGCTCCAGATCCAAGCTGAGGCCGAAGCAAGAGCTGCTGAGGCCATCGCGAGAGCTGAGGCCATTCGAGCTGAGGCTGCCGCGAGAGCTGAGGCCGAAGCGAGAGCAGCTGAGGCCGCCGCGAGAGCCGAAGCGAGAGCTGCTGAGTTCGCACTCAAAGACGCTCAGTTGAGGGCTGAACAACGTAAAGAGGTAGTTTTAGCTGAATATCGATCAGAGGCGGGCTCTCGGCGTAGCTCTAGGAAGAGCTCTTCTAGGCATTCCAGAAATGAACATCAATCGCAGTTTAATTTACATAACCTTTTCCAAACGCCCGTTCAACCTGTGAGTGGACCAGGGCAATCCACACGTTTTCCAGCTGTTTCAGGAGGTCTCGGGGCCGCGGCTAAGGGTCTTCCGAATGCTGTAGAGCCAAGGTCTGCGAATTACAACCGAACTCCTCCCCCAGAGCGTACATGTCACGGGGCCGCCATTAGCAGTAATGCTTTGCCCCCTTCAAAGTTTTCTGCGCCGCTAGTTGTGGATCGCCCAGCTACACGTAATTTGGGTGGTTGTGAGAGGCGTATCGCGTCTCCTGATTTTAACGTGTGTGAGGATCGTGATCGGGCTGTGCATGTGACTGAGCCCACTCAGCCCCTTAAGGGATATAGCTTGTCTTCTCCCGCTAAATCGAGTTCTCAACAGCAGGATTGCTTTTTTGAATACCAAAATAGTAGGACGTTTTTCGATAAGGCGGCCTTGATTGGTTACGATGGTAATAATATGCCATTTATCTTCTTTAAAAATCGTGTTACGGCCTTAATGGCAGCTTCGCCCTTTAAGGGGACTCGTTTGACTTTGTTACAAGCAGCTTGTGTTAGGACAGCTGCGCAAACGATTGCTAATTTGGTTTCTGACACTCCTGGCTTGTCAGAGGAAGACAGGATAGAAATGTCGTTAGCTCGCTTGTCCCAGCGTTTTGGGGTTCGTGGAGGTCTTTTCGCAGAACCAGAAATTAGAAAGTATCGCTATGGTAGCAAATTGACTTCGACCTCTTCCAGTGATCTGAAAGAGTTTAAAGATGAATTATCGCAGTGTTTGCTTTATGCGCAAACTTATGGTCAGCGTGATAAATTAGAAGGACGTTTTGTTTTGGATTTGGCTAAGCGACTCCCGTTTGACGCTAAGCAGCGTTATCTTGACTTTTTAGGTGATCAGTATGGTGGCACTGATGAGCCTACCTTTCAGAGTTTGTTTGAATTTGTAGTACGGGAGGAAACGCGTAAGTCGACTGATTTTAGCATTATGCTAATGGGCGATTCTGGTGAGTCGCAGCAATTTAAAAAGTTTGGCAAAGGAAAATTGCCTTCATGTCCGGTTAGGCAGACGTCCGTAAAACCCCATGATGATGTGATGTCAGGGAGTTCGCAGTACTCGACTGTTGTTGGCGCACCGCGCGGTGGTGAAGCCAGACGTAAAAACCTACCGGCATGTATTTGTTGTTCGTCACGTGGTCAAGTTGAATATCATTTTTTGTCTAATTGTAAAGAATTTTTGCGCTTGACACCTAAAGATCGGAGAGATGTCATTGTGAAAGCTGGCAAATGCTTGAATTGTTTGCGCCAGCATATGGTTAGGGATTGCGTTCATGCAAATAACTGTCGTAAGTGTGGGCCTAACAACGATAGGAAACACTATTTTCTTCTGCATGATTTTTATGTGACGTCACGTGATTCTCTGGATTCTGTTGGGAAAGATGATGCTCGTGCCAGAGTTCCTGTGCGTAATGTTAAGATTGGAAATGTTAAAGCAGCCTTTAACCGCGTTACTGCTGCTAGTGTTTTGAATCCAATGACTGGCAAATCGAAGTTGGTGTATTGTCAGCATGATCCTGGTTCGCAGTTGACGTTTGTTTCGAGTGATTTGGTGTGTGAACTTGATCTTAAACCGTACGATAAAGCGTCGTTTAAAATGGATACCCTGGCTGGTCAGAAAGCTACTTGTGCTGACCTTGTCAAACTCAACATCCAGTCGTTAGAGACAGATGAACTGTTTTGTGATATAACTTCGGTGGTTAACCCAGCTTGGGCTGACGATGTTAAAACTTTACCGCATAAACAAGATTTAAATGGTTTCCGTCATTTTCATGACGTGAATATGTTTCATTTGAATGATTGTAGTACTGTAGATGTACTGATTGGCAACGACAACGCTTATTTGATGTGTGCAAAAAAAGAGCGTGTTGGTGAAAATCGTAGTGAACCACATGCTTTGCTCACTCCTCTCGGTTGGTTGGCTTGTGGTGGTAAGTCACCCTTAGATGAAAGCGTTGCTAAAGTGTGCAGAGTGCAGACGTCTTCAGAGTCGGATGTCATCTCTGGCTTTCAGCGTAAAATTGAGTCTCGTGATATGGAAATAGCAGACCTGAATAAAGTCATTCAGGATTTGACGTTGCAAAATGAAACCTGTGAATTGTCTCGCAATGATAAGTTGGCTAGAGAACTTGTTGAACCGAATATTGAGTTGAAAGATGGTTGATTTGAGATACCTGTTCCGTTGAAGGAAGATATTGATCTACCTAACAATTTTGTGTTGGCGTCAGATAGAGCTGCTGCTTTAAGAAAGAAAGCTTTAAAACAACCTGAACTTCGTGATTTCCTTACTGACACCATGAAAGATCTTAAATCAAATGGCTATATTGAGCGTACTGGTGAAGCAGGAAATGTCAAGGGATTTGAATGGTATTTACCATACTTTGTTACGTCACAATTAAAAAAGCGCATTGTTTACGATGGCAAGTCTGAATTTCGAGGAACTTGTGTTAATGATGTAATGTTTTCGGGTCCTGACTTGTTAAACCCTCTGGTAGATGTCTTGGCTAGATTTCGGCTTGGTAGATTTGGTCTCATGGCTGATGTGATTAAATGCTTCTTTCAAATAAAGTTACCTGAGTCGCAAAGGGATTTGTTTCGTATATTGTGGTTTGAAGATGATGACCTTGAAAATGGTAGGATGGTACCATTTCGTTTTTGTGTACACCCTTGGGGAATAAAGAGTAGCCCGTATATCGCTTGCTTGGCTATAAAGAAAATGATCGAGCAGAATCCCAGCAGTGCTGGTGAATTGACTCTCTGCAATATTGCAAATAATATGTACATGGATGATTTTATATTTTCGGCTGATAGCTTAGAGGAAGCTCAGCAAATCACTCATGAATCAATTGCTTTGTTTGATAGCCGTGGGTTTAAACTTGGTAAGTGGAGTGCTAACAAGGAGGCTATGATTGTCTTGTCAAATTTGGATAATGAGATGCTTTCACCTTTGATTCGTGACATTGACTTTCAGACTGAAAATATGACTTTGCCATCAGCGAAGACATTGGGTTGTGTGTGGCAAACCGAGTCTGACGAGATGCGTATCGCATGTTCCTTAAAGCCCTTAGCTAAACACACGCGCCGAAGTATGCTCAGTCAGCTTGGACAAAATTTTGATCCGCTAGGCTTTGGAGCGCCATTTTTTCTAAAAGCACGCCTTATACTTCAGCAATTGGCGATAGACAAGTTTGATTGGGATACCGAGGTCCCTGATAGCTTTGTTAAAGAGTGGGAGTCGTGGCTTCGCTCTTTGGACCTGCTTAAGGATTTTTCGTTACCGAGATGGTATTTTGCAAACTCTGGTGTGTGCAGTCCGGATGATATTGTTTCATATCAATTGCATGGGTTTAGTGATGCTTCGAATCAAGCTTTCTCTTCTGTTGTTTACTTACGTAGACTGGTTAACGGAGTTCCGAGTGTGTCTTTCGTTCTGGGTAAATCTACCATTGTTGTAAAAAATCAGTTTTCTTGGCCGATAGCTAGGAAAGAGCTTATTGCCGCTTTGAATACAGCCAGACTCGTGAAGCAGGCCTACGAGGCATTGAAGATGCCAGACTGCCTTAAGTATTTTTGGTGTGATTCTCGTACTGTGTTGCAGTGGGTTAAAAATCCTGATTTACGTTTGAATAAGTTTATTACGCGTCGAGTTGAGCATATTTTATTGTTGTCTGGAGCCCAGGATTGGCGTTTTTGCCCTACCGATATGAACCCAGCTGATGTTGGCACAAGGCCAAATCTTATTACAAAGAAAGAATTTCGAGAGTTGTGGTTAAATAGACAGACAATCGATAACAACTTAATAACATTGAATTGCATAATTCAAAATTAATACAGAAATGAAATAGATACATAATTTCGAACGTTTTCGGCAAAACTTTCTGCCCTCTTCAGGAAAATATCTTAATTCATCTAAACAAAACAATTATTCGTGAAATGTTCTAGTCTTCTAGTCAAATGGTTCTAGTCTTCTCTACCAGTGTGAGGAAATTCCATCTGTAGAAAATGCCACTCCAGTACCTGTCCATAGCCTATATCTTCGTGACGAAGAGGAGTCGCTTGACGTTGGACAGGGTGGTCTTCACAGATTGATCGAGGCCGCACCTTCTTTGTATGTTATGAAAAAAAGAATCGCTTATTTGGTTGCTTTTGTTGAATTTTTGTGCTGTAAAACGAGAAAGCGTAGCTTTGTGAAGCCAAAACTGGATGCATCTTATCTTAACAGTGCTTCAGAGTTGGCTGTGAAGTTTGTTGAGAAGAGCGTGTATGGCGATGTGGTACATTTAATGACCAAACGATCGCCGGATGCCCTTGAGGAAGTGATAAAGCGAGGTAGTGTTGGCGCTTCGCAACGTGAGAAGGAACAGTTGAAAGAATTACGTTCACTTAAAAAGTACAGACGTTGTGTAGATGACGCTGGTGTAATCCGCATTGAAGGGCGCTTAAGCAATTCTCCCGAGATCTCTCTTGAAGCAAAGCATCCGATTGTTTTGCCTTCGAAGCACCCCTTCACTAGGCTTGTTGTACTGTCGCATCATAATGGAAATGCGCACTGTGGAGTACAGCACACTTTGTTGTCTACGCGACAGAAGTTTTGGATCGCTAATGGTAATGCCTCCGTGAAGAGGTATCTTAATGACTGTGGTGTATGCGCGATTGAGAAAGCTCGACCTATAAGGCAGCTCATGTCTGATTTACCTTTGTCTCGCACAACTGCGCATAGGAAACCCTTTTTTGATTGCGGCTTAGATTATCTTGGACCTTTAACTTTCGTTGAAGGTAGAAGTCACAAAAAAGCTTGGGGACTCTTGTTCACATGTATGGCATCTCGCGCTATTCATGTTGAGCTGGTTACGTCATTGTCGCTGAGTGATTTTTTACTTGCCTTTACAAGGTTTACAGATTTACGTGGGCAGGTTAATGCTATCTATTCCGACAATGGAAGTACCTTTCAGGCAGCATCTAAGAAGTTACCCGAGTTGATAGAATCAGCTGAATTTCACAATGCCCTGAGACAGAGAGAGATAAACTGGGAATTTATACCTCCGTATGCTCCGGCGCAAGGTGGCGCCTGGGAGGCAATGGTTAAACAATTTAAAATCGCATTTTTTCACATTTTGGACTCTTCAATTCGTAAGCCCAGTTTTATTGAACTGCTTACGTACACCAGTAGTGCCGTTCGGATCGTGAACGAACGCCCTTTGGTACCTTTGAGTGACGACCCTAGGGATTTTACTGTCATCACCCCTGCCTCACTTTTGACCCCATACTTAGACCCATACTGTGCTGTTGGGCAACCACATGATCGTGACCAATTAAGAAGGGATTATCGGTTCAATTTGTCACTTTCTCAGCAGTTTTGGAGTAAATGGATCAATTTTTACTTGCCAGGTCTTCAGGGCCGGAAAAAATGGCTAAAAATGGCCGAGAATTTGGAGCCTGGTCAACTTGTAGTGGTAGGTTCTCTCCAGGACATTGGTAAACGTGGGAAGTATCAACTTGGGAGGGTGCATGAGGTAGTTCCACAAATTAGGAAAGGGAAGCCTGTGGTTCGTAGAGCTAAAGTTGCCGTCTGCAACTATGATGAGAGTACGGGGAAAGTGAAAGTAGACTGTGTGTTGAGGGATATTTCGTGCCTCGCCCCTGTAAAGAACACCTAAGTGTTAGGGTTTGAGCCTGGTTTTGTCTGCGGTGGCCGACACTTGTCTGAGCCCAGAACAGTCGGTTATTATCGCAACCATGGTATATAGCGTCATTTTTTGCGTGTACCTACTACCTATGGTACCAATTTCATGTATCGTCGTGTTTATTCTTATTGCTGTTCATTCTTTGCAGGCCCTTTGTATTTGCGTATTAACTTAAACGTGAGTGATTCAAACAATTTGTGTATCATGTGTTTTTATTCATTGGCTCACAATTGTCGTCAATTCTTTTTTAGTTATGCCATGTCAGACTGTCATAACTAGGGGCCGCTATGTTACAGACGGTTGTTCGCCTGGTCAAACGTCATGTAGAAACCGTTCGGGTCTACTGAATATTACGTCATGGAAATTCCTAAAACATGAGCCAAAATTGCACCATCGTCGGTAAGACTCGTGTCAGACCGGTTTAAACCTGTTTCAGTTTGAGACCTGTTTGGACATGAAATATTGCGTCACGAACTGCTCTCGTGCCTTTGAGTTATCACAAATTTTTCTGATTCATTCTCGAAGTTGTTTGTTGGAAGTCGGTCGCACATTTAACTGGTTTATTTGGTGCTTGCTAGCTGGACAAATTCTCCGTCTTTTATCCAAGTAATCTGTATCGTAGTGACAGTTTTTTAGAGGTGTAAGGCATTGCACCAGTCATTTCGATAGCCGCGGGCTAATTTTACAGGAATACACTTTAAGAATAGACGTTTCAAGAAGTGTTTCTTTCTCGGTCGATACATACAGACGAACGGATTCGGGAATCTTATGTTACAATTTTCCCACGAAGAGATTATGGTTTACCGCTGTGACCAACGTTGCTTGTCTCGAATTTGTCTATTGGAAGTACATTGTCTATTTGAGTGGAGACGTTGGATATTTTAATAGAAATCACTTGAGAGCATTTCGTTTGGCACCTGCAGACGAGAAGATTAGCGACCCAATTGCCTAAGAAAGCCACATCGTCTTATCTTAGCTGTTCGGGTTTGGCGAGAGATCTCAATAGGTGAAATCGCTTGCTACGTAGAACACAGGGTTCTTCAGTATAGTATGGGAGCAACAGGATTATAAGCTATAGGCCTAACTATAAGACTCGAAAAATTGAAGCACGCGTTTACTACCGGTACTTGGGTAGCCTAGTGGAAGTTGAACTTTAAATCAGACCGCGGGCTTTGAATCATCGAGAATTCAAAGCATACTCGGACGAAGTTGGCAGTAAATACGAAAACGTTGTGTACTTTTCTAAAGTCCGATGGCTCAGTAGAGCAGCCACCTTAAAAAGATTTCAATTATTGTGACGGTAGCCTACCCGAAATAAAACAGTTCATGGAGAAAAAGAAACAAAATGTCAACTTGATAGAAAATGAAGAATGGTTGAATGATTTGTCTTTCTTAGTTGACATCATAGAAATGCTAGCTGAGTTCAATTTGCACTTACAAGGGAAAGGTCAGTTGTGTGTACTTCAATGTTCGAGCGAATAAGTAGCTACCAGTACCAGGAAATTAAAACTTTTCATAGCACAACTGAAGCTGGCGCAATTGTATATTTTCGTAGTCTAAGGGAACGTTCAAATATTACGTAACGCCTTCGAGGGGGAGGGGGGGTTTATGCAAAGCGTTACGTTAGCGTCACGTCGGAGGGGAGGGGGTTCAAGCAAAACGTTACGTAACGCTTTCGCGTACGGAATGGTAGTTTTTTGTGCTGAATTCGTAGTGAAAAAGCGTTACATGGGGGAGGAGGGATTGAAAAAAGCGTTACGTTGGCGTTACATGGGGGAGGAGGGGGTCAAAAATTCGGAAAAAAAGCGTTACGTAATAGTTGAACGTTCCCTATCTGAAAAAGCTCAAGACCGTTCTGTAAAGTAGGCTACCGCATGAGAAGTATTCTAAGTTATGTGAAGATTTTCTTGAAGAATTTACAGTTGGATTTTCTGACTTCAAAAAGATTGAAATTTAATTAAAATTATTTAGTGACCAATTTTCATTTCAGTGTGATAAAGCGCCACCCGAATTCTAACCTGAACTGATTAAACTGCAAAGTCGAGAAAGTTTAAAAACTTTCCACAAAGAACACACTCTTCCTTTGTTTTTATAAAGAATTAGGCCAACATTCATGTAATGAATTTAATAAATTAGTTAATTTGTCCAGAAAATATTGTGCATGTGGGGGCAGCACATGTTGTTGCGAGCAGTTATTTTCATCCATGAAAAAGCAGTTATTTTTATCCATTATGCAAATTGAGATGAAAATAGCCTTAATGGGGAAAATTAGCTGGAAGAAGATAAAGGGCCGCATGCGACCCGCACGTTGCCCACCCCTGCTCTAGCCATATTCGTGATAAGGTGAAAGTAGCAAAAATCGGCTAGCTGGCACATCAAGATGACGTTGTTTTGTTTGTCGTATCCAGGGTAAGCAGGGTTATACCCAGTGGTTGAAGATTTAGATTAAGTGGATGGGAAGGCAAGGAAGCCAATCTTTGTGTCCACCTTCACTCCTTCAGGCATGTCTTTTTTAGGGGGGGGTTTGTTTGTCGTATCCAGGCTTACACCCGGTGGTTGAAGATTTAGATTAGGTGTACGGGAAGGAAGCCAATCTTCGTGTCCACCTTCAGGCATGCCTTAAGCTTAAAGTGTCCTGCCAAAGACACAGCCGCATGCTCTTGAGCGGTGTCGAACCGGCGACCTTTCGATTGCCGTTCTAGGGCTCTCGCCACTCGACTATGCAGCTGTCATAATGAAAAAATAACGTCATTTTTTAAGTCAGTGACGAAAATCCAGTCAGAATTTGACCCGAACCTAATTTTCCTGAAAGGTCGCCTAAAGTGGGACACCTTAGCCTAATAGGCATGCTTGAAAGCTTTCCGAACAGGTGTAACCCAGGGAAAAAAACAGGTGAAGAATGAAGCAGACAAAGTCGGACTGAAGAATAGACAAGAAAAACGCTAGCCTGCAAGAAAAGAATCGGCCTCCCCCAATGGATGATACCAAAGACTGGTTTGCTCTCTGGCGTCTTTGTAACCTGAGGTGGTACGGCGGATGGACTGAAACCAGAAATAAACGTAACTTCTCTGGTACGGCGGATGTAGTTTCGCACCTCCGTGATCTAGAATTCCTAGCTCAAACGAAAAACGTTTCGTTTAAAATATAAACAAGCAAAAAAAACTCTTCCCCTAACAAATTCCTAGCTGTGATACTGCACTTATCTTTCCGGTTCCTTCGACGGCGGGTTTCGTTACCCAAGGTAATAAAACCGTGAATCAGGTCAAGGAGATTTGTACAAACAATCGTTTCTTTCCACATTCTAAAATACATCATTAAAATTTACAAAACAATATCTGCGCCTCCAAGAGATCGCTATAACTATCACAACCTACAACTAGGTGGCGCAGCAGTTAGGTGAGTACTTAATTTGCAAACGGCAGAAATCCACTAAAATCCGAGTCGAATGAAAGAATCAACACAATCAATGGAACTGTTTACAGGCAACACATGCTGGTTTGCTTATCACCTAGCATCAAGACATTAACAATATGCCCTTCCAGGATCGTTCGACATCACTATGACGTCATCTCGGCCACGTTACGACCACATTTCCGTTTCACGCCGCTTTGAACGACCTTTGTTCCAACAGAGTTTTATCTGCCGCGCATATCGCGTATCTTTCCAACGAAAACTGTCTCAACGATCTCGGCACAACGCACTATCTTGGAATCGGCTCCGTTGTACTGGCGGCAATTGTCAAAGATCAGAGACACATCACCAACCAGCTCTGACAGCTTCATGTAGTAGCGGCAGTTTAAACGTTTCAACACGGTTTGAAGATCTGCATCAGCAATAAGGTGGTTAATACCAGAACCAGTATAGATAAAGACATTTTAGTTTCATTAGCACAAACCAACGAGTCAATCCTGTAAGTTAGGGCTTTTTAATATTTTTTATTGTGCTATGAATAATTTTTTATTCGACTGTTTGGGGTCGCGACCCAATTTAAGAAGCCCTGTTGTAAATAACTAATGGGAGCCAGAACACGCTGATCATGTGTCACGTATCTCTGTAGTAATCTGAACTCACAATCCAAGAAATACATTAAAAGAATTTCTCTAATCTTATTTCAGGGTAGGTTGGACCAATGGACCAAGTTTCCCACCTCAGGGTTTATGCTACATTGAAATATGAAAACTACTTGGCCAACATCAATGGAAGTGGCTAAAACACAATAAGTTCAAACCATACCCATGGGTCTCTTGACGACTTTATAATAACCAGGGGCGTCTGCTTCACGAACTGGCTCCAGGAACGGCCAAGCCATCTTGTGGATCTGCGGACACAAAATTAACTTTAATGTTTATTGATGACAAGTGCATATGATTGCATAAACCGCTGATCATAATAACTAGAAGAGCTTTCTTGCTCAACCGAACAGTTCTCAAGCAACACAGCACACTTGGGATACGTTTGCCACAACAGATTGCATCATGTTTCGTTGAAAACCTGGGCTGTGAAGCCAGGCGAAAAATATTCGACCAACTCCCCGGTTTATAACTGAACGAATCCGACTCATGACCAGCCAAGATCCCTCCGACTCCACAGCCCTTTTGAAAACCGTCAACTCAAGCACGGACCTGTAATTGCTTTATTATCTTGGTCAAGTCATTGATTTCTTTACTGGACAAGCTTTCCTCGAATGACGCGTCCCTGGCTTCGTTCTTGCACTTTGGGCAGGTGTAGGTGTCTATGGAGGACGCTGCATCCTGGCTGATGCCCACACAGTGGCCATGGTACCAGTCCTGACACACGTCGCAACCAATGTAAAACCTGCAGGAGAAAGTAACTTAGCGAGTTGCTGAATAGAAAAATAATAGTAGTACCTGCTATACCAACACGAGCACAACTCCTCTTAATTTCACAGGGAAGCAAACAAGCTCGCGCAGAATTTCTGTTGCAAGATGAAAAATTGTAACAGACCACAAGAAGGTCTGGCACAGAGTGTTACTTGCAATGACATTTAATGCATCAGTGTCATTAAAAGCATATATTCGGGTCTTACATTTGTGGAACTTAAAGAAAGTTCAACACATTGTGAGTATATTAACACAAGTGGTAAACCACCAACTGTACACGCAGACGATCTAGAAGTTTAAGCAAGCCAACTGATAGGACACTTACTGCGTGTCATCATACGGTGTCTTGCAGAGGCAGTAGAGTTCCTGTTGTGGAGTTGACTGCTCCTTGTCGCAGTCACGGCACACCCAGGTCTCCATGGACTTTGCTTTCCTCTCTGAGATGCCAACACAATTTCCGTGGAACCAATTCATACACAGATCGCATCCGATGTAGAACCTTAGAGTAAAAGATGCACAATGGCGCATGTCTTAATGGATATAGTGAAATTAATCGGAGAGATTCTAGTTATAAAAAAATTACTCATGGTAGCAGCACAATAGAAAAAAACCTGTATTACAATCTCTACATCATGGCAGTGGATAAGTTACGATGGTTACTCAATGAAAAGCTGAAACGAGGATGTGGCAATTGCAAATGAAATCCCATACAAAATTGATAACAAACGTCCCGAAGAAGCATGGAAGTTTCGTTGATATTACAATCGTTGCATTCACTGTTTCACTCCATGATCTCGTACATGCACAATAAGAGGAACCTAGCACCACTCATAAGCCAGGCTACTTAACTCAGTCTAACTACCTGGTATCATCGTAAGGGGTTTTGCAAATGCAATAAAGTTGTGTGGATCTGTTTATCATCTTTTTCTTCTTTTTAGCTGGATTTTCACGAATATCCTCATCCTCTTGAGAGTGGCTCCTCTTTCTAGCGGACCTTTGTTGCTGCTGGTTCTTCTTCTGTGGCGACTTTTTGTTGCTCTCTGTCAGGATGCTGCTGATCGCGCTACTGGTGGTCATTAAGTTGCTCTTCTTCGGTTGCTTGACGGGAGAAGTATCAACGACAGATGGAATGACTTTTCTCCTCCTCATCTTCAAACGATCTTCATAGAGTTCGTTCTGAAAAAAAAAACGTAAGGGTAACTTCCACTACACAATGAGGATGTCGACTGATGTTTAGAAATGTACTTTAAAAATAAAAAAATTAAAGCGATTCAAAAAATATTAGTGAGGCTTGTTTTGTTAGTTTCTATAGTAAAGTTATCGAAACACAGAAGCAAAGTGAGGAGTCCATAGACTTATTGTACTAAGAAAGCTAAGTACACACCTCTACAATCTTCGTCAAGTACTTTTCCGTTATCGTCTTCCTCTTCCTGATCTCCTGCTTAACGTGCTCCTCATGACGTATCAAGGCGTGAAGGAGCCGGTGATGCAACCGTTGCTGCGATCTCAACTAAAAGAAATGATGAGTCATAAATAGATCCGTGTGACAAGCATAACGGTTGGGATCGACAACTCTATATGAAGCTCTGAGGAGTCTGTGCAGTGTACCGGTCATGGTTGGCGCATAACAGGACTTCAAATATAATCTCCTACCACATCCATGCTTTCTTTCTTCTTCTTCTGCATTTCCTCTTTCTCTTCTTTCTTCTTCCTCCGAGCTTCCAGCTCCTCCTTTCTCTCAATACGATCTAGCATCGACTTAAGAATTTGCTGCACAACAGTCCTCCTGAAAGGGACATATAGTGTTGATTATTTAATTCAGCGGGTGAACTCCAAACAGAAAATTTTTCATTCGGCATATGGTAACAGCCGGATGAGAATAAATGAACAAACTGAATCTAAAACAAACAAACATGATCACAAATAAATTGCGAGTCAGACAACAGACCAGCAAAAGTCAAAACATGACCAAAAGAACGTGTTGCTCAACTCACCTTTGCCTTTCCTCTCTTGATTCGTTGCCGTGGTAAACCCTCTTCTTGGTTGGTTTGTCTGACGGATCTTTCTTGGTGGACTTTTCAACAAGATGTGGCTTCTCACTGGTTTGGCTGGTTCTGCGGCAAACGAAATGCATGCATGTAACAAAGATGCAAAAAAGATCCATCCACAGCACCGAACCAACACAAGAACAAAGTCGTTCAACAGAAAAATATGTAAATGTTAATATGCCGAGTTGGTTCTGCAAAGACTGAAAACAAAAGCTTCACATTCTTGGAATAACAAAGGTTTTTGAACTCAGTTACGTTGCCTTAGTGACCTGTCGCTCAGAGGGATAGAGTGTCTATCAGCTTATCATCTGATAATTGCGCTACTAACTTGTCATCATCGCAACAGATCAACTACGGCTCAGATTTAACAAGCTCCCGTTACATTTGGACCCAGTATAGTTGATCTACAGAAGTAATTAGTAACCTTCCGCCCCATAGAGGATCTTTATCAGTCATCAGTCTGTGGATGTTGTTGCCACCAGGTTGCTTGACAAAGTCCTGCGTCCGATGCTGCAGCTGCTCCAAGCGATGACGCAGACTAGGTGTCTTCAAAGTTACCTCATTATCAGCAGGAGGATGTTCAGCAAAAGGATGTGCTGATGCTGTGATGATCAAAGGACCTTTGATAGCTTGAATAAGTTTAAACGAACTACAATGGACACACTTAAGCAACACTAGTAGTCCACAAGGCACTGGTGGAAAGAAACTAAGCACTAGATAACAAATGTTTGCCAGTCAAAGCTCCGCACCTCGGTGTTGCTCAAGAGTGCATGTATTGTACATTAGGGTGTTTCATTTTTTTACCATTTTGAAATTTAAAATGCCCGGGGTCCCATCTGGTGGTATTTGGGGGAAAAAAGTTTACACTCCAATTTTTTTTCAATTATGACGTCATATTGAGGTGGTCCACGAGGTTTGATATTTTTGGGCCTCAAAATCTCGAAATTTGGTCGTATCTCCAGAACCGCTATCATAGATCGACAAAATTAGTATCAAAATGCGCAGAAGGGTCGGTTTCTTATACCTGATGTAGAGAATATTAAGGTCTATCTGCCTCCATAAAAAAAGTTATTTAAAAAAATCTGATTTTCGGTCTATTTTCGCCTGATGAACAGAGATCAGGTGATCAAGATGAAAGTTTTTCTGTATTTTTCTACTCTTGGAAGCTGTTATTGCGTAAGAATAGTTGGTGTTAAGGTTTCAGTACTGGGCTTGTCTAGTCTTGCTATCTGGTTAAGCAAAGCCCCGTCTTGCATTGCTCCGGGACTCTTCTTGGCGCCGTCCACAAAAGAAATGACATGGGAAAGATATATTTCGTTTATGTGGAACATGCATTAAAGGGTATGAATACCATAACCAACTTTATCATTAACATAATTGACGAATCGAGTATTGACTCCGGACTTTTTTCCTGTGTTGAGAGCAGTCGTATCAGCCATGACTGAATATACTGTACTTGGGATAGGTGAACTCTGCAGACCTCCTGGATGATGGTGCCAAAAATCAGTTCTGCAGTGACCAACACACTTTTGGGAAAAGATTTAACAGCAAGCACACTTTCGTGCTTCATGTCATTATCATCAACAAGTTGGCCCAAGAAAACGTATCGATATATTTTATTGACAATGCAGACCTCTGCAGAACTCTGCAGACCTCCTGGATGATGGTGCCAAAAATCAGTTCTGCAGTGACCAACACACTTTTGGGAAAAGATTTAACAGCAAGCACACTTTCGTGCTTCATGTCATTATCATCAACAAGTTGGCCCAAGAAAACGTATCGATATATTTTATCGACAATGCGCCCATCATAACATAACTGCATGGCAGAAGCTGAGTTGACAAGGTTCTCACTTTCCATCAGAGATTTTTCTTCCGTTTTTTGTCATTGGCGGTATACTTAGGTGATGCAGCATCAAAGGTGATGCAGCATTGCAGCCACTTGATCTTTACCAAGAACCGACCTCATAAGATCTGACTGCTGGCGTACCGAAGTTCTCCTACGACCAGCAAGTACACAACTTCTATCATTTATTGAAAAAGAATGTACTTTCTTGTACACTTTTCCTTAACAGCTGGTTTCAGAGGCTCGTATTCCTTGTCATCTTCTCAATTCATATCATCATCAGAGTCGCTTTCGCTACTGTGTAGACATCTAACTACTTCATTTCTCTTTCTCTGTTTCAAACATAGTAGTGCCGATGCTTTGGCAGATTGTATGCCAGAAGTGCTAGGTTTCTCTGTTTGCTAAGCACTGGAAGACCAGCTTTGTTCCACATGCCAACTACATCTTTCAGCAGTTCATCTTTCAAATCTTTGAAATGGGGTATTTTCTTCAAAAACTTAGGATTAGCTTCGGCTACTTTCTTTCTCAAGCAAAAATAGTGACTGACTATATCTGAATTAAGGGGAAGCACATTTCTCTCGAATTCCTTGAAGTTTTGCATCGACTTACTAATACCTGACCTTAATGCAATAATGACACTTAATCTAAAGCAGGTGAGCAGCATACCTCTTCCTCAACGGTTACATTAACTTATAATAGTAATACCTTCAAATTACCATTTCATCTCTTGCAAAACGAACAAGGACCATTATTACGCAATAACAGCTTCCAAGAGTAGAAAAATACAGCAAAACTTCTTATCTTGATCACCTGATCTCTGTTCATCAGGCGAAAATAGACCGAAAATCAGATTTTTTGAAGTAACTTTTTTTCTGAAGCACATAGACCTTAATATTCTCTACATCGGGTATAGGAAATCGACCCTTATGCGCATTTTGATACTAATTTTGTCGATCTATGATGAGTCGATCTATGATTCCGGAGATACGGCCAAATTTCGAGAGTTTGAGGCCTAAAAATTTTAAACCTCGTGGACCACCTTAATATGACGTCATAATTGAAAAATATTTGGGGTGTAAACTTTTTACCCCAAATACCACCAGATGGGACCCCAGGCATTTTGAATTTCAAAAATGGTGAAAAAATGAAACACCCTAATGTACAATTGTATTGAAACACGAGATATAAAACTGCCAGTTTCCAGCATCTAAAGAGCAGGAGCAATGATGCCCCGAAACCAAGAAATACTAGATATATTTAACATTTGCAGAAGAAAAATATCTATAATCAACAATTTCAAGCGGCACATTGTTGAAATGTTGGCAACCTACTTTTTCCATCATCGGAGAGGGCAGTGAGGAGGAACCGTCTCACATCGTTGCCAACTTTGCATTGCATCAGCTGTTGGCCCTGGGCCGGGGTGACTTGGGACCCTGGGGGGATCATCTGGAGTTGCCCCATTCCTAAACGAATGCATCCAGTGTTCGATTTCAATTCAAAAGCGACCATTAAAATAAGACAAAATTTCTAACAAAACATTGTTCTTATCATTTGCACATTGAAATAATAAGATACAGCACGTTCCAGCAGAGCAATGCAGACAGCACACACTACCGGGATAGCCTAGTTCAAGTGTACCCAACTGCACACAATTTGGGGCGGTGATTTTTTATCGCCTCAAAGGCAATTGTTTGGTCACAGATTCGGTAAAATAACTCAATTACTATTTAAGCAGTGAGTGGCTATTCAAACACAAATGTGCCTATCAACATTGCACAATGTACACTTTGACTGGCAACAAAGATAAATATCAGCGAGAATACATATTTATTGAGTAACAATTGAAATTGTTTGGTAATACCTGGTTTGCCGTCTGCTAATGTGACATGCACTTTGACCACTGATCCCATTCCAACCTTCATAAGCTCTCCTAGTTGCGAAGCGGACAACTTCACCTGCATGCTTGTGGCGGCCTTGGGAGGGAGCGGCTGGCTGGAGGGCTGTTCAGAATTAAAGACATGACGCATTTTAATGTTATTTGGAACTTCAAATATATGAGCAATTTATTTCAGTTGAAAGATCCCTCAAAATAGTAGTGTTTTAAGCAGTCTGAAAGGTTGTACAAAGACAGTAACGAAATACGAGAATCTTAACGTGCTATTAGTTTAAACAAACATACTTGTGGAGTGGGCGCCGCTGGTGTAGACTGAGCAGCAGCGGGCTGAGGTAGTAAAACCGTCTGCACAGGTTGTTGTATCAACTTGGGCTGGGGAATGGGAGCGCCTAGCCTGGATAAGTTCAAACATCTTTAAAAAAACAATCTTACATTCCGTGAGTGCAAACCTACTAATGTATAGATCTAGCCGACCCCATCAGTCGTTTTTTTACATAAACTTTCAACATATCAACAATTTCTTCAGCTGAAACTTTCCTCAAATGAGTCGTGCCTGCAAACCTGAAGACGTAGAATCAATGCAAAAAGTGACCAATTAGTGGGAAATGCAACTTTTACAGTTCAACTGAGAATTGTTGGTAAGTAACCACAAAGCACTAAACCAGCAGCCGGCACAAACAACTACCAGTAGGACGTCTACTGGTCTCACTTGATGGCACGTTGCTAGAAAAACAGCTCCAATTACATTCTTTTATTAATACGGAAGGTGGTAAAGTGATGCTGTTATATTGGCAGTGTACCTATGTCATACTGACATCAATCACACATCAGTCTCATGCAGACAGTTTGCCTAGCTGAGGTTCTCAGACTCACTTGATGGTGGGATGGCGTTTCTTCACGGCTTGATCACTGACGGCTGGAGTCATGACACCTGCATGGCAAACAGCATCGTCCATTCACTCATTTTATTTTTCGTCATTAACGAATCCGGGACGAAAAAAAAAAAAAAAGTAACTACAATAGTCGATATTATAGACCTACCACTACCAGCACGTCAATGAACGGGAGAAGGTGGCAATACCTTGGAAGGTTTAAAACGTGCCTGAATAGTAAATCATGTAGTAGGCTATATGTCTGTAGTTAGCACGGCCACAAAACACAAAAAACAAACAGCAAAAAAACTAAAAAAAGAAGCCACGTGTAGTAATAAATGACAGCCTAATGAAAAGTGTTGTGGATTGAATTTGCCAGTTCCAATATTGATGTGGATGAGCATTGAGCAGTCATAATAATAATAATAATAAAATGGAGTTGAAACAATTCAAAATGATGTGTAAAATATTGTTGTTACTATTTTCGCATTTTTAAAAATTAAATTAAATGCAGTAGTTTGAAAGTATTAAAAACAAACAATTGAATAAAGTAAATACTTATTTTTTATGATTTCATCAAACAAAAACTATGAAAATCTGAAGAAACCTGATTTGACCAAAATCTTCCTCGGTAGCACTCTGCTACCTTGAACAACGAACTGGTTAGCTGCTGGGGCGGTGCGGTAGAAGGTCTGCCCGCCCGATGTCTGTACTATGGCGCCTGTAGCGGCAGGGGAGGGGGTGGGCGTAGTACCAGGAGTACTGGGCTTCAAAGAAACGAACTGAGGAGATGCGACGTTGGGAGACTTGAGAGTGATAGTTTGGAATTGGCCTGCCGATGCAAACAAATCGTTTACATTATACAGCTCATCAGGCCATAGCTTCAAGGGCCGTAGGCATTTCTCCGAGAGATATCAAGGGCTATAACCTACAGCCGAAGAGGTGCCACTCCGCAATTGACGGCATGTCTTTAAGTGTATTGCCAAGGACACAGCCACAATGACGAGGTATGCTGAATTGCTTTGTACTTGTACATGCAGTATGAAAACATCATGCTTTTAATGTTGAATAAGAGTTAAAATCACACCAAATAAACACACAATACGAAATAACAACAGTCAACCAGCGAGGCGGGTACACGAACCTGATGGGCTGACCGTGGCGCCTTCGCTAAGCTTTATCGGGAAAGTGCCGCTGGTTAGTATCTGCATGGAACAAAGATATTTAACCACTGCATCTATGACGTATGGAAACGATAAATCCATTGTATGGCAGGAACTAAGAAAAGGTCTATCTTGACTGTCGCTCAGAGGGATAGAGTGTCTATCAGTTTATCATCTGATAATTGCGCTACAAACTTGTCATCATCGCAACAGGAAGATAATAATCAAATTGTACACAGTCAATCAAAGCGAGAAAATAACTTGAAATACTTGAGACCAGTGTTAAGTGAAATAGACCTGAAGGACATGAAACAAAAATAACAAGCATTGCCGAAAGACTACAAATACTGACAAGTCTAAAGAAATTACATCAGGTGCAAATAAAATACAAGTAGTTCACCGACCGCTTGGGGCATGAATGCACTCCTTTTAGAAAAAGTGGTAAAGTCGAAGCATTAAAATTCATAGTTTTAAGGGAAGGTTTACAAAATTTTCACTCAGAATACTGTTGGACCAAATGGTAAGCACCGCAGATGGCATCGGATTGACAGGTGACATGCTGCCGAATAAAGCGATCAAATAAAGTTAGAAAACAAACTTACTTTTTGTTGGGCACTATTGACTGATATAATTTTGGAAACGGCAACATTAGCCCCGTATGTTCCCTGTGAGCGGTGGAGAGCTGCGGCTTGCTGAAGCAACGCAGGGCTGATCGTCACCTGAGGAGTGGTCGCGACATCGTTAGCCAGTTACAATATGATTGGAAAGTTTTAAAGTTTTCCAAGAATTTCATGTGAACAATGGATAATAATCAGAAGTAAAACATTTTGGCTTCGTCTAAAGAGTGGTGGAATTTTAATTATTGACTGTGTAACTTGTAACAGGATGTTTTATTTTTTTCGAAATCAAAAGTACTTGGGGTCTAATCAGATCGGATTTCGATCACATACAACCGATCCAAAATATCTTTTCGATCGGACGACTTTTAGAGGGTGCGCAGCCCAAAAGTTTGAAAAATTGAAAAGTAGTTACTGGAAGCGTTTTGCTTCTGCAGAACTGGGAACAAAACTTCAAAAATATGAAAAAAACAGCCTTTTGCAATTAACTTTTTTTTGCGTTGCAGATGGGGTAGTAAACTGTGTTAAGCGCAGACAGGAAGTTGGCTAGTGGCTACCCCACACAAGTTGACACCTTACACGCCTTCCTATCTCCTTCTGTTACCGAGATATTGCATAATTCGTACAAATTTTTCCACGCTTCAATTTTTTAAACTTTGGGGGGCTGCGCACTCGCTGAAAGTCGTCCGATCGAAAAAATATTTTGGATTGGCTGTTATGTGACTAAAATCCGATTTCACCCAGGGCTTTGATTTCAAAAATCTTGAAAAAATGAAACATCCTACTGACCAAAGTTGGACAATTAATGATTCCTCTAAGTTTTTTACAGACGCACCAAACAGACTTGCTGGATACAGTTACTGAAGGACCATGACGTTGAAGAGATGCTCCCCTCTTGCAGACAACAACACACAAAACATTCCACGTTCAGCTCTACAAGCCTTAAAGCAGCCGGCGGCCATCGCGGCCATGGCCGCTAAGTAGTGCTTGAATGACCGCCGGTGCTACCTTCTCAGTCGGCCAAGTTTGGCCGCCGGTTTCTTCTAGCCAATTATTTAATTTAGCAATAGAATGATCGTGGATTAAATGTCGAAAATATGTAGTATCAAAGAGTGACGCAGAATTAGGTCAGCGCGTCATAATCACCACTGTTGTATTGCGCGGGAACATTTGTTATTGTATATATATAAATGGAATATATCCAGCTGCGATCACCAGCGCTGTAAGTCTTGTTTGCAATTCCCGACGTTTATTTTAACAAAGTGTTAATCCGAAGTGCTAATTTACATCGGCTGGCAATATTGTCGTTTTTATATCGATTCAACGTTGTCGGACATTGAATCGTTGTTAAAAAGGAGAACTAGGTTAGTTGAAATCGGAGGGGAAAACACGTGTCTTCATAGTTGAGAAATGTTCCAGCTGTGAGTTAGTGACTTCACACCTCCAATGGTGACATAATAACTGGGTATTTTTTTCGGTCATTTATCGGTCATTGACCGATTTTTTTAGCAAATTGTCGGAAAAAAAATATATAGTCAATTCGGTGCAATAAAAGATGTCTGCGGTCGGGTGTTGCAAGGTTGAGTTTCGCTGATGAACGTTGAAGAAACGTTTGTCTGTTCTACCTTTTCTCTGATAAAACACGACAACGTTTCTCAGCGAAATTTAATGTTGTAGCTAGTCAGGAAGTGCAAATTTTGGTTTGTATCAGCTACTTGAAAGGAAATATTTTCATCAGAAAAAATGACCGAAATAAATCAAAAATAACCGAATTTTTTCAAGTCATTTCGAACAAATGACCGAAAAGTCTCAGCGAAAAACAAAACCCAGCATCATGACGGAATAAATGGTCAGGGTTTATGAAAGGCGGTATGCAGTTGAAACAATCTACTGAGCTGCGAGAAGTTGCAACAATTTAGTGTCGTTAGATGGTCCCGCAATAGCATGTGACAGTGACAATCCCGATAATGCAGTTATTGCGTGGTACAACGATTCTATTGCAAGACGCCTCCCAGACTTCAACAACGCTAAGTGGTCATTTCAACACTGTTGCAAGTTTAATTCTATTTACTTGTGCTATCGTTATTTGTATTTTGGCCTCCAAGCAAGCAGATTTGGCCGCCGAGAAGGAGCTCTTGGTAGGCCACGATGGCTGCCGGAAAAAAATACGAGTTTTAAGGCCTGGCTCTACTTACAATAATTGTAGGTCCTACATAAACGGAACAAGTCGGCAGGTCCACTTACATGTTTTGCCGTTCCCACTGGGCTGGGCGTTGGCTTCTCAGCGTTCAAATTGTTCAGCGCCTCACGAATCGACAGTTGCTTCTTCACTGGAGTTGGACCGACCGCCTTTGCTTTTGCAGCCTCTGCTTCTTTCTTTGCAGCCGCCTTCTGCTGGTTTCTTATCCTGGATGGAAGATATTGTTGCATAAGTAAATGAAATTTGCAGCATGGAATTGCTTTGTAATTGCACTTGACAAACATCAATCAAAAGATTAATTCATTTTTTTTTCAAATGCACTTACTACTCCTCTATAGTCAATTTTAGTCATTATATGTTAATTTTACAGCAAACATTTGAAACAAAACAGTTGTTTGCACAGTTGAACAAAAGCTTTCATTACAGCTCAATGGTTCCATCAGGCATGTTGCTCAGAGGGATAGAGTATCTATCATTCATCTGATAGTTGCGCTACAAACTTGTCATCATAGCAACAGGAAGCAATGAAATAGAATCAGTTTAAATGGAATAAGTTTGTCGGACTTCGAACACTCCGAATCTATGTGGTTTTGTTTCACAACAGTCAACAATATTGTATAACGCTCAAACTTTCTTGATGACTCAAAACTAGCCTCATTTTTCCTCGTTAAAAAACTTTAGTTGAAAGATTTTCCACGCAACCACGGCCCGTAGGCGGCCAACCAACTTACATTGTGTCAAACTGGCGGATCTGCCATAGCTGGATCTTGTCTTCCGGAAGCCACAAGGTTTCTACTTTCGGTTCGACCACAGTCGATTCCTTCTTCATCCGTTCACGTAAGTTCATCTGGCGCCCTCTAACGCGTAGACCAGAACGGGATGACGGAGTGTAGGTTTCGCCTGATTGCAACAAAATAATAAATGACCAACGGTTGGTGCAAAGTAAAAGACCGTTTTAACGTGGCTGGATCAAGAGCACACAATTGTGCTTTTGGCAAGACACTTTACGGCGTGCTTCAAGGTGGTCATAAAGATTGGTTTCCTTGAATTGCATCCACTTAATATAATTTGTTAACCACAAGACCCAAGTCAGGATACGACAATAACATTGATTTAAAAAGTCATTGCAACCTGTTGCTCAGAGGGATAGAGTATCTATCAGCTTGTCATCTGATAATTGCGCTACAAACTTGTCATCATAGCAACAGAAAGTAATAAAATAGAATCAATTTTATACAATCAACACTTGAAAACATAGCATGGTAAAACTGACAATGCTGCAACAATACGAAAATACTGTCCACATAACCAACTCTACACCATTGCCGTATGACGTCACCATCATGTTACTACATTTTGTGATCTCAACCAAGGTAGTTACATTACAATCTGACCCTCAATCACTAAAACATACTTTGGTAAAGTTGTAATTGTTGTGAATTAATTGTCGATGGATATCTCAATCAGCATATTCCAACCAAACAATATAATTAATTAATTATGCACCCCACAGTTTTCGTATCAACCAGGAAAACATCCTTAACAGCTACAGCAAAACAAGATACACACTTTTCGGTACTTCCTCATCATAGTCCGATGTTGGCATCACGATCCTCCTGACGAAATACTCCGACCGCAAGCCGGACACTCCGATATTCCGCCTCTTAAGAAGCTCGATGCTCACAATGTCGTCCTCGTTGTGCACAGTGTGTATAACGTCACTGCAATGCAAGGAGTCGGCTTACTGAGGAGGTTGGCAACAAAAAATGCGCTGGCGGAGAACCCGCTGATGATAGATTCATGTAGTGTAAGATAGTGGGAGAGTTGTCAGTGGTCACACTATTTTAGTCACACATCATTGTTCCTTTTAAAACATAATGGTTGCATAGTGACCTGTTGCTCAGAGGGATAGAGTATCTATCAGTTTATCATCTGATAATTGCGCTACAAATTTGTCATCATAGCAACAGATTTATGCAGTCACATTTATTTCAAATTTTTTTAGAAATGTTTACCACATTTCTATGATGCTAAATATTGCCTTCAATAAAATAATTCCCACTTTTTCAAACTTGAAAAAAGTTTTGATGTTATAAACCTTGTTTGACTTTCGTGGTAAACACGATGTATAGTTTATTGTGAAATAAGAATTACAATGAGAACTTGAGTCGGACTGAAGGAGGAAGATGCAAGGGACAGGGTGAAATGGAGAAAGGGATAAAAACAATTGCTGCGCGGAAACAATCGGCCACCCCCACTAGTGGGGAACAAACCGACGATGGATTATGATGATGATGAACTTACTCGGTGGAGGGCCTAGTGACAATGTCATCCCATCGAATTGAATGCCAAAGCACTCTCAGCAGGTGAGCTATACTAGCCAACGTGGTCGCGTTTTGTAGTCTGTAGCGCCATGACGTCCCTATGGTGGGTCGGACACACCGGTAAGGCCAGAACAGCTCTAGAATGAACAAGAAACCAATAAAAAAGAAGTATTTTTGCAACATCCGCTTTGCAATCACGTTGCAAATCAACATGAAAAAGTCATTGCAACCTGTTGCTCAGAGGGATAGAGTATCTATCAGCTTGTCATCTGATAATTGCGCTACAAATTTGTCATCATAGCAACAGGAAGTATTGAAATAGAATCAATTCTATAAAATCAACGCTAGAAAACATAGCATGGCAAAACTAACAAACAATTAGAAAAGGGTTTTCTACTAAAATTGCTTTACTGTCTAGTCTACATGACCAACACCGCACCATGGCCATATGACATTGAATAATTTGGGCATTTATCTGTCAATGTTAATTAAGTTATACCAACAACAAAAAACATATATTACTACACCATAATAAAAACTTGCTATTGTTAATATCACCACTCACCCAGGGAGGACGGGGATTTCAGAATATGACGAAAACCAAGAGGATACCAGGCCAAACCCCCTCTAGTGGCCATGTACCTGACGCATGCACGCGGAAGCCTGTGGAACAGTTCCTTTAAAAGTCGTTCAACTACAAGCAACCTTAGTAACGTGCTAATATTAACAAGTTTTGTTTCTCTGTGCTGGGTATACCGTTGGTTTAGGTACAAATATTTTGACAAACGCAATGAGTGTTACGAATAACCGTAACAACTGTTAAAAATACTTTGTTATGATCGTGTCTAAGTGACCTGTTGCTCAGAGGGATAGAGTATCTATCAGTTTATCATCTGATAATTGCGCTACAAATTTGTCATCATTGCAACAGACCAATATTATGCAACAAAACTAACTTAAAAAGACATTTGTAACAATGCAGCAAATGCTAACACGCAGATCTTTAACAACGGTCACAATCAGGTGAAATGTTTAAAGAAAACACAGGTTGATACTTTCCAGTAACATCACCTTCTTCGTGCCGGTGTGCGCCGTCATAAACCAACCAACGTCCAACCCCATGGGCTTTTTTAACACTTCATAACAAATTTACCTTTCCAGTCAACGAAATACAAAGTTACCTGAATATGCTTTTTCGTTTTTCCTTTCCTGTAGAAAACTTCCAAGGAAGAGGCATCTACGTATACAGACAAACAAGGCGTCAAAAAGGGATTGAAAGAAATTCATTAGAAAGATCTGTTTGCTACTAGCTAGTATACACTTGAATGCGTATAACGTGACAAGCATTTATTTCATAACATTCATACAGCCAGTGCGAATAGCAAGTGCCGGCAATTGTACGGTTGTTAGTCCTTTACACATATTTTAGCAGTGGAGCGGCGCAGCGGATAAGACACCGGCTTTTCAATAATGCGAAACTGGTTCGACTGCTGGCTTACCTGGATGTTGAAAAGTAACGCTCACCTCTGCCCAGGGTTCAACACATTGGATGAGAGGAGTAGCTGAAACGGCGGACAAAAGAACTGGCTACTTTCACTAGTGGCAAAGATTTAGTGCCATGCCTTTTACCTCCTCATTGCCAGAGGCTCAGGAACCGAGTACAAGATCTTTATCTTACTCATGTTCACTTTAAAACGGTGAACATAACATAACCATCAAAACTGCAAGTATAACACAAAATAGACAACAAGTTTCAAAAATGAAAGCCACTAAATTTCACCTTCACTTCGCCAGTGCTCTTCTTATTTGAATCAGCTGGAGATTTGACGAGTTTCCACGTCTTCGCCAAAGACGACTGGATCTCAGTTGAAGACGTATGGCTGCGAGTAACCCCACTCTTCCGGTTACTACAGAAGCGACGAGATATTCTATAAGTTGAAGAAGTGCTGGTGACCACGGCTGCGGAATGATCAAACTCCACTGCAGATGACTTGCTGACGCTGTCGAAGGAATGAGTTTCAAGTTTGTCTGATATTGTATCGGCTGAGAGTGTCTCACTGTCGGTGGGGTGTGACGTCAAAGGAACGCTATCAGTGATGTCAATGTCTTCACTTTGTTTGGATTCTTGAAAACTGTTAGCGGCACCAACCGATGTCGATGTAGTTGACGAAACAGTTGTTGTAGTTGTTTGTATTGTTGTAGTGGTCGTGGTTGTCATTTCTGACTTGCGATCAGGAAGTGAAGCAATTGAAGTTGCTGCTTCTTCTGTAATGGTCGTAGTTATGCTCGACATTATTTCCTCAACAACAGTGTTCACGCATACATCTCCATTGCAAATAACGTTTTCAGATGGCTGTGATGTGATAACTTTCTTTGGTGCTTCTACACTAACATCAATGTCCATGGCATTTGGTGAATTAAACATCGCATCAAGAGTGTTATTGTCAACTTCGATGTGATCTTTTTGACTTGATACTGGTGTTATTGATGCTATAACATCACCACTACTTGATGCCTTCTCAACATAGTTTGATTTATTGATTGAAACATCGTCTTTATCACCAGAATCAATAGTGACATCATCATCGCATTTCTCATCTTCATCAACGCCACCAGAAAATCGTGGAGTGGTAGTATCGACGACTTTATGTGTGCTCACACTAAGTTTGTCACTGGAGGAAGGTATGTTTGTTTCTGCTTTCATCTCTTCCTCTGGAGTTGATGATTCTTTTAATTTCTTTCCATCTTGAGGGACATCTTTAGTATCTGAACTTGTGGCATCTTTTTCCATTTGCCCAGGCAATATATTTCTCTCTTCGGAAATCCTTGGCTCCTCCAGCGTTGTTGCCTCTTCACGTTCGGCGACTACCTTCCTTACCCCATCAGAAGATGCTGTTGTGGTAATATTTATGGCATCTGTTTCACTTTGCGATATAGAACTTTCTCTTGTGACATCCTTTTCATTTTGCGATACAGAACTTTCCTTTGTTACTTTATTTTCTGGTGTTGAGACAGTTAGGGTATTATTAGCAGAAGCAACGGTGTCAGTTTTTCCTGTGGGAGCGACATCAGTTTTGTTCGATGTATTTGAAGTGCCACTTTCGCTGGCTAAAACTTTTGCATTTTGTGATTTTTCTACATTTTTCTTCAGTCTTTCCTTTTCTTGCAATATTCTACAAAATAAATTGTATTAGATTACAAAAAATACAACTTCCCAAGCAAATATCACATCACAATTTTCACTGTAACAAATTATTTGTATTAAACTACATTATTGCATTCCAATATACAAAGAAGAAAACTTAACCACAACACTAAAAAGGATAGAGGTATGGAATCAGCGGATATCAAACTCAGTAGTTGCTACAATTGAAGTCTTGATTTCTTGGCGTGGGGTTGTGCCAGACCCTAATTTTACAAACTAAAGGACAACGAGGAACGATCGATAGGACGTCGGTTGACATCAATCGAGAGCACACAATTGTGACGTCGGTTGACATCAATCGAGAGCACACAATTGTGACGTCGGTTGACATCAATCGAGAGCACACAATTGTGACGTCGGTTGACATCAATCGAGAGCACATAATTGTGACGTCGGTTGACATCAATCGAGAACACACAATTGTGACTTCGGTTGACATCAATCGAGAGGATACAATTATTGTGCTTTTAGCAAGACACTTTACGGCGTGCTTCAAGGTGGCCATAAAGATTGGTTTCCTTGCATTGCATCCACTTAATATAATTTTTAACCACCAGGCACAAGTAAAGATAAGACAACAGCATTGCTCTAAAACAGGGGTGACGAACCTTTTTGCGGTCGCGGGCCACTTTGTCAATTACACATGAGTTAACGAGCCACACAACTTTTTAATCGTAACCTACTATGAAATCTTTTAGAAGCGACTCAAGATATTATTCATGAAAAGTAACAAACGGCAGATGAAAGTAATAAAACCCACACAGTTGAAATTATCTTACGCAGAATCGAAACATACAACAGTAAAAAATAAAAATAAACCAACTTGAGCAAAAAGGATAGAGCAACAGTAGGCCTACTTGCATTGATAATGACGACAGTTTAATTTTTGAAGCGTTTGCTTTCATATGAGTATGATTTCTTCCTTTTCTGGCTCTATCTTTTTTGATCAAGTTGGCTAAATGTTTCTACCATTATGCTCCTAAACAACAAATCAGTTAATGAAATTTCTTTTTCAAACAACAAACAAAAGCCCATGCGAATCATACAGCTGAAGCTATCTAATGGAGCGTTGAAGCATAAAGTATTAAAAAATAACATTGAATCATTGAATTTTTTTTGCTTGGTGGGATTTTGGAAAGTTTTTTTGCTTGGCTAAGCGTTCAATATTAGGTCGAACAGACGATGTGGCAACTCTCCACTGCATACTAAGATTTTCATCTGTCAGCCTCGACCTGTAACGACTCTTTGTAAAGTGCATTTTAGAAAAGAACTGTTCGCATATGTACGTGCTGAAAACAGATGACCATTTGAGAGCGTGAGCTCTCACGTTTGAAAACTCTTCTTTTGAAAAACATACACGATAAAGTGGTGGTGAGATGGCGCTGCAGATAAGGCACTCGCTTTTCAATCATGCAATCCTGGTTCGACTCCCGGCTTAAGCTGGTTGTTGAAAAACACCGTTTACCTCTACTCAGGGTGTAATAAATTGGGTGGGCGTAGTTACTGAAGGAAAAGCGGCCGACCCTAATGAGAACCATATCTTCTCATCCCCCGATGCTTGGATCAAGTATGGGACTCACCTAACACGATAAAATTCAAGCAACGGTTTGTTCACATACATCGCTTATAGCGTGTCACTCTGTAGTTTTATGAGTTCAAGTAGGAGCTCATAGGGTGCAGAAGTAGTAACATTGAAGGAGATTCATAGATTGGAATCGACCAAAAATACAAGGTGAAGTTGGTGAATAGTGTTGTCACAACTTTACCTAGCTTTCCTATTTTCTAACTTTAACCCTGAATGTTAGTGCTTAGGGCAAGAAAATAGCAAAGGAAAGGCATACCAGTAAAGGCATAAAACAGCTTTGAGATGTCTTTTGTCTTTAATGCATGAGCGATTGTCAAATTGTTTTGCGGGCCGCACAAAATTCTTTGACGGGCCGCATGCGGCCCGCGGGTTCGTCACCTCTGCTCTAAAAAGTCATTGCAACCTGTCGCTCAGAGGGATAGAGTATCTATCAGCTTGTCATCTGATAATTGCGCTACAAACTTGTCATCATAGCAACAGGAAGTAATGAAATAGAACAAATTCGATAAAAACAACACATGATAGAAAACATAGCATGTTTCTATCATGTGGCGTTGCGCCAGACCCTGATTTTGTAAAGCAAACAACCACGAGGTTCCCATGCCAAACATAGTTACAAGAACACCTCTCCAGAGCAAGTAAAGGATGAATATAAATAAACCAATTAAAGTCAGCAACAGGACTGGAGGGTCGTAATAAAATTCGTTGGCTCTGGAACCATCAAGCACCCCTCTAATGACTTCGTGTTCAGCGTTGCTTTAATGTAGCATTTCTAGCTTCTTGGCTGTATCTCTGTCCAACAATACCGACAATTTTCTCAATTCTCATAATTTTTATGGCACAGATTCAAAAAGATAAATTTCTAGAAAGTTGTTTTATCGCTGCAAAACACCACTCACCTCCAGCGCAGCAATTTGTCGATCTTGGACGAGGACCAGCGTTTGTTGTAGACAACACTTCGAACTAGCAGATGCCTCGACACGTTTATGACGTCACAAGCCGACACGAGCGTCTGCGTCTCTTTTGCCAAAGCATCAGCATCGTAGGGGGGTTCTGAGGAGACACTTTCAGTGTCTTTTGCTTCCGTTTTGTCTTCTTTGGTAGGATCGTTAGTTTTCGTTGCTTCTGTCGCGGTGGACTTAAAGAATGTGACGGGCTTCACCCCTGGTCTCCGCTCCCTCGACCGGAAGGTGCTCGAGTACCACACCCAGCCCCCGTAACCAGTGACGCGATATTCTTCACCCCGGATTTTTAGCACCTGAGTAAAGTTTTGAGTTGGAATATGATCTTGCAAGGTTAACTTGGTACATAGATGAGCAGATGAACACGAGATCATTTCAATAAGCATTGTGGTATTTACAACTCCACAACTTTCAGAAATTAATACAAGATTTAAAAACAATTTTCGTGGCAGTGTTACTTTGGGTCGACAAAACTGTTAGGAGAATAGGTGAAACATAAATAACGCAAAAGACATGGTGCAATTGATATAAAAACTTACCAAGTTGCTCTTGGCAGGAAGAGGGTACTTGCACCATACGGCGTTGCGGTTGGCGACATCTTCTTCCACTTTAATCCTGTGCTTTCTCTTCTTTTCATAGGACTCCTTTTCAGGCATCGTCAGTCGCCGCATTCTGCCCCATAAAGAGTGATTAAGTAAGTCTTGTGGCCAACAAAAGGCAGAAAAATATAACACAAAAATATTTTCCCTTAGAAACAAGCAAACTTCTCAAAGCCATATTCAAACTACTCACTGGTATATTGCTATAATCGCAGTAGAAAAGTGAGTTAGTTCACAAATCATGTTTGTTTTAGTTGGAATAATAGCTACGTAAAAAAAACAACAAACAGGAAGGCGGTGATTATTACAAGTCAAACACGAAGCTTGGATTAAAATATTAGCAACATAAATGCTAAGTGTTGGTCGTTAAAATGCTGCGCAAGTTTTTAATTTATTTGTCACCAACCTAACTTGGCCGAAACCTTCTCTCCACACCGTTCGTTTGGCATTGTTTCGTATCGCCATCTCCAGTATACCGAGAACAACGGAAAAAGCTTTCGTCGAGTCATTCTTTATGAGCATATGGCCCCACATCTTACGATATTGTTCCCATTTTGAATGCATAAAGCAAAGTGGCATCTCTTGCTCCAATAGAAACAAAGCAGAGCGAAGAGTGTGTACAATTTCATCCTGGAAAATACGTCACAACGTGGGGATTGCGCGTCAAAACTACATATCTTTAAAAGAGAGGCACTACTGCAAGTGCCACTACCCGAGTGAAGTGAAGTACCGTTATCTGCCGCATCAGAGAGAAGATTATATTTGCTTGTCATAGACATGAACGTCTCTTAGCCATTATGCGTCTCATCATTGCAGCCTGCTAGCTAAATATCTCACTATTGTTTGTGTTCATTTGTAACATCTCAAATACACCAAACCGCACAATTCTCAAACATGAGGATTGAGGAATTCAGGACTTTAAACTGGACAGAAGTAGCCAACCAGCATGCTTTTCATGCTATTTCAGTGGCAATAACAAACAAAATAAAAACAACCATGACAAACTACTACAGAAAAGAGAGGTATCTCTGGACAATTGCAAAACCATAAAATTAGATCAGTGAATGCTACAAAAGAGAATAATAACTAATTTTGCAACTTATTATTGCTATACAGCAGTGCTTTTCAACATTCTTTACTTTCATATGCCCGACAAAACAGACGCTGCTATCATATGCACCCTTGCCTTGTTATATCATGACTGATGCAACAACTGACAGGTTTTTTGAGCACTCTTGTCTTAGTAAGACAATCTTCCGATTCATGCACTCAACGATCAGGGTTGAGAAAAACCCGGGTTTTTTTAAAAAAGCCCAACCCCTGGGTTTTTTTTTTCGCTGAGACTTTTCGGTCATTTGTCCGAAATGACTTGAAAAAATTCGGTCATTTTTTATTTATTTCGGTCATTTTTAGTAAGGATGTGCCAATTAATCGGCATCGGTAGGTATCGGAATCGGCATCGAAAGAAATTGCCGATTCTTTATCAAAGTTTCCTAATCAAAAGTAGCGCGAGCGCGTGGAAATACCGATCAAAGAACGGCTTCTTTGAACAACCGCATCAGCGTCAACGAGCATTCAGAGAGCGGTAGTCTAAATTATGACGTCACCACCATCTTCGATCAAAAGCGAGCGAATTTTTAGCACAGGTGGCAATATTTTTACGCCTCAACGGAACAGACTTACTCCAGCAACTGGAGAAAAGTTGATGTCATTGCATTTTAATTTACGTGCCTTTAATTTTGAATATTAAAAAGCAGAAATGTTCTTTGTAATTATTGTTTAATCGTTGTAAAATTCGTAGTCACTGAAAGTTGCTTAATGTTAATATACTAAGCAGAGAGAAGTAAATTTTAAGTATAGGCCTGTTACGCTTAATGCGTTCAACAAACAATCGTGTGATTGCGCAAACGTAATTAAACCAGTTACCCGGTAATCTTTTTTCACGTGTTTGCTAAGCAAAAAGATTGGCTGCAACTCGGTGTTCGAAAACAATACTAATTTCTTCACAAGATGTTTTTCTTTTTTCGCCTATTGATGCACTTTGAATGCAAGGCTGGTGTGTTACTTTTTTAAAGGTTTTTGTATATTCAATACCGCTGCGTTCATTTTCTTTTACACTCTAGTCTTTTTTTCTTCTTGTTTCTGGCACCTTCTTAAATTCTGCGAGAAAAATACTACAAACCGTACAAGATAATATTTTGCACACTGCATTAAGCTACATTGATTTTGCACTCTGTAAGCGATGGCAATTTGTCTCTTTTAACTGATTTCCGCGACAAATAAAACGCGTGTCTATCACCACTTTGTAGCGCGCAAGCAATGAAGAACTACCGTAAAAAATCACGCTGTCTAGAGCAGGCGACAAAGTGAACGCTTTTAGACATTTCAAAGGCAGCAACTTGTAACAAAATCGCAACCACTTGTATAGCACCAACTAAAAGCAGCTTTAATCATCATTTAACCAAAGAATCGGAATCGGCATCGGCAAATATTGAAGAATCGGCATCGGCAAAAATTTTGCAATCGGCACATCCCTAATTTTTAGTCATATATAGTCAATTGACTATATATTTTTTCGGACATTTTGACCGAATTGACTATATTTTTTTCGGACATTTTGCTAAAAAATCGGTCAATGACCGATAAATGACCGAAAAAAAAAAACCCAGCCCAACCCGCATGTTTTTTTTGGGGGTTTTATTTACAAAAGATGCAAAAAAGGTAGATTCATGCTTATTTCACCTCAAATACTACTTTTTACCAATGAAGCGCCTCTCACTTACAGTACATGGTGGCATGCATAACTCAATAAAATAATACACTAGGGCAGTTTAAGTATGAGGCCTTCTTGCATAAATGAGTTTTAGTGTAGTACAAAGTGGCATTGCTTGATTTTTGCACAGAAATATCCACTGTGTTTTCAATTTATCCTTGGAAATTTCCTTCACAATCACATCCTTAAGTCCTAATTTGAAGTTTGTTTTAAGTACCTTGTAGTACTTTGGTTCATTTTTTCAATTTTCTGATAAAAATTGGACAAATATGATGCTCTGGGTTTTTTATGGGTTTTTTTAAGTGGGGTTTTTTTGGGTCAGGTAAAATACCGACAACCCTGTCAACGGTAGAAATGGTGCATGCTTGCAAGCCTTACATTCACACCTGCTACTGTTCTGATAAGCTCTATGTACCTTTCACGCTCATGCACTTTTGTAGCTGATGTGGCACAACAATCCTAGTTGATGAGCGCTGCTATAGAATAATAACATGAAAAGCATTTTGACAACTCACTCTTGTCCCACAAAGAGACCCTGGCCATTCGAATTCCACTGGTCCACCCATTGAAAACTTGTAACCAACATGCCTGTCCTTGTCTTTATCTTCTTTGTGTTGGTATTTGTTGAGAGCAAGAGTATTTTCAACAAAGTAATTCTTATATTGCTTGTAACCGTCGTCTTCACCCAACCTAAGCAAAGATGAGAAATGAAATCAATTAATAATGACTGTGCCATCCTTTGCTTTACCAAAACCGGATATTGGTTTTTGCATAGATCTTTTGCTGGTAGGGAAGCAAACCATGAAAGAGACTTAAACAATGAAAATTCGATTGTTGCTTTTATCTCATACGAAATATTAGGTGACACGTTTCCAAAAATTGTTAATTTCTTTTATTAATATATCGTCATCTGTCTGTACCTAAGAGAAATCCACTGTTGTCAACCTCAATTGGTACATAAAAACAAAAAGGAAGTGAACACTACCAAGAATGTCTTTTCTTGTCGATTTGACACATTTGTAGAACCTGTGTCATCCTGACTGAATTTTCAGAATGGACCAGCTAACATATTTATAACATCTAGATGCAAAATAATTCATATTTTTAAAGCTTAATTCAAAGAAATTGTAATAAGAATTTCAGAAATGGGAATTATATTGTTGAAAAACAAAGGAACAACCGTAGAACAAGCAAAATGTTGCAAACCATCTGGATAACATCGCAATCATTATAGAAATCAATGCATGTCAGCAGAACGTAGAAGTGTCACAAGAATATAAATTAAATTAATATAAATTAATAATACTTATAAAAGCAATCACATTAATTTTTCAACAAATCATAAGATATTTACCTGAAAGGATCTTTCGGAGGTTTAACCACGACCGGCTGGGATGTAGCAGCAGACCCAGCACCACCGGTCGGTTGGTGAGCATCCGAGGCTGGAAGATAATAAAAATATTATGGCTGCAAAATAACAGCCTTGATATATCAGTAAATAGCCTCGTAAGTTGCCTGTCACTGCTAGCTCATGTTTGTTAAACTAGAAAAACGTCAACTAACCTGTTAGTAGGTAAGTAACGCAATATTGGTTTAACCTAAATGCAAATCAAGAAAAAGAAAATTGCAATGTGGTGTGAAGCTGACGGACAAAAGTAATACCGAGAAAATTATGAACTTGCTTGGGTTGAATGAGAATGTTGATAAGTTGGCGAAGGTGAGTGGAGTGAGATGGTATGGGCAATTGGGCATGTTTTGAGATAAAGACAAAGTTGATGTTTTGACAAAAGCACTGGAGTTGCAAAGGGAGGGTCGCAAGAAATAACACCCAAGAAAACATAGAAAGGCAAGTTAACGAGGAAAACAACAAGGTCGGCTTGACAAGAGAGGATGGGTTAGACAGATCGATGTGGAGGCAAAGTGTGAAGGCGATTGCGGCATGTGAAAGTGGATCCGGTCATCCTCGGTAACAGGGACATCACCAGATTAAAACTGGCTTACTACTACCACTACTACATCAGACGCTGTCAAATTAATCAAGTATAAAACGGAAGTGGCTTCATGGGGAAATGTCCTCACAATACAATCATGCTAATATTAAGATCGAACACGCAATAATGGCTTCAAACAGGCTCACAATTCACATAAAAAGTGGTTTGGGCAGTGGTTTCAACAACCAGCTTAAGCCAGAGTTGGAATAGGATCGTATGATTCCTACAAAACGAGCTTTATCCAGCTATGTCATTCCCCCATCATTAAAAACAAATAGTTTAGTTAATATTTAAAAAGTAGTATAAAAAGCTTAAAATGAAAATGCAACCGCATATCATAAGACTGAAGACACACCAATTAGTGACACGAATGACAATAAATAAAAACCTGTGGATGTGGGCTGGGAGAGAGATGACTCCATGGAAGGTTGAACCTTCATCCCAGGAAGAGTAACCATTTTCTGCATCTTAGGTCCTGCCCCAGTGAACTGTAGTCGACGCAGCTCACGAGACAACTTACTTTGCGGTTGAGAAGACACAGCAGATACCTTGATCAAAAATTAACTTCTGTTTATAAGGAAATACGCAATTTCATCATGTGCTTAAGGTAGGAAGCGGTTTCGTTGTCTATGGCAACTGCCAACTACAGTATTTAAAATTGACGGGAAACAACAACCAAACCAGGATAACTAGATCATTATTGTTCTTAAATTTGACAAACTGAAACAAAGCCAAATTCACGAATATTTGCAGCTTTAAATTTTCATTTCAATTTTTTCTCCAAAAAGTATGAATTGTTTAATTTACAAGAAAATCTACTGCAGTAATTCCTAGTTTTCAAGCGATTTCCTTTTTTCTATTTCAATTGTTTTCACTGGAAAATCAAGTTTAGTTGCTAAAAAATTGATTGGTTGCTGAATTGAAAATAAATTTTAAGTGAAAATATTTATGAGACTTTTTTAAAGGAGATTTGCTTGTCTACTATAAGTTGTCGGGTTGTCTTTCACTGCGAATGGACATCTAACAAGCAGCAAGTTCATAATGGCACCTTGCTTGCCGTATTAGTTTGAATTTCTACTGAGATTTGCTCTAAGTTGAACGGTGTAGGAAGTATGGTATAGTTGATATCCTTTGCAAGTTTTATCGTAACACAACATGTGAAAACGTGTTATCCATAAATTGAATCACAATCTTTACCTTGTTTGCCTGTTGACCAGGGTTGATCATGATCAGTTTCTGATTGGAACCAGCGACCAGTTTACCACCAGAGTCGATGGTTAGCGGCGTGCGCACACCATCCTTTGATAGGACGTACAAATGTTTAATGTTTGCGAGCGGGGCTGCTGTAGCTCCAGATTTCAGCTGCACTTTTTGTCCGATTTTGAATATCTGAAGCCGAAGAGTTTATTAATCGAAAATATTTGAGGGCTTGCAATGTTGAAAGTGACTTTAAATGCAAAGTAAAATATCAATCGTAAATTCAAGGATACAATGAACGCAACAAAGCACTCTTCGCCTCTTTCTAAACAATAAGCATAACTACTTCATCTAATCTTACCGATGAGGAAGGCTGAGGCTTGCTGAGATTGTTAGAGTTCAACAGAGCATCGCATCTTGTTAAAGGAACTTTCAAACTTAGGGGAATCAAGGTGTTCTTGGGTAACAGTGGAACGTTTGATTGACTTGTCGACGCACTGGTAGCACTGCCCGTTGTCTGTGACGTGGTTGTCGCTGATTGGCTCATCGAAACAATCGTCTCAGTTGCTACAGCGGTTGTCCTGTCTGCAACATTTTGAGACTTCTCTGGATCTTTCGTGGATGAAAGAGTTGAAGACGATTCTAAAGCAAGAGTCAAAAGATGAAATGACTTTTCCAAATTCAAATTTCGTAAGAAAGTATATTTGTCTTCACATGTTTTTACCGCCAATGCGTAGTTATTGACTTTATAGCTTATGATTCTATGGAACCAAAACTCAATTATTTCATAAAATAGATTGAGTTTCGCTTTTAGCAGCATGATCGTTGCTTACTTCACAATGTAGGCTATACAAACGACCTGTTTTAACCTGATGCTGCGCGTGCGCTATGGTAGTAGCAGTTTATCACGAGCTTTCGGAAGACAATTCCCAAGTCATGCGCATTGTGCAATGACGAGTGTGCAAAAGAATTACCATTAGCCTCAAGACAAAAAGTAGCGAAAGCGCTCGCTAATGTTAGCCGGAGTAGCACTAGCGAGACACTTTTCATCAACTAGTCGAGTAGCGAAAGCGCACCCACTTACGCTAAAAACAGAACAGTATTGCTGCACGGAAATGGTGAAATGCAAAGCAGCTCTCGCAAATGTTGAACAAACAGAAATGTGAGTGAATTAAAACTTACGGTTTTCATTCGTCTTCATTGGTTCAACATCATTCGTAATTTCAGCTTTGATACTTGTACCAGGTTCACTTTCCATTAAATGTTCACCAGACGGCTCGGTTTTGAAATCCATCAGAATAACATCATCTTTCGTTGCACTATCTTGCGCACGGGCCTCACTTGATAGTATACTCTTCTCCTCAACTTCCATGATTTCAACCTCTTTACTTGGAGAAGATTTACTTTTAGTGTCTAGATCACCTTTATTGTCATGCACCATCTTGCCAGCTTCATGTTTCTCAACTGGAACGCTGATGCATTCAACCACAGACCGCACAGCATCCATCACTGTGTCTTTGCAGTCTTCTTCAGCAACCTGTTTTTCCTCAGCAATCCATTTCCTTTCTTCAACCTGTTTTTCCTCAGCAATACATTTAACTTCTTCAATTTGTTTTTCCTCAGCGATCCGTTTTTCTTCTGCAATCTGCCTTTCCTCAGCGATCCGTTTTTCTTCTTCAATCTGTTTTTCCTCAGTAATCCGTTTTTCTTCTTCAATCTGTTTTTCCTCAGCAATCCGTTTTTCTTCTTCAATGAGAGCTTTGGTCTTTTCTGTAAACATAAAGAGATGGATGGTTATTATGATAAAGCAAAAAGATCCATCAAAAACACTAGCTTTAACTAATATAGTATATACTTGGAAATACGCAATAAACTTCAACCACAGAGCCAATATGAACGAAGTTCAAAGACTTTGACTACATGTCAAATGTAAATAGATTTATAATGCACAACGCAAAGATCGTTCCATTATACTATATTCTTGAAATTAACCAGATAAATACCTTTCATAATTTCTATGCGAGTTTTTCCCTCGTCTTTCCAACGTGATTCGTTTGTTAACTCTTCCGTGATCTTAGATTGGCGAGGAAATTCTTCCAGAACATCTTTCAAAGCCTGCAATGTATCAAGTGATAAGCTAACAGAGTTATCTCCACACTAAAACGATCTTTCTAACTTCTTTTCATCCATAAATGAAGGCCGTTGTTAGCCTAAATGAAGGCTAGTGAGTTAGTGACGAGTCGTTGTTGAAACAAGATACAAGAATAGTGATGTTTTTCAACAACTATCAACGTATTTTCATTGCTTTAAACCCTAGCATGTTCTTGGAGTTTAGATATCAGATAATATATGAGGGACATGTACAATGTGACTTCGAGAAGTTATGCCATCTTATGTATCTTATGTGGTACAAGTAGCACCTTTGTAGTTGTACGTTGGGCACTTGGGCAGTCGTCATGGATTTTTAACCATGGGTCTCAGGAACTCGTTAGCTTGGTGTGTGATCAACACAGAGACTTTCCAAGTGGATCCACGTACCACCTCACGGGCAAAAACCTCGACTGGCAGACTGCCAGTGGCAGTCTGAAACTTGTTAGACATCTTGCTGCCTTGCAGGAAATACCTTTTTAGGTAAAGGCAAGGCCGTGGTTAGCGTCACTCAGAAAGGACATCCAGCTGGAAAACTTACACTCCAAATTTCGTATGACGGAGCAAAAACAAAAAATGGCCCCTAGTCCCCAGCAGCCTGGTATAGACATGTACTAAAGACTAAGAGAGAGGAAGGAAGCTTTCTTCAAAAGGCATTGACTTTGAAGGTAGATGGGAAGAAAAAACGGGGACGTCCAAAAAGAAGATGGAAAAAACAGTTGAAGAATGAAGCAGACAAATTCAGATGACACAATGAACAGAACGAGATCGAGAAAAGAAGTGAAGGCAATCGCTACAAGGAAACAAAGAATCGGTGGGCAGACCACTAGTGGGCAGACTTGGACAACTAAAATTATTGTAGTCTTTCAAAATTAGATTAGAATTATAATTAGAGTAATTTAGGCTTTTACAAATTAGACTAGGATTAGAATTAGAGCTACCCAAGTTTTCACAAATTAGAGTAGAAATTAAACTAGATTAGAATTAGTTGGACGCAGTTGTCACATACCTTTTTTAGTTGAATAAAAACGCCAATGTGGCAACTCGGCATCAAAGTGTCATTCCACCATCACAGCGCCAAAACCCCTTACGTCATAATATAAATTGTAACGTCAGTGAATTGATGAATTAATCGAATTTTTCATGACTTTGTTGCTCAAGAGATGGAATGACACTTTGATCTTTTTAAAAACAGGCATCTCATCAAACTCAAAGCTTTTCATATGAATATAAACATCTTAACTGTTTCATGGCGTATCACCTTGTTGAAAATATCTATAGACCAACAGAAAGTAATACAACCAAGCTGTTCAATATAACACTACAGGTCAGCTGGCATGCAATTGACCAAATTACGATACACGAGCCCTGCCCAATCCACATCAATGCAAGCTTTTACGGAATAACAAGTTTTAAACTGCAATAACATAGGTTGCTACAAAGACTAGTGTACATGCAAAATATGGGACACTAAAAGAAATATCGCCATTCGTGAATTAAACAAACTCATCTTACCTCACACAAGACCATTTCATATCTTTCGTGGTCAAGTTTAGAAAGGACGTGTTTAAACTCTTCATAAGTTGTATAATACCGAACGTCATCCGGTGCCTCCCTGTGTTCAAATAGAAAGTATTATATCTGCATGTTGAAGAGTTTGCATCTTCGTGGACCCAGGCTCTTTCCTTGTATCACAGTCAAGCAAAAGATTCATATGCAAATATGCATGAATTATGGCTTGAATGAATGCATGAATTATGAACCATAAATTTAATAATAGAACTGAAGGATCACATTTTTAAGTGTGGTCTTCTACATTCTTCAAACACACTTTGTAATAAACTGAGTCAAACGTTTTTAATGACGCAAATGAGCCCACAACGGACAGTTGCCAAGAGGGATACACGACTACACGCCGAGGTCCAAATGACACGAACACGAATGACGCCATCCCTTGGCCGCAAGGCCGAATGTCGCATTACATGAATGATGCGTGACTTAGTTATTTCTTACTAAAATTAATTGGTTTTTTGAATACGGTAGTAATTGCATTTGTCATGGTAGCAATTCAATTTTTACACAAACAAAAATATAAAAATTGTTTTCTTGCACAATAAAATAAGCATGAAGATGCCACTAATTCAATTGTTGCTTTTTAACCTTAATGGAAACGTCTGCTGAGAAATCTTTATTGATCAAAAAAGTCTGGCAAACTCAAGTGTAAGTCTGGCTTCCCGTAGTTAATCGCGTTCCTCGCAGCATTAGGAACAACACAGGAGGTCAGCTGCACGCTTTTGTTTTCGAAGACGACAGATTAAGTTTGGACGCGCAGTCAACCTCGGCGGTCAAGCTTTAGTCAGTATTAAAAGTCTATACACGTATACAGTAGGGTGAGGCTGGTGCCCCTTAAAAATTAAAAACTTGAGCTAGTCATTCGGCCCTGTGTATAGATGTTCTACAGCCTCTCTTTACTCACTATTTGAAAGAAAAGATGTGAAAAATGACCATTTAAGGGTGCCAGTTTTGATCTGAAAAGTTGAAAAAAATGTCGTTTTTGTTAAAACCCCACATAAAGTGCGTTTCTAATACAATCAAAAATTTGTTTTGCCAAAAGGAACTTCATTGTCCATACCATTTTTTACAGTTTGATATTGTTGAAAAGACCCAAGGATAAAATAAGAATGATTTATGAAGTCAATTTGTGTCGTTTTCTTTGGTTAGAGAAGGAGATTTGGTTCCGCTCATGTTCCACAACTTGCAGCACATTTTGAAAGTTTTCTTCCAGCCTACATCCACTGATAAAATCACTTGTGAGTAACACCTCTTTCTGCACAATCATTGGTAACCAGCAGACTGAGCAGAGATTTGATAACATCTTTGGCATTAAGAAAATTGATATCCGTTGACTGTTTTCCACGAGCAGACAGGCTTATACAAAAACTCTGTGTTAATGTTCAACACTTCAAAGAAAAACCAAGAGTCTCGTTTGAACCAATCCTTGATTGTAATTGAATAGGTGAAAGTGCAAATATCAGGAAACTGTGGTTTTCCAAACCCAGTGCTGTATCTTTTTAAGGGTTTTGATGTTTTTTCAAAAGACAGCAGTTTTGTAGCTTTGCTTGTCACTTTCATTTACTTTGTCACTGAACAAGTTCACAGGAAAGATTCTGCTGTCAGATACTAAAGAAGTTTTTTGAAGGCAAATGAAGCTGACTCTGCAATTTCTTTATAAAGGAGGATTTTTTCAGAAGCTTGATGTTATTGTAAGCAGCATCAGCAGAGGAACCAAATTCTATCCACCACTGAACATGAAAAAACACAACAAATTTTACAAAACGTTGAATTTTCTGCATTTGTTTTGGGGTACAAATAGTGTGACTCTTTGGAAGGGCAAGAATTCCATTTGGCTTCATGCATTGCCCCACAGCTCAAGAACCTGAACTTTTTGTGTACCGGTACATCGGAGATGTCTGCTTGTAGGTAGAAGGCTGTGAGCTCAATCAACTCTTTGTAATCATCTCTTGGTGTTTTCTTGGAATGTAAGATAGCTTTCATTACTATGATCAGCTCTTATTTGTATATTTCAAGTTCAGGGTGAGCATCATCGATATAGGAAAATGAAATTTTGTCTAA
Source organism: Aplidium turbinatum (assembly GCF_918807975.1). Lineage (NCBI taxonomy): Eukaryota > Metazoa > Chordata > Ascidiacea > Aplousobranchia > Polyclinidae > Aplidium > Aplidium turbinatum. The sequence continues at coordinate 2,890,667 of NC_137488.1, forward strand.
ACTACTATACGACAGGCTGTTGAAGTTTTCTTTGAATCTTTAAAATATCATAACATCAGGAGATTTTGATGGCATTAAGAAAATTGATATCCGTTGACCGTTTTCCACGAGTTGACCGTTTTCCACTATTTGCAGGTTATTAAACACCCGGCCAACAATTAGCTCACCTGCGTTATGTCTGCATTCATGCCAAAATAACGATTTCTTTAACTGATTTTGGATGGCAATACAGCCAGCTGTAATGTGGCCAATATTGGAGCTGGTGGTATCAACACCATAGCTCCCACCGATGCTTTGCAGTTCCAATCATCAAGTATATAGCTTTTCTGTTGCAGTACGGTACTGATCAACTTTCCCATAGGTTCTGATGAGCTAGCAGGCAACTTAGGCGTTCCTAGTAGTTTAACGCCACTCGGACCAGAAACAAGGACATGTAGCAGCCTTTCATCAATGACCTTTAAATTGAGGCTGGACATCAGCTTTCTATCCCAATGTAGGGATAGCCACTTTTCTTTAATGGCACTGGCGGTTTCTTTAGCTGTTTTGGTGCGATACCTCAGTGCCTGTGTATAATTAAGGTTCACCTTTGACACATCTCCACCACACACAGTGATAAATTCCCTTATCATTATGGAAGCGGCCACAGCGCTAATTTTGTTCCTCAAACAACACCCAACTATCGAAGGGTATTTGAGGATATCATAAGGCACCCGAATCATTGTGCCATCTTTGACAATGACACCTTTTGTAAGATGTTGGCAAAATAGCTTCAGTTCCTGAGTCATTATCAGATGAAAAGTCTGCTGTTTCATCAAGTGTTGTGTCTATGAATTGTCTATCTTTTTCCTGTTTTCTTCCTTTTTAGCTAATTCTACAGAGTGCTGCTCGGTTCCATTTTTCTTTTCTTTTTTCTATTGTTACCATGTCTCGACCTGCAAATGTGGCAATCCTGTTTGTCATCATAATTTCTAAAAATTTGACATCTTCTTCTTCCTTAAGCAACTTGAATATGTTTTTAAGCCAAATTGGCAAAGTTTTGCTTAAAACATTCTGAAAATTTATTATTGCTGTATTGTGATCACGATCAGTGGCTTTATCTTTTGCAACTTTTTAAAATCTTTGTCGTATAAATTAACAATTTTTCCATCCATCTTTTGTGTAATTGCGTTTATGTTTGCAAGTGAATATGATCTCACCATTTGATTAGCAACTTTTTTGACAGCTTCTCTTTTATTTCATGTTCCACCTGGATGCAATGCTTGTATTTCATCAGTGAAAGCAATACACCACTGCACTGCATGCACCTCTGTACAATGTAGTACATAGTTCATAGTATCGTCATAGTACATAGATCCATGTTCTATGTTTCTGTAGGCTGAACTGAAATGAATTGAGAACCTACAGCAAATCGTTGACCACATTAGTACATTAGCATTAGCCTTATATCGCCGCTTGAATTCAAAACTGACTTAAGTCCATTTTTAGCGTTTTGAGATAATTGCAAATAACTGCATTTGCCTGTACAACTGAACAAATTTCTTTGACATGGATGTGCACACAGAGACTTACTATTTACCAGTGATAGGCAATATGTTGGTCCACAAAAATCACCGAAGAATTTGCCACTAGGTGGTGCCATCATTTTTTTTTTGTATGTTGTTGGACTTAAGTCTTTCTTGCTCCGAAATATTTTTGATTAATTTTTATGTAAATGGACATAAGTCTTATTTATCCTTAAGGTTAAGATACCTACATGCTGAAAAACACGAATGAATTGTTTAATACCAGTGCAGCATCATTCATTTTCATTTGATGAATCACTTTTAGAGGTAAAGTATCATAGCATACAGCAAAATAACATAATTTTTACTCAAACTTTCATGTTCAAAATTTCTTTATCACAAATTTAATTATTCAATCACACTGACACAAACTCTTCCAAAAAACTCTTCTTCTTCTTAGCAAACTCTCACACTAACTGTGAATTTGCAACATTTTCCCAAAAGAGAGTAAAACTGCTGTGTAGTTGACTAGTTGTGCTGAATTATCTTTCTCTGTTCAATTAACATGTTGCCATTTCATACAGACTACAGTTAGTGCAATTCAACCTGTAGTCACTGTAATTGAATTTAATGTACCGTACTTAAACAACTACCACTGTTAACTCAACTATTGCACATAGTAACTACTGCACTTAATTTGTTTATTAAATCCACTGCACTTCATTAATTACCACTATTGCCAACTCATTACAATTCACCAGCACAATCTCCTTATTAAATTTCCTCAATTTTTTTCATATTTGCTAAATTCAATGCGCTTTCATTCACTTCACTTATTAACTGGCACAACTTATATATACCACCATACTGCATAATGACATTGACAAGTTCACTGGACATAACAGAATGATGCGTTATCAATATGCATAACTTTATGCATAACTTCTTTAATCATCAATATGCATAAAGTCTTTAAATCAAAAGTGTCTGCAAAGAAGCGCTATCACTTATTTCTGAGCCTAGTTTATGAAATTATACTTCAATACTGGCTTTGTTGGGAGTGACCGGAAGATTTCGAAAGAAGTCGTGATGTTGAATTGGAATTAAGCCTCTGAGGCAGAGTTTTTTCAAATCATTCTTCTTATCCATTGAAGTGCCAGGAAAAGATTTATATAACCTTGGCATAGTGGTAGTGCTCAGCTTCGTCTTTCTGGATTTTCGAACAATTAAGTCTAGTTTTCTGAATGTGCTTTCACTGTAGCTGTATTTTATAAAAAATGTTGTTGGCTCTGCTTTGGTGATTTTTAGTTGCATAATTTTGGACCAGTAGATTCTTTCTCCATTGCCATCATTGACATTGGCTTTCATCATTTTCGAAAACTGAGTGAAATCCTTGCTTTTGAAATCAATCACATCACTATGTTGCAGACATTCAACAATTGGTTGATGCTTTTTGAAGGCAGTCATAATCAAAGTTTCCCATTGTGCAGTAGTGTAAATGGTCATTTTGCTTGCAGCACGTTCTATGATTGAATGGGCTGTATCATTTTCGTTTTGGCTATGCCCAGATACCAAAAAGTTCAAGGTGATTTCATCAAAGCCATAAATCTCGAGAGCAATAGCCAGCATGATATAAACCATACGGTTACTGTTCTGGCCACAGCATCGATCACAAAACAAGTGAATTTTCTTTGCACCATTGGTGTTTGCTTTTGATAAAAAACTTAGAAGACATGATGCTACTTCACAAGAACCTTTTCTTGCATGACATTCGTTCCACAAAAAGCAAGTAGTTTGCATAGAGTTCAAATTAGTCACAGTAAAGTTGTAATTTTTCAACCTTAAACTGTAATAAAATGAAGATGCTTTTCCATGAGGTGAAAGCAATGTTTTCTGGAAATCGAATCCTGCAGTAAGAACAGATGCATCGTTAGAAGCTTCCTTCTTCATTTTTTCTTTATGCTCTCTTGCAAGTTGCTTTTCAGCAAGGTGTTTTTGTTGATCAGCCTTCATTTGATCGGTAACAAGATGTTCTGGAGTATTATCAAAAGTAACACAGCTATCACATTGATCCTTCTTCGGTTTGTGAAATTTCAGATTGAATTGTTGGGTTAATACTTGGTAATACGTGGAATAGTTTTCTGGTTGAAACTTACGTTCACTGCACCATTCAACATACATTCTATGCATCTCTGCAATATTTAAGTGTTCTGGCAAGTATTCACAATTTGATTCTTTTCTGATGTAATGGGATTCAACAGTTTTGAACATCAGAATATGCTGCTTTATAGTGTTGATTCTGCTTTCTTCTATCTTGTTGTGATCTGATGTTTGACCACGCAAGTCTCCTTCAATAGCTCCACTCTTTGATGTTTTCTGGATAACTGTTCTCACCATCTTTTCTGAAATATCAAGTGTATTAAGAAAGAAACTTTGACATACTGGTACTGATGTACTTGTGCCTGAGCTGTTGGGTTTAATCAAGGAGTAGGTTCTTGTGAACTGTCGGTTACGTCTCTTTCCTTTCGGGTTCTTACGCTTCCTTTCTCTCTTCTTTTTTGACACATTAATTAATTTACTTAAAAATGTGCGTTTTATGCCTATATTAGATAATTCCCAAAATTCGTCATGGATTAGCTTTCTTTCTTCTTCTGTAATGTTTTCTGCACATTTCTTTTTACAGATTCCAGAGCATGGTTGCTTTACTGCTCTAGCAGATTTCACGAAATCTTGACCACATTTTGATTTATAAGTGTATTGCTCTCCTGCTTGTCTCTTCTTTTTTAAAACGTTCTTCTCCGACTCTGCTTCATTCCGTTTGCGCTTTCTTTTCTCCAATGGAGTCGGAGGTCTTCCTTCAACTCCATACTTCAAATCACCCTTTGAAACAGCACTTTCATTCCAAAGTATTGCACTTCCCTTGCAGTGTACATCTTCATCAAAACATTCCCACAAATATGCATCACTTAGCACTTCTGTAATAAAATATCGCCTTTCAAAAGACTGAACTTGTACGCCGTGAACTGTACCACAATCTCTTTCATCTATCATAGCTTTAAATAAATGTTGTCCACTTTCACAAAGAAACACTTCCTCTTCTTCTGTGTTGACATTGGCAGTAACTTCCACATCAGTAACAGCATGATTATGGGGCTTTGAAGGTGGCACAAAAGCAGGATCCATATCTGAATCATCATCAATATCGCTTGTTTTTGGAAGAATAAATTTTTGTTGTTGATCACCAAGTCTTTGTTCTGTTATAGCATTTTCTTTGTTGATGGATGTAACATCATTATCTATCAGAAATTTTACCCTCAGTGTGTTACTATATACACTCAACACAATTCCTTTGAGGAGAGACTTTTCTTTGTACATTAAGCCATCTGTATACTTTGGTCCTACATCACTTTTGTTGAATAAATCAGCTTGAACAAATATGCAATCATTCGCTTTTATTTTATCTGTGCTTGACATCCAACTTCTCGTACCTGCACCTTTTGAGCTTTCTGCTATTTCCATTTTCACTGCCCTAAGTTATTATCTTACCATACTCTAAAATACTACAACCTATTTAAAAACAACACATTATTATATTTGCAATCATCAACATAATTCAGGTATAGGCTGCTGTAAATACCATGACCATAGGTAGGGGTAGGTTATAAGTAGAAATGATTGTCAAAAAATGTTAAAGATGTTACAAACAAATGACTGATTCATTCATGTATCATACTGTCATGAAAGAACGTTTTCCCTGCTAGGAGGTATAGCCAACAACCTTTTCTGATGCTGTATTGGTATAAAATATCTATTACCTAAGAGATCATGGCAAGACTGTGTGGTTTCTGTTCGTATGTTACGTACAGGTGTACAATCTGAAAGTTACTTAAATCCCCGAACGCATAGATACAATGTGCATACGACTGTTCAATTAAACCGTACTTGCCATGCTGCCAGTTGAAGTGCAGGCCAACTGCTGTAGTTTTGTTGCAAGGAAAAGTGATTGTTATTATGATGTTGATACAATGCAAGCTTAACTAGTTGCCAGTAATTGGTAATGGACTTACAACCAAAATTACACTGATAGTTTTTGGACATAAGTCCACAAAAATATCTTAAGTCCAAATGTTTTATAAAAAAATTTATCTTATGTCCATGCATGGACATAAGTCTATAAATTATTAAAACTTGGAAAAATGTGTGGACATAAGCCTACAGTATCTCTGGTTTTAAGGCAGGTACAGCTTAGCAAATTGCTCATAACATGGGCTTATGTCCAATTAGCAAAAAAATGCAAAAAAGTCAAAATCATGAAAAGTGGACTTAAGTCAGTCTTGAATTAAAGCGGCGATATATAGCGTATGTTGCTGCCTTGTTGTTCTGCCATGCTGATGGTAGGTAGCCTCCCTCGAAGCAATGCCTCCAATTCTCATGTATTTACAAGCGGTATGACCATTACCTCACGATCATATTCTTGGCCTGTTGAGTAGATCCAAAATTGATTAACATTGCTAAAAATGGCAATTTCTTTAGATTTTGCTATACAAAGCTAGAGGGTATGCAATGCATAGCATGCCACTGCAGGAATTTGAACATGAAACTGGCACCCCAAGGGGTCAACCAATTTTTCTGAAAGTTTGGATTTTTACTGTTTATATGATATAGAACATTTGTTAAAAGGGCCAGAAAAATTGGGAGTTATAAGGGTATCAGCCTCACCCTAGTACACAGAACTAACTTCAAAAGTAGCCTTCTCCGACCGAGGATCAAGATTCCAATAAATAAAAGCTTGAAAAGATATCAATACACCAAGATTCATGCGCGGCTCTATAATTCTGATTAACAATGCTTTAAATAGAACACCAACCAGAGTACTTACACAAACAAACGGCGAACAAGAAACCAGTACTTCCTTCCATGCCTGTCCACACCAACCGGATCGTGGCGTAAATACTGACCAGCCATTTCTGATTCGGATTCACAATCACTTACACCGTTTAACTTGTGAGCGACACATATCTCACACTGCCATTCGTCCTCAGGCACCTGTAGTTGATAAACCAAATAAACGTTTTTAATGCATAACTGCTCCCTTCACTGGTTTCAACACAAGATTCCTAAAACATACATAATATTGCTTCTGAAACGTGATGCAGTTTCGTATAGCTAAAGGAGAAATGAATATAGCTAGCTGAAGCTGTTAGTGTAAGTACAGCAGAAAACTTTCATCTATTTTCTGACATAAGAGGTTGATAATCCTTCCTAAGTTCCATGTCACTGCTAATTTACACAAACTCTAAACTATAGAGAATAGATCTATATATGTCACCATGCTATGAATCATCACTCCATCATACCACTATCACTATTATGATCAAATTGAAATATTTTGGAGTTCAATTCCATGCTGAATTTTGGTTGAGAGTCAGTGAGCATGACATTAAATATTTATTGCCTGCCATTAATAGCAAGTACATATAATACATTATACAAACCCACAGCAAAAACATTGTAAAATCCTGGGAACATGCACCTTCGTATACACCTTCATATACACATTGCTTTGTCGGAGCGGCAACTGAACAAAAATTCTTCTAAAGTCACTGATGTAAACCGGATTCTGGATGGTTCAATGATCAAAAACATAAATACGTTTTGATCAGTAAATGGATAGGCTCAGTACCAACCTCTTTTAATGGAGGATTGCAACAGGCAAGATGGTACACAGCCGGACAAGTTTCACAGCAAAGAAGATCGCCCAACCGATGACAAGCACGGCAATGGTCGTCATAACGTATCGTTCCATCCATCATAAGTTCGTCACGAATCTTCGACGTTGATAAGAATAAGTCGGTCAGCATTTTTAGAACCTGAAAAACGAAAAAAAATATCAACGTCAATTCTTGCTACGCCCGACAGTCGAGAAATCGACATGAGATGTCACTGATGAAGGTGAACAATTAAAAATGGAATTTTTATGTTTATGCCTTGATTTTGAACTTCATAGCATTATATATGACGGCCCCGGTCCTCATGAATGAACGAATAACTGCAGTTTTAACATAGCGCAAGGACAGCATTTCAACATTATTTATTGCATGTCATTCACACTAGTACTATGAAATAGATTTGCCAAATCGCTATTACCACGTACATCTGATGAACCTTTACGGTAGCCACTTTAACAAGTCGAAATTCTGCCACTGAAATTGATTAGAATGCAACCGCTAACCAATCAGAACATGTTATAAGAGGCTACCGTCCAATTGCGATCCTTCTCGCACTCATCCAGAGAGTTAATGCTTGTTTTGAAGTTTATTTGGTAATTACAGAAGAAAAAGAGCAATAGCAGTAGTGGGAATCGAACCCGCGTCAATGAAATGACTACTTTCTAGCCCTAACCCTAACCCCTAAACCAACCAGCTGACAAAAAATCCATCACTTAATTTGCTTTCTATCATCTTCTTTTCGCCATTTTTTACGTCACTTAAAGTGCAACTGCACGATAACTTTGACCGCACTTTATCTGAAAGAGCATGTTTCAATCTATAAATACCAACTTTGCCCTTACATTTTAAGGCTATATTTAGCTCAATAAAAATTATCAAAACTATGATTTTCCACGCGCTTGTATTTTTGGCCACGTTTCTGCCATGGCGGATTGCATTGCGCAACACGCGGATTATGACGTCACTTGTAGTCAGACCTCGCAGCGACTATCGGTTTTGCAAGTTCTTTCGTTGTATTCGCCCTGTAGACCAGAAGCCAGGTCGATTTATTTGACTGCCTGAGTCAGTAAGGTTTGACAAGTGTTTCTAGACTGAAGTTTTACGTAGATTTCAATAATAAACTTCTTACTTGCACTGGTCTGACCGTTTTTGTTATATTAAGGATTTTCTGAGATGATACCTGGCAATATCGCTATATCCGTCTGTTATGTGTCTGAATGCTTATCAAGATGGTATAGGCCTACATCAGGGGTGTGCGGCCCGCAAGGATGTGCCAATTTTAAATTGTGTGCGGCCCGCAAAACGTGTTTATAATTTAGTTTAGTCTGGTACGTGTGAACAATTCGTGGAGTGGATTATTATAGATTTCGCACCTTCTCCTAACCATTTTAGAAATCTCCCACCGGCCACCGCAAATCCATTGTGTTTAATTATTTATTTGGAACGTAAAAATTTATAGTCACATAAAAGGCTTTATTAACAAATTACGACTTTGGAAAGCTCACATACAGATAGGAAATCTTTTCTACTTTCCAACTTTGAGAGACTATGGAATGCATCCTGAGAAGACACTAAATTAAAAAAATTGTATGAATTTTTGGCTCGTTTCAAGGACTTCAAATCTCATGAATATTTGTTTGGTATATTCTCTTCGCCATTCGACACAGACATTGACAAAGCACCAGTTGATATCCAACTTGAACTGATTGATCTTCAAGAGAAAACGGATTTGAAAGCAAAGTATTTAGAAATGAATCTTGGCGATTTTTACCGAAAACATCTCAACCAAGATGACTTTCCACATTTGAAAAAAATCCATTGCTTCAAAAATGGCTCTTTTTGGCTCAACGTATTTGTGCAAACAAATTTTTTTTTCTAAAATGGGCGTCATGAAATCTCCCATCGATCGGTTCTGATAAACAAATAGCCTACCTGGAAAATAGACTTCGAATTGCGAGCACTTCCATTAAAGTAAATTTGGAAAAGGCCGTCGGGAAAAGAAGCCAGCTGCAAACTTCTCACTAAACTCGTTTAAAAACGGTGTGACAATAAATTTGAATAGCAGTTTTCTTCAGAAATTTATGCGTCTTAAGTCTTAACTTATTATTTCTGCAAAGAGATAAGGTCCCTTAATAATGCCATAAGAATAACATCAATAACAAATAGACTACTTTTTTGTGCCTGCAACTACTAGAAATCATATGTTAAATAAACGTGCGGCCGCGGTTTTACCCAGTTATTTATATCTGGCCCTCCTGTAATAAAGGTTGCATACCCCTGGCCTACCTCACAGGAAACAGTAAGAGGCAATAAAAGGTGATTTTAATGAAAGGTAAATTATAAACTAAAGATATAGGAACAACATTACTTGATATTATGATCAAAATGAACGCTTTTTGTTTGATTATACGGAACATGGTAACATGCAAAAAGTTTCAATCACCAGACAAAATCATTTTTACATAGGCTACCGGATAGCCTATCTAGTACATTCAATAACTACGAAAGGTAAATATCTTAGATAGAACATAGCAAAGTTCCAAGAGCTGAAGCAAAACAATCCTATCTGCCCTAATGAATGTTGAAGCGTTATCAGCTCATTATTGTACAATACAAAATCTTTTCGATATAATCAAGTTTGCCTGTTCCAATCTAAGAAACTAGCCCTCGGCGATGGGCATCGTAGACCACCCCTGGCACACAGGCATCAATAACTAAATTTGTATAATATGCTGGCTGAAAGATGCGTTTTCATTATAGATGCCTTATACATTTGCGCATTCACTAGCAACCAAGCCTATCTCGTCTAGTTTAGTCTCCACTAAGTTCGACTACAAGTGACGTCGTATCACAGGTGGCGTAGACGAGCTTGCCACTTCCAGGTAGCGTGAGAGAGAAGCGCTAGAGAGCGTGGGAAAAAGGTCGGTTTCTTGGCTGTGGGCCTCAATTGTGAGGAAGTGAGTTTTTCAACCCGTATCGGATGTTTTGGCAATGGATTCTAGCCAATGTTAATTCAATCGTGCAGTTGCACTTTAAACCGTAGCTTGTGATTGGTTGGCGGTTTCATTCTAATCAATTTCAGTGGCAGAATTTCGACTTGTTAAAGTGGCTACCAACCTTTACAGCGTAAACGGACTTAGTATTGAATGTCACCCGACACCGTCACAAAAAACGTCATTGGCGTTTTGTGAATGTCTGCCAAACAACAATCGCATCCAGCAAAGAAAATACTTTTCAGAAGAAAAAAATACGTGAAAATAAAATATGCACACGAAGTGTTGTAAAGGTAAATTTTGGGACTTACTTTAATTTTTTTGGGCACTTCAACATTGGGATAATCTGTTTCCTCTAAAATAGGCACAACGGAGTTATACTGAGGTGAACTTTCCAGATAGGCTCTCAGCACTTCTGGCCACGTTAAATAGTCTATGAAATAAAGTGAAGCATTGCAAGCGTCCTTTTGGTCGAGAGGGGCAAACACGGCACCAACACTGTCCTCCTCCTTCAATAGCATCTTGAGCAAGGTGATGTGGCACTAAAGTTTGCAACATAACATGTTAATAACACAGCTCAGTGATCAGCTTTTCAGTAGAACTGGTTGGAAGATGGCAACGCAGATTGAACAAAAAAAGAACATATACTGATCTTTTTCTTTTAAATAGTTTGAAAACCAGGATAATTTAATAATAATCAAAACCGAGCAATGCAATTGAGAAAGGCTTTAAGATCTCAATTTTGAGTGAAGTGATAGTTTAAATATTATCCTTAGTACATTACAAAAATGCAAAATTGCAATCTGGAATTGTTGCAAAACTTAAGATACAATAAAATATACAATTACACACCTCGTTCATTAATACTGACGTTTCATTCGCAGCCAATGCGGCACAGAAGTCTTCAAATAGAAATGGTGATAAGCGAAGGGTATTGCGAAAATGACGAAGAACCTACCGATTGTAAAAAAAATACAACGTATATTTTGGAAGAAATTCATGAAGTGTAAACAACATGCTTAAAACTTAATCTATAATTCTAAACAATTCCTGTCATCGTATAAAAAGTATTGTTGAAATTACAAATCGGGAGACTTAATGCGTATTGAGACCGCATACCAGCCTACTCAATTGTTTTAAATGCAGAGAGGAGGTCAATGAAGTGTTGATACACTGCACCATACGCGCCGACTTCCGGGGGGGCCGCGCCCCCCGTAAATTTATGGTTGAGAGGCAGCAAAAATGGTTATTACAAGTGGTGTTTCAAAGATAAAACACTTCGCGAAAGAGATTTAGATCATTTAAATAAACGGACGTAAAGAATGCCGAAAGCGAAAAATAGCCTACTTTGCTCTTGCCCGCAAAACAGCAGTTGATCACATGGCTTTCTCATACCGTATGAAAATTTCAAAGTATATACATGGTAGAGTAACTTACGCTGTTGGAATAGTCACGTAACTATTCACTGCAATATTAAGAAAACCAGCTAAATTAGACGCGCTATTTTCAACGATGTCTTCCCGCTGTGAGATCAATATGATTGAACAGAACGCATTGTTTTGTTCGCAATGTGTGAGAATTAAATCAAAAACCGATACAAGAAAAGGTGTTTAATGGTCTTGGTATATTGCCTGCATTTATTAACAACGTCTTTTACCGCTATTATCATCTAGTCAACCTGACATCATTGTTTTATGCGGCCGCTAAGGTTTGACATCGACTTCAACGATCATGGAATGTTACGTAGCGGTAATTAGAACGATTATATCCTACACGCAAAAATAAAAAAAATGATCTCTTAAAACAGGTCTTTCTGCTGTTTTGTCTCGTGAGCTTTAAATATTGCTCAAGAAGTGTGTAAAGTTCAGAATTGACAAGAAATCATTAAATTTGAAAATTAAGTTTAAATTACTGCAAATGAACGTATGTGAAACTTTTATTTCGGCCGACGCCATTTCACACTCCGTAATCTACGTCGGCAATGATTTTGCCGCAGCAAAAATGCGTTCATTTTGAAAACTGCCGAGCTGAAGACAACAGTTTGTCCCATGTACAAGTTGAACCTGTCTTTTTGAGGTGAAAATCACTTGCGAACATCTCCACCTATACTCGAGTATTTATACGGTATTCGATAAAAGACAGAAGAGAAAACACTTGGCCGTTGTTAACGCTTTGAAGGAACTTAATTAGCAAAACGAGCGAAACGAGGTTAATAAAACTGATAGCCGGTTTTCACTCTGCTTGAGATCATGATTTTTTGCGTTTTATTTAGATAACTTCACTGTCTTGATCGTTGTTATTCACTCGCACGAAAAGGAAATTAACCAGCTTGTTTTCCAACTGTTCCAATTATCAGCTAACAATATCAAAATTTTTACGACTAGGCTTACTGCGTGCGTAAAACTAATCGTTTCAAGCAGCGGTTCTAATAAATACTGTTTGCGACCTAGGTGTCAATATAAACATGACAGTAAGCTTAATCAAAGACTATTTTTATTGAGAATAGCGTGATGGTTATGACGTCATCACTTTTCTCGCCCCCCAAGGTTTTTTGAAAAGTCGGCGCCTATGCACTGCACTGCAACAAATTCGTATACTATAAAGTTTATTTCTGTGTTAATATGCAGGGAATAGATATATATCTGAAAAAAGCAGACCAACCTCATAAACTGCAAGAGCTTCTAAAATGTGTTTATTGGGAATGAGAAGATCTTCAGAAGAAGCAGGAAGATTTAATAAAGTCACAACTTCCTCTTCTTCCTCGTCGTCATCCATCCATAATGGTGAAGATGGATCTACAATAAATTATGGAATACTAAGAAAATGAAATACGGTACAGGTAAAAATGCACATGTACTTGCTTTATGTAAAATAATTAACATATTTTTCAAGGAACTACGGGTTTAGTGATGAAGTAGACGTTAATGTCTCAACCTCTGTTCTAGTTTGTTAATGCTAAATGGATACTAACTGTAAGCTCAATTGGCAATGGTTATTGGTTGTGTACTCGATTTCAATCACATGCCACAAGATGAAGCAGTGCTGGATCGGCCCTTGGGAAGTGCGCTTGAGCTACGCATTTAAGAACTGCTCTCCATTCAGCCACTTCGCACCCATAAGACTGGATTTCGTTATTTTTATACCAACAGAACAGACCAATATGCATTAGAACTGCTTAATATCATGTTTTTGCGTTCACTCAGGTAAGAACAATGCAAACAAGGCAATAAAATATATTTGCAGTTGTATTGAAATGCGCTGCTTTTCAAGAGCTACCTGTAGTGTTCTAAATTTATACATTGACGTTTTTATACATATACATTGACATCAGCATTTTTCAACAATATTTCTTCTTTCTTGTCTTGCTTGTGAAAAAAGGTTGCAAATGCGAGTGGAAAAAGAAGTTGAAAATACCAAATGTTGGCTTGTGGAAGCCAGTGACCAAACATGGCCTACTGGCACGGTAGTTTCTGAGGCCATTTAACGACTTCTTGACGTCCATAGCTGCCAGGAGCATCAAGACCTGCACTTTAATCTCCAGCCATTAAACGCAGCACTGTGTTTGTGAAGATCGCAGATACATTTTCAACCTACGCAACATGGAAAAATATCGCTCTGCATCGCATACAGAGCTGGGAATAACAAGTTTTTAATACAGAAACAAAGTTTAGTGCCATGCTAAAGCGCAATTTCTTTCTTAATTTTGGCAATAGAGATAGAACAATCCAGCCATCTAAACCAGTGGTTTCCAACCGGGGTGCAATTTACAATACTCTGGGGTGCCACGAGCTATTTCTCATATGCATATTTTATCTGTCTTCAAATGGTTAGATAGGATCATTGTTGCTGATAAAATTTTTTATGCATGATTGGTTTTGTTATATCATTAAGGGCCATTTTTTAGCATATTATGATGTTTGGGAATTACAACTTCTTTGTAGCATCCTTAGCCTACATTGTAGTGGCTTTGTGCTGTCAATGTCTGTAGGCTACAAGTTGTGCTGATTCGTTTGTAGTTCAGTAGGTGAATGCTGTGCATAGAAAGGTTTTCTTGCATATTCAGTCTGCCAAAGGAAGCGCAGTACAGCGAAAGTAAACTCTACTTCTTTTTTTTATCAAATGCTGTTTCTAAGTGAAATTGAAGTGATACTGTTGGTTGGTCTTTAATCTTTATCCTCGGACTGACAAAGCCTTAATAGGTTATTCCTGGTAGTTTCGCATACTTGCATAAACGTGGAAATAGGGTGGGCGCCAGGCAATGAAACGAGCGATGAAACGAGGGCAAAATATGTTTCGCCCACCCTGTTTTCATGACACTTATGAAGTGTTCGTTACAATTATTTCCGTTTTTGTTAAACGCTGAATTATCCAACCAACTGCAGCACAACTTCTTGTTTTACGCTTTGGTATGTCTCTCGCTAGGTATCGGACAGAACAAAGTAATTCCGCAACAACGCTGCATTGAAAAAAGGCGTTTAGGCACGATTTGATATCAAGCCAATATGCTGAAAAACCGCCGAACTCATCTCTCTGTCTCTCTTGGGACGTCGCAAGTTGAAAACCTGTCTAGAGCAAAAAGCCAAGACAATTAGAATCCACGTGTCCTAGCTTTTTGTGGTAATCGAAATTGCGCTGACAAGTGTGTCTGTACTTGAAATGCTAAATCGGATGCGCACATTTACCGCACTCCTCTCTTCTAAAAGGTAAAGGACATGTCGTACGTTTCCTCTGTTTACATATTGAATATCGTTGTGGTTAGAAACAAAAATCAGCATCTGCAAACCATTTTCGGTACTCACTGAATTGTTGTTGCTATGGCAACTGCCACACGCTGGCAATTCCTGATGAGAAAGCCACGTTTGATCTTGTCTCCGAATGGTCTCACTTTCGTTACGTCACAATCAAACTTCAGTTCCGGGTCAGCGTAAGGGAATATGAATATGACATCATAATGAACATGACAATAAAATAACCGATACAAACTAAAGACGTACTGAAACAACCGCTTTTTACAAATCTTTCCTCACAAACTTGTTGCTGGGTATAAATTGGGGCACCGCGCGATGTGTCATTTCATTATTGAAAAGTTAAATATGAAGCAAAGTCAAACATCTATTCGCGCATTCTTAAAACCAGCTTCCAAAAGGCGTCGAGATGATAACGCTGAAGAAGCCACGTCCAGCACGAATGAACGTAGAGATGACATTGATGAAGAAAGCAGTGCTATTAAAGCTTAATTGCTGCAGCAACGCTAAACACAGCCTTTGTGAGAAAGACTTTAACCATTGCGAATTTGTGAACATACACATTCAATGAAATCTATATGAAAACTATCACCCACCCAGAATTCCTCTCTTCTAAGAAAAAATCGACGCCTATGCACTATGCATACTTGTAGAATAGGGTGGGTCGATTTCTTCATTTATCATATAAATTTGAACTTAGGTGCGACTTTACCTTCTAAACATTTCCTCAAAGTTTAAAATCGTTTTGTGCACAGCAACCCATTACCCCAATGACCCTCTGTTCTTACAACAGGGTTGCCAGATTGGGCGAAAAGTTGCAAATTTTTTTGTCATTTTACCTCATTTTTTCGCCCAATCCGGCAATCCTGCACAGTGAGCAAACTTCTATAGTTGTGCAGTTCAACACGCCACAAAAAACTTTGTGAAACTGACTCTTTATCTTATTCATCCAATAATGATCCTAGTTTTACGAAGAGTGTCTCAACAGGTAGTGCCTACAATAGAATCCCAATCCCTTGTGTTGCAAAGGAAGCTGATCGAAAGACGATTTTTGACGAAACACTTGCTGCTATTGCCACTGCTACTTTGCAGGATGTGTTAGAAAAAGACTTCTCTACAGACATCATTACTGACCCATGGAAAGGGAGACATAACCGAGTCAAGAGGCGCACTGGATTGATGCCAACCCAACATGTGGTCAATAATTTAATATCGCTCTATTTCGATGGGAGAAAGGATGAATCATATGTCTTTGATGACGGGTCTGCTACTATTCGGTGAGTCCGATTCGGTGAGTTCCTAACCTCTAACCCCTAACCCTAAAACGGCAATGATAATTAGGCTACGGTACCCGATAATTTAAAAAAAAAATTGAAAAAATTTCCCGTTAAGAGATCGGACCCACCGAATTGGACTCACCGAAACGGGCCATTCCGTTGATGACTACCACCACAGGAGAAAAATAAAAGAATACCATTACGTTTTACTGACACAACCTGGTGACATCTACATCTCTTATGTCACAACACCAAGTTCAGTTAACATTTTAAAATGTATGATTAACGAGAATATGAACATGGATGGAATTCGAATAACAGATTGTGACGGGACAGCAATGAACACTGGGAATCGTAAAGAATGGAAGATCATATTCATTATCCAGTATGACAGTGGAATATATGTTGGCCTATGCTGCCCATCAGTGAGTTACCATTGCGGTATCTATTTGGATTATCTGGAAAGACATCTGGTCCAGAAACATTCTTTGGTGAAATTGGCGATATTCTGTGGTCAAACCTTATAGCCTTGGAGATCGCATTGTTTGATAAAATTGAAACTCCCCATTTGCCAAAATTGGACAATTCAAAGGGTCTAAGCACAGACCAGATGTACCTTTTGGAAATCTGCCACGCAATCAGTTCAAGGGAATGCTCTGAAACACTCTTACAGAGATCCTGGGAAATATAATCATTCACAGGAGCAAATCGAATGTGCCGCTACAGACAAAATTGGTTGATAGTATACTGCTTAAACGTATCAATCGTTTATTTGAATCAAAACCTGAAATCCCAAACCAAATCCAATCTGATGTTAAGTAAAAATATCGGTTAAAGTGCAACTGCACGATGACTTTGACCGCACTTTATCTGAAAGAGCATGTTTCAATCTGTAAATACCAACCTCGCCCTTACTTTTTAAGGCTATATTTATCTCAATAAAAATTATCAAAACTCTGGTTTTCCACGAGCTTGTATTTTTGGCCACGTTCCTACAATGGCGGATTGCATTGCGCAACACGCGGATTATGACGTCAGTTGGAGTCAGACTGAAGCGACAATCGCTTTTGCAAGTCCTTCATTTGCGTTTGTTCTAGAGCAGTGGTCGGCAACCTTTTTTTAACAAAAGAGCGATTCTGTTACATATTTTGGCAGATATGACCAGCTGACTAGTGAGAGCCACAAAACGTAATATATGTGTTTCAAGTAGATCAGACCACAGTTTCTTTGCTACCGAACAATTCTTTTTTTGAAAGCTTCCTTACTCTGCTCCGATCTTTGCATAAGTTCCAATACTGCCTACTTTAACTAATCTCCAAAATGGGATAACGTGCAGCAAAATTAATGCTCTATGGCTGTTCTGACAGTGCCTTTAGAAGTCATTTATTTTGGGATTTTTTCCCACATAGCCTATTAAGCATGCAGATATGCCAACATCATTTACATTGAGTACAAAGTTTATGTTTATGTCCAATTGTCTATGCTGAGTAACATCTCTGTTTTCGCCTAAAACTTTTCTTTTTTATTTGTGCATGGCTACTGATAAAAAAGGGTATGCTGTTCAGTGTTCACGCCAAAAGCTGTAAACTGACCTGATAAAGTCAAAACTTGAATAACAAAAATTGTAAAAAAAAAGTATATTATTTTCTGACAGAGTATCATTCGATCAGAGTTGGCTCATTGCTACATCATCTTGCACAACTAGTAAACAACGTTTTGATGACGTTTTATTTTTTCATTATCACAGTCGAACGCATTGGCTATACCAAATAATGTCAAATCTGGAGGGAGCCACTTCAGAGGAGCTAAAGAAGCGCATGCGCCTCCGGAGCAGCAGGTTGCCGACCACTGTCCTAGAGGAAGGTTTTTTTTTTTCGCTCCTTCAATGTTGTTACACGTGCTTTTTTTATGTGAAAGCAGGTAGTATAGGCTCTTTGCAATCTCAATTTTGAAAAAAATAAGCCATGTCTGTTGACTTATCCATTGAAATTGTTGGTTAAGGGACAGACCAAAGCTGTCATAGGCCCATCCAAGGTAGTACGGTAGCCTACGTCTTAACCAATGTTATGTGACATTCAAACCATGAAATCGAGCAGTGTGTAAGGGTGCTTAACGGCATGGCGGAGAGCACCTTTTGCATCACTGTGTTGGACGACTTCCATGCAATGGTCAATCCAGCAGTCCAACAAACCTTCTTCAGGGTTGATAGGAAGAATTGGGAAAAAGATGGCAAGCCCAGAGGACGCGATGGAAAGTTGTCAAATGAGTTTACTTGAGCTGGTTTACTGTTCAACAGCCTTTAAAGAGCTGGTTGCGTAATTGTTCCATTCATTATTAAACGAAGCTGTTATATATCCCAGGCAATTCAGGCTGGTCGCTTATAGGCACGTGCTGGAGTGGCTGTTGGATGGAGAAGTTCTAGGCAAGTCGAACAGAGTCAGGCTGCCATCCTGCATTGCCTCTTTCATCCGCAGAGAGTAGGCTACCCCAGCGACGATGGAGACTATGCTGGGTTACGAAAACCAGTGTTACCACTTGGTCTTTTTAAAACCAAATCTGGTTTATTTGCAACCGTTTGGTTTATTTTTTTCGATTTGGTGTGTTTTTTGGCTTGGTTTGTTTTCGATTTGTGTGTCGTAATGCGATTTGTCATCAGTATTGTACCGGTATGTTGGTTTTTTCTTTTAGTTTATTTCTGCTTCAATTTGGTTTATTCTGGTCTTTTTTTTTAGCTTCATCTAGATTATTTTTTAAAAAACCTAGATGTCAACACTGCCGAAGACAGTCCCAATGAATGCTAAAGCGTTATCGCATGATAGTCGGCTGTACTATGTCCTACAATACAATACAAAATGTTTTCGATATAACCAAGTTTGGCTGTTGTAATCTGCGAAACTAGCCTTCGGCGATGGGCTTCACAAACCACTCCTGGCACACAGGCATGAACAACTAAATTTGTATGATGCTGGCTGAAAGATGCGTCTGCATTATGGATGCCTGATCAATTTGCGAATTGACTAGCAGCCAAGCCTATCTCGGCTAGTTTGGTCTCCACTAAGCTCGACTCCAACTGACGTCATATCGCTAGGTGGCGTTGACGAGTTTGCTACTTCCAGGTAGCGTGAGAGAGAAGCGCTAGAGAGCGTGGGAAAAGGGTCGGTTTCTCGGTTGTGGGCCCCGGTTGTAAGGAAGTGGGTTTTTCAACAGGTTCCGGATGTGTTGGCAATGGATTCTAGCCAATGTTAATTCAATCGTGCAGTTGCACTTTAAGCGCATACCGCTTAAAAGAATACGTCGGATAAAAGCATCAGGATTTGCTTCTAGTTTGCATGCTTCATTCATTTAATCGTATAATTATACCCGTTAACGAAAAGAGAATGTCTCTTTTTTGCTTCGCATTATTGTCTGCAATGTTCAAAGGCGAAATGAAGCAAAGGTGAGACAGAGGCATGCGCTCAAAACAAAGACAAGTGTCTGTAATCCCAGGCCATAATCTTATGTGCTAGACATCGCACTACAAAGAACCAATTTTCGCACAGGTGGGCTTCATTAAAACAGAAAAGCACACAAAAGGAATAATCACACTAAAGAAGTTTAAATGCTTTTGATGTCATCCGTCGGCGACTGGCCTTCCAAGGAATGGACATGGACAAATTATTTCGACTTAAGAGGGAAGTGTTGGAAAGCATGTCCAAAAGTTTTTACCAGAAAACTTTGGAGAATTTTTTTTAAATTGCTGAAAAAAAGTAGCCTACTGTTGTGAAATGCAGTGCATAATTTCATTTGTGCAGTTTCGTTCAGTTGAAAAACATTGCAAATTAATTATTTTACCAGACAGCGCAAAAGACTTGAAAAAAAAACTTTGCGATTTCAAAACAATGTGTGTGAGCGGTGTTTTTCTATCATACCACTATTTTCGTAGGCCACGTTCCATACTCAAAACTACACAGCTGGTACGAGCTAAAAAGTACGCTTGAATCAAAAACGTCAACGTCAAAGTTCGCGTTGTGACGTCACAGAGATCGGTGAGATTAAAAGAAGTCCGATTGCCGCAGTTTGTAGAAAAATGCTTTGATCATACCTGCTCAGCCATGTCAGCAAAGCTGGTCTTTTTTACATTGTTTCAACGTCTGCAGATGATAAATCAATGTAAAAAGGACCAGTTTTGCTGGCTGGAAGATACAGCATAGTGTTATGTAATCACAGAACTAGTAAACTCTTTAAAGTTTAACCAGAATTGTAAACAGTTGTAGGAAGCATCAGTTGTAATGTGCGTTGCAGCCTAGTCAGCACAGACATCTTTCCAACAGTAACGCCCATTCACAATAAACCTTTTTTTTTAGTAAATTGGTTAAACGAATCAATCGTATAATCGTATCAAAACGTCTGGCAAATAGGTGATTCGATTAACCGATTTTGTCTGTATTATGTTAGTCAAACCCATCCACCAGAAGCAGTTAAGACTTTGACACGATTCATTGCAACTGTATATGGGATGGGTCTGTATTGTTTGCCACTAAGATGGCCACAGATATCAGCGATGCTCCAGCAGTACTTTTCCATATGATACAACTCAGTCATGGACTTGAGCCAGTGAAAGTGCAGTCTGCCATCGACAAATTGACCCAGCAAAATAAAGCTCACCCCGAAAACTTGCTATATGCCATGTGTCATGACAATAGATCTGTCATTCGTGAGATAGCTGTTCTGAAATAGAGAATTCTGAAAGCACGAAAGCTTTCATCTCAGGGCTATTTCATCTACAATGGTACGAAGATTCCATAGCCCTGCTGATCAACTTAATCTTAATGCAATGGATTATTTTGGTATGATCGACTGGACACAGATTGACGTTACTGAACCACCATTATTATCATCTAAGAGTGAGGATGAACTTTGGGATGCAATAAAGTCAGTCCCAGTAAAGTCATCATACACACCAACACCACAGACTCAAGCCGTTGAAAGAATGATTCATGTAGTTGCTGAGGTCAGCCTCAAAACTGTCGATGCAAGGAAGCAGCGGCCTATATTTGAATCAAAAAAAGACTGTGTTGTTTAGTTTAACATCCAGGTGTGGTTTTAACTCATTAAATTTCAATTGTGTTTCGTTTTCACTGTAGCCTGCCTATTGAGTACAATTTACTGTAAAGTAGAAAATTGTAATTTTCCATACCACCTGGAGTAAGTGGTTAGGAGCACACCATCACATTGAAATTTTGACACTTTATTTACTATGGCAAGCCTCACCTAAATACCGATTTATGCGACAATCCGACTATTTTGTGTGAAAATCGACCCACCCCATTGTAGAAGCTTTTGACGCAGAGCCAGTAACCAATTGACAGAGTGAAGATTTCGGTTTGTTGAAATGTTGTCAGGGAATTATTCCATCCATTACATGCCGATGAATGGAGTGCAGTCCTTAGAATGTGTTACAACTACAACAACAGTACAACTAGCCTACAACTACAACAATAGTATAATCACCATCCACAGAGGAGACATCATCTTCAAGGAAATAGCTGTTATCTGAAATCGACCTATCTGAAAGATCACCTTTTTCCACAGACGAGGTTGAGCTGTCTGCCTGCAAAATTAATAAAGTGAAATAAGATTCGAAACTGTGTAATGATCAAACCCTCATTCTGCTGGTAACATTAGGACAAAGCCTAAACTTTCTTGAGCTCAATTACAAACCAAAACTTTCAAATTAATATTTATTCAAACACATTGGCCTTTACTGCCATAAAAGTATAATATGTCATACAAAAACATTTCAGTGAAACACATGCATTGCAACACTGTAAACATACAAATTTTCACTTCAAAAAGTTATGGAAATCCTTCAGCTGTCATGAAAAAATAATTTGAAACTTAACTTCAATTTAATGAATTTGGTCAAATTCACATTGTGTGACGCGTGTCTTAAACAAATGACCACCAATGATCCACAAAATATGCAAAATGTTATCACTGATCATTGATCAATCTGTCTAAATTGTTTGCAGGCAAAACCATCTGCTTCTTGATTTGCATTTATGGGTGTAAACTTTTACACTGTCTCTTACAATTTTTGCTTGGTCAAAACTCTGGTGCACCCTACCATCAACCAAACCATTTTCTAGATCCACTACTGCCTGCCTTTAGTTAATGAAAAAAAGCAAACATGTAAACTCAATAGCAAAATCATACCAACATCCCATGTGCAGCAAACTGCATTGCTCAGACACCTCTGGACTTTAGTCCGGAAGAGTTCCTTTTTGCTGTAGCCATAATCACTCAAGTAAAAACAATATATATAAAAGGTAGTAACTAGTAATAAGATTTACAATAAAACATCATTTTCTTTTAATTTTGATTTGCTTAATCTACCTCATCGGGAGTTAAATAATCAACTTCATAATCATCATCTTTTTCCAAAACCATTTTAAACTTCTTTGGCTTTTGTACAGGCTTTGATTTTTCAGAAATATTGCTGTTTTTTGACCCATTCTTTTTTGTGGAGCCCAATTTTTTGGGTGGTCGCCCACGCCGCGGAACACTGATATCATGAGACAATGGAGTAGAAGCTCTGCTGCTGTTGCAACTGCAAAAGAAAAATACAGATATCATTAGTTGAGTAATGAGTATGCTATTAACTGTTTTATTAAGCTCTTATAGGGCTCAACAAATTAAATGTACTTAAATGGCCTGTCTAGTGTATGTATGGCCCAATTATATAGCAAAAAATAAGTCTTGTAGATTTTGTAAAACCATTACAATCTAAGATGCAGTTTTTTTAGCAATGTAACCTGGTATCTTAAGACACAGAAATTGTAATACCTGCAAGCAAAAGAATGTTTATCCACAGTTGTCGGTTCAGCTGTAACTATTAATTGGCACAATCAGTTGCAACTATTTTTTTAGGAAGTGGCTATGTCTACGGTGCCGTAGGGCGTAAATATAGCCGTTCCATGCTCTATTTTATATCTCTAGCTATAATTTGAGGATTCTAGTTTTGCAATTTGTTTTGTTAATTTATTGCTGGCGCTTTCATACATTTATTATGCAATATGCATGTGCGGCTTGATGTTTTGCAAAAAGATAGGAAGCTGACATAAACAGCACGCCTGAGAGCATTATGAGGTAAAACATCATGCTCGAGTGAACAAGTGTATATAGCCTCAGAATCTATATTTACAATATATGGTAAATATAGCCTCTGCATTTTTTTTAATTTTTTCTTAAGCTTGTTTCAGACATCAAATTTAAAAGCATACATACAATTACAAAAATACACTATTACCACAGCCTTGAAAGGTACAACCATACAAAGTGGAACTGCAGTACAAACTACAACTTAATACATATGCTTGTTTTTGTTTTTCATATCTTTATCCTGCATTGCAGGAAAGCGGACTTGAGCGCTATGCATCGGTGTACGCCTTCCGACGTACACCTGACCCACGCTGCAGCCGACAGCAATGTCTGTTTCCGGTTGTCTACTCTACTTATGACTTAAATTTGGTACTACCCATTACTCAAAATCGATCACTGGGTAGAGGCAATTATCGTAAAGTTTCTTGCCCAGAGAAACAACAGCAAGTGCGGGTGGCTGGATTCGAACATATGCAAGCTCTCGACTGCAAGCCCAATGCGCTAACTACTCGGCCACTGCCATATGCTACGGCTACACTACCAATGTAATTTTTCCTAGTGCACTTGAATTTTGTGTGTCCAAGTTGTATAGGCCTACCAACCCAGTCACCAAAACCACTCCTACCAAATGCACTTAACTCTCAAAATCAAAACATGTCTATTGAAGAAGTCGATCATGTCAACAGCTGAACACTTCAATGATCGCACGTTCGCCACCATTACAAGTGTCAACTGTCAAAAAACATGATACATTTGAAACGCATGAATGAGCACACAATGACTTGGCCACATGCACACATTGGCTTACCTGGACTCCCGTGGAGTGGAAACCCAACCTTCCGAATTTGTCAGCTTGCGCAACTCTATGCGTAGACGACCTTCGTTTGGTTCAGAATTACTATCATAATCATTGGGTTTTTGATACTTTCCCGACATGATTGCGAATCAGAAACCAAACCAAAGTGCAGCTTCACCAATCCAAAACTTCGAACTCACATAACCACAAACTCACTGCCAAAATATCCCTCTAGTGCGCGACTGAGTGGACAATATTTCCCACCAAATAAACTTGCTGTATTTTCAAACAACCATGCACTGAGCTTTGGCTGTAACAAAATCACGTGATCATCATCAAATTGATCAACAAAAGAAGTCGATAAAAAATCTAAATCGAATTATTGATGCGTGACTTCAAAACACGCAGTGTCAGAAAAGATTCACGATTTTAATTTGATGCCATAGTCGAAAGAGCAATATTGCCATACTTGTGCTCTCAGAATGCTGTGATTATCTTTCAGAATGCTGTGATTACCTGTAATGGTTAAAGTAAAGAAGTTCGAAAAGATGTTTTTTATCAGAAAATATAGGACGTATTGGTTTTCATTGTTTTACGATGTATTGGGGTGCATAACCACAAAAATATGCAACATTGCTTACTTTCTTAGTTGCCTACTTTAATGCTTTTTCGATAGGCTATGTTGAGAAGCATTATATTTTAAGCTTATTTTTATGTGCAATAGCTGCTTCACCCAATGGCAAGCAATTACGAGTTATCATGCCAAACCTGGAAGATAATTCATGACCAAAATGACTGGAACACTTTGTCAATTTGAGTAAAAAATACAGAACCGACAACCAAATATTTATGTTAAAATATGCGATTATCCATGAACAACTTTAATGGTTCATAAAGAAAAAGGGCACCTTAGTTTTGAAGATTCAAAATTATGAATGGGGATAGATATCAACTTTGAGGTCAAAAGAAGTAAACATTATAAACTTATGGTACTACCGTACATGTAGCCTACCGTAGTAAGAGAATGGTCGGATTGCCTTACCTTTATCTTTTTCAACCCAATGTACCGTACTACTTTTGTTTCAGACACCTTACTTATACTTGACAATAATGTAAAATCTAGCTTTCTGCACAAGTTACTGTTAAAAATTTGGGTTTAAGATTAAATCTGCTTTTTAATAATAAGTTAATAACAAAAGTTGTCTAATTCAATTTAATTTTTGAAATTTTACAAAATTTTGAATGTAGGAGCCCTACAAGGAATGATCTTAGTACTCTCCAGAGAGCAGCAAGCATTTCACTTCGTTACCATATTGTATTGCCTCCATACTACAGGCCTCTAAGCTCTTTTATTTTTCCGGCAACCAAGCGTGGTCTACCAGAGCTTCTTTCCTGCGGGCTAAATTCTCGCGCCCGGCAGTCAGAATAAAAAGTTTGTTAAAAATTTATGTTTTTAAATTTTTTTTAATTGATAGGCCTATCGTGCTTTGAGTTGACTCAGGTAAGAACAATGCAACCTAAAACATATTTGCAGTTCTATTTAAATGCACTGCTATGGCCTAGACATCATGCATAAGCCTTCAGAACTAAATGCCGAAATCGATTACAGATAGATGTATTACTTGGGTCTTGTATTTGCCTAAAATGCTTTTTTCAAGTATTTTTATTCAATTATTTTGTTGTTAAAGTGTTTTTTTGTCATGAGAAGCTTTTAATGATATCATTTCATACTTTCATGTCGCCACGTGTTTGCTTGCCTAGACGTACCTTTTTCTCATTGCAATCAAGCGTGCCGCACATGCACATGCGAGATGTTTGCGTTAAAATTCACATGCATGCTGTGCATGTTAATGCGATGCTCGCAATCCTCACACGCAAAATACAAACGCTTAATAGCAGCGCTGACGCGCGATCTGTAGCATTCGTTTGTCAGAAGTTTAGAACCTTGTGTATAAGTCGCACCCCAAAATTTTGCGACTTATGCATGGATAAATACGGTAGTTAAAATATTTTTGAAAACATAAATTTTTAAATTTGGTCGTCGGGTGCAGGAATTTGGCTGCTGGGAAGAAGCTCTGGTGGACCATACTTGGTCATCGGAAAAATGAAGGAGTTAAGAGGCTTAGGTGTATTGGTTAATTTATATGGATGCAACCTAATTCGTACCCTGAACAGTTTGTACCCTGAAAAGATCGAGAGAAAAAATTAAAAAAAGCGGAAGTCGCTGATCGCAGTTTCCGCAAACAGTTTAAAATTTCCCCCCTGAAAAGATCGAGAGAAAGATAGCACAAAGATAGAGATCAATCAATAATAAATCACTTTCCTTAACTGACTTTATTTTTGACTCTAAAATTGATGTGTGTGCCCTGACTGAAACTTGGTTAGGAAGTTCAATTGATGGTCATGTGTTAAGTAACATCACTGCTAAAAGTTATGACATTTTGCATGTTCCCAGATCTCAAGGAAAGCGTGGTGGTGGTGTAGGTTTCTTGTACAATGTCTCTGCCAAACTTGACAAGAGTCAAATTTTTGCTAGCTATGAGTTTTCTCAGTTTGAACATATGGAATGTATTTCAAAGCATGGTAATATTCCAGTATTAATTTGTGTAATTTATCGACCTCTTCCCTCCATAAAGAATGGATTTAAAACAAGCATATTTTTTAATGAGTGGTTTAACTATTTGGAACAATTGTCTTTATGTAATAATGAAATTATTGTTACTGGAGATATAAATTTGCATCTTGATAATATTGGTTCAGTGGATGTTGTGCAATTTAACAATGTTTCATCTACATTTGGTTTGAAACAATTGATCAATGATCCAACTCATGCAAAAGGTCACACACTAGACTTCATGTTAGTGCGATGTCATACAAACATTGTGGTTGATAAACCACTAGTCATTGATCCATGTCTGACCAATGTTCAGGGTATTTTCTCCTCTGACCATTTTGCATTAATATTAAAAACAAATCTATACAAACCACCTCGTCCCAAGAAGCAAGTAAAATTTCGCAAATGGAAGAACATTATTGATATAGATTTTGCTTCTGATGTCTGTCTTGCTTTTCAATCTTTAAAATTGAACTGTTCTTGTGAAGAACTTGTAAAATTGTATAATTCAACTCTTAAATCTATTTCTAATGATCATGCTCCCATCTGCTCCCAATTGCTCACACTCAGAACAAAATCTCTCTGGTTTACTATGGAACTCAAGAAAGAAAAACAAATTCGAAAAAAGCTTGAACACAAATGGAGAAAAACTAAATTATCTATTCATTGAGATATTTACAAAAAACAATGCAAATATGTGAACATGTTAGTACTTAAGGCCAAGAAAAATTACTATCTTAAGCAAATCAGTGAAAGCAAAACTCCAAAACAATTCTTCAAATTTTCTAAAACATTGATGGGCAAAGATAACAGAAGTGTTCATCCAACTGGAAAGTTTGCTCAAGAAATTGCTGAATCATTTAACCCAGTAGTTCTCAAACTGTGCGTCGCGACGCCCTGGTGCGTCGTTTCAATTTTCCAAGGGCGTCGCAGAAGAGTTTTGTTTCGTAGCTGAATTCAGTTTATCTTATAAAGATGAGGTTAATCCTTTGATTAGCAGTTTCAGTTGTTATCAAAGTTGTTAACTTCATTAAAACACGCCCACTGAAGTCAAGAGTTTTCAAAAAACTTTGTGGAGAAATGAATGCAGCGCATCGGAGTTTGCTCTTTTAATTTTCATCCAAGTGGCTTTCGCTTAGAAAATTCTTTGAACGCTTCTACGAATTGGTGGATGAACTTCAGGCTTTTTTGCAGCAAGAAAATAATCCACTTGCTGATTGTTTAGCTCAGGACAATTTCTTATTAAAATTGGCTTACTTTACTTGTGTGATATCTTCGCCAAACTGAACATTTATATGCAAGGGCCGAATAAAAATGACATTTCAGATAAAATTGCAGCATTCGTTAAAAAGCTGCCATTGTGGAAGGAAGATATAGCAAACCTGTCTGGAAGCTCTCGATACTTCACTTTCTTGTCCAATTTGCTTGAAAAGAAAAGTATGACGCTGCCTTTAAATTTGTGAAGCATATTTGGGCAACATTCGTCCAAGCTCGAGTCGAAATTTGCAAAATACTTCCCAAAAAATTTATCAAACTACGAATGGATTCGTGATCCTTTCGTCCAACCTACTCCACTGTCTTTTACTGCACAAGAAAAAGAAGCCTACATTGACTTTTCTTGTGACAATTCCCTGAAAAGGATGTTTAATTCAGGAAATCCGGCAAATTTCTGGATTTCAATGAATGGCGATTATCCAGCTTTGGTGAAGAAAGCACTACGAATTATTATCCCATATGTCACGTCATATTTATGTGAAGCAGGACTTTCTGCCTTGGCGGTGATAAAAAGCAAATTTCGATCACCAATAAACACTGAAAGAAAAATGCGGGTGGCAATTTCAAAAATTCTCCCAAGATTTAATGAACTTTGTAAAAACAAACAAGCCCACACGTCACATTAGATAATATGCATTGCTTTTTGTTGTTGTATCAACAAACAAAACTTTAATAATAAGTTTCCTCATTAACTTTTATTTGCTGGTGCGTCGCAAGTTCAGAAAACTTTTCCAGAGGCGTCGCAACAAAAAAAAGTTTGAGAACCACTGATTTAACCAATACTTTTCAAACAAAATTAGTTTAATTAGGAATACTCTTTCATGTCTTGACCATATAACTGGAGGAACTCAGTCAGCAGATCCTTGTAACCATAATCACATTGATTTTTCATTTTCTAGTTTTTTTGAAACGGACAAGACTGAAATTCTTAACATTTTAACTGCATTATCATCTGCATTTTGTGAACTGGATCCAGTACCCTCATGGCTCCTCAAAAAGCATTCATCATCTTTTCTGTCTATTCTGACCTCCATCGTAAACAAATCCTTGACAAGTGGTCTTGTTCCCCCAAAACTTAAACATGCCGTTGTTCGTCCACACTTAAAAAAGCCTAGTCTAGACAAAGAAGAGTTCAAGAACTATCGCCCTGTGTCCAATCTATCTTTTGTGTCAAAAATATTGGAAAAAGTAGTTGGCAGACAGTTAAATGATTTCTTAAACGTGCAAAATTTATTTGATATCAATCAATCTGCTTATCGTCAACATCACTCCACAGAAACAGCTTTACTAAAAATCCATAATGATATTGCTACTGTACTTGACTGTAATCACAGCGTTGTTCTACTTTCTCTTGATCTATCAGCTGCTTTTGATACCATTGATCACAAAATTCTTCTAAATCGTCTCAAATCAGATTTTGGCATTACAGGAATGGCACTTGACTGGTTCTCTTCTTATCTTTATGATCGAACTCAATCTGTAGCAATTGACAACTCAATGTCTTCTGCAATGCTCAGGGTTCTGTTCTCGGCCCTGTCCTGTTTTGCCTCTACATAAAACCTCTGTTTGACATCATAAAGCGACATGGGCTTTCATACCACTCATATGCTGATGATATACCGTACAATTGTATTTGCGTGTTACTGATGAAGATTCATTGTGTTGTATTAAGTAAAAATTCCAAAAATGTATGGTTGATATCTCAAATTGGATGTCTTATAATATGTTGAAACTGAATCAAGAAAAATGTGAGTTTATTGTATTTTCTCCGAAACGGTGTATTTCAAAGTTTAATGACATGACCCTTACCCTGAGTAATATCAATCTTTCTTCTTCTAACTCAATTAAATTGCTTGGTGTAACATTAAATCAACATTTGTGTTTAGAAAACTTTGTCAGTTCCACTGTTAAATCTTGCTTTTTTCATCTTAGAAATATTGGTTCCATCAGACAGTTTATTAATGTTGATGCTTGTAAAACTTTAACTCATGCACTTGTGACATCCAGGCTTGATTATTCAAATTCATTGTTAAATAACATTCCACATTGTACTATTTTGCGTCTTCAAAGAGTTCAGAATGCTGCTGCTCGGCTAATTACTTTAACACATCAACGTGAGCATATCACTCCTATACTAAAATCCCTGCATTGGCTTCCAGTATTGTATCGTATTCGCTTCAAAATATGTCTATTAATTTATAAAGTTTTCCATGGTTTTGCTCCGAACTATCTGGACACTTTGCTTGTTCATTTTAAACCTGCCAGAACTTTGCGTTCTCAGCATCAATTGCTCTTGTGCAACCCTTCATGTAAGACACAATATGGAAATCGTACCTTCCCAGTTGTTGCTGCCAGTTGCTGGAACTGTTTGCCTATTTGTGTGAAAGAAGCTGAAAATTTAAATGAATTCAAAGCTCGCTTGAAAACGTTCTATTTCAATGAACATTATGACTGAATGTACCGTATTAATTATCACCATTGTCATGTACAGCGCCCAGGAGCATAGTTTGATTGTGGATGTAGCGCTATATAAATATTGTTATTATTATTATTATTACAAAGACGAAGTTGCTGATCGCAGTTTCCGCTAACCCTCGCTGATTGCAGTTTCTGCAATATTTTTCTGCACTTTCCGCTAACTCTAACCATAGACTAATCTATGCTCTAACCCTAACCCTCGCTGATCGCAGTTTTCGCAAACATTTTTCCGTAGTTTCCGCTAAACGCAGTTTCCGCTAACCCTTACCCAAACCTTAGAATAATCCATGCCCTAATCCTTGCTGATCGCAGTTTTCGCAAACATTTTTCCGCAGTTTCCGCTAACCTTTACCCTAACTCTAACCAGGGCTGCGATTTTTTCTTTCTTGTCGAACGACCAAAAATTTTACGCTTGTTTGTCGAATAGTAATATGACGTCACAAGAGTCATATTATAAGCGTTTGGCCGCGAGTTACCGTACCACACAAGTTGTGTGGTATCAAAGTCACTTACTTTAAGTTTTTAATCGCATGCTGGTTGAGTGATTGCAAAGGAGTATCAAGCGCTAAGTTATGTACCTACCGGACATGTATACAGCCCTCGAAATTAGCTTCCATCTACGACGGCAAAAACATTACCAAATCAACACACCTTGGATTGCGGCGACAATTGCCGTATGCTTTAATGTTTAATCAAACGAAATTTTATGCGCTTCTTCATCGCGTGTCACACGGTGGTAGCCCAGAGCATCACGCAAGCTATTTTATGCGCTGACAATGCTCTTGTGAACTGTAAAAAGTTTGCAACCGTATAAATATCGGCTTATTGTTACGCAAAAGTTATTCTTTCATCGAATGCTTATTGTTTACCGGTGTCGTTGCGAATATAAATCATGGTGAAAGAAGATACAGTTAAAAAGTGGAATTTTCCTGCTATTATCAAACAGAAGGAAAAGTTAGTGTGGTATTTTGCAAAATTTGTAAAGAATTTTATGACGGAAACAAATCGGAATTAGAAAAGCTACGGGGTCCAGTGATGAAAGTAGTACGAAATTCTATATCATAAATGGTTCTTTGGCAGTAAAGTAATGCTTCCGATCATATGGCATCGCGCGTTCATGAACGGCCAGTTTTGCGTCTTCAAGTATTCCAGTGACGACGCGACAACCTCATCCTCCGATACAGCATCTGATGATTCCGATTCTGACAGCTAGTTCTTTATCAAACAGACTCGTGTTTGCTCGCAGTATCTCAATTGTGCCGAAATTATGTTAGTGTAAACGTAAATCGAGGCAATCATCTCGCAGTGAGATATTAATTTGTTACTGGTACCTGGTTGAACAATTAACGTTATTTTATGATAATTCAACGTCACTAGATGTCGAATTAATGTAAAACAAACGTAAATTTCTTCTTGGGCATTGTTACGCAGGCAGCAAAATTCGTTATTTTTGCATTGACTTCACGTCTGTAGACGTTGAATCAATGTAAAAATGATGATTTTTGCTGTCTAGGTAAGCAATGTAACCCGCCAGGAAAATTAAATAGATTTGTGCTGACTCGAACGTTGAATCAACCCAAAATTAACTTACTTTTTCCCCCTGAGTTATTTAACGTAACAGCGTGCGTATCGCTACTTTTGGTATTATTACATCACAATAAATCAAACAGTGTGGTCGTGATAGACTACTCTAGTATGTTTTCGCGTCTCGTTTTTTCGATTCAACATCTGCAGACGTTGAATCAATGTAAAACCGACGGGTTTTGCTAGCTGGGTTGTGTGCTTTTGTGAATGCAAGTGCAAAATCGCCCATTACGTTACCACAGAAACCCTTCTAGTGGGTGGAAGTCGAGTTGCAACCGTGTTTATCTGTCTACTATTCTTTATTCACATTGCAAAACATTTCTGCAATCTT
This sequence comes from Aplidium turbinatum, assembly GCF_918807975.1. Taxonomy (NCBI): domain Eukaryota; kingdom Metazoa; phylum Chordata; class Ascidiacea; order Aplousobranchia; family Polyclinidae; genus Aplidium; species Aplidium turbinatum. The sequence goes on from NC_137488.1 coordinate 2,923,131, forward strand.
GGAACAACAAGTGCATTAGTCAGACATAAATACAAACTTGCAAACACGTTGACAACTAAAAGTAGCCTACTTCGGTTATTTTATCTATAAAAGAAAACCGTTGTGTCGAATAGCACTAAACGTGTGTGGCGAAATGTTTGATGGCAGGCGTTAGAACTTCGATCAAAGCATTTTCCCGCAGGGTTCAAAATGTTCTGGGAGAGAACTCCTTTCCATAAAATTGGCGGCTTTTTTCATCTGTATTTCTGAACATCTGATCGGAAACTAGGCTGTTTTCTACATGTGAAAAACTTTCATAGCAAGTATCCAACAGTCATTTTACCAGAGCAATATTGTTAATTGGCTCAAACGGCGAAATACATTCTGGCATAGACGTTCACAACTCAACGTAGCCTAGGTTATTTCATCTATAAAAGAAACCCGTTGTGTCGAATAGCACGAAACGTGTGTTGCGAAATGTTTGATGCCAGACGTTGCAACTTCGATCAAAGCATTCTCCCGCAGTGTTCAAAATGGCGGCGCTGACGCCTTGGGAGTTTCTTGTGTGAAGCGTCGCTTTTAGACCTTGCTTTGAAGTAAGCTACCGGGCGCAAGAAAGTTTACGTAAGTCAGCACTCTTATGATTGCATCACGTGATGCCCCCCCCCCCCGATTGTTTCTCGACCTGACGACGTTTAGTCCTCTCTCAGTTTTTTTTTCCTTTTTATTTTCCTTTTTTTTTCGTTTTTTTTTTTTTTCCGTAACGCACGGCGTTTGTCGAATAGTGATGGCGCGTGTCGAGTGACCTCGTCACCGAAAAAGGCAAAAATCGCAGCCCTGACTCTAACCATAGAGTAATCTATGCTCTAACCCTCGCTGATTGCAGTTTCTGCAAACATTTTCCCGCAGTTTCCGATTACCCTAACCTTAGAATAATCCATGATCCCTAACCCTCGCTGATCGCAGTTTCCGCAAATATTTTCCACAGTTTTCGCTAACCCTAACCCTCGAGTTGTTTGCGGAAACTCCGATCAACGACTTCGGCTTTGTGCTATTAAACTGCGATCAGCAACTTCGGCTTTTTTTAATTTTTTTTCTCGATCTTTTCAGGGTACAAACTGTTCAGGGTACGAACTAGGTTGCACCCAATTTATATATTTGTTATCTTATTGTGTATGCTATAGTTAACTGAGTGATTTGTTTACATTGCAATATATTCTCTGCGGGAACGCTAGTCTGCTAGCCAATGGCTAGTGAAAATTTGCGCGGACTAGTAGAAATGTTGCAGTACTAGTCCGATTGGCTAGTGAAAATATTCGCCGGTGAAGAAGAGCTTGTTGTCACTGTGTAATTGTGTAATATTTATATGTCCCCAAGCTTGAACATTTCCAAGCTCATACGACGAAGAACATTTTTACAAACAATATTTTATTTGACTTTTATTTTGTTTTTTTCCCCTCTTTGGATTGCTACCTTGTTGTAGTTGACAAGCTTGTGTGCCTCCGTGACCTAACGAGTTATGCGGGTCTGCTACTATTCGGTGAGTCCGATTCGGTGAGTCCGATTCGGTGAGTCTGATTTGGTGAGTTCCTAACCTCTAACCCCTAACTCCAAACCCCTAACCCTAAAACGGCAATGATAACTAGGCTACGCTACCCGATAATTTATAAAAAAAAATTGAAATAATCCCCCGTTAAGGGATCGGACTCACCGAAACGGGCCATTCCGGAGTTATGCTGACCCAACAAGTCTGGCGCTGACGGTACAGGCCTAACCAAACGCAATCCATCCAATAGTCCCCTTCTTTTGACTGTGAACGAATATTATGTATTGTATCACCCTGGCGATTGGCATGTCATCTCGTACTACAGATGCACACAATGTAATACAGACGAAATCGGTTAATCGAATCACCTATTTGCCAGACGTTTTGATACGATTATACGATTGATTCGTTTAACCAATTTACTAAAAAAAAGGTTTATTGTGAAGGGGTGTAATTGTTGGGAAGATGTCTGTGCTGACTAGGCTGCAACGCACATTACAACTGATGCTTCCTACAACTGTTTACAATTCTGGTTAAACTTTAAAGAGTTTACTAGTTCTGTGTTTACATAACACTATGCTGTATGTTTCACCCAGCAAAACTGGTCCTTTTTACATTGATTTATCATCTGCAGACGTTGAAACAATGTAAAAAAGACCAGCTTTACTGACTTGGCTGAGCAGGTATGATCAAAGCATTTTTCTGCAAACTGCGGCAATCGGACTTGTTTTCATCTCACCGATCTCTGTGACGTCACAAGGCGAACTTTGACCGTTGACGTTTTTGATTCAAGCGTACTTTTTAGCTCGTACCAGCTGTGTAGTTTTGAGTATGGAACGTGGCCTAGGAAAATAGTGGTATGGTAGAAAAACACCGCTCACACACATTGTTTTGAAATCGCAAAGTTTTTTTTTCAAGTCTTTTGCGCTGTCTGGTAAATTAATTAATTTGCAATGTTCTTCAACTAAACGAAACTGCACAAATGAAATTATGCACTGCATTTCACAACAGTAGGCTACTTTTTTTCAGCAATTTAAAAAAAATTCTCCAAAGTTTTCTGGTAAAAACTTTTGGACATGCTTTCCAACACTTCCCTGTTAAGCCGAAATAATTTGTTCATGTCCATTCCTTGGAAAGCCAGTCGCCGACGGATGACATCAAAAGCATTTAAACTTCTTTAGTGTGATTATTCCTTTTGTGTGCTCTTCTGTTTTGATGAAGCCCAGCTGTGCGAAAATTGGTTCTTTGTAGTGCGATGTCTAGCACATAAGATTATGGCCTGGGATTACAGACACTTGTCTTTGTTTTGAGCGCATGCCTCTGTCTCACCTTTGCTTCATTTCGCCTTTGAACATTGCAGACAATAATGCGAAGCAAAAAAGAGACATTCTCTTTTTGCTAACGGGTATAATTATACGATTAAATGAATGAAGTATGCAAACTAGAAGCAAATCCTGATGCTTTTATCCGACTTATTCTTTTAAGCGGTATGCGCTTAACCGATGTTTTTACTTAACATCAGATTGGATTTGGTTTGGGATTTCAGGTTTTGATTCAAATAAACGATTGATACGTTTAAGCAGTATACTATTAACCGATTTCGTCTGTATTACAACATAAATAAATATTAAGCACACACCGCAGTCACCGCATGCCACATTTATTTTTTATGTTTTAAAATTGCATTGTTTGGGTCTGTAGTACGATAAGGTGTTTTTGTGCGTATTGTTGCTCTCTTATGCGTACTGAAATCCTTTACTTTAGTTAGTTTCAGTTAAGCCAAAACACTTATCTTAATACATAATCAGACAAGTGAAAAGTCAGTAAACTGATCAGACTAGTGAAAAATCATGCGGGCTAGTGAAAACGGAGAGCAACTAGTCCGGTGGGCTAGTGAAAAAAAAAGTTAAGATCGACCCCTGCTCTGTCAGTGTTTGAGGGACAAATGATCAATTCCCTGCCTACCCATAACTTAATATTGTATAATTTATAGATCAAATGCTGATGATAATTGAAAGTTTTTTCTCAATTATTGGGCAACTGCATACACCAAATAACACTTTAAAATCTTATGATATAAATAACAATAAACTTTGTATATTCAGGTTTGTTGGGTGGTAAACAATTAACGGAAACATTGTTACCAATATGGCAGCCATGTATAGTATGAAGCCTCACTATACTGTTCCATCAAATATTGATCTCCCAAATAGTATGTATAAACTTCCAAGGGTTCAAGGTGGTGAAACTGTCCTTGCTGATTCTCAGGTACCAGTAATATGCTGTAATTACTGTATACAGTATTTCATACAGTAAATTTTGATTAAGTTTTGATTTTCTAAAAATATTGATGGATAGTTTAACTGGCAATGTGAGCAGTAGTTCAGGCCCTTAGGGGAATCTTTAGGCTAAACGTGTTACACGTTGTTTTTTTGCATATTTTTGCAGTTGATTAACCCAACTTTGATTTTAGTGGGTGCCGCAACTTTTTGGGTCACGTGATCAGTGATCACTGATCACCCCCAAATCGGGGATTTCCCCAGAAATCACGTTTCAGCTCTTTTTACGTCATTTTTGTGCAATTACATATTTGATTTTTGTATATTTTAACTTAAAAAGCACATACAAATAAGTGAGACAAAATAAACACCAAATAATTTGACTGATGACGTCATTGTGACGTCATCACATATATTTTTTTGCTTTTTTAACCTATTTTGGTCGTTTGCTGTTGGTTTTAGTTGGAGTACCGGTTACTAAAACCATTTCACAATTCCTAAAAGTAGTTTCGTCATGGTTGCATCTTTTATGACGTCATCATTACATTATTAAAACTAGACAACTTCAAATTCAGGAACCAAAGGTAAGTTTATTCCGAAAAAAGCGATCAAATACTCTCATTATAAGTTTTGCAAATGCTTAAAATTTTACAATTGCAAGCAATAACAATAATTCCAGTACAGTATGACGCAATAACGACGTCATCAAGGGAATAACCAGAAGAGCAGCTACCAGGGGTGAATTTCCCTTTTGGTCATGCCACTTTAAAATTTAAAATAATATGTAGGCCTAATTATGATCTACAAATCAAATTAATACACGACCCCAGATGATGCAATGTCAGAGTCTTAACACTGTTAATTCAAGATGAAAAAACTAGCGGTTTTCGATGTTAAATTCCTACCACACGTAATTTGATGTTAAAAAAATTCGTGTACGACAAGTTTTTTCAAGTTACAAGATAGAGTTTAGAAAGTCAAAAGCTTTTCTTGAATGATCAGTGTGGATTGGAGATGAAACGTCAATGTGGATTGAAGATGAAACATCAGAGAGGATTGGATATTTTGTGGTCGAATTGCATGTTTCGTACTCGCATGAACAAAGACTTGTGCATTTTATGGATTTTTTCTTACAGGAACATCGAGAGCCACAAGTAGACTGACAAAACGGAACAAGCTGATTTGCATCATTATGTTTCCAACCCCAAGCTAAAGGAGAAGGTAGTTGCTGAACATTTACGAGGCTTGATTTCCGTATTTCAGCTTGATGTATCGCTTTGCGTGTATGTTGCATCAGAGCAGCTGACGTTGGTGGCAGCTTTTCAATAGTGCAAGTGCAACCATTGGTAAACATCATATAACGGCATTCGTCTACATCCGTGATAGTAGGACCATTGCCATAAAGAGCTATGACATACTTTTGTATGTCATTTATAGAACTAGGTGAGCTTGAGAAATTCAGAGAGTTAAATAAGCCACACATTGCGGTAAGATTAAGCATCCAACAATCCCAAGCCTTTTTTTCCAAAGACGAAACAGTATCACAGATTGTGATAGCATAAAACAAAGGTAAAGAAGCGCAAATCATCGGAGATTGAGGTGAAGATGAAACAATATCATGGATTGGAATGAAGCGAGTTTTTTCTCCAACTCCAAATTCAACCCATAGTTTACAGATTTCTAACTTGTCAAAACACGAAATTGCAATAATTACTACATCAGTATCTACTGTTTTGGCTATGGCATCGGATTTTCCATGTTTCACATGGAGAAACATACGGGTGTCTGCCTCTTCGTGATCACATGGGGAAACCTCAGGCATGTCCAATGTTTGATTGTTAAGAGCTGTATCTAACGATATTACAACAATCGTAAACAAGTTTGGATCGACTGAAGTTATCACAGCTTGTTGAACCAGTTGATATAACGCAGTTTTGTTGCTGTCATTTCCCAAAAACTCAGACCAGTTGAGAGGAAGACGAGTATTACTTGTGACAGCCACGTAACATCCAGACCCTGTTTCTTGCAGAAGATAAGCCTCAAAGAGCTACTGCCATCACAGAACATGCCAGCAGTGTGATGTCAGCCGATTATGAAGTAGTGAAAGAATCTGCCTCGAAAACCGATCACTACGTCCTTGATAGTGTTGGGCGATATATCGAATTTTCGATACGATACGATATCTTTTCAATATCGATATTTATTTCAATATCGTTCGATATTTTAACTATTACAGCCCTAACTCGTAACTGCAAACCCCTACAAAACCGTTGCCGAGGCCAAACGGCAAAAGTTGAAATTGCATCGGCAATTGCTATGAACGTTTATTACTGTACTAAAAAATTGTTCCAAAACATGTAAAACGAGAAGCGAAAAATATACTAGAGTAGTCTATTCCGACCGCACAGTTTGATTTGTTGTGATGTAATAATACCAAAAGTAGCGATAAAGCGAGCAACGCGACACGCACGCTGTTACGATAATTCACGTTGAATAACTCACGGGGAGGAAAAGTAAGTTAATTTTGGGTTGATTCAACGTTCGAGTCAGCACAAATCGATTTAATTTTTCCGGCGGGTTATATTGCGTAACAACGATGCCCAATCAGAAATTTACGTTTGTTTTACATTAATTCAACATCTAGCGACGTTGAATTATCATAAAATAACGTTAATTGCTCAACCAAGTACCGGTAACAAATTAATAGCTTCCTGCGAGAAGATTGCCTCAATTTACGTGTGCACTAACATAATTTCGGCACAATTGGGCTACTGCGAGCAACACAAAGTCTGTTTGATGAAGAACTAGATGTCAGAATCGGTATCATCAGAGGATGAGGTTGTCGTGTCATCACTGGAATCGGACACATCAAGAGGCTCATCGCTTGGCTGTAAATCTACACTGTCTTCGCCGTTGTAGCGTGTAATATAGCGTCCACGTTTAGCCGCTTTCGTGCTTTGATACCCATCCACACGCCTCTTTCGCATAGCTCCATCAGGGAGTTGACTTAGGAGCAAATGTATGGCTGTGGCATAACGACTGGGAGGAATGTCTGACCCTAACCTTGCAAGCGCTCGTGTGGCCTCAGCATTTTTATTGCCGACGCTAATGCGCCATTCATGCATCTGCGTCGGCAATCACCTCGACACTTGCCGACACTAATTTCAAAGATTGAGAAACTCTTTTCTTAGTTAGAACAAAAATATCGAAAAGTATCGAAATATCGAGTATTTTTTCAAATATCGTATCGTTTTGTTTTTTTCAATATCGCCCAACACTAGTCCTTGATGGAGGGTTCTTGTTGCATCGAGTGCCATGGAAACTGGAGACAGTTATGGGTCTATTGCACAGTCGTATGCAGATTTTACCATTCGTCATTATCGCTTAGCAACGATGGTCTTTGATGGATATGGTGATCCGTCTATCAAAGACAACACCCATCAAAGACGCGGCATGAACGTCCACCCGGTTGTTCACTTTACTGTAGACACCCAGTTCATTGGAAAGAAGGAGCAGTTCTTGCCTCGAGCTTCCAACAAGGAAGGATTAATTTCTGCTCAACTGAGGAATAGAAGCTGCAATGTGATGAACGCTCCAGGTGATGCAGATGTTGACATCGTCAAGACGGCAGATGGACAGCCCTCATCGACATAGTACGACTTTAATTGGTGAAGACACGGACCTTTTAATATTGATACTACGCTATGCTGACACTGACCCAGACATTAAAGACCTCTACTTCCGCTCCGAAAAGGCTTACGCAACCAAGATACACGACATCAACAAACTTAAAGCAATCATCGGACCAGACATAATTATGCTTACAGCTCCTCTTCATTCACCGGTTGTGATTCAACGTCAAGGATATTTGGTATGGGGAAGAAGACGCTTTCAAGAAACTAGTGAAAAGTCAACCAATAATCAAAGAATGTGCAAATTGATTTATTCTCCCAAATCAAACAGACCACATCATTAAGGATCTTGGAAACAAAGCTATGACCGTTATGTTTGGCAACGATGGCAGTAGTAACCTAGAAACACAGCGATACAATACATTGGTCAAGAAAATTAAAACAGCCAAATCCTTTGTTCACCCTGAACTTTTGCCACCTACATCATCCTTTACCAAATTCCACTGCCTCAGAGTTTACTACCAGATTATGGTCAGGATGGGTAGGCTACTGACGATGGTATGGATGCTCTAGACTGGGGATGGAAAGTAGACAATAATCAGATGGTTCCAATCATGACGGACATGAAAGCTGCTCCGGACAACCTACTGAAAATGATCACTGCAATTGCGAATCGTGTTCACCTCACTGTAGTTGCCGGAGATATGTGCTACCATACCATGCTGGATGTGGACCATGCCAAACTGGTTCATGTGTCCATACAGCAATCACATAATTACAGACGATGACATCGAGAGTGACAGCGATGAGCATTAGTAATACTTGATCCATTTGTTTTCTTTACGCAGATTATGTCAAGAGTCTACATGACCACATCGTATGAGCTCTTTATGCCTGCTCAGTTAACCCAAATATATATAGAAATTTACCGGGTTTATTAATAAACAATACATTGTTATTGTACATTTTTAATTGTTTTGGCAGCCATCTTGGATTGCCATATTGAATTTATAGGCTATCAGATAATTTAACAATTCTGAGAATGGTCTCATTGACTTCACAAGGTATAAAAACCAAGATATAGACACCAAAACTACACGTTTTGGTCATATGATAACCTAGTTATGGTCAATTTACTGTTATTTTAATGGTTTGGCGGCCATCTTGGTTTGCCATATTGAATTTATAGGCTATCAGATAATTCAACAATTCTGAGAATAGTCTCATTGACTTCACAGGGTATAAAAACCTAGATATAGACACCAAAACTACATGTTTTGGTCATATGATGACCTAGTTATGGTCAATTTACTATGTTATTTTAATGATTTAGCGGCCATCTTGGATTGCCATATTGAATTTATAGGCTATCAGATAATTCAAAAATTCTGAGAATAGTCTCATTGACTTCACAGGGTATAAAAACCTAGATATAGACACCAAAACTACACGTTTTGGTCATATGATGACCTAGTTATGGTCAATTTACTATGTTATTTTAATGATTTAGCGGCCATCTTGGATTGCCATATTGAATTTATAGGCTATCAGATAATTCAAAAATTCTGAGAATAGTCTCATTGACTTCACAGGGTATAAAAACCTAGATATAGACACCAAAACTACACGTTTTGGTCATATGATGACCTAGTTATGGTCAATTTACTATGTTATTTTAATGGTTTAGCGGCCATCTTGGATTGCCATATTGAATTTATAGGCTATCAGATGATTCAACAATTATGAGAATGGTTTCATTGACTTTACACTGCTGGGTTTTTTTTTTCGCTGAGGCTTTTCGGTCATTTGTCCGAAATGACTTGAAAAAATTCGGTCATTTTTTATTTATTTCGGTCATTTTTAGTAAGGATGTGCCAATTAATCGGCATCGGTAGGTATCGGCATCGAAAGAAATTGCCGATTCTTTATCAAAGTTTCCTAATCAAAAGTAGCGCGAGCGCGTGGAAATACCGATCAAAGAACGGCTTCTTTGAACAACCGCATCAGCGTCAACGAGCATTCAGAGAGCGGTAGTCTAAATTATGACGTCACCACCATCTTCGATCAAAAGCGAACGAATTTTTAGCACAGGTGGCAATATTTTTACGCCTCAACGGAACAGACTTACTCCAGCAACTGGAGAAAAGTTGATGTCATTGCATTTTAATTTACGTGCCTTTAATTTTGAATATTAAAAAGCAGAAATGTTCTTTGTAATTATTGTTTAATCGTTGTAAAATTCGTAGTCACTGAAAGTTGCTTAATGTTAATATACTAAGCAGAGAGAAGTAAATTTTAAGTATAGGCCTGTTACGCTTAATGCGTTCAACAAACAATCGTGTGATTGCGCAAACGTAATTAAACCAGTTACACGGTAATCTTTTTTCACGTGTTTGCTAAGCAAAAAGATTGGCTGCAACTCGGTGTTCGAAAACAATACTAATTTCTTCACAAGATGTTTTTCTTTTTTCGCCTATTGATGCACTTTGAATGCAAGGCTGGTGTGTTACTTTTTTAAAGGTTTTTGTATATTCAATACCGCTGCGTTCATTTTCTTTTACACTCTAGTCTTTTTTTCTTCTTGTTTCTGGCACCTTCTTAAATTCTGCGAGAAAAATACTACAAACCGTACAAGATAATATTTTGCACACTGCATTAAGCTACATTGATTTTGCACTCTGTAAGCGATGGCAATTTGTCTCTTTTAACTGATTTCCGCGACAAATAAAACGCGTGTCTATCACCACTTTGTAGCGCGCAAGCAATGAAGAACTACCGTAAAAAATCACGCTGTCTAGAGCAGGCGACAAAGTGAACGCTTTTAGACATTTCAAAGGCAGCAACTTGTAACAAAATCGCAACCACTTGTATAGCACCAACTAAAAGCAGCTTTAATCATCATTTAACCAAAGAATCGGCATCGGCAAATATTGAAGAATCGGCATCGGCAAAAATTTTGTAATCGGCACATCCCTAATTTTTAGTCATATATAGTCAATTGACTATATATTTTTTCGGACATTTTGACCGAATTGACTATATTTTTTTCGGACATTTTGCTAAAAAATCGGTCAATGACCGATAAATGACCGAAAAAAAAACCCAGCTTTACAGGGTATAAAAACCTAGATATAGACACCAAAACTACATGCTTTGGTCATAGGATGACCGAGTTATGGTCAATTTACTGTTATTTTAATGTAGAGATGTACCGATATATCGGTATCGGCATCGGTATCGGTGATATCGGCCATTTTTTGAGTATCGGTATCGGCATCGGTATCGGCAAAATTTGGCCGATACTGTGGCCGATACTAAACATGTAAAAAAAAGGCGTTTGCTGCCGATTTTCTGCAGAAGCAAAGATATAGATTTTTTAAAGTAGTAACTAACGTCACATTGAAGTAGAAAAATAACAACCTGTTCAAATTTTTGATACCTCACACTCCCATGACTTCAAGCATTGTTTGCTTACAGTGATTCTTTCACTCAAACAAAACGTTTTGCTTCAGCAGTTTTGCGTTGTTTGATTCTTAAGTTGTGATGGAGACTCAATTTCTCCAATATTTATCATTTGTGTTTCTTTTTTACTTTCAGCAGAGAATAAAACCAGGCCAAGACTACCCAGGTGGTGGGAATGTGTAGTTTTGCATCGTTTTTGCGTTGCTGGACGTTTGAGGGACCAGTGTGCGAGTGTGGCTTGGTTGTTTTGGTGGTCTGGTTCTGTCAGTTTATGATTTGGTTTCCGCCTTTCGTTGTGGTGGACTCACCAGGCTTGAACAATGTCGTGGCGGAGTGGGTGGGGGCGGTGGGACTGCGAATCTTCACTGATCTAATCAATAAGTGGTCTTGTTGCGCCTGGGATGGCGGCCTCATTGTGGGGGGGAGTGTCCTTCCCCGCTGTCGGCACGGGGCTGGGCGCTCACTGGGGCGACGGTCTGTTGCGATTTGCTGGCCATAACGGTGTAGCTTCCATGCTAGCCATTTAGACCATCCAATCAACTATATGTTTCTCGGCAGCCGTTTTGAAGCAATAATTGACATCGACAAGAATTGAAATGGCTAGTGTGGAAGCTGCACCGTTGTGATTGGCGGGTCGCGGCAGCTCGCTGTGCTGGTGAGTGCTCACTGCTCAACCTTGTGCTGGTGGCCGGGGGGACGCTCCTTTCTTCGCAATGAGGTTGTCATCTTGGGTCCACGTCTTTTAGGTGCAGACAGTTAGGCGCCGGTCAGATAGGCGCGCACTCTGTGATAACATTTTGTGTGAAAAGCCTTGCCTTACCTGCCAAGCTGATACAATCTGCAGACTTTACTAGGAATAGCACCTAAGTGAACGGGCGCCACAGTGCTCCTCACCTAAATATCTAGACGCCACAGTGTGCGCACCTACTTGACCGGCGCCTAACTGTCTGCGCCTAAAAACTTGCTCCGCCTAAAAGATTTGTGGTCCCATTGTTTTCTTTTTGGGCCTACTTATTCTGCCATGACATTGTTTGGGCTTGGTAAGTTTGTTGCGGCTAAGGGTGGAAGTTGAATCGCCGACTGGTGGAGCCGGCTTGCTGGGGGCAGCCGAGTTGCACGGGTTTTTTGAGTGTTTGGCGGGGTGAGAGCGATGCAGAATTGTGTGTTTTTGCTACCTGGGTAGTCTTGGCCTGGCAAAAGTTTTTCAACCAAATGACAAGCGCCCTTAAGTTGCACATTACTTGTCGAATAGTTTTTGTACGACTACACAAATCACTTGGTTTACATTTTACATCTTATTATCAATTATGATTAGCCTATTTGGAGAGTTTGCGCAAACACTTTTTTTTCAGAAACCCCAATTATGATGCAATGTTTCTTCCCTTATACCCCAATCCTCAATTATGGTGGCCTTTCATTACTAAAACCTACTATTATGACACAACAATGCGGTTGAGATTGGATTCTTGAATCTTTAATGAATTATGCCAATTGAAAGCTTTTTTTAATAGTTTTATGCAAGTAAGGTAAAACTTAGCATTTGATATAATTCCTTGCAAATACCAAAATTGCTTCTTTTTGTAACACCAAAGTATCGGCCAAAATATCGGTATCAGTATCGGTATCGGCCTAAAAAAGTGATATCGGTATCGGGATCGGTATCGGCCAAAATATTGGTATCGGTACATCTCTATTTTAATGGTTTGGCGGCCATCTTGGACGGCCATATTGAATTTATAGGCTATCAGATAATTCAACAATTCTGAGAATAGTCTCATTGACTTCACAGGGTATAAAAACCTAGATATAGACACCAAAACTACATGTTTTGGTCATATGATGACCGAGTTATGGTCAATTTACTGTTTTGTTCAATGGTCTGGCGGCCATCTTGGAAGCTATCTTGAAAATAACCACTTTCCGGAAGTTGGATTCCTTAAGATTTTGAATATGTTAGTACTGACACTCAATACTAATCAAATCAGTTGAAAAACCATTGGTAACTTATTGTAACCAAAAAAGTAACACAAACAACAAACAAGCGACTACAATAAGAAAAAAACAAGCAAAAAATTAATACATGACGTCACAATGACGTCATTAATAACATAATTTTGTGTCATTTTTATCTCGTGTATTTTGTAGTGGCAGTCAGTCCAAATGTAAAAAAATAACGTATCTAATTGCATAAAAATGCCGTAAAAAGAGCTCAAAATTGACTTGGGGGGAATCCCCGATTTGGGGGTGATCACGTGACCCAAAAAGTTGCGGCACCCACTAAAATTGAAGTTAGATTCATCAACTACAAAAAAATGCAAAAAAACAACGTGTAACACGTTTAGCCTAAAGATGCTCATTTTTGCCCCTAAGGGCCTGCACTACAGTGAAGTGAATAATTTCTGGGCAAAACTGTTGCACAATAAAACAAACATACTTCAACTAACAGTCAGAAACTTCAATGAATGGATCACATTGGATCAGTGGTTTAAAGACTGTTGGAGATACCCTAGGCTATGTGGAATTGCCAAAATTAAAGTCTCAAAACAGATTATGTGGTGATTAATATTCATCCAGCTGTCATATTTTAAGTGAATGAAGTGTAAAAGAATTCTTAACCTGAATTTCAAGTTAACTTTAAAATGGGACTTTGTTATAAAACTTCCAGTTTGTATAATATGTCATCTTAGTGGCATGATAATATTTACAGAGTAATGCTTTGCATTTGAAAGGTCAATCTTGGTAACTTATTTATTGTTTGGTTTTGAGTTTTTATCCTCAGACTGACAAAGCCTTGGTAGGTTATTCCTGGTGGCTTCGCATTGTAGAGGCTCTTGACGCAGGGCCGGTTACTGAGATTGGCAGAGTGAAGTTTCCGATTGTTAAAGTGTTGTTGCCAGGAAATTATTTCATCCAATAGATGCCGTTGAAAGGAGAGCGGTCCTGAAAATGCATTGCTCAAGCGCACACCCCCTGACCTGAACCAGCGTGCCGTGTGATTTGAGTTGTGCTCCTAACCACTGAGCTAACGGTGCGGACGTCTGTTAGTGAAGTCCAGGACAAATAATGGCATAAAAAATATTTTTTGAAAAGATTTCTTTCAACCAGACACTTTAATTGATAATATTATAGTTAACAAATAATTTTTTTTGTAGAGAGTTTGCACTAATCTTTGAAACAAGATGCGTCATGCATCAACAGTTGTACAGAAAAGCTCAAAACTCCATGTTTGGTTTATTGTCATGTTTTCTTATTCCTTGCTTTCATCAGGTTCCTTCAGAGTTAATAACATTGAAACGTCGACAAGACGACCTTATTGCAAAACTCGATGGTCTCATCGAAGAAACCACGTCATTGGATGCCTCAACTCAAACAAATAGCTGCTTGAGTTTATTTGGTGACAAGGTTTGTTTCATACACTTTATTATTGCTGTTACCACTTTGGACCAAGGGAAGGGTCATATGCTTTTTGTACTAACACAAACAGTCATCATTTGTAACAGGTTCATGTTTAAATATTTGGTTTGGAAAGCTTGCAGCTATTTTGCAACAAAAAGATTTCAGTTTTCTCATGAAATTTTACACATCGTCAAGATATGTTCAGGTTTGCCAAGGTTGAAAGTTGTGAAGTAAAAGCGTCATAAATTATCATCAAGAAATCTAGGCCTAAATATGGCAATAGGCTGTAGTGGCCTACACAGATCACGGTTGCTTGTCTGATGTGCGTAAAATCTTTGATACAGTTTTCAGATTTATCTAATGAAGTGTTTTTATGGAACGTACGGATTTGTACGTTTTTTTTTCGTATTACAGATACTGACACACCCGTACAATCGTACATCTCCAGTTTATGATAGTGTTATCTATTGGCGCTTTGGACAAATTAATTAGGTTCACGTTGTTTCAATTGGAAATTAAACACCATCATTGCACAATTTGACCAGTGGAATTTGCCGCTGTTTGGTTGTGCAATGTGCGTACCATAGACGACGTTTTCTCTAAGTACTTTATAGAATTCGTTAACAAAATAAAACTCACCAATCGTTGCAGAAAGAAGCAATCACCGACTTTGTCATCCACGCCAGTCCTGATCGACCTCCGCGATCGCTCAAATTCATCCACCGATTGCTGTCGAAGAGAGTAAGTGAATGCTTACAAGTTTCTGAAAACTGCTTTGACAGTTGAGTTTAAACTTTAGAGTGAACACGTGGATTTATGTAAATGCAAATAAAAAATTAACACTCATTTACAGAATATAAGAAAGAAAATAAAAGAAAACTGGTTTAAAGTAAGGATGGGCATTTTTGAATAGTTAAAGAGCCTATTGACACATATTCTAGATCTAGAATATTTATACCAAATTCGAATATAATTCGGCTTAAGTAGCCTAAAACTGAACTTGAAACGACGTAATAGAGTAAAACAGAATACGCAGAAGTGCACATTCGGTGCTCTAAATCGGGGTCTGCTACTATTCGGTGAGTCCGATTCGGTGAGTCCGATTCGGTGAGTCTGATTCGGTGAGTTCCTAACTTCTAACCCCTAACCTTAACTCCTAACCCCTAACCCTAAAACGGCAATAATAATTAGGCTACGGTACCCGATAATTTAAAAAAAAAATTGAAAAAATCCCCTGTTAAGGGATCGGACTCACCGAATCGGACTAACCGAATCGGACTCACCGAATCGGACTCACCGAAACGGGCCATTCCGCTAAATCGTGGTTCCCGCGCCAGGTGGTATAACACAGGAAAGCAGAGGACGAAGATTGATGTTAGTTGTTGAAGGTTTAGTGAACCAAATAGACCGAGAGCCTACGACAGAAGATTTCACCCCATAAGGTACAAAAGGTTTGAGCCCTTGAAGTTACTGGGGTCAACCATGTCACTCACAAAAAGTATGGAAGATTGACCGCACCGGGTGGATCTGGACCCTAGAGCCCCCTAAAAAGCCCAAAAAGGGGGTTAATTTCACCCCATAAGGTACATGGACCAAACTTGGTGAAAACGAAGTTCTATGTCAGGACATCACAAAAATATCAAATCTAACAATATTTTCGAGTGGAAAGGTGATGTAAGACTCCCCCCAAAGTGACCCCCCAGGGGGTTAATTTCACCCCATAAGGTACATGGACCAAAGTTGGTCAAAACGAAGTCTTATGTCAGGACATCACAAAAATATCAAATCTAACAATATTTTCGGGTGGAAAGGTGATGTAAGATGCCTTCAAAGTGACTTCCCTTAATGTGACCCCCTCGGAAGGTTTATTCCACCCCATAAGGTACATGGACCAAACTTGGTCAAAATGAAGTCTTATGTCAGGACATCACAAAAATATCAAATCTAACAATATTTTCGGGTGGAAAGGTGATGTAAGATGCCTTCAAAGTGACTTCCCTTAATGTGACCCCCTCGGAAGGTTTATTCCACCCCATAAGGTACATGGACCAAACTTGGTCAAAATGAAGTCTTATGTCAGGACATCACAAAAATATCAAATCTAACAATATTTTCGGGTGGAAAGGTGGTGTAAGATGACTTCAAAGTGACTTTCCTTAATGTGACCCCCTCGGAAGGTGTATTTCACCCCGTAAAGTACATGGACCAAACTTGGTCAAAACGAAGTCTTATGTCAGGACATCACAAAAATATCAAATCTAACAATATTTTCGGGTGGAAAGGTGATGTAAGATGTCATCAAAGTGACCCCCAGAGGGTTTATTTCACCATAGAGTACATGGACCAAACGTGGTCAAAACGAAGTCTTCTAGGGCACCACAAAATATCAAATCTAACAATACTCTCAGTTGGAAAGGTGATAAAAGACCTACCCAAAAGTGAATCTCCTCCTATAGTTTAATTTACTTCATCCCTTTCTCGAACCAACCTTGGTGTAACGAAAGTGCTATGCCAGGACAGTACGAATGGATTAAATTTAAAAATATTTTTATATAGGTTTTGATGAAATACATTCACAAGCTGTCCCATGATGCATGAAATGGAACTATAGCCTACTTTACAAAAAGTTTTTGTATAAATCATATTAAGTCAATCGAAAAAAGGCAACAGGACATGACAATACATGGCTTTGTAACACCAAAAACAGAAAGTACGTAAGAAGCATATAGGCTACAGTAGCCAGAAAATTGATCCAAGATCTTGATACCACCACTAAATGTGGACTTAATCGAACAACTGACTATCCAAATCAAAACGTTTCGAAATGAATCATTTGGAACGTTAATTTAGGCAGTAATGAACATTTTCCAGCTGCTACAATAAATAACCCAATAAACCCAATGTAGTAAATTTTTGTTTAATGCCATTTGCTTCATGTCTCCAATCAGTTATTGTAACTGTTCATTCATAAACAGAGATTGTTTGAGCAAATGTAAACGGTAACTCAATTGGTTAGCGCGTCACTTCTGGAACGAAGAAGCTTCAAGATCAATAGCGGCGCTGGTTCGACTCTCGGGGTGTGCGCTTGAGCAACGCACGTTAAGGGCTGCTCTCCATTCAGCGGCATCTAATGGATGGAATAATTCCCCGACAACAAGCCTTCAACAATCGGAAACTTCACTCTGTCAATCTCGGTGACCGGGCCTGCGCCAGTGATTCAAAGCCTCTACAAGTATGCGAAACTGCCAGGATTAAGCTCTGCAAGAAGCTTTCCCAGTCCGAGGATAAAGATTCAATCAATCAATCACTGGTGTCGCTTTTACTTTCTTCGTCTTATTCTTCAGATTCATACAATTCTCCTGTTATATACAGAGAAATAAAGACTGTACGAAACAATTGCTATTATGCACTACAGATATGCGTAACATACAATAGTAATTTTATTATCTTTTACAGACGTCTATTTTTCTTCGAATAATGCAACATTGCAACTTACTATTAACTGGAAAAAGTTCAACATTTATTTGTTATTTAGTGCACCCAGGCATTTTTCTCAAGATTGCAGAAACTATTGGTTATAGGTTCCTAAAACGAAACTTTACAGCCAGTTATTGGCTAATGTTTACAGTAAGAAAGTAAACAACTGATAGACCAGGAGAAAGTTTTATATTTATAAAGGGTAACCCAAGCGACATCCAATGCTGTTTACCTTCTTCTTGACTTTCCTGGATGAGATCAGATTCCACGCAGAGACATCTAAAGATGCTTTATACCTTTACCTTCAAACCACACCACTTTATAAGAACCTCCTTCTTCTTTCCAGCCATACTCTAGCAGCAACGTTGCTGCTTGTTCACTTCTAGTTGAAGATAACCACCATCTTGTGATGAGATGTGTGCGCCTTGTCTTCTGGAGAAGTACTCGTAAACAAAGTGGTAGAGTACTACTATCTACAGTAGCTTCTGGTATGCATGATATCCTTTCATTTTCTTTTTTGGGTTTGTAGCCGTCTAAAAACATTTGTAAACGGACTTCGTTGACATAATTAATTTTCTTGTTTTTGTACATGTTACACACAAAGTTCTCTATGGCGATGATAGTGTCTTCACTAATTTCTTTGTCGTGTCCGAGTTGGCTAAAAGCTGCCTGCGCTTCGTGGTTTGCTTGGAGTAATTTCAGCGGCCGCACTTTCCCTTTCCTGCTAAATGACGAGGTGTAATCAGAATCTGTAAAGGCATGATATGCAGGTAAACACTTGCAAATCGTCACTCCAAGTGCGGTAGGCCTATGCAGCTGGTTGATGTTGATGTACCGCTGCGTGTTATTGCTTTGCAAGCCAGCTTCTATCCATATCTTTAATGAAGGATCAAAAGTTCCATAGCAACCTAAGCCAATTACAAGACAGTCAGTGTCAGACGTGCGGATAACCACATTGCTTGGGGCTGGTACATCGCAGACAGCTTGCTTTATCTCTGTATATAACAGGAGAATTGTATGAATCTGAAGAATAAGATGAAGAAAGTGAAAGCGACAGCAGTGACAATGAAGAATAAAGAAACGACCGTTTACATTTACACGAACAATCTCTGTTTATGAATGAACAGTTACGATAACTGATTGGAGACATGAAGCAAATGGCATTAAATAAAAATTTACTGCATTGGGTTTATTAGGTTATTTATTGTAGCAGCTGGAAAATGTTCATTACTGCCTAAATTAACGTTCCAAATGATTCATTTCGAAACGTTTTGATTTGGATAGTCAGCTGTTCGATTAAGTCCACATTTAGTGGTGGTATCAAGATCTTGGATCAATTTTCTGGCTACTGTAGCCTATATGCTTCTTGTGTACTTTCTGTTTTTGGTGTTACAAAGCCATGTATTGTCATGTCCTGTTGCCTTTTTTCGATTGACTTAATATGATTTATACAAAAACTTTTTGTAAAGTAGGCTATAGTTCCATTTCATGCATCATGGGACAGCTTGTGAATGTATTTCATCAAAACCTATATAAAAATATTTTTAAATTTAATCCATTCGTACTGTCCTGGCATAGCACTTTCGTTACACCAAGGTTGGTTCGAGAAAGGGATGAAGTAAATTAAACTATAGGAGGAGATTCACTTTTGGGTAGGTCTTTTATCACCTTTCCAACTGAGAGTATTGTTAGATTTGATATTTTGTGGTGCCCTAGAAGACTTCGTTTTGACCACGTTTGGTCCATGTACTCTATGGTGAAATAAACCCTCTGGGGGTCACTTTGATGACATCTTACATCACCTTTCCACCCGAAAATATTGTTAGATTTGATATTTTTGTGATGTCCTGACATAAGACTTCGTTTTGACCAAGTTTGGTCCATGTACTTTATGGGGTGAAATACACCTTCCGAGGGGGTCACATTAAGGAAAGTCACTTTGAAGTCATCTTACACCACCTTTCCACCCGAAAATATTGTTAGATTTGATATTTTTGTGATGTCCTGACATAAGACTTCATTTTGACCAAGTTTGGTCCATATACCTTATGGGGTGGAATAAACCTTCCGAGGGGGTCACATTAAGGGAAGTCACTTTGAAGGCATCTTACATCACCTTTCCACCCGAAAATATTGTTAGATTTGATATTTTTGTGATGTCCTGACATAAGACTTCGTTTTGACCAACTTTGGTCCATGTACCTTATGGGGTGAAATTAACCCCCTGGGGGGTCACTTTGGGGGGAGTCTTACATCACCTTTCCACTCGAAAATATTGTTAGATTTGATATTTTTGTGATGTCCTGACATAGAACTTCGTTTTCACCAAGTTTGGTCCATGTACCTTATGGGGTGAAATTAACCCCCTTTTTGGGCTTTTTAGGGGGCTCTAGGGTCCAGATCCACCCGGTGCGGTCAATCTTCCATACTTTTTGTGAGTGACATGGTTGACCCCAGTAACTTCAAGGGGTCAAACCTTTTGTACCTTATGGGGTGAAATCTTCTGTCGTAGGCTCCCAGACTAAAAGGGTTATCGCGTCAAGATCTTCTCGCTAATACAATATTTTACATTCGTGTATAAACTGTATATACTTATTTTGTGTTAAGCAATCAGTTTAACGACAAGGCAGAAACAATCATTCATACAACACATAGGAATACTTGTTTTCATCCGAGCCCATCGATGCCTGATCCAGGCAAGACAATTGAGAAGAATCAGTGCAAAATATCGCTAATTTTAATCCAATTAACAAAAAGCTTGTGTTTACCTTTTCTTAATGTTCAATTGAAGATAGTTTCATCTAAAGCTGAACAGAGTTGCCCAAACAAAGAATATTTCTAAACCAAACTTTGTTTTGACGTCATGTGCGTAAGTTTTGAAATCCTAATAATAACAATAGCGCTCTACAATAGCTAAGGTCTATCAGCGAGACTGCGACACTACATATTTTCAATTCTCACTGCATATTATGCAATAATGCAAGAAAGAACACCATCCGTACCATTTTTAAAAGTCTCTGATATTGCCCGGCCTGGAATTGGCCCAGACGACCTAGCACTAGAGCGGAAGGCGATTACCAAACCAATGACCAAATCAACATAGTGAGTACGACGTCTACATGAAAAGTTGTCTATAAACCGAATCCTACAAACTATTGGATGCGAATCAATTTGGTACCGTATAACGGCACAACTTTGCCTGGTAGCTGACTTTTCCTAAAATTTCTGAGTTGAAGTCTGACTACAATACGGTCTTTCATGATTTATTGGTTTTGTCTAATGGATGACATTGTTAGATGCTATCTATTAGACAAATCCAATAAAACATGAAGAAGAAGAAGACCATATTGTGGTCAGATGTTAACTCGTAAATTTTGGGCAGTTGTCCACACGGGCAAAGTTTTAGTGTATCCTAAATTGCCCATTCTTACCGTAAAGCAAAAAATTCTGGTGAATACTTGTTTGCTTGTTCAAGTTTTCGCCCCTGTTTCATCAATCTATCTGTGCGTAGTTCAAAGTTTTATGGAAGGTCCACGCACATTCTTCATTACTTTCTCCTCTTCATCTCGATCCCAGTTGGGCCAGCGAGGAATGTTTGAATCGTGGCTCAAACGACGTAGTGGTTACGATTATTTTCAAACAAGGTGAGTGTGTTTGGCTTGTCACGAAACTTCAGCGTGGTTGTCACACCTGTGCTCCTGCGAACCTTCTGTGATTACACTTGTTCTATCATTTTATGCAAGCAAACAGAACTGATGCTGATTGAGATCGTAATTATCCCTGCAGTTTACGGTTTCATAATTTCATTGCATTGGCTTTAACGTCACATTTTTCCTACTGGAGAAAAAATTGATACGAGAACAATACTTATTACTTATTCAAAAAGCTACTTTATTTTTAGTCGATGGAGGTTCTCTTGCTTTCGTCAGTCCATCAATGAATGTTCCAATTTGCGGTGAATCCAACATAGCGCGCTTGTTCGGTCGATACCTTGGCCTCTACGACAGCAAATCCGCCGCTGCTAACCTCACCATGAAGACTGACGTCATCTTGGATGCCTGTGACGTCATATCGTCTCCTGTTACGTCTAACGCTGAAAAGTCAGCAGCAGTAAAACGCTGGAGCCAAATCTTGGCTGAATCATGTTGGCTTTGTGGCGGAGAGCCGTCTCTTGCTGATGCTGTCGCATTATCAACTTTACGAAATTCTGGCTTGAAAGTTGAGTGTCAAAACGTCAAGAAGTGGCTTCATAATGGGAATGATCTGATGTAGAAAATTTAAAAAAATTCTCTCTCACATAAGATTGTCTACCTTTGCTCAGTATCTGGTAAACTAAAGTAAACCAAGCTACTGAAGTAGAAAAGTAACACTCTCGTGAGTCTCATGTGGTTTTTCGTAGTGCGCCTTCATAGTCTATTACCGTAAATAAACTTTCGCTGAGGTAGTTTGGTCTAAGAAGTACGTTATGTCTGCGTAGACAGTAGACACCAATATATCACAAGAGAACAGTAAGCCAACCACAATGAATAATGCTGAGAAACAGGTATTTCTCATCGTGCAGTGGTAGCCCAGTATCAATAGTAGCCCATCAAGTCACCTCTTCCTCTATCTTTGTTCTCAGAAAAGCTTGAACAATTGAACATTTCGATTCCAAATCGCGGCGTTCGAGCAGAGGTTGCAGATCCTGTCCTGCCTACGCAAGTAGTGTCGCTGCAGGAACTGAGCTGCATTTACGTCTAATTTTTCTTTTTTTGTTGGTATTCTTTTATGGTGGAGCTTTAGGCAAATTAAAAAGGTCACGTAGGCTACTGGTGTATACAATGGTAGAGGAGCATGGCTGATGACCTCCTTGTTGTGGAGACGTGGTGATGGCAGATGAGTCTGATTGAAGATTTATTGTTCCTGGAAGTTGAGTGGATGGGTTTTCAGTATCCTCACCCCCATCTCGATGACCCAGATCAGCCATGCTTTCCTCAGCATTTGCATCAAATATGCCAGGTTCATTTGCCTGATCTTCAACTGCAGGCTAAGTGTAAGAATGGGTCGATCGTAAACGTCTGCGGAAACAAAATCGTCTTCAGTGAAGTTATCACAGTGTTACGGACAATCGTTCCCCAAACCAAACGTCACATAAAACCGTTATGGTCTACTGAACCTGGTGTCTTACGTCATGGAAATTGCTAAAAAATGAGCCGAGATTGCACAATTCTTTTGTAACACCTGTAAAACATTGCACAAACCATTTCAACACCTGTGAAATTGCATAACAATGTTTATTACCGTTACGTCACAGAAGCTGGTTACGTGCATTTGAAATATCTCAAGTCAGTTTCGTCATTTTAGAATCTTCGTTCAAAAGGTTGGTCGAATATTAAAACTGTTTTGCTTGTGCTTACGAACTAGACGAAATTTCCGTCTTTTATCCTAGTAATTTGTATTGTGGTGACAAGTTTTAGTGGGTAGGCTACGGTGTTTCCTCCCTCCTTTTTCGACAGCTCGTTGGCTTTTTTTTGCTGAAATACAATTCTTGAAAGACGTTTTCAGAAGAGTAATTTTCGGTGTCATCGTATAGGTACAGACTAGGGATTGTAGATCATAGGGATGCGAAACTTCATCCGCTTTTGGCTTTATCCGCAACACTAGAAGGGTTACGTTTTTTTGTAATTTACAAAATATTTTACTTTTTATGGGTTATATAAGAAGAGTGAAGTTGGTTTTAAAGTAATTTAAGGTTTTTAGTTGAAAGCAAGCCAGCAGTAAAGCGTAAAAAAAATGTCAAATTGGCATTTGACCCTTCTAATGTTGAAGGAACAACGGAGTTGCGCGTCCCGTAATGTACCGTCCCTAGTACAGACGAAAGGATTCGGGAATTTTATGTTACAACTTTCCCACGAAGATATTATGGTTTACCGCTGTGACCAAACGGAAATACTGTAGCCTATTCTCGTGTATTTAAATCCAGAAACGATATTGCGAGAAGTCATTGCAACTTCTTGAGCTGCTTTTACTAATCCAGGAATATCATGTATTGTCATCATTTTTCCGGATTGCTTCGCATCCATCCACTGCAGTAGTATAGGCTACGAACGTTTAAAAGGTCCAAAAACGGTCACATCTAGTGACGGAAGGCGGTTGTGAGAAGAGTTATACCATTTTCTTTAGCAAAGTCAACTGAGGCCAACGAAGTATGTGATACTTGGCAGCGTTGTCTTAAAGCTGTATTTTATAAGAAAATAAATGGGGGTGATCATCTTTCCCCCTTGATCATCTTACCCCAGCTTGCTTGAAAAACAAAACTGCTTGAATTTAATATGTCATGCAATAGCCTAAGCAACGTATCTATATCCAAAATGTTAAGTGACATAGGCTACGGGAGAATTTTTTCTTGAGGGGGAATTTAAAAAAACGTGCCTTCAAAACATTACACATTTGCGAAACTCTTAAATAAGCCAAGTTTTACTTAAAATTTTATCACAATTTCAAGCTAAAATATGCTCAAAATGCACCAAATCAAATCTATTTTTTCCTGAGGGAGACCCCCCCCCGCTTTTGTATTTGTAGCGGACGCTGCTTTTCAGCATATCCACCAGTGCAGAATTAACCAAGTGCGAGGCCTGTAGCAGCTTGATTTGATGTAAAGATAATGACTGGGAAGTAATTGAATATTTTATAGATTTGATATTTATTGATTATAGTGTAGCCGCTCTTGCCCCATCGTTATTCGCAGATAGGCAAGTTTTTAATCAACTCCAATTTTGAAAATGATCTCTCTCCAGTACAATTAGTTACCAGTGATGTACGCGCATACAAAAAATATTGACGTCGTCAGCGTTAACACAAACGTTCGAAAAACCATACGCCGTATGCGTCAACGCAATTTGTAAAAAAAAGTTGTCAGCGTCAGTGCATACACTAGCGTAAACTCATTGTGTTTGCTAGATGCCAAACATTCACACGGCATAAACCACTCAAAACAAATAAGTTTTATTTTGAATTTCCACGAAGAAACACAAGCATCTGAAAGCGTTCATCTGACATTTTGATGTGTTTGGTTCCAATATGTTTTAGCCCATTAAAAACATTCTTTCAAGGTATTGGCGTGGAAGGTATTGGCGTGTTGTTGTTACGGACAATTTTCATATCAAACGTCACATAGAACCGTTGTCTACTAAACCTGACGTCTTACGTCATGGACTGTTGCTAGAAAATAGCAAAGATTACATCATCGTTAAATCTTTAATTACTTGAACAGGTGTAAGCCAGGCTTGAACATGTGTGGGCCAAGCTTGAACAGGTGTAAGCTAAACTTGAACAGCTGCTTAAATAGCTTATCATTGGTTATCATTATTACGTCACAGTAGCTGCATGCGTGCGTTTGAGATATTGCAATGTATTCTCGTCATTCTTAAAATTGTTACTTGAGAGTTGGTCGCATATTTAACTGTTTTGCTTAGTGCTTGCCAGCTGGACAAAATTTCCGTCTTTACCCAAGTAATTTGTTTTGTAGTGACAAGTTTAGTGGTGTATCGCATTGCACCCAATTTCGACGGCCAGTGGGCTATTTTTTACAGAAATACAATTCTTGAATAGACGTTTCAGAAGAGTGTTTCTTTTCGGTCATTACATACAGACGAACGGACCCGGGAATCTTATGTTACAATTTTCCCACGAAGAGATTATGGTTTACCGCTGTGACCATAAAAAATAAAGACTTTATTTGTTAGTTGGTAGGCCAAGAAGCACTTCAAGCACAAGAAAAAATAAAGACGAAGTTGTTGGTTGGTAGGCTGCAGAAGCACAAGAAATAATAAAGACGATTTGTTGCTGGTTGGTAGTCTACAAAAGCACAATAATAAAGACGTTTCTTATCAGTTGGTACTGAAGAACTTGGTCACAGCGGTAAACCATAATCTCTTCATGGGAAAATTGTAACATAAGATTCCCGGATCCGTTCGTCTGTATGTAATGACCGAAAAAGAAACACTCCTTTGAAAGGTCTATTCAAAAAGTGTATTTCTGTAAAATTAGCACGCGGCTATCGAAAATGGGGTGCAACGCGGTACACCACTAAAAACTTGTCACTACAATCCAAACTACTTAGATAAAAGACGGAAATTTTGTCCAGCTGGCAAGCACTAAGAAAACAGTTAAATATGCGGCCAACTTTCAAGCAACCATTTTACGAATAAGAGAATAAATTTCAATATTTCAAACGCACGTAGACAGTTTATGTGACGCAATAATGAAAGGCATCGTGAAGCAATTCAAACAGGTGTTCAAAGGTGATGATGCAATGTTTCATCAGTTCTTACGAACGATAGTGCAATCTTGGCTCATTTTTTAGGAAAAATTCCATGACGTAATACGCTAAGATTCAGTAGACCTAAACGGTTTTATATGACGTTTGATTTGGTGAATCATTGTCGGGAACAGAACTTCAAGCTGAAAATTAAAGACGTTTCTTTGTTGGTTATCCAGAAAAACAACATCGACATTCATTGGCAAGAAAAAAGATTAAAGACAATCGATCTGTGCTTGAAGATTCAAGTGGACGAATCCAAGCAAGTTTTGTGGAACTTTAGGACTTCATATATGTAGGCGTCAGTCCTACGTGATTCTATGAGAAGCAGTGGCGTACCGTGACCACTTTGACAGGGTGTTCAGTGACGGCAAAGCAACAGCGGGGGGTCTGGGGGGCTTCCCCCAGAAAATTTTTAAAATTAACATTAAATTTGGTGCGTTCAGAGAGCATTTTCAGCACAAATTCTGAACATGAACAGAACTGACAAAAATAATGTTGTCGGAATGGAGAAGAATACAAAATAGATATTTATTTGACAGCGCATTGAATGAAAGACTTAATAATGTCAAACATTAAGTTGCATTTCTAAAGTCACATACTTCAGTTCACTTTTTATTTCCGACCATCAAAACGAACAATATTACTTGCCATAACACAGCAGGAGTCTGAAAAAACGCGAAAGTTAAAGCGTGCTCGAGATGGAAATGATTTACTTCATGCAAGGATTAGGCACGGTCGCAACACCTTGAGAAATGTACAAGCAAATTAAAAACAAACAGGTGAAAGTTAAAACAAAAAACAATAGCAAAGCAACTCGATAATAAACAAGAAAAGAAAGTCGATTGCTATGTTGGTCGGCTGTACTTTTATCCGCCGTACTACTTAGTAAAAACAAAAATGTTTAACACCTCGAGTACAGAAGGAAAATTCATCTATAGCATAATTCGATTCTTCTTGTTTGTGCAATAAATTTTTGAATTACATCGTCGTAGAAAGCTTGCTTTTGCTTCAGTTCTAGCAAAAGTTGTTTCCAACGCTGATCACCTCAAACTCTAATCCAACAAGCTAAAACTTGCTATTGCCTGGGATTCCCACAATGACACGCCAAGGTGTGTAGATCAGCGAGTGCACAGCCTGGTTGACCTAAAACCATTGCTGTTTTCGCTGCCTTGTGACGTCATTCTTCTTAATTGTTTATTTTAAATAGCACTCGCAAAGCTGTCAGTGCACACCCAGCTTAAAGGTAATGATCGAAAAAAATTAAAGGCAATGACCTCAAACGTTGGAGTATTAAAATTAGAAGGGGAAGAGTTTTGCAATTGACAAAAAAGCAATCAGCAACATGCAGCAACATGTTAGAATACCATGAAAGTAAAGAACATCTACAACCGATGGAAATTTTCTTTTTTTCTGGATTTCTTGGGGTGTGCAGTGCACACCTTGAACACCCTGAATATACGCCACTGATGAGAAGATACCTACGCTCACTTCAAATGCTCTCTTCGACCCTTCTCCACAATGAACTAACGATTGCTGCCTTTTCGGTGACGTAACACTCCGCAAGTTTCGCAAGCAGTATATTATCGTTGTCATAAGCGCAGAAGCATCAGTTTCAAAGAATGAGATATAGATTAAAGAAAGAGAGAGAGCTTTAAAAACATTGATTGCGATACCCTTATTCAAATAGAAACACAATGAGGTTAATTTTATAAACATTAAATAAGAAGTAATACAATCATCATTCAGAACTTTCACCTGCTCTACTTAGAACTTAACTTCGTAAAACTATGAAATATAAAGTACCATAAATTATGTTAACTTCAAACATTAGTTCATGCATCTATTCTGATTACCACTTTCTGATTTTCAAGGCAAAGCGACAAGTATATACACGTATATCGTTGCAGTTACAAAGAGAATTTATGCATTGTGTTTGAAGTCTATTCCCACGGGAAGAAGTTTACCGCAACAACAAATTGTGACGTTAGAAGTCTGACTTATGCACTTATTGTTCCAAGACAGGGGCGGATCTACCGGGTGGGCCTGATTGGTACAGGCCCACCCAGATTGACAGTGGGCCCACCCAAAATCAGATTGTTAAAAAAAAATATATCACTAGAATAACCAAGTGGCACTAAATTTTCTGTGGCATCACTATTTCACAGCATTTGTAAGAGATATTCGGTAACACTAAGTTTTTGTATTGCTGGCCCGCCGTGGCATTACTGGTGAAGGCCCACCAAGATATTTCCTAGGCCCACCCATAAATTACTTTCTGAATCCGCCACTGTTCCAAGATAGGAGAAATAGTTTACAATAGGAATGAAGGATAGTAGACATTACGTAATGGGCGATTTTGCACTTACATTTACAAAGCACACAAGTCTGGACATCTGCAGGAGATTTTCCTCACACCAGGCAAGATGCCATTCTTTGAAAGATTTAACAATGATGGATTTATGTAGCCAGTGCAGGATGACGAAAACAAATTAAGATTTCCTTTCCGTTACATAACTTAGAGCAGGTGATTGATACAGGAGAAAATAATCGCACAAGCACACAATACTAAAACACAATAAATTGACGTCTACATTTCTTCCCCCAAATAACTGGTATTGGCAAGGACAGTTATTTCAGATACATACAACCATAGTGTCTCCTCAGGTTGCCAAATCAAGTCACATAAACTCAACAATAAATTACTGTAAGATTACATTGATTCAACGTAAACAGCCTTATTTCTAATTCGGGAAGAACTCATGAGTTTTAAGGCATTGAAACACAGCAAGCAAGCTTAAAAGCATGTAGGTTACATAGGTTATAGCAAGCGCACAATTAAGATAATTAAAGCACAAACCCACTTTAACTTCAATACAAGCATTCGCAAAATTCAATCGGCACCTTCAATCAAGCATACTTTACAAATATTTCGTAAAATCAAGGAAGTGGCAGTTTCAATTTTTACTCTCCTTACCATGCCGTCAGTGTCAGGGTATAGCCTACCTCTTTCACAATCCCTTGGGCCAAACACTTCTTTTAGTAGTTTCACCCATTACCAACACCAAGTCCCCAACAGCTAAGTTTTTCTTTGGGGTAAACCACTTCTGCCGTTGCTGTAGAAGTGGGATGTAACGTTTAATCCATTGTAACCAAAATTGATCGGCTAGCCACTGCACCAGCTTCCACGATTTACGGTATTCCTCGGCGCGAACAAATTCACCAGGAGGTAAATCGGTTGAAATTTGACCAGTTAGAAGCATTTTAGGTTTAAGTGGAAGTAGATTCGATGCATCGTCAGTTGTCGGCGTAATACCCAAGTAATTTGTTTTGTAGTGACAAGTTTAGTGGTGTATCGCGTTGCATCTCAGTTTCGACGGCCAGTGGGCTATTTTTTACAGAAATACAATTCTTGAATAGACGTTTCAGAAGAGTGTTTCTTTTCGGTCATTACATGCAGACGAACGGATCCGGGAATCTTATGTTGCAATTTTCCCACGAAGAGATTATGGTTTACCGCTGTGACCAGTTGTAGCGAAAAAAAAGACATTAAAAAGTATGCGTTGACGCTATGCGCTAAAAAACCGCGAAAACTTTATGGCGTAACCTCCAGCGCAAACTATCCAAAAAATGTGGCCGCAAGTGTTAGCGTAAATAAAAAGTCTACGCCGCAAGTATGCGGCGTATACGTACATCTCTGTTAGTTACCATCATGCATAAATGCGTAACAAATTGTCAATGTTAGGAAACGTGGTGTCAATATTGTTTTCTTTAATCGAAGTGAAATAGTTGAGTTCTGTAGAGCAGGAGCAATTAATAGAAATGTGCTTTACGAATTGGTGTATGCCTTGCGACGTTGCTCCAGCGCAGAATTGTAGGCTGTCCAATTCTGCAAGGAAAACTTCCAGCGGGAATCTGTCTTTAGTTGATATTCATTGCATCTGAAACTGAACGGCCACTGCCTACATTCTCATCGTGCGTTCGATTTTGGACAATTCATCTCGTGCTTGTTGGTCGGTAATCCGGCACTTAAGTCAGCTTCTGCGCCTCTGACTCAAACTTAGCGAATTGTTCTCTGAAAGTCTATAGGGATCCTGCCAAAGAGGCACACAACGCTGAAGCAATGTTGAGATTTTGCCGCTTTGTTTGAAGAAAGGCTTGACTTGCCTGGAAGCGATCGGGTATGCTATAAAAAAACCACTAAGATTCCAATTTCGAGCAACTCCATTTTCTCGAGGAGTCCATTTGCCTGCTGTCGACATTCTGCCTTTTGTAGGCTACTTGGTCATTTGCAAGTTTCTCCAGTGCCTCCTTTTTGAAAAGAAAATGTTCTTTAATTACCTTAATGGCATCAGCTCTTCCGGACCATCGTGTTTCAGAGAGCTTCTTTACCACTCCACCACCTGAACACTCCAGAACGGCCCACCGGTGTGCTGAAGCAGCAAAAAATAGCCTACATAGATACTTTCAACGAAGTCAAAAAACTGAACTGTTTCTGGACACGATTGTGCGGCGCTTACACCAACTAAATTCAACGAATGAGCATAGCATGGAACATATTCTGCAACAGCACCATTTTTTTGACAATTGCCTGTAGGCCTACTCCGTTATATTTTCCGCTCATGTTGGACGCGTTGTAATAACTCTTTCCAAGGCAATCGGCAAGATTGATACTCTTCTCACAGGTGTACAGTACAGTCGAATAATCTTTCAAACAACTGGTATCGTGGGCTCGTGGCACTCGAACAGGCAGTTGCCTCCAGCGGAAATTACCGGCTTTTAAAGTTTACAATAATTAGGAAGGGATAAAACGTTGGGACTAAGTAGTTTAATCCTACAACTATAATATTCTCCCATGCCATTCCAGTTTGCAATCCAAAAATTACTTACCAAATTTGTTCGACAGTTTTTTTGCAAAAAATAAAGTTTTGCTCACCAAGCGCGGGGCTTTGTGAAGCGCGGGGCCCGTAGCAGCTGCTACATCTGCTACTATAGTTAATCCGGCGCTGACATCCACCCATACATAGCCATCAGTGGGATGGCAACATTCCTGGGCGAAGTCGGCAAGGAATGATAGGACAAGAAGTCGACTATGCAGTTGTATTGTCTACTAACTCAAACTCAGACGATCAGTAGGCTACTTGCTCACAATGTAATCGTTTATGATTTTTAACCTTCGATCCAGCAACACAAAAAGTAAGGAAAAACACCCGAATGGTTGAAGCTCCACCACCAAAAACTGGATGCAAAATGTTGTCGCCTCTACATTATTAACAGTCTTGAGTCAGAAGTCATAGCTGCTACACCAAAATCATAATATACAAACTCTGAACATAACACTAAACTGATTCAAACGTCACACTGGCAGCGGCAGAAAATAGAAGCAGTAGCAACAACAGAACTGATATAGGCTCAATTGCAATGGTTAGCGCGTCACTTCTGGAACGAAGAAGCTTCAAGATCAAGCGGCGCTGGTTCGACTCTCGGGGTGTGCGCTTGATCAACGCACGTTAAGGACTGCTCTCCATTCAGCGGCATCTAATGGATGGAATAGTTCCCTGGCAACAAGACTTCAACAATCGGAAACTTCACTCTGTCAATCTCGGTGACCGGGCCGCAACTTTTGAAAAGGTACCATAAAAAAATCCCCTCTGAGCAACAAAGGAAAACGTATATTTTAGCTCAGTTTAGTCATTCATTCCCCATCGGCTGGCTTGGCGCATTGGGTTAGGGCGGTGGTAGTAATTTGTTATTACATTGACGTTGGTTTGATTCCCACCACAGCTGTTGCTCTTTTTTCTTCTGTAATTACCAAACCAAGTTGAAAGGGGATTTTATAATGGTACTATTTCAAAAGTTGCGACCGGGCCTGCGTCAGTGATTCAAAGCCACTACAAGTATGCGAAACTGCCAGGATTAAGCTCTGCAAGAAGCTTTCCCAGTCCGAGGATAAAGATTCAATCAATCAATCAATCAATCATTTAGAATTACCAAGACTGATTTTTGATACTGATTTTTAAGTTCTGATTTTTGATATTGATTTAAAATCATGCTTAAAGCTTCTTTAAGAAAGGTTTTAGTTTGCAATAGCGAGTTTTACATACGATCACACAACGCAACACGACTGCAAATCTACATCAGGGATATTATAACGATGAACCAAGGTAGGAATTCGGCATAGCGCCTTACAAACGGTTGATTACTGAATTGAATTCCCGAGACGTGCAAACATGCGCTCAAAGGCCAGAACTTCCTGGAACAAATCTAGTGACGTAATATACGTGTGACGTCAGAGACGACAGAGCTCTCTGGCGCTACATATTCACCTTCAGCGGACACGCAGCCCATTTCTAGGACTCACCACTTGCATGTTGCGACCGTGCCATATTTTAAACTGATTGTTCTGCTTTGGTATCATGCATTCATTCACGTTTTAACGTCCGCGTTTTGTCGCTTACCTTTGTGACGCTTACCTTGCTTATCTTTGTTACCTTTTTCTCAGTGATGTACGCGTATACAAAAAATATTGACGCCGTCAGCGTAAACGCAAACGTTCGAAAAACCATACGCCGTATGCGTCAACGTAACTTGTAAAAACAGTTGGCGGCGTCAGCATCAGTGCATAGGGTACACTAGTGTAAACTCATTCTGTTTGCTAGGTGCCAAACATTTACACGGTATAAACCACTCGAAACAAACAAGTTTTATTTTGAATTTCCACGAAGAAGCACAAGCATCTGAAAGTGTTCATCTGACATTTTGCTACGTTTTGGTTTCAGTACGTCTTTGCCCATTGAAAACATTGTTT
The DNA here is from genome assembly GCF_918807975.1 of Aplidium turbinatum. Classification (NCBI taxonomy): domain Eukaryota; kingdom Metazoa; phylum Chordata; class Ascidiacea; order Aplousobranchia; family Polyclinidae; genus Aplidium; species Aplidium turbinatum. The sequence continues at coordinate 2,956,009 of NC_137488.1, forward strand.
CAACTGCAGCGCTGGAAGGTATTGGCGTGTTGTAGCGAAAAAAAAGACATTTAAAAGTATGCGTTGACGCTATGCGCTAAAAAACCGCAAAAACTGTACGGCGTAGCCTCAAGCGACAACTATCCAAAAAAATGTGGCCGCAAGCGTTAGCGTAAACAAAAAGTCTACGCCGCAAGTTTACGGCGTAGAATTTGCAGCGTATACGTACATCTCTGTTAGTTACCAAACCTTACCTTAGTTAACCAATCCTTTAGTTACCAAACCTTTTTCTAGACCTCTGCTATGTTTGGCATATATTGTTTTTCCGTTATGATGGTCAGAAATAAAAACAAAACTGAAACTGCAATCAATAGCGTCAAAAAGTGTTGAATGACAGTTAAACGGCGGTCATGCTTCAGTTAGTGATTAACAAATGAAGCATGACTGCGTTGTTATGGTAGCCACTTTAACAAGTCGAAATTCTGCCACTGAAATTGACTAGAATGAAACCGCCAACCAATCATAAGCTACGGTTTAAGTGACGTAAAAAATGGCGAAAAGAAGATGATAGAAAGCAAATTAAGTGATGGATTTTTTGTCAGCTGGTTGGCTTAGGGGTTAGGGTTAGGGCTAGAAATAGTCATTTCATTGACGCGTGTTCGATTCTCACCACTGCTATTGCTCTTTTTCTTCTGTAATTACCAAATAAAGTTCAAAACAAGCATTAACTCTCTGGATGAGTGCTAGAAGGGTCACAATTGGACGGTAGCCTCTTATAACACGTTCTGATTGGTTGGCGGTTGCATTGTAGTCAATTTCAGTGGCAGAATTTCGACTTGTTAAAGTGGCTACCCGTTGTTATGTTAGAAGCCAGTGTTACCATTTTAGTCTTTTTAAAACCTAATCTGGTTTATTTTGTAACCCTTTGGTTTATTTTTTTTCGGTTTGGTTTATTATTTTTTTTATTTTTATTTTTTTTTGGTTTATAATTTGTTTTTTTAACATACTTTACGTCAGGTATTCGGTTCGTTGCAGTGATTATTTCACTGGAACAAATTTTTTAGTTTATTTCTGCTTCAATTTGGCTCATTCTGGTCTTTTTTGTTTAGCTTCATGTGTCGTAATGCGATTTATCAGTATTGTATGTTGGTTTATTTTTTAGTGTATTTCTGCTTCAATTTGGTTTATTCTGGTCTTTTTTTTTAGCTTCATCTAGTTTATTTTTATAAAACCTTGATGGCAACACTGTAATAGAAGCCAAGCAGAAATTGTGCTGCAGAATCTAAATTCTAAACTTGATTCATTGGACTTGGAGGAGGCGTCCAGAGACTCAGAGGCAAGACAGTGCAGTTTTTGTTTATCATACTGTACGGTACTGAACCCAGGGATATCTAGAGAAGGGGATATGAAGGCTTTTAATACGTCTGACAATAGAAGGGCTTCTGTTTATCGTAAATAATCTCTGTTTACCGTAAACTGACAATCGGCACTGTTAGTAGTTTAATAACTCTTGTTATGATAACCTGCATTGCGCTATCAGTATCAAGCCTGGATACTCACTGCACGCTCATGGTTACTTGTTAATTCAACTACCCGTTTATTTGCTTTAAATCTGGCCTACTGCAAAGACTTTGTTAAGAAAAGCAGCTAACTTGTAACTTTTCAACTGTCTTTCCAAACAAGTATTCTTTAAATATGCTCTATGTAACATTTACTAACTGTCATCTGTAGCTGACTGTACCAGTTGCACAACAAAACTTTCTGCAATTGTGAAAAGAACTGCATGTTTTACGCACTACAAACTACCGCCCTGGTAGTGTCATAAGAATAAGGCAATCGCTGTGAGCCTTCGCATCCCCTTCTTTAGATATCCCTGACTGAACCTTTTCTACAATTTAACTTTCATCTGCTTTGTCAGATTGAATGACTTTGTCATATTAAATTTTGCAGATACGGTACCATACATCACTAGTCCATGCATACCGCATAAAAAGAATGGAAGGTGTTCTAAGTAAATGGGTAGGCTATATGAGTGGTTGGTCAGAGAAATACTTCGTTCTTTACAAAGGCACCTTATCAGTGTTTGCTTCTCAGGTATGCCTAGTTTAGTATTGTATAGGGACAGTGGAATACCGGGACGACTCGCTTTATTGATTTTTCTTACGATATGGACAGCTGGAGGGTTTTTGCAAAATTTAAAAATTGGCAGAACTGCAAAAAGTTTTTTTTGCTTTTGGGTAAATTCATTTTTATCAAATGAAATGCTATATATATTTTGCGTGAGGTTTAGGATGCTAGAACATTGGCAGAACCTTGCTACTGCAGTGTGAGGCTAACTACCGTACTGTTACTACTGCAGTGTGAAATCTATTGCTGCATTATTATGACTAGTATAGCATTACATAAACATGATATCACATATTTTCATGCATTTATTTTGGCAATACACACTTTGTACACTTGTAGGCAGATTACATACGCTGCACCTGGGTACGGTATGCGACATATGGCGGTAGACATTAAGCTGCAGTTTCACCAAATTTTGTCATAATACTATGACCCTCCAGGCCTCCAGTTGTCCGCCTCCTTTTTGAGTGAGCAATCCCCTACTTCTACTATCCCTAGTATAGTAAGGCGACTTAACTAATTTTTAGGTGATCTAAACTTTGCATAGGATCGATGTGCGACCATTGAGGTAATTGCGTCCACTTTACAAATTTGTAAATACTTTGCAATTGAAAACGATTTGACAGAAAAAGTTGAACAGTTTATTTATGAAATAATGTTATCACAACTTGTGTAAGTTTTATGATTCTACGCTAACTATGTGACTTGTTTTTTTGGTTTTCAAGTTATGTTTTTTATAAAAAATAAATAAAAAATGGCATCATGACTTTCAAGGGGCATAAAAATAAATACAAAGAAACCGCAAGATCAAGCAGCACTGGTTCGACTCTCGGGATATGCGCTTGAGCAACGCATTGTAAGGATTGTAATCACTGTCATCTAGCATTTTCTTCACCGACTGTAAAACCTATTTCAACATTGGGATTAAAAAAGACAAAGCTGTCCATGTACAAAACAATAAAATACTTACACAATCTACAAATACACAAAGAACCATTTTTGATGTCGTTAGTTTGAGAGCTTACTGAATCACAGAGCAACAAATTCAAAAACAATAACATCTTTAGCTTCAATGGCTACTTTCGAAGGTATGCCTGTAAGGATTTCAATTGAAAACAAGACGTTGAAGCGCAACTGCAATATAATTTTTCAAGTTTGTGATGACTTATCTCAAATTTTGATAAACCAAACCCTTTCATTGACATTCCAATAATCCAGTTTGCTAAATCTCATTCTTCATCTGATAAGACTGTTTTTTCCCCCTATAAGTCACACATGGAGATTGTTTTCCTAAAAAATGTAGTTGTTTTTGAAGTAAATTCTGATCTCTGTCACTAAAATGAACAAAACTAGTGTTAAATAATCTGAAACAAAGCTTCAGCTGTGCTTTACAGTAGTGCGCGGGAGCTCACTTGTCAAAAATTAAGGACTTTCTTCTTGGAAATATATTTTTATGCTGCTTATAACTGCAGGGCTTTGGAGCAGGCATAAATGTTAAGTTGCTCCAGCTGCGGAGCTCTCTTTTATCTTAAATTAGCTCCAGCTCCTGCTCTGGAGCTTATTGATACCAATGCTCCGGGTCCAGACCCAGGATCCGAAAAGTGCTTGTTGCTAAAAATGGCACAACTTTATGAAATTTAAGGTACTTTCATCAAAATGTCATGTGGAACTGCGTTTCAAAACATATTTGTTAATTCGACGTCTGATTACGCAAATAAGTTCTTAGTTTTGTGAAGGGTTGCTGTTAAATTATGTAAATTCAGCCAATAATAATAGCATCTTATGAAATACATCGGAGCCGGAGCTATTTTTCAAACAACTGGTTCCAGCTTCAGCTCCACTTGAATTTCACGTAGAGCTCCAGCTCCGTTGAAAATGCACGGCTCTGGCTCCAAACTCCTGCTTAAAAGTCAGGATGCCATTTTTTACAAAAAAAGAGTTTTTCTTGAAATGTGATTTAAAATCCAGAAAACAAGTCACGCAGTTGGCGCATAAAGATAAATTTCTCACAAGTTGTGATAACAGTATTGATAAATACACTGTTAAATTCGTTTCAATTGCAAAGTATTTGTGAAGTGGACACACTTAGGTCGATGATCGCAAATATGCGCATGGTGTATTTATAAACTTAACATTAACAACAAAAAGTAAACTGCAGTATTAATTATATTCATTCATCAATTTGGAAAATAAAAATATGCCTTATTGTGAGAGTGGTGGTTTAGTCTAGTTTTGAAACCTCTATGTTTGTTTAAGGGACAGTGGAATACTGGGGCAACTTACTTTACTGATTTATTTTGTGATATGGTCAGCTGGGGGGCCACTGCAAAATTTAAAAGTTGACTGAACTGCAAAACGTTTTTTTTTGCTTTTATCTAAATTCGTTCTCATCAAATGAATTGCTATCTTTTGCTTTGAATTTTGGGTGCCAGAACATCGGCAGAACCTCACTGCTGCAGTGTGAGGCTACGTACCGCTACCACGTGAAGTCTACTGCTGCGTTATCATGACTTAAATAGTATCAAATAAACATGATATCACATATTTCCATGCATTCATTTTGGCAATACACACTTTGTACACACATGGACAACTGGGCAGGTCACATACAGTCATACACTGCACCTGGGTTTGTGACGTGTAATGGCGGTAGACCTCAAGTTGTAGTTGCACCGAATTTTGTCATAAAACTATGACCCTCCAATTGTCCATCTTCTTTTTAAGTGAGTAATTCCCTACTTTTACCACCCCTAGTTTGGTTTGGAACCGGCGCTGGAAACTATGTTATTGCCAAGTTAAGGTTGCTTGTACATAATGAAGCACCATAAAACATCTAAATTATTATCTTGCATTCTTCTGGTGACTGCATAGTGCACACTAGGCTGATACCATTTCATAACAAGTTTGTAAAAGTCTAGTCAGCAGACATTATTGTAGGCCTATTTTCATTCCCGACAAAGTAACAGTTTTTTTTTTCCTTTTCTGCGTTTGGTGGCTGTGCAATTTTAAGATATTGTTTTCCAAACACTTTTTTATCGATGCATATTTTAAACCTTTTGGTTTTGTCAGTTTTTTGTTTTGTTGATGCCAAATTCACGCGTTCACTTTATCGTTCTCTACATGTTTGTGCCCGCAATAAAATTGAATTCAGGGTAGGTCTATTTTTGTCAAATTGAATCTCAATAAAGCTGTGCTTTTTGTGTTACTCAGCTCAGAATTTTGTGTTTGTTAACTGATGGCTTGTTAGTTGTTTGCTTATTGTCATAATAGATAACAAGAATTTATTGAAGGTTTAGCTAATCTTGTGTATTGTAAACGCTAAGAGGATTTGCAAGTGTTTTTGTCATCAGTATGATTTTTTCTGCAGTTTTAGTACTATGCCTATTTAACGGTGTCCGACGTTTTCTTTGTAAACAGTTTTTCGTAAAACAATTGTTCGTAAGCAATTCTTCGTAAAAGCAATTCTTCGTAAAGCAATTCTTCGGGCATGCAATTGACCGTAATACTAATTGTTCGTAAACAAATGTTCATAAAAGTTAGGCTACAGCTTTTTTTTTAAAAAACAGTTACAATTGTTTACGAACAATCAATTAGGGTAGCCTATATGCTAGAGATGTGCTAATTGTGCTTAAACACATAATTGTGCCACTGAAAGAAATCTGCAGCTCCTTGCCCGTTCAAAGCACTGGTATGCTGACGGCACCTTCAAGACAGTGCCTTCACTGTTTGAACAGCTTTACACAATACACGGACTTACGGAAAACACTTCAGTGCCTCTGGTGTATGCCCTGCTGGGGGACAAAATGAGAGGGACATACATTCATGGAGTTGTTACCTGCTGTTGCTGTTCCAGAGACAATCATGACTGACTTTGAGATGGCCATGGTCAATGCAGTAAGCAGAGAGTACCCACTTTCAACTCACCATGGCTGGTTCTTCCATTTGTGCCAGTGCATTTGGAGAAAAACGATGGGAATGTATTACCAGATGTTGCTCAGCCAGTAATTGACTACTTTGAAGACACTTGGGTTGGGCGCCCAGATTGTCGTCAAGGGCGCCGTCCTCCAATGTTTGCAATTCAAATGTGGAACTGCTATGATGGCGTCCTCAGTGGCCTTCCCAAAACTAATAATAGCATTGAAGGATGGCACAGAGGGTTCATGTTCCAGGTATCTGCAAATCATCCAGATATTTGGAAGTTCATATCTGCAATCAAGCGAGAGCAAAACCTAAATGAGGTTCGCATTGAACAGTATGTCAGTGGCCAGGCAGGACTCCCTCCAAAGAAGAAGTACAAGGACAGTGCAGAAAGACTAACTAGAGTCGTCCGAACCTGGCGTCAAGACTTTCAAGATGATGAAATTTGTGATTAGCCTACTTGCGTGGAATTGCACACAATACTTCATACTAAACTTGGCTTGTGGACAATTTGTACGAAGTTACTTAAAGTAGTATTGGTAGTGTAAGCAAAGAATTGCTAAACACAGACAATTGTTGTATTCCAATAAATAACAAAAAATGCGCTTTTTCATTGTGCTTGTTTGTTTGTGTCTCGTAACTTGGTTATTCAGGAAAATTTGCATTATGCACCTTCATCGGAAATTGCAAGACAAACCTTGCTGTTGCGAAAAATTGTTCACGAACAATTGACCTATCACCTGTTTACGAACAATTTACCTATACGAAGAATTGATGTATACGAAGAATTGCTTTACGAAGAATTGCTTTTACGAACAATTGTTTACGAACAATTGTTTTACGAAAAACTGTTTACGAACAATTTACCTATAACCCTATTTAACCACACTAATTAATCTTGACGCCTATTACGTTGGCCATTAATTTTGTTCATTGTTTTCAAACTGTTGAATATTTTTCTAATAGGAGAAGAGAAAGAAGGGCGATGCAGCAAAAGATCATCTCAACATGGGAGTATGTGAGATAGTTGTGGATGCAAGTGATCAACTGCAGTGGGAGCTGCGGGTTCCAATGGAATCTAAAGTTTGGTGTCTAAAAGCTTCCACAATACCAGAGCGACAAAAATGGATAAAAGCTCTTGGTGAGTGTCCAATTTGTTTATTGCTTATGAAGATATATGTTAAAAATAATATTAAGAAAAAACATGGATTGTCCAAGTAACAGTGCATTTTCTGAATCAATGCACTTTTGCCTTCCATCCTGCCATTCACAGAAAATAAACTCTGAGATCTTGCCTGGTTTTTAAGATGCAAATTGAAAATCTTTTATCACCATCTTTAATGTAACAAAGTCGAATGGTTTGTCTTGCCAGATCTATGTTGTTCTGAGTGGAGGGTGGTTGAGAGCTCGGTGATATGTTTTTGACCTAGACCTGCATCACACTATTTGTGTTGTGGGTGGTTGCATTGGCTCATTTGGCAACAAATTTTAATTTCAAATTTAACTCCTGATTTTTGAAGATATTCTATGATATACAGTAATACACCTCTTGTATAATTTTTATAAATTTCCTTTCAAAAACCCCTTTACTCCGAAAGTTGTTTTTATACATGTGCCACGTAGTCATGTGCACCAATCGTCACAGCAAGCTGTGTTTTGCGGTAAATCCTGGCCCTGAACAACTGCCAGATGTCTTGGAACATGACGGCGAGTTTTAGTAAAGTAGAAAATATATTTGAGTTGACCTTCAAATGCCAAAAATAATGTCAATACAAGAACAGCATAATAATACTAATGTACAATAAATTATCTGGTTGAACTTGTCGGTGGTTCATAAACGTGTAGAATTTAAAGCATTAACCTTTCTCGTAATCATGTTTGCAGGTTCAGCAAAGGCATGCATGCTTGACACGTCGACCTTAGAATACCTTCCACCTTCTGCTAATGTCCCGAAACTGGAGGGAGAAACAAGTCCATCTGGTTTGGAAGAGGAAGGAGGCAGTTGCTCCATAGGAGGAGTGTCCTCTGATGCCATGCTGCTGGACATGACAGCAAGCATCAACTTTGATACTGACGAAAGAAGCTCTCAATTTGGTACATTAGCATTTCAACTTGTCTGTGATATGGACAATATTGATGCACAGTGCACACCAATCCGCTTTAATACGATAGAGTTTACCTAACTTGACCCTAGTCTCGGTAAAACGCCCATGCTTTGTACATACCCAGCCGGGGAAACTCGACACTTGATAACTTGACCAGAGACTGATAGCTAGATGTTTGGTTGTAAACAAAAAATATGTGTGGTTTGTCTGGTTTGGGCGAAAAATCCAGGATATTGTTTAACTTGACGTTTCGCCTAACTCTACGGCACTTTCAATTCATTTTCAGGTTGTTGTATGGATTCTCCAGTGCTGGAAAATCGCATGTTTTGTATAAATTCCTAACTAGGTCCAATCATTTGTTGGGTTTACAGACATTCGCTTAATCCGGCTAAAGACTTATGAAAGCTTGTTTAGTTGATTGCAAAGTTAACTGCGTCCATGGTTCACAACATTGACTTGGTCCATGCATAGCCTACCATCGATTAAAAACAGGTCATGGTTAATGGTTATATGTTTTGAACTTTGTTTTAATAGAAAATGGAAGCATGACTAACTTGCTCTTGTCTAGCATGAACAACGACGATGGCGATTCCAATCCTAAATATTCTATTCTTTTATCCAAATGTGACTCTGCTAAAGCGAGTGTAAGTCTGTAGGCTTTTTATGAAATAAGCATGTCGTTTACTCTAATAGTAGTGTGACAGATATTTATGGAGGCTTAGCTTGCAAATGCTGCAGATATTGCTACTTTTACATGAGTTTTTGAATAGTCCTAACAAATCTGACTTGGCAGCAACTTATATTTTTTTGGTCGGCTAAGTAGCAATCGTAATCGGGTCTGCTACTATTCGGTGAGTCCGATTCGGTGAGTTCCTAACCTCTAACTCCTACCCCTAACCCTAAAACGGCAATGATAATTAGGCTACGGTACCCGATAAAAAAAAAAATTGAAAAAATCCCCCGTTAAGGGGTCGAACTCACCGAAACAGGCCATTCCGATCGTAATCAGTTGTACGATAAACCATTTCTCTTAATTGATTTTTTATTCTCTTATTTTCTTACTCGCTTAGTCTCAATTGCTTGTGTTGGTACAACCTTCCAAAAGTAACATATCTTCAATCAATCACGATTCTTACTCATCTCAGATCACGCTCCTCGAAAACGCCCTCGTCAGGTCCAGTGAAGACAATTTTGAGGAAACAAAAGAAATCCTCTCGATTACTGAACAAGCCACGCGGGAGCTACTCCAGGCAATAACTTCTGTTAGTTTAGAAGCACCTCCCCCCAAAACACAAGACAAGAATCCACCGCCATTAAAAACAGAAGCAAAACAAACACCGAATAAAAAATCAGCAGCGATTGGTGACGCCGAGAGCAATAAGTTCCCCACGTTCTTTTCACAGAGTGACGTTTCGTTTCATGACGTCGCCACAGAGTTTGTGAAGAAAGGTGACAGTGTTTTGATTCCTATAGAAGAGTTTTTGAGATCCTGTCAGTATTACGTCGGCTTCTTTGATCGGTTTGCGGGAACCGTTCTCTCTCCTTTACGATCGGATATCCATGGGAATATTTTGAAGATAAGAAAAGCATGTGAAGTTCTACCAAGCCAATGTATTTACTTGCAGGTATGTTTTTTATGCCATTAATATGAAATCTTTCGTGGTAGGCTACTGAAGAATTTGACTGGGAAAGTCGCATGCTGCAACAGAAGTGCTAGTACTTTCCATTTAAAGTTTTAGTAACTTTTCAACATGAACGAGTTTGCCTAAAAATTTATGACTAAAACGTTGAAATTGGTTACAATTTTCATATTCTTGTCTGTAAAATACTCTCTGGTTGCAGAAAGGCCTTACAATCCAAAATGATTTTGTCATCTCAGGAATTAGTGGATTATGAGATATCAAAGCAGCAGCACACTGGGTCCAACACAGGAACGCAAGCCTTGCTCTGGCTCACACGCTCCCTGCGAGTCATGAGCGCGTTTCTGGATTATAATTTGAAGAGCAGCAGCGAGACCTGGAAGGACCCCCCGATGTCGCTGTGGGTTTCATACAACAAGTACCTTGCCAAAAACCACAACTGGATGGTGCAGAGACTCTTCAAGTACGCATTTGATGTTTTTTTAGTGTGACTCCTTCTTCAGCTTCAAGCGCTCTTGAAATCTATAGACTCTGACTACATTTCTTGTGTGTGGCCGTTTGCTAGGGACGACGTATAGAAACAGGTTATTGTTTCACAAATAACACAAATGGTAAAGACACAACTAAATAGCTTCATTTGTGACTTCGTATCAGGCCAAAGATGGTTAAACGACGCATTAGCCTTCAAGGTGGTAAAGTGCGCGTACCAAGCTCCTATGCAACAAATGATCATGTGCGACTCCAAATTATGATTGACATATTTTAATGACGTCGCGGCGGTGCATAAATCCGACACACGATAAAACCCAGCAGACGTTTAATTAACGTAAACAAGGACTGATTTTCTAGCTGGATATATTGACCTAGAAGCAAACGATTTCTTTTCAGAGTTGGTTTGAAGCTTCTGCCAGACTTCGATGCATTCTGCCACTCCATGAGTGCTGAACCGGAGCCTGGTGACACTGAAAGCTTGTACAGCCTCATCACCAGAGACGGGCTGAAGTACAGTAAAGAGATGGATGTCGTAGTTACTCACTTGATCGAATTTTTCTCGACGCGTAAGCTAGAAGTGTAGTTAATCAACGTTAATCTAATATATTTGTGCCGTTTAATTGACTGCGTTCCTTTTTCGTTCCATACGTTTCAAAAATGAGTTGCGTGACACAATTGCAAACCTGTCGAGCAGTTCCTTAGCGAATTGCAGGATTTCCACCAGCGAAGTTTGGTGATGTTTCGTGTGACTTATTGTTGAATAAGGTAGACATTTCGCTATTATAAAGCGATGACATCACGATGATGGTGTTTTTATATTGTTTACTACCTTCGTATTGATAGACTTTGTCATCTTTTCATCGTTGGTGCCTTTTCAAGTTTCGGTGTATTCTTTGTGTCGAGTATCCCAAACTTAAATTTTCTCCCTACATTGCTTGAGCTATGCAGCCAGTGAACCATTTGTGAACGCATATGCAATCATCTCCTCATCAATAATAATTAGCGTAGTTTAGAAATAATCCACCAGAGTCTGGTGGAACAATCCAAGGAGAAAATTTGCAGCTTGGCATGCATTAAGTTATGACGTTGCAGGGTATTTGTGTTTAATGTTATTGTGTCTTTATGCAGTTTAATTCACTAACTTGCTTCAAACACAATTCCGTCTAATTTTTTTCTGTCAAACATTTTTTCGCTGTTCGCCTTAATTCGTGATGTTTCCGTAACTTATTTGCCCGCATGAAGCATAGATCACAACATCCTATTCAGTGTTTCCATGGTTCAAATTCAAACCTGATTGTTCTGGATGTTCAGAGATTTGTAATTAATGAAACTTTGAACCGTCATTGGTGTTGCACGCTTTCAACTGAAACACAATTATTGTTAACCTCGCCCACGCTTTGCAAATATGTGTTTGTCTTGTCGCGTACTGTGGAAGCCGTGTGATTATTTATTGTTACCGTCATTCATATACTGATTAGTTCAGAGTAAGATTAACTTTTGCAAAAAATTTTCTACCTGTATATATTTTTTTATTTCTGTCCATTCTTGATACACAGTTTTGTTTTAGTGCCAGTTGTATTGATCGTAGATTAGTGATTACCTTTGTGTCCCACATCTTTTGATGTCTCTCCACACAGTACGTTTCCTTTTGATCATGCGCTACGTATTGTACAAAATGTTGTTTATAGCTACAGATTTCTTATTTGGAGTTATCCGCCATTTACACATCTCAAGTTGGAAATACTTTGTCCGCATGGAGTTGTTGATGTAACAAATCGCGCCTTTAGTTTCGGGTTGCTCACACACCTATATGGCGCCTGTCAACATATACCTGACCCCCCCCCCAAAAAAAAAAAAAACGACAAAAAATAATCACTCCAGTTTTCATATTACCCAAATTCGGTTCTGACAACTATATTGCATTATATCCATGTCTTCCTTCTGACGTTTTAGTTGTTCGTGTGTTATAGTAGTAGGTTGCTTTTACACAATATGCTTTATTTAACTGTTGTTCCACATTAAACATTTGCTGTGATTATCTGTTTGCTTCAGCGGCATCCAATCTTCAGGGCGAACAACCGAATGAGGTGCATTTTAATGGACGAACGATGTCTGCTGCGGGGCAGATGGGCGTCGCTTTAAATATTCACTAAGGCCAAACGCTGCTGCCCAAGACGAGGCTCAAACAAGATTGGCATATGGGCGGTTTTAATGTCAAGTTTTAGAAATTTGACGTTTTTTTAATGGATTGTCAGGTTAAAATATGGCACTGTCCAACACCTTAGGCTATGGTAGAAAATAGACTACAGCGAATTGATTTATGAAACAATTTAAAATTCTGTCCCGTTTCAATGTTTTTGCAACGTGTAGGCCTACCACTGAAACTCAAAATGGTCTGCCAAATGCATTGCCGTTAAAATCGCCTGTTTGAGCCTCATTTTGTCCGACAGCGTTTGACTTCCAGTCCAGATGCTATTATGGAGGTGTCCATGGGCTCACACGGTGAGGCCGACCTTCCAATTTCAATCAATAGCTTTAGGCCGGGGTAGCTGAAACACAGCCAGAGCAAGTCAAGTTGATTCCATTATTATTGTAGGTCAGTTTGGAACAAAATATTTCAACCTAAATTTCTTGTCTTCATTTCGCTTTGAAATAGAAAGACTCGGTTTTTATGAACTGGAAATGTTAACGAAACCTTTGATACCGTAGCAACTTTAATTACAATTAGAGAGCGTTCAAATATTACGTAACGCTGTTTTTCCGAATTTTTGACCCCCCTCCCCCATGTGACGCCAACGTAACGTTTTTGTCAGCCCCCCTCCCCCACGTGACGCTTTTCCATTACAAAGCCCGTTTTGCCAGTTTATATCAAAATTATGACGTGGAAACAAGTGCTGATAATATATTTTGGTTTGTATAAGCTTACGTTTGAGACATGAAATTTTAGCTATATTTTTTTTTTTGGAATTAAAACGTTATGTACCTACTGAAAACGTTTAGTAGCCCACCGTCCAAAATGTTTCGATCCAAACCTTTCATTGTTTGGTTATGTATTGAAAGAAACATCACAAAAGCGCAAAAGAAACCGCAAGGAAAGCTAAGCATCTTCGAATGGGGTCATCAATGCTTCAAAAATGTTTCTATATATTGGAGCAGTACTCTCGCTTGTGTGGTTCGAACTTGGTGCATAATTGTCTTCTTCAGACTCGCACGTATGAATGTCTTCTACCTGTTGAGAGGTTTGTGTCAAAGTCGTTTGCTTCTTAATGAACATCTGTAGGCCTAGGCCAGTGCTATTCAACCGGGTATACTGTATACCCAAGTGTATACCAGATCGAAACTAGGGTATAGAGCTGGAGAAGGGTATACAGCTTAGATCTGTGATAGTAGAAGTCACAACAGAGACAGCAATTGGCATATTTGTAAACTTTTAACCGGACCTACTGGTGTGCAGTTATTACTCGCCAACCTGCTTTGTGCTTTTGAAACAGATACGCTCGAATATACTTCGCGAACAATTAGGGGCATTTTACACTGCACGGAGACCCAAGGGCTTCCAAGTTTCGTGACATTTTCTGGATTGCACAATTGGCATACTTGGCGTCGATTTTTGATCGTTTGAACCAAGTGAAGATCAGTCTTCAAGGGAGAGGGGGTGATATATTTCGGTCAACTAGCAAGATCAATGCGCTGAAGATGAAAATTGCACTCTGGAAAGAGAATGCTTTGTCGAGGAACTTCAATGAGGCCGAGTAGTGGCCGAGTGGTTAGCGCGCAGTGGCAGTGGCCGAGTGGTTAGCGCGTTGGGCTCGCAGTCGAGAGCCTGCATGTTCGACTCCAGCCACCCGCACTTGCTGTTGTTTCTCTGGGCAAGAAACTTTACGATAATTGCCTCTACCCAGTGATCGATTTCGAGTAATGGGTAGTACCAAATTTAAGTCATAAGTAGAGTAGACAACCGGAAACAGACATTGCCGTCGGCTGCAGCGTGGGTCAGGTGTACGTCGGAAGGCGTACACCGATGCATAGCGCTCAAGTCCGCTTTCCCGCAATGCAGGATAAAGATAAACCAAAACAAACAAATGACTTTCCTGTATTAAGTCAATACCGTACATGAGTCTAGCTGGGAGTTTGAGGACATTTCTACTGAAGATAACTTGTCTGCCCTTGTTGTTGGTCACCTGAAATTACCTGCCGACAATTTGACTACGTATTTTCTTGAAGATAACGACCAATGTCTGGAAGCAAACTCGTGGGTTATCCAACCATTTAATGAAGAACCAACTGAGGATGAGGAATTATTGGAACTACGGGCTGATTTAAATCAAAAATACTCATTGCGAGAAGTGGATTACACAGAATGTTGGGTTTCTCTTCTTGAATTTCCCGAATACAAAAATCTCGCGCAAAAAGCCATTGATGTCTTGGTGCAGATGCCTACCACTTATTTGTGTGAAGAAGGACTTTCCAGTCTTGTCGAGATCAAGTCAAACAAACGAAACTCGATACTTGACATTGATTCTTTAATGCGGGGAAAAATAGAGTAAGAGCTAACACCACGTTATGTCCAACTTGCCGAAACAATGTAACAACAAGCTGCCATTAAATCAACTTCAATTTTGACGTTTTTTGCACGGGTAGTTTCTTGTGCCCAGTTCAAGACTACTATAATCACTTTAACAAACAATTAAATAATTATTAGTTTTTTTTACTTCCTGTGCACAATTAAACATTGCTATTTGTGAGGTGCCGGTATACGAGTAGGCTAAGTATAGTAGTAAGTTGCTATACTGTAAGAATGCTGCCTTGCAATTTCGCAATGCAAGGTTTTAAGCACTTAGAACCTGTATGGAATCCCGTAGTTGATACTTGATAGAGATTTTGTTGGTGCTGAATAGGTGCTGTTGGATAGTCCTATGATTTCAGCTTAATTTAGTATCCAAACGACGATACCAGCCAGCACAAACTACCGTAGCCTACTCGTAAGCGTTACGTAACGTTTTGCTTGAACCCCTCCCCCCCGATGTGACGCTTTTCATAAACCCCCCTCCCCCTCGATAGCGTTACGCAATATTTGAACGGTCCCTTAAAGGAAATTTTTATTGCAGCACAGACTTGCAGTTATGCACCAACACGTCATCATATAGCATCTTTTGCTTAGACTTCTTGTGATCATCTTCTTACATTTATTGCGCAAGCGTTTCTACTCCCAACCCATTAGCTAATGCTACTAGAGATCCAATCACCAGAGAGCAGCACTTTTAAAAACAAACCAGGACTTGGAAGACGCCATGTAATTGTATTTCAATTAGTTGCAGCTCAAGAAAGATTTTGGAACAAAACAGACGATTTTAGACTCATACAAGTACACAGTGAAATAGAGTTTGCATTGGAACATCACCAAGCGATAAGCCATCATGAGATGTGACAGTCAGACAGTTACCATGAACTGGTGCGAATAAATTAAAGAAATCCCACCGGCAAACCGTAGGTTTCACAAATATCGCAAACAACAATCGAAACTAAACTGATCGAATGCACAACATTAGATGGAATTAAGAAAAAAAAATAAACCAAATTTGCAAATCTATTTGATGCACCAAGGCACCGTTGCGTGACGTGATTATCAACATACAGTAGAACTTGGTTAATCCGGATTCGGTTAACCCGGATCTTCGCCTAATCCGGATGAAACTGGAAGTACAAATGATTTGTAATCTTTTTCTTAAGAAACAGCTTCGGATTATCCGGATTATTTAATCCGGATCTTCGCCTATTCCGGACAAAAGTTGCGCTTTCTCTATCGCTTTATCCGGATTTTCCAGACAGTTTTGCCATTTTATGCTAAAACGTAACGTGGCTTATTGCGAGAAATTTCTTATCTATTGTTCCGTTAATGTGACGCAATAAATTATTGCGGATTTCTTCTTTTCATGAACAGTAATCCCTCCTAACGCAAAAATTCCTGCGCAAATGCCCAAACTCGTACTGTAACTTGAAAAGATGTCAGTGGAATTTTCGGCGGTATGTCGGTGATGTTTTTCCAATAGAAGACTTTGTTTGACCGTGATTTTTTGTAAGTTTTCTAAAGAAACTCGTCCTCCGTAACTGTTTTCAAAAGTTTTGAGTGACTACAGATTATTCCTACACGCATGTCTGAAGATATAACTTTGGCCAGTGTGTTCTTGCGTTAGACGCAGAGTCTACAAATACAATTGTTTTACATGCATAGGCTACTGCATTTCAAAAGAACTCTTATCACCGGGTCGCTAATATGGTGATCGCGCGTCTAGGAATTGGCAGATGACGACACTAATGCGTTCAATTTCGGTGATTTTTACCGATACCCTTCTATCTAGGTAACGTCAGGCTTGATAGAACTGTCATCGGTTAATCCGGATCTTCGCCTAATCCGGATGGAATCGCCGGTCAAATCGAATCCGGATTAACCGAGTTCTACTGTATATCGCAAAACTATTGGCAGCGTTAAAATATCCCAAAATTAACAGAAAATTAAAAAAGCTTAAATTTTCTTACTGCGCCAATTCTGTCCTGAAAGTAACGGCAAGTTGCAAATGAAGATTTAGAACAATACACCATTGTCTGGGTGAGCACGCACGAGAACACAAAACAGTGTTTGGCAAAGAAGCTTTTTATAATATAAATAAATACTTTTCAACAAATGCGTAATTTATCTAAAGACAGTATTGCCTATTTTAACAGGAATCATAGATGACCCCAGTAAACGCATTGGACAATCACGAACAGGTAAAGTAATCGCGTGGCATTAATGAGTTCAATTATTATTCAAAAACGTGCAGCTTTTAGCAATTTCATTCAGTCGTTCCAATTTACACCTGAGACTAAGCTGCACGCCTTTAGACAAGGGGTACAGGGGGAATCCCACATCAAACCCTGCCCGCCCCTGGCTAGAGCAGGTGGGCTTGGCATCATCTGTGGCAACGAGGTCAGAAGACGTTGTGTCATGGTTGAGTGCATCCGTGACGTCCGCAGAAGGTATTGTGACATCATCAGCGTGGTTGTCTGGGAAACCGGCAACGTTGGTGTCGCTGCTCGGCAACAAGGTGACGTCATCAACATAATTTGGCGGTTGTGTGACGTCAGTGCAACGTTGGAGTGGATTAGGTCTGTTGATGCTGTCACTTTCGGACAGCTTTAAAATCAAGTTTATCCGTGAAATAAAGTTTTGAACTTTGACCTTGCACAAGTCACGTGCCAGGTTTGGAAAAGCGAGAGAAGGGGATTGGATAAGTGATGTCATGTGCTCAACCAAGCGTAAAACGACCTGTAACGACACCAGGCGGAAAGCATGAAACATTTTGAAATTTTTTCGATTGAAGCAACAAACTTCAATAATCTCTTGTGGAGAGCTGTGCGTCCTCATACGAACAAACACTTACTCACCATCTCGTTGTAACAGCGACTGTTTTCGGATCCTTCCGAGATGGTGCGATGACTTTCATAACCTGCTTCGTTGTAGTAAGGTTCGGAATTAAGAATTAGACCTGTCCAAACAAGACTTGTTCATTATTACGCAAAAATCATAGCAAACATTAGGATCACATAAAGTTTGACTCACTATCAATTCAACAACCGATGGAAATGGTGCAGGTTACAGGTTTATGAACGACCGAACCGAAATATACATGTAATGAGACATGTAAAGAAATTTAAGACAAAAAAATCTGCTACTACAGCAATAACTGACCAATGAAAGGCTGCTTCCAAAACACCATAACTAATTAACTATGCATTTCAACTTTATCAGTGTTTGAATTGCAATATGAAGCGTTGACTGTAATGTAAAGCATACCTTGAATTGAAAGCAAAACTTGAAACAAGTTGGAATTTTCCGTCCACTTTTCGCTTCCCTGTTTAACAACAATAAAATTACGTCACAGAAGTATAAAGTTGGAGTGCTTTGTCTATGTCTAGGGATTGAACATATAAAAGAAGGCAAGTTGCCATTATCCCAGTCTACAAACCAGTCCTTATTTCCATCGATTCAACATCTTCAAACGTTGTGTTAGAAGAAAGGTTCAAAAAGAAATAGTGATTGGAAATGCAAGAGGTACACCTAAAAAACATGTGACGGAATAGGGAAGAATATGACGATGCAGGACAACTCTGATAAATCGGGATGACATCTCTATCAGCAGATGAATAATGATGATACTCGTTAATTTTTGATTTCTTTTTCAAAGTCGAAAATCTATTGTATTGTGTAATCTACATAACGTGTAGTCTTGTCTGAGCTCTAAGACAAAAAACAGTTAATTTAGTTTTCACAAAATTAACGCCCACCTTTCCCGACCAAGTACCCAGCAGGCTGATGCAGACTGTTCCATCAACGTAAAGATTCGGGTTGAGTCGACTGGAGTAGGAGATGTAGTGGATGCGTGGAGGTGATTCAGGATAATCTCCCGGAAGTTGGGCGTCAAAAAGAAAGATGCCGTTTTCATATGGAGTCTGGGGAGGACCTTCAATGAGGATTGATAGAAGATCCTGGAGGAACAATGCAACATCACAACGATCATCCGGCGAGAGGAGGAGGAGGCAAAGACACGTTTTAACAACCAGCTTAGTGATAACCACAAAAAATTGCAAGAACTCCACTTCCTTAGGAAATCCTCTATCAAGACATATTGTAGAAAAAAGTACGTAAAAAATTAAGATAAGAGACTGTTTTCACCTATAACTAGCAGAGCCTTTTTACTTTATAATATACAATGCTACACATAAACGCCATGAGCTTCAATGCAGAGTCAAGCCAACAGGATGACCAACGCACCATTCTATCATCATAAGTCTTCACATATATTCCAGCAGGCAGCGAAGCTCGTAAAAGATTCAAGTCCTTCCGCAAAGCCTTGACAAACTGCTTCATTTGTTTAGGAATGAACTCAGTAGCAGCGTATATGTGGTTGGCAGGAACAGCCTCTTCCGAGAAGAACTGCTGTCTCGCTGGAACGGCTACGAAAAACAAGGAGCTAAAGTTTTATATGATACTGTATTATCACATCAGTTTTCGATAAAAATTGTTTTTCCAAACTTTGAAGCCACAAAAGAAAAGTTACTCACCAGAAAGAGCATTTTGTTGGTCTTCAACGGGAAACGCGTTATCTTCCACAACGTTTTCTACTACCTCGTCCTCACAAGAGTTTGTGTCTACAGGAGCAGATTGTTCGTTGCTGATGACTTCCAAGGCGCCATCAATCATGGAGTTTATCGTTGCCTGGGCAACCATCCCCGAGTGGATATCCTCCGGAGAGGCCTCTAGTGAATTATTGAGATTAGAAGGTTCGTCACTTGCTGGCGTGGCATCGGCAGCAAGTGGAACTCCTTCTCTTGGAAGGTCGAGATTAACACTCGGATGTGAGCCATCAGAGGAGCCTCCATTCGCCTCCGAGTCCGTCCACCATCCCGATATATCATCCGGAGTGTCCTCGCAAGAGCTCTCCATAGAACTGTCTCCAATGTCCGGATCAATAAGAAACACTTCCTGCAAAAGCGACAAATAATTACAAATTTTCGACGTTATAAAGACGTTAGGCTGCCGAGAATTTCCGTTGAACACGGCTACACATAGAGAACTCTATCTCATTATCGTGGTAAGGCAAATCCCTTTCCACGAATCGGTTGAGCGGATGTGAACATAATGCATCATTGTTCTTACTTGCGGATACACCAGAGTCTCGCTCTCATCACTCCATTTCACCAGCAACTTCCCGTCAGTTGTCACCCTCAACAGCTCTCCAATCACTTGGCCCCACGACACCATCGCGCTGTCTTCCACTTGCAAGCGAAGGATTATGTCCGAGACCCGAAAAGTGAAGTCTGGGTGGTCAATGACGTCATATTCACTCAACTGAAAGTAAACAAAAGGTTTTACTGTAAGAGAGATAAAGATTCCCACAATCCATCCATGCAACTGTTGCATGGCCCAATTGATTCATCTCCAGAGAACACAAAAAAAATCTTACGTCTTACCGAAAAAAAAGTTTTCTTCGCTTTGTACAGCACAAAAATCGTGATGAAGTTGCACAATACAAATCCATCAAATTTGTACAAAGCCACGTTTCAATGACATGACACTGAACTGGCGGTTGCCGACACGTCATAATCACTGTCAATATTCCTAGCCTCGATTTGTGTAAGCATCTGTTGGTATGTGCACGGTTATGGCCTTATTAAACTACCGCACAGTGGGCTACATGTTACAGTAAGGTCGAAGTCTGTGTATGCCAAGTCCACATCCAATGTCAACGTGGCTCATTGTTATGATAAAGTAGCGCACAGTAAATCAATTGTAAGCTACAGATGACCGCTCACCTCTTCGGTATTCAGGACTTCAACTATTTTTTCGTTGTCGTGATGCTTGAACCACTGCACAGTTACCATCCGATTCTCGTTATTGGCGGTCATGACCAGTCCATACCGGTCTGCTTGTGCTGTCAATCAAAGCACAGTTGAAAATAGTGGTAAGTCCACAAACCTAAATAAATACTGCGTCCGCAATTTTCACGCCTAGGAAAATCGTGTTTTACGTTGATATTACTATAACGTGTAAGATAAACCCGCATACCAAGGGGTTACAAAAAACTGGCAAAACAACTCGGTAACGGTTGTTTTTAGCGTGAAGCATTCTGTCGCCAGAAATTATAATCTCGCAAATAATAAAGGAAGTTTTCTTCGCAAGACATTGACTTTGAAGGTAGATGGGAAGAGGAAGCGGGGACGTCTAAAAGAACATGGCAAGAACAGGTGAAGAATGAGGCAGACAAAGTTGGATTGAAGAAAGATGCAATGGACAGAATGAGAGTAAAGGCAATTGCTGCAAGGAAAGAATCGGCCACCCCCACTAGTGGGGACAAAACTGAATTTGGATGATGATGATAAGTAGAAGACAGCGCATTAAAGAATCAAAAATGACCATTTTAAAAATTGCCTGAGCCTGCTCCCACAAACCCACCTTCTCCCTCCCGGACAACAAAGTCCCCAGGACAGAAATCATGGTCGTCAACATGGTGGGCAGGTATCAGGTCGACTCCAGGTGTCCATGTGGTAGTACCATCCTGCCACTCAACGTTGGTGGATGAATGGGTACAGCACACTTCGATGGTCGCACTGGAAAATCAAATGTGAGAACTGAAGCTATTTGTAATGTTATTGCATGCGAAACGACAGAAACAGGATTCCCAATGTCGTGTAATTTGCGTTGTATGCTGCAGTAGAAACTCTTGCCGCGTTCCACGCATAATGCCTTTGGCCAACGCAACTGTTCAGTTGGCGCTCCCACTCTGTTTACTTGCTTGTTATGTTGAGGTGCGGTTCAGGTTGATAATCTTATTGTCTGAAGTACTAAGCTTAATGCATTTGTTTATATTTATTTAGATGTTCCATTTAGTTTGTTAAAGCTAATATAAGCTTGCGTAATAAAGTATGTATTAGTTCACGACAATTTAACAAACTAATTGAAGATGGATAGCAAGTTTATAAAGCCCAGTTTGTTCAGCGCTGATCCCAACTCTAGTCAAGCTAGTAAAGAGTGGAAACATTGGCATCGAACATTTGCGAATTTTCTTGCAGCATTTCCAGCTGAACCAGAGATCAGTGATGACGATAAACTGCGATGTTTGATCGCCCACGTTAATAAGGATGTTTACGATTACATCAGTGAATGTAATACTTATGAACTTGCAATAAGAACTTTAGAAAGATTATACGTGAAACCAAATAATCTCATATTTGCTAGACATTTGCTAATGACGTGCAAACAACAGGCTGAACAGTCATTAGATGATTACGTATTAAACTTGAAGCGGCTATCTCGAGATTGCAATTATAAAGCCGTAACCGCGGAAGTTTGCCGCAATGAAGCGATTCGTGACGCTTTTATATCAGGGATATTGTCTGCATCAATACGTCAAAGACTATTGGAA
Source organism: Aplidium turbinatum (assembly GCF_918807975.1). Lineage (NCBI taxonomy): Eukaryota > Metazoa > Chordata > Ascidiacea > Aplousobranchia > Polyclinidae > Aplidium > Aplidium turbinatum. The sequence goes on from NC_137488.1 coordinate 2,978,233, forward strand.
AATATTAGAGAAGAGACCATAACCCTCGATGCTATTTTTAATCAAGCTCGCTCATTAGATATTGCTCAGAAAAATTCTGATGCCTTTCTAGTTTCAAATCAACAGCAAACCTACTGCCAAGAAAACACATCAACATTTGCCAACACGATACAGTGTTCTCAGAGAGAATCAGCTGAACAAGAGATTTCTTTGCGTGAAAGACTTCCGTTAAATGAAAGTTGTGCTGCAGCTGACTTGAAGAAAAAATGCTCCCACTGTGGGTGTCCTGACAATCATGGAAGAGAAAGATGCCCTGCGAAGAACAGTAAGTGCTATAAGTGTGGTTATCTTGGTCACTATGCAAGAGAGTGTCGTTCTCGTAGAAAACGAATTTCACAAAATCCGTCTAGTGCTTCTTTATTCTCCTTACATTCTGCTCCAAATAAAGTTAACTACACTGTGTGTATTAATGGTGTTACTGCAAGAGCACTTGTGGACACGGGTTCTACCCTAAGTCATGTGAGCAAACATTTTGCTTTGAAGAATGCAATTCCTATCGAACCGGAGTTTAATGAAATTGGTTTGGCCGTGAATAAAAAAACTTCACAAAGCGATGGATTTTCTACTGTTAAAGTTTACTTTCAAAGACGTGAATACGATAAAGTGAAACTTATCGTGCTTGATAATTTGCTAACGGACGTTATTCTGGGGCAAGACTTCTTGGCTCAGCATAAGCACGTAAAAATTAACTTTGGAGGTAGCGAAGCTCCTTTGTATCTGGGGGCACTAAAATGCGTGAAAACGGATATTTGTCCAAGATTGTTTCAACATTTATCGCCCAACTGTAAGCCAATTGTGACTAAGTCCAGAAAGCAGTCTGCTGCTAACGAAAGGTTTATAACTGAAACTATACAAAAAGATCTTCAGCAAGGTGTAATTGAGCCAAGCACTGCACCATGGCGAGCTCAAGTCCTTGTGGTATCTGGAGAAAATCACAGGAAAAGAATGTGCATTGATTACAGTCAAACTATCAATAAGTTTACGTTGTTAGACGGATATCCATTGCCTAACATGCAAAATTTGGTCAACAAGATTGCTCACTATTCTTTTTTTAGCACATTGGATCTGAAAAGTGCATACCATCAAGTTGAAATTCCTGTAGAAGATCGGCCTTATACAGCGTTTGAAGCCAATGGTAGATTGTATCAAAGCAAAAGACTATCGTTTGGATTAACAAATGCTGTACCTTGGTTTCAAAGAATTGTTGACAATATCATCGAGAGCAATGATTGTAAAGGCACATTTGCTTATTTGGACAATATTACCGTGTGTGGTAAGACAAAGGAAGAACATGATGAAAACCTTCAGCATTTCCTAACAGTTGCAAACAAGTGCAATCTCACATTCAATAATGACAAGTGCACCTACTCCACAGACAAGATCAACTTACTGGGGTATGAAATAAGTAATGGCAGTTTAAGCCCCGATCGCGAAAGAGTGAAGTCGTTATTAGAAATGCCGGTTCCAACCTCAGCCAAAGAGCTACGACGAATTATTGGTCTTATGGCATATTATGCTCGATGGATACCGCAATATTCGGACAAAATAAAACCACTTGTTGATAGTAATAGGTTTCCCCTGAGTGATCAAGCTATCTCGTGTTTTAACGAACTTCGGCAAGTCTTGGCAGAAGCCACTTTGAAGGTAATAGATGAAAACTTGCCCTTTTCAGTCGAAACTGATGCCTCGGATATTGCGTTGTCAGCAATATTACATCAGGCTGGAAGGCCTGTGGCGTTTTTTTCTCGGACCCTGAATTCGAACGAAAAGCGATATTCCAGTATCGAAAAAGAAGCTACTGCCATAATAGAAGCGGTTCGAAAGTGGTCACATTTCCTTTTAGGCAGACATTTTACTTTGATCACTGATCAAAATTCAGTTGCTTTTATGTTCGACCACAGAAGAAGAGGAAAAGTAAAAAACGACAAGATAATGCGTTGGCGAGTCGAATTGGCACAGTATTCGTATGATATCGTGTATCGCGAAGGCAAGCTTAACGTGGCATCTGATGCTTTATCTCGTGCGTATTGTGCCAGTACAACTGGGAACACACTGAAAGAAATTCATGAAAACTTGTGTCATCCGGGAGTTGTGAGAATGCAACATTTTGTAAGAACAATGAATTTGCCATACTCGATAGATGATGTGAAAAGAATGGTCACAAATTGCAAAGTTTGTTGCGAAGTGAAGCCAAGGTTTTACAAACCTCCAAAAGCTACATTGATTAAAGCAACGCAACCATTTGAACGATTGAGTATTGACTTTAAAGGACCATTGCCGTCAAATACTAAAAATCATTTCTTTTTAACTGTTGTTGATGAATTTTCGCGTTTCCCTTTTGTTTTTCCTTGTAGTAACACTACTTCTCATACCGTAATTATTTGTTTGAAATCTTTGTTCAACATGTTTGGTATGCCAGCCGTAGTGCATAGTGATAATGCAAAATGCTTTATATCCAAAGATATAAAACAGTTCTTAAGTGAGAGAGGCATATCCACAACACATTCGTCAGTGTATAATCCGCGTGGCAATTCACAGTGTGAACGTTATAATGGTGTTGTTTGGAATGCAATTAAGTTAGCTCTTCGAACTAAAAATTTAGAAATTTCACAATGGGAATTAGTTGTTCCTGAGGTATTGCATTCACTTCGATCGTTATTGTGCACATCCACAAATGAAACGCCTCACGAAAGACTTTTTAATTTTCCACGACGCTCAACTTTTGGGTTATGTGTACCTTCGTGGATGACTGAAGAAGACAAGGTACTGGTAAAACGTTTTGTACGTAACAAGTACGATCCACTAGTGGACGAGGTTCAACTTGTGAATGCAAATCCAAACTATGCTGTGGTAAAGTTCCCAAATGGAAGGGAAGCAACTGTATCTGCCAGAGACTTGGCAGCGCCAGGACGAGACTTTGCCGACCCCGTCAACCCTGCTGAAGTGGAGAAATCGAATGAAGTGAACTCCAGAATTAGAAATGTTTCTGATGACGTCGAACGTGAAATTACCTGTGAGAGGAGCTCTGCAGACGATGGTGCGGTTATTAACACGCAACCAATTGATCCTAATGTTGAATTGCAAACACAGAAAAACTGGCGTTCTGTTCGTATAAAAAACCCGCCAAAAAGGCTGAACTATAATTGAGCGTTTGCGTATTTATTGTACTATAATTTTTATGAAGGGGTGAATGTCGTGTAATTTGCGTTGTATGCTGCAGTAGAAACTCTTGCCGCGTTCCACGCATAATGCCTTTGGCCAACGCAACTGTTCAGTTGGCGCTCCCACTCTGTTTACTTGCTTGTTATGTTGAGGTGCGGTTCAGGTTGATAATCTTATTGTCTGAAGTACTAAGCTTAATGCATTTGTTTATATTTATTTAGATGTTCCATTTAGTTTGTTAAAGCTAATATAAGCTTGCGTAATAAAGTATGTATTAGTTCACGACACCCAATAATGGTCTTTCTTACATAGAAATGCGTCTTGCACTAGATTCACAGTTGTGCGTTGCCCTCAGTGCTGTGCCACTAACAACGGTTTCAGTGGTGCACATATTCTCAATACTTTCAAATGACATGACTGTTCTGTGTGCTGTTTGATAAACAATAAAAATGTTCGAAATGAGCTTTAGTAGTTATTAGGAACTTCTTCATACTATCATACTTCTTCAACACTTGAAGAGATTTTCGTCAAAACGAAGTATATCTGCTTCTAAGAGCCCCAATAAACAACGCATGTAATTTGTTAATGTACGATACAAGATTATCATATCAACTGAACAGAAGTACTGTACCATCTTCCAAATCTCAACGACTGAACCACAGCGATTGAAGATGATGCACAGTGCACACTGCTAACGTAGCAGGCTTTCAAAGCAACTTCTTCAAACAAAGCATGTGCAAACGATCCACTCACAACTGTCCTGCTTCGTACTTGACTTTCTTCCCAGCCTGGTGCTTGTGGCCGGCTATGGACTGACCACAGTATGACGTTTTGTTGAGGTTATTATTGCGTTCAATTAACGTTGTTTGTCCGTCTTCATCCGACGAATTTCTGTCCAGATCGCAAAGCACGATGTCTGTGTTTTCGGTAGATTTCTAAAAACAGAAGATTCCAGACATTTTATAAGGGCAAAACGACTGATGGAAAATGTGATAAATTTTTAAAGTTAAAAGCTTTTAAAACCTTGCATCATGTTCAGTGTCACGATTCTTTCTATCTTTTACCAGGAACGATATTTGGGAAAGATTAATGACGTAGTTTATTGGGATATCAAACGAAAAACAGTTAAACAATGGTCGGATAGTTCTACTTGTGAGATGATAAATAAAAATTTTTGAAGGACCTTAACGAATGGTTCAGCACTTCCAATATAAATCAAACTAACTGTGCACAGCACTAGATTCCAACACCTGTATGTAATTTTTCTCACGACTTCTCGTACAACTCAAATGTCAATCACAACTTCTAATAGCATCAACTCTTACCTACTCGTATTCAATAATTTCAACTTCAATTTCTATCAATTTCAACAACAATCTCAATAATCAATTACGCCGCTATTTATAGCTAGTTTGTTTTGACCAGTAACTTCGAGAAGGTATACCAAAATGCTATGCCATGAGAACTCATTGGTCTGATCAAGTTTTACTACCCGTAAACATCTTTGTGACTTCATAACAACCTGCTACCTGACTAGTTACTCGATCTAGTCCAGTGGTTTTCAACCTTTTTCATATCGCGACCCATTTTAACAACCCAATGTAACTAACGACCCCCTTCCAAAAATTTTGATTCAGGCATATGTAATATATTTGTGTATGCGCAATAGCACAAAAAAATATAATTAACAAAGCTCACTGCTTGCAGTTTGAGCACTTCGGCAAGGTTGGCGGAAGTACCATTTTTGGAGCTTAGGTTCAACAAACGGGAAAATGTCACACGGAGGTATATCTCCGTGACCATACCAGTGTACCTACTGCACTGAGGAGACCGAAAGGCCGAAACGGTGTGCACTGTCTCATCATAATCCATCGTCGGTTTGCTCCCCACTAGTGGGGGTGGCCGATTGTTTCCGCGCAGCAATTGTTTTAATCCCTTTTCTCCATTTCACCCTGTCCCTTGCATCTTCCTCCTTCAGTCCGACTTTTTTAAATTCATCCTTCACTTGTTGTTTCCACGTTCTTCTTGGACGACCGCGTTTCCTCTTTCCATCCACCTTTAGATCTAGTGCCTTTCTAAGAAAACTTCCTTCCTTCCTCCTTATCACATGTCCATACCATCTTACTCCATTTGCCCTTGCCAGTTGGTCTATGGTCTCTCTCATCTCTAGCATATCCAACAATTCTTCAGTCCTTTTTTCCCTTCTCGTTTTCACCCCACACATTGCTCTCACCATTGACCTTTCCGTTCTTCTCAGGATTGCCAGTTCACTCTCTCTCAATACCCATGTCTCGCTACCATATAGCATTGCAGGCCGCACACAGCTCCGATATACTTTTCCTTTCATCCTTAGTGAAAATTTTCTGCCATGCAACATTTCCCCACATTCCCTGAACTTTACCCAGCCCAATCTTGCCCTTGTTGTCACCGCTGCTTCACATCCACCACTTCCAATTATCCGATCACCCAGATAACAGAAGTCTGTCACTGTTTCGATGCCATGGCAGAACTCATCATCATGGCCTTCCACTTCATTCCTTCCTTTACTGCATTTCCCACAAACAAAACACTTCGCCAATCTTGTTGCGGCTCTCTTGACATTAGCACATCGTACCCACTTTCCACATTCCTTGCATTGCATTGAATTTCTCATCACTCTCTTGCCACATATTTCACAGAGATCTACTTTGGTCTCAACAATAAACAAAATGTCTGCAAATAAACAAAAATAATATAAATTATGAGACCACTCAGTTGAAAAAAATACTCATTTATTGAATTCATGCACAAGGCAGCATCAGTGAGATGGCTTTTTCCTGCTTAAATCTTTTACTTTCTTTTTATTGTTCGTCTTCGCGACCCCCAGAGAAAAAGCAAACTACCCACCCGGGGTCGCGACCCCCAGGTTGAAAACCACTGATTTAGTCCGAGAACCTTTTAGAAGCTTCCAGACTTGCACGTATGCAAATTCTTCTAGAAGTACATTACATAATAAGGAATTCGCAATCAAAGGTCACTATAGCACAGTAACCGATAATAACATTTCGTAAGAATTATACAATTAAAACAGTACGCATGGTCAAGACATAATGTAGCCTACCATGTGGGTTATACCTATTGATCGTGACATTCAGACCATCTGCATTTACATGATTTGGTTGCGCCATAAGGAGATTTAAATAAGAAAACTAAAACAAAGCACAAACAAAATCAGCAAACGGAGAAAACAAAAACAACATGCTGCAGGATGGGAGGTACAATCGTACAATTTATTGCAACTTTTGTATTTGAAATAGTCCTCCCAGCTTTTAAAAATATTTTGAACTGGAGTACAGAGGCAGTCTTGCATTTACTGTTTGTCGGGGATTGAAACAGATACCAAGTTAATGGCAAATATTTCATACAAGCCCAAGTATAATGGGTCGCGATTTGGACCACGCTGACCTACAACATGGCTTCAGAGGAACGTTTACTGCTCAATGTAACTTTTTCTTACCGGTCTTGTTCCCCCAGGCGTGTCGCCGGTAACAATGAATGTGTTTTCCTCCTCGTCAAATCTTATCCGGAGAGAAGATGCATTCACAGACTGGATGATCATATCATTGAGTTTGTTGGTGGTAAGACTCGCAAGGCTCGGGTTGCTTTCTTTGTGCACCACCTTGTTCAAGTGATTGCTCAACATTTTCCTGAAATAATCACTATCATGAACACACAGGAGTAGGTGGGCTTCGGCTTTGTACAAAAAGTTACTACAGTCCTCACAAGAGTCTTCTATTCGAGAACACAATTTCACCAGTTCACCATAGAGTCTCCTCCTCATTATGCAGCAAGATGAAAATAGATTAACTATAGCCTCATCTCGTCAGTAAAGATAAACATAACGTATCCGTTGAACAAGCACGATACTGTCTTAGGTCATGTTGTTTGCTACTGAGCAGCAAACTGGGAAGCAACCTTCGTCATGCAATGACAAGTAACTATGGCGTGCGCGGTGAAGTTAGACCGGAACGACCCGAAATGACTGATGATTCGTAAGACGAAGCAGTTTCCACAAGGCTTCCAACAGTAGCATGGCATCAGCAGGTGAACAATATGCTTCTGCATGGAAGGTACATGCACAATTGGGCAATGAAAACTACCAACGTATTAATCGATAGCCAGGAAGTGCTTCTAGTTTTGTTTTAACTTCGTTTGCATCTAAAGCAAATAAGAATAAAGTTCGTGACAAGCCGGTACTACCACAGCAAACCTTCAGCATCAGGTTAAATAAGTCGTTTGTGTTTGCACGTGTGAAATATGCCAATAAAGTTACAACTTTCACATTCACCATAAAGAGTTATTAACGTGTTTAACTGAACTGCTTAATATGCTAGTAGAGAGTAACCAGTTATTACGTTACGTTGCCCAAACGCGAAATTATGATTATTATTCGAAATATTTCGCAGTTTAAACGCTTTGAAACATAAAAGTGGTTACTTTTTGGATATGCATAAAAGCACCTACTTGATTGCGCGGAGAACCTTTGGAGGACAGTGGGGATTTTGGAGACTGATGTTGACGCCCGAGCCACTTTCTTTAATTTTGAACTTGAAAGATCCGACCTTAAAACAAAGCAAGTTGCATAGGCAGAGAATAAAATAATTGAAGTTCTTTGAAGATATTTAAACTTCCACATCAGCGTCATGGTTTTGCAGAACATTTACAAACAGCACTGCGTGCAAATCGCCGATGATTAAAATGACAAGTAGATCGAAAACCCTTGATCTCAGAATGTTCACAGTGAGCCGTTGTAAAGTATTCAAGCACATTTGTTTGAGTTCATGTGATCCATATTATAAGATCATCGACCGTCATTGGAACTTGGTCCCTCAATAATAATAGAGAATATCTATGGCTGCCTGGTCGACTGGTCGTGGATAGGTAGCATGGTACCGGTATCGTTGCAATCTCAGCATTACAAATGGATTACAAAAATTAACATCCACAATGAGTTATGCTTCAATGTATTCAGCTGTTAGCATGGTTACCTTATGTGTGAGCATGTGCAGGGACTTAACCATCTTATCATAGGAGTTGGAGCTTGCTTCTGATTCGACAACGCATTCTTCCACGTCACTTCCGGTTGCATCAACGTCGTTTGCACTGGTCAAAAAGACAATGTACCGTAAGTTGTAGCTCATATCCAGTCAAGGTGCTATTCTAACTATGCTTGTCTGCTGTACACTGACTTCAACAGATTATGAATTGTAAGTTTAGATTTTCAAGCACACGTAATCAACATGAAAGTGGTTTTAAGATAACAGTTACTCATAATGCGGCATCGAGTGAAATGAAAGCTGCAGTGAATTTCAACAAGCAAAGTTTCATTCACTGGACACAGCAGACGCTATGCTAATCCGTTACAAACCCAATTACCAATGGTATAGAAAGCAAACACAAAATCCCAAGCTCAGATATTGCCTTGACACGCGTTGGCCGTTGAGCCAAGAGAATTGGCCTACTGGCAACCAAATTGCTTGTAGTCTGATGGAATGCATCAGGAGGCATGCAATCGATCATAATGTTATCGATCGATCTCTTGACAACAACATATGCCGGTTGCGGAGTAGTGAGGACATAGGTACGACCCCGGGTCAAAACCGCTCAAGAGCATGGCTCTTAATGGCATGCCAAAAGGTGGATACGAAGATTGGCTTCCTTGCCTTTCTTGTTGATACAACCTGATGCTTTCACATGCGCTACGACAGTTGCTTTCAAACCATGGGCCCGGGAAGCGTTGGCAATGAGCCGTAAAGCCTTAAATTGTAAGGAAAGTAAGAGCAAGGAGAGATTACAAGAGGACCATGAAAAACTTTTCAACAAAAAGAAGTGCATCTTGAGCTGCGTGGAAACAGAGTTGTATATCCACGGAGCTACAATCTACAAATAAAGCTGTTGGTCAAAACTTGAAATGACTGAAGAATGGACAAAACAATTAAAGCCATCCTTACCCGGTGCTTCTGGTAACAGGCAGTTTAACTGGTGGTTCATCATCGTCATCTTCGTCATCAGCAGAAGAAGAATCATCAGTATCGGAGTCTCTTGCAACAGCGGAATCATCTGCATCACAACTGAGTGAATAGATGGGCATGTTTTACTCAAACTACATGATTATTGATTAACTACGTCATCGTAACAAAACAAAATAATGCGAAAATCTCCTTATCTCCGCGGTTGAAGAACACCGCATCGAACAATCTAACTACCATTTGAAATTAGTCTTTCATAAAATTGAGACCATTTCCTTGATATCAACTTCCACGAGTCAAATATAACTAACATCTTCAACAGCTTTTGTTACCTTGGTGAGTTAATGCCAATGGCACTGTGTGAAATGTGCTTGTAATTATGAGTGTTCATGCTCAAAATACGAATGATATAATGTGAGTATTGCCAATCGAAATATCAAAAGTTTGCTGCTTCACTGAATCAGCTGATGATTCTTTACGTGTGCCATGTACAATATCAAACATGGTTGCAACCTTTCTATAGCATAGGTTGAGACTAATATCATTCTTACTTCTTCCCACGGCACTCTCTCGTTTCGTCGCAGAGCTTGAGGAGCCACATCTTGACACCTTCCTGCTGTGAAAGTAGAAGGATCCGTTATGACCAAGGAATTCTCAATGAGGGAAACAGAAAGCTTTTAATTCAAATGAGGCGAAACGAGGCAGGTGATGCCATTGTGACCCATACACAGCCGTTTCATTCTCACTCGTACGGCTGCATTCCAATAACTAATGTTTGCTCTCAGGTTGCCGGGTCTTGAATTCATCAAAGTTTTGTCATATTAAAAAGTACGATTGTAGTGGAAAAGGCGTGGAACAAAGAAATGTCACTGCGCCACACTCGTAAGAATAAATTTAAATTTACATTAATATTTGAATGCTCCCTAATCTGCAGGCATTTCTGAAAAATGTAGCTATGAGAAAATTTATAAGTTTCATGAAAATACATACTTGGGATCTAGTGAAACACTCACGTGTGTGACTTCTGTTTAGTAGAAACTCTTTTTGAGCGCTTGCTTTTGGTGCTCGGGGGTTTGGCTTGACTGTTTAAATTGTTGGCGTCTTCTTCTGTCAGCTGGTAAAGAAATCGAGACCCAAGTCCAATATGAGCCTTCCAGAAATGCAGGATGCGTTTCACGCTGAAGCAGAAAAGAATTTAGCGTGATCACGTTCAACAATCAGTGCTGTGGAGGCGGAGTTTTTAAAAACAAGGCCGATCCTGATTTGAAGCAAAACGATAAACAAACAAAAAAATTTGCAATCGCTGTTTTTTGTTCTCCGTATTGTGCTTTTAAAACGTTTCCTGAAAATGGAAGTGTTTGTACTTGTCAGTTTTTGTGAAAGTCTCTGTTACAAGTTCGATGACAACTTAAATGAAATTAAATTTAAAAAAGTGAATAGGGACAAAAATGTAAAAAAATACTGGCAACACTGAAATTGGAGTCGGCTAGTCATAAACCAGAGGTGTGCAGGAGCGGGAGTTTTGGAGTATTTTGGAGCCGGAGTCTCGGTTTTCGGCCGGATTCGGAGTCCAAAAGCTGGAGTCGGAGCCCGGTTTTTTGCCAGTTGATACTTTTAGCATAAAAAAGTGGGTCTGCTACTATTGGGAGAATCCGATTCGGAGAAATCCCTATTCGGAGACAGCCTTTTTCGGAGAAAAATATTTACTTTACATCAAAACAAGCTTTTTCAGAAAAAGATGCTGTAACTCAAGAGAGTCAAAAAATTTCTGATGTCAACAAAAGTTTTGAATGTAATGTAAAGGCAAACCAAACGTGTTAGCCTATAGGTTTCATCGAAAGGAAATATGTTTGCAACCGCTTTATTAGTTAAGTTCAACTTCGGTACGGTAGCCTAGCTCCAGGCCAGCAAATCTGTCATTTTTACATCGTTTCAACGTCGCCAACCGTTGAAATCGTGTACAAATGGAAACTTTTGCTGACTAGGTATAGGTTATCTCAGAAACATTTACAAAAGCCATTCGATTTGTCAAAGAACACAATTGGCCTAACAGTTCGTATTTACATTGATTCAATGCCTGAATACGTTGAATCACTCAGTTGGCCTATCGTTTTTCTTTACATTGATTTCACGTCTGAACAGGTTGATTCGATGTAAAAAAAGCTGTTTACTGACTGGCGCGGCGCGCTTGTAAACGCAATGGTCATTTCTCCGATCAATTACAACACCGATTTGCTCCAAAATTTCAAAGTGCGTTTCAATTTTATGTGAGCAAACATTTTAATTTAATAGTTCAAACATTTTTCGCTAAATTTCAATTCAATTTATTTTTCTTTGAAATTCTTTAAATAAACAGGACGTCGTTGGATTTACAGAAGGCGTCGTTAGATTTTCAAAAAATCTCCGAAAAGGGCTTTCTTCGAAAAAGGCTGCCTCCGAATCGGGATTTCTCGGAATCAGATTCTCCGAAACGGGCCATTCCGAAAAATATCTATGCTGTACTTGGCGCCGTTAGTTTTTTGTGTACTTCTATGGTTTTATATTCGTGTCACGCGTATATAAGCGTTTTATAAGTGTTACGCGTAGTAGGTTATAAAAAATCTGTATTGTGATTTATGCTTTGCGTTTGGAATCGGGTTGGAGTTAGGAGTCAATATTTTCAAAACATTTGGAGCAGGAGTGGATTTGGAGTCGCAAACTTCGGGGTCGAGCAGGAGTCCCGAGAACCTAACTCCGTACGGCGTACATCTGTGTCATAAATCGAGGTGTGAGAGTCGTATATTTTTCGCCCTACTCCACAGCCCTGATTACAATAAAGGTTACAAATTGAAGAAAAAATCTCCGTAACTGGTTGATTCTATTTAAAAACTAAAAACATGTAAAACGGGTTAACTATCCTACACAATCCGGTTGAGAGGGATCAAGCACGAAGTATCCGAACTTGATTAGTATCTTTGACGTGTTCACAAAAATATCAGTGATAAGACTTTTCGCACGACGCAACTTACTGTTTTAATCTGTCTCCAGTGATATCTTTCGGCGGAGGTTTAAAAGGATCAACATTCAGGCCAAGAAACTTCTCAAAGTCTGTTCTTTTGTCTTCTACATTTTCCATGGAAGGAGCCATAGAGGTCGTATTCTCGGATCTTTCATCATCGCTGATGGTGCCACTCTGAGTGCTTTCTTCTGTTGAACAACTTGTAGTGGTGGAAGACGGGCGGCAGGATAGCGCCCTGTGAGCCCAATCCACTGATATGCCATGCACCTCAACCTGCAATGGCATCTCTCTAATCAATGCACAGGTTGCCAATTGAAGCACAGAATAATTCCCGTCTAACATTTCGTGTTTAGACACTTTCAATTAGATACTTATATACAGCAACATATAATAGTACACACTTGCCCTGACAATGCCTGACATAGTATACAAGGTGAACAGAAAGTCCTTGGACTTTTTTCATTTTATGATTCAACCTATTGAATGTCCCTTAACTGCAGACAGTGGCACACCGTTTTGGCCTTCCGGCCTCCTCAGTGCAGTATATGCCTTTCAATATGTTAAATATCTTGTTAAACTCTCTAAAATTTAAGTCTAAAATGAGCCAAAGAGAAGCCATCATTCAGCTCCATTGCGCAAGGAAAACCAACTCTGAGATCATTAAGTTCTTAAAAGTTGCCAAACCCACCGTTTACCAAGTTGTGAATAGATGTAAGGAACTTGGTACATCTGAAGATTGTCCTAGGAGTGGAATACCTCGCACTTCCAAACAAAGAAAGTGGTTAAGGCTGTCCGAGAAAGGGTGAGGAGAAACCCAAATAGATCCATCCGTCAAATGGACAAACACATGAATGTGAGCAACACTTCAATGAGAACCATTGTGGAAAAGGATCTTCAGTTGTCTCCTTACAATATGAGAAAACGGCAGTTCCTTACACCTCTCCAAAAGCAAAAAAGACTTGAAAGAGCACAGATTCTTCTCAGAGAACTGAAGGCAGGCATAGCAGGGCAAGAGATTATTTTTTTGTGACGAAAAACTCTTCACAATTGAAGTTCAGTTCAATAATCAGAATAATAGAATTTATGCAAAGTCTTCAGTAGATATTAAAGATTCTGTAAGAACAGCTTACCGCCATCAAAAATCTTCTTCTGTCATGGTGTGGGCCACCATCTCCAAAACTAGGAAGTCTCTTCTGATTTTCGTGGAACAAGAGGTTAAAATCAATTCAGATCGCTACATCAACGATATTTTGGTTTCAGCCTTTGAAGAGATTAAGAAACACTACAAATATCAACCCTTCGCATTCCAACAAGATGGTGCACCATCCCACACCTCAGGAAAGACTCAGGGCTGGTGCACACGTCAACTTCCAAGATTCTGGAGCAAGGAAATGTGGCCTCCCTCATCGCCTGATTTGAATCCCATGGACTTTTGTGTGTGGTCGTTATTGGATGCAACAACCTGTTCTGTTGCTCACCCAAGTGTTGATGCTCTGAAGCAATCACTCCTGTGGGAGTGAGACAAAATATCCCAGGATGAGCTACATGCCTCAGTCGAAAGAGTTATCCACAGAGTTATCCAAGTGAAGGGGGCCACATTGAAAATAAACAAATTTATTCCTAGTATAAGCTCTTATTGTGATATCTTTTTGATAAAATTTTATTTATTTTTTATTAATAAATTGTTTATAAGTTGGTCCAAGAACTTTCTGTTCACCCTGTAGACGAGAATTTCGTTTAGTAATCAGCAAAAAGGCAGTGGGCACCATCTCACAATTACTAACATATAGAAATCACACAATATATATTAAATTAAACAATATTCCATTTCTTTGCACACATAAATTTAAACGGAAAAATATTCCTTGCATGCAAACCAAATTTTATTTCACTGTCAGTGCTTAAAAATATTGTTTTGAACATGTTTAATTTTCAACTAATAAAAAACCAAGCTTCAAATAAAATTCACCTGTTCGACTAAGACTTTCAGTTTAGCTTTGGCCCTAAGCTTTGGTCGTGGTCCGTTGCCCAACCACTCGACTTTTCGAAACGCCCGTGCCACCCCGCTCAGGGACTGTCCAGGAAAATACTGAAAACCATCATCACAAAAACTTCCCTGAAAAGCAGAATAAGCTTGTATCGGACTAACAATGGATTTTTTATGCGTGCTGTGCCATTTAATGTTTAGCTGTTACGATATCGCACAACAAAATAAACTATGGTAACCAATCAACTCCTTTCAATGTCTGACAACGCACACAACTATCCTTGTCGTGGTTCAACCTTATTTGTACCAACGTAGAGAAAACAATATTCAGTCGTTCAGGGATCCCTCAATGCACTTATTGAAACTAAGACTGTGCGTACCTGGCTAGCACACTGCATTGAGACGGTGTCCGACAAATTGTTCATAAGCAATTGTTCGTAAAACAATTGTTCGTAAAAAAATTAATTCTTCGTAAAACAATTCTTCCTAAAGCATTTTTTCGTGCATGCAGTTAAAATTTGATGTATACGAAGAAATGCTTTACGAAGAATTGTTTTACGGATGTCATTTTACAAAAAACAGTTTACGAACAATTGTTTTACGAACAATTGCTTACGAACAATTGCTTTACGAACAATTGCTTACGAACAATTTGCCTATAACCCATTGAGACAGCAACAGCAACGGAAGCGAAAAAATGGAAAAAAGATCTACAATAACTCAAACACAACTTTAATACAATTTTGGTAAAGAGGTGACTTTCTTCAACCATAGACAGATAAAACCAAGCAACCACAGGGCATATAACATAATATATTAAAGTGAACATAAACTATAAACTACGACTTTAATATGTTTGGGAAATCTTAAGCAGTGCAATCTTAATTCATATTACCTCATCACTGGGATGGGGATACACATCTCCAAGCAAATCGGACTCATCTGATTCCAAGGACATTCTAGCTCTGGAAAGTAATTGCAGACAAGCTTAAAATACTTGAAAAGCTGCAGCAAACACAAGTTTTTACCATTTACTATTAGCCGATAAACAGGTTTTGTAGCACCGGATTGAAGATCGTTTTGAAATTATAAAATCTTTGTTTTGACTAACCTTGCTCCATTGGGAAACCGAATCACTAAGCTCTCATAAACATCATCTATGGTTCCCAACCAAGGACCGTACGCCACCATCTCTCCCTCCACAAGATCCTGAAAGGAAATAAAGTCCTTTCTCAGATTTCAACAAACTCATGTGCTGAAAGTGGAGAACAACTTCTCATAGTTGAAGATGCAAACTTGAGACAAAAATCTTGTTTTAAGTCAGGAACAACAAGCAATGGATAAGTTCAGTGGCCTACAGCATATATAAACATTAAATCTTTTTGTTTATTTAATTCAATAAACAAATAACTGACCAACAAGGTACACGTCTTATCATCTGTATCCTTTATCACTGCTTATGCCTTCACTTATCATGCCTCACTTATGTGCAGTTACTCTCACACTAACTACAGTTTTCCCATCAAGCACAATTTAATGTTAAGTAAAACTGTTCAGTAAAAATAAAAGTCAAGAAAAGCGTAAACAAACCAGTATGTGATGAAAATTGGAGGTGTCAACCTTCTTGATTGTCTTGTCTGTTCCAACAATGGTAACATCGCATATTACATCCACGTTAAGAACTGTTCCCAGCTGTTTGCAAATTTAGCAATTGAAAATGGTTTGACACACCTCTTTTAGAAGGATCAGGTATATTAAAGCTTTAACCAAAGACGAGACAACTCACCACTCAAACTCTTTGACAAAGTGCCTGACAATTAAATAAACAATTTTGGTAGAGTGTGATTTTTTAAATAACTAAATAAACCAACACAAAAATTGTCAAACACCAAAGTTACGATATAATTTTGGTACGGCAACAGCAACATATTGTGGATTAGTTGTAGCGAGTACAATAAATCATAGGACTGATTGTAAACAACAAAAATATCTGGCGATACCTGTCTGCCATGCTTGGACCGGACAATGTCTCGAGGCAAGTTGGACCGATCAACCACTTGAAGCTACAAATAAGAAACTTGGTCAGTTTTAGTGCAATCACTTTCCTTCTTTTGAACATGAGCTCTTCAAATGCAAACCCCAAGTTTTTTTGATTTGATCATTTTGAGCAGGAAATTGAAAACATGCTGCCTTACACAAAAGTTACTGTATATATACTAATAGTGTCATTAAGGTAAAACAATTAGTTTGCTTGCGAACAAACGTTCATGGCTTAATATTTTAAAAATTGTGCACATAGGCTACCACAAACACTCAGCAAAAATACAGTTTGCTGTGTAATTGAGTGCAACCTTAACATCAGCCACAAAGAATAACCAAGACTAGTGTCATTTAGGATGAAGTCATTATGCCACCATTCATTCTCAAAAGATGTAAGGTTTTGTCATTTGAACGTACAGAGTGCCCTGGTCTTTTGTTAGTTAAATGTAACATTTTTCAGCTACAGGGTTTTGATTTGAGTGATTCAAACCGATTCATAAAATCTTGGACCGACTAAAACCAGCCCTGATTGTGGATACAAACCACACCTTTATGATAAGGTTTGAATAAATGTGTTATGCATTTTAGAAAAGAAGTTTAAAATCTTTATTAAATGATAAAATCATTTTTATCAAACAATATTAAAAACATGGAAGCGACATATCCTAACAAGTTTAAATTGTTCATGTAAAAAGGAATTTTATTGAGTTGTGTTTAGCTTTACACTCCAAATTCTTAACTTTAGATAATCTCTCCAAATATTTGTCATAAACAGTTTGACTTTTTTAGACAAAACTGTTGTTTACCTCAATATCAATTATTGAGTGCTACCTGATTTTGCCAGTAGAGATGCAATGCACAAGGAATAATGAGTTCTTCGCTACAAACCAGCACAGTGTGACAATTGGTGGCATGATATTCTACAATCTGCACTGACAATAACCTAGAAAGTTTAAACAACAACAAAAAAGTACAAAATCTTTCATTGGTGAACTATTACAGTATTAATATAAACCAAAAAAAAAAAATTAGAACCTTTGCTTCTTTTATGGATTGACATTTCCCATCAGGGTACCACGCCACATGAACACATCCATCTTCCAAAGATTCTTCATCAACATCCGAATCCTCATCAAAATCTGGAAGAAATATATCAAGAAAAGTGTGATATTATATAAGTTTTTTATAAAGCAGTCATAAGCTGGGTTTTTTTTTTCACTGAGACTTTTCGGTCATTTGTCCGAAATGACTTGAAAAAATTCGGTCAATTTTATTTATTTCGGTCATTTTTGGTCATATATACAGTAGTCAATTGACTATATATTTTTTCGGACATTTTGACCGAATTGACTATATTTTTTTCGGACATTTTGCTAAAAAATCGGTCAATGACCGATAAATGACCAAAAAAAACCCCCAGGTCATAAGGTTACACCTTTGCTCAAATAAAAATCAAAAACTCAAATCATTATTCACATTCCAAGTAAGTAATGAGTTTTCTAGTTTCAAAGGAAACTGCTTATGATAAAATTGTGATAAAACTGCCAACACATATAAATTGTAAAGTATTAGCCAACTATCAAGTTAAGCTTACAGAAATTATCAAACTTGAACTAACAATAATGCAGACGGCATCTTTGGTAATATTATCAAGAAATACGCTATTACCACAGTGACCAATTAAAGGTTTACCACAGAAAAGTGTCATACAGATTAAAAATTGCTGACATAAACAACCATATTTAAACAACCAATAATTCATTCTAACCAAATTAAATTCATACACAGCACATAGATTAATAAATATGCAAATTACCATATCCTGCTCGTTCAACAAGCCCGTAACAAGATCGACCATTGCTACACTGGCCTACTATAACATCTCCCATACATATTTGTGTTTGTGTCATTGTAGTTTTTCCAAATAGTTCATTGCAACATTTAATTAACAAACAAAAAACAAATTTATATCAGCATAAAACGTCTGAAAAGTATGACAGTGTGAACACTTCAATATGCTTTAATAATGCCTTCTATACTTAGGCTAGGTATTGAGTTTTTAAGGTTTATAAATTAAGTTTAATTTTAAAAGTTAAATAAGTTTTAAAGTAAAACTCAATCTATTGCATCAGTTGAAGTACTTTAATGTGGTCTGTTAAGTTAAAAGAATTTCTTTTGATTTTTAGACTAGACAAAAATTGCACTGCCGATTAGCAATGCAGAAACCCACAAATCATGCAGGCCTTACAAACTTCTTCCGGTGCTTGGATCATACTGTTAAAAGAAGGCTGTTGCAATTTAATTACACACTCTAAACCAGGGGTGACAATTTTTTTTTTCAGCCACATACCGCATTTCACGAGTCTTGACGGGGCATTAAAGTTGTCTAGTTTAGAGCCCAGACAGATACCGGTAGTGTTCCCGTGGGCACTGCTGCTCTAAGCTAAATGTGTTTATATCACTTTGAAATTACGGCTACGAAAAAGAAACTCAACCACCAAAACGTAATACAGTAGTACAATTAAATCTCAATCACTGCAAAGTGCAAAATATCATTCTCGATTTCACTTTTACAAAGTGACACAATCCTTCAGCAGCTTTCATCCTTTCCTATCACTCCATCACTACCAGTGTTTCCATATACTTTTAAGATTTTTTTAACAGATCAAACCATGTCTAGAGATGTTCGAATCTACTTTTTCCAAGATTGTGATCCAGTCCTGTTGACTGTTCCCACAAGAAGTAGCCAAGAGTTGACAGAGAGTACTCTTAGAACTTGGCCTCGGAGTATTTTAGGGGCTCGAAACCTTTCCAAGGGGCTCGGAAACTTAGACAAACTACGTCGTATTCTTTGGATATCAATCAATCAATGGTTTATTTGCCAGAAACAGGAACAGTACATGGTCGAAATATGCAAGCTGTATATAGCCTATACACTGCAAAAGTGGCACAAGTTCTCTTACTGACAGGGAGACAACGAAACGACCATAGGGGAAGGTCGGGTTAGTTGAGCCACTGTATGGGTTAGTTGATCCACTCCTTTTAATTCTTGAATGTAGTGAGGTAACCACATTTTATCATCACGTGATCTTTAAGTTTCTCATCGCGTGGCCTCCAGTCTGGTTTGAGTTGACTATTGATATTAGGCTATATGTGGTGCTGAAGTTAAAAAGTTGTGTTTTGACCTTGGAAAGTAGATTTTAAAAATATAGGTATGTCCAATAATATTTTTTTATACTAAGTTACTGAGACAGTTTCATTTAATTTGTTTGGTAGCTTACCAAAAAAGCTACGTTCTGAATAAAAAGCGGCATAGTGTGCCATGAAGTTTTGCTGTGGTTTTCACATTTTCATGGCGGTATAGTTGAGGTGTTAGTTGAGCCTCTGCCTTCGGTGTTAGTTGAGCCAGTGTAAAAAGGGCGTTATAATCAGTGGTGTATTCGAGGGTAGCCTATACGGCGGTATACGCAGTATGCTCTCTGCTTTTTCGAGCAACTAATAGTAGGCTATACCCTCTGGTTTTCCAAAGAGAGTGCGTATGCTATCTTTACTGATTCCTCATGTATGTTGCTCTGCAAGAATCATCGATGTCATCCATTGAACTTCAGTCTCGAAGTACAACCATAGATATCTTATGTAAGATATCTATGGTACAACTTTACCTAGAGCCGAACTTTTAATAAAAAGGACAATACAAATTAATAAGAGTTTCAAGGAAAATCCGTGAGAGAAAAACACAGTTGGCTTTAGCAGCGAAGGACAATTTAATGTTCAGAAATATTCCTCTGATATATAATTCTAAAATGGTGCCAATTTACGCGAATAAATTCATTCAGAGCATTGTTAGCAGAATGCAAATGAGACTTTGCGCTAATGCCGACACTGGCAATGGTTATAGTTACTGGTTGATATTGCTAACTTGCAACCTGAAAAACATGATAGGAAATTTGCGTCATGAAGAAGCAGAGGTGAGAAGAATTTGTAGACGTTTTGACATTGATGAAATGCGGTTAATCCAAGGATTAAGTGACTTAGTGAAAAAGTTGAAATTGTACCCAATAATTTGAAGCCTCTCTTGACAGCTATTTCAACTTTACCTTGTTTGACAGCAGAATGTCAATGTGGTTTCAGTTTAATGAACAATATTATCACAGGTTTAAGAGCATCTTTGCTCATTAATAATGTGGGCTGTTTGATGTTTATTAACTGTAATGGACCACCTGTGGCTCAATTTACGCTAAAAAATAAGTAAGATCCTGGCTGCTAAACCACCGATCAGCTAAGCATACAAGATGCCAAATTTGTAAAGAGGATAAAGATGTAGATTCCTCTTGGCAGGCTGTTTGGAATGTATTTATAGAAAAATAAACAATTTTGTACTTCTCATCCAATTTTAATGTTGATAATTTATGTTATGGTAGAATGGTTATAATGCTTACGATATCTCCACACACCTTACATAGATTGCAGCCGTTGGATAAGTCTGTTTACGGTCTAATAAATCTCTTTGAACTACATAAAACTCAACAAAGGCACATAAACTTGGTCAAGCTTTAATGAAATGGCGTTATTTGGATGCCGTAGCAATGCCTTTATTATTTGATGTGTGTACATTGAGTTATGAGCTGCTCTTGAAACAATTGTTAACCTGTTTTCATATAGGCCTATTGATATTATTACTTTAAATACAAACTAAGGCTTGGCAAAGAAACATGGTTAAATTTGTGTTTTCAAAAATAATAAATGCGCTCAACTAACCCTCACCCTACTCTCACCGTGGTGTTAGTTGAGCCATTTGACTATTAGTTTTTAAACACCTGTGGACCCGGTTGTCGTCGTTCGATAAGGCTTATACTTCCTACAGATATTGTTTAGTATAGCCTACGTAGGATGTAAAGCACTGTGATTGAAGAAATGAAAGCAACTCATATAAAAAAAATTGCAAAAATGCAAAAAGTGGCTCAACTAACCCGACCTTCCCCTACCGTAGGGCTACCCTAGGCATGGATCACTGAATCTAACTCCGTGATCCATGCCCTAGGCTACCATATGTCCTCTTTTAGGAGGATTTGTCCTCTTTTTTCATAAAAAATGAATTGTCCTCCGAGGACACTTGAAAATGCTCAAATGTCCTCTTTTTTGCATTGCTATTATTTTCAACAGGGTTTTATTTTTATGTGACGTTTGACGAAAGCTAAATAAAGCTAAGCAATACGATACCAAAAAGGAAAATAGCCTACAAACGAATTTATTTTCACACGAATCAGTTCAATCATAAACAGCTAAAAATCGATTTCGATCAGCAAGTAGCTAGATAAAAAGGAAGTATGAACAGTAGGTTATGTTTTCTGTGAGCTGTGGCAGAAGTAGGCTCTCCTTGTTCAAGAAAAGTGTTGATTGACTTTGAAGTTGACAATACGATTGTAGGGACCCGCGATGTAATTTCCATTGTTTTTAACTTTCTACATAATGTAATTCTCCCATAACATTTACGTTTCTTAAAAAACTTACTTTTTGTGCACAAACATAATTTGGATAAATCATTTTCTACTTAAATAACCTTCCACCCGCAGCTTTCCCAAGTGATTCTGTTCAATGGCAATTCATCACTTTCAATCTTCTCCGCTTTAACATTTAACGTTATATCCGCAGTTCACCTCTGTGACGGAATCTCACCAGGAGTTCACCCTCGTTCGTAAACATATTTGCCAATTTTAAATTACGTAACTGCTTGCTTTTTCCTTTTTCTGAAAGTCCTTTATATACCTCTGCACAAAACAATTTTTACACAGATAACAGAAAAGATAAAATACAGTAACATAAATTAGTGTATTTCTAAATGCAAAATCTAAATTCAATTCGAACTCACAAATAAAGAAATTAGTTGCGACTCATTGCGTTACCTCTGTGTCACCGAAGCTTTGTTACGCCAGCAGCGTATCTGCTGTCATTCAGGGGATTAATAAACATTTTAATACAAATAAAACCTAGAATAATACAAATAAAACCTATGTTGCTTTCAACTCTGGTTTCTCTCCAAGCGTAGCCTCAGGGCCGTAATAACAAAGAACGTGGCCCCCTCCGATCATAAGTTCGGGGCCCCTTCCTACGCAGAAACTGGAATGTGGTATTTACTTTACACAACATGCAGGGTTCATATTATGTAGGCTACACACAGTAGAGGGCACAGTTCCGCTAACCGCTAATTAGCGAAGCTAACGCTTTGGTTAGCAGATTAGCATTTTCGCTAATATTTAGAAATTTTAGCGGACTCGTTAGCGAAAGTAAATTATTGGAAATCCGCTGATTTCTTTGTTGAAAGCTAACTTTTACATTAGCTGCGCCCACAACTGTGTATACATAGGTCTACAGTGACAATGTGGACAACTGGACATATATTCCATAATTATGCAAAGCGCTTCTTTCGAGCCTTGTTCTGCGCAAATTGTAATGGGTCGATCATAGTCCAGGAATCTGGCAATCTTGTTTTCGATGGTAATTGCAAGAGCAGAAAGCCTGTCATCTGCCACGGTTAAGCGCAGGATATTCATGATCAGTTTCATTCTGCTGATGGTCCTTTCAGCACTGGCAACAGTAGCCTAATTGGTGTGGTCGGTCAGAAAATATCTGGTGCAAATGCAAATATTCGGATAGCCTATATCTCCTGAAGGCTGTTCTTGTACGTTAAAAAAATGCTTGCCGTGACAAGTCCTGTTTCTTTCTTGATGACATAAATAAAACGATTCAATTCCATTATTAGTTCTTTGGCATCAAGCCAATGTCTCCTGTAGCGCCAGAGAGCTCTGTCGTCTCTGACGTCACACGTACACGTCACTAGAATTTTCCAGAAGACTCCGCCTTGAGCGCATAACTGCACGTCTCGGGAATTCAATTCAGCAATCGGGAATTCAACTTCTGTAATCAACGTCACTATGCCGAATTCCTACCTTGGTTCATCGTTATGTAGAATTGCAGTCGTGTTGCGTTGTGTGATCATATGTAAAACTCGCAATCTCACACTAGTACCTTCTTAAAGAAGTTAAGCTCATGGTTTTAAATCAATCAATCAGTCGTTTGCTATGTGAAATTTAGTCTTTTGTAGAGTTCTACAACATGTAAAAATCAGAGTGTGTTAAGTTTTTGCTATGTGAAAATCAATAGTTTGTTGAGTTTTTGTTCAATATGAAAAGTCGGTTCTTTCAATATGGAAATCAGTTGAATGCAATATCAAAAGTCAGAACTTAAAGCCGGTATCAAGAAATCAGTCTTGGTAATTCTAAAGCATCATTGTGATTTGTCATCATTCTGATTCAGTCGTTCTAGCAAGCGGACGTATTTTTTTTTCTCTGATCAAGCGACCGCATGGTTTGCTAGCTTCTCTAACAGCACGACAGGGAAAACAATTAGAAAGCCACAAGCATTGTGCCATGTCGCAAAAAAGCAGGAAATCTAGCACAGAGCAAGGCTCATTTGAAAGTATTGTTAAAATGCTGGAGAATTTTGAGAACAAGTTCACCAAAAAACTTGAAGAAATCGAAAGTAGACTTTCGGAGCAGGTTAGGATTCAAATGGAGTCTATAGAGAAACTGAACAGAACTACTACTGCCCTAGAAGTTAGAATTTCCTGCCAAGATTCACAAATTAAAGCGTTAGAAAACTCAAATCAAGCTCTAGAACTCGAACTCAATCAATTTAAAGAAAAAAGTCGAAAAGAAACTTTAGCTAAGGAGCATTACGAAAAACGGCTGAACATCTTAATCCACGGAATCGAAGGAGATAAAGACGAAAAGAAACACCAAACAACAGAAATCGTCAAACAACTTTTAGAAAACACCCTTGATTGTAATAATGTTGAACTGCTGGACTGCCACAGGCTGGGCTCTAAACAAACTTCAAGTAAGTCTAACCAACGACCAATCATATTCAAAATTTCTAGTGTGTTGGTAAAAGATAAAATCTTTAAGTCACTAAAAGTTCTCAAGAGTTATAATCAACGACAGAACTGTAAAATATTCTTCACTGACCATCTTCCGAAACAAATATACTTAAAAAAAAAGAAATTGCTCCCACGATTAAAGGAAGCTAAAGAAAATAATGAAAGCTTCAAGTGGGTTACCTCGCCCGGTGATATAAATCTTTATATTAACGGTAAGCTTGTGGATGTTTAGTGTACCTAAGATTTGTGTTTAGTGTATAAGATATGCAACATTCACTCAATTGCATCCCATAGCAAAATCAGTTTGTGAAACTAAGCAAGTGTGTTTCGCCTTGGTTTTGAGAACCTTCCGGCGCTGCAAGCACTGATTGTTTCCTTCGGTGCCGTAGGCATTGTTGGATTCCTTCGATGCTCCGGGCACTAGTTTTCTTTCGGTGTTTGTGGGCACTGGTTGATTCTGTCTTGCTTTAAGTGTAGAAGCAATGGAAATCATTGACATTATGTTTGTAAAAGAGTTTCCTTTCAATACTCCGGACATTTCATTCAACGGCCTAGTTTTGTAGACACGAATGTGTACTATACTTCTTTATGTTCCATTACCCTGGCATGAATAGCCTATGCATACTTGCCTGCGAACTGTAATTAACTTCTGCTCTCTCTGTGTTGATTTTTGTTAATAGTAACATTTAATTTTTTACAAAACCTTATCATTTGTTTGCTTGTTATTTGTCTAATGTCTTTCACTCATGCATCTGCGTGGATTCTTAGTGATAATTCAATTCAACATTTGGCCTTCCGCAATGCCACGTGATGCTATTCTTTTGCGTGCTCTTCATATCTTGAATAAACCCTGCGTGCTGATTACCGCGTCAAACTGTGCTGATCTACATATCTCGTAATTAACTGTACCAATAATGACATTTCAGAGACCCATGTGTCCTCGAGTCAGGCTGCTGCTCTTGATTCAGACGCAGAAAATGCGTTCTACCTATGCGATTCTCTTAATCGGTCACTAACTCGCAACTTCAATAACTGCGAATACCACAACATCAACTCTCCTACTTTTGAGACAATTCGTAGTGCATCATTATTCGTTATTCATGTAAATATCAGGTCATTACAAAAAAATTTTGACTCTTTGTACGATTTTCTTGCTAACTTCGACAAACTTCCTGATGTTATTTGCATAACTGAAACTCGTATTAAAGTCACTCCTCTGTCAAATATTACGCTACCTGGGTACGAGTATAAATACGTTAACTCCATTACTTCTGCAGGTGGAGTTTTGATTTACGCACTAGACAAATATAATATCACACCCTTGAAACCTTTTGAAGTGCCTTGTGTTGACTGTGAAAGCTTATTTGTTAATATAAGTAACACCACAACAAGCGCTAACATGAAAATTGGCGTAGTATACCGTCACCCAAACACCAATATCCAACGTTTTGTTGATGCGCTGGACAGTGTGCTAAGTAACTTAAACAAAATGAATCAAACCTACTATATATTAGGTGATTTCAATATCAATATTTTAAACGACGTTCTCCCTTCACCGGTCACAAATTATCTAAATATGCTAAACAGCAATGGTACTTGCCCTATAATTACTCAGCCAACAAGAGTTACTGATAAATCGTCAACACTAATTGATCACATTTTATCGAACGATGTTTCTCATTCCGTATTACCTGGAATAATTAAGTCTGACATCTCTGATCACTACCCTACTTTTTGTATAATTTCCCATGTTGACAACTCGCATCAACACAAACCTCGTTTCTACAGAGACAAGCGTAACCTTGATTCGGCTTCCTTCATTGAGGACTTGAACTCCCAACTAGGCACGTTTCTGTTGGGTATTAAATCATTACAACCTCAGGAACTGGATTATAAATATAGCGAACTATTACAGATTTTAAAAAACGCAATTGACAAATACGCTCCACTGAAAAAAATGTCAAGGAAAATGTGCAAGTTAAAAAGGAAGCCGTGGATTACCAGTGGGTTGTTTACTTCAATTAAAAATAAGCAAAAAATGTACCAATCGCACTACCTGAAAGGGAATCAAACAGACAGGCTAGAGTACAAAAAATACGCAAATAAGCTCACTAAATTGAAATACATTTCCAAGCAAAATTATATACATTCGGAAATTGAACTGAACAAATCTTCCCCACGTAAAGTATGGGAAGTCATTAACTCACTGCTGCCAAATAAACAAAAATCAAAGCAAACAATCAATTCCATTAATATTGATGGAGTGTCATCAAACAAACCCATCGAAATGGCGAACCAATTCAATAAATTCTTCTGCAACGTTGGAAAAGAGATCTCTGACAGCGTTCCGCTTGCCAACGATAACAACTTCACATCCTACCTTACAAACCACGTTCCTTCTTCTATTTTTCTTGAACCAACGACTGGCGATGAGGTACTCAAAGAAATCCGAGCTCTAAAACCCAACAAAGCAACTGGCTACGATGACATTTCAGCATATTTCATACAGATCGCCTCCGTGATTATTGCCCTGCCCTTCTCAAATCTTATTAACTATTCCTTTCAGTTCGGTATTTTCCCTGATACATTTAAACTTGCCAAAGTTGTACCCGTCTTCAAATCTGGAGACAAACTTGAGGTAAATAATTATAGACCTATCTCCCTTTTATCGTCTTTCGAAAAAATTTTGGAAAAGCTCATATATAAAAGGGTCTCTTCCTTTCTAGACAAACATTCTGTCCTTGCTCCTACGCAATTTGGATTTCGGTCTGGCTCCTCTACTTCATATGCCGCTATTGATATTATTAGTGCCACCTATGAACACGTAAAAAGCAACCTGTACACAGGTTTGGTTCTCTTGGATCTCAAAAAAGCCTTTGACACAGTATACCATCCCATTCTACTATACAAACTCAACCACTATGGAATCCGAGGTACAGCAAACGAATTATTCTCCTCCTACCTAAAAGACAGAATGCAGTATGTCGCGATTAATGAACAGGAATCTGAACAGAGATGCATAACACACGGTGTACCTCAGGGTTCAACGCTGGGTCCATTACTGTTTTTATTGTACGTAAACGACTTACCAAACTGCACGTCTTCTGTTCCAAGACTTTTCGCAGACGATACCTGCCTGGTAATTAACGCTCCTAATCTAACCTACTTAGAAAAGGAAATATCGTCTGAATTACTTAACATCAAGAACTGGATTAATGCCAATAAATTAGTTATCAATCCTTCCAAATCAAATGTCATTGTAATCCCTCCTAAAAAATGCAGCTACCCAGAAGATATCAATGTACTTTATAATTGTGTTCAGATCGAACAAGTTAAGTTTGCCAAATACCTTGGCATTATTTTTGACAATGGTCTAAATTTTGAACCTCATATTAATATGCTCCACAAGAAACTTTCTATATCTGTAGGGATATTGTCGAAACTCAAATACATTCTTCCAAACAAAACATTATTACAATTATACTACGCACTGGTACATTCTCATATCGTATATGGGATAACGATTTGGGGTTCATGCTGCAAGACACAAATGAACAAGCTTAGCACCTTACAAAATAAGGCTGTCAGAATAGTAGCAGGTGGCAGGTGGTCTGATCATGTCACACCTTTCTATAAGAAACTTAACATACTCAAGCTTAAAGATTTGTACGAACATGAAATTGCTAAATTCATGTTTAAATTTGATACGGATGTATTGCCTCTGCCTTTCGCACACTACTTTGAAAAAACCAAACTCATGTATAATGCACGACTTACTAGACACTCTTCCAATGATTGTTATTTTGTCCCACGTTACGCCTCATCCCGACTCCAGCGCAGCATTAAATATGCCGGAGTGAAAGTCTGGAACTCCTTACCAACGAGCTTGCGTAAATTGTCATTTTATTCTTTTAAAAAACAACACAAATACTCACTCATCGCCAAATATTAGCACGATTAATTTTGTATTACCTTTATGCTACCGATAGACTACTAAATATATTTCTCTATGACCATCTTCTAACACCTTGTCTCAATTTTCGTTATTGAATTATTCTTATCGCAATTTTAGAACTTCTATTAGAATCTGGGGTATCTGCTTGACTCGAAGACCCATGGTCTCTTCGCAGATTCCCGTTGCTGGAAATTCCTTTTTTATTGCTGTATTTATTGTATTATATTTACCTACAACGAAATAAAATCAATCAATCAATCAATCAATATATCAGTTTCGTTGTTGCTACTGTTTTCTATTTTTGGCACTGCCAGGATGACGTTTGGATCAGTTTATTGTTAATGTAGCAGCGACGACATTTCGTATCCAGTTGTTGGTGGTGGAGCTTTAATATTCCGGTGTTTTCCTTTACTTTCTGTGTTGCTGGATCGAAGATTAAAAACTATAAACAATTACGTTGTGAGCAAGCATTGATCTTCTGAGTTGAGTTAGTAAACAATACAGCAGCGTAATCGACCTCGTGTCCTATCATTCCTTGCCGACTTTGCCCAGGAATGTTGCCATCCCACTGATGGCTGTGTATGGGTGGATATGCTGAAAGCAGCGTCCGCTACATCTCCCATTCATCTTTTAATTTTTTTGCAGTGATTGTCCACTGTCCAGTTCCATTGTTCGCCCTATTAGCTCAGTAGTTACGTGCCCGCTCAAGACCACGCGGCCTTTGTTCGACTCTCGGAGTGTGCGCTTGAGCAACGCATTTCAGGACAGCTCTCTATTCAGCGGCACCTGGTGAATGGAACAATTTCCTGGCAACAAAACTTCAATAATTGGAAACTTCACTCTGCCAATCTCGGTAACCGGCCCTGTGTCAAGAACCTCTACAAGTATGCGAAACTATCAGGAATAACCAATCAAGGCTTTGTCAGTCCGAGGATAAAGATTCAAAACCAACCAACCCAACCATTTTCTCTGAGACACTTCTTCAGGCTGCCAGCGTTGTACAGAAATTCAAACAACTTGTATCACTCCACGAGTTGGTCAAAGCGCGAAGAAACAGAATACATGGCCTGATCAGTAAGAACAAAAAAAAATTGCGATTATAATTTTTCTTCAGGAGAAAGACGACTCGAATCATCAGCACATTCGTAACCAAACATTCTCTTCCTACGACGTACCGTGTTTTTTTAAAACACCTGCTCAATACCAATAAGC
The DNA here is from genome assembly GCF_918807975.1 of Aplidium turbinatum. Classification (NCBI taxonomy): domain Eukaryota; kingdom Metazoa; phylum Chordata; class Ascidiacea; order Aplousobranchia; family Polyclinidae; genus Aplidium; species Aplidium turbinatum. The sequence goes on from NC_137488.1 coordinate 3,007,570, forward strand.
TCTGCTATTTCGTGTGCATTTGTGACCACGTGGTTATATCCTGTATTTCGATAGTCTTCCAAAAACTTCGGCGGAGGGGTCCTCATTCCTTACGGGGCCTCCTCCGATCGGAGGGCGGTTGCTACGCCTCTGCGTAGCCTACCAGTACCCATGAAATTTCATATCATATATTAGCCTATTTCAAGCTTTGATACACCTAAATATCGATAAATGTAATACGTTTTTGGCATGCGAGATTGTATTGATTAGATGACCTATAAAAGTTATTTTGGATATTTATGGTGGCCCATAAACCTACCAGACAATAAACAAACTTGAATTACAATAGACACAAAACGGTTTGCATGAGATCTTACGTAGGGTTGATGTAGGCCTACAATAAATCTTAGAAAGTCATAATTTAAGAAGTCAAATTTTTAAGATGATGCATGTAGAATAAAAACACATAGAAATCACAAGCAGACGTCTTCATGATATCCCGGTATGGTTTTAGTTTAGACTTTATCCATTTCTTTTTCACTATAATAGGCATACAGAACACTATGTTACATTGGCATACCTGGAGTGGGGTAGGTGGATTGGGCCAATGGGCCATGTATTTCGTATTGGCTTAGTCTATAAAACAACATTGTTAATTGCTTTGACAGTGCAATCCAAAACATATTAAATGCCTTAATCTACGTCGTTAACTACTAAAGCATTTTTACGGGGGGGGGGGGGGGGGGGGCATGGCTCAATGCCCCCCTGCGTACGCTACTGGCCACAGGCGAATAACTGCCGGTTGAAAGATGGATTGTTACGTTTGATTCTTAAGGCTTCCATGATCTTAATCTGAAAATCCAATCTGCCTCGAGACATGATTTTAAATTGGTCGATCGCATAGCCGTACGAGACCAAATCATTTTGAGGGGGCAGAACATAAATTTGCCCAAATATGCAGGCTTTTATAGAAATTGCCCAAATATACTGTATGCGGTGCATGATAACAGTGAAAAACTAACATAACAATATCACCAGCTGGCTGGAATTTCTTACGTAATCAAGATAGAACAACTGAATTCATCTTTGAAGATACCTTGCTTGTGCATTGCTCGATGCTTCTGCACTTTGGTAGGTAGGAGTAACAAATATTGTTTTATACACCTCAAATAAAAAACAACCACACTTAAATATTGGATTAGTTGCAAATTCCTTGGATTGCAAAGTAACAAATATAGATTTTGGACCAAATTAATATAGTTTAATTTTAGTTTTAGAAGCTAAAACTATAAATCCCTAGAAGCTAGGAATTATAATATTTTGCCAGCTTGCATGGCAGGTTTTAGGTTTGGAAACCTTTGAAATAAATGAATATATTATGATTGGTTTGAGATTATATATTTCAGCAGTAGCATTTAAAATGTTGGTGAAGTTAACATGACACAGTTGCATAAACAAACTAAATATTTATTTTTATTTTTGAGCGCAACTGCATCATTTTAATTTGGGTAGTTTTATAAAAGTAACCAAACAAAGCTAAGCAACACCACAACATTAACATTACATTTAACAGGTATAACATTTTTTTGTTAAATGTTGTGGTGTTGCTTAGCTATGTCTGTTTATGGTTGAAAAAGTACTGTAACCTCACCACCCGAATTGTTTTATGAAAGTATTTACCAGATTTATATACGGTCATATTTTGTAGTTGCCCAAGTCAAGATGATGCATTTATGGATATTATGAAAAAAACTAAACACTATTTAAATACAAAACTTAAATACTAAAAAATTAAACACTATGTAAATTTTGATGCCAATAAGGCAACTGCATCATGCCAATTTGGGCAGTTTTAAATAGGGTATGATCAGATAATTTCATATTTTTTGTTGCCCAAATCTTTAACGATAAAGTTATGTAAATGGGAAAAATTAATGAATTTGTTCATTTTGAGAAAACTGCCTGACGCTAATTTGGGCAGTTGTATAAACAGACTAATCAGTTTCATCGGATAATTTCGAGACATATTTTGGTGGCTGCCCAAATTGGCATGATGCCAGGCCCGGATTTATGGGGGGCAGAAGGGGCAGGTGCCCCGGGGCCCCCGACATTTGAAGGGCCCCCTACGTGGAAAACATGTGATTTTGTGCTACTTCTTTTCTTTCAGCCTTCGAAGTTTCTGCAAAATACTGTGCAGTGCTGGATTAATGCTACTGTGGACGTAGAGGTGGTTTTTCGCGCCTACGGAGCAAAATTTTTTTTTGCACGGGGGCCCCCGATCTAAAAGTGCCCCGGGCCCCCCATCAGCTAAATCCGGCCCTGCATGATGCAGTTGGTTAAATGCATTTCGTACTACAGTTTGATCACCATGCAATACAATACATCAATACGGGTGTGCTAAATGAAAATTTTGCGGCACATTTCTTGTGCAAATAAGAGGCTGTAGCCTACTTAGTTTGATAGGTAAAATATTGTAATTTATAGTTTTTCGTAATTCATGCAATTTTGTAGCTTTTCATACAGCAATTTTTGCCCTAATAATTGCAAGATTTTGCCCGGATTTGCGACGTTTTGAAACAACAGGGGGGGCGGCTGCCCCCCCTGCCCCCCTGGCTGGTACGGCTATGGTCGATCGAGACATTGTCAGTGCACGTTTCACAAGAGACGATGTGCTCTTTAATTGCACTTTTAGTTGTTAGGTTTGGGTTTAATTTAAGTGCTCCCGGCCCTTGTCAAAAAATAATGTCTGGATGACATATCAATGTATATCTGGTTTGCGTCACGCAAACAACTAAATTTATACACAACATTCGAAGAAAGAGCAAAGAGGGTAGGCGACGTCAGTTGAAAATATTGGTGCACTTTAAATGTTTTATACACAGGATGCATGTCACATGACAATTTATTTCTTATAAGTTTAGTTAGGTTTTTTGCAAAACTTCTTGAATCTTTTCCTAGAAAGGGTATAGCCTATTAATAAAATAACTAAAATCTACTTCTTCAGGCGTGTTTTTTGGTTCATCAGCCATGAAGGTGCTTAAGATTTTCACATACATCAGATTCTTCTTCTTCTCTCGTTTGACTTGTAGTAGATTAGATTGGCAATGCTTCCTCTTGCAGCCAAGATACGGTAGTTGGGTCCAGTTGTCGAATACCAACGATTCCACTTGGGAGCCGTAAGATGGAACATTTGTGGAGTATGTGTTGCATTGTTTGTTCTACCGCTCCGCAGACATATATCGGCGTATTATGCAACCCCCACCTAAACAGATTAGCTCCAGTGCAGCCAACGTCACATCTGATCCTGTTTAATGTAACCCATGCCTTTCTTGAGAGGTCTGCTCCAGGAGGGGTGGAGAGTGCTGGTATAACTAAAAACTGGGGAGGGATATGTGGCAGCTTGTTCCATTCCTGGGCCCATGCCTCCATGCAGCTGAAGTTCTTATCCACAAGCTGTGGAGCATATTGATGGAATGGGCGTCTTGATGGTAGGCGTTGAGGTCTGATTAGTCCATTTCTTTGGGAGTGACTGTGGAGAAGGTGTTGAGGATCGACTCTTGCATGCAAAGCCAGTTTGTGAGAGGCTTCTTCCCTACGTACATGAGCAGGAGCAATGCCAGCCAAAGTTGTCAGATAAGTAGTAGGTGTGGGGCGGAGACAGTCAGTGATGATGCGCAAAGTGTCGTTAATGCATACATCCATCTTTTTTGTGTGTCTGCTGGGGTTCCACACAGCTGAGGCATATTCGGCTGAGCTGTAGACCAAGGCTAATGCACTTGTACGTGGTGAGCCCTGGATTCGACTGATGACAACAAACCGACAAGTAGTTTCATCAGATGAACGTTGCAACAAGTGCTAGAAACGAAGCATATCCATTTAAATAAAACATGTTTTTCAATTTCTTGATTTCATTCTGAAACAACTGATCATCAGAACACACCAAACGAGCACGAGATAACAGACACAAGATTAAACCAGATTTCCATTTCCTAGGGCATAGAGCGTTTTAATTTAAAAGCAAGCCAGTGTTGGTAGGTAGGCTAGATTGATTTTCAGACTAAGATCATGGAAGCCTTAAGAACCGGCAGTTCTTCGCCTGTGGTTCATTGTTCCTTTTATGTGTGTTCTAATTGTTTGTCCAATGCCTGTAGTTTACACATCATGTGATCTGTTTTCCACCGCATAATTTACTTGTAATCAGAGGTGGGCACCCGCTACTTTTAAAGTAGCGCGCTACCCGCTACCGCTACTTGGGAAAAAGTAGTGCGCGCTACCGCTACCCGCTACCAATTTACAAAAGTAGCGCACTACCCGCTACCGCTACTCGGGCCAAAGTAGCGCGCGCTACCGCTACTTTTGTCTAAAATGACACGAGGAAACACTCAAGTCCCTAGTGACGCAAAAATGACCTTGAAAACGAATGTTATCATTCGTTTACGCTGTCATTTTAACGTCGTTATAGAAAACACATTCTAAGGGAAATTTATTGTTACGCATCTTTCAAAAATACGAGCATTTCAAAATGAGAGTCACTAAGTCCTGCCCGCTTTCGCTTAAGCACATCTTTTCCAACAGAGAAAAGTCTCTCCATCGCAGAACTGGAAGGAATGGGGGTGTTGTATTTAATGAACAGATGTTTTAACTCGGTGTTCGAAAAGCTCAAGGACTTGCTCTTGTCCGAAAAAAAGGCGTCCACAATTGCTGCTTCCTTCTGCACCGACGTTTCACGGGATGGCGCAAACACTCCAAAAAATACATCCTCGGAGTCATGACTGGTGTTGGTGTCACTCTTCTCGGTATCAACCTAGCTTGATGTCTCCCGCGACAGTCAAATTACATCTGTCTTGACTTTTTCTCGCAGTGCGCCAGCATCATCCGTGGAAACGGTGATCGCGCAGTGATCGATTTCGATTAACGGGTAGTACCAAATTTAGGTCATAAGTAGAGTAGACAACCGGAAACAGACATTGCCGTCGGCTGCAGCGTGGGTCAGGTGTACGTCGGAAAGCGTACACCGATGCATAGCGCTAAAGTTCGCTTTCCCGCAATGCAGGATAACGATATGAAAAAACAAAACGTAGTGCAGAAATTGTAGCCACGACGTATTGGAGGAGGGATGAAGACATGATGCCATAATACATTTCATGTTGTTGAAGCACTTGTTGAATCGTTTCTTCACCCTTCAAGGACTTTCACTTTCAATTCCTCACAGGTCACAAGATCACTGATCTCGGCCAACTTCTTCCCGCAAATTGTGATGGTTGTAAGCAAGACAGGGGCGCCGGAAGCTGGGGGGCGGATGCCCCCCTGCCTTCAATTTTTCTGCAGATGGAGGGGCAGGGGAGTCAATGGTGCCCTTTTAAAGTCATGTAAGCTACTGCACATTTTGCAATATAACAATTTCTGCTATTCGCTTTTAGCCTAATTATAATCTTTCATTTTTGCCTCAAAATAATATTTACGGCACAAAATTTTGCAACACAGTAGGCTACAGGCCTTGAAACTCGTTTTTTTTTCCTGCAGCCATCGTGGCCTACTGGAAGCTCCTTCTTGGCGGCCTAATCTGCGTGCTTGGAGACCAAAATACAAAATAAAAATAACGATAGCACAAGTAAATAGAATTAAACTTGAAACAATGCAAAAATGATCACTTAGCGTTGTTGAAGTCTGGGCCTGGGCGACGTCCTACCATAGAATCGTTACACCACGCAATAACTGCTTAATTAGGATTGTAATCCAGTACTGCGGGACTATCTAACCAGATCTAACGATACTCGTACGAGTGTCTCCAATGTGGCTGATGTTAAAGAAGTTCGCCACTCCCCTAGAATTCTTTTTAGCAACGAAAAACAACGTTCGACATGTGTTGACGATGACGGCAAGGTAATAAAATAAGTATTTTAATGATGTGGGACATTACTAACAGAAGCATAATTTTTGCAAAATATAATCCAAAAATATTTTCCCCTCGGATGTCAACTAACCTAGTTCTCCTTTTTAACAACGATTCAATGTCCGACAACATCGAATCGACATAAAAACGACAATATTGCCAGCCGATGTAAGTTAGCACTTCGGATTAAGACTTTGTTAAAATAAACGTCGGGAATTACAAACAAGACTTACAGCGCTGGTGATCGCAGATGGATATATTCCATCAATAACAAATATTCCCTCACAATGCAACAGTTTGCGATTATGACGCGCTGACCTAATTTTGCGTCACTCTTTGATACAACATATTTTCGACAGTTAATCCACGATCATTCTATTGCGAAATTAAATAATTGGATAGAAGAGACCGGCGGCCAAACTTGGCCGATTGAGGTGGTAGCACCGGCGGTCATTCAAGCACTACTTAGCGGCCATGGCCGCGATGGCCGCAGGCTGCATTAAGGCTTGACAGTAGGTTACAAGTTACATCATTATAACATAGCATGATGCCCTTCTTTGTATACCGGACATTTGTAGGCTATCATTACTCAGTACATAGTGAGCTAATAGATTAGCATAATCGCTATGTCTTATCTTAAAAATTGGCCTTTTAGTAAACAAAAGTGCCCTTTTTTCGTAATCTTGTCCCCCCAGTCAAAAATCGTTCCGGCGCCCCTGAAGCAAGACTCCGTAATATGCCTTGGACTTGCCCTGGAGAATGTCTAAAGCTTGGCAGATAGACTTCATCACACGGAGATATTCGCCGAAGAAGTTGACGTCAGCTAGAAAAGACCGAAACTTTGCAACCAAGCCGATTATATGGCTGCTTGACCACGCCAGTATTGCAAAAAAAAACAAGCATTTTTTTCAATTTAAATTAAAAAGTAGCGGGAGTGCGACTGAAAAAAAGCAGCGCCTGTCCCGCTACTTTGAAAAAAATAGCGCCGCTACTGCAGCCGTTACTCCAACTGAAAAGTAGCTCCGCTACCGCTACTTTTACCAAAAAAGTAGCGTCGCTAGTAGCGCGCTACTGCCTACCTCTGCTTGTAATCATTCTCGTATCATTTGTTCAGTTTGTGCTTTTCAGTTCAGAGTGTCGTTACAGTTGTAGGCCTAGTGCAAAGTCAAATTTATCTTACGATTTTTCATTTTATGTATATTGCAGATTTAATTCCTGATGAGGACACACGTACGTGTCGAAAACGTTTGAGTTTATTTTAATTGTTATATTTTTGTGTGTAAAAAAAGTAGGCCTATGTTAAACCCGCTAAGGTTACTCTGTTTTATTTCTCTGTGTAATAAGTGGAGGCTAAAAAGGGTAAATAATAAGTGTAAATTTAAGTAAATAAGTGACTTGGCTGGGCAAGCGCAAAGCAATCATCCTTGTTGTTAAACAACTACAAATTATCTTTGCAATAAATTTTATTTCAAACATAATTGCAACAAGTGCAAGTTGACAGAAAAAATCAAATCTAGTCTACGACACATGATAGGTTGGTTGCTAAATCAGCACAGTTGTTTCAAAATCACAGCAAATAGTCAAAAACTATAAAAGAGCAAAATGAAACAATACAAATAAGCACTTGTCATAACAGGAATCAAGAATATCGATTAGAGTAGTGTTTGTTCGGGGGTAACACCCTTCAGGTAAAACACCCAAGTAGTAGCTCCACCAGTCGAGCGGGCACAGGTCAGGGTCAGTTTTCCAGTGATAACGGAAGAAGGTTGGCTAGCCCCATCAAACGAGACGGTAATGTTGTGGTTCTTTTTGGCTCTAATTGATTCCATGGACTTGGCACTGAACAACGGATTGTCAACCTGGAACAACGTTGAGAAATCACGTTATTTTAAAGAAGCTCTTAAAATATTGAACGAATCGTTGTAATGGTCAGAAATCGATACAAACTTTACCGACTTCATACGATTGTGCCGCATATTTATTACTTCTATTTTAACTACAAAAGACTACAACAATTTCCACCTTTTTTAAAAGCTTCTTTAGCTCCCATCTATGGTGAAACAGACTATTATTAAGATGTTTAAGTGAGTTACTGCTATATTTTCTTCAAGACTACAACGACAATGTTAAATGTTCTCCTAGTGGCCAAACAAACCCCTTCACCCGAAGGAAGGGCGTGTTGATCGGAAACTAATTCAAACTGTGCAATAGTGTGCATTGTGCATTAGCATTATGTTTCATTCTTTATGGAAGGTTTGGCATTCTAACTTAATTCTCAAATTAAGCTCAGACTCATCAAGTTGCAGAGAGAGAGAGAGAGAGAGAGAAGAGAGAGGAGAGAGAAGAGAGAGAGAGAAAGAGAGAGGAGAGAGAGATGTACAACCTCGCAAAACAAATGTCACAACACAGCAAACGCAACAAAGTTGTGTACCTGGACACTGTATTGAGTGGTGGAAGGGAATACATTGCGAAATGGAATTGATGTCGTCGACTTGTTACGAACCACAAATGGACCCTGGGGTTTCGGGGACTCGCATTTGCCTTGAAGGGGAAACGAATATTCGCCTCCAATGACTGAGGTAACCGATAATGTAGCTTGCGATTGGCCGAGGTTGACAGGCTCGTAGGTGACGTCTAAAGTGACCTCAGTGCCACTGCCCGATGACGCAGGCGCTGCTGTGATGGCCTTCTCACATGTCCATTCGGTGCTGTCGATCTATCAAGAAGTCACACAACTTGTCAATGTCACGTCATCCTCAAATAATCGTGTGCTCATGCTGTTGTGAAGTGGTGATAAGCCCCGCGGTGTCGAAAACTCGACGAAATTTAGAGACAACTCAACGTGTGTCTTCGATTGTAACCTCGCAAAACGCAGGCACATCAAACTATAAACATTTAATTATTTTAAGAAGAGTCTTTTTAAAAACCGACGTATCATTCCATGACATGATATGACTTAAGACGATTTGCACTGAAAGTGTGCACTCTTGCATTTATTTCAATCCCTCGACGTAACACATTGGTCATCTTACTGAACATCACAAAACTAACCAAAGTTTTTTGGTATCTGTTAACTGATTTTTACTCGGTGGTGCTGACCCTTGTCGCGCTTACCTTGCAAGTGTAATCGGTCTTCTGCCTGGCGTGGTTCTGAAACTTGATGGTCAAGGTCTGACTCCCTCCAAGCGCTGTCTTGAAGTAAGTCGCCTTCTCAGCACAAGCTGGAGTCGCCTTCATCACGAGGTCGTACGTGTAGCTGCCGAGGTCGTTATTGGTCAGGATCAGCTTCCCGACTGCTTCGGTCACTCTCAAAGGTTGGTATTCAAACATGCAAGTGCCCTGTAGAAGAAGCGAGTGCTGTGATTGACAACCATGACAAGTCACGTGGTCATTTATACCGAACTGAACTTGCAGTTGGTTAGCACAAAAAAAGCAAACTTGCATCACAGATTTTCGAGGAAGTGAATGTATGCGGAAAATATAATACCAACCAGAAACGGTTGCGGAAAAGTAAATAAAAGTCTATTGATGCGACAAAAAATTGATTACTTTTCAACTCATCAATTTTTTTGTCAAAAACCGCCAAAACAACCGTTGGTTTTGCCTCCGATAACGTCACGATCTTACATTTGAAACATTAAAGGTTTAAGAAACGCAACTGCGGGTTACCAGACATGAACTTAACAGTAAGAAACACAATGCAACACAAAAGTGGTCTTGCCTCAGAGTTAGGCGGGACAGTGAACTGTGTGGGCAGGTTGATGTCAAATATCTTGCATTCCGTTTGAAAGGTTACTGGGTAAGAAAGTGGGTTTTCCACTTTGAGGGTGTGCAGAGCGCTCCGTCGCACAGGGGTGGTCAATTCTATCGTCCCCATAACTCCCGGTGATGTGGCGCGGAGGGTGACGTAATAAAACAGGTATTCCCCGGTTCGCTCGTTCTTGAAAACAACCTGAAGAAAGCTACACTCATTAAAACACGAATTGCTCCTTGCTGTTTACCAATATTGACTAACTCGGACCATTTCTCAGGCTACGTTACTATCCAGAGGATATTTTGTTTCGTTGAGGCATTGGCCAGTTACTTGTTTGGCATTGGCCAGTTACTATCCAGAGGATATTTAGTGCTAGGGAACAATCCACAAGACTAGAATCTTCACTTAGATCAACTATTGCAGTTAAGGTGCAATAAAATCTGTAAAAAATAACAAGAATTACACATTCACAAATGTAAATTGTACATAAAGACGACCTTGGCACCAAAAGTTCCTTCCTTATGGGCGAAGAAGTTGAGTTTGTAATCTCTCTTCATAGAGCCTGGTACGTCAATGTAGTCCAACCCCTTCAGGGTGGTACCTGGGTCAAGTTTGTCCGGTTTGATCATTTCAACTGTAACCTTGAACCTGGAACATCGAGAATATGCAAAGAATCATAACATCACATTGTGACATCATAAGTCAAGATTAGTTATATATTTATGTTGGTGTATAGTTACATGGTAGATTAGCTCATCGTGTCATGATGATAGAAATGTCGGTTTCTGGAAAGTAAATACTCAAGCTGTTCTTTTAAAACCGTTAATATTTTCAATTAAATAAAAGCAAAATTGTCACTGAACAAACTTTTTTAGTTTTTATGGTCAAGGTGTCTGTGGGAAAAGCACCAGCTACAGCATTTGATGTACCAACACTTACGAAATTGCGACACAATCATGGCTGCAACTGGTGGACCGCATTGATATATAAAGAAAGCACTGATGCAGACACTGCTGCTATGCAAGTAGATTTTAAAATATTTTTCGATGATATAGAATATTTCGGGTCTTGTAATACATTTAAATTAAACATAAAAAAAAGTGAAAAAAAATCTGTAAAATATTCCTGATACCGATTAGTCCCCACCTCTGAGGCTTACGCAGCCAGTTGGTGAGCGAGAGCAGTTCAACGTAGGATGTCTTGCATGGGACGTCCCTGGTAACACTGGCTATGGGTTTGGGCGGGTCGGCCTGTCCTTGGAGGTTGTATAGAAGACCTCCCCCATCAGGAAGAGGAAGAAATACCGATCCCTGAACGAGGAACATAATTAAAGAGCATATACTTTTAAGTTGGAACTTTTTTCTTTATCTACAGCACCATAACACAACTTCTGAAGTCCAAGTGAAAGTTCACTAAGGAGATAAGTTACTGTTCCAGTAATCTTAAGCATTTCAAACTTTAGACAAAACAACTTGCCAGCAACCACCACTATAATACCTGATGTTTCTTGCCATCCGTTGTCATGGTGAGTGGACGATATGTGATCTCATATTGCTTCATCTGTTGTGGCTCAACCACGAAAACGTCATTGCCGGTCCAATACTCCCCGTCTATGGTTGGTTGGAGGTTCCACCTTTGATTGGACCGGTTTGGCACCATAATGTTCCGGATGTCTCTGCTACGGACGTGGCAATTGAAGTTGACGACCTAGAGAAGAATCAAAGTTTCAAGTCTAAAACTTGACCAGAATTTTTCTGAACTTTTTTGAATTTTTTCCAAAATATCACTGACTTGACCAGACATAGCATTTTAATATCCTTTGACGAAATGATAAATTTAAACTTTGATTGATTAAAACATTTTTCATTTTTCCAAATATATTTCTTGCAATTTCTATCCGTCTTAGAATTTCATGTTCACACCTCCCATCTGGTCAACCCTTTTATACAACTCTGAAACTTGGACAGTGTCACAAAAAATGGAAAAACGGATCGATGCCTTCGAGCTCTGGTCATACAAAAAATTTCATGAAAACAAAAGATCACTAACGATAAATATTATCCAAATTTAATTCAAGCAAAATTCTCTTACAAATAGTCAAAAGAAGAAAATTAAAGTATTTTGGACACACATTAAGGCAAAACTCGTTACAAAGATCATTAATAGAAGGAAAGATAAACGGTAAAAGAAACAAAGGTAGACCAAGAATGATTTGGACATCAAACATCACTAAATGGACAAAATTAAGTTATGAAAATGCTCATGGTCGAGAACAATGGCGCAGCGTATCCAATCCTCAATACGAGGAAGGAACATAATGGTGATGATGATCACTGAATGTAGCTTCAAGTTACATAGAAAAGATGAAAACATAAAGGGACGGTAAATGCATACAACGTTTTCTAAACAAAAAGTATCATAGTTTTCAAAAATCCCGCACCTCTTTGAGTGGCGGTGTTCCAACGCACATTCCTGTCAGTGTCAGTTTTAATGCCTTCCCTCCTTCAATGTTGCACTTGAGCGAGTCGTATCGGATGTCTTGGGACAGCTCAAGAGGATGAAAAGTGACAGTGAATGGCACCTCCATGCCAGGGCTGATATAACCCTGATGAGTGAAAGAAAAATTTCAAAAATGGAAACACTAATCGTTGCTTGTTAAGCACAACACAACTACAGTTATGCAACGTTGCAACACTTCCTAACATCGCAAAGCAAACATCAAGGATATACATCAAGAGTCACTTGTCATCGCCTCCTGTGATATGATGATTTGGAATATGCTTTTGTTGGTAAACAAGTAACTATTGATGGCAGAAGATTTGTTTGAGACCTAGATATTTCTATATTCTTCAGTGTCATCCACTTTACTTTACAATGCTATAGCCTACTTTAAACTTTAACTACAATGTCCCAAACAAACATGAGTATCTAGATGGATGCTTTAGCAAGAGAGTGCTTATCGAATATATTCAGAGGAACTATCAAAGCATATGCGTCTTGTTATAAAAATTACCATGATTGGACTTATTGAAAAATCGGGAGCAAATTTCGCAGAATCCCATTTGAATCTGAAAGAAAATATTTTGATTCAAAAACAGTTGTTGTTTCTGTTTGAACAAAGAGCGAAATTATGAAGAAAATTTTAACAATTTTTAAGTAGTGCATATACTGCACATTACACCTTTCTTATTCGATGAAACATTAAGCTACATACATTTTTTTCTTTTGTATTTTTGCCACAGACGTTAATCAAGATCTCAACATCTCCAAGACGTTGACGTTGGTAGTTAACATAAACCTTCGACTAATTTACTAGTTTCGGTAGATTTAATTTGGCCATGTTGCTGAACTGTATTAACATTGGCCGTATCATTGTTGTCAATGGGTTTATTTGTCTCATGATACACTCCGAGCAATGAATGCTGTAGAAATGCCATTAAAGGATGTTATTATGGGTGCACGGTCGTTTGGTCGACAGACATTTGGTCGACAGGACGTTTGGTCGACAGGACGTTTGGTCGACAGGACGTTAGGTCGACAGAACGATTTATTTTAGGGTTAGGGTTAGGGTTAGAGTCAGGGTTAGATTAGGGTTATGGTTAGTTAACTAACCCTAACCCTAAAATAAATCGTTCTGTCGACCTAACGTCCTGTCGACCAAACGTCCTGTCGACCAAATGTCTGTCGACCAAACGTCCTGTCGACCAAATGACCGGGTACCGTTATTATGAATACGCATACTGATAATATACATGCGTATGAAAGCCCAGTGCTTGGAATCTCGACGCCCTTTTCCCGCCAGGCTGCAGTTATCTGCAACTCTAACTTCCATATTTCCGAAGTGTGGAACAGTGAATGGAAAGAAGTACGAGACCAGTTCAATTCACAGTCTTTCCCAATACCAATACACCACTTGGAGCAGAACTACCTCGGAAGGAATGAGTGGAGCTCAATCGCTTGCGAACTCGGGTGGACCATTTCAATGGTAAAATGTTCCAATGGGGCCTCACCGACTCACCTTCTTGTGTACGTGGCACAAATTTGTAAACTGCACAAGTGCACAGTGCACACCCTATTTTCTATCAATGTCCTGTATACCGGCCCCAAGATAGATGTGTGGACCTAACAACGCTAGATGAATACACAATCCACTGGGTGCTGTGCCTGGATATAACAACGTGACCTGCGGCGGCCTCAAACGCAAGAAAATGATACTAGTAATATCACAGCCACAAAACTATACGAAAAATTTTAATTTTTAAAGATAAACGATATTCCTTAAAATAGATTGCTCAGCTTCCTATGACGTCACCTACCCGGCCCCGATGTCGCCATTGTTCTGCATGATGAACCGTCGCTCGTTCTGGCTGTTTTGCACCACAGCTCCAAACGGGATCGAGTCCTGATCCAGGGAGATCTGGATGCCCTGGCAGCTTCCCGTCACTATGAACAATGGCTGGGACATCCCCGCGCACTCCATCATGATCTGTCGAAAACAATTGTAGGCGTCACAATACAAACGGCGTTAATTTATTTTTATGTAGTGACACCCATAATCATTATCTGACAAATACACTGGCATATTGCGTTGAGCTATAAAACAAATCAACTAGTTGAGCTATAATAAGCGAAGTTACGCATGTTGCATAAAAATCCGCATTGATGTACAAACCAAGGAGTAGTGATGAACCATGAACCAAAAGGCTTGTAGGCTGCAAAGCCATCAGCATGCAGCTGTGTATCTGGGAATCTGAGAAAATTGCCTTCCTTGTCTTCCCATCCACGTAAGTTACAGCTTTTAGACCACCGTGTGTAAGGCTAAATATGACAAACCAACAGACAATTGTTTTCACGAACCTCCTCGGTGAAAGCAGGAATTCTCGTTTTAGGGGTGAAGAATACTTCTACAACCTTTGTGCCACCATTGCCTTCCAGTGTGAAAGGATGTGAGGGTAAGACTTTAAGGACGGTGGAGTCGTGAAGGGCTTGGGAGACAGGGGTAACAGACAAGGACAAAGCTATAGCAGCGGGGCTGCGGTTGATGATGGGAATTAGGTGTTTGGCAGCTTGCCCCACACGCAACGCTCCGAGCTTCACTTGCTTCTGTTTGGCATTGGCTACCTCAACCTAAAATAAACATAACAATTTCAGTATTAACCAATCATCACGCAGTTATCTCTGCTAGCTTTGCTAACTTGTTACTATAAAAAGACTAAGATCAATAAAAAACAATGCAGGCATAATCGGCAACTAAAAATGATAAAAACCAGAACAGAAATTAAAGCAGAGCACATAAACAACTTAAAAAAAATCAATAAACGATTTTTACTTTTTAATGATGGCACATTGTTAAAAGGAATGACCTCAATTAGCATATTTCTCGCAATTTTGCTCAAATTCTTACCCTCATTTCGGTGCCTTCCCCTTTCATGATGACGTCATGCTTAGACAGCCCGTTGACAAGGAAAGTGACTGTTTCATCATAAGTGGTAGCGTCACGAGGGTAGAAGGTGAATTGAGCTGATGCGCTCTTTCCGGGCTGAAGCACTGCGGCGACAAAAGCAACCTCAAGGTGGCTTGTGTTGTGGTAGAGGCATTCCACACTGCAAGTGAAGATATGAAGATTACAAAAGCTTTGAAGTGTAGGTAGTCGGATAACTCGGCATGCGACAATTCAGCAATTACATTTCAGCTACTGCCAAGTCAGCAAATGAGAGTTATGTGCTCACGTCGGACTTGCTTGGTCATTGCTTGTCAAACTCATTTTGCTGACTTGTGACATGTCAAGTTATGGCTTGCTCAGTTGTCGCTTGCTCAATTCACAATTGCTGACTTGTAGGAGACTCCAAGATACATTAAATATAGTTATTACTTTCTAAAACCTCTACGGCTTGTTTCACCCTAAAAAGGGGGTCATCAAAAGATCCTTATTCAAATAGAGTTTAATTAACTAAAATAGATTTTATTTGAATAAGGACCTTCATATGACGCCGCTTTTAGGGAGAAACAAGCTGTAGAGTGTAGAGGTTTTAGAAAGTAACAACTAAATTTGGTGGAATTTGCTCTGCTTGGATTTATTGTAGTGAAAATAGTATTTACTGTTTAAAGTACAGATAAATAAAAAAAAGCTTCCCGCTGCTCGGCCGAGGTCAATGAAGCTTGATCTCGAAACAAAAGCGTTGCATTACTTGCAGCAGCATGTCATCTTTACTGGCATGTAAAAGAAGCGTAATATGATGTTGCATATCAGTTTAATTTACCACAGGATGTCCAAGAATATTATTGACCATCAACAAGGTTACTTTACCACTGGAAGAAATTTCATCTATCAGAATCTACTGAAGAACAACGGGAATGATTCAATAGGGAAAGGGTGAACTAGATATGGAGGTCGGGGGTCTCCGTTATAGAAAATTGCGACTTGCTGTCAGTATTTTGACATGCCTGTCGCTAGAAAGTAACCATAGTTGACAAACTGCACAAGCATTATTTACGCTCGTCACACCACTCATGACATCATCGTCGCTTGCACAATGCGACACTTTACGGCTTTTACCGCACAAACTAACACACGGAAACAAAGACATTGGTTAACCTGATGTCCTTTTCATCCTTGTTTGTGATCTGCAGTGTGGTTGTGTTGAGCGGCATTCCTGCCCGGTAGATGAAGCAAGCTCCAAAGTTGTGCCTGTTGAAAGAAAACTCCAATCCGGGGTTGACTCCGGTGGCTGTCACATGACACAAGTAAGTCGGTCCATCATGTACCTGTCAGAAACCTCTCATCGGTAAATATTTGATGGATCTCTTTGCGGAGTTTAGTTATTTAAAGTCACTTTAGGTTTTCGAAATAACTATACTGACTCACAATAATGATATTTTCTAATTACGTAAGAAAATTTTATAAATT
This sequence comes from Aplidium turbinatum, assembly GCF_918807975.1. Classification (NCBI taxonomy): domain Eukaryota; kingdom Metazoa; phylum Chordata; class Ascidiacea; order Aplousobranchia; family Polyclinidae; genus Aplidium; species Aplidium turbinatum. The sequence continues at coordinate 3,024,103 of NC_137488.1, forward strand.
GGCAAACATAACCATAACATGCTACATTTCTTGGCCTGCTAAAATAAGAACAACAAGTAAAAGATGAAGTGTTTTTGAAGGTAGTTTCATTTGTGTATTCATTTATGAAGGTTAATTTGTGTATTAACCATAAGAATACAAGAAAAATGTTTTGTGGTTGGATACCTCACAACACCCCAGTAAAGTCGTTATTGTTGACGTATGATGCTCTCTCATCAAATTTACCTTCAAAGTAACTTCTTGAACTTTGGTTGATCCAAGCTTCTTGGGTTGAAACATCAACAGGCACCGTTTTCTTGACCCAGCGGTCACGACCCCAGAGTCAGGGTTCACAGTCATGACTGGCTTCTTGACAATGTTTGGATTATGACTTTTACTTTTTTCTTCAACGCTCCAGTTGAAGGAGAAGTTGTATTTACCGCTGTTGACAAGGTGTAGCTGTCTCACTGCCTTTTCACGAATTTCAACCTGCAGGAATATGAAATGACGATAAGAGATATGAGATTTCCTAAAAAAAAAATCCTTTGTCCAAAATGGAACCGTCTTCAATATAGGGCCATGCGTTTAAATCTTGTACAAAAAATGACGCTTTTAATGCAGTTCTATTCTTGACCAATGACATCGAATTTTCTTTCCCGCGAATACGACCAAACGATTCCAACTGGTGCGCTAGGCCAAGTCAATTGAAGCCACAAGCAAGGCATGGATCTCGAAGGTGGTCGTATAATCGAGGTTTAACTTAATCAACAACAGTATGTTTAAGATTTTCAAAACACAAAAATCGCCCCTTACCTCTCCCAGGTTAATAGCATTAAGGCCAACGGGGGATAGCTCCACTTTGTGACCTTGAGAGTTCTCACAAAGAAGTTGAACACTCAGATCGTGCCCGCTCGCTTTCACGTTGAGCGTCAACGGCTTCGTCTTGCGGCTCACTTTGATAATCGCATTAAAGTTTGCCTCTCCCATCTGCTTAGCAGTGTAGCTGACTTGGAGTGCTACCCTGCAATCGCACAAGATGCGAGATTGCTTAAAATGACTGCAACAACTTGTCACAAAATGATTTACAAACAACAATATAAACAATCAGCAGTGTTTTAATAGGCCTACCCTATTATTTGTACGTCACGGATACAAAAATTTCACATCTACTTTGTGATAAAGTTGACAAAATACAGAAAAAAACAGGTGCACTTATTGAATATTCAAACCATGGTTGAACAGGTAAGACTGTCCTTCTACCAACACCCAATGGTTGTTGATAGCCCCCTTCCGTTCATGTTAACTTGATGACGTTTGAAAAGCTTCAACACAGCACACAGACCATGCGACTTACTTGGAGTTTGCAGCTAGGAATCCTTTAGTAGGGGAGACCTCAAGACTTGATGAGTAAGCCTCGGAGTGGCAAGAATCCTCCATAATCTCATAGTTGAATCCAAGGGATTCATTGTTGATCAAATAAACAGAGTCGGTGGCTGTACGACCTAAACGGAGGAATGTTTAAAGCACAATTTAACGCCCTTGCAACGTAAAAGTCTTCACAAGAATACCACACAACAAATATTAAACGTACTAATTTCGTTTCCTCCATTCTTATTAGGTGGAAACAAATCAAAAGATAGCGAAATATTCTGGGCTATACTGACTCATCCATCATTGGAAGTGCGTATGGGCACGGTTGTTTCCATTACGGCAGATGCAAACAAAAGTATTTCACTGATTGATCCTTTAAATTTCTACCACAATCATAATAGAACGTCACCTACCGACAAGGAGCGACTTGAAGTTGATGTGGGAGGAGCTGAGAGCAACCTGGGGTTCATTGGAGTGTCCCACTAGGAGGAATGGGATGCTGATGTTCTGCTCTAAAATGATAAACTTCCAAAAGGACTCGCAAGTTTCAGGTTTTGTAGGAACGAAGCTGAAAGACATCTGAAACAATGCACGGTAATAGGAATTACTCAACATTTGCAGCTAAGGGACATTGATGCTGGATGATTCACTCAAAAACCTATTCAAGACACAACTGATCAGATTACATTGAATGCGAACATTTGGATGACTACCTCCATTTTTTTGCCGCTAAGCAATTGGCCTTCTTTGACGAAACAAGTAAACTTCGATGGCATCCTGGCATCCGGGATGTCTTGGCAAACCCATCGAAAGGTATAGTTTTGAGAAGTGGGATTCATTATCCAGAATTTCCTGAAAACATAGGGATCTTAACACCCGTGTTCACATTACCTCAGAATAAGAGCCTATAAATCGTCACAATTAGGTTTGATACATAAAAAATACGAAAAAATACACAAATAAAATCATTAAAGACTTCAAACTGCCCGATCGACTATCACCGGCGGCCCATTTTATTTGCTCACCCACGATTTGTAACCCCTCATTCCATGTAAGACATTAGACGTTGAACACAGACTGGTGGTTGGAAATGATAGGAAGTGATGGCCATATACCCCTTCAATCCGTTCCACAGTGGTTCAAAGCTCGTCCTCCTATGCACTATCGACCAATGTGGGGTTCTTCGACAAACCAGATGAGGATTTGAGGATTTACCGCTAGCGCTCCCGTTACAGAGAAGGGCAAAATTTAACGGCAATTGGATCAAGCAACCAGCCACTTCACGGCTAGTCATGAATAAAAATGACTTACTTCATATTTTTTGCATCAACACCAATTGAGTTGAACTCAATAACTCTCGTGTTGGGGTCCAAGGTGGCTCCTGGGGGGGTGTCCCCGGGACCGGGAAGATCCGGATTCCGACGGGATCCGGATATATAATCGGAGTCCGCCAGTTCAAAGTGACAATATGGCATCAGACTGCGTCCTCTGATGGCAATGGATGGGGCATCATGGTCAGGTTCCATGTTGCCAATGCTGTCAATTACAACGCACGTCAAGGTTTTGTTTATTGCTGTGGGAATCTATGAAACTCCGCATATATTTATTGATAAATTCAACAACAAAAAGGTACTGAAAGAGTATCTGTATCAAATAGATTCAAAATGAGTTTATCTTTCTCTGTGACATTAAAAAGCGCTGAACAGAGATTGAGTAACGTCAACATTTAGTTTATCACTGTTTCTTATGAAGGCCGTGTTGAAATACAGAAAGCTAAAATCTTAAAATTCGTATTTAAAGAAATAAAAAACTCATCACCTGCAAAGAAGGTTAGCGTGGAATTCCGTGACCTCTGCGGGTGAGAATCGAACTGAGAAGGTTTGCTTCACACCAGGCTTGATTGTTCCTTCATCGGGCGCCACTGAGAATGGCACGATGGGGTCGTCGACGATAGAACGGAGCGATGATTCAATTCCAACGCTCCTGGAGCACATTCAAGTTGATATTTCTCAAGTTTGCAAAGTTCAAGAAAAACAAAACAAAGAACCACGAATTGGTCGAATCTCCACTGGATCTACCGCCCGTTACTACGTCATAAAATAAAGTTGTAGCTTATTCTACAAAAATCGATGTCTTGTTGTTTTGTTAGGTTTCTGTTGATGGGTTACAAGTGAAACATTTTGTTAGTGTTAGAGTTCCATGCAGCCAGTGTTGGATATCGGCTTAATTTACATGTGAAAAGTGGCCAATACAAACATAAGCCAAGAAATTCCTCAGAGACTCATCATCTGGCACTCACCTGGCTGAATGCGTGCCGGTGGATGGCCTCGCATCTCCGTCATAGCCACGAGGTACGTAACCGTCGATGACCATCTGCCAGGAGTAGTCGAATGAAACTTTGCCGTCGTTCATCAATGTAAACCTAAAAGACACAAAGGGAGAAATAAAGAAAGGACTTTCCTTGGCTTCATAATACTGAACAATGCTGTGGAACCCTATAGAGATTACCTGCATGAAGAAGCAGGTATCAAGTTGTTAGTGATATGGTTCTGTCTAGTAGTATGCTTGGCTTGCCTAGTCCTGTATCCGGCTCAGCTGGTTGTTGAAAAACAAAGCTCATATCTTCCAAGAGTGTAAATAATTGGGTGAGGGTAGCTGTGGGAAAGCCGGCCGATGGAAAAGAAACGGGCCATCCTTACCGAAGATTGAACCATGGTAAGTGGTTCCTAGTTAACAAAATTGTCTCGCTTTTTTGACCTATACCCTGTTTTTAACCCAACAAGGAAACCATACAGCCTTGCTCATCTAGCCACTGACAATCCAACAAGCACTTACTCAAAGACGCGTGTTTGGAACATGAGCGTATCTTTGAAGTTGATGGCCGACGTTTCGCACTGAATCTTGGCGTAGTCCACTTTTGCTGAAACTAGTAATTCAAGCTGTCGAGTGCTCTCTTCTGCCACTGTGTGCTCAGGTTCAGGTTCGGTTTCCACAATCTGAAACAATGATATTAATAGTAATATCATTAAACAAATTGAACAAATCAAATTCATATCATTAATATCATTAAACAAATTGGATAAATTTCAACTTCGCAGTAGAAGATTTCGACGCCGGTATCCAAAAATTGACCCTACTTCTTTTCCGATTACTACGATACACAATCTTTCAAACGTCCCTTTGACAAAATCTGAAATTGATCTATTAAACAAAGGGTTGAACTTTAGTATTACAGTTACACCAAACAAATTGGATAAATTTCAACTTGCCGCTGATACAACAGATGCTATTAGAAAGTATCGCCTAAAAGAATTTTTTCATGACCATGATGACAATTTTTCTCATGATTCTTTTGGTAAGTTTGATCCCAGTAATACCTCACATCCTATCGATCCTCCTGCTAACTTAAGGCCTAAAAGCCTCTGGACACCACCCATTGGAAGAAACACCGATTTAGACCACTTTGCAAACACAATCAAACATGAAATTTTAAAGAAACCGCCAAGTGATACACTACGCCAAGCCAATCTAACTACTACAGAACTTGAAGCTCTCAACAATTTAAAACAACGTGCCGGAAAGGAGATCATAATCACACCAGCAGATAAAGGAGGTGGTACCTGCATTTTATCTCGAGATGACTACGTTAAAGAAGGCCACAGACAACTCAACAAACAAGATACCTACAAGCTTTTAGATAAAGACATATCAACTCAAATTAGTAAAAAAGTTATCATGGTCGCTACTGACATGCTTCAATCAAAATTGATTTCTGATAAAACATTTAAAGTAATTTGTCCAAAAAAACCCCAACCTGGCAATTTTTACTTATTACCTAAAATTCATAAACCTGATAACCCTGGTCGTCCAATTGTTTCATGTATCAACACAGCTACAGAAAATCTTTCATCTTTTGTTGACTCTCTTTTAACGCCCCTCATGAATAAATCTACAATTCCTTAATATATTCAAGACACCACAGACTTTCTCAATGAGTTAAACAAAATTGATACTGTCCCCAACAATTCCTTACTCGTCACAATGGATGTTACATCACTTTACACAAACATTCCCCATACTGATGGCATACAAGCAGTAAGCACCCTCCTTCGAACAATCAACTCATCTGAAGTATTAATTAAACACACTGAACAAGCTATTGACTGCATCTTAAAAAATAATTCTTTTCAATTCGACAATCAACATTACTTGCAAATTAACGGCACTGCCATGGGAACTAAAATGGCTCCAAAATATGCGAACTGCTTCATGGCTAATTTGGAACAACAACTTTTAGGACTTCTTATCAATCAACCATTCAAATATTTCAGATACCTTGATGACATCTTCATGATATGGACAGAAGGAGAAGAAGCTCTAACCAATTTCATTCAAACTTCAAACAATTTTCATCCCACCATCAAATTCACATATGAATCTTCTCATGAAAAAATTACCTTCCTTGACACCACAGTACACATAATCAATAACAAAATTCAAACTGAACTCTACAGTAAACCAACTGATGCCCATCTTTACCTTTTGCCTACATCCTGCCACCCCAAACACGTCATCAACAACATTCCCTATTCCCTTGCCATACGCATTCGTCGAATTTGTTCTAATTATAAATTTTTAAACTTTCACCTCGCATTTCTAAAGATGTATTTGATAAAAAGAGGTTACAGTGAAAAGACCACCAATCGCGCTATTTATCGTGCAAAAAACATGGACCGAATGTCTTTATTATCCTACAAACACAAATCTTCTTTAAACAATGAGTGCTCAATCCCTTTTGTAACTAACTACGATCCTCACCTACCCAAAATCAAATCAACTTTTGTTAAATTCAATTACATCTTGAAAAACAATTCTGTTCTAAACTCAATTTTCAAAAACCCTCCAATAATTTCTTATCGACGATGTCCCACTCTACGGGATATTTTGATGAATTCGAAACTGAAACCTCTTCTCAACACAACACAACCAAATGGATTTTATCACTGTAACAGCAAAAACTGCTCCACTTGCAAATATTCAATCACTACAAACTCCTTCAACAATTCCGATAACACAAAAGTATTTTCAATTTTTCAACACATCACTTGCAATTCAGAAAATGTTGTTTATTTAATATCCTGTTCGAAATGTTGCAAACAATACATAGGTGAAACCGGCCGTAAATTAAAAACAAGGATATCAGAACATATACTTAGTATCAAAAAGAAAAAAGTTGATTACACCGTTGCTGCTCATTTTAACCAACCTGACCACAGTATTCACAATTTTCAAGTTTTTGGTATCGACAAGTTATGCAAGACAACAACCTACAGAAAAGAAAAAGAAACGTGGTGGATTAATATCCTCAACACCACTGAACCATTTGGTTTAAATAGGAAAGACTAATTACCCTTTTAATCAACGTACTTCCTTCTTACTTTTTGTTGCTTTTCCCCTCCTTGCGATTTTTTTAATTAAATGTAATTTTTGTACGCTACAATTCACTTTATGACATCATAACTCCATTGCATTTTTATGTTATTTTTTTACGTTGCTAAGCTGGTACAGTAGAAGGAAGATTGGTATTACAACAGCACTTAAATTGTCAACGGAAAGCTTCAAGTCAGCTTAAAATTATTTCAAACCTAGACCTTGTTTACATTTAATTTAAATTATTATTTATTTATGGTTCAAACGTTATCTTTTGAAGTGTTACCTTGTACTTTATAATTTTTTACATATTCTTTTTTTAATGCTAATTTATTTGTGCTTTTATAGAGTACTGATGAAGCCGCCTTTACGGCGGCGAAAGCTCTACCAATAATAAAAAAATTTTTGTAGTTACCAAACCTGGTTGATTTTTTATTGATAATGATATTAATATCTTGATAATTGAACATTTCTTGATGAACATGCAGTAATGTAAATTAAGGTATATTACCGTAAATTAACGGCAATCTAACATTTCATCGACCAAGTGGCTGCCTCAGAGTGAGCAGATATAGGTTTAATACAAGCGGTAGGCTACTGTTGGGGTCATTTTGGCTAATGGCTGCAGATTGATTATTTGTACATCGCGGTCAATGTCAGCTTATTTGGTAACTTTATGACTTCAAAGACATGAAGCTAATGAAAGTACTCTCCTCTACGAAACTACGAAGGAATGTGACAAATAAAACTGAGTGCTGGCCAAGTAGCCTAATCTCACCTTCTGTTTAACGGCCTTCCCAGTGGTCTTGGTTAGATCGGCAACGTCCGTCCATTTGACAGTGCGCATCCTGTCATCCCAATCACCAATCTTCAATCACAATCAAGCATAATGACGTGATGCAGACGAAAACAAAACAAGTTCTACTTGGCCGTATTTGAAATGCCAAGCCTACTTGCAAGAAAACGATTTTATGTTGATTTGTAAAGCTAGTGCAACCTCTGCACTAAGTAGGTTTGGCACCAATAAAAGCATAAATTGTAACTTTGCTGTTCGCTTCAGCGAGCCTTAACCCCGCAGAACCCACTGTGACATATATGTAACATAACCTTTGATAGGCTATTATTTCTGAGTTTCGCCTTTTTTTTGTTCAATTCTTCCATTAATGTCCAATGTGACATCAGTGTAACATTTCCTAGCCAGTTTTGATTGGCTGGTTGCAGTCATGTGACTTCAGTGCTTTTACAAAGACAGCTACTTCCAGGCTTCCAGTTGCAGCTCTGGGGTAGTGAAAGTTAGCTATCCATCTAATGCTGTAAAGGTAAGTTTATCAGTTTTTAGTTTGATATTACTGTTCTACAACTATTAGTGTTTTGTTTGATCTAATTTTTGTTGAAATATGTGTTCTCTTAGCATTTTTTCATCAACAAATGTTTTACTGTTACACCGGTGTCACTCTGGCTTTCTTGCATTACAATGTTAGTAGGCTAGACAAGCATGTGATAATTTAGACACAGTATTTTAGTTAGTATTTATAGTATCTTTTGTACTGAAAATGAGATATAGTATTTATGCATGATGACATTGCTAACAAGTGGACTATAAGAAAGTTTTTTTTTTGTTAAATCTAGGCCTACATGCTGTAAATTAGAACATAAGTAGTCAAAATAGGTTCTTGTTCAAAAAATGGATTGTAGGGCTAGTTTTGAGTTGTTTATTTAGGCTATACATTGGAAAATAATTGGCCAAATGAGTTGAAAAGAAACAGTTTTTCTTACAGGAACATCCTGAAAGCATTTGCAATTTCCAATAGCCAACATTATGTCTTCTCGGAATCATGTGATCATGGAGTATTATATTGGAAATGATAAGTGGAGATGACAGTGAGGTTGAAGAATTTGCAGAAGATAGTGACTCCGATGACGACGGTTGTCAAGATTCTCAGGTATTGAGTTACAACTTAGTCACTTTAAAATTTAATGTACTTATTTTTAAACTTCAAGATTATTGGACACCTGGAGTTGGACTTAGATTAGGGGTCGGCAACCATCGGGCCATGCATCACTAATGCCAAATTACTACAAAACTTGCAAACTTTTTTGATCAACCGGGCTAGTGCTAAAATAGGAATTTTATTTTTAAAAATAAGTAAACGTTTGCTGTGAAAAATACTCAAACACCTCACATAATCAAATAGCAGCGTTATTGATAGAATCCATGCAAGGTGTTGTCGCTTGTGTATGTGGGCCTGTGTTTCATTGCTTTGTGTACATGCTCAGACAGTAAAATCCATCATTTTTACATAGATTCAATGTTTGCAGACATTCCATCAATGTAAAAATGATAGATTTTACAGGTATCTTATTAAAAAACAAGTTATTTTTGAAACTATTGCAGACTGTTGGTAAAGATCAAAGTGACTCTAGTGATGATGATTGATGATCAACCTCTGTCCCACTTGATTCCACAAACAGCCAGCAGCTCATCCTACAGATCAAGTGCATCCTATCAGTGGAGAAAGAAAGATTTCGTTCCACCCAATACTACTTCTACTGGCACTACAATCCAAACTCCTGATGATGAACTGTTTATCTCCATTTGTATATTTTCAGCAATTTATAACTTCTAACCCTCCATGCACAAATGTCAGAAAAAAAGAACATTTCGCACTAGCCCAAAAAAGTTGATAAGAGAGGACAGTGTAGATTATGTGAAAAAAAAAAAAATAATACAAACACTTTATGCCCTAAATGTAATGTAAGATTGTGTTTTGTAGAAGAAATTGTTTTGTTGATTTTCATGCCTGAAATGTATGCAGGCACTGCTAAATTTACAAGATTGTTCGATCAGTTTCACTGTTCAAAATTGAGATGTGTGTAAAATCGTATATTCGTTTTTCTTTTTTTGCTAAATTGTAGTTTATTGCCCAATATTACGTAAATCTCCCAGACAACAAAATCTGTCATTTTTGCATTGGTTCCATGTCTGCAGACGTTGAATCAATGTAAAAATGGCTGATTTGTTAGCTGGGGTCACAAAGTCAAAATGTACTGTAAATACCCGTTATGATATATGTCACAAGGTAAAAATCCCCCTAAAAATAATCAAGTGTGTGTTTTTGTACTAATTGTTTGATGTACAAGATGTAATCAGCTAAATAACTGAAAATAATTTTTTTTTCAGCTTGTTTATGTTGGTCTGGGTTCTGCGGGGAGATGGCTGACAATACAGATTTGTCATTTTTTCTCTGCAATATATTACTATCAGCCTAACACTTTGAAAATGATGGATACTAGAAATGAGCCTTAGATGCAGAAAATATAATTAGTTGTCAGTAAATCATTTACAAACGTTGAAAATTTATGAAACGATGCTGATCATTTGTCATCGTTAACTTCAATGTAAAAATCCACCTGTTCAGATGGAGCGTTGAATAGAATCTTCGATACGTTGCATTTCACAACAGCTTGCTTCACCTCTAAGGGTTCGTCCGCTGTGAATGTAACTGACATCTCCTTTGAAGTTCCTATCAATGGAAGCACAAATTTCACTTCACTTCAAAGAAGGGCTGCAGGCATTTCTCTCTACAGCAGAGTACATGATCATGAGAAAAATCATGAGCTAAAGTCGAAGGGACGCCACTCCGCAATCAACGGCATGATTTTAATCTCTTGCCAAAAACACTGCCACATGCTTTTGAGCGGTGTCGAACCAGCGCCCTGTCGAACTAGAGCGCCCTGTCGAACTGTCGAAACCAGCGCTCGAAACCACCAAATCTCGAAAAAAGCTCGAAACCAGAAAACCAGAAATCGAAACCAGCGCCCTGTCGAACTGTCGAACTAGAGCTCTCACCACTGGGCTATGCGATCGGTTTTAATTCATCCTGCGACTAATTGATTGTGAAAATATCTGAGTGACTGAGAAAGCCTCTTGTAGAGGTTTTGATCTATTGACGCAAGGCCGATCAGCGAGGTTGTCAAACGACTGCTAACAACTGAAATAAGAAGGAAAGCAAGCATTTCTACGTGGTCGTCCCTTCCAGTACCAGCTGGGGAATCTAAAGTTGCTACAACTGTCGCTAACAGAACAGTCATGCAGAAGACATCACGAGAAATAAAGAACAGAAACAGGCGTAGATTTTTTTGTCGACAACCTAGCTTCCTATAGCCATGGCGTTGTCTTCACTGCCTCAAAGGAAGCTTGTGCTTATGTGTTTCATACGCTAGTCTAGTTCTAGATATACTGTTAATTCGCGACAACACTGCAAGAGCATGATCCAGTGTAGGAATGTAAGTGCGAGGAAAGTTCAAATCAAATTAAGTACGGTACACAGTGATTTGAAACGGTACAAGGTGAAATGAAAACTTATTTATAAGAATGGTTTTAGACTTTCTACTAAAGCAAGCAAGTTAAAGTGAAGCTCACCTGGATGCAAGTGACCGACCGAGGGGGCGAAAGTGACGTTCGGATGTTCATCAAAGTTAAAGCGGAAGACAGAGTTGGCGGAATGGTTCGCCAATGAAAACGTCCTGATCTTAGGTAGCCCAACCTCGCAGTCCCCAAATATGATGGTCTCCCCCATATTTGTCGACCCTGATTGGGTGGCATCCGTCATAGTGTGTAGCGCTAAAGAATCCGTGTCCAAAACCCCATTTTCTTCGGCAAGTTCGGCCATGTCGCCCGCAATATGGAGGTTATCAAAAGTGATATCATCCTGCGATGCAAACAAACAATGGTCTCCGTACTTGTGCAGCATTTCCTACGCAATCATCATACTGTAGTGTCCACAGCGATGGTCGATCAAGATAACTAGACAACTTAAACTTAATTAAGTTATTGCTTTTACATGCAAGATCATCAGAGATAGGGATAATAATACATAAGTATAATAAATACTGCATATCAAAAATAAATCTTACATACACCCTAAAACAATCTTGCGTGTATCTATAAGCCTAGAAAATCGTGTTAGAGACGTAGTAGAAAAGTAATAAGCACTTACCTCAAATCCCTCTCCGTACAGTTGCAATTTATGTTCCTCGAACTGATTATCGACAGTAGCTATTTTGATCTGCCCGTTGTAAACTCTGGTCTCTGTTGGTTTGAAGGCCACATCAAACCTCGCCTCTTCATCGGGTTCTAGTATGACACTGGCAGTGTACGGGAGGTGATCTGTGTAGACGGAAAATTTTAAGTAGGTTGGTAAATGGTAGCAGGAAATATAAAAGTACTTTTTTAAGTTGCTACTATCAACCATCTACAACAAAATACTGTCCAACAAGTTCGATGAATTTTGTAAATGGATCTGATTTTCGTCTCTGCTGACTTTAAAGGTGTAACTTTAACTATTTTTACACGTTGAAGAAATGTCATCAATCCAAAAACCAACGTATAAAAAGCTTTCAACAACATATAACATACTCGTTCTGCCAGGTAAAGTCAATAGCGAGCGGGACTTGGTGTTCGGATGCGGCACCAACGTGAATACGTCACTGGCCTCCGCAGTGGTATCAGCCAATTGAGAATCGCCACGTCCTGTAGGTTCAACTTGCTGGTCCAACACCATGTTGACCTTGGTCGAAACAAAACGTATTTGTGTCTCAATGTTGAACATTACAAGTTTTCAACCAGGTGATGAAAAAATACTAAAACTAACCTACATACCGTCAGTACAAAATATTATATATTCCTATTCTTCAGTTACCGACAACATCGAGCAACGAGTTGTGATGGTCAGCAGTGTCAGACGGAGACGATCTCACCTTGCTTGGGAAGTTTCCATCGTTGGTCAGGACAAGAGGAAGAGTCTCCATTCTGTTGAGGAGAAGGCGCTGGTACAAAAGAAGAGGCTCTCCTCGTTTGTTCCGGACAGCTGGCAGAGTAACAGCCACCCTGGGGAGATTCCCTTCACCGCTAATCTCGAAGGACAGACTTCGTTGTTTCGCTGCTGTTGACGGTACACCATCCACAGTCGCCTGCATGAGCACACTGTGACGTCACTTTCTTATGAAACGTTTTCCACCATGCAATTCAAACAAGAAGTTAAAAAGAAGATTTTTGCTTACACTTTTCATGTATTCACCTCAAAACTGCACACATAGGTCTGCATGGCCGGAGGATTGAAGGACACAGTCACATATGTGTCACCATGAGGAGGAATCTGTGTCTTTGAAGTGTCCACATCAAATATATCGGAAATCCGAGCAGATACTTTGTTGGATAGAGGCTTGACAGATACAGACACATCAACCGCAACCTTTGAACATATAACCAGTGGTTGAGAAAACATTATATTCGATCATTTTGATGTTAAAATGCTCAACAAACAAACCACAATCCTGATTGAAACAAAATTAAGGAGCTTCTGAAAACTATTTTACGAAGCGATCATAAAGAATCGTGTTGCAATGAAATCGGTGAAACATTCCACCATGACAATATTTATCACCTTGTTAGTGTTGGAGATCTTGAATCGAGCGAAAGCCTTTCTCCCAACGATGACGTTGCAAAACATGAACTTGTTATCTTCCTCCCCGTACACACCATTGCCCTCTAGTGTCTGACATTAGAAAATTATTTAATAAGCAAAAGGTTAAATACAATTCCGTGCAATATTTCTCGTACAAGTTACTGAGATGGTTAAATAAATGAACGTTTATAGCGGCAACCAGCATCACCTTCTTGTTCTGCAAATAGACGTTGAGGTTCTTGCAGATGCGATGTTCCTCAAATATCGACGTGACGTCAGTGGTATTAATGTTAGGAGTGCAACCCTCAGAGATGATCCGGTATGGGATCCCGGTGGCGTGGTCGAACGGGTCGCGATCGGTTACATCAATAGAGAGAAACTGAGAAAAGAATTATAAAGCATGGATGTAGGGGTATACTGATATACAGCACTTGTTTGTGCTGCAAGTCTATCTTGCTATAAAACTGAAAGTATGATAATGAAAGTATGGTAAGCACCTTCACGTGGTCCTTCCTGTGAGTAGCCGAGTTCAATTACAAATGAAAAGGCAAAACGGAGCCCATCAAAAAGTGAGAGAAAAAGACTACTACTATTGAAAGTAAAACAAGTTTACATCAATATGTTAGCCATAAGGTAAGAAACTGTTTCTTTGAACTAGTTGCAACGATTGATCCCCTGGGCCTGGACGATAAAGATCGAGTAATGGGAAGATGTCTTACTACTAACACTGAAGGAGTAATGAAAGTTGAGGGACCTATTTATACCTCTCCGCCTTTATTCTTTCGGTAACTACACTCGCCCATATATTGCAACCTGGCTTGAAGTGATTGGACTAGAATAGGCAAATGTATCAACTAAAAGAAAGGAAGTGGCCAATCTATATCTACTAGTGCCAGTGTTGCCCTAGTGCAACTGGATGCAAGTTTTAGGATTCTTGGGTTTTTCGATTCTTTAAGGATCTTGCCCTAGTGCAACTTGCCCTAGTGCAAGTTTTAGGATGGATTCAATACTTAAAGAGAACGAAGTGATGGACAATGACTAGTGCTTGTTATCTGGGAGTCAAGTAAATAGTTTAAGCAACCAACGAAACCTCAGACCCACTTCTTCTGTCCTCTCGTTGCTTTCGGCCAAGCAGTCCACAGTAACATTTTGAACCCCTCCTGGCAGAATATTCCCGAACCCGGGGTACACTGTGAAGGGGCCCACCTGCAACCGTGTTTGATTGGCGGCTGCCTCCTGACGTAAAGAACCAGCACGTCCAATCCGGGCTGTTGAAGAAAAACATTGTAATCATGTTATTTGACGTTAATATGGTGCTCGAAGTCATCAATGGTTAGTATTTGATCATCTCTAAGCCACCAGACTTGAAATGATCAGGTTTCGTTTGGTACAGCAATTGAAGATCTTGCTCGGCATCTTTAATATTAACACACTTATAGTTTTACTGTAACAACCCGATAATACTAAAATACCAAACATATTGATGCTATTTATTGCGCAATACACATGCTATGCCGTTATTTTGAGGGCACCAACCAGACGTGTCCATTCATTGAACAGAAGCAGCTATGCCCACTGTAAACAACAAGGTAAATCACTGAACTTGATCATATATTTACCTGCTGATCGGCTCGAAGTCGACCCATCCCTAGACTTGGTTCGCGTTCTACCACCTAGTACCATGGGTCGTGGGCGTACATTGGGCGCATCTCGTAGAACCTTCGCGATTGAATACTGCAAAGCAATGATGGAGCATGAAAGTACAACGTATCACCTGGAGACCTTCAGGCAAGGCAATTGAAGAAGATCACCTGGAGGTACCAAACCACATACTCCATGCTAAACCAATACGATCTACCGAAGCACTGATCAAGAGCATGAGAGCATCAGTAAAAAGCTGCTTTCTAATTTTCAAATCTTGTTCTATTGCTTATTGCCTAGCCCGTACTGTAACAGCTATAAATCAAGTTTAGAAAGCAGCACGAAAAGGTTGAACAGACAGTTTTCGTCAATATATCTCCAGACAAATGATGCAGGAGTGGCAATCGTTCGTCGCGCTTGGAATAATCTGACCGGTAACACATCAAACTTAACAGATAAACAATGTTAGTTTCTTGAAGTTCCTGTCATGAAAGGGGACTTTAATGTAGAATCTTATAAACAGCACTTTGGGAAAATGCATTTTCAAAAAGATGCTTTAGAGATGAACAAGAATAATGTCATAATCAAAGATTACGTGGACATGACAAGTCATTCTGTGTCTTGCTTGCAGCATGCTTTGGGTAATGGGTAGGTATCAAACCTTTTTCCTTCAGAGCTTCGGGGAGGAACTCTCACCTTTAGACTGAACAGTTGACATTGTTTGTTGACGAAACATTTCAAAAAGTCATCAAACCACTGACCTTGAAATCAAACTCTCCCTTGTTCTCGATTGAAAATGATCTCGTCTTCTTCGTATTCAAAACCATAGGTCCGAAGTTAATGTCGGTGCTTGGGAAGATGACGTACTTGCTGAAGATACTCCTCACCTGTCAGGACAAACTTTACTGCAATCGCTGTGATAGTAACACACTCAACTAGGTATGTAATGCGAACACATGGAAAACTTTGAACTTAATGAATTAAAATGAAAACAGTGAAAGAAGTAAATGGGCAAGAAGCCCGACATTCATTCTAAAACAGCGGGAAGAATAGCCGAGTGATAACCCTGCCGCCCATGTCAAATGAACACAACTAAAAACATTATTTGTTCATGGCTTCAGGGTCTACCACAGCGAGGTTTATCCGACACCCTGGTTTTGGCTTGGCAGATTGCTGTGGTAAACTCTCAAATAATGCACCTGGTGCTTTTTAGTTGTGCTTAAAACGAAGAGGTGAATGAACCAGTGAACCTACTCACCGATAAACGGATGGGAATGGACGCTATGACTTCCTTCCCGTCGCCGATGGACGGTTCAATCACCTGGCACTTAAGCAGGGGAAGATCTCGGATGGACACTTCCGTCTGTGACCGGAACACCACTTGAACCTGCAACAATTGCAGGGTTACAAAGTGAAGTGTGTGCCTTCAATTTTTCAAGTTATCTTGACCAAGATTACAAAAATGGAAATGCAAAAACAAAGGACTTGGCTTCGTTTCTTCGTTCATCAAACTCTCCTATTTACATGAATATGCAATTTTTCAACCACAAGTCTAATTGATTAGAGTTGTTATCATATTGACAAGAATGCAACATGTACCTGTGTGGGTCTGTCATTAGGTATCAAGGTCCCTTTCTGTGGGAGCACACTGAATAGGGAGTCGATAGGGGGGCAATTCGGGGCCGTCGCTTCGAACAAAAAGCTGAAGAAAAACATTTAGTCAAACGTTTATTCATGACATAACAAAGAAAAACTTAATGAGTTGATGTATGCGCTAAATATATGCATGGAGAGAAACATACCGTGCTAAACATATAAACAGACAAACTTACTTGAAGCCGATTTCGTATTTTCCTTTGTTTTTCAACGAGCAAGTCTGTTTGGTTTCATCCTGCACTCTCAGACTACCAAAGTCCAGTCCTCCATCAGCCCCCTTGGGAAAACTCATGTCCAGTGCTACGTCATAGGCTTCAGCTGTGACCTGGATGTTTTCAGTCTGCACCAGCCCCATGATGTTCCCGACGTCAGCAACCTTGAACGCGACAACAATAGAAAGTAAATCTAAACGATATGGCACAGCAGTTACTTTCAGGTCAAATAGAACTTCAAAGGTACATGCTTCACATGGTATATCCCAAGCAGGCTAGTCATAATATTTAGGTCATTATTTGACATTTTTCTGACAAGTTTTCTTTCCCAAGAGACTGGATTCTTCACGAACATAATAGATCAAGCAATCGCTTACTGTGTTCGCAATCTTAGAAAGGAAAAGTGAATCAGCATTAGATCAAGTGAAACAAAGGCATTGTTGAGACAACGACAACCACCTCGAGTCTTATTGCTTTCTTTATGTTGCTTGCTTTTGTTGCTCTGAAGTTGAGTTGAAGTGCAAATTCACACCGGGCCTCAATAATCCCTGCTTCAAGATTAAGAGAAAAGTCCTCGCCCATGTTCTCCATTCCAGCAATCCGCCAAGCCACGGGCAGCATTGTGCTGTTGCGGAGGTATAAACTGCGGGTGTCTTTGCGGTGAAGAAGAACCTGAAGTGAAAACTTTGTGCTACAAACAAACTTTTAATACGATGAAGCAGGTTCACATTATGCAAAAATTAGACTCTAGATGAACCGAAACAGTCTCAGTTAAGCATAGATAGCGATGCACAGTAGCTCTGTTCAATTGATTCACATCTAGCCTAGGCATAAACGCAGCAACACAAACCTTATCAAAGTGCAGATGCTTCCTGTCTAGTTCCAGTTCCGGCCTCACACCATGGCAAGCCACGTTAAAAATTATTGGTTCCGGGTTTTCCCGCACGCAACATACGATGGTGTCTACGAACCGGCCGGCGGTTTTCGGGTACGCCCAAATTGATAGTTGCTAAAGATAATAATAATAATAATCATAAGTGATAATAACATTAATAGCGATGTCGGTTAAGTCATCAAACATTGATGAAAACTTTCAACATAAAATTTTGGCGATTACGCTCTTCGTTTACGATTACGTTTATTACTACGATTACGCTCTTCTTCTTCGCTCTTCGTTAGCATAGCAGCAATGCAATGATGATAATGTTATAACGATAATGATAATGAGTATTTGTTCAATTGATGCGTTATTCACTTGAGATGATTGTCTTGTCAGAAACTCAGCAGAGGTAGGTGGACGACATGTTACCTTTGATTCGTTGGATTCAAGCACCATGTTTGGAGGATCGAGCAAGAATGTCGTTGCATTGCTGTCGTGCTGGTAGCAGAAACTTATGCTGGCGGGTAAGGGGGAAGTGTTCAGGATGGTGATCTTCTCCATGTTTTCAGGGTATTTCCCTTCTTTGTATCTGCACACAAACTAAATTGACACTGTTCAACTCAACAACTACGTAACAATCCACGAACGTTGCAACGACTGACAACAAACTAGTATGAAGCGAAGTATAGGCCAAGGCCATGATGAAAACAGATCATATTTCAAATCTACCCTTGTGCAGATAATAAAACGCTTAAAAATATGTCTCCAAGTTCGGTTTAAAAAGCCATCGAAGCCATAGGAAGCTACACTTTGCAGCACACATATGCAGAGGTGTCGATGAAGAGAGATTGCGTAATTTGGTGAGTAATGTGCGAGTATTGAAATGTTGACAAGCTGAGCTTTGAAACATGAAACCATAACAAACAGAATAAAAATTTACAATGTTCTGTAACGAATCAACTTCCACTCGTAAGCTATACCTTTCTCTCGTTTTCCCACAAAGCAAGGGACCAAACTCAAAAATTTCTTCTTGAATCAAATACTTTTTGGCAATAATGTCTTCAGGAGAAGCTTTGGTCTTCCGTCTATGTGGGAAGACGATACGTGGCTCCCTGCTGATGGTGGGGAAAGCACAGATCCCGCGACAAAAGAGCTGGTATCTTCTCCTGGTTCCAGTTAATTCGAAGCTCATGGTCTGATCAAACTGACCTAAATCATCCGAAACGAATTGGATCCGGATGGTGATCTCCGAATAAGGAGCTACAGTCCATCTGAAATTTAATTAATAATTTAACAACATTTTTCTCAAGAATTTGAATATCCGTTTTTCAAATTATATTTTGACGTCACAGATTTCTGTTAAAACGGAGATTGATCTCACGCTCCAGCTGTGATCGTTGGAAGTGAAGAGAAATGGCTCATCATCGCAACTAGTCTCCGAATGCAAGAATAGTTCCGGTTTGCAACAAGGTCTTTCTCCCTGTTTCTGATACTTCCTGTCTATACGAAATCTGTCTTATAATGCTCAGTTACAGTTTCGTCTATCGTTGCACAGCCAATGTTCAGTTTGTCTGTCATGGAAGTTCAGCAGAAAGCAATTATTTTCTAGTCATTTCTGCTAGAGCAACAGACAAAATATCATCTTGCTACAAAATTCAAGCAAGTTGCAAGAGCAACCACGGGAATCCTTGAAGAACATTCACAAACCTGAAGTGGTGGAGCTTCAATTGTTTAAATTCGGGAATTGTCTCTCCCAAAACGCTGCTGTGGTCGGCTTCCGATCCTGGAGTGACTGGAGGTGGGGGGGATTTCACTCCTTCACTAGAACCTCTTCTGCTCCTCCTGGGAGAAGATCGACGTCCGGTGGCCGTTTTGACAGATTCTGTTCTCAACTCTTTCTTCTTCTTCTCTTTTCCCGGCGTAGGAGCGTGATCCTCCCTCTTGGAATCAGATCTAAGGAGGAAAGGGAAATTATTTCTTGTCACTCACATACACTTCACATATTTAGTGTCAAGATGTTCATTCCTATGATATGAAACAGACAAACAACTCAGTTTAAGCCTTACGTCAGTCTATGAAAATACAGGTATAGCTCATTAATTGATACAAGTATTGAGGTTGAGAACTTATATGTGGACAATATAGGCCTATCCACAATATAACAAAGTCCACAAACCCAATGAAACGGAGATAATGGTGATATTGAGATTGTTGGGTGTACGAAAACATCATCAAGAAGTTAGAACCCAGCTGAAGGGAACTTACCAGTTTGAAGGCAGCTGATCCAATAAGTACATTTTGTTGTCATGAGATTTGAGAAGAGAAACATTTGTGTTTCAAATTACAACGTCACATTCAATACTTAATATTTGATGCTTTGTACAGTGGTTTCGGGTATTGATTGGATTTTTTGTTTATGAAAAAACAATCTTCAAATATGCATGAAAGTCTCATGACAGTGTTATGGTTTGATCTGTGGTCAAACGTGTATACTTTTCAAACAAGGTAACGATAGGTGGAGTATCGTATACTCCATTAGTGTTCTCTAATCCACCAAAGCAACATCCACATAAACCTCGTACCCACACTTTGTCGCAGTGCAAAACGATTTTGATGTTCTGCTTGATAAAAAAATACAACTTTAAAACACTAAAGGCCTATTTCATGTCTCTAATGATGATGAAACCAGCTACCTCGATAATTCTGCAGGACTTAGTTCCGTCGAATAAGCGTCTGTTTCCTTTATGAGAGGCTCCTCGACCGCCAGGTTCGGATCATCAGGAGAAGTTGCTATGAACTCATAATGAGCAGCTGGATCTCCACTAGGAGCTTTGCGCTTCACGGGATAAGGAACCACCGAAAACATAGCCGGTGGTGGGATAGGGGGACCTTTGGGCCCTAATCCAAGGCCGTCTAACACCTATCACCACAACACACAAATTTGTTTTAGTTATCACAGCGATCTTGCTTGCAAAAGTAGTGGAGATTGTGATGAATACAAGCTTGGTACGGACAAGATAATGAAATTTTTTATGCCAGGAATTAAAAAAAAGGCTTTTGGAAGTTTGGTGTAGGTTTGTGTTTTTGAGTTCAAAAGAGCAAGTTGCAAAGATGACATAATAATTTTAGCAAATAAAAAATATTTGGAAACTTGATGATCATGAAAGACATTTATACAAAAGTAACAATTTCATTGTCACGCAACATCACCTCATCGACAGTTGGTAGCCGGTTCATCTCAAGTATCCTGTTGCAACAAGGATTGTCTGGATTGTTGGCGTCCATATGAAGATGAGGAACGCCCATCCCATCCAAGCGGCGACCACTAGCAGCGTCGTCTGCAACATCCAATCCCTGAAAACAAGATTTATAGTTTTAAAGACATTGTTCCAAGCAGCATTTGCTGTCGTAATGAAAAGACTGTGGTTGTTTTTATTCTAGCGAATACGAAAGTGTGGCGCATACGAGCCATGTCACATGCTCACTAGATGTTTTGAATCACAAAGCAATCACCACCAAGGCAGTAGGCCAGACTCTAAGTCATAGCAGGAGATTTTGGTGCATTATTTGTACAAGTTTACTGATTTTCATACAGTAGAAACTATCAAATAAGGTATAAATCATTCTAAAACTAAACTGTTTTACACAATTTTAGTAGTTGTATCCTTTATTTAATTTGTCACACAGAAATGCAAAACAGGTAGCCTACAACTGCTACCAGGACAGGCGTAATCAACACGTAGGATTTGTTTTAAAATAGCGGTAGATCTAAAGTCGCAATCTATTCAAATTATAAATGTAGTTTTGAAAGTGGTTCGTATTTTACCAAGACCTTAAAAATTTAACCAAACTTTCTAAATCTGGTAACCAATTACAACCATTTAGTATCACTGATATATACCTCTAATTTTTCTCTGTCAGCCTTTTCTCTTTCCATTTTTTCTCGATCGACTCTCTCTCTTTCAAGTCTTTCTCGTTCTTGTCTCTCCAAACGCTCTTTTTCTCTCTCTTTTTTGGTTCCTTTTTTCCCGGATTGTGGGGCTTTATCACGTGACAAATTACTAATTCCTTGAAACCATAAAAAATAAACAAAATTGAAAAAACAACAAATTTCCATTCCATTAATGTACATTAATTAAAACCACTGAACCCTTTCAAATTCGCTTAGTTTCAAATTAGTCTTTGTACAAAACAATACAAGAAAGTAAAACTTTTGCATTTAACTAAACTATTGAGCAGTGGAAATTGATTCAAGACGAAGAATCTAATGTATATGTGTCATGAATGCTTTGACTAGATCATGCGTTTGCAACATCACAAAAGCAACGCAATATCAACGTAAAATAAGAAAATAAACGTTTTTTTATCTTCGAGTAGTTGTACTTTTAAAGTAAAGAAAACTCTAAAGCAAAAAAATTGCAACGTTGTATAAAATAAAAAAGCATTGGTAGTCACTATACCATAAGCTTTGCTATGGTGTTGGTGACCTTTAAACTTCACACAATGTTGTTATGTTAGTCTTGAATAAATCACAAAACACTCAGTAACTGCTCACATAGTGGTCCTTGCGTCACCCAACAGCAGGTACTGTACACGACCAATGTCTTCGAGTGGTGTTGTGGATAGGGGCAGCACCAGAAAAGTGCTTAAGTTGCAATTATTAGTTACGATGCACAAGTCAGTGGCAACAAACGTCTGGCATTCGTATTATACGAAAAGGAATATAAGAAATCAATGAAACCGTTTCTCACCATCTTCATCAGCGGTTAGACCCTGGGTGATGGTCACGTCTGGTGTGGTGGGTTTGGTGACGACGAGTTGGGTGCGATCCCAATACTGGAGAGCGAATGATATGTCTTTGAGAGACTTATCAAATTTCTTGAAGCGTCGTTGAAGAGGAATGTCGGTGTCCGATTGTTCTTCTTTTACCTCCTCAATTGGCTTTTCTTTCGGCTCCTCTTCGGACACAGGACGTTGCTTTTTCTTGTGTCTGGAAGTGAAGAAGAAAACAAACTTAGGAGCAAAATGGTTGGAACGACTGGGTAATCTTATCAAAAAATAATGAGCTCAAAATATAGAAACTAAGCTCTTGTTCAGCAAACGTTTGGAAAGCTCAAGTGCTTCGTTTAATAACACTGAAGATGAAAACAGTTTAGTTTTCGGAACGTATGTTGAACATGACTTTAGCGTCTACATTTTAGGTTCTTTATTGTTTGACTAAAACAAATCAGTCTTGCCAACAAACTAACAGGGTTATTTTACAACCTAATAGAATCGATTGATCTTTGCTTTCAGTGTTGGGTGACAAGGTGTGGTTTAACATGTAATAAGTGTAGACAACAAAAAGTTGCTTCGTTTGTGATAACTACCGCGTTGGCGCAGGAATTCAATCTTACCATTCCACCTACTCACAGACACTTGCACCAAGAAATTACATACTCACCTGAAGGATGAGAAAATTAAAAACTTTCTAGCGATAGGATTTCAACTTATACTAATTAAATCTTATGAGAAATCGCCCGCCAACTAAGTATGTCGATACGCCAAAATGCCAATATCGAGCAAGAGTTGGTAATGCAAGATACAACAGAAACGAAAACTTGGCAATTGATTACACACTGTCAGTGTTTCTTTAATGTCTTTCTGTAGCCAAAGTTTTCTTTTTCTAAATCATGATTTAAAAATCACATGATCAGCATAGTATTGGGTGTTCAATTGGCTGTTGAACGACCTACTTCTTGACATCTTCAGATTCTGGCCGTTCAGTAACTCTGGACTCTGGTCTTCCTTTGTCCAGGCCGTCATGGGATGAACTGTGGCCCACCATGGCAACCGACACGATTGTCTTCAGCTGGGTTTTGTCTTTACCTCCTGCAGCAGCGGGAGTGAGGGTGTTGCCATCTTGTTTGCCTACATAAACAAAATCATTTAACTTTTCTGTTCAGTATGTAAACATTTTTTACAAAGATGCTATAGTTTGTTATGGTTGGAACACACGGTAAATAGTAGGCTCAGCCCATGTCTTAAAGGTTTTAAAAGAGAGCAATAATAACATCTTTAAGAATCACTGAAATACACTGTACTTCGTTAATTTATGCAAATACGAATGGAGCTATGATTATTCTACAGTACATGAGGACATTTGTGTTGCATTATGGCACATGCCTGAAATACTTCTCTTTGCCGTTTCTTCTCTTTTTCCTTTTTTACCCTTTTTCTTTAGGTTCTCTTCTTCAAGCCTTTTTTCTTCAATCATTGCCATCTTTTCTCGTTCAATTCTCTCACGTTCATGTCGTTCTTCAGTTTCTCTGTAACATTTTTCATTTTAAAAATTATGAAAGCAAGTTTCAAACAAAATAAACAAAAGATTTACTTGTCATAAAAGGCTGGCAAAGTCTACTCATCGAAAATACATATCGAAAAGCGAAATATCAGCTCAGTTCACAGGTATGTAATAGTACAATGGGTAGTCTAAGTGTTGCTGTATACACAATCCTCAATTTGCTGAAGATCAAGCCGTGAATGGTTCAATAACAACAAGTACACACAATAATGTATTGATGACAAATATGACGTTTTGCTCCAGACAGGCTCCCAACAAGAGTCTTCAAAGATAATTCACATGAACATGTGAACTTTTCTAGTTAAACAATTAGGCTGCAGGTTATAGATTTACAACCTCTTGATTCTTTCTTTCCTTCTCTCCAAAATCTTCCTTTCAATTTCTTCTTTCTCTTCCTCAGAGAGAGCGTCATACTCCTCTTCATCCATGTCTTCAAGCTTACTTTTTCTCCGCTCTTCCATCTCGATGACAGATTTTGCTAAAGGAACATTACATCACTTTACGAAAAAAACTTTCCGCACCAATGGCATTGCCAAAAAGCTATGTTCAGTATAGAAACTATTTTAGTTTTCTACTTTTTCGTTGTTGTATTGTTGAGTATCGGGTAATGTCTTTTACGTGACAGATCAAAGTTTACTGCCAAAAATCTTCCCTAAAATATTAATCATTTCAAAAAAGCTCTCAAATAGAAAAAAAACGTGAATATGGTCTTGCTAATTCTAGTTTTGGTTTTCTTGGCTTAAGCACTAAGTAGCTTGGACAGTCATTAGTCACCTGCCGCCTCTTCCCTTTCACGCCGTCGTGCGCGCACAGTAGCATAGTCTAACTTTTGAGAGACAAAGTAGATGTGTTTCCGATTGTTGATCGCCTTGAGCAGTGAAATCAATGTTGATTGATAGTTGGCGCTAAAGAGAGTGTCGAGGCCATCGAAGATCGCCCCCTGGTGGCAGTCGTTCAACTAGAGAGAAAGTCACGTGATAGATTTCATGAACTTTGCAAAGTTTGTGCGTAAGTATCATTCACCATCAAGTTATAGCCGGCCTTTGGCAATGAATATAAGTGGTAATAAAATATACTTTTAATGAAAAAATGCACTTCAAAAGAGTTCAGCATAAATTTTACAAAAATACTAGCGGACAGTATATTACAATATCGTTGAACTAAAAGTAGAAATATATTTAAAAAGTTGTACCTGCAGTCTTTCAGCCAAAATTTCAACAAGCAACTCTTCTGGCAAAACGCAACTGACCAGTCCCTGCTCTCCGGCCACCGATGCAGACACACTCAACCTCTGACATATTGGCCCCTCAATGACCGGCGGGCTGCTGGGGACCTGCAAGTTTGGATTTTCATAAAAGTTATTTATTTTCATAATAATTTAAAGCATTCACGATATGATCACCCCTTCTCATGCAACCTAACTTTAGCAAATACAAGTGATAATATTATTCTTACTTGGGATCCGGCGTATTCCGATATGGTAGGAGGGCCTCCACCCCCGGCTTTACTTCCCATCGTACTGTGAGCTTGCTTGCTCAATACGCTTGCTTTCTTCGTTGATATAATCGACGTTCCGCCTCCGATCTTACTGTCGGCTGGCCCTAAACCACATCGCTTGTTACACGTTCTGGTGAACGAATAATTTGAGAGGTTGTCAGAGTACTCTACTTTTGGTGAATATATTTTTATATCATCTACTTATCTTAAGTTTCAAAACAAATATTTCCTCCATTAAGCAGTGATGGTATGCATACCAGCATGAGCCGCTACTGCCTCTACGCTCAGTCCTCCAGGCATTGTGGTGGTAGCATCTGCCTCTTCATCACGGAGTCCTCTAGCAGTTTGTGCACAAAGTTCACGCGCTCTCAAGCCGGCCTAAAAAGTTTGTTTCAAGTTTTAAAGCTGCCATG
The DNA here is from genome assembly GCF_918807975.1 of Aplidium turbinatum. NCBI lineage: Eukaryota > Metazoa > Chordata > Ascidiacea > Aplousobranchia > Polyclinidae > Aplidium > Aplidium turbinatum. The sequence goes on from NC_137488.1 coordinate 3,049,992, forward strand.
GAAAAGGCAATATTAAACCAATACTAATATGATTTCGCATAAACTTATATTCTAAACAATCTAGTTACGTAGATTGGTCGCAAGTTCCAATGCAAAATGTTGTCGCATTGGAAACAGTGGCATAAAATAAGTGCGGCGTTAGCTAAGTGCTGTGTGGCTAAATGACTGACTTCTCTAATCGAAACCATTTGAGTGTGAATTGCTTTTCTTCACACAACCAACATTCTCCATAAGCAACCTCAGGTAATCCTGAGCTTAAACTTGCCAAGTCAAAGTTGAACAAATTAAATATTTTCGCTCAATAAACGCAATAAATTGCTAACCTGAGGTTAAACATCATTAGCCGTCTAACTCAGCTTTGTAGTAGGCCTACGTTGTCGTTTATCTCTTATATTCCATATTATTTAGGTGTCAATCTTTCAACAGACCATTTATACCTCAGATAATGTAAAATGAATCTAGCTAGTAAAACCGCCTTTTCAGAATTGATTTAACGTCTAAAGACGTTGAATCAATGTAAAAAAGTGTGGATTTGCTGAGAGCAACCTGGTTTAGTTTGGTAGCAAATGCAGACTTGTGTTGTGGCAAGGATCTCGTCTGAAACTTTAAACACAATCATCTTTAACTAATTCCTGGTTCACCTTTGAACTAACGCGATTCTTCTTTGCCTTCATGTCTGTGTGGAACTTTAATATTGTGTCTTCCATTCCATGGTTGCTGACAAATTCCTTAAGCGATTCTGCACTCTAAAAGTTCTCTGTTAAGTATTTTTACAGAAATCTTTTAAAATTTTTCTCTCCTATTACTTGGCTGCATGTCTCTTGCATCATCTAAGCCGAGTTTGTTGCTTCATGAACAAACTGCACCCCCCAACCTCCACACTGGAGCTCACAGAGCAATAACATTATCGCAAAAAATTGACTGAATATGATGTGGCTCAAATAAATTCCAAGCAAACTTCAGAACAGGCAAACAGCTACAAATTATTTATAATGTCCAAACCAGAAATTTTAAACGCATAACTAACCACAAAATGGACCCCTTGCATTACTAGTTGAACAATCATTTGTTCAACTTAGCCAACAACATCAGCCTTAGCAAAACAACAAAATCGCTTGATGGACATTTTGATACACCAAACAACTGCGCACTTTTACAACACCTCCATCCAGTTAAGTATTTTTATTTCGACCTAACGGACGGCACACTTGTTCAATCCAGGAATATCTATTATTCCGGGACTGAAAACCCTCAACACTTTAAACGACGCCATACATCATTGAAGTCACTAGGTCTTGTGTTTCGTCATGCCCTGCATTTGCATCCAACGCTTACAAGTAATTGCAATGGAAACCAACGAGATAAAAGGAATAAGTTTGGTCTCTTTTCTACCATTGCATCTGTGACTTTTGTTCAACAGCAGCAACTTCAAGAAAATGAAGTATCTTCGGACAGGTGTCAAACCCACAACAATGCTTGATATGAACGACTCGGTAACATGTCTTGTAATGCAAAGAAATTTATTCTCACACGAGTCAGTTCAATCATATATAGCTAAATATCGATTTCGATCAGCTAGAAGTTAGATCATCTTCAGTTAGATCTAGATCTTATTCAAATAGAATTTTCTATTTGAATAAGCTTAACTGAAGATGATCTAGCTTCTAGCTGATCGAAATCGATATTTAGCTATATATGATTGAACTGACTCGTGTGAGAATAAATTTCTTTGCATCACAGGAGCAACTTTGACTTCTTGAATCTTTATCCTCGGACTGGGAAAGCTTTTTGGGTGCTTAATCCTGGTAGTTTCATATACTTGTAGAGGTGTTTGACGCAGGCCGGTTACCGAGATTGACAGAGTGAAGCTTTCCGATTGTTGAAGTGTTGTTGCCGGAGAATTACTCCATCCACTAGGTGCCGCTGAATGGAGAGCAGTACTAAAAATGCGTTGCTCAAGCGCACACCCGCGAGTCAAACCAATTCCATATATCTTTTTCAATTAATTTAGTATTGATGAGAGCGAGAACTTGATACTGGTATTGTGAAATCATATTGCATTTCCTTTTTGCACCTATAACCTCCATAAAATTTATCCCTTCTTTTGTTATTTTGGCTAAATAACTTGTTGACTCTGCTGATGTATTCCGTATATTCAAGTTTCCAATATCAGAGTTATAAATATAAACTGGACTAATCATAATAAAAAGAGTACAACACGAAATACAGACACTACTTAAACTACAATTTTCAATTTTAAATTCCAATTGCATTTAAATATTGAAGAAGCAACCCAGTGTTTAAAACCTTTGCTGAGCCAAAACTTTAGTTTTGTAGTTTAAGTTTTGTATTCATGATCTTAGCACTTGTTCATTTTAAAGAGCAACATTTCAGGCAAGGTTGATTGACAAACAATAAAGATGTTGCAGGACAGTCTAAGACTATGATGAAATAAAACATTCATCTGCTTCAGAAACTTGTCTGTAAATCCGGAGATCCTTGGAAAGTTGTTAGCCTAGCAGAACTATCGTAAAGCAAGGTTTCAAGTTCCTTTATCAAGATAAATAATGACTGAAAAACAAAACAAAAAACGCAAGTGCATTCCGTATTCTCAGCAAGGTCGGTTGTCACCGGTAGCTAATTCTGACTGTAGCTATATTATATGTGTGTGAGGCCCTCATGCTGAAGCAATGTACATGACATCTAAGCTTACTAAAGAAATCTAAACCTTTGTAATTGGTGGATGAGAGGTGACAATGACTCAGCACGAAACTACACATGTAGCACCTAAACAGCACGAAACAGAACCTCGTCAAAATCGGTCAGCTTAGTATTATGTTGAGTCATTGTCACCTCTTATCAACGAATTGCAAATGTTTAGATGGCTGCTCTCAAGAACGTTGCCTTATCTAGGAAGGGAGGAGGATTGATAAGCATCAGCAACATTATTGTGCCAGTATAAAGTTTGCAAAGTTAAAGCAATGTAATGCTGTTAGTTTGTTTTCATTGGACAATCGCCATCCATCGCCGATACGACATAGTTTGGAAATTTACAAAATTTTCCACGTAAAAATAAAATTGAATTGCCGTCATTTGTTGAAAACTTTTGAAACAATCGCTAGGTTCAACAATAAAACTTTTGGACTCAAAGCCATTGATCCAGATCACAAAATTAGAAATTTCGAAATTAGAAATTAAAAAATTAGATATTCTGAATGAAGCTGCGACTGAACGCAAAACTTGGCAGTGGTACTCTAAGTTGCAAAGTCAACTCTTTCCAAGATAACCAACATGATTCCTGAGAAAGTTGCTGAAACTATTTGTTACCAATCCAAAAGAGATCCTCTTACCGGAGTGTTGCCATTCGATATCGCCTCAAGCACGATGCCGTCTATTGTCATGCGGGCAGCACCATAAGTCTTTGCCAACAATACTGATGTGTTCGTTTTTCCTAGATAATAAACAAAAATTAAAAATTTCTCTCATCTACAATGGGGTAGTTAGAACGTCAAAACTGTAATATAATAGACTATTGAACAAAAGTTACGTGTAAGTTTAAAAAATATCGAAAACTCTTTTTGCTGGTTCATACAAAATTCAAGCTTGTAGAAAAAAACGCAATCGCCTACTTCTTTTTATGATGTGAAGCAATATCAAGATTAATGCATGAAAACATTGCAGACTTTACAGTAATTGAACGTTATTGCAACATTGCCTCCTGGTTATCGATATCATCATCCATTCTGTGGTTTGGAAAAAGCAAATGATTAAAAACAGATATTTCAGACACAGGAAAACAGTTTGGAATACAGACACGTATTCCAACAAATTTACTCCCCCATAGCTACACCCTTCTGTTATTGTTGGGTTGGATATCGATGATGTTATAAACCAGCAACTCACCAGATCCCGGTGGACCGTGCACGATGACAACAATGCCGCGTCTATTCCGGGCCGATCGTCCTTCCGGGGTCAGATCGATGCCAAGATGGCGGGCTATGGAGGCAGACACCGGGGTGATTTCAAGATCACCCACTCCTGCCCCACTGTCCGCCCCTACAATTAAAAGTTATAAGAATGCCTTAAAACAAAAATTTATAAATGTAAAAGATACAAATTATTTTTGATTATGATCAGTATTTCTTTGAAGGAATAATACACATTCCTAGATAGCAGCAATAATTCGCTGGACAATCTGCAACCAACACAAAAAATATTAAAGTTCGTAGACAACATTCAATTATTACGATTAGGACATGAATGCAAAAACATCGATTTGTGACACGACTCTGGCGTTTCACAAAACATAATAGCAGCGTACACTTACATTTTAACTTTACAGTACGGAAGAGGAAATCATAAGAACAAGCCTAGTTGACAAATCACTGTTTGTTCCGATATACAGAATCGACTCGACGAAACATAGTTAGCTGTTCAACATTTCATTTCATTTAAAGTAATATTTTATTCCTCAAATGCGCACAATAATAGTAAAAGTCAACGAGTGTGTTCGAGAGTGACGAATACGAACCTGGCTCTGCAGCAGACCTCGCCATTTCGTCTGTATCGGTCTTCTTTTTGCTTGACTCGTGAGACACGCTCCCGTTCTGCAATACGTACATATAGCATCAGCTACTGCATGTTTCTTTGCGAAATGAATAACATGCTCTTTCTTGATAGTATTTTTACTCTTTTTAGCTGTTTATGATTAAACTGACTCGTGTGAAAATACATTCATTTGTATTCTAAATCAAATATAGTTATTACTATCTGTAGTAATAACTATATTTGATTTAATTTGCTCTGCTTTGCTTTTTTGCTTAGCATTGAGCACTTTTTTGTAGTATTGATAGTTTTCATTGTTTTTCATTTGTATTCTTGTGCATTTGTGTGAAAAATCTCAGCAAAAGTGTTAATGTATGTTCGTAGGTTGTAACAACTACCTGGTTATGGTTTTCAGTGACAGAAATTGATTCCGGCCCCTTAAAATCTGCAGAAGATTGCCCTTCTTCCGTTTTCTCTTCAATCGTTTCTGCTAAATCCTCTCCTGCAAATAGGTGAGCACATTGCAGAGAACATGAAATTAAAAATTCCATTTAATTTCTAAACAGCTCGTTTGCATGGCAGCCAAAGGCAAAGCAAGCATTAGTGACAGATACCCACGTACCCTGATGGTGGCCAACCGCCAGAGAAAGCCTATCCAAGGTAAATTTCGCTTTTTCCTCACTGGCAATAGAAACCTAAAAACTTGTCAAAAATGTAAGGGTGGTGAAAGGCAGAGCCCCTCGACCCCTGAAGTAGCGAAGAAGGCTCATATGAAGAAGATCTATTCCTTGAATTTTAAGATTTAGTTATTTGTTGCTTCATTTGTGATAGGCTATTTATCCATGGCAAGTCTTGCCGCTTCAAACCCAATACCTTCCAACTTCTCTTGGTTCTGTTTTAGTTCGTGCATTTTTTCTTCTTGCTCTTGGTAATATTGCAGAAGTTCTGGAGGAAGATCTTCTCCAGCCAAACGAGGAGGAAGAAGAAGGTTTCCCATCTCATCGTATCCTTTCATCATCCGAAGGATCTGAATGGACAAGTCAAGACACAACTTTTTAAGTTTCGTTTTGTCGAGTTCAAACTAGATGATGGGGAAGGTTCATAACTAATCATAACAATCATATCATAACTATTGATAATAATCATATAATAACTAATCATAACAATCATATCATAACTATTGATAATAATCATATAATAACTAATCATAGTAATTATGAAATAACTAATCATAATAGTCATATAACAAGTAATCATAATAATCATATAATAACTAATCATAATAATCATATAATAACTAATCATAGTAATCATATAATAACTGATCATAATAATCATATGTAACTAATCATAATAATCATATAATAACTAATCATAATAATCATATAATAACTAACCATAATAATCATATAATAACTGATCATAATAATCACATAATAACTGATCATAATAATCATATGTAACTAATCATAATAATCATATACCAACTAATCATAATAATCATATGTAACTAATCATAATAATCATATAATAACTAATCATAATAATCATATAATAACTGATCATAATAATCACATAATAACTGATCACAATAATCATATGTAACTAATCATAATAATCATATAATAACTAATCATAATAATCACATAATAACTGATCATAATAATCATATGTAACTAATCATAATAATCATATACCAACTAATCATAATAATCATATGTAACTACTCATAATAATCATATACCAACTAATCATAAAAATCATATAATAACTGATCATAATAATCACATAATAACTGATCATAATAATCATATGTAACTAATCATAATAATCATATACCAACTAATCGTAATAATCACATAATAACTGATCATAATAATCATATGTAACTAATCATAATAATCATATACCAACTAATTATAATAATCATGTGTAACTAATCATAATAGTCATATAATAACTAATTATAATAATCATATAATAACTAATCATAATAATCATGTAATAACTAATCATAATAATCATATAATAACTAATCATATAATAACTAATCATAATAATCATATAATAACTGATCATAATAATCATATGTAACTAATCATAATAATCATATAATAACTAATCATAATAATCATATAATAACTGATCATAATAATCATATGTAACTAATCATAATAATCATATAATAACTGATCATAATAATCATATGTAACTAATCATAATAATCATATAATAACTAATCATAATAATCATATAATAACTGATCATAATAATCATATGTAACTAATCATAATAATCATATCATAACTAATCATAATAGTCATATAATAACTAATCATAGTAATCATGAAATAACTAATCATAATAGTCATATAACAACTAATCATAATAATCATATAATAACTAATCATAATAATCATGTAATAACTAATCATAATAATCATATAATAACTAATCATATAATAACTAATGATAATAATCATATAATAACTGATCATAATAATCATATGTAACTAATCATAATAATCATATAATAACTAATCATAATAATCATATAATAACTAATCATAATAATCATATAATAACTGATCATAATAATCACATAATAACTGATCATAATAATCATATGTAACTAATCATAATAATCATATACCAACTAATCATAATAATCATATGTAACTAATCATAATAATCATATAATAACTAATCATAATAATCATATAATAACTGATCATAATAATCACATAATAACTGATCATAATAATCATATGTAACTAATCATAATAATCATATAATAACTCATCATAATAATCACATAATAACTGATCATAATAATCATATGTAACTAATCATAATAATCATATACCAACTAATCATAATAATCATATGTAACTACTCATAATAATCATATACCAACTAATCATAATAATCATATAATAACTGATCATAATAATCACATAATAACTTATCATAATAATCATATGTAACTAATCATAATAATCATATACCAACTAATCGCAATAATGATGTAATAATTAATCATAACAATCATCATCATCATCATAATCCATCGCCGGTTTGCTCCCCACTAGTGGGGGTGGCCGATTGTTTCCGCGCAGCAATTGTTTTAATCCCTTTTCTCCATTTCACCCTGTCCCTTGCATCTTCCTCCTTCAGTCCGACTTTTTTAAATTCATCCTTCACTTGTTGTTTCCACGTTCTTCTTGGACGACCGCGTTTCCTCTTCCCATCCACCTTTAGATCTAGTGCCTTTCTAAGAAAACTTCCTTCCTCCCTCCTTATCACATGTCCATACCATCTTACTCCATTTGCCCTTGCCAGTTGGTCTATGGTCTCTCTCATCTCTAGCATATCCAACAATTCTTCAGTCCTTTTTCCTTTCTCGTTTTCACCCCACACATTGCTCTCACCATTGACCTTTCCGTTCTTCTCAGGATTGCCAGTTCACTCTCTCTGAATACCCATGTCTCGCTACCATATAGCATTGCAGGCCGCACACAGCTCCGATATACTTTTCCTTTCATCCTTATTGAAAATTTTCTGCCATGCAACATTTCCCCACATTCCCTGAACTTTGCCCAGCCCAATCTTGCCCTTGTTGTCACCGCTGCTTCACATCCACCACTTCCATTTATCCGATCACCCAGATAACAGAAGTCTGTCACTGTTTCGATGCCATGGCAGAACTCATCATCATGGCCTTCCACTTCATTCCTTCCTTTACTGCATTTCCCACAAACAAAACACTTCGCCAATCTTGTTGCGGCTCTCTTGACATTAGCACATCTTGCATGTACCCACTTTCCACATTCCTTGCATTGAATTTCTCATCACTCTCTTGCCACATATTCCACAGGGATCTACTTTGCTCTCAACAACTGTTCCTTCTGCTCCACTCACCATCACTTTTGTTTTTTCAAGATTTACCTTCATACCCTTGGTTTCAAATGCTTCTTTCCATTTCTCAAACTTTCTCTCCATTCCCTCCATACTATTACTTGTCAAGACCAGGTCGTCTGCATACAAAATTTCACTCAATAAGCCCTCCCTCACTCCTTCAGTTACAACGTCAACCACAATAGCAAATATCAGAGGTGACAAAACTGATCCCTGGTGTACACCAACCTTCACAGAAAACTCGTTTGAATAATTTGATCCAACTCTCACTTTTGTTCTTGCATCCTCATACATAGACATCACAGCTCTCACTAATACCTCAGGTATACCTCTTTTCCTCATTGCCCATTCCATCACTTTCCTTGGTACTCTGTCAAATGCCTTTTCTAAGTCGACGAAACACATATATAGTTTTCTCTGCTTCTCTCGGTATTCCTCCTGCATTCTTCTCAATATAAACAGAGCATCCACTGTACCTTTTCCTGGCATAAATCCAAACTGCATATCATTTAATTTCACCAATGTTCTTAACCTCTTTTCTAGTATTCGCTCCACAATTTTCATTCCATGCTCTAGTAGTTTTACACCTCTATATGCACTGCAACTTCTCACATCCCCTTTTCTCTTGAACAGTGGAACAACAATACTATGCTTCCACTCCTCCGGCATTCCCTCTCCATCTAATACCCTTTGGCTAAGTTGTAGCATTACTTCAATTCCCAACTCTCCACTTGCTTTTATCATCTCTACGCTCACTTCTGATGGACCAGCTGCTTTATGCAGTTTCATTTGTCCCATTGCCTCCACCACTTCATCACGAGTAACCTTTCCCACTGGACCCTCCACCAGATCAACCTCTGTCATATGATCCCATACATTCTCCTTATTCATAACATTTTCCATATGTTCCTTCCACACTTCTCCTCTGCTTTCCGGGCTGAAATGCAACTTCCCATCTCCACTCCTTATACATCTTCCCCCTACAATATCTTTCCCATCCTTTTTCATTTGCTTTATGAGTCTGAATACTTTGTTTTGGCTTTCCCCCATTTTATTAAGTTCCTCCTCAGCACCATTCTTCATAGCTCTTGCAACAACCCTCTTTGCCTTCTTTTTCATACTCTTATACTTCTTTTTATTCTCTTCTGACCCATTTTTGCGCCACTGCTTGTATGCATCTCTTTTCTGTGAAATCGCATGCTTCACCTCCTCATCCCACCACCATGTGTCTCCACGATCCCTCCTCACCTTCTTTTTCCCACATACTTCATCACATGCTGCTAGGACACCTTTCTGAAATGAAGCCCACAAGTCCTGCGCACTCATGTTTACCAGCTCTTTTGCTCTTTTCACAAACTTAATTCTCGTTTCTTTTTCCTCCAGTTTCCACACATTTCTCACAAAAACTCGTTCTTTCTTCACAATTTTCTTCACTTTTTTCATATTTAAGTCTCCTACTACTAGTTTATGCTGCAACTCCCACGGAATTACTTTCACATTCTTCAAGTACTTTCTCTGTTCCTGCCCAACCACAATAAAATCAATTTCCGACTCATGTCCTCCTGAGCTGTAAGTCACCTTCCTTTTCTCTTTCTTTTTAAACCATGTGTTGGCAATACAAAGTTTCCTTTCATCACAAAATTCAAGTAGCATTCTTCCTTCCATGTTTCTCTCCCCAAAACCATACCCTCCATGAATGCCCTCGAACCCATTTGCTTGTTTTCCAACATGCCCATTAAAATCTCCTAATCCAAACACCAACTCTTTTGAACTCCATAAATCCCATTCCTCTGCCAAAACATCATAAAAACTTTCCTTTTCTAAGTAATCCCTACCACTTTGAGGTGCATATGCACAGATTATCCTCACTACCTCCTCTTCAAAAGCAAGTACCATTGTCATCACTCTGTCACTCCTTCTTCTAACTTCTATTACTTTCTCACATAATTCCTCTTTTACCAAGAAACCAACACCACCGATTCCTGTGTTATTTCCTGACCACCATAACTTATATCTCCTCCCATTGGCACCTAAAAACCGCACTGACTGTCCCCTCCATCTTACTTCCTCTAGGCCACATATATCCACCCTTCTATATTATAATAACTAATCATAATAATCGTATACCAACTAATCATAATAATCATATGTAACTAATCATAATAATCATATAATTACTAATCATAATAATTTGATATTCATAATTAACTACCTTCTCTTCGACCAAGTATTGCTTATCGAAGTTCAACGAATAGAACTCCACACCGAAGGAGGTTGGGTTCCTGACAACCACATCCACCTCATCACCGGGACCATGGGGGAGGATGGGGCCGAACTCAACGAGATTGGGTTCAAACTCGAGACGGGACTCTTGGCCCTCCCCGCGGCAGGAAATGGAGACACGCGATGTCCCTTGTGGGATATGGATCCCCATCCGCTGGGTGTAGTATTTCTAAACAAAAAATGAAAACTCAGTGATCAGAAACTAGGACATTTATAGAGTTGGTTTAAACTCAAGTTAACGGACTCTCAAAAAACCAATAAAACCCAGATTGGTATCGGAACATCACACGGAGAGCAAGCAATGTGCCATGCACATTGCTCAATGTGCACAACCTTATCCACAATACAACGAAATAAAAACTCCTCAGAAGACTTTCCCGGTGCAAAGATTGATATTGTTTTTATCACTCACCGTTTCTGTTGGCATGAACTTGATTTGTATATTCATACGCTGTCCGGGGGCGAGGAAACCTTGCGGAGGCATCATTTCAAAGTGGTTCGGTTTGGGTTTGTTTTCCCGTCGCATCTTACGGCGCAAGTGCATGGGGACATGTTTTTCAGCCTAGAACAAAGTGGGTGTTGAAAAAACGTGTTTTAAGGTCGCAAATCAGTCAACAACATAAATAAAAGGTAAATCTTTGCAATTAATTTTTTTGCATCTTGAAAATGTAGTAACTCTGCAGCAACGCATTAAGTGAAAACAGCACATAGCCTCTCGTGCTGGTTTGGTTTGCTTCATAAGGCTTAGTAAATAGTGGTGAGGTTAAATAATTGTTAAATATTTCTTTTGATTACAAATACAGCTTAACATAACTTGATGTAAATGAAATTATTATTCGGTGAAAAAATAACAAAGATGTGTAATTCACTGGTGGTAGCTTTTGTAGTATTTCCAGAAGCACGTTTGTAAAAGAGTTTGAACATAAACTTATTTGAATTTCCACAATCTACATCTTACAAACAGCTGACCAAGCAAACATTTCACTTACAAGCGATCTGTTAGAGTCGGAATTGACGGAGGTCCATTCGCACCGGACCTTGCCATCGTTATGAAGCTGAATGGTGATCACTTTGCACTGACCACACTGGACAACGTCAAAGTCCACCGAGTCTGTACTGACCGACAGATCAGGTACGGCAACGTTAGCTCTTAAGCGAATGCACAATTGTGGCCCAGATACAATCTGTGAGGAGCGACAGTTATTACATAGTTATGATTATAATACAGGAGACAACTCATGCATGTTCTGATTAAGAAAATTGTGAAAAAAATATCATAATTAAATGTGTAGCATCTATACTCCGATATGCGTTGTACAAGCAAAGATTAAAAATTTGTTGACCAGTTTAGCAGTATTTACTCCAACCTGTATAACTCAAATGGAAAAAAAACTGCCTGAATTAAGCTACAGATGTGTCTGCTTAATCACAAATTTTTCCTAATCAGTAATCCTATAATTAGAAATAATCTGTGTCCTGGAAAATAAAAAGAATCCACGGAATAAAAACAACGAGCGCTGTGTGTGAGTGATAGAATGGATGTTTGAGTCAGATTCTATGCAATGTTGTCAATAAAATTTTGTTGAGAAGCGAATATTATCATGAATAAGGAAAAAGGTTGATCAAGAGAGAACGTCATGAAATTGATGGAATCTCTTCCAAGAAGCTACTTACGTTGACAGGCACCATCACTTCTACCGGTCCCACACCTAAGTTCGCTCCACGGGGGTCAAAGGTCACTTTAAAGTCCACGGTTTCATGGTCAGGATAACCTGGCAACTGTTTGACTCTGTCCAGTTCAACACTGAACCCTGCAACAACCAACGTCATATGCCTCAATGTGATGCAGCCCACAAAGACGTTCAAGGGATATAGAAATATCTATACAGGTGAGCGATAGGTTGACTCAGTCTTGGCTTACTTTTCCCAATATCAACGTGCTGGTGATCTATTAAAGTTAGTTTGTGGTTGTACCAGCCATAGACAAAATAGCAGTATGCTTATTGCTTATAGCTTTGCCACCTTCCCCATTCATTGGTGTGCACTGGGCATATCGCATATTCAAAACCTCTACATCGCTTGTTTGCATACTTGGATATTTAACTAGTTCAGCAACACACTGAGCGATTTGTTTTATTCAAACTGAAGAATATCCGAGCCTAGAGGTTGGATGCAGCACAAAATTATACAAAGACACTTTATTGATGTATTTTTTATCAATAAAACCTGTCTCGGGCAATAGACTTCTTATGGTTTATATTTATTTATTATAGATTTCTTATTTCTTTTTTTACGATTTTTTAGTGATGCTACCTGTGTGGGACAATGATGATTTGTCTGCAGAGAAGGACACGGGAAAGTGTGACGTGTTGGTTGCCCTGACGATATGCGATCTGACGTTGCCCAGCACGACGTAACCGAAGTCCAGCACGTAGTCAGTCAACCGCACCCTAAGTTGAAAAAGATTATCTCAAAATGCAGCAACATTTTCCCAGCTAAACTTTAAAAAACGTTTTACATAAAATTATTTCTTCCACTTTGAGATGTATATTTCTAAACAGATCGACCACAAACGTCGCATGTTTCAAGGCCACCTTGGGAATTTCTTTTTCTTGGGTTTCAATCCGCTGGAAGGCTGAGGAGCAACACTGGATGATGATGAGAAAAAATGTTGATTCTCAGCAGCGAAGTCCTTCAGAAAGAGCCGTTCAACCTCCATTTGTATTTCATGGTCGGATGGGAGATTCTGTAAAAGCAGAATATACTTTTTGTTTTTTCAACATCAAAACAACGAGAATTGAACGTTTGAGCCCAAAGGTTGTCTGCCTCGCTATTGTAAAGGTGGCGAATGATGGTTCACTGACGACGCTGTCAAGTTCTCAATCGAATGGCTTGGGGTTCGATACCCAGCTTTGACACGAGTGCAACGCTCCTCTTCTATTTTTCCTTTCTTTATCAACCAATTGACGCGATACAAGGGATGGACACCATACGTCGCGTGTTTGGGTGAAAAGATTTATTCCTAAGACAGGTGGGACATTTTAGTATAAGTTAGTTTAACAGTATATCAAAAACCATTGGTTTTAGTGTGTTTGTCTTCTGAAGCAAAAATGAAAGAAATATCTCAAGCAAATAAGAGGAAAAAGTACGATTTTTAACCTCGACCATCATGAATGCATTTTCTTCATCATCTCTTCGTTTTTCCGGTGTGGAAACCCTGCTGCTGTGCTGCTCAGTTTTAACAGTTTCGTGCTCCAAGTTCTCCCTGGCTTCCTTCAGCAAAGCTGCATAGTGCTCATCATCCTCAGTGAACCTCGGAAGATCCAGGGACAAACGGGGGAATACCCCCTCTCCCATGACGTTGATGATCGTTGGCTCAAAGTGAGCGATTTGAATCTGAATTGATAAAAAATTCTGTTACAAGTAAAAGCTTAATTGTCACTGCAACAACCCCAAAAACAAACCAAAAAATATAAATCGGTGATCGCATGCTGCCTTAGTGGGTAGAATCCTCGCTTCTAAGACGGTTAACGAAGGTTCGATACCCTGCCGAGTCACACCAAACACCTTACAAAAATGACACTGAATCTCGTTCCTGCTTAGCAGTAAGGACTGAGTGAATGCAGTTACGTAACAATGCTTTCAGATGTGTTTTAACAGCTTGTAAAACGCTGAAGCACTATACAAAGACATACGTTTGTTAAAGTGTGACCAGAAACGATGAATAAGAACCATGGCTATCTAGAGGTACGGCTTGATTTGTAACATTCTGTACACTTTTCCAGATTTGATAACGGTCTGAATGAAGTTTTCTAAAAATAATGCGATAACGTCTTTTTACTGTCTTCTCCAGGTGGGTTTTAACATCACCAGGCTTTGAAAAACAAAGACAATTTGATTTAGAAAATTTCAGTCAGACTGTTAACGGCTTACTAACAGTTTTTAACTAACTTTTCTCTTTGTCTACTCTGCTTCCATAGGCAACAAAAAGCTTTTATATCATTACAAGTTAACAAAATTAAAATATTTTTAGAAAATTTCAGTCAGAGAGTAGCAGTTGCGATAGTCAAAATCTGCAAAATGGGACAAATTATAGTCCGCATCTCCAGATAGCCATGTAAGAACAAATTAATAATCCGGAGGCCTACATGCTTTTAATGTACGCAGTTCGGTAATACATTGGATAACAATATATAACCGCAGATTAAGAAAAGAAAAATATACAAAGTTATAAAGATTTTCTGCAATAGCCTAAAACACACAAAGGCAAAAAAAAACACGATTCATTTATCATGAGACTTAATTGCATCACTGACATTTTGCACATCGTGCATCCTCCGTTTAAGTTAGAACAACCAAATATAAATCCAAGAAAAGCGTTAAAATCAACCACTTCTATCTCACCTCGAATGACTTGTGAAATTTCTCAGGTACCCCCGGAAGATAATGAACGTTCAGGTGAACATTGCTGAAAGCAGGCACATGGCCCGAGTTCGGATGCAGGGAGGGCATGGCTGGGATATCGTCGTTTCCAAGACCACTGATACCGACGAAGTTGAACCCAACCCGGCCGGTATTTTCCAGTACTAACGTGCTAACAGCTGGTTGGTCAAACATCTAAAACACATTTTATATCAAGTCACACATCCATCCATCAAACTGCAATCTCACATCGGTGTCGAAGTCAATATTGAAGTGAGAGTAAAGCTGAACTTGAGTATTTGTTTAACATTGTACGTCGTTAACAAGAGCATTGTTACTCAACAAATATACTTGTGCCAAATGCACTCTATAAGCTCCACTACACCAGCTGCAATGTCATGCTTACTAAAATACAGCAATTTTTGCTACAATCCTAAATAGCTAGATAACGTCTATTGTATACCATGGGAGCGCTCAACACTAAACAACGACCAGATGATACTTGGCGATCGACGTGTTGGCCACCCCTGATGTATACCATGGTAGTACCCACCTGCTTCCCATAGTTGACAACCGACTTGTTGAACGAGTATTCGATGAGCGATGCCTCGCCCTCTAGTTTGACGTCATACTTTGGCCCACCCTGAATCTCACAAACGGCTCTGTGTGATGCAATAATAAATATTGTTAAATATCTTGTTGGCGTTTAAGCTTTTTACAACTAAATGAAAATGTTAAAGAGGTTGCAATAATAAAAAACGAACAACGGGATATCTGGAAACGTTGCAAAACGGTCTCAATTGATTAATCTAGAGTTTAATTTAGATGCCAGTTAAGTTATCTCAGCCCTACTTTGCGTGACAGCTAACGTCAGCGTGGCCGTAGTAAGTGAAAGTGACTCGCTGCGTCTCCCCAGGCTCCAAAGTCCCGTACAGCGGTAGGATGTCAAAGATCTGAAAGTGCAAATTTTCCATGTTATAACATGACTGGTCTTCTAGCATACGCAATCAATATAGTTGCACTGGGAAAGTATCAAAAGTATAAAAAAAACTTCATGAGCTCATGAGCAATCTTGAAAATATAATTTATGGAATCCACGATTAATTCTGAGAAACATACCGTACCTAGTGTGAATAAAGTGTGAGAGGAAAAGCACAACATTTTCCGAACACTATACGGCATTACGGCAAGCCTGTTGGGTGTACCAGCGTGTAAATGCAGCCTTTGATGGCAAAGCAAACTTAAGTGCATTTTTTGTTTTTTTTTACTTTAAATGAGTATGCAGTTATTTCCCACCTCCTCGACTCCATTAGGGACGTGGTTGCCTCCTGCTTCTAACCAAGGAAGAAGAGGAAGTTCGTTCAATCTTGTGTGGATGGGATGAGATGGCTGATGTCTGGAGGATAAACGACTGGATGCCCTGAAGTGCTCTTCTTCTAGAGCTCGCTCCTTTGCTGCCTCATCCAACTTCGGAGCTCCAGCTTTGTGCCAATCCATTGTGATCCTTACATTTTCAATATCCTAAAGAGATGATGACGACGTGTGACGTAATCGCCACAGTATGAAGCGGAAACATATTCTTTTAACTCTTACCTCATTAATTAATCAATATTCCTTCAAATTACTTAAAACTCCACCTTCCATAGAATCAGATAAACTACAACTTCAGTTATGCACTAACAACAATCACAAGTGGACGTTGCATAGTGTTTATATCTCGCTTTTTAAATTTTTAAAAGATTCGATGTGTCAAAAGCTGCTATTCCAAGATAACATCAAAACAATGAATAAAAATATATTTTTTTAAATAATCTAGTTATTGATCTCACCGATTCGCTGTGGAAGTGGTCTACACTCTCCTCCATTTTCTTCTCGCTCCCTTCTGTCTCTGACTCTTTTTTCATCTCCTCCAAGCTAGGAGAGCCCTCTTTGTCCCGGTGATCATGGTCCTGGGATGCTTCAGTATTTGACGCAGCAACCAGGATGACGGAACCGTCTTCCTTCATGGTGGAAGCAGAGTCAACATCCTCGACGACCGCCGGATGAGCATGAGCCAACTCAGTATGGATTTCAGAGGGTGAAGCAGGTTTGGGCTCTGCTTCCATAACTTGACCCATGTACCTAAATCGCGCATTGAGCAAACATTTTAAATCCGTTTTCAGAATCCCAAAAGAATCTTTTTATCGTATACTAGCTTACGCCCAGAAGTTAAAGATTTAGAGTAAATGAACTGAACGGTGAAAAACCCAATCGCTGTGATCACCTTCAAGCACGCCATTGAGCGGCATACCGAGACAGATAGGTGTCGAACCGACACGCTTTAACTTTCGACCATGCGACAAGAAGTTCGTTACTATCAGCATGCCGCATTATGTTTCCGACTGTTGGCAGATTGTGATTTATTTTGTTACGACTCAGCCTCATCTACCGAGTAAACAACGCAGAAGATGCCATATCAACCAACAATCCTTTCGACAACAAGGCTCACCGTATATTTTCCTCCCCCTCAGTGACGTGAAACGACCAACGATAGGAGACAGGAAGAGGACTCGTGTTAGAGATGTCGAGAAATTTGGCAACTTCCGTGTCGTTCAAGATGCAACCGAAGTCGATCTCTCTCTTGTTGAAGCCCAGGTTTGGGAAGTTGACCTTGGTAACAACAAGCCTAGTTTAGCACCAAGCAATAACAACAGATAGAAAATTGTGGTTAGAGTTTAGTGAAATTTTCTTGTCCTCTAACTCATAAAAATCTTTTTGCTTTTTAGTCTGGTAGTTTCAGTAAGCTATTTGAATAAGCTGAAGATGCTATTACTGTAGCGAAATCGATTCTTACTTACTTAATAAATAACACTAAGAGGTTAGATTGTTGTGCAAATGCCAGCATTTGATGAATGCAAAATAGCAGTACCATCTATGGCAACGTAATACGCAAATAACGCATCATTACATTTCAGCATGTTTAACAAGCGCATTACCTACCATTACCTTTAACAAATCGTCAACACTTCAGCTTAACGACTTTATTATAAGATATCTGTAACATGAATCAGTCAACTGATTTCTGCTACATCTCGTGAGGGTTGGGTTAGGAAGCAGACAGCATTTAAATATGTCTGCTATCCAGATTTCCTTCACTTCCACAGTAAAATATTTAATGTAAGATTCATTTTTTCAATGTTGGCCTTTTAGAAAGTAGAAGAACTTCATTTCCAAATATTCAAGAATTTACATTAAGATGAAGTTGAAATCACTTCTACCTCTCCACGTAAGGCAACCGAGTCCGCATGAGGGTGCTCCTGGTAGGTGATGTTGACCTCTCCCTCTGCAACTCTGGACACAAGATCCTCCTTAAAAGCCGGATCGAACCTGATGGTAATCTCCAGCTCCTGAGTCACGGAGAGATTAACTTCCAGAACAGATTGAGGACTTCCATAAAACCCGAGGAGCTGAAACACAATTTTATAATGTTCTCAATACTTCAGATGAGTTTTGTGCTTTCTCGCTCATTAACAGTCATGTCATCTTCCCGCATCGTTTGAGAAGGCTGCACTGACAGGCTTTGTGGTCAATATTCATTTCAATCCTTTTCTGCTTTGCAATAAAAGCAACAAAATATAAATTTAGCAAAACTGCAAATAAAGCTTGATTACCGAAAAAACTTTGAAATTCAAAGCAAGAAACTGGGAAATGACCTCACCTGGAAGGGATACTCGACTCGTAGTATGCACGTCAGCGGAAGTGATGACACGTTTCGTATCGAGAAAGTTCGCGTCTGAGGCGTCAGGGCCGTGACGTCATCCGGTCTCTTGTCGACGCGAAATTCGATCTTTTCTTTCGACACTTCAAGCACGGGGGAAATGAAGTCGGCGCGGACCGCCGCTTTTATGACCCGTTCCTTCCCGTTCGCTTTCCCGATGATAGCGTGACACAAAAGGGTCTCGCAGACTTGTTGTGGTCTGTGGATGAAGTGAAATTTTCAACAACAACTTTCATCAAACACTAAGAAATTTGAAAAATTTGACTTTTAGGAAAAGCTCTAATTTTAAAGCTAATTTCTTAAGCGACTTTACGAGTGGTACTTTACTGTTTATATTTCGTTCACTGGCGTTCCAATAGCTATGAAGAAATTGCTTAAGTAAAAAGAAACTTTGAATGTAGCAATTTCTCCTAGATGAGTTTCAAAAATAGAAAACTATACGGTCATATACTTTCAATGGCGAACTGCTATTGTTAGAACGTCTTTCTTCCTACTCACGTTTCGCTATATCCCTCAAGCGTGAGCCAAGAACTTTGACCAGGCTCAAGGGCGATCCGGGAAGGATGAAGCTTGAATACTGGTTCCGGGCGGATAGGGGCTGAAGGAAGATGCTGAAATATATAAAAGGTAAGTTGCTTTGCTTAGAAGATTCTGGATGCACTGAAGCACAGATAACGTAACAGGGTGCATGTATCTTCACTATTGGATGTTGGTGATATTTAATATTTTAAGTCAAATGCCATGCAGAGTCAGATGAGCATTTTTTTGCAGATCGGTTAGTCTTTTGTACCAAAAAATTGGAGAGCATTTAGCTATTTGGTAGTAGTTGTCGAACTAGCACCTTGTCCTATCATCAGTCGCACCTTTCGCACTCATACGATATACGCGATGAACCAGAAGTTTGTGCAGGACAGAACCGTAGAAACTATTATATCAAGTTAACAACCGTTGGTGATCAATTGCACAAAACAACCGTTTGAGGAAAGGTGACTTTTAAATCGAAACAACGTCATAAAATAAATCAGGCGCAGATTTCAACGTACCCGATATTTTATATCTTTAGAGTCGGATACATTGGCATCCCTCTTCGTCCTGGGCCTCGTAAACCCATCAGTGGTCCACGAGAGAGACTGGTGTCTCCTGCCCTGGTTGGTCAGCTTAAACTTTCTGACACATTTTGTCTTGGCAAAGTGGGGGCCAAGGCTTATTGAGGGGGCCAAAGGGGGTTCTATCACAACAGTAGTCCCATATCCGCTCCCCTGCACAGGGATGGTCACGATCGGTCCCTTCACGATGCTCACTGTCAGTTTGTCTTGGAATCTAATAAAAGAACATTACTTCAAAAGATTGGCCTCTTTTTTCCACTCATCGTTTGTTAGCGATAAACTAACGACAAGTAGGAATCTTTTAATAACGTTAACTTTATTACATCCATGTTGATGATATAAACAGCAGTACTAAAAGCGGTATCGCGAATGATAATGAACAGTTTCTATCCACTATATATGGATAAGAACATAAGGAACAACGACAAGTCCAACAAAAGGAATTGCAAGATCCACAAGTGAGACTTAGCAATTGCAATGATGTTGAAATGAGGTAATTGTATGGAATATCTGATGCAACCAAGACCTGTAGAGTCCATAACTGGTGAAGGATCGAGCACTTACTTGATGCAGTCGTCCAGCACCGCGGTTATAGTGATCTGCAGGGTTGACTTGGGCGGCACGGTGCCTTGGTTCGGTTCAAGCTGCCACACCGAGCTAGGGCGCATCTGGGATGAAACGTTGAAATAGTTGTGAAAAGTCAGTTCATTTGCTTCAAAATTTCAAACTTATGTTAAGATTTTACAGAGAACAAAACTAGTTTAAACAAAACATAAACTTTTCAAACGTACTCTTGGTACAAGTCAATCAATTACATATTTATCTGTTTGTCGTCAAACTAAAAAAAACATATCTAAATATAATATCCTACTACAAAGTTGAGGCAACCTACCATTTGAGCAATGAAATCTGCAGGAACCAATGATTCGTTGGATAGTTCCACAGTTCTTGAAGTGGGTGTCAGGACTTCAGTTTGCCCCCAGTTTATGCTTACGGGTGTTACATGGACAACTGGGCCCTCTCCCATGCAGCTCAGCTGACAAGCCTAAAATTGAAAAGTATTTATTTAATACGGAGAATAAACGAAAGAGCTCAGTATTCAGCAAGGTTCTTTGCAAAATATAGCCCGCTTAATAAATCCACTCCGGTCCTAAGCGGTGGATGCCATATTTAATAATTCTAAAAATTTAAAAACTTCGTTCCGAGATAATTGGATTTAATACGCGGTTGGATTTACTATTCGTGAACTTATTAAGCGAATTTTTTAAAGCAAATTCTACTGCATGAACTTTTTTTTTAAAACTTCTACTTTGACGTATTGAACAGATTGGTTGCTAAAATATTCATCTTAGGCTGAGCAATCGTCTTCAAAAACGTCACCAGTAAAAGCTCCCAATCACTCCAGTCATTGGATTTAACAATACGAAGTTTCCGCTTGTTCCGGACTTAAAAGGCTACAACTATCTCAGACACAGAGTGTTGGTTCACTGGCAGCTACTTTGTAAACACGATGACCAAGCAAAATGGAAGAGATACACGCTCGTTTCACTTCATGCTGTAGTCCTTGGCCATAGAGTCAATCGCAAACCTATTTATTGAGCTTTATCAAACAATTGTTTCCATGCAGCCGACAACAATATTGTCGGCTGCATAGCCGAGTGATGAGAGTCCTGGAACGGCAATCGAAAGGGCGCCGGTTCGACACCGCTCAAGAGCATGCGGCTGTGTCTTTGGCAGGACACATAAGACATGCCTGAAGGTGGACACGAAGATTGGCTTCCTTGCCTTCCCGTCCACTTAATCTAAATCTTCAATCACCAGGTGTAAGCCTGGATACGACAAACAAACAAACAATCAAACAATTTTGAGATATGCAACCACGTGCTCACCAGAGGTTGATCTGGACTTCCGAAGATTGAAAAGTAGGCAGTCACTTCCTGCTCTCCTATCTCATGGACTTGGATGATGATTGGAACTTCCACCTCTGAGTGAGGCTCGATCAATCCTTTCGGGATCGAACTTCCAAATACAATTGCAGTCAGTTCATCTCTCACCTTAATCAAATAGAAGGATGACATGCAACTGATCATTTTATGCTTCATCACATCAAAGTGGTGGGATACAAAGAACTAACTCGTATCCAAATACCTGAGGCAGCAGTTCGTACTTGGCGCAAAGATCAGTATCGTTGACCAACTTAGCGCTCAGTTGGTACGCGAAGTTAAGAAAGCAACGCTTGAAATCCAATACAGGGGTAAAAACCTGCGAAAAATAAATGCAGAAATTAGTTTGAGGTTGTTACATCGGTTGTTTGTCAGCATGTATGTTACTGTAGGTGTAGGTAGTTTGTAGTTGTGAACTTTATGTACAATTTTTGCTATTTTATAAAGAAATCGTGACGGTCTCTGGTATCAACTTAACATTTGATAAATTTTGTTCGCATCTCAACAAAACTTTAAGAAGACATCATACGATATACTTCAATAATTGCCTTTCAAATTCAAGAGTCTACAGCTTTTATGACGTAACAACAACCTGGATGTTGGGCACGACCGTTTTGGCATGAAGAGGAAGAGCCAGCAACTTCTTCCCGACCCCTTTGAGATCAACCACCATGGAGTATTCGTACTTTTTGAGGGTGTTCGAGCACAGAGTGACGTGGATCTTCATCTCGCTTTGTGGCCGAATAATTCCCTGCAGATGATCACCGACACTTCAACTACACGCGCAACAGGTTTACAACATTTTTGATTGACGTGTCACAACAACTATGCACTTTTGTAACATTGAAGAGATGGCAAACTTGTGGGAAATAGTTTTAGCTTTCAAGCAATCAAAAATTTCCGACCACTAAAAGTAGTGAGATAGAAGTTTTCTATCTCATATTGATGAATAACATTTGAAATATCAAGCGGTCTATATAAGTAGATATAGTACTATAGTACATTGACACAATGACACATGTACATTGTATAAATGTATAGTACTTTTGACGTATAGTACGTTGACGTATATACGATGACGTATATACGTATAGTACAACGTATACGTATAGCACATAACGTATAGTAGCCTACATTGACACATAAATTTGGTTGGCAAATAATGAAAAGTTTAAAAACTACATAATAGTTCTTGAAGAGAAATGTCAAAAATATGCCATCAGCTTGTGGTGGGTCCGACCGAAGATGACTTGATGTTTCCAACATTATTCGCTAGTCTACGTTAGCCAGACATGTTCACCTGGGCGGGTGTTATATCGAACTCTCTTGGTGACTTGACGGATTTCAAAATATCGAGATCACCCAACAAGCTTTCGCCGAGATCAGTCAAGCATGAAATACTTGGCTCACCAGCGCCATCATCTGACAAAATTTATTTTGCTTATTTTTTTCTTGGCATCAAAACTTCATCCAAAAATGTGTCAAAATTGATTAGCTGTTATACAAGAAACCTTGTAATTGTAAACTGCATTAATACTCAGACACGTCATCGCAGATCTGCTTGCAAACAGTGAAACTTTAGCTGTACAGGAATCAACCAACCGGCAATAAAAAGGTAACAACAACAAAACAACTAGTTGATTATAAAATAAAAATCGTTGAACGATATAAATCAGTGCTCACAACATGAGATATCCAACAGCGACTGCCGACTGGAATAGTTAAAATACTGACACAGTCTCCAATTTGTGTTACAAACTGGAATGGACAATCTTAAAAAACGTTTGAACCCTGCGGTGCAAGCTCCGAAAACCACGGTCATGGAGAAATAACGAAAGAAAGCAGACAAATAATAAAACATTGTAAACTTGCATCAGTCATGTGGACTAACCTGGCACCCTCAGGACAAAGGTCATTGGTACCAATGAGGTGTTGACGAGAGAGCAGATCTTGGTATGGTTGAAACCGTACGATACGTTGCCGAAATGCAGCTTTGGAACGTCAAAGTTAAAGGTTGGTCCGATCACGTTCCCCCTGATTTGAAAAGATTGCTTCTGAAATAGTGGCTTGCATACCGATTCACAAAGGTGTTTTCTATGGTGGACCTACGAATTCCTGGGCTCGGGTTCCAAATAGCGACTGTCAGAACAGCGACTGTCAATAGAGCGACTACACGACAGCGATTCATTTAAAACAGCGACTGTCAATAGAGCGACTACACGACAGCGATTCATTTAAAACAGCGACTGTCAATAGAGCGACTACACGACAGCGATTCATCAAAAACAGCGACTGCCACAACAGCGACCTCACTTCTTTTATTAAATCCAAGGCTTACGCGCACACGCACTCTTTCACCCCCTCCACACATACCTTCCATCCCCCACACCTCTCTACACACGTATGCACGCACAAATAGGCAAACACTGCGTAGTGAAAGATTGAAACCAAAAGGGACTTTAAAACAACATTTTATTTGGACTATCCGTAGAAGTCACATGATTTAAAAAGAAATAGGCTAGTCAAGCCAAACAACAGAAAGTCGTCAAGCCTTGCAATAAAATTCAGGGTCTAGAAAAAGATTGAAACCAAAAGGGACTTTAAAACAACCAAAAGTCTTGCAATAAAAATCAAGCCACGTTTATTTCTAAATTGTGAGCAAGGGCTCGAAGGAACTGCCGCAGATCATACTGGCCTCGATTTTGCTGTACAACAGTGATTCGTGTGTTCATGTCACGTATCTTTTCATTCGCTGAGTCAGGTCTCTGCCTTGTAGTAGCTGGGTTCGGTTTGGTTCGGTTTAAAGTGTTAAGTCGCTATCATAACAGTCGCTGTTTTAATGCAGTCGCCATTATGACAGTCGCTGTTTTGACAGTCGCTCACTTCATTACGTCGCTATTATGAAGTCGCCATTATGACAGTCGCTGTTTTGACAGTCGCTATCCGGCCTGGATGCCGAATTCCTGATATTTTTCAGGCAAAATAAGTTTAACAGTACACTATGCTGATACTAATTATGGTCTTGGCATTCTACAAATACAGCACAGTTTTGCTTTGTTGGAAACAAGGTCGTTGGAAGCAAGGAAGGCCCAAGAAAACGTGGCAAAGGCAAGCTGAGGAGGAAAGCAGCAAGATGGGCTTGACAAGAGAGGACGCTTTAGACCGATCGATGTGGAGGCACGGTGTGAAGGCGATTTTGACACATGGAGGTGGATCCTGCCATCCTCGGTAACGGGGACATCACCGGATTAAAGCTGCATTACTACTACAAGCCTGCGTTGTTTTAACTTTTCATTTGTTGTTTAAATTTTAATTTCGCCTCGCTACGTTTACATCGTTTTTATTTGTTGAAATATACCGGTAATGTGTTTGATACTCCGGCTAAGTAATTGTTATTGAAGTAATTTCACAAACTTTTGTGTTCTATACAAAAAATGCCCGTTTAATGGGCGAGAAAACTTTTATAAACTTAATCGCAATAGATCGCATTACTAGAGTGCAGATCCCGAAATGTCTGGTTGGATTGACTAAGCATTCCAACAATTTTCTTCCCAATAAATTCTCCTTGTTTAGATGCCAGTCGTGGGATTGCGTTAATAAAATGTGAAAAATGTTAGTGCATTCATAAAATGAAGAAACACAGACCTCTTCGATAATTCAATATAAACATGCGACCAACATACATCAGCTGCGTTGCTTCCATTTACAACACGTACTTGATTGTTAATTTCAAAACTTCTGGCGTGCCATCAATGGTGAAGCAGAATGTCTGAGTGAACTGGCCCAAACTTTCTGATCGGAATGTAATCTCGACCACCTGGTGCCCCCCAGGGAGGACAATCCCCTCAACGGGGTCAAACCTGAACTCATAGAAGCGTGAATTTGGGGAGTTGTCAGGTACGAGACTGAAAATCGCGTCAATATCACCTTTGTTGATGAGGACAGTCTGGAAAGCACAAATGCACACATATTACCTTGAAATATAATGCAATTCAAACAATGCAAATATTTCTCAAGACAAAACAAAAAGAGACAAAACCGAATTTGGATGATGAAGCACTTTCAAAGTTACATTTAAAAAAAGTCTCTGTGATAGCCTAACATACTACAAGGATAAGTTTGATCTTCAGCTGGATACAACGCCACCAACCAAAGGAACAGTAAATGTCCCGACGTGCAAATAAGGTGCGTGATTTCGTTTTTATTTCACTATAGTTTTCAACGCCACATGGCAGCGCCAGGTACAAACGCCATTTGCCAGCACACCAAGAAATTGAAGCATACTAACCTCATAAGTATGAGTGGAGTTAGTGAAGATGTTTCCAATGTCAATGGAATCAAAAGAAAACGCAAGTTTTGGTCCGATTCCCTCACTCCGGATTTTCAAAGGCAATCTGCTCTCCCTTCCTGTGATGTCACAGAAGATGCTCTGCTGGTAAGGTTTCACCTCGGTGGGTTTGAACACCACCGTAACCTCGGCCGTAGAATTCGGCCAAATATCGCCTTCCTGGAATATATTCATCTCAGGTAAAGTTTGAAAATTCTGTTGAACAGACGCTTTGTAATCGTTTAATAAAACAAATAACATTTATTTATGCGCTTTATAGCCGCAGAAAATATTAAGACAAACTTTATTAAATGAATTGTAAACCTTGGATATTCTGAGGGCCAACAAAAGGGCGCTTGAAAAAAATGACCTCAAATACTTGCACCTCCGTTGTTGATAAGTTTTGTGTTTATACAAGAACTTTGAGTAATTAGTTAACAAAAAAAAACAGATGAACAATACTATTCAATCAACTAAAAACTGTACCAATGGGAATATCTTGAAGACGTCGTCAGTGAACAGCAATGGGTCGTCCTTCACCATTGTCTTTCTGTTCTTGAAGGTTCTAGTAAGAATGGAAAGCCTGTCACGCAACGTCGGGTCCTCGATGCATTCGTTGAGGAATCTCTCTCGTTCTTCGGTCTCCTCGTTGCTTATTTCCGAACAATAGCTGAAGAATTGATCCAGAAACTGATGGTCAGTGACTAATCCACCATACCGCAGTATTACGGATAACATAACAAGAACCAGCAAAAACCATTAAATCAAATAGTGATAAATGTTAACACAATCTGGAGTTGTGCAAACGTTAAAACAACAACACTGCAGTACAGGGGTCAACATCAGCATTCTACTCATGCGATAGGTCAACCCTGTGGTGCAGCTTGTTTGTGGCGCAAAAATCAAAAGTCCTATCCAAGCTCTATAATCAAAAATATGGGCAGAACAACAATATGATAGGATGACTATTGCACTTTGGCAAGCTCCGCCGCGGAGAGTGGTTTTAAAGATCTAAAGCAGCATAGGACACACAATCGATTCTTGGAAACCGTTCTATGTAGTTTCAAAATCGTTACTCAGTAACTTTAGTGATGTGCTATATTTCTTCCGGCAATCGTTTCTCACTTATCAAGAAGAAATCATGAACAGAATCTTACGTTTCTTTTTGTGCCTCTTCTTCAAACCTTGTCGCAAAAGGAGACCACTTAAAATGCGCCAGTACGTCACTTCTATTATGAATGGTTACAGTCCTTTGATTGGCCATGAAAATGTAGGTGTTGTCCATACGTAACGTGGATTTATCCAATCGAACGTTGGCGTCAACTGACGCACCGTACAAGGTGACGTGTACAGTTTCACCTAAAATATGAACGTCATCAGTCATTACCAATCTTGTTCTTTCGAGTCTACTAACTTTGGTTGATACACCACAGATCGACACATTCTTTTGAGAGCAGTTGTATATTGAAAGGTCCTACTTCCTGCACTGAGTGGTAAGGTGGCGGCACACAAGAAGATGGTTCGCTGTTTGGGGATTGGTGCCACAAATACAAGTAACTGGGCCCGTGCTGTACCAATGAGCAACTTATTAGCGATGACCAATGACCAATTTTATCATCAACATTCAAATTCAATTCAACAAGTGTTATCAACACTACAAGAAGAGTGCTCAATGCCAAGAAAAAAAGCCAAGCAGAGTAAATTGAAGCAAATATAATTGCAAATTGCTACTCTCTCAAAACCATGAACAGTCTGTTCAGTGTTCACTCTTAATGGGAACTCAAGGGGTTCTTACATTGAAATAGAAATTGTTCTATTTGAATAAAAGCCTTTTGAGGACCCCACAAAGGATGAAACAGACCGTGTAGGTTTTTTACAAAAGTGGTAACCATATCTGCTACCAACACAATACGAAGTAAATAAAATCAGCAAGATTCAAAAAGTTGTATAATTTATGGATAAAGCTTTCGCCACCGTAAACAGAGAGCTTTTTCCATCTTAAATCGTCATCATCGATGATAAAAAGGCAGCGCACGATATACTATTGCTCACAATCTAAAACTGTATCAAATAATTAGAAACCATAAATGGTGGCCGACTGTGTAGGATTCCCAGGTCCAAGCATAAAAAGAACATTTATAAAGGGTTTTTGCACAATACCCACTTTCATCCACAATTTACAAAATCCTACTTTTTCACCTTACACTTCTTACCGGTGTCATAGCTGATGATCAAGTCTTCTGTGTGGTCTCCAACTTTCTCCGGTTGAAATTCAAGTGTCACCTGCGTACTGCCACCTATCGGTAGAATGCCGTTTTTCATGGAAACACTGAATGGCCTGAAAAAAAGAACAGCTTAGCTTGTAGGCTTTCTCGGAAGTGTTAATTGGCTGATTTGCCAGCTCATCAAAAGCAACCTCCACGAATAGGTAGGTCGATATCACAACGAGGTAGTCTATTGTGTGATACAGACATTTTCTAAGCCACCAAGTCCATGTCAGAATCAGGGCCGTTACGAGAATAATTAGCAAAGAGTCCCTAAAGTCATCCCAAGCCAGGGTCCAAACGTATCTCTTGGAACCCCTTTCAATGCTGTTGGTCAGGATTATCGGGATTCAAGTGAATTGTCAAATGCTAAAATCAACTAACGACAATACTGGATGCTATTTGAAACAAAATTCTTTGGTGTGTTTGTTGGAGTGTCGTGCCAACAGAGAGAGCCGGATGTAGAAAAGGATAAATCTCAATTTTAGGCCAGCCGTAAGCCAGAAATTATAGCAGTCTCCCCATTTTTATTTCACGCATTGCGGTGGCTTGAATCCTGTTGTTAAATGCAAACACTTACTTTTTAACATCCAGGGAACACTTTGATTCACGATTTCCAATGTTCCTGACAAAAAGCACTTTGGACATGGGGTGCTTGACCGGACAGACACCGAAGTTCACTTGATCGGGGAAGTCCAGAATAGCTCTGGCCCCCACAGCAGTGACGGGGACAATAAACTTCTCCCTCTCAGTCATGCAAATCAGCTCATGTTGGTAATCCTTCTTGTCTTCAGGCGTAAATTGTATCTTGAACACCGAAGCCATCCCTGGAGCAACCTGTTGAATTGCAATTGAATTTTCAATTGAGGATTTTTGTTCGTTTAATATTGCTACTGATCAAAATAATTTTGTCACTAGATATTTAAGCTCATTTGTAGTGTATTGTAATTCAGTGTGTACTTTTAATAAGCGTTTTTCTGCATTAGTCATACGTTTAACGTTTAAGCTAAATGTTACTCTGTAGATCTACTTCAGGTCACAAACTGGCTAACAACACTTCTTGCGACAAAACCTTTATTGAAACCATAACGCAAACCATTTACACGTGTCGAGTTTGCCGAGGTGTTGCCTCCCTTCAACCCGTTAAAAACCAACCAAACAAATTAGTGGACACTTGTTTAAACTGTTACAGCTTCCAAGTCAGTAAACGTCACCTTTTCTACTTGGTGTCAACGTCTACCGACGTTAAAACAATGACAAAAGTTAATTTTTTCTGATTAAATTACCTTGTGGCTGACGTCATCCGGGCTTATTATTTTGAAATAAGGCGAATCCTTCTGCGTCACCTTCACCAGTCTTGGGACCTTAAACAGACGATCCAGACGTTACAAGCAGGTACGTACAAACTATCTAGTTCGCAACCACAGGAGGGTTACTTTATAAGCCAGGGTGGTATGATGCAGTGATACATTCTTTGGTATGAAAGATCCGCTACTTGGTGCTCCACAGCTACAGTATTGTGAATCATTCCACAGGAAAAAGTAGTTATGATTTTGAAATAGAAAGAAAAAATCTCAAGAACAAAATAAGAAATGTTTTGTCGG
This sequence comes from Aplidium turbinatum, assembly GCF_918807975.1. Taxonomy (NCBI): domain Eukaryota; kingdom Metazoa; phylum Chordata; class Ascidiacea; order Aplousobranchia; family Polyclinidae; genus Aplidium; species Aplidium turbinatum. Next base: position 3,080,161 of record NC_137488.1, read on the forward strand.
CTGGAGAAAGAGTCGAAGTATTAAACACCTGGCTTAAAAGCCGCATAAAGACAGTTACGCGTTTACTTGAATAAGCTTACGTGTTTTGAGCGAACGATGCTATGCTGAATACTCATCCCATTAACCTCAATAGGACAATGATTATAGCCTGAGGTTTGCTTAAAACAAGCTTTTGCAAGAAAACTATCGATTTATACAGTAAAACATGATGAGATCATTTTGATTCTGAAAAACTAAAGTCGGTAGTTTTGAACAACTGAAAGCACTGCTGCTACCGACAACAATTTTGCAAAATTGAACCCAATGTGAAAAGATTACAATATGTAAAATAAAAAGTACAGGAGTGGTCCCTACGGAATTGATCCTTTCATGTTCAAACGGTTTGATGTTGGCTGTTATTACCGGTAGGTTACATGCAGGAATTTTATATCGTTTAAAAGTCAAGGTTATTTGGTGCTGCCAATTCTTTCTGCATTGTATATGTTGTTCTATTGTATAATTACTCAGTATTTTCTCGTGCTGGAATGGCAAATAAACCACATCTCTCTCTCATGCAATTTTAAATTTGCAAACATGAGTAAAATGCATTTTTTCACATGTCTTGTTTTTTTTGAATAGAAAACTTACTCTGTCGTTGTTCCTTAAAAGTAGAGGAACCTCATAAGTTCGAAAAGGTTCAAAACACTGAAAATAAATTTCTGATGGAAATGGTTGAAACATCGCCTCTTCAATGTCAACATAAGAAACCTGAACAAGACAAAAATTATTGTTTTGTGTTAAAAGTTTCAATTACCTACAAGATCAATGAAAGTTGTTCTTAGTTATAGATGTCAAAATATATTCCATAGAGCAGTTGCTTCAATGACGTACTGATCACCTCTTACAAACTTAAGTACATGCCACTGATTCAAGTCCAAGCAAATGGTAAAATGTAATGAAAAGAAGTGCTTTAGTGTGAATTTCAAATAAAAACAGTCACAAAAATAGAAATGCAATGTGAATCAATCTATAAAGATAACAAAACGGATTAAGAAACATTTTCAAGTTTAAATTACTTACACATATCTCAAAAACCAAATAAAGAAAAAAGCCATTAAGTGGCATTTTAGCTGCAACCAAAAACGAAATATTGTTCAACATAATCTACTTTTTGATGAGTAGTTTCTGACATGTCCAACAATTCGACAATTTGAGGCAAGCGCATGTCATGAGTTTCAGCAAGCTTCTGTTCAGTGTCCATGCTCATAAGCTTCATGTACATTGAAGGTGACATCTGTAAAGAGAAGAATTCAATCAATCAATGTTTTATTTGTCAATAACAGGAACATAGTACATGTTTGAAATATGCAAGTTATATGCCTAATGCAAAAGTTACACAAGTTCCCATACCGACAGGGAGACAACGAGACAATCATACGGTCTACTAGTCAATTTCCACCCTTGGGGAGTGAATTTAGTGAAAACTTATATGTGAAATGTATACATTAGTAATAAAAATATACCACTACAAGAATTGCAAGTTTGAAACAGCAAGCTAGTGAGTGACTTTCAACAAATTCTGTTGAAAGTGGAGGATTCTGATAAAACATCTGGAGATTGACAGTATAAAATACATTATAGATATTTTCAGTTTCTTGTAGTGAAATCAAATTTTTGTGTTGCAGTTGTAATGTGCCATACAATTAAGCTATGTAATGTGCCATACAATTAAGCTATATAGTATGCTAATATGATTCAACATGTGCTAACTTACATAGATATTCAAACCAACCATGTATTAACAAAAGCATAAACGTGATGTAGGCTAAAACTATCCTTAAGTAATGCATTTTAACACTCTTTGAGCAATAATTGTGTAAATGTTTTATGCTATAAAGGCAAATGATAAAAACTTAAATTTAAGTACTTTTTCATTTGAAGCTTCTGTTGTTTTAATCAGCTTTGGGTTTCTTGGTGCAGTAACTCGACTTTCAAACTTGTTGAACACACCATCACTTAAGTTGCTGATATTCTTGCTTGGCAAGAAGCTTGATGTACCCAGCCCGGGTTTGCGCGGGCTTGGCATGGTGGAAACTTAAGCCCTACGCTGTTTTATAAAATAATTGCATTTGTTGCTTAACTCTGAACAATAAGAAGTGAAAATGTGTTAAGCAAATAGAACACTCTTCACAGGTGAGAAAAAAAGTTGATTACTTTTTAATTTTTTGTATAAAGTATATTGCACAAAAAAAGAATAAAATGGACAGTGGAATAACGGGACAACTCACTTCACTGAATTTTCTTGCAATGTGGAGAGCTGGAGGGTTACCGCAAACTTAAAAAATAGGTAGAACTCCAAAAAGTTTTCTTTTGTTTTACATAAATGCATTCTCATCAAAAGAATTGCTACATTATCTCTTGCTTGAAATTTTGAGTGTTAGAACATCGGCAGAACCTCACTGCTGCAGTGTGAGGCTACCTAGTTGGTTGGTTTTTTGAACGTTTATCCTCGAACTGAAAATGCCTCGATAGGTTATTCCTGGTAGTTTTGCATACTTGTAGAGGCTCTTGATGCAGGGCGGGTTACCGATATTGGCAGAGTGAAGTTTTCCGATTGTTGAAATGTTGTTGTCGGGGAATTATTCCATTCACTAGGTGCCGCTGAATGGAGAGCAGTCCTAAAATGCGTTGCTCAAGCGTACACTCTGAGAGTTACAGGTTTGCAGGATCTCTGAACAGGGGTGACCTGCAAACCATCTGCCCTTAAAAAATTAATCATCAAGCTCTTCAGTGCCAATTGTCGTTATAGTTGTTGATAATTGCAATTGGCAATTGTTGATATAGTTAGCTTAGACACGATTATTAAGGTCAGATTAAGGTTTTTCCTAAAAATGACATAATTTTTGGAAATAATTTGTGGACAGGAGAGCTCATGACTGATTTTGATATAATTTTGTAAATTTCTGAGGAGATACAACATTTTATAGCTTGAATGATGTCTTGTCTTACCATTAGAAGTGATCAATGTGTGATAAATTAGCATTGTTTTTGGCTTTGTTCAATGGTGAGTATAAAAGTTTAGGTTTTATGTTGGAAGCAAAAAATTGACCAGTCATATGATAAGTGACTTGTGAACCTCCCTGGTGGAGAGACCTGCAAACCATCTTGCTCTGGGTCAACAGCACATTCCAAAGCGATTAGGCGATTGACTTGCCTATGTACAATTTTGAATAAACAAGTTTATAGAGATAAAATACAGTCATGTTTGTCCACTTTTCTGATTGCAAATTAAACAACTTCTGCATGGACTATTTTCTTCTTCATTTGTGCTGAAAATAAAATCATCAATGGTGCTTATGTGTTCTTAACAGAGATATTTTCCGAAAAGCGTATTACATTCAATGTTTTCCATTTGACATTTCTTTTTCCACAAAAACTCATAACATGACAACAACACAACATAAAACAAATAAGAAATAGAAAATCGCAAATACTACATAATTTTTTCAAGCAGCTTACTAGACCTTCCACATAAAGTCGCAGTACCGGTACCCGCACTTGCGAGTCCTATGAACCACTTTGGAGGTCACTACATATTTTGCTCTAGTGATTTCCGCTTCTGCCAGAACATACTAAAAATCTGTTTAAGCATAGTGACTATAGATAGATGAATACACAAAAACTTTGAGACAAATCGTAAACACCAAACAAAAAAGTCTGTGGCTATATTTACTCTATATAGTGTAATTAGAGCCTGAATAGTGTTGCCAGATAAGGAATTCTGCCCTAATTTGAAAAAAGTTTAAAGCTGTTGAAAACAAAAACTTGTATTTTGGAAATTTTTTTTAGTCCTGGGAAGATCGAAACCCTAATCTTATTCCTAACTCAACCTTTACCTTAACCCTTCCTAACTTTAATCCTAACTCTGGTAGCACCTGATTGTGGAAAAATAGCCACTTCCAACAAAAAACATGTTTAGATTTTTTTAAATTGGCTTGTAGGTCCGGCCCTTCCCTATGTGCCAAGCATTCCTACACTACACTGGGCAAGAATAGAATATTCTGCACTGAATAACTTACAGCACACTAAATTGAATTGTAGCTGGAAGGGTATCCCAATAAGAGTTTCTGTAGGATTTTATTTCAAGCAGCCACCTTAGCACTTACTTCTTCGGTATTAGCTGCAACTTTTGTATTCAAACGAACGCAGCCTACAACTCAGTTCAGTTTGTTTATATTTCTGACCATCACAAAAAAAAAACAATATAATTATGACAAACATAGCAGAGGTCAAGAAAATGGTAGAAGCGACAAAACGCGAACGTTATAGCGTGCATGATACCAAAGCAGGACAATCAGTTTAAAATATGGCAACTCCCTAGTTTTATAACTTAAATGCATTATTTTTAAATGTCTTGATTTCACTGTTAATTCCATGATATAACAAAGCTAATTTAGTTCACCCAAACTTGTCAGTTACTCCATTGGCACAACACAATTTAAAAAAATTGCATATTTATGGTAGCCTATGATAAATATATGCTTTTCAATGTAATTGCATTACGCAGCTCATCAATGCAAAAAGCTTATTTTATTCCAGCGCAACATAAACATAATACAACACTTTCAACATATATAGCATAACCTATGCTACTTGCGGACTATAGATTTGACTAAGCAAAACCATTGCTAGTTACATTCAAATCAAGGCCTCTGCTATGTTGACATGAGTATTTTCTGTGAGATGATCAAAAATAAAAACACCTGAGCTACTCTATTGCCAATCAAATCTAGCCTTGTTTATCTGGCCAAGCGGACTATCTAACATGTTGAATAATATAACCAGTAGCGTAGCCAGGAATTTTGAAAGGGGGGGGTTTTGACGACCCAACGGCGGGGGGTCTGGGGGGCCTCCCCCAGAAAATTTTGAATAATTACTTTGAATTTGGTGCATTCTGAGAGCATTTTCAACAAAAATGTAGTTACGAATATTCCTGTAAAATGGTGGTGTCTGGTGGCATTGCAAAAGGATAAGATCATGTTTTCTTGGGCATTTTTCGGAAATAAAGCTAAGTCTCTATGTTTTCTTGTTGCTAATTCCTGGCTAAGATGTTTGATATTGGCAAAACTTGCTCTTTTAATGCAATTTTGTTTAAAATTAAGCATTTTTTTTTAGACTGAAATCATCATTCTCAATATCGTGACGTCACACGCGTGCCAAAGGGGGGGGTTGTAACCCCCAAAACCCCCCCCTTGGCTACGCCACTGAATATAGGCTAACTAATGGAATTAATTCAAATTTCATGAACATTTTAACGCATTACGATAATTAATTCATTTCATTTTTTTACGCCTAGACATGTCATGTAATGACCATTTCTAAATTTAACTGCTAAGAGAACAAATATGCGTTTCCCTAGCAACAGTTGTTAAGCTCTATCACTTCAAGCGGAAAAATGGTTAATTTTGCAAGGTTCTACGTTTTTAAGTGAATAATGTAGCTCCACACAGAGTGAAATTTACATGCCTTTTGACTCTTTTTTATTTCTTTAAAAGTATTATTGACTTCTGTCGAAAGAGAAGATAGAAGAGCTGCTCGTGAAATAAGGAAAGCAGAACTTGAAGCTGAGGAGAAGCGAGCACAACTTGAAGCTGAAGAGAAGCGGGCGCAGCGCGAAGCAGAAGTTGAAGAGAAGCGAGCACAACGCGAAGCAGAAGCTGAAAAGAAGCGAGCACAACGCGAAGCAGAAGCTGAAGAGAATCGGGCGCAACACGAAGCAGAAGCTGAAGAAAGAAGAGCGCAATATGAATTGGAAAAGTTAAAACTTGAATTAGAAAGACAAAAGCTGGACATTGGTGAGCGATCTAATTCTACAAATGATAATGCTCGAGATGTTATTGTGGCGTAAGTTAGACGCCCAGATTTGCCATCATTTGTTGAAGAAAAAGATGAGTTGGATAGTTATTTGTTAAGATTTGAAAGATATGCTACAATAGCCAAATTGGAGAAGTCAACGTGGGCTACCCAGCTAAGCATGTTATTATCGGGACAAGCTCTTGATGTATATTCAAGACTTTCGCAAGAAGAGGCCATGAACTACGACAGACTGAAGTTAGCTCTGTTAAAGCGATACAATTTTACCGAGCATGGATACCGTCAAAGATTCCGTGAGGCAAAGCCTGAACAACACGAAAGCCCAGGTCAATTTATTGAACGTTTAAGAAACCTGTTGTTAAAATGGTTTGAACTTTCGGGGGCCGAACAATCATTGGACGGATTGGCAAACCTTATAGTTAAGGAACAATTCACAGATTCATGTTCAAAAGATCTGTCTGTTTATTTAATGGAAAGAAGTCAGAAGACTCTAGAAGAAATAGTCAGTGTGGCAGAACAGTACTTAGTTGCTCATGATGAGAAGTTGTCGACTGAAGAAACGTTGTCATGCGATAATGACGAAGAGCAAACAAATAATTTTAAAGGAGGTGCGGTTCCAAGAGAAGTACGTTGTTTTAATTGTAATGGCTTAGGTCATAAGTCTGTTAACTGCCGGAGGAAGACTAACAGAAATCATCAGGAATCGAGGAAGTGGTGCAATCGTTGCAATAGGCAAGAACACGAAGCGAAGGAATGCAAGGACAAGTCGTTTTCTCTTTCCAATCAGTCTGGAAAGAATGAGAAAAACACAGAGGACGTTTATCGATGCGGTTGTGCGTTAATGATTTCTGAACCCACGCTTGAGGAGGAGAGACCGGATGAAGATGTTTGCAAAAAAATAGTACCTGAAGATTACCTGCCAGTAGTGGATGGAAAAGTTGGAAACAAAAAGGTAAAAGTTTTACGTGATTCTGGTTCTACGGGTAGGCTATAATGGTGAGGAGAGATTTAGTAAAAGACAGTCAGTTAACGGGAAAAACTGGAATTGTAATGTCGATAGATAACACTTCAATCCAAGGACTGTTAGCGAAGATATATATCGAAACTCCGTATTGTAGTGGGACTGTGAAAGCGTTATGTTTACAAAACTCTTTAGTTGATCTTATAATCGGAAATGTTATTGAGAGAAATTCTGAAGTTACTTGTTATTCTTGTGGCAAGAATGGTCACTTTGCTCGAGATTGTTCTGCAGATAATCAGCGACGATCTCACGGTCATGGATACAATGAGCGCGAAGAACCGAGAAGAAGAGGCAGGCGACGACCATTTGGAGTTTGCTATAGATGCGGTAGACGCGGACACTTCGCCAGGGAGTGCGTTGCTGACGGCGGACATTCGGAAAACAGACGTTGCCGTGACAACCACTGCTACCGATGTGGGGAGATTGGACACATAACCAGGAGCTGCTCTTTTGATGAAAAGGCTTGCTACTACTGTCACAGAGAAGGTCATCTGGCCAAGGACTGTCCGGAGAGGAAGTGTTTCCGATGTAAGAAGATGGGTCATCTTGCTCGCCGATGCACTGAAGATGTTGAGGACGTTGGAGACTTTCGCCGAAAACGTGACTATTGTTTTGAGAAAAGCTATCGTTGGTAGATCATGCAACGATGGATTTATGAGAATTGATTTATTGAGTAATTAATTGTTTTATTTTGTAATATGTTTTGTATTGATTGTGTTGTTATATTGTTTGCAACAATATTCTAAGGGGGGGTGTATGTCACCATCAAGGTGCAATGCCTCGCGATGGCTTGCTTTGTATCTTCAACGAGCGTGTTGTTTTGGTTGTAGAATTCTGGTGCGATGTGTTATTATCGGTTATGACCTGAAGTAACCTCTGATTACGAAATCTGTATTATGTAAAATGTGTTTTCTGGAATCATTTTCCCTACGTGACATTCTAGAGACTTCTGTTGTTTACATTTAAATGCTGCTTGATAGAACAATGGTTCTTTATGATGTAACCTTACATAACCTTCTCGAAGTTACTGGACTGAACAACCAACTATAAATAGTGGTGTAGTTTGTGTAATGTTTATTATTATTATTATTATTATTATGAGTTGATTATGAAAGTTGTGCTGTGAGTTGTGGATTGGTAGTTGATGCAGAAATTATTGGTGATTGAGACTTGAAGTAATTGAATACAAGTAGATGAGAATTGGTGCTGATATAAATTGTGTTCGAAATTAGAGTTATTTGAGAAGCCGTTCGTTAAAGTTCTTCAAGAAGTCAGATTATCATTTCACTATTAGAATTATTCGACATTTAATTGACTGCTTTTCGGTTTGACCCATTAAACTACGTCATTGAACCTTTCCAAGTCTTTTTCCTGGTAAGAGATAGAAAGAAATCGTGACATTGACTCAAAAATAATGTCTAAAAAGACATTAAAAAAAGTAAAAAATTATTCATATCAGTTTGTATCCTCTGGGGATCCTTCTCTTGTATCATGGGCCAATCCTATAGATGTTTGCTGGTACTCCCCTTCATTTTCTTTGAATTTATACGTTTTTCTTTGCGGAAATATAAAATATTCGCAACTCGTATAAATCGAATAAGAAAATAGCAACTCGTAGCTTCTATCAATTTTGACTTGAAGAATGAAACTAAAAAAACGCCAGAAAGACATAATTGCATTAAAGCGTCGGGTTCTCATGGATTGGCTAAATGAAAATTGCTTGAACTTATACCGTCATACGGAACAACAATACCAACGTTGCATTAATTTAGAAGACCTTCCAGGTCACTTCGCAGCCACCCGTTGCAGTATCTACAGATTCTATGTGATCGTTTGTACTATTTGACCTTGCTTAATGAATGTGTGTATTTATACTCGCAACAAAATAAACGCCAATCAATTCAAATTCAATCAAATTTATTTTTTCTTTGCTGGCACGACCATGTAAAGAACTCCAATGTAAACACACGAGTTTGGCACCCATAAAAGGAAATGATGGCAAAACCAAAAGCTTTAAAATGTGCATAAAACAGCGCTTGGAAGTCACTATCTTTAATTTGCACAGTCACCAAACCTAGAAAAGAGAAAAAAATTTGTAAAAACAAGCCTAAAATTACAATTTGATACTTGCAACTGCAGTCTGCAAGTAGGCCTACAAGGGCGATTTAAGCTTTACTACACACAAAAGAAATTCAAAAAGTGACAAGTTTCCTGAACTTTTCACTTTGCGAATCTTTCATCATTCATCCTAAATTTATTTCCTAAACATTCTGTAATTTTCATGTAAACTGTAAACTGCTCCCGACGTAAATAGAAAAAAGGGAACAGAAAATAAAATGATTTGTTCGCATTTGGCGAGAGCTCAGTCAGACCAGCTCAACTGAGAAAACATTTAATTGATTGTTTAGTTAAAATGTAATAATTCATAATAATGTTTCACTGTCCTGTAGTTTCACTATTCTGTAGCCTAATGTAAGTTACGTAAAATAAACATTACCACATTGGTTACCCGGCACGTAAGTAGGTTTTACAAAAAAAAACGTGAGAACATTGGTAAGTAGGCTACTTGTTTTCTTTATTTCTGCGGTACTGATGAGCCCAGCCTCATGGGAGAAACACGTGTCTATCGCTGAGTTCCTGCTACACTCGACTGCCGAGAAACACATGTTTTTGGAAAAGTCTTGATGGCTACTGTGGAGGCTACACCGGTATGGTTAGCGAAACACAATGCTCGCTGTTCTATGGTGAGTAGGCTAGTCAGGTAGTTCTGACGCCAGGAAGATCGCTCCTTTTCAACAGTAGCCTACTGTAGTTTTGACGTGCAAACGAATTGTCCACATTGTCCAGTTCACCATTCTCTTTGCAGTCTGCAGTACTGCAGAAATTTAGGTTATTTTGTTTGTTCTAAATACATGTGTTTAATCATCCATGTAGTTCTTTGCAGGATGGATGGTCATTTTATTTTTGTTTGGATGCGAAACGCCGAAACATACATAAAACAAAAACTGACAGTGTGCATCCAATGAGAGAGTGCGAAAGACCATAGCCCTGAAGGCGTAGGAGGGACAGTCATATCTTCTTGCAGTAAACCCACCTCAAGTCCTTTGGAATGAGGTAGGCTACACCTCAGCCACTTTGGCAGTTTCTTGATGTCTGGCCATATAAGCTGGCCAATCTGCGTTTCAAAAGTTCTCGCCTACACTGTAGGTTATATATCCTAACCTCATCGCAGAAAAATGCTAATATTGCGTTAATGCGAATTCGTTGTCTTTTTCTCCAACTGTCTACATTCCTTCCAATGCAAAACCAGTAGTTGTCAATTTCAACCATTCTCTCTGCATAAGTTGTCTGCTCAACGTTTTTGTTTTATTGTGTATGGTTGAAGTGACTGCAACCGAGAGTGTGGCATGCACATGCGCGTATCTAACGGTTGGCATGGCATGTTACTAACCTATTTAACCTATATTGGGCAAGCATGGATATGCCCACGAAACATTACTTTCCATACTGCATGAAACAACAGCATGATTTTGAATCATGTACCTTTTTTATTTCTGTATTTTATTTGCAGTTGCTGAACGACTGTTCAGATTAATGAACATTTACGATTTTGTGAATGGTATAGACCTATCGAAGCGTATGTTCTTTTGTTTTAATTAGTTTTGTTCGCATTTCAAATCGTATCTTTACATGTTGTACAGGTCGGCTTATAAATCAAGTCACTAAATATTTCAAAGTTGAACTTGTACTTAAATTTGCTTTGCTGTTTTCAGAAATCTTGCATCATGAACAACAACGGAGGCACGTGTGTTATGCGTACTGCCGCCTGAAACAAAAAAGTGCTTCAGAGCCACCTGCACCCGACTCTCTAGCGCCTCTCAACAAATGCAAAAGTCGAATGCCAACAATTAAATGCTATGACGACGTCAATGATCTCCAGCTGCGATGATGGCGGTGAATGGTGATCTCTAGCAAAAAAAGCAAGACAAGGCTACATTTGCATCAAGTCAATCGGCATGGTCTGCTTTTCAACAGAAAAAGTCAGACAAACAATAAATGTCTGCTACGGCTTGCAACGGCGCTCACAAACAAAACAACCAATTCTTTTATTGGACTCTTCTACACAGCACAAACTCAGACATTCTTTTTCGGAAGGCAGTAGAACAACGCAGAATCACGTCGCGACACGATACCACAAACACAATACCACATCTTTATCACAAACACTCAACATACTTATTTTGTACTACATCTGTTACGATTTTAATCATTACCGTTTTCAACTCTTTAAATTTGAACTAAACTTGGTACCCTTGGTTCCAATTTAGCCCAAATTTGAGGGGGCCTCTGTAGCGATCCATTATTTCATCATATAAGTTTCCCTTTCTTTTACTTTTGTGACCTTGTTTAACCTAAATTTACTTCCTAAACATTCTGTAATTTTCCATGTACAAACTGCTCCCGAAGTAAATAGAAGAAAGGGAACAGAAAATAAAATGATTTGTTCGCATTTGGCGAGAGCTCAGTCAGACCAGCTCAGCTGGGAAAACATTTAGTTGATTGTTTAGTTAAAATTTAATAATTCGTAATAATGTTTCACTGTCCTGTAGTTTTATTATTCTCTTATGTTTAAATTCAATTTGTGTCATAAACCTACAATATTACATGAACACATTCGGATAACTAAAAATTATAATTCAAATAACAATGTGTGGAAATAGTTAATGGAGTCAGATAGTCAAATTAGTTAGAATATCCGTTAGACAGACAGAAATTCATTAGACAGCTAATTACCAATATAAAATAAATTTTACCATCTTTAACTATAGCCCAAGTTACGTAAAATAAACATTACCACAGCGCCAAGTTTCTCTATTGTGAGATTTTTCTACTGCAGTTTTGTAATTAAGTTCCATCAGGGATATCTATAACTACCGGTACGGGATTGGAAACTCTGTGGAACTGAAAACACTTTTATACACCAGTAGGGTCACTGTTCTTTGCGTCGCTGTGATAAAAGTTTACATAAGTTGACCTTTAAAATAAATAGCAAGTAGTAAACAGACAAGGAAAAGTGAAACAGTCAATGCACCTGCCGTAAACGGTAAAGGAAACACTTGCCTAGTTTGTTTAAAATGTTTGTATTCCATTTGTGCAGTCCTGTCGTATTTCGTTTGGTGCTAAATAATTTCAAAACCGAGTATTAGTTTTAGTTGTTATGAAATCTCAAACGTATTGATTTCGTACTCTATTGGTCTGTGATTTCGTACTGGGTTGGTCTGTAAATAAGTTTATCATAAAAACCTACAACAACACATTTCACTCATTGTTGAACACTCCTCATTAACTTCTGATCCAGTTTGCATTACGCAAAATGCTAAAGAACAACAGGAAATTTTTCGATTCGTTGCATTCATTTAGTTTTTGATTTTTTGGATTCGTGGTTTAAAACCTTTATACATCATAAGTAAGTTTTGATGTGAATGTGCATTTTTTATTGTTACCGGTATTGCGAAATTGAATTTTATACATTCTTTAGTTGATACAAACAGTGTTTTATTTTAATAATTCTTCTGTAGTCATAGCTCTGGTCACTCATAGTAATAAGCTTATGTTGACCCTACTGATGTATAGCACTGAAACGAGTTTCCAATCCCGTAGTTATAGATATCCCTGAGTTCAGGGCTGGATTTAGACCATGAGAGGCCCTAGGCTATTCCATTTGTGAGGGCCCTCCCTATTTTTGAGCTCAGAAATTTCTCTCTAAACAACATCACATGTCATCGCTTAATGTTAAAAATATGAGTGTATTAAACTCTTCGTTCTTTGCTTTTTCCACATTCGTGGGTGCAAATTTTTAATCAAAAGAATAAAAATTTAGTTAAAGCAGTTTTGCTTTTAATTTTGATTTCTTTGATCAAACAACCGTTAAAATAATTGTAAAGTTTATTTACCAGGACATAAGAAATATTTACAGCCATCAAATAGAGTAAGACTAGGCTACCAAATTTTTTTCTAGCTTTTGTCAAAGCAAAATCATGCAAAAGTTCATTAAAATTTATTTGTTTAAGTTTGTCATTCTCAATGCACAGAATGCTCAGTGCGGACAACCTTCCTTGAGACATTGCCGATCTCAGTTTATTTTTGATGCTTTTGAGCCTTGAGAAAGATCTCTCTCCTGAGCAGTTAGTGACCATTGAGTTTAGAAACAGTCTTAATATTGCTTCCACATTAGGAAAAGCAGTGTTAATTTTTTCCTTGCACATAATGTCATAAAGATTTCCATGAGACAAGGAAATAAATTGCTTTTCTGTACCGGTAAGCCCTTGGTTTTGTATTTGTCTTACGTACAAATGAAAATGTAGAAGTTCATCAGTAAGTTTCGGGTCAACATCTTCCGGATACGCTTCTTTTAAAAGTTTTACGTCTCGTACAATTTCTACTTTAGTTGTTATCACTATCATGGAGAGCATTGCACGTTTGAGGCAAAGCTCCAGTTTTCTTCTTGCAAATCATATAAATCTTTTTCGTTAACAACAATCAGAAAGAAAGAAGGAACAGTTGATGCTGCCACTCTCAAAATTGAAAAAAAAACCACTAGATTCTCCAAGAAAACCCACTAGACGACTAGATTATTTAAAAAACCACTAGATCTAGTGGAAAACCACTAGGAGTAGCAGCCCTGATGTGAAATAGTCAACTACCGATACTGTTTTTTAGCGGAGACTGAGAAGACTATGGTACTGTAACATTAGGGACATTATTTCATGGAAGCTTCCAGAAGAATGCGCGTAATAACTGCCTTTATTATGATGCAAACAACGTAATAATGACTGTTTACAACGTGGTTGAAACCAGTTGTGCATAGAATTTTCTACTCTGAAAAGCTTGACACTTTAGGTAGGGTTTAAACTTGTCAAGTTTTTAAAAGAATTACAAACTTTGAAACAGGATTTTGAGGCCCCTGGACGTTGAGGCCCTAGGCTTCAGCCTGCCTAGCCTATTGGTAAATCCGGCCCTGCCTGAGTTCCATGTTGGTTTGTAATCTAGATAGTATAGCCTACATCTTTGTTTGTGATTTTATCTTTCCATGAAACTTTAAGCATTCTTCTATAAATCCACATTTCAAATGCCTCAAGTCGTTTATTCATTTGTGATGATAGTGTCCATGATTTTGCAGTGTAAAGTAACGTACCGGTAGTCCATATTATTAATATTCCGAGATGTAGCCTATGTATACGCCGCAAATTCTACGCCGTAGACTTTTTGTTTACGATAACGCTTACACATTTTTTTGGATAGTTGTCGCTTGAGGCTACGCCGTAAAGTTTTTGCGGTTTTTTAGCGTATAGCGTTAACGTATACTTTTTAATGTCTTAGGTATTGTTTGCATTTTTTTATCAAATTTTCCAAATTTTGGATAAGTTGAAAGAATGTTTTCAATGGGCAAAGACATATTGAAACCAAAACGCAGCAAAATGTCAGATGAACAGTTTCAGATGCTTGTATTTCTTCGTGGAAATTCAAAATAAAACTTGTTTGTTTCGAGTGGTTTATACCGTGTAAATGTTTGGCACCTAGCAAACAAAATATTTACGCCAGGCCCGTAATTGCCGGGGGGCTTGGGGAGGCAATGCTCCACCAAGCTCAAAGTAAGAGATACATATTGTAGACTGAGCTAAAACGTTTACCTACTTCAATTCTTTCCTTCATAAAATCACTCAACAACAATTAATTTGAGTAGCCCTCCCCTTTTAAAGTAGATTAAGTTTGTTTCATTCTTCAGTAGTTTCGTGTGAAGTCAGCCGAAACAGCCGCCTTTCCCTCGCAACTCACTGCCAACCGTGGTACAAACTACGGTGCATCTTTATTTCTTAACCCGAGGAGTAGGTTGTCATGACGAGTATGCTTAGTGACTACACATTAGGATGAGTACTGAGTAGCTAAGAGTAAACTAGACCGGATTTGAAAGATGTTTGTTGGATTCTATTCTGCAATCATTTTGGCTGAAATTAACCCAACCATTCGAAATTACTGCTATCTAGCACCTTGTGACTTTATAACATATGCCGTGCCTTTAGAGGCGTAGCAAACGCCCTCCGAACCCTCCGATCGGAGGGGGTCCCGCAAGGAATGAGGGCCCATCCGCCGAAGTTTTTGGAAGACTATCGAAATACAGGATATAGGCTAACCACGTGGTCACAAACGCACGCGAAATAGAAGAGCTTTGGTATTGAGCAGGAGTTTTTCAAAAAACACGGTGCGACGTAGGAAGAGAATGTTTGCTTACGAATGTGCTGATGATTCGAGTCGTCTTTCTCCTGAAGAAAAATTAAAATCGCAAATTTTTTTTGTTCTCACTGATCAGGCTATGTCTTCTGTTTCTTCGCGCTTTGACCAACTCGTGGAGTGGTACAAGTTGTCTGAAGTTCTGCACAAACACTAGCAGCCTGAAGAAGTGTCTCAGAGAAAATGGTTGGTTTTGAATCTTTATCTTACGGACTGACAAAGCCTTGATTGGTTATTCCTGGTAGTTTCGCATACTTGCAAAGGCTCGATTGACGCAGGGCCGGTTACCGATATTGGCAGAGTTAAGTTTTCCGATTATTGAAGTGTTGTTGCGAGGAAATTATTCCATTCACTAGGTGCCGCTGAATGGAGAGCAGTCCTGAAATGCGTTGCTCAAGCGCACATCCCGAGAGTCGAACTTGCGCCGCGTGGTCTAGAGCGGGCACGTAACCACTGAGCTAATGAGGCGGACAATGGAACTGGATAATCACTGCAAAAAAATAAAAGAAAAACAAGAGACATTGATGCCAACGAACTAATAATGGAATTGAATCGTTTTATCTGTGTCATCGAGAAAGAGAGAGGACTTGTCACGACAAGCATATTTTTATCGTACAAGAACAGTCTTCAGGAGATATATCCGAATCTTTGCGTTTGCACCAGAATTCTTCTGACCGACCACACCAGTTACTGTCACCAGTGCTGAAATGACCATCAGCAGAGTGAAACTGATCAAGAATATCATGCGCTTAACCGTGGCAGATGGCAGGCTTTCTGCTCTTGCAATTACCATCGAGAACAAGATTGCCCAATCCCTGGACTATGACCCGTTACAATTTGCGTAGAACAAGGCTCGAAAGAATCGCTTTGGGTAATTGTGGAATATATGTCAACACTGTCACTGTAGACCTATGTAGGCTATACAGTAGGCTACACAGTGGAAGGAGCAGCTAATGTAAAAGTTAGCTTTCAACAAAAAAATCAGAGGATTTCCAATAAATTTACTTTCGCTAACGAGTCCGCTAAATCTTTTAAACATTAGCGAGTATTAACTGTGTAGGCCTATAATATGAACCCTGCATGTTGTGTAAAATAAACACCACATTCCAGTTTCTGCGTTGGAAGGAGCCCCGGACTTATGTTCGGAGGGGGCCACTTTCTTTGTTGCTACGGCCCTGCGTGCCTTTGCCCGAAAAACCGCAAATTAGACTCAATGCAACTACAAATGTTATGTGCATAGCCTTTTACTTAGCAACAGTTTTAAGCCCCCCCCCCCCAAGCTAAAATGTATAATTACGGGCCTGGTTTACGCTAGTGTATGCGCTGACGCCGCCAACTTTTTTTTACAAGTTACTTTGACTCATACGGCGTATGGTTTTTCGAACGTTTGCGTTTACGCTGACGGCGTCAATATTTTTGTATACGCGTACATCACTGTTAATATTAGGCTATTAGTAATGATACGCGAAAAAGGAGAGACAGAATTGAAAGCAATGCAGGAAATCAGCCAACATGTGTTGGTTTGGTCTTTCGATGCCTCCTGTCTGTTGTGGAATCTAGTTTGTTATGGATCTATTTTATTTGCATGGTTTATAAATTATAATTGTACCATAATACTCTCGCAAAAGACAAAGTAACAGTTTGTTTCTCTCTTTCTCTACCCCTCTTTTTCTTGGATTATTGCTGGCTGACCGGCTTGCTGTTTACGCATGACTGCTTTTTGGTAGGCAAACTTAACAAACTTAGACCTCGTGAACTGAGGACGAGGTATTACTAATTACTATTTACTATTGCTAAGGTTGAAAATATGAATTTATTTAATGAATGTTTTACCTAGTTAGTTTGCGTTGAACGTTCTTGTTTTTTTTTTTGTGAGGTTAAGTTATTTACCCTTGTAACGCGTACTCATTGTCGATTAGTAGATTTTAATGTCCAGTCCACTATGTTTCTCGGCAGCCGATTTGTAGCAAGAATTGACAGCGATAGACACCGTGTTGATAGTTGTGCTGATAGCCGGGAAGAACGCCCCTTTCTTCACAATGTCCAGTCCACTGTTCAATCAGTCAATCAATGTTTTATTTGTCAGTAACAGGAACATAGGTAGTTCAGTTCAGTTCAGTTGTTTTTTTATTTCTGACCATCATATCAAAACAATACACATCAACATAGAAAAAGGTAGAAGGTCAAGGTAGAAGGTCAAGAAAAAGGTAGAAGCGACAAAACGCGAACGTTAAAACGTGCTTGTGATCGAAGTAAGTTATTGAGTTGAAAAAAATTTGGCACGGTCGCAACACCTTCAGAAAAATTTAAGATATAAAGGGAAAATAAAAAAAAATAAAAAATGTTACAAAACAAATAAACATATAGCCTATAGGCTATAACTTTATTAGCCTACATAACTTTAGCTGATATATTGAAGATTTGTATGGACAGTTGCTATGAAGATCGGCCATGGTGCGTTATCAAGAGTGCTGATGGTCGTAAGGGGAACACGTCTTGATGCGTTTAGCTCATAGCAAAGAGCAAGGAGCAAGGCAGGCAAAGAAAACCCCACAAAGAAATCCTACCACGGGCAAAGCCATTTCAAGCGCAACGCACCAGGCCTTGCACGACTCACAAAATAGATAGGCTATAACTTGACGACATGAAACAATGACAAAAAACAACATCATCATCTTGCGGAAATTCAATTATACCCAGGGAAGTTATGTCTTAAAGATATCAAGCGTGCTTTGATAAAAGTTGCGTTGATAAAGCGATAATTTTAGACCCCAGTCAGCTAAACTCGCCACTTCCACACCGACCCAACGTTGGCTATCGTTGTATTAATGCAAAAATGACAGGCATTGCCAGCTGGGATGTAGTAGTGGTATGTCCCAGTAATATGATAAATTTGGGTTACCGTATGTTTTACACGTTAAACCATATTAAAGTGACAAAAAATATCCAATTTGGCATATTACGTTAGAAAAATAGATAAACAATCAGACAATAGCATGACGATCCAGTCCAAGATATTGAAATAAAACAACTGGTTGGAGCACATGGCCACCGCTTCACCGAAAGATGGAGATTGGTCAAAAAGGATAGAAAAACTTCTGCAGACTTTGTAGAACTTCTGTGGACAAAAAACTTCTGCAGACTCTGTAGAACTTCTGTGGACAAAAAAACACAAAAACCAGAAGGCCAGTAGGAGTACTTACAATCTTACTATTTTGCTAATAAATCTACACACATTGGCTAATCATTGCTGGGCAATAAAAAAAAAAATATATATATATATATATATTAGTATGTTTGGTGCATGATGTAATACTTAGATGGGATTATTTCAAGAAAGATTTAGCTTGTTTATTTTTGATTTAAAGCTTTTTACAGTTTTACATTCATTTCTTATAGTAGTTGGAAGCTTGTTCCAAACTGTTGGCCCCATGTACCGTATTGATTGTTTGCAAGTGTTAATTCTGCAATATATCGGAATATAAGGAGAATTACTTCTTGTTGTTAGGCTACTTGATTGTTTACACATAAGTATATCATTGAATGTTGTGGGAAGCAGCTTTTTTGAATATTTAAACATGAAAGTTGCAATCTCTGTAGTTTTCATGTGGTTAATTGATTTTAAATTATTGAGTTCCATTACACCTTTTATGCTTTCTCTGCGGTCAATGTCAAATACAGTACGAAGAAAGTTATTGCATGTACGTTGTAGCTTTTGCAATATAGTTTTGTTTTCATGACACCACGTTGAGATGCAATATAATATCTGACATGTTTGAAATATGCAATATAGGTACACAGTACAAAAGTTACACAAGTTCCCATACCGACAGGGAGACAACGAAACGACCATACGGTCTACTAGTCAATTGCCACCCTACGGAAATTACGATTTTGCCATTTAAAATAAGCTTACAAGAGAAAAATAATAATTGAAACGTTCCCGCGCTTCAACAACAGCATACGCACAAAAAAAACATATTGATGATAACGTAGGCCAAAACACAAAATTCCATGAAGCAAGCAGAGAATAAAAAAGTTTCCGAAACAACTGACAAGTTGGTTTCCATAACATATCACTTACGATGCGCTGTAGCTTTGTAAAATTAACGTTTTGATCTCTTTTTTGAAACAATGAAATGATAAGTTTTTTAGCCTACTTGGAACCTCTGACCAGAGCATTGGTCCCAATACCTGCAGTGCATGGACTTCTTGCCAAATTCTGTGTTTGATCTGTTTGTAAAATAATTGTTGCTTGTTTGATATCTTGTGTTATGCTGATGAATAGATGAAGCATTTGTAAATAAATCACAATACGTAGACGGATACTCATTCATATGAACTTTGTACATATGTTTTTTTATTTCAATGTTATGTATGTCTTTTAGTTTCAAGATGTTCATTTTGAAAAATAAAAAATTAGTCTGAGCATAGTAATTTTGTTTCGTAATTATTCTTATAACCTTTTTTTGTAATTTTATTAATGGATCTGTTTAAAACTATAAATATCATTTAGCCTAGTTTAATAAAGACATCAAATTAAAAATATACGGTAAGGAGTATGATGAGGTTTGTAGAGGAGAAAACAAGCAAGCTTTAATAAAGGTATTTGGGTTGGTTGGTTGTGAAATCTCTACCCCAATTAGGAATGGAATATTGTAGTTTTGAATGAAATGTTGGTAATTAACCCACTTTATAATTTTATATGTAACATTTTGTGAGAAACATGTGTTCTTTCAACCCATAAAATTTGTTGTGTCACCCTGTGAAGGGTTGCGAGATGTGACCCCTTGTTGAAGAAGCCCTGCTTGACTGAGTCAAAATTCTGTTTTGGTAGGCTATAGTTATTTATGTATTAGTCTAATTTTGGAGAATGACAGTGTAAATATAGCCTCAATAGCATTGCCAGATAAGGAATTCTGCCCTAATCTGAGAAAAGTTTAAAGCTGTTTAAAGCAAAAACTTGTATTTTGGAATTTTTTTTAGTTCTTGGCAAAGATCAAAACCCTAACCTTATTTCTAACTCTCATCCTTACCTTAACTCTTCCTAACTTTAATCCTAACTCTGGCAACACCTGATTGTAACATGGCAACAAGTGTATATTGTGTAAAAATAGCCATTTCACAGATTAATCTGCATTCCAGATTATTGTTTTTTTCTCTGCTAGTACAGTATTTGATCTCTGCAAATTTCTCATGTTTATTCAGTTTACTAGTTATGTTTTAGTTCAAATTTATTGCATTGTTACATATATTTTGAGATTCCTGATAAGGGCTTAGCGTAGGTTAGGCCAAAAACTACTTCACTACTAAAACTATTTGTAAATATGTAAAATATATTCTTATAATGCACAGCCCTGTTGTGTCATGCCTGTCTGTGGTATAAGAAAGCAAAATGTCTTTTGAAATTATATGTTGCATTATCATATAGAGCAGGGGTCACCAACCTTTTTTGCATGAGGGCCACTATGACACTAAGGAAAGCTGTGGCGGGCCGCACTAATAAAATTTGGTATAAGTTGACTCTTATGCTAGAAAAGAACGTATTTCGTACCCAGTATCCAGCGTTACATGTTGTTAATATTTATCTTAGAATACCGCAGCAACTAAATTAATCGACACAAAATTAGATTAACAACACTACTGCCAGGCCAAGCTCCTTTAACAACACTTTTGACTTCTTTAACAATGCCTAATAAACGAGACCATTTGTTTTGCGCACTTACAGCGAGGCTAGCGGTTTCATCAGAATATTCATCGCCAGGCCTGGAAAAAATGTGGAATCCGGGAATGACGTTCCCGGGAAATTTGCCGGTTCGCGGGAAATTTTTACCGTAAGAATCACGTTACTAACGTCTTCATATGAGCGTCGCAAATGCGTATTTACAAGAAACGTTATTTACGAAATAAAGTTTGGTATTGTGATGTCATAATTGTAAATTCCAGTATACCAATGGTAGGCCACTAGGCCTACTGCTATTTTGCATTCATCAAATGCTGGCGTTTGCACAACGGGAAAAAATTCAGCAGTCAATGGATGCTTTTAGCGGAGTAGCCTTCGCAGTGAAAGTGTTAATTTAATTTCTCAGCGGGAAGTTTTTCTCTTCTATCCACTTGGGGTCGGCGTTTTCCCTTACGTCATGGTGCCATGCCAACGGCGTTTTTTTTTGCAAATTTTTTTGTTGGCATTGCGACCAGAGGTGGGCACCCGCTACTTTTAAAGTAGCGCGCTACCCGCTACCGCTACTTGGGCCAAAGTAGCGCGCGCTACCGCTACCCGCTACCAATTTACAAAAGTAGCGCGCTACCCGCTACCGATACTCGGGCCAAAGTAGCGCGCGCTACCGCTACTTCTTCCGCTACTTTTGGCTAAAATGAAACTAGGAAACACTCAAGTCCCTAGTGACACAAAAATGACCTTGAAAACGAATGTTATCATTCGTTTATGCTGTCATTTTAACGTCGTTATAGAAAACACATTCTAAGGGAAATTTATTGTTACGCAACTTTCAAAAACACGAGCATTTCAAAATGAGAGTCACCAAGTCCTGCCCACTTTTTTGGACCCTAAGTCCAGCACATCACTAAGTCCAGCACATCTTTTCCAACAGAGAAAAGTCTCTCCACCGCAGCACTGGAAGGAATGGGGGTGTTGTATTTAATGAACAGATGTTTTAACTCGGTATTCGAAAAGCTCAAGGACTTGCTCTTGTCCGAAAAAAAGGCGTCCACAATTGCTGCTTCCTTCTGCACCGACGTTTCACGGGATGGCGCAAACACTCCAAAAAATACATCCTCGGAGTCATGACTGATGTTGGTGTCACTC
Source organism: Aplidium turbinatum (assembly GCF_918807975.1). Lineage (NCBI taxonomy): Eukaryota > Metazoa > Chordata > Ascidiacea > Aplousobranchia > Polyclinidae > Aplidium > Aplidium turbinatum. Next base: position 3,102,150 of record NC_137488.1, read on the forward strand.
TTCTCGGTATCAATCTGGCTTGATGTCTCCCGCAACAGTCGAATTACATCTGTCTTGACTTTTTCTCGCAGTGCGTCAGCATCATCCGTGGAAACGTAACGCAGAAATTGTAGCCACGACGTCTTGAAGGAGAGATGAAGACATGATGCCATAACGCATTTCATGTTGTTGAAGCACTTGTTGAATCGTTTCTTCACCCCTTCATGCCTTCAAGGACTTTCACTTTCAACTCCTCACAGGTCACAAGATCACTGATCTCGGTCAACTTCTTCCCGCAAATTGTGATAGTTGGAAGCAAGACTCCGTAATATGCCTTGGACTCGCCCTGGAGAATGTCTAAAGCCTGGCAGATAGGCTTCATCACACGGAGATATTCGCCGAAGAAGTTGACGTCAGCTAGAAAAGACCGAAACTTTGCAACCAAGCCGATTATATAGCTGCTTGACCACGCCAGTATTGCAAAAAAACAAGCATTTTTTTCAATTTAATTTAAAAAGTAGCGGATAGCGGGAGTGCGACTGAACAAAAGTAGCGCCTCTCCCGCTTCCGCTACTTTTACCAAAAAAATAGCGCCGCTACTGCAGCCGCTACTCTAACTAAAAAGTAGCGCCGCTACCGCTACTTTTACCAAAAAAGTAGTGCCGCTAGTAGCGCCGCTACAAAAGTAGCGCGCTACTGCCCACCTCTGATTGCGACTGTAATATGAATCCAACGTGTCCAGGCCTTGAATCAACGTGGAAAGACTCATTGAATAGCCAGTTTGAACTGAATTTCTCAAACCTGCTTGTAAACACACCAGCTTTTTCCTTACGAAGCAAAACCATAACGATGATTTATTGAACCCAAACTATTTCTGATAACAGAAGCTTTAGGGAATTCACCGAAGCGATACAAGCTGTATATATACGACCGTAAACGTTGTTCCAAAGTTAAGCAACAAAAATTTGCGTGTATAGACGCTTGCCCGGTGACGCAAGCAAAACGCGCCCGCGTTGCCGATGCTAAGCGGCTATTCGACTGCTCGTGTTGGCGTTATTATTACTATTTGCATAACTCAAGTTTGCCCTATATTCACTTCAGTTCAGCGTGTATTTTCAATAATTCTTGGTGATAAACTAATGGCAGCTACGCCAACGTTTACATCAAAGCTTCCGATTAGGTGTGGCTATTGCAGGGTGTCTATGCGAAGGGACAGACTTAGCGAACATACCCTTCAGCAACATCGGGGTTTTCCTATTAAAGAATATGGTCAAATAAGTCGGAAATGTTTTCGGATATGGTCAAACAAAACGGAAATGTTTTCTTCATCCACTCGGAAAAGACCACATCCCCAAGACGAGGAGAACAATCAAGGACAACAACAAAAAAACAAAAAACAAACGAAACAGGTGTTATTGCTAGTAGTAAAGAAGTCGAAGATAGTGACGTCGAGTTATTGGAAGCGCAACCCACGGAAATCGTAACAACGGACAGCCAGCCTGAAACACGTCATCTTACAATTGGAGCTGAATCGCAAAATAATTCTGAAATGAACGAAAAGCTAGACAAGATACTCGATAAACTCACAGAAATAAAATTGTTAGCAGACAAGTCAACGCAATCTCGCCCAATTGCTGCAATAAAATCTGGAATATACGACGAAGTTTCTGCTGTAAAAATATTACTTCAAAGTAGTAAATCTATTCAAAGAGTAAGCGACATTGCGAAACTTACTGTGGATGTAGACAACAACATTTTAATATGTGATTCTTGTTCTACCGACATTAGTGTTGGAGTTCGATGTGGTGCTGGAGTATTTTATTACGACTTTTCACTTGGAATTGACTTTGCCGACAATAACCAGCCAGTTGGTTTCACTAAAAAAAATCCATAGCAAGACACATAGCTGCAGATGCGCACCAAGAAAATTTTATTCGCATTACGGTTGTCAAGTACGTAACAAGCGGCTCGTGATGGCGTATTGTTTCATGACATTCACACGGTGATCAGTGAGTCAGTGGATCTAATTTGTAAGCATGCGGCGTCTAATTTAGTATACCTATTGTTGTTTCAATTTATTCCGATCAACGTGGGCATATCAGGCACAAACAGTGCGTCATGCCTGCTTACGAATAAAATACGATACCAAGATTGTTTATTGGAACTATGAAGCTACAGATGGCCGTCTATAATATATTTTTGCGTGAGGTTTTTCGCCAGAAAACGTGTAAATGTGTAATTATGACGTCATTATCGTGATTGTAAACCACGGGAAATTTTTTCACAAAAAAACAGATTCCCGGGAAGCCAAGCATTTTTTCCAGCCCTGTTCATCGCCAAGCAAGAGTGGTGTTGTCACTTCGCTTCACAAAAGATATCTTGCAATTTCAGTTTCAGTCAACAAGGAAATGTTTGACACATCACAATGCAGGCAACAATAATGACATGCAGACATATCAGCAAAAAATAGGCTCCAATAACAGGGAGAAAGAAATCAGGCACCATGAAACAAACCCTTGTGGAAATCACCGAAAAAACGTTCTATTGTAACCATAGGCGCCGACTTTTATTTTTGCACGGGGTGGCGGATAGCACAATATGGCAATCTAAAAAATTTCAAACTGCATGTTTTTGTTTGATTTTTACTAAGCGTGTTTCGTAAATGCAATTGTCTTTTCACACCTGATTTGTAGCTCGATAATTTACAAAGCAAGTCGTGAATTTTATTGTTACGTTGCTGCTCTGACACTTAACATTTGGCAAAAGTATTGTTGCAAACAGCAGCTCTGTCAATCCAATCGTTAATCAACTGGTCAAGTTGTACCCGTGAAGCATCAGCTTGATAAAGATTTAAAATTAGGACGTGGTTCAATCGCTGTTGTGTCATGGTAGATCGCAAGTAGGTTTTTATGCGCCTGAGTGCACTAAACGATCGCCTCGCAGGTGGTGGAAGGCAACGATAAGTATATTTTCACAATGCAGACTACGTTTAGAAGCATTAATGAAATTGTTTCATTGCTTGCAAATAGATCAAGCAGTTGCGACATAGTTGCAAATCGGACAAAATGCTCTATCTTTGCATCTATCGTATTCTAGCCACGGGAATTCGCTTTCCCACGACTTTTGATAGCTCCTCCCTTCAACAGCGATTATCCTGCTCGTGCTCGGTTCTTCCACCTCCCTGATAATGCTAACGCCTTTTGGCAGTGGCACACTTTCGTTTCGTTTAGGCGTTTGGTCACTTTCATGCTGGCTGAAATCCTGACTAGACGGCAAACGCAACAAAAAATGACTCCATGGAGGGCTGCAATTTTGAACGTTTTTTCGGTGGCATCTTTAAGCTGAATAAAACTGGAATGTCGGCGAAAACTTTTACTGGACGACTTTTCGTAATTTTTTCTATGATGTAACAAGCAACTCCTGTGTCAGATCAATAAATTCCCGCCTCACAGTTTGTCACGCATTGACACGGTGACGCAATATTACTGCATGAAGTAGATAACAAAGTAGAAATTAAAGCATGAAGTAGATGACAGTACACTCCAATTGAAATCGGAAAATAATGCAAAATGTTGAGTAATGGAAAAAGGTTGCTTTTATTACTGGGAATTGGCAGGAGGTGTAGCTTTCCTCAAATAGAATCATGTAAACGTATAAATTTGCAGAACGTTAAAACTGCTACTTTACTAAGTGTACTTTTTAAATAAAACTTAAAAAGTTTCAAAAATTGCATTTTTTTAATGAAATTTGAAAATAGATATTCATTTAGGGGGTGGAGCTATCAATCATCGAAATAATTTTATTTCCAAGTATTTTATAGCTGGCATAGTTTATAGCGATATTATGAGTAGGCCTAGTTTAAAAATTTTCAAAAAAGATTTTTGAGGGAGGCAAGGGAAAGGTCGTATTTTATTGATTAATAAATCCCATTGCAAACCTAACAAATGTAACAATGACTTATGACAAGTGACAAATAAAACGATCGCAACAACAAGGAAAAAACTCGTAGCCACGTGTTGCGTAATCTTCACGTAGCTTGCTTGATGTTACGCGAGTATCATGCTTGTGACAAAAACTATCATTTTCTTCGCAATACTGTATTCTATTGGTTCACCTCTTGCTTTACGTTGACTTGAAGCGAAAACCAATGATCAAAAAAAGATTTAAACATCCGTTCAAATTACATTTATTTGCAGTAAGTAATGTAACCTAAACGGGGTGGCCGCCACAGCGGTTACGGAGAGGCGTGGCCACCCCGTAACCCCGTAAGTCGGCGCCAGTGATTGTAACTCATGAACAGTGTTCCCTCTAAAAAAGCAATGAGTTGGTTTTTCATCCTTTTTGTGAGAGTCTATAAAACCGTCTTTCTTTGATTTTATTAGACAACTGTCACTTGCGGTGCTTATCAGCATTGCAAGAATTATTGATCAACATTGTTTTGCAGTACTAAGCTAAATATTTTCATAATACAACCAGAAAAAGTCGTTAAATTTATATATAATATTTTGCCAATTTATTATCGTATAAATTGAGTTGGCACATCGACCTATTTTGCCAACAAAAACTTGCATAAAAGGAACACTGCTTGTGAAACACAATAACGGTGAAACAAACACTAGTGTTTACATGACATTTACAAACTTAAAATAAGCAACCCTATGCTCACGGACAATTTCGAAATTGGAAAACAGACGTTTTAATCAACCACTTGGACAGTGTGGCTGGACATCGCATTGGAATAACTTTAAGCGACCCACACCTAGAACTTCAATCTGATTGGTCGATCGGTGGAATCGTATTGAAAGCGAAAATATGCTTCCCGGAAAGTATTTTTTGCCTTCATGCTCCTTAGCTCCTTAAAAAAAGTATTTTTGGTTGTACTTGTACGTTGATACCTTTCGTGGGCCGCATATAAAAATGTGGCAGGCCGTAGTTTGGTGACCCCTGATATAGAGCATAAAACAATTTTTACATTTGAAACAGAAAAATAGTTGGTTTTTGAGGTGTTTTACTGTTTATTGACCAATGAAAATGGAAGAAGTGGAAGATATTGAAGACAGTGGTGCTAAACCGCCAAAAATATCTCGAAGTGATTTATACAAACCTCCAACAAACGAGGAATGTCGAGATTTGCGTGAAACTGATATGCTGTTTCACTCAAATTTGATTCGACTTCAGGTAAGTGAAATTGACTTCAGTTTTGGAAAGAAATTTATTAATTTGATTGTTGATGTTGTTTAGCCTACTCAGATAGAAGTAACTAACCCAGCTGTTTTAAAAGACGGTCTGATTTATGTCCCTAGAATTTCAAATACATAAAAAAGACAATCTTCAGTTTATTTTCTTCTGCTGGGGAGTAAACAAAAACACAATATATATATACACAAATAATTGCACAACAAGTATGGCAGTGAAAGAGCAAAAGGTCACCAAAGTCAGCTGTCACCTAAATATCTAACCAAAGTAACAAAAAATAATACATAACAGTGAAATTCAAGACTTTTCAACATGTTTGCTATTAATCTTGTAAAAGGCTATGATGTTTTTGGTAAGCTGTTCACTTAGACTTTCACTGAAAATAGTGACCAGCTTTAAATGTACTGAGGATGCTGTGAACAGTGTTCAGCTTCAATTAAAGGTTTCAATTTAAAGATTATCTATTTTATTATTAGTTTTGCACTAAACTGATTGCATTTACTTGCAGATCACGGAAACATTAAAAGAGATTTCCTTACGAGAAAAGCATTTCTCAAAAGTAAACAAGTTTTGTGATACTTTACGTGAAAAAATCTTACAAATTCCTGTGACTGAAAACTTGCTGGTAGGTTTGCACTTTGCATGATGCAATTGTTTTTTGTGTGTTAAGTTAAATTGTTGCTTTGTGACTTACTAATTAACTTATATCAAGCATTAGCAATTAACTTTTGTTTGTGGTAGAATAGAAATTTTACATCAAGATTTATGCATACTGTAGTCCAGTGATTCCCATCCCAATCACTCGTTTCAAAGGTGTTACCCGGTAATTCAGTAAAAGAGTCTAGTTAATTGGTAATAACAAATCAACAAACATCTTTCCCCATTGAAAGAAACCTCAATAATTTTGCTTTCTGTGTGAAAAGTATGAAATAAAATATATAGTCATTCTAATTATGACTTTCAAAGGACTTAAACGAACTAGCTTAGAATTTCCAGATATGTAGAATTTTCATTGATGTTACTTTACAGCCAACTCCTGTAAAAGATGAAGGCCCATTCTTTCACAGTAGTAGTAGTCCAGTTTTAATCCGGTGGTGTCCAACAATGTTATACAGTAGTTGAAATATATTTTGTAGCAAGATGAATTTCAATAATGTTTTGCTTTTCAGTTGCATGATGCCAATTGGCTGGATCCGTCCGTTTGTTGTCCCATCACTATGACACCACCTAGTGTCAATGTCCATGTGCAATATTTGCCACCGTCTGACATAAAATCAATCGGTAGCTATGAGCTGGACATGGCGTTAAAGCAAAACTTAAACGTGGACCTCTTGCTTGTGATGCCAAAGGTATGGCTTGCTACACTGCGGTCAACCGGTCACAAACGTATTTGAAACGACCACAAAGCTCACATTCCCATCATCATGTTATTGACATTGTAACCAATGGTTGGAACCTTACATCAGTATTATTGCTTTACTCTCTTATAAAGTGCAACTTCTACTATTTTAATCACAACCTTATAGTTTATTTGATCCATGAATGCACTAGCTCTGTTTATGAAGTATCGGACCCTTTTCTCACCAAAACGTGTGTCGTGTGGGTTGCATGTTTTGCACATTGTGATTTGTGATGTCACTCCTTTCTGCTACATGCTTGACGTCATATATGACATCAATCGTGATTGTTGTCTAGGTTTTGTTTATGTGTCCTAATTTTTAAAGCAAAAATAATGTATGCTTTTTGATTGATAAAATTGACCATGTCCATAACAATATTGAGTAGAACCTACAGTTTGTGCAGTGCAATGTGTCATGCTTACTAGAAAAGTTAGAAAGTTCAAACAATTTTAAGACAAATAAGTATATATATTGTTTTAGGAATGTTTTTCAAGAAAGCGAGAGTTTTTGAATCACCAGTACTTTCGTAAACGTGCCATGTATCTCGCCCATGTCGCCCATCATGTGACCACAAGTGATTTGTCGTGTCAAGTTAAATTCGCTTTCTTTCTTGAAGATTTAATGAAACCCGTCATCCACATCACCCCTTCAGGTACAGATTTACATTATTTTTTATTTGTTTTAGTATCATAGCATGCACTCTAACATTAGTTAAGATACACAAAATGCATTGAATGTGGTGATGGTACTACTACTAGCATGGACTTGTTAAGAAGTCCATGGTAGTAGGAGGACAGCGAATACCACAGGATCAACGTCATTAGCTGGACGTTCAACAACGTACAGGTCTACAGAACTTTGATTTTGAAGCCTTTTCTGGCAGTGCAGTCTAGTACACTTGACGAATTGCCTTTCTACCTTCCAGATGTGTCAGGAAGCTCATCATTCACAGTACGCATCCATGCCTGCCCTGTCGATGACATTTTCAAATTCAACCGCTTCTTGTGCACAACAAACAACGTGCGACACGAGTGGCTCAACAGCGACACTAAACACGGTATGATAGATTGTTAACATACTGACAAGTGACAAGTTACGATTCTAGTGAAGCGCACTCAGCCAAATACTTTGGTTGTGTACGTTCCAATGATTTAATTCATGGCTTGTCAACTTTATGCCTTTTCCAGATAAAAAGGACTGTCATTAATGTAGTAATGAAGTATGCGAAACATGTTTGTATTTGTAAATAGTGTTCTCGTTAGCCTTTTTTTTTTACATATTTTTGTTGCATTTATTTGTATTTAGACATTGATACAACTGGAGGGAAAAATTAAACTCTGTTTTTTCTTTGTGGTTGTTTTTTCAGCTTGAAAAGATTTAAAATAACTAAAATATTTTGTATTTTGAAGCCAAGTCCAACTCTGACTCCGAAGACTCACTTCTTCCAACTCCTCATCATAACATGATGTTTCTTCTTGATCTTGAGATGAAATCCCATCACGATTATATTCTTCAAACACTGGGCGGCCACACTGCTTTCAACGATGCGGTTAGGTTGCTGAAGACCTGGCTAAAACAGCGGGAATTAGATCAGGTAGAATAATGCCAATGTAGTTTGTATGTGTCCAACAATACTATATTGTCGGTCAATTTTCTCTGCGATTGTTCGCCAAAGCTGATAGTTTATCAGAATAAAGACCCCCAAACCACATCAGTTGTTTGATGCAACGTCTTTTGGCCAACTTTACTTTGAAGGTATTTTAAACCTGCTGCACTATCGATGCTCCTTTATTTCTGTATATAGTTTTTTTTTTTTTTGATGTGAGAATACACTCAAGTTGTGTCCATAATTTTGCAGGGGTTTGGTTGCTTCAGTGGCTTCATCATGACAATGTTTGTGGCAAAGCTTCTCAAGTCTGGCAAGGTAACTCGCGCCATGAGCAGCTACCAAGTTGTAAGGAATGTCTTTAGTAACTTGGGTGAGTGATGACTGATCAAAGCGGATGACCTGTGTCTAAGTAGTGCGGTACATTATTTGTGTCAATACAATCATATGCTTCAATTGGTATGGGTCGTTAACTTGTGTTTTCATTCGCAATTAAACGCACTTTCAACCGTTTTGTCTGTAAAATTCCCAGAAATTATCTTAATCCTACTAGTACTATGTTCTATATTTCCAAGTTGCATCATGCATCAACTCGGCGATAAGCTGTGGAGGAGTAACCATTCTAAACTTTTTACTTCCCAGCAACAACCGATTGGAAGACGGAGGGCTGTACCTTTGAGAAGTCTCACCAGGCGGACGATTTCCACAAACACTTTGAAGTTGTCTTTCTTAGCCCGTCTGGACGTTTGAACCTGTGCGCTAACATGTCCGCGCATTTGTATGATCAAGTACGTGAACTTCAAACCTGTTTGCTTCGCACCTGACCTCATCTTCATCAGATATTCTTGAATTCTTCACCAACTGTGAACTCCATCTATTTTGTTTTGTCTTTCGTTTGTATTTGTAATGCTGGCATGCGTTTCAGATATTGTCAAAGTAGTTTGTTTTTCGTCATCCTTTTGTGTGTTTGTCTTGGACCATTTCAATCAACAGTACCGTATATGAGAAGAAGGGGTGTTCTTCCCGGCCATCAGCACAAGGCTGATCACTCGCTAGTACAGCGAGCAGCAGTAACGCTTCGCTAACCATAACGGTGTAGCTTCCACGCTAGCCATTAAGACCTCCAATAAATACGGTGCGATACTGATGAGCCCAGCCTCGTGGGCGAAACACGTGTCTATCGCTGTCTATTCGATGCTACAATCGGTTGCCCAGAAACTTATCGTTTATTGGAGGTCTTAATGGCTAGCGTGGAAGCTACACCGTTATGGTTAGCGAAGCGTTACTGCTGCTCGCTGTACTAGCGAGTGATCAGCCTTGTGCTGATGGCCGGGAAGAACACCCCTTCTTCACATGTCCTACTGGTCCTACCCCTGGCACCTGCTGGTTTTGTTGGCTCTTTTCTTTCCACAAAGAGAAGAGTTAAACTGACTGGTAAAGGTGCGTCTACATGAGAAAGTGTTCTTGCTTAGAAATTCTTGCTTTAAAAGCTAGTGATTAAGCTCGTTTCGTCTACACTGGCAACCTCGACGAAGATTTTGCTCGCTTGAATCGCGGTCACGTGAGTATCTAATCCCCAATGACGTCACGTTTTAAAAAGTTCGCGCTAAAGTACAGCAGAGTAGACCAAGCAACTGACTGTTCTTTAACCATTTGAAGTTGTTGCAGTCTTTCAGTCATGGCTTCCCAGAAGTTGTGTAAAAAATGCTGCAAAAAGCGAAGGATGCAAACCCGCAATTTACTGCTTATTGAAGCATTCAGACACCTCAGTGAGGTTGAAATGTTGGAAACAGAATTTCGTGTCAGCGTGGGTGACTGGTAACAACCAGCAAGATCATTCCTCCGCTATTTTTATTACCCAGTGTACAATGGCAATGGTTTTCTGCTGAGATCCTGTTTTGGATTTGAAATTGGAAAATATTGTGTTATTTATGGGCTATTTCGAGTACGGTCACCGCCAGTTCAGCCCGCAACATTAATAAGAACGGGTTGGGATCAAAACTTAACGAAATCCTTTAACGATACCGCCCTGCCCTGTCTGGATACTGAGCTGAGAGGAGACCTGAGATTTTGGCGGGAAAAACATTTCTAAGCAAGAGAACTCACTTAAGCGCCCAGTTTTTCGCTCTGGAGCGTATTTTTTCTCGACGGCTCGCTTACTCGCCCATTTTCTTAAAAGTAAGCGGCACAAACTGCAATTAACTTAAAGAAACAAGAAGTTTGGATAGCTTAAGCAAGAAAACAGTCGTCGTGTAGACGCACCTTAAAGCGGCGGTCGATTACCGAAGTGGCAAGAATACGGTGCGATACTGATGAGCCCAGCCTCATGGGCGAAACACGTGTCTATCGCTGTCTATTCGATGCTACAATCGGCTGCCCAGAAACTTAAAGTACCATATATTTTCAAATGAGCCGATTCTTGCAATGTGTGCAAAGTATCGTAAATTTTCGTGCTTCAGCATGGCGAACTGATTTCAGAATTTAAAAAAGTTTGTTCATGGGTACTATTTCGGACCTTTCACAAACAATTAAATACTTTACAAGTGAACTGAAAGAACGTGGCTGCTAAGGTTCATTGAGTTTCGACGGTCCTTTATCTCTCTCTCTCCATCTTGCTTCGAAGATGGCCTTTTATATGATTGTAATAAGGCAGCATAAAAATGCCCATACCCCTACTCTAGCATGTAACATCTTCTGTTGCAGGTAAGGCATGAAGCTGAGATATCCCTGGCAAGCTTAGACAATACTTCCGTTGGCTTTGACGCTGTGTTCATGGAGTCTGTGTCGTTTACTCAAAACTTTGATCGTATTCTTCAGTGAGTAACCCAACATTACCACCGACCTCTTACAGGAGATGTATCGTGTATCGCCGCGTAGAATCTTCTAACTACCTTGCCAATGGTCGACACTTCTATACCTACCTTTTGACAAGTTTTATTTTTGTATACTGTATGTCAGGCTTAATGTTACTTGTATTGGCTTAAGAAATCTGTCCTGTTGTGATTGAACAAAGATCTACGATAAATCATAATTTATATTCGCATCTTGACGTCGGCTTTCATTTTGCAGCATTTCTAAACCAACTCTACTAAAGAAGGCCTGCGGAAGGACAGAGGTGCAAGCCCGTCTTGATGACCACGCTGGCAATTGCATCACAGCAGCTCTACCCCATGTGGCCTCAGTATTAAAAAGAGGGCTGGGAAATAGGATATCATTGCTGGGCGTCAAACCACACCGATATAACATGGTAAAAATAAAAGCGTTTAACGAAGTGTCTTTTTTAATGTTAAAACGCGGTCTGGTTGCATAAAAACTAAATTTGTTGAAGTTGGAGTAAGCTGGAAAAATTTAGCTCTCTCCACGAGTCGAATATTGTTGCAGCGGCTACCGATTGGCTGCTTTCTTAAACATTTTATGAAGCATGACTATAAGAGATTTCAACAATCCCACCCAATAATGTGCTTGCAGAAAATTATTTTATGAAGTTCTTGTTACCAGTGGCCCATATCAAGCCCCCCACCGTCATGGAAGGACATCGATGGCCCTATCAGCTTTGGGCTGAAGCTAAACAACGATTATGCCAATGACGTGCTCCATAAAGGCCCCTCTGCTGACACCCCCCAGGTAAGCGTGAATGCAGCATTTTGTAAGACCTGGTGAGTTGCAGTGGTGAGGTGATTACCACCTTATCTATCTGATGACTCGGTCGGTTTAAGGTGAACTAAGCTCTGGTCTGGCACCATCACTTTCATTATTCAGCGTTTCTTAACCCCCATGGAGTTCGTTTTTTTGTGTCACTGGAAGAAACCTCTACGAGGCGTGTAGCTGCCAAAAATAAGGTTTCAAGAATGTAAAAAACTTTCTTTGTGCCAAAAAAGTCTTCTCTTTGTTCTACACCTTTTGATGTACCTCTGTTCGCATGCAGGCCAAAACCTTCCGTAACTTCTGGGGGAAAGCATCGGAATTGCGCAGGTTCAAAGATGGCTCCATATGTGAGGCGGTTGTGTGGGATTGCGAGAGCATGGCTGAACAGAGGAGCATCGTTGAGAAGATCTGCAAGCATCTGCTGGATAGGTGAGTGCGGACACATACGGGTGTTACAAATCTACTACTGTTAAAAATCAATACATTTGCTTAGAAACTGAACGAAATGAAACATAACAAAAAATTCTGCGTTCATGCGAAATGTTGATTCAAAATATCACTGTTTCCTACAAGATGTTAGCGTTGTCCTTCTTTTGTTTGTCAGCATTAGAAAATGTTGAATTAGCGTTACTACGGCTCCTTCCTGTTTGTGATCCTCTTCCCATCAGAACTACAGTATTTCAGTTCACGATTGTTTAAACCTTCAAGAATTAATATCAATGAAGTGAACGGCAGTGGTCCCTTCAATCGATGTGAAACTACGACTTGTATTATAATTCCTCCCTTTGTTTGGCTTCAGACACTGCAGCATCCCTCGCTCAGTTGTATCAATGACAACTCTCGATCCCCTTCTAGCTCTCCCATCGCGATCTCTCCCCGGTGGTGCATCAGCAGGTTATCCTGGTACTGGTAGGTCAACCTTTATGCTACTTTGACATGAAATGATGTAGTGACTCACCGATATTACAGTTTTACCTTCATTGACTATAATTTGATTGTGGAAACGTTAAGCGCAGACATTTTTCTTGCGGGTGTACGCTTTTTTCCCACGCACAATTTCCTCTCTCTTACATAGGCGTGCGGATGTTACTCTTGTTTATCAGAAAGCTGTGGGAACATTCGCATTTTAAGTCAAATATATTTTTTGAGAGTTTTTAAAAGAAATTTAGTGTAAACTTTCTTTTAAACAAAGAAATATTTTTGCTTCTTAGCTATTTTTCAAAGTTGATAAGTTTCAAACAACTTTGCAGGTGATGAAGTTCACCAGGACGCCACCAAAGCGAGCAACGAGCTCTTCCAAGATCTTCGCAACCTGTCTTCTCTCCCTCTTTCCATGACAAACATCCAAGGGGTTTCTCCTGTTCTAAGACATTCTGAGGTGAACAACGTTTGAAACTTGTTATGCGCTGGAACGTTGGCGAAGAGTGTTTGTCCAACGTCGAAAGCCTACTAAGGTTGAAAACCAATGCACGAAAAGTAACGCCATCCTTCTGGCTGTTGCTGCTGCCTGATGAAAGTGAGGCTGACAGCCTCTGTTGAAATATATCCACATGTTTGTTGAAATATATCCACATGTTTGTTGAAATATATCCGCAAAATCTACTTGTAGGTTTTATTTTCTTCGATCCAGTGTTTCCTACACCGCATTTAAATTTTCCTAACGAAAATGCTGAGCGTTCCGTGGGCCTACTGTGGTGTATTTTGTGTTTTTGTAACTTACACTTGTTTCTTGGCCAATGTCGTTGTTTTGATGTGAAAATGCAGAAATAATCCAACAATTCCCGCTCTGTCCAGGTGTTTCCTTCCATCTCCCGCTCAAATGTCAGCGATCTTCTTCCAGTCTTTCCTTTGCATCGCCAAGACGCTCAGATACCCGTGCCCGATCAACCGTGTCCGACTTACGTAGCTCCTATTGAAGGTACCTCTAACCTACTGCATGCGATTTCCTAATAAATAAAACAAAAGGGTGCCAGTTTGTAATGTGCGTTACACCCGTAGCACCCAGCAATAAAACTTCAATTTTAAGAATTTTATTTTTAAAAGTGTAGTCCAACCAAAACAGAAAGTGTGGCGACAAACCTTTTCGCAAATTTGCAACATTGGGCTGTAAAGGTCAGTTGGCAAAGTGTTTTTGTGTTACCTTTTTCTAAAATATTCGTCTCACTTCCCCAAACTCCACTTGCTCCCCCAACATCTACGTTGCAAACATGCAACATAAGATGCTGGTGAATGTTTAAACATTTATTCATCGTGTGCCGTATTATGGGGAATGAACAAGGTGACCAGCAGAGCTTTAAGTCGCATGTATTGAAGCTGTTTCTGGCGGATGTGTTTGCGGAGGTTGAAGCAACGTAAGAAATTACGTTTTATCTAGATGAATGGTTATAGAATATAAAACTTCTTTCAATGTCCTCCAGTTATCTGCCACATGGAGGGGAGCGGGAAGTGGCCAGATGACCTGCAAGCTCTCCGTCGATTGAAAGCAGCCTTCCACATCGCGATTTGCGACGAGCTCAAATTGAATGATCATCGGGTCGTCTGCTACCCGACCACCGACTGCTTTTACGTCATCAAGGTTGGTGGTTTTCTGAGGTGTACTTTGTTGCTTGCTAGGCTTGCAAACATTGGAACCTGGTTTATTGCTGGTCAGAGTTACCAGCTTACTACTTGATGATGATCTTGATAATGTATATTGTATGCAACTTGCAGCGACAAATATTAAGAAGGAAGAAAATCAACCGTTTTAAGATTCTTAGACACGTTGGATAATTTTAGTTATTAAAACAATAATTTTACTACTTGCTAAATTAAATTTAATTGCTTTTCTGGAATACCCAGTCACTCGCATTAGGCTTGGGTGTCGCGACTGTCGCGTGAAGGTTTTGAGTGCTCAAGTTTGTTGATCTGCCGCTTACAATGTGTCACTCTATTGACATAAACTTAAAGTGAAGTATCGTTTGTGATGCCACTGTCGGTCTCTGTTTTATCATATGACGATTCATTGTGTTGTTGAAAGATGTTGATATGAATGGCTCAGTTGAGTGACGTTGAAGCTTGCTGTGCTCGAAACGTTTGTATTCGAACTGTTAGTATTCGAACTCCTTCATATCACGAAGAAATATATTTCATTACATTTTATTCAAACACAATTGCTCACTGTGATTTTCTGTCCTCAAAACATAGACAGTAATTCTTCAAGTTCGATTTTAACTTTTTCGTTTTTCGTGAAGTCCAGCTTTGTCTTCCGGATCACCGTCGGTTACCATCGAGAGATCACCATCCTTCAGACACATCGCAGCGAGGATGGCAAGATCACGACGAGGAAGACTCCGGAGTCGGTTGCTCTTGCAAAATCATCAATCCACCTTCCTTACTTGGCATCATCTCTGCATGGGTAGGATGAAACAACTTTTCTTGACGTATTATTTCCATTTCGTGAGATCCTTGTTGCTGTTGACGTTAGGAAAGGAAGCCAATATTTGAAATTGTCATTAAGTGTCGTGCCAAGACGCGGCCATGTGCTCTTGACCGACGATCTTGTGAGTATCAGTACCACGCTTTACTTGCAACCGAGTGAAATATTTTTTCATCGATTCAACGTTGTCGTAGTGCCAATTGAATGTAACGATTCATATATTCAGGTTGCAACAAAAATATCCAGTCTTTGGATCCACATGTCGCCTCGCTAAGTTGTGGGTGGCCTCGCATCTCCTGTCCGGCCATTTGTCCGGGGAGGCCACCGAGTTAATGTGCGCCCATGTGTTCACCTCCCCCCATCCATTCTCCCCTCCTGGGTCAAGTCAAACAGGGTTTTTGAGGTTCTTGAAATTATTGGCCACATTCGACTTTGCATCTTCCCCACTCATTGTGGATATCCACGAGTCGCTGCGTGGTGAGTCCGGCGCTTGTCCTTTCATCTATCTGCTGTAAGGTTTTTATTAACGAATCGACATCAGGAATAAGAATAATGAGATTCATAAATTTTCTTTTCATTTCAAATGCAAGTTATAAAATGATTGAGTTTTTGATTTAAGCACTTTTAACATTTTGTATTTCTAAAACTATCTTTTCTTATGCCTCACCAAACACTGCATAATCGACAGCTGAATATACTAACTAGATGAATCCGAATAGTTTTAATTTTGCCGTTAGCTCATCTCGCTCAACCCTGGAATGATTGGAAACGTCGCTGCCAGTGCATGTGGCTTTATGCTTCTTCGATTTAAAGTCAAGTTTGTGTGATTTCAACTCGAAATTAACGAAAAGATTTTGTTTGCAGACGTAAGCCGCACGTCCATTACGTCATACTTCAACCAGCATCGTGACGTGCTTCCTTACATGTGCATTATGACGTCAAAAGAACGCAAGCGTTCCGTATGGACCGAGGAAGGTCCCAGTAAGATGGTGGGCCGAAGGATTAAGGGGCTTGCTCAAATGGCGGTCAAGACTTTGACCCAAATATTAGAATCTGGAAAGAGAAAACTTGAATTGAAGGTTGGTGTGACAATGTTGTTTATTTGATGCTTAGTAACGTTTTTCTAATGTAATCTGCAACTTTGTGTCATATTTTTCCATTGCACTGCGTTTTCCATCTGGACTCAGACTGAATCTTGCATCATGCAAACTAATGGATGATAACATACTTTTGTATTTGCAGGCGCTACTAAAGCCTTCCCTTTCTCATTATGACGTCGTAATTCACCTGAAACCTCAATGGTGTCCCCGGGATGTTCACTCGATTCACGTCAACGAAAATGACGTCAGTTATGATGAGACCTCGATTTTACCAGTGGTTGATTTTGACCCTGTTCAATCTTACATCAACAAATTAAAAGAAGCCTTTAACGAGTTTGCTTTATTCTTCTACAATCAATTTGAAGGGTCAGTTGTGGGGGTTTTATGGCGCCCCCACGTGTTTGACCCCAACCCTTTTAAGGTTAGTCGACATATCAAGCGATTACATTGTATAGGATAACCCTAGGCTTCGTTAAATGATTTTGCGACACCAAGTGTAGTTCACGTAATTTATCTGGAAAGCTGCACTATACAATAATTCCAGTTTTTATTAAATCGGCTGCTCGAGGTTTAACTTATACTTTGAACCAAACCACCTATGTATATAGTTCAGGCCCTTAGGGGAATCTTTAGGCTAAACGTGTTACACGTTGTTTTTTTGCATATTTTTGCAGTTGATCAACCCAACTTTGATTTTAGTGGGTGCCGCGATTTTTTGGGTCACGTGATCACCCCCAAATCGGGGATTTCCCCAGAAATCACGTTTCAGCTGTTTTTACGGCATTTTTGTGCAATTACGTATTTGATTTTTGCATATTTTTACTTAAAAAGCACACACAAATAAGTGAGACAAAACAAACACAAAATAATTTGACCGATGACGTCATTATGACGTCATCAATTATTTTTTTTTGATTTTTTTTAACCGATTTTGGTCGTTTGCTGTTGGTGTTAGTTGGAGTACCGGTTACTAGAACCATTTCACAATTCCCAAAAGTAATTTCGTCATGATTGCATCTTTTATGACGTCATAATTACATTATTAAGACTAGACAACTGGAAATTCAGGAACCAAATGTAAGTTTATTCCGAAAAAAGCAATCAACTACTATCATTATAAGCAGACATAACTCAGCAATAACACTACATTTAACATTATAAAACAAAAAGCGAACGTTTTCGGCTAGTCATGCAGCTCTTTTTGAGCCTATAAGAAAAAAATACATATTAAAAGAAATGCTAAAGAATCATATAGTATCGCAGCAAAAATATGGTCAAATCTAAACATTTAAGAAACTGTCTCGCTCACACAAAATGACAACTGAAAATTACACAGCATTACCTCTTCCAACTCGCTTGTTCCACAATTTAACCTTTGCGATAAATGCTGCTACGGCTACTTTGGTGTCGATCACAGTTACATTCTTGCCTTGAATTAAAAGATTGCCTTTGTTCAATTTACTAAAGATAACAGCCAGGTAGCACAGCTGGGAAACCCACTGTTGGTTAGAGAAGTATTCAGCCAAGTCGGACTTCTTTTCTCAGAAAAACGTGAACAGCCTCACGAATGCCTGCCACACAACAACTACTTAAGAACACAGAAGAATTTGGTTTAAGAGCGGAACACTGGACGAACCACATGTGGAACGTCGTCGCCATTGGGCTTTGTTCGGTCCTGTTCCAAATTGAGACAAAGGCCATTCGCTTGTGTGGTTGTTTAAGGAGGTCGTGACTACGCGAGGGCTACGCACACACTCTTGGCCAGCTCCATGTCCACTGAGGTCCAATAAGATCGGAACGTGCAGATTCAGGGGAACCGGTTGCAACCGGCTGCCGGGTGCTCTGTTCATTGAGGCCCGCCTTACAGGATGCCTGCCCGTCAGACACTGCCCTCTTCCGCCAAAAAGATATTTCCGTTGGGGACTTTTACGTGTGTCTATTAGCCCCAGGAGTTGCTAGGAGTGAGCCTAGTTTTCAGCCTGGGTTCACCTCTACACCACGTTGAGGCATCTCTATAAGATGGGGGCTGAACAAAGTCAGCTCCCTACACTCCAATTTCGTAGAGGCATTTCATGTGGAACACGGAGTGGCAAAACCACACCTCCACGCTCCGTGACTTTATACCCGACGCCGATCCCCGCCCACCGGGGATGTCCCTCGCTAGGCTTGCGTGGGTCAAGCTTAACCGCCTGCGAACTGGCGTCGGCCGTTTTTGTTCGGACATGTACAAGTGGGGCCTGGCTCCTTCACCAGAATGCGAGTGTGGTGCCACTGAACAGACCGCAGACCATGTCATCCACCACTGCCTAATCCACCGGCCTCCACACGGTGCGCATGGTTTGAGGGTCCTGGACGACGAGACTGTTGAGTGACTGATGATTTCCTGCCCTCTAATCTAGCCTGGAAAGATCTGCTCATACGCCGATGATGAGTAGTTTTTTTGGTAGTTACATTCATGATAGGCCTATCACTAATCGACCTGTATAAAATCCTGGTTATTGCCTAACTACTATACTAACCTGCACGAAAAATATCTGAAACAAAAATCACAAAACAAAATTATGACGTCATTCATGATGCAATGCTGACGTCATATTTGAAGAGGGAATTTTAGCATTGGTAGCTTATTGTAAACAAAAAAGTAACACCAACAACAAACACGCGACTACAATACGAAAAAAAAAGCAAAAAATCAATGTTATGACGTCATTAATAACATAATTTTGGGTGATTTTTATTTCGTGTATTTTGTAGTGGCAGTCAGTCCAAATAAAAAAAAATAACGTATCTAATTGCATAGAAAAGCCGTGAAAAGAGCTCAAAATTGATTTGGGGGGAATCCCCGATTTGGGAGTGATCACGTGGCCCAAAAAGTTGCGGCACCCACTAAAATTGAAGTTAGATTCATCAACTACAAAAAAATGCAAAAATCCTACGTGTAACACGTTTAGCCTAAAGATGCTCATTTTTGCCCTTAAGGGCCTGCACTAATACTCGCCATAGCGATCCTGAAAAGAATAAGCTCCTGGACAAAGAAAGTTACATTGTATCGTGGCAGTCGTTTACAGAAACACAAAAAAAAAATAACCGAAAAAGATAATTCCTTTTAAACAAATTTATTTTACAAACCTCTATCTCTAAAAATGATTTTTCTGTTTTCGGTGATTTTTATGTGACCACTTGTAACCGTGGGCTCAAAGCAATTTCATCAATCGCTTTGTTTATCAATGTTGATTATTAACAATGTGATTGGCTGTTTAGATAATGGAATTATCTTGCAAGTTATTGAACCATGACGGAAAGACTCTTCCCAACATCCCTGCCATCATCGAAGACTTTCAGATACTAGGACTTGGACTCGTAGAATCGGTTAATTTAAGGAGCGACAAATGGAAATTGTAGTGAGCGGCTGATACCTGATGAAGCTGATACCGGCAGTTGTGGATCTTACTAATAATCATGGAACGGGATTAATAAAAGCGTCGTGCCTACCATCTGTGTGGTGTCTTATTGTGAACACAATCCTGATGAGTTGTTGCTATCGAGTTAACTTTTTTAAAAGTTAAACTTGTTTTGTGGCTTCATGTCAAACTTAAGTCGTGGTGGGCTCCTAAGCATCAAAGTTTTATTAAATTATACTTTGTAGGAAAAAATTGGCCTGCACAAGTTGAAATATTAAATAACCATTAACCAACCAACGACATGGTCAGCAGTTTGTTCCTCCGCGCCGCATTCGCAGGCCGATGAGGGAGCCAGACCCCACTTGTGCATGTTGGAATGGAAGCGACCGACTCCGGTTCGGATTCTGTTGAGCTTGACCCAAGTCGGCCGAGGAAGGTCCATACCAGGGGGGCGCGCCACCGGGTGGGGCATAAAACCATGTAGTTTGGTGTCGGTGGCGCACCATGCTGCATTCCAAGTGTCTTCCATGAAGTGTGCTGCGCTGATGGCACGATCGCTGAATGGTTGTAGTAATTCAACAGCAGCTGGCACAAAGGGGTGTCTTGACTTTAGTTGCCGGGGAGATTCCTGAGGTGGGATGTTGAGTTTTGCATGGAGCAAGTGGTCAGGATCCCCCGCCCGGCGAGCCAGGTGTATAATGGCTCCCTTTCGGCGAAGCTCAGCAGGTTGGATGCCTGCAAGGATTGGTAAATACTCTGTTGGAGTTGGGCGCAGGCATCCAGTCACAATTCGCAATGCGTCGTTGATTGGGCTGTCGATGAGGCGGGTGTGGGCACTGCGGCACCAGGCAGGGGTGCAGTATTCAGCAGTGGAGTGAACCAAAGCCAGGGTTGCAGTGCGCAAGGTGTCAGCACCTGCGCCCCAAGTTGTGCCTGCCAAACGTCTCAGCAGGGCGACGCGAGATGTCAGCTTTTTGCGTAGTGACTGTAAATGGTGACGGTATGTGAGTGACCTGTCAAGTGTAACCCCAAGGTATGTTGGTTCTGGGCAGGGCGGCAGAATTTTGCCGTTAACGGTCACTTTCAGATCACGTTTTGCCTCCCTGTTGTTGAGATGGAAGGCTGCCGTCACAGTTTTACTTTCGCTGAGCTTCAGTTTCCATTGATGGAGGTATCCAGATATGGTCGTCATGTCTTGGCTCAACGTCGTTTGTAATGATTGCCAGTCTTTCGCAGCGTGCAAGATGGCCAAGTCATCAGCATATGCATATTTGTGAGATGTTGTTGATGGTAGGTCATGCGTATAGACGTTGAAAAGGAGGGGAGCCAAGACTGATCCCTGTGGGACACCGTTTTTGAGTCGCCGCAGTCTACTTGATTTTCCGCTTCCGGTGGTAAGGGTAAAACTCCTGTTGTGGATGAGTTCCATGATCATTTTGACCATGTGCCTGTCAGGGAGTAGGCGGAGTAGCTTGTAGACTAGGCCACGGTGCCAAACAGTGTCATAGGCTGCTGTTAGGTCGATAAAAACAGCCCCCGCTTTCTTTTTTGCCGAGAAACTCTCCTCAATATCCTGAGTTAGTAGTGTGACTTGGTCTACAGTTGACCTCCCGTGTCGGAATCCAGCTTGTTCGTTGGGAAGCAGTGGGTCAATTATTGGTTCGACACGGGCGTAGATCAGTCTCTCAAGGATCTTGAAAGGGATGCAGAGCAAGGAGATGGGGCGATAGCTCTTTGCATCGTCTAGTGGTTTGTTTGGCTTAGGGATCGCGACGACCAGAGATCTTCTCCATACTTTAGGAATCTTGAGGCGGCGCAGGCAGGACGACAGGAAATCGCATAACCAGGACTTTAGAATATAACCAGCGTGGATGATAAGCTCTGGACATATCCTATCTGGACCAGGGGCCTTACCAGGTTTTAGGTGCTTGAGGGCAGCATTGAATTCGCTCCGTGAGAAGGAGCTAGAAATGCTCTCCTGGTCAGGTGTGTTGATCTTCCAAAGCTTTGTCACTTCTTTGGTAACAAACCGATCGGAGGTACGATCACACGGCTTATATATCCCATTTTTTATTACCTGTGATGCGATCTTATTAGCAGGAATGGGACATTGTCGGGTTGATTGTCTTGATCGTCCCGTAAGGTTATTGAGTGTGCTCCACGCTGTACGGCTTGAGTGCGAGAGATCAATAGATTGGATGGTCTCTGTCCAGCGTTCTTTTCTTTTTGCATCGAGTCTTTCCAGAAGAGCCTTGGCGGCTGAGGGTGCTGTTTGACCATCTGAAGAGCTAACAAAAGATTGATAGAGGCGCTCGCACTCTGCATCCCAGCACGGAGTGTAGTTACTTCTACGACCGCGAGGGATGGCTTGTTTGGCACATGTTAAGATGGTGTTGCAAAAGTCCTGGTAGGCCTCGTCCACATTGTGACAGTTAGGTGGAGGTAACTCATTTGTAAACTTGTTGGTAAGGAGGCTAAAGCGATTCCAGTCGGCTTTACGGAAGTTCCACCGCTTGACTGGTTCACTCGGAATTGGTGTCTTGAGCGGTATTGCGGTAATGAGAGAAGGTCGGTGTTGGGACCGAGGGAACTTCTGTAGCACACGTCTGTCCGGAAGCTGATTGTCGTTGCCAGTGCTAGCAAATGCCATGTCTGGGTTTGTTCCAGTGCCCCATCGCCCGGATGTGAAACTGGCTTCGTCTTTGGGGTTGTACAGTGGGGCATAGTTGTTATTTGATGCCCAGTTAGCCAGACATGCACCAGAAGGACTGGTGATGCGGTATCCCCAGTCGACGTGCTGGCAATTAAAATCGCCAGCATAGAGGCAGGGGTGGGGGTACACTGGGATGGCCGTCGGAGTGAATGGCGAGGGAGGTGGCTTGTAGATATTTACGATTTTGTAGCCGTTGACGTCCACACTTAGCCATTCAATCTCTGAGTCTGAAGGGGATTGTTCAACCAGTCTCCAGTTCAGCTTCTCGTGGACAAACGTGGCTAGGCCGTGTGTCCTGCTTAGGATTGACCCAGCTAGTGAGTAATTTGGGATCACTAGCCTGTCTGCGCTGTGGCAGTGGGTCTCCTGGAGGATGATGATAAGGGCCTTTTGTTGTTGAGCTACTCTTTGTACGACATCGATTTTAGCAGTCGTAAGGCCTTCAACGTTAAGCTGTAGGATGTTGGGACTTTTTCTGGCTTCTTTCTTCGTTCTCTGGGGCCGAGAGTTTATCCTTTTACCACCCCAGAGACGCCCTGATGTGTCTCTGTTTGTTGTCATTAGCCTGTTTTGTGCAGTTACCAGGACTCACCGCGAGGAGGTTGACAACATGAGTCGTTCTCGAATGTCCCATCTACAAGGCACCAAATGGAACGCATGGTATAGCAACGCTGGACGAAGCTACACTCACCTGGCTCTCCACCACCTGCCCTGAAATTTGATCTAGTCTCAAACGAAAGAAGAAGAAGAACCAACCAACAAGGAAAGAAATATCTTTATCATTAATGGCGCCACAAATTGCAAGAAATTTTGAGGAATAGCAAGTAAAAACATAAAATTTTTGATTCTTGTAATCAACGTTGTTCTCAGAACGTTACATTCAGGGGCGCTGGGACGATGTTTGACTGGGGGGAGGGGCAGGATTATGAAAAAGGGGCACTTTTGTTGCAGAAAGGGCAATTTGTTTAAAGGTTTTAACATAAGATATAACGATAATGTTCATCTATCAGCTCATTATCGAGTAATAATACAAGTGTCTGTATAAAAAGAACAATGCACGGAAGGCCATCATGCTACTGTGATACAGAATTTTGTGTTTGAAGATTATTTTGAGGCAAAAATGAAAAATTATAATTAGGCTAAAAGCGAATAGAAGAAATTGTTATGAATCAAATTGTGCAGTAGCTTACATGACCCTAAAAGGGCACCGGCGCCCCTGGTTACATTTTTCAGCAAACTTTGTGTTTTGTTTCTCTACTTTTTTGCCCTGCAGGCCAAGTAACATGGTCTTCGTTTGATTTTTAAGATTTGAATTGTAAAGATTTCCAATTGATTCAGCAATGCGTTTACTTCGAGCATTACGTCTTAGTTTTTGAGTTAATCCGCCCCGATAGCTCAGTTGGTTAAGCGCCTGACTTTGCAATCGAAGAAACTGCAATATCAAACGGCGCTGGTTCGACTTTTGGGGTGTGCGCTTGAGCAATGTATTTCAAGGACAGCTCTCCAAGCAGCGGCACCTGGTGATAAATTCACAGACAACTACAATGTGAAAATTTACTCTTGTCAAACTCGGTAACCAGCGTGCGTAAGTGGTTCAGCGTTTCTAAATATGCGCAACTGCCAGAATGAACCTTCCTCAGTCCAAGGATAAAGATTCAATCAGATCTGTTTGATGACATAACGTTTTGAAGACTACTGTAGTTGTTTGAACTTGAGGAAAGCTTTTTGTGAAAAATTGTAAGATAGTTTTAAAGCGTTTTGTAAGCCAGCTTTTCCAGGATACAATCTAATCTCATAGGGTCCAATAAGCAACATAGCCCGGAGTGTGAAAAGTCTTTTCGCTGTTCCAGGTGTCTAATTATCGTTTGCTTAATATCAACTTCATTGCCACACAGGGCCGGATTTAGCTGATGGGGGCCCGGGGCACTTTTAGATCGGGGGCCCCGTGCAAAAAAAATTTTCGCGCCGTTGGCGCGAAAAACCGCCTCTAGGCTACGTCTACAGTAGCATTAATCCAGTACTGCACAGCATTTTGCAGAAACTTTAAAGGCTGAAAGGGAAAAAAAACACAAAATCACATTTTTCCCACGTAGGGGGCCCTTCAAAAATCGGGGGGCCCGGGGCACCTGCACCCTCTGCCCCCCCCCTAAATCCGGGCCTGTTGCCGCAGATAATATATTGCGTTAGCTGAGGAAATATATCGTACTCATCTCTGGTGACATAACTTTTCCAGAATATGTTTTTTGTGTAAGCAGAAACTTTTGCGGCGCGATCAATCACCGTAAAACCGTTGCCTTGCATAGGGAGGATGGGGTAAGATGAGCAGCTTTTTGCTTAAGTCGCTTTTACAAAAGAACGGTTTGTTTTGGAAAATTTTAATAAGGTGAACTTAAAGCACTAATGAATCAGCTACATTTTAGATTGAGTTTTATCACCTTGCAATTTTTATATTTTTTTATATTGATACTTATTTGCGTGTTGCTCAACTTACCCCGGCATAAATTGTATGGGGTAAATTGAGCAATGACCTGGGGTAAGTTGTGCAATTCAATTACGTTGAAGCATTCCCCTGTCAGTTTGTTTGTATTATTACGAGGCATTATGCTTTACAACACAACACTGCTTTTTTTTATCCAATACGAACCTAAAAAGACACAAATTCAGCAGTTCAAACATTAAATAAGCTAAGGCTATTTCTTTTGGGGTAAGTTGAGCAACTGCTCCAAGATACGTCAACTAGCATTGCACATTTTACCCCATTCTGATTTTTTTGACAAAATTACAAATATTTAAAAAACTACAAGACTAACCAACCTGAAGGTTTTATTGAATATCCTCACACTTTATACTTACCAATACAAAAAAACAGATTTGATTTACATAGTGTAACAATAAAGTTATTCAGTTTTTGGCAAAAAAATAAAAATTTCGATTTTTCGACATAAACAATATAATTGCGTGCCATTGTAAAATGCAACTCGCAGTGGACATAACAAATACATTGAATGAAGTGGTATTATGAGTGATATATCCAGAATAAAAAAATAATAATTCCGCCGACTCGTTTTTCCAAAAACAGGGGTTGCTCATCTTACCCCATTGCACACTTTACCCCAGTCTCCCTATATAAATTTAGAGAATTCAGAGAGTTAAATATATCGGCAAGGTAAGCAACTTTTGCGTTGAAATCTTCTTGCAAAAACTTCTCGGCTAATCTCACACAGTTCTGTTGCCTCAGGAAGATAGCAATCTCCTCTCGCAAATTACAAACTCGCTTCAGGACACGACCTCGTGACAACTATCGTACTTCTGTGTGCAACAGCAATGCTTGATTATAATCAGAATCCACAAAGAGTCAAAGACGAAAACAAATGCCGATTTAGTGGACTTGTTTTGATGAAATTTATACACACTTCACATCATTCAACACTTCGTGCAGCTCTTGAGACAGCTTTTTTGCAGCAAAGGCCTCTCTGTGGAGAAAGTAATAAGTCCATACAGCACTTGGGGCTTTGTCTTTGATGCGTTTTACCACACCAGACTATGCGTGGTCCAACGTGTGGAAAACTTTTGTCATAGTTTGTCCGACATAGTGTTCGTGACATGTAGGCGTAGCCTATAGTGCACGTTACAATATATACCCCGTAACTTTGTCAAGTTAATTTATGTTCGAGACTGAAATTTTTGTTGGGTTTGCATTAAAAAATACTAATAACAATAATAAAAGTGAAAATTGTTAAAACTTCTTGCACTACGATCATGCTACAAAGCTTTCCGATGTCTCGACATGAAACGCTTCATGACTTGCGTTTATATTTTCCAGTTTTGTGATCGATCTCATCACGTTTTAAATTTTTTTTATTGTTATTTTTTTTCGCCCAAGATACAATATGCCTGAAAAACAAGCGACCCAAAAAAATTATCAGGCGACCCAACTTTGGGTCGCGACCCATGAGTTGGGAACCACTGGGCTATAGTATTGTTTGTAGGCAATAGTTTTATTTTTCAAGCAAGCTCTGCACAAGGCTATTTCGCACTCTAGGCAAGCTTTAATTTTTACGCCTATTGCTCTTGTTCAAGCGATGAAAGAATTTCCAGATTATTAACAACTTTAGTAGTGCTGACGCTTGGAAGATTGCTCTTTTTTGTGTTGTGTTCTTACCCTGGCCTATCTGATTCATTATTCTATTATGTTCCATTATATGCTCATGTTTTGCAAGCTGGTCTTGATTCAATTTCTTAAGAAACCCCATATGATTCATTTCGATTTCGAAGCTAGTGTTTAATCATGCTGTTTATTGATTCAGCTAAAGTAAAGCTTGAAATGTCTGATGCTGCGACTGCAATGGATGAAGCCCTGAGGCAGCACCTTGACTGGTTAACCGCAAGGTTGTTCGGTGCTGCCAGACTTTTGTATTGTTATATTTATTTTTATGTAATTGTGTTTCTCTTTCTCGATTCGTATTAGGAAGGCAAATAAAACAAACATCTCTCTCTCAGCCACTCAGCAGTCTCGTCGTCCAGGACCCTCAGACCATGCGCACCGTGTGGAGGCCGATGGGTTAAGAAGTGTGGTAGATGACATTGGTGTACGGTCTGTTCAGTGGCACCCAGGTCCGGATTTAGGGGGGGGGCAGAGGGTGCAGGTGCCCCGGGCCCCCCGACTTTGGAAGGGCCGTCCTACGTGGAAAAAATGTGATTTTGTGTTATTTTTTTATTTCTTTCAGCCTTTGAAGTTTCTGAAAAATGCTGTGCAGTACTGGATTAATTGTAGACGTAGAGGTGGGTTTTCGCGTCAACGGCGCAAAATTTTTTTTTGCACGGGGCCCCCCCGATTTAAAAGTGCCCCGGCCCCCCATCAGCTAAATTCGGCCTTGGTGGCACCACACTCACATTCTGATGAAGAAGCCAGGCCCCACTTATTGTGCATGTCTCAACGAAAGCGGCCGACGCCAGTTTACAGGCGGTTAAGCCTGACCTACGCAAGCCTTGCTAGGGAAATCCCCGGTGGACGGGAATCGGAGTCGAGCATGAAGTCACGGAGCGAAGAGGTGTGGTTTTGCCACTCCGTGTTGCACATGTAGTTCGTTTAGTGTTTCGCACTTAAACCAAGTTCTTCTGCGTTTTTAAGTAGTTGTGCGGCAGGCACAAAGGGTCGTCTTGATTTCAGCCGCTGCTTTTTTGGTAAGTCATTTATGTAAAGTAAAAATGGAGAGGTCCTAATCTCGATCCTTGAGGAACCCTCTTGGTAACCTGTCTTGACTTTTAACCCATATAAGACAAACGTTGCGTTTTCGCAACAGACAAGTAGGTCGCGCTTTTTTCTATTTATAGGTCGATCTGCTTGAGATTTTGCTGTCAGTCCAGTTTTATTAGTTAGTTTAGTGCTATGAGAGTCAGAAACAAGTTAGCTTATCTGTTTATTAGCTTTACTGAAGTTTTAACATAGTTTTGAATTTCGACATTTTTTTGGAATGCGATGGCTGCAAGAAATATTAGGTAAGTTGCATTTTTATATGAGGAATTTACAATTTTTTTTAGTGTGTATCTTAATTTAATGTATTAGGTATTGCTTGGTTCACTTATATAAAATCTAGCTGTATTCTAAGTAGAAGTGTTTTCGTGTTCAAAATGCGTGGCAATTTTTGTTGCGTTTTCGCAACGTTTGTCATCACAGATGCGCTGAACGATGCGTTTTCGCAACGTTTGTCATACCGTGAGCTTTCGATGTGCGACCGCTCTGCATTTTATTATGGGTTGATTGCTGTTGATAATTAAATATGCTAATCTGTAAATAAAGTTTTCTTTACAAACTATAATCTGACCCAACTCAATCCATCTGCTATCTGTCTTTGAATGTTTTATAACATATTACATTAGTTTCGTACATAATTACAGTATAACGAAAACCTCATGCAAAAATATTTAACCGCTATACAAGTTAGAATTCATTTGTCAATTAAAAATTATATATTAATTATTAAAATTCTACAATGTGCTTCAAAGATCTGTTGAAGGTTTTCAAGTAATACCCCACAAGCCCGACTTATCTTCCATATCATAACAATTTTTCAGTGTTACAGGAAATCTTTTGTGCTAACTGTTGGCCTAATTTAGTGATTGCTGTCGAAAGCAAATTACATTGTTGTTCTACTTTTCTAATTCTAGTTTTCCCACACGTGTGGAGAATTATTTTGTCTCCATTGTTAGGAAAAAGAGATTGGATGAAGAGTTGGAAGAACTTGAAAGATACTCTGACAAAGAAAGTTCTAAAGAAGAAAATGATGATAACATCACTGTCGTTCAAATGTCTGAAGAAATTAGAGTGTTTATCGCTCCACCGGATAATGGAAATATCACTGATGAAGATTCAGGTGACGAAGGAAATGTGCAGCTGGGCCATTTACCGCGTGATCAGCTTACGGCTGAAGCTATAGTGGCAAGGTCGCGTCCCTTCAGTCTCACAATACAGGATAAATATTCGAGGCAAGAAATGGTACTTTTCAATCCTCTCCTACATGTTGAATGTATGTGTGAACAACGCTTGGCTGTTTGCGAGTGAAGGTGGTTACAGCCAAGACATGCTGACCTTTACCAGATCACTGGTACAAATCTGGCTTAAAAAATGTGGAGTCCCTCTTCAAAAAAACAGGAAGACAACGGTCGCTAACAAACGCGATCAATGCAGAGAAGGCGGTTTGATCAAATTGCTCATGATATCGTTCCAAGTGAACCCAAAAGCTGCCGAAGATGCAGACAATGCCAGAGCCAAACAGTATACGTCTGCAAGAAATGCGATGTTCATTTACATTTGAAATGCTCTCAACATTACCACTAACAGTGAATACGTTTTTACGAGTGAGTACATGATAATGCAACCGTTTTTCCAGCAATAAATTTTGCAAACTGCCAAGCTGACTTAGTGTACTAAATATTACAATATTTCAGAAAAAACACTGCAGACAGATCATAAACTGATATGCATACAACTAAGGGAATCGTTCAAATATTACGTAACGCCTTCGAGGGGGAGGGGGGGGGGTTTATGCAAAGCGTTACGTTAGCGTCACATCGGGGGGGGAGGGGTTCAAGCAAAACGTTACGTAACGCTTTCGAGTACGGAATGGTAGTTTTTTGTGCTGAATTCGTAGTGAAAAAGCGTTACATGGGGGGGGGGGGGGGGTGAAAAAAACGTTGCGTTGGCGTTACATGGGGGAGGGGGGGGGGTCAAAAATTCGGAAAAAAAAGCGTTACGTAATATTTGAACGTTCCCTAAACGGATGAAGATAATAGCTAGGAAGATCAAGAGATTAGACAGACATACCCTACATATATGTTTTAAGTCTGTACGAATCAATTGCGACAACAGCAATAGTATGCGTGGTGACAAACGATGCGTTTTCGCAACATCCACTGCCGGCGGGATGACAAACGATGCGTTTTCGCAACGTTCGATTTTTGCAAATATTTCAATAAATCAACAAAATTTAAATTTTTTTTTGGCAATTATCATCCCTTTACACACTATTAAAGATGATATGTGACTTTCACGAATTTTTAAGCATCTTTATTTTTCATGTCTTATATGGGTTAAGAGATTCCATTTACGATTGTGTGTTGTTAACGTTTAGGCTACTGATATAGCTTATTAACACTTGTAATGGAAGGCCTCGAAAGCTATATGTTTTCCAATCAAACCTGAAGCTTCGTAAAAATGGTCTGTGTAAGTTGCTGTTTAACAGTATTATATATGGACTTTGAGATCTTAGCCTACCTTGTGAGAACTTAGGTTTGTTTTGATGTAAATTAAACATCCACGTAAATTAAATGTAAATTAAATTAAACATCCACTTTGTTTGAAAATATGAAGATCTGGCAACTTTGGCACGCTCTTTTTATCATTCCTTTTCTGCTGCATGTTTTGATGTTTTGATTTTTTGTTCAGGTTGACGAAAGTTTGAATTTAGTTTGCTTCCTCAGAAAGCTTAGACCAGGAAGAGTCATTGGGCAAAATAGGACTTAATGGTCAACAAGAATAAAAAAGTCGGTTTAAAGTCAAACGATGAGAATAAAGTTGAAGTTTAAATTGGTTAACCAGGGCATTAGTGCAATAGACTAAGCTGCATTGCAGCAATCAGCAATCACTTTAATAGATTAGTTTCAAGAAACTTTGTTTAGAGTTAAGATATAATAATATTTATTTGCATCAGACAAAGCTGTCCATATCCAAAACAACGAAATAATACACAAACAGCAAACATCGAACAACAACAACGAATAATACACAAACTGCAAATGCACAAAATCTCACTAAATATGTTATCAACTGTTACAAGTTTACCTCATAACCTCATATAAACTTAGGATAGGGAGCATGTAGGTTTTAAGCCAAATGCGAGTTTATGAGAGAGAAATACAGGAGAGACCTTGCTGACACCATCAAGCACGGATGGCTTAAAACCTTCAAGCGCCTTCTTTAGTTTGCGTGTTATGCCTACTGTATAATACTGTTTTGGAATTTGTTTCTGGTACAGTGTTCCATTTTATTGTTTAAACAATCTTTACTCATCTAATCATCATCCAAACTCAATTTTTTCCTCACTAGAAGGGGTGACAAATTTGTTTACTTCTAATTGTATATTTTCAAACTAAAAGTAGCCTATAGCTTATGCTTATTCCTATAGCCTTAGATTTGATGGTTCAGGCTTTAACATCTGGATGTTTAGTTTTAGATACCGGTACATACAGTACGGTAACAAAATTCAATTGTGGACCACATAAAGTGATTTCACAGCCACAGTTTCTCTACCCTAAATTGAGATGAAAATTTAATGTTGACTGTTGAATGATGAAAGTTTAATGTAAGTAATAGGCAGTTATTTGAACTTATCTGTTATTTCAACATACCTCATTTTGCATAGGTATATGTTTATCGAGTAGCAGTTGGGGCAAACTTACTATATCAGTCAATTAGCCAGCTACAGTGAGTTGTTTTAGCTGTTTTCTTGTGGCATTAATCAAACTTGACAATTTGTATTTTCTTTTGAAAGGTTATTTCTATATTAAGTTGTTACTTTCCTACTGCAATTTGAACAAATTTTGAATACAGGTAAGAAACATATGTATACATTTTTATTAAAGGTATTTGATCAG
Source organism: Aplidium turbinatum (assembly GCF_918807975.1). NCBI lineage: Eukaryota > Metazoa > Chordata > Ascidiacea > Aplousobranchia > Polyclinidae > Aplidium > Aplidium turbinatum. The sequence continues at coordinate 3,133,758 of NC_137488.1, forward strand.
CATTCTGTTTTGTGATATTTTGTTCTGTATTGTTTTTTTTTCATTGTGGTTGATTTTATATTTTTAAGCTAACAGCTATTTCATTAAATTTTATTGTTATAATAATAATCATCAAGCACTTCTGTCCTTTATTAGTTTATTGGTGATCATGTCCGTCGGTGAAATGGAGGCATTTGACAATAAAGTTGTAAGTAGTTACAAGTCAAAAATTTGATTGATTATATGTAAATCAACGTCAAAAGGTGTTGTTTTAATATAAAAAATGTCAAATTTAATGATGCATCTTGAAATGTAAGTGCTTGTGTTGTAACTGCTGACAAAACACATGTTTTTGGGAAAAGTCTTGATGGCTAGTGTGGAGGCTACATCGGTATGATTAGCGAAACACAATGCTCGCTGTTCTATAGTGAGTAGTCAGTTAGTGCTGACGCCAGGAAGATCGCTCCTTAACTGCTTGTGTTTATGTAAGCCAAACACCAAAAATGCACACACATGTTGTTATTCATCAGCATATTATGTGATATTTGCATTAATTTGATGTTTGTTTGCATTGGATAAACAAGACTGCAAAGTTAGGCCACTATTATGTTAATGTACCAACTGAAAACCTTTTTGCACTGCTGCAATGGTATACTGGCTAGTGGCTACTTGAGTACTTATGCATGAGCTGTGTAGAATGATGAAACATATTTTTGCACCAAGATGTGATTTGGAAATTATGCATTAAATTCAAATCATATTGTAAATCTGAAAATTGAATGAGGCTGTTCACCAGGCATTAAATTAAATGATATAAGATGTTCTACTGGTGCAAATTAAGCTAAACTAACACAAGATGTATACAGTGACAATCTGCTTTTTATTCCGACGTTTCGTCAATCAGACACGACTGACTTCTTCAGGGGGCTAGACCAGGTAGTGACTAGTTTAGCTTAATTTGCACCAGTAGAACATCTTATATCATTTAATATTGTAAATCTGTTACCTGTTCTACACTGATTATTTGTTGTCAACTTAATGAATTAGTGATCTGACAGCCTGTTTGATATAATTGCCGTTTTTAACAAAGCTTTCTTGGTTGAAGTTAAAATTGCTTCTGTGGCATAAGCAATTTTTAGCTCACTTGGCCTTTTCAGTATAAAGTCAAAACAGTATATATACATATTTGCTGCAATTAGTTTTCATATGATTGACAAAGTATCTTTTCTGATCTCTGTACTAAACTTTTAAGTTTGAACTTCAAGTACTTTGTTGCAAGTTTTGTTTAACAGTAGTTGTCTATTTGGTCCCTGCTTAATGCAAATCTTAATTCGTTTTTTAATTATAAAAATTTGAGTCAAGAATTAAGAAAGATGTTTAACACTGGATAGAACATGAAGCAATCTTTGGGATTCTTCATCAGACGATAAGAGGGTCTCTTGTGTAGGTATGGTGATTGCTGGTTGTAGATGTTTCTATCAAACAATATGAAAAAGTATGAGTAATTCATAATGAACAATGTGTGATATTTTTCTCTGAGAAAGCAACTTTTGAATCCTGGTATGTTTAGCATTAATGCAGTATAATATATGCAGACGCAGTGCATACAGTTGTAGATTGCAGATAGATTTTGAAAGATTGACTTCGGCCTGATAACCAAGGTTAAGAGTGTGAAGTTTCTGCTTAGTGTTAAAGTAATATTGTCTATAAATTCTTATGTCTGAGTGCTATCGACTTCAGAGTATTTGTATTATTTTGTATTTGAAGCGAGCTATTTTTCTACACAGCTAAGTGTTAACTGTTAACTCTCATAGCTAAATCACACCATTTTTTCATTTGCAGACCCAGGTTTAGGGAGCAAGTCTTTTAGGCGCAGACAGTTAGGCGCCGGTCAAATAGGCGCGCACACTGTGCCGTCTGGATATTTAGGTGCGGAGCATTGTGACGCCCGTTCATTTAGGTGCTATCTCTAGAAAAGTCTGCAGATTATATCAGCTTGGCAGGTAGGGCAATGCTTTTCACACAAAATGTTATATTGAACAAAAAAATATGTCATGGCTTCCGTGAGTGAAGCTGCTTGAACCGTCAATGCTTTTTACACAAAATGTTATATTGAACAGAAAAATATATGATATTGTATTTTAATGCGCGTGTTCGGCATTTATTTGTTGTTAGTCCAGGCTTGCGTCGGCGAAAGCTTTATCAATAAATTATTAAAGTTTCCGAACATGACTGAGTTCACTCTTAGTGAGTCAAATGATAACTACGCTAAACATCAGTAAAAAATATACCGCAGCCTATATTCAAATGGGTGGTAGGCTTGAGTGAAAAGTGACTTAGTTTTCCGTCAAAACCCGACTAGGTTTAATAACGAGCAAAGTCGCACCATTATACTTGCAACTTGTAGCCAGGGTTCATAGGCCTTATAGAAATGTATTCATGTAGTAGAGCGTTGTCTCATACGTACTTGCCACACGACCAATCCATCCCGAGTAGAAGTGATTGCGAAAGATAACAGATTAAGTAAAGTTCCATCTGGCTGCAACCTGTGTTCAGGATGCATAGCAAATGTCCTATGGAGATGTGCTAATATCAAGAGTAGTAGAGCGTTGTCTCGTACCTCATCTCCACACGCGCATTAACAAAACAACATATTTTTCTGTTCAATGTAACATTTTGTGTGAAAAGCATTGTCCTACCTGCCAAGCTTATATAATCTGCAGACTTTGCTAGGAATAGCACCTAAATGAACGGGCGCCACAGTGCTCCGCACCTAACTATCCAGACGCCTCAGTGTGCGCGCCTATTTGATTGGCGCCTAACTGTCTGCGCCTAAAAGACGTGGACCCCAGGTTTATGTTAAATGAACTACCGGTATTGCAAACTAATTATTTCTTCGCTTTCAAAGATACTTATCAATAAGTAATAAATAGTTCATCAGTTTAACACGCAAACAATGTGAGCAATAAGCATATTATCACTGTGAAGAGTAAGCAAATAAAATAAACGTTTATTATTTTCTAAATATTTTTTGTTGAAAAGTAAAGTTAGTTGCAAAAATTGTAGATTCTTAATTTTCCTATTAAACTGTTTCATGTTATTTTCAATTATCATTCATTCGTGTAATGAGTAACTTATTGTTAGTGGAATTAAATCATGGATTTCTTCAAATATTTGTCTTTGTTTCAAGATCTGATTGAGTGTTTGCTTACTCAGTCATATTACGGTTCCGCAGCTATCTTGTAGTGTGCACAGGTCACCTTGGCACAGCCTGAGAAAGACATTGGTGTTTGGTGACCTCTTCACTTGAGGGCAAATCGACATTCAATTGGTGTTGATCATATGTTAACTTTAAGCTTGCTTTTGATGACTCTGATATATCGTTTTCTTGGCCAAGTGAATGCTTCTATTCTATTCTAAAGAAAACAAACGTTTGAAATTAATGTAACATGAAGCAATTGATTTGAAGTTGAGGCTTATAAATCGATGGTTTTATTCCAGACGTGCCCTTTGTGATGGCATGCATGAATTTTGAATAGTCATTCTATTTCATGCAAAATTGTTTTCAATAAAAAAGCAAAGTTATTATGTGTAAGTTGGTATTCCTGCGTGTGTCCCGTTTCATTGACTGAGTTCCGTAACTATGCAACTTAATCTCAAAACGTTTATTGTTCATTTAACCATCCAGCTAGAAATATCACCAATCAACGATTAGGTTTTAATTTGTGAGCAAATCTATTTATATGTTGTAATTTCTAATGTAAATGCTCAACAAATGTTTCTGGTTTTGCCTGACAGAGATGGGCACGGCTTCATGTTCAGTCATGTTTAATTTTTCTTTTTTTTGATACATACTTTTGACCAAATATTTCTTGTGTACTCTTTGTGGGATTGGTATCAGAATTCATTTAAGATTCTACAAACCAGTATGTGGCTTTCTTATTGTTCTGCGTATTGTTGGGCAACATGAATTGAATGCGAAGCACACAGATTGCTTCCTATTTTACTCCACCAGCCTATCTTTTTCTTATTCAGGAAGTAAGTATTGCATGTCTCATTGAACGCCCGTTTTAAAACTTCTTTTTGTGAGTTACTGGCTTGGGGTAGTTGGGTTGTTACCTAGTTTCATCATTAGTCAATGTAAGTTTATGCCAAAACGTTCTCCAATGTGCAATATTTTGTAGATGAATTTGTGGCAGCATATCAACTCCCAACAATTAGGAATTCAGATTGCACAACGAAAAAGTGTTTCTAATCCCATTCAATAGTTGGTTCCATTTTTCACAAAGACAACACTCAATAGAATCATATGAGTTAGGTAGATGAATTTTGCGTGCATAACTTTTTCATTACCCATGAGTTGGGTATCCGAAAGTATTTTGATGCCTCTCTCAGTAGTCAAAATCCTTTAATGTCCCATGCATTCAATGTCCAGAAGGCGTTGAATCGTCGTTGGCATGCAGACTCTTGACGGGCAGTACTCTTCTTTTTCTATTGTTAGACACATTATGACATCATGCTAAGTATTCCAGCATGTGTGGCTGAAGTGCACACAAAGGCGTCGACAATAGCTGAGCTTCATCCCACTTGAAATTTTACCGCTTTATTTGCTGCTTTCAAATCTCTAATTTGCAAAAGAAAAATAGTATAATACATCGTTTTATTTGAATGGACAGCCTTGGTTCTCAAGTAAAAACAAGTTTTTAATTTTTTGTTTTGTCAAAGTTTTTAGCGTTTTGTTGTGGGTGAATTTCACCGTTTTGTCTTTTGTTTCATAAAGCTCAATTTTGTGTCAGTTTGGTCGTGATAGTGCTTTCGGACTCTGTTTTTTTTTTGAAAGCTTGCATAATTAATAAGAAATTCCATGCAACAAAAATCGGGCTTGATTACGTTCGTTCAACGTTCAATTACCTAAAATAATGTCCTTTGTGGAACCTGGGAGGCTAATAAATTATGTAGCAATCACGTGATATCGTAAGCGCAAGTTTCGATCGATTTGGTTTGGGATTGTGCATCTCGAAGCCTGCATGCACATCTGTGGGTTTTCATCTTCTTTTCTTTTTCAACATGCTCGATATATTCTATGTTCTTTTGATGCATTATGACGTTAAACCTACGTTACATTAGAAAATTCAATATTTTTACTGGCTTCAATTTGATACAAATCTCATGTATACAACTATTTGCTTGTGTGTGGGACAGTGAACCTGTCTGTTAAATTAAAGAACACAATAGCATGCCAACCTCTGACCTTCACTTGTATTGATTTTAATTTAGGTTTTGTTGAAATGGCCTCCTGAGTGAGTAGCATCCTAAGAGTAGTTGCTTGTTGAAGTTGAAGGTGTTTAATAACTCGAGAACAATTTGTTCTGAAGGTCACCATAAATGTGATGCTGCCTTGAATGGCAGAAACTTGAAGCGACCATATACTACGCTTCTCAGCATATTTATTCTGTGATGTGTGATTTTATGCTAAATTGAAGACCAGCAAAAGGGCAGCAAAGTGTTTCAAAAGTTATTTGTAGAATGTCCAGATGTAGAAAGACTTAACTTTTAGATCTAGCCTATGAAGTTTGCGCCGATATACAATTATACATCGCCGACATCTTCGATGAAATCTCGCGCTACATATCGGTGCAAGCTAAGGTATCTCAAATCTGCGTGAATATCATCAGGTAGTTTTTATCTGTTAGAAATTATTTTCAGTCATAGCTTTACCACTTTGCATTAAGAAAGAGAGTTGTTTGTTTGCTATGTTTTTCTTGAAAGTTTAACAGTGGTTAATATCATTTTCTTCGCTGCAAAGTTTACGGTTTATTTATTATTGCTCTTACTGGTTGTCGAAATCTACTATTAAACGTCATTACATAGTAAACAAATACATAACGAGCCCTTTGAAAACGCCGCCATTGATGTCGACCCATCTTCTATTGCAAGCAGCCAGCACAGGTACGGTAACAAACTTTGCGATGTGCGTTTGAAGAGTTGTACTACTGGGCATTGGGTCGTGAAGCAGGATGTTTCTCCCATCAATTTCCTTTTGTTGCTTATGGCTGTTGGTGTAACATTCTAATTACCCGCATCGCCCCAGCAAGTGAACTGTTTTTAGATGAAGCTTTTTCTTTATTTCCCTGTGCTGCCTTTCCAGTTTTCAAATGTGTTTTTTTTTTGCGTGTTGTCATCTTATTCTGCCTCGTTCGTATCATAAACGCAGCGCATGGAAATGAAACTTTTTGTCACTCCCATGATAAAGTCACGTGACAGCTTGTTTATCCATTCCATAGATGCGTCACTATGGCGTAGAAGTGACGTTTTGTAGTGGTCGCTTTATCGCTGCACATGGAATTTGAAAGGTTAACCTTTTACTGGCAAAACGCATTTCTTAACAGCTAATTTCCAGCCAACGAATCAGTCCTCTTCACACTGATTCAACGTCTGCAGACGTTGTCATTGAAAGAAAGGACGATTGGCTGGCTGGGTTAAATATTCTCATTTTGCTCAGCTAGAAAGTGACGTTAGTTATGGCGATTAGGCTGTGCGTCTATTTCAATTAGCGTCTTAAAGGTGGCATATTGTCGGCCAAAATTTACTTGGAAAGCAATAATATTGGGCGACCGACAGAGTGTAATTTATTGAGATCTGACCGTTGTGATCGTGAGAAGTGGAGATCCGATGTGAAATCTGCCATGCGTCCATCTCGCCAGTCATCTGGAGTGGGGCTTACACGTTAAAATACAAAACTCGATGATGATAGATGTGATTTGCAGGCGATACCACGACTGGTGGACTATGGTTCGAATCCCGCCGTGGTGATTATGTTCTATGCACTACCACACACTGTAGATAGCTAGATATACACGTTTTCTTCATTCATACTCTTGCCATAGCATAGCAGGGGTCCGCAATAACGTGGTGCTATGGATGGTACCAAGTGAATTTTTTCAAATAAATATGCAAGGTCATGTTGAGTATCAAACTGTGTATGTGATTGTGAAAAGCTTCGGGTCAAAATTAGCGCTGAAGTAACGTCAATATGCGTCGCGTGGTGATGGTGGATTCGGTTCCAAGGATTGCTTACCATTTTCTTTTCCTCTGCTTAGTGCTTATGCAGTGTGCGCATCACAACTGGCACGTTTAGGAATTCTGGAATTCCTATCCAAGGTCTGTTTTAAATCTACTTGCTATCGTGGTCATGCCACTTTTACTGGAAAATGCAGTTTTGTACATTGATCCAACATCTATCGTCGTTGAGCTGGAGAAAATGTGTGTTCAGACAAAGAAGTCGTCATGCTTTGGTCGGTAACAAAGTTGCATGTTTACATTGCATCTACATCAGATTTAAAGCCGTTTGTGTTTGCCAACTGGAGAGTTGGTAAAAAGATGATGAACTGAAAGTGTGCCGTCTTGAAGACCCTGCCTTGCTATAATCCCCAGCCTTATTATCTGACATCACATTAATTTGATGTTGTCTGACTTTGAATGGATGTGAAGTGTTTTTCAGTGTAACTCATTTGTTCAGACAACCATTTTACCGCTCAATTAGTATTCCCTTGATCCCAGCCCAGAAAGTACAAGTAGTTTTTATTGCAATGTCTGATTCAATGATTCTCATTTGGGCATTAAATTTGGATGTACAAGGGTACTACAAGTGCTATCAAATATTCGCAGCCTAACAGATTGCTTAAGCTTTTTGAGGCGATGTTGTCAAAAAAATACTGATGTTTGGTTGGAGTTATATTTTATTATTCAATAGATTTTAAAATTTTTTTTGTAGAACATTAATTTGAACAAGTTCAAGCAATAACCTGGCTGTGGTCAGGTTTTTTTTAAGGTTTGGTTTGGGTGACCGCTAAGTCGTTTTAAGAGACCGCAAGTGTTTCATTTAAATACCAAAAAATAGCCATAACTACATACAATCAACGCAACATAAAATGAATTATTCGACAAGGCACAGCTTAAATGATTGTGACAGCGACCAAACAGCCTGCCCAACACGGCCGCCAAACAAGTTTGCTGCCCAATCAAACAAAGTGTGCTTGTTGGCTTCTGCTTATGTTTCCACACGTAAAAACTGATCATTATGCGCCATAAATCAGAAATAAACATTGACGAGTATCGAAGGTGCACTTCTTTTGTGAATATCTCTTTGATTCAGCTGTTAGCTGTACCTCCACTTATTCTTTTTTGCGTGAACTATTGATCGTAGGCTATATTCGTATTATCGACAAGACATAGCGAGAAACAACCATTACTTTTCTACTGTAGTTGCAAGTCCAAATTTTGGAAAACCGCTGGAGAAATTTGGGGGACCGTTTCGGTCCCCCAAAACACCTTAAAAAAACACTGGCTGTGGTAACAAAAATGCAAATGTTGTGAATGTGACAGTTGTAGTTTTTATAGAGTAAGTTTCAATTACGTATATGAACTTATATCTGATGATCTATGATAAGCCTAACAATAGTTGTCAAGGCATCGCACCAACTACCCTCAGATCGAATATCTTCACAGCTTCACTGCCACACTGCCTGGTTATGATAACTGCAGCACGACTTCGACAATCACTAGACTAGCCTAATCAAAGAGAATGGTATTTACTTGGTGTAAATCATCATAATGAAACGTAATTTTATTGAAAAATGTAATTGATTGAAGTTGCATGTAACTATCTCTTAAACATAAATGGTGCGGGTGCACTCATGTCGCCTCTCGGTGTCTTTATTAATTAAATGGTGTTTAGTTAGTTTGTTCAGCTTTACAGCAAGCGGCTTCTGCAGCTTCCAATGATTATACAGCTTAATGCTGTTATGACATCATCAACCTTGCAATGTCGCTAGAGGTAGCCACTTTAACAAGTCGAAATTCTGCCACTGAAATTGACTAGAATGAAACCGCCAACCAATCATAAGCTACGGTTTAAGTGACGTAAAAAATGGCGAAAAGAAGATCATAGAAAGAAAATTAAGTGATGGATTTTTTGTCAGCTGGTTGGCTTAGGGGTTAGGGTTAGGGATAGAAAGTAATAATTTCATTGACGCGTGTTCGATTCTCACCACTGCTATTGCTCTTTTTCTTCTGTAATTACCAAATAAAGTTCAAAACAAGCATTAAATCTCTGGGTGAGTGCTAGAAGGGTCACAATTGGACGGTAGCCTCTTATAACACTTTCTGATTGGTTGGCGCTTGCATTGTAGTCAATTTCAGTGGCAGAATTTCGACTTGTTAAAGTGGCTACCGTCGCTAGACGTTAAATCCAAGAAATTTGCTTGGTTGCTTAACTTAAAAAAGTTAAAAATATCTTGTCTCCGTTCCGTTTGACATTCGCCATTGAAGTAGTAGTTTAGTTTATTATACGTTGTTTTGCTGATATCTAACGTTTGACGTTCATGTTGTTTTTTCCTAGCTTTATGCAAAGCCACTTAAGGTTCTGTCAGTCCGTTGCAGTGTTGGTTGCAGTCGTGTCAAGTATGTTTTCGCTAACGTTGAACCCTCAACATTCCTCCGGCGTGAAACTTTGCATTGAATTTGCGTTCCATGACAATATGTCAATCGATGTGAGATTAACAGGATTTTGGAAGTAAGGAAGGAGCTGCACTGCACTCACTACACAGGACACAGTATTAGCAGAGTTTCTGGTTCCAAAACAGGGTACATTCATTTCAAACACAAAACTTTGGCTTGGTGAACAACTGAACAATGAACATTACATCATTTGATAAGCCATCATCCTGCTAGGTGCGGCCTATTTTACCACCTGAAATGAATATGATAACTGATGTGTGTTGTTTTTTCCAATTGCAGGTATCCATGATTCTATCCATATTATTCCTCTTGTGTTCTTTTGAGCAAATCAAAAAATAAAGCTTCATCACTAAACTATTTCATTGTTTCTGCTTATGATTGCGAATACTAGTGTAGTATAAAAAAAGTATAACGTAAAAAACAAGCAACAATGAAAAAAGCAAAAAACACAGAAGGCTATAGCACGGTGAATTTTTTTTGCCATGGTTTTCTTTGCATCTCTGAAATCTTCTTCGTCGTGTGAGCCTCTCAAGCCGAGGGTCTATCGTTTTACCAAACCCAGATTCACGATGCTTCCAGACTACACTGGAAGGCTACTAGAGAGCAGCCAGTGTTTGGTTTCATCATCCAAGACTCACTGATTTTCCACTCCGTTAGGTGGCTCGGAGATGGTACAATCATTGATGATATGGTCTGCGGTCTGAAATAATATAAACTAAACTTACAAAGGTTTGGGCAAGAAATCCCGATGTTATTCTCTAACCTCTATGTATTTCAGGGTTTATGTTGAACCAATTCAACAAAACATTCTTCCAAATTGTTTTCATGGTTGCCTTTTTTTAGATGTTTATGCTTGGTGACCTTAAGGCTAATGTTGTATTACTTTGCTTTCCGTGAAATATTCTTTACATTGACAAAGATACGCAGATTTTCCTCTTGGGTGAAGTAGATAACAACACCAAGGTTTTATTCACTGCTGTTATTTATTGATGTTCCGCTTGAGTGAATGTCTGTGCATTGTCAAGCCTGTTAATTGACGTTTAAAATTGTAACACTGATGTAGAAACAACGCTACGATTTACCCAGTCAACAAGATAGTCCTTTTTATATTGATTCAATGTATGCAAACGTTAAATCAATGTGAAGGACATATTTGTTGGCAGGGAGTGAGTCAAGTGTCGTCATCAAGCCCATCTGCTTTGTCACAAACAACTTTTATTGTTGAGTCACAATTATTCGCAATGTTCTAGTCGTGATATTTTGCACACATTCTTTTCATGTATTGAAACGTCAGGTTTTATTGCAAACGATGGGCGCTTGGATTTTTGCTGTGCCACTAACTACTTCAGCAAGTCTAAGAGTTGTCAAAGAAGAAAGCGTGATCATGTAGCAGGAATATTTATTTTTTTATTCTACGATTGCCGCATGACTACCACGTGTAACCTAAATAGCGTTCAACATCGCATGTGTGTAAGTGGTGTAAGTGCTTCTATTCTATTGTTGTTGCGATAAGATTGTCTTCGTCTGTCAAAAGTACTTCTTTTTCAGCTTGTTCGTGAGCTGGAGCTTTGTGGATTTTGAAGAAATTAGAAATAAAAAGGGCGTGTGAAAAAGATACAATTTCTAATAGCAATGTTCAACATTAAACACTGCTATGATACAAATCGATCAATTCTAACCAAACCTCTAAATAAAGAAGATTTGGATTCGTAAAATAAGTTCGACTGATCTAATAAGAACATGAAGATTTCAAAATGTAGGAACTGAACTCATGTTCAGCAAACGTTCCGAAATCAAACTGTTTTCATCTTCAGTGCGTGAAAATTTACTCCGGTTAGATTGGTAAACATCCTGCTTTGTAAACTAACAAATGACAACAATCAAGAATAAGTGATAAATTAGACGCCGATGTCTCTCAACCTCTGTTCCGGTTTCTCGGATGTTATTGAGAATCAAAAGTTACACAAGGAATCTACATTTAAGATGCAACGAAAACTTAACAAGTGAATAAAAATTAGATGGTTCGAAAATTTGTATAAAAAATTTGTTGGTGAAACTTTCGCCTTAGGGCGAGCTGGGCGGCTTCTCCACTATTTTATTCAAATAGAAAGAAGAACGATCAAGAATGAGGCGGTTCCATTCTGGGCGTGCGTATTTGAGCTACGCACTTCAAGGACAGTTTTCATGTCGTGACAGGTTGCGGATGGAATAATCCACAAGCAACTACACTTCAACCAGCGGAAACTTTCATTGTCAATTTACGTAACCCGGCCCACGTCAGTGTTAAAGAAATGTTGATAAATATCCCCAGAAAATATCGCCCAATTAATTCCTTTCTGCCCTATAACAAGTGAAACTATTTAGAGAGAACATATTTTTTCAGGAGGATATTTGCCTGAGTGATTTCTGTCAAGGGATATTTACCGATTACGTGTTAAAGTATCTGCAAACTTGACATAATTAAACTTTTCAAAACTAGTCTCAATCCGAAGGTTAGGTATTCATTTAACCTACAACGCAGTTCAGCATTTATTTTATCCGTTGCCGCCGGTAGACGACGCCTTTGAACTCTTGAAAAAGTGATGTTAATGAGAATGACGTGGTCATGAGAGTTAAAAGAACTCTGGATTTTTGAAATTGTCTTCGTATGATTTTGTTATTGCAGTTATAGTATATTCGTTTTTTAAAATTGTTTCAATGTCGTTTTAAAATCTTTGTCGTTTGCCTTGCTTGTGTGATTGTGTTGTTGATGAGTAAGTTTGCAAGAAGACTTCCCATTCCTGTAGCAATTTATTGAAATCAATATAAAGATTTAACCTGAAAGTATTTTTCGATGAGACGAGTATTTGCTTATTCAATTGTGTCATTCATTGTTTTCACCAGCACCTTGCAAGTAATAATCCAGCACCATAATTTGAACGAGTTTATGCTTTCACTTGAATAATCCCGAACGCCACTTTGCAACGCTGTGTCTGTAAAAACAACTGCTTCTGAGTTTGATATAATTTATGCTCGCCATACCAGTTTTATTTTGATTACTATAAATGTGTATCCCAGGCAGCAAATCAGCCGTTTTGTACATTGATTCAACGACTGCAGACGTTGAATCAATGTGAAAAGCGACTTTGCTGTCTGGGATGGCATACCACTACCTTGTCTAATTAACTAAATTTATTGCCAACTCCACGTTTTTCTATTAAGGAACACAATAGCCATGTCGTGGACGAGCAAGGCAACGTGATAGCAGCTTCATCCACCCTTATTCCTATCTATCAAACCGTAAGTGGCTTTTGCTAGTGGAATTTTTGCGGTGATTCGCGTATACTTGACGTCATAATCGAAATTTGTTGGAGCTAATTCGTTGAATGCCAGCCGTGACCCGTGACCATGGCATCGTTTTCGACATTGATCTTGCATTGTGCAATTATCTCAATCAATCATTTTATTTTTCGTCAATAACGCGTCCGGGAGGGCGAAAAAGATACTATACAAAAATTTTGAAGACTCAGCCATAAAGTTGATAAGCCATCGATACAGTGTAACAAAATGAAATCGTTTATGATTTAATAAAAGAATTCGTAAGCTGGTTTATCTTCGTATCTTCTAAGCCGCATTTGATGAGGTCAGATGAAACTTTGTCGCAGCATATTAAGGCGGTCACCACAGAGCTTAGGTTGGTTTAATAAGTTTTGCGTTTTAAATGAACCTTAAAAGCAAAAGTTTCAAGATTTTTTCAGTCTTGTCTTGAAGGTTTTCTGAATCTTCAACCAACGATACCGGTACATGTTAATTGTTAATACATGATCGGAAGGAACGGAGTTCATGTTTAGACAAAAAATGTGACACCACCACCAACCCAGCTACCAAAATTTAACTTTAAACATTGGTCCAACATCGGCAGACGTTGAATCAATGTAAAAAGGGCGAGTTTTGCTAGCTGAGAAAGCACCAAAAGCCGAGCAAATTGCCATTCTAACCAGGTACCTGTGTATTGGAGTTAAAACTGGTGACCATTGTATATAAATTAATCAACGCAGTTTTACCGTCTCTTTCAGGAGGAACTTTCTACCAGCCAACAGATTATCGAAACGAAAGCGACAGTTCGCGTTTATCAAACGACGTCAGTGATTGTTGGGACGCGTGAAGAATTCAACCAGGAGATTGTCACATCATCAAACGTAACGACCAATCAGACGTCAGATCAAGAGGTGTAGATTTTTAGCATCATTTCTCACGAACGTGATGTTGTGCATGTGGTCCCGGACGGGAAATTTTTTTTCCCACAAACTTTTTGTTACTTCGCATAGAGTTTGTATTTATACAGTGTGAATGCAAACGTTTTTCGTTGGCGTGTTTGATTCAGTGGTTTCGTCTTTTGCCTTACATTCGTGAGGACATCGGTTCGACGCCCATCGAAGTCGATTTTTTTTCTTTACATTAATTTTTGCGGTGCACAAAATCTTTTCATAAAAATTAAGGTATGGGTTAGGGTTAATTTTTAGGGTTAGGGTTAATTCTTAATCAATTCGGAAAATCTTACTATTAGACTAGTGACCAGAATCAAGTTATTTTCTCAAGCCTTTTAAACTTCACTAGACTAGGTTAATCTCCAGGAGACGTTTTTTTTTTCAAGTTCAATGTTTAGATTTGGACCTGGAGCGTGAGTATTGGCTGAAAATCGGTTGCTGCGAGGGCAAAAATCGGTAAAAACAGTCACGCGCGCCGCGCGGCAACCAGTAATGGCTACACTTACAGAAATATGCAAATGAGACAGAAAATTTGTGGGAAAAAAAATTTCGCGTCCCGTACAGCAAAATCCGTTATTTTTACATTGATTCAACGTCTGAAGATGTTGCATCAAACTAAAAATGACGTTTTTTTTCTGTCGGTGGCGTTCTATAAATTGTATCATTGTTATCATTATCAGCTAAACCGGAGTATTTGATCAAAATGATCGTTTGCACTATGCAGAGAAGTTAAAATAGTGAAAGAGAGGTTCACTGATAGTGGTTTGCTACTCCATGGCATAGCGCTAGTTTCTTTAACCCAAGTGAAATCGATAAGTAAGCTCTTACGAATTTGTGCCATTCAAATGGCTGACTGAAGCAACTACTTGCATTTATCAAAGCGATTTGTTGAAATGACACTGACTTGTAGGAAGCCAAATGCACTTAGTTGTCTTTGCTTTGCAGTATTGTGCGTAGAAATGTTCAGAGTAACCTATTTGCACTTATGTTTACGCATAGCACAGTTTAGCTTTGAATTCCAATGCTCCATTACCCAACAACTACTGATATAATCGCATTTGGCACGAAATATTAATTATGGTTTATCATCAACGGAATCCTTTATCAAATCTGTTATTTTTACGTCAAATCGACCGTGTTTAACGTTAAACTAATGAAAGTTTTGATTCGCAGAAACATAAGCAAGTAGAGTTTGTGACTGCCGGTGGCGAGTGCGTTGACAACCGCACCACCAGGGGTTCTTTCAATAACAACAACATCACCGCTAGCGACGCTAAAGTGCAGATGGCAAACGAGGTGCAAAGCCGTAAATTCGAGATAAAAGCTGCATCGGCTACCACACAGAGGCAAGTACAATTAAGCTCTAGTTGTGACAACTGACCCCACGACTGTCTCTTATCGCTTATGTATGTGTTAATCAACAACACCGACCAGCAACACCGACTTCACCCCTATACATGATCGTTCAGTGTTTGAAGTGTGTTGTGTATAAGACAAGATACTTTCAGGTCGGCGAGGTAACTTCCTCTGACAATATTGTTGATATCATAGAAACGTTTGGGTTGCCATTTATTTTTAGTTTCTGCCCAGACAGCAAATCAACCGTTTTTTACAGTGATTCAACGTCTGCCGAAAACGGTTGATTTACTGTCAGGATAACGTATTATGCAATATAGTATGTGTTTGGAGTGCAATATGTCACAACAGCTCTGCACAATCATGTTCTTTTGAAGTAATATGGTATTTTCTGCACTGTTTACCAAAAGATGTAGTTCTGGTAGTAAGTTTTTTTTCTTCTTTATTTTCAAACAGCAGCCACCCGGTTGGTAGGGTGGACAATGGGAACAACGACGAGGGAGCGATGGGGGAGTTTGTGGATAAGCGATGGGACACCGCTGAATATGAAGATGAAGAAGCTGATTTGGACAACAGTTCGGCGAGACTCTTCGAAAGGTCGAGGATAAAGGCACTGGCAGGTTGGTTGCATTGTTTGTTCACCAAACAACCGTAGAATACCAGCAACACCGACTTGCTGTCTCTACTACGTGGATGTTCATTGTTCACCATTTGACGTGAACAGTGAGTGATCTCTTTGCCTTCTAACTTCATTAGACTCGCAGGCCGCAGCTTATTTCTTGCTTTCATCCACCCCGAACCCCTCCCATTGCTCTCACCACCCGGTTATGGCTTTCACTATCACACCTTGTGATCAGGCTTCATGAAAACGTGTTCACAAAAGTATACAAAGTTTGCTCTTTGATGTTTAATTTGTTACTTTTTCGTTTGTTGAGGGTGGCTGCTCGACTAGAAGACCTTCCAGGTCACTTCGCAGCCACCCGTTGCAGTATCCACACATAATACATTCTACGTTATCATTTGTTTTATCCGAATTTGTTGAATATGTGTGTTTATACTCGCAACAAATAAAATGTCTATCAATCAATCAGTCAATCTCTATGATACCTGTGTGTCAAGTGTGTGCTTTGGTCGCAGATGTTTGTTGATCCGTGTATTTCTTTCTCATTGGCTGTCCCTCTGTGTCTATTTGAATCTGCTATAAGCAAAAGTTGACAAAAGGAAATGTTTGTTGGCCAGTATTTGTAATGCACTGTTTCAGCTTTGGTGAATAAGCGATCGTGTTCCTACGTTAGAAGTTGATCCATTTCAAGCTTCAACAAAGATTATAATACAAGTAATCGTTAAATTATAAAGTACCGGCACTTTAGTGTTTCTTGCTGTGTATTTAAATATATATCACTCATCGATTGATTGGTGCTTTACTCTGCAGAATTTTCAAATTTTCAATTCTTTGGAAAAGGTTGTAATTACTAACCCTCAAGTTAGGTAACAACTAACCCTCACTTTGCGTATAGCAGCCTTAGCCCTCGTCTACTCTTCAGCAGAGTACTGTGCACCTGTTTGGTGTCGCAGTGCTCACTACCACAACATCGACACTGCCATAAACAGCGCCCTGCGCACAGTAACCGGATGCCTGCGTCCCACACTATTGGACAATCTCCCCATTCTCGCTGGCATCCAACCCGCTGAGCTTCGTCGCGAATAAGCCACTCGGTCGACGGGCACTGGAGCCTAACCACCTTCTCCACCACAAGATCTCTACTCTCCCAAACGAGCACCCCCGTCGACTGAAATCAAGACACCCATTCGTGCCAGCCGCTCAACTTCTTATCAACGAAACTGATGTACAAGACATCTCTGCGGCTGCTTGGGCGGACCATAAATGGAATACTGAATGGAAGTCAAGCGCCACCAGACTCTATTCGTTTATCCCCGACGCTGACACACGCCCCATCGGCCTAACACTACCAAGACAGGCATGGGTGCGCCTCAACCGTCTCCGTACGGGCGTCGGGCTTTTCCGCTCAGCCATGCACCAATGGGGAATAGCCTCTTCCTGTGCATGTGGTGCCGAGGAACAGACCGCAGACCATATCATCAATGACTGTTCCATCTTCAAGCCACCTAACGGAGTGGAAGGTCTGCGTGTCATGGATGATGAAACCAAAGACTGGCTGCTCTCTAGTATCCTTCTAGTGTAGTCCGGGAACATCGTGAATCTGGGGTGGTAAAAGGATAGACCCTCGGCCCCAGACGCTCACACGACGACGACGACGAACCCTCAAGTTCAACAAGCATTGCTGAAACTGAATTGTGTTCATTTTAGCACTGAAGATGAAGACAGTGTAGTTTTCGAAACGTTTGGTGAACATGACTGAGTTTAGCATCTATCTACATTTTGGGCACTATATTTTTTGATTTAATCGAGAAGAATTTGGCCTGAATTGGTTTCGAGAAGCAATTAGAAAAGCGTAATATTAAGAAATGCGTGTTCCGCAAAGAACGGACAACCTAGTCACTTGTTGTGGGAACCGTGTGATTAACGATCAGGTTGTTTGATATTAATGCTTTTGTCGGGCTCTTATGCCAATCCAGTCTTCGGTTCAGTTTCTCACGATTGTTCAAGCACACACCCAGGTCGAGACATTTACCGTCAGTCGTCGGCACGCACGTAGTGTGCTGCATTAGTTAATTATCGCCTTGGTCTTCATCGGTCAATGATTGATTTCTTTGCCGGTATTATCTTAGTCGGTGGTTTGGTGTTTGTTACAAAAGCTAGATCTTGTGCAAAATGCTGATTGTTTCAGTGGGTGGTGAACTATTTTTGCTTGTCAGATTGATTTTGTAAAGGATTTATTTCAGTTAGATTGTGTTGGAAACGCAAAAGTGTGTAATGTTGTACCAGGCGTGTAGGAGCGAGGCGTTCGGTATTACCTGGGTTTGAAAACCAATATGTGATTATAGCTGTGTTGGATTTTCAAAACACAGCTTACGTTTGACCGCCATAGCGTGGCGTGGATGAAAAGCTGCCAGCCACAAACCTTTAGAACAGCTCTGTCAATTTAAGCTACAGATGTTTTAGTACCACCCTCTCGACTATCGTCTAGTATCATTTAAGCAACACTTTCACCATCTGGGTCTTAGTTTATAAAACCAGAAAATAGGCCTACATTGACAAAAGTTGGTTTGGTTTTATTTTGCTATTTTTTAAACTCTATATATAAAGTGTAATTTCGCCGAAGTAAAAGCAGCTTATATATAATAAAAGGATGCAACATGAGGCAGTCGCACTGCTAGTCTGAATTGATTGCTGTTGTGCTAACTCTTTACGTTTTAAGTCATTGCTTTTGTTGATTTTCTCTATAATCTTAGCTCTTGATACTATTATTGTATAGGAATCAATTTTGTTAAAGTCATTTCATCTTCAACTGAAGCATGTAAAATATTTGTTAGCATTAAGCAAAAGGACAAATAATCATCAGCACATGAAAAAGAAAAAGCTCAAATCGTTAGCTATGCTTGTGTGGTTATGCAGGTGAACAACTGAACAATGAACGTGTTGGTAAAACTTCTGATTTTCTTGTAAACCAATATCGCCATTTGAGCGTTATTTTTTATATCACAACGTTTCTATTAAGTTGTGGTTGGTTACTTGCCAATGGCGCGTCGTTCTTCAGGTTTTACTGGAGTGACGTAGTTTATGTCAATGCTTTGACTGGATGGGCTAGCCGTAGCAGGTTTGAGGTCAAGGCATGTAGCTGCGAGCGACGTTTGACTGTGCACTGGTCTGTGATATCGGATCTGTTTTCATCGCTTTGTTACTTCGTCTTCAGAGTAATTCAAAGGAATCGTTTTAAAATATTGTTTTTTAGAATATTTGATTGATTGAATCTTTTATCCTCGGACTGGGAAAGCTTTTTGCAGAGCTTAATCCTGGCAGTTTCGCATACTTGTAGAATGTAGAGGCTTTGAATCACTGACGCAGGCCCGGTCGCGAAATTTTTTTCCCCACGAGATTTCTGTATCATTTGTTCTAGTCACTCTAAAAGTAACATTTTCCGACAAGTGTTTTGAGAGATTGGTTGATTCAGATTGCAAAATAACTATTTGCCAATGATAATAAAATATAAGCTTTCCCTAACCCTACTTTTTTTGAAAAGTTCTCGTGCACCGCAAAAATTAATTTAACGAAAAAAAAGTTTGACTTCGACGGGTGTCGAACCCTCGTCCTCACGATCACTGGGCAGACGATGAAGCCACTGAACCAACCGTGACATCGAGATAATGTTGCATTCACAGGGTTTTAATACAAACTTTTACCAAAATATGTAAATGAGACAGAAATCTCGTGGGAAAAAGTTTTTCGCGGCCCGGTCACCGAGATTGACAGAGTGAAGTTTCCGATTGTTGAAGTCTTGTTGCCGGAGAATTATTCCTTCCATTAGATGCTGGTGAATGGAGAGCAGTCCTTAACGTGCGTTGCTTAAGCACACTCTCCGAGAGTCGAACCAGCGCCCCGCTTGAAGTACATGTTATCTTCCACATGACATACATGGTTCGTTTTGAAACAGTTTCACAAGTTGAAAAACCGCTTGAGAAACGTGTAGAAAAATTTTTTCGATGGAATATTTTCACATTTCAGAAAGTTTTTACTGTTTCCCAGTGCAGTGTTGCGTTTTGCTTGGCGCTCTTCGTGAGAGTAATGTCACGTGGCGGCAATGATACGGTCTTCAAGTACAAGTGCATTCGAAGAACTCGAACAGATTCTTTTAAACGGGAGTAGAGGACAAAGTTGCTTTCTGCGGGTTGATAGTTGCGATTATTGAATCAATTTCATCTATTGTCTAAGTTTGTATCTAAGTTTCACCTATTGTCTAAGTAAGTTTGGCTAAGTTTTGGTTTTTCAAACCATGAACCTGTTAACATGATACGATTTTTGATATGAACTACATTGCTTCACCTAATCTTTCCCTTATAGCGACGTTGGAACGACGTAAAGTTGACAAGTTTGGTGACCTGGGCAGATAGTTTGTCAAACTAACATTAATTGGTCATTCTACAACGTAATACCAACCTCAAAAGACAAATAGTTGCACGTCAAAACAACCCGCGGAAAGTCACTGCTATTCATCGCCACCGTTCCACACCACTGCTTTCATTGTTAACTACGATTGACGATATCGTTTCAATTCTTGAGTGCTCCTTGCAAAAGTTGAGCATGACGTCCATTTGCGTCAATTCATCGCTTTTTAATACTTACAGCTGCTCTGTGTTAATAGTCAACCTGTCCTATTGTGCTTGGTCAACGCCTTTTTTATTTGTTTTGTGTTTATTCTATTGTCTGTATCCACTTCATCCATTCGGCTCCACCGCTTGAGTGTACACTAGCGACTCATTGCTGGGCAAGCTACATAGTTATTTCTGGGCAAGCTATGCTTCGAATACAGGTGTAGTTGTCGGTTTTACTCACTGGTCGAAGTTGACATAAAGATTTAAGAACGGTCTTTACATCGGTCACTCAGTCTTGTGGTAATGCTATCTTAACCTTTTATCGAGACAAGCGAGTCAGCGAATGTCGCTTTGGTTATCTTCAGGTTCGTTAGCTTTTAGTTATTTTTGAAAGACGATTTATGAACTCATTAAAAAGGCCTAGGTGACAGTGCGAGAAGAGTCAATGATTTACAGCAAAATGCAGAGATTTGTAGTGGATCATGCGAGAGCGTCTTACAAAGTTTGCAGTTTTCTTGTCAATGCGCTCGTCGTCATCGCTTCAAAACCTACCGTGAGCATTGAGCAGTGAGCACTCGCCAGCATTTTGACAGTACATTTCTGTAGGTTGACACGAAAATTGGCTTCCCTTCTTTTCTATATAAAACAGAAATATATTATGCTTTGCTAAAATGATCTTAATTCCCTTATTTCCACTTTTACTTCCCGTAAGAAGATTTAGTGATTCTTGTCGATGCGACATGAACTCACAGCTATTCAAACCATTCGCCAATCAAGTGTCGATGTGCTTGGTTACCCTTTATAGCTTCCGGTCAATATCTTGCCACTTGTGAGCATCTGAGCATCATTTCATTAGTCTACTCAGAGGCTGTGAGGTCATCGATATTTTGCGGACGCGGCATTACCGGACACCGGTACATAAATGATTGCTATGCGAGCAAAAGCTTTTTATTTGGAAGCTAGCTCAAGAAGTTGTAAACCACTAAAATACGTTGAAAAGAAACTGTGCTGAAAAATGGTGCATTCTTCTTGCTTGTGCAGATAAGTGATGTACACGAAGCAGCTTAGAGTTTTTAAATGTGTCATGTCGCGAATTGACATCAGACAATTTAAGAAAAAGTTTGCAGGCCTGAAGATACAGTGATGAGCATTTCTCGATAATAATAGTTCGCACGCTCTGGTTTGCCTTGGAGCGAGCAACACGTGCATACATAACCATGTTGCATACAAGAGGAGTGTGGGTGCTACAGTTAAGACTAAGAGGAGCTAAAAAGCGTGTTGTTCAGTTTAGTTTGGATTTATTTCTAAACAATAGCATTAAAGCGGAAACAATAATTTTTATGGTTTATTCTTTGAAGTATTATTTTGTCTCACCTTGAATATTTCATTGAGTTTTGATAGTTTAACGTGCAGTAGTTGGAAATACCTAACTCCAAATATATAAAGTTTTTTTTTGGTTAAGTTCATAATAATCTGTTGAACAAATTTTGTTGAAGCTTATGCTTGGATTGTGTGTAATACCGGTCACCCAGGGGGTGGTGTTAATACGAATCTGATGCTATCGAGCGAGCTCCACTGTTAACGGTGTTACCGATTGGACTAAAGTGTTATGTCAGGCAATAACTTGGCAAGCTTATAATTTTGCATATCTTGACGTTATTTTTCGGTGTGGTCTTATTGGATTAGCGGAAGAATGGGAAGCTTATGTATTGGCGGGCGAGTGCTCTTGTGTACAGTCGAGTTGTTTCAACGAGTAGCGCGGCCAAACTTCCACTTCATATGCGCTATCCATGTCAAATAGAATTGTACATTTGTTTGTTTCCTCAAGATATTTTTCTTAGTTATTTAAAGATTTATATCCATCTCACCTTACTCGACAAGAACAAATGGCATGCATTTGCAAATTGATTTACGAAACTGACAGTGTATAATTTGACACAAAGAAACTGTTGTTTCTATTTTTTATTAAGTAAAGGAAATATTTCTTTAACATATGTGGTAATTGCAAGGTGCTGTTCATTAAAAATAATTACTTTTTTGCCATATCTATGTTAAAAAAACAGCACTTGACATTGTATGAACGGAAAGGATTGATGTGGTTAAATAAGCATGTTCGTCAGCCAAGTCTGGTTGAGTGGCCTTAATTACCACTTTATGAGTGGCATGTGATATCCACCTTTACGTGTAGGTTCTAGTAACTTTGGCTTTGGCAATCTATATATCAGTTGCGTCACTATATTCAGCATCTGACTAGCAAGGGGGAATCTAATTGTGTTGATTTAAAAAGTGCTATTATTGGGTACCGTAGCCTTAAATTAGAGTCGTGTCTGGCAGGGCTGAAGTTGTATGTTAATTTTGGGTCTAGTTGGATTTTTACGGCTGCTTTGTATCGGATGAAACAAATGCTAAATGTTCGATACGGTATAATTATGATGAACTTATAATTTGTCTCAGCTGTTACGCACTATTGATATTATATTGACGTTTGCATTACATAAATTAATGGTATCACCAGTCGCATTGCAGGCTCCTTGGTTATCATAGTTTTGTAGCTGAGTACAATACTAGTCACGTGATGTAAGCAGTTATTTAAACTTTGGAGTCGAATGCTATCATGGATACTGTTTTTTCATCTTCATCTTCAAATGCATCAAGCACCCCTACCTCTCCTGGCGTCCAAAACTCCTCCAGACGCGCCTCTGCCGCGTCCGTACCACGCCCAAGGAGCGGTAGTCATATATTTGACGACCCAGAGTTCGGTAAAGCCAGTTACGGGGCCACTGCTGCCGATGGGAGGATAAGGCAGCTTCAGGGTAAGTGATTGTTACCGCCACTTTACAGACCCTGCTGTTGCAGAAATATTTTTACATTTGACTGTGTCAACTTTTAAGAAATTTTATGTGAAGATACCCTTCATGTTTATGACTATACAGATCGACTGGAATTGTCAGCACTTCGTGTTACTTAAAACCAGTTCGTCACCTCTAAAAGTAATCTGGGTATCATATTAAAAACACGTGTATTGTGTTGTAACAATAGTGAAGTTTCCTTTCAAGCTTTTGTCAAAGCAACAACTTCTTCAGTATCATTGTACAGAATCACACAACATTGATATAATTTGTTACAATTGATTAGCTGTGAAACAACTATTTTTAATTTTCTTCTTTTCAACAACACTTGATTTGCTATACGTCCATTTGGATAGTTTTTTTAGTTTTGTTCCAACACAAAGCTTTATTGTGAAGTAGTTTGATTGAATATTGTTGTATATTAAACATGATGCAGATACACGGCACAATGATGGCGTTAAACTGTTCTTTTAAGTTTGAAACCCTTAAAAGGCTTAAAGAGAGTCTGGTTATTGCTTAACTGATGTTTGTTCTTCTCACTGAGACAACAATTGCAATTGTGACGTCATGGTCTGTTAGGGCGGGAATCGGGCGCCCATATTTGAATTTAACCCAGACAACTGGATCTTTTGTGTTTTAAGTTAACTGCCGTGGTATGGCAGTTAACTTAAAACCATCTACCATGGTATGCATGTAACGGTTGGTATGTATGGACTTTATGGTGGGAACTAGTGGTGGAGGTACATTGCAATTCTTCGTCCGTTTAACTTTATCTACAGTTTAAATCTAAGACAAACAGAAAACTCGATGAAAAATTCTTTCTGACAAAAAAAAAAAATTCTTGTCAAAATTTATATCATATTCCTGGTTAATAAAAGATTTTATTTTATAAGCGGAGTGTAGCTTTCAGTTAACTTTACCAATACAAACTTAACTCACAGCTTTAGCATTATAGCTCCGTTGATAAAGTATACCGTCTCTTGAAATCACACAGTTGTAAAGTGACATCAATATTACTAACAGTGTTGGATTGTGCTTTCCAGTATTCCGTACAAGCCGCACGTTGTTTGCCTACACCGCAGCCCTATTTGAGAAGAGTGTTTTGGCAATTCAGTTTTCCATTATTGGCTCTCACCTTTATCGATCGTAGTTTTGAGTGTATGCACAACGCATTGTGTGTGTGTGCGGTGCCCCGATTGCTCTCAGGATTTATATTTGTAAAGCACAACCGTTGTAAGGTGCCATTAGTGACAAACTTCCACTTCACGTCTTTACACGGCAGCTACAATTTGACCTGTTTGTCTTAAGTTTTGTTGCTTATAGCCATGGCGAGAAGGAGGGCCACAACCTGGTTAGAAAAATCCATTTACATTGATTAAGCGTCTGCAGACGGCGAATCAACATAACGACAGAAACACAGTTTTGAAGTTTAAAACATCCCAGACAACAAAGCAATCGTTTTTTACAATATTTCAACATCTGCAGACCTTAAGTTAATGTAAAAAACGATTGATATGCTGGGGATGTGATGCTATTAATTTTCCTTCATGTGAACGAA
Source organism: Aplidium turbinatum (assembly GCF_918807975.1). Classification (NCBI taxonomy): domain Eukaryota; kingdom Metazoa; phylum Chordata; class Ascidiacea; order Aplousobranchia; family Polyclinidae; genus Aplidium; species Aplidium turbinatum. The sequence continues at coordinate 3,158,498 of NC_137488.1, forward strand.
CATGCAACGCAATGTTGATCTTGTGTTTGCAAATCAAGTTGAGATCAAAACGCTTTTGATCTTCATATCACTTTGTCTCCTATTTCTTGTGTTCTCCACTACTTACTCAAACTACGCTTGTTTCGAGAGGTGATAGCGGTTTTACGACGGTAAATTACAGCAAAACAACTGTTAAATGAAATTGTTAACCAACATCCTCCCCCAAGGAAAAAAAACACTCTAACATAACATCGGAAGAAAAATAAGAGAACGTTTGCAGTTAAATTTTCCAACTTCAAATTTTTGTTCTGATGTAGTTGAAATCTTTTCCTGATGAGGGCGCAGTGCTGCGCTGAAATTGCTCGATTTATTTCTTTGCATTAATCGTTTTTGTGCGCCGTATTAAAGTAAAGTTACATTCATTGGTTGTAGTATTTTGATGCATTTTTAACGGTTTTGGTTTCACTCCTCAGCACGATTTCGTTGTCTTTGTTATGTTGGCGTAGTGTGAAACTGATGACCCTGATGTGTACCAATACCCATCGTGGAACAGCAGAGGATTTATACAAAGGCTTACGAACTAATGTTCAGAAACGATATCAATATAAAATGCTAAACTCGATGGAAACTGACGTTGTTAAGCTGGATATTATTCTCTATAAACTTATTCTTTTATATCTTTAAACTCACAAGTGGTCATTAAACTAATAGTTGAGTGAATAGACAAAATTCCATGAAAATTTACACGTGTTTCTGCGAGCATTCCCCCCATGCTCCTCTGTGGGTCTGCTACTATTCGGCGAGTCCGATTCGGCGAGTTCCCTATTCGGCGAGAGCCTTTTTCGTCGAGTGCCCTATTCGGCGTGTTTTTGAAAATCCAACGACGCCTTCTGCAAATTCAACGATTGAATATTATTGAATATTCAGACATTGAATCAATGTAAATAGGAACTGTTAGGCTGATTGGGTTGTTTGAATCCTACGTCACCGTCTGTATGCAAACTTAGAATGTATCAGTTATTTTTGTCATCAAACTACCTAACGATGTAAAAACGGCAATTTCTGCTGGTCGGGATAACTAGGCTACGGTACCCGATAATTTTCTTTCAATTCAAGCTAAGCTGTCCAGTGTCCACACATTTGGTTAACCTTTTCATTCTGTTACTACAATGTAAAAATAAACTGTTAGGCTAACTGGGTTCTTGAAACAAATCGAAGGGCTTCTGTGAATGTTTCTCAGTTTCAACGTATCCTATCCCAGACATTCTGGGGGCTTGTCCGGGAAGAATACAACTGAAAGAGCAATATATCAACAACTAGCTGTCAAAAGCAAAAGTTTCCTTTTCCACACGATTTCAACGTTTAGCGACGTTAAAACGATAGGCCACACGGCACACATTTGGTTAGCCTTTTCATTCTGTTACTACAATGTAAAAATAAACTGTTTGGCTAACAGGGTTCTGTTCTTGGAACAAATTTTTGCAAGCTGTAGGCCACACATTTGGTTAGCTTTTTCATTTTGTTACTACAATGTAAAAATAAACTGTTAGGCTAACTGGGTTCTTGGAACAAACTTATTTTTGCTGGTCCGGAATAACTAGGCTACGGTACCCGATAATTTCCTTTCAATCCAAGCTGTAGGCCACACATTTGTTGATCCAAACCGAATGACATATGACGAATTTTAATTAAATAGTTCAAAAATTTTATTTTTTCAACGTTTAGCGACGTTAAAACGATGTAAAACGGCAATGATAACCTTTGAAAAATTTCAAAAAATTGCCCGATAATTTTCTTTCAAAAATGTCAAAAACTCGCCGAACAGGGAACTCGCCGAATCGGACTAGCCGAATCGGACTCGCCGAAATGGGCCATTCCGCTCCTCTGTGGTGTTGTGAAGTGCGTTACTGTGCAGTTGAAGGGTCGCTTCTCTGCAACCTAGGCGCACTGGTGTTGGCTTAATTGATGGACAACTTTGCCGTTCTTGTTATAAGTTTGCTCACTTGTTTGTGAGTGCAAATGAATCTAGTTACTGTATTTGCATTCTAGATAATCTGTTCCATCTTATAAAAATTGTAAATTTCATATCGTTGGTGAAATATTTGGTTAATTGCATGTATAAATTACATGCTCACACGTACAAACATTTGGCAAATTGCTTATGCAATGGCTGGTTTGTGTGTGATGTGCCGATTGCGCTGTACATTACCTTGTTGCTGATTCGAAGGTTTCTAGTTTGAATCTCACACCGATCTCTGTGTTAATATGTTCAATTTTCTTTTGCATTGCCATATGACTTCTGCAAGGAAGCCGGATCTATTTTACGCGGAGTGCTGCATCCTCATCATCTAAATTCAGTTTAGTGAGGGTCGCCGGTTTTTTCTTTGCAGCGATTTACTTTCCTACTTTTTTACAACTCGTTCTGTTCATCGCATCTTCCCTCTTCAATCCAATTCTGTCTGCCTTATTCTTCACCTATTCTTTTCATGTTCTTTTTGGACGTCCCCGTTTCCTCTCCCCGAAACACAAAAGTACAAAGAAATTGATCAAATGGTTTTTCTGGAAATCTCACCAGGAAGTTAATCACCCGGTGTAATGAAAGCCCATTCTGATCTTGTGGGAACCAAAAACACTTGATCTATTTTTTTAATATTTTGTTTCAATTTCTAAACAATGCTAAAGCATACGATGTTACTTGGTTTATATACTTTTGGTGCAACCCTACAAGAAAGCTTTAGCAATAACGCGTGATAGTGAAAGAGATGTTTTTGTTTATATTCACGTTGAAGTATTGTGAGTTCCACATTTCACATCACAAGTCTGAGTGAGCTGAGGATACGCGGAACCACTCTTTGATAGCATGAAAGTGAAGCTCAAAACGCATTTTTAACCTTATTTCTTCCACTCTTGCAACGTATACTCAGCAACATTGCTACAGAATGCTGACATCAGTCTTCATGTAATGTCATAATGCTATCATGAAACTTTTGTTTCATGATTGTGACAAGTTTTGAATGAATATTTATTGAGTAACTGATGTCACAATATTTGCCTCGTTGTTTGTTGGTGGATAATAAAATGTGGCGTCCGCCACACGTCGAGGCAAAGTTATTCACTAAAATATATTATTTGCCCGTCGCTACTTTTTACAAGTTTTCAAGCAAGGTCAAATGCCACCAGGCATGTGCAGGTACCAGGGAACCACAACCTCATTGGCAGGGCTTGGTCACGTGACTGACCGAGGTTGACTTTTTAGACGAACGTGAGGCCGTGCAGAAGAAGACCTTCACTAAATGGGTCAATTCACATCTTGTTCGTGTTTCCTGCCGTATCCAGGATCTGTATATGGACCTCCGTGATGGAAGGATGCTTATCAAACTATTGGAGATCCTTTCAGGAGAAAGATTGGTAAGAAAACTTTGTTGTGCAGCAACAAGTTTACGAGAAGTTTATTGTTGAGGCGAATTTGTTTCTCCTGTTTACACTAAATATATAAAAAATGATTAAATTTCATGAGCTATGATTTGAACGCAGAAAAGCTTGATTTTCTTATCTTTGATTGAGATGATTTATTTTAGTAAAGTGTGATATTATTAGTATTTGCAAGACTGCACCAGTGCACTACATTGCTCAATTATAATTATTGAAAAGTAACAAATAGGTTTTGGTTTTACTTTCTTCACTCGTGCATTCGCTTTGTTAGTCATTTCTAAATGTGATTATGCACGTGAAAGTGTCATATATAGTCGTGAAATATCATATATGATATAGTCGTGCATATCTGCTTTGCTCTGTGCATTGGGTCTTTCATCGAACTCACAGTTACGTTCTCTCACAGCCAAAGCCCACCAGAGGAAAGATGCGAATTCATTGCCTGGAGAACACTGAGAAGGCTCTCCAATTTCTGAAAAGCAAGAAAGTGCATCTTGAAAACATGGGATCCCATGACATCGTGGATGGGAATCATCGACTGATCCTTGGACTCATTTGGACGATTATCCTACGATTCCAGGTAGATGATTGAATGACCGTCCTAGGCGTCATGTTTGTATAAACGATTGAGCAACTCAAATCAGTTGAAGTGCTTTCTAATCTAGATCTATAACTGGACTACACGACCTAATGCTGCGAGCACCAATGACGTGATCCCTGTACCGCAAGACACGAATGACGGAAGACCCGCATGCCGCAAGACACGATTGGCGCAAGACCCGTATGCCGCAAGATGCGATTCAGACCGCGGCATTGGGTCGTGTACCGGTTTAATTGCCAGGAAATAGAAATACAAACTAATACAGTTTTTAGTCGTTGAACTTGTGTTAATTTGCAGGATTTTAACCTCATTTAGTTTTTGACCACTGACTACCGTGCTCTATGACGGAATGACTGAAGCTTTAACTTGTACAAAACGTTGAGGCTAAGGACATAGGGAATATGACATAGCATTGCATCAGGGATAGATTTCTTCGTTTTGAAATGTAGTCCTCTGAGCTTTAAAGTCAAATACTAAAACGTTTGGTAGTACGTCAACACCATGTATCTCAATCCCATCTCTGACCTCGATCATGTCTTAGTGTGGCTTTACTGATTCGTTCGCTTAGCTAGCTATCCATGGTAGGACTTTTCATCAAAACCCGAGTCACTTGATATTGTGAGAGACAGCTTTGCCGCTCCTTACCGCCTGGGTGGTTGAGTACTACTGACGTGTGCCGCATCAACACGTGTGCCGCTTGAAAGTGAGAGTGCCTGCATGGGACTTGGATGTAGACATTAAATAATCATCTCTTTCAGATCCAAGACATCAGTGTAGAGACGGAAGACAACCGCGAGACTCGCTCTGCGAAAGATGCTCTTCTCCTTTGGTGCCAGATGAAGACTGCCGGATACGCCAACGTCAATGTCTTCAACTTTACCACTAGCTGGCGCGACGGATTAGCATTTAATGCCATAATCCACAAGCACAGGTGGGTGGTGTGTTGGTGGTAACATGCTGTCTAGGTTCTCTCTCCAAAGGATACAGGTTCTATTACACGCTGCGGCAGTTTTTTTTACATATTAGGAACAATACAATTATTATTGTGGTTCTAAAATGATGTATTACCAAAATACAATTAATATTTTGTAGCTATTCCGACAGTTCGAAACGGTATTTTAAACTGACTGTAGCTTGCTCACCTCGCGTAGTCATGTACTGCGACTAAACTGAAGTCCCAGCATCAAGAAGCATTGTTGATGTAATTGCATTCTTTTGTTGTCTTTGGTAGACCGGACTTAATTGACTACGACTCTTTGAAGAAGTCGAACGCGATGTACAACTTACAAAACGCTTTCACCGTCGCCGAGCAACAGTTGGGGCTGACCAAGCTACTCGACCCGGAAGGTGAGGTTTTCATATCTTTTTCTTAATTGTGATAGAATATTTGTTAGGTGGAAACTTTCCATCTGCGTCTGACACTTCAAGCTATAATTTGTTGGCCAATCTACATCAGTGGTTGGAGTTGCTTAACAGTTCAAGCAATTGTCAGTTCGACTGCGGATTAAACACTTTGTAATCTATTGACATGAGTCATTGTCCTCACAGATATTGTTGTGGAACGGCCCGATGAAAAGTCAATTATCACCTACGTAGTGACCTACTATCACTACTTCTCCAAGATGAAGGCGATAGCCGTGGAAGGAAAGCGGATTGGAAAGGTAGACCTGATTGTTTTGAATTTGAATCAATGTTTGATGGTCATTCTTGCTCTAGTAGGTGACGTTGAAATAATGTAAAAAGTAACTTCAATGACCAAGAAGACATAAACGGCTTTGTGCTTAACGTATGTTTTCCTTTCAAACTGATTTTTCTTATTTGATTTTCATGATTGAAACATATTTCGCCGGTGTATGCTTGCCTGGCGCCTGTTTATCATTCACACACGGTGTGTGTGCATAGTGAATGTTAACAGGGCGGTACTAGTCAATGGTCATTTCACGTTTCACAAATATGTTTTGTTTGTATTGGTGTGAATTCCAACGTCAAAAGATACCTGGATTGTTCTTGAGAGGATTATACGTTGTCTGACAGTTTTTGCTCGATTTACTAAATGATGTTTTCAAACAGAGGAAAAATATGTTCCCCAATTGTTCATTGTGATATGCGAAACGTCAGTAAAGCATCAAATATGATAAGTTTTGCATTTGAAGACCTTGTTAGCAAATTGGATGCGTATTTGAGTTGAAACCAGACCACCCAAATGTCATACAATGCAAGTATGTTTTGTGTAAAACCTTGAACTGAAGTTAGCAGTTGATAGACTATCTTCCACCCAGGTCCTTGATAGCGCTCTGGAGAGTAACAAGATGGTTGAAAAGTACGACACCCTTGCCTCCGATCTGCTGGACTGGATCGAACAGACCATAACAATTTTAAACGACCGTACATTTGCCAACTCCTTAACAGGTGGGTTGGCTTGCTTTGGTACTGCACCCACGGTCGTGGTTAGATGTTGTAGTTGTTGATTGGAACCTGATGGATCGGAGATGACATTAGACTGCATTCTGACCATGTGACGATGGGAAAAGCTTCCCGCATTAATTTATAGTCATATTTTACGGTTTGCCAGCGTTTTTGCCTTCGCTGAAAATCTGAAATAAACAATCCGTATATGTAAAAATGCATAAATTATATACAGCAGATAATACTTGTGTGACAAGATTTGAATTTTGGGCTTTATGCACCTGACCCTTCTATTAATTAGCTTTGCCTGCTCTACTGCAGCAAGCTCTCATTTTGAGTCGACAATCGGAAGGTTATTGGTTCGATACTAGCTGAGTGCTCGAGCTTTCTTCATGCAAGATGTGGCTAATGTACATCATGACCTCCTACTAAGTTATAAGACAAATTAACTTTATTGCTTCTGACAGGGGTCAGTGCGCAGCTGACTGCGTTTAACAGCTACCGCACCACTGAGAAGCCGGTCAAGTTTGAAGAAAAAGGAAACTTAGAGGTTTTGCTTTTTACATTGCAAAGCAAAATGAGGGCAAACAACCAGAAGCCATTCACTCCAAAGGAAGGAAAGCTAGTTTCTGACATCAATAAGGTACTTAACTAATCATTTTGATTTTTTTATCAAACTAACGTGTTTTAACAGTAAGCTGGTATGCGATTGCTGTTTTATTTGTGCTTTGCGGGTAGCAGTAGGTATGAGCTAATCCAAACATGATTTACTAATCACATACAAACTCAAACAATCCCTTAGTGTTTTGAAGTTGTTGTTTTTGAAAATGCTTTCTTAACTTCTTTTCATCATTGTCATCATCCAGGCTTGGGAGCGACTCGACAAGGCAGAGCACGGCAGAGAACTCGCCCTTCGTAACGAGTTGATTCGACAGGAACGACTAGAGCACCTCGCCAGCCGCTTCGATAGGAAGGCAGCCATGAGAGAGACCTGGCTCAGTGAGAACCAACGTCTTGTGACGCAGGTTGGTGACGTAGTATTACCGAACTTGTTTTTTTGAGTTAATGTGACGAAAAACCATAGAAAAGATTGAGACAATGGCTGAATAACAAGTGACACCGGTATTTGATGATCACTATCCTTGGTTTAAAGAAAATAATGGAAAACAACTTACAATCCCGTGGCCTCACACTCCTCGAGAGGTGCACCTCATCTTGCGCACCTGTGGTATCATATTTCATTGACCAACTAAGTTATACAACACCAGTGATTGACTCTAAACAGTTTAGTCCAGGAGTTATACGAGTTTAATTACATTTTCATTAGGAGAATTAAGGAAGAACTTTTTAGATGTATTTTTGGGCGTAGAATCCAAAAATCGAGTGCTTACACTCCGAAAACTGGACATTTTTGAGATATTAGCAATTTTTAATGTTTGTGGGCTACTTCCGTTTTTTATTTACTAATTTTTTCCTTTAGCAATTTGTCACTAAATTAAGACAGCTTCTTAGTTGAAAAAGTGAAATTGGTCAAATTCTGCCAAGACCAAAGGTTATCTGTCAAGGCTTTTGAGTAACTGTAACAGTTTTTGTGTTTTTCAAATATGAAACTGTAAAAAAAATACAATCTGAAATACAAGATTTAGTTAGATAATGTTAAAATTATCATTCTGACTTTCACTGTCATCTGAATCGTCAGATAAATTCGAATCCTCATAGTCACTGTCATTGTTATATTGGTCAACTTTAAGAGAATCTGGCGGCTGAGGGCCTTCAAACCAATTTGGCACTATCTTGCCGCTATTATCCTCTTTCCACCCATGGTCTAAGGGTGACTCTGTCACAGGCTTGAATTCATTTGCAAGTTTCCACATCCTTGCAATAAAATTTGCTCGCTTAATGTGCTGGATAAACGCTGCCCTGCAAGAAGGTATTGCTGTAGGTTTCAAACCTTATACTTTTTGCAGAGGCCGCTCACTATGTATTGGCGTAAACTTCGTTTCAAATATAACTCTGCGGGCTTCATTGACGTCACGAAGTTGCCTTTTCCCGTATGTTGCACATACAAGCTCTTCGAGAGCAGCTTCCGTGGCAGAGCTAACACTGATGAAACTGCCTAACTCTGCCAGTGCTTGAAGGAGTTGAGGGTACTTTAATGCAATTAAGAGTGGTCTAGTTTTCCCTTTGCCAAAGAAACAGGAATCGTAATCACACCTTGTGATGGCATGGTATCCTGGCAAAGCTGTACAGAATAAGCCATTAATTTCACTGAGCTCCCCCATCATGCTTCTGATGTTAACAATACGCCGAGTATTGTTGTAAGCATGACCCATTTCTAATAAAACTTATGTTTGCAGATCCACATCGCTGCAATAATGCAAGAGAATGATCATTACATCTCTGTCATTACAACGCACATTCACTCGCAGAGGATTGTTACTACTTTTGTAAAGCTGAAAGATGTGATGCACCATCCTTGTGTCCGTTTCAATGTGTTCGCAGTCATATAAACAGCAGTTCTCTCTTATTATAAGATTGTTACTTTGCACACTAAATTCATAGCACTTTTTTCCCTTTGCCAAAACTACCTTCTTGTTCCCGATTACTTCAGCATAGGCATTTGACTGCCACTCATAAAACAAGAAAGCAAGGAAAGAATCTTTGAACTGTGATGAGGATAGGCACTTTGAAAAGTCTTTAGGTCTTTTTTGGCTAGGACCAGTCATGCTGACGACAGTGTCGGTGTCCCCCCGAATTTCATGAGCCGAATCTTTGATTGTGTTCTGAGTAGTCTATAATCGTCACATATAAAGTGCACTTCTTCGCTAGTAGGCTTTACAAACCATAGTTAAGAGAGCTTTGGAAATTCCACCATAAGTAGAAGGAAGGTTCGTAATCATTCTGATCAAGAACATGCCATTAAAAATACTCACATCGCTTCCCGTATTCAATGGTTCATTAGCTGCCGTCGCAAGTGATTCAAGATGATTAGCCAACTTGGACTTGTTGGTTGTGGTCATACTTCCATCTACATTGCATAGACTAAGGGGAACTACTGACTGGATGAGACAGGACTTTTCTTAAGTCAAGCTTTTTTTGGCAGGACAAGTAAAGAAGTCTGCCAAACATGTCTCTGGAACATTTCAGCTCTACCACTTGCTTATCTTTTGTGGTGACGAAAACCTTTTCTGCATTGCTAGCAAAATTTCTAACTTTCCTTCTCTTGATGGGCTTTTCAATTCGAGCTGGATCTTCTTTTATTTCATCAAGGAACTCCTGTTGCCATTCAGAACCTTTGCTAATTGTGTTCAAGAGATCATTTCTGATCTCATCTTGAGCTGGTCTTCCAGACGATAGCTTGATCAAGTGATTGCTTTGTTCAACATGTTGAATGGATTCATGGTCGAATCGATAGTTTCACCAATCTTCATGAAATCAGCATGGTTTCTTTTTATTCCGTAAGGTTTTGATTCCTGGTAAACAGTTTCATACCAGCCTTCCCCATCGCATAATTTATCACTTGACTTCTTATATACCTCGTGACACTCCATCTTCGTTGGGAAGGAATACTCTGGGTGAATGCACTTATGCCGGTCATCCTGGATGCAGCATCCACATTCACAGCCATTGCCACTGCTTGATCAACAGGTAATCTAGAGAAAAATGTCCAGACAACCTCACAGAGAAGGCTCCTTTCTCCAGCTGATCACGTATGCCAGGGTGTGTGTACTGTGTAGTCCATGTTCAACAGTTTCAGGAAGTACAATAGCATGTGTCTGGAATAGTTAGGTTTGTTGCATGCAAAAAACACAGGGATTATTGTTTTCAGAGCATAAGTGAAGAGCTCAATATCATTCTTCTTTACAGCTCTGTTCATAAGTAAAAATTGCTGTACAAGATTGATGTAAAGAATCCAGAACTGGGCTGTACCGCCATGGTTGCCGTTCGGTGTGTCTTCACAGAACTTCTCATAATCATTCATAAGACCTTTCATCATCATTGTCAGCCATTGTTGTTCCACTGCAGGATGAAGGCCTTCCCCATATCTTGTCCAGTGTTTGTCGAATTGGTAGAGTTCGTCTCGCCATCTTGTTTTCTGTTTCCCTCTTTTGCGTTTATTGTCAAGCGGTATCCAGTTAGTAGCTCTTCTTGTCCACCTGTTGTCAGTTGTTTGCATGATATGTCCTGCCCAATTCCACTTTAAACTTTTTATTGTTTGAATGATATCTTTGATTTGTGACATTGTGATAGTCTGGGAGCCAAACGCCATTTTTTCCCTTAACCTTGCATTGCGGTATTAAGTTTTTTTTACTGTTGATTTTGGTAGCCAAGGGTCTCTATTTTCAGAAACTGCTTGATGACATGTTGTCACCTTTGGGCAATTTGAGAAATTCAAGATGGCGTCCAAGATGGCCGCCATTACCTATAAACGACCATAACTCCCTATCCATTCACCTTAGGAAGGTGATTTTTGTCTCTATACCTAGGTTGTAGGGGTCAAGCTATTCATTAGAACGAAGTATTACGTTAATATTGTATTACATAATGGTAATTTCCAAGATGGCGTCCAAGATGGCCGCCATTACCTATAAATGACCATAACTCCCTATCCATTCACCTTAGAAAGGTGATTTTTGTCTCTAAACTTAGGTTGTAGGGGTCAAGCTATCCATAGAACGAAGTATTATCTTAATATCGTATTGCATACATAATGGTAATTTCCAAGATGGCGTCCAAGATGGCCGCCATTACCTATAGATGACCATAACTTCCTATCCATTCACCTTAGGAAGGTGATTTTTGTCTATACCTAGGTTGTAGGGGTCAAGCTATCCATTAGAACTAAGTATTATCTTAATATCGTATTACATACATAATGGTAATTTCCAAGATGGCCGTAAAAGGTAAAGGGGGGTCCCATACTTGATTCAAGTGTCGGGTATGAGAAGATAAGGTTCTCATTGTACTAAGCCTTCGGCACTAAGGAGAGTAGGGTGGCCAGTTCCTTTCTCTCGGCCGCCTTTACTTCAGCAACTACGCCCACCCAATTTATTACACCCTGGGTAGAGGTGAGCGGTGTTTTTCAACAACCAGCTGAAGCCGGGAGTCGAACCAGGTTTGCATAATTGAAAAGCCAACAACGTTGCGCCATCCCACCGCAATTTGTGTGAAATTCATGGCCGTAGTAACACTAAATTATCTTACATACTATTCTATGATGTCAGGTTATAGCAACCCGATTATAGCAGGCGCAAAATATTGTGTATTTCATGTTAGCAGAGTTGCAACTACAAGCACGTGAACTGCATGGAGTAGTACTGTGGCATCCATATTTTATTAGACGTCGGATACCATCTCTGGGGCTAGTTCGACTTCATCAGGTAAGGTGACTGGTTGAAGGGACTTGTTTTGGTCATCCTTTACCCAACCATATTTCGTTTGATCTATCGAAGTGTTATAAATGCAGTAGCCTTCCCAATTTTGAAATAGGAGGCGACGATGTCACAGCCAGAAAGTGCATGTGCCGTGAGTAGTCATTTGACTACCTGACAATGCTTCTGTACAGTTTTTTTCCTATATCAAGCACCGCGCTTCCTTTGATTGGGGACTCCATCAATACAACATTCTGGAGATTTGCCATGTGATGATAATGCAGCAACAGTACAAAGATGTCAGTGTCATCGGCAACGACAGTGACTTTGCTTTCTGCATTTTGCGAGGCACCACTCAAGACCTGTTGAACAATGACGTTATTTGCTTCTTCGTGTGAAGTTAACAGATCTGCCGGTGAGATGACAATTCCACCTTCACTGATTTTGATCGGCACCGGATCTGCTCCTGTTACCACTAACTTATGATGTTGTGTGTTGTCCTCATGAAACTTCTCATCCTGGACAAAATCATCAACTATCAGTTGCTTCTTGTTTTTGGAAGAGGTTAGTAGAACCTTCTGCGCTGCCAGCAACTCTATCAGACACCTCAACTTGGAGAATTTTCTTTAAGGTAGATTTAGATTTCACAACCCCCATATCTCCAGTATCATCAAACATGGATGTTGAAACTGACGCAAGTTCATGACCAAGCACAACCTTGTCCCGCCCAATAACCTGCAGGCAAATCACCCTTGCGTAAATCTGGTTTGGGACAATTAAACGACGTGTAAGACTATCACTCCCGAATTCTTTGTAGCCTATGCTTCAGGCAACTCAACTGAATTCAGGAAGCCGGACGAGTCTTTGATCATTACAACAAGTGATTCAAGGGCACAATCAATGTTAGTTTGGCTATCAGACTTGGTTGCAGCTGAAGCCACATTTTTTCTGACAAGAAGCTTTTTCAACTGTTAAACTGTTACTGTTACGGCAAAATCGTTACACAATTTGAAATTGTTACTCAAAAATAACAACTGTGGACACACTGGCACAACAACTTTCACTACCTACGCATACGGTACTAATGTAAAAAAAATGGGGGGCCCTAAAACCAGGGGGCCTGAGGCCTGTGCCTCATGGTTAATCGGGCCCTGACGGGCAGCACCTAAAAAGACAATAGTGAATTATTAGTGCCCGTCTACTACAATATGATAGTTACATGGGATTTAGGCTACAGGGAGTTATGCTATGCTCATTTATAGGTAATGGCGGCCATCTTGGACGCCATCTTGGAAATTACCATTATGTATGTAATACGATATTAAGATAATTCTTAGTTCTAATGGATAGCTTGACCCCTACAACCTAGGTATAGAGACAAAAATCACCTTCCTAAGGTGAATGGATAGGAATTATGGTCATTTATAGGAAATGGCGGCCATCTTGGAAATTACCATTATGTAATACGATATTAAGATAATACTTTGTTCTATGGATAGCTTGACTCCTAACCCTACAACTTAAGTATAGAGACAAAAATCACCTTCCTAAGGTGAATGGATAGGGAGTTACGGCCATTTTTAGGTAATGGCGGCCATCTTGGACGCCATCTTGGAAATTACCATTATGTAATACGATATTAAGATAATAATTAGTTCTAATGGATAGCTTGACCCCTACAACCTAGGTATAGAGACAAAAATCACCTTCCTAAGGTGAATGGATAGGGAGTTACAGTCATTTATAGGTAATGGCGGCCATCTTGGACGCCATCTTGGAAATTACCATTATGTATGTAATACGATATTAACGTAATACTTCGTTCTAATGGATAGCTTGACCCCTACAACCTAGGTATAGAGACAAAAATCACCTTCCTAAGGTGAATGGATAGGGAGCTATGGTCATTTATAGGTAATGGCGGCCATCTTGGACGCCATCTTGAATTTCTCAAATTGCCCTAAGGTGACAACATGTCATCAACCAGTTTCTGAAAATAGAGACCCTTGGCTACCAAAATCAACAGTAAAAAAAACTTAATACAACAATGCAGGGTCAACCATCCCCGCTCCCGGACTATGACTTTGATTTGTGACAAGACCTTTAAAGACATCTGATTTCTCTACATCTTCAATATGTATACTGTTTCGAAGCATTGCTGTGATGATAGCATGTCTATTCCCATTGTCCTTCATCTGCTCTAAGAACGACTCTACATGTTTTTTTTTCCTGAACGCAGTGGCAAGTAAAACATGCAATTGTTTACACCCGTTATAATGCTTTCCTGATAAGAAGCCGCTAATTGACCTATAAGGAGCTAGTACTTCCGATTAAGTAAGGATGTATGGACCTCCAGATGGCTCCATCAGGTAACCCAAGCAACCAAAGTATCTGAATATGATGTGGAACGGTTCATAGTGGATGAATAACCTATCAAGTCTGGGAGCCAGAATATTCTGAATTTGGGCAGCAGACTTTGCAATACCAAGGCCATACGTAACATTCATGTAATGTTCCTTGCATTCATCCGCTACTTTCAAGCTTGTTTTCATAGTATCAAGAACTACATCCTTGTAGGTGGTGTCCCAATATTTGGCATGTATGCAACTGTTTGGCGTGGCAGGGGATCTTTTGTAAGTTGAGCATTCCATCCTGACCACATAGGCGTGTCTTTACAGCCAGCAAAGGCGATTGACCAAATCACATCCCTTTTTGTCACATTTTGTAGATTTTCAGGAGAAGTTTTGAAAGGCATATCGAAAGTTTTGAAATTGGTAGAAACTTTCTTTGGCTTTTTTCTTACAGGCTCCAGCTCAATTTGAGGGATTGCAAGACTGCTTTTTCTAATCCAAGACAAACCAGAATTGCTACTATCACTCTGTGATGGGCCTTGTTCTTTTGATCCATCTAACTCTGTTGTCATATTGTGGAAGCATATTCCTTGTGTATCATGAAGGGTGCCACTGCCTGAAAGCGTATCTTTATTCTGATCACAATTGTCCCAAGCAATTGCAATTGCTAAACCTTTTTTCTCCAATTATTCCTTCTGGAGAAGCTTTTTCCTTCTCCAAAGCCTGTAGAGCAATTTCTGTTTCATACTCCTCACACAAAGTGTAGCCTAAGCAGTGTCCAAAATGGTTAAGAAGTTCAATGACTTTTTTGGAGCCCGTCAACGACTTCAGAGTCATCCCTAACAGCAGATGCTTTGCAGGTTTGATTCTCCCATATGTAGCTTTGTAAACATCGTCTTCAGCGGATGACCTTGCATATCTTTCACAGCGCTCAGTCATGGTATCTTGGCCACCATACATATATTTGTAGAACTGCACAAGGTCTTCAGGTGGTTGTATTTTACCATCATTCAACAGATCCGCTGTTATAGGTGGCTTTAACTGCTTTACCTAAGACATTTTAATCTTATTTCTGAGAATCATGGCAGCAGCTTTGATGATGTCCTGCTTTGAGTAGTATTTGTGGGCAGTAATAATTATTCCTTTTTTTCTGCTTTGTTTATCTGTTTTAATATTGGACCCAAAATACCTTTTCAGTACCCAAAACACCCAAAATTGGACCCAAAATACCTTTCAAAATACACACAGAAATTGTGCTTTGAAACTTAGATTTGCGATTCATTCTTCAGAGAGAAATTCAAGATACTTTTTTGATATGTTTGTGAGCGTCTCAATCTTGTCCTTCTGTAGAACTTCTATCTTAATGTAAAATTCCAGCCCAAATTTCTAGGAAAACTAGCCTAAAAGTAGCCCAATCGTTAAACGTAATGAAACAAGCACAAACGTAACCCATCTTTAGAAAAATTGTGCAAAGTGAAGTCATCAAAACTGAAAATTGTGAAGTAACAATAATATTTATTCCATGAAAGTTGGTTCGAATTGAAAAGAAACAACCAGATCACAAACCATCACAACTAAAATTTTGCCGCGACCAGGAAACAAAACTACCCGAACTCCGAGGGAAAACAGAGGAACTAGCTACTTTGGTTTTGTGCCATGTATTCAAATGCAGCCGCTATCCAACGATCGCGAATCTCTCCTGAGCTCCCAAGCAATGACGTCATTCTCTTGCTAGCCCAAAAAATGCAAATATCTCAAAAACGTCCAGTTTTCGGCTTGTAAGCACTCGATTTTTAGATTCTACGTCCAAAAATACATCTAAAAAAGTCATCGTTAAAATTCCTAATGAAAATGTAATTAAAGCCATGTAACTCCTGCTCTAGTTGCTGTAGCCTGCTTGTGAGCAGCCGCATTTTATTTAATCATACACACACGACACTTACCTCAGCAAGCCACCTAGTTTAGTATGCAATACAAGATTGTTTTTTCTTTACTCAAGCTCTTATACAGTGATGCAAATTAAGGTTCCACTTGCTCTGAGGCGTTCAAAAACGTCCTTGCTCCTAGTTTAAAACATGTTTTGCTATTACCTGCATTGAACTTATATAAACTCGCCCTTTTCTATTTTGCATTTTATTTTCATAATCTTTTTGGGATCATATTGTAGACACTCTTAGTTTATCACGATTGATGTTAATGATTATTAAAAAAACAAAATTATCTAATTGTTTTTGCTCCACTGCAAAGGAATGTGCAAAGTCGTGGGTAAGTTGTGTATATTTGGGTTGTTCCCAGCATTTAGAGTGTTGTCTATCAGATTTAACATGAACAATGCTGAATCATTTTGTTGCTGGTGTAACGATATATGGCGGTTCCCATTCAATTTTCACTCCTCAGTTATTGCTGAAACGTTCAGTGATGACCGGGAAGTGGAAGTTAGAAGGATTGCAAGTAGAAAGTACCAGCCTGGCTCATGATGCTTTATGATGCTGCATGGCGTGGGTTGTCATACGGTTGTATAACTTTGCGGAAAATACAATTGTTTGTTTCCATATTTAAAACAAAAATGACGCTTACGAACCGAAAATTCACCGAAATGTCTATCTACTGTAAATTCGACCATTCTGTAGGCTTAGAGTCGACATACCATGTTTGTTGCTGGCCCACAAATTTGTGTTAAGCTTAAACTGGTTCTGCATTGTGTCGCTACTCTTGCTTGGCTTGCGAGCTTGAATCTTTTCCACGTCTCTTTTTTGTTTGCTGTAATATCAAGAAACCATAACATTTAAATGAAAGATTTTTGTGGATATGTTAGCTGTATCCTCTAGGTAGTTAGACAACCAGAGCGATTTCGGGAGTTCTTGTGTTTGAAGTTTCAAGGCATCGATGAGTCCTCTGGTGGCGTACTTCTGCCTCCTAGCGGGGCCGTTGGTGTAGCGGTTGTACTTTCAAGTTGCTCTCACCGGCTTGAAGTCACCTTTCTTATAGGGAGTGTCACTTTATATTTTTAAAGTTGACAAATTGGGGGTGCATTTGATAAATTATGTATTGCGTTTATATGATGCGCTTGATGTTATTGGGTAAAAGCATGCTAGCATTTGTGTTTTTGTGTGGAGAGCAACGTATTGGCGCTATACACCGTCTTAATCATGTAGGCTATAATAACCTACATCGCATACTGTACTTATATGTTTTCTCAATATGAAATTGTAGCTTAATTGAAATTATGATAGTTAGATGTAATTGTATAGTTGGAATGGAAAAAAAAACGATCCAATCTGTATGGTGTACACTCTCGTGCAGTGTTTTCGTTTTACACTGTTTAAGTGTTTAACAACGTCAAGTTACATTATACTTTGCAACATCTACTGTATTGTGACGCCGTATGCCTTCCAAACCATCAGGGTGTTGTCTGCATCAACTTTTATAAAGTTAAAATCTGTCGCCAGGATAACTTTGGTGGCGACCTGGCTGGTGTCGAAGCAGCCACCAAGAAACACGAAGCCATAGAGACGGACGTGAAAGCGTACGAGGAACGTGTGCAGGCTGTCGTTGCTGTGGCTACTGAACTGGAACGTGAGGACTATCATGACGTCAAACGCATCATCGACCGGTACGGCGTGGGTTGATGACAATGTCCTTCACAGTAATTGAATTAATTCTACGTCAGACAGCGCTGTATCTTAATAGCTTTTTCTTTGTAGACCCTATCAGTTGCTTAGGATGTTCTGTTGTCATGCAGGTATATTAGGCTACTTTTTCAATTTCAATTTGTATCCATGCAAGAGGCCGACACAGGTTTTCATTCGTTTCTGTTCTTGGGAAGCATGTCTTTTTACAAGTTTCGAACTATGTTATTTTGATAACAGAAGCTGATGTTACATTTAACCACAGTCCACAGTGGACCTAACTTTCATGTATATATTTGAACTTGCATCAGGAAAGACAACGTGCTACAACTGTGGGCATATCTTCTTGAGTTGTTGCAAGGCAGACGGTCCAGATTGGAGCTCAATGTGCGGCTGCAGCAAATGTTCCAAGCGATGATCACACTGCTGGATTGGATGGACGACATGAAGGTACGCTTCAATGGTTGGATCATCTGTGTAGCTTTGCTATTTTCTTTACATTCTTCTGTGCTTACTTCATAATTAGCTTTCCAGAGTGTTTCAGTGCTCTACACAAACATCACATGATGTAATAATTATGAAAGTAAATACCGAACGGTTTGTTTCTCCTGCAGTCCCATCAATAATGTGGAAGTCATATTTTGCTGATAACAATCTTGAAAACAACAATATTCTGGGTGTTGATACTTTTCTACAAACGATTGTGACGCGTGATTTGGCAAACAATTCGCTACCACCCGATCGGAGACCGAACTCTGACCCGGGGTTGACGCGCTGTACCGGCCCTTCTTTGGTTTATGTTTATTGAATCAATTTCAACGACTAGATTTGGTTCATAAAGATTTTAAACACTGCTCGCGTCGGCTGCGCATTCAACGTTTATGGATCAACATCTTCATCACAATTGTTTACGCAGGGTCAGCTTGAACGAGAAGATGTTGGGCAGCATCTCATCGGAGTTGAAGATATCCTCCAGAAGCACGCCCTCCTTCAACAGGATATCACCGTCCATGGAGATCGTGTCCGAGACATTGAGGATCAAAGCAAAGAGTTTCTGACTCCTTCCTCCGAAGGTGAAGCGAGTTGTAACGGCAGAGGACGACCAATGAGCGATGGATCGCCCAGGGCAGATTTTAAATAAAAATAATCAGATTCTTCCAGCGCCCTCAACACTGGTTCTGGACTGCATAAAAATTCCAACCCTAATAGATTTGCTTGTTCTAGAGAACTACCAAACCATTTCAAGACACGTTGTATTTGTCGCTTGTCACCCGACAAATTTTTAATGCGCTTTATCGTGACTTCACACAAAACAAAATCACACATTTGTGCACATGAGGGCCCGAGTTGTTTTGTTCAGACAAAAATCTCGAACTAGTTTTATCTTTGTGCCATTGAAATTAATGCAACAAAACAAAGTCAAGCGATCTTTGATTTAATGTGATCTGGAAGTCGAACTTCATCAGAGAAGTGGTATATTGAAGCAAAATAGTTTGGAGTTCACTGGGTGATTTTTTCTGATGCGATTTGTTACAAATATATGACCTCCTTCTACCTCCTTTGCATCGTCTCAAACAAACCTTCATGGCAGGTTACTCCGCATGCGAACCAGAGGCAGTAAAGGACCGCGTCGAAGGCGTCAGAAAGACGTATGACGAACTGTGCCGCCTCGCCGCCGAGAGACACGACAAACTCGACGAATCTCGTCGCATGCATCAATTTTTCGCGACGATGGCCGAGGAAATCGCCTGGGTCAGGCAGAAGGAACAGCTCTTAACGTCAGATGACGCCGGGCATGATCTGACGAGTGTCCACTCATTAGTCTCGAAGCAGAAGGTATGGTTTTGTTTTCATTCTTGGGTTTAACTTGATCGACTACATCGGTTTCATATTTGTAATTGCATTCGGAATGCTTTACCACGTCACACATTTGCCTCTGTTTTCTTTAGCAATTTTTGTCGTGGTAGTAGACAGTTGGTTATAGTCATGCTGAAAGAAACTTTACATTTGGATATCTGGTTTGCTTAGGCTCTTGATGACGAAATGAAAGGTCGTCGGACGGCACTAGAAGGCGCTGTTGCTAGTGGGGAGGAGCTGATTGCTCAGAATCACTTCGCATCCGATGATATCCGCTCCCGGATCACAGAGGCTAACCAGGAGTGGGATAACCTGACCAAGATGGCCACCGCCAGACGGGAGCGCTTGCATGAAGCCGAGCTTCTGTACCAGGTCAGTGTTGAACAAGGAAATGTTAGTTTACGTTAGTTTAACGTAGAAGTAAGATGTTGGCGAGTTTAGTGACGGCAATTAACTTCGGAAAAAACATTAAATATTTCTTTATCTCACAACCCTTGTCATGTGGACTAGAGTTGTGGGAAGCAAACAATTGTGCCAGAGGTTTTATCATCGCCGCTTGCTAGTGTTGTGCTTTTCACCGTCGCCGTATGTTTGCTACTTTGATGACGTGCAACATATTGAACTGGAATCAACCGGTTGTCATTCCAGTTCTACGCGGATGCTGATGACGTGGACATGTGGTTGGTGGACATGTTCCGGATTGTGTCCACTGATGATTGTGGGAGAGACGAACCCTCAGTGCAAACTCTACTCAAGAAGCACTCTCAGGTAGAGCATCTTATCGTTGTTGCTACCTGCCTTTATGTATTGGTGTCTGCTATCCGATAATAAAATTTGTCTGAATGTGTTGCTTACGCCCAGTGAGCGACAAGGTGAAAAAGCAATGGCGTGTCTGGAATTTGCAATTACAGTGAATATTTTTAAATTTCAAGAGTTTTGCTTTTGGGTCTGTATTTGGAACTATTCAGGGACCAGATCTTTTTTGGATTTAATTTGATGTCAATTTCTATTTATCGTAACTTAGTGCTAAACAAGAAGCCTTCAACTTGATTTTAAATTTCCGCAATAAGGACTTGACTTATGCCAGATAATGAACTGGCATCTCGCAAGTACTCATGTGAAAAATGATCGGATGCCATTTTTTGTAAGATTTTGTTGACAACTTTATCTTGAGACGACTTGTATAACCTCAGCTTCTGTTAGTGCCGTAAGTAATTGAGCATCGTCGAGCAGACAAGAACCTGTGTGTGTGGTTGTTTTGTTTGTCATTACATTTTCCACTATTTCCTTCTGCAGGTTCAAGACGAGCTGAAAGAGTATCAGACAGTGATCGATGCCTTGGACGAACAGGTGAGGATTTGACCGAATGAAGTACCATGCGGCATGTGTTGCAAACTAACTGGTGGCCAATTACTTTCCAGGCCAATGCTTTGCCAGAACAACAGCGCGACTCCACAGAGGTCCAGGAGCGATTGAGGACGGTCAGAAGCCACTACAAGGAACTACTCGGCTTTGCCGCACAACGCAAAGAGAAGCTACTTGATGCTAGGTATGCATGGAAATGGTGGTAGTTGCAAACCTGATGTTGTCACAATCTATTCGAACGTTTGTGTGCAATAAATGTTTAGGGTTTCATCATCGTCATCTATTTTGCTTCAAAGAAGCTTGATCTTCATCCCGAAACATCAAGGTCGAACAGTTTTCTGCAGCGACTCCATCTGTATTGTTCGCATCTTCAATTTTCAGGTTTCTTTTGTCACGTTTCTTTCACGGTGTCACCCCACGTTTTCTTTGTTCTTCCTTTTCTAAATTTTCCTGTCACTACCTTATTCCAAACTCGCTTTGTCAAATTGTTCTCATTTGACAAATGTTAAGATGACGGTGATCATACATGACTTGTCAAAACGTCAGATCGCTGTTAAGTGACGATAACTCGATGTAACTGCAACATTCTAACTTCAGATCGTTGTACAAGTTCCAAAGTGAGGCAGACTCGGTGATAGCTTGGGTCGACGAGAAAGAGCAAGTACTCCAGACCATGAACATTCCTGATGGCATTGAAGACATGAATCTCGTACAGCATCGCTTCGAAGGTGAGCTGGGTTTGTTTCACGAACAGAAACACAGCATTGTGTTAGGTATTGCAAGCATCAGAACAACTTGTCAACTACATGTTGAAGCAAAAAGAATTCAAAACTAAGAATTCATATCTTGAAGGTTCAACCCACAAAATAACTATTAAACAACTTCACCATGGATGTGTCGTGCGGGCTGGTTAGTGCAGACTACCGGTGGGTCACAGGAGGTAGCTGGCATCTTGTTTTGGAATCCGTTTATCGTTTCTACTTCGCTGTTGTATCATTGGTTAATTGCATAATTTTTATTCTCGTTTTAACCTTAATTCAAGCAGGTGGATGTCCATTGTCCAAGTAGAAAGTTTGAATCTTATTTGGCCATGTTCAGTTTTTGATATATAATACTAAGTGTAGGCTTATGAAGCAACATCTGTTTAATTAATATGATGCGTTATAGTTCCTTTCTCTTGCAGATATCGCTACGAACCATAGGCATACGAAGCCGAGCAACGTGATCAAGTTTAACATCTTCAAGTTTATCACATTTACATAAACATAAAATTACGCAACAAATTAAGTATCGAACGTTTTCGACATCACAAGATGTCCTCTTCAGGAATAATATACATACAAATTAACTACATACTTTCGCACCTTGCCTTTCTACCATATCATGTGATCTGTTTAACACCTTTTGATGCAGTTACCTTTGATTCTCGTGGAGCCTATATCGTTGAGTTTGAGCTAGTCAGAAGGACTACTGTGCAGTTTTTGTCTTTTTCTGTTTATAGATTTAGTTAACCATTGTATTTTATTCAGATGTAGTTAATTTGTATGTATGTTATTCCTGAAGAGGACATCTTGTGATGTCGAAAACGTTCGATACTTAATTTGTTGCGTAGTTTTATGTTTATGTAAATGTGATAAACTTGAAGATGTTAAACTTGATCACGTTGCTCGGCTTCGTATGCCTATGGTTCAACAAGACAAACTCTTTACCGAAGTTATATCGCTATGACCGGGACAGAGTAGTTGATTTATAGCAGTTGCATATGTAGGGAATTGAACGTGCACCTCTTGAGCAGTGAACAGGCACCTTTTGTTTTCAGGTTATGAGAAAGAAATCAACAAATTGGCGCCGCAAGTGGCGGTAGTGAATCAGATGGCGCGTCAGCTGCTACACATCAAGCACCCCAACTCAGACGAAGTATCCGATAAGCAGAACCACCTCAATACCAGGTGAAGAATAAATTATAATACCAAACTTGGCTGTTTTTATTTACCGAATTTTGAGATTTTTTTGTTTTGTTAGACCACTATTAAAAGTTTATCTTTTTTCGCAATTATTTAAACATAAAAAGTTATTTTTATTAGCACAAATTATTCTTAGCACAAATTCTCTTAAAAAAATCACACCTGCTAATAGGCTGTAAAACTACGTTTCGCTGAGGTCCAAAGTTAAAACTTAAATCCAGGCTCATTGTCTCACAACAATCACTCAAGTTTCAAATCATCATCTCAACTAACGCTTCAAGTTCAAGACAACTTTCTACTTTCACTTTACTACGCTGAAGAGATCGGAAGATCGAAACACTGGCCTTTGTCCGTAGTTACTTTTCGTAATGTCTTTTTAGACATTCTTTTTGAGTCAATAATACTTTTAAAGAAATAAAAAAGAGTCAAAAGGCATGTAAATTTCACTCTGTGTGGAGCTACATGTACTTGAGAGGTTAACCGTTATTTTTTTATTCACTTGTTGATTCATTCATATCAGTTTGTATCCTCTGGGGATCCTTCTCTTGTATCATGGGCCAATCCTATAGATGTTTGCTGGTACACCCCTTCATTTTCTTTAAAAAGTTATTGTTGGAATTTTATTAGAGAAGATTGAAGTTAAATTAATTGTAAGGGACTGCTTAATGCATGACAGTTTTGTATGAGCTTTGCGGCCGCCGCTATAAGTCAGAGCTGAGTTATGATTGAACTTCAGCTGGTATTGTGCTGCCATTCATTTGATAATGACTCCACTTCCCTGTTTGCAATCAACATTGCTGTCTCTCCACATGGCTGCGCACAACCTGGTATGGTATGGACGGAACGATCTGTAGAATGGATGCACGACTTTGTTGGGCTCAAATGTTTGTGGTCTCAATCGCAATGAGTTTTAATTTTTTTTATTAGATGGAACGCGTTGCGCGCGCTTCTAGACGAATGCCGCGACGCTTTGGCATCCGCACGCGGTCTCCAAGGATTCAAAATGGAATGCGACGAGACCGAAGGTTGGATTCGGGAAAAATCTCGACTATTGGCGGGCGCAAGCGGTGGCGATGAGCCGCTGAATGATCACGACCTCGCCGGTGTCGTAGCGCTGCAGAGAAAGCTATCGAGCATGGAGCGCGATCTTGCCGCTATTCAGGTTAGCGGTTGTGGACACTGAATCTTAAAACAATGAATGCGCGTGTGTCATGAATCTTATAAAGCACCTGCTCTTCAATAGCAGAGACAATTTGTTCATTGAATTCTGTTTCGGTTTGTAGAATCATCTTCATGTACACTTCTTCAAACAGAATAAAATATAAACACGTAATAGTTTTGTATGTAATAGAGCTCTAATCTGAATATAATTCTTGGAAGCTGATGTGAGGAATAGCTTCGCTGCAAATAGGTTTCTAACATCCATATTCTATTGTTGCGAATAAGAGAACTTTTTGATGTTCGAAAAATGATCCAACTCTAAAACGCTTTATGAACTTTATTCTTGTGAAATCTTACTGATGGTTATCTTCCAGGCAAAACTGGATGAGCTTCGTAATGAGGCGGATCGCTTATCGGAAGACCATCCGGATGAGGCGGATGAGATCAGGAGAAAGTTTGAAGCCATGGAGGCGGTTTGGAACGAACTCCGAGAGATGCTCAAGCAAAGAGAAGACTCTTTGGGAGAGGCTGGAAACTTGCAGAAGTTCTTGAGGGACTTGGATCGTTTCCAGGTGCTTGTTAATTTTGACTTGAAATTACGTCACCATCAGTATGTCATCACAGATAACGTCACCATCAGTATGTCATCACAGATAACGTCACTATTAGTTTTCTTCATCGTCGTGTTAGTCTCTGGGGCCAGGGGTCTATCCTTTTACCACCCCAGATTCACGATGTTCCCGGACTACACTGGAAGGCTACAAGAGAGCAGCCAGTCTTTGATTTCATCATCCAAGACGCGCAGATTTTCCACTCCAATAGATGGCTTGAAGATGTTACAGCCATTGATGATGTGGTCTGCGGTCTGTTTCTCGGCACCAAATTCACAAGAGGAGGAAGAGGTTGTTCACCATTAGTGCATGGTTGAGCTGCAAAGTCCGACGCCCGTGCGAAGACGGTTGAGATGCACCCATGCCTGTCTTGAAAATTATTAGTTTTGAAAACGTCAATCAGTAAAATAATAATAACCTGATCGTAGAAAGCGTTTTTTGAAGCATAATTCTGACAGTTTCACATTCTTGTCGAGAGTTTGATGCTCTGACGCAGATGCGTTCATTGAGATTGACAGAGTGAAGTTTCTGCTTGTTAAGGTTTTGTTATCCGAAAGGCGTAACTGCGACGCAAAGTCCCTTGCACAACCTCATTATTTATAAGAGTGATGGCGGCTGAAACTTTACGATAACTTCAATCTCAGTCACACGTCGAGCGCTGGCTTCGTCATTTTCGTAAACCTCGGTTTCATTTTCCTTCTTTTAAGATAACTTGTACCGTTCTAGGCTTGGCTATCCAGTACTCAGACCACCATAGCATCCGAAGACACACCGCAATCGCTTCCGGAAGCCGAAAAGCTCCTCCAACAACATCAAGCCATAAAACTAGAGATCGATAATTACGAGGTCAGATTCAGTATTGTTCTTGCTTGTGAAATTAAGGGAGGGTTACACTGTCTAGTGTCTATAGTACTCATGTAGGAATTGCGTAAACCACTAGTGGGTTACAGTTGAAAGGTTGTAGAGTATGTAGACGTACTGAAGCGCATTTTATCTCTAAACGATTACATAAGTTCTATTGGCAGCTGGAAGTTTATGAATCTTCTGCATTGTAGCCCTCACTTTGAGGAGATTGGAGATGTTTTCTCATAAAAATCGTATTTGTTTGAAGGATGATTATGTGCACATCCGGGACACTGGTAAGCTTGTCATCTCTGGAAGAGAAGAAGAGCCGCAGTACATGTTCCTTGGACAGAGACTCCAGGCTTTGGATCAAGGGTGGGAAGAACTGCAGAAGATGTGGGCCAAGCAGAACAAGCTTTTGAATCAAGCGAGGGAGTACCAGGCATTCGTCAGGGATTGCAAGCAAGTAAGTGTAGGAAACCCAACGTAAATGCAAAACTAATTGAATGAGGGGTTTGTTAGTTATTGTTATATCATTTGACCACAACTAGGTAATTACTAATGAGTAACTTTAATCAGTTATCACAATTTCAAGTTATTTCTATGATATTCATCATTGCTTTTCCAGTGTAACTGCCACAGTGCCACAATAGCCCCACATGTCTTGTTGTAACATCTCATCAGCACTTTCCGCTCATAAAAGCAACTGTGACGTTGCTGGATATCTGTATTTTCTTTATGGAAGTTATGTGCATTGCGACTACGACTATTGTTTTTACGTAATAAATACTGTATGTGCTTAACTTTTGTTCTTCCAGGCCGAACAACTCCTCACCAATCAAGAGTATGCCTTGGATGCTGCCCGTCGAGCTGCTGCATCTTTGAAGACCCCTGAAAGTGCGGAAGCGTCGGTGAAGAAACATGAAGCGTTTGTGGCGACCATGGCTGGAGCGGATGAGAGGGTTGAGACTGTTCTCAAGGAAGCAGAAGCTCTCTGTGATCCGGAGGTTAACCATGGAGATGCAGAGAAGATCAGAGAAAGAGCGGATAAGATAGCAGAGACGAGAGGAAAAAACAGAGAAGAGGCGCAGGAAGTTACTGTGTTACTTCGGGTGAGTTCCCTGGAATTTATAAGAGAAAAGACAAAGAGTAGTCTTTAGTAAATTTTTGAAAGAATTTAAAAAGAAGCGTATTTTATTATTCTAACGTAGCCTCTCATGTTGGCAAATAGGATTCTTTGTTTAAATTTATCAGAAATTGAGAGAAATGTTATTTGGCTCTTTTGTAAGCTTAACGTTTCGCTTCATGCAGGAAAACCTCCTAATGCAAAAGTTTGTTGCTGACTGCGTGGAGCTGGGCGACTGGATCAATGAGAAGATGTTGACTGCTAAGGATGCCACCTATGACAATGCCAGGAACCTGCACTCAAAGTGGCAGAAGCATCAGGTAGGAGGAGTTGTTGAGTCATCTGCTGCAAGATCATTAATGAATCATATTGCAAATTGTTGTCATATTGAACTCAATTTTGTTTTGACTGTCAGTGAAGTTGAAGTTAAAAGCCTAGGCTCATTCTGAACAGAACTTTTTAGATTATTATTTGTGTAAAATCCATGTAAAATTGTAAATAGTAAATATGATGCAGTGCTTTTAAAAACTGAATTTAGTTTTGTCTAGGTCTCGCATTTGTCGCATGGTATTTTTTCTTGTTTGTAAAAATAAAGTCCCCAACTTGTGATTGCAATACCATCTTAAACTTGTATCCAAAGGCTTTCGCCGCTGAGCTGTCCGCCAACAAGGATCGGTTAGAACGGCTGGAGGAGGATGGTGCTGGGATCGCGGAGGCTAAGCCGGAGCACGCTGAAGAGATTGAGGAAAGATTGAATGATCTACGTCGGCACTGGGAGGAGCTGGAGGCATGCACTAGCACAAAGGAGAAGACCCTGTTTGACGCCCACAAGGCTGAACTCTTCACTCAGGTGGGTTTTTGGTTGTCAGCTGGAAATCGAAAGGTTTCTGGTCCGATACTATGGCACAGTGGGAAGGTATAAGCGTTCATGACAGTTTTATGGAGATGTTTTTCGGTCTTGCTTCGACAGCTCTAGTAGCAGTGAAGTGAATTGTCAAATTAAAAGCAAAAATTGTTGTTGGTGTCATGACCTGTGTTTAATTGCAGAATTTACAGAAAAGATTTATTTGTCTGTTGTTACTTGATTCGATAAACTGGAAACTTAATCTCGGCATCGCATTCTGGTGTAAATTATGTGACGTAAAAGTTATGTGGCTGCAGACTTGCGAGGAACTGGATAAGTTCGCTGCTCAAATGGAGCAGCAGCTGGGCGCGGAAGATGCAGGGAAGGATCTCGTAAGCGTCAATCTCCTCTTGAAGAATCATTCTGCTCATGAGGAAGAGATCGTCATTCGGAAGCAGGAAGTCCAGGAGCTGGAGAGCCAAGGTAAACCATGTTATCATTTAATAGGAGTTCTGTCTCTTCAGACGTCCATCAAGGAACTTGGCGACATGGAGTTACATGTTTTTGGGTTGCTGTAAAATAAGGATCATTTCGTCGTTTTGCTATATTTGTCGCTTTTTTTTTATTCCAAGAGAAATAAATGTGACCACTGTCCATTGTCCAACCTAAGCCGTATGTGTGGTAAAACGTTGTTAAGATGCAAAAGCACATCTGTCCATCAATGCTCAAGTGAAGATGAATTACCATTTTACGGCTTGCGCTTTGTCTTATACAATGCCTTCCAACTTTACGTTCTTATGACTTTCTAGTCAACGTTCTTCGCTCTGAAGACAAGGATGACGACGTGGTGAAGCAACATGCCAACATCAAGAAAAGGATAGATGACTTGGATGGTCCACTCCTCCAGAGAAAGGAACTACTCGATGCCAACAAGAGACTGCATCAGTTCTTCCGGTAAAGATAGATCTTGTGATAATGTTGTATTGATTGTCAACTTGTGCAAAGCTCTCTTCACTTGCTTAGCAATTGGGTCGCACAGCTTGTGACCAGAAGGTTCTGGGTTCGGTTCCAACCCTCAGCACGTGCGGCTGTGTTGTTGGCCACAATAGCTGAAGGCGCGTTTATGCCAGCACAAATGATTGGTCATGTCGATATGGATCTATGTGTTGCATAAGTAACTCCTTCACCTCAAACTGGATGTAGCTGAAGTAACATCAGTTACTTGGAACAAAAGGTAACTTTTTCACCATGTGATGTTTTTAGGGATGTTGAAGACGAGAAGTTATGGATTGATGATAAGATGCCTCTTGCGTCATCTTTAGAACATGGTGATACTTTGCAGGATGCTCAAGGACTTAAAAAGAAGAACCAGGTTATTTATGTATTCTTTTAAAGATTAATTCTGTTTTAACCATAACGACGACTGACTTAGTAGGTGATTTTTCAGCATTTGACTTGACAGCCCTATTCTTCAGTTCAACAGGCCATAGCCCTAAGAAGGGCCGTAGGCATTTCCCTCTAGAGCAGCGTATTTGTTCATATTCATGAGAAACCAAGGATTATAGTCAAAGGGGTGCCACTCCACAATCAAAGGCATGCTTTTAAGTGTCTTACCGAAGACACAGCCTCATGCTCTTGAGCGGTGTCGAACTGGTGCCCTATCGAACGTCGTATCAGGGCTCTCAGCACTCGACTATGCAGCCATCGGCTGACATCACTGTTAGTGTTAAATTTAGTAAAGCTTTGCATCCGAATGATCCACGCATTCATGGGTTGGATGTACGTTGATGGCTTCAACATTGAGGAAAACTTAAAGTTAGGAGATCTTGCGTCATGCACGCGTCGGATGACGTAGTTTTGTATGATTGCGATTTTGCTTTATCAAAGCCAATCAATTAATCGTAAAGAAAGAACTACACACAAGAACAAAACCTCTGAAGTTTTGAACTGGGATCATGATCTGTTTCCACTACAGGCTCTTCAAAGCGAAATTGCAGGTCACGAGGACATAGTAGACTCGGTGTGCAAACGTGGCTTGGAGATGGCGACAGGGGAAAGTCCCGACACAGACCGCATCAACAACAAATGTGAAGAGCTGCAAGAAAAGTGGAAAAAGTTAGTTTAACACATTCGTTGCATGCTGCTGACATTTGCGTGTATGTAACGAAGCAACATCATCTTTAAGTTGTGGTTTTGTTGGCATTGTGGTTTTGTTGGTTTTGTTGCGGTGGGACGGCGCAGCGGATAAGGCACTCGCTTTCCAATCATGCAATCCTGGTTCGACTCCCGGCTTAAGCTGGTTGTTGAAAATCACCGCTCACCTCTACCCAGGGTGTAATAAATTGGGTGGGCGTAGTTGCTGAAGTAAAGGCGGCCGAGAGAAAGGAACTGGCCACCCTACTCTCGTTAGTGCCGAAGGCTTAGTATAATGAGAACCTTATCTTCTCATCCCCCGATGCTTGGATCAAGTATGGGACTCACCTTTTTTGTTGGCAACTTGTGTGCTAAGCTTATAGAATTCTTAACAGCCCAAACGCTTATCTATAGTCTGTATCTTCATGTCCTTGAGTGAACGGCTTGTTTGTTTAGTTGACTGTATAAATTCAACTAAGTGTTTTATGTTGTGTGCATTGTCAAGAGGAAAGATCCTCCGTATGCGCAAAATGCGACTTTTTTTTAAAAATTTTGTGTGAGTAAATGAAATCACTCTAATAAGACAACCAACTGGCGTGTGTACAACCAACTGTATTTGCTTCTATATAAACTTTGTCAACCCGCTGGGACATGCGACTCGTAGTTTTAGATGGGCCACGTCAGAGCTACACTTATCGGCTGATCTCTATGGTGATTCTTGGTGTGTCCTGTCACCAAATAAGAAACCTTGACCTACTTTGTAACCACTCTATGTACAATGCTTGGCAGGCTACTGGAAGAAGTTGATGCGCGGAAGGAAAGGTTGAAAGATTCCGAAGACGCTCAGCAATATTACTTCGATGCTGACGAGGCGGTGGCTTGGATGGGTGAGCAGGAACTCTACATGATGTCTGACGAGAAAGCGCAGGTAATTGTATGGAAGACTTTTTTGGGATTTATTTTTGATGCGACATATAGACTACACAGACAATTAGTGTCAAAGTTGGGTGTGCACTGCGCATGTATTTTCCTTCTCAGTTTCTATGACACGAAATCTATTTGAATACATCGCAATGATGAAGCAAGTTTCCAGGCAGCGAATGTTGTTGCACATTCACATTCACGTATTGCAGCCGATCCATGCAACTATCTCTTTGTTACTGCAATTATCTAAACCGTTGCACCTCGGGAAAGCAACCCAATACGACATTTCTTGAAATAATTTCAATCTAAACTCTCCTACTTGTGTCCACTGCAGGATGGGCAAGGAGCCAACAAGATGTTGAAGAAGCATCAAGCCCAGGAGCAGAGCATCGATGACTTTGCCACCACCATCCAGCAACTCAGCAAGACATGCCGCCATCTTGTTGATTCCCAACATGTTGAAAGGTTAACCTTTGAAAGTTTTTATAAATTAATTAAGTTCCTTACGTGATGGCGGAGTATTTACTTCTGCAATGACAATATTTGAAGACTGATGTTTAGAGGTATCAAACCCCTGATGCATCCCCAGTCACCGACGTTGACAATAATGAGTTTCCACCTGTTGCTTGTGTATGTCAACTTCGCCCATAGTAGCCAGCTACTCAATTTATGACCCTTCTACATCCCAGATCGAACGATGACCTCATAGTTTAACGTCACGAAAGTTTATTCAAATAGAATGGTTTCCTTCCACAGTGAGAAGTTGACAGCCCGACAGATCCAAGTGGATCAGACATACGCCGCACTGAAGGATCTGGCGGAGGAGCGCCGCCTCAAACTCCGGGAGCGGGTGGAGCTCTTCCGGTTATCCCATGAGATAGATGATCTTGAACAGTGGATCGCCCAGAAAGAGCTGGTGGCTTCTTCCCAGGAGACTGGCCAGGACTTGGAACACGTCACTGTGAGTTGGTGGAATGTTCATAGGACTCTGACGATAAAACTGTTTTGTTTGCACCGATACAATGTTGTAAGACATTGAAGCAATGCAAAAAGCGAACAATGATTGTGTGCCCTTTATTACCGCATAAACAGCTGCTTGTTGTTGTAAAGGTTTGTTCAACGTCATCATATGATAAGCACCAAACTTGTTTTTCAACCAAAATCATTGTTTTTCTTGTGAGAAGCGCTTTCAATCAGTTTTGTTTCGACTAAAAGCGCCACCTTTCTTTTGCGGAATTAAACCTAACCCCGTTTCATCTCACATCCACGAAGACATGCTCTTATGGAGATGTTATTTCAGCTTCTCATGTTTCAAATTAATTTTGAAGAGATTGTTTTGGCATGCGATTTTAGTCGTGAGAGAACAAAACCTTCCAATTCCTCCCATCACACGAAGACGAGTTTAATGACATGAGCAATTCTATACAGATCCTCCAGGAGCAATTTGAAGAGTTCGGTCGAGACACGACTCAGACAGGTGAAGAAAGAGTTGGGGATGCCAACCGGCTCTCTGATGAGTTGATAGCAGTGGGACACACTGATGCAGATCAAATAGCGGATTGGAAAGATACAATCAATGACGCTTGGGCGGACCTCCTGGAGTTTATTGAAACCAGAAAACAAGTACGGAAAGATGCTCGACGAAGAGTTTGAAACTGTGATCTCGATTGTTCATGTTTTTGCGCACATGACATAGTTAAAAACTTAACAATCGAGATCACAAGTAAAACTGCAAATATACTTTCACTGCAAAAAGTAGAAAAATTTGTGCAAATGTGTTCTTGTGAGTGAAATGTTGGAGTTAAATTTTTCTCTCTTTAAAGATAAGCATACTTCTAAGTATCTGTTTGGCGTAGAGTAGACTGATCCGGTAAGGTTTGTTTAAAGAAGTTTGTCGTTATGCCAGTGCTTACAATCTAACTTCCAATTGTAGTTGCTTGCCGCCTCCTTCGAGCTGCACAGATTCCACTACGATGCCGCAGAGACACTGGCTCGTATCAGTGAGAAAAGACAACAGATCCCAGAAGAACTAGGTCAGGATTACATCACTGTGGAAGACTTCCAACACAAACACGACATATTTGCTCAGGATATCAAAGCCATCGGAGCTCAGGTACTGTCTCAGCTTGTTGTTTTTCTGGTTTTGCCTAAAAGTGTTATACTGACCAAAACGCCTAGCAGCATCTAGGACCGTTTTTCTTGGTTACATATTCGGGTATTTTGGAACAAGTTGCCATCTTTACTGTTACTTGCAACACCAGCAACTTGTATAGCTCAGGCACAATTATAATAGACCAATAGAATCGTGTGTCATGGATGACAATAGACATGCATAGTTTGGAATGCAGTTTCCACAATGCTCGTTCCCAGTATCTATTGCAACGACATGTCTCTTCAAGTTCAATCAGCAGCTGTTGCTTAATATTTTACGAGAGTTGAAATAACTACATTGAAGAATTTTCCCAAAATTAACAAGTTTTGCAAGTTTTTACCTAGTCAGCATTTTTATGTCTATTGCAGGTGGAGGCCATTACTTCTACGAAGAAGTCTCTTCAGGATTCTTATGCTGGAAATAAACTCGGTGAGATTGAGAACCAAGAGAATACTGTTGTGGAGGCATGGAAAGAGCTCCTCAACATGGTCCGGAAGAGAGCCGCATTGCTCTCTGATGCTTTGGATAAATACCGCTTCTTCAACATGTACCGGGATCTGATGGCCTGGATGGAAGGAGCCATGAGGCAGATGGGTCTGCAAGAGAAACCCAGGTATCTGGTGTCCAAGCGGAAGCATTGATGTTGTTTCGAGATCATCTATGTGTTTGACCACAGACCTAGGCACTCTCGACAGGTATCGAACTAAGACTCTTTTGATTAACATTTTCAACGACTGACGCTATCGCAGCTATGGCTTAGTAGGTAACGTTTGAGTCAGTGCCGTTTATGTTTCGACGAAGCTCGCCGCAATATAACTGAGCTCGTGTCTTTGTCCGTGGAGTCGAACTCACTGCTGTTGCGTTTACTCCTGAATCATCGCGAATGTTTCTTCACCTCAACAAACCCTTTTAACTTTCCAGGGACGTGTCCGGGGTAGAGACGGCCATGAGCATGCACCAGGGCACCAAGGCCGAGATAGACGCCCGTAACGCGACCTATCTCGAATGCGCCAAACTAGGACAACAACTGATCGAAGGTGGTCACTACGCAAGCGATGACGTCAAGATCAAGCTGGACAAGTTATCCGCCAAGCGCAACGAGATAGTGGACCGATGGCAAGACCGCTGGGAGTGGCTCAATCTGTGTAAGTTTGTCTTGTACCTTACTGCTACTTGGTATTTCATTTAAAACAAGTCACGGTTGACTAGTTTCATGATTGTTGATCGTTTGCAAATTATCGCTGTAACGAATTAGAGAAAGCTGGTTCTGTCTTCAAATTACGCTGTTGCTCCAGCTAGCCTGCACTCACCAATAGAACGCCTTACTTGTTTATTTTAAAGCGTAATTTTAAAGTGTTTAGTTGATTATTTAATGTTTCCATGGTTAGATATTACGTGTTTAGTTTTGACGATTTTTCAATGTTGTTTTAACGTTTATTAACAAAAAATTATCAACAACTTGACGTTCCAGTGATGGAGGTTTATCAGTTTGGCCACGATGCCGCCATCTGTGATGTTTGGCTCCAGCAACAGGACTCCCTGATGAAAGACATGTCACTCTCCTCCTGCCAATCCGTCAGTGATGCGGAACAACTGATCCGGAGGTTGGACAGCCTCGAGAAGGCGGCCGTGCCCTGGGAGGATCGATTTGTCGCTCTGCAAAAGCTCACCGAGGTTTGTGTTTCTGCAACAATTTGTTGCTTTGTTTGTTATTGAACATTGCTTGATCGTTGAGCGACAAAAATCTTGTACAACTTACATGGCCCTTCCTCCCGTCGAGGGTTGGAGGCAATGAGGCGCCAAGTTTCTCTGTTGTGAGATTTTTTTACCTCAGTTTTGTAATTAAGCTCTTAGACCACTGCAAATAAATTTGAAGAGTAGAAGTTTTTACAAAGGGCAAGGGCTGCTCCAATAACTTGGCTTTGATGCTTTGTTTTTAGATGGAACTCCGTGAAGAGGCAGCACGAAAGAAAGAAGAAGAAGAAATGGAGAGAAAGAAGAAGGAAAAGGAAGAAAGGGAAGAGCAGGAGAGATTAGAAGAAGAAAAAAGAATACAACTGAAGAAAGAGGCTGAGTTGGAAGCTGAAAGAGTCCAAGCAATTGTTGATGCGGCCAAAGAAGAGTCGAAGAGCGATGTAAGATAGCGCGACTTCCACAGCAACTTTTCAGACAGTAAATCAACTGTTTGCAGACATCGAATCAATGCAAAAAAAGGTTGATTTGTTGTCTGGGTGACTGTGATTGTGTATTTTTTTTAGAGTTACCAAGTTTATCCATAAAGAAAGACTCCACGGAATTTTCGGAGTGCTGGAAATGGCGTATATGGTCAGCCACCTGCCACAGCATAAGCAATCGTTGTCGACTAGCGTGGTTCACATTGTTTTAACGGAATTTGACCGCAACTTGTGACGACGAATGTTACCAAACAGATGTCATTGGTGAACGGCGTCAACGGTGAAGCCTCCAGCGAAGAGACGCGAGATCAGGATGCTGACTCCCACAAATCTTCTGAAGTCCCGCCTAGCCATGAAGGGATGTTGCAGAGGAAACAGGAAAGAGATGCAGATGGCAAGCGAGCCACACACAGGTCGGTTGGTGACTCCTGGAGAGTTTTGTTTCATTTCCTGATGTTTTGTTGGATATAAAATACTTGAACCACAAATTGAAAGGTTTTCTTATTTTTATTTTTTGAAATTTCATGCGATTTCAACATCGAATATTGTTGAAGTAACGTAATAAACGTGGATCATTTAGATTAAGTCTTAATAGACACATTTAGATTTAGTCACTGACTGATTAATTGACCAATAACAACTTAACAAAAGCAGTGCCGAGAAAGAGCAAGATCTTCCTCAACCAACTTCGAAAAAAGAGAAGAAGTCTAAGAAAGATCGCTCGTCGAAGAAAGCCCCTCGGAAGTCGGAGGAGCGTGCCCCCTCCGCCCACACGCCTCAATACGTGGAGCCAGTGGTGGTGGATGACAAAGGTTACGTGCACACCCCTGTCAAAATGCGGGAGAAACCCCCCCAGATTGTCTCCCCCCTTACAAGCGAAGACCCGGTGGATCTTTCCTTCCAGGGCTTCCTTCATCGGAAATCAACAATGTTCAGTCCAGTGAAGAAAGCCACAAACAGGTCGAACACTAGTGGTCGCTGCGGGTCTATTAATTGAGTGCACGTGCCACCGGGTGGCGGTAGAGCACAATCAACCTGATCGAGCAAAATCTGTTTGAAAACTTTCTTGCACTAATCCAAAGCTGCTTCTGTAGTTTTCGTAATATTGTACGTCAACATGACATTGTTTGACGTATTCCATTCACATCACACGATCTTACAAGAAGTGATCGCTGACGATTATTGTGACCTTTCAAAGTCGTCGGATCGTGGCTGATCGACGAAACGTCGAAATGACCACATTTCATCACTTGTAATGTCTTGTGATGAGTGATATACTAAACTAAAGCAATTCCATTTAATTTAAAAGCTTGGTGTATCCTTATAATCGCTTCGAATTGTTTGAAGCTGTCACTGTGGACTTGTTTTTTTTGAATCACATCAAAGACGATTAATCAATAATCCTTCTGCGCAATGAGCCACTGCGCATATTCTGAAACAATGAAGCTTCAATGCAGTCCCTGATAACTGCGATTTCCCTTTATCCGATGCGCATCCATTGCAACGAATGCCTCACAAACAATGCATCTTCGCGGACAACCTCGCTTAACCGACTTTTCGAAACGAAGGTCGGAATAGCGAGGGCTGCCTGTATCGGTTGCTGTTACGGCTTTGGTGTAATTGCTTCTGCTTTGTTCTTCAAACTCAGCTGAATATACGGAATTTTTACATCTTTAGATGTGAAAATAACGTAAGCATAACATTTGGGAGCTGCAAGCATTTTAACCTTCAGCGAGTGAAAAACTTGTCTGCATTGTATGAAATCTATGCAAATTAACATTTCCCAGTTTTTGAAAGCAATTTTCAACTTTAAACTTTTGCATGAAAAATTACTTATTTGATTGTTTTGTTAATTTAACATCACGTTTGGTTGATTTAATGTAAACTACATTTGATTTTTGATGTTTGCTTTTACTTTAATCTTGTCGCCACCAGCTCAAACTAATTTCAATAATTAAACGTTGATTCGGCGTGAACTATCTGCTTGTTTTGCTATCCAACAATTTCTCTTGCAAATGCTGCGTTTAACTTTCGGTTTACTGATGTGGATTTTACTGCACGACCGCTGGAACTTGCTTTCCCAGCTGTTGTTAACTCTTGCAATTGTATTGTTTTTGCTGAATCATTGTTCTTGCACGACGCGCATAGCAAATCAGTCTTATTTTTCATTGATTCAACGTCTGCAGACGTTGAATCGACTGCTTTGCTGTCTGGGAAACTATTTTATGAATCTTTTAGTTTCAAATTTAAACTCCAGTTTTTATTGTAAAGGTAAAAGATTTCATGGCTTATTTCCACCGAGTGCGTCATGAAGAAAATAATTCTTAAAGATCAATGAAACCATGAAGTTTAAAAATGCAAATCAAAGTTTTGATTGTAGACGAAACAACCTAGGATTGTCGGGTAGCCAATAGGATGCCGATGTTGAGCAGGCGTGCTCGTCTATCAGTTTGTCAAAGTAGATGACAATGCTGCATCACGAGTATGATCGTTTATTGAAACTGATCTTTACCAGGTCTTGGAACAGCGTCTTCTGTGTCATCCAAAACAAACAACTTACCTTCTACAAGGATCCGAAGTCCGCTTCTAACAGAGCCTCGTTTCATGGGGAGCCCACGCTCGAACTGGATGACGCAACGTAAGTGACTGATGGCGATTGCGAAAGGAGTTGCCTGTTTGATGCTGGATCGTTGTGAATGCAATTTATTTTTGTTCCAGCTGCGAGATCGCGACGGACTACAAGAAGAAGAAGTACGTCCTCCGACTGCGCTTGAGCTCCGGGATTGAGTATCTCCTCCAAGCCAAAGATGAGGTAGGTTGTCATGCATGGATGATTTTTGATGACGTAACAACCACCACGTGATCTGTATAGCGAAGTTGTTCAAGCAGATCACAAAAATTGATGAGTTGATGGTTGTGATA
Organism: Aplidium turbinatum; assembly: GCF_918807975.1. NCBI lineage: Eukaryota > Metazoa > Chordata > Ascidiacea > Aplousobranchia > Polyclinidae > Aplidium > Aplidium turbinatum. The sequence goes on from NC_137488.1 coordinate 3,196,344, forward strand.
ACACCTGCCATAAGCGAAGACCGAAACTTCTCGAGGATTATTTGTCATCGTCCTCGAAATTTTCCTTCGCCAATGTGAAGTTCGAGGGGATCTCATTTGTGAGGTGTTAAAGAAGGCGTAAAGCAGCCATGGTGTTGTTTTGTCATCCAAATCACACCGACCACGTGCCCCGTTTGGCCCATATTGTAGTTGATGATGCGGTGTGATGTTGGTTCATCCATGCCAAGCTCACATTTCGTGAGAGGTGCCTTCCCGCATTTTCTTATCATCCATTTGTTCATTTAATAGATGAGACCTGATGTTTGTCCCCGCTAGCAGGGGTCCACCAGTTTTTGCAGCCCTTTTTCGCCATGCTTTCCGGTTGTTGGAGTTGGTTGTATCTACAATTCTACATTCCTTACACTGATGTCTTTTCTCACCAACTCTAGACATCTCCTTTTTTGGTCTCCCTATTTTTTTTTGCCTGGACAAAAATCTCATGTTGACTCTGCCTTTCCTCTATTGAGTGAAATAAAGCGCTAGAATCACGTGACCGGTGCTGGGGAGTAGAGACGGCGCGTTCTCACAAGTGAAAATAATTGATTGCTTTGTGGTAGTTAGAATGAACTCTTGTTGTTGTCACTTCGTAATTGCTGCCGTCTTCCGCAGGATGACATGAAACAATGGCTCGGGAGATTCCAAAATCTTAACGCGTCAACAGCCAGTGGATTAAGCACGCCATCTCGTGTCTCGCAGGTATGTGAATGAATACCGATTGATGGCACCAGCTTTAGCACGCCTCTATGTCTTACTCCAAAAGGCATCAACCCTTAAGATTGGTATAAAAAAGTTTAATAAATGCAAGTGCAAACTGCTGTGGAAGTGGAAACATTTTATAAATCTCAATCTGAGTAAGGTATTAGCATGGCGCTATGAGTATTAGTAATGACTGCATACCGTCCTAGTACCAGCAGTGTGTCATAAGCTTTCTTATAAACGTATTCAATGCGTTGTTATGCCAGAAAAGCAGAATAGCTGAACTTTGATTCTTCCGCAAATGAAAATCTCCATCACCTTTGTTACCTGGCGACGTCAAGCTGGCACCAAAAATGTCCACAACTTATGAAAATTAATAACATTTTGAAGCTTGTTTGTTTAAGCCGTTGAACTCTGTGGTTGCTTGGACAGTGTTTGGTTACCGTCGCCGAGTATTCAAGTATTTTTGCCGAGATACAATGGTGGTCCGTCCGTGTACTGACGAGAAGAGCGCTGAGTTTGTATCTCATCAACTTCCGTTGCAGATCGTCAGCGAATCGAGCCCCAAGTCAAAGAAACGTCGAAGCTTTTTGAAAGGGAGCAAGAAGAAGTGAAAGTTTTCAACAATCATTCGCCAGCTGGCAATTTCCTTATTTTTTCATTATTTCCACGTCACGCGACATTAAATACATATGAAACTGCTGGATATTGCTTGCTGGTTTTTTTATTTCATTAATTGTACATAACCCTTGGTACTATGATGTAATTTTTTGGCATTTACGACCAAATAATACGCGCAATGCGTTTGCACTTGCGCAAACGGATCCAACGTCTCCATTTAGTGCTGGTTGCCATAGCGACATCGTTAATAATTACCGTCTATCTTCATATTTAGCGCATGTTGTTATCTCTAGAATATTCTTCAAAATTTTTTTTACTCCCCTGGTGCTTTTGTTACAAACGACCTCAGTCAACAAACTTCTGTTTGTGTTTGACAAAGAAGCGGCTTGCGGTGACCTTTGAACCCTAAACATCAGTGTAAGTTGGCATGTTGAGACGATGTCTCTATGAATAATTTCTTAACACTTTGCTTTGGATTCACAACTCATTTTCGGACAGCGGACGTTTCGAAAGTTTTCAAAAACCTTTTTTGCGTTGCTTCAACGTTCACCCTCGGCCCCGTTGAAATCACCACCCAGAAACGATAGATTTTGCTTTTGTTAGTCTCAAAATGTGTCAATGGTCATAGCGATGACGTCATTCTATAGTGACGTGATCCCTGCGTCATCAAGCTCTACTTTAGCAACGTATATTTGCTTATCGTCGTCGCCAATAGCTGCAGCTTAGCTTATCTCGCGTTGAATTCACGTAGAGAAACGTCAAATCAACCATAAATAAGCGGGAGCTGCCAGCCAGTATGCTTGTAGTGTTTATTTGTTTTGTTGAATCAAATAAAAAAAACGTGCTATTTTGAACTCACTTTTTTATACGTTTTTTGCTGGTACTAGTAGCTTACTGTACATCTACTAGCAGATTAAGATCCTTGCTTGGATCCTTGTAGCCTAATCAGGTAGCCGGACCACTGGGCATGCGACAACTCTGCAAGTAAATTTCAGCTACTGTCCAAGTCAGCAAACTAGTTTTTCATCTGGCATCGGACGTGCTTGGTCATCGCTTTATAATTGAAATTGTCCAAAAATAAAAGTTGGTGGGCTACTTTCTATCATTGCACCAATCACAGTGGATTATGCTTTCGTCGCTTCGTGCCTGTTTTTGCAAAAGACGTGATATTCATGGATTTAACATTTAGCCTAAATAGCAGCTGCAATTTTTGTGGCTTAATGGATTGCAGCCTAACAAGTTCAAACTATTGGAATAAAATAGGTAAGACGGATAGAATGCAAAAAGATATCAGTTGCCTGCACTGCATTGTACCCAACAAAAATTTTTTTGTTTATTTGTACGGCTTTTAATTTCTGAGTAGCCTATTGTCAGCCATCAGATTAGGCAACTTCTTGTTTTCATAACTGCTTTTGACATAAAGCAGGCTTAACTAATTCATTACACCTTAGGTAGAGGTGAGCGATGTTCTCAACAACCAGCTGGAGTCGAACCTGGTTTGCATAATTGGAAAGCCAACCCCTTACCCGTTGTGCCATCCCACCACTGAAAAGCGGCCGAGAAAAAGGAACTGGCCACCCTACTCTCCTTAGTGCCGAAAGCTTGGTACAATGAAAATCTTATCTTCTCATACCCGACACTTGAATCAAGTATGGGACCAACTTTTCCTTTAGGCTTAACCTATCTTCAGCTACAGCACGGTAGTTTAAAAAACAGCTTCCTCAACACATTTTTGAAAGTATTCATTTTATCTCAAACAAAAGGAAGCATTAGAAACAAACTGGTAGGAACGCCTGTTTATTCTAATCAAAAAATTAAGAGCCCAAAATGTAGGCTAGGTTACTAAGATCATGTTCAGCAAACAAACGTTTCGAAGACTATAATGTCTTCATCTTCAGTGCTAGAAGTACCTACGTTTATAAATGTACGTTAATGTAGACTGCATAAATGTACATTTATAGCACTAAAGATGAATCCAGTATAGTTTTCGAAAGGTTCGTTTGCTAAACATGAGCTTAGTAGGCCTATTTACATTTTGGGGTCTTTATTTCTTGATTAGGAGGAAAAATGTTCTGTAATTTTTATTGCAATTATTTGAAACTTTACTTTGGTACTGTTAATTAAAACAAGTGGCGCCCTATTTAATATTCTTGGCGGTAAAATAGAAAACTTAGTTTTCTTCGAATGCAAGCAGATCGAAAATATCACTTTGAAAAGAGGGTTAACAGTTTTATAACTTTTCCTCAGTGGTTGGCAATTTTTGCACTAAAGCTTGCTGATATTTAGCATAAACAAACAAGACTCCGCCAAAAAAATTGATCAATAATCCGATCATGAGCAGTGGGGTAGGAGCAACTCCACCAAAAACAAACATGCCTGTAAAACAAAGTATAAAATTAAACAAAAAGCCGGTTACGTTAAAACGTGCATGATACCAAAGCAGGACAATCAGTTTAAAATATGGCACGTTCGCAACACCTTAATCTCTTCTACATTTTTGACTTACTCAGTTACAATGTCGATGTATTGCAATTTCGTGCATGCATCCTCAAAAGCGTTATTATGACGTAACACAACAGTGATTTTAAATCAATCACAAAAATTTTGCAGTATTCCCATAATAGTATTTTTTTAAATTTTATTAGTAACTCCTCCAAATTAAATTTCCTTTATTCCAGTTCCATAAATTGTCAAAATTTCATAGACTGAACAAATTCACAATCACTTTTTATATTGTGCTGTAGAAGAAACCCCTGCTTCAACAAGTCATCAAACGTCAACTTCTTTGGTTGGAACATGGCATATGACATCCAATAAACTCAGTTTATAATGAAACTCTCTTATTATCAAAACTGATCAAAGGCCAACGAAATCAAGGAAGACCAGTAGAAACATTTATGTGATGGGCTCGATCTCATACAAAGCGCAACCCGGAAGAATTGCGACAGTTGGCTGAAAATCGCCAATTATGGAAACTTTTTATTGACACTAATTTTGCACCTAACTGGTGTGAAATAAATTATTATTGTAATTAGTTTTTCAAATCAACCATATTTTCCATATTATCTGGATACCATGCCCTGTTTCTCCTTGTGATACTTTTGATGACGTTCACAAAGGTGATTGATGAGGTCCGCGCACCCCAAAGGGTCAGCAAAGCGATTTCAAGGTGTCCATAAAAGTTTTCGAGTTTGCAAAATGATTAATAAAATACGACATTTAAAAATTAGTGTGCTTTATTTGTGTATTGAAGTAATTTTTAAAGTGTAGGCTACGTCGTCTACTGGTGCGTCATTTGAAATTTTAAAGGACACCACACAAAGGTTCGGTTTCCTAACTAAAAAATCGTATAAATGAGTTAAATGTTATAATAAGGCTATGTTGGCCAGTAGCGTAGCCAGAAATTTTGAAAGGGGGGGGTTTTGACCACCCAACGGCGGGGGGTCTGGGGGGCCTCCCCCAGAAAATTTTGAAAAATTACTTTGAATTTGGTGCATTCTGAGAGCATTTTCAACAAAAATGTGGGTATGAATATTCCTGTAAAATGGTGCTGTCCGGTAGCATAGCAAAAGGATAAGATCATGTTTTCTTCGGCATTTTTCGGAAAAAAAGCTAAGTCTCTGTGTTTTCTTGTTGCTAATTCCTGGCTGAGATGTTTGAATGTTTGGTATTGGCAAAACTCGCTCTTTTAATGCAATTTTGTTTAAAATTAGGCAATTTTTTTTAGACTGAAAGCATCATTCTCAATATCGTGACGTCACACGCGTGCCAAAGGGGGGGGGGGGTTGTAACCCCCAAAACCCCCCCCTTGGCTACGCCACTGATGTTGGCTATGGTTCAACTTAATTCTTTTGAGACAGCGGATTGTTGATGAATGCTTAACTTAAGTATGGGTATGGTGGGCCTGCTGTAGTTTGATATAAAGCAAACAGAAACTTTTTGACTCAATAAAAAGTGATTAACAACTTAGTTAGGTCCCGCTTACCTATAACTGTAGCAACTCCGCTTTTTAAGACTCCTACGCAAGAGGTTGTCAACGCTGAATTAACGGTTGTGCATAAAAACATGGAATAATTTAGCAACGCTCCGCTCAATACAACAAGCAAAAAACTCGTTTGAAACCCAATTTCATTATAATAAGGATAGCTCTGTAGGCTCTTCCAAGTCCCTGCAATAACAGTGCTTTCTGAAAATTACATAAACATGATGACAAATTATAGTCTAAAGCAGGGGTGACGAACCTTTTTGCTGTCGCGGGCCACTTTGTCAATTACACATGAGTTTTCGGGCCACACAACTTTTTAATCGTCAAAATTCCATGACGTCATAGATTGGAATCGACCAAAAAATACAAGGTGAATAGTGTTTTCACAGCTTTACCTTATAGCTTTCCTATTTACTAACTTTAAACCCTGAAAGTTAGTGTTTAGGGCAGTGGTTCCCAACAGTTTTTATCCGGTGGACCTTTTTAGTCGATATTCAAATCTAAATCCCCCCCCCCCGCCCCTATAAATTTAGTTTGTTAAAAACTCGTTTACATTAATATTTTAATCTAAGTTTTGGAAGATAAACTAAACTTTCACTAGTAATAAGCTTTTTAGCCTGTAATATTCCTTTTCAAACTAAAATAATTTAATTAAAGAAGAACGTAGCTGAAAAGTATTTTATTCAAAGAATAGGCATTCAAAACCCTAAGAGTCAATGCATGTAACAGTCTGTGTGAATCTTGTGATTTTTTTGTTTCGATAACTCATGAATGTCGTGGAAGAGTATTGGAAAGAGCACAATGATTATCATTCTCCACGTCTAATCTGTTTCTTTGTTTTGTTTTCACTTGCAAGAGTTGAAGAACCTGATTTGCATAGATAAGTGGAAGCAAACGGAAGGATACTTCGAGTAGCTTTCTCTGCCACTTTGGGATAGGAATTACGCATCAATGGCCAAAATCCAGTAATTGATATCTTTCTGAATAAGTCTCTTGCGCAAGAATCCGTTTTGAGTTCTAAAAATTCATCCTGCAATTTATCGAGAAGTTTTTTCATCAACAATGTGAATGAATTTCGTATTAAATCAAGCTCATCGTCATAAATTTTAAGAAAATATCGAATGAATTCCAGTTCTATTGCTGTGAGATGTTGCAAAGTCAATTCGTTTTCCAACTCTGGAAGAACTTGTTCTTTGCCATTAACAACCAGCACCAATGATAATTCTTTAAACATGGGAACATGTTTAATTGTTCATTGTAACTTTTCTCTTTCAATTATTATCAAGCTTGCTGGTGAAAACTCCCAAAGCATCTTTAAATGCTGAGCGGTACTGGCATCTGCTCATGGAAGGGCCACCCAAACCAGGCTGGTCGAAAGGTAGAGGCCAGATAAAACGTAATCCCATCGCGACCAGGGCAGCAGAGCCTTCTAGTACCTTAAGACAGTCTCCTAACGACGATGACATAAATCAATCACTCTCTTCCAACCTTCCTTGAGCCAGCATGAAAGCAGTAGCCTACAGTTTGTAAACTCCCACGGTATCAATATGTCAATGGCTCATGGATACAGATAACCCATGTTGATGAGCAATCTGCTTTAAACGGAGATGGCAATTGAATACCTACCGTATATTGGTGTTTTTCCCTTGCATTTTCAGATTTAGTTTATTCAATAGACCAAACATATCAACCAAATAAGAAAGGAATCTAATCCATCTGTCACCATTCAGCAATGAAACAAATTCCAATTTTATTTAAAAGTCAAAAAATAATTTAAACTCGTCTATAAGCTCAAACACTCGTTTAGTTACGTTTCCTCATGAAAGCCATCTAGTATTTGCATGAAACAGAAGTAGGCCTACTTGATAGATTGCATCCATGTCAGATTGTCAGTGCACAGTTGCTTAAATAATCGGGAGTTAATCTAATAACAATTTCCTCTTTAACGCTCTAATCTAGGCCAACTTACTAGGCTTAAAAAGGTTTACAATCCTAAAACCAAATTCCCCCTTGAAAATTGCAAAATTCCCCCCTAGTGGGTAAGTCTCCCCTGGTTGGGAACAACTGGACTTTAGGGCAAGAAAATAGCAAAGGAAAGGTGTAGCCTACCAGTAAAGGCATAAAACAGCTTTGAGATGTCTTTTGTCTTTTATGCATAAAGCGATTGTCAAATTGTATCGCGGGCCGCACAAAATTCTTTGACGGGCCGCATGCGGCCCGCGGGCCGCAGGTTCGTCACCTCTGGTCTAAAGGCACGATCCAACGTTGTCGGTGAAAGAAGTTGACTGAATGACTTTAAAGCTATGATCTTTCGCTACTCGTGGTTAGTCAGATGGAATTGTGCAACAGGTAAGCATAAAGTAACTTACTTAAGACTTTCTTCATGTTCGCGAATTGGAAACTTATGGTATTGTAATGAAGCGTAGCCTATTGTAGAGTGTAGTGTAGCGCGTGTCGTCACGCACCACATCTCTCTTGCCGACAGCGCAGTGTGAGTTTGCCGATTGCCTGACTTGGCTTCTCTTGGTTTCTTTCGTGTTGGTTCATTCTCTAGTTTTCAGTTAACAGTGTAGCAGTGCAATCGGCAGTTTAAGTAGAGTCTTGTTTTAGTTTGTCATTTAATACTTTCTGTTAACATTCTTTAAAGCTAGTTTTCAATTGCAGGATAGGCCTATTCACGTTTTAAGTTCATTAAAGCCTACTTTACTGAAATGAGTTTGTTGGTTTCAATGTAGGTCATGTCAATTTAATAAACTTATTTAAGCAAGAATCAGAAAGATGGACAGACATATTCCTCGTCCTAAAGACCTTTCAGTTGATCCTAACTCCGCTGACGCTCCTACTATTTTCAAGTTCTGGTTTCAGACTGTCACTGACTACATCGCTACACTTGAAGAGGTTCGCCAGGAAGGAACTCCTAATATCAACAAAGCTAGAATAATACGTAGCTTCTTGTCCCCAGAGGTATACCTCTATGTCGAGGAAGTTGACGACTATGATGCAATTGTAGTACGTAAAGAAGAAGAACAATGTCTACGCCAGGCATTTACTAATCAGCCGAAAGCAAGCCAGTGGAGAAACGGTCTTGGAATACCTTAGAGCGCTGAAACTACTCTAAGGACTGCGCTTTTGACGACGTTTCTGCCCAAACGTATAAAGAGCAGCTTATTCGGGATTCTTTCATAAATGGCTTACAGTCTCCTGTCATCCGCCAACGTCTTTTGGAAGAGAATATAGACCTTCAACGTGCTTCGGAACTGAGCGACAGTATAGAAAGAGCACAACAACAATCTTGCATCATGGGGAGAGCTGCAAACACTTTGATAGTCTCAACGACAAATTATGCGCGAGAAGGTAACAACATGCGTCCAGAGCACAAGGATCACGACATTTCTGCAGCCACTTCCAAGTCCAAGGTACAAACCAGAAAATCATGTTACTTTTGTAACGGACCACTCCATGACCGTTGGTCCTGTCCAGCACACAAACAGAAATGCTACAATTGTGGAAAACTAGGGCATTTTTCCAAGGTCTGTCGCAGTAAAAGTTCATCAGTATCTTTGGCTTCTGCTGCAGAAAACCTAGTTGCTAACGCGGATTCTCTTAATTATTCGTCAACGCCTTCCAGGCACAGAGGCCCGTTATATTTTGCTGGAGCTCCTAACTGCCTACATCGCACAGTGGTGGACGCTTTGGTAAATGGACATCCAGTTAAAGCCTTGCTGGATTCAGGTGCCTCGGATAACTTTATTGATAGAAAATTGGTAAACAAGCTGAAGATAAACCTTACGAAACAACCTCACACTGTGACCATGGCGTCGACCCATCACTTGGTCAAGACCGATGGCTGCGCTTGTTTGCATCTTGAACTCCTCGATAGAAGTTATCCAAAGATTTGTTTCGATGTCATTCCAAACTCTTGTGCTGATGTGATTTTAGGCCAAAATTTCTTTCAAAAACACGAGAAAGTCACCTTTCAGTTTTGTGGCCCCGAAAAACCGCTTGTAATTTTCGCAGCAACACCGAAGCTCGTAGCACTTACCTCAGCTCGCGTGGATCCACCAAGTCTTTTTTCAATACATGCAACTTAATTATAAACCTGTTGCAGCCCCTTCCCGTTCTTATTCAAAAGATGACGTCGCATATATTGAAAAGGAGGTGGAAAGACTATTAGCCGAAGACATAATCGAACCTTCAAGATCTCCGTGGAGATCGCAAGTGCTTGTTGTCCGGAATCAACATAAATGCCGCCTTGTGATCGATTATTCACAGACTGTCAACCGTTTTACACTTTTGGATGCGTATCCCCTTCCGCGAATTGAAGACATTGTCAACAAGGTTGCAAAAGATAAAATCTACAGCTCTCTTGATCTGCGGTCCGCTTACCACCAAGTTTCCCTCTTGCAAGAAGAAAGACCATTTACAGCATTCGAAGCTCTCGGCCATTTGTATCAATACAAAAGACTGCCTTTTGGTGTAATAAATGGAGTTACTGCCTTTCAGAGAGTTATGGATGACTTCATCAAAAGATACAATCTAAAGAAAGTTTACGCCTATTTAGATGATCTGACCGTCACAGGGGAAACTGTACAAGAACATGATGAAAACTTGAATGCCTTGCTTGATGCTGCAGAGAAGAGTGGATTTACTTTTAATAAAGACAAATCGAACATTAGACAATCTACAATCAATTTACTTGGCTACCAAATCTCGCACAACCAAAAGAAACCAGACGCTGAACGACTTCGACCACTGTTGGAAATGCTCCCACCAAAAACTCTGAAAGAATTGAAAAGAATTTGTGGTATGTTTGCATACTATGCCAAATGGATTGAAAGATTTTCATTGAAGGCTGGTCCACTCTTAAAGGCTGTTATACCTTTGGACGAAAATGCTTTGAATTCATTTAAAACACTAAAGGAAGAATTGGCGGCTGCTAGTCTGGGAACTATTCGTGATGACCTAAGTTTCGACATCGAAAGTGACGCTTCTGACTACGCTATAGCCGCAATCCTCTCCCAAGGCGGTCGCCCTGTCGCTTTTATGTCCCGCACCCTGAGTAACTGCGAACAGAAGTATCCGGCTATCGAAAAAGAAGCTACAGCAATCATTGAAGCCGTTCGAAAATGGGCCCATTTTTTAAAGGGTCGCACCTTTTCACTTGTCACCGATCAGCAATCGATCTCGTATATGTTTGATAGACGCAACCGTGGGAAGATCAAAAATAACAAAATTTTGTTGTGGCGTCTAGAGCTAAGCCAGTTTCATTACGAAATCCGTCACAAGCCCGGAAAAAAAAACATAGCCCCTGATGCACTATCAAGAGTGTCTGCAACTCTGAGCCCTGGCAAAGACTTGCTTTCTTTACATGAATCACTTGGACATCCAGGATATGTTAGATTGTATCACTTTATTCGATCCCGCAACTTGCCGTACACCAGCGAAGAGACTAAAGCAATCTGCAACCAATGCCAAACTTGTGCTGAACTCAAACCACGTTTTTACAAACCACCAAGAGGAACTCTTATCAAAGCTACGCACCCATGGGAACGACTATTTGTTGATTTCAAGGGTCCTGTTAAAGGTTTGAAGCCCTACCTGTTAGTGATTGTAGATGAATACAGTCGCTACCCATTTGTGTTTCCATGCAAAAGAATGTCTTCCGAGTCCGTCATTGATTGTTTAACTAACTTATTTTGCCTATTTGGTTTCCCTGCTTACATCCACAGCGATCGAGGAACTGCTTTCACTAGCCGAGAGATCAAAGATTTTCTTTCTACGCGTGGAATAGCTACTATAGTTGCTCATCACCTTACCATCCTCAAGGAAATGGACAGTGCGAAAGGACAAACCAAATGGTACGGAAAACAATAAAACTTCTTTTGAGAACGCACCATGTTCTGGAGGACGATTGGGAGAAAGTCCTTCCACAGGCTTTGCATTCTACTAGATCATTGCTATGTGTCGCGACTAATCAAACACCCCACGAGAGGTTATTCTCATTTGCACGACGAGCCATGTATGGCATGGCAATGCCTTCGTGGCTTTTGGACTCCGGTAAAACAGTTTTATTGCGACGCTTTGTGCGTAATAAAGGTGAACCTGTCTGTGATCCAGTAATGTTACTCAATGCGAATCCTACTTATGCTCGTGTACGATATCAAAGTGGAAGAGAGGCGACTGTTTCGACCTCGGATTTGGCACCCTCTCCTCAAACTGAGGTTGATGCAGAAGAACGTCTTTCTACAACGACGGATCTTACCTTAAATGTGCCGGAAGAACCTGAAATCCATAACATACTAACAAACGATTATAACACGCCTTCAACAGACGCTCCTTCAAATTTAACTACTGACGTTCGCAAAGACAGTAGGCCTACTTGTGATATTACAAACCCGATCACATCAACTAATGAAGGGTTTACCGACAACAGTACACCCATCTTGAGACGTTCTGCTAGAATTCGAAAGTCACCAGAAAGATATGGCTTCTGAGTCAACATCTTGTCTGGTCCTTTTCGAAATTTATTTGGCGGGGGAGAATGTGGTGTAGCGCGTGTCGTCACGCACCACATCTCTCTTGCCGACAGCGCAGTGTGAGTTTGCCGATTGCCTGACTTGGCTTTTCTTGGTTTCTTTCGTGTTGGTTCATTCTCTAGTTTTCAGTTAACAGTGTAGCAGTGCAATCGGCAGTTTAAGTAGAGTCTTGTTTTAGTTTGTCATTTAATACTTTCTGTTAACATTCTTTAAAGCTAGTTTTCAATTGCAGGATAGGCCTATTCACGTTTTAAGTTCATTAAAGCCTACTTTACTGAAATGAGTTTGTTGGTTTCAATGTAGGTCATGTCATAGAGTTTGTAGACTATTAGAGAATCTGATTTGCAATTAATTCTTTCTTCCCCTCTGGTAGAGTTAGGCTTGCACATTCATGTAGGCCTACTGTGTTTTGAATGTTTCAACCTGCGTTGGAACATATCGCCACACCGTGTAGTTGTTGATTTATTAAAAAAATAAAACTCTGGAATAAATGGAAAATATTTTAACATAACAAGGTACGGGTAGCAAAATCACGCATTGCAGACTTTCCTTCCAAACGCAGCCTCCCCTCCCTTTAAAAGTTTTTGAAATAATAAAATCATTTCGGATGCAAACTATATAGCCAAATCTGGACAATCCATGTCAATGCTACTGGCTGCCAATGTCGAATGTTTTTGCCATTTCAGGAGCATTTAATGTTGGACATTGGACAAGTTTTACTTGATCAATTGTTGAAAAATATTTTCCAAAACAGCGAAAGCATAATAGGCCTACTATTTAATTTGATAATGCCATAAACAGATGACCGACAAATTTACTTACCCAAAGACATAAACGTAACAATGGGCACACAATTGACGCTATTGACGTACAGGAGGTCTAACGATGTCAAGTGTTTTCTTATTCCATTATATTGCAATGCAGTCAAATGAGATGCCATCAACAATGCACTTAGCCCCCCTATTAAATATGATTTCATATCAAATTGTAGATCTCCAGCAGCTGAAAATAGACAGAATGGTTGCTATTTTATGATTCAAATCAAAACAAGTTGTCATTGAGGTGTTGTGCCTATTTCATAACTTATATTAGCTTGTCTTTTCACATTCCTATGGCCGATCGTTTGCTGTACCGTATATAATAAAATAACTCATTTTTAAAAAAGAGCAGGGTGTCATAAATGTTAAGTGCGCAAGACTTAATATTTGATTAATTGTGAGAATCCATCTTCTGACTGAGAAAATCTCTTGGAAGCTTAATCTTAGCAGACTGACATACTGTACAAAGTGTACATGTAAAAGTTTTAAACCGCTGAAGCAGATTGACAAGGTGACGTTTCCACTTGTTGTTGAAGTGTTTTGTTAAATTATGCCATTTATTTGGGTGCTGCTATATAAAAGCTGTCCTTGAGGTTGATTAATTAAATGTTTATACTCCGATTGAGAAAGCTTCTTTGAGAGCTTGGTCCTGGCAGTTTCGCATACTTGTAGAGGATTTGAACCATTGACGCAGGGCCGGTCACCGAGGTTGACAGAGTGAAGTTTTCGATTATTCAAGTCTCGTTGTGACTTATTTCATCCACCAGGTGCCGCTGAGTGGAGAGCAGCTCTTGATGGTCGTCGGACCATTCGGCATGCGTCAGCTAAGCAAGTACGTCAATTTAGCAATTACATTTCAGCTACCGGTACTGCCAAGTCAGCAAATGAGATATACTTGCCCGGTTCGGACTTGCTTGGTCATCGCTTGTTAAACTTAATTTGTTAACTTGTGACATGCACTTGCTCAGTTTCATCATTTACCAACTTCAGCCACTTGCTAAAATGTTGCTAGCTCAGTTGTCATTTGCTCAACTGCCGTTTGGTGAATCCACAACTGCTGAATTGCAGGATACACGTTCTTGAAATGCGCTGCTCAAGCGCACACTTCGTTGTGGCAAACACACTGTTATTAGTGTAGCCTGCAGAGCTTGAAGTTTTCTTGAATGTGATATTTTTCATTGAATGTACACTTTACCTGCTACAATTGCTCCGATAGTTATGAGGATAACAGACACACAAACAAAGGAAGCAGGTTTTTTCCCAAAGACGAGAAATCCCAGCAGGGCACTAGCCATTGGTATACACCGCCGCATGGCGGCGTACATGGGCACGTTCATCCCACTGAGAGCAAACAAAGCTGAAAAACAAGACATCGCTTAGAACACTGTTTCAAACCTTTTTCACTTGACAACCCCATTTCATAAAAGAAATATTCACTACAGGCTTACTTTAATTCTTTGCAAATCTAAAATTTGCAGCCTCGTTTGAGGACGCGATTGATCGCAGCCTATACAAATCTTGGAGGTAGTACGTTTAAGCGTGGAAACCCAGACAGAAAAACCTGTAAAACTTTTAGTCAAAATCGTCAAAATTTAAAAAATGATGGATTTTGCTGTCTGGGCATTTAGTTTCGATTGTTTTTATTCTTGATGATCATAACAAAACTAATAACCTAACTGTCGCAACAAACTTTAGTTCAAGGACTGCTCTCCACTTATTCGTCATAACTCATAGCACATGAGTAGGGACTGGGTTCAGTTCAGTCAGCGTTCAATATTTTAAAGATATAAACTATAATTATATAGTATGTGGCGCTGGTCACGTAGTCCCGGTCCCACATCGTAACAAATTGTTTAGAGTGCTCACAACGAGGACCGAAACTAAAATATTTAGTGAAACAACTGTATCTAAAACAAGCATTGCAAACGTAGGCTACCACAAATTATTTGCAGCTATAAGTTACTAAGTCCAGCACTTGATGTAAACCATAAAGCTCATTAACTATCCACATGCAGAACATGTTTTCGAAACTTTGTAAAGCAGGTCAGTACAACTCAATATGGTACAAAGCCTTAAACCAGAAAAACTATACTACAGGGGCAGCAGACAAACGTTATTGTAATGTTTCTATTTAATTACTACCGGATAATACATATCATTCAGATAGGGCAAAAATGAAACCAGTCTTCAAGGTAACCGCCAAAGGATCGTACCACATTGTCTTATTGTTGCATTTAAAATAGTTATCCGTATATACAATCGAATTATTAAACCAAAAATTGTTATTACATAGGCTACTGTAATTACAAAGTACATCAAATATAGTTATTGCTTTCTAAACCTTCTATAGTCTACAGCAGTGGTTCTTAATCTTTTTTGTATGTTTTACCCTTTTAACAAAGATGAATATCAGATTTACCCCCAATAGATAAAATGGTGCTCATTTATCAAAAAACTAAAGTAACAATTTTCATCAGATATATTCAATGCGACGGCTGCCCTTGCTTTTTGGCAACGAGTTGTTTAATGTGTGGTAACGTAGGAGATAATGCACAAACAGTGCCGGTCTTTGGGGTGTTCAAACCTTGCGATCGCACAGGGTCCGCAAATTAGGGGCGCCCGCAATTTACTCAGAAAATGCAGTAATTGTTGTCATTTCTAATGGAAATAAATTCAATTCGATTCACAAGCAAGTACCGGTATCCTAGAAGTCAGTTGCGGTTCTCAGAATGCGCAAAATTCAAATTAATTTTTCAAAATTTTCTGGGGGAGGCCTCCCAGATCCCTCCGCCGCTGGGTGTCGCCTTCGGAGAACACACCGTCAGGCTTCGCCCGCAGGCTGTCAACCCCCCCTCTTTCAAATTACCTAGCTACGCTACTGAACGGGATCATTGTCATTGAGGCCGCAAAGCATATTCTGCACACGGCCCGAAATGCCCTAAGACCGGCACTGTGCACAATAAATATCGGATTCAACATGAAGTTGGTTTCTTGCTTTAGATTTGATAGTAAGCAATGCAGAGAAGCCTCATTTGCATAGGTAAGTTGAAGAAAACGTGAACAGAACATTCAGAGCTTGAAAACCCATCCTTGGATAGCAGTGTTATATTGTAACCCAAAACTTTTCTAGGTTGCAAGAGTAAAACTCATCTTTTGCAAATAATTCGTTTGTTAATTCTATAAATTCTTCTTGGATTGCTTCAGGAACATCTTTCACTTTACATACAAAAAGATTTCTCGCTACTATCATTAAAATGCTGCCAGTATTTATCTCGGGAAAATATCGTTCAAACTCCTCCTGCAAGTTTTCAAGATAACTGATGATGTCATCCTTCAAGAGATCATTTCCAGTTATCTCCGTCAAGCGGTGAAATGATATATACAATACCAATACCTACAACTGGCACAATTTTTCTGTCTCGTCAACTGATGTGGATATTTTGATAAATAGCTCATTTACCCCCCAAAACGAGGAAATTTACCCCCAGGGGTAAATTTACCCCAGTTTAAGAAATGCTGGTCTACAGCCTGATTCACCTTAAAAAGAGGGGATCGTCAGAAGGTTCTTATTCAAATAGAATTTATTTTGAATAAGGACCTTCTGAAGATTCCCCTTTTTAGGGTGAAACAGGCAGAATAGATTTTAGGAAGTAATAACTACATTTGATATAAGTTGCTTTAGTTTAGCTTTTTTGCTTGACATTGAGCACTTTTTGTAGCATTCATTGTTTAATTACAAAGTATATTTTAATCATCTCCCGGGTCGCAACTTTACAAAAGGTACCATTAAAAATCCCTTTCGAAGTTTGTTTGGTAATTGCAGAAGAAAAAAGAGCAATAGCACTGCGGTTGGAATCAAACCTACATCGATGAAATGACTATCTGCATCACCGCCCTAACGCTGTGCGACAAATCAGGCAGTTGCAAACCGATGAGTTAATTTCGCTATTATATAATATGCCTTTTTCTTTTGTTGCTCAAAGGGGATTTTTTAATGGTACCTTTTGTAAAGTTGCTCCCGGGTCGTACGTTGTGCAGATCTGTGTGAAGAAATCAGCCTTCCCCTTCACACAGATGATCGTGGCAGAATGCAACATGTTCCTGCCAATTTAGTCAGTCAGTTACGTAACAGCAAAAATACAGATTATATATCTTAGTATCTGACTTACCTAGAAAAGTATTGGCGGAATACAAAGCACTGAGAAGCCAGCAAGAGCTAGCGGTGGTTCTGTTGTACGAAACAAGGTCTATCTTTCCCAAAAAGTTAAGCACGCGTAAACTCACAACGAGGAAGACCAATTGGAAAGTTAGAATCACTCCCGGTTGGGTAAACATCCAAGTGTTCAAAACAAGTTTGTTAACAAAGTTCATTGAAGCGGAACAGATTCCATAAAAGATTGCAGATGACATCATCATCTTCAAGCTTGGATTGTGCAAGTCGGACGACATTTTAAGTATCACACAAACGAGTTTAAAATATATCAACAACAGGAATAAACACAAAACATCTAAAAAGAAATATTTTTGGAAAACTGCAATCGACCTTACATTTGCACAACTCAGCGATGTTGGGTCCAATGCAATATGAAAAACGGTTTATTCTTAGACAGCCACTTTTTTGATCCAGATTCGGTCCGCACCCGACCTGGTAAAGATCTGAACCAGTTAAAGTGGTTGCCTGTGTATTTCTTTTGTTGAAATACAGTAGTATAGCTCGGTAGCGTTGATCAGGTGATCCAGGAGGTACATGTGGATCCAAGATAGTTTTACCGGCTCGGATCTTTTGCAAAATGTCCGAAAACTTTACCGAAATGCTGTGTTGTTTGCTATAGTTCGTTTGCATCCCATCCACGTTTTTTAGAGAGGACACTTATTTGTTTTAGGAAAACCACCTCACAGACAACCACTTAACCGGTATCTTTACCAGATCTTATCTGATCCGTACGCGATCTAGTAAAGATCTGTACCAGATAAAGTGGGATGGCGGTGGGATAGCGCCGCGGGTAAGGCGCTCGCTTTCCAATTGTACAATCCTGGTTCGACTATTCTGATTGCGCTGGTCTGGGCTTGGGAATTTGTATGCGACTTGTATGTGAAGGGCAAGTTTGAACGATACTTCGTAGTTTTATGATTTATTTTCGTATCTTTTTCTTCATCGGGTCGATCATGTTTGATCAGCTGTGATCTCCCATACGAACTCCCTGCATTATGATCTGTCTTTTGTTTTTAGTACTGTAGTACCGGTACTTCCGGCATGCTTTTCATTCCGTAATTTTTTTGATATTGCCAAAATATTTCATTTTTGTCGTCCTTTTGTTCGCTTGTCTTGTAGGCTATCATCCCAGTCAACATTAAATTTTCCAACAAATGGCTTCTTGCTATGTGTCCAAAATATCTTAATTTTTTAAGGTTTATGTTGTTAATCAGATTCCAGTTATCGTCTATTTGTTGAGTGACAAATTCATTTGTTTTTCTTTCTATCTAGATGATGCGTAACAGTCTCCAATGACACCACATTTCGAAACGTTTTGATGTCACGTTTTTTGCATGTCCAAATTTCACATTCACATCCATATGTAGCAATTGGAAATGCGAGAGTTCGCAGCAACCTTAATTTTGTGTTTTTACAAAATTAAGTCTCCAAGGAGTAAGTACAGTAGTTGTACTGAGCAAGCGACAACTGAGCAAGTGACAACTGAACTAGCAACATTTCAGCAAATGGCTGAAGTTAGTAAATGATGAAACTGAGCAAGTAACAACTGAGCAAGCCATAACTTGGCATGTCACAAGTCAGCAAATTCAGTTTACCAAGTGATGACCAAGGAAGTCCGACGTGAGTACGTAAATGTCATTTGTTGACTTGGCAGTCTGAAATGTACTTGCTGAGTTGTCCCATGCCGAATGGTCGACGACCGTTTTTATCAATTGACCTCTGTTTTCACACCGTTGTAAGCGATGTTACAGCTGTTTTTGCACTAGCAATTTGCTTTTTAATTTCTGTGCTGTCATTGTAAGTGTCATTTATGACACCGCCCAGATAGCAGAAACTATGTACATTTTCAACAACATTTCTACCATTTTCTTATGCGTTAGCTTTTTGGAGAAAGCGGGTCAAAACGGACTCGCGGGGCAAAAGCAAAACAAGAATCTCTGTTTTAATGCTATCGAATTTAAAAATTGTCCAGAAACATATGAGATATAAGTAACTTATTAGGTTAATCTATGCGTAGCCTACAAACATTTACATTGAACAGATGCAGCATTTCTTATGAGTTTTCCACAATCGTTAGATTACCTTTCAGACATATAAGACAAAACGGACCGCGGGTCCAGAGCGTCTTTCAACAGATTTACTCTGAGAGAACAACTTTTTCTGTGATTACCCCAGCAATCCAGCATCTGGGGGCTTTGCTCCCTAAACATTTGTTGACTTCTCTGATGTAGCCTCCAGGTTATCATTCACACGATATACTGTGTACTCGGAAACAACATGTTTCGTACGGTAATTGCTACGTAGTACACAACAACACAATGTGCTTCACCACAACGCAAACCCCGTCATTTTGAAAATGTGTCAATGTGATAATGACCGATGTGGCTGTCTGGGAACAGTCTGTTTACTAACTTGCTGTAATTAACCAATCCACCGGATGCTTGCTCATGTTCAGTAATCTAGCTGTATCTTCTGGATGAAAAATAAATTTAATTTGTCACCGCTTTATAGCATTAGCTTATTGGATTTGTGACAAACCTTTGTTAGCCTGGTCTCTCAGCTGTTGTAGACTATTCGATATTTTAAAGTAAGCCGGAAAACGCACAGCCGAACAAAGAACAGGAAAACGTACTAAATGAAATCTATGGTGGAGCAACCGTAGCCTACGTTATGTAATGATGATGCTATGGTTGCATACCATCTGAATGAATAGTAGGTTATTAACCTGCATTATTCAGGACAGGGCCGTGTGAACACCATCTAGCCCCCCCCCCCGAAATCCACTAGTGGGCTCCTATGCTTAGTGATAACTCTTAAAAATAGGACCAGTAAGCGTTTAAGGTCGCAAACCTTTTCAATGCGGGGAAAAAATTATATTCATCATTTTAGCAAAGAGTATAAACAACCCTTTAAAGTTTCTAGAACAAATAGTTCATCTGCTATGTCGTCAATACAGTGCCGGATCTAAAAAAAGTTGGAGAAGTACCAAAATTTTAACAAGCAAAATTTGTAACATAAATGAGCAATGCAGAACGTAATGTCTAAAATAGTAAAATCTGTCTTTTTTTCATTGATTCAATGTCTGCGAACGTTGAATCAATGTAAAAATGACGGATTTTAATGTCTGGGATGCAACTCGTTGATCGTAATGTGAGCTTAAAAATTGTGTTAAAATGCCAAAACTCGTCGCCTTGTGCCAAAAAGCTTTTCACAAAGTTTACCTAGTTTTGGTCATTGTTTGTGTGATATATTTTGTGGTTTAACATTAGTTTATTTCTCAAAACACACTTTGCTTTTGACCAAGTTTATTAAATTGAAACTTGATTACTGCAACAATTGATGTTACGGTCTACAAGGTTTGCTTTAAATTTGAGGTTAGGTTTTAAATGTATTTTTCACGCCCACAGAACAATTTCAACAATAATTGATTTTTTTCACATTTTTTATTATTTAATGAAATTTCAAAAATCCGCCCGTGGTCTTTTTGAATCCTCTATAATAGGCTCTGGAGACTCTAAGCAAGGCACGTTTTACCGTAAGATTGTTCTCTATCAATCAACCAATATACTGCATATTAATATAATCACTAACTTATTGAACAGAACACTAACTTACTGTATTAATTGTTGAATAGTTGAGTGCGAAATATTTTTAGTTCTTTACGTTGAATTGAAATATTGGATTATTTTCTTAAATAACTAGGCTACAGTATTGGAATAGTTCTCGACATGATTTTCTTTCCCTTAAATTAATTGCTGAAAACACGTGTGTCCAATGCTGCGGGTAGATCCCCAAAAACATGGAAAGAAAAAATGGAATGTTAAAAATGCATAATATTTCTGAGCGGTGCCAATCGTGCAATGCTTATATTTATTGCTCGAAGAATGTTGTAAATTTCCTCATAGCTATCCTCAGGGCAATTTGGGGCTGGTACCAACAAGTTATTTGGGCCCCAAATCAAGACAGAGAAACCCACACCATATCCAAAGAATGCGTGGTGGTTTCTTCAAATGTCCTGCATAGGCGTAGCCAGGGGGTAAAAGGGGCCATGGCACCCCCCAAATTTTCAAAGTTTGGATTCCGAAGTTGAGCACTTTGTTGAAAATATAATAAAATCTGTAGAAATTTGTAACGTTTTCCAAGACATCTGGCTATTAACACCCCAAGCACTTGTTTTAGACACACAGAAAGACACCAATAAAATTTGCAAATCCTAAATCGCGCAAAATTTACTCGATTTACGTTTCTTTTAACTAATTTGTGGAAGCAATTTCAGAATGGCTTACTCTGTTGGGTTTTCGTGTAGCTGAGTTTTTGATGTTCTTTAATTTTAGCCGCAGATTTTGCCCGTTTGTGTGTAAGAGCTACCTTTAATAAGTTGATAGCTGTTTATCTGCTATTAAATTTCTTACAAATATTACCCTAAAAGTGTTTCCAGAAAGCGCTATAATCCATTATTTAAGAGTAATTTTGCAAAAATTTTCCGGGGGAGCATGCCCTCGGACCCCCCTAGAATACGCGTGCCTTCGACAAGCTCTAACCCCACCAGTTTCATTGCTTCCCCTTGCTCAAGCCACCAGTATACGCCACTGCACATCAGGTGGCGATGTCTTCAATTCATCAAATATTTGGCCCCGCCCAATTTTTTTCCTGGCTACGCCACTGATATCCGGGCCCTTTGGAAAGGTCACCGGCTTCTAAAATCATCTTGGGTCCAAAAGTACCGCTTACCTGAATATCCTTGACTTTGTCAGAAATTTGTAGTCATCGTCGTCAATCAATCATTTTATTTTTCGTCATTAACGCGTCCGGGACGAAAAAGATACTAACTACAAAAATCGATATAAACCTACCAGCACGTTAACGAACGGGAAAAGGTTGCAAAACCTTGAAAGGTTTAAAACGTGCCTGAATGAAAAATTATGTAGTAGGCTATAATATAGCCGCTATATATCAGTAGTTAGCACGGCCACAAAACCTAAAAAAAAAAAACAAATAGCAAAAAACAAAACAAAAACAGAGAAGCACACATGTAGTAATGAATGACAGCCTAATGAAAAGTGTTGTGGATTAAATTTGCCAGTTCCAATATTGATGTGGATGAGCAGTCATAATAATAATAATAGGATGGAGAAAGAAAACCGGACATAAAAGAAACCCATCCTCGGCAAAAGCCCGTTTCAATGTGGCCCAGGAGAGCAGGTGTTGAGCTCTTTCTATGGTTAGACTGCACATCACACAGTAGCCTAAGACGATTGAGGTTTGATATCTAGTTTAAGGTATTGTTTCTTGTCCTGGTGGGTGATGGAATGGATCGTCGTCGTGTGAGCGTCTGGGGCCGAGGGTCTATCCTTTTACCACCCCAGATTCACAATGTTCCCGGACTACACTGGAAGGCTACTAGAGAGCAGCCAGTCTTTGGTTTCATCATCCAAGACGCGCAGATTTTCCACTCCAATAGATGGCTTGAAGATGTTACAGCCATTGATGATGTGGTCTGCAGTCTGTTCCTCGGCACCACATTCACAGGAGGAGGAAGAGGCCATTCCCCATTGGTGCATGGTTGAGCGGAAAAGGCCGACGCCCGTACGGAGACGGTTAAGGCGCACCCATGCCTGTCTTGGTAGTGTTAGACCGATGGGGCGTGTGTCGGCGTCGGGGATGAACGAATAGAGTCTGGTGGCGGTTGACTTCCATTCAGAACTCCATTTATGGTCCGCCCAAGCAGCCGCAGAGATGTCTTGTACATCAGCTTCGTTGATAAGAAGTTGAGCGGCTGGCACGAATGGGTGTCTTGATTTCAGTCGACGGGGGTGCTCGTTTGGGAGAGCAGAGATCTTGTGGTGGAGAAGGTGGTTAGGCTCCAGTGCCCGTCGACCGAGGGACAGAGTGGCTTCTTCGCGACGAAGCTCAGTGGGTTGGATGCCAGCGAGAATGGGGAGATTGTCCAATGGTGTGGGACGCAGGCATCCGGTCACTGTGCGCAGGGCGCTGTTTATGGCAGTGTCGATGTTATGGCAGTGAGCACTGCGGCACCAGACAGGTGCACAGTACTCTGCTGAAGAGTAGACAAGGGCTAAGGCTGCTATACGCAAAGTGTCAGCTCATCCCCTTTTGCGACGTGTCGTGTTGATTATGGAGTATTGCGTTTGCTGTTAATATCTACAAACAAACAAGCAATCGATATTATTGTTAGGTAAGCCTAATCTTTTGTAAATAATTTCGGATTTCCACTAAAATCTTCACAAAAATGCAAGAAAGCCTTTCTACGTTGTCTTTCTATTGCGTGTCCGTTTTGCTTAAATGTTGTTTTAGTTTGTGAATAAAAAGTGACTTTGTAGGCTATTAGTCTTTCTAATTGAAGAAGGAAATTCGTTCCATGTTTTCGCACCTGTGAATTCTATTGAATGTTGAGTAAGCGTTTTTGAGAAGTATGGAATGTTTAGAGCAGTGATTCTCAACTTTTGTGTTTTGGCGGACCCCTTTTGGTACCTTCGAAGCGGTCGCGGACCCTTAAAAAAAAATTATCTGAAATTTTGATATATCGCTTCTCTTATAGTGAAATCAAATGTTTCATAAGTTTTGAAGCCACACACTTGGAAGAATTTGCTGAACTCGCAACAAATTTCTGACGATTGATGACATTGACGAAGTTATGTTATGAGCTTTATGTTGGCAGACAGCATCAAAAATCAGTAATCTATATGTTGATTTTATGTTTTTCTATAAATTTTTATCACAAATCAATATAATTTTGCCACCGTTACCAAGAATTTCTCCATTTTTTCACTTCTAATCAATATTAATTTGTTATAGGCCTAATCTTTGTCATTGCAAAACTTTGAGTGGTGATAGACTGCTGCTAAGTTAAGCATTGTTCACTAGACTGCTGTCTCAACAGAATTAATTTGAACATAGCCTTATTAAAAAACTAATTCATTTATATGATATTTTTTTAGTTAGGAAACTAAACTTTTGTGCAACGTCCTTTGAAAGTTCAAAGAACATCGCACCAGTTCGTTGGAAAGTACAGTTTGAAAATCAAGGTAATACACAAATAAAGTACAACCAACCAATTTTTAAATTTCGCCATTTATCAATCATTCTGCAAATTTGGAAGCTTTCACGGATCCCCTGAAATTGCTTCGCGGACCCCTAGGGGTCTGCGGACCCCCGGTTGAGAACCACTGGTTTAGAGAATCATTATCATGGTTTCTTGTAGACAGGCTGTGAACGTCTTTGACATATTTAAAAAGGCCTATGAGCATATGAGCCTCTGGGGCCAAGGGTCTATCTTTTTAATTAGATTGGACAGTGTTTTATTTTAGGCGCAATTTTGATTTCGTTCATTTTTTTCTCAGTAAATAAAGTGGACTTAAATTATGCTTATTACTGTTGTATAGTTTGCATCAAAGTCTAATTTTAACTGATTTATGTTTTGTGACCTCATACAGGGCTTTGTACTAGCCTGGGGCGCATTCTTTTGCAATTGCAGTGACTAGTTTTGTGGTTTTAACCCAGAATTAAGCTAGTTATGTTTAAGAGTTGTGAGAAAATTTAAGCAGTTGCGGAGTGTTAGACTGATTTTAATACATAATTTCAGAGTCAAACGATATGTTCTAAAATTACATCTGTAGGTTGCATGATCCAAAAAATTGAGTAAATAAGAACGTAAATTTAAAAGTTTCTTAAGAATTGTAAGTTTGGTAGCAGCAGGACTGCCTTCGATCCAGATCAGCTTAGACTTTTCAAATGGTTTGTAGTTAGTAGACTACTGCAATATAATCAATGCCATGCTCAAAATGTAGCCCAGTACAGACCGAAGCAGTTACATATTTTGGAGCTGCTGGTATACAAGTCCCCCCCCCTTGGTAACTCATGACAAAGAGAAATTGACCAAAACATGTGGATTGAAGTGTGTGAACAGTAAAGAAAAGGTAAAGTAGTTTCAACCTATATGTTTGGTCGAGTCCTGTCTTTGTCATGAGTTACCAAGGGGGGGGGGGAACTCTTGTATACCAGCTCCCATATTTTATATTAGGCTTAGGCTACTGTAACTTTATATAATTTATGACGGTGAAAAAAGCCTGCTAGAACTGATTTACCAAAAGGATTAGTTATATTTTAGTAAGATAGAGGTGAGTCAGGTTATGATATTGCCTGTTATCTCACAAAATAATGTGTTACGAGCAGAACAAGTTTTCACATTTGTTTTTGTAATATATATTCTTTTTAGTCTTTGAAAAGTAGCAGGTGATGATTAGTGATTCAATGTTAGGTACCGGTACTTTGAAAGTGGTTTAGTTGAAAAACTTACTCTCTTAGTCTTAGTTTGTTGCTGTATTAGTTAATACTCCATAACTAACTGTGCGATGAATACTGGTTAAAAAGGTTAGAAAAGAAACATCTTTAATGGTAGCGTTGCCAGATGTCGCCAAATGAAATTTCCCACCGCCTCATAGAAAGTTCCCCTGTTGCAGTCTCTTCTTACGAACTCCATTTCAATGCAGTGCGAAAAGTCTTCACCTCTGATGTTTTTGATCCACCAATTTTGAGGTGATCTCTCTACAAAAATTTTCTTCAGCTTCTCAAACACCAGGGTCTGCAGACCAGGTTTTTGCTTTGCTCTTCCTATCTTACAGTTTCAAATTCTTTTCCATTTACAATTGCTTCTCCTGAAGATCTTGATTTTTTTAAAATTAGGTGGCTAATTCCCAATCAGGCATCACCACTTTATGTAGGTACTTCACAAATGTACATACATTCAAGACCTGTTTTAGCCTAATTAAGCACGGTTTACAGTTCATGCGGCTACCGCCAGAGCAGGGTTGCCAGATTTTGAAGAGCAATATACATACCAAATAATAATGAAAAGTGTACCAAACCTGAAAATGTTACACCAGTTCAGTTTGTTTGTTATATTGGCAAAATTCAAAATTATACAAAACACAATAAACACAAATACTTTGCACCAAGTTTACACCAAACAGATTTGAAAAGCAAAAGTAGGCCTGCATGGAAAACTATGTTTTACACGTATCAACTGTCTGAGTAATGTCAAATTTCTAACTTGATTGACGAAAGGTTTTAATTTTGGCTTATTTTAATATAATGTATATCACCAGCAGATCAAAAAGGAAAGTAACATCGTTAGTCACAATGCCGGTGTCGCATGATATTTTGATTGGACTCACAGTGGAAGTAGTCTTTTAACACAATCAAGGGGATTTGCTCGATGCTCTACTACAGGTTTGGCTAACCTAGTCTGCAGACAAATTTATCATAAGCTTATTGTGACAATGAATAGCATGTTTTTTGTTTAGCATGACCTTGAATAGTAGGCTACTCCACTGCCAGCCAACCCTTTTATACTGATAAAGCAACAGGCTATAGCCTACCACTACCTGAAACACCTGGTTTGTTCTGACCTTAAACTATCTGACAAACTTACGTCAATTAAAAATATCAATTGGGTACTACAATGTGGTACTTGTACGTTGTACCTACTAACTGTCAAGCAGGTAACTGAAACATACACCGTAAAGAAGTCTACTATGCTCATCAGCACTTGAAAGTTTTGACTCAAAAGCTACTACCAGTCTGCAGGTTAGCCTAGCCAACAAGAAAACCTATGCCCCGGGAGTAGTCAGAACAAAATTTCGATGTGAGGGGGCAACAAAGTATCTTTGCACATGTTAGCATGTCCATCAACAAGGCGGCGAAAACGAAGCACCCAGAGGGGATTTTGGAAGCCTCCAGAAAAAAAATTGAAAAAAAAACTTTAAATTTGCACATTCTGAGAGTCTTTTCAGCTTAATTCAATAGTAAAACTGTCAAATGATGCTGTAACAGAGTGTGCAAGTTTTTATTTAAACATTTCAATCAACCCCCGACTTTGCCCCTGGTTATTCCAAAAACTCTGACGAACTTGCTGGCTGTCAAGGATACAGATCCCGAAAAGCGGTAGAGTTGAACTGTTTCAACTTCATCGTTTGCCGGTTGAGACGAGAAAGTCGGTAGCCGGACCAGACGCACGAGTAAAATATACTGTAAACTGGCCAACGGTTGCCTTTTCCCGCATCAGGTGTGAACCGCGCTTAATAGCCTAGAAATGAGACTAGGCCATGATGTACTAAGTTATATAAAGGCCGAGACAGATGGCGACATCATGGTATCATTGTCTTCAATGAAATTGCTCTGCAGAGCTTACATTTTGCCGTGCGCTTGGTTTAGGGCAGTCAGGAATTATTTTACCTCAACAAATACTGGTATCTAAGTTAGAATTCTAAACTTGTTTTTTTGTTCTTGGCAACACAAGGTAAATATTGTGTAAAGAATGTGCATTTCAGTTGCAATATTCATTATTCAGTAGTTATGCTAACTCGTTCTACGGCTTCATTTAGGGAACCCCTTACAACAGGGGTCACCAACCTTTTTTGCATGCGGGCCACTTTGGCACAAAAGGAGAGCTGTGGCGGGCCGCACTAACAAAATTTTTGGTAGGTTGACTCTTATGCTAGAAAAGAACGCATTTCGTGCCCAGTATTCAGCGTTACATGTTGTTACTATTTATCTTAGAATACCGCAGCAACAAAATTAGTCAAACAACGCTATTGCCAGGCTAAGCTCCTTTAACAACACTTTTAACTTCTTTAACAATGCCTAATAAACGAGCCACTTGTTTTGCGCATTTATAGCAGGGTGAGCGGTTTCATCAGAATATTCATCGCCAAGTAAGCGTATGGTGTTGTCCCTTCGCTTCACAAAAGATATCTTGCAATTAACAGTTTCAGTAAACAAGGAAATGTTTGACACATCGCAATACAGGCAACAATAGTGACCTGCAAACATATCAGCGAAAAATAGGCTCCAATAACAGGGAGAAACAAACCAGGCTCCATGAAACAAACGCTTGCGGAAATCACTGAAAAAACGTTTCTATCGTAACTCATGAACAGTGTTCCCTCTAAAAAAGCAATGAGTTGGTTTTTCATCCTTTTTGTGAGAGTCTATTAAGACCGTCTTTATTAGACAACTGTCACTTGCGGTGCTAATCCGCATGGCAAGAACTGTTAATTAACAACATTTTGCAGTACTATGCTAAATATTTTCATAATACAACCAGAAAAAGTCTTTAAATTTATATATAATATTTTGCCAATTTATTATAAATTGAGTTGGCACACCGATCTATTTTGCCAACAAAAACTTGCATGAAGGGAACACTACTCGTGAAACACAACGGTGAAACGCACACTATAGCCTAGTGTTAACATATTTACAAACTTAAAATAAGCAACCCTACCATGATCACAAACAATTTCGAAATTGGAAAACGGACGTTTTAATCAACCACTGGGACAGTGTGGATGGACATCGTATTGGAATAACATTAAGCAACCCCCGCCTAGAACTACAATCTGATTGGTCGGTCGGTGGAATCGTATGCAAAGCGAAAATATGCTTCCCGCAAAGTATTTTTTGCCTTCATGCTCTTTTAACTCCTCAAGAAAAGTATTTTTGGTTATATTGTACTTGTACGCTGATACCTTCCGCGGGCCACACATGACAGCGTGGCGGGCCGTCAGTTGGTGACCCCTGCCCTACAAGATGAGTTATAATCCTATCACTCGAATATATTGCAAGCCGCCTTGCATCCTGCGTGTGTGTATTATTGTGTCGAAAACACCTTCAGTGTCTCTCCTTTTGCATTGTACCGTATCTGATATTATATCATGACGTGTCATTATAGTTTACCAATTACCAGATGCATTGAATATGTCAAGATGAAAATAGAACATTTATCAAAGATAATTTATTTTTCAGATGGGTGTGCAGCCCAATACATAAACTGGAAGAACTTTTTCAATCTTTGCAAACATGAAGCAGATTTTAATGTGACGTCAGAATGGGTACTTTTTGCTACCAGTCACGGCAATTCTCCCTGTGATGGGTTTGGAGGAACCATCAAGCGAACAGCTACTAGGGCAAGCTTTCAACGACCTTGTGAAGATCAGATATTGACAACAGCCCAGTTGTTTGATTTTTGCAGGGAAAACATACGTGGCATTGGTTTCATATTCATTTCCAAGGAATCCATGGAACCAGTTCGCACAGCAATGAAGCAGCGTTACCACCTAGCTAAGAAATCCATCCCAGAAACCAGGAATTTCCACCATTTCATTCCATTAGATGACAACAAAATCGGCATCAAGGTCTCATAGCAGGATCATTATGACCTTGCTGTGTTTAATTTTGAGCAGCTACAGTTTACAATACGACCAACCCCTCGCAACTATGTAGCCTGCTTATATGATAGAAACTGGTGAATTGAAATGGTGATGTCTGTAAATGAAGAGGAATGTGGCAGAGAAGTGAAATTCATGCATCCACATGGTCCTGCAAGATCTTTTTCCTGGCCCGCAGGGGAAGACATTTGTTATGTGCCTTAGCCTATACCCATATTCTGCTAAATATAGACATGCCTTCAACTTCAAGTGGACCACAATACACAGTTTTAGACAAAGGTTTTAAAAGGATAGAGGCAATATTTTGTAAAATGGACAACTGAATAGACTGCTTATTCTAATTTTAATATTTTTATTTGCTGTTATACATAGTTTGTTTTCGTTTTTGAATGTTCTTTTTTTATTTTGTTTGTTCTGTATTTCTTTTTGACCACCATTTTGATTGAGTGTTTTCGCGACCCGATAGCAACCTTTTCGCGACCCGGTACTAGGTCGCGACCCTGTTTTGGGGTCCCTTGGTTTGCACCTTAGTTTACCGTATAGGTAGGAATAAGTAACGGTGCAGCAATATTCATGTAAAACCTCTCTAAATGGCGTTTAGCTCAGATAAGTTCTTGAATTGCATACACTGAAGAAAGAACAATGGTCTTCTAACATAACTATGTTTTTTATGAAACAGACACTTGACGGTTAAGTTAACGGAGCCGGCCATGTTTGCGCCCTTTTTCTTCAATCTGTATAAGCAACACACTGAATAAACAGAACTTACAAGTAACAACGGAATACTGCAAAATAAAAATGTCGTCCGACTTGCACAATCCAAGCTTGAAGATGATGATGTCATCTGCAATCTTTTATGGAATCTGTTCCGCTTCAATGAACTTTGTTAACAAACTTGTTTTGAACACTTGGATGTTTACCCAACCGGGAGTGATTCTAACTTTCCAATTGGTTTTCCTCGTTGTGAGTTTACGCGTGCTTAACTTTTTGGAAAAAATAGACCTTGTTTCGTACAACAGAACCACCGCTAGCTCTTGCTGGCTTCTCAGTGCTTTGTATTCCGCCAATACTTTTCTAGGTAAGCAATCAAAACGTTTTGTCATAGTTGCTATGAAATGTAGACAAAATAATTCAATTAGCCAACCTACTGTAGAACACTTTGGGACATTGCACGACATAGAGCACGATGGAAAAATCTACAAACAGCCTGTAGTTTAACAAAAGCCACATTGCCTATAATACATTATGTACATACCAAAGCGGCTGCACACATAGCCTACTGCAGCCTAACATTCAGTCTTAGCTATGTCAAAATTTTGCAAGTAGTGACTGGTGACACCAATTCCGACGCTAAACTGATTTATTAACTGATTCCTGTGCAAGGTGGTGAACTGTATCCAGCCTAAAGGCTCTAATTTGGAAATCTTAAAGTTTTTCAAGCGCACACCCCGAGAACCGAACCAGTGCCACTTAATCTTGAGGTTTCTTCGTGTACGAAGTCGCCTGCTTATCCAACTGAGCTAACCGGGTAGAATATTAGAATGATTTGGCTTCGAGTTCGATGTACAGAGGACACTGAGTTTATTTTGTAACAATTAAAGCTGATGCAGGTTAATGTTGCATTTTAGATCCACTTATCGTTACATCTGCTAAACGCAGAGTTAAAATTGAATTTGTTATTGGTTTGAATGCTAGTATTGAACTGCGCACTAAAGTAGGCTATTTTTTCATTAAAAATGCTTCAAAATTATTATATTTGACACTGAAAATTATAACAATTAAGAAAAATTTTACCTCAAATTTTATCTGAGCAACGTTTCAACCAGAACTGTTTTTCAGCTTTGTTTGCTCTCAGTGGGATGAACGTGCCCATGTACGCCGCCATGCGGCGGTGTGTACCAATGGCTACTTCAGTGTTGGGATTTCTCGTCTTTGGGATAAAACCTGCTTTTCGTGTTGGTGTTTCTATTATTCTCATAACGATCGGTGCAGTTGTGGCAGGTAAAGTGTTGATGCTCAATAGAAATACCACAATTAAGAAAATTGCAAGCTCTGTAGACTGGTAATAGGTCTAGCAACTAAGCTATTTAACAGTACGCTACAAAAAATGACTTGAACGTTAGTGTTTGGCACGTGACCAAGTGTTTGACAGTAATTTTTTCCGGTCAGTTTTTGAGAAAGACTTATCATGCTGTGCCTCAATCCAAGGCTATATTGTTTGTAGTGTAGCCTATTGTTTGTGTATATATATGTATTGTATTGTTTGTGTGCATTGTCTCCAAGATTTGTTCTTCCATATCTCACAACTTGGTGAAGAAGCCACAAAGTCTGATAGTTTTAGGTATTTTTGTTAAAATACATTCTGTAACCCACTTCCTCATGCAATGAGGTGTCAATTTCAGGATTTCTTTTTGTGACTGAGAGTGTATAGGCTATCTTTCCATAGTCCATCTCAGTAAATATTGGCTACTAATTATCAATACCGGTAGGCTACCACCTACATATCTACTTCTATAAGAACCTTTTTGACATCTCACTAAAGTTGGTACAGTTTGTTAAGTTATTTTAACTGTGATAACCATAGCTGCTTTATGCAATAGTATACGTAGCGACCGTAGGGTGTTTTTTTGGACGCAAGAAATAAATGCAAGAATGAAAACAATCATGCCTCAGTAACAAAGAGAACAAATGCACCTTGGTGATAAAATTAGCAACTCCATTTGCTTTGAATTAAAGTACAAGCCAAATAACCAATTACAGCGTTGACAGAGGGGTCAGTGGGTACATTTGGTCTTGTGTTGATTTTAGAAACTTGGAATATTTTCAAAAGACTAGGAAACTCGAAGAAAATGCCATGTACCATATTCATTGGTGTCCAATCGTGTAATAGTGTGTACGGTAACTGTTCCATTTTTACCTTTTTTTTTTAGAGAAATTATTTATTTTTTGAAAAAAATGACTTGTTTTTTAGTTGCCTTATTGTTTGAAGGGCTCGGGCCTTTTATTAGTAATGGTCTGAATTATTTTCTTAAACAGCCGTGGTGACTACTCAATCTGTTTTTAGCGGCTGGGGATCTTCAATTTGATATGAGATCATATATAGTAGGAAGCCTAAGCGCATTGTTAATGGCGTCGTACCTAACTGCATTGCAATATAATGGAATAGAAAAGCACATGACATCATTTGATCTTCTGTACGTCAATAGCGTCAATTGCGTGCCCATTGTTACGTTTATGTCTTTGGGTAAGTGAATGTTTTCAGTTTATTTCAGAATATCTGTACCCTAGTTCACAAGAGGCATAACTCAATCTCATTTTCTCCATGCTATTAGAGCTTTTTTTTTAAAATGGTGTTTGCTATTTGATATTTGCTTTTAATGCTGTGTTGTTGCAGACTAGTGAAATCAAAGTTAGGTGTTACGGTTGTTTCTATCTCTTAACTGGAAAGAGACTTTAGAAAGATTGATGACGTACTTTATTGGGATATCAAACGTAAAACAATCAAATAAATGGTTGAATAGTTCTACTTGTGAGATGCTAGATCAAAGCCTTGAAAGCCATTAACGAATGGTTCATCACTTCTGGTCACAGCGGTAAACCATAATCTCTTCGTGGGAAAATTGTAACATAAGATTCCCAAATCCGTTCGTCTGTATATAATGACCGAAGAAACACACACTTGAACTTCTTTTCAAACAGTGTATGTCTGTAAAATTAGCCCGCGGCTATCAAAAATGAGGGGGGTGCAACGCCGTACGCCTCTAAAACTGTCACTACAGAACAGATTACTTGGATAAAAGACGGAACCTTTGTCCAGCTAGCAAGCACTAAACCAACAGTTAAATGTGCGGCCAACTTTCAAACAATCATTTTACGAATGACCAGAATAGATAGCAATATCTCAAACTCACATATGCAGTACTGTGACGCAATAATGAAAGACAATTATGAAGTCATTCAAACAGGTGTTTAAAGCTGATGTAATATTTCCTGTTTAAACAGGTTTCAAACTGAAACAGGCCCAAACAAGTCCAAACAGGTTTGACACAAGTCTATGAACGATGGTGCAATTTTGGCACATTTTCTAGCAACTTCCATGACGTAATATTCAGTAGACTTGAACGGTTTTTATATGACGTTTGAATAGGTGAACCATTGTCTGGAACATAGCGGCCCCTAGTTATGACAGTCTGACATGGCATAACTAAAAAAGAATTGACGACAATTGTGAGCCAATGAATAAAAACACATGATACACTAATTGTTTGAATCACTCACGTTTAAGTTAATAGGCAAATACAAAGGGCATGCAAAGAATGAACAGCAATAAGAAATAATACACGACAATACATGAAATTGGTACCATAGGTACACGCTAAAATGACGCTATATACAATTGTTGCGATAATAACCGACTGTTCTGGGCTCAGACAAGGGTCGGCCACCGCAGACAAAACCAGGCTCAAACCCTAACACTTAGGTGTTCTTTACGGGGGCGAGGCACGAAATATCCCTCAACACGTAGTCTACTTTCACTTTCCCCGTACTCTCATCATAGTTGCAGACGGCAACTTTGGCTCTACGAACCACAGGCTTCCCTTTCCTAATTTGTGGAACTACCTCATGCACCCTCCCAAGTTGATACTTCCCACGTTTACCAATGTCTTGGAGAGAACCTTATACCACTACAAGTTGACCAGGCTCCAAATTCTCGGCCATTTTTAGCCATTTTTTCCGGCCCTGAAGACCTGGCAAGTAAAAATCGATCCATTTACTCCAAAACTGCTGAGAAAGTGACAAATTGAACCGATAGTCCCTCCTTAGTTGGTCACGATCATGTGGCTGCCCAACAGCACAGTATGGGTCTAAGTATGGGGTCAAAAGTGAGGCAGGGGTGATGACAGTAAAACCCCTAGGGTCGTCACTCGGAGGTACCAAAGGGCGTTCGTTCACGATCCGAACGGCACTGCTGGTGTACGTAAGCAGTTCAATAAAATTGGGCTTACGTATTGAAGAGTCCAGAATGTGAAAAAAGTACTTGGTCATATCGGCCACGAAACCAAATCTACCAAGCCGAAATCTAGCCAAGAGATCTGCCAGAGGGTTCAACAAGTCAGGACCCGAAAACATTACATCATTAACACAAGTTCCTCGAAATTCAGACTTGCCATCGTAAACAATACGCTTTTTTAATTGTGACGTCACAAAGTATGGTAAATACCATTCAAATCCCTTGACATTTCCTGCTTGACCAGCACGCTCAATATAGCCATTAGATTTAAGATCTTTCATGGTGTCAGTAAGGAAATCACGAAGTTCAGGTTGTTTTAAAGCTTTCTTTCTTAAAGCAGCAGCTCTATCTGACGCCAACACAAAATTGTTAGGTAGATCAATATCTTCCTTCAACGGAAGAGGTATCTCAAATCGACCATCTTTCAACTCAATATTCGGTTCGACAAGTTCTCTAGCCAAAATATCATTGCGAGACAATTCACAGGTTTCATTTTGCAAAGTCAAATCCTGAATGACTTTATTCAGGTCTGCTATTTCCATATCACGAGACTCAATTTTACGCTGAAAGCCAAAGATGACATCCGACTCTGAAGACGTCTGCACTCTGCACACATTAGCAACGCTTTCATCTAAGAGTGACTTACCACCACAAGCCAACCAACCGAGAGGAGTGAGTAAAGCATGCGGTTCACTACGATTTTCACCAACACGTTCTTCTTTTGCCCACATCAAATAAGCGTTGTCGTTGCCAATCAGTACATCTACAGTACTACAATCATTCAAATGAAACATATTCACGTCATGAAAATGACGGAAACCACTTAAATCCTGCTTATGTGGTAAAGTCTTAACATCGTCAGCCCAAGCTGGGTTAACCACCGAAGTTATATCACAAAACAGTTCATTCGTCTCTAACGACTGAATGTTGAGTTTAACAAGTTCAGCACAAGTAGGTTTCTGACCAGCCAGAGTATCCATTTTAAACGACGCTTTATCATACGGTTTAACGCCAAGTTCGCACACCAAATCACTCGAAACAAAAGTCAACTGCGAACCAGGATCATGCTGACAATACACCAACTTCGATTTGCCAGTTATTGGATTCAAAACACGAGCAGCAGTAACGCGGTTAAAAGCTGCTTTAACATTTCCAATCTTAACATTACGCACAGGAACTCTGGCACCAGCATCATCTTTGCCAATCGAATCCAGGGAATCACGTGACGTCACATAAAAATCATGCAGAAGAAAATAGTGTTTCCTATCGTTGTTAGGGCAACACTTACGACAGTTGTTTGCATGAACGCAATCTCTAACCATATGCTGGCGCAAACAATTCAAGCATTTGCCAGCTTTCACAATGACATCTCTCCGACCTTTAGGTGTCAAGCGCAAAAATTCTTTACAATTAGACAAAAAATGATATTCAACTTGACCACGTGACGAACAATAAAAACATGCCGGTATGTCTCTACGTCTGGCCACACCACTGCGCGGTGCGCCAACAGCAGTCGAGTACTGCGAACTTCCTGAAATCACATTATGATGGGGTTTTACCGACGTCTGCCTAACCGGACAAGAAGGCAATTTTCCTTTGCCAAACTTTTTAAAATGCTGCGACTCACCAGAATCGCCCATTAGCATAATGCTAAAATCAGTCGACTTGCGCGTTTCCTCCCGTACTACAAAATCAAACAAACTCTGAAAAGTAGGTTCCTCAGTGCTACCATACTGATCACCTAAAAAGTCAAGATAACGCTGCTTAGCGTCAAACGGGAGTCGCTTAGCCAAATCCAAAACAAAACGTCCTTCTAATTTATCACGCTGACCATAAGCTTTCGCGTAAAGCAAACACTGCGACAATTCATCTTTAAACTCTTTCAAATCACTGGAAGAGATAGAAGTCAATTTGCTACCATAGCGATACTTTCTAATTTCTGGTTCTGCGAAAAGACCTCCACGAACTCCAAAACGTTGGGACAAGCGAGCTAACGACATTTCTATCCTGTCTTCCTCTGACAAGCCAGGAGTGTCGGAAACCAAATTAGCAATCGTTTGTGCAGCTGTTCTAACACAAGCTGCTTGCAACAAAGTCAAACGAGTTCCCTTAAAGGGCGAAGCTGCCATCAAGGCCGTAACACGATTTTTAAAGAAGACAAATGGCATATTATTACCATCGTAACCAATCAAGGCCGCCTTATCGAAGAACGTCCTAATATTTTGGTATTCAAAAAAGCAATCCTGCTGTTGAGAACTCGATTTAGCGGGAGAAGACAAGCTATATCCCTTAAGGGGCTGAGTGGGCTCAGTCACATGTACAGCCCGATCACGATCCTCAAACACGTTAAAATCAGGAGACACGATACGCCTTTCACAATCACCCAAATTACGTGTAGCTGGGCGATCAGCAACTAGCGGCGCAGAAAACTTTGAAGGGGGCAAAGCATTACTGCTAATGGCGGCCCCGTGACCTGTACGCTCTGGGGGAGGAGTTCGGTTGTAATTTGCAGACCTTGGCTCTACAGCCTTCGGAAGACCCTTAGCCGCGGCCCTGAGACCTCCTGAAACAGCTTGAAAAGATGTGGATTGTACTGGTCCACTTACAGATTGAACAGGCGTCTGGAAAAGGTTATGTAAATTAAACTGTGATTGATGTTCACTTCTGGAATGCCTAGAAGATCCCTTCTTAGAGCTACGCCGGGAGCCCACCTCTGATCGATATTCAGCTAATGCCACTTCCTTACGTTGTTCAGCCCTCAACTGAGCGTCTTTGAGTGCGAACTCAGCAGCTCTCGCTTCGGCTTTCGCGGCAGCCTCAGTTCGTACGGCCTCAGCTCTCGCGGCAGCCTCAGTTCGTATGGCCTCAGCTCTCATGGCAGCCTCAGCAGCTCTCGCTTCGGCTTCGGCTTGTATCTGGAGCTCCTCTCGTCTTAGCTGTAGGTTAATTTGTGCCACTATCCGTGACGAGCTCTCAGACATCCTAGTGCTTACATTTGAGGCGCTATCCTCAGGATGTATGTCAGCATCCAACCTATCTGAGAACTCACTTTCTTTTTGTTCGAAGTTATTTTTTAACGAGTTAAATTCGGGATCTACCCTATCACGAAGTTCTGCTAAGATTGCAGAGTTAAAAATTTTACTCAAGAGAGCATGGAAATGCCGTAATTCCTCTTCTAAAGTAGATAAGTTAGATCGAAAAATTAACAGTTCCTGCTTATCACTCAAAGAACCTAGGGCCACAGAAAGTTTCCCAATTTGAGTCAAAATATCCCGTCTAAGATGCCGGGCCTCTCGAACTGACTTAGCCTCATCGTTAATGGGTCCCTCCCCAGAATGGCCTGCCCGACCGCAAAGAACATCATCAGGCTTAAACTCAGTCGAGTCGACGGCGGTCGAGTCCTTGTCACCACCGAGTGTAGACATATTAAATGTTAGGGCTAAATTTAACAATTAAAAAATTAAGTTACACAAACACACAAAATTACAGTAGTTATAAAAAACTTAACTGCAAAGACCGAAAAAATACAAAAAAGAATTTAAATGCACGATACCGTAGCTGTACGAGTATGTGAAGTCCAAACGTCCACAAAACTTGCTTGGATTCTTCCACTTGAATCTTCAAGCACAGATGGATTGCCTTTAATCTTCTTTCTTGCCAATAAATGTCAAAGTTATTTTTCTTCTGTACCAAACTGAGAAGAAATGTCTTTACTTTTTAGCTTAAAGTTCTTCAGTTGCCCACCGAGAAGAAATGTCTTTAATTTTCTTTGCTTCTTTAGACTACCAACCAATAAGATCTTCTTTTATTATTTCTTTGCTTCTAAGTGCTTCTTAGCCTACCAACTAACAAACTTCGTCTTTTATTTTTATGCCTTCAAGTGCTTCTTGGCCTACCAGCTAACAAAATCGTTTTTTATTTTTCTTGCTTTAATTTCTTCTTGACCTACCAACTGACAAGAACTCGTCTTTTATTTTTTATGGTCACAGCGGTAAACCATAATCTCTTCGTGGGAAAATTGTAACATAAGATTCCCAAATCCGTTCGTCTGTATATAATGACCGAAGAAACACACACTTGAACTTCTTTTCAAACAGTGTATTTCTGTAAAATTAGCCCGCGGCTATCGAAAATGAGGGGGGTGCAACGCCGTACGCCTCTAAAACTGTCACTACAGAACAGATTACTTGGATAAAAGACGGAACCTTTGTCCAGCTAGCAAGCACTAAGCCAACAGTTAAATGTGCGGCCAACTTTCAAACAATCATTTTACGAATGACCAGAATAGATAGCAATATCTCAAACTCACATATGCAGTACTGTGACGCAATAATGAAAGACAATTATGAAGTCATTCAAACAGGTGTTTAAAGCTGATGTAATATTTCCTGTTTAAACAGGTTTCAAACTGAAACAGGCCCAAACAAGTCCAAACAGGTTTGACACAAGTCTATGAACGATGGTGCAATTTTGGCACATTTTCTAGCAACTTCCATGACGTAATATTCAGTAGACTTGAACGGTTTTTATATGACGTTTGAATAGGTGAACCATTGTCTGGAACAACTTCCAACAAATAACCAAACAACGGTCAACAGCTATAACTTCTCCACTTTTACAATAGATTCCAACACCTGTAACTCTTACAATAGACTTCAATGTACTTCACTCACAATTTTTCTCATACAACTCTAATCTTGATCACAACTTCTAATTACGACTCTTCACATTTGGAAAATTTTAACTTCAATAACAAGGTTGCCAGACCTAAATTCAAAAATTGCCAAATGTATCTCAAAAGACTGCCAAATCAAGAAAAAGATGCCAAAAGCTATTTAAAGGAAGTCGATCAAAAATCTTTGTCAGATAGTGTTGTTGGATTTTTCGTTGCAAAAACAACATATAGCTTATGGAGAAGGAGCAATTTACCTGATATAATTGACAAGGCTAAACATCATAGGCCTACATTCATACTCACCAAAAAACCAGAGAGCATTGTGTTTTGCTAATCATGCTGGTGTTGCCTCCACGATAGTCATGAAGACTTGTCCAGTCAACAAATGTTTCTTGGCAGTCATGTGTAGGCTACCAAAATTCAGGGCGAAAGACAACACAGCACCGGCCTACTTCTTTGCCTCAAAGCGGTCTTCGATCTCTTGAGTCATGATAGCGACTTGGTCTACAATAGATCTTCCACGTCGAAATCCAGCTTGCTCCGGGGGCAAGAGTGCATCTATAATTGATTTGACACGAGAGTGAGGATTTTAAAAGGGATGCAGAGAAGAGATATAAGTCGATAGCTCTTCGTATCCTCTTGTGGTTTTGGGATCCCGACTACTTTGGCTCGTCTCTAGATTTTGAGTTGGCATAAGCAGGAAGACAGGAATAGCCAAAACTTCATGGCGGTGCCAGCCAAGTTCAAGGCAGATGTCGGGATCAGGGCCTTACTGGCCAGTACTATGATAACATCTCGCAGCAATTATACAATTAAAATTCCGTAGCACACTTGTTCAACAACATATATTGTAGCCTGTCTTCTGCGCTATACCTATTGATTGTGACGTTAGGCTAAGGCTTAAAATATTTTTTGACCTCTTAGGTTTTCACATTTAATTTTGATGTCTCATTGCGTGACCGCTACAAAAATACCGTGAAAAAGACCTTTACGATCATTTATTTTCGAACTGAAAAAGCCGCTTGAAAGCTCATGTTGTGGCAGTTTTACATAGCTTACCTGTGGAGACATTTTGTCGCAGGCCCAGTTTTGTCAACAGGCTTACAAAAGGTCGCTGGAAACTTCTATTTTTAAAAACACGATATCTAAATTGCACTTCGTTGATTGGTATATATACCATAAACCTACTATCTTTCTGCAACACAAACAGGCAACAGTTCGCGCAACCCCTTCAAATGCAGCTGAGATCCTGGGCTCGTTAGACTGAGGTTGCATTAGCTGGTGTCAAAAATTCGGATGGTAGTTTTATCTCCGGTGTCAAAGAGAAGGGAGAAACAAATAGGTCGTTACGCTTGGGCCTCTAATATTTTCTATTGCAGGAAAAACCTTTCACTACAGATTCATGCCTTTTGCCTATAGTTGAACCAAACTTATTATTATTGTCAATGCTAACATCAAACGCTTTCTTTACAGGAACTTGGGAAGACCTACAAAGTTATCCTTATTATAATGAAATTGGGTTTCAAACAAGTTTCTTGCTTGTTGTATTGAGCGGAGCGTTGCTAAATTATTCCATGTTTTTATGCACAACCGTCAATTCAGCGTTGACAACAACATGTGTGGGAGTCTTAAAAAGCGGATTTGCTACCATCGCAGGTGAACGGAAGTTAGTAGCCTACTGCCTACTACTTTTAATGATAATAAGTATGTAAAAATAGCACTGTGTCCATTTTTAATGATTAATAAGTATGTAAAAATAGCAGATATGTGCTGCTCTCAACGTTTTACAACGCAGACATTGTCAGTGCAGCCGTATAGAGGCGTAGCCGAATACATTGTCACGCTGAATCTTTTCCCAGCTGAGAGTCCGGAAATAACATTTAGTACCACTTGTAAAAAGTCTTTGTTATGACTCGGCAGCGAATTTTTTTCCCCACGAGCTTTCTGTCTCATTTACATATTTCGGTAAATGTAGCCATTACTGGTTACCGCGTGCGGTAATTTTTTCTGTCGGTTACTTCACATAGAGTTTGTATTAATACCGTGTGAATGCAAACATTTTTTTTCGTTGGCTTGTTTAGTTCAGTGGTTTCATCTTGTGCCTAATGTTCGTGAGAACAACGGTTTGACTGCCATTAAGGTCAATTTTTTTTCTTCTTTAAATTAATTTTTGCAGTGCATAAGAGCTTTTCAAAAAAAGTAGGCCTTTGTAAGCTTATTTTTTATTATGATTGCAGAATCAAACAACGCACAATAGGTCTTTGAATTAAGGCAGCATGGTTAGATCGCCTGCACCACCCAAGCCCATGAAAAGTATGGGAGAGGAGGGGTTAGTTCAAAGGCTTCGCTCTAACCCCCTCAAAAATGGAGACAAATGTATAAACACCAAAAATCTTACTCAAATAACGTTTAACTGTTTGAACATGAGGGCTGAAAATTTGGGACATTTAAAAAAATGAATCGGTAAAAACAGTTACCGCGCGCGGTAGCCAGTAATGCCTACAGTCTACACTTAGCCTACAGAGGTATGCAAATGAGACAGAAAATTCGTGGGAAAAAAAGTTCGCGACCCGGCAGGGCATCGAAGCCAAACGTACCGATGCAGAGGAGGACACACTAACCACTAAGCCATCGATACGGTAATGTTGATTAATTTTTACTCTTTAAAAGAAAAAAAAAAAATGCTTTTAACATAAAAATAACATTAGAGAGAAAAACTTGTATTGTTGCCCAATTTCAGAAATGCCCATGTTGTAGTAAATGACTACGGTACACAAAATAGCTATCAGCAAATGACACATTCATCACAACACAGCCATGGTTGCAGTCGACTGCTTACTTCTCGTGACTTATGTTTATATAGTGACAAAGTAATGTTCATTATTTATGCAACTGTGGCTTGTTGATTTGGGCAGCCCCAAAATATAAATTGGTTTGAATCTAATTATTTCTTTCATTAAACTGTCCAAATCAATATGATACAGTTTCCCCAAAATTAAATTTGTTTATTCATAATAGCCTATAATTCATGCTATTTATATAACAATGGCGCATTGTCTCCAATCTCCACCACAAGGAAGTGACATAGTTCACTGATAGGCTATACATTTGCATTTCAAACAGTGCTTTGCGTGCAGTTGTGTAATGCCTTTCGCTCGTGCCAATTTCTCGGGTACTTTACTTGAGACACCTTGCTGGATTTGCACTGCTCCTCCAGTTGAGAGCCAAATATCGTCATTCTTCATCATCCATTTTGCTTCAAAGTGGCTTTCATCTCGAAACATCAGGATCAACC
The DNA here is from genome assembly GCF_918807975.1 of Aplidium turbinatum. NCBI lineage: Eukaryota > Metazoa > Chordata > Ascidiacea > Aplousobranchia > Polyclinidae > Aplidium > Aplidium turbinatum. The sequence goes on from NC_137488.1 coordinate 3,238,481, forward strand.
AGTTGTCTGCAGCGACTCCTCCATCTCTATTGTTGGTATCTTCAATTTCCAGGTTTCTTTTTGTCACGTTTCTTTCACGGTGTCATCCCACGGTTTGTTTGGCCTTCCTTTTCTCATTTTTCCTGTCGCTACCTTATTCCAGACTCGCTTTGTCAAATTGTTCTCATCCATTCGTTCAACATGTCCAATCCATTACGTACCATAAACGCCAAACGGATAGTCACCAAGCGAAACTATCCCATGTAAAGAAAAGCGTTTGATACAGATTATGGGCAAATTTGTATTCTGCCCCCTTCCAAATAATTTGGTTCCGTACGGCTAAGTGATAACAAACCGATTTTCTACAACATGAACGTGTCAATGGTAAATTAATTGAATTTAAACTTCAGTCATTTTACATTACTCTATGCATATTGCAGCTGAGTGGGCTTAAAAAGTACTGAGTAGTGATAGACCTATCTTTGATTTTATGTTTTTTTCCCAGGCATGTTTGTTTTTGGCGGAGTAACCCCTACTCCACTGCTCGTGATTGGATTATTAATCAACTTTTTTGGCGGAGTCTTATTTGCCTACGTGAAATATCAGCAGGCATTAGCTCAAAAATTGCCTACCACTGTGCAAAAGTTATAATGTTGTTCTCCCTTTCCACAGAAGAAGGCCGATAAAGAATTCATTTTGAAGCGAAAGCACGTTGACTGGTTTTGTGTTGAAACAAAATGAAACGTTTTTATTTTTGTGCTGAATATTCGTAAGCCTGAATGACTTAATTAGCAAATCATTTTGTTTAATTCGCAATAAAGCACCTTTCTTTCAAAAGGAAGCAAAACAAAACAAAGAATTTTGCGTGTAAACAATCTTCATTTCTAACACCCATGCTGGTTCATTCAAAGACCCATAATTAATTATGGTCTGGAATTATATGGGTTTGCTTTGAGATTTTATGGGTATGTTCCATGCTGCAAAGTTGCAACAAAATGCTTAATGTATTAATGCGATACTCACTTCACGATTGCAAGCCAGGGGTAGCCATTAATGCCCAATGTTTCCGTATGGGAACAAGAGTTTGACAGAGATTTTCGGAAAGAAAAAAAAAAACATGTTAGGATATCTTTTAATAGATGTCAGTAGAGTAAAGTTGGATCTATAACATAATTGCATTTAAATTGTTCTGAGTTGTTTATTCAAGCCAGTGTAAAGGTCGAAGCTCAGGGGAAATATCATCTATAGACTATGATACTTACTTTAGCAACGTTTTAAACACGTACGTTTTAAACACCATACATCAACGTTTTAAACACCAGTCGTGCTATACGGTCTAGAATGCGTAAATTGGACATCATCAACAATGAAAAAACTCACTACCTTTTAATATCACATCATGAGAAGCATGACCAACAAAAGGTTACTTGATTACACGAAAATAGAAGATCTTCTAACTGTGACAAAACTACATCCAATTGCAGCAATAATACAATCAAAAGTTTTAAAATTGTTTGGCCACACTAAAAGATCACAATTCGGAATCAGCAAACTTTGCACAGAAGGCAAAGTAGAAGGAAACGAAAACGTGGCAGACAACCAAAACGATGGCAAGACAACATTCAATCATGGACCGGACTCAACTTGAAGACACTGTACTGGGCGAGTTGGCTCAAAGTCGCCACTCTTGGAAGCAAATAAGCCATGTTGATGCGCAATCTGCCGCAGGCGGAGATAACGACTGATGATGAAACACGTAGGCTACGGTACATCAAGTGTGTTGTTTCAAAGTCTTATAAGGGCATGTTTAGGAATCTCTTCTACGGCACCTAGCGCATTTGGAAAGTTAAAAACTAACGTTCCAGGAGCTAATCTTATGGAAATCCACCACTGTCTGTAACCTACCTATTCACTTAATTTACCATTGACGTGTTCGGATATCTATAACATAATTGCATTTAAACTGTTCTGAGTTGTTTATTCAAGCCAGTGTAAAGGTCGAAGCTCAGGGAAAATTTTACTTTTAGTGGTCGTCTCACATTTTATTTGCTCTTTAAAAAACCGGAAATGGAAATAATGCGATTGAGTTGTTATTTTAGTTGCTACTCTTTTGGGTACATGTTTTCATGCTTGTGCAAAAATTAAAATAAGGTATTTTTACATTCTTTTATGATGTTCCCGTTAGGGAACATTGGGAACTCGTGATTATGCTAAATCGCCGCCCCGATAGCTCAGTTGGTTAGCGCGTCACTTCTGGAACGAAGAAGCTTCAAGATTACGCGGCGCTGGTTCGACTCTCGGGGTGTGCGCTTGAGCAACGCACGTTAAGGACTGCTCTCCATCCAGCGGCATCTTAATGAATGGAATAATTCCTCGGCAAAATGCCTTTAACAATCGGAAGCTTCACTCTGTCAATCTCGGTGACCGGTAGGGACTTCTACGTATTGCACTGCCCGAAAAGGTAACCGCAACCATGCGTGACATACGACATCGCTGACGTTGGTAGCGCTATCATGCGTGACATGACTCAACACGTGATTAACTGGTCGTCTTTATCGAAAGATTTTGATACAAAGAAATTTAACTGAATGAATCGCCACAACCAACGTTGCCTAATGGTTAGGGCAGAGCAGTAGTAATTTCGATTGCATTGCATTTTCAAGCCCCTACAAGTATGGGAAACTGCCAGGATTAAGCTTTTCAAGAAGCTTTCCCAATCCGAGGATAAAGATTCAATCAATCGTGGTTTCAAACAGCGCACAACAAGCAAAAATAAGTTTCTTGAAGCAGCAAATAAGTTACATCTTACAAACAGGTTTATGTTGTAACCGTAGATTTGCTACGATTCAGGTCTTTCGGTTGTAGCCTATGTTGTGTGCGCAAGCAATGGTTGTTTGCTGGAGTTTGGACTTGGAGGAAGATTTGTTGGTCATATTCAAAGACGAAACTGTATTTTAAATCTAAGTAATAAGCGAGTTTTAGCAATTATACTGAAAATGTCAAAACTATTTCTAACAGCTCTAGAAGCAGTTAGTGTGCTTGATGACATGAATGATACTGATACTGAGGATTTCGAATTGGTGGTTTTACCACAAGAAAATAAGGGTGACGAAAAATTTCTAGGAACCCATGTTAACGTCATGACAACCTCGTGAGTAGGAATCTTAAAAATCGGAGCTGCTTCCATCGTCTGTGAGTGGAAATTGCTACGGTAATTGTGTTGATTAGTTTTTATCTACGTCTTTATGTATAAACGAATGGGCAGTGGCGTACGCAGGTTTTTCTCAAGAGGTGGGGGGGTTTGACGACCGGTGGGCGAAGCCCGACGGCGTTTTCGCCTAAGACGACACCCAGCAGCGGGGGTCTGGGGGGCCTCCCCCAGAAAAATTAAAAAAATTCCTTTGAATTTGGTGAATTCTGAGAGCATTTTCAACAAAAATGTGGGTATGAATATTCCTGTAAAATGGTGCTGTCAGGTGGCATAGCAAAAGGATAAGATCATGTTTTCTTCTGCATTTTACGGAAATAAAGCTAAGTCTCTATGTTTTCTTGTTGCTAATTCCTGGCTGAGATGTTTGAATGTTTGGTATTGGCAAAACTCGCTCTTTTAATGCAGTTTTGTTTAAAATTAGGCAAGTTTTATTTAGACTGAAAGCATCATTCCCAAGCATAGAGAGACTGAAAGCATCATTCTCAATATCGTGACGTCACACGCGTGCCAAAGGGGGAGTTGTAACCTCCAAATCCCCCTGGCTACCCCACTGGCCATTGATATCCCAGACGTCTTTATGATATCCCAGTACGGTTTTAGTTTAGACTTTATCCATTTCTTTCTCACTATAATAGGCTTACAGAACACTATGCTACATTGGCATACCTGGGGTGGGGTAGGTGAATTGGGCCATGTATTTCGTATTAGCTTAGTCTATAAAACTACATTGTTAATTGCTTTGACAGTGCAATCCAAAACATATTAAATGCCTTAATCTACGTCGTTAACTCCTAAAACATTTTAAGGGGGGGGGGGGGGGGGCATGGCCCAATGCCCCCCCTGCGTACGGTAGTGGGCATGGTTGCAGGGCAACTTGCATAGTTCAAACATGTCGGCCACCACGGATGAGAACATTGTGACAAATTGATATTGATTGATCGAACCCGGCAACCTACGCAGCAAAAGTTACCCTAAAAACAAAACAAGAAAACAGATTAACTCAACGTTTAACTTATTTTTTCTCATTTCTAGTGCTTCCTTAAGGCAACAAATAATTTTATATTTTTAAAAGTCCGCAAAAAGTCAAAAAAAGGCAGTTTCAGTCCAGACGGCAATAATCGCAAAAATCTGCAAAATGTGACAAATCAGGCACGACCTCCAGGTCAAGCCTTAACTTTTTTCAACAAGGAATGGTCAGCTTTAACGAAATTGTTAAATTATTTGCAAGAAATATGATTAAAACAGTAGGCTGCACTGTGTGGAGGCTTTGAACCACTGACACAGACCCGGTCACTGAGGTTGACAGAGTTAAGTTTCTGCTTCTAGAAATGGAGGGGTCTGTGAATTCCTTCACTCATGAGTTGCTCCTGAACGAACAGCGTTGGATTGGAGCACTTTTAGACATTCGGTTCGATTTGTTTCAAGTAACAAACGAGCTAAACTCAGTTGGTAATCTACAACGTCTACAAGCGTTGTACTTGTATCAATACAAAACGATATAGGGTAGGTAAAAGAATATTTTTTTTGTGAAAGTGTGATCATGGCCTTTAAAATGTCGTTCACTATCTTACAATGAACCAGGCAATGAACGTTCAAAAATAATTCCATAAAATGCGCCAATTTTTTGTAGAATTTATAAAATGCACATATTACATTGGTACCGTAAGCCAGTGGTTCCCAACTCATGGGTCGCCTGCTAATTTTTTTGGGTCGCTTGTTTTTCAGGCATATTGTATCTTGGGCGAACAAAATAACAATAAAAAAAATTTAAAACGTGAAGAGATCGATCACAAAACTGGAAAATATAAACACAAGTCATGAAGCGTTTCATGTCGAGACATCGGAAAGCTTTGTAGCATGATCGTAGTGCAAGAAGTTTTAACAATTTTTGCTTTTATTATTGTTATTATTATTATTAAATGTAAACCCAACAAAAATTTCAGTCTCAAACATAAATTAACTTGACAAAGTTACGGGATATATATTGTAACGTGCACTATATGTCACGAACGCTATGTTGGACAAACTATGACAAAGTTTTCCACACGATGGACCACGCATAGTCTGGTGTGGTAAAACGCATCAAAGACAAAGCCCCAAGTGCTGTATGGACTTATTGCTTTCTCCACAGAGAGGCCTTTGCTGCAAAAAGCTGTCTCAAGAGCTGCACGAAGTGTTGAATGATGTGAAGTGTGTAAACTTCATCAAAACAAGTCCACTAAATCGGCATTTGTTTTCGTCTTTGTGGATTCTGATTATTATCAAGCATTGCTGTTGCACACAGAAGTGCGATAGTTGTCACGAGGTCGTGTCCTGAAGCGAGTTTGTAATTTGCGAGAGGAGATTGCTATCTTCCTGAGGCAACAGAACTGTGTGAGATTATCCGAGAAGTTTTTGCAAGAAGATTTCAAGGCAAAAGTTGCTTACCTTGCCGATATATTTGACTCTCTGAATTCTCTAAATTTATATATGCAAGGGAACGGTTTTACGGTGATTGATCGCGCCGCAAAAGTTTCTGCTAAACACAAAAAACTCATATTCTGGAAAAGTAATGTCACCAGAGATGAGTAGGCTACGATGTATTTCCTCAGCTAACGCAATATATCTGTGGCAATGAAGTTGATATTAAGCAAACCATAATTTGACACCTGGAACAGTTTGCCAAAAAGTTTGTGCACTACTATGGAGAATCTCTAACACTTAATAACCAAAATGATTGGATAATTGATCCATTTGTTGGAAAATATCTGCCTCAACTTTCTATCCATGTTGCAGAAAAGTTTATGGACATAACGACAGAAGTAGCAAACCGTATTTCTTTTGCGTCCTTCAAAGACAAATAGGCTACCCCAAAGATTCTGCAAACATCCACATTTGGGCTTCCATGTACAAAGTGTATCCCACAGTTTCACAATTAGGGATTCAAAAACAGATTCCATTTGCAACAACTTGGCTTTGTAAGATTGGATTTAGCGCCATGTGTGTATTGAAAACTGAACAGCGAAACCGGCTGGAAGTTAAAGCCGACATGCGCTACGGTATGTCTAAGCAAAATAACGCCTCGATTTCAAAAACTCACTGACACCAAGCCAGCACAGCTATCTCATTAGTGATTTGATAAACATATTATTTTCGGCAAAAGTTACTGCTTTTGTAGTGCTGTTTGTTTGCAATACAATCTTGTATGGCTTTCAAAATATTACGACAGTTTGCTTGGGTCGCAAGATTTTACCGAACTGAATTTTTTTTTTAAATGGGTCGCCAAACGAGTTGGGAACCACTGCCGTAAGCTATACAAAATGTTTAGAAAACAAATAGCCTATACAAGCCGTCGCTGAAACGTCATCAAGCAATATAATCCCGTTGAAAGTATAAGCATGAAAACCAAAACTGTCAAAAAAGAGGACACTTGAGCACTTTTTAGTGTCTTCGTAGGACAATTCATTTTTCTTGAAAAAAGAGGACAAATCCTCTTAAAAGAGGACGTATGGTAATAAGGTTTTCAAAGACATGCGAAGTCTGTTGCGGAGATCTGAAAATCCCAACTTCGAGGTCTTGTCCCTGTTCGAGGGTTGGTAGCCTAAATAATTTGGTAAAAAATTTGTCGTTTTTCAAATAATATTTTAAAATCTTTTCTTAATACTGTTTGCTATTGGTAGCCTACATTAATCTTCTGTGGTGCCAACATGAGACTAGACCTTGCAATAAGTGTTAGGCTACTACTTTTTCTGGCATCGTTGATTTTGAGTGTGTCAGCCTGCACAATGCACATATTTATTGATCCTGTCAATTATTAACTCATTAAACAATCTTCAGTAATGAGCTGGTACTTGAAAAGTGCTCATGCTTATACAGTGTTCTTTCAACAGTACTAATAAATAAATCATAACTAAGCGCATAATGTTTTTCGGCAGTCAAGTGTAGCATGATTTTGGGAAAAGTCTTGATGGCTAGTGTGGAGGCTACACTGGTATGGTTAGCGAAACACAGTGCTCGCTGATCTATAGTGAGTAGTCAGATAGTGCTGACGCCAGGAAGATCACTCCTTCTCAACTAAGCGCATAATGGTGGTCAAGTTGTCTTTTGTGAAAGTAGCTGCAATGATCTCCAGTAGGCCATGTAGCCTACTGTTGGCTTTTTCAAATTCATAGCATACCATGCTCAAGACATTGTCAAGCATATAGGCTACATATTAAAGTGGCAGAGGCTATACACAGATTGTACATCCCTGTTTATTCAAGCAAGACGTTTGACCTCAATATGCACTCAGGCGTGTTGCATAGGTAGCTCTGCATCTTTTTGCGAAAGCACAGCGCCATGCGAGGGAGAGAGAGAGAAACCTTTTATTTCGTCTGTTGCGAGAATAGTACGGTACAATTATAAACAATTCGAATAAAATAGCAATTTAGACACCACAACAGACAGGAAGTAAGCTCCTAAGACTATATCAGTCATCGCGTCAGCTGCTTCCCTGTTTTTAACGTATCAAATGTCAAGCATCAGCAAATTACTTTGAAACAAGATAGGTTGAGGTTCAGTATAAGAAAGAAAAAAAATCATGTATAAAAATTTCACTCAATGAATCGGAAAAAACATTTGTGCGGTAAAGATCACGTGCAAGTTTGTTCGGCAAACGTGATCACTTCCTTTTTGGCGAACGAAAATTTACCAAGAGAATCTAATTCCAGCAAAATAAAAAGACTTTAACAATTCAACTTAATTATTCATACTGCAAGAGTATTTGTAATCTGTAGGTGGCTGCATCACACGGAGTTTTTTGACTGGTAGACACTTTAAACATCCCAGGCAGAAAAATCCGTCATGCTATATTGATTCAACGTCTGCAGGCGTTGAATTAATGTGAAATAACAGATTTTGCTGACTAGGATAGAACAATATTTCCTATGAACCAGCTGACTGCAGTCAACCTGACCCTTCTAGCACTGTCAGAGAGTTGATTCTTGCTTTGAACTGTGTTTGGTAATTAAAAAAGAGTAATGGCAAGGCTGGGAACGAACTCACGTCACCGAAACGGCTCCCTCCCTAACCCTCAATCCGCCAGGTCACGCTGCCGACGGCGAAACGTTCTTTTAATTTAGTTTTTATCAGAAATATTTCGAGAAGAACGCTCACAATATCAATAACCTCGGAACCTATATTTACAATAAGATAAGAATAGTTAGTCCAATTTGTTTTTATTTCTGACCATCACAATCAAAACTATAGCTACTGTCTATGCCAAGCATAGAAGATCTAGAAAAAGATAGAACCGTTGGGTATTGGGTAGGCTACTGCGTATTAAAATACTAATTTAATTCTATTTGAATAAACATCTATTTAATGATTTTTTTGACAAGAAACCTATGGCACCGCCAGCACCGAAAGTTTACAGTATTTTTACTTTGTTATGTAAAAGAATGATGCCAAGCTGTTTTTCCTGTCTGAATTAATAGATGAATTCTTAATTTTTTAACCGTTGAACCATGAACAAAACTATTAAAGAATCATTGAAACAATGGCTAGAAAAAATCCGTGAAGAACTTGATTTGGTGATTCATTTTTGGATCTATAACTCCCACGACACAGAACATGGGTCAGTATGTAAGCTACTACTTTTATATGCTGTAATTTGTTCATATTTTCATTTACTGCAGCCTTTCACCTTCACCATTTTGATGAAAATGTTTGCTAAAGTAGGTCACACAACTTTTTCATGATAATGATCAAGACATACGAGTACTGAGTACATTATGGAAATCGTTATAGTAGGCCTACCCATTTTTTGTTATGTACGGGAACAAAGTATATTTTATCTACTTATAACAGTATACCGGTACGGAAAAGTTTGAGTGTTTAAACATTATAGCCTAACAGTTAATGATAACAGTCATAACTTCCAGTTGTTGATGCTTGAGTGGATTGCCAATTCTGTAAACAATTCAACACTAAACAATAATTCAAAACAATTGAAATAATTTATTTTTCTTTGTCGGAAAGCAACAGCAATGATAAAGTTACAAATAGTGCAAAGAAACAAAACCAGCAAAAGGAGAAAGGTGGCAAAACCACAGAAGTTTAAAACGTGCATGCGATGCAAATTTAAAGCTCACACAGATGAAAGTAAAGTTAAGCACGGCCACCAAACCCAACAGTTTCAAATAGATGAATTAGTTGAAAGAACCAGTTGGCTCCACATACCGTACCTAAAGCAACAGGAGGTGTGCCAGTTGATGAAGCCATGTGGAATGGATACAAAGAATGAAAAATGAAAAACACGAGCATTTAAGTATAAACGTACGGTACTGAGCCTATGTAATACAAAAAGTCATGTAGAGTTTTTCAGTCTTATGCTTTAAATAAAATGAATTGAAGTGTGCAGTGCACAGCAACGATAGACGACAGTGGTATGGTTTTAAAGTAGAAATCGATAACTGATGGGTGCAGAAATTTACATTAATTTTACTTGAGCATGACATTAAAGTGATGATCATGAATGATGAAAAACGTAGTGAAGATGATATGAGAATGGTCTTGATGACTTTGGTGTCGGTGAGAGATGGAGTTTCTTTGGAGTTTTTTCAAATGAATTTTGAAACAAACTGCTGAAGAGTGATGCAGCTTCATTGTTGTAGCCTAGCACTCTTGTCGAACAAATGTACACAACAAAGTAACAGAGAGTTATAAGGTTCTTAGAACAAGTACGATATACGTAGTTCGGCTAATTAAGGGCGTATTGCATTGGTAACATATTAGCATCTAATAGCAGACAATTGAAATTGAACGATTTTAGGTGGAGGCAGGGCCTCCGAGAGAAATCAGCACTGGTCGGGAAACAAGACGAAAAATGGGCCCCATAATATTTTTTAGCAAATGTACAACTAATTTGTATCTTGCGTTGCATGTTCGTGTTAAGCTGAAATTAGCCTACTTTCCTCAGCATGAAAAGAACTTCGTTCAATGTAAAAATCGTCAAACTGGATTACACTTGCACCAAAAATGCCATTTAGGCAAACTATTTTGTCTAGAAAGCTTTGTAAACACACAATAGGCCTACAGGCAACAAAAATAGTTCAACCAAGCATTTAATTCAGGACTGTCCAAACTTTTCCCACGCGAGCCAGATTTGATAATAAGAGTTCGCTGGCCAACAGCCACAATAATTTTTCTGAAAACTGCAAGTTGAATTTATATGATTTTTGAGTGTCTGCAGGCCAAAAATAACACATTGTACAACAACAGGCGCGGGCCATACAAAAACTTCTCGTGGGCCGGAGTTGGCCCGCGGGCCGGACTTTGGACATCCCTGATTTAATTCAACCCTTTCTGGATTTTTTGCAATGCAAAGTTACGGATCACAGCATCAAATGATAAAATTTTGCGACGTCTGAATTGATGCACAACATGTCTAGTTAGGCTTTTCAATCGGTTTTGAGTCAAAGGCCTACTGGAGCGCAAACGATTATTTACAGATTTCAATAATTGCTAAAACCACGCTCTCAAAGCGCAACCGTTGGAGGTAGCTACCGAAACACCAAAAAATCATAACAAAACTATTTGGAAAAACCTTTCGAAAGTTGCAATCAATGATTCCTTGTGTAGAGATTATGGGGTGGTTCGTTCTGGTTTGCAGCTGAAGTTTGCTGTCTGGCTTTCTGTCAAAAGTACCAACTCATCCAAAATGTCTTGGAAAATATCATTGTTGTAGCCTACAAATGGATTAAATTTGTCCCACATGCCCGCATCTGCACAACAGACATACGATGAAATTTTCATGGAACTCAAACTCATCGACGATATGTTTGAGTTTGTTGATACATTTGTCAATTCCAACAACTATTGAATCCTTTGCAATGTAGGACGGTAAAATACATTTCCTTCGAATGATTCAGCTAGTTAAGTGGAGTTATAAAAGCGTTCTGTCCTCAGGAAAAGAAAATCATTTTATTTTAAATTTATAATTGCCACTGCAACTTTAGCTTGCGAGTAGTAGCCTACTCTTCTCAGCTTTCTCTTACTTAGATTACATCTTCCTTTAATTTCATTAAACTCATCAGTGAATCTTGTTTAGGACCGTAATCCACATAATGCAAAGCAGTCACAAATTTAAAACTGCTAGTTGTAGGCTACTTTAGCATTGACTCAGCTTCCGATTAAGCTCTTGTTGGTTCCAACTTGATGCATTTAAGAAACGTCTTTAGAGCTTCAATTGCAAGAGGGTAATGTAAAGCATTGGGTATGACTGCACCACGCCTTGATTACCCTCTCGAAGTAAATTTTCTTTGCAAGATGATAGGACAGCTTACTTTAGATTTTTCAGAATTTTTCCTCTGACTGGGCTATAACTTTAAAGATGTCACAAGCTTACAGATAATCAATTACTCCAAAAATGATAAGACATTGGAACAACACTGTCTGTAGGCAACATTTTGCATTCCAACTAGACTTAGCCTAAGCAACAACATCCATATACAAAAAACTCAAATAAAGAAAAAACTCACTACCTTCCAAAATCACATCATGAGAAGCATGACTAACAAAAGTTTTAAAACTGTTCGGCCACACTAAAAGATCACAATTCGGAATCAGCAAAGTTTGCACAGAAGGAAAAGTAGAAGGAAAAAGAAAAACGTGGCAGACAACCAAAACGATGGCAAGACAACATCCAATCATAGACCGGACTCAACTTGGCGACAATGGGCGAGCTGGCTCAAAATTGCCACTCTTGGAAGCAAATAACTCATGTTCATGCGCAATCTGCTGCAGGCGGAGATGATGACTGATGATGATCCATAAACAAAAAATATGGGATTTATTTGTTTAATCGTGCTTGGACTGATACCTTTAACTTTCCCTGATAACTTATATTGGATACAACATCCTATGCCTGGTCAAAGCAGATTTTGAAGTTAAGGTTCAGTTGTCAAGCAAAAATAGTTCTCGCTTAGCTAAAACAGCACCAGTTTTCAAGTTGAAACTATCAATACAATCGAACTCGTTCAGTGATGCAGAAATCATTTCTGCTTCAGATTTTACGTCTTGAAGCTGTTCAACATCACCTACCTTAACACGAAAATGATTTGTTCTTGATGAGAAGCATCGGGAATGACATTTACAATGATTGAGAAATACTTGGAACTACGCACTTCATTTAAGAATTTGTTGATTATTTAGTTGGTACATTTTTACTTTAGTACTAAAAATGGGCCCCCCTCAAAAGTGCAAAAACAAAAAACTACTCGTTTTTCCTTTACAATGTTTTGCTAGGGGGGAAATTGGCCCGACTTCCCCCCCCTCTCGGAGCCACTGGGTGGAGGTGGCATACGCACGACAGTGACAGCTGTAATAAGCTAGGCCAGGGTGGTCCAAGACTGCGAACATGAAGGGCTACATAAGGGTCTGAAAAAAACTTTACGGGCCGCATGGTGAGAAATGATAACGCGTTGCTGAAAGTAGAAACGTTGTTAAATAAAAACTTAATTAGGCTGCGATTTTGAACTTCTTTTCTATAGATTTCAATCTGTTTTAGCTACATTCTTACTGTTCGCAAGCTATGAACATTAACAAATCTTGTCGCTGACAAAATACAGTTGCAATGAAAGTTTGTTTGTTTGTTTATCTTTATCCTGCATTGCGGGAAAGCGGACTTGAGCGCTATGCATCGGTGTACGCCTTCCGACATACACCTGACCCACGCTGCAGCCGACGGCAATGTCTGTTTCCGGTTGTCTACTCTACTTATGACTTAAATTTGGTACTACCCATTACTCGAAATCGATCACTAGGTAGAGGCAATTATCGTAAAGTTTCTTGCCCAGAGAAACAACAGCAAGTGCGGGTGGCTGGAGTCGAACATGCAGACTCTCGACTGCGAGCCCAACGCGCTAACCACTCAGCCGCGGCTGCCGAAAGGACTGAGTTTGCTGTTCTGATCGACCTAATGTTTTGCTGCACGCCTAACTCACTTTTTAATCTCTGCTTGCGACTCAAAAAGTGATTTTCAGCTAGTAAAAAAGATACGATACATAACACGTCACAAATTAGCAAACCAAAACAATTTATTGTTTTTGCTTTTGCATATAGTGTCGATCTCTGGTTTAAATTCAGTGGTCGACAGACGTAAGCAGGCATCCAGGGTTTCTTCAGCCATTCTGTTCCGTGTGTCGCTTTTTGATCGCTTCATAACTGAAAAAGTGCTAGCAACAAAAGCAAAACATCAACGCACGTTTGTGTCGTCACAAACCGACATCGTTCCCTCATAGTTACCTATTGACCCGATTATGCGCAACTTATTTAGGGTTGTGGCGAATGTAATGCATTTATGAAACGTAGGTGTATTTTTAAACCTTGGATTTAGCACTGATAATTCCGGCATGCACAAAGTGTTCCCGGGCCGCACAAAAGCTTCACGCGGGCCGCATGCGGCCCGCGTGCCAGGGTTTGGACCACCCTGAGCTAGGCAGATACTTGGTGTCAAACAGTAGTGCTTGAAAGATTAAATATGCAAAGTGGTGTCAACTACACAATGGACGCATGCAAATCAGCTTGAATTTGTGTTCGTAGGGTTTTCAGATTGCTGCAAAATAATGAAAAGGTTTCAGTGATGTTTTTGGGGAGACCGTTTCAAACGTTAACTCCACTGAATTGGATGGATTGTTGGGTTAGCTTGTTAGGAAAGAGGAAAAAATCGATAGGAAAAAAATCGATTGCTCCTTCTAGTTTAGTTGATATGTAATGCAAGTTGCTGTGAATTTGAAATAGTGAGTTAAAGTTTTATAAAAGCAAAAAAAGTGCAATGAATTTTAAAACATGTGTAGGTTCAAATATGTTTGCTTCATATGATGACAAATTTGTTCACCAAACGCTTTGCTTCTTTGTGTTGTGTCGAAGAGCACCATTTCTACTAGAATTGTATTCATTTTGTTCATGTTTTTTTATTTTTTATTTTGTTTTCATTTATTCTCCAAGTCAACCCCAAAGAGCACCATTTCTACTAGAATTGTATTCATTTTGTTCATGTTTTTTTATTTTTTATTTTGTTTTCATTTATTCTCCAAGTCAACCCCAAACAATATACTGCATGCTTTAACTCATATATTTAACTTATCTTTAACGAGTGGAAAATTCATAAATACATTTAAGTTGGGGAAGGTGATACCTATCTTTAAAAAGGGTAGCTGCAAAGATTCAAACAACTACAGACCAGTCAGCCTACTTCCTGTCTTTTCAAAGATATTAGAAAGAATCATGTACAACAGATTATACTCGTTTTTAATTAGACATAAATTTTTCTATAACAATCAATTTGGTTTCAGAAAAAATCATTCCACAAGCCATGCTGCTTCAATGCTAATAGAAAGTATCACCAGTATACTAAACGACAACCATCTTGCATTAGGAATCTTTCTTGATTTATCTAAAGCATTTGACACCATCGACCATAAAATATTGCTAGCTAAATTATATCATTTCGGAATAAGAGGCGTGGCCTATGATTGGTTCATGAGTTACCTGAGTAATAGAAAACAAAGAGTTGTTTTCAATGGCACACTATCTTCTAACGTTAACAACATATCTTTGGGTGTCCCACAAGGGTCTATCTTAGGCCCTCTTCTATTCCTGATTTATGTAAATGACTTCCCTAACTGCCTTCAACACGGAACTGCAATTATGTTTGCAGATGACACCACCATTATATATAAAAATAAAACCGTTTCTGCTGTATATGATATTGCAAATCAAGAGCTTGTATCCATAGATCAATGGCTATCAACAAATCGATTGTCTCTAAATGTCACCAAAACCAAACATATATTATTTTCAAGTCAAGGAAGCAAGACACTATCAAACAACCCACCCTTAAATATTCGAAAAAACAACATAGAACAAGTTGCCTCAATAAAGTTTCTGGGAATAATTGTAAACGAGCATTTGTCATGGAAATCTCATATGGAAATCTTGCTTCAAAAAATAAGATCAACACTCTGCGTGACAAAAAAAATTAAGCCTTTCCTAAACAAACAAGCACTTCTCTCCATTTACCATTCCTTAGTTGAGAGCCAGATATTATATTGTATCTCAACATGGTGTCATGAAAACAAAACTACATTGCAAAAGCTACAACGTACATGCAATAACTTTCTTCGTACTGTATTTAACATTGACCGCAGAGAAAGCGTAAAAGGTGTGATGGAACTCAATAATTTAAAATCAATTAACCACATGAAAACTACAGAGATTGCAACTTTCATGTTTAAATATTCAAAAAGGCTACTTCCCACAACATTCAATGATATACTTATGTGTAAACAATCAAGTAGCCTAACAACAAGAAGTAATTCTCCTTATATTCCGATATATTGTAGAATTAACACTTGCAAACAATCAATACGGTACATGGGGCCAACAGTTTGGAACAAGCTTCCCCCCACTATAAGAAATGAATGTAAAACTGTAAAAGGCTTTAAATCAAAAATGAACAAGTTAAATCTTTCTTAAAATGATCCTATCTAAGTATTACTTGCACCAAACATACTAATATTTTTTTTTGCCCAGAAATGATAGGCCAATGTGTGTAGATTCATTAGCAAAATAGTATGGTTGTAAGTACTCCTACTGGCCTTCTGGTTCTTGTGTTTTTTGTCCACAGAAGTTCTACAGAGTCTTCAGAAGTTTTTCCATCCTCTTCGACCAATCGCCATCTTTCGGTGAAGCGGTGGCCATGTGCTCCAACCAGTTGCTTTTATATATATCAATATCTTGGACTGGATCGTCATGCTATTGTCTGATTATTTATCTATTTTTCTAACATGCCAAATTGGATTTCTTTATCACTTTTGTTATGGTTTAACGTGTAAAACATATACACGGTAACCCAAATTTATCATATTACTGTGACATGCCACTACTACATCCCAGCTGGCGATCCCTGACGTTTTTGCATTAATTCAACGTTTGCTAACGTTGGATCAGTGTGGAAGTGACGAGTTTAGCTGACTGGGGTTTAAAATTATCGCTTTATCAACGCAACTTTTATCAAAGCACGCTTGATATCTGCAAGACATAACTTCCTTGGGTAAAATTGAATTTCCGCAAGATGATGATGTTGTTTTTGCTAGTTTGTTTTATTTGTTTTTGTCATTGTTTTCAGTGTCGTCAAGTTATAGCCTATCTATTTTGTGAGTCGTGCAAGGCCTATGGTGCGTTGCGCTTGAAATGGCTTTGCCCGTGGTAGGATTTCTTTGTGGGGTTTTCTTTGCCTGCCTTGCTCTTCTTGCTATGAGCTAAACGCATCAAGACGTGTTCCCCTTAAGACCATCAGCACTCTTGATAACGCACCATGGCCGATCTTCATAGCAACTGTCCATACTGATCTTAAATATATCAGCTAAAGCCATGTGGGCTAATAAAGCTATAGCCTAAATTTATTTGTTTTTGTTTTTTTAACATTTTCTTTTTTTTTTATTTTCTTTGTATATCTTAAATTTTTCTGAAGGTGTTGCGACCGTGCCAAATTTTTTTTCAACTCAATAACTTACTTCGGTCACAAGCACGTTTTTAACGTTCGCGTTTTGTCGCTTCTACCTTTTTCTCGACCTTTGCTATGTTGACGTGTATTGTTTTGATATGATGGTCAGAAATAAAAAAACAACTGAACAACTGAACTGAATTCTACAATGCCAAACTATTTTACACATTTTGTTCGACATCGCCCTTTTTCAGGTACTAAATATGTGAATTTATCTCAAACAGTGACAAAGTTTATTGTAACCACAGGGGATTCTTCACTTGTTTGAATGCCGATGGGCAGGAGTTTGATGACACTAAATATATATGGCTGCAGTCGCGTCAAGTTTGGACTTATGCAAGATTATACAATGAAGTAGAGAGGTTTTCTACATTTAAAGAAGATTTGCTGGACCCAGCTGTGGCCGGTTTGTGATATGTTTTTCTGATATCATTGTAAAATTATAAATAGATACAAAATAAACCTAATAAATGATTTTAATGCAACTGTTAAAGACTAATTTTGATTGTTTTTGACAAAAATGGCTATGCAGTAATTTATTTGTATACCTTAACTAAATTAAAAAGGTACGGAGGAAATCATCGCTTGTTACTGCTGGCAGCCTGGCACCCATCACTACTCTATCAATGTAGGCTACTGATTACTGTACAGTTCACACTCTTGTGATTGTAATTTTTCACTTCTTCAAAATCTTTTTGATTGCATTGTAGCTTGTGTTGAGACTCGTGCGTACTTGAAAATGTTCCATTGTTTCGTTAGGATGCTCACTTTCCCAAAAAGTGGATCAATTAAATATTCCTATCTTCAATCGTATGCTATTAAGGTACCACTTATTCCTGTAGTAATGTCGTCACATGGCGGTAGCTTTTGTCAAGCAATCTTTGTCATGACTTAGGCCTATGCATTTTTTTCATATCTGTTTTTGATGGTTGAATCTGTGGCGAGACAGTGACAAATCTAACAAACGGGAAGAGGGGTCAAGTCGTTAAGTTTCCTTTCTGTGTTTAAGCTTTTTTATTTTCCACGTTTATTTGCAATAGCTGAGTTGGGTGATGACTGACTGGTTGTTCTCTGTAGCCATCCAGTGTAATCCGAAAGTTATTGCGACGCAGGGAAAGGATAAATCTTCGGCGCCAAAGCCTTATGCTAAGACAACGACAACGTTAAGATGTTAGTCACGACTAAGCGACAACTAAACCAACACTTCAACTTCTATCCAGGTGCCGAGTTTTTGTTGAAGAATTGCTTGGTGAAACGTGATGGCTACACCAGATGCGCATTTTCCACTACCGCTGATGGAAAACCATTGCAAATCAAAAGAAATTTATTTACAGAATGCTTCTTTGTAATGGCCATGTCAGAATTATGGCGCACTACCAAAATAGAGAAATATAAGGTAGAGCCATGACATACTGTTACGTTGTTAGATAAAATAAAATGGTTATTGATTTGGAAGCAACAGCGTGATCGCTTAAGTGCAAATCTAACATTATACATCTTGCTATTTTAAAGAAGACAATTTCAATTAATTGTGACTTGACAGTGATGGTACTGAAATGACTGAATATTTTGGTTCAAACTTCTGAATTCTGAAAGATTGCTGCATAGGGAAATCAGTAAATTGTCTTCTTCGTGTAAACTTTGAAAACTCGTTCAATAAAAAGCAATAAGTTGCACAACTGTCGGAACAAAATGGCGACTTGCCAAGTGAAATAATGACAGACGCCAAACAAGCAACACGCTTGTGACGCGATTGTTCCACTTTAGAGCGCTGCAGTTGCGATGATGAAGCAGATCCAGAGGTGGTGCTTAGTTGATGACTCCCAGCTTGGTAGAGAGGTATTGCCTGGCAACACTGCTACGTCATCTCTTGCTGTAGCGATGATGGCCCTGTGTTTGTGCAAGCAGATGAAAGAATGCGACTTGAAATGGTGTGACGACATCAATATATTGAAGGACTGGTCAGTGAAGAATTTGCTTCTTCACGTTCAGGTATGGTAGTATTGAAAAATATAACAACGCTTTCAAGCAACTACAAGCAGGCGTGAGATGATTGCATCAGTCACCCGGACCTCCAAGAACTTTAACCCTGTTATCCCGGCACAAAACTACCAAAAACAGATTTCTTATGCGTTAAAACGGTTTCAGCAATTAAAATCGGAAACCCTGCAGTTTGACTTGACACCAAAGTATTGGAACAAATGTGCTAAATCAATAAAATTGAAGTCCGATAAACGGGATTGTTTAGAGCTAGACTTTTGAGTGAAGCGAAAATGAGTTACACTTGTGGGCCACCCCCATCAGCCACCCCCACTAGTGGGGAACAAACCGACGATGGATTATGATGATGATGATTGTCTTAAACGTGCACTGCAACGAAAATATATGGCATTTATACTCGTAGATTTTTATGAAATAAAGCGTTTTTTAACAATGCTTTTTTTTACTTAAACAACCTTGTTTGTTTTTCGTAACATAAACCTGTTTAAACTAAGCGAATTTAGAAGGATGTTGCTCTTTTTTTCTGAGATTTGAAGAAGCACAAACCCGTATTTCCGAACCATCAGATTATTTCACAAGATAGGGCCTTTTTATTGTGAAATATCTTACACTCTTCATCAGTTTTGTTTTACTTAGATACACTTTTGCAAGGTCTTGAATTGTCGTTTTGCCACCTTATTGTGTACTAAAACAAAATTCCTACGGCACAATGTGATAATAGCAATGCACAATGCACAATGTAATGATAGACATGTCATGTCTATCATTAGGTTTTTACCAACAATTGTCAACATCAAACTTTTCTTTTAGCCATGTAAAAGACCATGGCTTATCTCTTGTTGGTTTTTACGTTGAGTTAGTTACTGGCAGCATTTTAAAACTCTGCATTCTTTTTTAAAACTCTGCATTCTCTCAGCGTGAAGGAACAACGGTACTTGAGACTGTGTCTTCTGCAGGGGAAGAACTTGACGGTTCGGTTGGACGAACGCAAATACCTGGTGAGCTACTAGCCTACTTGTCTGAGAGCATAATGATATCGGTATTAAAGTTTAATGCATATACTCCCATATAGGTTTATGTTTTTTGATATTTATTAGTCTGAAAAGTAGGCCTACTTCGTACAAGTTTCGGGAATCCTCTTTACCACTGGTACGTCTATTAAAACCTTTCTGTTTTTGTAAACCAACCCAGCAAACTGTCCACTTGAAGCGGTTGACTGTTTTGTATATCATTAGTATAAACTTTACTGCTCACGCAACAAACAGGTCACCTGCCTCATTTCTTTTAATTGGTGAACTGTTTGTTGCGTAAGTAACAAGGCTTATACCACTGAGCTTGTTAAAGTCAATGAGAATCACTTGAAGTCACTAATTTCGAACCGCTGTCAACGCTACTGCTGATTCTTATCAAGCCTCGTTTCAGAAGAGAATACGAAGTTTCTTTAAGTCTTTTTCTTAAGTTTTCAAATAAAGTTACCCAAGGGAAGTTCATTAGCCTACTAAATAATAGAAGTAAAAAATACCCAAAAAACAATTACAACGCTGTATGCTGGATGACAATGTCAAGTCACGGGATGTCAAACACTTTTGCGCGTATTTATGTCGAAAGTGTCATTTATGTCATTTTCTTTCAGTCTATCACAGAAAACGTCTCTTTTTCACCGGGATGTCTTGTCACTGCCATCTTTTGTACAACCAGAAACAAGTTATTAACAAATAGAATCGAACTAGCAACCTCGGTGTTCCAGTCCTCATAGGGTTATCACCAGAGCCGTTGACATGATTTCTCGGGCCCGGTACCAATTTATGTTTGAGCCCTCTTCATCGACAATGTTATGAATATAAAGGTTGAACCATAGGCATACGAAGCCGAGCAACGTGATCAAGTTTAGGCTTCGTATGCCTATGGTTCAACAAGACAAACTCTCTACCGAAGCTCTATCAGAATATAAAGGTTGTGTACAAACTTAGTTTATATTGATGTCGTTTAACCCTATCTTAATACGAGCTGTTTTCGTACACAGAAAGTTCGACACGGGCTATTTTAGCCCCGTGCTAATTAATCGCTAATAACGGGAGCTATGAAAATCACAGAGCCAAAATATTTTGCAAGATAATAGCCATGTGTATTGTACGTATAGAAATTAAAATTTTACCCAACAAATTTATTGAAATAAAGTGTTTGAGATGAAAAAACGATAGAAAGTCGTTTTTTATTCTAATTTCTCGAAAATAGCTTCAAAATTGACCGTTCGAACGCATATTTTTGAATTACAACATGGAGTAATGCTAAACTAAACAAAAGTTTACTTTTGCTCATAAATATAAGGCATTTTTGGGCGTTTTTACATTACAAAGAAATTGCACTAATATTTATAATCTACCATAAAATTTGTTTGCTCAAATATCAAGCAGCGAAAGGTCAACTCTGGTTTGCCGCTCTTGTCCTGACCTAATTCTCATCGTAGAGAAATAAGCACAGCTTGATATGTCCTATAGCGTCATTGCGAGTGCTAACAGCTTCTAGATACTTTGCTTATGTCGATACAACGTTCAGCGGTGTTGCGATACAACCTAAGAAAGTCATGCGTTTGTTTCAAATTGCATTCTTCTTGAATGAATGCTTTTTTGTTATGCAAAACTTTCGCAGGAAATATCGGCCACTTTACAGCGGTTCACCGTCATCAGACGTTGAAACAGTATAAACATTTGATCTGTGAAAGTAATGCCTATCAGCGAAAATGGAAACACATAATGTCATAATGTCATCCAGGCACTGTTTATTGAAAATGAAGACATGCAGCTCGTCATTGCATTGAGAAAAAATTGATTTATCAAAATTCTTCGAAGACAAGAAATTCCAGTCACAAAAAATATGACTTATGCGAAATATTGTACAAAACAGACCGTATTGCAAGTGCAGGAAATTAGCATCGTCAAGTATAATCGTAATTAAATTGAACCGCACAGCTTTACAAGTAATATTTCGATCAATTTATAGATAGAAAAATACTCCGCTTTTGAATAAAACGGTGATGGCCAAATACTGTGATTAAAATATCTAATCCCATAACCAACGATCTTTTTTTTTTTTTGCTGAAACAAAATGACTTCATTTTGCAAGAAAAATAAATCCAACATAGGGTGTGAGAATATTTTTTCTTCAACTGTTCGTGTTTTGAGCAATTAAGAAGTTAAATTTAATAATACAATAATTGGAGAAGGGAGCAGACATTCGTTACACTTATTATTCAGACGCTATACTATCCCTTGCTGGCAGAGTCAGCCATTTGCATTGATTCAACGTTGGCAGATGTTAAATCGTTGTTGAGTGACTGATTTTGATAGCCGAGGTGACTCAACTACTGTATCGCATTTTTTCGCTCGATTTTGCCATTGTAAAAATATAGCTTCATTCTTACTTTTGACTGACGATGAAAACAGCAGTTTTCGAAACGTTTGAACAAAATGTTCGCTAATGTGTTACAGTAGCTTTGATATTCATAGTCCGAATTTCCTCTAAATCCTACGGTTATGCTCCGAAGTTTATTACTTTACTTCTGGCCTTTTCAATATCAAATTAGTTGGCCCATAAAACATATTTTTTTCATATAATGATGTAACCTGACTTGTAATATCGCCATGGTATTATGTGCATTTCTACATTACTTCTGTACGCAACTTGGTATTTAGCATACTAACGAATCGTAGATGTCGTTTTATTTGGACAGTTGCTCATAATATTCCCAGAGCTAAATATACTGCAAACGTGTTGCAGATAATCTATATCGCACCTTTAGAGGAATTCATCATTACGATTTTACATAATTCAAGAGTTTGTCGCAATAATCAGGAATGCTTTGTGTCTTATTCAAAGTATTCTTCATCTCATAAATAACAAAGTGCCATGAGACATCAAAATGACGTAAAATAGCTGTAAAGTTTATAAGTTTTGCTGTAAGTTTTAAAGTTTATTGAAAATAAAATGAGCGAGGATACTTTGTTTTCTGTCCGATATAAAGTCATCTATATTTTTGTTTAAATAGGTTGAATGACAGTAAATTGGCATAATGTTCGGGTTACAACCGATTACACAAATATGTGAAAAGTATAATAATTTTTAGCAATGATGGGACCGCTTGAAGTACCTCTCATTCTTCATTGTAGGGACGCTATGAACTCATAACAAAAATCAATGACCTAAAATTCATTACACCGTGGTGCTGACAAAACACGTTATGTATGTAGCATGACAGGTGTTATATTATATTGTATCGACGCTCTACGAGATAAATATAAGTGAATATACTTACAAGAATCTAAGGTACGATAAGTAAGGCGTTGTGAAATCAATAATCGAGCAATTTTGTTATGATTGTGGGAGTACAACATGCATCAAAAAGAATCAAATCAAAAATAAATAGGCTATGGGCTTCAGCATCTTCTAAGAAACAAGCGTATTGATTACTTCGGCAATGTGATCGGCCAAGGGTACAGCACATAAAAAGAAAAAAATCTTAATGTTTGATTTGTAGTTTGTGCGATAGGCTACAATCAAAGTAAGCAACATATTGTTACAATAATGATCAAGCAGTTTACGTTAATTCAACATAGAAATGCATCGACGAAATATCAGAGACAGACTTCCTGTGACGGAATAAAACTTGTTTATTCTATCTGGAAAGCAGCGAAATGTGGAAAGCAGTCGCAATTCTAGGGGTATTGTTCGAACACACACAAGGTTGTAATTAAAACCCCACAATCCTATTTTACGCTTTTGCGGCGAAGCAACGCCTCGGGGTAGGATTAGAACGAATGTCCTAAAACGATATATTGGATAATTGGATCACACAGCGGGAGAAAAACTTCCCACGACAATTAACTGCTGTAATGTACGCAGTTTCATGAAAATGTCTAGCAACCTGGGACAAAATGCTTATTGTGAAGGGCAGGAAGGTAGAAAAAAGACCAGGGTAACTTTAAAAAATTCGCAAAGAATAAAAACTAAAAGTCAAGAAATTTCACATTTCTAGCATATTTCCTTCTGCGAAATATTTTACTACTAGAGTGGGGCGTCCTCATTTAACCCCGTGTCGTATTAAGATAGGGTTAAGCATGGTCATTTAACAAATCTTGCGCAATCTTAAGATTTCTTGATCCGCAAAACTTACTATCTCTAGCCTACCTAGCGGTTGCGTTTTTGAACTTTTATTTGTCACATGGCGCTAGAGTATTACTTCCCGATTCCATTGATGTTTCACTGGTCATACTAGACTCACCAGAAGAGAATTTACAGCAAAGGTAGTGCTGCTAGACTCACCAGAAGAGAATTTACAGCAAAGGTAGTGCTGACAGTCAGAAAGTTTTCAATTTGATTTGGAAAAGGTGTTTGGGCCTCGGTCAAACATTTGCTGATTGCTGCAATCTGAAAAGCGGTTCTGGTCTAATTTTTAGTGCAGAAATAGGGATAGCAATCTTCTTACATGTGCCATTTCAGTTTTTGAGTTTGAAATTAGTGTTTCGGGTAATATTCGTGGTTAGGGAAATCACTATACTAGACTAAATTCTTATTTTACTGTTTGGTGGCTGAAGTGGCTATTTTACCACCAGAAAGCTAAAGTAGGCCCAGTACCCAGAATGGGGCCTGGTACTTTACAATCTGACGGCTGTTTTAACCTCTGATGGCAATTCCTTTAGATCTGATTATATCAAGATCTTGATAATGTTTGAAGTCGCGGGGAAATTTTTCTAAATCCGGGCTCCTTAAATATTCCGGGCCCGGGTCCAAAAGTACCACCTAGACCCCCCTGTCAACGCCCCTGGTTATCACACATAGAGTACCTTTTTGGCTATTGCGTTAATCAAAAAATTGCTTTGTCGGTCCTTGTTGGACTGTTTTTATCACATCTTTCAGTATAATAATTTCAATATAGGATATGGTTGGTTGGTTTTGAATCTTTATCCTCGGACTGACAAAGCCTTGATAGGTTATTCCTGGTAGTTTCGCATACTTATAGTGGCTCTTGACGCAGGGCCGGTTACCGAGATTGACAGAGTGGAGTTTTCCGATTGTTGAAGTGTTGTTGCCTGGGAATTATTCCATTCATTATGTGCCGCTGAATGGAAAGCAGTCCTGAAATACAACTATACACACGAAGCTGTAACTAATAATGATCTCACAAATATGTAGGACATGCCATTGAATGTGGTTGGTTTCTACTGGACCATGCTTATGAGATTGGAGACCAAGAACTCGCCAAGAAAGCAATAAAATGTTTCATCGAAAACTCTTACGAGTAAGGACTTATATCTTTTATGTAAATGTGTTTCGCATAGTAAAAAAAACAAAAAAAACGATTTAAATTGCCAAATTGTAAATTGATTTTTACCTTCGGTGTTCAGAAATTTAGAAATTTTAACTTTTACTCTCTGAAAAAAATAAGTTTGTTGAGTTAAAGCTAAAACTGATTTGAGGCTCTGTGAGGTTTAGTCTTCTACACTTCTAACATATTTGGTTCAATTTTGTTTATGTGTGAGTGATTTATTTGTGCTGCTAACTACTGCATTCTGCAAGTGCTTTCATCAAAAATTTCTATTACACAACTTTCATTAAGTGGTTGTTTTCGTGTGCGACAGAGCCATCAGTTGAACGGGTAAGAGGATATGTAGGCTACAGTAGGACACTGTGCAGTGCACAATAAAGATGCCTATTTGTTAGAGCTAAAAAATAATAAATCAACTTAAAAGTAATAATTGTTTGCCCCGATAGCTCAAATGGTTAAGCGTCTCACTTTACGAACGAAGAAACTACAGTTTAAGAGGTGCTGGTTCGACTCTCGGGGTGTGCGTTTGAGCAACGTATGTCAAGGACAGCTCTTCACTCAGTGGCTTCTGGTGGATAGAATAATTCACAGACAACAACACTTCAACTATCGGAAACTTCACTCTGTTCAACTTGGTGACTGGGCATGCGTCAGTAGCTCAAAGTATGCGAAATTGCCAGGATTAAGCTCTCAAAGAAGATTTCTAAGCTCATAAATCATCAATAAATTAAACTAACCTTGACATGAAGATCAACAGTTAGGCTACTGGGCATAACATTGTTAGATCTAACCGCAGACAAAGGCGAAATGTTACGAATCTCTTGAGTGCAATGAAACTAAACATTATAATCTCTATAAATAACATCGACAAATGTTTGCACTACCATAGAATTTTTAACATGCAAATTCCGCTTCCTATCTAGATAGTTGACAAAGACAAACGAAACTCTTGTTCACCTAAGTTAGTAATGATTTAACACTCTATTTACACGGCATCCAATAACTTTTTTACTCAAATCGTTTTTAAATTGTATTTGGGCTAACTTTACTACATGTCATGAAAATTTGTTGATTTGTTTATTTTCCTTCTTGACTAATGCAAGTCAGCTTTAACCTTTGTGGATCCTTCTCTTAATCATGAGCCAATCTTACAGATGTTTGTAGGTACAACCTCTTTTTCTTACATTAATATTAAGGTATGAATTTGTCAAATGATATCAATTTTGAAGGACCAGCGATAGGCCTAGCCACTGTAAGTGGTGCCTGTAATGAAACTCTTCAACCGTTTCGTCTTAGAGACCGACTAACAAGAGTTCTTCTAGGCAAGGCTGGGATGAAGACCACGGGGGCTTGTATTACTTTCTTGACGCCGACACCCTCCCCCCAACCCAGCTCGAATGGGACATGAAGCTATGGTGGCCACACAATGAGTCGATGATAGCCTTCCTTATGGCGTACCGTCATACAAAGGACGCCAAGTTTATGGACAAATTCAACGAGGTTGCTTCGTATGCGTTCGATAAGGTAACCGTCTTTTGTGCTGAAGCTTTCATGAAATGCATAGTGCAGTAAATGTCGACTTGATGACTCGTTATTGGCCTAATACATTTGCTGCATGAGCGTGAAGATTTAGAAGTAGGTTACTTAACAATGTTAATTTTTAGTTTATCGAATTGTAGGTGGGGTAATGCTTCCACATATTAATGTAACTGCTACTTCTTCTTCGTCATATGAGCTGTTCTTCTGGACTATATGTTTGGGCGTGATGTCATCAGCCACTCGACAGTCTCGTCATCCAGGGCTTTCAGTCCAAGCGCTCCTTGTGGTGGTTGATGGATTGGGCAGTCATGGACGACATGATCTACTGTCTGGTCTGTGGCGCCACACTCGCATCCCGGTGAGGGAGCCAGGCCCCATTTGCACCTGTCTGAACGAAAGCGACCGACGCCGGTTCGTAGGCGGTTAAGCCGGACCCACGCAAGTCTTGCGAGGGACATTCCCGGAGGGTGGGGATCGACGTCGGGTAGGAAATCACGGAGTCGGGAGGTGTTGTTTTGCCACTCCGTGTTCCATGTGTAGTTCGTCCAGTGTGCCGCACTTATTCCAAGATCTTCAACGTTGTTCCGAAGCTGTCGTGCGGCGGGCACAAATGGGCGTCTTGATTTCAGTCGCTGCTGTCCTCCAGGTAGGCGCTGGAATGTACTGTGGAGGAGGTGGTCGGGGTCCAGTGCGCGACGAGCAAGGGAAATCATGGCTTCTTTACGGCGAAGCTCAGCAGGTTGGATGCCTGCAAGGATGGGAAGGCAGTCCGTTGGAGTGGGACGCAGGCATCCAGTCACAGTGCGTAGTGCGTCATTGATGGCGGTGTCAATGTGGCGGGTGTGAGAGCTGCGGCACCACACTGGTGCGCAGTACTCAGCGGTAGAATGGACGAGGGCCAAGGTAGCTGTGCGAAGGGTTTTCGCATCAGCTCCCCAGCCGGAACCCGCCAGCCGCCTCAGAAGTGAAACGCGCGCAGATAGTTTTTTGCGCAGTGACTCCAGGTGTCGTCGGTACGTGAGTGACCTGTCCAGGGTTACGCCGAGGTAGGTGGGTTCGGCGCAGTAGGGGAGGTGTTCGTCATCGGTGGTAATGTTGATCTGACGTTTTGCTTCCTTGTTGTTTAGGTGGAAGGCCGCCGCCGACACTGTCTTTGCCTTGCTGAGCTGTAGCTTCCATTTCTGGAGATATGTTGATATGGTTGACATGTCCTGGCTTAGGTTCCTCTCCATTGACTGTCAATCTCCGGCTGGATGCAGGAGAGCCAGATCGTCTGCGTAAGCATAATTCCTGGAGATGGTGTCAGGCAGGTCATAGATGTAAGTGTTAAAGAGGAGGGGAGCCAGGACAGAGCCCTGTGGGACGCCGTTCCTGAGTCGACGTAGTCTACTTCGTCGGCCGCTACCGGTGGAGAGGGTAAAGCTGCGGTTTTGCACAAGTTCCGTAATCATATGGACTGTGTGCCTGTCAGGAAGGAGACGGAGTAGTTTGCAGGTAAGGCCGCTGTGCCATACAGTGTCGTAGGCAGCCGTGAGATTGACAAACACGGCGCCAGCCTTCTTTTTTGCCGAGAAGCTGTCCTCGATGTCTTGGGTCATCAGAGTGACCTGGTCTACAGTTGATCTTCCGTGACGAAAGCCGGCTTGTTCCCGAGGGAGCTGAGGGTCTATTATCGGTTCGACACGGGCGTACCGTAGATAAGTCTTTCGAGTATCTTGAAGGGAATACAGAGCAGAGAGATGGGGCGGTAGCTCTTCGGATCCCCTGGGGGCTTCTTCGGCTTTGGGACTGCAACCACTAGGGCTCTTCTCCAGATTCTTGGGATGCGCAGGTGACGCAAGCAGCAGGAAAGGAATTCTTTTAACCAGGACCTCATAGAGGGGGCAGCTTGGAGTATTAGTTCCGGGCATAGGTGGTCAAGGCCCGGGGATTTGCCTGGCTTTAGGTGCTGGAGGGCGGAGGCAAATTCTTCTGGGGTAAGCTCACCAGAGATGTTGCCCTCGACAGGTGTTGGGACCTTCCAGAGGTCCGTCATTTCCTTGAGGACGGACTTGTCTGATTCACGGTCTCTCGTTCTGTGCACTCCATTTTTCACAAGTTGTGAGGCGATGGCATTTGCTGAAATGGGGCATTGGCGACGAGAGGCACGTGATCTGCCAGTGAGGTTGTTGAATGTACTCCATGCTGTGCGGCTGGAGTGCGTGAAGTCGATTGAGTCTATGGCTTCTGTCCAGCGCTTCTTCCTCTTTGAATCCAATCTTGCCAGCAGGGCTGTTGCTGAGTTGGTGGTGGCGGTACCCTGGGGGGAACGGAGGAAGTCGCGGTAAAGCCTGTCGCACTCCACATCCCAGCAAGGTATGTAGTTTTTCCGTCGACCTCGCGGGATGGAGTCTTTTGCCGCAGATATGATTGCATCACAGAAGTCCTGGTAGGCTTCATCCACTTTGATGGTGTGTGGGGATGGGAGGTACTGCGTAGCTTCGTTTGTGAGGAAGCTGTAGTATTCCCAATCGGCCTTTCTGAAGTTCCATCGCTTGACAGGCTTGCTCGGAATAGGTGTGGCAAGCAAGGGGGCCGTGATTAGCGAGGGTCGGTGTTGAGACCTTTGGGAACTTCTCTAACACACGTCTGTCCGGCTGGCGATCATCGGGGTCATCACTTGCGAAAGCCAGGTCTGGGTTCGTGCCAGTGTTCCAACGACCGGAGTGGAAGCTCGGTGCGCCCTTAGGATCGTATAAGAGGGCGAGGTTGTTGTTGGTTGCCCAAGCGGCCAGACTATCTCCGTCGTTGTTGATGGAGTTGTACCCCCAGTCAGTGTGGTGGCAGTTAAAATCGCCAGCGTAGAGGCTGGGGTGGGGGAACACTGGGATGGCTGTTGATGTTATCCGCGAAAGTGGGGGCTTGTAGACATTGACGATGTTGTAGCCTGCTACATCTACACAAAGCCACTCGATCTCCGATTGAGCTTGGGATTGGTCAACCAAGGACCAGCTCAGCCGGTCATGGACAAACGTGGCGAGGCCGTGTTTCCTGCTGCAGGTTGCGCCTGCGAGTGTGAAGTTGGTTATTACCAACTTATCCACAGATGTACAGTGAGTCACCTGGAGGAGGATGATGAGGGCTTGATGCTTGGTGGCCAGGTGCTCGATGATGTTGAGCTTGCTGGCCGTGATGCCCTCGGTGTTCAGCTGCAGTACGGTGGGTCGTCGGTACTTTTCGACAGTGCGAGCACTGCCGTGCCCTGAAAAGGGCATTTTCCTACCCACCCTGCGCTGAACAGTCTCATTAGCTCTTGTTTGACAAGCTTCGTTTCGCATACGTGTTTTGTATAATTTCGTATGTTACTGACGGGGGGACCACGTGAAGGTGCTTGTCTTCCTCCCCTGCTACTGAATGCGAATTTCGTGAGTTCCGTGAGTGACTGCTACTGAACATTCGCGTTCAACTGCTACTGAACGCGAATGACGACACTTCTGTTTTTCGACCATTAGTCTCATACCAGAACATGTTGAAAGCGTGCAAGTGTGGCGGACGCACTTTCTAATCCCGGTTAAAAAAAATCAGGTGTTTTTTGCATTGATTTAGTGGACGTCGATTGGTTGCAAAAAGAATCAATTTGTTGGCTGCCACAGCAGCCAACCTTTTGTAACAATTGGCTTACGTCTTGCATACCAGTTCTTTTGTAACAATTGGCTTACGTCTTACATACCAGTTCTTATGTAACAATCATCATAGTCTTGGTTCTGAACCTCTTCATTGTTACAGTTTAAGGATGACATACACGACGGTTGGTATGGCTACCTGAACAGACGTGGTGAAGTTTCTTCTGCCTTGAAAGGAGGTCCCTGGAAAGGGTTCTTTCACGTCCCGCGGTGCCTTTATATGTGCGAAAAAATAATCAGCGATCTTCTCAAATGATAATGGACCAACCAGTAATCGTTGTGAATGACTGAGCTCTTGGAACTTTTTTAAATTGATTTGTTATTTGCCATTGGGCCAAGGGTTTGCTCCTTTTGATCATATGATTCTATGCAATAGTAGCCTAGATTGTTCAGAACTGTGTCAATCAATCTATTATTGTGCATCTTGGACTGGATTTCTTGCAGTCAGTGACGTAGCCAAGGTGGAAATCTTTGGGATTGGAAAAATTTAGTTGCCAACAAAATAGGCCATATATAAAATACCTAGGGGTCCATCACCAGGTCGCGAGCACTTCATGAAAATGGCGGTCAAGAGTGCGAGTTGGTTATAAGTAGGGCCATTTAAAGTCATATTTTTTTCTATGCATCAGTAAGTCGTGAAATCAATTTTAACGCAAAAACCGCATCCCTATGAGGTATATTAAGAAAGTTATGAAGTCATATAAAGTCATATTTTTCTGGTTAGGTCATAAATCAGCTTTTTAAGTTATATAGTCATATTTTTGAGTTATAAAGTCATACTGTTGTATAGTTTAAATAAAAAATACCAATTCAAGCGGTGAAGCAATTAAGCACTAAGAAAGTAAGGCAATTTCTGATTGAACGAAGGCAAACTGTAGGATTAGCCTACATAACACTTACAGTCACAGACCTATATTTTATGTCACATATTGAGGTCAACTTAATACTCAAAATGGAAAGTTGTAGCCTACGTACACCATCAAAGAGGCCCATGCTGATTTAAATGCCCTTGATTTCGGAAAAGATCCGCTTGAACTCAAAAATTACATTAAGAAGCGATTGGACAAAAACGATGTGAAACAAATTATGGAGCTACAAAGACAAGACATTTCACCAGCGCTTTATGCAAAACTGCAGAAGTGTCAACCCACATCAGCGTCTGGCGTCTGTGGAGCGCTCATTTTCCTTACTAAAGTCATTTTTACGTCCAAATCGTAACTTCAAAGACTCTAACATTCCACACTACATGAAACTGTACTACAACAGTGGATTAAAATAAAAATGGATGTGTATTACTGTTATGTTGCGTATGTTTTACTCTTTAGTTCCGTGAGTGACGTTGTTCGTATGTAAAAATAAACGATTTTCACATAAAGTCATATTTTCCAAAAAATAAAGTCATATTATTGATTTTTTAAAGTCATATAAAAATGGCGCTAGTTATAAGTCTTTAGCCCTAATATAAATTGATTAGTCTACAATGAAAACAATTGCAGCCATGCATGAAATAGGCTACGTACAAACGAATCTTACTTTTAGCTATATTCATCAAAACAGTAGCGGATCCAGGGAGGGCAGGGCCGTTGACAGGATTTCTCGGGCCCGGTACCAACTTATTTTCGGGCCCCCTTCATCGACAATGTTATGAATATAAAGGTTGTGTACAAACTTTTATTGATATGCTGTTAAAATGAAGATGACACATGCCGTTCAAAGTAGAAAATTAAGAGGAATATCATTTATATATTCTCAAAGATTTGTTGTACCGTATCCAAAAATTTTTTCAACTGTGCAATTACGCATTAGGGATTTCTTCATAAACTTCAAAAACCTTGCTCTCAATCACGATCTTCGTCGATATGTTTAAAATTGTTGGAGTTTTTGGCTGAAATTAATTCTTTGTAAAGTAAAGTAGCCGTAGGAGAGTAAAATATTTTGGGGGGGCGAACATCATTTTTCCAAATTTTGTCTTTGTGTATATATGTTCAAAAATACAAAATTACTCACAATCTCTGAGAGTCATCAACTTGGCCATGTACGAAACACAAGCAAAAAAACACGTACAACAGCAAAACAAGGCTGAACTTACTTTAATTTACGTTCATAGACCTGTCTGTGTCCCAATTAAATAAACCATTAAATTAAAACATTCTTGTGTATCACAAAAAAATATACAGTATGGTATATTAAGCCTGACTGTATTCAAAAAAAATTTGAACTGATGCTTCACCAATAACTGGATAACAATAACTGCTGAATATTCATGTCACCAGATTATATGAAAATCTCCAGCCCAAAGGCCTGACCAAAAGTAGCTCAATCTTTTCAATTTAAAGGTAGTCCAAAGACTCAATATTTGTAAATTTGCAATGAGAAAAAACTAAAATGACAATCCGTTTACTTATCAAACCAGTAACATTACATACCGTACTTAATCCATGCTGCTTCAAATCCTACAGCCTGAAAAGAATTTGACAGTTTACCATGCTATGTGCATCAAACTTCCACCTTTGAACAAAACTACTTTTGATACCAAAAATATTGATATTATATTACAATGAAATTATAGTCAATGCTTTTTCAGAAGATCATTACAAAGATAATCTTACTTCACAATGAAGCAGATAGGCCTACTCAAATCACAAGCACTGAAGAAAAATGACTCCCAGTCTCCAGGATAATAACTTCAAACTCAATCGTTGCCACAAAATACAGACCACATTACCAAAACATGACACAAAAATAGCACTGTTAGTGTTTACATTGCCTGATATATTAACTGCATGAATTGGATGACAAAACAACATATATAACATGTGTCTTTATATTTGATTGTTGTTGCTCTAATACTGTGTCATAGATAGTAAATAGCTGAGCATATCAACCCTGGGACTGGCAAAGACAAACAGCAGTTTATACTAAACATTCAATATAGAAAACAGATAAACCGTAGCTCACAAAAACATGAAATTAAATCCAGGAAAATTCACAAGTTGTTTTCATTTAATATACTTTTTCACTTTGTGCATAACTATAGTTAGTGGCCGGGATCAAAGTGGTGTATATGTGGCCTCACAACTGTTGATTAAAGTTTATAACAAATGCTTATTTTGTGAAGAAAGGGGCGTTCTTCCCGGCTATCAGCACAAGGCTGAGCACTCACTAGTACAGCGAGCAGCTGCGATTCGCCAACCATAACGGTGTAACTTCCACGCTAGCCATTCAGACCATCCAATCAACAATATGTTTCTCGGCAGCCGATTTGTAGCAAGAATTGACAGCGATAGACACGTGTTTCGCCCATGAGGCTGGGCTCATCAGTATCGCACCGTATTCTGCCACAAATTTATTCGACCACCGCTTTACCAGTCAGTTTAACTCTTATCTTTGTGGAAACAAAGAAAGAGCCAACAAAACCAGCAGGCGCCAGGGCAGAGGACATTGCCCTGGCGCCTGCTGGTTTTGTTGGCTCTTTCTTTGTTTCCACAAAGATAAGAGTTAAACTGACTGGTAAAGCGGTGGTCGAATAAATTTGTGGCAGAATACGGTGCAATACTGATGAGCCCAGCCTCATGGGCGAAACACGTGTCTATCGCTGTCAATTCTTGCTACAAATCGGCTGCCGAGAAACATAATGCTTATTTTGTTTGACCATATCTAAAACTGATAAGCTACCTTTGTAGTATTTAAGTCAAGTTTTGCGAGCACAGCGTAACTCATGGTAAAATTGACTTCAACCAATGAAGGAATGTAGGCTAGTGTGATATTCTAATGAACATCTGTAATAAGCTTATCTAAGCTTGTCGAAGCATTATTTTCTGCAAATACTGAATCGAAACTTAACTTTCTGCCCAAATTTTAATACCAAATATAAAAGTTTTCAAAATTGTCGATACTCTGTTTTACATTTAAAGCAAAATGTTTTTTATACAAAATGCAACACTATAAAGTTATTAAACTGGTAGAATGTTGAAAACTTATGGTAAGAATTGATTTGTCCAAATAACTAGACATTTTTGCCCAAATGATTTTTATAATCAACTACATTAGTAGGATATTCAGAAAAAACAAAAAACCTCATAAAGTTACCAGCACCCAGTAGGCTTTTAAATCTTACCCATTAAGAAATGCAGCCTACATGTTAGTGAATATCAGTAATAAGCTTACCTCTGTTTCCCAACTGTGCTTTTTTACAGTTCTATTTTGCAGTTGTCGAATCGAAACTTATCATTCTGCCCAGATTGCAATACCACATGCAACAGTTTTCAAAGTCGGTGATGATACATTTACATTCATTGGAAAATATTAATGTATCTCATAAATTACAACAATTATGTAAAGTTTCTAAACTGGTGAGGCGTCGAAACATTGTGGTAAGATTGATTTGCCCAAATAACTGGACATTTTTTGCCCAAATTTGCGACATTTTTTTTCAGCGGGGGAGTGACTTCCCCCCCATCTCCTACGGCTAAGTAATGTAGATGCAAGTAGATAGAAGTGATTACCACCAAAAAATATATATAGCCTATTCAGAGTTAAAGAGTGGGTGAAGATAAATATTTCGTGTTTTTGAAAAAAAAATCGTGGTTAGGGAAATCACTATACCCGGAAGGGGGCCCGGTACTTTACCATCTGACGGCTAAAGTGGCTGTTTTAACCTTTGATGGCAATTCCTTTGGATCTGATTATATTAAGATCTTGATAATGTTTGAAGTCGCGGGGAATCTTATAAATCCGGGCCCCTTAAATATTCCGGGCCCGGGTCCAAAAGTACCACCTAGACCCCTCTGAGGGAGGGGCTCTTTAGGCTATCGTTCGCTCTTCCCAAAAAAATTTAAAAACATGTAAAATTTCCTCGCTTGCTCCATCCCATGTTATTAACGTAACGGGTAGCCAGTGAGGGATTTAGGTTTGGGGAAACCCGGAGCAAAACTTATGAGAACTATTTCGGAATCGATGATTAGGCTACATATTATCGTCAAATGCTTTGTTTGTTTAAACACAAAAAGGTCTGTATATCTATGCGTTCAATTACTTTTATCTGTAATAAGTCAACACAAATGTAACCTGGCTCGGGTTCCAAATAGCGACTGTCAGAACAGCGACTGTCAATAGAGCGACCACACGACAGCGATTCATTTAAAACAGCGACTGTCAATAGAGCGACTACACGACAGCGATTCATCAAAAACAGCGACTGCCACAACAGCGACCTCACTTCTTTTATTAAATCCAAGGCTTACGCGCACACGCACTCTTTCACCCCCTCCACACATACCTTCCATCCCCCACACCTCTCTACACACGTATGCACGCACAAATAGGCAAACACTGCGTAGTGAAAGATTGAAACCAAAAGGGACTTTAAAACAACATTTTATTTGGACTATCCATAATAGAAGTCACATGATTTAAAAAGAAATAGGCTAGTCAAGCCAAACAACAGAAAGTCGTCAAGCCTTGCAATAAAATTCAGGGTCTAGAAAAAGATTGAAACCAAAAGGGACTTTAAAACAACCAAAAGTCTTGCAATAAAAATCAAGCCACGTTTATTTCTAAATTGTGAGCAAGGGCTCGAAGGAACTGCCGCAAATCATACTGGCCACGTTGTCACGTATCTTTTCATTCGCTGAGTCAGGTCTCTGCCTTGTAGTAGCTGGGTTCGGTTTGGTTCGGTTTAAAGTGTTAAGTCGCTATCATAACAGTCGCTGTTTTAATGCAGTCGGCATTTATACAATCGCTGTTTGGAATGTCGCTCACTTCATTACGTCGCTATTATGAAGTCGCCATTATGACAGTCGCTGTTTTGACAGTCGCTATCCGGCCTGGATGCCCATTTGCCGATACCTAAATCTACCATTGCGGGTGGCATTGGGAATGCATGGTTTCAGCACTGGATTTAAGAAATAGTAGCCTACTGGTAAAGGCTTCTCAAAAACCAAGGTATCAATGAAATCTTCAGAACTAAATACCTTGCTGAACAACTACCGTGCCTAACAATTAATTGACACATTTCAGTGTGGAGATATGGGGTGAATTGTGCCATGCGAGCACCATCTAGGACCCACCTCCTTCATTAGTGCATCCCAATGTATTTTATTTTTTTTTAGAAAAAAAACAGTAGCCTAAATATGCCAAAAATGCAGTAGCGGATTTGGAAAAAAATTGAAGAACCAGAGTTTTATCAAAGCAAAATTTATCAAGAAAATATAGGTGAGTGGGGGCTTGCCCCCCAAAATTTTTGACAAGTAGGCTACTATAATTTTGTTTTGATCACCGTAAGGCAGGGGTCACCAACCTTTTTTGCATGCGGGCCACTTTGGCATTAAGGAGAGCTGTGGCGGGCCGCACTAATAAAATGTTAAGTAGGTTGACTCTTATGCTAGAAAAGAACGCATTTCGTACCCAGTATCCAGCGTTGCATGTTGTTCATATTTATGTTAGAATAGCCTACCGCAGCAACAAAATTAATCGAACAACGCTACTGCCAGGCCAAGCTCCTTTTACAACACTTTTGACTTTTTTAACAATGCCTAATAAACGAGGCCACTTGTTTTGTGCACTTATAGCGAGGCGAGCGGTTTCATCAGAATATTCATCGCCAAGCAAGAGTGGTGTTGTTACTTCGCTTCGCAAAAGATATCTTGCAATTAACAGTTTCAGTAAACAAGGAAATGTTTGACACATCGCAATACAGGCAACAATAGTGACCTGTAAACATATCAGCGAAAAGTAGGCTCCAATAACAGGGAAAAAGAAACCAGGTACCATGAAACAAACGCTTGGGGAAATCACCGAAAAATCGTAATTCTATCGTAATTCATGAACAGTCTTCCCTCTAAAAAAGCAATGAGTTGGTTTTTCATCTTTTTGTGAGAGTCTATAAAACCGTCTTTCTTATTTTATAGACAACTGTCACTTGCGGTCCTTATCAGCGTGGCAAGAATTTGTTGATTAACAACGTTTTGCAGTACTTGCTTTGGCAGTAGGCTACAGTACTACTGTATAATTGGAACAATACGGAGAAGATTAGCATGGCTCCTGCGCAAGGATGACACGCAAAATCGTGAAGCGTTCCATAATTCTTAAAAAAAAAAAACGTTTTGCAGTACTAAGCTAAATTTTTTCATAATACAATCAGAAAAAGTCTCTAAATTTATATATAATATTTTGCCAATTTATTATAAAATGAGTTGGCACACCGACCTATTTTGCCCACAAAAACTTGCATAAAGAGAACACTGCTCGTGAAACACAATAACGGTGAAACTCGCACTAGTGTTTGCATGACATTTGCAAACTTAAAATAAGCAACCCTATGCTCACAGACAATTTCGAAATTCGAAAACAGACGTTTTAATCAACCACTGGGACAGTGACAGTGTGGCTGTACATCGCATTGGAATAACTTTAAGCAACCCCCACCTAGAACAACAATCTGATTGGTCGGTCGGTGGAATCGTATGCAATGCGAAAATATGCTTTCCGGAAGGTATTTTTTGCCTTCGTGCTCTTTAACTCCTCAAGAAAAGTATTTTTGGTTATACTTGTACGCTGATACCTTCCGCGGGCCGCAGCGATACAGCGTGGCGGGCCGCATGCGGCCCGCCATTTGGTGACCCCTGCCGTAAGGCATTGCATTTTATGCGCAATAATTTATTTTTTAACAAAATGCACTTTCCATTCCCGTAATCCACTTCTGAAACTATAGCCTACCACATCGTACATGCCCAAAATCGCTGGTTAAATGAATAAAACGTGGTTGAGCGAGAAAATTTTGCAAAAAATTTCATATTAAATGTTAGCCTACAGTCCTACACGTAAAATTGCAAAACGAAAAACGCTCTAAGAACTAACTACGCGTGGGCCCCTAGACGGAAGTGGGCTTCCAGCCGTGGGTTTAGGAAGCAGTTAGGTAGGCCTAAATATGGCTTTGCATGATTTAAACTATTGATTATATCATCAAAGCTTCTGCAGCAGCTTTTTTCTTTTTGAAACAATCAAAAAACATGAAACAGACATGAACATCATTATTGACGTTTTTCTGTGGTTATGAACAATAAGTCATTCAAAACGTAACTTCAGTTTTAAATCAAAACTTGTCACTCATTTTTTAAATAAATCAAGTTTTAATTTCAGTTCAGTTTGTTTTTATTTCTGACCGTCACAACGAAAAAACAATATGTCAAACATAGCAGAGGTCGAGAAAAACGCAGACGTTATAACGTGCATGATACAAAAGCAGGATAATTAGTTTAAAATGTGGCAAGGCAGTAGTCTCATAATATTGCTCAAATACAAGGTGGGAACATTATTAGGTTTAAAAGTGTACAAAAAATATCAAAACAAAGTAAAATCTTTTTTCTCATTTTAAAACCGGGGGACCGCTATAGTAGGCCTACAGCCAACTGCTAGCCACGCTGAACCCTACTGAATGTGGCTATGTCCTATTTTCGCTGATTAGTAAATGGGCGTTTGTCTAAAAATGTAAAAGAAATGGCGGTCCCTCAAGAAATTCCTGGATAGGCCACTGAGCAGCGCGTTTGGGTAAAAGAAAGCTAAGAATAACTGTGACTCATATGACAGAACAATAAGCTATGGCATGCAGCATGAACTTTTATTGCATTGTAATAAAACACATCTACTAGTACTTGTATTCACCTTCGTAAGGCTTTGATTAAATTTTTTCTTTAAATTTATGAATAGGGATAGCTTACAACAGTAGAAGAGATCGGTGACCAGTGGGATGCTTTACTAGTGGGGCACTATCGTTATCTTGAACCGCGATGAACGTAACCGACTGAAAGTTTGCTCGTGGAAGCGAGACGCTGGTCAACGTTGCTTGACGTTGTTTGATGGCAACATTTTTTGTGGTTCCAGCTTGACGTCAAAATAAGTTTTTTTTCGCATTTGTGTTTTTGATTTAACAATGACTTAGTAGGAAGTAGTTTTTAGGTTAATCTTTATAACTTGTAGGCTACTTCCATTAAGCAAAAACTGCAAAGTTATTTTTTTTTCAAGTTTTCGACTGAGGCAAAACTATTTCAAAATGGGGTTCAGGCACCAGTGGGACATTTTGTTCAAGGACCTGTGAGATAGCATACAGGGTCATCAATAATTAACGTTACAACTTCAAACAACTGTATTTAACAAATGGTAGACAATTTTTGAGTAATAAACATATAATATTATTGTCAAATAAATAAATAACAAGTCGAAGACCCTTCCAAAAGGACCTGCAAGAGTCATGAATAACTCTTTGAGGTAGGCTAATTTGGTCCATTCTTTTTTCAGATTAGCCTTCAGCGTTTCCAAACTTTGGTGGTGTTTAGTCGAAACCTTGCTCTCCAGGTAACACCAGATGCCAAAGTGTAGGAGGTTCAGGTCTGAGGATGAAGGAGGCCATTCTTCCTTGGAAATGAAGAACGGCACATTGACTGAAAGCCAGTTTTGCGTTTTCTTAGCTCTATGTGAAGGGGCAGAATCTTGTTGGAATGACCAATTTCTTTGCCCAAGGCAACAATAAACCCTCAAGAATATCATTTCGGTAGTTTTCTTGGTTCAATTTCACTCCTTGGTTCACAAAATCAATGGATTCCTTCCTGATTCGTTGACTACGCCCCACACCATCACTGATGCCGCCCCTTGTATCCGAGTGACTACCCTGGGTTCCACGTCACCATCTCTTGACCAAACACGATCAGTCTGACTGTTAAAATGATGCTGGACATCAAATTTCTTCTTATTGTTGAACACAAGGTCTGGCAGCGTGCCTCTTTCAATGCCTGAGAGCAGAATTCTGTCTCTGGAGACGTTTCTCAATGGTATTGGCATTTAGCAACTGTTTCTTCCTGTGTTTGCATAGGCTCATCTTCAAATCCTTCTTGAGAACTGTGAACATAGTTCCATAGGGCTCTGTCACGATTCTTTCTATCTCTTGCCAGGAAAGAGACTTGGAAAGGATTAAAGACATAGTTTAATAGGATATCACCGAAAAGCAGTCAATTAAATGGTCGAATAGTTCTACTAGTGAGATGATAAATGAAACTTCTTGAAGGACTTTAGTGAATGGCTCAACATTGCCAACAAAAAATCAAAGTAACAGTGAACAGCAATAGTTTCAACGCTTGTAACTCGTATAATCGCCTTTAACGTGATTCACTCACAGCTTCTCACATAACTCTAACCTTGATCACAATTTATAATAGCAGCAAATCTCATCTACACGTATTCAATAACTTCAACTTCAATCCAGCTCTCAATCAACAATAATCTCACTATAATCTCTACATCTATTTTACTAACTACAACATCTTACGCAACTACTATAGCAGGTTTGTTTGGTCTGGTAACTTCGAGAAGGTATGATAATGTTACATCACAAGAACTCATTGTTCTGGTCAAGTTATACTGCACGCAAACATCTTTGTGAAGTCATAAAAACCTACTCCTGAAGAGCAAACTGGAGAAGCTTTCAGACTTGCACGTAGGCCTACGCAGAATGTTCTAGAAATACGTCACATATTAGGATTTCGCAATCAAAGGTCACTATAGGACAGTAACTGATAATAACATATCGCATAAGAAATTTTACAATTAAAACAGTACGCTCGGTCAAGACGTGATGTAGCCTGTCGTGAGGTTTCACATACTGATTGACAGCCACGTTCGTCTCTTTTGCCAGTTTTTGAATGGATCTCTTGGGATTTCTTCGCACCTTTTCTCTGGTTGCTTTTATCAATTTTGAAGTTCTCGCTTCGAGGGTGACCTTGGCCAGGTCGATTTTTGACATTTCCAATTTCTTTGTGCCTTTTGAGAGTTCTCCAAACCAACATTCTGTTATTTTTTAAGTCCTTGCAAATATTACTCCTCGACTTGCCCGACTTGAAAAGCTCTACAATAGCTATTCTTTTATTCAAACTTTTGTTCATGGCCTATAAAATTTAGGCCTAAAAATATGAAATTGAGAAATATTCAATTTATTAACATTGTAACGCTAAATATTGATGTTAAATACAGTTGTTTGAAGTTGCAACGTTTTTTTTTTTTTTTTCAAAACTGTTAGTCCGGCCGACGCCATTACACACTCCGCAATCTACGTCGGCAATGATTTTTCCACAGCAGTCTATGGCCGTATATAAGTTGAACCTGTCTTTTTGAGGTGATAATCACTTGCGAACATCTCGACCTATACTCGAGTATACACGGTACTCGATAAAAGACTATAAAGACTTTCGATTAAAAACAGAAGAGAAAACACTTCGCTTTGAAGGTAAGTAATTAGCAAAACGAAGCTAATAAAACTGATAGCGGGTTTCCACTCTGGTTGAGATCATGATTTTTTTGCGTTTTATTTCGATAACTTCACTGTTTTGATCGTTGTTATTCACTCGCACGAAAAGGAAATGAATCGGCTTGTTTTCCAACTGTTCCGAAATTACTGATGACTCTGTAGCCTATACGTAGACCTATACATGTAAGTTATAACATGAATGATGACTCAAGGACTCTGGAAAGGTAGCACCTTTGAGCAAGTGATGCGCAATAACCTTTCCCTGCCCACTGGTCTGCTCATTAGAGGTTGTCTAAAAAGACCGTCCCAGAGTCCACTCGTGGCGAGCCTGTTTTTGCTAATTTAGCGGATACAGAGGGCAGAGGCGCGAAACTCGATAAAAACACGTAAGCGCTCCAAGCAGTCTTTAACCGGAGTAGTGTCTACCATTTCCTATAGCATACTTGGCTGGCACCAGAAAGAGCATCCGGCCATAAAATTTCGTGCACCTAAAACTATATGCAGTGACAAAATGGATGATGATGGTGTTGACATTGGGTGGATCTACAAAGTCACTCAAGGCTTAAATGAAATTTGATTTGCTGATGCACTATTTTCAACTACTTTTGTTTTTTTACTGCATGTACTTTTTGAAAAAAATGTGTTAAGTCATTAACCAGATGGAAGTTTCAAAAAACAATTAAGTTATACCAGAGGTCTTAAAGTAAGGTTGTATCATAAAATCAGGGCCATAGTTGAAAATAAAATCACTCCTACTTTAAAGCTGTTTGTAAACTTATCTCAACGGAGCATAAGAAGCACAATAACTAAAAGAAATTCACCACACAGCATGCAACGATTTCTAGC
Source organism: Aplidium turbinatum (assembly GCF_918807975.1). Taxonomy (NCBI): domain Eukaryota; kingdom Metazoa; phylum Chordata; class Ascidiacea; order Aplousobranchia; family Polyclinidae; genus Aplidium; species Aplidium turbinatum. Next base: position 3,280,859 of record NC_137488.1, read on the forward strand.
CAATAGTAATAATGTAGTGATTTTATTTATTGTCGCTCTACAACTGCTAAGGTCTTTTAGCGACAGGGCTCATTTTCAATGTTGTAGCCTATCAAATTTAGAATCACCTTATTACTCGGTTTATCCGCACAAGTTTATGCAAAAAAGAACACAAGCGGTACCGTTTTAAAGTCTTCGATATGACCGACCTGGAATCGATCTTAGATCAATTAACATTAGAGACAAAAGCGATAACCACTCGGCCACGTTCTAGCCACTACACTACAAGTGTAGCAGACTCATTCAGTAAATTAGCCCGAAGCAGAGTCACGCAGCAATCAAGCAGCAGCAAGCAAAGTAAGAGAATCACAACAACACGATTTCACAACAATTAGTTCCATGATTACTTTACTGTTTGCAATAAATTGAGTTTCGCTTTTAGCAGCTTGATTATTGTTTACTTCACAAACGTAAATAATACCCAAAACAACCCGTTTTAGTCTGATGCTGTGGCTTCGCTGTGGCAGTAGCTCTTTGCACCAGATTTCAGAACACAGTTTCCTAGTCATTGCACAATTTAGGGTGGTTCTTAAAAACACTTTTTTGAAATTTTGTTGATGCCGGGTCTTTAAAATGTTCCTTTAAGTAAAAAATATCACATGAAAATTTTTGTTTCATGTTTAGAGGTAGCTCAAGCCCCCTCATTTTTCTGCAGAGATCAAATGGCTTTAACGTCCATATTTCACGAACCATAAATGCTAGAAGCTTCATTTAAATATTAAACAATGATGTAGGGATTTTCATCCGACTTTAATACACCATATAGCTCTAGCTCAGCGATTCTCAAACTGGGGTCCGCGGTCCTTTTGGGGTCCGCGAGACAATTTTCTGGGACCGCGAAGCACCTTCCAAAAAGATTAACACGATCCCAAAGAAAAAAAATTTTGTGGAAAGTAAAAATTTTCAGGCAACTTATTTTCCAAACCAAAGTTAAAAGATATATTTTAATAAGCTGGCTTGGCATCCCTCCACACAGCCTTTTTAAGCCTGGTCTTTCGTTTGATTGTGATAGTCTTTGTTTTGTTTCTATCGCCTTTGTGACATCAAGGAGTGCATGGTGGTGACGTGCTCCTACAACACTCGTGTTTATCAGATCAAAAACAGAATTACGAAATATACTTGACTAAAAAGGTGTTAGGGCTGTTACCTGTTAGGCGAAATTGATTAAGGCTGGTTATTTTTACTGATTTAAGTTTTGAATTGAATGCCTTTCCAAACTTTTAGATTTTTTAGCCTTAGTCAAATTAGCCAAAAATTAATAACTTTTTAACTTTACTAATTAAATTTTTGACTTAAATTTCAGTACAAAAAGTGAAAATGGCTAAGCCTCGAAAAAGATTAAGATTCAATGATTCCTATGTTCAATTTAGTTTCACTGTCTGTGATACATTCTGGAGGAGAAGAAAAGCCGCGGTGAGTGCTATGCTGGTTTTAGCAAGTTCTGCTCTAAAACCTAGCAAGCTAAAAAGTCATTTAGTAACACATCATTCAGATTATCAAAACAAAGATGCAGATTTTTTTAAATGGCAAGCTAATAGTTTGTCAAAATTTGATAGCACTGGTGATCAATGGAAGGAAAATACTACAGGGTTAAGGGCCTCCCATGAAGTTACAAGAAAAATATCTATCGCTAAGAAGCCTAACACCAGCGGAGAACAACTGATCTTGCCTTTGTTGTCAAGTTATTGTATCAAACGTTTTGGGAGAATCGGAAGCTCAAAAGCTGAAGCAAGTGTCTCTACAAACGACACTGTCAGTAGGAGGATATCTGAGCTATCGGAAACCATTTTGTCACAGGTGATGTCAAAGATACAGAAGTCAATGTCACATTGATACCCAGCTCAAAACATGTTGGATGTAATGTATAATATCAAGATCATATTGAACTAAACGGAACCTAACATAGAACTGATAACACTGAAGCAGGTGCACCCATTTTATTGACGTGTGCATTTTTAATTGCATGTAACAAAGAAGTTATTATTTACAGTTTTTGCGCTAATTTGCCTAAGTTTTTGGTGGACCGTGAGTCGTTGAAAAAATCACAAGGGGACCGTTCAACAATTTTTTTGAAAAAGTTTGAGAACCACTGCTCTAACTGATCTAGATTTCAAGTTAGGTGAAAAAACTTCATTTTCTAACAAAATAGTGGGAAATACTGATATTCACAACACATTAGCAATATCAACATAAATCCATTGCACTATAGTAACTGGCTACTACTTTCATGCAACACACGGATTTGAACTTGCAAAATGATAATCAATAACTGCATTTTCTGATCTATTAAACGATGCCACTGATCGAAATATTATTTTCGACATAGCCAGTTTGATGAAAATAACTTGCCATTAATTTTTTTGCATTTACTTGTGCAATGAGCACGTTGCTGCAACAATAACTGATTGCAAAAATTATACCGTCATGTTTATTGTTGCTTAACTGTAAAAAGAACAGCCAACAGATGATTACCAGGAGTTTTTAGAGTTGGCTATGATTTTTCTTTGTGGATGTGGAGTACCCCTAGAAGGATCAAATTCATAGCTCCTGGACCGAAACATCATGCAAGATGAATGAGCAGAGTGATTTTGTCTTGAAATTTTGAATTTTTCAAAGTCTATCAATGCAACTCACACAGTGAGACAAAAGAAATTATAGAAGTGAGAATATTTGTAGTGCAAATTTATCACAAAGCTTGGATAGTAGCACCATTAGCAGCCTGCGTTTCTTACAATGACCTAATTCTCATACTATGGTTGGTAAATTATAAGAAAATCAATGAAGACCTTTTTAAAGATTCTTTAACAAAGCTGGCAGCATACATTTAGTATTTGTCTGAAAAGGTAGTCGGCCCGGCTCAAATATTCAGTCTCTGGAAATTGAAGCAGAAGACGATTCACTAAAGAAAGCATTAATTAATTTGGAATCAATCAATAACTGTGAGCTAACAGACTTCGTAACATCAAGTTTAAAAGTTTTTTTTTTCAAAACTGAGCCTTCCTATGAGGTTTATGAAAAAAAATCCGGAGTCAGGGAAAGATGATGACGATTTTCACACAGCCTCATTAACAGTAGAAGAGTTAAAAGGGCATTAACGATCATGGCGAGCGTAATGTAGCACACATCCATGAGTAGGCTACCCTATTATGGGTTAATGACAAAAGATGAGGATCAGCTCAGAGTACTTCCTTCCAGCTGTGTACAGCAGCATAAAACATTGCCTGGCAGCATTAAGGGCAGGGTATGTTTATACAAAAGGAATAACATTTAAATGAAAGTTGAACAGTTTCAATGATACTCGCTTTCTTGCATGTTGTGTTGTTTGTAATCAGGGCTGCAATTTTTTCTTTTGTGTCGAACGACCAAAATTCTGAGTTTATTTGTTGAATAATAATATGACGTCACAAGAGTCAGATAAGCGTTTGGCTGCGAATTAGCGAATACATTGTGTGGATATACGTCAGAGTCACTTACTTAACTTTTTAATCGCACGCTGGTTGAGTGATTACAAAGGAGTAGCCTATCAAGCGCTAAGTTGTGTACCTACCTGACGTGTATAATGTTGTTTTGCTCTAGAAAGAGAACTGTTGTAAACGCGAAACTGAGGATCGCAAAAGAAAAAAGCCCTTAGGCTATACCGCCAGCGCAACCTACTGTGAGATAGATTTTTTTCCTTTGGCATCTCTTTAGTTTCGCTTAGTACGTAAATGGTTATGCACGCAAACACAGTTAGGAATGAAATATGCAAGTTACCAAGAAACACAGCAAAGATAAAGCAAAAAATGAACTGCAGATTAAAGAAAACGGAACAATACAACGATAATACGAAACAACGGCGTAATGTTACAGCGTTTAAGGTGTGCCGAGATGCCAAACAAGCCTCTTCGTACAACATTGCAACAAACTAAATGCAATCACGTAAAGTAACACAAGAACGAATTAATTAATATCAGTGAAAGGAACGAACATTAGTAACAAGACAAACATTAATGCCAGGGCATGCTTGCTGCTAGATGTTGATTTTGCTGCCTCTTTATGACTTTAGACTGGACATTTCCGGCAATTTTTTTGAAAATAGAAATGCCAACCGTTTGGGAACAGACAGTCAAGTGCTTTTCGCAACAATGGTTTGGCAGTGGAATCGGTGGGCGCACATGCTAACAAATAGTTTATCTTAAATAGCTTCATCAGACAGCGGCCTTAATCGCCAGTCGTACAGTGCGCAGCTGGAGCAGAAAGACTTGACGATACATTCGTCGCAACAGCGCATCAGGTACTTCAAGCATGAAGTGCATGAGCTAACTTAAGGGGGCAGTTCTACTTAGAATTTTTCGTACTTGTCATAAATAACAATCTACACACAAAAGTTCACCCACAAACCCCAACAAACCATATATTGCTAGAAAAAGAAGGAAACAAGCTATCCAAAATATTTACTTTATTAGGCGGGGGCAATCCATTAAGGGTTTATATCATTTTGAATTTGTACATAAAATCAACCGATTGTCTCCATTGCAGCCCTACAAACTCGAAAATGGCTAGAGGTAGGGACTTCAAACTGCATGGTGATCTTGTAGGGTATCCTAGCCATAACTTGATAGAGGGGATTTTTTTTAACTTATTTATTTTTTTAAATATAAAAAATTTCATAATTGCTATGCATCGAGAGCAAATTTGACTTTAGGATTTGGTAAAAAATATTTATTACTCTAAATATTGAAACAAAACTCAATCATTATGTCCGTAAGGGCCTACTGTACATCTGTTAAAATTTTTAGCCAATTCTGACAAGTAGTTTTCTAGAAGAAATATTTTTAGTGCACAAAAACATGATTTTGAGTAAATCGCATTTGAAAAATAGAATTAGGTAAATTTATGCCTTTGACTTTAAATGTGACTTTTTTTCTTCCATGTCCATTCACAACAACTAAAATATACATAATGAACAAAATACTGAGTTTACACATACACAAATTAAATATGTCAGTGGCCACCAGTTGTAAGGGAAAATACAAAACATTTTGCAACTAACATTCTCACAAAAATGCAAATTTTTATTCACATTTTAAACTGAGGTGCGTTCAGAAAACCTTCTGTTTGAAGCCTAATGAGGGCAAATACGTAAAAAACTGACTGCATATTCGGAATCTACGATAAATTTCCAATTTAAAGTATATCAATAAAATAAAAAAAATGAGAAAAATTTTTTCTAACTAGAACTTCCCCCTTAAATCCTGGTAAAAACTTTCCTTTGTGAGGAGGTTGTACCACAAACTTCAATCGAAAGAGACTGTTCTTCGGTTGCTAGGCGCTGATGAAGCGTGTGGTACAGAAAAATGAGGAATTTCTCGAGTGAAGCGTCGCTTTTAGGCCTTGTCTTGAAGTACCTGACGCAAGTCCTCACTCTTATGATTAAATCACGTGATGCTCCCCCCTGATTGCTCCTCGACCCTACTTGACGTCCCCTCTCAGTTTTATTTTCCTTCTTTTTCCGTAAGGCGGCGCGTGTCGAGCGGCAGTGTCGCTGAAAAAGGCAAAAATTGCAGCCCTGTTTGTATTACTAGCCATCATTTTAAGGATTTAAGGAAGCTATAACTCCACACAGAGCTATATGCCACGAAATGCTGGGTAGCCATACGCTGGGTAGCTCGAGAAAGCAATGACAATTTCAGCCTATTAGAATGTAAGCTCACCAACTTACCTTGCAACACCAATACGGCAGTAAGCATTGTTGGGTTATGGATACCCAGACAGCCACTTTATCTGGTCCCGATCTTTACCAGGTCGGGTACGGGTCTGACCAGATAAAGTGGCTGTTTGGGTAGTGGGTAGGCCACCGTTTAGCCAATTCTTATGATCCACAGGGTGTGCCACACACTACAGCTACTACCCAAGTGAAGCCTGCCGTGTTCACACGTCAGGCTAACAGTGCACAAGTTGTTTATTGTTATTTCACTAACTCAAATGCCGTGTGTTGCATGAAGGAAGGTAGTAGCCAGTTACATTAGTGCAATGGATTTATGTTGATATTGTAGCAATCCATTATTACGCCATTTTCTGAAGAGTTTGTATTTTTCCATCTAAGCTGCTTCCAGGTCCAAAGCTGCTTTCCACGTCTAAAACAAACTGTTTGCATTTGGCCTCAAGTGGCCAGAGAGAGAAAAACACTTTGTAGAGTGTATAATTTTTACGTAACAATTTGGATGACTGTTAAAATGTATTAAATTGTAAATTTGTTTCAATGTTTAGTGAGTGTTTTTCTGAAATATCAATTTCTTTCACTTAGCTTAAAATGTAGATTAGCTAGAGTCTAGACCTATATATATAATGTCTTAAAGTTGGATGGGAAACCAAACATTCTGCATTGTTTAATATTTAAATAAAACTTCTAGCATGTGTGGTTCATGAGATATGGACGTTAAAGCCATTTGACCTCTGCAGAAAAATGAGGGGATTTGAGCTGCCTCTAAACATGAAAAAAACTTTAAATTATTTTCAATGTGAAATTTTTTTTACCACACATTTTAAAACCTGGCACCCACAAAATTCCAAAAAAGTGTTTTTAAGAACCACCCAAAATTGTGCAATGACGAATGGTGTTGGAGTAAAAGTGTCGTTGTTTTATCTGTGTAAACGGAAAGTCAAAGTGTCGTCGCATTGCTTTACTTTTTAATCACGTCCATCAAGTCGAGTTAGTAGTTGAAAGGAGCAGCATGGGCATGTAATGCCACCATAATACCACCAATGATATCAAAGGTTGTTGCTGTCCAAGCAAAACCATAACTGTATCCAAATCCCATTGATTTGTAAAGCGTCAAGAAACCAATAGCTTGAGTATAAAAAAAAATTCCAATGACGGTAAACGTGCCTGGAACAAAAAATTAATCAGAAAATCCAAAACGTTGCGCACTAGCCAACATTCGGTTTGTGTAATTCATGTATAAATAATTCACAATAAGACAAACCACATCAGTGCACGGCTCGCAGCTTTAGCTAACGCTATATTATCGAACTAATAAATAATTAATTTCTAGAACTATTGCACTACGTGTACAGTACGTCGCTCTCAACCACGTCCACTGTAGACTGAGTGTAGACAATGCTATTTAACTTCAAGCGAGTTAATAATAAACAATGTTTTTTCCTTCCCTCATGTATAAAAACTAAAACCATTATGTATAGATGAACATAAAACATATCAAAGCAGTCATTAAGATGTAGTTACAATTTAAACACAACATTTTTAAACGTTTATGGTACCATAATAGCCTATAGTGTATACAATACGTGAAAAGTGGCAAAATTTTATGGAAGAAAAAAGTAGCCTAAACAAAGTGCGATTGTATTGGCCCATATTTCTGCCGAACTTTTTTTCACTTAACTTTACAGTTGACCCATTATTTGACTGGTAAAAGAGCCTTGTTGCTGGATAAAGTCTGCTAAAGGGAGATAGTTGTAAATACAATATCCCCACATATTGCTGCTGCTTGGGCGGACCATATAGGGAGTTCTGAATGGAAGTCAACCGCCACCAGACTCTATTCGTTCATCCCCGATGCCGACACACGCCCCATCGGTCTAACACTACCAAGACAGGCATGGGTGCGCCTCAACCGTCTCCGTACGGGCGTCGGGCTTTTCCGCTCAACCATGCATCAATGGGGAATGGCCTCTTCCTCCTCCTGTGAATGTGGTGCCGAGGAACAGACCGCAGACCACATCATCAATGACTGCTCCATCTTCAAGCCACCTAAAGGAGTGGAAGGTCTGCGTGTCATGAATGATGAAACCAAAGACTGGCTGCTCTCTAGTAGCCTTCCAGTGTAGTCCGGGAACATCGTGAATCTGGGGTGGAAAAAGGATAGACCCTCGGCCCCAGACGCTCACACGACGACCACATTTCATAAAATTAGTTCAACCACTATCCTGCATTTATTATATACTTGTTTTGATACAAAAGTGACTATTGTAGTAAACACAGTAAGTCTAACAACCGTTAAACCTTACGCTTGGATGCATAGTTATGTGCCAATGTAATTTCCTATATTGTGTGGGCACTGGACACAATATACTAAACTCTCTTTCAAAATCTAGTTTAAAGCTATCTGTATAGTTAATTGGCTTCACTAGATGGGAGTAAGTGGTATATTTACTTGCACCTAGAGAGCTGTTACGAAAGAAGCTGCATTACCATTTTTCTTCATCGTGTGTCACACGGCCGTAGCCCACTAGCCCAGAGTATCACGCAAACCTTTGCTCTATTGTTGAACTCAGCCAAATCCTGTACAGAGCACCTTGCTTTTAGGTCAGGGTATTTGAGTACATGTTGCATTGTTTGCTCCTGTCCGCATTTGCAACTTGTGCTCCCGATGGAATACCTCCAGTGTCTCATCAAAGTTTTACACATGTCCGCCAATGCCAGTTCTTCAGCGGTTGAGGCATCGCCAATACTTCCACGGTTAACGCTTTCCGGGAAGAAGGCCCTCTAGTCTCTACGGGTGAGACCTCTATATTGGCCAATAGCGGTCCGGCTGCCAGGGCCTCCTGCGATAGTTGAACCAGCACATTGGCGGCGACATCGTCTTGACCTAATGGGACAACTGAGACAACATTTTTATTGGAAACTGACGATATTTGGCTATATAGTTTCGGAGGCATATGTTCAGATGATGAGAATATTATATAATTGTCCAAAACAAAACTTCTTTACTAAACTTTTCATCAAACTTTCTTGTGATTCAACTGATGATCCAATAGGATACGCGGTGCGCACTGCGCAGTGTGACAAAACATTTGAAACAAAGTAAACAATACTACACCAAAGCAGGAAAATCAATTTATTAATAGATAGAGCTTTCACTAATATATAAAGTTCTCTTTAGACCAAATTTTAATAGATTTTCTTTTTTTACATGTTTTATTGTTTATAAATATAATCATCGTAGTATCTTATTTATTGGCCTATACAGTCTTATAGTTATGTATATATAATATTTAATCTTTTCTATGATTTTTTTTTTATATAATATGTACGTACAGTATTATATTACTTACTTTGAAATCTTTTAAGGCTTTCATGAAATTTTATAATCATCTCAATAGTATTGCATTCTTTATTATTTGTTGCATATTATAGCCTACTGAAGAAGACACACTTTTGTGGCGGAAGCTCTATATATTATATATACATACAGTAGTGATTTTTCTGATTTGGTGTGATTCTGCTTACTTAGTTATAATTGTGTTTGCTTTGCACTTTTTTATTGAAAATGATTCTCGACAGCTTTACTTTAAATGGTCAGAAAAATGCTTACAAAATACATTAGTTTTCAATCATATGGAATATAGTTATTATTATACTTTCTTAAACTGCTACAGCCTATTTCACCCTAAAAGGGAGATCATCAGAATTCAGAAGGTCCTTATTCAAATAGAATAATTGAGAATATAAAAAATACTTTCAGAGAAATAGAATACTTGTTCAAGAGGCTTTAGAAAGCGGTCACTATATTTAATGTAATTTGTTTACTTAAAAAATGACTTTTCTTAAAAATTAATTAAAACATGAATCCTCTACTATTGAAAATCCATCTCTTCCTATCTCCAGTCTTCACACTTCACAGCATAATTTCGACATTACACATTTTCACTAAAATCTTATTGCTGATGTGCTGTAAATTAAAAAAAATTCTCCAAAGATAAAGTACCAAAAACATGTTTAAAACAACCGGACTATCATGGAATATATGGATCAGTTGATTTGAGGTTCAAACACTCATGATTGTTTTCTTACCGGACAGAAGTTAAAGTAACATTATAGAAAACTTTTTTTTGTAGCATGATGATAGGATTCGAATTAGGATAAATAGGAATCAAAGTAGCAATGTAAAACTTCAGTAATGTGACACTAACCTGCAATGGTAATGACATGGGCAGCTATGTAAAGCCAAATTTTATTTTTTCGACATGTAGCAACGACAGCAGCAGTTATACCCAATGTAAGTGCAATGATTGCAAATATCATGAAAGCTATTCCACAGTTCGCTTTTGACTTTATTCCATTGAAGTCCAAATCGCTTTTTCTAGCTAAAGCAAATTTGTATTCTTGTCACAACAAGTAGTATGATACTGGCATTGTACTTGGCATTCTCTTAAACGTTTTTGCAGGTATATACTTCAAGTATGCTGTTTTAATTAACACTTATAAGAAACTTGGGCCCAGTTGTGATTCCACAACATCTTTTGCATATTCACATGCACTTAAAAAAATTACAACAAAACACAAGATCTTCCCCAGTTAGTCAAGGTAGCTTTAGCAGTATACTGTTAACTTAACATAACACTGTTTACCCTTCCCTGCTTCCTTATGCAGATTTTTGCCAGTTATTGCATTAAATTATCTTCTTGAGTGAGACAGTTGTGACTTTAAAAATACGGTAATTAATTCAACAGCTAAGACGTTTTTGTGTGTACTTTTAAATGTTAAACACAAACAAAATTTTTATTCATGTTCTTGTATCAGGTATTTTTTTTAACAATACTTTATTTGAATTTTTATCAATTCACATTTGATCTTCTACTATGTAGGCTGATTTCCAAACATTCCTGTTAAGGTACAACCATACAACTTTTACTGAGAGATATTGAAATAACACACATGTATTAGACCTCCCCAATCCCCGGACTTTCTTTTGTTTTCATCTATATTGTGACTTTTCTGCATGGGTTTTCAATGCTGATTTCAAAAATATGCATAAAAATTTTTTTCGAACAACATCTGGGAAGTTATTCGCTGTTGCTTAGCAACAACTTTTCATAAAAATTACAAAAATCCCCTTTAAAACCCCTTTACTTTTAACCTAGTATGCTTGTATCTAGATTATCTGAAAGCATTCCTTCTGCTGAAGAATTTAAATTTTTTTTTATTAAAATTGGACAATCGGTACCAGAGTTATGACCGTTTAAGTACCCAGATTATGCAGTCACGCATGACTGATTTTTGGTAATTTATAGCCAAATGATACTAGAAAAATGGTGAAAGTTGCTGTCAAGGGGTTTTTGGGGGTAAGGAGTTCAAAAAATATATTAAAAAGTGTCTCAGAGCAACAGAAAAAAAGTTATTAAAAAATTCATACAAATAGTCATGCATGAATGATTTTGTCGCAGTCGCTTCATTTCTACAACGAGATGTATTCCTTATGCACCACAAATGTTATATGCCTGGAGACATATACAGTATAACGTGGAACCGTCAACCGATCATCTTAATGTAGCTAACATCTGGGTACCCATTGCACTTGATGTTAGAATACACGCTTCATTGCTCGGAAAGAGCTCTGATCAAGTGCAAGATGGTCACTGTCCGCCACAATTTCAATAGCACCTCTCACCCAGCATAATGTAGTCTATGTATCCAAATCATGTGGAAAAAAATGGAATAAGTCAGCTGAACCTAACGATAACCTTCTGTAATGCATTTCAGGTTTCACTATTGATCAGTTAGCATTTTCCACTTGTATCTTGTATGATTAGGCTATATAACGTATTGTATACACTTCTACTGTCTAATATTCCGTGTGCATTCATGTATCCATCATGGAGTTGAGTAAAATGAACAATGGTGGTTTGCTTGGTAATTTGCAGCCTTTAAAACATTTTAAGGAAGGACAATTTAAACCAACTACTGGAGATGTTTTTCAGAAATACATATATCATCTTCAATTAAGTCCTCGTAACCACCAGAGTGGGAAACTCGCAGCTTGGGATACTGCAGTATGGTAGCCTGCTTGCATTCCACTGATGACGAAACGAAATATCCAAAACAAAATTATTCATTTGGTTGATGAATACAAGAAATACAAACATGCCAAAAAGGAATCTGCTGCCTTAATTAAATTTCGAGAAATACTGACAACACGATTTATGATATCTGCTAAGAATGCCGAAAATCTTATTAACAAAAACAAAACATTGCTACCAGAAGATAAGGCAGAAGGTATACAGTTTCTTAAATTACTTGAAACAAACCAACCAGCATCTCTTGGACCCCTTGATAGAAAGAGATTGAAACGCTTCAAGAATGGATTGTTGGATACGAACGTCAAATTAATGCAAAAGGATGTTGATTCACTAAGCAGAATGAAAATCCCTAACCTTTGTATATGTATGAGATTTAGTGGGTAGGTTTATAACTCTCTTGTGGATGTACGGTATGAAGATATGACATAACTCAGCCTGCTTCCTGTACTGGATAGTGGATATGTTCAGAATAGCCTAGCAAGCAGCTGGTGCAATGCACTCATAGCCAGTTAACATTTTCCAGTTTTCCCTTGTGTTGTTAGATTGCCTGAGTGTGTCAGTTAAGTTTAGATGTAATAATTTGTACTGAAATATGTCAGTGAAGTTTAAGATTGAGTTGGTTATGGACTAATTAAAGCTGAAACATGTCCCCAAGTTGATTTCGATTAGATGTTAAATCTGATTGTAACGTTTTACAAAGCTTAATCACATTTTTTTAAACGCTTTAGCAAGGATACAACTTATGTTTGCGGTTATGTAACGTTACAGGATACCTTTGTGTCATCGCTTCTGTTTCATGATACTGCACATTGAATGTTTTAATCGCGTAATCGTTTTAATCTTGTAGGCGTTCATAATTGTCTACAATTCAAGTCCTAAATATACCTAAAGCATACTTGAAGGTCATAAAGGTTTATTAACGTTATTTATATTTCTTGCTCAACCAACATAAACATATCAATCTCACAAAATATTAACTAATGTAGTGTTGCTGATTTAAACTGCAGATCTTTTGGTTCTAGGTATATAGAGTAAAATTTATAGATCGGTTAATATGTAGGATTTAATTAAGTTAATTTTATAAAAGTTTTGTTAATTTTGTATCGGTTTGGTTGCAGCCATGTTTTTTCGTGAAGCTGTTTGCTTGCAGGAATAGAGTTGTCACTATTGATTCTGGTGGATAGGTCTACTGGTTCGATTCCAGGTCTTTCTGAATACTCTGTTTCATTCTTATGGGGAGTAGATCTTTCGAGTTTCATAACTTGTCAATGGTTGGTGGGATCTTTTGGTAATTTTATTGGTATATGAGGTTTCACTGTTGTTTCGAATATTTAGGTTGATTGAACATTTCGTTGTACTTCGATGAGTTTTTTTTGTCTGTGGATCGGTTTTAGTTCATTGTAAGGCAAGTGATCAAAGGGTTGGTTATAATTATTATAATCTATGACCTGTCCAAAAAAACCTAATAAATACTGCATTTAATCATCTTAAACAGTAATAAATACTGCATTTTTTCATCTTTTTGGTTAATCTTCGTCTCGGTTTATGTTGGTTTCGGTAAACCTTCTACTGTATTTCACCAGGTCTCCGTTTTGCTTTAACAGTGGTTTCAGCTAAACTTTTATAGTAACGTTTGAGAAATGTAACTAACCTGGAATAATAGCTTGGTCAAAACAACGTAACTTTAGACTTATCATGCAGGAATAAAATTTACGATTTTGTTTTATGATGCTTTTTACAACTAAACCACTCTATGATAATGACACGACGATATAACTCCATACACAACCACTAAATTAAGACAAAAGAACCTCCTGCTTTGGTATTGTTCAGTTTAAACCCATGTATCTTATCATTGGTAGTAATTTTGATAAATCATTCTTTATTACAAAATACATGGAAAATCAGCAGAGCCCTATTGGCATATGCATTTCGCTCTAACTTTAGAGCATCTTTAGTGCCTTATTCAAATAGAATCCAAATTTATTCAAATAATTATTAAAAAATAATTTATTCAATAATTTATAATTTATTCAAATTTATATTCTTATTCAAATTTATATTCAAATTTATATTCAAATTTTTATTCAAATTTATAAATATTCAATAATTTATTCAAATAATTTATTCAAAAAAATTATTCAAATAGTTCTATTTGAATAAGGCACTAAAGATGCTCTAAAGTTAGAGCGAAATGCATATGCCAATAGGGCTCTGCTGATTTTCCATGTATTTTGTAATGAAGAATGATTAATTGATACTTGATGGAGAATCGCTGGCCCGCTGCTTCTTAGTCAGGAGATCCCCTAGCATATCCTTAATGGAAATCAATATATGTAATTTTGATAAATATAACTAACCTGGAAATTAAATTTATTGGATGTCATTTAAAGCTTGTAAGAATAATAACTTTTTCAAAACAATGTAACTTTTGTTATTTGTGTTTGCATAAATAACTTTTACGTTTTTTATATGGTGCTAATAACAGCTAAACATCGTTGTCTTTTATGCAAATGAACAGCTATAGAACAAATTGTTGCAACATATACTTCTAAAATCTGACAACCAGAAAAAATCGACAAACCTAGCGCAATCTAAATCACAAATTGTTACCTTAAGACAAGCATGACAAGCATTGTTACCTTAAGACAAGCATGAAAAATGCAAACTGTAGCAGAATGCGAGCACAAATTTTGCATCGCGTAATGGCACCTGACGATAAAAACACGCAACAAATCTTCGAACACAGATTTTAACGTTACAAATTATGCAACAGAAACTTGTGATATTTTGTTGTAGTTTCTTAAGCTTGTAAAAATAAAATTACAATTTGTTGAAAATATTTTTTAAGTTTGTAAAAAGTTTGTGACTTAAAATAATTTTTTATGTGTATGTATTCAGAGGTAAACTTTCAGATTACAATTTGTTAAAACTATTTTTTTTCGGTTTGTAAGTTATGGAACTTATAAGTTTGTAGTTTGTTAAAACTAATTTTCAGTTGTAAATTATAGAACTTAAAGTTTGCACCTCGTGAGTTAATTTCTTTTTTTTTATTTGTCAATCATACAACTTTAAAGTTTGTAGCTTGTTAAAAGTATTTTTAGTTGTTGGTTTGTGCAATAAAAAGTTTGTGATTTGTTAAAAATATTTTTCAGTTTGTAAACAAACAAAAATAAAACTTAAGGTTTTTATGTATATGTTTTCATGTATATATATCATGTATATGTTTTTAAAGCAAAACTTTCAGTTTACAATTTGTTAAAACTATTTTGTTTTTCAGTTTTAAATTATAGAACTTAAAAGTTTGTAGTTTGTTAAAACTATTTTTCGGTTGTAAAATATGGAACTAAAAAGTTTTCACCTAGTTATTTTTTTTTGATTTCTCAATCATACAACTTAAAAGTTTGTAGTTTGTTAAAAGTATTTTTTAGTTTTTTAGTTTTTGCAATGAAAACTTTATGATTTATTAAAATTATTTTTTCAGTTTTGTAAGTTACAGAACGAACATTTTCAATTTCTTATAATTTTTATCGTGTCAATGTTTTTAGAGCAAAAACTTTTAGTTTACAGTTTGTTGAAATAATATGTCGTCCATAACTTCCATAACCATGTCGTCCATAACTTCCATAACCATGTCGTCCATAACTTCCATAACCATGTCGTCCATAACTTCCATAACCATGTCGTCCATAACTTCCATAACCATGTCGTCCATAACTTCCATAACCATGTCGTCCATAACTTCCATAACCATGTCGTCCATAACTTCCATAACCATGTCGTCCATAACTTCCATAACCATGTCGTCCATAACTTCCATAACCATGTCGTCCATAACTTCCATAACCATGTCGTCCATAACTTCCATAACCATGTCGTCCATAACTTCCATAACCATGTCGTCCATAACTTCCATAACCATGTCGTCCATAACTTCCATAACCATGTCGTCCATAACTTCCATAACCATGTCGTCCATAACTTCCATAACCATGTCGTCCATAACTTCCATAACCATGTCGTCCATAACTTCCATAACCATGTCGTCCATAACTTCCATAACCATGTCGTCCATAACTTCCATAACCATGTCGTCCATAACTTCCATAACCATGTCGTCCATAACTTCCATAACCATGTCGTCCATAACTTCCATAACCATGTCGTCCATAACTTCCATAACCATGTCGTCCATAACTTCCATAACCATGTCGTCCATAACTTCCATAACCATGTCGTCCATAACTGCCCAATCCATCAACCAGCACATGGAACGCTTGGGCTGAAGGCCCTGGATGACGAGACTGTCGAGTGGCTGATGACATCATGCCCTAACATATAGTCTTGAAGAAGGCTCATACGACGAAGAATTTCTTATAATTTTTATCGTGTCAATGTTTTTAGAGCAAAAACTTTTAGTTTACAGTTTGTTGAAATAATTTTTTTATTTCTCTCAAGTATAATAAATCTGCATATTTATTCTTTTTTTTTTAAAGATGAGGTATTTTCAGCTACCATAAGCTCCTACTCCCAGCAACCTTAAGCGTATTTCCAGCAACTTAAAGTACACTTATGATTTGCAAACTCTTATATTGTTTTTATAATCTCAATCAAAAAATCATAAAACACTTTGGATGTGTCACATGAGACCTTTAAATGACAACACTGTTTACTTACGGTTTCACCTCCATTCGGTTCTGAAGGTTTTATTGTTGAACTGTTAGATTTGTGATCGATCCCACGCTTACATTGTAAAAAGGATTAGTGTCTTGTTTATACTATGGTCACACGTATTTTTTTTCACATTTTCAACCCCCTGTTACTTTTGTTAAAGATACGCATGGTTTTCTTTGTAGATGCTAAAAATTTTATACTGGTAGTTTTATGAAACATATTACTTAAAGTGATTTATATTGTCTACCTGCTACAACTGAAATTTAATTTCACATTCATTCTTAGCGATTTAGAGATCACTTATGTATATTCTTCCTATTCCATAAGCTCAATTCATCTCTTAAGATAATGATTACCTATAACTTACTGTTTTGATGTAACAACACAATATTTTTTGAATCGTGGTAAATTGTATTGCATAAAGCAGTTTTAATGCTGTTTTATTAAAAACGTATTATTGGTAGGCTACATATGCGTTGCATTTTGCAAACTCCAGAACCACTATACAAGATGGTTTAAGAAACAGAGGAAGTCACAAAGTTGCATTGTTTTGATGAAATGCTTTGAAGGATAAAACTTTTGTAGTATCGACGTAAATTTACCATTCAAGGGTTGGTAGCTTATAAGTTTATAACACAAGACTCACTTTAGTTGTAACTTAAGATTCACTTTAGTTTCCTTGTTGACTTGCATAAGTAACTAATCAATGTTGTTTATGAACTTTCATGACAGGTTGTTGTTTCGTTAGGGTTCTTCAGGTTTATAAAGCTCAGTGCTTAAACTGTTTGTAATTATATCTAACCTAATATGTAACCTCTAGCAGATATACAGTACTAAACTGTTTTATCACATTGAAAGATGTTTTCTAGTAACCCATTGTTTTACACGTTCTGTATGCCTGTAACTTTATGTAATGACTTTTTCACATCTACTTATAACCTAATTTCAGTGAGGTAAGGTATATTTAAACCAACAACTTTCTATGAGTATTAATCCACAACTAAATTTTTTCACTTGAATTCATTGCTGGGTGGAAGCACACAAGCAGGTCTTGGAAACGAAAATTAATTTATGTCTGTCCTAATACATTGTCTTGTATGCAAACTACAAAGTTTATGTGTTACACTGATTGATTTATATAAAAACGAACCCATATTTCCACGAAGTGTATCACGCAACTTAATCGCTTCCTTTAATTGAATGACACCCTATAATAAACTGCTAGCATGCACCTCCTGTTCGAATAGCTTAGGCACCTGCTATAGCACATAAGTTCATGATCACAAGTTTTCACAGTCGAAGTATGACTTAAACGTCTTTGTTTTATCATAGTCAAAACATGTTTAAATAAAATTGCAATAAACTGTTTTATGTTGTTTAAAGCAGACCTTAGGTGGGTCGTGCGTACTGAGCACTTGTTTATTCCAAACTAGATTGATCGAGTGATTTGAGGTGTTGGCTTAAGTACCAATGGACTAGCATCCGCGTGAGTTCGAATCTCACATCTAGTATTTTGATTTTAGGTTATTTTTCAACCCACAACTCGATTTATTTTGTTTCTTAACATCACTTCAGTTGCTTGTACACACGGTTGTATTTTTTTTCTCAGTCATAGCAAGATGATACCTTTTTCAAAAAAAACATAGAAATCTAAAAAATTTCCAATGAGTCACCTTTTGTTTGCTCAGAATTCAACATAAATAGATGAAAAATCTCTTTACCTTTGATCTATTTGACTACTTGCTAACAAACGATCAGGTTTTGGCAACACTTTTGCAACAACTTATTAGGTTTTTACCTGTGTTCTAGCTACAATCTACTTATCACGAGTTTGCATATAATAAAAATGGCAGATAAAAATAAAGAAACTCAATTTAGAATGGCGTGACCTTCGTGATTTGCAATAAGTTTGTGCCTACAAAATGTCAATTTTGAAACTGAACCAAGGTTAAACACATATAACAATAACATTTTACTTGTTTGTATTCAGCAATACCAAAAGTAGTAATTATTTCCAACCATATAACACCATCCATTGGTTTAGAATCGACATAACCCCATTTTTAAACAAGTCTGAACATGATTTATATGAAATTAGCGGTTTATTTTAAATCGATCACAACAACGTTTCAAGTTGATTTTGTGACAATTAAGTTTTTTTAGCTTTCGGTAAATGTTCATTTAGTCACATCATGCATAGGTACAGTTTTTTTTTTTCATTTCACTGTGTTATTATTTGGTAATTTTTTTGTAAATATCTCCTTCTTTTTGTGTAACTTTAAGTGTTTTGTAAGATCTAAAGAAAAAATCAATCAATCTGATACTTTTATGGTAGCTTTTGAACAGGTCTAAACCAGTTTTGATTAAAATATGCTTGAAAACACATGATCATGCTTTATTAAATGACCCACGTATATCAACTACGAACCAAACCAGTTGTAATAATTTTGTTTCACAACATCAAAAAACTTTGTGTTGGTAGATTTTAATAATTGTTTGGTCTGTAATCGACTTAACTGGTTTGTTTACCATCAACTTACGTTTAAACATAAGAAAATTATTTGAACATTCTACTTGGTTACATAGTACTATAGCATTTACGCGTGATGATTTCTTATAACAACTACAAACCAATGACGCCAATTTATTCAACAGAACCATTAAGTGAAGATTTGTTTATCATTACCGCAACTATTTCTATTGTCTTTTCACCATTTGCCATTGAATCAGTTCCTCAGGCTTTCTTTTGTCGTGTGTTATATAATCAGGGTTGCCATACCGTCCTTATTTCTAAGATTTTCCTTATTTTAAAGGGCTGGGTCTTAGAAAACTTAAATGTCCTTATTTCTAAGAAATGTCCTTATTTTCGACTTGCGTCCTTATTTTGTCTTATTTTCAACAATTACAGAACTTCGATCGTTTTCCTTTAGTATCCAGTGTTGCATAATATTCTAAAATTAGTCTAATTAGTTTCCTCTAGTCATCAGATTTTTCAACGCCAAAGTTGGAGTGCGAGTGCGTCTTTTTGACCTGCGATCGATGCCAGGCGAGTCCTCGGCATAGATCACGAACTTTATTCTCTTCTCTATTCAAGAAAATGGCCTAAACATGTAACAGCTGTCATCATTTTGTGCCGATAATGCACCAGTGAATTTTGGAGGATCACAGCACAGTGGAAAAAACAACGTCTTCTCTCGTCTCAAAGAGCAAACATTGCATCTGATCCCAGTCGGCTGCCCTGCTCATATTTTGCATAATGCAGCAGAGAAGGAATCAGAGCGCCTCACACTTGACATAGAAACAATCGTACTGAAGATTGGTAGCCACTTCAAAAGCCAAACTGGTAGAACGATGAGGCTCAAGCATTTCTGTGAGAAGCTTAATAACAACTATAGCCTACTCGACTCTGCCAACACACACGCCGACTCCATAGACCACACTTGATGCTGTACTCGAGCGAATGATCGATCTCTGGGAACCACTCAAAGCGCATTTTCTTTCGCTGAAACATCCACCAAGAATGTTGGAAGATTTCTTTAAATCAGAAGAGTCACTGATCATCGTATCATTCATCCACAGCGCTCTCTTGCTCTTCAATAAACCACCGTTACTCCTGCAAAAGTCAACCGCATTGTTTCCAGAACTGGCAGAGATAATTGAATCTTTCAAGATCAAAATATTGCAACGCCAGTGTTCAGGATTTTTCGGAGCAACAACAGACGAACTACTAAGAACAGTCGATGAAGAGCATGCTAAGGTTCTCAAAGCGAGCTTCCAGGAGTTCTACACCATTACTTTGGAATATATCAACAAGTGGTAGCCTATCGATTTGAGAAGCATCCAACGCACATCAACTGAGCCCTGCTGAAAGATCAAGCAATCGAGTACGAATAAGTCAAGGGGTTGGGGAAACAAGTTGATCCACGAATGGCAATGAAAGATGAGCTGTTCGATGAGGTCTCGGCTGTTAACACTCTGCTCAAGAAGATTCCAGATGATGTGTTCAGCAAGGATGAACCTGAGGTCAAGTGGATGAAGATCTTTACTTTCCGTTGCTCTACATACTGATTAACATCATTTCCTCCCATCCGGTTAGCAATGCGTTTGTGAAAAGAGTGTTCTCTCTTGTTTCGTTGCAGTGGACCAAGGAAAGGAAGAGACTTAGTGAAATGACAGTCAAATCCCACCTACAAGTAAAGATAAACCTATACCTGAGCTGCCGTTAGATCCATGAAGCAATTTCTAATAACAAGGAGTTGCTGGAGCAGATTGTTTCTGGCAAAAAGTATGGAACGTGATATGACACGGCTCGTATAAATACAAAGTAGCCTATGTCCAAACACGTTTTTTAAATGTTAATCTAATTTTTCGGTTGTCCTTATTTTTGGGTCCATGTCGATGGCAACCCTGTATATAATGTTATTTGAACAATTTTCCACTTTTATGCTTATCCTCATCTCAAATAGATTGCTTGTGAGGACTGCATATTTTAATTGTTTCCATATTTTAGTAAAGATTTCCATGTTTCATTTAACTCTTTTATCTTACCCCTACATCTAAACTTATTGTTTGGTTCAGTTGTTTTTTTATTTCTGACCATCATATCAAAACAATACACGTCAACATAGCAAAGGTCGAGAAAAAGGTAGAAGCGACAAAACGCGAACGTTAAAAACGTGCTTGTGACCGAAGTAAGTTATTGAGTTGAAAAAAAATTTGGCACGGTCGCAACACCTTCAGAAAAATTTAAGATATAAAAAGAAAATAAAAAAAAGAAAATGTTAAAAAACAAAAACAAATAAATTTAGGCTATAGCTTTATTAGCCCACATAGTTTTAGCTGATATATTTAAGATTTGTATGGACAGTTGCTATGAAGATCGGCCATGGTGCGTTATCAAGAGTGCTGATGGTCTTAAGGGGAACACGTCTTGATGCGTTTAGCTCATAGCAAGAAGAGCAAGGCAGGCAAAGAAAACCCCACAAAGAAATCCTGCCACGGGCAAAGCCATTTCAAGCGCAACGCACCATAGGCCTTGCACGACTCACAAAATAGATAGGCTATAACTTGACGACACTGAAAACAATGACGAAAACAAATAAAACAAACTAGCAAAAACAACATCATCATCTTTCGGAAATTCAATTATACCCAGGAAAAGTTATGTCTTGAAGATATCAAGCGTACTTTGATAAAAGTTGCGTTGATAAAGTGATAATTTTAAACCCCAGTCAGCTAAACTCGTCACTTCCACACTGATCCAACGTTAGCAAACGTTGAATTAATGCAAGAACGACAGGCATCGCCAGCTGGGATGTAGTAGTGGCATGTCACAGTAATATGATAAATTTGGGTTACCGTGTATATGTTTTACACGTTAAACCATAACAAAAGTGATTAAGAAATCCAATTTGGCATGTTAGAAAAATAGATAAATAATCAGACAATAGCATGACGATCCAGTCCAAGATATTGATATAAAAAACAACTGGTTGGAGCATATGGCCACCGCTTCACCGAAAGATGGCGATTGGTCGAAGAGGATGGAAAACTTCTGAAGACTTTGTAGAACTTCTGTGGACAAAAAACACAAGAACCAGAAGGCCAGTAGGAGTACTTACAACCTTACTATTTTGCTAATGAATCTACACACATTGGCCTATCATTTCTGGGCAAAAAAAAAATTATATAAATAGTAGTAGTTTGGTGCATGTAATACTTAGATAGGATCATTTTAAGAAAGATTTAGCTTGTTCATTTTTGATTTAAAGCCTTTTACAGTTTTGCATTCATTTCTTATAGTAGGGGGAAGCTTGTTCCAAACTGTTGGCCCCATGTACCGTATTGATTGTTTGCAAGTGTTAATTCTACAATACAGCGGAATATAAGGAGAATTACTTCTTGTTGATAGGCTACTTGATTGTTTACACATAATTATATCATTGAATGTTGTGGGAAGTAGCCTTTTTGAATATTTAAACATGAAAGTTGCAATCTCTGTAGTTTTCATGTGGTTAATTGATTTTAAATTATTGAGTTCCATTACACCTTTTACGCTTTCTCTGCGGTCAATGTTAAATACAGTACGAAAAAAGTTATTGCATGTACGTTGTAGCTTTTGCAATGTAGTTTTGTTTTCATGACACCATGTTGAGATACAATAGAATATCTGACTCTCAACTAGAGAATGGTAAATGGAGAGAAGTGTTTGTTTGTTTAGGAAAGGCTTAATTTTTTTTGTCACGCAGAGTGTTGATCTTATTTTTTGAAGCAAGATTTCCATATGAGATTTCCATGACAAATGCTCGTTTACAATTATTCCCAGAAACTTTATTGAGGCAACTTGTTCTATGTTGTTTTTTCGAATATTTAAGGGTGGGTTGCATGATAGTGTCTTGCTTCCTTGACTTGAAAATAATATATGTTTGGTTTTGGTGACATTTAGAGACAATCGATTTGTTGATAGCCATTGATCTATGCATACAAGCTCTTGATTTGCAATATCATATACAGCAGAAACGGTTTTATTTTTATATATAATGGTGGTGTCATCTGCAAACATAATTGCAGTTCCGTGTTGAAGGCAGTAAGGAAAGTCATTTACATAAATCAGGAACAGAAGAGGGCCTAAGATAGACCCTTGTGGGACACCCAAAGATATGTTGTTAACGTTAGAAGATAGTGTGCCATTGAAAACAACTCTTTGTTTTCTATTACTCAGGTAACTCATGAACCAATCATAGGCCACGCCTCTTATTCCGAAATGATATAATTTAGCTAGCAATATTTTATGGTCGATGGTGTCAAATGCTTTAGATAAATCAAGAAAGATTCCTAATGCAAGATGGTTGTCATTTAGTATACTGGTGATACTTTCTATTAGCACTGAAGCAGCATGGCTTGTGGAATGATTTTTTCTGAAACCAAATTGATTGTTATAGAAAAATTTATGTCTAATTAAAAACGAGTATAATCTGTTGTACATGATTCTCTTGAACTGTCTTTTGGCCACATGTTCCTGGTGCTTCATCTTTATTACCTTATTTCACTTAGAATACACTGGTTTGTGGTTAGTCTATGTAATACTGACATATTATGCATCTGGTACTTATTTTTACTTCCAGATAGTAGATTCATCCTCTTTATCTTCACTTAATCTTACAGTTCAACGGCTTTAATTTCTTCCAAACTCCTCTTCTTTGGTCTTTCTCTGATCTTATTGGCTCAGAACTTAATAAGTTTACCAACTAGTCTTTCTGTCTTTACATATCCATGGTATTTTACCACCAATCGTGTGTTTTTTCACAGATATAAATCCAAAGGTAAAGCTTTAATTTTGTGTAACATTTTCAAAATAACTTTAAACGATTTTTTAAGACATGTACAAAATATCATAAAATTGTGTTTGAACCTAGAAACAAATACAAAAACAATGTATATCTACGTAATACTTTTCTCTAACACAGACGCAAAATTGTGAAATCACTCAGTTTTGATGATCACTGTCTGTTACACAATAACAATCTATCTTTTGCTTGAGTAAACGTTTTTTTCTTTTAGATATGTCACAATATCTGTAGGTACACACCTTTCCACAATGATTGTCTACCAAAGTGGTGCTCCTTCCACAACACTTGTTCGAAATGTTTGTGGTGACGTACTTGTATTTAATTATGATTGTGATATGCCAACTGTAAGCTATCAAACAAAATCTAAGACACTGCAAAATATTTACCAAAGAGTATCAGCAGAAAAACATATTATATCTAGAGTATCCTATAAAATTATATCTTTCTGTTATATTCTTATTATTCATATTATACTTATTAAAAATTATTAGAATATGTTAAAGTATTTTTCTATATAGTATATTCTAGTTTTTCTTGACAAAAGCTAAAAAAACTTAATTGTCACAAAATCAACTTGAAACGTTGTTGTGATCGATTTAAAATAAACCGCTAATTTCATATAAATCATGTTCAAACTTGTCAAAAAATGGGGTTATGTCCATTCTAAACCAATGGATGGTGTTATATGGTTGGAAATAATTACTACTTTTGGTATTGCTGTATACAAACAAGTAAAATGTTATCGTAATATTTGTTTAACCTTGGTTCAGTTTCAAAATTGACATTTTGTAGGCACAAACTTATTGCAAATCACGAAGGTTACACCATTCTAAGTTGAGTTTCTTTATTTTTATCTGCCATTTTTATTATATGTAAACTCGTGATAAGAAGATTGTAGCTAGAACACAGGTAAAAACCTAATAAGTTGTTGCAAAAGTGTTGCCAAAACCTGATTGTTTGTCAGAAAGTAGTCAAATAGATCAAAGGTAAAGAGATTTTTCATCTATTTATGTTGAAATCTGAGCAAACAAAAGGTGACTCATTGGAAATTTTTAGATTTCTATGTTTTTTTTGAAAAAGGAATCATCTTGCTATGACTGAGAATAAAAATACAACCGTGTGTACAAGCAACTGAAGTGATGTTAAGAAACAAAATAAATCGAGTTGTGGGTTGAAAAATAACCTAAAATCAAAATAATAGATGTGAGATTCGAACTCACGCGGATGCTAGTCCATTGGTACTTAAGCCAACACCTCAAATCACTCGATCAATCTAGTTTGGTATAAACAAGTGCTCAGTACGCACGACCCACCTAAGGTCTGTTTTAAACAACATCAAACAGTTTATTGCAATTTGATTTAAAAATGCTTTGACTATGATAAAACAAAGACGCTTAAGTCATACTTCGACTGTGAAAACTTGTGATCATGAACTTATGTGCTATAGCAGGTGTCTAAGCTATTCGAACAGGAGGTGCATGCTAGCAGTTTATTATAGGGTGTCATTCAATTAAAGGAAGCGATTAAGTTGCGTGATACACTTCGTGGATATATGGGTTCGTTTTTATATAACTCAATCAGTGTAACACATAAATTTTGTAGTTTGGATACAATTTTCGTTTCCAAGACCTGCTGGTGTGCTTCCACCCAGCAATGAATTCAAGTGAAAAAATTTAGTTGTGGATTAATACTCATAGAAAGTTGTTGGTTTAAATATACCTTACCTCACTGAAATTCAGAGATGTACGTATGCGCCGCAAATTCTACGCCGCATACATGCGGCGTAGACTTTTTGTTTGCGCTAACGCTTGCGGCCACATTTTTTTGGATAGTTTGCGCTTGAGGATGCGCCGTAAAGTTTTCGCGGTTTTTTAGCGCATAGCGTCAACGCATACTTTTTAATGTCTTAGTTGTTGTTTGCAATTTTTTTTGTCAAACTGCGAAATGTTGACGTCTTGCAATTGTCCATTGTTCTAGTGTTGTGTCACAGTGTCATCTATGTTCAGTCAGCTGGAGTTTGTTTGTATATCGCACTACTGCCTTTGACGCTAGAGTCCCACGTGGAGACTGAAGTCTTGCAGAAAAAAAGAAAGAATTAGTTAAAACAACTTAGGCCTACTGCGAAATTACTTAGTAAATTACGGGTCAGAACAGGAATGTAATGTAAGCAAGCAAGTCGGTAGGTTGGTAATGTCGCTCCATGTAAAATGTAAACAATGACTTGGCTTCGTAGTGTGAAGTTTTTTTAGTCAAGCAATGTTGAAGGCGTTTGTAAGCAATTGTGAGCACTTTAATTTATATTAGTTAAGTCTTGCATTTTGGGGCAAATCAGAAACTTCTCAGGCAATGAGCACTCATTGAGCAGTGCAGCCTATGTATCTAAACAAACTCAAATATTTGGTCTCCGACCGTGATTGCTTGCATGATGTTGTACTCTGTATGTTATACGTAGTACATTACTTTGCCTTTGCCGGTTATTCTTGTTGTAGGCTATGTAGCGTAGTAATGTGTAGGCCTACATACAGTAGGCTATCAAGCTAAAGTAATTTTTACTTGACAATTTATACATTCTGTTGCGTAAGTATGTAATTATATATGTTTTGTAACTTGATGAGCAGTTTAGCAAAACATGCATCCAGGGGCCAATTGTGAGAGGCTTTTGAGTAGCCTAAGTCTGCTAATAACACTAGTAATGCTAACTATCCCTGAATGCTAATAACAAAGAGTTGTGCAGTTCAGAATCTAAACTTGCTTGTGTCTGGCAGTTTTGTCTTCCATTAACCCACTTTTTAAAAATCTTACAAAAAAAGCATAGAGCTTACTGAGAGAATTATGGCATTACAAGCAACATTAGTCTTATTCAAACGGAATCATTTTAAAAATAGTGTTTTTTATAATGGATTTTTAGGGAGCGACAGTTAGTATATTACTAGGAGCGACAGTTAGTATAATACTAGAATTTTCTTGATAGGCATATGCTACAGTTTCTTACACTACACTATTGTATTCAGGGAATAACTTACGGTAATACTAATCTCCAAGTGAAATGGAGCATGATAATACAAATCCATGGCCCTACATGGAAAAGTATTTTAAGCTCTCTTCTTCGAAAGGCAAAAACTTATATTTTCAATGCCAGATGTGCCTTTCGGCCAAAAAGATAATTTCTTGTAACGAGAAGTTGCGCAGTGGCTTGAAAAGTGTGTTGTTTCAAGTGGTTTATACCGTGTGAATGTTTGGCACCTAGCAAACAAAATGAGTTTGCGCTAAAGTATGCGCTAACGCTGACGCCGCCAACTTTTTTTACAAGTTGCGTTGACGCATGCGGCGTATAGTTTTTCGAACGTTTGCGTTTGCGCTGACGGCGTCAATATTTTTTGTATGCGCGTACATCACTGCTGAAATTAGGTTATAAGTAGATGTGAAAAAGTCATTACATAAAGTTACAGGCATACAGAACGTGTAAAACAATGGGTTACTAGAAAACATCTTTCAATGTGATAAAACAGTTTAGTACTGTATATCTGCTAGAGGTTACATATTAGGTTAGATATAATTACAAACAGTTTAAGCACTGAGCTTTATAAACCTGAAGAACCCTAACGAAACAACAACCTGTTATGAAAGTTCATAAACAACATTGATTAGTTACTTATGCAAGTCAACAAGGAAACTAAAGTGAATCTTAAGTTATAACTAAAATGAGTCTTGTGTTATAAACTTATAAGCTACCAACCCTTGAATGGTAAATTTACGTCGATACTACAAAAGTTTTACCCTTCAAAGTATTTCATCAAAACAATGCGACTTTGTGACTTCCTCTGTTTCTTAAACCATCTTGTATAGTGGTTCTGGAGTTTGCAAAATGTTATAAGTTTTTAATAAAACAGCCAAAACTGCTTTATGCAATACAATTTACCACGATTCAAAAAATATTGTGTTGTTACATCAAAACAGTAAGTTATAGGTAATCATTATCTTAAGAGATGAATTGAGCTTATGGAATAGGAAGAATATACATAAGTGATCTCTAAATCGCTAAGAATGAATGTGAAATTAAATTTCAGTTGTAGCAGGTAGACAATATAAATCACTTTAAGTAATATGTTTCATAAAACTACCAGTATAAAATTTTTAGCATCTACAAAGAAAACCATGCGTATCTTTAACAAAAGTAACAGGGGGTTGAAAATGTGAAAAAAAAATACGTGTGACCATAGTATAAACAAGACACTAATCCTTTTTACAATGTAAGCGTGGGATCGATCACAAATCTAACAGTTCAACAATAAAACCTTCAGAACCGAATGGAGGTGAAACCGTAAGTAAACAGTGTTGTCATTTAAAGGTCTCATGTGACACATCCAAAGTGTTTTATGATTTTTTGATTGAGATTATAAAAACAATATAAGAGTTTGCAAATCATAAGTGTACTTTAAGTTGCTGGAAATACGCTTAAGGTTGCTGGGAGTAAGCTTATGGTAGCTGAAAATACCTCATCTTTAAAAAAAAAAGAATAAATATGCAGATTTATTATACTTGAGAGAAATAAAAAAATTATTTCAACAAACTGTAAACTAAAAGTTTTTGCTCTAAAAACATTGACACGATAAAAATTATAAGAAATTCTTCGTCGTATGAGCCTTCTTCCAGACTATATGTTAGGGCAGTAGTTCTCAAACTGTGCGTCGCGACGCCCTGGTGCGTCGTTTCACTTTTCCAAGGGCGTCGCAGAATAGTTCTATTTCTTGGCTGAACTCAGTTTAAGATTATAAAAATGAGGTTAACCCTTTGAGGACCGCTGGTTCGCACATGTGTCCCATGCACTTAGCCGATTACACCGCAATTAACTGAAAAATTTGCCACTGCTGATACCCTAATGCAGTATTGTATGTCTATCCTTCAAAAAAAAATTGGAAACTCTGAATCATTTTTCTTGGTGTTATTTCAGTCTGAAAACAGTGAAGAGTTGAGGTTACAAGTGCATTTTTTTCCCTTCAAATTTGCGAAGCATATTTATTTACATTTGTCCAAGCTCGAGTCGAAATTTGCAAAATACTTCCTGGAAAATTTTTTAAACTACGAGTGGTTTCGTGATCCTTTCGTGGTAGAAAATCCTGCAAATTTTTGGATTCAATAAATGACGATTATCCAGGTTTGGTGAAAGAAAGCACTGCGAATTATTATCCCATTTGCCACGTCGTATTTAGGCTATGTGAAGTAGGATTTTCTGCCTTGGAGGTGATAAAACCAAATATCGATCACGAATAAACAGTGAAAGAAAAATGTGGGTGGCAATTTTAAAAATTCTCCCAAGATTCAATGAACTTTGTGAAAACAAACAAGCCCACACGTCACATTAAATAATATACATTGCTTTTTGTTGTTGTATCAATAAACAAAACTTTAATAATAAGTTTCTTCATTTACTTTTATTTGCTGGTGCGTCGCAAGTCCAGAAAACTTTTCCAGAGGCGTCGCAACAAAACCTAACACAAAGTTTGAGAACCACTGTGTTAGGGCATGATGTCATCAGCCACTCGACAGTCTCGTCATCCAGGGCCTTCAGTCCAAGCGTTCCATGTGCTGGTTGATGGATTGGGCAGTTATGGACGACATGGTTATGGAAGTTATGGACGACATGGTTATGGAAGTTATGGACGACATGGTTATGGAAGTTATGGACGACATGGTTATGGAAGTTATGGACGACATGGTTATGGAAGTTATGGACGACATGGTTATGGAAGTTATGGACGACATGGTTATGGAAGTTATGGACGACATGGTTATGGAAGTTATGGACGACATGGTTATGGAAGTTATGGACGACATGGTTATGGAAGTTATGGACGACATGGTTATGGAAGTTATGGACGACATGGTTATGGAAGTTATGGACGACATGGTTATGGAAGTTATGGACGACATGGTTATGGAAGTTATGGACGACATGGTTATGGAAGTTATGGACGACATGGTTATGGAAGTTATGGACGACATGGTTATGGAAGTTATGGACGACATGGTTATGGAAGTTATGGACGACATGGTTATGGAAGTTATGGACGACATGGTTATGGAAGTTATGGACGACATGGTTATGGAAGTTATGGACGACATATTATTTCAACAAACTGTAAACTAAAAGTTTTTGCTCTAAAAACATTGACACGATAAAAATTATAAGAAATTGAAAATGTTCGTTCTGTAACTTACAAAACTGAAAAAATAATTTTAATAAATCATAAAGTTTTCATTGCAAAAACTAAAAAACTAAAAAATACTTTTAACAAACTACAAACTTTTAAGTTGTATGATTGAGAAATCAAAAAAAAATAACTAGGTGAAAACTTTTTAGTTCCATATTTTACAACCGAAAAATAGTTTTAACAAACTACAAACTTTTAAGTTCTATAATTTAAAACTGAAAAACAAAATAGTTTTAACAAATTGTAAACTGAAAGTTTTGCTTTAAAAACATATACATGATATATATACATGAAAACATATACATAAAAACCTTAAGTTTTATTTTTGTTTGTTTACAAACTGAAAAATATTTTTAACAAATCACAAACTTTTTATTGCACAAACCAACAACTAAAAATACTTTTAACAAGCTACAAACTTTAAAGTTGTATGATTGACAAATAAAAAAAAAGAAATTAACTCACGAGGTGCAAACTTTAAGTTCTATAATTTACAACTGAAAATTAGTTTTAACAAACTACAAACTTATAAGTTCCATAACTTACAAACCGAAAAAAAATAGTTTTAACAAATTGTAATCTGAAAGTTTACCTCTGAATACATACACATAAAAAATTATTTTAAGTCACAAACTTTTTACAAACTTAAAAAATATTTTCAACAAATTGTAATTTTATTTTTACAAGCTTAAGAAACTACAACAAAATATCACAAGTTTCTGTTGCATAATTTGTAACGTTAAAATCTGTGTTCGAAGATTTGTTGCGTGTTTTTATCGTCAGGTGCCATTACGCGATGCAAAATTTGTGCTCGCATTCTGCTACAGTTTGCATTTTTCATGCTTGTCTTAAGGTAACAATGCTTGTCATGCTTGTCTTAAGGTAACAATTTGTGATTTAGATTGCGCTAGGTTTGTCGATTTTTTCTGGTTGTCAGATTTTAGAAGTATATGTTGCAACAATTTGTTCTATAGCTGTTCATTTGCATAAAAGACAACGATGTTTAGCTGTTATTAGCACCATATAAAAAACGTAAAAGTTATTTATGTAAACACAAATAACAAAAGTTACATTGTTTTGAAAAAGTTATTATTCTTACAAGCTTTAAATGACATCCAATAAATTTAATTTCCAGGTTAGTTATATTTATCAAAATTACATATATTGATTTCCATTAAGGATATGCTAGGGGATCTCCTGACTAAGAAGCAGCGGGCCAGCGATTCTCCATCAAGTATCAATTAATCATTCTTCATTACAAAATACATGGAAAATCAGCAGATCCCTATTGGCATATGCATTTCGCTCTAACTTTAGAGCATCTTTAGTGCCTTATTCAAATAGAACTATTTGAATAATTTTTTTGAATAAATTATTTGAATAAATTATTGAATATTTATAAATTTGAATAAAAATTTGAATATAAATTTGAATATAAATTTGAATAAGAATATAAATTTGAATAAATTATAAATTATTGAATAAATTATTTTTTAATAATTATTTGAATAAATTTGGATTCTATTTGAATAAGGCACTAAAGATGCTCTAAAGTTAGAGCGAAATGCATATGCCAATAGGGCTCTGCTGATTTTCCATGTATTTTGTAATAAAGAATGATTTATCAAAATTACTACCAATGATAAGATACATGGGTTTAAACTGAACAATACCAAAGCAGGAGGTTCTTTTGTCTTAATTTAGTGGTTGTGTATGGAGTTATATCGTCGTGTCATTATCATAGAGTGGTTTAGTTGTAAAAAGCATCATAAAACAAAATCGTAAATTTTATTCCTGCATGATAAGTCTAAAGTTACGTTGTTTTGACCAAGCTATTATTCCAGGTTAGTTACATTTCTCAAACGTTACTATAAAAGTTTAGCTGAAACCACTGTTAAAGCAAAACGGAGACCTGGTGAAATACAGTAGAAGGTTTACCGAAACCAACATAAACCGAGACGAAGATTAACCAAAAAGATGAAAAAATGCAGTATTTATTACTGTTTAAGATGATTAAATGCAGTATTTATTAGGTTTTTTTGGACAGGTCATAGATTATAATAATTATAACCAACCCTTTGATCATTTGCCTTACAATGAACTAAAACCGATCCACAGACAAAAAAACTCATCGAAGTACAACGAAATGTTCAATCAACTTAAATATTCGAAACAACAGTGAAACCTCATATACCAATAAAATTACCAAAAGATCCCACCAACCATTGACAAGTTATGAAACTCGAAAGATCTACTCCCCATAAGAATGAAACAGAGTATTCAGAAAGATCTGGAATCGAACCAGTAGACCTATCCACCAGAATCAATAGTGACAACTCTATTCCTGCAAGCAAACAGCTTCACGAAAAAACATGGCTGCAACCAAACCGATACAAAATTAACAAAACTTTTATAAAATTAACTTAATTAAATCCTAATTAACCAATCTATAAATTTTACTCTATATACCTAGAACCAAAAGATCTGCAGTTTAAATCAGCAACACTACATTAGTTAATATTTTGTGAGATTGATATGTTTATGTTGGTTGAGCAAGAAATATAAATAACGTTAATAAACCTTTATGACCTTCAAGTATGCTTTAGGTATATTTAGGACTTGAATTGTAGACAATTATGAACGCCTACAAGATTAAAACGATTACGCGATTAAAACATTCAATGTGCAGTATCATGAAACAGAAGCGATGACACAAAGGTATCCTGTAACGTTACATAACCGCAAACATAAGTTGTATCCTTGCTAAAGCGTTTAAAAAAATGTGATTAAGCTTTGTAAAACGTTACAATCAGATTTAACATCTAATCGAAATCAACTTGGGGACATGTTTCAGCTTTAATTAGTCCATAACCAACTCAATCTTAAACTTCACTGACACATTTCAGTACAAATTATTACATCTAATCTTAACTGACACACTCAAGCAATCTAACAACACAAGGGAAAACTGGAAAGTGTTAACTGGCTATGAGTGCATTGCACCAGCTGCTTGCTAGGCTATTCTGAACATATCCACTATCCAGTACAGGAAGCAGGCTGAGTTATGTCATATCTTCATACCGTACATCCACAAGAGAGTTATAAACCTACCCACTAAATCTCATACATATACAAAGGTTAGGGATTTTCGTTCTGCTTAGTGAATCAACATCCTTTTGCATTAATTTGACGTTCGTATCCAACAATCTTTGTGTTATCTGCTTAGATAAACGAACCAATATTATACTTTTACCGTGCGGACATTTATGTTGTTGCCGAACTTGTGAACAAAAAATTACTACATGTCCTTGTTGCAGAAAACACATTTCAAAAACTATCATCGTTTATCGTATTTAATAAAATTAAACCAATACTTTCATAGAGTGATGTCACGCGCCGAATATACCTATATAATATGTCAATACCCACAAGATGTCAATACCAACAAGATGTCAATACCTACAAGTTGTCAATACCCACAAGATGTCAATACCCACAAGATGTCAATACCTGTCAATACCACTTCCGTAAATACCCGGTGATACCACATCCGGTGATACCACTTCCGTCAATACATGAGGCAAATACCATGCTTATCCAACTACTCCCTTTGTTGTCATGGAACTTCGATTACAGCGGGCCATAACTCTGGTACAATAATTTCCAAGCTCTTCACAGAATTTTCATTGTTGGTGTCCACCATCCTGCTTCCAATGTTGTCAACTGAAGCTTGAATAAACCGATTACGACCAAAAGAAGGATAGTCTCTACGTCGAGCTTTGAACTGGTCCAACGTTATTTGTATTTTTGTACTTTCAGGACTCATGGTAACAACTTCATCAAACAAATACTTTCCTTCTTGAGCAGCTTTTTTTATTTGAAATAGCTTCAACAGCTCCATTTGACGTGACGATTAGCTACCACGAAGTTGACATTCTCAGTCTGGAAAGTTCTGACCAGAGGTGGGCAGTAGCTACTTTTGTAGCGCGCTACTAGCGGCGCTAATTTTTGATAAAAGTAGCGGTAGCGGCGCTATTTTTTAGTTGGAGTAGCGGCTGCAGTAGCGGCGCTATTTTTTCCAAAGTAGCGGTAGCGGGAGAGGCGCTACCTTTTTTCAGTCGCACTCCCGCTACCCGCTACCTTTTAATTTAAATTGTAAAAAACGCTTGTTTTTTTTGCAATACTGGCGTGGTCAAGCAGCTATATAATCGGTTTGGTTGCAAAGTTTCGGTCATTTCTAGCTGACGTCAACTTCTTCGGTGAATATCTCCGTGTGATGAAACCTATCTGCCAGGCTTTAGACATTCTCCAGGGCGAGTCCAAGGCATATAACGGAGTCTTGTTTCCAACCATCACAATTTGCTGGAAGAAGTTGACCGAGATCAGTGATCTTGTGACCTGTGAGGAGTTGAAAGTGAAAGTCCTTGAAGGGGTGAAGAAACGATTCAACATGTGCTTCAACAACATGAAATGCGTTATGGCATCATGTCTTCATCCCTCCTTCAAGACGTCGTGGCTACAATTTCTGCACTACGTTTCCACGGATGATGCTGCCGCACTGCGAGAAAAAGTCCAGACAGATGTAATTCGACTGTTGCGGGAGACATCAAGCCAGGTTGATACCGAGAAAAGTGACACCAACACCAGTCATGACTCCAAGGATGTATTTTTTGGAGTGTTTGAGCCATCCCGTGAAACGTCGGTGCAGAAGGAAGCAGCAATTGTGGACGCCTTTTTTTCGGACAAGAGCAAGTCCTTGAGCTTTTCGAATACCGAGTTAAAACATCTGTTCATTAAAATATACAACACCCCCATTCCTTCCAGTGTTGCGGTGGAGAGACTTTTCTCTGTTGGAAAAGATGTGCTTAAGCAAAAGCGGGCAGGACTTAATGACTCTCATTTTGAAATGCTCGTGTTTTTGAAAGATGCGTAACAATAAATTTCCCTTACAATTTGTTTTCCATAACGACGTTAACATGACAGCGTAAACGAATGATAACATTCGTTTTCAAGGTCATTTTTGCGTCATTAGGGACTTGAGTGTTTCCTAGTGTCATTTTAGACAAAAGTAGCGGAAGAAGTAGCGGTAGCGCGCGCTACTTTGGCCCGAGTAGCGGTAGCGGGTAGTGCGCTACTTTGTAAATTGGTAGCGGGTAGCGGTAGCGCGCGCTACTTTGGCCCAAGTAGCGGTAGCGGGTAGCGCGCTACTTTAAAAGTAGCGGGTGCCCACCTCTGGTTCTGACAAAAGCGATAATTGCCGAAGACAATTTTTTAAAAGCGCCAGATCTTCTACGAATTCCTTATTGGTCATTTTGATGCAGAGACCTCTGAACATGACTGGATCTGTTTCTCTAATATTCTTCCTTTCTGCGAGGGCTGTGAAGTGTTTATACTATGCTGGGAAACTATTCTACAGAGCATTGATACCATGATGTGAAGACGCAACACAACCCACACTGAAAATTTTACCCACTTTCCTAAATTTTAAGGCACATGAGTGGGAAAGGCAAGGTGCAAGAGTCACTGGCAATGCAAGATGTCACAAGGCAATGCAAGAGTCACATCACACGCAGACATCTAGAATGTCAAAAGAGCCACAGAATTTGTTACGTCATTCTTTATTGCACTATTTGCAAAAAGTAGGAATTGTAGATCATAGGGATGTGAAACTACATCCGCTTTTGGTTTATCCGCAACATTAGAAGGGTTACGTTTTTTTCGTAAGTTACAAAATAATGTACTTTTTATGGGTTATATAAAAGGAGTGAAGTTGGGTTTAAAGTAATTTAAGGTTTTTAGTTAGAAGCAAGCCAGCAGCAAAGCTTAAAAAGATGTCAAATTGGCAATTGACCCTTCTAATGTTGGAGGAACAACGGAGTTGCGCGTCCCGTATTGTACTGTCCCTAGCAAAAGGCATGATTTACTATACTACGTGTAGATTGCATGATAGAATTAAGCTAACTACGCGGAACCTGGTCACGGAAAACGGCGATTGCTACCAACTTATATTTGTGTAAGTTATTTTTGCAGTTGTGTTGTGAGAGAGCTGTTGTTCAGTCGATAAGTTGTTGTTCAGCCAGAAAAGCTGAAAAGTGGAAGCTTGAACGAGCCCCCCCGGAGCCCCCCTACTTCAAGCTTTTTCATATTTTGGGGGGCTGAGCTCCCCCGAGCCCCCCCCAGGAATGCAACCCTGCTTGTATATACATAGGCTACAGGCTTCTGACGCAGGGCCGGTTACCGAGATAGAATTTTTCAGTTTCTGTAACTCAAATTGGTGTTGGTTAAATTGCTTTACAGTAGCCTAGTAGGTAAAAAGGTAAAGGTGGTCCCGTACTTGATTCAAGTGTCTTGTATGAGTAGATAAGGTTCTCATTGTATTAAGCCTTCAGCACTGAGGAGAGGGTAGCAAGTTCCTTTCTCTCGGCCGCCTTTCATGCAGCAATTATGCCCACCTAATTTAGTAGCCTACACCCTAGGTAGAGGTGAGCGGTGTTTTCAACAAAAAGCTGAAGCCGGGAGTCGAACCAGGTTTGCATAATTCCTTTATTCTTCCTAGACGCAGCCTTGATGACGTCATGAGCATCGTAGCTTCTGATTGGTTCGTGGTTTATTAGAAATCTGCTTGTTACAGTGCCTACCCACTAATACAGCTTAGTTATGTCAAAATATCAATTTGCTGCTTACGTTTCCATATTGGAAACTCTGTGGAACTGAAAACACTTTATACGCCAGTAGGGTCACTGTTCTTTGCTTCGTTGTGTTAAAGGTTTACATAAGTTGACCTTAAAAAATAGCAAGTAGTAAACAGACAAGGAAAAGTGTAACAATCAATGCACCTGCAGTAAACGGTAAAGGAAACACTTGCCTAGTTGGTTTAAAATGTTTGTATTCCATTTGTGCAATCCTGTGGTATTTCGTTTGCTGCTAAATAATTTCAAAACCGAGTATTAGTTTTAGTTCTTATGACATCTTAAACGTATTGATTTCGTACTGGGTTAGTCAGTGAATAAGTTTATCATAAAAGCCTACGACAACACATTACACTTATTGTTGAACACTCCTCGTTTACTTCTGATCCGGTTGCCAATACGTAAAATGCTAAAGAACAACAGGGAATGTTTGGATTCTTTTCATTCATTTATTTATTGATTTTTTGGATTCGCGGTTTTATACTTTCATATATCAAATAAGGTTTGATGTGAGTATAGGCTACATTTTTTATTGTAATTGCAAAATTGAATTTTATACATTCTTTAGTTGATACAAACAGTGTTTTATTTTAATAATTATTCTGTAGTCATAGTAATATGTTGACCCTACAGTGATGGGCAGTATCGCCGATAATTTACCGATAATTAATTTGTCGCCAAAGGCAATATTTGATTATCGCCGATAATCGCCGATAAATTTTATTTCGGATCAACACACAAGTGGAAAGACCATGAAAAGTAATATTTTTACTAGCCACCTAGTTAATGAAAGTAAAATTGAAACCAGTTCTTCTTCAGTGCCTGAATTGTGTGCGCACAGGTCATTGTCAGGGGAGGGGGCACGCCCCCCCTGCAGCGACGGCCCTGACAACATAATCATTTTTAGAGTTGCAAATTGGGAAATGTGTTGTTCATGTCTTGTCATGTCATTATTGTCATCGAGCATTTTATTGAAGTGAAACTTCAAAATATATGAAGATGAAAATTAGCAAAGTAACACAACATCACTGAAACAAATCATTGAGGAATATGATATTGCTTGAAGCATTTGACATGCAGACCGACATCACATTCTTTGCATCTTATAGTAGTTTTTGCATGACAATAGGCGCATCGAGTTGCGTGGTAAAATTATGCTAAATGCAGTATAACCTTTCTCATTTACCTATGCGACATAGCCTACCTCAATCAAATCTTTTATTCCCACTAATACAGTGCCTATATTGTAATTCTTATCTGAACAACTCAGCGTTCTGCCATTGCTTTAATGATAGTGTTCACAAAGAAAACAAAAAAAATTATCTGAAATTATCAGTAAATTACAATAATTATGTTATTGTTCTAAAACAAACACGACTAATTTGACAAGCTTGATGGA
Source organism: Aplidium turbinatum (assembly GCF_918807975.1). Classification (NCBI taxonomy): domain Eukaryota; kingdom Metazoa; phylum Chordata; class Ascidiacea; order Aplousobranchia; family Polyclinidae; genus Aplidium; species Aplidium turbinatum. Next base: position 3,319,020 of record NC_137488.1, read on the forward strand.
TTTCAAAGTATGCACATTTTTATTACCAATAACGCTTAACACTTTCATGCCTGGGCTAGGGCATCTCATGCCTTACGAATTTTTAAACGCTGAAAACCATACGATAAAACTATTCTAAAAAGCTGAAATTTCATGACTTTGTCACAAAGTTCATACGCATATTGGAGATGCTACTCAAAAATTTGTATCTCAGATACTATTTGAAATACAACGTGGTTTATGACACCTTGTCACAAACAATTTTGCAGTTTGCTCTTTTTTGGAGCAGAAATTTTCTCTTGTTGTTTCTTTATTCACTGGTGTTACGCGCCGGCGCATAGCACGTGCCCAACTTGCAAAATTGAATCTTTTATAGAAACATCACCCTATTTGCATTGATTCAACGCCAGTAGACGTCAAATTATTATGAACATCTACTTTCGTTCCTCGCCTTGCGTTAGCTTGTGCAGCTGTAACCGAAATGATCGCGCTGCTTTTACAAGACATACACAACATCAACAGACGTCGAACGTATGTAAGTAATCTACTCTACCATAATATAATCTACCATATAATTTGTTTGCTCAAATATCAAGCAGCGAAAGGTCAACTCTGGTTTGCCGTTCTTGCCCTGACCTAATTCTCATCGTAGAGAAATAAGCACAGCTTGATATGTCCTATCGTGTCATTGCGAGTGCTAACAGCTTATAGATACTTTGCTTATGTCGATACAACGTTCAGCGGTGTTGCGATACAACCTAAGAAAATCATGAGTTTGTTTCAAATTGCATTCCTCTTGAATGAATGCTTTTTTGTTACGCAAAACTTTCGCAGGAAATATCGGCCGCTTTACAGCGGTTCACCATCGTCAGACGTTGAAACAGTACAAACATTTGATCTGTGAAAGTAATGCCTATCAGCGAAAATGGAAACACATAATGTCATCCAGGCACTGTTTATTGAAAATGAAGACATGCAGTTCGTCATTGCATTGAGAAAAACTGACTTATCAAAATTTTTCGAAGACAAGAAATTCCAGTCACAAAAAAAATATGACTTGTGCGAAATATTGTAGGCTACAAAACAGACCGTATTGCAAGTGTAGTAAATTAGCATCGTCAAGTATAATGGTAATGAAATTGAACCGCACAGCTTTATAAGTAATATTTCGATCAATTAATAGATAGAAAAATACCCCGCTTTTGAATAAAACGGTGATGACCAAATCATCATCATCATCGGCCATGCCTGAATAAGGCGTCGGCTACCGTGAGTCTCCACAACGATCGATTGTCCATACTTTTAATTAGATTTTCAAAATTTTGGTTTGTCCACGTTGAAAGATTTTTGAAGATTTCCAAACGTGGACGCCCCTGGTGTCTCTGACCAGGAAATCGCCCCATCATTGCCGAGTGTTCAATTCCGCGTTTGCGGTAGACATGCTCGATAAATGTCATTTGCCTTTTTTTGATAGTTGTGATGAGGACGCCAGGGGTGCACCCAGAGCGTCTCCACACTTCTTCTTTAGTGATTTTATTGATCCAGTTAATTCCCATCATTCTACGAATGAACCAAATTTCAGCACTGTTGATCTTCTTTACTATCTTCGGGCATACAGTCCAGGATTCACAGCCATATAGCAGAAATGACCAAATACTGTGATTAAAATATCTAATCTCATAATCAACGATAACATGATAAGAACAAATCTTATGATAGCCCGCTATTTCATTATGAAAACCACTGGTAATAACAAATTTGAGTTTGCTGTTAATCCATGGTTTCGTCCCAAAAATGTTGACATTGCATGGCGGAGTGACCCACGTAGAATAGGTACATCATCCGATCGTCTAGACATGTGTGGTTTGACTAATGACATGGCTAGCTGCCACCCCTCCACAAAACTTTCGTCTCCCTTGGCTTGTGAAAAGGACAACTCGCGGTTCAAGTAACTAATGGTCATTGCATTGACCCGCGCAACGTCTAAAATGTAAGAAAATGCAGACACAGTCCATTTTGCTGATTTCGGCTTGACGCTATAATATGCCATCTTCTGGTCGACGACATCAGTCCCACCCAGTGGCGGCTCGTGACCTGTAGAAGTGAGGGTGCTGCAAGTGACATGTCCCTGCAGAGTTCGCCAAAGGCGAACGTTCCGGCGGGGGGTCTGGGGGGCCTCCCCCAGAAAATTTTGACAAATTACATTGAATTTGGTGCGTTCTGAGCGTATTTCCAGCAAAAATTGCAATCAAAATAATCGAGATTAATGTATTGATTACCTTTTACAAAGAGTTTTCACAGACATAAATTTCCATAATTAAGGTGCAAGTAGATTTTATATAACAAGAAGTCTCAAATACAGGTGGAGTAGCCCTACTGTTCTTTGAAAAACTCCATGGTGTTATGGGGTGCTGGGTGTTATGACGGAGATTTATTTAATTTCTTCCAGCGCACACAAACAACGACAAAGTGTAAACACACGAAAATAGCACTAGAAACAGCAGCCAAACGATGATCGTTAAAACACATTTCATTTGTACATTGATTCAACGTCTGAATACATTATCTTAAAAATGCAACGTATCGTAGGGCTTCTGTGAATGTTTCTCAGTTTCAACGTATCCTAGTCAGCAAAAGCACCCTTTTCTACACGATTTCAACGTTTAGCGACGTTAAAACGATAGGCCACACACTTGGTCAGCCTTTTCATTCTGTTACTACAATGTAAAAATGAACTGTTAGGCTAACTGGGTTCTTGGAACAAATTTTTGCTGGTCGGGATAACTAGGCTACGGTAGCCTACCCGATAATTTCCTTTCAACCTAAGCTGTAGGAGTGTAGGTCACACATTTGTTGATCCAAACTAATCATTTTAACCATAGGCGCCTAAGCCGTGGGGACCAGGGCCCCCACGCATATTTCCGAGTTGGAGCAACTTTTTATGCGGCATTGATACATAAAACAATAGATGAACTAGCGATCGGCAGCAGGAAAACATTTTTAAATGCAAACCGCAACAGCTTCGCTGTAAATAATCACTAGAACGAGTAGCGATGCTACAATCCCACCCCAGACAAAAAAATGACTGATTTTGCTGCCTGTGACATAGCAAAAATCTACCATTTTGCGTCGATTCAATGTCATCAGATGTTGAATGCACCCAAAAACAACATAATTTGCTAATTTGACGCAGCGTGCGTTTAACTTAATGCGCTTGCAAACAGCCTCGCTGTCGCTTTCGAAAGTCGAAACCTCTGCAGAGAATTGTCGCGGCAGTGAATCGGTTGCTGTGAAAATGAACTTGAAGTCTCGGCCCGAGGTTACCACTAACCAACGTAACAAGGGCTGGTACAAACCGCACTGCCCACAGTCGCACAAGCGGCATAATCAACACAACAACGGACTCGCAAACTGCATGGCGCACACACGTCCGTTGCCATGGAAACCCGATCAAAGGCGGGGGAATATGCGCATCTTTTGTTTCATCTGCAACACGAAAACGGGCGTATTACAGCGAAATGGAACTTGAAAGCTGGTCAGCCATAAGTTGCGATATTGTAGTGAAAAGGGAGCAATGTCAAGTCGAAAACTTAATCAAACGTCTCTCTGTAACTATTTTTCAAGGGCTGTTTACGGATGTCAGCAACTTTTACATTTATTAAAGGTGACGTGCTGTTGAATTGATGTAAACATGAATGATTTTGCTTTCAACAGGTATATTTTCAAGCATATGATCAAGTTAGTATTTTCATTCCATTTACAGTAGGCTATACCTTTTAGTAAACCTTTTCGTCTCTTGTTTCATGCTAATAAATCTAGTTCGTTGCTAAACTTTATGTTGTGCTTAGCTTAAAGAGTCGCAGTCCATCAACCGCTAGCCAACGCAGACGCATAGCATGTGTTTTGGTCGAGCTTTGTTAATAATAATTAACGGCAGGTCGAACGTAGCGATAACTCCGAGTGTGGCAATAAAAGCAATCCTAGTGTGACGACATAATTACGTCATCCATGTGCGTGACATTTCGCTGAATTTACGTTGCTGCTGATGAAACACGCTTTCGCCCCCACGGCCAAAAAAATAGTTAGGCGCCTATGATTTTAACTATTCAAAAGTACTAACTTATAGACATAAACATTATTTTTTTTCTAACATTTTCTTTGTTTTATTTTTCCTTCATATCTTAAATTTTTCTGAAGGTGATGCAACCTTGCCAAATTTCTTTCAACTCAATAACTTACTTCGGTCACAAGCACGTTTTAACGTTCGCGTTTTGTCGCTTCTACCTTTTTCTACACCTTTGCTATGTTGACGTGAACTGTTTTTGATATCATGATCAGAAATAAAAACAACTGAACTGACATGACGAATTCAAGCACGTTTTAACGTTCGCGTTTTGTCGCTTCTATAATTGCTATGTTGACGTGTATTGTTTTTGATATGATGGTCAAAAATAAAAATAACTGAACTGACATGACGAATTCAAGCACGTTTTAACGTTCGCGTTTTGTCGCTTCTACCTTTGCTATGTTGACGTGTATTGTTTTTGATATGATGGTCAAAAATAAAAATAACTGAACTGACATGACGAATTCAAGCACGTTTTAACGTTCGCGTTTTGTCGCTTCTACCTTTGCTATGTTGACGTGTATTGGTTTTGATATGATGGTCAAAAATAAAAATAACTGAACTGACATGACGAATTTTAATTTAATAGTTCAAACATTTTATTTTTATTCCTTTCTGCACGATTTCAACGTTTTGCGACGTTAAAACGATGTAAAAACGGCAATTGTAATTAGGCTACGGTACCCGATAATTTCCTTTTAAAAATTTCAAAAACTCGCCGAATAGGGCACTCGCCGAATAGGGAACTCGCCGAATCGGACTAGTCGAATCGGACTCGCCGAATCGGACTTGCCGAAACGGGCCATTCCGGAGGTTTGTAGAGGCAAAACCAGACAGGGCCGAGAACAGAACCCTGAGAAACTCCAGAAGAAAGGAATGTTGCAGAAGACATTGAGTTTTCAATTGCTACAGACTGAGTTCGGTCAAAAAGATGAGAGAACCAGTCAAGTGCCATTCCTGTAATGTCAAAATCTGATTTGAGACGATTTATAAGAAGTTTGGGAGCTGGTATACAAGTCCCCCTCACCCTGGTAACTCATGAATAAGAGGAATTGACCAAAACATGTGGACTGAAGTGTGTGAACAGTAAAGCAAAGGTAAAGTAGTTTCACCCTATATGTTTGGTCGAGTCCTGTCTTTGTCATGAGTTACCAGGGGGGGGGGGGACTTGTATACCAGCTCCGTATAAGTCCAAATGAAACTTCCAGCATAAAACTATGAGATATAGCATTTACTAAAAATTGTATATTTAATGGTACAAAACTTCAAAAATTACAACTAACCTCTGGAATGCATTGATCGTTGCACCACTTATACATAGTCATCATGCGAATGAAGCGATTTCAGAGAAATTAAAAACAGTTAATACAGCAGGTATGAACTCTCATAAAAGTAAAATCACAGCGTTGTAAGGATGAGTGTTAGATGGTATGTAGCAATAAAAATTAGCTTAAGAATGGCTCTGAACATAATGAAAAGGTGCTTAGTAACCTAACAAGAAAAAAAAAACTAAAACCTAAATCTTAGTGTAGCTACCACTTTGCAAGCAACTTCTTTGCAATAATGGATCGCTACCTCATCATGACCTCTGAGTGGCAACTCAAATTTCTCACACAGTTTGATGCAGTTGATAATTTTTGATAAAATTTGCCGATTTTCTTTCACTTTCTCATTGTGACGAGCAATTGATTATATCTGTATCCAGAATCAAGCTGGGAAGCAATATTAGCTGTACCTAAAAGAGGTAAATTTACCATTTTGTTCAAATGAAATTGTGATTTATCATGTCTTGCAATGTTTCAATTGATATGATTTAAATCTTTAATTCTAGACTTTGTCCATGATGTATCACCACCAAACAGTAAGCATGGAAAGCAAAATAGGCTAATGCATTTTTTGCACTGCAGCCACATAGCCACAAGTTAGTTTTGTATAAATGTTGATTAAAATGCCGGGTATAACCTTTAGCCTACTACTGCTGGATGGTGCTCTTTGTGAAATTTCAAGGGAAAGCGTTGGCCTACCTTCAAGTTTAATATTGATCTTTTCTTGTAATGATAACCTATTGAAAGTTGTACTTTGCAAATATTGAACAGAGTTGTCTATGATCAGATCAAAAAAGCTTTAACATTCAGTATAATGATGATAGCACAATTTGAAACAATAATCTTACATAAGCTATGTGTAGGTAAAATGAAAGATAGTCAGGCAGTGTAGCCAATTTAGCAGCTTAGTTAATACAATATGAGTTGCCGGTACTTATTTGTTCTACCTGTCTACAGTAGGCTACACAATTAACAATTCAAAAGGGATAAGACAGTAGAAACTAGGAATATATCAATACGGTACTCAGGCTATAGTAGCCTACTTCAGACTGGTTCAACATCCCACAGGTTAGTCTTAAGTGCCCTACCTGCCTATTGCTCTTGCAACCATGTATGCTAAAAATTACTCACTGTAGACTGGTATAACAAAGTCCTGAAATGCTATAAGGCAAATCTAGCCAATGAACAGCTTATAATAGGCTAAGTTATGTCAAATAATAAAACTTTTCTGCATTTCATAGTCTATCGTCAATGACCGGTAAGCTGTCTAACGAAACCAGCAGTGTACGTGCTGATCTGAGCAACATTGGAACACAGTCAAACTGTTGGGAGCACAGCTCCCAGAGGTTATCAAGAGTTACCACTTTTGCCTGCGTTTGTGTTCGCATCATTGGGGTTTTCCCAAATCGTCATAATAGAAAGAACACCCTTCGTGGAGCTTCTTGGTTGCTCGGTAGGCACTTTAACATTACCCACTGGTCGAAGAGGTACGCAATCATGCGTGACATGTTCAATCAATATTTGTGTTTTAGTCACAATTTCGACTTGTTAAAGTGGCTACCATTAAGATCCCTCTTGCACTCAGTTCAGTTGCAGAAGAAAAAATAGTATTAGCAGAGGGTGGGAATCGAACCCACGAAATCGAAATTACTATACTCCTCTGCCCTAACCATTAGGCAACGGTGGTTGTGGTGAAGCATTCAGTTAAATTTCTTTGTATCAAAATTTTTGATCAGAATATCACGTCACGAGTCACATGACTGAAATCAGCTGAATCGCGAATGAACATGTCACGCATGATTGCGTACCTCTTCGACCAGTGGGTAATGTTAAAGTGCCTACCTGGTTGCTCAGCTCCACTGCAGAGTTTCCATTCAAATTTTTAAAAAGAATGCTAAAGAGTGAATATGCAAGAACAGCGAAGGTAAGTTGAATCATCACGAGGACGTTGAGGAAAATTTTTGTAAGGGTATTTTCAACAAGTTCTATTTAGATGTCAGATTGCAGAGGGAGCTGCAGCTCCACAGCTCCCTTTTACGAGCCGCCACTGGTCCCACCCTTGGTAAAATCGTAGAGCTTGATTATTGCAGGTTTTTCCTTTCCGTCATCTTTGGTTACTCCAAGGATTGGCTGCATAGTTGATAAGACCAGAACATTGCGTTTACCGGTAGATTTTGGTTTGACTGCGTACGACGTAACGGTAATGTGGTTTCTCGACTCCTCCCAGTAAATTTTGGTACTGAAGGCTTCCCAATCAGTGAGAGATTTTAACTCGCTAACCCCTTTTCTATTGCTTTGCCATTTTCCAACTAAAGTTATGTTTTTGTTCCAAAGCCATTCTGCCTAATCAAGTGAAGTGTAAAAGCGATCAAGGGATATGTTTCGTCCTTGAAGCGAAGAAACTCTGTCCAAATTGTGTACCAACGTTTCCACATATTCCATAGTGAAAGTCAGATAGTGTGGTCCTGGTACACTTACTGGCTTACCCGCATAAGCTATGGCGGTATAGGTGAATGACATACGCGCACTATTTATGCTTCTTAGCAAAAAATCATATTTAGCAGGCTTATTTTTTGCCTGAAGCTTATTGCCTGAAGGACACACCAACGCGGGATGGAAACAAAGTCTCATCCAGTGAAAGGAAGTCTTCTGGTATTAAAATCTTTTTACAATTTCCAGTAAAATATTGGAAAAGTTCTCTGATTGCTGTAAATCGGTCACTTTGCCAGCGATTGGCCCTAGTGCTTTTATCATCAAAACGAATATTTGCAGACAGAAATTTGAATCGGTTCAACGACATTGTCGCACTAAATATAGGATGTGGATGTCCATATAAATGGGAAAAGCAATCTTAATTCGGTGAAATGTTCGCTTGAGTAGTCCTCTAATACACCACAATCCAATGAATGCTTCTAGTTCCATGGCATCAGTTTGCTGAAAATGTGAAGCATGCCAAGATGTTCGTTGAGCCTCCGATATTCGCGATAACCTCTCTCGTATACATGTGCTGGTGCTTGAAACAATGATGTAGATCATCTTTGCTGTAAATAAGAAACGCCATGCATCATACGACGTCGTTGCATATTGATAATCGCGCTTTACTCCTGGTAAACTGTGCACCACATTAGCAGAGTTTTGTCTTCCTCTTATTGATGGTTGCTTGGTACTCCAAACAACTTTCACTCTACTTCTTTAGTCAACAACCACCAACATTCGCTCCTCTTCCTGGTCAGGCAATGTATGGTAATTTTCCTCATCCAAGGCGCTATCTAATGATTTGACGTCATGGCTCCTACGACGTTAGGACTGCCTATGTCTGACGGTCACGACCTCATCTTCGTTACTCTTGTCAGATGTTAGCGGACCACCTTCACCATCAGATAAAGGCAAATCAACATCACTATCCGAAAAATTTGCATCTCTTTCATCTTCGGTTGCTAATAAATTTGCCGTTTGCTTTGCATCATAATACACATTCGAAACCATAATTTTGAACTGTGGTATAAGGTACACACGGGCCACTTGCTGAAACAAAATGACTTCATTTTGCAAGAAAAATAAATCCAATATTGGGTGTGAGAAGATTTTTGTCTTCAACTGTTCGTGTTTTGAGCAATTAAGAAGTTAAATTTAATAATACAATAATTGGAGGAAAGAGCAGACATTCGTTACAATTATTATTCAGACGCTATACTATCCCTTGCTGGCAGAGTCAGCCATTTGCATTGATTCAACGTTGGCAGATGTTGAATCGTTGTTGAGTGACTGATTTTGATAGCCGAGGTCAGGGGCTCTATCCACTTTTAGAATTCGGGGGGGTGATTTTTGGACAGTGGGCTAAAATCGTCATAGTCATTTCAACTTCTGGGGGGCTGCGCCCCCCAGACCCCCCATTGCAGCATCAGCTTCTTTCTGATCGAAGCATAGGGTTTCCAAGTCGTTTCACAAAGTATGTTTCGGAAAGGGCATTTTTGGGTAAGCAAACTGGTAGCCACTTAACAAGAAATATTTCTGGCACTGCAAATGAAAACTCGAACCAATCATTAACTACGTTTTTCGTGACGTGAAAAAGGGCGAAAAGAAGATGATACAAAGCAAATCAAGTGCTGGATTTTCTATCAGCTGTTTGTTTGTTTGTTTATTTGTTTTTCATATTTTTACCCTGCATTGCGGAAAAGCGGACTTGAGCGCTATGCATCGGTGTACGCCTTCTGACGTACACCTGACCCACGCTGCAGCCGACGGCAATGTCTGTTTCCGGTTGTCTACTCTACTTATGACTTAAATTTGGTACTACCCATTACTCGAAATCGATCACTGAGTAGAGGCAATTATACTCATAGTGAAGTTTCTTCCCCAGAGAAACAACGGTAGCCACTTTAACAAGTCGAAATTCTGCCACTGAAATTGATTAGGATGAAACCGCCAACCAATCACAAGCTACGGTTTAAGTGACGTAAAAAATGGCGAAAAGAAGATGATAGAAAGCAAATTAAGCTGGTTGGCTTAAGGGTTAGGGTTAGGGCTAGAAAGTAGTCATTTCATTGACGCGGGTTCGATTCCCACTACTGCTATTGCTCTTTTTCTTCTGTAATTACCAAATAAAGTACAAAACAAGCATTAACTCTCTGGATGAGTGCGAGAAGGATCACAATTGGACGGTAGCCTCTTATAACATGTTGTGATTGGTTGGCGGTTGCATTCTAATCAATTTCAGTGGAAGAATTTCGACTTGTTAAAGTGGCTACCAGAAACAACAGCAAGTGCGGGGGAGGGGGAGTCGAACATGCAGGCTCTCGACGGCGAGCCCAACGCGCTAACCACTCGACCACTGCTGCCGACTAAGTTGGCAGCTGGTTGGCTTTTTAGGGGTTAGGGTTAGAAAGTAGTCATTTCATTGACGTGGGTTCGACTGCTATTGCTCTTTTTGTTCTGTAATTACCAAATAAAGTTCAAAGCAAAGATTAACTCTCTGGCTAAGTGCGAGAAAGTCACAATTGGACGGTAGCCTCTTATAACATGTTCTAATTGGTTGGCGGTGTCATTCTAGTCATTTGCAGTGGCAGAATTTTTTCTTGTTAAAGTGGCTACCAAGCAAGCTAAGTTAAAACACAGTGTAAACGCCTGGCTTGTAGTTCAGGGTTGCCAAACAAAAAAATCATATTGAAATGAAATATATATTCATATTGATAAAAAATTCAAAATGTGCCAACAGCGAAAATATATTTTTTTAAATTTGATCAATAAAATATCACAAAACCTTTTCAAAGCCAAATGAGTGGGGGGGGTGATTTTGCATTGATCACCCCCCCACTCCAATTAGTGGGGGGGTGATCACCCCCCTCACCCCCCCTTGGATAGAGCCCATGGCCGAGGTGACTCAACTACTGTATCGCATTTTTCGCTCGATTTTGCCATTGTAAAAACATAGCTTCATTCTTACTTTTGACTGACGATGAAAACAGCAGTTATCGAAACGTTTGAATAATATGTTCGCTAATTTGTTAGCTTTGATATTCATAGTCCGAATTTCCTCTAAATCCTACGGTTATGCTCCGAAGTTTATTACTTTACTTCTGGCCTTTTCAATATCAAATTAATTGGGCCATAAAACATATTTTTTTCATATAGCCTAATGATGTAACCTGAGTTGTAATATCGCCATGGTATTATGTGCATTTCTACATTACTCCTGTACGCAACGTTGGTTTTTAGCATACTAACATATCGTAGATGTCGTTTTATTTGGACAGTTGCTCATAGTACTCCCAGAGCTAAATATACTGCAAACCTGTTGCAGATAATCTATATCGCACCTTTAGAGGAATTCATCAGTACGATTTTACATAATTCAAAAGTTTGTCGCAATAATCAGGAATGCTTTGTGTCTTATTCAAAGTATTCTTCATCTCATAAATAACAAAGTGCCATGAGACATCAAAATGACGTAGAATAGCTGTAAAGTTTATAAGTTTTGCGCAAAGAAATTAAAATGAGCCAGGATACTTTGTTTTCTGTCCGATATAAACTCATCTATATTTGTCTAAATAGGTTGAATGACAGTAAATTAGCATAATTAGACTGTTACAACCGATTACACAAATATGTGAAACGTATAATGATATTTAGCAATGATGGGACCGCTTGAAGTACCTCTCATTCTTCATTGTAGGGATGCTATGAACTCATAACGAAAATCAATGACCTAGAATTCATTACACCGTGGTGCTGACAAAACACGTTATGTATGTAGCATGACAGGTGTTATATTATATTGTATCGACGCTCTACGAGATAAATACAAGTGAATATACTTGCAAGAATCTAGGGTACGATAAGGCGTTGTGAAATCAATAATCGAGCAATTTTGTTATTATTATGGAAATACAACATGCATCAAAAAGAATCAAATCAAAAATAATTAAATTTGGGCTTCAGCATCTTCTAAGAAACAAGCGTATTTACGACTTCGGCAATGTCGTCGAACAAAGGTAGAGCACATAAAAAGAAAAAATCGTAATGTTTGATTTGTAGTTTGTGCGATAGGCTACAATCAAAGTAAGCAACATATTGTTACAATAATGATCAAGCATTTTACGTTGATTCAACGTAGAAATGCATCGACGAAACATCAGGGACAGACTTTCTGTAACGGAATAAAACTTGTTTATTCTATCTGGAAAGCAGTCGCAATTCTAAGGGCATTGTTCGAACACACACAAGATCGTCGTAATCATCGAATTGTCATAGTTTGTTTGTTGGCCGGCCAAGCGTAACTAATCAGGCGACAATACGTCTTCACAGTTCAGTTGAGTTTTGTTTTTATTTCTGACCATCACAGCGAAAAAGAGGTCTAGAAAAAGGCAAATGACACGAGAGTGGGAAAAACGAAAGGTTGGTTTCTTTATTATAAAAATCAGGCAGCTTTCAAATTTGACCCGCGTTCATAAACACGTTTATTAACAAACTTTAATAATATGTATTACAGACATGTTAATATCATTCAACGCTCAAAGGCCTTGCGATTGTTTTTCCAGCGGTAAAAGATTCTAGTTCATAACTGAAAGAAGTTATAAGCGGTTAAACTTTAAGGCACTTTGTGCCCCTGCCCAGAAAAACATCGTCTCAAAAAGCCCAGATATGAAAGAGTTAAGATTATTGATAAATTTTCAGGCATTTTGCATTTTTTGGAATTGATTTAATTATTTTGCCTACTGCACGTAAGCGGCAGTGTAACTCAATTGATAAAATCATCCAACTGGTATCTGAAGGTATAATTATAAGCACGGCGGTTACCTCAGTAGTTTGATTCTGGATCAAGAAGTTGAAGATTCGACACCCACTGCCGCTGTTTCGATTCTATTCAGGGCCTATGAGAAGGTGGTACGGAGGGTGCGGAGTACCCTTGAGAGCCCCGGCCTGTGTTTGTTGGGGGCCCGAAATTGTGGTTTTATAGTTTACGCGCAAAAATGTTTGGTTAAAATCATCTTAAACGACTGATTTCAAGCATAAAAGTTGTTATTCTTTAGTCTTGGGGGGCCGTAATCTAGCGAAAGGGCCCAGAAAGGTAATCGAATGAGTTTCGAGGAAATTAGGGGGCCAAAATGGTAAGTTAATGCGTTACGTGCAAAAATGTTCTGTTAAAAGCACCCTAAATTAAATCATAAAAGTTAGTTATTCTCCTGTCCTGGGGGGGGGGGGGGAGGGCATAGTGTAGCAAAAGCAAGTTTGAGAAAAACCCAGGCAAAAACCCTGGCCCGGGTGTTTTTTTTTGTTTGTTTTTTTAAACTATTTGACAAAGGTAGTTTCATGCTTAATTCACTTCAAAATGAATTTTGGAGTTAGAGCAGGAGCCGGAAAATACTTTCGGAGCAGGACCAGAGCCGGAGTCAAAAAAAGTGACTTTTCTCGTTCACCTCTGCTAGTGCTGGGCATGTGGTGAATGCAAAAGTTAATGAAGAAAGGTTATGATTGGTCAGATGATTAACTTGATTATGTTTTAACAAGATGTTATCTTTGAGTCTTGGTAGAGAGCTTGGCTTGTACCAGATACATATAACATTCAGTAACGTTAATGGCAGAGATGTGCGTATACGCCGCAAATTCTACACCGTACACTTGTGGCGTAGACTTTTTGTTTACGCTAACGCTTACGGCCACAATTTTTTGGATAGTTGTCGCTTGAGGCTACGCCGTAAAGTTTTCGCGGTTTTTTAGCGTATAGCGTCAACGCATACTTTTTAATGTCTTTTTTTTGCTACAACACGCCAATACCTTCCAACGCTGCAGTTGAAAGAATGTTTTCAATGGGCAAAGACATATTGGAATCAAAACACAGCAAAATGTCAGATAAACGCTTTCAGATGCTTGTGTTTCTTTGTGGAAATTCAAAATAAAACTTGTTTGTTTTAAGTGGTTTATACCGTGTGAATGTTTGGCACCTAGCAAACACAATGAGTTTACGCTAGTGTATGCGCTGACGCCGCCAACTTTTTTACAAGTTACGTTGACGCATACGGCGTATGGTTTTTCGAACGTTTGCGTTTACGCTAACGGCGTCAATACTTTTGCATGCGCTTACATCACTGGTTAATGGATTTAACATTAAACACACAAACAAAAACATGAAAAAAATACTAAACCTAACGTTTTCGACATGACATACATTATAAGCTACATTTAAGAGAAATAAAAAAATGAATTTTAAAATTTTACATCAAAGATGTACAATAAGCGACACCTCTCAACAGCAGTACAGCACCATCAATAACTGACACACGAATTCAATGCAGGATACAGAAAGTAGCGAGGGTCAGATCACATGATATGCACAACACAAAATAATAGTTTTATTGCAGCCTGATACTATTTTTGCGCACAGATGTCCAATTCTGCAGTAAAATGTTGTGCGGTGTGCAATACGCCTAAGCAAACATCACACTTTTTTCCCAAGACAAAGGGGGCCCGAAGTGAGAGGGGCCCGGAATGATTCTTCGTACCCCTAGTGAAAATTTCTCTCAGAGGCCCTGATTCTATTCATGCATAACTTACAAAAAGTTTTGTCCCTTTACAGTATATTATGTTCGATTTTTCGTCATGTTGATGAAAACAGTTCGTGCTGCATGGGATGGGGCAGCGCTTATCAAGAAAAAAAAATTATCGTTATCGGACATTATCGGCGATAATTTATCGTTTATCTTTATTGCTTAACTTTTTTTTGATTTATCGTTTATCGTTATCGCTTTAGGCATTTTTCGTTTATCGATTATCGTTATCGCTTAACTGAAAAATGAGTTATCGCGCCCAACACTGGATGTATAGCACTAAAAAGAGTTTCCAATCCCGTAGTTATAGATATCCCTGGTTTCCATTAGCAAGTTTCTTCGTTAGCCTACCAATGTTGCCATGATGAGTGCGAAAGCGAAAGCATAGCCAGGCTCGACGTATATTGTAGCCATTAGCATTGACATGGATGGGCTTGTGATTAGGCCTATTTTTAGGTCAGAGCCCAAGATTATTTTAGGTACCCAGAAACTTGTTGAAAAGCCCGAGATATTTTTATAAATATCCTCGTTTTTGCATTCTGTTAGTTGAAGTAATCTTTTTCAGTGCACTTAGTGAATGGAATAATTCCATGGCAACAACATTTCAACAATTAAAAACTTCACTCCTCTGCCATTCTGGATAACCGGTCCTGTGTCAAATGCCTTTACAACTATGCAATGCTATCAGAAATAACCTATCATAGACTTTGTCAGTCCGAGGAAAAAGATCCCCATATGTTTTCTCAGCGGCCCTCATCGTAGGCTCGTAGCTACTGCAACCCAACATCCAAACAGCATATCAGTTCTTGCTTATAATAATACAATGTTTAATCTTACTTAACTTACTTTATATATTACTCCACATTAGCAAACAGTGACATTGTTTCGATGCTTGCAAATGTATTATCGATGTTTATAACAACAAATAAAAAACAAAACCAGGTGCATATTTAGATTTTGTTTTGCAAGGTATCGATAAAATTAAAAACATAACTGCAGTATAAAACTTCTTTGTTTATCATAATGTTGAAGCTTTGGTTTGCGATATCTTTTTGATGGAAATTTATATTAACAAAAAATTATTTTCCGCAGATGCAGAATTGAGTGAATTGAGTTATGAAGTGCAAAAACTTGTGGCTGGACTGGAACTGGGCCGCTCTTTAGTTCTTTCCAGAGATTTAAAAGTCTGGAGGTCTTATTTTTCTCCTTTTCTTGGTCTGGGTATCGACGTAAATAGGCTTCTTCTAGGGTAAAAAAATAAAAACGAATACGAAACCACACAATGCCCGTTATTATCACACAATGCCCGTTATTATTATACTGAATATCAATGTTTTTATCCTTTTATGAACCACGAAACTCTTTATGCGTTAACATAATCCTGCGAAAAACCAAATACAATTTTATAATGATGAAATAAAATAAACAATACAATAATTTATTCCCTTTCATTTGTCGAAAATTTCGATTATCATTGATAGAAAGAACATTTTTTTGCTACACCTTTTTGACAGCAAAAAATGGACATAACTGAATTGCTTTTTTACCGAGTTACTTTTTGAGCACCGATAAGCCTATTGGTGTTAGTGGTAAATTTATTTTAACTGTTGCCGTGGCGGCATCGAAGTAGGCTACTTTTATTTAGCAAAATTGGTATTTTTTATTTTTCTTTCTTACTGCAAACCACTACGATATATCATGATAATAACAAGCAATGTGACTGTGAATGTAGGCTACTCCGTTAACACTCTAAAATATTTTTGTCGATCTTAGATAAGTTTATCAGGTATCACTGGCTCAGCTTTCAGCACAAGAAAAATGAAAAGAAAATTATCGGTTACAATAATGTTCGGTCATATCTTGCCAAAGAAGTTTTATACGACAAAATCCTGAAGACAAAATGCAGTACAATTTCCAAGAAATGGGCTTCAAACTTCTAACTTAGTGAACGGATTGAAATCGCAGAAACTTTGAACTTCTTCCAATCCACGTGTCGCAAGTTGGTAAAAAAATGAATCTCACACAGTGGAGCACATCGAAGGTACATCTGAAAGGTTGAAGAACGTTTTTATGTTCTGAACGACAATACAAAAGTTGAGGGGAAGGAATAGCAATGACTGTGACCACAGACGCGCAAGCAAGACTTGGTCTCAGCGTCTCGAATAATAGCCTACAAAGGAATCATTTGATGTCAAACGCATGAATTCATTAGATCCATCAGTTATCGCAATATTGCAATTCGGAACTTTTGCAGCAGCTAAGGCTTAGCAACAGTAGTGGGTAGGCTAATAGAGCAATGCGTTTAACGTCAAACATCACAGTTCAATTAATTGCGACAAAGTTAAAAGGCCAGTTAGCTCAAAAGTTAATTCACATTATTGTTTACCTTCGCCGTTATTAAGAAACACGTGGGCATGTATGACCATCAGTACACCAGCAATGATGTCTAACGTGGTTGCTGTCCATGCAAAACCATAGCTGTATCCAAATCTTATTAATTTGTAATGCGTCAAGAAACCCATGGCTTGAGTGTAAAGAAAAATTCCAATGACGGTAAATGTACCTAGAACAAAACAGTTTAAAATATTCACAATCAATGTAGAAATTTCATGCTTGTGCAAGTGGCGTAGGCGATTTTCAATACAAAACTGATTGTCATAGATTTAATGTAAACTTCCTCGGACTCAAAACAGTGCTGCTGCATGCAGTGCAGAAAAGCCTGCACAAATTCTGTCTGCGTTCGTTTCAGTAACGATCATTAAAATGAAAGATTTGGATAGAAAGAATATTCTTCCGGTACACCTGTTTGACTACAAGAAATGGAAATAACTGCATTGCTTTTTTACCGAGTTACTTTTTGAGCACTGATAAGCCTATCGGTGTTAGTGATAAATTTATTTTACGTAACTGCTGCCGTGGTGGCATTGAAGTACTTTTATTTAGCAAAATTGGTATTTTTTATCGATACTTTTTTTCAGCAGCATTGAAAGTCGACATCAATCCTCTGCAGTGGCTTGAGTTCATTTTTATATACTTGTCATGTTGTTGGACTTTCAATATCGATTTCGTGCTGAGAAAGTTTATTCGATACTGTCATTGATCATGACTCATGAGATAAGCCACTTGTGCCCAATCCAAATAAATCACTTGGCAAACTTTAACTTTTATTCCAAAAAGGGTTGCAACTGAAACATGTCAAAAAATAATAAAAGAAAGCCTACAACTGTGATGATAACCTGCAGCAGTGACAACGTGAGCAGTTAAATACATCAGAGTTTTCCTTTTCCGATATGTAGCGATACAAGTGGCGATCATTGCCCAAGCAAGTGCAATCACTGCAAATATCATGAAAGCTGTTCCACCATGAACTTTTGACTTTATTCCGTCGAAATCAACATTGCTTTGATGAGCTGAAAAAAATGCAAAATTTATCAAAAAGTGACAAACAAAATGTTATTCCACATGAAATATTTTTTCTGCAACTACCCGTCAAGTGAAAAAAGATCGCAGAGCACTGGCCTGGTCATGGAACAACTGAACTTTTATCTTAAAATGGAAGATGTTTACTCAACTACCACATTATTAAAGACTCGAATTTAAAAATCACCTCATACAATAATTAGTAACCAGATGGAAAACGAAATTGTGGCAAAAAAAAACAAAATTTCTTAATTTGTTCAGCAGGGGTTTCCAACCTGGGAGCCATGGCCTCCTAGTGGGCCATGAGCTTTTTTCAAAGGGGCCATGAAAAAATTTAAAACAAAGTGTTTTTTATAACGAAATAAATAAATTAAAATTTAATAAAAATACTAGTACATTTTGCTCTAATCTTCATGAAATGGTCTTTACCGGTTACTGTATAAACAAGTTTTTTAATTAAAATGACGTTTTTTAATTTTTCAAAAGATTGAAAAAATAGGGGGGCCATTGATTTTTCAAAAGTTTTAAAGGGGGCCACGATTTACAAACGGTTGGGTACCCTGGTCTATAGTTTACATTGTAGGCCTACACTTGACAATGAATTTACTTTCTAAATCAACAGATTGTTGAAGTGCACTGAAAGTAATTTCAGTTTCGTCGACATGGAATTCAAAAAGGCCTCCACGATATGAATGTTGGTGCCCGGATCGATCTGTGGCTGTGCCAATAATCCAACTAGGGGTGGCCGTCGCAATTAATGTAGATACGAAAGAAGTCAACAACAATAGTATGGTTGCTATGTTAAATGTACGCTTTGTTAATAAAACGAAGATAAATGACCGGCAACAGCTTGAACAGGCCATGTAAATTGGTGGAAGGTGCAGCGTTAAACCCACATGAACAAGTCCATCATATGATTTTGTGTGGAATTATCACCACTAGGCTATACTCTAATTCAACTGAAAAATATTGACAAAAGAAGAGTTAAGTTGCCGGCTGCAGTTATAGGTTAGTTATCGGTGATTTTGCTTTCTCAATACATGTATTGCACAAAAGAGTTTCGGAAGGCATAGCCTACTATAACGCTTTCTAAAGTAGCCTAACAGTCTGCCATGATATTTTCAAAACACAAAAATGGTTTCAAAAAACTTCACAAGTTTTTGGAAACCCACTCTTGCCCTAGAGAGATGGGCTAAAATACTTAATAACATGGATTCTGTTGAAACGAAATCTGTTTCTACGAATTCCGTGGAGCTCGTATATGCACTGCCGCTTTTCGTACACCTCAAAACAATGCTGAGTTATCCTTTGCCAGAAATATCTCACAACTCTCTATCCTGTTACAGACACAAATGGTTCGTTAACCTTGATGACCGTCTCTTGCATTATCACATGCTGGCTACCCCAGAAATCTCATCTTGTACCATTGGGTTCGTGTAGTCAGCTTCCTTGGCCATTCGAAAGAATGCTTTTTAAATCTCCATTTCCGGCGTCAATGCAAAATTGAACACGCTTAAAACGTCCCTTTACTTCGAAATGTCCACACGAAAATATATGAGGCTACTTGAGACACAGAACATCACGTCTTAACAATGGAAAGTCATTATAATATGTTCTTGTTTTTTCATAGCTCATTTTGCCTCCAAGTTTGTGCACACATTGTGACAAGTTTCCATGCTTTTGACGAAAATTTTGCTTCTTAGTGGTAATTAACCAACATCTCAGTGTCAACAGCTTTTCCGAGTTCCCGACTAATTTCTAGAAATCTTTAGACTTTGTAAAAAATTATCCGATTTTGTTTGTTGAGGTGTTGCCTTCATAGGGAACCCGGTGCAAAACTAATATAAGAAGCCATGAAGAAGCTGGGTAAGGTTAAAAATTCTAAGTCGCAAACTGTAAATCTCGATGTTCCTAAAACTGACCGCAAAAAAGACACAATGCTTTTTGAATGGTGAAAATCATAGTCGAGTACACGAGTAGCAAAACCATAATAGGCTACGTGGTCTGCAATGTAGGCTAACACCGTATGGAACAAGCGTAACAACAACCAGCCTAACGACTGTCCGTCTGCTCATAAAATGATAGAAATACAATTATTGACAGTTAAATTTTTAGAAACTTTTCGTTAGCATGGCCCCCCTGATCGGCCAACACTGAAAAATAAGCACGCTGCTCTGCGATTGCGTAGCAGTTTAACATTTGTAAAATATCTCTAAAAATGCAAGCATTTACGTAATGCTTTCAGCGATACTCTTGGGTTTGAACATTTTCAATCTGCGACAGTTTTGAACAAAAGCTTCTCATAATAGTGCTTGACCTGTGCTTGACGTCATGAAAAGTAGTAAAAATTAACTCGAAATACGTTACCGTAGTTTTAAATTTGATTAAAATTTTGAATGAAAATAAACTAAGTAACACCAAAGCAATAATACTTTTCATATCAATGAAGTTTTTTACTCGGTCAAATTGCCGAATTGATGAAAAACATTCCTAGAAATAAACTTCGACTAATTACGCAAACAACTGAAAAATAAACAAGTTTCTTAAAAGTAAGCACAATGGTATTTTTTAAGACACTGTAGCCTACTTGAAAATAAGTACAAATCTGAGAAATAAGCACGGAATGGTTACCTGGCTACATGCCATCATATATAATTGCTTTAGATGTCACGTTTTCTTTGAGTATTTATATCGAGTTTTGTTTAGAGTAGTGAATTTTTCAACTGAGAAAACATTGAAAAAAAGTCGAGGCCAAATCATTTTTAAACAAAATGCGAGTTTGTTTGAAAAGTCCTCGACTCACAGCAGCTGAAAAATGCTACTCATGAAAAAAGTTAAGAATTGTAAAATGTACGGAAACTCTAAAATTGTATTCACCGACCAAACAAATGGTAGAAAGCTCTGCATTGTGACTGATAAGTTTTTTGAAATTTTGCTGGATGTGATTTTGCTGGTTCGTTGTTGTCGTCAAAAGACTTGACGTAGATCCTACTCTTGTCAATCATTTTTTCAGCTTGTCTTTCTGTTTTCTTTCCATGACCTGCAAAGCCTTTTTGTGCGTTTCATAGTTTGTAGATGTTTCCCACAAAAACTTTTTCTGGATTGGATTTGCAGATACCCGGATCCATACACTCCCGGATGCCCAGGCTATGCCCTTCATTGTTTTTCTAGACTCCAATATTCTTAACACACCAGTTAGTCGCATTTGCGCACATCATTTTTCTGCTTTGATAAAAACATTCGTTTTTTATATGGGCCCCAAATATTTCTTAAATTACCTTTTTAATTGGCTACTGACCAAAGCCATTCCAAGGTTCCATGCAGTGGCGTAGCTAGGGGGGGGCGGGGGGGGCGGACCGCCCCGGGCGGCACGTTTGGGGGGCGGCACTTTCAGACAGGACGTTTTGTTTTTT
The DNA here is from genome assembly GCF_918807975.1 of Aplidium turbinatum. Taxonomy (NCBI): domain Eukaryota; kingdom Metazoa; phylum Chordata; class Ascidiacea; order Aplousobranchia; family Polyclinidae; genus Aplidium; species Aplidium turbinatum. Next base: position 3,340,327 of record NC_137488.1, read on the forward strand.
TGTTGATAATGCAAAAGTACACGGAAAATAAAAGCAAACAGAATGGCAACGTTCAAAATAGTGGCGTAGCCAAGGAGGAGGAGAGGTTTGGGGGTTACAACCCCCCGTTTGGCACGCATGTGACGTCACGATATTGAGAATGATGCTTTCAGTCTCTATGTCTCTAAAACAAAGTTTGCCTAATTTTAAAAGAAACTCCATTAAAAGAGCGAGTTTTGCCAATACCAAACATTCAAATATCTCAGCCAGGAATTAGCAACAAGAAAACATAGAGACTTAGCTTTATTAAGTTACCGAAAAATTCCCAAGAAAACATGATCTTATCCTTTTGCTATGCCACCGGACAGCACCATTTTACAGGAATATTTATACTAGGGGATTTATACCCACATTTTTGTTGAAAATGCTCTCAGAATGCACCAAATCCAAAGTAATTTTTCAAATTTTTCTGGGGGAGGCCCCCCAGACCCCCCGCCGCTGGGTGTCGTCTTTGGCGAGAGCGCCGTCGGGCTTCGTCCGCCGGCCCTTAAAACCCCCTCTTTCAAAATTACTGGTTACGCTACTGGTTCAAAATTTACAATAATCCCACTTTAAGTCAATTAAAAAAATCTCATTTTTACATGCTTTTTCTTGAAGGGGCGGCAAAATCTGAATCCGCCCCGGGCGGCACATTCCCTAGCTACGCCACTGGTTCCATGTATCGGACTAACTTTAATTTTTCGGAATGAATCAAATCGAAATATTTCATTACGAAATCTAACTTGAAATAAAACTCTATCAAGACAAAAAAATTTACGTCCAAACATAACGAAATATTTTTGCTTCGAACAGCCTCAGTAAGTCTATATCCTCTAAACTTTTAGCCCATCTAGTGATTGCATTGTTGCACCAAAATAAACTTGCTCTTAAAGTAACCCTTAGCTTCTGCAACAGATTAATGATGCTTGATCAGCAGGCTGTGACCTTGTTCTATTTTGTTGCTTGTGCTTTTACAATAATCCCGACATGCTTTTCAGTCCTGCAATGTTCTTGAATCTTTATAATGTCAAAATATTAATCAGTGTTTTACAAACGATCCAGTGAATGTTTTGACCAGTCGTATTCAAGCTAACGCCTGGTGGTTGAAGATTTAGATTAAGTGGACGGGAAGGCAAGAAAGGCAATCTTCATGCCACTTCAGGCATGTCTTTAACTGTCTTGTCAAAGACACAGCCTCATGCTCATGAGCGGTATCGAACCGGCGCCCTTTCGAGTGTCGTTCCAGGGCTTTCACCACTCGGGCTATGCAGCCGATAGTCAGGGTCACAGATGGTTAAAGCAGGTAGAGAACAAGCAAATTGTCTGATTATAACGAGTCACAAATTCTTATCATTAGCCTTAGCCGGTTATAGGTGAATTGTTCGTAAATAGTTGTTCGTAAAGCAATTGTTCGTAAACAATTGTTCGTAAAATCAATTCTTCGTAAAGCAATTCTTCGTAAAGCAATTCTTCGTATACATCAATTCTTCGTATAGGTGAATTGTTCGTAAACAAGTGATAGGTGAATTGTTCTTGAACAATTTTTCGCAACAGCAAGGTTTGTCTTGCAATTTCCGATGAAGGTGCGTAATGCAAATTTTCCTGAATAACCAAGTTACGACGACACAAAGAAATAAGCACAATGAAAAAGCGCATTTTTTGTTATTTATTGGAATACAACAATTGTCTGTGTTTAGCAATTCTTTGCTTACACTACCAATACTACTTTGAGTAACCAAGTTTAGTATGAAGTATTGTGTGCAATTCCACGCAAGTAATCACAAATTTCATCATCTTGAAAGTCTTGACGCCAAGTTCGGACGACTCTAGTTAGTCTTTCTGCACTGTCCTTGTACTTCTTCTTTGGAGGGGGTCCTGCCTGGCCACTGACATACTGTTCAATGCGAACCTCATTTAGGTTTTGCTCTCGCTTGATTGCAGATATGAACTTCCAAATATCTGGATGATTTGCAGATACCTGGAACATGAACCCCCTGTGCCATCCTTCAATGGTATTATTAGTTTTGGGAAGGCCACTGAGGACGCCATCATAGCAGTTCCACATTTGAATTGCAAACATTGGAGGACGGCGCCCTTGACGACGATCTGGGCGCCCAACCCAAGTGTCTTCAAAGTAGTCAATTACTCGCTGAGCAACATCTGGTAATACATTCCCATCAATGAGAATGTCAAAGGCCGGGCTGACTTCATCAATAGGCACAAAGGCCAGAGACGACAACATGCGCAGCCTCAGAGCAAACTCTGCACTTGTCTCGTACTGCTCCTTCAGGCCACTTGATTGCGTCTTTCTCCAAATGTACTGGCACAAATGGAAGAAACAGCCACGGTGAGTTGAAAGTGGGTACTCTCTGCTTACTGCATTAACCATGGCCATCTCAAAGTCAGTCATGATTGTCTCTGGAACAGCAACAGCAGGTAACAACTCCTTGATCTTTTGCAGCAGATGAATGTATGTCCCTTTCCTTTTGTCCCCCAGCAGGGCATACACCAGAGGCACTGAAGTGTTTTTCCTTCAGTCCGTGTATTGTGTAAAGCTGTTCAAACAGTGAAGGCACTGTCTTGAAGGTGCCGTCAGCATACGAGTGCTTTGAACGGGCAAGGAGCTGCCGATTTCTTTCAGTGGCAAAGAGGACCATACGGTTATCTCCAGGCCCAGAATCATAGGCCAAGAATGTTACACCAGCAAACGTTTGCTTGTACTCTACTGGAAGCACAATGTCACGGAGAGAATGTGGGATTGCCGGGCCTGAATTTTCCTTCAATCGCACTTGGGTGACTTCCCTTTTCATGCTCTGCACACTTGGCAGTTTTGCTGCCGTGGCTTGACTGAGTCCAATAGTTTTTGCTGAGACGAGGTAACTTGGGGGCATCACGACTGTCTTTTGCTGCACAACGAATATTTTCCATAACCTTTGCTGCTTCGACATGACCAGCATCTCCAGCATGATTGTGCTCACCTCTGGATTGTACAATGGCTGCCATAGCAGTTGTTACTCGTGCAGGACATTTCTTATTAAAATGCTCACATTTCCAATAAGTAGTTTCTTGCCGTTGTGCGTTAAGTGCACTATAATCTTTGTAATAAAGCTGGCCACTATACAAAAGTTTTGGCTTTCCTTTTTCGCTGCTCACAAACTGTAATGCCATTCTGAATCAGGGACTCTTCACTCTGTCTGCTTGTCTACACTCTACAGGTACAGCACCAGGGTTGCCAGATACTCAAGCTATAATAAGGCCAAATCCATTACAAAATAAGGCCAAAAAAAGGCCAAATTTTTTATTTCCTTCTAAGGCTAAATAAACGCTAACAACTTAATTGAAATAATTTTTTGAAAATGCCATTTTACAATCAAATGTGACAAATAATAACTTAGCACTGTCAGAGCATAATGACCGGTTCGTTTGCATAATTTGATTAATGAAAAATTACTGTATTAGCAGATAAACTAGAAACCATTATTACTTCAATTCATGAACAGTGCTATTCGGAACATCTAGCTAAGCAATAAGCATGAATTTGTCTTATTGAGTGTATGTATCAGGGAATCAGGGATGTCTACAACTACAGGATTGGAAACTATTTTCAGTGCTATACATGACTACAGAAGAATTATTAAAATAACACTGTTTGTATCAACTAAAGAATGTCTAAATTCAATTTCGCAATAACAATATAAAATATAGCCTTCACTCACATCAAAACTTATTTGATGTAGGCCTATAGAAGTTTAAAACCACAAATCTAAAAAATCAAAAATAAACGAATGCAAAGATTCCCTGTCGTTCTGTAGCATTTTGCGTATTGCAAACCGGATCAGAAGTAAACGTGGAGTGTTCAACAATCAGTGAAAAGTGTTGTCGTAGGCTTTTATAATAAACTTATTCACAGACCAACCCAGTACGAAATCAATACGTTTAAGATGTCATAAGAACTAACACTAATACTCGGTTTTGAAATTATTTAGCAGCAAACAAAATACGACAATTGCACAAATGGAATGCAAACACATCACATTAACAAACAAGGCAAGTGTATACTTTACGGTTTACGGCAGGTGCAACTTAATAGAACCACCCTGTCCACCGCTAACACATTCTCTACTCTCTACCTATGTCTCTGCTCACTAATTAAAATTAAAAGAATATAGGTCAGGCTCTAAGTGATGATAAGTGATACTTTTATATTACAATTGAAATTGAATTTCCTTAAAATAATACTTTCTAAACCGGTAAAAATTTGCAGCCATAAAAAGGGCCAAATTTTCTGGCCTTATTTGCATCAATTTTTTTAGGCCAACTGCAATTTAAAAAGGCCAGTTTTCTGGAATTTGGCCTAAAAAAAGGCCATCTGGCAACCCTGTACAGCACGTCTTTAAGCACAATTAACACATCTCTAGCATATAGGCTACACTAATTGATTGTTCGTAAACAATTGTAACTGTTTTTTTTTTAAAAGCTGTAGCCCAACTTTTATGAACATTTGTTTACGAACAATTAGTATTACGGTCAATTGCATGCCCGAAGAATTGCTTTACGAAGAATTGCTTTACGAAGAATTGATTTTACGAACAATTGCTTACGAACAATTGTTTTACGAAAAACTGTTTACGAAAAAAACGTCGGACACCGCCTTAGCCTATGTATCCAATTTAATCCTCTTCAGGACGGTAACCTTCATTTTTTATTGAGAAAAACCCATATCGCTGTGAAATCACAACAGGGTCAGTCGTAATCATCAAGTCACTAAAGTGAGTCATACAAATGTCTTTAGCGCAAGTTTTAGTACTCCATGTGCCATTAGGTTGTCCGAAATCCTATCAATTGCGCGAAAAAAGCTTTCAAAAGAAAATACCAGCCATAGTTTACTGATATTTTTTTAACCCTGTAACCTGTGCGTAGAAATATTGAAGTGAGTTAACATCAATGCACTGCTGTTCTACTGTATTTCTGAGTCAACGATCCATCTCAAGTAACTTTTGTTGGCGGACGGCGGTTCATTTAAACCTTTATAGTCCACTCTACTCTTTACAATGTAGTTCTAGTATGAAACTTCATTCATAGAACCCAGAGAACTTCGAGGCTGATCGATTACCGAAAAAAAGGAACTTACAAAAGAAATGTTTCACTCTGTGTCGCAAGCTTACCTTCAGTGTTGCCACATGAGTATCAATCTTGATTATACAGTAGAATTCGCCTATAACGGCGCCTCTAGGGGATTGCGAAAACTGACGTTATTATAGCCGAATTGACGTTATAGACGAACTACCGCAAACTATTCCAAAACTGTCTTTTGATTAAAGAAACAGGTGTATAATCCTTAATCCAGTCAGGTTTGCTGTGTATCACCAAACTGACAAAAGTCACGCAGAAAATACAGTAAATAAAGAAATTGTTAAAAAAGAATAACCTACAGCGAAAGGTTTATTGCGTAAGATTGTTGCAATGATGACTTCGGAATTTCATATTCTTTTGCAAGCTCTGATACGCTTGTAGCCTTACCGCTGTTGAATCGGTTAACAATTCAATATTTTTTACAAAGAGGGAAATGTCTTCGTTTGTTTGGCATTTTGCTTCAGAGATCTCTTTCGACAACTGTAATGTGTAACACTGCGGCTTCTAGTTTATACAGTAGGCCTACTGCACGTACAACTGTTGCTTTGAGTTGTTTAAAGGTCAGCTGTAGAGCTGCTTTTTACACGTGATAGTTTAAAGGGAAGACATTTTGCAAGCAACAGCGCTAACTGGATTAAAAGACTGACTGTTCGTGGTGAAGGTGATGGCTTAAGCGACGTTATAAACGAACAAAAGACGTCTGGGGACCAATAAAGGGTGCTGTTACATGCGAATTGACGTTATAGGCGATGCTGTTGTAGCCGAACTACAATGTACGTAAAAGATAGGAATTCTGCCGGGACCGAGCGAAATGTGACGTAATAGGCGAATTCTACTGTATTTAAACAATACTGAAGGTAAGTTTGATTGATTGAATCTTTATCCTCGGACTGGGAAAGCTTCTTGCAGAGCTTAATCCTGGCAGTTTCGCATACTTGTAGAGGCTTTGAATCACTGACGCAGGCCCGGTCACCGAGATTGACGGAGTGAAGTTTCCGATTGTTGAAGTCTTGTTGCCGGGGAATTATTCCATCCATTAGATGCCGCTGAATGGAGAGCAGTCCTTAACGTGCGTTGCTCAAGCGCACACCCCGAGAGTCGAACCAGCGCCGCTTGATCTTGAAGCTTCTTCGTTCCAGAAGTGAAGCGCTAACCAATTGAGCTATCGGGGCGGACTGATTTTGCGACACAGAGTGAGAGTCTTCAACAAGTCAGCAGTTGTTAACTGAGCTTATGGCAGTTGAGCAGGTGATAACTGAGCTAGCAATATTTCAGCAAGTGGTTGAAGTTGACAAATGATGAAGTTAAGCAAGGAACAACCGAGTACCTGTACGCTGAAACTTGGCATGTCACAAGTCAACAAATCAATAGCCTGTAACAAGCGATGACCAAGCTAGTCCAAACTGAGCAAGTAAATCTCATTTGCTGCTGAAATGTACTTGCTGAGTTGAAACACTTGCTGAATTGTCCATGTATAGTGGTCTGATGACCATTTGAACATCTTTAATACAAGGCACACGAGTAACAAAGCTTGACTTTGTTGGTTTGCAAACTGTGAAATCAAATCTGTTTTATAACGCTTCACTGAGCAGCATGCCTATTTCAGCAACCAAACAGTTCTTGTCACATTGATTCAACATTTGCGGACGTTGAACCATTGTTAAAAACGACATTTCCTGGCTGTAAAAGCTCGGAGTTGAATGCGACGTCTTTCTTTGTTTGTGTGGTGTGTGTGTGTGTCTATTTGTTTGAGCAATAATTTTTCAGATTCCAGATGAGGTTCAAGTTCAACTGTTAAAACTTTACATATTTCTTATATTATGTAAACTTGTAAAGTATGCCTAGGTCACGAGGTGGTTCTCAGCCTGTGGTCCGCGAACCTTATCAAGTAGACTGAAAGCAATTCTAATGTCAAATGATACAATTCAACAACGTATTTCTTTGGCAGCAGCTGAAGTTGAAGAACAGTTGACTTCAAGATTGTAAACAATTTGCTATGCAATTGGACGAATCAATTGATGTTTCCAACCAGGCACATTTAATGGCTTATGTCAGATATGTTTGGATAAGTGGATGGATTTCGTGCCTTCCAAATAAACAGGATACAAAAAGCGCAAGAAAAACGAAACACTACAAAAGAAAAGTTAGAACTACCACGTCCCTCTCCCTCCATGCTATGTGACTTTTGTCCACGTTTTTTCCATCATAGACTGGGCCTCCAAAGCCACATACGACATCACCATTCAAAGCCAGATTCGATTTGAAGACAAACCAGTGCTCGGACACGAGCTGGAGCCGACGGATGACGACGATGATCTGAATGAATGAAGTTGAAAAAGATTTTTTGTTTTAGTGATGTCACCATGCGCATCATGGTTATGCTTGCAGGAATTACTAGAAGGAGCTAGAGAGCTCCTTACAACCTGCCCTCCAAACTGTTCGTTAATTTATTTATGTTTTTTTTTTTTTATTTCCGACCATCAAAGCAAAACAGAACAATACCACTTGCCATAACACAGTAGGGGTCTGGAAAAAGGTAGAAGCGACTAAACGCGAACGTTGTTCGTCTCGAGCTTCTTCTAAGATGAAGCAGTGACGTAGCCATACGGGTAACTTTAAGTGGGTCCATTAATATTTTTACCGACTAAAACAAAGCGCATTTCAAGACATTATGAGGCTACCATATGTTGCTCAGTGGTAGTGTTTTATTATTCACTTGACGCAATGTATAGGCACAACATCATAAACAAATAAAGCGAAATGTAGCTAAATACATCACAAAGGTATGTAATGCGAAGTCTACTCTATCTTTTCATATGACGCAATGAGGGGATATTTGCTAAAGGAGCAATAAACAAGTTGCTCAACTTGAAGTAAGTCAACAATTTTAAAAGTTTTTAATTTCAAGGCAAAGTTGTATCATGTCTGCTTCATCCTTGCTCGGGCATCGGGAGTTTCCAATCAGTCACGCACAGATGGGTAGTGGGATCTTCCTGCTTCAGGAAGTTTGGCACTGAAGAGCAGACCACACCACAACAGACATCATTGATTATGCCATCGTCCGTCCACAAAATGAGGAGAAGATTTTAGTTTTTTGGATGGCGAGGAACAAAGATTAGCAAACCTCCGATTGCCCTCGATGTAGTCCGGAGTAATCAATGACAACCTGGAGTGGTAAAAGAAATGATCCTCGACTCCAAAGTCTCAAGCGATAACGAGCAAAATATACGTTCAAATGCTTGCTCCAGTTTAAACATAATTTTCTAAACCTAAGATATTCATCAATTGCAAACTTACCGTTGTTTGTTGATGATGCAACTTTCGTTAAAAAAGTGATCCCCTCGGCAGCAATGCAAATAATAATCCACTGTAATAAGCAAAACAATAGAGCTGGTCTCTTTTCAGTTCAGTTCAGTTTGTTTTTATTTCTGACCATCACAACGAAAAAACAATATGTGCCAAACGTAGCAGAAGAGGTCTAGAAAAAGGTAGAAGCGACAAAAAGCGGACGTTATAACGTGCATGATACCAAAGCAGGACAATCAGTTTAAAATGTGGCACGGTCGCAACACTTTAATAGAATTTAAAAAAATTAAAAAAAAAGAGAGAAAAAAGTTGGTGATTTTTTTAAACAGTAGCCTATATATGAGTTAATTAAAAAAAACAAGATAATAACACAATTGCTATATTAATTGACCTTGGTGGGTTATCAAAAGTGCTGATGGTTTTGAAGGGAAAACTCTTGATGCGTTAGTTCATCATGAAGAGCAAGGTCGGCAAAAAACCTCTGAAAGAAATCCTACCACGGGCAAAGCCATTTCAGAACGCAACGCACTATGCCTTGCACGACTCACAAAAACGAAAGAGTAGATATTATTGAAACAGCATAGAAATATAAACAATTTGTTGAAGGCCTTTTTTTAAAGTCACATAGACGTAGATAATTCTGGTAGTCAGTTAACTGCGTCACGCTTAGTCGTAATCGTAGATGTAGCCAATATGCAACCCATAGGCCGCCACAGGAGACGGAGTGCTACATGCACGTAATATTGTAAGCGCTATTAAAACATCTTTTCAAAAAGTTAATCTAAAAACTAAGGCTCACTTGATCAACTACAAAAAACAAAAACTTGTTAAAAACGACATTTGTATGAAACATTGTTGAAAGCACTGATCAATGTTTTACGCAATAGGTTGCTTTTTAATATTTTGACGCTTTCTTAAAATTGTACTGCATCGCCAAAACAGACCAGCAAAAATATTTTTGTTGAAGTAAATTCTGCTGATGTGATTGCTGGGCCAACCAAAACTTGTTGGTTTGTAGCTCGTAAAATGACACAACTTTGGCCAATCACTTTTGGTGTCCAATGTTCTAAGAAAGTAGCTTTTCTAACATTTTCTTTATTCCATCAATTAATGTGACAAGATCACATGCACTTATAAATGAGTTGTCAATAAGAATGCGTTTTTCAAGATTATGTCGCGCGATTTCATAAAGCTGTGGTAATATCAAGTTGACCGTGGCCCAATAAAAATTGCTAAAAAACCCACACTTTGCGGGCCACATCCTACAAGGACATTTTGTACTGTAATGATAATAACATTACATGTGTTCTTTTTTTGAACAAGTTTGTAATGCACAGCCAACAGCTAGAGATCACCTTGACACTTGAATGCTACTTGACATTTCCTCATTCACTCGAATTCTCAATTGGCGACAAGTTGTTCAACGAATGTAATCTGATTTTAAAACGGATACAAGATATCCGTAGTTTCAACGAACCTCAATTCTATCCGTAGTTTCACAACAGGGTTCTAGTTTTGATTCTAACTAAATCGTGCAGTTTCAGCCACCATCGCAGGTGGGGCTCTTGACAGATCACAGCCGCTCTCTCAACCGCACACGTGTTGTTATTGTGATGTCATCAGTCGATTTTACGCTTGTCTGTAAACAGACAACGCTGTTGATTGATTGGCTCTTACGTTTGTGTTTCTTGCTTGTCAAAAACCGACAATGATTTAACCGTTGAACCCGAAAGGCCACACAGAGGTTGAAAAAGGAATAGATATGTTTGCAGTACAATAGCAACAAACCAGCAAAGTTTACTGGTGTTTAATTTCTGAAAGCAACTAATCTAATCCAGCAGTTTAGCAGCTCTGCTGTTGCATAAGTTTCATAGTTTCTATGTTCAGCAATTAAGTTTCATTTTGAGTTAGTTAACCGCAAATCTAATCAAACCATCAACTTGGATGGCTAACTGTTTGCTGTCGGTCTGTTTTCCACACTGTTGCTTATAATCGCTGCGTATTTCTTGATGCTTATTGTCAGTTAGCTAGTTACCTTCAAGAAATTTAAATTTATTGCATTTTTATAAATATTTTGATATTCCTGATGAGATCTTAAGTTAAGCCGAAAACGTTCGACTGTTAAAAACTACTGTATTTACAAATATGTAAATATAGTGTTGTAATGCTCAACCCTGTTGTATTGTTGTGTCTTGCCTGTCTTTGATACAAGAAAGCAAACCCTCTCCCTAAAAGGAAAAGCTGTAACTGGAATACCTTTTCCTATTTCTTTTCGCCCTTTAAAACGTTTTTTTCTCTTATTCAGTCTTCTAAAAAAAGCTTTCTAATTACAAGACAGTAAAAATGCAGTGATCTTCTATATTTTAATTTTATGCATGTGGCCACGGCAGTCTTTGACCGGTTTTTCAGTTATAATATGATCTTACTTTTTTTGTACATAAAAGTGGTCTGGGTTCATATGTGCCAAGCCACCTGTCTTCTTGGAACCTACTGAAGAAACCTAACGTTTAACCATGCTGAAGCAATGTTAAGAAAGCAACTTTTGCTGGCTGGAGTTGGAAGAAGACCGGTACAACTGGACTTGAAACAGTCATGCCGAGCTAAGCTTTTCATTTTAATATTCCATGTAGCCTGATTTTTTGTAGTTATGAATGGGTTTGAATCATGGCGATCTATACTACTGGCCATCCCAACGTGGCAACAGCCAAAAATGTGGGGGCCTATTAAGTTTTGGCAACTAACAGATATTAGGCGTAAAAAAGGCGTTTTTGCATGAATTATTACTAAAAACAAACACTTCTGGATGAGAAAACGAATTTTTTAACATACTGAGTGTTGTGAAAGTTGGGTCACTCTTGATTTCGTGTACCTTGATTCTGTTGATATCTTGATTCTCATGGTATTCTTAACATGTAGCTATTGTCCTGCTTTCTTGCCACTTATTTAATAATATTACATCTTAATTACGTTTTGGCACTGTATTTACAATTTTTAGGCTAAAAAACATTACTTGACCAATGAGAATTGCTGATTTCATGTTGTAACACTTATCTCAGTCGGTAAATTGAAATTTCGTATAGGCCCCCACATTATTTGGCTGTTGCCACGTTGGGATGGCCAGTAGTATAGATCGCCATGGTTTGAATCAAAAGCTAACGATGAATTTGTTAGTCAACTGTTTCTTCACTTTAATGTGACGTCATAATGACATCTGATAATCAACTTTCTTAAAGTAGAATCAAGAATAGCCTATAGCTGCCGACCATTTTCATGTTATCATAAAGCTAAAGCTACCATGCAAAAGGTACTCGCTCATATGTTTAATTACACCCATGCCGCCATGCATGCGGATCGAGTGACATTTCTGCTTTATTTTCATTACAGTAACTGGGCAATTTGTGTTCTGAATTTTTGCGGTTTTGAGTCCTTTGAAGCATGCAAAGTTTTCTGACTTGACTGTTATAAATAGGAATAGCGACAAGACACTATTCTGGTAAGTTACGTGGCTATCTTTGCAAATTTAATGAAATAAACTGATTTCGAGCATGTACCTGCGGTAAATATAGTGTGAGCAGGACTAGATTTTTTTAGTTTTTGGTTTGTCTTATTTTTGTTTTAGTTAGTGTCAATGAAACGAAACAAAAACCTGTTCCTTGGCTTAACAAAGTTACGCGATTGCGTTTGAAGAAATCCCCTTATAGGGGGATTTCATGTTCACCTATAGGTGAAAAAAAATTAAAAAATATTCAAAGAAAAAATTATTAAACCACGGCTGTGCATAGATTGCTACCGGTACTTGAGTAGATTCAAGTAATCTCTTTTCTCGCTTTTTTGCTATTAATCCAGCTGATTTATATTATTATCCAAGATCAAAGTCAGTGATCGGATAAGTCTGGTTTATTTCTAGCTGCAGAATACTTCATCTTGTACATTGTTTTTGTACCCCACTGGATCAAAGAAAAAGTTTAAAGCTGTTCTCCAAACTCCATCTGCATACAAAGCCACTTTTGTACATGGTAATGTTGACCTGTTTCTATTTACATTACCTGCATGTACGATTTGAAACAAGAACCGTGGGAACTAGAGCCCGCCTGGGTAGCTTCATCAATTTTCTGTCTTTTTGCCAATTTCTGGTCCTTTTTTCCGCTAATTTTCCTTTGCACGTCAGCTCTAGATGGACATTGTTAACTGGCCGAAACAATCGCTTAGTTTGTAATTGAGGTTTAGTCATTTCTGTAAACAAAAGTGCACACCCAAAATTAAGGCCTGAGCTGTTAGCATTCAATTAGACTTTCAAAGACATTCGTCAAACGTTACATAGTGACGCCAAACGTTACATAGTGACGCCAAATTGATGAAGCATTAGGTTGACAAGAAGAAAGAGCCTATTCTTTTTGCCTCTCGCTATTTTTCACACTTTTTTGCTTTTGCAGGAAAACCGCAACTCTTCTTTTACTACCTAAGTTTGAAGAAGCAATTGTTGTGCGTCACTATGCGTGAATTGATGCGTGAACAAGCGAAATAGGTCGCCAACACAAGGAAAGATTCGTCAGATATAAAGTTCATGCTGACGAGGCAAGACGAATCAAAAAGTCCAGCTTGAGAGCAATCGCAGTTCGAATCATGTCCAAGTGTCAGCTGTTCTTGGGTTGTTTTGGATTTTGTTTGTTAGTCAACTATTCTTCCAGTTTTCATCAAAGGTAAGACAACTTTGTATTTTACACTAAACATCGAGAAGCGTAATTGTTGATTAGAATTACTTGCATGTTTGACAGTGTTCATCTAACGCTGGGGAATAGTTTAATTAATATTGGTAGAACGTTTACTTGCATTACTAACGTGAAACACACAACTTGTATTCTTAAGTCAAAAACTTTCATTTATAAGTTAAAGATTTTTATTTTTTTTGTGCTAAAACAGTTTCTGGGATTGTCAACTGTTATATAACGAATTAATCGAGCTATCTTTGAAGTTCTAAGAAGATTGCATATCAAAGCAAAGTTACAAAACTGTCCTTATTTAGCAATTTATAAAGCGAGCTATGGTAGCAATTTCCTTAGAAAACGCAATTAAAGTAATAAGCTTGATTGTTTCTAGGATTTAAATTTAATATAATCAAAAAATCAAGAACCCAAAACATAGCTAGTAAACTCATGTTCAGTATCATAGTATCACAGTATCACAGTATCTACATTTTGGCTCTTTATTCTTTGATTAGGTTGAGCAGACGTTCCAACCATTTTGCTCCTAAATTTAACATCATTTTGGAATTTTTTTTTACTAATCGCATATTCTAAATATGTAGAAATTTCATAAGACGAGAACATGAGGATGCACATAGATTTGCGACAACAACTGTTATTAATGCAATTGTTTGTGGGATGTTTACAGTAGAAACAGTTTAGAATTAGTCTGACTTCTCGGTCTTTCAAAATCGAGCTGTCGGGAAACTTGATGTCGAAGCCTGTTTATTTGTCACCATTCCACACCGGATTCTTCAAGTTGATTAATTTGTTTTCTTTGATCATTTTTGGTGCATAACATTAAAGCGCGTGCGTATCCTTTACGTGTCTACGTATTTGCACCTTCCATCTAAAATTTTGATGACGACAACTACTGGCAATATTTGAAAAATCTGATTTCTTGCCCAATTTTATTTGTTTGTAAAAGGGACTGGCGTCTTCTGAACCCTACTTTTAGAATTGTTCTTTTTGCCGGTAGATCAGAAATATTTGTAAAACATAAGAAAAGGCTTTGTCAATAGTGGTCGTATCTTTTGATTGTGGCGTCATATATGATATTGACACGCGCCGAAAGTTTCCTAGTGCTTCCGATTTCATCTCCGATAATCTTTTAATTGACTCTCAACAAACTGCTACATCCCTTTGGCATTTGTGATGTCCTCCCCCAGACAGCAAGTCAGCCGTTTTTTACATTGATTCAACGTCAGCAGATGTTGAATCGATGTAAAAAACCGTTGGTTTGCTGTCAGGGTCTTTAGTTGCCTATTTGTACTTTCATGATAAACTTTTAAAGTTAAGTTCAAATTCTGTACCGGGTCTACAACTAACTTGGTAACAAAACTCTTCTGTTTTCTTTTTGTGACTTTGATCGATTTGAAAGTAATTTAAATGATGAGTTAGTATTTTCTCACTATCACTAACCGACTTTGCAATTACCCAGACAGAAAATCTATCATTTTTATATCGATTTAATGTCTGCAGACGTTGAATCAAGGTAAAAATGATGGATTTTGCTCTTTGGGTATTAAAAACAATTACGGAACCCAGCCCCACTGTTGGTCAAGCAGTAAAATATTGTTGAAAATGCTGTCTAAAGGCAAACTTTCCAATTTCTTAAAGACAATTGTGAGCTCAACAAACAGAATTGGTAGATTCAAGCAAAATTTCTGATTATTTTTTCAAAGTCTTTGTGTCGTTGAGGATGGAATTGTGCCTTTTGCTTGGAAATTAGATGCTTTCTCTTTTGTTTTTCTGCGCCAAATTGTGACATTGAATTTATTTACACTTTGTAAGAATAATAATTTATAAATTAAATGCATTACTATAATCGTAATAATTGCAAAGATACCAAAACAAGAAAATATATAAAAAGCATTGAATAAACTGAAGTTGCGATAACTATGAACTAACATTGGTTGTGTCGAGCAATTGATGTTGCTGCAATTGTGACGTAATGTATATCTTGCGTTGTTGCAGTGGCTACATTGTGACCGCACCATCTGTGCTCCGTTCAGAAGTGGACCACACGATCAGCGTCCGCATCTTCAATCACCGGGAAGCTGTTCGTGTCAATGTCAAGGTGGTGGATCTTAGAGAGAACCTCATCGCGAGCGTTTCTTCAGAGATTATCGATGCGGGGTCGTTGAAGATAAAGGTAAAATGGCAACGTTGATAAAACGTTTAGTTGCTTATCACAATAAGATATAAAATAATAATGCAAAATGTGCAAGCACCGCTTTGTGTTTACTTGGATGCATTTCGCTCTCGTTGAGTCAGTTCTGCGCTTTTGCAATTAAGCATTGAATTGCGTCGTCATCATCGTTCAGTCGCCATCTTCGCTTGCAGCAGATTGCGTATCAACATGCGTTATTTATTTGTTTCCAAGAGTGACGATTTTGAGCCAGCTCGTCCAGTGCCGCCCAGTTGATTTGTGTAATTAGGTTTAAAACTCATTGCGTGTCTTTCTTATTCGTTTATGCAACGAATTCTAAAAATACCTTATTACCCGAATCGATAAATAGGCGAATGATATAATTTAATCCTTAAAAGAACCACAACGTGTGAAAAGAACGAGACCTTAAGAAGATTAACAAATGCAAAGCTTAATTTAACGCGCTCACTTATTCCCACATCGAATCAAAGGTGTGCACGTGATTGCGTTTGTTGTTGTTTACTTAACGCAGCTTGAAGAATCAACTGGTATGCAAACATCTTCATCTCAATTACCTGTTAACATCTCAATTAGCCTTCAAACAATCATCGAGCGTGTGAAGTTTAGTGCGTGCTAATCTGTTGTAATCGCAATGCATTGCAAGTTACAAACCATGTACAAACTCATTGATCATCGATATCCAGCAATACTTGTGGAAGAAATGAAGGCTGGTTGCAAAGTGTTTCAATGCTAATTAATTATAAACTTGCTTGTTGCTGAGTCTCGCGTCTCTTTTTTCCCATTGTTTCGCCTGGAAACACTCGCAGGCATTGAATCAATGAAAAGGGCCAACTTGAACATTGTGATGTAGTAATAGTTGATAGTATTGATCCTTAGGTTCCTGCTGGCCACAGTGGGAAGGCTAACATTAAAGTCTGCGGGAACTGCTATCTTCACAAGGGCTTTCAGTTCTTCAACATCACTCCCATAACCATCATTGACAAAGGGTCATCTTCGTTTCTTCAAACGGACAAGCCGATTTATAAACCATCTCAGACAGGTAAATCCATAAAATATATGACCATTTGGTATTATTGTGTTTGCATTTAGACTTTTGATCTACAACATGATTATTCAACACCATTTGGAGTTTGTCTTGCATATCCCTTGCACAGATGAACACAAAACATCCATGAAATCTTACTGTTTGTATTGAAACAAAATTGCTTGTTGAAACAAGTTGAATACAGTTGAGTGTTCTTGTTAAGTTGAAATAGAAACGGAATTATATTTTGCATTAGATTTGTAATTAGCAAATGGCCATGGTATTTTAATGACTGTAGATTTTTTGTGTTGTAATTGTGTTTAAATATACGAAATTAGCTGGTCGCTTTTGACTAATTCCCATCAAAAATCACAGTCGATATCGTTTAAAATCTCTGAAATACGATCCGACCAGGAATCGAGCCGGGGTACCTGAGATGCAGTGGCAGTACTGTGCTAGATCAGGGTTTTCAACCTGAGTTCCAAAGACTCATTGAAAGTCCATGGAAACTTTTTGAAGGAGTCAGTTGAGCGCATTAATTGTAGGAAAAATAACTAAACTGGTAGCACTATGAATCATACGTGTAGTGTTAGGTTTGAAAAACTTTCACTCGGAGCCATTCGTAAAAACTAGGGGGTCCGTAGTCTTTAATTGAAAGGGCCCTTGGCTACAGAAATATTGTGAACGACTGTTAGCCGGCTATTCAGTTGTAGTGTAGGCTTATAACATTGTATCCAACGTTGCCCTTTATTATTTTTAGGTTTGTGTTTATTACATCAACTTCTACTTTGTTTAAGGATAAAAATGTTATTGCCTGGGTTTGAACTTGTCTGATGTTCTTGTTTACAAGTAATAACAACTTGATGAAACAACCTCAGGATTGTTGTTTTCAGTAGCTTTTCGCAAAACACGGTGTGATGATACAAAGTGAGTAACAGCATTGCAATTCAGCAATTCAACATTTTTTGAGACTTGTGGATGATTCAAATGCCACGTTCAAAACCTATTAACTGATACACCAGTTGTAATAATTTTTGTACATTTCCGTTAACACTCGTGTTGTTAAAGTTTAGGGTTTTAAACAATTTTGTAAAGCATTGCTGCTGTGCAGTTGTGCACGCTGTGCAACAATGTCATATTTTGTAGCCTATTTAAATCGATAAATTGTTTGACGCGTTTGTAAATACATAATTATGCCAAACAAACCGAAAAGAACCCGTGGCTAATTGTTTTCAGTAAGTGTGACACTTTGACAGCTTGAGAATAACAAACTCAGCAAAACAACGTTTCAAAAGTTTCTTTTCCAAATCCTCAAAGCGCCTATGTTAATGTCAGTCCGTCAAGTTTATTCTTCATCAGCTGATTTTAATCTTAAATACAAATATATACTTTCAGTTTACGTCACCATATTCACAGTCAGTCGTGACCTGAAGCCGGTCAATAAGCCCGTAAGTTTGCAAGAACTTTGCTTTCATACATGAGCGATATTTTGTCTTTAATGTTGTTGCTGGTAAATAACTTTTTACGCCATTTACAAAACAACTTACAATAAGCTTGTGGTTTATAGCTGGAAAACTCAGCACTCATAATTTTATTTGGTTTTAAACTGAAGAATATCAGCAAAATAGTTTATTACTTCATAATGGCATGTGAGGTGCCAGTGCAAAGTTGTCTAAACAATGCAATATTGCAGTTTGCGCTTTTTTGCCATATCTAAAGTCTAAATCTTCATTCTAATTTCAGGTGACCGCTTACGTAACGGTGAGTTGTGGACTGTTGTTGATGGTTGTCTATTTATTGTCACACTCTCAGCTGCCTTTGTGTCAATGACCCAAGAAAAGCCCAGACAACAAATCTATCATTTTTGACGTTGATTCAACGTCTGTAGACGATGGAAATGCAAAAACCGATTGGTTTGCTGTCTGGGAGGTTGCTGTAATTTGTGAAAACTGCGCATCTACTGAAAACACGCCACATTGCTAGTGTTATGCATAGTTGAGAATCTGATAAGATTTCACGATAAAGCAAAATAACGTACAGTTTGCTATAGTTAAAAGTTTACGCTTTGTTTATATAACTAAGTTTTTTGATTTTTAATGAAAGCGTTATGACGTCGCAGGCTCCGAATGGCGTCAGAATGATGCAATGGAAAGACGTCACACCCACGTGCTGCGGTAAGATATATTTGTGTATTGTTATTACCATGAAATTTGAATGTAAACATTACAAGCACAATTTTGATTACAATCGAATTCTCATCTTCTTGTTTCGCTGTTACCAGCTTGATGGCTTTTTGCTTAGTGCGTCTGCCTCTGAATCCATAGGCATGTGTTCGATACCCTGTCGGGTCAAAGACTTTTTAAAACGTGGTACTGAATCTAATTCCTGCTTGGCACTGAGCAGTGGAACGGATTCGGATAATAATGTACTTAGTTGCGCCTCTATACAGCTGCATTGACACTGTCTGCTTTGTGAAGCGCTGAGGAGCAACGCATTCTGCGATGGATAGTTGGATACAGCGCTAATTGCTTGTGATGATATTTATTTTGTTTAAATTTTCAAAGTATTATCAGTGTTTGTGTGGGCGATCACTGGTGACAAATACAGCTTGTGTTTGAAGGCAACAAAGCAAAGCCGAGTAAATATTTTTTGTCAGTTTGTTTCTTTCTTATGCCATTGCCATCATTTATAAACACTGAAATCGTTTGAGTTTGTCGATATTTCTCAGAAAGATATTGTAAAGTTTTATTTGCTTCGCTTTAAGAAAGATCGTTTTCCAGAGTAGACTCGTAAAAGTGAGACTTCGCTTGCACGAGAAACAAATTAATCGATATGAATTTCCAGGCGTTATCAACATTTCCTTTCCGCTTTCAAATCAACCGGTACTCGGAGAATGGACCGTTTATGCGGAAGTTCAACAGCATTCTTACAACACAACCTTTGAAATAAAAAAATACGGTAAAACTTTTATTTCAATTAAACCTCTTCCACAGTTTGAAGAGTTGCTCGATAGTTTCTTGGCTGGTTTGTTGTTGATTGCGAGCACTGAAGGGTACCAGCTTGTTGGAAGTAGCCTACTATCACTTCAATCTCTTTATTAAAACTTCCAGACCTTAAAAACGCTTAAGTTAGATGGCTGAGAGAATATTATTTTATTCGGAAGAAACTTATGTGGCTTCGAACCTCTAAAAGTTCTCTTCTGAACTTTGAAAGCAACTGATCGTCTGTAACCGGTTTTATCTGGTTTCAGTGCTACCAAAGTTTGACGTCATCATTTCACCCCCTCCATTCTTTCGCTCTGCTTGTGAGGATGTTGTAGTGGAATCCAACTACGTGTTTGGAAAGCCGGTAGTTGGTCACGTGATCGTCAATATGTCAGTTCACGGTGCCGATTACTCGAAAGCGACGTATCTGGATATTGGATCTCCGATAGTTAGAGATGTACCCGTAAGTATGTGTTGATATTCGGACAATTACGACACTGAAACTGATTGCATTGTTGCGGCTGTTTGTCTACTGCTACTTTCTGTTTTTCTTTGCTCCTGTATTTTTTATGGCATAACCTGGCCAACATTGCTTATGCACTAAATTGCAGTGTCACCAGCAAGTGCAGGTCATAATCCCTAACTTAGACGGTTCCAAATACATTTCATATTTGTGTAAAATCTATACTCCAGCCTTATAGAAACTAATTTATGCTAAATTTAGTGACTTAATCATGAATGGTTAAGGTGTTTTTCCGGAATAAAATAATATAACAAACTTGGGCTGACCAAAACTTACACAAATGAAGGCCGCCTACAGTGGAAGATTTTAGGGGAAAACGCGTTTACTGAGGTCATAAAATAAATACTGGAAAATCGAACTACCCTGACTAGCAATTTTAATAGATTTTTCATATTGCTTTCACCACTTGTGACAAAGGTAAATGGCTAAATACTGCAATTGGCTGGTGTACAGATCTGTTGATGACTAGATAAATAAACGGTGCTATTTGGGTTTTGGCACACCGATTGTAGCGCTTGTGCACCGCGCACATGTTGTTGTAGGAAAACGTGTTTTTAAAAGAAAAGACGATCAAATTTGTTTGGATGTCACGGATGACAAGATAGTGTCAATAATGATTCTATAAAATCAATGAAAACTCTTTTTCAGCTTCCATTGTTTATGTGATTTATTGCTGAACATTTCCTGCTTATGAGTAGGCTTGCATGTGTACCGTTTTCTTGTATTTTGCGATTATCTGACCTCAATGCTTCTTTAATGGTTTGAGCCATGACTTTGAGCCGATTTTGACTTCTTCGAGCAAGCGCACCTAAGCTTTCTGAAAGCCTCCTTTGTTTCAGAGCTTATTGACTACTTTTGATAGTTTATTTAACATCGCCGTAAGTCATTTCTGCTACAACGTTTCACGTACCAAAATATAGCTTTCTAACAAATTCCCAGAAATTTGTTTGGTTGAGTCACAGAAATAAAATTCGATTGCTTCTGCATTGTTAAACTTTAAATATTTGAAAGGACTAAACTTGTAATAAACGTTCTTTGGCATTTGCTGCATTGAAGTTTTCATGAATTAGAACCAATAGTTTTATTTGTTTCAAACTATCTAGTTTAGCCTAGTAACACTGCCTTGACACATTGCAGGTAACTTGTTTACTGTAAACGCACAAAGAAGCACGTATGTTTCAGATAAATCAGCAAGTTCGCTTTCAAGTTTGTTTAAACCAACTGCTTCCGGAAGATTTGGATACTTTCTTTCGCGGCTTCCTCCACATCTACGCCACTGTGACATCCGAAGATGGTTCTACATTCACAGCATTTGATGGTTCCACTCCGGTTTCTCGAGAAAAAGTTAAAGTTAGGTTCACGGCAGATACAAGAGAACATTTCAAGCCGGGAATCCCCTTTAAAGGAAAGGTAAAAGCGATCGTCCAGTTACTTGATCTTTTGGGCATTGTCTTCTCGAGATGAAATAGGAAATTTTCTTGGCAGACATTGGATTTTATGTCACGAAAAAGCTTAAAATGTCATGTACCAAGAATTTATTGTGCTGCCCACACTGATTTCTGGTAGTTGAAGATTTAACATAAGTTATGTTGTGCCATTGAAGTATAACCGACAGTTGTTCAAATACTGATCTGTTGTCAAAGCTACAACTATTGTTACCATATTTCTTGTGACAGCGTGACGCCAGAACGCACAAGAATGAAAATGATTCATTTTTTCCCAATTGCTGGTTAGATCAAGTCCAGTTTTGTGGACGGCAGCACGGCCAGTCACGTGACAGTGCACTTCAACGTTGAAGTCGACTCGGAGAGCTTTTTCAAGCAAGAAATTAAGTCGAATTCGAAAGGGATTGTTCATTTCGAAGTTCCTGCTCTCCCTTCTCGAACTAGAACGGTTGGGATTGATGTGAGTTTGTGAAGTAATTTCGTGGACATTGAATGTTTATTTGACAACTTTAACAGAGAATCAGACTGGAATCTATAACAACTATTTAACCATCATCTCGTCCGAAACCATGAAGCGATCTAAGACAACTCTCTACTCTCATTTAATTGCGATGAGATCATGGCGATCTATACTACTGGCCATCCCAACGTGGCAACAGCCAAATAATGTGGGGGCCTATACGAAATTTCAATTTACCGACTGAGATAAGTGTTACAACATGAAATCAGCAATTCTCATTGGTCAAGTAATGTTTTTTAGCCTAAAAATTGTAAATACAGTGCCAAAACGTAATTAAGATGTAATATTATTAAATAAGTGGCAAGAAAGCAGGACAATAGCTACATGTTAAGAATACCATGAGAATCAAGATATCAACAGAATCAAGGTACACGAAATCAAGAGTGACCCAACTTTCACAACACTCAGTATGTTAAAAAATTCGTTTTCTCATCCAGAAGTGTTTGTTTTTAGTAATAATTCATGCAAAAACGCCTTTTTTACGCCTAATATCTGTTAGTTGCCAAAACTTAATAGGCCCCCACATTTTTGGCTGTTGCCACGTTGGGATGGCCAGTAGTATAGATCGCCATGGATGAGATGCATAAGATCGAAACATTGGCCATTGTCTGCAGTAAACAATATTTTTTAGACATTTTCTTTGAAGTAACAAAAAAGAATTATAAGTCATATAATTTTCACTTTATGTGGAGCTACATGTACTTAAGAGGTTACTGAAATTTTTTTATTCACTGGAATCTATGATCCTACTTCTCTCAAAAGTTTTTTCTAATGGCATTTTTTTTCTTTTTTGTGTAGACTAGCTATAGCGAATAATGCCGCCGATATTATCATGCAATCTCAGAGTATCAATTTTACGCATTGTAGAAACAATATCTTTATTACAATATAACATACGATTTGAATTTTCCATAGGCACAAGCTGTAGCAATTCGAGGAGAACCCATCACGTCTCACTCTAGAATCGTCTATAGAAACTTGTACAATTGGCATTCTCCAAGTAACTGCCACATACTGGCGCAAGGTCCATCCTCTTTTCTTCAGGTGCCAACTTTTTGTTTGCTATAACCACTCATCTTGACAGCAAAACCCGTTATTTTTACATTGATTTAAAGTCTGCCGACGTTAAATCAATGCAAATATGGTAGATTTGGCTGTGTGGGCAGTAGTATAAAATATGACGTCATCTGGTTGGTCAGAAGATCGTATATTGTCTTTGGGCAGCAGTGGTCTGCAGAAGAAAAAGACTTCATAATATCCAGTAGGCCACGCAAACTGCGAAAAAAGGTCATATTATTGCACTAAGAGCTTAATTGCTAAAATGCGTTTACATGTTATAGTCCTTGATTACCAGTGCTACCTTTTTTGAGTAAGGAAAATATTGAATCGTCAACTAAGCAACGTTTTGTTTATTTCTCTGTGCTCAAACGGACTAGAAGGTCTCGGTGTCTATGAGACCAAGAACTAGCTGCTTTTCAGTAACCAACGGCGGATATAAATTAATCTGTTCATGTGGCAATACCTTCAAACATCTGACTGATTGATCTAAAACAGAGTAGGCTACATGAGATGTGCATGCTACATGTACTGTACATTGTACACCATACGGCTTGCTAGTAATTTCTAGATCCCAAAAGACAACTGAACTTAATGACTCAAACGTCAAATTCTACCATTATCTGTGTTTATGAAATTTACCTTGTCTTAATATTCTTGACTAGGTTGATAACCAGGCCAGGGTGCATGTCAAGTCAAGCTGTCCTTGCAACTTCACTTTATTCTACGAGATATTGTCGAGGGGAAATATAGTTCAAATTGGAAGTAAAGTAGTGGACAGTGGAAGTAGCCACATAGTCTCCTCCAGAAAGAAACGATCCCCGACTGCCTTTGAAGGTCATCCTGTGGAGCTGCCACCTGATGATGGAGAAGGTGAAGAAAGCATGACGCAATGAAAAGTATTTGTGTTTAAATTTAATCAGAAACAGACAGTTCCTTTGAAGCAAGTGTTTAACTAAAACAGATCCTGTTGTGTAAACCACATTTAGCCTTGTAGCGAAACTTAATTCCATTGACGTAGCAAACATGTTTTCTAGTAGTCAACAACGAAATATGTCAAACCTCCTTTGTGATCAATGTCACGTCCGATATGGCTCCAATATCCCGGATGTTGGTTTATTACGTCAGAGAAGACGGTGAAGGAGTTACCGATAGTATCCGGTTACCAGTCGAACCAAAACTAAACAATAAAGTAGGTGTGCCTGTAAAGCTATTTTATGTGTTTCTGATATTTACTAGTTCTGTGACATGTTTCGGTGTTGTGGCCTTGTTGCGCTTGTCACCCCCTTTTAAAAACTACAGCATTCAAACGTGTAACATTTAATGTCTCAACTACGAGTCAACTAATCTGGTTGACATTATTTTAACTTCCATTTCTAGGTCAATGTCACTACATCGCCATCCGAAACATCACCTGGTAAAGAGGTCAACCTGCAGATATCCACTGATGAAGGATCATGTGTTTGCTTGGCGATGGTGGATCGTAGCGTCCACATCATGAAGCCAGGCTATATGCTGAACCAGGATGATGTGGGTTGAGTTTCTTATTTGCAACTTGTTGATAGTTTTTCGTGAGTGAAATAGCACCAGACCAGCATTAGCTCAATATTTTATGTTTTAAAAAGATGAGCTTCATTTTGAAAATTCCCGTTGGAGAAATAGTAGCCACCCTTCGTAGGGAATGAGACATTTGTCTGGCCTCTGTTCTTATTTTGAGATTGCATTGGTGCACGTTATATTTTCTAATGTTCTGTTGACTTTCATTAAAAATTAAGACCAAGGTTATTTTGTAAATGTAACCTATGGTCAAATATTGAGTACTTTCAACTTTCTTTTTGCAAATGTTAGATATTCGAAGAGCTAGTGAATTATGACATCAACAATTCACCTTACGGAGAAACAGACTTCCGTTGGAGATCTTCTCGTTCGAAGAGGAACACCAACTTGTGGTGGGATGCTTCTAAGTCGCGCGATGCCAAATACGCCTTCCTCGAATCAGGACTGATCGTCATGACTAACGTGGTTGGCTTAAACTATAAATCAAGCACTCGTCTACACACAAGCAACTTGTACCAAGCTAGAACATTAGGCTCAGAGCAGACGACCGTGGCAAGGTTAGTTTTCTTGGGTTAGTGTAAGTAAAAGAATCAATTTCGGACTTTAAAAAAATTACACTCTTCAATTTCACAATTCACGGCCTTAAGCTTTTAAGGTCATTGATATTATGGCTAAAACAGACCCATACAATTTTCAGCGTTTTTGTCTAACAAAGTCTATTTTTTTCGGTGCTGCCAGACGAAGACGAACGTTTTTTCCAAAAACATGGATATGGAGTTGTTTCAATGTTAGGTAAGTCTGCACTAATAACTTCAATAATTAAGCTTTCATTTTCGATCATTTTCTGACTACGTTCTGTAGTGTAGGCTATATAAAAAAAATCTTCTTAACAAGATATAGACTCATTACAGTTTAATTGTTAAAATACCAAAATTTATTTTAAAGTTTTTGGTTTTGGCCACTACAAAAACGTTTTTCCATAAATTATTATCAACTCTTCTGCGTGATTTTTAGTTCTGGAATGCGAAACTTCACCGTCAAGGTTCCAGACTCCATCACAACCTGGCAAGCCGATGCTGTGTCTATGAATCCCAACTCCGGCATCGGACTAGCCGAACCTTACCATCTTCCAAGTTTCAAGCCGTTCTTTGTGGAGTTTAATCTTCCCTATTCTGTAGTCAGAGGGGAGGAGGTTCAAATCCCACTGACGGTGTACAACTATTTAAATGTTTGCGTTGAGGTAATGCTGTATAAGAATTTTGCTTATTTTATCTTTTGGCTTATGCACTTGTTGGCTTATATACTTAGGCACTTCCTACTAATTTAATCGTTGAGGCTACTTCCACAATATTAATAGCTGTTTGACTTTACCCAACATAAAAACAGTTTTTGCAACAAGTTTTCGATGTTGCAAGAGAAGCGTATCAAGCAATATAGAAAGGCTCGCTTCAATTTATATCAGCACATGCAATTTTTACAATCCCCCCTTTTCGCAATTTCAAAGTGCTACCGAAAACGTATTATGGATGTTTGTAATGTTTTATTTATTGACAGTTATTTGATAATTTTCAGCGTATTTATGCCTCTGGCGCATCGCCTGAGAGGTGTTTGCTTCTCGTCACCACAAATCTACTTTAATAAAATATGTACATAAATATCAGCCTGAAAGAGAGCATTATGTGTGAGCTCATTGAATTAGCCGGCTAAGTTGCATTGAGGCATTAGCTATCTTACACCCCGTCATGTGAGTGGTTGCCTGTATTCTGTCACAGTAGTTTACTTCGGTCAAGGGCGGTCAACTTTAATGATGATGATGAGCACACCTTCAAATTAAGTCGATTATAAACAAACGAAAATACATTTCCAACATACACTGCCACTGCTTTCTCTCTAGGCTAAATACGAGGAGTTAATTTGCATTAATAGCTCACAAATAAATTGAATAAAAAAATCTAAGCAATGAAAAAGTTTTGTTTCCCAATTCCCATAATACAGCCAACTTACTGCCTTTTACCAAGCATATACAGCTGCAAAAGCACATGTGATTGACTCCATTATGTGGCTTCCATTATTTCGCATAAACGCGTTTAGCTTAAGAGATAGAGTAGCCATGTAATTTGTTTTTATTTTAGATTTTTTGTAAACATTTTATTACTTATTTAGGCTTCAGTGTTAGTTTTACTTCCACCTGGAATTTCGTTTCGTCATCGCGGAAGCAACCGTTTGCAACGGCGAGTGTGTATTCATCCGCATACAACAGATGTGACACGAATGACTTTAAGATTTGATTATCTTGGAAAAAAGAGCATTTCCGGTAGGCCGTAGTTTCTGATGATTTAAGATTATGATAATCGGGTGTTGTGTGACAATATGCCATTCGTTTACCAATAGTGAATAGTGATGAGACGATTTTTGAAAGGTTTTTGTGCTTCTATGTTTAAACAAACGATATTATTACGCAGCTTCTGCTGATGCGTTTGTTGGGTCCTCCACCTGTTGCCATAGTAACGAAGGAGAAGAAGAAGAGCAGAGAATTTTGAAATCTGACTTCGTAACCAGACAAGTATTGGTCGAGGTAACATTGCTTAAGTTGTTAAACTTTTTTGCACGGTTTGTATTGATGAGACATTTACTTCTTCAATCAAACTATTCAAACAGTAGCCTACAGGAAAATACTGTTGATATAAACAATGAAGGAAACTCCTGAGCATGGAGCTCGGTACGTTTAGTCTAAACCAATGGAAAAAACCGCCGATTTGTGACTATGTCGCCCCGTTAGCTCTGTGTTTACGCGCCCAAGTCAAGATCAAGCGGTGCTGGTTCGGCTTTCGGAGTGTGCGTTTGAGCAACGCATTTCAGAACTTTTTCTATTCAGGGGCACCTAATGGATAGAATAATTCCCCGGCAACAACACTTCACCAACTATCGGAAACTTCACTCTGTCAAATCTCGGTGACCGGGCCTGCGTCAGTGGTTCAAAGCCTCTGCAAGTATGCGAAACTGCAAGGATTAAAAGAACCTTTCCCAGTCCGAGAATAAATATCAATCTAATCAAACGTCGCCATACCAAATAAATACAGAACGCTTGGTCCACGGCATGAAGGGCTGAAGGCCTTCCACGCATTTGTGTCTTTGGCATCTCTTCCCATCGACTTGATCTAAATCTTTTAACCATCAGCTTAGTCAGCGCCACTGAAATTCATCCCTAGCCTCTTGGGATGATATGAAAAGAAACAGCAGCGTTTTTGTTCGTAGTTAGTGACCAAAAGCCCAGTGAAACAAACAATGTCCATAAAGCTCTGTACACCTGGTCGAAAGCAGCGGAGAATCGAGCATGGTTTTTACTATGATTTAGATGTGAAAGCAGAATCCTTTCTTTCACGTAATTGCAATGCATAGATGTTACTGACCTGGATAGCTTAAGAAAGCTTGTATTTAATAGGCGGAAGGAGTTAAGCGAGAATATACCCATAGTGTGTATTTTTGCCCGAACGAACGGATCAATATTTCGACTCCATCGAGTCTCACCTTTCAATTTGTGAGCCTACCAAGCGATAACATCACCGGGTTTGATTTCCTTGTTAAAGGTTTGTTAGTCATATAACTAGAAAGTTTTGGTTGATAGTTAAGTTGCTGTACAATCAAAATATAAAATTAAATTTACCCACTCCACTGGGTATAGTAATATTTTTCATTGTAAATTGCTATTATCAGATACACGCAATGAACATAATTTGATTTAACCCTCTAACATTTTTTGTTTCATATGATTTCACATTGGTAGTGCAAACACTGCTCAAAAACTATGTTTGTAAAAACCTTCACTTCGGCGTGATTTCTTCTTGTCGGTATTAACTTATAAAAGCGATTCCATTCTTGGATGCTCGTCAGATACAATCTATGCATGTATGACTGAATCACGATTTTATTTAGTTTGCATGTAATTATTCCTATGAATTGAAACATGTTCTTACTAGTTTTTATACATAATTTTTACACTTGCTATTTAAACAATTAATGACACTCCAAACCTAACCCCCACATTGTTGTGTGCAGCCGACAGTAACGTTCATATTGTACTATCCCACGAAGAGAGGCTGTTGAGTGGTTCCTACCACATTGTCCTTGGAGGTTCTGATAACCAGAGGTCGTGGATTTCTCGTGATTCACAGCATCTCGTGACAGCGGCTACCAGTATGATCTTATCACAAGACGCTTACAAACCGTTCTGGATCACATGGACAAGTGGGAACATTGAAGTTGGCTCCGGAACTTCTCCAAGTCCCGAGTCCCGATTCATGCAGTGGAGAGGGCCAACCAACACAGCGGCTAGCAACATCAGCTTTGTTGGTTTTGCCACGAGTGGAGACGCAACCGGAGAGTTCAGACTTTGGCAGAAACAAGGTGAGGTTGATGACTAATCATCTCCAAACACTGCTTTGTGTTTTAGGAGTCATCAGTGGTCATTTTTTTTGTTTGGATGCGAAACATACATAAAACAAACACGTACAGTGTGCAACTGTGCATCCAATGATAGAGTGCGAAAGACCGTAGCCCTGAAGGCGTAGTAGATCATCGAGTCTGCACTCTCTCAAGTGCTTTGGAGATTAGAGAATATTTAAAGATTTGTTTCTTGTTTGTAGGCTATGTATGATGAGAACAAATAAGGCTACTTTGCGATGTTCCATTTCTTTCCATTTAACAGAATCTGAAGATTCGTTTACGGAACTATTCCATCTGAGTCTTCCTGGGAATACGGTTCCGATGTCTGCAACAGGGACTGCTTCAATGATAGGTGAGCATGATTGCTATGGAGTGGTGCCGTGTTGGCCATTACTGTACCTACAAGAAACTGAAAAATTTCAAGCAACTTAGCATTGTATTATAACAGATAAAGAAAAACAAGTAGATTAAATGTTCAATCTTTCACCAAAATGCAAGCGCAGTCGCATGTCATTTCATTTCATTCTTATTGATTAAGAACGTCATTGCACTTTCTTTTGTTATGTCATACCACATATCTAAGGTAAAAAAAAAACTTTGAACTTTCGTCATGAGACCTTGCCGACGAACACTCAGCTGTGCAACCTTGAGAAAGTAACTTTTCAATTTGCTTTCTGTTTGACGTCATCAGGTGACGTCATGGGGCCAACACTAAAGAACCTGAACAACCTTCTTAGTCTTCCGTTTGGATGTGGGGAGCAAAACCTGGCTAACTTTGCGCCCAATGTGTACGTACTCAAATACTTGAAGGGGACGAGGCAGTTAACGGAAGAGGTCCTCACTGAAGCAACCCACTACTTGCAAACAGGTAGATCGAACCACCAAATGTCTTTTGTTAGCAATGTAAACTAACTCTATCTATTGCAGCTTTTGTAGTAGTGACCGGGAGGTTGTTTTTACTAAAAAAATGTTTTTGTTTGATTTATTTTGCATTGTTTTTGTTTTGTTGTTTGTCGTATCCAGGCTTGGTGGTTGAAGATTTAGACTATGTGGACGGGAAAGCAAGGAAGCCAATCTTCGTGTCCATCTTTAGACACGCTTTTAAGTGTCCTGCCAAAGACACAGCCGAATGCTCTTGCGCTGTGTCAAACCGGCGCCCTTTCGATTGCTCTCACCATTCGGCTATCCAGCCATTTTGCATTCAAAAACCCAACAATAACTAGTTTCAAGTTATGCAACGGTGTTATGCAGACTAGTTTACAATCGATCTTACTCTCGTCATTGTTTTTTTAAGGTTACCAGCGGCAGCTGACATACAAAAGGTCTGATGGATCCTACAGCGCTTTCGGTAATAGGGACTCCACCGGGAGCATGTGGTAAGTCATTGCACCACGAGTTGCTCAACTGTTTCAAGGCTTTGCTTTATTTTATTATGGTAAAATTTCGCATAACTATTCTAACGTCACAAATAACTTTTCACGTTCAAACAAACGAAGCAGTGAGCTAATTTATCTTTTAACTGCATTGGATATTGAAAGTTTTATTCAATCAATGATTACGTCATCTACAGGTTGACGTCATTTGTTTTGAAGTCATTTTCACAAGCTCGAGATTTTATCTTCATCGATGCGAATGAACTGAACGAAGCAAAGGAATGGATTGTGTCTTGGCAAAAAAGAAATGGAGCGTTTCCTGCAGTTGGGAAGATTTGGAACAAAGACATCCAATCGGGAGTTAATAGCGATGTCGCACTTACTGCCTACGTCACAATTGCTCTTCTGGAGGCAGGAATAGAGCTTGAGGTGAGATGGTAGTGTTATTAGTAACGCGAAGATGTCGGGAGCTTATATGATGACGTGTTTGAAACACAGTGCATTTAGTGAAACATTTAACTTAAGCATGAAGAATATACAGCAATAATGTAAAAGCTCTTGTTTCTGGATGAATTTCTCTCATTGGACACCGAGGCCGAGGGTTTATCCTTTTACCACCTCAGGTGCCCTGTGAGTTGCGGTCTCTGATTGTTGCCATTCGCTTCATTAATTTGAATTACCAGGACTCACCACGAGGAGGTTTGCAACATGTAAAAGCTGGTGCAATCAATTGCTTTTCAGGATGAAGAAATAGCAATAATGAAAGCTCAGGAATTCCTCGAGGTCAAAGTCCATGAGTTGACTGACTCTTACACCATCAGTCTCACTGCGTATGCTCTCACTTTGTTGAAAAGTGACTTCGCGATGCAAGCTCTAATGAAACTGGAAAGTGCCGCCATTAACCAAAACGAACAGACGCATTGGTCGATGAACGACAATTTCGCACCACCGGATGAGAGCATGATATTTGGATTTGCTGACTCCATGAAACAGACAGGTAAGAAAGTAGCCTACTTGGAACGTGATATAGGCTACAGATGTTTTTGCGGTGGTTGAAAATTTGAATTAAATGAACGGGAAAGCAAGGAAGCCAACTTTTGTGTCCACTTTTAGACTGTCTTTAAGTGTTCTGCCTAAGACTCAGCCGCATGCTAGTGAACGGTGTCGAACCAGCGCCCTTTCGAGTGCCCTACCAGGGCTCTCACTACTCTGCTATTCAACTAGGTTTACGCAACACAGTGCAGATTTTGTAAGTTTTTATCAAAGTTTCTTTTTATGACAAGAAATATCGAAAGAAGTAACTTTTTGAACTCGTTGAGAGTGAGAGGTCAAACAATGTACTTTAAAAACACACCTCGCTCCACTTATTCCATTGATTGAAAGAATTTATGAATAACAACACTTCAAGTACAGGCCAAAACTCTAAGCTACAGTACAACTGCAATGCACTGACCTTTCGTAAGTTTTTTAAAACCTGTACAACCATGCAAAATTATCATGACTCGGCAATACAAAAGGCTTTCTTTATCATGATTCAGCAATAAAAAGGGCCATCTCAATGCAAAGTATCAGCGTTTAGGAAACGCTGTAGTATTTAAGAGTGTAGTCATTCTTCAATTGAATCTGCCCGTGAAAGCCAAAGGAACGATTTTACATTTTGGTGACTCTATTTATTAAGTGTAGCAAACCTTTGTAAAATGAAACTGTCCAAAATTGTTTGGAAATATAGAAAGTATATTTTTTTAATGATGTATTCTATCTTGACAAACTCTTGTGTTATACGTGTAATATCTTGTTTTGATGTATTTCTATCTTCAAATATTTTGGATTATGTTTAGTAGATGAATTGTATCATTTATCTTTCTTTAGTTGTGTCGGCTGAAGTTGAGATGACAGGATATGCGTTGCTGACATACACCAACCTTCAGAACCGTAGCAATGCACTGCCAATAGTAAAGTGGCTGTCTACGAAGAGAAATGCCTTTGGTGGATTTTCCTCCACTCAGGTGCAGTTTGGCGAGAGGAGTCCAACATTTTCATACAGAACTTTTTCAATTTTAACTTTTACCTGTTATGGCGTCGAAGGAATGTTATCAAATTATCAGAATTAAAAATGTCAAATTAAATGAAATTTTCAACTGTATGAATATGTTAATTATTGTGAGATTTATTTCTTAAAGAAATTGTTTAGAAACTTTTTTAACTTTATTCTACTTTTTTTAAACAAACAAAAGTGTAGCTTCAATTGGTAAGGTGCACAAAACATACATAAGCTATATGAACCACACAAAGGAAATACGTATGTTTTGTAACTGCTGTCTTTTGTATTTCAGGATACCTGTGTAGCCTTGCAAGCCTTGTCAGAGTACGCTATCCTATCCTTTATTGGCGGCATCAACCTAAACATTGTGTTTGCGTCAACTAACTCCGATTATGACCAGAAGTTTGAACTCAACAACGAAAATGACAAAGTCTTACAAACAGCCACGATACCTTCCCTGCCCACTGCAATGTTTGTAAAGGCCAGTGGGGTTGGGTGTGCTTTGCTGCAGGTACCCCGAGAATACGTGCAAATATCAAATAAACGTTTTGTTGTGAAGTTGTGTGTTAAATTCGATCTCTTCGTTTTGCATTAGGCCTACTGCATCTCAGCCAATGCAAAGTGGTGCTGTTTTTGTAACATTTAGAAAAAGGATATTGTCCAATGAATGAGACAAATGAAATCTGTATGTTTTCTTGTCTTTGCTACTTACGACAAAAACTTTACTAAATTCGATTAAAAATTTAAAGTTACCAAGCTGCAATGTTTACCGTTATTGCAAGCTATTGCCACACAAGAAAGGTTAAAATAAATAAGTTTTTTTCTTTCATAACCGTAACACACTCTACAATTGCACACACAAAACAACAACATCATAGGAGAGTGGTAAATGCTTTGACTTTAAACTGGTTGTGGGAACAGTTAGCATCAGACTCAGCAAAGACTTTTACAAACATCAGTAGAATGTTGTGGTAGATTTGCATGTTTCAAACCAGAAGCTACAACCTTTGATGTTGTTCATATCATCGCAGCTGCTAGATTGTAAGTTCTATTAAGAGTTAATGTTACTCACTGGTGTATTTATAGACAATTTATTGTAGTTTATCGTTAGCAACATGCGAAGGAAAGTAATAATTTTAACTTTTTTTCGACGAATTGAAATGCAACCTCTGTTCAGATTGACGTGACTTATAATATCCCGAACCCCGAGACACAAGATGCTTTCTTCATCAAAGTCGGTCATCATGTCGTCATCGATGAGGTCACCAATGACGAAAATATCCAGCAAGGTGAGAAAAATACTTCTGTTGTGGGATGACCTGGCTAATTGGGAGCTCGCTTTCCAATCATACGATCCTGGTTCGACTCTCGGCTTAAGCTTGTTATTAGAGAAAAATGCAGCTTACCTCTATCCAGAGTGTAATAAATTGGGTAGATGTATTTTTTTAAGAAAAGGTGGCGGAGAGAAACTGCTCAATTTACTCTCGTTAGGTTCAAATGTTCAATACATTGATAAGCTTTCCGTTCATCTACGCCCACTAACAAAAACCCTTTTCCTTTTTTACTATAGCCTAATAAAACTTTTTGTCAATAGGTTTGTGAATGAATTGCAAAGATTTAATATTTGTCAACATAAAACAGGCGAAGTAGCACAACCGAAAGGACTACCAGATGCTGTCAAATATGAGATGAAGACCTGTGTAAGGTGGCTGCACCATGGCTCCTCCAACATGGCCGTGTTGGAATTTAATCTTTTGACTGGATTCCAACCGGACTTAGAAAGTATAGAAGAGGTAGGTACAGGTGGAACACAATTTTTAATGAAGTTATACAATTATACATGTTAATGTTTTGTTTCATAATAAATATTTCCAAACGAGAGATAACTCTTTGGTGTTCTTGTACCCCGCAGTAAGAATTCATTCAACGTACCAGTATTGCAATGTATGAGATTGATTTTTGATCCGGAACTAATGTACGGTAAATCATGTTTGCACATTGCAATCATCACTCCAGTAGCCCACTACTTCACAAAGCCGGAGCTTCCATTAAGTCTGAGTGAGGTGACGGCATATAAATACAATATCTTACATTCACATGATTGGATACCGTTTAGTTGCTGAACGTGCAAGCGATCAACTTGAAACGTTATGAAGTTGTCGACCAAAAAGTTCTGTTTTACTTCGATGAGATACCAAGCACATGTCGAACATGTATCAAGTTCTTTGCTACAAAAACATACGTCGCTGCTAAAATACTGCCGAGATCAGTCAAGATATACGACTACTATGAACCAGGTAAATTGGTCAAGTAGCATGACACATTGTTTTTTGCCAACGCTGTTTTATTATTCAATTGTTTGAATTTTTCTTTCGTTTGATTTTATACAATCTGACAAGGTAATTTCCCATTATCAATATAAATTTTGACCTCGTACTTTGAAACTGATCCTGTTTTGTTTAGCAGAAGTTCCACTTTCAGTGAGGTTATTATAATTATTCAATAGATTATGAAACCGAAGTTATGTATGCTGCAAGTGCTTCGATGATGGAGAGTGGCAATGACACACAACAGAACTTTGCTGAAGGTACATTTTCTTTGCCTCACATCAAGTTCAGTTACTATTTTCTAATAATCTCTAAAGCCTGTTTCACCTTTGCTGGTGATCATCAGAAGGTTCTTATTCAAATAGAATTTCAATTCAAATAGCATTTGTTCAAATAGATTCTATTTGAATAAGAACCTTCTGATGATCCCTTCTTAGGGTGAAACAGGTTGTAGAGGTTTTAGAAAGTAATAACTATATTTGATGGAATTTGCTCTGCTTGAATTTTTGCTTGGCATTAAGCACTTTTTGTAGTATCAATAGCATTTATTGTTTTTTCTTCGCCATACCTAGTAATTACTATTCATCTATTTACATCTATCACTATTCTCAAAAGTTTGCGCGTTTGTTTTTGTTTGCTTTGATCTTTCCAGAGAGTTTATAATTTCAACAACTCCCCGTCCAAATTTAAGAAACTTTTTAATGAACGTGTTTTAAATGATTCTATATCTCAATATCAGAGCAGGCAAGCGACTGTGAGTCCAGCCTTCTGGGTTGTGAAGATGACTACGCAGAATGTACTTGTTCACACGACTGTGGGTTTGAAGGTCCTCCTGTCTGTGGTAGCAATTCTGTGGTTTACATCAACCAGTGTAGATTGCGCGCCGCTTCGTGTGAACTGGGAATTATCATCGAGGAAAGGGACATCTACTTTTGTCAAGGTACGAGCAGAAGTATATTTTGTTTTTATGGAGATGAGCCAAGACGGACTATATAGAGGCCATGACAACGTACAATGGGATTGTTAAAACTGGGGGCAGATAGTGACGTCATAGTGCCATTGTCTTCAATTGAACGTTAATATTTATAACACTGAAACGAAAGCTAAATTGCGATGGATCAGCCATGATAACATTGAAATATTTAAAAAAGTGGTAACATCACTAGCAAAAAGCATCTAAAAAAAACAACAATGCACCAGCTACTCGTAGCCTAGACTCGCTTAGTTAAAAGATTATTTGTTAATGTGTAAAAAGTAAGGCATCATTCACTAATCAATACCACTAATAATCATTAATACCACTAATAATCAATACCACTAATAATCACTAATTATCATTCACTAATAAGTAAGGCATCATTCACTAATCAATACCACTAATAATCATTAATACCACTAATAATCAATACCACTAATAATCACTAATTATCATTCACTAATAAGTAAGGCATCATTCACTAATCAATACCACTAATAATCAATACCACTAATAATCACTAATTATCATTCACTAATAAGTAAGGCATCATTCACTAATCAATACCACTAATAATCATTAATACCACTAATAATCAATACCACTAATAATCACTAATTATCATTCACTAATAAGTAAGGCATCATTCACTAATCAATACCACTAATAATCATTAATACCACTAATAATCAATACCACTAATAATCACTAATTATCATTCACTAATAAGTAAGGCATCATTCACTAATCAATACGTTTGGTTGAATCCTCTCACATGGATCCTACAATCATTGATGATTAGCAATTCCCATAACACCGAGAAGCCAGAACTGAGGTTAAGAGTCTGCAGAAACCTTTTATTACTATCATTCACTAAGCCTTATAAACAAGTCAATATCGAGACAAGGCTGATACGGATCATCTTTAGTATATAATTTGACTAATATGCTAATCCGACTTATAGTACGGTAACTTAGTGTTAATGAGAACACTCAAGAAAAAAATTCATGAATATCCAGAAAAGCTCATAAACTAACGTTAACTAGTCTATGATAATTAATTCCCAAGCTTGAAAATTGCAAGTCTTGTAAGTGTTCTAGTAGGCTACTGGGCAACTTGAAATTCCGTCTCAGTTGGTTGTATGAGCTTCTGGTCTGGACAAAGAAAAATATTCGAAGGACCTAACGATTGTTTCCACGGTGTAGGCTATTTCTTTTCTATAGCTGGCATAAAATTCATAGATTTCATCTGTTGCAAAAGAATACTTTGTTGATGAGATAACTCCATATAATGCAAGAATCTCATAGCTTCTTGAATTTTTGACCATCTGGAACATTTACTTGCTGATAGAGACGTTATAGAGCATTTTACTTCAGAATGAAATGCTTCAAAGCTCAGATTGTCATCAATCGTCAACACAAACTTAGGTATGCCGGAATCTTGCATAAATTCCTTGCATTGAAAAACAAGCGTCAGATGAGCCCGAAATAGGCTACAACAACATCATCACCTGCTAAAAAAGGAAATTGGACACTAAAAGCATTAGCCAGGAGATTTTCAAAGCTTACAATAATGTCACTTTTGTCAAACTTGGTAATTCATCAACAGGCTGATTGCGAGTTCCACTTAACGCCCTTTGAGTACTTCTGGAAGAAATGGTGGTGAAGGAATTAAATTCAAAGGGACACAGGTAAACACAGATGGTGGATACAAAGGTCTTACTTTCCCATACTTGATAGTGGTAGGATAGTTTTCTGGCTAATGGCGTTCACAAACGACGGTGTCCTTTGCATCGGAAATATTATCCCTTGGGATAGAGGCAAGCCATCTACCACGTTCCGGTTGGCATTTACTTTAGGCAGTCTAAACACTGCAACTTTATTTTCTTCACTATAATTTCCATTGCAATTAAAGACACAGCACTTCTTAACCATATTTACAAGAGTACTAATATATCACAAACAATGCTTCACAACGTAAAACAAATCAAATATAAGATTGAATCAAATATAGACGTATTAGGACGTTAAATAGCCTATCCATCAAGGCTGTTCGAAACAAACATATTTCGAAATACGGGTAGGTTACTTACGGTGCATCCTGACTCATTACTAGTAAGGTAACCGAGTTGCTCAAGGGTAGACCCTCCGCCCTAATAGCTCAAATGACGACCAGCAATTCAATTAAGCTATGCTGTTTGCCTGTTTCGCATCAAATCATCCATGAACGTAAAAACAATCATTGATTACAACCGAAAAAGCAGCTTATCATGCAATAGCACTGGGGATTGGAAAACTTTTTGACTGATGATTTTAATCTGTTTATTGCAAAAATTTCCGAAATATGGATTAAGGGGAAGCAAAGAAAAGTATAATTTGCTTCAAATCAAAATGAAATGATGAAAAAAAAAACACTCCGGAAAAGACAAAAGTAAATTATTCGTTTTCTATCTAACAGAAACTGACAGGCGTAGGCTAGTTGAGATTCTCAAACTAGTAGCCTAGTCTAGTAGTTTTTTTATGGCAGTTTCATACACTCAGCTGGTGATCTCAAGAACTGCTGACTTGTAGGACACTTTCTCATTCATGTAGACGTCAGACGTGTTGGGTCAAATTTAGTCCGGCAGCTTATTAGGCTTATTAGGCCTACGTTCTGAGATTCTCCAGTTTTTCACTATCGTTTTAAACGCACAACCAAATGAAATTTGCTTGGATTTCAAAACGATTGAAAAAACATATTTTGAAATACCAAAACAAATCAAAGTAGGCTATTTCTGTTTCAAATATCGATCTATTTCATCCTTATGCTGATATAGGACACCGATAAATCGCATTCCTACCAAGTTTAGAGTTCTAACTTAAGTAGGCTACTGTACCGATATTCATTAAAGTAAGATAATTCCTGACTACCCTGAACTAAACGCACTGCAAAATGGAAGCATCTGTAGAGAAATTTCATTGAAGACAATGGCACTATGACGTCACTATCTGCCCCCAGTTTTAACAATCCCATTGTACGTTGTCATGGCCTCTATATAGTCCGTCTTGAGATGAGCCTGTTTTAGCAGTGTAGGGGGTTGAAGTAGCTAGTGATTTTGCTAACTTCGGTTTTGAAGCAAATGATTCTGATCAAAGAGCTTTTGTTGTCGTTTTCTTCTTTCGAAAAGGAATATAAAAAACAACTCATTTCAAATTACTAAAGCTGATTTTTGGCATTGTTTACATCCTAAACTGATTTAGGCTACTACTTACTGACCCATTTAAGTGCCATTCTGTGATTATATTGTTGCTTTAGGCTACTGTTGTTGATAACTATTTTTTTTCTTTCCTTTTTTGTTGTTGTTGTTTCTCTTTGTGTTTTTTTGTTCGTACTGTTAATATAATTATATATTGTATCCAGTAAAACATCCCATGTGGGGGCACCTTGACTTAGATAACCGCATGGTTTTTTCGGTGCCTCCATGGTGTAGTTTACATATCAAAAAAGCTATTTGTTATATCTCCTGATGTGTACATTGAAAAGAATGTGGAGCTATGCCGAAATAAACTTGATTGATGATGATGAACCCTTGGGATGGTATCTATAGTCTTTATCAAAATTGGCGTGATTTAGCTGAGAATAGTTTATCTTACCTTTTGGTCATCGTGGCCTAGGTTTTGAACAGATCTATTTTTCAGCACCACTTTTTCTGTGGTCGTTCGTGTATTTAAGTGCTACCTCCTTAAACTAGTATTGAGCTTATTTATATTTTTATTTAGGCCTAAACAAAACAATGGTAAAACGTTTTGTAAGTAAAAGTATTCATCTACCACTCTTTTTGTACCAGGCCTGAGTCAAAGTCGTGGTTTTTATCGACTCCGATCACTTCAAACTTTTGCTGACAGCTACTTCACAGCGTTGGTGGAAACCGATTAATATTCACATCGGTTACTTGTGCATGACACCATAGGACATTAACAACTGACATAGCGAGCCTGAATGGAATCAAATTCCTCAACACTGTTCTTATACTTGACAGAAGAACCTTC
The DNA here is from genome assembly GCF_918807975.1 of Aplidium turbinatum. NCBI lineage: Eukaryota > Metazoa > Chordata > Ascidiacea > Aplousobranchia > Polyclinidae > Aplidium > Aplidium turbinatum. The sequence continues at coordinate 3,379,996 of NC_137488.1, forward strand.
AGTGCTAGAGGCCCTTCCACCATTCGATCCGATAAGCGATGATTTGAATGAAGTACATGATGACGAAGGATACCAATATATCCAAGGGGAAGCTGCGGCTGATGATCCATACGCATCGTATGCGGTAAGTAGGCTAACGTCTTAGGATGTGACGTAGTCTTATTATTATATCCCAGCCATTAAGCGTATAGACATAACCAATCTTAAAGTAAAAGGCCGTCTACCTCGCGGTTCACAAGTCACACGTGGTCCGCAAAAAAATTCATAGTGCGCTATAGTTACTACATATACTACATAAAAACATGAAACAGAACATGATTGTTTTAAAGGTTAAAATCTGTCGAGAGTCGGATTTTGCAATCCATACTTGTGGGGCTAGTGTAGCTACAATGAAAATTGTTTCATGCGGCCTTTTGTGAAATAATGATCAAAAGTCCAAAAAGCATCATCTAAGTCTTGGTTCACGAATTTACTTTTTCGAATGTCATTTTGTCGTTTAGGAAAACCCTGTTGTTAAACTACTTCTTTTCTCTGCCCCAGTTTTTTTTTTATCTATGCTCTTGTTGTGGTCGAAGGGGATAACGTGCATTTGATATTCTGCCACTTGCATCATCCACTTTAGCCGGGTCTCAAACCAGAATAACATGGTTGAAAGCCCAGAGCAACTCCATAAAAATGAGCTTAGTGATAACGGTTTATTTTATGTTTTGAAGTATTTTATGCCATCTATCATCTGATCTTTTGTAAACAAATGCAACAAATACTGGATGACCTAGTATTGCTGGTGCAGTAATTTTTACAGAGAAAGCATACTTTTTGAGCGGGTTATTTGTCGCAGAGGGAGATTGCAAAAAGTGCAAACGATGCAACGTAAAACTATTCTTTTACAGGATATGATTGTTCCACTTCTTCAAGCTCCGGATAACGAGCTGCCCAGCGCGTGATGCAATTGTGACGCAAACATGTTGTCAGTCAAGCTTAAATTACGCTGAAGAACTTCGTTTGGCGAAGATCTTCGTTCGTCTGGTCAAAACAAGAGTATGACGTGAAGATTTGATGACGTCACGTTAATTGTACAAAAATCCTGACATCACGATTATTTATTTTTAGACCACGTCGATTCTCGTTTTATCGATTTCCAGTTTCTCTGTTTGTTTCCTACAAATGTCAAATAAACTTAAGACAATGTTTTATTATGACCAATTATGAATCTATATGTAATGCTCTTTTTTGTTTGTTGGGGAGGGGGGAATTGACAACGACTTGAAAATAAATTATTTGTTTAAAAGTTTTTCTTTAATTGCTGTTTGTTTAAAACATTAAAATCAAACTTGTGCTGTTTTGTTTAAACATGAATTTGTTTGGCCGACAGATGTTGCTCAGCCCATTTTTGGATGATGTTTGTTAAAAAGTAGAAGATTGTGTGTTTAGTTTTGTAATATATCTATTCGCCCTTTTGAAACATGTCATTGAAATTAAAATAAAAAAATCTTTGCTTCTTATTCTGAGTCGAATAGTTGCTATCATGTGGATTGCATGTCGGGTTGTCAGTGTTCTGCAGTCAACTCAATAATTGAAGTATTTCTTTAAGTTTGATTGGTTAGACTTTTAGCCTCTTTGCGAATATTGTGTTTTTTCTATGAGTACGAAGAGAGATGATTTCAGAGGGAATGCAGTGGCATCAAAATAGCAGTCATTAAAGACAAATGGCCCTGAATGGACTAAACTTTAAAAGCTGAAAATTAATATGCGCAGGTTATATTGCTCAAGTGTACACCATGTCTTCAAATGCGCAAACCCAGATCCTTCGTATTGCAATCAAGTAAAAAAATAACCGACGTGTAGATTAAAAAAAAAGATTTTAAAATAATGAGATTAAAGTTTATTAGTGCGTTTCCTATTATTGAAAAATCCCCTTGAAATAGCTCTCATTCCAAATACTACTCATAAGAATTTTATCTATACCTTCATACGTTAATTACAGTAGGCTAGTAGGTAGTGCTGAAAATGCACAAATTATGAAAAATGCAATGACCTACCAACATCAAACGAGCTTAACTTAGCTAGCAAAAATACGTCCTTTGTAGGCTGCATAGTTTCACCAAATGACGACGTAGAAACGTTAAAAACCTTGTAAAAATGATGTTTGCGAGCTAGAAAGGAACATGTGCTTGAGGTTAACTGGATAGAATATGGGGGAATAGGTTGAAATCGACTAGTTCTTATAAAGTAGAAAACTAAGATTTATTCCAGCCTGAAGAAGAGTCGTGTCTGTGATGAGTGTGAGGCTTTGTGCTTTGATACGTGGGAGACTCATATCTCCTACACGATAAAAATTTACAAAGAGAGGGAGTTCTGCCCCATCTGCACTAAAAAAGTGTTACGTGCTTATTGAAACACGTGCGACAATAGAAGTCGTGTTAGTATCGCTATGTTTGTTTTCTTATAATTAATACTTTTTTTCCTATTTTTTATTAAAATGAGTAAATCACTTTCGAGCATTGGAAAGTGACTACAAACCAAAATGATAAATTAAATCAAACATTGTTTTTTTAGATGATGTAAAAAAATACATCTATTAACGTCAAATGCATAGAATTATGTGCTGTTCAAATGTCGTTAGCAGATGATCTGTTTGCTATAAATTGTTATATTGAATAAGAGCTTATGAATGACAGAGAAGAGACCTCCATTTTCATAACAGATAAAATATGATTCCAGGGGAAGAGTTGGATAGCATTTTTGACACAATCGCTTATTCTTTAGAATTTTTGCTCACGATGCGCCAATTATTATCTACATTCTACAAAAACTAACAAACTGCATTTCGTTAGCCTAGTCTTATGTTTTGTCTATTTTAACACGCAAACGCAAGTAAGCTATCAGTCCTGATTAACTGACGGCACGTGTGTGATTTGGCGAGCATGCCGTTGTTTGGTGACTTTTGCAATATGCCAGAGATCACAACTTGCATAGGACCATAATTAACACGCTCAGCGTACAGCGAAGATACCTGAATACAAATATGAAACAACTAAACTAATAAATTTTGAATCGAAAGCGAAAAACATGACAGCAAACGGAATAACGTTATCTTTATCGAACTTTCATCCAGTAGTCTAATGCTAGACCATTAAGAAATACTCTACTTTTATTGGAAACCATAGAAAAATAAAACAAAGTAACTTCAGCGGGTTTAACATGATGTATTACATACACAAATATAACATAATTAAAAATAAACTCTAACGTTTTCGACACGTACGTGTGTCCTCATCAGGAATTACATATCTGCAATATACATAAAATGAAAATTGTAAGGTAAATTTGACTTTGCACTATAACTGTAAATGTATATTAACGACACTCCAGACTGAAAAGCACAAACTGAACGAGTGACACAGGAATGATTACAAGTAAATTATACGGTGGAAAACAGATCACATGAAGTGTAAACTACAGGCATTTGACAAACAATTAGAAGGAAATTTTATTGGAAAATAGCATAATAAACAGCCGGTGAGCCATATTCACCAGTGGTTTCCAAATCCAACCTGGGGATAAATTACCCCTGGGGGAAACGCGGCACCACAACCATGCTAAAAATATATGTTCTTCTCCAAACCCTTAATTGCCAAGCTATTTTTGATGCATTTTCCAGAATTTGGTTTGAGCGAGGCTTTGATTTGAGCCGCTGTATTTTGAGCACGATAGGTGCCACGAAAAAAGCAAAACACAAAAGTTGTGGTATTTTCAACGGTCTTTTCGAAAATGTTTACAAATTTTGTGTATTTTGTTCCTGTGAATGCTTTAAATGAGTAAAATTTCTGACTAACTAGTAACTACTAAAACTTTAAATTTTTTCGTTTATGTTTTAATATCCAAAAATCTTTAAACTGGGTTAAATTCAACCGCTAGATGTCAGGCAAGTGTCAGACTGTTCATACAAACACTGTGACAGTGGTGTTGATTGTTATGAAAAGGAACCGGAATAAACTTAACTTTGCAAAAAAACTAAAAATTCTATGTAAATGATTGAATATTGCAGGAAAAATCAAATAAAAACCCTGTAAATTTTCAGCTTTTAAAAACTACAAGTTTTTCTCTTTCTAAAAAAGTAAGACTCAAGCATTTTGACAAAGACCAGATTTATGGCGATTGCAAACAGTGTATATTTTTTTAGGGTTTGAGCTCTTTAAAAGAGCCCTTGGCAGTTAGAGGGTTTAAACTAAAACTTGAATAAAACGATATAACTATGAGCATAATGGTTGAGTTCTTTTTCGAAGTGTAATATTGAGGGTAACACCCCATGAATAGTACGTTCATGGTTACTATGTTTGAGTAATAGCTCGATAAAGATTGGGAAACACTGCTATACACTATGCACGTTTAGTTGCTTTTATAAAGTTAAACAAAATTACTTATATTTGTTACCAAATGTCAAACATATGCGGTGATCAAGCGAACTGTATCTAAAACATCGCATTACAAACCTTCATCCTTCAATTTCAATTTATTTATTCATTTTTTTGGTGCTTGCGCAAGAATGTACAGAACGGCAAAGTAAACATACGAATTTCACACCAACAAAAGGGAAAGATAGCAAAACCCAAAAAGTTTAAAATATGCATCGACAAAACAGTGTTGCCACTATCTTAAAATTGCACAGCCACCAAACCTAGAAGCGAGATAGAAAAAATAAAACATTTTTTTGTGAAAATGGTCCTACAATTACAATTAACACTTACAAGTGCAAGGGCGATTAAACTTTATTACACAATAAAGAAATTCAAAAGGTGAACAGTTTCCTGAACTTTGGCTTTGAGAGTCATCAAAAGCATTTAGCACAATGTCAATACTTTCGATTCAATTCAATTTATTTTTCTTTGTCGGAAAACAACACCAATGATAAAGTTACTAATAGTTTACAGGAACAAACCAACAAAAGGAAAAAGTGGCAAAACCACAGAAGTTTAAAACGTGCATGCGATGCAGATTTAAAAGTCACATAGATAAGTAAATTAAGCAGGGCCACCAAACCCAACAGTTTAAAAATAGATGAATTAGTTGAAAGAACCAGTTGGCTCCACATTCCTAAAGCAACTGGAGGTGTGACAGTTGATGAAGCCATGCTGGGACGATTGAACCTTATAGCTTATACTGTAATACAAAAACTATTTACATTGTTTCGCTTTTAAATAAAATGAAGTGAAGTGTTCACAACAACGACAGTGATATGGTTTTGAAATAGGATTCGATAACTCATTAACTGACGGGTTCAGGAATTTACATTAATTATATTTTTGAGCATGACATTAAAGTGATGATGATGAATGATGAAACGCGTACTGAAGATGATATGAGAATGGTCTTGATGGCATGCGGGCTTTGATGTCGGTGAGGGAAGGAGTTTCTTTGGATTTTTTTTCAAATGAATTTCCAAACACACTGCTGAAGAGTGATACAGCTTCATTGTTGTAGTACTCTTGTCGAACAATTTTTTTATTAAAGTCATCCAGTTTGAAACAATTTTAGAAAGCAACAGTTTCACTTGGACGTAAGTTCCCTTCGTGTACAAGTGGTACAAACTTTTGTGGAGTTTTCTTTCCATGACGTAGACGCAGAGCAGTTTTTAGCACCACCTTATTATTCCTTAATTATTTTTGCATGTCATAGGCCTAACTCAACATTTGCTTGTCCTTTTGGACTTTATGATGTTCAGACTAAAATGTTGGAAGTATGTCCTGGATGGTTATTTCAAACTGAGCAGCCTACGTTAGAAGAGCAGTGTCCAAGTGATTTCTGCAGTTGGACACTGCTCTTCCAACGTAGGCTGCTCAGTTTGAAATAACCATCCAGGACATACTTCCAACATTTTAGTCTGAACATCATAAAGTCCAAAAGGACAAGCAAATGTTGAGTTAGTTTTCCACCAAGTACTGTACTTCAAAGTATCGACCTGTATTTTTACATCTTTGTGTGCTGCTGCACTTTCAATGTCTCTGAGTCTGAGTGTTCTCTCAACCAAGTTTGAGTTTCTGTTATTCAAAATCTTTTGGAACGTCTTTTATCCACTTTCGTGTAAGGCTCAATGAAACACACCAACTAAAGGCTAAAGAGCATGTAAATATAACAAGTAGGCTAATGCTTTAAATTTAAGATGACTTACTTTCAATTAGCCAAAATATTTTTTCCACACATGTTTTTACTTTCATGGCTGAAATCAAATCGATATTATGAAAATAGAAACGGCGTTATGCAAAGTAAAAGCCTAACCCGTTCTAAAAGTATCCACTAAGCAACAAAGATACTAAACTATTTCAGAAGTCAGCTGCGACTCCGACATGAAATATGATTGCTTGCAAGTTTCACTTTTGTTGAAGCCATTATTTTTGAAAGGTTTCCCTCCAAATCGTGATCAAGTTATTTGTTTGTGCTTATATAAAGAATAGTCTTGTCTGCGATGACCATCTTTTCATTACAGGGTCTTTGTAGGCAACGCGTGTGAAAAAATGAAAGTGCTAGTTATTTTTGTATGCTTGCTTTTTCTGGGCAATTCTCTTGGGTAATTATGTTATACTGTATTATAGCATATTATATATAAATTATATATATTATATGCTATGTTATAGTACCTATAAAAACGTTGTTTACTGTATATATTATGTTCTTTTGACCCATTGCACTTGCACTGTGATACTGGTGCATTTAAAGATTGAAAGAAATGGTTGAAAAATCTATTAGCGCATACAAAAACTTGTCAAGCAAAGTGCATGCAGTTTTTAAAATAATGAAAAGTAAAACAGATGAACAACACAGAACTATGGAAAAAATTAGAAGCAGTTATGACTCAGCACTGGTTTCTAAATTGCTTTAAAGCATTTGATTCTAAGTATTTCAGACTGCAGCAACGGAAAGTGGTCAAAACTTACTTTTATAGGGTTTGAATTTCCCAAATGACCTAAAGCGTTTCGTTGATGATAAAACTTCCACAATCCACAAGATTACTTATTCATCCATTACAGATTGGATCATACCATTGTGGCTCCCAAGGCATTTCGGATCGGGGTTCGGGAGAAAGTTGTATTGAACTTGCATGGATACACCAGAGCTACAGTCTCAGCTTACTTACAGGTAACCAACTTATATTCAGACTTAAGGGAAGTAAATATGTTCAACAAAGGACGATTTTGACATGAAAATAAATGAAGTAAACGATGAGAACGGCAATGCCGTGTTATGTAAGTCTGTGGCCAACTCATCTAATACAGATATACCACTATAGTTTATGTAAAAATTTTCTTCTTTCATCAATTCCCCATACAGTTACCCTGAAATTACCTGCATTTTTAGTTTTGTTGCTGTCTTGACAACAACTTCATGGGCAGTCTTAGTGTTCATGTATTTGTAGTTGGCACGATATTAACTGTGTGAAGCCAGACTTATACTAAGAGTAAGTAAAGCTGTTAAAATAATATCATAATTCATTTCTGACATGCGTTCAATGTGTGAAAACAAACCAAAGAAATTATTGGCACCATTAACTTTGCTGTACGACATATCGCTAAACAGCGCAACCTAAAAAAAAATCCAAGTCGGACGCGTTCTGGTCTCGAGTGGTTACAGTTTCACGGTACTCGTGAGCGTCGTAAAGAGTTGCTCTCGTCGAAACTGAACCTTGACCTGGTGCATCCTGCAAACTTTATTGCTGTAGTAGAAGTACCAAACCAATTGTTTGAAGTGATGCAATGTGAACGTTCGTTTCAGAATCTACCGAAACGAGTCGACAGAGCCACGTTCAGCCACATCAATGGCATTGTTTTGAATGGCATCACTGCAAGAGAACCCGTTGAACTGGAAATAATGGTAATCAGTTATATGAAACCTTTTGTTTTAAAATCATTCTTTATAGTTGTTAGCCTGTTCTTCATTCACGTTACAACCAGAACAATTTTTAATAGCCTGCAGTCAAATACTGGGATAAATGGAAGAACTGTGCACAAACGCCTAAGCCTGGAACAGGCATGATACACCTAGCCATAGCTACAAGATAATGAGCAAGCCTATTCTAATATATCAACCTTAAATTAACAAAGATTTGCCTTTTTTTGGATTTGGGCATGTTTTTTTATACATACAAAAAAATCCAATGTTGTAAGTTGGGCCGATATGACGTAAGCAACTGAGGTTTTAACATTTGTTAAATTGACATCTGAACCATAGCATCTTTTCACAAATTGGGACGAGGTGGACAAATTTTCAAAAAAGGCATTTTTAACGCGCGAGTTCTGTTAAAAAGGGCACTTTTCGCGCGTAAATGATGGGAAAAGGGCATTTTTTCCGAGCTTAAAATAAGTAAAAATGTTGATTTCTCAGGAAAATTGTGGGTAAAAAGACATATTATACTGAGGCTAAACTTTTATAATTGATTCCTATATTTATCCCCGCACACAATATTTTATAAATAATAATGTAATAAAATTTAATCTAGCAGCATTTAGTTGCAGAGGTCTCTTGTAGGGGAAGGTGGGGTGAGTTGGAACAAAAATTATTGTTTTGCCTCTAGAACCGCTTTCACTTTTTCAAAATTCTTAAAACTTCACAAGTGGAGAGACTAATGGAAACTAAACATTTTCGCAAAATTTTAAAGTTGTATTACGCTCACATAAAAATAAAATCTTATAAACTCATCTCAAACCTGAATGTTCTAACTCACCCCACTAGTGGTGTGAGTTGGAGCATGCAATGGGGCGAGTTGAAAACGTGAATTTATTGTGTTTATTTGTGTATATTTTTCGAAAGTTATACTTTCTAGTTGAGCCGTATTCGTTCCGGCTAATAGCTGTCATTGTTTACGATCACATGCATGCAATGTCACATAATAATATATAGGCTATTCATGGCGATGAGCTTGCAAAAACGTTTCGTATAAAAACACACATTATTTTCTAACTGTGTTGCTTTGCAGACTCTAAATTGAAAAGGTTGTAGTGAATATAATAGGTTGTAACTGAACATAGTCAGTTCAACATTATTCCTAGACTAACTTCTAAGTTCTTATACAGTGGAGTGAGTTGGAACATGTTCCAACTGGCCCCACAGCCACTGTTCTAACTCACCCCATCAATGGAGGCATTGAAAAAAATCTAATTTTACAATCTACACTTTATTTGAACAAAACTGACTATGCAATACTTAAAGTACAAGACTACTGCTAATCATTGCACAAAAGAACTTTCAGTTGACAAACGCAGCTATAAGTTTATTAAACTTTGTTTAGCGTCCTCAAAAATTACTCTCAGCACTGAAAAACATATCATCCTTCCTATCTCCGCACAACTTTGAACAAATCAAACGAAAACAACACGTGTGATAAGGTGTGGCACATACTGTCTGTAGGTGGCAGCATAGATTTATAAGTAAAACATTTCATTGAAAAACTGTAATGTTCCAAGTCGCCCCATGTTCCAACTCACCCCACCTTCCCCTACTATAGTAAAAAGAAACATCTACGATAATCTATGAAACACAACTGCTAAGATATTATAAGGAGTTGAAATCTTTGCAGAATTAGATGATTCTAAAGAGCTAGTAGGCCTATTTCATTTGATGAAAATCAGGCAACAAACTTCGGTAAAAATTCAGACTTTTAAAATCTCACACAAAATTTGAGGTACGGTAGCCTACTCACAACACATATTAATAATCTGCTTGAATGGAACATTCACGATATTATAGGAAAGGTCAAAGGTAGGCTCATAAGTTCTAGAATCTAGATGTTTGCTGAAGCTTTCCATTTAGCTGTTCATTCTTTAACTGCCAAAGAAATAAAATAGTTCAAAATGTGAAGAGTATCAAAAACGTTACTTGATCACTTTTATAATCTAAAAAGTTCAATCGAAAAAAGCTGCAAAGTTTTCTCCCAACTGTTATTCCTAATAACAAATTATTTTTGAAAAGAAAAATAGTGCAGAACCTGTTAGTGTTATTCAGCTTGTCCTATCCCTTTTCTTGTTCTTTTGTCATTGATAACTAAGGTTTGGGTACCTGGCTGTTGTTTAGTCTTGCAAATCATTTTCCATGTCTTTTGGAAATTTAGAAGATCATGTTGCAGTTTTGTCAAACTTCAGAGCAGTCTGCACATATTATACAATAACAATAATGAATAACTAGCAGCGAGACATCAACAAGCTGATAAAACATTTTTGCTCAGTCCAGCATATACCTGCTAATTCTGATGCATCATTATTTATTACACATAGGCCTACCTAGAAAGAACAAGAAAATTCAGTTGCTTTAAGCCAGAAAGAAGTAAATGAACAGAGTTACAAAACAAAATCTACTTAAAGGGAAACTGTACTCAATTTTAGCCCTGATAGCCAGTTAAAAATATAAAAATACGACGATTCCCATCGTACCAAAGCATATCCCTATCATTTTTCGTTAAGCAATTGCCGAATCAATTTTATCAAAATTGGAAAGCACTATTTTTACTAAGGGTTACACCCTCAAGTCAAATTCTTGGGTCTATGAGTCATTAATGGTAAAAGCTGTGAGAATCGCGAAGTAGTTGCGTTGGCAGGCAGGTTTCGTTTTTAAGAAATGATGTAGGCATCTAGTGATGCCACCCTATGTTGCTACAGCATAAATATATAAAGATAACTGCAATGAAATAACTTACAACGAATTCCCACGTTCGGTAGCGCTGATAGATCGCAAAAGTAAAGTGTTCCATAAGAATGAACAAAAACTACAGATTTGCTGTTTTAAGATAAAACTACAGACAGATAATCGATAACAGCTTTATAAGATTGAATTGCATAATTCAAAAAATCATACATAAAATAAAATACAGTAGCTACATAACTTCAAACGTTTTCGGCAAAACTTTATGCCCTCGTCAGGAAAATATCTTAATTCATCTAAACAAAAACAAATATTCGTGAAATGTTAATAATAAATGACTGAAAATAAATAAAACTGCACTGACCTGCGTACAAGCAACAACTGATGAACAAACACAAAAGGTGGTAACAATCTGTCATAACTATGCGGGAGTGTGGTCATGAGACAAGATAGTGAGATAGAATATTTGTTTTTGTTTAGATGAATTAAGATATTTTTCTGACGAGGGCATAAAGTTTTGCCGAAAACGTTTGAAGTTATGTAGCTACTGTATTTTATTTTATGTATGATTTTTTGAATTATGCAATTCAATCTTATAAAGCTGTTATCGATTATCTGTCTGTGGTATTCAAAAAGTATCTCTCTACCAAAGCTATAAGATAAAACTAGGATCAAACTTAAACAAAAATTACATCTTAAAAATTGCCCGCCTAGTTTCAAACTAGGGGGGCAAAGAAAGGGCAAGGGGGGTAAGCGAAGGGACTAGGTGGGCAATTGCCCACCTAGCTTATATGTGAAAAGATGCTATGATCTGAACAAATAACCATCAGTCAGAATCAAAAGACTGAAAAGCAGAGTAAGAACAACTTGGACAATCACAATTGAAGACGCAATCTGATTCTTCTTTTCAAAAGTATCGTCATCACTCGATCATCCTTCGTCTGTGTCAGTCGAAAAGTGGCTTTTGTATTGTGGCTTATTGATGTACATTTTTGCAATGCAGGTACAAGAGTATGATATTCTTAAATTTGGCCTTCAACAAAAAGTCTTCCTTGTTATCGAAGTAGCAAATAGCAACAGTGACTTCACAAAGGAGTTGGAGATTCTCGTCAGCAGGGAAAGTGGATACATTTTTGTTGTCACAAATCGACCGGTGTACAAGTGAGTAGCCTACAAACCTTGTTCGCTTGTTTTGAGTAGACTTGATAGACAACAAGTGAAGTTTTTGCAACCAATGCAATGATGTTGTATTTCTAAGCTGATTTCTCGTCTAAATCGTGATATATTTAGAAGAATGAAAGTGTTGAACATCAGTTTTTCGACACCATATGAATTTATCATAAGCACAAATCTTTTTTTAATTGTTGCAAATGTTTCGGAAACAAGGTATTTATAAATTTTAAATTGTGTACTGTAGGTTGATTCCCAATTTAATCATTCCCTTATTAACGGCATCGGGGCATGTTTTTGCTTTACGTTAGTAGACAAAGTTTACGTTGTTACAATTTGGCAATGCTGACATGAAGATTGCAATGTTGCCAACAGTGTTTCTTCGTGGAAAGCAAGTGTGAATAATTGAAATGTCGACAGTTTCCTGTTACAGTAAAAGACTAATTAATTAATCAAACTGGGCCTTGTTAAATCTTTGAAAATGTGAAGTACAAAAACCTATTTATCGTAAGATTTCAAACAGCAAAAATCATAATTTTTACATTGATTCAACGTCTGCAGACGTTGAATCAATGTAAAAATGGTGGATTTTGTTTAGGATATCGTTAAACAACAAACATTTCAGTGGATAACAGTCTCAAAACTTCTAAAGTTTGAAACAAAATTGCAAAACGAGCATTCATGTCGTCAAACGGTTAAAATATAAGCTCCACAAAGCATATTAGAAAATCCTTTTTTGCAGTTATTTTGTCTTGTATTTCAAAAGTTGAAAAACAAATTTCGCTCCAGTAACAACCTTTATTAGACCAGGCGATACTGTGTTCATTAAAGTATTTCTTCTTGGACAATCCATGCAACGACTTAACCAAGCCACAGTTACAATCACGGTGAAGGTGGGTTACAATGACACTGCAGAAAGATGTTTTGCTGGTGATTTTCTCTTGCTGCATATGTAAATGGCGCTGAAATTTGTAAAATATAATTTCATCATATCACTTTGCACTGCCAAAGCAAAGTGATGATCAATGTCTTTGCTTTTCTTAAGTTTTAGACGCCACTGAGGAAATGTAAAGACCGCGTTTGCGATTTGCAATTCCTAGCTAATACAAAGTTAAATTTACATTGAACACTTTCATGCTTTTTTGCAAACCTCTACCAGTGATATTATGATAAGAACCAATCTTAGAAGATAAACATGCCTTGAATCTAATCATTATTGAACCAGAGGGTTCTTCATGTAAATCATCTTCAAGCTAAAATGTATATGCCAAGATACGCTACTATTGTAAATATATTTTTATTTTGATGATTATTTCTTTCCTTGTCTTTATGCTGAGCTTGAAAAGTCAATTTTTTACATTTTCAACGGCCATTTGAGCTATCAAACTGTTCCATGCTTTAGTGTGTAGCCTATACTTTTCTCAAACAAGTAGGCCTAGCTGATTTTCTATTTTAGAAATCAAAACAGCATTTCTGCTGGTTGTGCACTTGTTGCCTAAGGTAAAGTCTCAATATAACATTTCCAATTTCCACTGCTTCCTGGGCATTGTAATAATTCTTGCATGCTTTGCGTCACTGGGAGTTATTAAATCACTGTGTTAGTGTGTTACCGTTTTTAGCTTTTATTCTTTTTTTTTTAGTTTCAAGTGCAGACAAACTATAATTACACAATCCTTTTCATTTTAAACCTATAGACTCCAGATGTTGATGGTGTCGAAGGTATTGGAGTGTATAAGAAACAAAAGATCCTTCAAGCCAACAACCACTTTATTAAAGACTTCTATGAAATTCCCCACAATTCAGAGCTGGGCGCATGGAAAGTAACAGCGTATTCCAATGTAAGTTGTACGCAGCTTTGTACATTCCTCCGCTCCGTTAGCTCAGTTGCGCACGACTTCGCGCAGAAAGTAACTACAAGATCAAGCAGGGCTGCTTCGACTCTCGGGTTTGTGCTTTAACAACCAATTTCACGGACAACTTTCCATTCAGCGACATCTAGTGGATGGAATTATTCACAGACAGCACTTGAACATCAATCGCCGACCTTTACTCTGTAAGTGGCTGAGCCTGCTTCAGTAGTTCAAAGCCTCTCGAAGTATGCGAAACTACCCGAATTAAGCTGTCAAAGAAGCTTTTTTAGTCGAAGGATGCCTAAAGATTCTCACAATTAATCTCTTATTAGCTTTTCACAGTCATGACTTTTTATTTTAAAAATTACCTTTACGTAACAAAACGATACATATCTGTAATCGTTCATTACAGATTGATTTTCGCATTTTTCATCACAAAGTGTGGCCTTAAGTTTGTTTTCTTTACTTATTTGCTGATGACTTTTTCAGGGTTACGAAACCACTTCAGAAACAAGCTTTGATGTCAAGGATTATGGTAAGATGTCATTCCTATAAGTTGGTATGCCATCGTATAGTCATAGCCTAACGTGGAATACTGAAAAGGTTTTAAGAAGTGTCATTTCACTTCAGTGACGTAGACGAATAAAAAACATCTAATAATCTAAAATCTGTTGTCTACGTTCTAACGGTAAACGACAAACATCATTGAACATTCATGCTGTAAAACAGTAATCAAGAAAATTGGCAACGAGAGTTGTTATGTGCAGAAAAATTACCCAACTTCAAGTTTGCACCTGTAAGTTATAAGGAGCAAATCTGGCAGCAAAACTTCACTTCACATCTCCATTGTAAAGTTTTTCCTCACAGCCCCAAATGCAGGATTGTAGTGTCTAACTAAAAACATCTTCTGCGTTTTTGTTTTGTATTAAAAGTGGACTGTACCACACCACGACTAAGAGACGAATCCAGCCAGTGGACTTGGGGAGGAGGTGATTTCAACAAAGTACAATGATGTGCAGTTTGGCATTAATCCAACATTGCAAATACACCGTGAATAATAGTTAATTTTCTGTGTTTTAGGAGAGAGAAGGGTGGTCCTTCTAATCTCCCCCCCCCCCTCTAGATCAACCACTGCCACTTCAATTTAACCGTAGTTTATGTTGCTGACTTCCGTTAAATGCGATTAGAGGTAATTCGAAATTGATTTATCTGCACAAAACCAACAAAAAATCTGCATAACAGCACGAATAGAGCTAACTTCCGTCTACAGAACTTTTTTGATTGTTGCTGCAAACAAAATTAATGTGATGGTGAAAAAGAAATATTTCCAACACCAAAACTGCCACACTTCATAAAAACATATATTTCAAATAGGCCTACTTTAAATGAGGAAAGTACATTGCGTCATACTAATAAATAACAAGGGAGAGATAAAATGTAACCATGATGATTTTAAGTCAAGCGGCCACTCTCGATTTATGCAAGTCCAGGGAAAGAAGTCTGCTCTATACATTGAAAAACGATGACGTCAGAGCATCTACCAGGTCCCTCTTGATGCTGAAACAACTACTGAGCAATCGGCTTGAACCAACGCCCAAACAGAAACGGTCTTTCTCGCTTTCATAACATGTCGAAGTACCTCCGCTTGGTCCTTTCCGTGTCCACCAATTGAGAGAACAGACTTGCTGCAATTATCACCTACATATGAATTGATAGAGCAATCAAAATCCTACGAATCAAAATCCCGCAAGCTCTTTCAATAAAGAGAAAGTAAAAATTTCTTCATCATTTCAGCAAAGAATCGACTCTCACAATTCCTAGAAAAGAATAGTTAATATGCCGAGAATGCAGTATTTTACATTACAGTCTGCCAACCACAACTCACACAGTCTTTTGATTTCATAAAAGTGCAAAGGGGTATGGAGTTTAACTAAAAAAGAAAGCTAAAAGACCTACTTTTGTTAAAAGCACGCCAAAGTCTTTCCGACTTAGCAGCCTTTGGCATGACAAGTCTACCACAAAATGTTAGACACACACAATGATTGAGGTTTTATATCAATCTTTTTAATGATTAAAGCAATGTGCAAACTGATGAGTATTCTCTGTTGTTTTGACAAAACGTTGACCCACGAGTGGTGAGATCATTTCAAATGGTAAACTGTAAGGTTGAAAAGGAGAAAATACCGTACATGAATTAGCCTTAGCTTTCTTAATATCTTGGAAATTTTCTGGTAACTTTTGGCAGATATGGTAATATGTACGTTTTCTGACCTTCAAAACGATTTTATTGGTTTACATAAACCCACGACCTACTAGAACACGGCCAAATATGTTGCTATTTGAGGAAATTTCTAAGAGTCTGAATTGTTACAATCATAGCCATGACAAACCTGTCATCTTCCCATTTCCAGAAGGAAGTAAAATAAGCAATACTTGCACCTAGACATATGTTTGGCTTGTTTAACCGGAGATTAGGTATGCACGTTGAGCACAGTTTACACAATAATAACGTAATCTGTAAGACTTTCCAACTGCACCCTGGAGGTACGGTAGTAACATTGTTTGGTGTGTCGCTTTTAGTGCAATTGCATGTTTCATTTAAAATACCAAGGATTTTTTGTGGATTTTATGTTGTAAGCTGTTCATTTGATCCGCCAATTTAAATTTTAGTTTGTTTTGTTTTTCGCTAAGTTTAGTTTTGCAAGGAAACTATGGCTATTGGCGAAAGATCTTGCTATACAAAAAAACTTAACAACTCTGTATGACGAGACTACTACCAGGATGCAGTTGGAAATACATATTTTACATTGTTATTGCGTAAATTGTGCTTAACATGCATATCTAATCTTCAGAAAAACAAGCCAAAAATATGTCTAGATGAAAATATTGCTTACTTTACATACTTCTGTAAGTGGGAAAATGACAGGTTTGTCATGGCTATGATTCTAACAATTAAGACTCTTAGAAATTTTTCCAAATAGCAACATATTTGGCCGTGTTCTAGTAGGCCGTGATAAACCCCTTTTTGTGCTTTGTCAAACCGATACAGCTACAAACAAAATTGGTCATGAATTTCATAAATACGATTCGGCCTATACCTTCAGGTCCCTTTATCTTTTCTATTAAACATTTATTTTCTTTCTGTGACTAGTTCCAACAGGGGACTGTCAACAGGGGCAATTTTTAGAGGATAATTTGGACCAAGTACCAATGAAAAACGAAGTCTTCAAACTTACAATTGCATCACTTTTGAAATACAAAAATTAAAAATATGGGAAAAAGGAATGATGCTATGCTTATCTTTAAAAAAGATAGACGCTGGGGTGAATGCAAAATACTTTAACACAACAAAGTAGCTCCAATAAAATTGGTTTTGTAGAGTTTCCATTCAAATTCAGGCTCCATCCTCGGGTATAAAAGTATATCTTGGACCATCCCTGTCAACGATACTGGCTGCCAATATTTAATATCTTTGCCATTTCATAAGCGTTTAATGTTGAACTAGTCTTACTCTATCAACAGTTGAAAGATATTCTCCAAGAAAGTGATAGGATAGTACGCTATTATTTCTTCTTTTACATACTCAAGCAAACTAGCATAGATTTCCTGGTTTCGTTGATTGGAAATAGTCGTATCAAATGACATTCAATACAAATTCCAATTGATGTAACCTATCAGATGTTAAGGTTCTGTAGCACAATTTTTTTCCTGTTCAATTAGCCCAATGACATTAAAAAAACTAACATGAGTCAACCCTAAACAGTCATGCCCTCCGCGGAGGGGTATACGGAGGGAGTAAAACGGCCCTGCCTAGAAGTCATTGCTTAGCCCTCATGGAACAATGATGTAATGTGAAATCAATCATTTCAAAACAAAAATCGTTTGAAGTTATTTGGTTGCAGTTTTACCAACGTTCCAAGTCACAGTGAACATGAACAAGCCTTTTGTTCTTGCACGAGACGAGAGTATCCGTGGAAGCATAAATGCTGCATACAGGTAAAACTTGTTCAACTATTACGAGTCATCGTTAGAAATGCGTTAATAGTGAAAGGAGATTTTACAGAAGTGGTAACCCAATAGGCCCTACTTAGTAGTGAAAAAGTATTCTAAAATTAATCTAAAGCGAATTTTGTTACGCACTCATCTAACCATCATAATGCTTGCAACTTTAATCTATCCTACGCATAGAACTTATACCCTAAAAAGAAATTACAGGTTTAAGTACTTAAAACATCAAGCTATATATTTTCTGTTTAAACCTTTCAAGGTTTTGCCACCTTTTTCCGTTCATTAACGTGCTAGTAGGTCTATATCGATTTTTGTAGTTAGTATCTTTTTCGTCCCGGACGCGTTAATGACGAAAAATAAAATGATTGATTGATTGTTGAGGTTTACCATAAGCGTTTCTAAGTTGTCTTATTTTCAAATGCTTAGTATTGTATTTTCTAAACTTGTGTTTACTCAACTCTTCTTTTTCGGACCTCGTATTCCCCATGCTTGACGTAAATCCTCAAGATAACAATTACCTAAAAAGACAATAAATTATTTATAGATAGTATTTAGATAGTATTATAGATAGTAATTATTTATAAAATTATTTATTTGATAGTTTCCGCGCAGCAACAAAAATTGCTGCGCGGAAACAATCGGCCACCCCCACTAGTGGGGAACAAACCGACGATGGATTATGATGATGACAATAAATTATTCACATTTAGGGCATCGGGGGGGAGCGTATTAGGTATGGTTTGGATATTTGTTTAAGCTCATATAACTTTTGCTTTGCACACTGTGCTTTCGCTCAGAATCCAATGGTATAAAAACGCAATTTCCAGGGTTCCCGCCAGCGAACTTATACAACAGAGAGAAGCCCATTTTATTTGCATTACATCAATACATTTGTGTTATCCGGACTTTTTCTTTATCCGGACCGGTTTTGGCACCATTTATTCCGGAAAAATGACAGTCGAGTGTATTTTGTATTTTTGATAATGAAAAAAGCTTGCTAAAGAATACTACGTCATCATGCACATGATAGTCTGTCAAGAGGTTTCTGTTGTTTGCCAGTTACGGAGAGCCCATTCAAGGAAGCTTGCATATTTCAATAAAGCTAAAGAAATCATCGGACAGCGTACCTACCGAAATCTATAAGATACCGAGAGGTTTCTTTTTGACAGTAAGTAATTTTCAATTCGAATAAGCGTAGGCTATGTTACGAATTACTGTTACAGTCTCACCTGAACGTTGTTATTCATTAGGCGGCTCAGAGGTATCACACATGCTGCAGTATATCGTTAAACTTTTTCAGTCTCTGCCCTTGTTTGCAAAAAATGATAGAAATTGTGTGTTAATTTGATTGTTTATGCCGGCGAAATTTTAACTTGAAACATCATGCTGCAAAGTATTTGAAAGTTGATCGTCGACACTAAGAATTTACGATCAAACAAAGTTATTCTTACCCTACAACCACAATTTAAATAAGATCACCTCAATTACCATTATCAATTTGGTCCTATAGCCGAAAACGTTTGTAGTTTTTAGTTTATTTGTGCATGTTATGTTAAATGCTGCTGCTTAGTTTTATCTGCGCATGCGTAATAGTTTTTGCTGCTGCTGTTATCTTTAACCTTTCAAACATATCTCCTTATTAAACATTGTGAAAATAATGCAATTTTTGTCTCCCTACCGCTAAAGCATAGATATCATGTCGTCGATTGCCACAGATAGCGCACTGTAGGCGTATTTGTATTGTGTTGGTCGCTGCAGCAGATGGAGTGTTTTATGCACGTCACTTTGTGAGCGTTCTTCTCGAAATATTTCTGATAGAAATTGAATTAAGTGACCGCTTCGCTGTCTGCAGCGTGGTCTAGCGGTTTGAAAGCATCAGGGTTAGGGAGGTAGTCATTTCGATAAAGTGGGGTTCGATTCTCACCCCTGTCATTATGTCACGATTTCTTTCTATCTCTTACCAGGACAGAGACTTGGAAAGGATTAATGACGTAGTTTAATGGGATATCACCGAAAAGCAGTCAATTAAATGTCAGATAGGTCTACTAGTGAAATGATAATGAAAATTCTTGAAGGACTTTAACGAATGGTTTACCACTTCCAGCAACTAATCAAAGTGATAGTAACAGTGAACAGCAATAGATTCCAACGCTTACAACTATTAATCGAGTTTAACGTAATCCACTCAAAGCTTCTCATACGATTCTAATTTCAATCAGAAATTATATTAGCATCAGCTTTGGTTTACTCGTATTCAATAACTTCAACTCTCGATCAACAATAATCTTTGCGTCTATTGCCAACTACCACTACTACAATAATAATCATCTCTCATAATCAACTCATAATAATTTTACGCAAATTACACCACTATTTATAGCAGGTAGTTCGGTCTAGTAACTTCGAGAAGGTTATATAATGTTACATCATAAGAACTCATTGTTCTGTCAAGTTGCACTACTCGTCAACAAGCAAGTTAAGAAGCTTCTAGATTTTCACGTAGGGTAAAATGTTCTAGAAATACGTTACATAATAAAGATTTCGCAATCAAAGATCTACTGGTAAACATCCTTATGACGTCATGACAAACGACATTTGACAATTATGAAAAACAAAAGAAGCTTCCAGATTTGCACGTAGAGTAAAATGTTCTGGAAATACGTTACATAATAAAGACTTCGCAATCAGAGGTTACTACAAGACAGTAGCAGATAATAGCGCATCGCTCAAGAAATCCACAATCAAAACAGCACGTTCGGTCAAAATACAAAGCAGCCCGTCGCGAGGCCTTGCACATTGATTGTGACACATTACGTGTTTTTCTTCTTTAATTACCAAGCAAAGTTCAAAGCAACAATCCACTCTTTGACTAAATGTAGAAGGGTCACAATAACTGCAGTCAGATGGTTTATAGAGCAAATTGTCCCATGATTAAAGTGTCCACCGGTCAAAACACTTCATCTGTTGCAGCGACTTGCAGATTACAAATACGTGCACGGTAGCAGCATGAATCGGCTACTTTGCCTTGTGCTTCGAAACTATGTTTAGATTCGCGGAATTGGAAGAGTTTGTATGGACCTGCTGTAAATCATAACCTGAAGTAAAAGGCATAACAATGAGTCTTTTCATTATTTTATCTACTTCCAGGAGAAGCTCACTGATGGACAATTTCATTTCGTCGTTCCCCTGATTGACACGTTCGCGAATATTCTGAATAAAAGCGAAAACGCTTCCACACTAGTCTCCAACAAGGCTTCCATTATCGTTGAAGCCAGCGTTAATGGTAAGAAATATAGTCTCAAACTCAGTTAATGAGCTTCGGAAAATATGAAGATAACCTAATCAAGGTTCTAATCACGCTAAGCCTTTAGCACTAACGAGAGTAAGGTGGCCTGTTCCTTTCTCTTGGCCGCCTTTACTTCAGCAACTAACGCTCTCCCAACTTATTACACCCTGGATAGAGGTGAGCGGTGTTTATCAACAACCAGCTTAAGTTGAACCAAGTTTGCATAATTGGAAAGCCAAGGTCTTATCCGTTACGCCATCCCACCGCTTTAAGCAACACTGTGGGCTACTTGAATTTAAGTCCAACGAAGATTAAAAACTGTGTCGCATTCTATCAAAAGGTTGCATTTTGATCGATTGTACGGTTTTACGTAGGCTCTAAAATTTTTCGTAGAGTCATGGAAAATTTATGTTGGTGCTGATTGGTTGTTGACTATTTACTTTTCAGTCCAGCAATTCGATGACGTCAAAATATTTCACATTACTGGTTATAGGGCTAACAACTACTGTAATTCATCCTGTCTTGCGCTTGTACTTGAAGTGTTAAAAATGTTAAAATTCTTTTGCAGCTGAAATAGACCATAGCCGTTATGCAAACATTTATTAGATCGATGGTAGACCTAACTTATAATTTTGATGCTCGGATGAGCAGATGCTGCTTCTGGAGAGCTGGAATCTACAATATCTCCTGAGATTCCAATTGTTTCATCACCATATCGCATCACATCGGATAGAACTTCAGCTTATTACGCACCAGAGCTGACCTACCAATTGCGTGTAAGTTTTCAATTTTCAGTAATAAACTGTAGATTGAACCAAACTGCTTGCTGTATCATGGGATTGTAGTTTTTCAAGAAAGTGAAAAACTTTTAAGAATAAAAACATTTGAGTTATGTTGGTGCACACTGTCAAAATGATAAACAAAAAGGGTTAGTTTTTTTTACAGTTTACGGCTAAAATAGAAGGGTAAATTTATTGCCAGTTAAAGCTTTGGAAATAACATCTTAAGGGTGTTATAAGCAATATACATTTCTACTTTTCTTTAATTCAAAGTGTTGCAACAAGCCTATGTGATTGCAATGTTGGTTGGTTGGTTTTGAATCTTTATCCTCGGACTGACAAAGCCTTGATTGGTTATTCCTGGTAGTTTCGCATACTTGTAGAGGCTTTTGACGCAGGGCCGGTTACCGAGATTGACAGAGTGAAGTTTCCGATTGTTGAAGTGTTATTGCCGGGGAATTATTCCATTCACTAATGTGCACTAGACAAACTTTTACTAATTTTTATTTATGTCAATATTGTCAGCACTATGTATATAACGGTGCTGTAAAAGACAGTGAAATATTAAAATTATTTGAAATAAAAAACACCCTATCAAAATGATGCTGTTAGTGACAGTGCAGGAACGTCTAAGGCAGTGGTTCCCAACCGGGGAGGAATTCCTCCCTAGGGAGGAATTTCATCAGTTCAGGGGAGGAATTTCAGTTTTTGCCGTTCGTGTGCAAGAGCTACATTTAATAAGTTAATAGCTGTTTATTTGCTAATAAATTTCATACAAATATTACCCTAAAAGTGTTTCCAGAAAGCGCTATAATCCATTATTTTAGTGTAATTTTGCAAAAATTTTTCGGGGGAGCATGCCCCCGGGCCCCCCTAGAATACGCGTGCCTTCGGCACGCTCTAACCTCCCACCAGTTTTATTGCTTCCCTTGCTTAACCGACCAGGGTACGCCACTGCACATGAGGTAGCGATGTCTTTAATCAAACACTTTGTTGTTCTCTTCGATCCATCAAATATTTGGCCCCCCCAAAAAAACATTTCTGGCTACGCCACTGGCCAACACGCCACTAAAAAACCTTCACATACCTTGGGTTCCGCTTGCGCAGAATGAGGATGATCGACACGATGGTTTTGATAAGCCAAACCAAAAACTGGCATATCTGGTAATTTTTATAGACCGCCGGCTGTGCGGTCCCTGATCCCGTTTTTACTTCCGATCGGAATGAGGAAAGAGTCTTAGAACCCTAACATAATGATGTCTATTACAATCTGGGGGAATTCTAGAGAAACCATTTTAGTTAAAATTCTAGGGTTTCTAAAATTTAGGACTCCCTTTTTTGTTTTTAGTAATATGGGGAGGAATGAATAGTTCCAAAATAGGCAAAGGGAGGAACGCAACAAAAAAGGTTGGGAACCACTGGTCTAAGGATAGTTTAGTCGTAAAAGCGCCATACTTTGTAGACGAAGAAATGGCATGATCTTTCAATGCGCTGGTTTCAGCATCGGATCTAGAAAAAACATATAGTTTTTTGGGGTGTGAAAGAGCACTAGAATTTCAAACAAGGAAAGTTTTTAGGGAAAATAAACATAAAAAAGTTTAAGCTCTGAAAAAACAGATAGTGCGATAGTGGGTATGAAGAACTTGCCCTTCAAAACACTTTGTCAAATTTTAAAAACTTTGTAAAGTCGCTTGTTCCGTACTTTGTGGCTTGAAACATTATCTTTTCGGTAAAAACGTACAATTTTCATTTAATCGAGTTTATCAAAGTAAAAACCAGATTTATGCAAAATTTAGAGTTATAAGTTCCTAATCAAGTTCTTAAATTCTCTTGTCGCTTGACCAACAGCCTTAATATTTGTTGCTTTTTTGTTTAGATTGACTTAAAGCAATCATATGGAGAGGACCCAGCAAGTGATGTCCCAGTGCAGATCAATGGTAAATATTCGGTATCAATTGCTGCCTTGTCTAAGCTTTGGCCTAATTACTTTTCATTGGTTTCATAAGAAAAAGAAATCAAATTCGTTCATTTTCAGAGTAAATCTTCAGTTTCTACTATTTTGTTGTTGCAACTATGGTATGAATGTAAGATCTTATTTTCCATAGGCTGCTAAAATTGTTAGGATTTAAACTCATTGATCATGTTTAGTTGATGGAGATGATGCAGACCGCTTTGTGATGACCAATGATCGCGGACAAATTGATTTGGGAATTAGTTTTGTGGGAAATATGACACAAGTAAGTTATCAACGTAAAATTTTAAAATCTTTGCTTTTTTGTTCTTGTTCCAAAGCATAAATGGTTCAAAGTAAACGAAAAGGTAAGAATGAAACTAGCTAAGTCACATTGGAATAGAATATATTCAGAGCACTTTAAACATTTGTTCGATGAACATAGAACACAATGCCAAGATATCTGCACCTAAAATTTGTATCTAAGTTTTCAAAGGTACTGTTTTGGTGTAGATATCTTGCTAGTGCTTTTAAGGTTTATGGTACAATTGCTTGCAGTGCTCTAAATTTATTTCATTCAAATGTGACTTAGATACTTTTCGTTTTCAGCACTTCAAACTAAGAGCGTCAAAATAGAACTATTGTTGAATTCTCTGTCAATGCATTTAAATTGAAGTGTTTACATGACAACTGGATATGTCAAACCAGGTTTGAACATTTTAATTTTCAAAACGATAACTTGAAAACAACAATTTAAATATTTTTTTAGAACATGGTTACAAAACCCTTCTCTTCACAGGATTTGTGCTGTTCACATGGTCAAAACTATCAATAGGTTGCAAGACATAAAAGAAGTAAATTTATTTGCGCATCTTTACAAATTATTACTACTCAGACACTGCCCCAGCTAGACTGTGCAGGGAAAACACGTACGTAGTCTGGTTTTTAAAAATTATAACTTATGTGAAGGGATGACCACCTTCTCAACCAGATTATTCAAAACTAACACTTCCAAAGAACACAGCGCTTGAAATCGCGACGCCCTTTTTCCCGCCATGCAGCAGCTATCTGCAACTTCCACATTTCCAAAGTTAGGAATTGTGAATGGAAAGAAGTCGCGAGATCAGTTCAATTCACAGTCCTTCCCAATACCAATAGGCTACCCCACCAGGAGCAGAACTACCTCGGAAAAAATGGGTGAAGCTCAATCGCCTGCGAACTGGGGTAGGCCGTTTCAATAGTAACATATTCCAATAGGGCCTCGCTTACTTACCATCTTCTTGTGAATGTGGCTCAGATTTTCAAACTGCACACCACATTATCTACCATTGTCCTGTATACCGACCCCAGGATAGATAGCCTATGTAGACCTAACAACGCTTGATGAACACACAATCTCGGTCTCAAACGCAAGAGGAAAGTTACTGCTGATATTGATGCTCATCCTTTGATTGCATCTACAGACTCTCCATGTAAAAACCGTGAGCTGCAACCTCTTAGATGCAGAACAAGCAACCACAGATATCCAAGTACTTCCATACACATCTCCAAACAGTCGTTACTTACAGGTAGGTCAAATACAATCACTTTAAACTAAAATAAAAATAAAATTAGAAGAAATTGGTATGAATAGTGACATAACTAGTGTTATAACTTTAATCGTTAGTACTTTTCATAGGCTTACCAGGAAAGAAAACTGATGAGAAAATAGCATGACAAATTGCTCACGTGGTAGCTTTGTAAACTTATGTACGTGCATCAGTTAAAGTTTTTTCTTTATATAAAATGACTTTTTATTAGGTTTCATCTGAAAACAAAGTCTATCAAGTCAATAGCAAGATACAACTCACCTTCTACTTTAATGAGTTGTCTCTTGGAGAAATTCGTTACTATGTAAGTAAAAAATAATCGGACTTTACTGTAAAAATGAATTTGTAACAAAACTGTCTTTGTGCAACATAAATGTCATGCTTACTTCACAGTGTAGATTCAAACGATCTGTTATAGCCTGATGCTGCGGGTTCTTTTTGGCAATATCAAATTACACTAGCTTTCGGAACACAGTTCCCTAGTCATGTGCTATGACGAATGGTGTTGAAGTCAAAGAGTGGTTTTTTAAAATGGCTCTTTGTTTTAGCTTGAGGCTGCCGGCTGTTGAGTTTTGTTTGCCGGCTGTTGAGTTGAGTTTTAAAAAACCACTCACTGACTTCAACACCATTCGTCATAGCACATGACTAGGGAACTGTGTTCCGAAAGCTAGTGTAATTTGATATTGCCAAAAAGAACCCGCAGCATCAGGCTATAACAGATCGTTTGAATCTACACTGTGAAGTAAGCAACGATCATGCTGCTAAAAGCGAAACTCATTCAACTACATAAATGTCATGATTTATTTTTTTCGACCCTTAACACGCAGAGGAGTAAGATACGCTGATTTAAATCATTTTTTCCTGCTGTTAATGATTGGATGCAACACGCCATTGTTCACGATTACGTGATCTTTATACAGCTTTGTCATAATTTAATTTCGTTCATTTGGAGATGTTTGTTGTCAAAATCATTTTTGGCCTCCCTTTGTTTCCCTTTCTTTATTACTATAATGTTATGTATATTTTGTGTGTTATGCATGTTATTTCTATGATTCATGTACAGATTCTGCAAAATTAAAGATGACATAATTTATTTATACTCATGGTATACATTACATACTGACTTTTCTTGCATAGTAAGCCTGTGTAAATTTAAAACAAGCTAATGGTAGCCTACTTTGTCCTTAGTAAAGACTTGTTTCATTATCTTACCAAACATTATATAGCAAAAAATACTTAAAATTAAAATTAGTTGTATTGTTTCTGATGTCGTACAAACGCTTTACCGCTTCAACAAAACAAGCTTTTTTTTCTATCCTAATCGTTACAGAGCTACCACCTTAATGTTCACTCTGTATATTTCATTGCATCTTGTACGGTTAGATCTGTATACTGGATGTGTAACAGGAACCTCTTCTCACACGTTGTATTCCTAGTCTTTAAGTTTGAATGAGTCCTTGATGTTGCCACTTATGCTACATAAAATTTTGAAAAGGTCGATTACGTCACTTGCATGGCTAACAAGTTCCATGCTCCCGTAGCTGTCGTAATGGTCCACCTACCTGCATGTCCTACATCTAAATTTTGCTCTTCAAGGGAACATTTTTGCAGTAGACTTGCTTCAAAAACACGTCTGTCACTTTCTTAATTGAGCATGCCTTACTGTATATTGAGGTTCGAGACGTTGCTGAAGCTCTTGTTGAAACCTTGCTTTGTTGAGTTGTTTCTTTGAATTCCACACAAAATACGTTTTGATTAACGAACAATATACTCTATAGTGCGCTTTTTATAAAAACCACTTTGTTTCATAAGCAGTTGCAATCCAACTGATATCGTCTACTGCCACGTTAAAGGTTAGGAATTGCTGTCGTACTTCACATTACAATTCAGTTCAAAAAAGCTAACAAAAGAAATTTAATTGAACACTGTGAAAATATCACTGAAAGTTTTCTTCTTACGAAAAGTCCGCAATATTGTTGTAATTGGCTTAGAAATGCAAAACAACAAATAATTCTATCCAAGTAGTTTGAAGACGGTTACAAGTTTACTCACAATCATGCCAGATCAAAATAATACATTTAAGTTACTCAGGTGCTGGCAAGAGGAAGCATAGTATTGGTCGGAGTCAACAGACCCAGCAGAGAATCCACAAAAAGTACAGAGACCGTTCTAGTCACTGAGAAGATGGTCCCGTCTGCAAGAGTGGTGGCTTACTATCTCAAAAATGACGAAGTGGTTTCTGATTCATTTTGGTTTGACGTACAAGACCGATGCAACACGGTATGACGTCATCAAATAAGGCTGCCCGGACAGCAAAATCTGCCATTTCTACATTGATTCAACGTCTGCAGACGTTTTGAAAATTAAAATGACGGATTTTGCTGTCTGGGAATATAGAACTTCATTCCGAAAATTGTCCCCATCAGCAACATATGCAGGGAAAAATCTAACAATGAAGGCTCAATGTGATCAGGTTTGTTAATTGTTGCAAGCGTCTGTTTGTCAAACGTGTTTTTATCATTATTTTTTACAGAGCCTTGCTATTCGTGTTCCTGAGGTTGCTTCGCCTGGTGAATGCCTTATGGTAGAGATTAGAGGTAAGCCATTAAATATCTCAGTTGTTGGACTTGATCGCTGATCAGAAGTTTTTTCTGAATCTTATTAATGTTTGACTTATATGGTTGTTGTTATAGTCGGATCGGAGACATAGTGAGTAGAGTGAGCTCACTATATCCCCGAGTCGGATATAAAACAAACTGAATCAAACGTAGGCGTCGGGCGACATCATTTGAAGAGCGCCTCTGGTGCCAACGTCGATGTTATTGTGTGCCAACTTGATAAAAATCTTTTAATAGAAAACTTATTTATATTTATCGCAGGTTAGTTGGATGCTGGACAATTAAATGTTACGTTTATATGATTGAAAAACATGAAGTTTACAATTTATCTCATCAATTAATCTTTTGGCAGAAGCGTTCATTTAAATGATTGTGTTCACTTCCATCATCATCATCACGTGCCGTCTTCGATCCGAAGGTTGGCTGTCATTTTCTTCCACAAGTCACGTTCTTCCGCTACACTTTTTGTTCCTCCGATGCTTGACAAATCAGCCGATTTACACTTTCAGGTTCGGGAAATGCTTTGGTCAGTGTTAGTGTGGTGGATAAAAGTGTTTCCTTTCTGAACAATCAGATCGGTCTCACTTCAGAGTATTTCTTCAATAAAATGGAAAGCTATGATCAAGGTTGCGTTAAGAACGGAGGTAGTGATGGGCCAGGAGTGTTTTTGGTAAGATACAAGTTATTATGAAGACGGTCATAAACTGACACTTAGTGTCACTTAATTATTTATAAATTATAATAATAGTACGGTAGTAATAGCATTAAAAATAATAATGGCATCCTTTATCTATCATCACTTTTGTTATACAAACCCTACTCCTGAACTCTTCACAGGAATAAACATTTTATTTAGTTGTGATTTTTAGTAATTTGCAAAGTATTGCTTTCATTGTAAAGTATTGCTTTCATAGTTTGCAATTGATTCAACAGCATGATACGCTACTCCGCTGTAAAATAAGCCAAATTTTTACATGCTGGTTCAGGTGAAAGTCCGCAATGTAAATTGAGCTGTGGTGCGTTTAGATGATTCTTTATGACTCATCATAGTCGTCAGTGATCATCCCGTTTGCTTTCATGTAAAGTTTTTATTTGGTGGTATAAATTGATAACATTTAAATCATAGTTCTATATTCTGCCGTGGTAGACAGGTAGACATTTTCTGATTGAACCCCATAAAAGTCAGTCATGTCTGATTAACAAAACGTGGAAATAAGTGTAGGTTATCACCTGAAACAGCTAGCAGTCGTTTGACTTATTTTACACTAGAATCATCTCATTCATATATTTTACAATTGTTTGTTGAAGCCGCATAATTGTTGCAGAATGCTGGACTTACATTGAGTAGCAAGTCGAACCCTCAGCGAGTTGTTGAGACGTTAGATTGCGACGACGACGTCAGAAGACGTAAGAAACGTCAAGCAGGTGAACCCCAAGGTGACGAACCACATGCTGGTGAACCACAGGAAGAAATGAGCACTATGTTCAGCGAAGTCTACACCAGTACGTTACAAAGTAGTTAATAGATTTTAAAGCAATTTTAATTTCTCCTTCAAAACAACAAGTTGGATAGACTACAAGCTTATTGTGCGAACCCTATAAAGAGGGGTGGTCGTATACAGGCCCGGATTTATGGGAGGCATAGGGTGAAAGTGCCCCGGGCTCCCTTTTGAAGGGCCCCTCGACGTGGAAAAAATGTGATTTTGTGTTATTATTTTTTATCTTTCATCCTTTGAAGCTTCTGCAAAATGCTGTGCAGTGCTGGATTAAACATTTTTTTGACCCCGATCTAAAAGTGCCCCGGGCCCCCCATCAGCTAAATCCGTCCTGGTCGTATAAATATTGCTACAACAAGTCTTGATTTATGCTTTGCTTTGCTACTGATGTTGTGTTCGGTTGGCACAGACAGGATAAAATAATTTAATTTCTAGTTGTCACAAAGTGCAGTCAATGCTGTAACTATCTTCCTTTAGTTGCTGCTAAAAAAAACTCTATGGTCATTTAAAAAGCTGACTTGCTTTGTTAGCGATAGGAGGGTAAGGTTATTGTTGTGTTTTTACCTCATTCAACCAGAGTCATATAAAGATTTTCTACTTGTATTTTAATTCGCAAGAAAGAAACTGTACTGTAAAAAGGGCGTGTCACCAAAATATACTTGAATTCAAAACGAGAAGCGCTGATTAACAAAAGCAGGCGGATGAATACTAAGCAAAAGAGAAGACCTGAGGGAAACGAAAACAAAGTACATCGTTGCAATGCAATTAAACCAAAATACATAACGATATGACGAACCACTTTAATGAGATTAGGCTAGAGATCGTGTCCTTCCATTTTTGATGCTAGTATATTTAAGAAGACCATGAGATGTTGCAATTGGCAATATTTACCCAACTAGAGATTTCATCATAAGTGTTAAACATATAGCAGCTGCGGTAAAAAAAAAAGACGATCAAGTTGAATTTGGTTATCCAGCTTTGCTATTATGAAATGTTTGTGAAAGCAGAAACCTCAATTTCAAAAATATCAATTTATTTAACAGCATAGCATCTTTTCACATATAAACTAGGTGGGCAATGCTTGCCCCCCTAGCCCTTTCTTTGCCCACCTAGTTTAAAACTAGGTGGGCAATTTTTAAGACTTAATTTTTGTTTAAGTTAGATCCAAATTTTATTCAAGTTAAAGAATGAATAGCTAAATGGAAAGCTTCAGCATACATTTAGAACTTATGAGCCTTCCTTTGACCTTATACTCATAATATCCTTAATTTTCCATTCAAGCAGATTAATTAGCAATTTGTTGTGAGTAGGCCTCAGGGCCTCCGAGAGAAATCAGGACTGGTCGGGAAACAATACAAAAAATGGGCCTCGGAAAAATAATTTTCAGCAAAAATAAAAGCAACCACTTTGTATCATGCGTTGCGTCATATGCTTTAAGCTGAACTTGGCTTTCCTCAGCGTACAATTGAATTCCTCTGAAATTCAAATTTAACTAGGCTACGTATCGTCAAGAAAAAAAAACTTTCAATGTGAAAATCAACAAAAATCACTCGACTACACTTGCAGCAAAATTGCTATTGTTGCTCACTATTTTGTATAGAAAAACTTGTAGCCTGGTAGGCCTAAGGTCGTATGGTGTGCACATCTCATGTGCGTTGCAAGGATGTGCTGTTCCATATCCACCACTGATTTGGTGGTTGAGCACTCATTTCTTGACCAAGTGATCGATGTCCTGAATGTTGGATTCGCAGTGTGAACATCCAGGGTTGCTGAGAGTAGCCTACCCCACCTACCAGTAGGCTATCTAATGTTTGGGCAGTGCGAGCTTGTTTGCTGATGATCTTGTTAGCTGTGACACATTCTTGTTTGTTTGTTGCGTGGAACAGAGCCGTTGTTGGGTCGGTGATAACGGCTTCCTCCCCTTGACAAATCTACGTGACAGGCCAGTAGCCAAGGCTATTGGTTTCGATCATGATGCTAATCGAATTTGTTCTAACGGGTAATTTTAGTATAGAAATTGTATAAAAAATTGTAAACACACAATACAGGCATTGAAAATAGCTCAACAAATCATTCAATCCGTTTCGGACCTTTTGCAATGCAGCGTTACGGATCACAGCATCTTTGAGTAGAGATGATGAGGTGGTGCGTTCCGGTTTACAGCTCAGTTAAGTTTACTGTGTAACTTTCTTTCGAAAGTACCAACTTATTCAAAATTTCATTATTGTAAGGGATAACCTTTTAAAATTTGTTCCACATGCCCGCAACGACACATCAGACATACGATGATATTTCCATAAAACTTCAACCTTATCGGCAATATGTTTGAGTTTGTTGATACATTTGTTAATAAACTACCAACAGCTAGCGAATCCTTTGCAACATAGCACACGGTAGAATAAATATCATTTGTATGATTGAGCTGGTGAAGTGGAGTTGTTGGATAATTCTGTCCCCAATAAAAGAAAATTCTTTTCATTTCATAGTTCCTACAACAACTTAAGTTTGCGAGTAGCCAAGTCCAGCCTACTCTTTCCAGCTTTCTCTAACTTTGATTCCATTTTCCTATAATTTCATTCAATTCTTCTGATTGTCCATTGAACAGTTCTGCCAGTTCTTTATCGCTATATGAATTGATTAGTCGAGTGAATCTCGTTTGGAACTGCAATCCACATCGTGTAAAGAAGCATAGATTGTAAGAAGCTCA
The DNA here is from genome assembly GCF_918807975.1 of Aplidium turbinatum. NCBI lineage: Eukaryota > Metazoa > Chordata > Ascidiacea > Aplousobranchia > Polyclinidae > Aplidium > Aplidium turbinatum. Next base: position 3,412,076 of record NC_137488.1, read on the forward strand.
AGTAGTCAACTTGGACTATGGGACAGCTTTCTTTAGAATTTCCTATCTGGCCGAGTTACTATCGAAAAAGACATAGGCTAAGCTTACAGTCGATCAATTACTCCTAAATTGATATGACATCTGGACAACACTGTAGGCTACACTATGAACTCCAGCTAGATTTAAGCAATGCCATCCATCAGAAAATAGGCAGAAAGGTTTACTTCCTTTGATCTTGCTTGAACATCGTTCACCTTTCCAGACACCTTTTCCAGACATGTTAGATCAATATGCCTGGCGAACGCAGTTTTTGGAGTCAAGATTCAGTTGGTCAAGCAAAAATAGGCTACACGCTTAACAAAATCAGTTTCTAAGTTAAAACAACAGAAACTGTTCAGTGATACAGAAATCAATAGGTTTAAAGCAGCATATTTTACGCCTTAAAGAAATTTAATATAGCCTACCTCAACACGAAAACGATTTGTTCTTGATTGTAGCATTTACAATGATCGAAAAATACTTGAAACATTTCACTCAAAATTTATTCATTTTTAAGTTCATACATTTTTATTTTAAGAGCAAAAATGGGCCCCCCTCAAAAGTGAAAACAATAAAAACTACTCGTTTTTCCTTGACAATGTTATCCTAGGAGGAAAAGTTGCCCGACTTCCTCCCCTCTCGGAGCCCCTGGTAAGCCCACCTCAAATTTTGTGTGAGATTCTAAATGTCTGAATTACCGAAGTTTGTTTCCAGATTTTCATCAAAATAAAATACCAGCTCTTTAGAATGATCCAATTTGCAAAGATTCAACTCATTATAATATCTTATCACTTGTATTTCATAGATTATTGTAGTTGTTTCTTTTTACTTTAGTACAAGAGACCTCTGCAACTAAATGTTGCTAGATTAAATTTTATTACATTATTATTTATAAAATGTTGTGGGCGGGCATGAATATAGAAATCAATTATGGGTCTCAAAAGTTTAGTCTAGGTATAATATGCCTTTTTACCCACAATTTTCCTGAGAAATCTACATTTTTAAGCTTACATGTTTTACGCTCGGGAAAAAAATGCCCTTTTTCCCATCATTTACGCGCGAAAAGTGCCCTTTTTAACATAACTCTCGCGTTAAAAGTGCCCTTTTTTGAAAATTTGCCCACCTAGTCCCAATTTGTGAAAAGATGCTATGTTTAACAGGAAGAAAACTCAAAGAATGTAAATTGAATGGACAGTACCCGAGAATGTCCCTGGATGATACTTGTGAAAATCGGATGGAACGTGCGGCCGAAAACTTTGACGCGTTCGTACCAAACTGCAGTGTTGCGTTTTTTACAGAATGCAAGAAAACTGAAAGTCAAAGGTACTGTACATTAAGAAGACATGAAGAATTTAAGAACTTGTAATAGCGCTAACATTTTAGCATCAAACGTTTATTTAAAAGCAAGTTTTTGCAAAATTTTAGAAATAAATATGTTAAGCCTCAAGTTTCAGTCACAAACTATAGGCCTATTAGTGGGGTTCCATGCCTGTGCATTTTTTCAATTTCATTTCAACTTGATGGAAAAGTTTTGTTTTTAGTACCAACTTGAAGGTTAGGACCTATGGAACAATTTTGGTTCGAGTGTCAAGCTGTCAGATGAAAAAAAAACAAAATGGCCGCCAAAAACCAAGATGGCGGCCGATTTCCAGATTTTTTCACATTATGCCTCGTAACTATTATATTATTGAACCTAGAATGGTGATTTTGGTCTCAAAACCTAGGTTTGTATGTATGAGTAATTCAGTTAAAATAAAATAAACACGATTAGAGCAATATGTTTTCTTATATTGAGTTAAGTTCCAAATAAATGTGTAACAATCTTGTTAGTTCTGCGTTAGAAGTACGAATGACTGCGAAATAGCGAAGCAATGCAGAGTTGACCAGACAGTTAGTCGAAGGCACGCAAGAATGCCAAATTTCTACATCAATAGGCTACAGATTCAGCTCGTATACTGTAGTTTAGGGCAGTTAGGGCAAAACTGTCCGCACCTAAAAGATGTTTGGCACGCGAATAAGTCATTAACATTAGCACATAGCCACATAATTCGAAAACTGGCAGGCTGCGTTCAAAAGGTTGCCGACCCCTGGTTTAGGGTCATGCAGCAAACTCAATTATAACAAAAGGCTTGCAAAATTGCTCGAAAAAACTCCTCGAAACAATACATTCAATAAGAAAATGGCTAACAAATTAACGAAGACCCATATGTTGAAATAATTGTATATTTTATATACATGTCAATTGTCAATATTGAAAATTGTTGTGTAGCCCAGCTATTTCTTGCATGTGCACTTGCACTGGCGTGTGCATTTTAACTTAGTCTTTACGCATTTGCACCGAGAGCAGGTAATTGTGCAAGAGCACTTCACATCTAGATGGAACACATCCTTGGCGAGGGGCAGCGTCGTCCAAATGGGAAGCAGCTTGCCGTCCTCTTCCTTCCACCTATGGTCAATTGGGTTCATGACAAGCATCATGGACATGTAGGCTGTTGCCCAGATGCTTGCTTGGAAGACACTTCTTTTAAGATGTTGATCCAAAGCATCACTAGTTGGGGGAATTCTCTCCACGTCCCTAGTTGTCTGTGAGAACAACTTCATTCGGACGAGGTCAACATCATTGTCCTCATTTGAATACAATCTACAGACAAAGTTTTTTTGCCACTTCCTTCAACCTTGGGATGTTTGGAATAGAGTGTCGGCAATAGTTGCAAATTGCTCCATAAGGGATGGAACTTCGTACATCACCGCGCAGCAGGATCGCTTACCTTGAACTTGAAGGAAGTACTGACTGATCCAGTGAATGTATGGAAAAGGGCCATGGCTTTGCATATTGCCGTGCCTAGGTTTATGGCAATAGTAATCAGGGAGATCATTTTGGTTCTCTTTCCCGCTTTGAATGAGATCCAAATTTATGCTGCCGGGTTCAGAGCCTTTATGCGATGAAAGTTACTCAGAAGGATTACGACAACATCTGTGTCTCCAGTATACACCATCCCAATTGACGAAAATTGGAGTGCGTGGAGGAGATGTAATAAAACACGCGTGTCAGCTTCCTCATGGTTGCATTGATTCATTGGTGGACCGTTCCCAACATGGTGGACTTGATAACCTGCAGTGATGTAGACATTCTTGTCATTTGGGAACTCTTCTTCTGTTATCTTCGACAGGAATGTGAACAGTTCCTTCTTGTTATCAACATTCGCTAGAAACTTCTGCCAATTTCCTGGGACTTTGGCGGTACCAGATACGCGCTGTCGGATGCCTGTTCCTTGTTTTTCCCTTGTGCCTCCTTTGATTGTCAGTGCACGATACTGGTCCCAGACAATGTTTACTCTTGTCGATCGGTTCAAGTCATGGCGAACTCTTGGGCAAAATACCTTTTCGAAGTATGAATCAAAGGTCTTGCCTTGGACAGTTGTACCAGGAAGTGAGTGTATCAGTACTCCACCGTCAATAATAATGAAGTCGTAAACATCTGGCGCAAGTAACTCCTCGTCGACAGAAATTGCGCTACTTGCACTAGCTTCCGTGATATATACCAGCAAATCTGACTTGGTACAAGAGTTGAGGGACCTTTCAGAAGACAACGCAGGTGGGTATAGGGAAGATTCGTGCTGAAAAAACTTCTCCAAGTTCCCCCCACGGCTGTCTAATACAAGAAAAGCTTGCCCAATAAGCTCTGCGTGACATTTGAAGTGCTGCATTTTCAGCTTAATTGCTGACTTTTTTTGTGTTTTCTTCTCATGGAAGAACACTAACTTGTTGCGCTTGATCGGCGCTGTAAAAGGTGTGTCATTGGAGTCAAGCACACTCTGTCTGAAGTTATTGTACTGCTCTTGTCCCAAAGACTCAAATTTATGGACAGATACAGTAGCAACCGCCGACTCACACATCTTGTCATCTAATGTAACCATGTCTCCACTGAACTCCTCAAAAGGATTTCCACTGCTCAGCAACACCTCCATCAGGTTTTTAACATGGCGCAGAAATCGGTGCTGAGATGCACATCCTTCCTCATGATGAGGGAATTCTTCTTCATCATCGTCGTGAGCATTTACACCACTGAACTCCTCAAAGACACGGCTGATTTCTGGGCCAGTCAATATCCAGCGTTCTATAACATGTCACGATTCTCAGTGATACCAATAATGTCACCAACTCCTTTCACCCTTTTGTTGGCTTGCTCGTGTGCTTGATCGATAGGTAAGGATGAGAAACGGTGATTGCTTTGATTTATTGTCCAGTGTCCCATATTAAATTCTGCCTGGATGCTAAGTGGAAGACCTTCCAGGTCTCGGATAAAGATTAGAATCCACCTTGCGTAATTGTGGTGGTGGTCACAGCGGTAAACCATAATCTCTTCGTGGGAAAATTGTAACATAAAGTTCCCGGATCCGTTCGTCTGTATGTAATGACCGAAAAAGAAACACTCCTTTGAAACGTCTATTCAAATTTGTATTTCTGTAAAATTAGCCACCTGGCTGTCGAAATTGGATGTAACGCCGTACACCACTAAAACTTGTCACTACAGAACAGATTACTTAGATAAAAGACGGAAAATTTGTCCAGCTAGCAAGCACCAAGCAAACAGTTAAACTTGCGACTGACTTCCAACAAACAATTTTACGAATGACTAGAATAATTTGCGATATCTCAAATGCACGTAGACAGTAACTGTGACGCAATAATGAAAGACATTGTCACGCAATTCAAACCGTTGTTCAAAGGTAGTGATGCAATATTTCATCAGGTCTTACGACCGATGGTGCAATATTTGGACATTTTCTAGCAATTTCCATGACGTAAGATGCCAGCTAGGTTAAGTAGACCATAACGGTTTTTATATGACGTTTGATTTGGTGAAAATTGTCGGGAACAGGTGGTCTAGAGCAGGGGTCACCAAATGGCGTCCCGCGGGCCGCATGCGGCCCGCCATGGCATATCGCTGCGGCCCGCGGATGGTACCAGCGTACAAGTATAACCAAAAATACTTTTCTTGAGGAGTCAATGAGCATCCCAGCTAGAAATTTCACGTGTATTACACGTAGATTATACGTACCTTGGGTCGTGTATTATACGTTAATTTTAACGTATAATACACGCATATGTGTCGACACTATTTCACGTGTATTACACGTATATTTGGTGGTGGATTTTACGTGTTTTACACTCGCATTCCACCTAATTTCCGCGTATCTGACAACACTAATACACGTGTTTTCCACGTATATTTGGCGGTGGATTTCACGTGTTTTACACTCGCATTCTACTAAATTTCCGCGTATCTGACTACACTAATACACGTGTTTTCCACGTGTATTTGGTGGTGGATTCCACCCGCATTCTACTCAATTTCCGCGTATCTTACAACACTAATACACGTAGATTCTACGTACCTTTGGTCGTGTATTATACGTTAATTTTAACGTGTAATACACGTATATGTGTCGACACTATTTCACGTGTATTACACGTATCTTTGGTGGTGGATTTTACACCCACATTCTACCTAATTTCCGCATATCTGAATTCAACAATTTAACACCTGTGTATTTGTTATCTATAAAACTTATGCGTATTGTGTCACTGTGCCATTATTTTTATCAATTGCAGTATAGATCGTCCTTGTTAATAACTGCAACTATCTACGTATTCAACTTCAAAAACTACACATCAAAGAACATTTATTTATAATGCGAAAACTACTCAAGTATTAGTGTTTGTGAGTGAGGCCGTGATGGTAATGTCGTCGGCGTAGAGACGAGCCAGCCTACACGAGGTTGGAATGTCAGGTCAGCAGGACCAGGTCTTGCTGCAAATTGGCTCACTACCCCCCGTCCGGCTCGCAGAGTTGGTCCTGTTCCGACATGATTTTCTTTTCATTTTTCTTGTGTTTCTGAAAAAACAAGAACAGTGCAAACAGTGTACTCGGGAAGATAACAATGCGTTAATCAAATAAATAAATAGGCGTAAATGACAACTCCTTAATCGCTGATAAACGTTGTTATCCTTACCTGTGTAGACCCTTTGGGAATTAAAAAAAAATCTGTGATTGCACCAAAAAGTTCAAATAGTTTTCCGTCTTTGTTGTGTGTAAGCCAATATTCTGAAAAAGAAAAGGTATTTATTAATCTTTCTTTTTATCATTAATAACATTAAGCAAAGATATTTAGGCAAAGTATGTTTATGATGTACCATGTCGAAAAAATAAAAGAATAAATGAATTTGATATACTTTGGTGTATTACAATACATATCTTTAGCTATTTAGCAGTAGTTGTATTACAACCAAAAAATATAACATAAAATAACGAGCGCTTACAATTGATGTCAACAGCTAAAGGTTGACACTCTATAGATTCGAAATTGTTGTCAAAGGGAATATAATGTGGCTGATGTCTATTGCGGCGGTATCGGTAAAGGAAATGAAGTGTTCAATGCAAGCCTCTTTGTCTGATGTTCTTCATCATCATCACTATCTAAACAAAAAATGTAAAGTTTACAGTAAATTTCAATTACAACGAACATGTTTTCTGTGTAGTATCTAGCATTAAAAAATCGGCCTGGTACTATTGGGAGAATCCATTTCGGAGACAGCCTTTTTCGGAGATTTCTAAAATCCCAGAGGGGCATATGTATATTGAAAGGAATTAGCTTATAATAGAGGTTATGTACCATAATGTCTCAGCGAGAAAAAAAACAGTTGTCAAACGGGGTTTCATGATTAATAATTAGAGGTTAAAAGAACAAAGTCTCAGCGAAAAAAAAGCAATCCGGACAGAAATAGGTCCAACACTGACTGCAAAGCAGTGTTCTATAATATTATATATAAGACAGCCGTGCTAGTCTATGACATTTCAAGTGATCAACGTAGGTACTAGGTAGCACAGTTGAGACTCGCTGGTAGAGAGACGCAAAACCAATTAATGCTTAAGCACAGCTATATGGTCAAACAATGGGTGTACTGTGAGATTGTACTGTACATGTGCTGTCACGGAATTGTTCTTAGAGTCTCTCCCTTAGCCAGTATCAACTGTGCTACATACGTTGATCACTCTCTACATATATGGAACTGTGTAGCTTAAAATTTTTGGGTAATAACACAATACAGGTTTGAACAATACTTATAGATTTACAATCACTAAAGTTAGATCGCAACAGTCTGTTTCCCCCTATGAGGGTTCGTCGGGAGGTATTTACTGACGAACCCTAACAGGGGGAACAGATATGATATGTTGATATCTTAGTTTAGTGACTGTTAATCCATAAATATAGATTTATAGAACTACATTAAATTTATAATCTCATAAATAAATTTTTCTAAACTACTTTAACAAGTGTGTATTATCAACCTACCCAATCAGAAGAACTTAGGACTTCTACTCTTCTCTTTGTACGTTTTCTGATGATCTGATCCTCTTTTTCCAAGTTCAAAGTGTAGGCCTATTCTTCTTTCTCCGACATAGCTAAAGCAATTTTATAGTCATCTGAAATATAAACATTTAGGTTAAACTAAATAATATAGGTTATCAATAGGGCCATTTTTATTTTGACCTAAAAAAATTTTTTTGACTTTATTTTTATCAAATTTTGACCTTATTTTGACCTAACGAAATTTGAGGAGGCCACAGTTCTTCCTTGAATTGATACCAGTTACCCAAACATAACATTTTGTCGATTTCAGACCCGAACGTGTTCAATAAAAGGGACTTGTTCAAAAAAATTGCCTTGATTGCAATGCTAGTTGTCGCTCCAATCCAGCTTGATAGCGTTTACTTTTCCTGTCGCTTTTAACAAAATACTTTTTATCTCAATTCACTATAAACTCGCAAAAATTTACCTTAAATCACCCCCGGGAGTTGCATTAAATTCACCAGGAAAATCTCGCCAAATCTGTTTAACTTTTGCTGAAGACGATTTAGCTTGCTTAGGCATTTTTGTACAGTAGAACTTGGATAACTCGTCACTCTAGGGCAGTGTTTCTCAACCTTTTTTAGTCCAACGCCCCCTTCATGAACTGGAAAAATGCTACCGCCCCCCAACAAAAACGATTAATTGCGAAAAGTGAATATAAAAGAATAAATAGTATTAATACTACAAAAGTGCTCAATGCCATGCAAAAAGCCAAGCAGAGCGAATTACATCAAATATAGGCTAGTTACCAATTTCTAAAACCAAACCCTTACAGCCTGTTTTGCCTTAAAAGGGGGATCATCAGAAGGTCCTTATTCAAATAGAATTCTATTTTTATTAGAATAAGGACCTTTTGAAGGTCCCCCTTTTAGGGTGAAACAGGCTGTAAGGACTAAGGGTTTTTTTAGAGACTAGTACGATAACTATATTTGATAAAAGCAAATATATATTTGCGAGCATGAAAACAGTATAGGCCTACTGGTAGTCAGTGTGAACCTTGGACTTGGTGAGAAAGTGCCAGTTTCTTCACATTTGGTGTAAAGTCAGTGAGAAACATTCGAAGATCACCTCTTATGGATATGTCAAGTGGGTTTCGCAGTTTGGTATGTAGCATAGTAGCAGAACAACACAGCTGAATCCCTTTTCTACCAGGTATGAGGTAGGAAATGCTACCACGAAGATAGAAGCTCTTTGATGAAATCGTTACGCTGGGCGGTAGATGGGTTCAACCAGAATGCCACCTAATAATCAAAACGCCCCCCCCTTAAGCCGAAGTAATCATACCGCCCCCCTACAAAGTCAAAACGCCCCCTGTGGGGCGGTACCGCCCCCGTTGAGAACCACTGCTCTAGGGGGAACAGAAAAAGTGACGACTTACGCGAACTGACGACCAATGCAAACAGCCAAATTTTGCCATTTTTTCGTGTCGCATTAATTTCATGGTGCTCCGCGACCTAATTAAATGCGATAGTGGTAAAGTGAGACAAAGTGGAAAGCGTTGTGTTTTTTTCTCCTTTTTGAGGTGCTATTCTTACCAGATTCATAATCCGCAATAATTTTTTCTGAATTTTTTAGGAGGGTGTTCAACGTCGTCCTTGGTAGGTCATGTTCTTCAGAAAATTTAGTCTTGTTCCTAATTTCGCCTTCTTTGAATTTCGTTACAATTTCATACTTAGCTTGTAAGTTTAAGCACTTTACCTTTCTCTTCGTCATCCTGCGTTGCTGCAACTTTTGTTTACACGAAACGGTACTGTCGCAAATGAATCACGCACGTGGTGAACAGCGCTTCTCTTATCGGCAACAGAGCACGTGTGCGATGCTCGCACACCCGCAATCGACCAGACCTACATACTCCACGCATGTGCGTCTGGCTCGATAGAGTGTGTGCGTGCACACGTCTTAGCGCAGTAATTTCTTCTCGAAAGAGTCTGTAAATGCCACGCCAGCATTTGGGTGGATGACAACTTAGACGAATTTTACGTCCCAGGGGAAGAAAAACAGTGACTACTTATTCGAATTGACGAATTATGCGATGACCACTTAACCGAACTTGATTGTGTACAAAAGATAGGCTTTCTGCCGGGACCTGGCAATCATTGACGACTTGGGCAAACTGACGAGTTTTCCGAAAACGAGTTATCCAAGTTCTACTGTATTACAAAATGTCAGTAAGCTATTTCTAAAATCCAAACTGTTGATCTTCGAAAAGACCACGTTTGTCGAAAAAACGTGTTTTATAAGAACTATTTAAATACGTAATAATGAATAACTTAAACAATGGAAAATTTGTGATAAAAGTTAGTGTTGATCTAAGAGGGCATTGTGACATATTTCCTGTTTTTATGGGTTAATATGGCTTAATTGTGTCGCAGTTCCTGATTAACAATGCTTCTACGAGGATTTTGACAAAAATTACTCTCAAGAAACACAAAAAAGTTTGTCAAAAGCCATAATTTGACAAACTTTGACTTTATTGTCAATTTTGCTATATCCACAAAGCCAGGCCATGTGGTGCATAAGGCTCGGGTTCCAAATAGCGACTGTCAGAACAGCGACTGTCAATAGAGCGACCACACGACAGCGATTAATTAAAAACAGCGACTGTCAATAGAGCGACTACACGACAGCGATTCATCAAGAACTCGATTAATTAAAAACAGCGACCTCGAAATTTGGCCTCCAAGTCAAAACCTGCTGACTGGCATGATATAAATCCAAAAATTATGAAGTCGCCATTATGAAGTCGCTATTATGAAGTCGCCATTATGACAGTCGCTGTTTTGACAGTCGCTATCCGGCCTGGATGCCGGTGCATAAGTAGCTGAAATACACCCACCAACTTTAATTTTGATACCAATTTGTTTTCTAAGCAACATTATTAACAAGGCAGTAATAACAAGCTAAAAGGGAGGCTAAAAGTATAACTGACCCCCTCCCCCGTCAATGCTTTGCATGAAACCACAAAGATTTAAGCAGGCCTATGTCAATGCTTGTCCAGTAACCTTATTTAGGCTGTTTTGGCCATCTAACACTAACCTTTCGTTATAGCACTGCACATGTTGGTGGTAAACGCAACGCCAAATCTTCTACTTTTGACAAAAGTAACAATTTGTTGTTATCATATCTCACAAACCTGAGGTGATAGGATAAATCTGAGGTCAGATTCGGATTCAGCACCCCAAAGTTACTCTAAATCAGTTTTCAAAGTTCATGAAGCAAAAAAAATTTTTTTTGTAGACCAGTGTAATTCACTTGATGCAAAAGTTATCAATACTTGTCATAAAGAAATTGACTACAAAATGCTCTTCTTGCCATAAACATAAAATTTGTAGCAATATAAAAATAAAGTATTTCTTACCATTACAACCAAGGACTCTTATTGCATATATATATATATATAATACAATGTACAATTGTACATTTTGCCTTATCCACAATTGAGCATTTTTTAACATGATTGCTTGCTCCAAATGGTGGACAATAACATTGACCTAAGTTGGTAGTCTGCAAAGTAAATAGGAATAGCAGTATGCCATTTATAAACCGGGTTAAGCAAATTGGATGCAACCTAATTCGTACTGTCAGTTCGTACCTTGTAAAGATCGAGAGAAAACATTAAAAAAAGCCGAAGTTGCTGATCGCAGTTTCCACAAACATTTTAAAATTTTCTGGCTGGAAAGATCGAGATAAAAATAGCACGAAGCCGAAATTTCCGCAAACAAACAAACTGAAAAGATCGAGAGAAAAAATTAAAAAAAGCCGAAGTCGCTGATTGGAGTTTCCGCAAACAAACTGAAAAGAACGAGAAAAAAAATTGAACTAAGCCGAAGTCGCTGATCGCAGTTTCCGTTTTTCCGCAAACATTTTAAAATTTCCGGTAATGATCCTAAGAGTTTGCCGAAGTCGCTGATAGCAGTTTCCGCAAACAAACAAAAATTCTTAGGATCATTATCGGAAATTTTAAAATGTTTGCGGAAACTCCGATCAACCCTGACCTTTTAAAATGTTAGCGGAAACTGCGATCAGCGACTCCGCAAACTCTTAGGATTATTACCGGAAATTTTAAAATGTTTGCGGAAACTCCGATCAACCCTAACCCTTTTAAAATGTTTGCGGAAACTGCGAACAGCGACTTCGGCAAACTCTTAAAATCATTGCCGGAAATTTTAAAATGTTAGCGGAAATTGCAGAAAAACGGAAACTGCGATCAGAGACTTCGGCTTTGTTCAATTTTTTTCTCTCGATCTTTTCAGTTTGTTTGTTTGCGGAAACTCCTAACAGCGACTTCGGCTTTTTTAAATTTTTTTTTTTGATCTTTTCAAGGTAGGCTACGAACTGATGGTACGAATTGTTTATGGTACAAATTAGGTTGCACCCAAGCAAATTGGGTATACTGTAGCCCATAGGCGCCGACTTTTATTTTTGCACGAGGTGGCGGATAGCACAACATGGCAACCTAAAAACTTTTAAACTGCATGTTTTTGTTTGATCTTTACTAAGCGTGTTTCGTAGATGCAACTGTCTTTCACACCTGATTTGTAGCTTGATAATTTACAAAGCAATTTTAAAACAAAGCACAGGAGGTATGTCATGAATTTTATTGTTACGTTGCTGCTCTGACACTTAACATTTGGCAAAAGTATTGTTGCGAACAGCAGCTCTGTCAATCCAACTGTTAAAGTTGTAACCGTGAAGCTTCAGCTTGATAAACATTTAAAATTAGGACGTGGTTCAATCGCTGTTGCGTCATGGTAGATTGCAAGTAGGTTTTTATGCGCCTGAGTGCACTAAACGATCGCTCCGCCTCGCAGGTGGTGGAAGGCAACGATAAGTATATTTTCACAATGCAGACCATGTTGAAAGCATTAATGAAATTGTTTCATTGCTTGCAAATAGATCAAGCAGTTGCGACATAGTTGCAAATCGGACAGAATGCTCTATCTTTGCATCTATCGTATTCTAGCCACGGGAATTCACTCTCCCACAATTTTTGATAGCTTCGCCCTTCAATAACGATTATCCTGCTCGTGCTCGGTTCTTCCACATCCCTGATCGTGCTAACGCTTTTTAGCAGTGGCACACTTTCGTTTCGTTCAGGCTTTGGTCACTTTCATGCTGGCTGATATCCTGACTAGACGCAACAAAAAATGACTCAACGGAGGGCTGCAATTTTGAACGCGTTTCGATGGCATCTTTAAGCTGAATAAAACTGGAATGTCGGCGAAAACTTTAACTGGACGACTTTTCGTAATTTTTTCTATGTTGTAACAAGCAACTCCTATGTCAGACCAATAAATTCCCGCCTCAGACTTTTACAGTACGACGTTTCGTAATTTTTTTTATGATGTACGTAACAAGCAACTCCTATGTCAGACCAATACGTTCCCGCCTCACAGTTTGCCACGCAATATTAGTGCATGAAGTAGATAACAAAGCAGAAATTAAAGCATGAAGTAGATGACAGTACACTCCAATTGAAATCGGAAAATAATCCAAAATGCAAAATCTTAAGTAATTGAAAAAGGTTGCTTTTATTATGGGAATTGACAGAGAGCGTAGCTTCCCTCGAATAGAATCATGTTAACGTGCAAATTTGCAGAACGTTAAAACTGCTGTGACTTTACTAAGTGCACTTTTTAAATAAAACTCAATAAGTTTCAAAAATTGCATTTTTTTAATGAAATTTGAAAATAGATATTCATTTAGGGGGTGGAGCTATCAATCATCGAGACAATTTTATTTCCAAGTATTTTATAGCTTGCATAATTTATAGCGACATTATGAGCAGTTTAAAATGTTTCAAAAAAGATTTTGAGGGAGGCAATGGAAAGATCGTATTTTATTGATTAATAAATTCCATTGTAAACCTAACAAATGTAACAATGACTTATGACAAGTAACAAATAAAACGATCGCAACAACAAGGAAAAAACTCGTAGCCACGTGTTGCGTAATCTTCACGTAGCTTGCTTGATGTAACGCGAGTATCATGCTTGTGACAAAAACAATCATTTATTTTTCTTCGTAATACTGTATTGGTTTACCTCTTGCTTTACGTTGACTTGAAGCGAAAACCAATGATCAAAAAAAAAGATTTAAACGTCCGTTCAAATTACATTTATTTGCAGTAAGTAATGTAACCTAAACGGGGTGGCTGCCACCCCGCCACAGCGGTTATGGGGTGGCGTGGCCACCCCGTAACCCCGTAAGTCGGCGTCAGTGCTGTAGCCTACTGGCTTAAAATTAAAAATGCACAAGATCATTAGATCAACACCTGTCAAAAGGTAGAATTGGTTTTACTATGTAGTTGAACAAAGACACAAAACTGTATAAAGTCATTTTTTAAACAATTCACCAATGTCGTCAATGAACTTAATAATGGTGCTCACCTCTTCTATAACTGTCCATGAACTTGGTACAACTTGAACAGTATTTTCCCTTGTAAATTCAACAACTGTATATTTTGCCATTTCCTGACACTGAGCGATTACGGTTTTGGTTACTGATACCTTGAATTTCATTTGTGTGCTCACTGTGCTGCTGTTTCTGTTCATCAAAACGCCGTTTGGCTTTACATGCACATTTGTTTGCTATCCACCTTTTTTGGTAAAGTCTACACTTTTCATTACGATTATCCATTACAAGAGTAAAAACATTTCTAAATTAAACAGATTAAAAAAAGTTTTTCAACAATTTTCAACTATCAATTACGTCTTGGCCTGTACAAGGTATGCTAGCTATTCTGGTGACATACTGATATAGGCTTTTAGTCGATATTGACCTCTTGCAGGCATGGCCTCATCAAACTCTGGAGTAAATTATACTAAAATGTGCAGGCAGGGCATACCATGCCATTCGTTGTTACGCCCTACCATGACATGCCCTGCCTACACATTTTAGTACAACCCGAGCAGACAGTAGCCAAGCACCACGTTGAACTGTTAGTTTACACAAAACATATTATTACTCGGAAATATCTATGGTACATCTCCAGATCACCAGCGATGTAGATTCAACATTTTATTTAAGATGGAGCTTTACAATACTACTAAGGTGAATCACATTACTAACCACGCTGTGAACCAGAAAAACTTTTGAATTTACGATAATCCTTATCTCAATTCTCAATCAAGATTTATACCAAACATTAGTGAGAACATTCTTATTTCTTAATCTTAATTTCTTCCCTTTCACTTCAGTGCTGTACTGTACAAGCAAGTTGAACTGAACCAACTAATCAGGATTGCCAGATCCAAAATAATTCTGTAGCCAAACTGTTGTCACAAAATCACCAAAACGCAGGGAAAAATCGCCAAAATTACACATTACAATGAGTTCAAGTCTTTTGGTTGAATGTTTAACTCAGTCCCTCAACTGATGAAAAAAAAAACTTTCGACTCCGAAACAAAAACTACGGAAATTCATTCTCTTGTCAGTTGTTGAATATATTTGTACCGGTTTATATTTGTACCGTATACTATTTTTCGCAGCAGACAAAATAAAAGGTTTCTCTCTCTCTATTTTTCGCAACAGACAAAATAAGCCGTTTCTCGCTCTCTCTCTGGAACAGATGAGTCAACGTCATAATTTTAATCTAGCCTGGAGTCTAGGCAGTTCTACTTTCAATTTTCCTGGACATTCAAGCACGTTCTAACATATTTATTAATCGCCAAAAGCAATTAATTTATCCAAATCGGTTCTCAATATTCCCCAAAAAAAGAGCCAAATCGAACTAATTTGAAGCTAAACGTCTTCAAAAATCGCCAGATTTCTGGAGTTTGACGATAAATTGGCCAATATGGCAACCCTGTAACAGATAACACATTCCTTGTTACTCAATCTTTCCCGCGTTTCTTTTTTATCCAAAACTTCATATCTGGTAAACTGGCTGAAGTGAAAGACATTATTTTGGAGGGCAGTCAGGGGACATATGTTACAATTTTCAAGATTCCCACCCTGTGAAGTTGTACCATATCTCTATGAGTTGCAAAGACCCAGATTAGATTTTTGAATATTTATGGTTTAATTTATAACTTCTACAAATAAAAAAATCCTCAACAAGTTTTAGGAACAGACATTTTTTTACTGTTTAATTGTAATTGTTTCATATCAGTAAGCGAGACCACTTAAACTTTCCTTAAAAACTATCGTTAAAGGATCACTTTAATTTGCGACTATAAAAGTCATGAAGTTTTCTTTTCACATAACGTAATAAAAACGTGTAATAGACATCTACAAAAAACACATAATCTACATCACAAAAATGCAGAAGAACGGGGTAGACCCCCTCTACTTGTGTGTATAATTCCTGCTGTTTTGTATACCATTCTTGGAGGCTAGTTTTACTTAACATAGATTAAAAATTCCCCAAATGAACGAAAGAGTTTTAACACGTTTAATACACGTGGAAAACACGTGCTAATTTTCAACAAATGTAAACGTGCAATACACGTGGAAACAACATGTATTCAACATACAAAAAGTTCTGATAAAACATCCTTCTGCTTGGGTGAAGATATTTTTTCTGTTTTGTATGCCATCTTTTGGGCGTGGTTTCACCTTATATACCTTAAAAATTGGTCAAATAACCATAAGATGTTGAACACGTATAATACACGTGGGGAACACGTGTTATTTTTACAAGAATTTTATTCACAAAAAAATTGCTGATAAAACTTCTTGAATCAGATTTACACACTAGTCATAGTGAATGATAGCGAAAATATGTCTCTAAAATAATGTTTTTTAAACAAGTGAATTTTAGGTGGTGTACAAAGACTCCTTAATAACACCTGAATTCTACCTAAGATACCATGCTACCTAAAATCAACCAAAAATCAACGTGTAATATACGTAGCTTTCTAGCTGGGATGAAGGTAAAAAATACTTTCCGGGAAGAATATTTTCGCTGTGCATACGATTCCACCGACCGACCATTCAGATTGTAGTTCTAGGTGGGGGTCGCTCAACGTTATTCCAATGCGATGTCCAGCCACACTGTCCCAGTGGTTGATTAAAACGTCTGTTTTCAAATTTCGAAATTGTCTGTGAGCATAGGGTTGCTTATTTTAAGTTTGTAAGTGTCATGTAAACACTAGTGTGCGTTTCACCGTTATTGTGTTTCACAAGCATTGTTCCCTTTAAGCAAGTTTTTGTTAGCAAAATAGGCCGGTGTGCCAACTCAATTTATAATAAATTGGCAAAGTAAGCTTATTTGCCTACCGGTATATATAAATTTAAAGACATTTTCTGGTGGTATCAAGAAAATGAAATATCTTGTCACAGGTATTGGTTGTAGGCCTATTATTTCTGGTTGTATTTTCATAAGACAACTTCTGCTTGTATTATGAAATATTTAGTTCGTTACTGCAAAATTTTGTTAATCAACAATTCTTGCCATGCTGATAAGCACTGCAAGTGACAGTTGTCTAATAATCAAGAAATACGGTTTTATAGACTCTCACAAAAAGATGAAAAACCAACTCATTGCTTTTTTAGAGGGAACACCGTTCATGAGTTACGATAGAACGTTTTTTTAGGTGATTTCTACAAGCGTTTGTTTCATGGTGCCTAGTTTCTTTCTCCGCTGATATGTTAGCAGCATAGCAGGTCACTGTTGTTGCCTGTATTGCGATGTGTCAAACATTTCTTTGGTTACTGAAACTGTTAATTGCAAAATATCTTTTGCGAAGCGAAGTGACATCACTCTTGCTTGGCGATGAATATTCTAATGAAACCGTTCGCCTCGCTACAAGTGCGCAAAACAAGTGGCCTTGTTTATTAGACATTGTTAAGGAAGTCAAAAGTGTTGTTAAAGGAGCTTGGCCTGGCGGTAGCGTTGTTCGACTAATTTTGTTGCTGCGGTATTCTAAGATAAATAGTAACAACATGTAACGATGAATACTGGGTACGAAATGCGTTCATTTCTAGCATCAGAGTCAACCTACCTAAAATTTTATTAGTGCGGCCCGCCACAGCTCTCCTTAGTGCCAAAGTGGCCCGCATGCAAAAAAGGTTGGTGACCCCTGGTCTAGAGCAAAGAACAGAGGCGCAAGCTTCTGCAAGGTATTCACCATGAGTTCTAACTTCCTCTCCTGATGTGCCCAGATGAACACGAATATGATCTTTTGGTACTTGTGTATGAGTAGCCAGAATTTGAACGTTGGACTCTGTTGGGAAGTTGCAATGACCCAATCCTCAAGAGCCATCTCGGTTCCACTGTCTTCGCATGCTCGTTTTAGAAGGCTGTTAAGTACCACAACAGTAAATTGATGGGCATATCTTGTTCTCATTACATTGGTTGCTTTCAGAAAAGCTGTGGCTGCTGCTTCTGTCTTCACTAACCCAGATTTTTTCAGGGTTTCAGGCCATCCAGACTCACGCAGAAGATCTCCCATGGTGCTCCACAAAGCCATCTCAATGTGGAGCCCACCTAACATGACCACAATCTTGTCTTCCCCAAAAATGTCAGGGAAGGTCCACTGCATTTTTTTGGCGATGTCATAGAGTGGTTGATCCACTACCAATACAGGGACTTGGTGTGGGTTGAGGTGCTCTGTTGTCTTTTTCACCAGTTCCATTCCATATCGAATCATTTCTGAAGTGGCGGCTTTTTCGTGGAAAAGTGGCAAGAGGGCTTTAATGCATTTTTCCGGTTGTCCAACAGAATCTGATCGAGCAGCGTGGTAGGAAGACCACATCGCTGGAGTGTGCATTTCTGCATCGCAATTCATCAATAGGATGTTATTTACTGCAGCCATCCATGCCTGTTCGTGATGTTTCTCCTCATCGAATGAACTCGTTGTCACTATAGTTGCGAATCTTTTCCCGGAGGTTGGTTGACAAGATTTCGGCCCACTGGTGGTACAAACGTATACGAACGAGGCAGGATGGGTTCATTGTTGCAGGTTCCTGTTTTCTGTGAATGGATTTGTAGATATTCTTGGTTCAACCCAGGCGTCTGTGACGAAGGAAATTGAAGTATTGAAATACCAGTTCCATGAAATGATGAGCTTGCAGTGCGTGATGAGGGATTGTGATCCAAGTTATCTAGAGCTGCCACCGTGAAAATGCCCTGACGTAAGTTTGTAGGACAAACTATATCAGCGTTGTTCCTTGCATGATCTGCAATCGCCTGTGCAAATCTAGACTCAATGCTGAGGACTTTCGTATATGACACGCTCAGAGCATAGCTGTGTAGCAGTTGTACCAGCTTCCTGCTTCTTGTTTGGGAATGCAATTTCAGGGCCAGAAACACTGCAAGTAGAGGCTCACAATTCAAGTTTGTAAAAAGAGAAGTCATATTTAACATGGCCAACTGGCTCACAGAGAGAATCTTCCTGGAAATCTCTTGTACTGGTAATGATTTGGGTCCTTCGAGGAGTTGACGGACAAAATACTTCATACGTTGAGGTCAGTTGCTTAAAAAACTCTGTTTATGGCACAAATTATCAGCAGGGGTCATCAATCAGTGAGGACATTCTATTTAAATGATAGAAACAAAGGAAATAATTTGTTTTCCTTGCTATGACCCGAAGTTACTTAGACATCGACTTCCGATTTCGAAACTAAAAAACAATGATGTAATAAGGGTGCGAACAGTGAACGTAACATTGACATAGACACCAAAATCACCACTCTATGCTCCAATCATGTTTATTTTAGTTTTATCGAATTACTCATATATACAAACCTAAGTTTAGAGACCACAACCACCATTCTAGGTTCAATAGTACAAAAGTTACGAGGCATAATGTGAAAAAATCTGGAAATTGGCCGCCATCTTGGATTTTGGCGGCAATTTTTTTTTTTTCATCTGACAGCTTGACACTCGGACCAAAATTGTTTTATAGGTCCTTACTTTCAAATTGGTACTGAAAACGAAACTTTTGCATCAAGTTGAAATGACTGAGTGCCTGGGAGCCCCACTATATGACGTGTTTACTAAATTACAGGAACATTTTGTTAAACCAACATTGTTTCAACATTGTAATTTTCATATGACATTTTGCTTCATTTTTCTCAGTGTAGTCACAAAACATTAAAAAAACAAAGTTGTCTTCATCGCCAGTGCCGTGAGCACGGTCTCAAATTCCTCCACATCTGAAATCTACTGGTGGACCCATTTTTGTACATCACCGACTTCAAATATACTTTTACTGCTGACTTAATACTTTAACACTGACTTTAACTATACTAAACATCACTGACTTTACATCACCAATAAAAGTAGCAGATTTTGGCATTTGTCATGTTTGTAAACTTTGCTGACGAGTTTGACCTAGAGGAAAAAAACGTAAGAACATTAAAAGCAGGAGAAAAGCATATTAGTGCTACAAAACGGACGTATTTCTTGCGACAGCGATGAATGATACGGTGTGATACATCATGTGTCATTTTTATCACAGACGGAGAAAGCAAGCAGGTAACGATAGTTCTAGTGATGTTGGAAGAAGGTTTTCCACTTTCAGAAGCAGTTTCCAAGAAAGTTTGGTGTTTACTGATATCCGGTTGTAAGTTCAAAAGATTGTTTTTCAGGCGTCTAACAAAGCGATTATTCCAATAAACATAAAACACATATTTCTATAAAACCAAGTTCTTTATTTTAAAACTTTTGTCTCAGAATAATCTGTGCGAGATGCAAATCAACCAAAATAGTTTATCTAAAATTGAATGACTTTCTTTACCAGGCATCTAAAAGCAAGTGCTTTCTGTAAGTGCATATACCATCGAAACTACCACAAAGTGTTGCCAGTGATAATCCACATTTATTCCATCGTTTCGTCGATCACACATGACCAACTTTTTCAGAGAGTCAGATTTAAAGAAATACCTAGCTTACCTGCTTTTAACGTACGGAAAAGTACAGAACAATGTTATTATAAACAATTAAATATGCAAAATGGAATTTAAATTTGAAATAAACCTGTTTTAATCTTATCATTGTTTTAAAACAAAATGTGAACTACCAAAAAAATGTGTATTCAATTCTCTAACACGATGTATTGATTACGTAAAAGAGGTTATCTCATATGTGGTATGTCTCATCAGTACTGAACTTCTAACTGAGTTATTTCTAACTACATAACAAATCTTTTTAGGGACAATGAAGGCAGAGGCTTTTTCCCACAAAAGACGTTACATAGCAGCATCACAACGATCGAGATTGACGCTGTCAGTATGGGAGACTCTGGAGGTTGGATTTCAATATTAGTTATTTAACTTTTATTGTTTTACTGCTTCTCGTGACATGTTGGTTGGTGTATTCACGAAGCACTTTTGGTAGTAGCATAAGGCTTTCTCTGTAATAAAAAAGATAAAAAATTCAACAACTTTTCCAATGTACAACATAATGTGGTGAAGTTAATTGATATACTGTATGTCAGTTCACCAACGTCAGTTTTAAAAAAATGTTTCTTTAGTTGAAATTCCTTTCCTGAAATCATAAAAATCATCCTTGTGCATGAATTTTTTCCCGTTGGAGAACCACTGGTTTACGGAGTTTTAATAGCTTTTAAGGCTGTAGGCCCATAGATTGTAGCATGAGAATATATAAAGATCTGCTTTAAGTAACTACTAGCTATATTATTATGCATTTTAATCTAGAAGGATTTTGTGTCGCTGAAACGGTCAGTGTGCGGATGTTCAAGGATGTGTTTATTCAACTGCACACGCCGTATTCTTTGAAGAAATTTGAACTAGCTAATCTTCGAATCAGTGTTTTCAATTACAACAAATACGAAAGTTATCAGGTTCTTATAACGTTACATTTTATAAATCAGGGGTTGATCAAGCGCTAACCACTGGCCTTGGCATAATTTACGTGTTTCTTTGATTTGTCCTCAGATGAGTAGGGTTGACCAATAGGCTTAGAAGGTACACCTATAACTTTAGACTTGGGACAATTTTAAAACCCAATATCGTTCCGATGGCCTGGAACTGAAAAAAAGAACCACCTATTTCTTGGTGTCTTATTGTGATACAACTCTTTGGCATTCAAATCAGATATCTTTCAAAGAGAATTGTTTGGACGGAAAGCCACTCGTTCCTTAATAAATTGAATGGTTTCCTCTTTCTTGAGGTAATCGTTTGTTTTTGTAAAGTCGTGTCCAAACTATTCTCTCAATGACCCTGTTTCATATTATGATGCGTGCTACCAACCGAAGTATGGATTATGCTTTATATAAAGTAGCGAAAGCAACTTCTTGCGGATGGACTTTCTGGGAAGGTTAAATGTGAAGTATGGCATGTTGAGCACTGATGCTACAAAACCTCCCACTCCACTTTGGGCGTTTAGCGTATATAATACAAAAATCTATTTAAATTTAAGATTCTATTTGAATAAGACCCTTCTGATGATCCGTTAAGGTGAAACAGGCTGTTAAGGATTCAGATAGTAATAACTATATTTGATTTAATAAAAAAATCAATATCTTTATTGCACATTAGGTTGAAGTGCAAGTGCTTCCTGAAGACGATTCTGTGCTGTGCACTCGTTTTACTCCAGGTAGGCCTACTGTATAGCTTATGTTTAAACATACAGACTTAGATCGTTATTCTCCTTGTTGAAGGGTTCGTTTAAGAGTTTTCTGTGTAGTTTATTTCTTTGTGTGGAGTTGTCTTTATAGTTTTATGTTCTGTATTGTGCTTGAGTACATGGCGAAAATATTGACGAAATTTGGAGTAGGCCTACGCCAAAGTAGCCAACAGAACGTTGCGAACTTTTCCTGTCAAACATTTTTTGTCACAATTCTTGTTAATATTCAATGAGTCAAATGATTGTGTTCTGAATTCAGTATTTAACAGATTTCGTTCCACGCAGGGAGATGGGAAACTCTGGTTAATCTAGACTTGAAAAGTGATAGTGTGAAGTCTTCAATACTCACCGTGATTCCTCTTAAGATTCCTAAGGACGGATGGTCTGCGATTTCTCTTCGTGTAAAAGACAAGCAGCACATTTTAGATGAAATAAGAAAGAAAATCATCCTTGTGGTCTGACAAAGTCTTTTAACTTTTACGTTTGCATACTTCTGTAGCCATGATTGCAATTTAAAAAGATGCTAGTTATTTAAAAAAATAAAGCTTTGGTAGAGATTCAAACAACATGAAGGGATATGTACCAGCAAACATCCATAGGATTGGCCCATGATACAAGAGAAGGACCTCAAGTACATGTAGCTCCACGCAAAATGAAATTTGCATGAATTTTGACTCTTTTTTTGTTTTTAAAAAATGAAAAAGGGTCAAAAGTCATGCAAGTTTCTTGAGCGGTTCCTGTTATTGTTTATTCACTCTTTGGTGGAGAGTTCACTTTGTTGCACCACAAATTGTTGTCAAGAGTTATGACCTCCTTGTCTTATATATGACCTCCTATATATGACCTTGTCTTATATATGACCTCCTTGCCTTTAAAAATCTAGTTGCAGTCAAAATCAGGTTTTATTTTTTAAACTTTATAAATGCTGATTTTTGCTGACACGGTGACATACAGCAGAGTTCAAACAATTTCTATGTTTACTCGCCTTAATCTAAGATATAAATAAAGTGTAAAAACAGAAAAATTTACTTTTTACGATGGCTATTATCTGTCACGTTAATAAATAAGCAATAAACATTCAAACATACTGTAACTACAATCTAATGCAATGGTGAATCTGATTTATGAAGTATTTATATTTGTGATAAATCAGAGAACGAAGTGATGTTTTGCAGGAATCTGGAGAGGTTAAAAGCACATACCGAAGTTATGCGATTGACTTGAAGAACAGCAGGAGACAAACGTTTGATATTCAGTTTAATTTTCCTGAAAATGTTATCCAACAAACACGAAAATGCACCCTTTACGCACACGGTATTGCTTATGCGGACTTCGTTCCAATATGTTTACTGTACAAAGTGTCCACAGTTGTATATACTCATAATTTACTTTTTTTATGTAAAGTATGTCTTGAACAAATGAAAAAACAATGAGTACATTATAATTTCTAGAATAGAAACTTTCGTTTTAATGTAATTTCTGCCACACCGTAAGTTTTAATGGTGAACCTATTGCTTAGCCTACAATCAAGTTATAATCGTATCGCATTGTTTAGCAAACCTCTTGGGATTTATGGAAGTGGAGCCGATTCAATTGAAACCAAATCGCATTGAAAATATTTTCAGGTAACGATTTAATTTTATTGAAAAATGGGAACGATAATTAGAGTCCACGGACCACAGCTAACTGGAGATAAACTCTGATCTGTCGCACTGAACAAACTTTTATAAAGTTTTTCGAACATTTCCAAAGATGCGATAAAACTATTCTAAACATCCTGTTTTCATCTTTCACATTGCACACCAGATTGTGACATTATCCTACCAGGCAGTGAGTGCCAAGAGAAAATTAATTTTAAAAATTTTCAGACTAAAAGTAATTTGCGTTCTTCTGGTGACTATTTACTAGGTTACCTCCTGATGTTAAAGATGATAACTAGCTTTTGTATTTCCGACGTTTCGTCAGTCAGCACGACTGACTTTATCAAGGTGGCTAAAACAGGTTAACACAACCTGTTCAGCAACGATGGCACAACACAAAAACGTACTGATAAAATGAATAAAGTAAGCAGCAAGAATCAGAATTAAAACACGCAACAAGACACCTAGAGGTTAAACTGAATGCAGTGAATGCCTAAAACCAGTAGGCTGCTTTCCAACAGCGTAAATTTATCTATCTATTGGGCCACCGTCAAGAAACATTGAAAAGTCATCAGACAAGACAGAAACCAAGGGAATTGGCAATAACAATGATAGAGAAGACGCACTGAGAACCTTGATAAAGTCAGTCGTGCTGACTGACGAAACGTCGGAAATACAAAAGCTAGTTATCATCTTTAACATCAGGAGGTAACCTAGTAAATAGTCACCAGAAGAACGCAAATTACTTTTATTATAAAATGCCTGGTGAACAGTCTCTCTCTGTTTTTAATTTTCAGACTGTTGGACTATGTTTTTAGAAACTACATTTTCCTACATTTCACTGCTTTCAGTACCAAGGGTCAAAGACACTGATATTCTTTGAGGTTTGATTGGGCTTGAGCGCAATTATTAAAATTGTTGGGTTTAATTTATTGCAACTAAATTCATTGTAAAAGTTTTCGAATTTACAGTATGATTAATAAATTACGACATTTTAGAATAGGTGCTTTATTTGTGTATTTGCAGTGATTCTCAAACTGTGTGTCGTGACACCCTGGTGTGTCGTTTGAAATTTAAAAGAGCGTCGCACAATGGTTTGGTTTTCAAGCTAATATAATTTATATGAAAAAGTTAATTTTTTTTTATAAGGCTATGTATGTTCACTTTAACTTAATTCTTTTGAGGCCACAGATTATCGATCAATGCTTAATTTAGAAATACAAACGTTAGTCCGCGGCCTATCAGCACTCATAGCTTTGCCATGACTGTGGTCACAACAAAATATTGATTACAAATGTAAAAAAGGAGAAATGCCTTGTAAAAGTCGCAAACATTCGAGTAATTTTCGAAAAGACTATTGAAAAACTTTACTGTGCATCAGGATATAAATTAGGTCTACTAATTTTTGATCCTGTGTCTCAACTTACAGTTCATAACATAACTTCGTCAATGTCATAAATCGTCATAAGTGCGTCACGAGTTAAGCAAATTCTTCTGAGCGTGTCGCCTCAAAACTTACAAAACATTTGATTCCGTTAAAAGACGAAATATCCTAAAATTTCAGATAAAAATTTGTAGGTGTCCACAACAGCTTCGAGGGCACCAAAAGGGTTCTGCCAAGACAAAAAAGTTGAGAACCACAGCATTAGACAGTAGATTGTAAAAATAAGTCCAGAATCGTCAGAAACTAACTTAGGACACAAGAAACGCAGTTTAAAGTTTAGTTATAAATAAACAATCAATGGTTTAAGCGTCGATCCGTGGAGAAGAAGAATTTTTTATAGCTGCTTAAAACTCCTGCTGAAATGACATGTCTGGTATAAACTACTATTTTTATAAAACAGGAAAGCATACGGAAATGGGGAGACTGTCATGCTAACAAGCGGTCCGAACGTCTATGCTCACATGTACCTGGACTTTGTTGGGACTTTAAAGGAAGGAAGTGCAGCGTATGATGAATCTATTTCTAGAATAGAGTCAGGTAAAACTCATCTGTTCATCGCATCATCTATTGTTTATAGCTATTTGTTTGGTACCAGTGACAAACGTATTGGTAATTTAATTTTTCTGAATGCAAAGGTGTATCATCACCATTTCTAATAAAGTGACCCTCAACCAGTTTTTGCTGCATTCCTCCTTTAGGTAATTTTGAAACGTTCATTCCTGCCTGCAGAGCACACAATCGTCAGAACATAATCCACTAATAAAAACTATTTGAGATCATCTTATTTTATTCTCAAAAGAATCAAATGAATTATTTGCCGTAGTTGTTTTATTTGCCTTTAAGATACCAAAGAGCCAGATTTTAATTGGGTTTAACATTTTTAAAATTGTTAGAGAAGGCTATTGCATTGATTGTAACTGAGTTTAAATTCCAGTCGAAAAAGCTCGTGTGTTGTTTTTTGTTTAATCTCTAGTGTTGTTTGATTTGCAATCTTTTAAGTGTCTTTGGTTTAACAAAAGACAAGTAGTATGGTTTTACAAACACCAACAAGCAAGCCGTTTGGCAAAGTTGCAAACACTTGTTTTAAAAACTTCTGTAGTCTATCATTATTAACTCTGAAATATAAACATAAAAAATTCCTCACTTGCTGGGGGGGGGGGGGGGGTTCTTGTTTGGAAACACTTGTAGCCTATGCTGTATCAGATGGCCTGCTGTATATAGAATTGGGTATTTTATTTACGTTTACAGCAAACTAACTTCTGGAGTGAATAATCTTACCCTACTTTATCTGCAATAAAGCCTTTTTAAAAAATTTTT
Organism: Aplidium turbinatum; assembly: GCF_918807975.1. Lineage (NCBI taxonomy): Eukaryota > Metazoa > Chordata > Ascidiacea > Aplousobranchia > Polyclinidae > Aplidium > Aplidium turbinatum. The sequence goes on from NC_137488.1 coordinate 3,438,446, forward strand.
TGTTTCAATCAACGACATTTGCATTAACTTCACAAAACCATTTTATTCTTGTGAAATCTAAGTTTCCTTTTTAGGCTACTCCAGAGAATTGCAATTTCGATCAGACGAGGTGCAAAAAAAAGCCTTTGCTGTTTACGAAAGATATCCGCCAAGCACTTGGTAAGGTCGTAATATTACGCTTTACAAAAAAAGTTTCTAAAAGTGTTCTAAAAGTTTACATAAAAAGCATTTTATTTTTGTTTCAAAATGAGCAATTTAGTCAAAACAAGTCGAGCCAGATCAAATTTCAATTTTGACATACAGTTTAAAACACAGATGACGTTTTTAACACAACCATCCGTTTCATATGACATATGAATGAGTGGGGATGAAGTTAAAAAATTCAAAATGAGAGTATGAGTTGTAAGTAGGCTATACCAACAACGTTTCCAAAATTTAAATTCACAACATAGCTAATGACAGTACAGGATTGTTTTCCATCATTTTTTTGCCGCTTTCTTACTCTTTTGGCATTTATTATTTTGTTTATCTGAGGTAATCTTGTATACCACGGATTAGTGCCAGAGAGTAGCCTACATTTACACTTACAGTTTCCATTATATTTAATAATGAACTTTTTTAACGGAACAAACAGGCTGACACTTCCTAGGTATTTTAGTTATCTAATTTGGTCTGGTAAATTTAGATAATTCTAACTTACGAGTGGACTACATATAGCCTAGTTGTGAACAGCCTGATACGACGATCGAGAGAGGGCGTCCGTTCGATACTGCTCAAGAGCATGCGGCTGTGTCTTTGGTAAGACACTTAAAGGTATGCCTGAAGGTGGACACGAAGATTGGCTTCCTTGTCTTCCCATTCACTTAATCTAAATATTCAACCACCGGACGTATAGGCTAAGCCTGGATACGACAAAAAGGATAATAATTATTTATGGGAGGGTGGCTTGCAACAAAGCAGATTTTCTGGAAAAGTTTATTGCAATATAATTTGTATTCATCAAGGTTGAACGCGTTTGTCGGCAAAGTGTTTACTAAAGCAAAGCAGTACGCCACCGACTTGGACATTGGTCCAATCTGTAGCTCGTTGGAATGGCTTTTAACCCAACAAGTCAATGGGACTTATTTCGATCAAAAACGTCCACCATTTCATCGAGAGATGCATGTGAGGCTTGTGGAAAAAAAATTGTGGTTTTATTCTTGTAATCATTTTATGTTTAAAACAAGGATTTGGTTTAGTTTGCATCTTTATTCTCGGACTGACAGAGCTTTGATAGTTTATTCGTGGTAGTTTGGCATACTTGTAGAGGCTTTTGACGCAGGCACGGTTACCGAGATTGACAGAGTGAAGTTTTCGATTGTTGCAGTCTTGTTGCCGGAGATTTATTCCATTCAGTAAATACGCTGAATAGAGAGCAGTCCTGAAATGCGTTGCTCAAGCGCACACCCCGAGAGTCGAACCAGCGCCGCGTGACCTTGAGTCAGGCACTTAACCACTGAGCTAACGGGGTGGACTGATATGTAATCTATTAAAGCTTACTGTGTCGACTACACTTGTGATATTTGGTATTTCTTTTATATAAAAGATTTGTTTTGCCATAAATCGATAAACATTTGCTTGTAAATAGAGAAAAAGTACATAATCCTTCTGAGATATTTCCAACACGCTTGGTAGGCTACCTGCATTCACAATCCAGTGTTGCAAAGGCACTATCATAGGCTGGACTACATATATTTACGCATTTGTATACCACTTTGCTGTCATTAACAAGATTGATATACTGCATTATCCTACTTCCAGTTGGAACAGACGACGGTGATAAAAAAAATTGCATCAAAAATTTCATTATTGGTCAACAAGAATTGTTAACACGATTGAATATTTTGTTAAAGTTTTGTGACAACTGGGAAGGAAAACTTTTGCAAAAGCTTTTGTTCTGATGTTCGAATAGCAGTCTTGCCATGCATGTAGAAATTGTTTAAACTAAGTCATTTTGAAAAATGCTGCATACTTAGGCCTATTTAACAAAGAAAAATATTGTCAAAAGTGAACAAAGACGGTTATTTTTCTTAAATGTATTAACAGAAGAAAAATGATCGAATCACAATTTCTGCAACAAAATACACAACGTAAGATTGTTAAACTCAACACTAGAACTAGAACAAAAGAAGCTGTTGTTCGCTAGCCTGCCAGAATGAAATGATACGAATAGAACAGAGTACTGCCTCGCGGAGTACACGTGACAAAAGGAGTGCAAAAGTAATCAAGGAGGCATGCTAACTGCAGGCATTTGTGCATCCCCCCAGCTCGTAAGGCGAAACTGTAGACTTGCGAGCTCGAACCCTTGATTACCCATTGACCAGAGGATGCGTCTAAATCCAATGCCGGCCGTCGGGACCGCGTAGAACGGCGCAAAACAGGCGATTTTTTAATATGAGGGACTCCACTTGTGGGTTCGGTTGGTTCCACTGAATCGAAAGGTAGCGGCTGCTTTGGAGGTTCAGGTGAGTGCTGTGGCTCACAAAGCTTCGGGCTTGAGGCTGGTGTGGGGCGGGAGAGTGCAGGCGGACTGTGATCTGCATCGAGAGGCAACATCGGTGATTCTCCAATTTCTGGGCTAGGGCCTATCTCGAGACGTGGAGGGAGGGCAGTAGTCCGTTTCAGGAGGCTGGGCAAAAGAAAATGATGGGAGGCTCTGTGGGTGAGCAATGATGTTTGGTTGAGGAGGGATGGGATCGGCACATGCTTTAGTGTGTGGAATTACTCGCAAGAAACGTCGATTCCGTTTTGTGATTCTGCCCGACCCGTCAACTTTCACTACATATTTGTCATGAGGCAACGTTTCGACCACCATTCCCACTTTGTCCCATTTTCGAGGATAGTTACCGTTTTGGTTTTGGATAAATACGCGGTTTCCACATTGTAAAGTACGTAAAGGACGAGTATGCTGAGACAGCGCCTTATCGGTTCGACCAGCTCGCAGGCGAAGGGCGTCTTCCTTTGCCTTCCATGTATCCCGCCATGTACGACGAATGTGACGATTGGAGAACTTGACTAGGCGGTTTACAAAACCGAACGCGTCGCGCAGAGGGTGACCGAACACGATCTCTGCTGGAGAGATATCACAGTCAGGATCAGGTGTGTTACGCAACTGTAACAATGCACGTAAGAAGGAATCGTTGTTCAGGTCTCCGTTTGGACTCACATTAGTCATGAGCAAGCGTTTGACAGTTTTGACAGCCACCTCAGCTCGACCATTAGATTGAGGGAAGTAAGATGACGATATGCGGTGCTGCACACCCCAATTTTTAAGAAAGGTTTCAGTGACGGCAGCAGTAAATTCGGGACCCCCATCTGTAGATATTTCCTCAGGAACACCAAACGTGGCAAAGTACGAGCGCTAGAGTTGAGTCAAAGCAGCTGCTCCTGCGGCACTCGATCCTGATGGCGTGGCAAATACATCCGACCACCCCGAGAATCTGTCCCCAATGACCAAAAAGTGACGGCCCCCATAGTCAAAATAATCTGCAAAAATTTTCTCAAATGGTGTAGCTGGGGGATCACATGGCGTCGGGGGAGGAGCTGCTTGAGATGGAGCATTACGATTACATGATGTACACGAATCACGAATAGCATGGATATCATTAGTCATACCGGGCCAAAATATTATAGCACGTGCCCGGCGTTCCATGGCAGACACACCTTGATGACCAGCATGCAACGTTGAGAGTACTCTAGGCCTAAGCGATGGTGGTACAACAATACGATCATGATATAGAATAACGTCGTCTTCAACAAAGAACCCGTCACGATAGGGGAGATATGGGCGAATGTCGTCAGTGTTGGGAAAGGTGAATCCCGTTTCAATAGCTACCATTAACTTGCTAAGGTTTGGATCGGCGGCTGTTTCCCGAACGATTTCAGACCATTGCAAGCACAAGGTATGGGCGGCATCTGCCTGTATGGTAGTAACCAGCGCCATTTCTGCTACATTATTTTCTGCACACGACGCTACAGCAATGAGATCGCATGATACTGGATGACGTGAGGCAGCATCGGCTGCGCAGTTGGTTGTGCCGGGTAAGTGTGCGATATCAAATCGCCACATTAGTGTACGCTGTTTTAAACGAAACAGGCGAGTGTTAGTGACTTCGTCCAACGTACGGTCTCCGAATATTTTTACCAATGGCTTATGATCCGCTACAATAACCAAATTATCACAGCCTTGCGTAAAATACTTTGTCTGTTCTAGGCCCCACGCAACTGCTAGGGCTTCGCCTTCTATTGGGGCATAACGTCGTTCGGCCGATGAGAGGAATCGGGATCCTGCAAGAGTCACTTTCCAACCTGATGAGCAGCAGTCCGGTATAGTGGAAGCACATACGCAATGTTTTTGGAGAAGGAAATATCCGATGCCTTTATTAGACCAGTCAGGGCGCAAACATGTTCGACGGCTGGGGTCAAAGATTTCTACCCCATGGCGAATAGCGTCAACAATTGCCGATCAGAAGGACGCAGTGGAACACTGTGATAGCCGTTCCATGCGTCAGTCACCGATTTCCAAGTGTTTCTGGGGACACGACGAGATAGCTGGAATGGAGCTTCAGAGGCGAAGGTTTCTCTCTGGCAGAATTTGTTTAAGGGGGAAAGGTCGACAGTACGGCGTGGTGAGCCATCATTTTTGCGTGTGATAACCATGCGATGACACCATGTGGTGGGTTCGCCGTGGGGGACTTTTTCAAGGATTCCCAGAGCCTCGTCGCGGAGGAGATCAGCGTGTACTTTTTCTTGCCAATGCAAGGGGATAGACGCTGGTGTATGAACGGCCACTGGTTTCGCGTTGGGGTTAACATGTATTTCTATGGGAGGATCAGCCATACAATGTAGCGCGCGGTGCGGGCAAGTGTTGAAAGTGGATGCGGCGTACCTCTGGAGTAGCCAGTTTGCCATCTTGTCATTGTTTTCAGGTGTGCACGGGAACGGAACGTTGCACGGAACGTTTCAAGTGTGCACAGGAATTCTATTCTTTGAAAGAAATTGCGATTCGATCATGAACAAAGACGGTTATTTTTCTTAAATGTAATAACAAAAGAAAAATGATTGAATCGCAATTTCTGCAACAAAATACACAACGTAAGATGTTAAACTCAACACTAGAACTAGAACAAAAGAAGCTGTTGTTCGCTAGCCTGCCAGAATGAAATGATGCGAATAGAACAGAGTACTGCCTCGCGGAGTACACGTGACAAAAGGAGTGCAAAAGTAATCAAGGAAGCATGCTAACTGCAGGCATTTGTGCAAAAAGGATGTTAACTCAATCAATGCAATCATGAACAAATCAAATATTTTACATTCTGATGAAGATATTCCATAGAAAATTTTAATTTACATATTATTGACCCACTTGGGATAATTTCAGCAAAAAACGATCATGGTGTGAACTTATATACTGTAGACCAGTGGTTCCCAACCGGAGATGAATTCCTCCCTGAAAAGTAATTTTATGAGTTCAAACAAAGAATTTCCTCTTTCTGGCTCAATTGTTCGGTTCAAGCATTTTTCCTTAAGCTGATGTTGGCTCTTTCTTTAAATTGTGTTACTTTTTATTTCTGGGGTTAGTAAATGGATTCTTTTATTTATCATCTTGATTTTGTGAATGAAAATTACAAGACAGAGACATGTATGAACTTATTTTTCATATATAGGCTCACGCGTGCTGCTTAAATACATAGTTTGCATAGACGGAAAGACAACCTTCATGTTTCCCTTCAATAAAAATTCAATGCCAACATGCAATTAGACTTGACCGAGTTCACAAGCTTGTGAAATGCTTTGGGCCACGGGTAGGCGTATTTAAAATTTGCGGGTCGCTGCAGCAGATGAGGTGCCTTGACCAATCAGAAGGCAAGGTTTAACGCGGATGAAAGAAATGTCGCGGAAAAAGCTGAGTAATAAATCAGGTTTCTCACAACTCGCAACATTTGCTTACGATGTCAAAATTTCCATAAGCATGCCAGCAGTAGCCTACACTTTGATAAATCTCACAAGTAACATAGCCTTCCTGAAAAGTTAGCATTCCGAAATTTGTACGCAAACCGTATTTGCTTAACTTTTTTATTTTTATTTTTTTAAAACCTGTCTTCTGATTCTTCCAAAGACTTTGGAAGAATCAATAGACTTTGATTGTGACAAAAGATTCGACTTCAACAAATAATGTTGCCAGAAACCTGATCTCTTAAAGTTTTTCCCGCGAAATTGTTCTCTGCTGGGTTAAATCTTGGCTTCTGATTGGTCAGTAAACCTCATGTACCGAAGCGATCTGTAGATTACAAATACGGTGGTGTGGCACACTAAGAAGACGTTCGGTACTGACGCTAAACCGCGCTTTCGAATAACGAGTTGACGCTTTTACCACTCAACCATGCAGCCAATCTGTGAGCTATTAAAACTAATGATCAAGAGATCCAATCAAGTTTTATTTGTTGTATCATCATGGTTTTCATAAGCTTTTTTAAAACCATGAAGTTTTGTGCCACACTTTTGCTTTCTTCGGCATACTATTGTGCAACGGTAGGCTACATACGGAGCTTAAAACCTCCAGTTTAATTGTGGTTCCTTATCTGGTAATGCAACAACGCAATAGCTATAAGAGACGACTGGTGTGGTTGTTCTACTTGCGATATGCAATCTAAAACTTCAGTGTTTCAACCACACTGCTTGTGCCGCAGTAAGGAAATAATGGTGAATTCCAAACCAGCAAAGGGAGATATGTAGCCTATACAAAAAGGTTGGAAGCCACTACTGTAGACATTAGCAGGCGAAACGCCATCTACCTTCTAATGGCAAAAAGACCACGCGCAGGCGATAATCTAATTTTATTTTTGTTTAGGGATCTGTCGGTAGAGGTTTGACCCTCACAGCCTATGTCGTTATTTCATTGCTGGAAACTCAAAGTCAATGTGCCACCGCACTCAATCTTCAAATACAAACGGCAGCGACCAATGCAGTAGAATACTTGACCGTCAATAAGAACGATTTAACTTTTCAAATGAGGCCCTACGGTCTGGCCCTCTTGTCGTACGCATTGGCGTTACATGATCCAACCACATCAGATGCACGAGAGATATTCGAAAGGTGTTGTATCATTCATACTGTGTTTGTCAGTTACGGTTCACCTTATCACATGTTTAGTATATGCTATGAAGCAGTCATAGAGACCTTTATACAGTACAGATCGCTGTAGAATCAGCCTGTTTATTGTTTATTCAGTAGAGTGAAATTTATTCTTCTACTGCAGTACAAGTGAAAGTTCACATGTTAAACTTCAGTGAATGAACTTTACTTGGCTATTCAAAGTTTATGCGAGTTGTGAAAAGTGTGGTGCTATGTTCAAACAAGCCTCTCTCTGTTTGGTAATACTGTAAACCAGTGGTTCTCAAGCTTTTTGTCTTGGCGGACCCTTTTAGGTGCTTTCAAAGCGATCTCGCACCCTCAAAAAATGTTATCTGAAATTTTGATATAAGCCATTGCGTCTCCCAATAGAAACAAATGTTTAATCAGTTTCGAAGCGACACACTAAGAAGAATTTGCTGAAGTCGTGACGCACTTATGACGATTGATGCCATTGATGAAGTTATTGGCACACAGCAAAGTTGGGTCAATTAAAATTGTAATTGAATGTAATTAAAAGCACATTTCCATGTAATCGTAATAGAGACTTTTTGTTGTGGTGTAATTGTAATTACAATTGTAATTTCAAAGGAACTTGGTCCAAATTACAATTACATTTAGTAAGGTGGACACTGTACACATGATATCAGTACTTTCGTTAAGCCGCTATAGTTGGGGTTTAAAGTGGACTTCGACATTGCAAATTAACTTTATCAAATACAATTCTATTTGTCTTTTATAAAATCAAATTCTCATTATCAAAGAACATAATTATTGAAACATCTAACTTTTGTAGTTAAAACGTGTAAATTAATTACATCTGGTATTACAGTATAATTGTAATTTGAAAATTTCAAAACATTGTAATTAAAAGTTTTGATGGTGTAATTGTAATGTGATTAAACTGAAAACTATAAAGTGATCCAAATCTGGTGCACAAAATCAAAAATCAGATCTTTATGCTGATTTATATGGTTTTTATAAATTAATCGAAAATTAATACAGTAGAATTTTTGCGATCTTTACAAAAAATAAAAAATAAAATGCTTCTGGTGTCTCTTCAATCCCGTTTTGGCTTCCCCTTGTTGGGAAAATGTTTATTTTTAAATTTATTTTAAAAATTATAAAATAAAGAAATTTCTATTTGAATAAGAGTACTGATGAAGCCACCTTTACGGTGACGAAAGCTCTACTAATTAACTTTATGTAGTTGCCAAACCTGCTTGTTTTATTTACTGATTTTAGGAAGAATGTTTATTATTTTTTTTATTTGTAATTAATGTTTTGTTGTAATCATATTCATAGACATGGCAGAACTGTAAGTGCCGATAGACTGCAGCTAACGTTTGGATTTCTAAGTTAATAATTGATCATGAATCTGTTGTCTGAAAAGATTTAAGTTGAACCTACATAGCCTTATAAAAAGATTTAAATCTTTCATATGAATTTTTTTAGTTAGGAAACCGAACCTTTGTGCGATGTCCTTTGAAATTTCAGATGACGCACCTGTGCGTCGCGGCCAACAGTTTGATAATCACTGTAATGCATAACATACACACTCAATTTTTGAATGTCGTAATTCATCAATCATGCTGCAAACTTGGAATCTTTCACGGACCCCTTGAAAATCTTGAATCTCCGATCAATAACTGCTGCTGTAAATGTTGCTCAACCAATCAGCTACAGACAAGAGCATCCACGTGTGTGTGTCAGCCTTCAGCAAACAGATGTTTACATTTTCCAGGTTGTTGAATCAAGCGGTTGTTGAAGAGAACAATATACATTGGGTCGCTCGATCGGCAAGCGACATAGAAGGAACTGATCTGCATGCTTACTGGTATTCCCGACGACCTCAAGCTGTTAGCGTTGAAGCAACGGCATACGCATTACTAGCCCAGATAGCTATGACCCGGGTTCAAAATCCAAGTATGTTAACAAAAGATTAGATTATCAATTTTTCTTGTGGCAGTGAAGTTAATTACAAAAAATAGCGGTCGAGTGTTGAGAACATTTATACAACGCTTGAAAGAATGTAGGGTCGACACTCGCCGAAATTGCGCGGTTGCATTTTGGCAACACATTTCATGACATGCTTTAAAGTGGGTGCGTGCAAAATATGGATTGTTTTTGCCTTCAAGTCCACTTGATATATCGCACTGTAAATTATTACAGAACGAGCATAAGTCGATGGATGCGACAAATTGTGCTAAATTGAATATTTAACTTTGAATTGAATTACCTGAGACAGTTCAGTTGACACTGCAGGAGTGCAGGTATTTCGTAAACTATTGTGATAACTTGAATTCAGTTTCTCTTCACACAACTGAAGATAGAGTTTGTTAGAATTTGTTATTTTTACGTTGCTGTCATAAAATTAAATCCAGTTCAATCTATCCTTCATTGCTTACATTACCATGTACTGCATATTTAAAGTCAAGCAAGCAAGTGTAGATCGAGCTCGAAAAACCGCGTTATGGTTGATTGTCCAGAGAAATGAAGGAGGAGCTTTCGTCTCCACGCAAGATACTGTGATTGGTCTTCAAGCACTGACCACTTACGAGATGTGGCTTGCCGAAATTGTAAGTAGAACACTTTTTCTTAAGGGTCTGGATAGATGTTTCCCAAGCTTTTTATAGTCAAAAAATGTACGGTAGCTATAATGTCTGCGAAATTCTAAATTTTAATATTAGGCTTTAAAGAAATTTGGAATTACTCTTAAATACTACAGCACATAAATTTTAAAGCTTTGGTAGAGAGTTTGCTTTGTTGAACCATAGACAAATAAAACAAAGTAACTTCAGCGGGTTTAACATGATGTATTACATACACAAATATAACATAATTAAAAATAAACTCTAACGTTTTCGACACGTACGTGTGTCCTCATCAGGAATTACATATCTGCAATATAAAAACAATAAAAACTATTAATACTACCATGGCCACCTAAAGATACGGCCTGATTTGTCACATTTTGCAGAGATTTCCAGGTTTTTCTAACTTTGGGCGAACGTTTAAATAAATTTTTCTAAAAATTAGATTTTTACGCTTTCTTTATTCTTTTCCCCAGATGACACAATAGGTTTTAACATCCTCACATGTTGAAAAACAAGGAAAATTTGATTTTGTAGATTTTAGTCAGACTGTTAATTTTCAATAACAGTCTGACTTTGCGTTTTTCAACTTACTTTTTCTCATTTGCTACTGCTTCCCCAAGGCAACAAAAAAGTTTTTTGTCATTAGGAAACCGCAAAGAGTAAAAACATCTCAAAAAATGTCAGTTAAGCACTAGCAGTAGCTGTAATCAAAATCTGCAAAATGTGACAAATCAAGCCGCATCTCCAGGTGGCCATGATACTACAAAAAGTGCTCAATGCCAAGCAAAAAGGCAAAGCAGAGCGAATTAAATCAAATATAGTTATTACTATCTGAAGCCTTTACAAATTGTTTCACCTAACGGATCATCAGAAGGTCTTATTCAAATAGAATCTGTTAATTCTATTTGAATAAGACCTTCTGATGATCCGTTAGGTGAAACAATTTGTAAAGGCTTCAGATAGTAATAACTATATTTGATTTATCTGCAATAAACATAAAATGAAAATTGTAAGGTCAAATTTACCTTTTCATAACTGAATTTTCTTTCGTTTTTAGTTGTTTGAAATGTCGAAGCTAGCTGGTTGTTTATTTTCTGTCACTTCGCAGTTCTGATGCTCATCTTTTCTTATTTTCTTTTTCTATTTATAGTTTTTACTATTGTCATACTTTTCTTTCGCCTTAGTCGTTTATTTTCCATCTGCTCCGTTTTTTATCATCCAGACTCACTGTATGCACTCTCATAACAAAAGCTGTTAAAACTTATTTTAAGGACTCTGTCCCTGTTCCAACCGACTTCACTCTGCACTTCACTGCACCAGGCACAGTTTGGTCAAATCCGGGTCATCAAATGGGTTTAAATGATAACAACGTTGGGAACAGGCAAGAATTAAAAATCCCAAACGATGTCGTCAGCAAAACTAGATGGGTATCCGTTACAGCAGCAGGTACGTAGGAGAGGGTATGCTTGTAGGCCTACAAGCTTATATGTGTTGCAGAGATGTGAGGACGTTTCCTTGAATCACATTTCACAAACAGACGTCATTTAGAGCTCTTTTGACCGTTCAACTGCGCGGAATCCCAAAAAACTTTTTCTTGTATTTGATGCCAACCTACTGTATGCAGAGATGGGCAAGATCACCAGTATTGGTGATCTTGAAGATCAAGATCAAGATCACCATGAATAGGTGATCTTGAAGATCAAGATCAAGATCGTGATCTTGAAGATCAAGATCACTTTCAAGATCACTTTTTGTGTACTTGAAAAAAAGATGAAGTTTTTGATCAATGATGTTGCAAAAAATAATTGCTATAAGCAACCTGGGTAGAGGTATATAGTTGGCATTGCTAACATTTACTTTTAACTACGGTACTCGATGGCTGGTTTAAGAATTGTAATAAGTTAGTGACTGTTGCTATTAGGCCTATCAATTGTTGACGTAGTTTGCGTAGAATCGCAACGTCACACTCAAGGCCGAGGTTAATTACAGTAGTTCTAAAAAAGTGGCAAAATTTGCAATTAGTTTTATACTTTTTATTTATAATAAATAAATAAAAATAAACATTGAACTGCATCATTTTTTACCAAATTTTTGTCTGGTTCATGTGGGAGTTTTTATTCGTGTTACTAAGTAGTTTTAACTTTCACTGTATTATGTCTATGTTTATTGCACCATTTACCCATCTGGCAACCTTGATACTGTTGTCTGCTTTCAAAAAAGTTCAGAGGTTTGCGGTCAGACAAACCGCTCCATACTCAGAGCCTAAACAAGTCTTGGTCTGATTGATTTGCTGCAATAAACCACTTTACATGACCAAAGTCGGCTAGAGTCCAGATTTTTTAACACTGCCATTCTATACTTTTGAAACATCTAAAATTGGGTCAAAGAAAGCAAACATTTCTTTAAAATTCACACATGGAAATTGTGAACAGAGTTAAATCATTTTTTATTATACGTCAACATAAAGTGCACGGAAGTTGACTTCTTTATTATGACCAACACAGAAATTTTTTTCAATTTTAAAATGGCAACACTGACCAGATTAGATGGAGACTTTAAATCATATTTTGTTGGACACATATCATATTAACAGTGGCTTAATGTTAGTAGTTGCCACTAACTACTTTGTACAGTACGAGTTCTAAAAAAATGCCTTTATCTAGTAAGTAAAGTTCCATTTTAAAGTGATCTTGATCTTATTGTTTTTCAAGATCAAGATCACACAAAAAAAAGTGATCTTAGATCAAGATCAAGATCACCAAAAAAAAGTGATCTTGAAGATCAAGATCAAGATCACGATCTTGATCTTCAAGATCACTTGTGATCTTCAAGATCAAGATCACGCCCATCTCTGACTGTATGTTTCAATGGAACTGTAGCCTATTTCCAGAGGTATGCCAAAAGCTGTTTTGCCGTAGCAACAATACTAAACTTACTATTACGCTATACTATTTAAAAAAATATACATACAAGCAAATACCCGCATTTCAATTTGCATTATCCGAGGCAGTAAAAACTTAACTGCAGCCAGAATACAGTAGGTTGCAATATAGGCTACAGGGTGGGCCAAAAGTAGGGTTACAGTTATAAAAGTATAGGTTTGGGTTTAAAAGTAAATTTATTGTTTTCATGTGGGTACTTTTAAATTTAACTAGTTAATTTGAAGCAAGCTTCATCTTACCAGATGATTTTGTCCTACATTTCAACTTGTTCTCCAACAAATTGGTCAAAGTTTAATAACTGTAAGCCTATTTTTGGCCCACCTTGTATTAAACTCTCACATAACGAATGATTCTGAAATTCATACCACAAGAAAATTATTTGTAACACCTTAGGCTACTGCTCAACGGAAACTTGCTTGCAAATAGCAACTAGTGAAACAGTCTATTCCTTAATATAAATCTGTTATACTCGTTTTCCACACACAAGGGAGGTGCTTGATAAAATTATGCATATCCTAAAAAAGTCGTTATGAAACGCTACTTGGCAATAAATAAATACCTTCCCGATTCCCAAGATATCATTACTGTAGTTTTATGATAAATTTACTAGTGAACAGTCTCATTTTGTATTTAACACTGCAGCATGTTGTCTTCCACCTCTACTTCATTTCATGCAGGTATTGGAGAAGGTGTATTGTCATACAAATGCACCTATCATATTATGAAAGATGAAGATGCTTGCCAATTCCACATCGCCCACAATGTCACCATTATAAGTAAAAATGAAGCACATCTGGCAAATAAACCATTGGCGATTAAAATCAATGTGAGTAGAGGACTTGAATAAGTTGATGGCTTCTCTCGTTGATTGTTGATAGAAAAGTGATTTTTTGAATCCACAGACAAATAAAATCTAACAACCACACAGCATTTAACATAATAACATAAAAATAAACTAAAAATTACAAACGCTTTAGGCCGCCCATAGTCATATGAAGAACACCAGTCAGTTAGTTACTTAAAAAAGGCTAACACGAGTAAGCCTATGGCCGAAAACGATTGAAATTTTTGGTTTATTTTCATGTTATTATTATGATGCCGTCTGGTTGTTAGGTTTTAATTGTCTACGGTTCACTCGTTGAGTATCTCTAATTTTATTTTACTCTTTTGGTCAGTGTTGCAATATGCGGGTATTTCATCAATCCAAACAGTGCATATCATATGTTGTTTATCCTGCAATAATTAACTTTTGTATTCGTCTGTTTGTTGAAGCTAATCCTTTGCATCCTGTTTTGTCTTTTACAGCTTGAAATCTCCAAACCACGCGGCCTTCCGACAGCCATGACAATTGTGGAAGTAGGTCTTCTCTCCGGATTCCTTCCTGTTCGTAGCAGCATTGCTCGATGGACGATTTCTGAAGCTGTGGATGGCCTTAGTGAGTTGCCATGTTTGAAAATTATGGTAGCCTGCTCAGAAATACTTTAGACATAGCAATATGTAAGTCGTTATGGTTGTTATAATGTCGGCAAGTGGTGAGAGCACCTGAGCAGTGTGAAAATACATCGGTTCGACACTGCTTAGAGTCCGTGGTTTTGTTTTGATACGATACTTAGCACCTAGCCAGAATGGGTGTAGCTGAATCTATGACTGTGTTTCATACGCAACTACATTGTACGTTACTGTTGTCATTATGAAATCACGAAATAATCGTTAGCACATCAAAACAATATCGCAGTAGTTTCAAATAAAGTTGTAAGCTGTGTTAACATCAATTTAAACTCAGGTTTACTTGTTAATCTTGTGAACAACTTTAAAAAAGCACAGATTCTAATGCCAGCTTGCTTACATCGTAAGTTACTTGTTACAACATGTTGCAGTTCATTACGATGATATGCAAAAAATGTAGCCCAATGATCACCTTCAATTGTTGGCTAGATCTAAACCAGTATCCGATATTTTTTTTCCAGTGCAGAAAAATTTGATCACGAAACTGCCGTGTTTCAGTTCCTTGACTCTTTGCAGAAATACTCTACACAAATACAATACAGAAAAATTCTGTAGAGATGAGTGGTTGAAATTAATTTATTAAATGTTTTTATTCCACCTTATAGATAGGCTACCTCATATTCTCTCGGTATCGGGACTAACTTGTATTCTTAACGGCCTCCCCAATTCGACTGATTTGCAATAGAGAATCCAAAGAACTTGGTCACAAACTTCCTAAAAATAAGAAAAAAATAATCAAGAAAACAAGAAAAAAGCAACCTGTGTAATTAGATTAAAAAGTTTAGTCATTGTCTGTATATTTATAGGGACTTTAGAGAAATCAGTTTGGTAACACAATTAAACCTTTCGCAATGAAACGTGGATGAAATGTATCCCTCGAGCTTTGCCGAGTAAAATCGATTTGCAAACAAAGGCTGCATTTCATCTATAACAAAATTATGGTTGGAGCCTAGACCCATCATTCTCATGTTCTTATTTAAAACCATGAGTTTGAATTTTTGACTAAACCAATTCAACTCAAATTTGTTGAAACCAATTCAAATCCTTTGCTGCAGTGTTTCTTTTTATACTTTCTAGTCCATCACTATGACATCACCAATGTAAATATTGTTCTGTATCTGCGCAAAATCGACGCCAATGTCTCCGTTATCAACTTTGAAATGCAACAAGCCATTCACGTCAATCGACCAGAACCAGCCAAAATCAACATTTACGATCCCCACGACCCATCGGCAAGTTCTAGTTTGATATTCTAGCACAGTGGTTCTCAACCTGTTTGTTTTGGCGGGCCCCTTTGGCTACCTTCGAAGCGGTCGCGGACCCTTAAAAAATCTTTATCTGAAATTTTGGTATATCGCTTCTCCTATAATGGAATCAAATGTTTCATAAGTTTCGAAACGACACACTTAGAAGAATTTGCTTAACTCGCGACGCACTTATGCCGATTGATGACATTGACGAAATTATGTTATGAGCGTTATGTTGGCACACAGCATCAAAAATCAGTAATCTAATTGCTGATTTAATGTTCTTCTATAAATTTTATCAAAAATTAATAGAATTTTGCGACCGTTACAAAGAATTTCTCCCTTTTTTCATTTCTAATCAATATTAATTCGTTACAATCTTTGTCATTGCAAAACTGTGAGTGGTAATAGACTGCTGACTAACGTTTGCATTTCTAAGTTAAGCATTGATCAATAGACTGCTGTCTCAAAAGAATTAAGTTGAACATAGCCTTATGAAAAAAATAATTCATTTATATGATAATTTTTTAGTTAAGAAACCAAACTTTTGTGCAATGTCCTTTGAAAGTTCAAAGAACATCGCACCAGTTAGTTGGGAAGTACAGTTTGAAAATCACGATAGGCTAATACACAAATAAAGCACAACCAACCAATTTTTAAATTTCGTAATTTATCAATCATGCTGAAAACTCGGAAACTTTCACGGACCCCCTGAAATCGCTTCGGGGACCCCTTGGTGTCCGCGGACCCCTGGTTGAGAACCACTGTTCTAGCACATACAAACCTTAAATGGTAATAGTCAGACATTCAGGCTAAGTGAACAACCACCTTTGAATTATCTGTCGTTACCTTAGAAAGAAGTGATGCCTGGAACAATTGTACATTGTTGAGCAATAAGTAAAATGTCTGGCTTTACGTGCTAATGTGATCTACGAGTTGATGAATCGTATTTACAGGTTCGTTGTGGGAAGTTTTATGCTCTTCCACAACATAGTCCTGACATTCGCACAACAAACTGTCACAAACGGCAAATTAATAACGAGAAGGAGATTGACTCAGAAGACGAAGAAGATGTTAATCAACAAGAAGCCGCCGTTTGCAAATGCGCAGAAGGTAGCTGCTTGAAGTGCAGGTTTGTTAAAGACACAATTTTAAAGTTTTTTTTTACACTTCCTTTGATTGCACTGCGATATAGAACTGTCAAGTTTCCCAAGCTATGAAGACCCTTCGATTCCTTTCCTAAAAGTTTTCAATTTCGATAACATGCCCCACTGCGACTATTGAAGATGTAATTTTCTATTTTAATTTCAATTGATTACTTGATCAAGGAAGCCTTCAACTGCATTTTGAGCACAATGTTACTATAGAGATGTCTGGAAATGCTTCATTTCAGTAAAAACAATTGCAATCACTTTGCTGGTTGTCTGGAAATTCGATTTTAAACGTTTTCTGGAAATTTTCTTTTTCATGATTGTCATCGTCACTCCATGAACTAATTCACTAATAATTTCAATACAAGTGATTATTACTTCGCTGTTCTGTAAACCCTAACCCTGCAGATTTGTTTTGCATCTGTCAATGAAATTTTTCATAGTTTTCTAAAAACACTAATTTGTGCTCCTGTCTGTTGCAGAACTCGTCGAAACCAGCTTGATCAAACTGCTTGCTTGGAGGAAAGAGGAGGAAGTACATGTGAGATTTGTGATGTCGATAAAGAATGTGACGACATGTTCGAGAAAGCCTGCAATAGGTGCAACTATTATAACAGCGATTATAACAGATAAGTTCGATAAGTGATGTGGTTCAAAGCGGCTGAAGCATTATTACATAAGAATGCTGTCTTCCGCTTAATAAATGAAACGTGACAACGCAATAAATGTAGTTTTCTGTGCGTTTTATTCTCACTCCAATAACCCTTACGAGGTTGGGCTCCCTGGAGTCTTGCTCAGTTTGGGGGGGGGCTGTCGATTCTTCTTATGCTTTAGGAGTGATATCTCTGTTGTTTTTTAAGGTACGGCTTCAAACTTTGGGATTCACTTTGTAAAATTATTCACGCTGAGCATATCCGAAAATTAAACCTATGTGAATTTTAGAACTGCTCATAGACGTTGAAATGTTGAGGTGACTTATGACTTTTGGATTATTTTGCGATTAAAGCAATTGTAGCGTGAGTTTACACATTATTTTTTGGTAGAGTAATGAAGAACATGCATTGCCATGTTGTGATTAAATTTTTTTTACATAATCTCAATTTGAATCTATATTTTTCATGCAAAATAATAACTTTTCCCACGCTCAAAATAAAGCTCGCTTCTTGACTAAAAGAACAATGCTTCATCAATTACATGCAGTAATGAGATTTCTGAACGCGTGTCACACCAATTTGGATTATGATCTTGTGACCTCGGTTCCAAGAACAGCAACTCCTACGCTTTATTAACAAATGTAGACCAGCTGAAGAAGCAGGGTGGCGTTTATCAAATACTATTATGTAATCCACGAAACGAATGGAAGATCATGCAACAAAAAAAGCGGTTTAAATGCAATGTATTGTAGTTGCAACAGCGTCTCTCAATGTAAGTTCAATGTGAACTCGGCTACATACAAGGCTAGTACTAGGAGTAAGATTACCCGATAAAGTCGATGATGCTTTACATAAACAGAAGTCAGAAAGAAATTCAAAATAAAACAGTTACGGTTCATTAATTAACAGAACGTCACAACGCTTTTCATCAAAAGGAAAATCTGTAATGCCTCGGGTCATTTTCTTGTGGATTCAATAAGCTCTCTAAGATTCATATGCCACACACTAAAATCCAAACAATATTTAGATTTATTCAAAGTAGTATTTATTATGCGTCAAATCATTGTGAACCTGGAGAAATACTTTACAAAGAATTAGCTGCCTTTTTTTTTTGCCTAATGGGCGTTTATGCGATAAAAATGTCAGTTTGGCAGCAAAATATTGATAAGTATTTTGATTTGGTTACAGCAATACCGGACTGCAGCAATTGGCACAAGGCTCTTGCAGCAACGTTTTTCAACTTGATTCAATGGTAAAGCAACCTGTGTTCTGTCAGGTTATGTACACACAAATTCAGAAATATTTAAGAATATGCAATGAGGCACATTGAAATTACAAGTGGCTGCACATTTACAGTTCGATAATACGAGAAATTGAATACAACGCTAATACAATCATTTCGACGTGGATTCAACATTGCAAGACGATGTAAACATGCGCGGGTTTGCAATTAGATTACTTCTCTTCTGTCCTTGTTTGTATAAAAGTCATAAAATCAGTCGTTGTATCCGTGCTAAAATTCAGCTATGCTCAAACCGCATTATATTGATATTTTCTAAATAGAAAATGGATTTATAAAATATGAATACAATACTGTTTCAGCATATAAAAATGCTGAATTTTACATCGAGTATTACGATTAGTTTTATGACCCACTTTTTATACAAAAAAGGATAGATGATTTTGATAAGCAATCTAATTGCAAAACCGCGCATGTTTACAAGTATTCAACGTCTTGATATGTTGAATCAACGTAAAAATAGCTATCTGTCTAATAAAAGGAAAAAAGGAAAATCTCTCATTGAGCTCCGCGTTTTATTTAGGCTGTGGTTGAAGCCAAAGTTTATAAAACCGCAATCATTCAAATAGTTTATTCTGCGCAAAAGCAAACTTGACATACTCGTATGGAATGTGCAGGGCATAAAGGCTTTTCACAGCATTGACATTGGCCACGGTTTTTTGGTAGTTTATTTTTTGTGGCTTTGGCACCTTCTCAATAAGCAAACGCAGTAGTTGTCCACCGTGGGGACTTCGCTTTGCACGTGAATGAACCAACCCATCCTTTGGTCGATGATATCGGTGCCACCCTTTGTGAAGTCGTAAAGCTTATACAAGCCTGGCTTCTTTTTGCCGTCATCCTTGGTAATCCCCAATAGAGGTTGCATGGTCGTCAACATCAACACATTCCGCATGCCAGAATTCTTCGTTTTTACTACATAAGAATGTAGGCTGAGATCAGCCTCACTCGTCTGCCAATAAATTTCGTACGAAGATTTCTCCCTACCACTCACTTGCTTCACTTCCAGGGGTATTCCTCTACGTATAGCGTTGAGGGTTCCAGCTGACGTTATACCCCTGTCAAGCAACCACTGCGCGAGTGGTATGGAGGTGTAAAAGCGGTCATACAAAATATTCCGACCTTGAAGGTCACCGTGTTGTTCCAGGCTCATCACCATTCCTTTTACCAGTTCTTCTGTTCCACGAACGTAAAAATTAAATGGCTCTTCCTTCGGTTTACCTGAATAGACCGATGCCGCAAATGTGTATGGGAATCTGCTGGCGTTTACCGACTTGAACAGAAGGCCATATTTCGCAGGCTTGTTTGGATTATATTGCTTGAAGGCAATTTGTGTCCTCATGGGGTATAGCGTTTTGTCCAACGACAAGTAGTCACCTGGAATGACATGTTTGCCGCAGTTTTCGTTAAACATTTCGAAAACGACTCGAAATGCGGCCAACCGGTCATTCTTCCAACGTTGCGGCCTAGTATTTTGGTCGTCGAACGAAATGTTCGAAAATAAAAATTTAAAGCGGTTCTTGCTCATTGTTGCACTAAACACGGGATGTCCTTGCAGTTGATTGAACAATACATCCGTGGAATGACCAGCCTGTCCTAAAAGTCCCCGAAAATACTCCAATTCAACAAAGGCCAGCATCTCCTCGTTGTTGGTTGGGCCAAAATAGCAGTACCTGCTGTCATCTAAAATTCTCTCTGGCAATTGAGAAATGAGTGTGGCAATTTTTCTATTTGTTTCTTGAACAATAATGTTCAAAATGTTTAAAGAAAAAAATAGTTCCCATGCTTGCCGAGGGGTCTTGGCTTCTTTGGCTTCTCCTCTAACACCAATCGGGCCAGATATAATGTTAGCCCGGCCCCTTCTCCCATTGTGCACCGGTCTCGCATTAGACCAAGTAATGCTGACGCCGCCCTCTTGTCTGTTCTTTGGCTTTTCTACAAAAGTTGTATAAGACTTCAGTGTGTCAGGAAAACTCAACAGCATCGTAGTTGTTCATGTCGAGATAGGAATCTATGCTGTTCACCAGTCTTTTCGATGTTATAATCCGTCCTGATGGCGCAAACTCCGGTTGAACATCGCCCATGGAAGGTAACTGGTCGTCAATCTCGATCGGAATCGCTGTTGCGGAAGTTGACGGAGAAGAATCCGCTTCTTCATCTGAATCGGAGTGCCATAAATCCTCCAAATCATCCGCCTGGCTTTCGTCGTCAGAATCCAGTAAAACATGTTGCAATATTTCTTCAGCACTGAATCCTTGCCTTGCCCTGTTTTATTTAAAAGTGAAAAGGACGTAATTTTTTTAATAATGGCGTTGAAATACTAAAGAAAATGTATAATGAAACAAATTGTTAGACCCATAGAAACTAGTTAGAAAAAAACTGTTACACAGAATTATAAAAATCGAGAATAAATCAAAACTTTGCAATATAATAAATTGTCAGACCGTTGTTAAAAATTGTGAAGTGCACTTTACATATTTACTGATGATGAAACTATATGAATGCTATGGTTATCTATGGTGATTCAGATTAGCTTTTTGAGCAATGCTTCACGTTTATGATAAACTACACGTAGAAGGGAAATCCAACAGGCGTTTGCACAATATCGTCGTTTAGCGACGTAGATTCGACGAAAGCGGCGTAATAATTAGTAGGCCTACCTGGTATCAATATTGGCTGTTTCTGCAATGTTGCGTTATGACCATGAACGCCACGTGGCTTGAAAAACAACATTATAACGCTGAATGAAACCATGTGCATGAAACTGATAATCTATCTAATAAAATTATCTCTGATGTAAATTCAACGATTGGGCAATGGTATGTCTCAACAAAATTACCAAATATTCCATCATTTTGACGGCTAGAATGCATTGTTGAACCTAAACCGAAAAATATAGATGCGCTGTTCATTCATAATTTTTGATATTTGTTTATATGTTTAGTGAAAATAAGCTGTCATTCTTGTTATTATATTGAAAACGAAAAGAGCAGTTTGCAAAACGTCTATATTACCATGAATGCGGTTTCATCTATTTTGATTGTCCCTTGCTGTAGGCCTACTCAGGCAAGTTGTAATTATCACAATCTAACTTTTCCAAACTGTGAGCACTATATCTCGATGCGCATTTGTGTATTGTGAGAAAATTTTGATGGTGTCCAAAAATCAAATACTATTTACAAAATAACTCGGTCTCTTACAATATCCTCATATGTCACATCAACAAATACTTTCCTGACTTACCAATAGGCCTAACTAAGGTAATCAAGAAACATTCTACTAACGGACAGTTCAGTGATAAAAAAATCCAAAAGTTTGATATTTCTTGCAAATGCAAACAATATAAGTTTTTCATAAAAAGATGAAGTTCAATAGCATTACAAGAATTCCATCACCATAATTCAAAAAGAACCTTTCCATTACTTGGGTTGACCCTTGCGATTACCCCGCATTTGGGTTATGTTATGTACCACTATAGTTCACCGTACTGCCGATTGCCTAAAGCATGAAAAAAGTTGCATCTGTCTGCGGTTATAAGTTATATTTTTTTCTAAATTCAACTAAAACAGCTATTCGCATTATGAAACAGTTGGATAAGTGCCATAAATCAAACTATGGAATAAGTTTGTATCTCTATAAAAACGCCTGCCTGCAAAATGATACCATGTTCATAAAAATTACTAGATGTACATAACGCAATATACTTTATGATATTATATTTTCTGATTATACATTTCCAGTCCTTGTCACAGACTGCATAATGCTTACTCATTCACTTTCAATGTAACTGAAAGTAGTTGTTAGATAAAACCTATATATCACACGCGCTATCAAGTAAAAGCGTTCTATTTTACATTGATTGGATTGGCTCAATATGAGATGGCTACTTCTAAACTACACTTATGAAGGCAGAGTCTGCAGCTACTTGAATTTTTGCAGGTGTTACCTACAATAAATAATGCGATTAATCGAATACAATTCTCACACAACTCGTGAATATGTCTAGTCAATCAGCGCTGACATAATGCTGGATGATGCATTATTGTTTATTGAATAATTTAGTAAATATGCGTAACTTCATTTGTTTGTTATTGTGAGACGAAACTAGGAAGAATGGAAATAGAAATGGATAAAATAAAGGTATTTTTATTCAATGTAAACGCGCTGCCGCGTGTCATTATCTAACTAAAATATCTCTCGCCGCTAGCCTATGTCGATTCATCGTTTTCTGACGTCACGTCCATTCGATAATAAACGATTTCTTTCATGCATTCTCAGTTCAGTTTGGCAGTTACCCGCCTTTCCGTCGATTCAACGTTGCAAGACGTCGCATAAGTTCATATCTTTAGTTTGGTAAACGGAGATAAGATTTCATTGTGACATTGCTATGCAAACTTATATTTCACATGAGACAACTTGACAAGTAAATACACAAGTTTTCACAATTTATGACGAGTTATAGCACATGGAAATGTTACGCTACAATTGCTTTGCGAGGTACTGCATCGCGGTTTAGTTTATCAGTGACAGTGAACCTGGTACAAGAAGCCTCGAATATATTGATTCAACTAAGCTGCATCACGTATAAACGTGGTGGAACGATCGTCCTTTTCACAAAAGCGTGATGTTCTGGTTTATCCTACACAAATGAGAAGCGTATTGCATTTCAAATCTTTACATGTCGACTTGGAAATAAATGTTTACAAGTATATTAGAGAAGCTTTGGGAACATCGACGCCTTTTCTGCTTTTGATAGTGTGTCGGACAAAAGGAAAGATTTGAAACCAAAATCATAATATGTTACAAAGCAGCTTCTATAGTAGGCAATAACGTTGTAGCCTATGCTTTGTTTGATTGAAAGGACATAATTGTCTGCGAAAAACTATTCTCGCTCTAGATGCATTGGCACCAAGTCTTATGTTTAATTTTACGCAATTTCAACCGCAAGCGACGGTAACTCATCGTATCAAAGTTGAAGCTTTTCTTGTATCGACGTCGCTTATAAGCCGTGGTGAGAACAAAAGGTCCACGCATACTGTCAATTTCCTTCACGCTGTGAAGCAGTTAGGATTAACGAGACATGGGCCAAATTAATTACTTTCATCCAGCTGGTGGGAAAATTTTGAACAATAGAATATGAAATATTTCAGAGGATGTGCTGAGAAATGCCTTATATCTCTCAATTTATAACCTTTATTCGCTCAAAATTTCGGCTCAATAGAGGTGAATGAAAGTTAGGAAAAGTCAAGAAATCTCATAGTCGCAGCCTCAGTGGTTTTAGAGATACAACTGTTGATGCAAAAAAGTTGAATTGACAGCCCCCCCCCCAACCTTCAAACAGATAAGGGTCTCCGGTGCCTATAGGCACACGACAATTATTAATGAAGTTTTATAATTCCTTTTTTAGCTGTAGGACATATTTGGGCTATAGTTGATAAACAATAGAGAGCTAAAACACTGAATCAGGAAATAATCCTCTTGGAGCAACCAGCCTAAAATTTCTTCCTTTTCACTTGCTATAAGCCTTCGTATACACGTTAAATTTATTTGCCGATCTTCTATTGAAGTGAGCAGATTAACAATTTTAATTTTAAATAAATTTTAACAACTGAAAGTTGATGAAATTGTGATAATTGTCAAAACTCAATTTTGTTTAACATCTTTGGTATCGCAAAAGTTAATTTCTTTGTGATATTTTGGGTTGAATTGGTAGTTACTAAAATCAAGCAGGCCAAGCTTAAATGTTTGATGTTTTTCAGTTTAAATTATTCAAA
This sequence comes from Aplidium turbinatum, assembly GCF_918807975.1. NCBI lineage: Eukaryota > Metazoa > Chordata > Ascidiacea > Aplousobranchia > Polyclinidae > Aplidium > Aplidium turbinatum. Next base: position 3,462,783 of record NC_137488.1, read on the forward strand.
CACCTCATAATGTCTCATGTTGGATGCTTATTGTAAACAACGACAGTTCAAAAAAGCATAAACATTCTTCTTCTTCGTTTGAACCTTTTTCCCCACTCCAAGGGTCGAAGGGCTTTGCTTTTAACCACCCTTGGGTAGTGGCGGTCTAGATGTGTGGGCAGGTGTCGAGCAGCCAATTCACGCAAACCACGCACACCATTTGGCGCATGGTAAATTGCGCAGTTGCAGATGGTGTGGTCTGCGGTTTGTTCCTCCTTGTCGCACTCACAGATCGCGGATGAAGCCATATCCCATTTGTGCATGTTGGAGCGGAATAGTCCGACTCCAGTACGCAGGCGGTAGAGCCGCACCTTGGCCTTCGTTGGCAAATGCATTCCGGTTGGTTGGGGCCCGTTGTCGGCAATGAAACTTTGGAGTCTTGAGGAGTTCTTCTTCCACTCCGAGTCCGCCCAGGTAGCCGCACTGATACATTGGTCTTCAGCGGTTTTCCTCAAGAGTTGTGCGGCACGTACAAATGGGTGTCTCGATTTCAGTCGATGGTCAAATCATCGGCATAGGCGTACTTTGCAGATACCGTGTTTGGCAGATCATGGGTGTAGGACTGTAGGTGTTAAACAGAAGGGGAGTCAGGACAGATCCATTCCTGAGGGACGCCATCTTATGGCGTCGTAACCTGCTTTGTTTACCACTTCCGGTGGTGAGGGTAAAGCTTCTGTTGTAAACGAGCTCCATGATCATGCGGACCATGTGCCTGTCCGTGCCATACGCTGTCGTATGCGGCTGTGAGGTCAAGAAACACAGCACCAGCCTTCTTCTTTGCCTCAAAGCAGTCTTCAATGTCTTAAGTCATGAAAGTGACTTGGTCTACAGTAGATCTTCCACGGCGAAAACCAGCTTGCTCCTGGGGCAAGAGTGGGTCTATAATTGGTTTGACTCGAGTGTAAATAAGACGTTCGAAGATTTTAAAAGGGATGCAGAGAAGAGATATAGGGTTAGATATAGCTCTTCGGGTCCTCTTGTGGCTTATGAAGCTTAAGGATCGCGACTTCTTTGGCTCCTCTCCAGATTTTTGGGGATTATGAGTTGGCATAAGCAGGAAGACAGGAATAGCCAAGACTGCATGGTGATGTCAGTATGGAGTACAAGTTCGGGGCAGATGTTGTCGATAATAATAAGTGTTGAGTATAACAAGCAAGGTAAATATACTCAACAAGCTGTAAGGTGTAATTAAACAAGGTATAAAATACTCAATCATAAGTATTGAGTATAAGAAACAAGGTACCCACAGCAGGGTGGGCATATTGCTTCTAAGCAACAGCAAGTAGTAGCTGAAGCGAAGATATGAAGTATTTCAAAAACTAGAGTACATGGGATGAAACTGATTTCATTTGTGAAATCTGTTTTGAACTAAAATACTTAAACAGAAGTGAAACATTTTATACACCAAACCCTTTTTTTCTTGACCAGTGTTCTCAATAAATGTTACAAGAAATCCTTATTTAGTAATATAATGTATGGACTGCACAATGCGAGTGCAACAAACTACACGGCGGAAAAAGCATCAGACAACTTCTCTGTATTTCAGCAATTACGTTTACCTCGTCAACATCACACGTGTTTCCACATTACTCGATGAAGATATGTTTTATAAGTTTGTTGGAGATGTGTTTCAAATAATAAAATTGGGTAAGTTGAAAAAAGCTTTACCTCACTTTGTAAGATAATGAAGTCAAACAAAAATTAGCTTTGTAACTTTGAAGACCAAGGTTTTAAACATTTTTTCTCTCCTAACGAGAGTATTTCCTTTGCTCTTCTAGCCTACTCCACTGTTCAGAGGGGAGAAGTGTTTCTGACTCAATTTCAGTCAGTTGTTGTGTTCATTCCTATGGTAATTTTTTAACAAATCTCGAAGCCTACTAATGTGTAAAAAAAAATTGTCTGCACATTTAAAAATACAATATTTTTTATCTTTATCTTGGTAGGCCTATAGCAATTTTGCTAAAGTATTTCTTATTTAAAATTGTTGTCCTTAGATAAAAATGTTGTCCTCTCTTGCTCTAACCGACGACTCGAAGAAAATTAAGGGCAAACCAGATGAAAAACTCGATGATACTTTTCTTGCCCAATGTTTTATTACGCCCAAATTACAACAAGTACAAAATGCAAAACAAATGTTTTCACAAATTTCCAAATATATGAAGTGCCTTGACTTTTAATGAAGACTTTTTGTTTTGTAAAACTTTACAACATTTCTGTTGCATTAACAGGAGATAAAGATGGGGTGGTGAACAGCTCTAGTGTGGAGTTCATGGTGAAAAGAGATTGCTATGAGGCTTGTGAGGATGAATCCTTGGATGTTGATAGACCTGCTGGTTCTGTTGCTCCAGTTTACGTAAGTTGGTTTTATTCAATTCCTGATTGGGTTGTAAACTGGGATATCTCTATGACACCGACAATGGCGGGCAGGTTGTATCCTTTTCGACTCTTCTCTTTGGTCTTGTTTCAATTCCCAGTCGAGTTAAAAAAGCCACATTTAAGCGTGATCTAAATAGTAGGCTAATGAATACCAAGTCTGTGTTTCTTCATACCTAAAGTCTTCAGTTACAAAAAGTGGAAGTAATAGCAGGCTATATAGTAACGGTGCCTGTGTGTATCACTAACATCAACTGCTACTATATCGTTGTTGCTGTTAGTTGGTATGAAAGTAATTGACTGGAGATGTGTATGTTTTGTGGTTTAGTGGCCAGGCTAAATTTACATGTCGTTTGCTGATTTTGGCCTATACATTGCACAATGCACTTTTGAAATTAAACCATTGTAGCTTTGCCACGTTTTTCCTTTTGTTGGTTTTGTCTCTGCATGGTTATTATTAAATACCATGCAGTGCAGTAGTTTTTTTATGCCTTTCGGAATTAAAAGATCGATCGATTTGAATTTTTACTGTTTCAGACTTTAATTCCCAACAGATTGATCGTTGTTATGGGAAATCAACCTGAATCTTTCTTTGATAGAAGCGGCAATATCAAGTAAGTCGTGAAGTAAGGTTGTTTTGAAAGGTTTTATTTTGTATGTTTAAAACTTGCACTTCCAACCCAGACAGCCACTTTATCTGGTCCAGATCTGGTAGAAATGTGATCAGATCCGTACCCGATCCGGTAAAGATCTGGAACAGATAAAGTGGCTGTCTGTGAAACTTGTTCAAATATTGTAGCACAACAGAAAAAAGCATTACAACACTAATAGGTGAATTAAAAATGTTTTAGTCATTGGTCTAGGCATAACATTTTTAACGAACTGAAATTCTGCCAGTCAAGTCATGCATCTATCACTTGCCTGGTCTAAGGTGTTCTTATTTTATGCATCCCCATTCTTATTTTAAGCAAATTTACGTAGATTTGTTTTCTTAGATATCAATATTGGCTGGATCATGATTCCATGGTTGAACCACTCATTCCTCAGCACGAATGCAATGTAGCGAAAAGTAACTACTTCAATCAAACACTCGGATGCGCGCATGAACCAGCACGAAGAAGCGGATCACAAAATGAAGAGCAGCAAGTTGACTGCTTCGCGTTGAAGAAATTGATGGTAGCCTGTGACAACTTCGAAGCGATGATGCAGCAAATTAGAAAAGATTGTGTTTAAAATTCCACTACATCTTCTGTATGGGCTATACTGTATTATAAGACACCGATGCAAGCTTTTGAAGTCATTCAAACATGGTAGACATTTAGCAACAACGACACTATGTATTTCTTGCAACAATCTGCGAAGTAGTTCTTTCATCAAGCTGAGTGTAGTATTCTTACCTTTTCTTCTGTTAAGTAACGTAGAAACTTCATGTTTTCTAAAACTGCATTCATTTGATTATAGCTGCATGAAACTTGAACTTTGAAATAAAAAAAAAAACTTTTTTTGGGAAAACCTTTTGATTTTCAAACACTTTCCTTCATTAATAGGTATAATACTATTCATGCCATTCACTCCCCATTTTCCTATTACACGAGTCCTATCAAAGGTGTGAATTGCGTCAGAGACAGATAGATAGATAGATGTTTATTGGTTGCTGCGAAAAAGATGTAGGCTACGGTACAATAAATCAAAACACAATGTACAGTAAAACTGTTGAAACGATTACAATAAATAAACGAGTAAAAAATGATGGTAGCATCACAGCAGCGGGAGGCTGCGAAGTGACCGTTCAAGGTATTCAAGTCAAGCAGCCACCCTTAACTCATCAATGACAATTATAACTGGCTAATTGAGAAAAAGAAATAATAATAAATAAATAACAGTAAAGCTGTCCAAGATGATAAGAAATTAAAAAAATTCAGGTGGGCCAACGTAGCCTGTGTTTGCAAGTCTGATTAGTAATTTAGCATTTGCCTAATATGTGTCAATAATTTTCTTTTTGTACATTCTTTTAAAAGCTGTGTAGGAGGATTTGCGAATTTCAACTGGTATATTATTCCAAATTTTTGCGCCAGAGTATTTTATTGAGCGTTGTAGTTTAGTGGTTGTGCATCGATAATAATAGTAATCTAGGTTGGTCGAGTTTCGAGTAGTAAAGTTGTGACTTTCGTTGCATTTTTTAAAGTAGTTTTGAAAAGTGCCGGGTAATGAGTTAAAACTAAATTGGTACATAAATTTAGCAATATCAAAGTTGTACAGATCTTTTAACTTTAGGATATTGAGTTGCTTATAAAAGGGTGTGACATGGTCAGCCCATTTGCCTTTCGCAACAGCATTGACTGCCTTATTTTGCAAAACACCAAGCTTTCCAATATGTGTTTTGTATGACGACCCCCAAATTGTCAGTCCGTATATTAGGTATGGATGCACGAGAGAATAGTAAAGCTGAAGCATAGCTTTGGTTGATAAACAATGTTTCAATTTAGAGAGTAGGCTATGCCAACAGATTTGGAGAGTTTGAAAGATAGAGGTTCAATATGAGGAAGAAAAGAGAGGTTCTTGTTAATTAAGAGACAGCATGGAATCTGAAAAAGCAATCAACCTCACTCGAGAAATGTAGAAAATCGGACATATGATTTTAGTGATATGATTTGTTGACTCTCCAAAATCCATCACTATGCACACCGGTTAAGTTTCTTCAGCAGTTCAACACATTGGGTAGACTGAACACAATGTTAGAGAATTAGAACGAATACATCAACAACTTACGAAATTCTGTAGTTAAGTAACTGAAATTCAGTAACAGAAGTGCTCATTATAAAATTTTTTTCAAGTGTTTCTGGAACGAAAAAGGTAGGACCCTGCTAACTACGATAACCAGCCCATCCATGAACGAGAAAAGAGACAAAACCTTGAAAACCTTAAAATAAATTTGTTCATGTAATACTGGTAGAACTTAATATATTTGTAGCTAGCACGGCAACAAAGCAAAGAAAAGCACATACGCCATTACAGATTACGAGTTTCTGTTTAAGCTATTGTTTCTTAGCCTGGTGGATGGTGAAATGTATGAACTGGTAGAAAGTGTGTCAGAGTCTTAATAATGTTAATGAAGAACTCATCTCTTTTATGATGGTGTCTATTAAAAATGTTGCATCGTTTCTGTTGAGATTTACTAACATGAAAATATGGCACAAAGAGTGGCCAATATTGTTCAAGTAATCCTATAAAAATATTTCATGTCAATAATTGACATCTTTGCAAGGATGCAAATTGCAAAACAGCCTCGCATGGACTGGTTGCTGGGTATCCGTTTTGTTATTGGTTGTTCTTTAATCTTTATCCTGGGACTGACAAAGCCACTTTGAGCTTATTCCTGGTAGTTTCGCATACTTGTAAAGGCTTTTGACACAGGGCCGGTTACCAAGATTGACAGAGTGAAGTCTTGTTGCCGGGAAATTATTTTATCCACTTGGTGCCGCTGAATGGAGAGCAGTCCTGAAACGTGTCGCCCAAGCGCACATCCCGAGAGTCGAACCAGCGCCGTTTATTCTTGGTGGACTGTTATTTTAATTGATGGACAAAAATGGCTTCATATAAATCGTTTTAATTGAAACAAGAAATTTTTTCCATGTTTTCGCTTGGATGATTTTTGATAATGCTGAGTAAGTATTTTTGAAAAGTATGGAAAGTTTAGTTTAGTGAGTCATCATCATGATTTCTTGTCGACAGGGTATGAACCTCTTTGACGTATTTAACAGAGAAGCAATCTGGTAGAAATTGTCATGGAATTTGAACATGAAAAAGTCAATTTCCAGTTTGAACAATTGCTACTTTTGTGTGAGACAAGATTGTTCAAATTTCAGAGCAGGTGATGAAAAGGCAGATAAGTGTAGCTTCGTCCAGTTTTGCTATGCCATGCATTCCATGGCTCTTTTTAAATTGGACATTGAAGAACGACATTGACAGCATTGGACAGTAGCCTAAAAGTCTGTTACTTGGTTGCATATATAAAAGTACTTTTAGAAAGGGGCGGGAAAATTGTCCCTCTGACTACGCTGCTGAGCACACTTTAATTCCAATGGCGTTGAAACATCACCTAAATGTTTTGTTGTCTGAAAACGATCATGTAAATTGTTTTGAAATCAATGAAAGGAAGTCTCTAATACTGAAGTGGTAAAATGTTTGCGTGCTTTCTTCAAAGTCACACTGCTGAGACACCAAAATGCTTTGTTAAAATAAAGTAATGTTTCCTAGTTCTACCACAGCAAAAGAGTGAACAAGTTTATTCTAATAGACTTTCACTTGTTATTTGACCTTGTACCACACACTTTTAGGTTTTACATCACAGTCCACATAGTGCTCAATTATTTATTGACCGAGATATGAAGCTGCAAGTGCAACAGACGTAGGCTATTGAGCAAATATTATAGGCTACGAAGGCCTACCTGACACCAGAATACATGTTTTTTTCCAATGCGACAAAGTTTCCGAACAAAACTGCTTTCTCAACAAAAATTCCAACACAATGAAAGTAAGTTGGCAAGTTTCCGCCAGTACAGTTTAGGGCTTGTTTACTCATTTGCAGTGTTTCTTCAAGAAAAAAAAAAATTCAGTCGGCTACTCAATGAATTTTTTCAATGAGGAATAATACTTTTTGTTTTCGCGCTCTTCCGGTGATCACATACTTTTCATTTCACTGTCGTCACGTAATTATTCCCAGCAATGCTTTTGTCAAAATGGGGCTAGGACATCACTCAGTAGCGGTTGTAAAAACAAAAATTAGAGGCATCGAGCTCTGTCTAAAAAAATCTTGTAAAAAATAATGGGAGTATAAAATTTAAGGAATTACAGTAAGAAAGATGAAAGTAAGCTGATTGCCCTAATTAAGAAGTGATATGACCGTCTTTTCACTTTCCTGTAGCCTACCTGTGAAATAAGTTTTGCGCCTGTATAAATCCAGCTTGAATTGAATTCACTGCAGGAAGATGACATTCTTGTACAAATTTCAAAAAAATAATCTCCATTGCTGAAAATATATATTAGTGTTTATTTGATGTGCGGCCCTCCTGTAAGCATTACATTTTCCTAACTGGCCCTTGTGTTAAACAGGTTGCCCACCCCTGGTCTACATAGTAGAAATACAGCTCAACTAAAGAGAAATAAGCTTTCCCATCAAAAGTGTAGAACTTTACAACGTCATGAAAACTTTCTCTCGTCTTTCAGGATTGAAAAACTTCATTGAACTTACGTCTATGAAACATCACATGTTGCAAATAACACAACTCTGTGCACTTGTACACAATTATTATGCAGTTATGACTTCCTGCGCTTTCGTAATAAGAAACTATTCAAATTGAGGAACTGACATACTGACCTGGTAAAATATATTGAAGTAAACTAGTGGGGTGGTCTGTTATTTTAATTGATGGACAAAATGGCTTCATATAAATCGTTTTAATTGAAACAAGAAATTAGTTCCATGTTTTCGCTTGGGTGATTTTTGATAATGCTGAGTAAGTATTTTTGAAAAGTATGGAATGTTTAGTTTAGTGAGTCATCATCATGATTTCTTGTCGACAGGGTATGAACCCCTTTGACGTGTTTAACAGAGAAGCAATCTGGTAGAAATTGTCATGGAATTTGAACATGAAAAAGTCAATTTCCAGTTTGAACAATTGCTACTTTTGTGTGAGACAGGATTGCTCAGATTTCAGGGCAGATGATGAAAAGGCAGATGAGTGTAGTTTCGTCAAGTTTTGTTATGCCATGCATTCCATGGCTCTTTTTAAATTGGACATTGAAGAACGACATGGTCAGCAGTTTGTTCCTCTGTACCGCACTCGATGAGTGAGCCGAACCGCTTCAGTTGCATAGCCTACCCATTAAGTAACATAAAACAAAAACAGCTGTAGGAATAAATATTGGTTGGTTCAATGGTAAGCTTCAGTTTGTCAATAAATACCTTTCACACAAAATACAGCAAAGTATTTATCTAATGTTCATAATAGGTCTGAGGTGTGGACTACTTGTACACCTAAGGGTTAAGATATTTTATTACACAAAGAAATACAACATAATTAAAATAAACTCAAACGTTTTTGACACGTACTTGTGTCCTCAATTTCTCGATTTAATTCTCATTTTTATGTATACTGCAAATTTAAAATAATTCCTGATGAGGACACAAGTAGGTAGGCTACGTGTCGAAAACGTTTGAGTTTATTGTATGTTGTATTTCTTTGTGTGATGAAATACGTTAAACCGGTTCAAGTTACTTTGCTTCTAGTCGTCAATGAAAACTAATCACACTGCTGAGATACCGAAATGCTGTGTTGAAATAATGGGTTGAAATAGATTGAATTTTTCTTAGTTCTACCACAGCAAAAGAGCGAACAAGTTTATTCTAATAGACTTTCACTTGTTATTTGCATTTGTACAACACACCTTTAAGTTTTACATCACAGTCCGCATAGTGCTCAATTATTTACCGAGATATGAAGCTGCAACAGACGTAGGCTATTGAGCAAAAGTTATAGGCTACGTAGACCTACCTGACACCAGGATACATGTTTTTTTCCAATGCGACAAAGTTTCCGAACGAAACTGCTTTCTCAACAAAAATTCCAACACAATGAAAGTAAGTCGGCAAGTTTCCGCCAGTACTGTTTAAGGCTTGTTTAGTCATTTGCAGTGTTTCTTCAAAAAAATTTTCAGTGCTCAATGAATTTTTTCAATGAGGAATAATACATTTTGTTTTCGCGCTTTTCCGGTGATCACACACTTTTCATTTCACAGTCGTCACGTAATTATTCCCAGCAATGCCTTTGTCAAAGCGGGGGAGAGTCGCTAGTCCTCACACCCGTTGGTCCACGTTGCCTTTTAGCGGGGGGGGGGGGGGGTTTGTTTGTCGTATCCAGGCTTACACCTGGTGGTTGAAGATTTAGATTAAGTGTACGGGAAGGAAGCCAATCTTCGTGTCCACCTTCAGGCATGCCTTTAAGTGTCCTGCCAAAGACACAGCCGCATGCTCTTGAGCGGTGTCGAACCGGCGCCCTTTCGATTGCCGTTCCAGCGCTCTCACCACTCGGCTATACATACGAGCTTCCGATGTTGGGGTGCTCAGCGAAGGCAAGTCGGCCCTTGTGTTCTATCAGAAACAAATGGCTGACGTACAGTGCAACATTGGATGGTGCTGCGGGGGAGGGTCGCTAGTCCTCACCAGTGCTTCCACTTTTACAAAGCTAGATTACCACTTACATTACCACATTTGTCCTCAGATTACCACATTTTTTACTGTGATTTTCTTCCCGATTTTAACCGTATTTCGACTTACTTTTACATTACCAAAGTCTCTCTTGGCTGCTGCGCCTGGATTCCATTGGCTGCTGCGCCTGGATGTAACAACGTGATCTGTGGCGGGCTCAAACGCAAGAAAGAAGATTAACAAAGTGGCTATTTTTACCCACTTGTTGCCATGGTTACAATTAGGTGTTGCCAGAGTTAGGATTAAAGTTAGGAAGGGTTAAACTTAGGAACAAGGTTAGGGTTTTGATCTTTATCCAGAACTAAAAAAAAATTCCGGAGCTGGTATACAAGTCCCCCCCCCCCCCCCCCCCCCCCCCCTTGGTAACTCATGACAAAGACAGGACTCGACCAAACATATAGGGTGAAACTACTTTACCTTTGCTTTACTGTTCACACACTTCAATCTACATGTTTTGGTCAATTCCTTTTAGTCATGAGTTACCAGGGGGGGGGGGGGGGGGGGGGACTTGTATACCAGCTCCAAAATTCCAAAATGCAAGTTTTTGTTTTCAACAGCTTTAAACTTTTCTCAAATTACGACAGAATTCCTTATCTGGCAATGCTACTATTTGGCTATATTTACACTATATAGTGTAAAATAAGGTCTAAAACAACTAGCCTACTCAGTTTATTAACAGTACCGGTTATTAACAGTTATAAAAACGTCCGAAATAAGCAAGCAAAGTACTGTGCTTGACACCGCAGTTAGAATCTGAAAGACATCTTGACTATGAATATGATCACATGGTCACCCTATGTTCAAAGTCAAAAGTCAGGACGCATTCCAAAACCAAAAACAGTGGAACATGCTAGTCACATGCTATTATAAGTAGTTTTTTGCATATTTGTTCGATTTCGGAAGACAACAGTTCAAATGCTCTTATTTATTGAAAGTATTTTATGACAAATGTTCAAAATTTATAATTTCCACATTTTGGCAACATTTCCACACAAAATTTCCATATTACCACTAAATTACCACAAATTTTTCATTACCACATTTTTACCACAAGCATGATAAAAATTCCACAATTGTGGTAATTACCACAAAAGTGGAAGCGCTGGCCAGAGTGCCAGCGGCTAGCCTGACCACGTGACCAGGCCAGCAACTGCAAAATTTGCAGTTCGGAATTGTGAAATTTAAAGCAACCTCGGCTAAAATATGACGTCACAATTTCTGTTTGTTCTTCTTTTATAAGATCGCAACTGCAGAGCTTGCAGTTTAGAGCTTCCAAATATAAAACTTGAAAAATGATAATACTTTTTAAAATCCAGAAATTATGAAGCTTCTAGTCGGTAGGATCTATAGAAAATATGAGTAAAAAACGTGAAAATTAATAAAAAATAAAATGCTGAAATGTGTAGGGGGTGCTGCAGTTCTGCAGTTTCTATAGACGAGCCGCCACTGTTTGAAAGACAACAGCGCATGTGTTGCTTTAGTTGTTGAATAACTACTGTACACGCAATTAGAATGTATTGGAACTTGATTATTGCTCTGCGTGGCGCAGAATCGAATGATAAGTTTTTTGTCACGCACGTTGAAGAGAGGGATATTACATTGATATTGCAGATTGTCAATTAACTTCGTAGTATCCTGAACAACAACTGATCAAAATCCTACACAGTGGCGTAGCCAGAAAAATGTTTTGGGGGGGGGCAAATATTTGATGAATTGAAGAGATCAACAAAGTGTTTGATTTAAAGCCATCGCCACTTGATGTGCAGTGGCGTATCCTGGTGGGTTGAAGCAATAAAACTGGTAGCGGGGTTAGAGCGTGCCGAAGGCACGCGTATTCTAAGGGGTCCGGGGGCATGCTCCCCCGGAAAATTTTTGAAAAATTACACTCAAATAATGGATTATAGCGCTTTCTGAAAACACTTTTAGGGTAATATTTGTATGAAATTTATTAGCAGATAAACAGCTATTATTAAAGATAGCTCTTACACACGAACTGGCAAAAACTGCGGCTAAATTAGAGAACACCAAAAACACAGCTGAACAAAAACTCAATAACTACACAAAAGCCCAACAGAGTAAGCCATTCTGAAATTGCTTCCACAAATTAGTTCAAAGAAATGTAAATCGCGTAAATTTTGGGCGATTTACGATTTGGAAAATTTATTGGTGTCTTTCTGTGTGTCTAAAACAAGTCCTTGGGGATGTTAATAGCCAGATGTCTTGGAAAACGATATAAATTTCTACAAACTTTATTGCATTTTCAACAAAGGGCTCAACTTCGGAATCCAAAGTTTGAAAATTTGGGGGGGCATGGCCCCTTTTGCCCCCTGGCTACGCCTATGATTCCTACACTGTTGCCAAACAGCCCTCTTGAATTAAATATTTTTGTTTCATTCGCAGGAATTCACAACGATAAAGATACACAAGAAAAAGCAGCTGATGTGCAATGAATCTCCATCTATCAATACGATTTGATGTGGCTTGTTTCTAATAAATGTGAAAATATACGAAGCTCGGCTGTTACTTTGCTTTGTCACAAAGAGAGAAGTGTTGCTTATAAATCCGTGTTGCTGCTGTTCTTTCGCCCAAGGATTAGCTAGGTTCAACAATAAACTTTTGTTGATGAGCGAGGTTTAAGTACAGAGACGTTTGGCAAATGTAGATGCCAATGCTGTTCAGATGTTTTATGCACCAGCTTGCTTCGCATGGCCAACCTTGGTCAAAGCGCGGGCATCACAATAGTCAATAGATCAGATGAAGCAGCATCATGGTGCATAAAAGTCAACCAGAATTTAGGCGCCAGATGAAGCAAAATGGTGCACAAGCCATCTTGCCAACGTTGGCCAGATACAGATGCCAACGTTGGCAAGATGAAGCAAAATGGTGCATAAAACATTTTGCCAACGTTGGCAAGATGCAGAAGCCAGCGTTGGCAAGATGCAGACGCCAACACTGGCCAGATGCATCCAAATGGTGCATAAAACATTTTGCCACCGTTGGCAAGATGCAGAAGCCAATGTTGGCAAGATGCAGAAGCCAGCGTTGGCAAGATGCATAATCCAATGTTGGCAAGATGCAGAAGCCAACGGTGGCAAGATGCAAACGCAAACGCTGGCCAGATGCATCCAAATGGTGCATAAAACATCTTGCCAATGTTGGCGTCTGCATCTTTCCAATGTTGCGGCCAACTTCTTGCCAATGTTGCCCCAACAATCAATGTTTACTGGGTTAAGAAGTGATATGACCGTCTTTTCACTTCCCTGTAGCCTACCTGTGAAATAAGTTTTGCGCCTGTATAAATCCAGCTTGAATTGAATTCACTGCAGGAAGATGACATTTTTGTACAAATTTCAAAAAGATAATCTCCATTGCTGAAAATATATATTAGTGTTTATTTGATGTGCGGCCCTCCTGTAAGCATTACATTTTCCTAACTGGCCCTTGTGTTAAACAGGTTGCCCACCCCTGGTCTACATAGTAGAAATACAGCTCAACTAAAGAGAAATAAGCTTTCCCATCAAAAGTGTAGAACTTTACAACGTCATGAAAACTTTCTCTCGTCTTTCAGGATTGAAAAACTTCATTGAACTTACGTCTATGAAACATCACATGTTGCAAATAACACAACTCTGTGCACTTGTACACAATTATTATGCAGTTATGACTTCCTGCGCTTTCGTAATAAGAAACTATTCAAATTGAGGAACTGACATACTGACCTGGTAAAATATATTGAAGTAAACTAGTGGGGTGGTCTGTTATTTTAATTGATGGACAAAATGGCTTCATATAAATCGTTTTAATTGAAACAAGAAATTAGTTCCATGTTTTCGCTTGGGTGATTTTTGATAATGCTGAGTAAGTATTTTTGAAAAGTATGGAATGTTTAGTTTAGTGAGTCATCATCATGATTTCTTGTCGACAGGGTATGAACCCCTTTGACGTATTTAACAGAGAAGCAATCTGGTAGAAATTGTCATGGAATTTGAACATGAAAAAGTCAATTTCCAGTTTGAACAATTGCTACTTTTGTGTGAGACAGGATTGCTCAGATTTCAGGGCAGATGATGAAAAGGCAGATGAGTGTAGTTTCGTCAAGTTTTGCTATGCCATGCATTCCATGGCTCTTTTTAAATTGGACATTGAAGAACGACATGGTCAGCAGTTTGTTCCTCTGTACCGCACTCGATGAGTGAGCCGAACCGCTTCAGTTGCATAGCCTACCCATTAAGTAACATAAAACAAAAACAGCTGTAGGAATAAATATTGGTTGGTTCAATGGTAAGCTTCAGTTTGTCAATAAATACCTTTCACACAAAATACAGCAAAGTATTTATCTAATGTTCATAATAGGTCTGAGGTGTGGACTACTTGTACACCTAAGGGTTAAGATATTTTATTACACAAAGAAATACAACATAATTAAAATAAACTCAAACGTTTTTGACACGTACTTGTGTCCTCAATTTCTCGATTTAATTCTCATTTTTATGTATACTGCAAATTTAAAGTAATTCCTGATGAGGACACAAGTAGGTAGGCTACGTGTCGAAAACGTTTGAGTTTATTGTATGTTGTATTTCTTTGTGTGATGAAATACGTTAAACCGGTTCAAGTTACTTTGCTTCTAGTCGTCAATGAAAACTAATCACACTGCTGAGATACCGAAATGCTGTGTTGAAATAATGGGTTGAAATAGATTGAATTTTTCTTAGTTCTACCACAGCAAAAGAGCGAACAAGTTTATTCTAATAGACTTTCACTTGTTATTTGCATTTGTACAACACACCTTTAAGTTTTACATCACAGTCCGCATAGTGCTCAATTATTTACCGAGATATGAAGCTGCAACAGACGTAGGCTATTGAGCAAAAGTTATAGGCTACGTAGACCTACCTGACACCAGGATACATGTTTTTTTCCAATGCGACAAAGTTTCCGAACGAAACTGCTTTCTCAACAAAAATTCCAACACAATGAAAGTAAGTCGGCAAGTTTCCGCCAGTACTGTTTAAGGCTTGTTTAGTCATTTGCAGTGTTTTTTCAAAAAAATTTTCAGTGCTCAATGAATTTTTTCAATGAGGAATAATACATTTTGTTTTCGCGCTTTTCCGGTGATCACACACTTTTCATTTCACAGTCGTCACGTAATTATTCCCAGCAATGCTTTTGTCAAAGCGGGGGAGAGTCGCTAGTCCTCACACCCGTTGGTCCACGTTGCCTTTTAGCGGGGGGGGGGGGGGGGGGGGTTTGTTTGTCGTATCCAGGCTTACACCTGGTGGTTGAAGATTTAGATTAAGTGTACGGGAAGGAAGCCAATCTTCGTGTCCACCTTCAGGCATGCCTTTAAGTGTCCTGCCAAAGACACAGCCGCATGCTCTTGAGCGGTGTCGAACCGGCGCCCTTTCGATTGCCGTTCCAGCGCTCTCACCACTCGGCTATACATGCGAGCTTCCGATGTTGGGGTGCTCAGCGAAGGCAAGTCGGCCCTTGTGTTCTATCAGAAACAAATGGCTGACGTACAGTGCAACATTGGATGGTGCTGCGGGGGAGGGTCGCTAGTCCTCACCAGTGCTTCCACTTTTACAAAGCTAGATTACCACGTACATTACCACATATCCCTCCTCTGTGTTCCTTTCAAGATCCTCGAAAGACTGATCTATGCCCGCGTCAACCCAATCATCGACCCGCTCCTTCCAAAAGAGCAAGCTGGGTTTCGGCGCGGAAAATCCACTGTAGATCAGGTCACACTGTTGACCCAAGACATCGAGGACTGCTTTGAGGCAAAAAAGAAGGCCGGCGCTGTCTTTCTAGATCTCACAGCTGCCTACGATACCGTATGGCATCGCGGCCTTACTTACAAGCTGCTTCGCCTGCTTCCTGACCGACATATGGTCCATATGATTATGGAACTTGTCAGGAATCGAAGCTTCACCCTCACCACCGGCAACCCACGGCGAAGCAGACTGAGACGCCTGAAAAACGGCGTCCCACAGGGATCGGTCCTGGCTCCACTTCTTTTCAACATCTACACCCACGACCTGCCAACCACGGTCTCCGCAAAATACGCTTATGCGGACGATCTGGCAATTCTCCACTCCACAAAGTCGTGGGAAAATCTAGAAGACACCTTGAGCCAGGACATGCAAACCATCTCAGCTTATCTCCAGAACTGGCGACTGAAACTCAGCGAAACCAAAACTGTGGCGGCAGCTTTCCACCTACACAATCGGGAAGCTGATCGTGAGCTACATGTCCACAACAACGGAAAACCTCTGTCCTTCTGCCCCGAGCCAAGGTACCTTGGGGTGACACTAGACAGATCGCTCACATACCGCCACCATTTGGTGTCACTGCGCAAGAAACTGACATCCCGCGCTGCATTACTGAAGCGCCTGGCAGGCTCTAGCTGGGGGGCGAGGGCTGACACTTTGCGAATAGCAGCCTTAGCCCTTGTCTACTCTTCAGCAGAGTACTGTGCACCTGTCTGGTGCCGCAGTGCTCACTGCCACAACATCGACACTGCCATAAACAGCGCCCTGCGCACAGTGACCGGATGCCTGCGTCCCACACCATTGGACAATCTCCCCATTCTCGCTGGCATCCAACCTGCTGAGCTTCGTCGCGAAGAAGCCACTCTGTCCCTCGGTCGACGGGCACTGGAGCCTAATCATCTTCTCCACCACAAGATCTCTGCCTTCCCAAACGGGCACCCCCGCCGACTGAAATCAAGACACCCATTCGTGCCAGCCGCTCAACTTCTGATCAACGAAGCTGATGAACAAGACATCTCTGCGGCTACTTGGGCGGACCATAAATGGAATTCTGAATGGAGGTCAAGCACCACCAGACTCCATTCATTCATCCCCGACGCCGACACACGCCCAATCGGCCTGACACTACAGAGACAGGCGTGGGTGCGCCTCAACCGTCTCCGTACGGGCGTCGGCCTTTTCCGCTCAACCATGCACCAATGGGGAATGGCTTCTTCCTCCTCCTGTGAATGTGGTGCCGAGGAACAGACCGCAGACCACATCATCAATGACTGTACCATCTTCAAGCCACCTAACGGAGTGGAAGGTCTGCGCGTCATGGATGATGAAACTAAAGACTGGCTGCTCTCTAGCAGCCTTCCAGTGTAGTCCGGGAACATCGTGAATCTGGGGTGGTAAAAGGATAGACCCTCGGCCCCAGAAGCTCAGACGACGACGACCACATTTGTCCTCAGATTACCACATTTTTTACTGTGATTTTCTTCCCGATTTTAACCGTATTTCGACTTACTTTTACATTACCAAAGTCTCTCTTGGCTGCTGCGCCTGGATTCCATTGGCTGCTGCGCCTGGATGTAACAACGTGATCTGTGGCGGGCTCAAACGCAAGAAAGAAGATTAACAAAGTGGCTATTTTTACCCACTTGTTGCCATGGTTACAATTAGGTGTTGCCAGAGTTAGGATTAAAGTTAGGAAGGGTTAAACTTAGGAACAAGGTTAGGGTTTTGATCTTTATCCAGAACTAAAAAAAAATTCCGGAGCTGGTATACAAGTCCCCCACCACCCCCCCCCCCCCCCCCCCCCTTGGTAACTCATGACAAAGACAGGACTCGACCAAACATATAGGGTGAAACTACTTTACCTTTGCTTTACTGTTCACACACTTCAATCTACATGTTTTGGTCAATTCCTTTTAGTCATGAGTTACCAGGGGGGGGGGGGGGGGGGGGGACTTGTATACCAGCTCCAAAATGCAAGTTTTTGTTTTCAACAGCTTTAAACTTTTCTCAAATTACGACAGAATTCCTTATCTGGCAATGCTACTATTTGGCTATATTTACACTATATAGTGTAAAATAAGGTCTAAAACAACTAGCCTACTCAGTTTATTAACAGTACCGGTTATTAACAGTTATAAAAACGTCCGAAATAAGCAAGCAAAGTACTGTGCTTGACACCGATGATGAACTGTTTTATTTTGGTCAACGACGCACGAGTACAAAATAATTGACACGGCGAGAAGAACACAATAAACATAGCCAGGTCAGAGACTTTAAAGAACCGGCCTGCCACGCCCCGTGGAGGCGGGGAGCGGCGTGATTATGGGGTGGCGATGCACCCGGAAGGGAAGTCCACCAGCTTAGGTCGCGGGGGCCAGGCTGGGGAGTCTAGGTACCTGTGGAAGGAAAGTGTGGATCGAGATTTTTGTGCGACTCGTCCGCAAAAGTTAGAATGGCGGAACGGGCCAGGGAGACGGGATTTGCTTTCTGCAAACGCAAAAAGGTCAGCTCACGACGGGCCGGGCGACAGAAGTTTTATAAAGCCAGGCAGCGCCCACGTCTCCATCACGTGACCGTAACACAGGTACGTTTGACTCCTATACCCGGTCTGCCCGTAGGCAGAGCGGATAAACTTTGGGGTCTCCCACGAGGAAGAGAAGCTTAGCTACAAGGACGATTTGAATACTCGTGGGAGACGAAAATTATTTAAAATCTGGAGCAAAGGCTCAATTAATTGGTGTAAAAAAAAAGATGGTAAGTGGGAATATATTGTATGCTTTACCTACCGAAAAAGTGTTGACGTTGAACCAACGAGCACGGATGTGCACTGGCCAGACGTTGAGGCAGGTTCGCCCAGATGGGTCGGGGGGACTAGCGATCGAAGCGTAGATATGACTAGGCTACGTTACCAGGAAAAATATATAATAGTAGAATCTGAAAGACATCTTGACTATGAATATGATCACATGGTCACCCTATGTTCAAAGTCAAAAGTCAGGACGCATGTTGGGTTCCTCAGCGAAGGCAAGTCGACCCTTGTGTTCTATCAGAAACAACTTAGGTTTGTGGTACGTAACGAAGTAAAGCAAAATCCCGAAAACGGATTTAGCTGCTTCGTGCCACATGGGCATCACTCAGTAGCGGTTGTAAAAACAAAATATAGGGGCATCGAGCTCTGTCTAAGAAAATCTTGTAAAAAATAATGGGAGTATAAAATTTAAGAAACTACAGTAAGAAAAATGCTTTGGTTTCATGCACGTTATAACGTTCGCGTTTTTTCGCTTTTACCTTTTTCTAGACCTCTGCTATGTTTGGCATAATTATGTTGTTTTTCGTTGTGATGGTCAGAAATAAAAACAAAATTTAACTGAGCTGAAAATTTCACCTTGTTTTGGTCGTTTTTTGGCTCTAATGATGATTGATTTTGTTTAAGATGCACACTTTAATTGTCTTAAGTAGGTGTAATTCAACAAATCACAGATACGTTCTGTAGAAGTTAATCTTAGAAGCTTTGTTTTACGTCAGAAGCGTTCGAAGTGCGCAAAAATCAAATTACTCTGCCTAATAGTCTAGCGTTACTGTAGCGTTACTACTTACATTTGGGCAGTTGCGTATCTTAGAGGGAATACTGCTCATTAAATGTACATTTCGTCTACTCAGGGGTGGGAAACGTGCGGCCTACCGGCCGCATGCGGCCCTTTTCCATTTTTTGTGCGGCCCTTCATCTTCTTCCAGCTGTTTTTCCCCAAATAAGGCTATTTAAATTAAGGCTATTTTCATCTCGATTTACACGATTTCGAAGCTTAAGAAGTGATATGACCGTCTTTTCATTCCCGTGTACCTGTGAAATAAGTTTTGCGCCTGTAGAAATCCAGCTTGAATTGAATTCACTGCAAGAGGATGACATTCTTGTACAAAATTTCAATAAGATGAACTCCATTGCTGAAAATATATATTAGTGTTTATTTGATGTGCGGCCCTCCTGTAAGCATTACATTTTCCTAACTGGCCCTTGTGTTAAACAGGTTGCCCACCCCTGGTCTACATAGTAGAAATACAGCTCAACTAAAGAGAAATAAGCTTTCCCATCAAAAGTGTAGAACTTTACAACGTCATGAAAACTTTCTCTCGTCTTTCAGGATTGAAAAACTTCATTGAACTTACGTCTATGAAACATCACATGTTGCAAATAACACAACTCTGTGCACTTGTACACAATTATTATGCAGTTATGACTTCCTGCGCTTTCGTTATAAGAAACTATTCAAACTTCGGAGAGTTTTGTAATTCATTGATTGTAAAATAATTTTTCAATGTGCAAACGCAGCAGTTTCGGTGAGGGTAGGATCGTTAATATCAACACTGTAAAGAAGGGTAGTATGTTGATATGCTGATGTCAGATTTTTGCATTACATTTGCTGAAATCAAACATTGCAGTTTACACCTGACTATATTGTAACATGACTGACTGTAACATAAAGCTGCAACAAAAGTATTGAGCAAAGGTCATGCGAACCTGACATCACAAAAGCGATGTTTGTAACAGGAAAATGAACAAAGATTAGTCAGCAAGTTTCCGCCAATACTTTTTCCGCCAATACTTCTAGGGCTTGTTACTCTTTTACTCAGCCCTTGCTCAGACTATTGTTGTATTTTATTTTTTGTACTTTCCATGCTGTCGGAAATGAGCGACAAAGAGTGAGAAAAAGTCTGTCTTCGATGACGGTGGAGGTGGATATAAAACGTTAAATGGCTCATCGCAATTCTATAGCAGCAAAAAGACGATGGGTTAAACCTCTGGACTGGAAGCCAAATGCCACCGGACAAGATGAGGCTCAAACAGGATTGCCATTTTGGCGGATTTAATGTTAAATTTGAGAAATTCGACGTTTTTAATGGATTCTCAAGTTGACCACTGGCCAAAGGTGTTGCGACCGTGCCATGTTTAACTTGAGAATCCATTAAAAACGTCGAATTTCTCAAATTTAACATTAAATTCGCCAAAATGGCAATCCTGTTTGAGCCTCATTTTGTCCGGTGGCATTTGGCTTCCAGTCCAGATGCTATTATAGCGACGTCCACGGTTAAACCATCCGGGGGTAACGAGGACAGTTGGGAATGAGAAGACAATCCGAAATTAATGTTGTGTTGTCAGATAAAAAATAAATAGTATATTTTGCGGGATAAAGGTTGTTAAACTGATAAACGTTGTCTAAGCAAAAAGCACCGACTTGAAGAGTTAGAAGTATCTCTTAGAGACCACCCTTGGTACGGTTGAAGTTGGAGAAATTTGAACAAAATTTAAAGATTTTTTAGTTAGTGTCTGGCAACACTACGGCACACCCTAGCACAAATCTCATTGTATGTCGTCATTTAACATGAATATCAAAGATAAAGAATATACATCCAAACCGTAAACCATGTATTGCAGTTGGCTTTGTTTTTAATAAGTTCTTTTAGTTTCAATGACAGTTGGGAATTATGTTAAAATCTAAGGACGGAAAGTGGTATAGCCAGGGCCGTTGAAAGGATATTTTGGGACCGGTACAAAATGAGATCATTGAGGCCCAAATCAAGGTACATCTACGAAAAAACACCGTATAGGCTATCTAAAGAATGCGTGACCCGGGTCTAAAAGTGCACCCCTTGGACCTCCTTGGCAACACCACTAAGTTTACAAACCCAAACTAAGTGTTCTCTAATACTGCACCTCCTCGCAAAAGTATAATAAGATCTATAGTCATAATAATAAGCTTTTAGTTAAGAAAAACAAAATTTCCAAAAACTTTATTATTAACTTTTACGCACGGATATCTATACCTACGTGATCGGAAACTCTATTCAGTGCTAGCCTATCACGTTACTACGACCACAGACGAATTAACAAAATAAAGTACCGTTTGTATGAACTAAAAACATATTAATTCGATTTCACATTATTAATAATGTAAAATGTACTCTCACATCAAAACATGAAAGTAACTGTAGAACGACGAATCCAAGGATCAAAGAATGAATGAATGCAAAAAATCAAAAAATCGCCTTCTCTTGTTCTGTAGCACTTTGCGTAGTCTACTGCAAACCGGATCAGAAGTAAAGAAATGTTCAGTGACGAGTGAAATGTGCTGTCGTATCATTGCAGACAGACCAATCCAGTACGAAAGCAATACGCTTAAAATCTCATAAAAACTAAAACCAATAGCCAGGGGCGAGTTTAACTGATGGAGGGCCCGGAGCACTTTTAGATCGGGGGAGGGGGGCGTGAAAAAGTGCCCCGGGCCCCCCATCAGTTAAAATCGCTCCTGGCTATTGGTTTTAGGGCCCGAGCTACTGCACCTTCTTCCCCCCTAAATCCGGGCCTGCCAATAGTCGGTCTGGAAATTGTTTTTTGGGTGGCAATTAGATTGCTATACGACTGCACAAATAAATTACAAAGACAATAATCAAACAAGACAAGCGTAGACCCTACAGTGTGCAGCAGGAAAATTGATTGTAATAATTTTCTTTGTCCGTTTACTACTTGCTGTCCTTTGAGGTCAATTTGTGTGAACCTTTACCACAGCGGCGCGCTAAGAACAGTGACCCTACCAGTATTATAAAGTGGTTTTAATTCCACAGTTTCCAATCTCGTAGTTGTAGATCTTGCACGCTTGGTTGATCAAGCTCAACGTAGAAGACGTATTTTGGTTCGCCATGAAGTCCATTCCTTCACTGCACAGGGATCGTGTAATTCACACGTATGGCTAATTTGTGAAGGAAAGTTTATTTTTTGATACTCAAAATAAAAACAGTACATCACTTATCTTGAAGATATTTTTTCACATGCTTGATAAACAGGTTGTAAAAGCACGGTAGAGTAGTTTAGATGTTTGGCAGTATTCATGACAAAGCGTTGTTGTCAGTCAAGCAGTCGTGAAAAAATTACCTGACTTTTTTGCGTTTTTGGCGTGATGTACAGTAGTAGACATGCTGGGCTTATTGTTGGAGATGCAGAAAGGCAAACTTTCCCCTCTCACCTCAGAACCCTTCTTTTGGTGTATCTTACAACATAGCCTAATTATGCATCAACTTAATGATACAGATTTTAAGGAGTTGAGGATAAAATATACCCTTTGACTTCTCTATAAAAACCTATTATAAAATAATAAATATGATAATGAACAAACTAAATATTAAGTTTATAAAAATTTATGTCGGCAAGTAATTAATGGATTGTGTAGCCTACCATTATTAGAAATTCCCTGACCCAATCGTAGAATCAGACTCAACAATGGGACGTTTTCAGTCCCTTTTAAAAACTGCACATTATTTCCAAACCATTAGAGATAGTGAAATCCAACCAAGTCTTATTTGCAAAGAAACACATTGGCAGAAGTGAAGTAAAACAAATATATTGCCCTTTTTTTACCAAATTTTGGTTACAAATTAGCAAAACGTCAAATTTGTCCCATTGGTGGAGATTCTCTCTACAATTGAAGGAACCTTCGAAACAGTGTTAGCCTACTTTGAGCGAATATCTTTTTGAACAGGTTGCAATATGGTGTTTGCGGAGCGCTTGGAGATCCGTAAGGTTACGCAAAGGAGTCCGTGAGTGTCTTAATATTGGCTGCATGCAGTCTACTTTAATTCTCCATTGCTTGCGCAACAGAGGAAGAGAATAATAAAAAAAAAATCAAAAATAAATCACAACAGACTACCACTATACTCGACAGCCCATCATCAGTTTTCTTATTTTGTCTGCTTTCATACAGACCTTTTTCTTGGACGTTCAAGTTTCGCATGTTTAGTTTTAAAGACACTTTATTTCATTGAAATTGCCAGCAGCTGTCATATAGGCCTAGCCTATATATCCAATTGCGGGTCCATGGAGTGGCACTTGGTCACGGTTTGTGCTACCAGCCTTTGCAGCAACGACTATGGCAGCGGTTTGGTTGTCTGACAATGAATCGAAAGTCGAACAGCTTGTGGTGCAAATTTCTCCAGTGGCCATAATTGCTTTTGAAAATGCCAATACAATTGTTTCTGAACTAATTAATGACCTGCATTCTAGAACGTTGTTTCTGTGTGTGCATTTTAGTAATGTACAGATGCAATTTATTTGCTGAGCTTTATTTTTACACAGAAAATTTTGTCCGTGAAGCGAAAGTGCCGATATTGAAGCAACAAATTTTCTTTGAGAGTGTACAGTACACTGTAGGCCTACAGTTCTTTCTTATTTGCGCAGCTTATTTTTTTTCACTCTTACAATTTGACAAGGATATGAAGCAGCAGAAACGCAATGCACTAATTTTTCTGTATTATCTTACAGACAAATGAACTAATTTCTTGCTCCATACTAATTTATTATTGTACAAGTTCAAATTTTTAGATGACGCTATCATGACTTTTATGACGGCATCTTGACATCATCTTTAGAAATGAATTTGAGGTCTCTGTGTCGTAGACTAGAGCCACTGAGAAATTTCAAAAGATGTATATAGGTTGCCTGAAATAAGCAAGATGCCTTTTCACCACTAGTGGCGATGTGTGTTGCCTTTTAATTCTCTCCACATGTTCTAAAATGCTGCCAAATATCCACAAATTGATTTACACTGGTGAGCTATCAGAAAGGCATTGGATGAAAGTGTTTTTTGTTAAAATGAAACGTTCAACCATTAGAATCATGGCTTAACAGGTCAAAATGGGTGATTTTGGCTAAAATAAAATGTTTAGGGTTCTTGAGGCAGGGTATCCCATCGTGTGAAAGTGAAATGGTTATCATTTTTGAATTTTTCTTGGTCAAAACCATTGTAATCAGTGCAAGAAACTAAAAAATTTAAAAACTTTTGAATTTTGAACAGATCGAAAGTTAGGCCTACATAAAACCAAAACAGCTGAAGAATAAAAGAGGCCCAGGATGCTTGGTTCAATGGTAGGCTTCGGTTTGTCAATGAATACCTTTCACATAGAATACGACAAAGTACTTGTCTAATGCTCATATTAAATCTGAGGTGTACGCCGTACTTAGAAACAAACATTCGACATCACACTGCTGAGCTACCAGTAAACAAATGTTAAAAAGAATATTGCATATCACACTGCCTCTGTCCGCTGTATGAGCGAAAGTATTGCATGGCTAATGACAGCACGAACTTGATTAAAAAAATCCTCATTTGCTTTTATAGTAATAAACGTTCTTACCGTTTTTCAACAGCCTAAACCAGTTTGTTGGAAAAAGACGCATTGCTTTCAACCCTCAACACGAGGAAGGAAAATAATGATGATAAATCGGCAGCATATACGTACTAAAATCCCAGACAGCCACTTTATGTGGTCCAGATTTTAAAATACTGTAATAATAATCTGACCAGATAAAGTGGTTGTCTAGGATATTTTCGGGGTAGTTCGCCATTCCTGCTGGCCTATTATTACATTATTTCATAATGGCGGCCTTGTTCGTAACAGCCTTAGGAAAATCAAAACTTTCAAGTATTTTCTATATGCTGCTAACTTTTCAGGATAAAGAAGAGGATTTGTTAAAAATATAATGTTGACGTCTTTGCTCTTCAAACAATGTTTATTGCTTCAAGTTGCAACACTGGTCTTCTGCACTGAAATATTACGTGGTGAAATACTCGGTGAGGAAATTGTTTCGTTTGTCTTTTAAGCTTTCATTTCAGCTTTAATTTTGTGTTGCTTCATATTGATGAGAAGCTGTTGTTATGATTGAAGGTCAAGTTTAATGTGATTTTTTTTTCTGACCATCACAGAGACAATATTACATGCCAACGGCGAAGGTCTAAACCAGGGTTTTTCATGAATCAAAACAAAAAGCTGTTAAACTTGATCTCAAAGCAGTTTGAGCATAAACAAGTGCGTTGGCGTAAAAAGACACAATCTTTGTTTAGGCCTACAACGATTTAGTCTTCCTAAGCTTATAAGCACAAACATTGGTTTGCATTATCAGGTGTGTCTTCATAAATTTAGGTGAAAATTCACTAGTAGACTGCATAGTCGTCTCTTTGTTAAAAATGGGAACTTTTGCATTATATCTCAAAGTACATGGTCAATTGCTCCAAAAATAGAGAAAAACTGTAATTTGTGACAAAAAATTTGTGACAAAAAATGCCCCTGAATCTATAATTTCCAAAGTTAAAGCAAAGGCATGTTCCTTTTAAGGGACGCTTTTCCTTTTTTGTACTGTATAATGCCTGTTTGAAAACCAATCTATGATGAAATACGTTTACGTAATGCTGTGATAGCAAATATTTTAATTTTGTAAGACATTTCTTGATTTTTGATTTTGAAACGCTGTCAATTATGTTTCACTGCATAAAATTACTAGCCTTTGTCGAGACGACCCACCAGATCGCGGCGTATGAGTGTATTTCAGTTCATGCAACAAAGGTATGTCCAGCGCTGTGTAAAAAACATGATTGTGAAAAATGATTTGAATTTGTTAAAATACAAGCTTGAAAAAAAGGAAAGAATTTGTCACTAAGCTAAGACATAACAATCATCTGAGAAGGATCTAAAATACAAGAAATTGAATACTAGCAACACAAATATGTATCAAAACTCAAAAAAAGTGAAGCGGTGTATCAGCAGTGCCGGATTAAGGGTCAGCTGGCCTGAAGGCACATTTTATAAGTGGCCCGAAAATCAGGGTTGCCAACTAAAAAATTAGAATTATCAGTGTTGCCAAATCGTTGTTGCAACTATAACACAGGGTAACATGCAAAAACTTGGTCATATATGCCTAACTAAATAACAACTTTGGCGTTTTTGCTATTGAAAACGCGTTAACTAGTTTTTGGAGGTTAATCTTACGGAGTAGATCGCTTTCAATACACAAAAAGTGCCAGTGTATCAAGACGTTGTTGACACATTGTTGATCGTTTATCGACCGTACAACGTTTGTTTCGTTGCGTCACCTAACGGAAATGCGAATTTTTAAAAACATCAAAAAGGAAGTGGCAACATGTTTCAATTCGTCTTTTTTTAACGATATTTGCAACCTTTAATTCATCTGGAAAAACAGAGCTATTAAGATAAATACTTATTAGTTTAGAAAATAATTATTTTGAAAACATGACTAAATTTCTACTGATTTTAAAGTGGCCTGGATTTTTGACTGGCCTGTAGGCACGTGCCTAATGGTTAATCCGGCACTGTGTATCAGGTGCCGAGTGTTGAATGCCATGTTTCAACGTTAGACAGGGCGCCCGTTCGAAACCGCTCAAAAGCATGTGGCTGTTTGTTTTTGTTTGTTTGTTTGTTTATCTTTATCCTGCATTGCGGGAAAGCGGACTTGAGCGCTATGCATCGGTGTACGCCTTCCGGCATACACCTGACCCACGCTGCAGCCGACGGCAATGTCTGTTTCCGGTTGTCTACTCTACTTATGACTTAAATTTGGTACTACCCATTACTCGAAATCGATCACTGGGTAGAGGCAATTATCGTAAAGTTTCTTGCCCAGAGAAACAACAGCAGTGCGGGTGGGTGGAGTTGAACATGCAGGCTCTCGACTGCGAACTCAACGCGCTAACCACTCGGCCACTGCTGCCGACTGTATCTTTGGCAAAGACACTTAAAGACATGCGGTCGTGAGTGGCGCCCCTTTAGCTACAGCCCTAGATTTCTCTCATGTTTGTAATCAGCAAGTCTCTCTAAAGAGAAATGCTGACGACCCTTCTTAGGACCATGGCCTGCTACACTGAACTACACAAGATGCTGGTTATTCAAATTCAAATTATTTCTTAACGCAACTTTGTTCGAAAAAATCGCACATTCTAATTGGCGGGAAATTACGTTTCGCTGAAGTCCGATGTTAAGAATTAAATCAACTCTGATTGGGCTTATGAATCACTCTTGGAAACCACCATCTCATCCGAAACTTTAAGACAACTCTCTACTCTCATTGCACTGCGCTGAAAAGATCTGTAAGGTCGAATCATTGGCCACTGGCCACAGCTAACAATGTCTTTGCAGACAGTATTAAAAAAATAGTCAAAAGTTATGTTCGTTTCACTTTGTGTGGAGCTACGTGCAATTGAGAGGTTACTAATATTATTATTTATTCACTTGTTAATTTATGCATATCAATTTTTATCCTCTGTAGATCCTTCTCTTGTATCATGGGCCAATCCTGCAAATGTTTGTTGGTACACCCCTTCATTTTCTTTAAATATTTTAACGACTGCCGCTTGAGCTTTCTATTGTTTGTTTATCCCACAGAATCTGATTTTTATTAATTGAGCCGAATTAATAAACTTAATCTATTATCTGAGTGAAATCATAAAATGTCACAAGTTATGATTCTACTTCAACGTCTTCAGATGCACGAGACGCCCCAAACTGTGATTGGTTTAGAAATTTGTGTTTTAGTTTTTCCGGTTTGTGGAAACAAAAACTTCCTTCAAAAGTACAAGGAATAAATACGTTTTTGATATCATGACTTTTTTTACTTCTCACTTTAGAAAATCAAACCAAATACAATGCAGATTGATGTCTGGGTCCTGTTATGATCAATACGAGAATTAAGATTCTTGAAGTTGAATGTTAGAAATGATACGCAATGATTTTTCACTTCTTCTTCGTTTGAACTTTCTTCGCCACTCCAGGGGTCGAGGGGCTCTGCCTTTTACCTTTCGCTGAATATACAGATCTGAGCCCTTAGTTTCTCATCGTTCATCGGATATTCTGATTTTATCTTTCATTTTCACTATTTTTTAACAAAACCTGCACGCTGCAATAAAATTTGTTATTGTCAGTTAATCTTCCCTGCTGATAGATTTGCTAAACCATTGTTCGTTTCAGATGTCGAAAATTGCAAAATACTCTTCTTCAACGAAATAGAAATTCCTAAAAATAAAGTAATAAATTGTAACCAAGACGATTTTTTGGAACGTCACACTGCTGAAGAATATCGCGATGAAAAGGAAATCAATTATCCATATACGGTAATAATAATTTTGCTTAAAATCATTCAATATCTATTGGAAAAAATAAATGATTAAAAAATATTTATTGTTTTGCTATTTCATATTTGAAGCAATTTTAACGACCATCAATGGTCTAAAGCTTCAGAAAAGATGTTTCCATAGATTAGAGCCAGAGTTACGTTGCGTAGTGAGTAGACAACTTAAGTTCCACAAGCGCTCTGGTTAGCATGACTCTTCCAAGAAGTACATTGAAAAAGAGTGAACTGTGCAGCTTTTGCAATTAGGATACAGTGATGTCAAAGGTGTAGTAAAAAAAGTTATTCTTTGCCAAGCAAGGGGTAGTCTTTAATTGTTATAGTAAAATCATAGATCAAAATCAAGTGCATTTAAACAATAAACTAATTTGTGTCAAAAATCATATGTAGGGCCTACATGGTTTTTACAAACACACAAATCAATGTGAAATTTTAGTTG
Organism: Aplidium turbinatum; assembly: GCF_918807975.1. NCBI lineage: Eukaryota > Metazoa > Chordata > Ascidiacea > Aplousobranchia > Polyclinidae > Aplidium > Aplidium turbinatum. The sequence goes on from NC_137488.1 coordinate 3,491,636, forward strand.
GTTTGAAACGAGTGCTTGAGAAAAACAACATTCCATTACATCGAAGATGGTATGATGCAAAGTCAACAAGATGCAAAAAAGCTAAACAACTCTGCAGTAGAACGTTTGTTTAGAGATGTTCAAACAAAAACACTTTTTAACAAAGATAGATTTCATTGCAAACATTCCTTTGTCATGGTTTGTTTTTGAAATCAGTTTAGAGAGCATGATTAGGTCAATTGACGATTCCTTGACGAGCTCTTTTTGTTATCGATTCGAGTTCAGAGCGAAGCAAAATTTGTTTAATTTAAAATACACATTTAAAGACGCAGTAGCCTATCAGACTCCAGTACATGATTGCCATACTCGCATTCCCTTCTTCAATCTCCCCTTTCAATCATATTCTCTTCACTCCAGTCATCTTAGACAATAACAACAACAATCACTTTATTCTGTGTCCATTATGACAATTTTGACAAATAGCCTATAATTTTATTTTCGTCACTTTTTAAGCATTTTTGGCGCAATAAAGCTTTTTAATTTTTTATTTATTTAAGGTGCACACTTTGTATGTAACATAGCTGTAGGCTAACCAAATGTCGCTTTGTAACTAAATTTATCAATTTAATATTGGATTTGGGTAGAAGGTTTGGTTTAAAATTTAAGTTAGCTTACCATTCAAAAAAAAATCATTCACAAACACAGAAGACTTTCAATAATTTATTTATTGAAAATTAGTATAGCCTAGTATGGTGTAGCGTTTCAGCAGAATAGAACATCGAAAATGTATCTGACGTGTCCTCATCTTTACTTCACCTACAGTATAGTAGGCCTATAGTATTTTTATGGCACGTTTCACTTTATAGTCTGTCACCATTAACACTGGAATTTATCAATTTGTTATCAATTGGCTATTTGAGTGAGCAGTGTTTACTTCGGAATATTACATTATCTTGTTTCTCGGCAGCCGATTTGTAGCAAGAATTGACAGCGATAGACACGTGTTTCGCCCATGAGGCTGGGCTCATCAGTATCGCACCGTATTCTAGCCACAAATTTATTCGACCACCGCTTTACCAGTCTGTACTAGTGAGTGCTCACTGCTCAGCCTTGTGCTGATAGCCGGGAAGAACGCCCCTTTCTTCACAATACATTATCTTGTTAGTTCTTTTGGACACAAAAAACGTTTTATTCTCGTAATCCACATCTGAAACTATGCATGCTAACATCATCGGTTAGGTGAATAAAATGGGGTTGAGCGAGCAAAGCGACCGATAAAATTTTGCAAAATTAAAAAAAAAAACTACATATAAAATGTTACCTGTAAAATTACAAGTCGAAAATCGTATGTGTAGGCCCTTAGACGGAAGTGGGCCCCCAGCCGGGGGTTTGGGAAGCAATAAATACGGCCTTGTATGATTTAAGCTATTGATTATCGAGCTTCTGTAGCATTTTTTTACTTTTATAAATAGTCAAAAAGCATTAAACAGACTAAAGTGAGTGGGCCCCTAAACGGCAGGGGGAACCAACTGGGAGCACGAGAGGTAGTTGACACGGCCCTGTATGTAATAACGCAACAAACAAAGTAAATAGTTACATTTTTATAGTAAACAAGTATTGACTAGCAAGCCTATCGTAAAATGGGTCTAATGAGTTGTTTGAGACAAACATCCATCGGTACTTAATTTAAACAGATCACTCGTGCCTTGAATATAACTTGACCTCCTATCAATCATTAGGCCTCCTATTAATCAGTAGGCCTATATTGCTTAACTAGATTTTATTAGTGAAACACTAGCTTTGACAAACACCCGCTCAGTGATCATCATCATCATCGGCCATGCCTGAATAAGTCGTCGGCTACCGTGAGTCTCCACAACGATCAAGTGTCCACATTTCTTATTAAGTTTACAAAATCTTGGTTTGTCTATGTTAAAAGATTTTTAAAGATATCCAAACGTGGACGCCCTTGGTGTCTCTGACCAAGAAGTCGCCCCATCATTGCCAAGTGTTCAATTCCGCGTTTGCAGTAGACATGCCCGATAAATGTCATTTGCTTTTTTTCGATAGCTGTGATGAGCTCCAGGGGTACACCCAGAGCGTCTCCACACTTCTTCGTTAGTAATCTTATCCATCCAGTTAATTCCCATCATTCTCCGTATAAACCAAATTTCAGCACTGTTGATCTTCTTTTCTATTTGTAGAACTAACCAAACGTACAAATGTAAAATTCTTATTTTAGTGTACAGTATAGAGAGACTGAGTTAGATTCCAGTACTTTGGCCATTTTGATGAAAGCTTGCTTGGATTGTGCAATTCTTAATTTTACATCGCTCCAGCATCGACCATTCGAAGTTACTATAGAACCCAGATAGTTGAAACTATTTTCTTTTGAGACTGTTGTATTCTGTATTTGGATTGTGCATACCGGAGTTATTTTCTTTGATGAGATAGTCATGCTGAAGGTATTCGTTGCATTCAAATTAAGTCCAAGGTTCTCACTTTGACTATGTGGAGTAAGTTTTATAAACTAGAATTGGATGTAGCGATTAATACAATGTCGCCTGCATATCTTATGTTGTTGAAGTGTTGTCTACCTACAGAGATACCCTTCTTCATCTAGATGTCGCAAGATCATTTCGCGGTAGAGTGAGAAAAGATCAGGTGAGACTACGCACCCCTGTCTAACACCTCTCCGAATTTGTGTCCACCTGTTTAGATCGCCATTTACCCGAACTGCTGCTGATTGATCCCAGTAGAGATTTCTGAGAAGTCGGAGATCTTTACCATCTGTGTCCAAGCTACCAAGCATCTCCATAAGTGGCTCTTGTCTAACACGGTCAAAGGCTTTGCTGTAGTCCAGAAAGCAGAGGTACAGGTCTTCCCTGTGTTCTATCGACCTCTGAGCAAGTGTCCTGATTAGGAATGTGGCGTTTCCAGTTCCTTTGTCTTTCACAAATCCGCATTGCACATCTGAGATTTCGGGATTGATACATCTGCGTAGTCGATGAAGTAAAACGGTCAGAAAAATTTTGGTGACATGACTCATTGGACTGATTGTGTGATGTAGTTCGCAATCCGTCGCCCCGGGCATCCTTGGTAACGACTGATTTTAAGAGGTTCTTCGGAATTTTTCAGCTGTTATAAAACCCATTCGCTATTTCAGTCAACTTTTTTATACTAAAATCGTCTAGAGCCGAGGGTTTCTGTATGCACAAAGCGTTAAGTCCTGGAGCTTTTTTCAACTTGGCTTTCTTTATAGCATGACGTATTTCACTTTCCAGAATCGGTGAACCATCCATCTCTTTCGATATCGCTGGCTTGTTTCCAAGAGCATCGTCGAACAAGTCCTTGATATATTCGACCCATCTCTCAAAGGTTTCACCCTTCTCCAGCAAGATGCTACCATTCTTGGCTTTGATGCAGCCTGTGCAAGAGTGCACAGAGTTTTTTTGCATCTTCTTTACTTGGACATGAGCAATGGATGGTCTACGCTCAATCTCGTCACACTGTTGGTTTCACCATCGTTCTCTCAGTTGCTTACATCGAATTTTGATTTCCTTGTTTAGTGAGTTGAAACTTTTTAGATCTTTCCTCGATTCTCTTCTCTCATCCATGAGCTTTAGAACTTCGTCGGTCATCCATACTTGATTAGCAGCTTTTGCTTTGTGCGGTATAACTGCTTCAGCTGATTCTGTGATGGCAGTATGAAGAGCTGTCCAGTTTGAAGACAAGTCGTCCGTGCTTTCTTGATTCATAGTTGGGTCACACAGGGCAGCGTACCTGTCCTTGACCTCCACGTAGTCGGATTGTAATTGGGAGTTTGACAATAACTGCTCATAGTCTAATTTTGGAGAGTTATGTTGTTTGTTTATTGAGTTCTTGCGTAGTTTTACCCGGAGCATGGCTACCACGGGGTTGTGGTCGCTGTTACAATCTGCGCCCGGGTGCGCTCGACAGTTCGAGATAGCGCTTCTGAAACGTTTGTTTATAGTGACATAGTCAGTTTGGTTCTTGATATTGCCTGCGACGCTTCTCCATGTCCAAAGTCTTCTCGGGTGATTACGGAACCATATGTTCATTACAATCTGTTCGTTCGTATTACACCAGTTTGCCCAGGTTTTGCCAGGTTCATTCATGAAACCAAGGCCATACCGCCCGATCCCATCGCCATATTTTTCTTAAATAATAATCAAACTAATAATAGCAATGTTATGGTTTTACTGTACTTATTGTCGCTCTACAACTTTAAGGTTATTTAGCGACAGGACTTATTTTTAATTTTGGATCAGGTTTACGACGTCATCACATCATTACCAAACGTATTCTCACTGTGTTATGCAAGAAAGAACACAATTGGTAGGCCTTCGTTTTTAGAGTTTTTGGTTTGATTCAACCTAGAAATGACCTCAGATCTACCAGCACCAGAATTGAAGGCGAAACTCCTCAGCTTTTGAGCTGGTGGTTTTCAGGACAGAACGCATGAACACGATATGAAGGCTACAGTAGGCTACTGTATGCAAGAAAAAAAATCATTTGATGAAAGTTTTGCTTTAGCTTAATTTAAAAAGGAAATCATTTTTTTTTAAACAAAATTGTTTTGAGTCGAAATAAAGAACAAACTACAGTAAACTTCGACTGAAACAATTATTTTTCAAACAATTGTGGCAGGCTTGCCACAAACGAATGTCTTTGCATTTACAAATCAGAAAATTAATAGTTCCTCACAAACTGCTGGTCTCAGCGCACGCCACTAGCTTTCTCAATATGAAAAATAATTTCTGGTTTCGAGCTATAGGACGGTGTTGCCTGAGTATATTCTTATGAAATAGCCTACAATGAAGAATGGCAAATGTTTAGAGCAGATTGTAGCTGTTGTATGTAACCGAATACGCAGACATTACAATAGCGTTTTTTGTCTTGTGAAAAAGCTTAAAAATACACTTTGCAAACATAATTTGTAGTGCATCGCTACTCATCGAAACAAAGTCATATTGGATTTCTACAACGACACAGTGGGCATTTCAAAGGATGGTGACTTCTCAAGTGGAACCTTTCTTAACCTCAATCTTTCAGTTCCAGTTGGCACCCAACTTATTTTATTTGCAGTGAGTGTTTGCTTAAAAAGAAGGGACTAAATATGCATTAACCATTTGTTTCTTTGTCATTTAAATGATTTCAGTTTGTGAAATTTATGTTTTGTCAGCTTAGCTGACTCCAGTGCAGTAAGGCAAACCGGGGCGTGTTGTCACAGGTTTGGGGTTTTTCGATTTGTGCTTTTGCTATATACAATGCAAGTGATTTGATTATATCATTCGTACGCTGTCCACTTACACTTCCTTTTGCCACTAGTTAAACTTTTTAATCGCAAAAGAATTTCAAGAAAATTAAATTTTTGTAAAAAAACAACATTGTGTCAACACGCGCCAGCACGGGGCGTGTTGTCACAAAGCATGGAGCGTGTTGTCACAATGTTTTTTTTTACAAAAATTTAATTTTCTTGAAATTCTTTTGCGATTAAAAAGTTTAACTAATGGCAAAAGGAAGTGTAAGTGGACAGCGTACGAATGATATAATCAAATCACTTGCATTGTATATAGCAAAAGCACAAATCGAAAACCCCAAACCTGTGACAACACGCCCCGGTTTGCCTTACAAAATCAAATTTTATTACGTGAAATTTACACTTATAAACAAGTTGAAATTAATTCAACAACTGCTTTGGGTCTTGTTTCCTTGCCTTCACATATCAACCAAGAGTTCGGTAGTTTATGCCAACTTTTGCTTCTGCTTCTCGTAAGCTGTGACCATCATCACAGCTGTGACAACTCGCCCGACGTACGCAGTCGGACAAAAGTTTTAATAGCGGCTAGAAAAGGCACGCTGTTAACTTCTAAAGTGTCAGCTATACTCCTAACATAATAAGCTATAAAACTGATTTCATACTTGCGGTCAGACTGCTCTTACGAAAGCGTCACACAATTTTGAAAAATTAGTGAAATTTACATCGATGACCAAATTTTTGATAATAATTGATAATTTTTGATACTATGTTAACCTCAAAATGAAGATGACTCTTAACGAAGCACGTGCTACAAATATAGACTCGAAGCAGTCAGTGCAAGTTCAAAAAAAAATTGCTGTGACAACACGCCCCTTGTGACAACACGTCCCGGTTTGCCTTATAGTCTAGTAGTGTAAAGTAAAAAAGTGATTTAATTGATTCATAAAAGGAGTTAATTTTAAGCTAGTAATAAGAACTGCATAACTACAGTAACTTCACACATGTTGTGAAAGTAAAATTCTCTGTTTTTGGGGACAAGATTAAAACTCCAATACATCACTTTTTATTTGTTTACTATTGTTGTATCACACTGCTTTTTTGTTAGTATTTATACTTTGTTTTTTCGTCACTGTCAGCTACAAACATTGATCTCACATCACAAATATATCGTTCATGCATGCAACCCTACGCGAGGTGTAGCCGCATTTTCTTTTGGGGTGATATGCTTGCATATCACTTATGTAGCTGGTACTTTCTTTCGTTTCTAGCACTAGTTGCTACGTTCATCTGATGAAATTGAAAGTAAAATTAACAACAAACAAGATAGTTTATTGCTTCACTGACGTTTCGCGCACCATGACAATGCGCATCCTCAGAGCGAATAACATACAAAATAAAATTTCACCAGGTTATATACTGCAGTGCGATTGAAGGCAAGAAAAAATAAAACACGCAATATTTTAAAAATTGGCCAATGATGTGTGAGCGGTTACTTTCCACGTTAAATTACGTAAAAACTTCCAACAATAGACATAAAAATTCGAAGCGGTGACGACCAACAGAAAAAGTGCGATTGAAGGCGAGAGAAATAGATCACAATGTTTTAAAGATTGGCTAATGATGTGCGGTTACTTTCGACGTTAAATTACGTAAAAACTTCCAACAATAAACACAAATTCGAAGCACTGAAGACCACTAGAAATTCGAGACAAAATTAGATTGCAATAATGTTTCCAACTGTGTTTAAGTAGGCTTGAAGCCTGCACGTCGAGACAATAATGATTTAATATTTGTTATTCTTTAGGCTATACATTTATAATGTAATTGAAATAAATTCAAACGTTTTCGACACGTACGTGTGTCCTCGTCAGGAATTAAATCTGCAATGTACATAAATGAAAAATCGTAAGATAAATTTGACTTTGCACTACGACTGTAACGATACTCTGGACTGAAAAGCACAAACTGAAACAAATGATAAGCTACAGGAATGATTACGAGTAAATTATGCGGTGAGAAACAGATCACATGAAGTGTAGACTACAGGCATTGGACAAACAATTAGAACAAACACAAAAGAAACGATGAGCCGCAGGCGAATAACTGCCTGTTGAGAGATGGATTGTTACGTTTGATTCTTATAGTAGGGTCAATATAGGAAATATATGGTTTGAACCCAAAAAAATTCCTACAAAAGGTTTTTCAACAGTTTTTTTGTAGCATTTATCATCAAGAATAACATATTAAAAATCTAAAAGAAAAAAAATTTTTGACATTTTTTATTGAAAAAAAAAATCTTGTTTTTCAGCATTTTGTTATTTAATAATTTACTTTAGTAGTCCAGGCCCTAAGGGGAATCTTTAGGCTAAACGTGTTAAACGTTGCTTTTTTGCATATTTTTGCAGTTGGTCAACCCAACTTTGATTTTAGTGGGTGCCGCAACTTTTTGGGTCACGTGATCACCCCCAAATCGGGGATTTCCCCAGAAATCACGTTTCAGCTTCCTTTTTGGCATTTTTGTGCAATCACATATTTGATTTTTGCATATTATAACTTAAAAAGCACACACAAATAAGTGAGACAAAACAAACACAAAATAATTCGATTGATGACGTCATCATTTTTTTTGCTTTTTAACCTATGTTGGTCGTTTGCCGTTGGGTTTAGTTGGAGTGCCGGTTACTAAAACCATTTCACAATTCCCAAAAGTAGTTTCGTCATCTTTTATGACGTTATCATTACACTATCAAGACTAGACAATTAGAAATTCAGGAACCAAAGGCAAGTTTGTTCCAAAAAAAGCGATCAAATACTCTCATTATAAGTTTAGCAATTGCAATTTGCAATTGCAAGCAATACCAATAATACCAGTAGGCTACATTATGACATAATAACGACGTCATCAATGGTATAACCAGAAAAGAAGCCACCAGGAGTGAAATTCCCTTTTAGCTATGCCACTTTAAAATTTAAAATAATATGTAATTATGATCTACAAATCAAATTAATACACGACACCAAATTATGCAATGTCTGAGTCTCAACACTGAATTCAAGATGAAAAAACTAGAGGTTTTCGATGTTAAATTCCTACCATACGTAATTTGATGTTAAAAAAATTCATACGACAAGTTTTTTCAAGTTACAACATAGAATTTAGAAAGTAAAAGCATTTCTTGAATGATCAGTGTGGATTGGAGATGAAACGTCAATGTAGATTGAATATGAAACGTAAGAGATTTTTGGAGAAACATCAGGTCACCTCCATTAAATCTAGTTGTTTGAGAATAGTAGGCCTACTGGTTGACCGCTCAACTTCATTGATCTGTCTTTCTGATAGCATAAGGTCATGTTTGATCCTCTTTGCCTTGAAGATCCTGTTTGAGTGTTTTTGCCGATTGTGAATTAAGATAACTAAACTTAACCAAGTACCTCTCTGCATTCAAGTTGTTTGTCGGCAGGTTTTTTCGTTGGTCTGATACCAGTGTATGGAAAGGAGTTGCTCGAGCAGCATTAAGATCAACACCCTAATACTCAAGCTTGCACTGCAGTTCTACTCCTTTTCCAGCCTGGCTGCACATCTCTCTAAGAAGATGATCAAGATCACTTTATGGAGCATTGTCTTCCATTTTCACATGTCTCCATTCTACATGGTAGTCTGGAAGAGTGTGTGTCTTTTTTTCAGCAAGGTCACTGCAGAGCTGAGGAAGGATGTCAATTAACAAATCCTGGTTTGCTTATTCTACACAGTTAATAAAGGACATTGTCACTCGGCATGTAAAATTTGCAAGTGCTTTGAATCCTGCTATGATGAAATCATTCTCAAGGTAAATTTTACAAGCTCGAACAAGATTATTTAGCGGTGTCTTGGCAAGTAACTGCTTCATGTACGGAATCCAATCATAGACTGCATCTGTCTGACATCCAAGTCGGGTAAAACGTCGCTCTTTGTAGAAGCTAAACGACTTATATACTCCAGCTTCCTCTCAAATCAAATCAAACTGTTCTGCTAAAGTTGCTGTCTTACCATCTCCCTCATGGGCTACGAGCTTTGAAAGAGCTGCCAGAGCAGTTTCAACCACAGATTTGTTTTGCCAGAGGTAGGACTGCAATGCTGGCTCTCTCTTTACAATGAGTTTACGAAAACCAATTGTGTTTTCGAGAGCAGCCATAGCTTTGAGATTGTCTGTATCGAACGGTTCACATGTGTGGAAGCTACAAAGAAAATGATATGGCACATGCTTTGATGCAAGTTGTTCTGCAACACCTATCTCAATCTTGAGATTTTTGCTTGCGGCTGCTGTCTTGAGGGCATCAATCTGCTTCCATAGACGTACTGCAGTCCAGCGAGGGTCATTGGCAGCTACCTGTAGTCTCTTCATCGTCTCAACAATAAAGGCAACTATTTGGTCTCTATCTTCGAATGCAAAGAAAAGAGGACGTAGAGAGATCATCTTACATTCAGTGTAACCATCATCACGACAATTTAAGCTGAGACAAGGCCAATCATTGTCTATCCTACTTCTCTGTGTAGTGTCAAAGTGTAGAGTTACTTTTGTTTTGGGCTTCTTATTTACAAAGGCATTTGCAGCTGCTACTTCATGACAGAGTGCCTTTTTGTGTTTGAAATTATTTATAGATTTAGCTGAAGGCAGAACAATTTCATACAGTTTGTAGTTTGTTGATGATCAAAATAAAATCCACGAAATAAGTTAAAAAAAGTGGGTAATTTTGTCAAACTATATTATAACTCTACACCTAAAAGCTAAAGCCTACTTATTATTGCTTAAACAGATTGCCTGACCCCACAATCATAGGGTAAGACATCACAACCAGGTAAAAATACCCCAAAACGACCAAGTTATCGCTAAAAACGTGATTTTTCGGAGAAAATGGCGGCCATTTTGAATTTTTGCCCAGCACACTTTACTATTGGAACTCAGACCAAAAATTTTGTCATTTTATGTTGAGATAGGCTAAATGGAACACAAAAGACCGTCCCTAAAGCAAAACAAAAAATTGCCTATTTATAGCCCACTGCTAATATTAAATGAATTATTGTCATTATACTGTTTTTGCGGCCATCTTGAAAATGACAACTTTCCAGTGCTCTGATTCTCCTAGATTTTTAATATATTATTCTTGATGATAAATACTACAAAAAACGTAGAAAAACCTTTTGTAGAAATTTTTTTGAGATCAAACCATATATTGACCTAACTATCAAGGCTTCCATGATCTTGGTTTGAAAATCAGTTCTGCCTCGAGAGATGATTTTAAATTGGTCGATCGAGACATTGTCAGTGCACGTTTCACAAGAGGCGATGTGCTCTTTAATCGCACTTTTATTTGTTAGGTTTGGGTTTAAGTGCTCCCAGGCCCTTGTCAACAAATGTATGGTTGACATACCAATGTATGTCTGGTTTATATCACGCAAACAACTAAATTTATACACAACATTCGCAGAAAGAGCAAAGGGGTAGGCGACTTCAGTTGAAAATATTGGTGCACTTTAAATGTTTTATACACAGGATGAATGTCACATGAAAATTTCTTTTTTTCACATGAAAATTTATTTTTGTCACATGAAAATTTCTTCATTTGTTTCAGTTTGTGCTTTTCAGTCCAGAGCGTCGTTACAGTTGTAGTCCAAAGTCAAATTTATCTTACGATTTTTCATTTTTGTATATTGCAGATTTAATTCCTGATGAGGACACACGTACGTGTCGAAAACGTTTGAGTTAATTTTAATTTATTTTATATTTTTTGTGTGTAAAAAAAGTACGTTAAACCCGCTAAGGTTACTCTGTTTTTTTTCTCTATGGTTCAACAAAGCAAACTCTCTACCAAAGCTTTAACATTTATAATGAAGCCATACAATTCTATGTTTGACGCATAGACACCTTAAATAGAAGGACTAGTATCTGCTATGCTCGGTATTTGGAACTTGGGTCCCAAATCCAAACTTGGGTCCATCCACAATGTGGTATAAATTATTCATAAAACTTTATTTTTGATGTCTGTTACAGGGTTTTGGGGGGCAAGGATTCCATTTTTACACTTGTTTTGTTCTAAAATATCAATGAAAGGTCTTTTGAAGCTTATTAGTCGCAAAAATATTACAATGTTGGTAAAAATGGGTGTTTTTTTTTTCTTGCGGTAAGTCAATGGAACAAGAGTTTGAATTAACATTCAGTATACGTTTAAAACGTATAAGATTTAAAACTGCAAGCTGGTTCGAGGTACATCAATGACATCAGCCTAGGCCATATCAGAGCAGATGAGTAGCATATATTCAATAAAGTTATTTGTCAGCTGTGAGCTAATTTAATGCCATATTTTTTTTAAAAACAGTGTAACTGCATATTACTGGCCTACTTAAGTAGAAAGTTTCTCTCTTGCACAAGCAAGTCGCTTTTGTCCAGAACAAATTCTTTTAAAGGAATATTGGACATCCGTCATGCAAGCTGCTTTAATTCTACCCATTGGGCTATATTGATATGTGCTAAAATTTGGCTTACGTGAATTCAACAGCAGTGAAAGTTCTACTTCTCAAACATGTGATGTACTGAATAAACAAAATGAACTGTTGAAAGTTTGTGTATCGTCAGTCCACCCGGTTCAAATTCTGAAGAAATGGTGAATCAATTGTATCCACGTAGAAATTTTCATTTTCAATTCCCGACAAATAAGATCGAATTTTGTGTTCCAAATATCCAACCAGAAAAACAATCTTGTGTTTGATAGAGCCATTAGAAGCAATGAGCTCTTCGTCTTCAGTGTCAGCAATATTCATAAAGTCATCGTCAATATAAATGTTAGAATCGCATTCAACATCACTCAGACAGTTGTGGGGTAGAATCATTCAAAAGAGCAAGAAGGTTCTTGGTTTCAACAGCTGCCTTGATGTCTACAGTATTAATATAGAAATTACCGCCACTACGTTGTCTGGTTTGGCCAAAGAACTTTTCAAACGCTTCATTAGCAAACACACCAGGTAGGACATGACTGGAATTATACTCCCTCAGCTATAACTGTGCAGCCTGAATGTTGGTTCTTGTTGACACAAAAAATGTATCTGCAGTTGTTTTCGTGTCTTTTCATTCGATCATGACCACCTGTCCAGGCTCAAGGGGACACCACGTCAAAATTTTTATCGGCAGCAGTGCAAATTATCGGCAGCAGTGGCCGAGTGGTTAGCGCGTTGGGCTCGCAGTCGAGAGCCTGCATGTTCGACTCCAGCCACCTGCACTTGCTGTTGTTTCTCTGGGCAAGAAACTTTACGATAATTGCCTCTACCCAGTGATCGATTTCGAGCAATGGGTAGTAGGCTACCGTCACCTCCGAGATGACGGTAGTACCAAATTTAAGTCATAAGTAGAGTAGACAGCCGGAAACAGACATTGCCGTCGGCTGCAGCGTGGGTCAGGTGTATGTCGGAAGGCGTACACCGATGCATAGCGCTCAAGTCCGCTTTTCCGCAATGCAGGATAAAGATAAACAAACAAACAAACAAAAACAAACAAAGTTTCTTGAAACTAGTGTAGTCCTTTATCCACGGCTGACGACACTCATCCTGCATGTTCATAGCAGAATAGCTATCCTTGACATTTATCATGTAGAACCAGTCAGTGATGAGCTTTACAAAAATGATAGTGCCATCCAGTGGCGTAATTAAGGAATGCTAGGAATGTGCCGCTCGGGGCGGATTCAGATTTTGCCGCCCCTTCAAGAAAAAGCATGTAAAAATGAAATGCGTTTTTTTATCAGATTATAATCAAAGTCAAAAATCGTAGTCTGAAAGTGCCGCCACCAGACGTGCCGCCCGGGGCGGTCCACCCCTCTCCCGTAGCTACGCCACTGGTGCCATCACTACAAAATCGAGTACCTTTTTCAAAGTGGAAAGGGAAGCCACAGTCTTTTCGTGAAAAATCTGTCAAACAAAAGGAACACTTTTTTTCTGCAAAGGCTTGGGGTAGGCCTATACAGTTGTGTATGTGACCTTTGTTAAACCGATGCTGTTTTACGATCTTCATTGTAAAGTGCTTCAATATCACGCCAGCGTCCAACATGCATTTTCACCTCTTTCATGAAAGAGAGTTCCTTATTGTGCTCAGTTGCAATTTGTGAAAAGCGTTGCAATTAGTTGCAATTCACATTTCCTTGTCATGCTTTCGACGGTTTCAAACTTCGTTACGCTGTTGACCAACTTCTTAATTCAACTGTTTCATCACAAACCATTTATTTGTGCTGCAATTCATTGACAAACATTGCTTGCTCGTTAACTGCAATTGTTGTGGATATTTTCAATAGATTTAGCAATAGTTAGCCATAGTAGCCTACAGTAAGTCATAGTCATGTATGCGCAAATTACGCATAGGCTACTGGTCTTAAGATTTTGGGACCCAAGTTTAAAAACCCGAGATTGCGAGTTACGAGTCCTTCTATTTAAGGTGTCTATGGTTTGACGTTACAAAAGTAAAGGCTTTATGTTTCATCAAAGAACAATTTTTTTTTTTATTAAAGGCAAACTTTCATATAAACCACAAGCGTAATGTAACAATGCAATATTAATCCCAAGCAATTTTATTTACTAAACATTAGACGAAGATTAAACAAAACATATACAAAAAAAGGAATATTTCTACAAGAAACAACAATGATAAATTATTTCACCTTATTGTTGGTGGTTTCCGTTGAAACTTTGCATCGTTGGCTTCTAGTTTTATAAAATGTCCTTTCTTATCAACTTATAAATCATTGTCGTTTGCTGAATGCATTTAGTTCAGAAACATAGCATTATTTAACCATTATTTTTAAAACTTGTTTGGCTTTGTTATATTAAAATTTATGTATATATTGCTTTGTTTTAGCTGACTGAAAATTGTTAATTAAAATCATTTGTTTCTTCTTCAACTGAGTGATTATGCTTGATCAGCTGCGAACTCCGGCCATTTGTTTTGCAATTTGTTTGATGTCGTGAAAGTATTTCATGTTTTACCGTCATTTTGCTTGTTCGCCTTCCACCATCCTAGTCAACATTACATTTTGCATAGAGTACTCTCCTTAGTGCCGAAGGCTTAGTACAATGAGAACCTTATCTTCTCATACACGACACTTGAATCAAGTATGAGACCCCCCTTTACCTTTTACTTTTTGAGATGTGTTCTGACAAAATTTTTACAATTGAACTGAGTCGAATGAAAATACATTGAGTTGTATTTAAAAAAAGAAGATTTTTAGTTTTATGTTTGTTTTTTTAGATAGTATACCAGCCGATTGGTGAAAGTTGTGTTTACATGAACTCCAAAATAATTGAAGAGAAATGTGATGAAAAAGATAGTCTAGCAGAGGTGAATGAGAATTCGACTAAGATATCCCCATTCTGCACTGCCACCTTCGACCTCTCTTGTCAACGTAAGTTCTTGGGGTGAAACTTAAAACCACGATCATTGCCCAGTTTAAATTGTTTGAAGTGCTTCAAATTGATGCCTACTGCATAAGCATATACACTCTTTTTAAATCAAGTCGAAATTTAGAAACGTTTAAACAAAAGCATTGGCTTAAAAATTAAATAAGTTATTGCAAGTTTGTTAAGCGAAATCAAGCAACACTTACAATTAGGATCGTAAAACAATAAAAACAAAAATGCAAACATTTTGGATTTACATAACTATACTGCCTATGTCAGGCATCTGAAAAACTAGTTAGTACCAGTAAGTATGGTACCTAGTCTTCTTCTTCTTTATTGTCGCACTTGATTCCAAGCATTGACTGCCTCGTGTATGAAAAGTTTCCAGGATTCTCTGTTGTTTGCTTTGTGTATTAGGTGTATGTTGGTGTTAGTTTTGTCGGTTTGTTGGTTTAAGTATGTTAATCTTTGTCTGCCTTGGGCACGCTTCCCTTCAATTTTGCCTGTGAGAGAGAGATGTTCTAACTTTCCTTTTCGCAGCACGTGTCCTAAAAATTGAAGTTGTTTTTCTTTGATATTTTTTAGAAGATTGTTTGTTTGTTTGACTTGATTTAAAACAGTTTGGTTGCTTTTTCTGTCAGTCCAGGAAATCCTCTGCATTTTTCGGAATGCCCACATTTCAAACCCACTTATTCTTTTATTAATTGATTTGGTAATTGTCCAGGTTTCTGAATTATATTTAAAAATTGGATAAATGTAACACTTCAATACTCTGAATCTGGTTGTGAAAGATATGTTCTTGTTGCATAATATTGTTTTCATTTGCTGGAAAGAGGCTTTTGCTTGAGCAATACGTATATTGAACTCCTTATCATCTTTGGCGTCCCAATTTATTGTTGTTCCAAGATATCGGAAACTTTTTACTTGTTTTATAGTTGTTCCATTCATTTTAATTTGACAGATTGGAATTTCACTCTCTTTTTTCTTTGTGATTACCATCGTTTCCGTTTTCTTTTCATTCATTTCCATTCCAAATTCTTTACTTCTTTCATTTACTTTGTTCAACAAATTTTGTAGTTTTGCTTCCGAATCAGCCACCAAGACAGTGTCATTAGCATACCTCAGGTTATTAAAGTTACTTCCCCCAACATTTACGCCAGCTTCATCATCAAGACATCGAAGGATGATCTCACTGTATAATGAAAAAAGGCTTGGATCAAAGTAAAGGTTTTGAATAATACGTAGATCCTTGTCGTCAATTCCAATGTTATCTAGCATCTCCAGTAATTTGGTATGTTTTACTCGGTCGAAAGCTTTCTTATAATCAATGAATGCGATGTACAAATCTTTCTTCATTTCAATTGATCTTTGAGCGATATTTTTTAATACAAATACAGCATTTCTTGTGCCGCGGTCTGGCATGAATCCGTACTGTTCTTCAGCAATTTCATCGTTGATTTGTTCTTGATCCGGTTCATGACAATGCGTAGTAAAATTTTTGTAATATGTGATGTCAAGCTGATTGTGCGGTGATTTTCACATTCCTTTGCTCCCGGTTTTTTAGGTAATGCTATAAAAATTGATTTGTTCATGTCGGTAGGCATCTCTCCTGAATCATATATGTTATTGAAGAGTTCATGCAATGCATCCACACCTACATGTTCCAGTGTTTTTAGCATCTCAGTACTGATCTTGTCTGGTCCCACAGCCTTATTTAATTTTGTTTGTTTTATGGCATGTTCAATTTCAATTTTTAGAATATTTGGTCCTGACAATGGTTCACTGAATTTGAAAGGTTTTACAGTTCGATCTGGATCGTCATATAAATCAGATAAATACTCTTGCCACCTTTTCTGTATTTCATTTTCTTCCATTAGTATTTCACCTGTTTTACTCTTCAAAAATCCTGACTTTGACGTAGTATTGTGCTTTGCAGTTAACGTTTTGATTCGTTGATGTGTTTCTTTTGGGCTGAGATTATACAATTTTTCGATTGATGTGCACTCGTCATTCAAGTATTTTTCACAGGCTTTGATACATGCTTTCTTTATTTGTTTGTTCAGCTTTTGGTATTCACTTTTATTGCGTTTCTTTTGTCTTCTTTCTTCCATCATCTCTAAGATTTCTTCTGTCATCCAGTTTTTATGCCGTTGGTAATTCATTTTAGGAACTATTTCATTGGCTTTATTAATCGAATCTTTGATAATGTTAAAATGTTCTTCCGTGGTCGTCGTTGCAGTTTTGTTTTCGGTATTCCTACTTGTCATTTGCATTGTGAAAGCTTGTTGGAATTTCTCTTTAATGGTTTTGTCTTCTCTACATGCGTTCCAGTTGAAGTGGATAGGTTTTTTGTTCCTTTTTTGTTTTTGTAGTCTTAATCTGAATTTTGCAACAACAGGATTGTGATCACTATCGCAGTCTGCCGATGGGAATGCATTTATATCTAAAATCGATGTTCTAAATTTCTGTGGTACGATGACGTAGTCAATTTAATTACGTGTTTGGTCATTTGGGCTTTTCCACGTCCAAAGTTTCCTGGGATATTTTTCGAAGCAAGTGTTTGTTATGCATAATTTATTTTCTTGGCACCATTCAATTAAGGTTGTCCTTCTCTCATTTTGTTGACCGAGTCCGAATTTTCCTATACACTTTTGATCAGTATCGATTTTGCCGACTTTCGCATTAAAGTCTCCCATAATTATTTCCAACTCATTATGTTTACATTCTTTCAAGACTTCATTCATATCGTTGTAGAAACAAGTGATCTCCTCATCTGTAGAATCTGAAGTTGGCGCATAAACTTGTATTATACAAAGATTTTGGTGTACATTTTTTATTTTAACTATCAAAATTCTGTCAGAAACCGCAAAGAATCCCATAATATTGTTTGCAAATTCAGGATTAATTATAACTCCTACTCCCCTTGAGTGCTTATTGTTTCCAGAATACATAATTGTGTAGCCATCTTTATTTATTCGTCCGCTGTTATTCCACCTCATCTCTGATATGCCTAAGATTTTGATATCCATTCTTTTCATTTCTTTAATGATGTTGTCTAATTTTCTTTTCTGATACAATGTTCGGACGTTCCATGTTGCAATCTTAAAAGTTTTCTTCTTCCATTGTTTTCGAATATTTTGCTTCTGTTGTTGGTTTGCAGTAGCTTTTTGACGGTCCGGTCTGACCTGCAAACCATCAGAATTCGGACCGAGCGAGGAACCTTCTTTGAGAGATAGGCCCCCTTCACGCTGTTTAACTTTATTCTTTCATGTAAACTTTTCATCGAGGTATATGTGGCCAAGAGTTTACTGTAGTAGGTCGGCCAGTCCTGATCTACAGTGCCCCACCATCTTGGCTGCTTCGGGTGAATCCTCAGCATTACTAGTTCCGCCACGTAGAGGCGATGGTGTTGGACTTCAGGAACCTAGTCTAGTAACCCTAAATGAATAGCCTAGGTAAATTAGTCTAAACCTCAAAAAATAATAGAATATTTCAATTATCTTGCTACATAAAAAGTAAGCTCTTTTACATGACCTATATGCATTGATCAATAGGCTACACTTTGTTTGACTCAATATACCAGTAGCTTGGTATCATATGTACTGCCCAGTCTAAGGATCTGGACTTAGAATTCATTTCTGAATCTGAATTCTGAACTTCAAGTTTTTTTCACACTGGTTGGTGTTTTGATTTTTTAAGAATTTGACGGGGAAATGGGTTAAAAATCGTTTTTTTGGGTTTAAAATTGAAGCAACCTGTCAGCCCCCCAGATTGGCAACACATTTGGATTTTTGGGGCATTGTGACGTCATGTGACGTTAAATTACATCACAATTGCACGAGCTAATTCGTTTACGGCAGCATAACTGTTAAAGTTTACTCTTCAGGGAAACTTTCCTAGAAAGGTTTTTAAAAATAGAATTTTCTTATTGAAGAAAATTTTGAGACGTTGAATTTTCGACTTTCATTTTTCGAACTTTTGAATTCTGTAGCAGTAAGACCATAGGGATTTTGTTTATTACTATTGTATAGAAATAACACTGAGATAATTGAAGTATCTGAATAGTTCATTAATTTGATTTATTATTCTTACATTATGATTTTTATGTTGCAGTGCCTGGATTTGCCAAATGCTATAATGTGAAGTGGTTTCAAAATTCAACTTTATTGGATGAGTCCGATTCCAGTACAGAAAACAATACAATATCAATACAAACGGCAAGTTTTATCTGAAAATCGTCTAAAGCTGATTTTTGCATCTTATTACAGAAACGAAACAAATAGTGATGTAGATTTAGGTAGATGTAAAACTTAAACAGACATTACTCAACAACAACACTAGATTTAACATTATAAAAAAAAGAAATAAGCAAACGTTTTCGGCAAGTCATACAATCTTTCTTCAAGTCTATAGGAAAAATTATTTTAAAAAAATATGGTCAATTGCCACCACGTTGACTGGGGCTACAACACCACCAACAGCGATGGAAAAAGCCTGGCCTCATGGTCAGCCAATAATAACCTCACCCTACTGCACGATCCCAAGGGTGCAGCGAGCTTCTTTTCCGGGCGCTGGAACACTGGTGCAAGCCCCTATCTGGCTGGAAGGATCGCTGGACGGAAGCTGTTGAATTAATCGACTTCACGCACTCCAGCCGCATAGCATGGAGTACATTGAACAACCTAACTGGCAGATCACGTGCCTCTCGTCAACAATGTCCCGTTTCAGCAAATTCCATTGCTTCACAACTCGTGGAGAACAGAAAATATAAATCGAGAGACCGTGAATCAGACAGATCTGTCTTACAAGAAATGACGGACCTCTGGAGGGTAACAACCCCAGACGGGGACAACATCTCAGGTGAGTTCACCCCGGAGAAATTGTCCCCCGCCCTCCACCACATAAAGCCAGGTAAAGCCTCGGGCCCTAACCACCTATGCCGGAGTTGATACTCCATGCTGCTGCCTCCTTAAAGTCCTGGTTAAAAGACTTCCTTTCATGCTGTTTGCGCCACCGGAGAATTCCCAGAATCTGGAGATGAGCCCTTGTGGCAGTTCCTACCGAAGAGGTATTGCCCAATCTCACTTCTATGCATCCCCTTCAAGATCCTCGAGAGACTCATCTACGCCCGTGTCAAACCAATAATAGATTCGCAGCTCTCCCGTGAACAAGCTGGCTTCTGACACGTACGATCAACCGTAGATCAGGTCACACTTATGGCCCAAGATTTTGAGAACAATTTTTCGGCTAAGAAGAAGGCTGGCGCCGTGTTGGTTGATCTCACGGCTGCCTATGATATCGTATGGCATAGCGGCTTTACCTGAAAGTTACTTCGTCTGCTCCCTGACAGACACATGGTCCATATGATGATGGAACTTGTGCAAAACTGCAGTTTTACCCTCACAAACGGTAGCGGTTGTCGAAGCAGACTACGCTGACTCAAAAACGGCGTCCCGCAGGGCTCAGTCGTGGCTCCTCTCCTGTTCAACATATACTGTACACCTACGGCTTGCAACCCATCATCTCCAGGAAATATGCTTACGCAGACGAATTGGCACTCCTGCACTCAGCGGGAAATTGGCAGTCAGTGGAGAGGAATTTCAGACAAGATATGCAAACACTATCAGCATACCTCCAGAAATGGAAGCTACAGCTTAGCAAGATAAAAACAGTGTCGGCGGCTTTCCACCTTAACAACCGGGGGAAGGGGCAGCGTGAGATAAAAATCAACATTGATGGGGAACGCCTGCCCTACTGTGCCGAACCTACTTATCTCGGCAAAACCCTGGACAGGTCACTCACGTACCGCCGACACTTGGATCACTGCGCAAAAAATTATCTACACGCGTCGCACTTTTGAGGCAATTGGCGGGTTTCGGCTGGGGAGCTGGTGCCAAAACTCTTCGTTCGGCTACTCTAGCCTTCGTTCATTCCACCGCTGAGTACTGCGCACCAGTCTGGTGCCGTAGTTCTCACACCTACCACAATGATACCACAATCAACGATGCACTGCGTACTGTGACTGGATTCCTGCGTCCCACTTCGACGGACTACCTATCCATCCTAGCAAACATCCAACCCGCTGAGCTACGTCGTAAAGGAGCCACGATTTCTTTCGCGCGCCGCGCTTTGAACCCCGGCCTATAAAGCAGCAGCTGAAATCAAGACGCGCCCCTTTGTGCCTTCCTCACAAAAACTACTTGAGAACGCAGAAGCACCTGGTTTAAGTAGCTAACTGCTCTTGGCTGATGCTGAGCTGCGTCGGAGTCTGCCTCGCTTTCTGACCTAGTCTTATTCTGAAACGATCCCTGTTCCATATCTAGCAATTGAGGTTTTAGCACCTGGTTTAAGTGTAGAACACAGGACGAACCACATGTTGAACACGATGTGGCAAAACCACACCTCCACGCTCCGTGACTTCATACCCGACGCCGATCCCCGTCCACCGGGGATGTCCCTCGCAAGGCTTGCGTGGGTCGGGCTTAACCGCCTGTGAACTGGCGTCGGCCACTTTTGTTCGGACATGCACAAGTGGGGCCTGGCTCCTTCATCAGAATTCGAGTGTGGTGCCACTGAACAGACCGCAGACCATGTCATCCACCACTGCCTAAGCCACCGGCCTCCAAACAGTGCGCATGGTCTGAGGGTTCTGGACGACGAGACTGTTGAGTGGCTAATGATTTCTTGCCCTCCAAGCTATCCTGGAAAGGTCTGCTCATTCACCAATGACAAAAAATAATAACTGAACAATTACTCAACACAACGGGCAAGTATTTGAGAGGTAAACTTAATTGTTCAGAGAAGAACTCAAGCACATTACGCAAGATGGACAGAAGCACAATACAATTTTTTTTCGCGCAACGCCCAGAGTTCAAGATGGATACCACTGCATCTTGCAGGTTTACAATTTTCCAAATAAAAAAAATGGATTTGTCACCTGAGATAGTGGCACAAAGCAAAAATACCAGAAGCACAACACGTGCCAATTCAATCAAAAACGGTTAAAAGATTGTAGGCTTCGCCAGCAAATAATTGCCTGTTGAGCCCTGGGTTGAAAGATTGAATGATCAATGCCTCGTGATTCGTGAATCTTGGTGTCGAACTCGGACAAACACTTACGAATAATAACTCGGACAAACATTTTAAATTTTTTCAAGTGAATAGGCCTATTCGTTTATGAAACAAGCAACAATTGCTTAAATACTGTGTTGCTTTGCACATCCTTCAATAATTAATTCAAATAAATCTGAAAGCCATGACAATTTATTGATAATAATGACAAAAAATAAGAAAAAGGAAGTTGTTTAAATTTACGATCATTTTTGATTTAGTAACAAGTTATTGTACAACCTTTTTTTACTCATGCGTAGGTTCGTTTTGATGATGTTACACATACCGACTTCCATTGTCGAGTCTTCAGGCATGAGAAGGTCGTTTTAGAAAGACACTATGACGTTTGTTTTAAAGGTAATAGGCTATATGGACAATTTCTATGAAGTTTTTTACTTAATTTATATTATTTTCTCTCTTGGGCACCAACATGCAAACCCTCTTTGTGTACTGATTCTATTCTGTATGACGATTATGCCTAACCTTTGTAGGGCTTTGGCTGTCTGAATGCTGTCTTTTGGTTATTAAAAGGATAATTTAGTCTGTCTAGTCTAAGGGTATGGTTAGGCTAACTACAAAAATTAAACAAGTTAAATGTAAAATTAAATATATTTATTATTAATCAATTTTACAAGTTCTTATTCGGGAAATTGAAAAGTACTTAGGCTACTCTGTCTCTAACCAATTTAGTTTGATCTCTGCTTTAAATATGAGCATTTTTCACTTATCCGCTTATTTCATAATATGGTGCCTTTTTATCAGTAATAGCCTATTGTGAGAATTATGAAGCGAAACCGGTTACACAATTATATCGCTTCAGAATACGAATGTGGTGAGCTAAATTCTGTGAGAGTGGCATTTGTGGGGAAGCGTGACTTAGATTCCGTGAGAGCAGAATTTAGGTTTTGAATTTTCACAGTTGAATTGCATTTTCAAATTTAGTTCTTATGGGTTTCTGCCAAACGTTATAATAATTTGAATTTGTTAGTTTAAACATGGTACATGTTACACCTTCATACAGTAACATTGACAAATAGTTTGAGGGGTAATTTTCAATCCTAGACTGGGTTCATTGTAAGGCCCTGAAACTTTTTAAGGAGGCCTGAGTATGAAAAATACATCGCGTATTCTTTGGAGTTTTATTCAGTTTTTTTTAGAATATTGTATTGTTTCTTTTTTGGCTTGTTTGGGAATTTTTGGCTTCTCATTGGTACAGGGCTCAAATCATTCTCTCAATGGCCTTTTCTTGTATCATTGTTGCTTATCAAACATTGTGTACAAATATGACTTGGAACAGACGTGTTTGACCGACTCTGATATAGAATATAAAGTGAATCGTTTTCTTATTTCTAGGTCATAAGAATGACGACAAGATTGGGTTAAAAGAATCTTCACCGGTTGTGGAAGCACAGCTAGGGTCAAGTGTAACGTTGTTATGTAATGGAAATGGTGGTGAAAGCCGGATATATTGGAGAAAAACAATGTGAGGATAACAATATAATTTTGGTAGAGAGGTGATTTTTTTTAACCATAGACAAATAAAACCTATTAATTACACGACATTGAACATAATAACATGAAAATAAACTAAAATTTACAAACGTTTTCGGCCACACTCACGTTAGCCCTTGTCAAGTAACCAATTGACTGATGTTCTTCATAAATTGAAATTACAAAACTGATCTACATACACAAAAATCGAAAAAAAGAAACGCATAAGAATGAAACGGCAAAGCAAAGGAGAGACAAAATCACATGACGCTTAATTGCCTAGGAAAAAGCACAAATCAATGATGCAAAATTACGTGAAAAAATTTTGCAGATAGAAGGCGCCTGCGACAAACAGCTGCCTATGAGGCGAAAATTGCACGATTTTATGAGAAAACCTCATGCATTTTAGTATCAACTTCGGTGAAGCATTAACGTACAATTCTAAAAGACTCCAGGGATGATCTATTGCTTAAACAAGCTTGACAATCGTGTATATGATCTTTAATAGCACTTTTATCTGTTGAGAGCAGTTAAATCCAAATGCTCTCCCACTCTTGTAGCCAAATGTCGCGTGGACATACGGTACCAATGTAGGCTATGTATAGTGCGCGTCGGGCGAAAAGGTGAACTTGTACAGGACATTTGAACACAGAAAGAAGGTAGTTTCAGATTTAAGCTGAAAATAATAACCAACTTTAAATGTTTTATACACGGGAATAATATCACTGTTGAACTTCAATTTAATAAAACTGGACACATTCTTGACAAAACGTTTGGATTCTTTACCAATAATGAAGTAATGATTGATTGCTTATAAAATCTTGCAATCCTCGCCTCAACAGGCAGCTATTTGTCGCAGACGCCTTCCATCTGCTAAACGTCTTCACGTAATTTTGCGTCATTGATTGGTGTTTTTCCTAGGCAATTAAGCGTGATGTGATTTTTACCTCTCCTCTGCTTTGCCGTTTCATTCTTATGCGTTTCTTTTTTTCGATTTTTGTGTATGTAGATCAGTTTTGTAATTTCAATCTAGGAAGAAGATCAGCCAGTTGGTTACTTGAAAAGGGCTAACATGAGTATGGCCGAAAACGTTTGTAATTTTTATTTTATTTTCATGTTATTATGTTAAATGCCGTATAGTTGATAGGTTTTATTTGTCTAGGATAACAATAAGCAGGGAAACACAGATGTGTGCATTTGCTAAACAAAGCTAAACAAATCTCTCATGTATCTGATAACCTGGAAGTAAGAATCGCTTTGAAGATGAAAA
Organism: Aplidium turbinatum; assembly: GCF_918807975.1. NCBI lineage: Eukaryota > Metazoa > Chordata > Ascidiacea > Aplousobranchia > Polyclinidae > Aplidium > Aplidium turbinatum. The sequence continues at coordinate 3,516,182 of NC_137488.1, forward strand.
TGCGTGAGATATATTCTTAGGAATACTCCATTTTTGCAACCTAGTAGGCTATATGATGACGGAAGTTTTGTCAGAAAAGTTTTATTAAAATCATGACGCATAATAAGGCCACTTGGTTCGAATTGAAGCATCAAACAAATCAACGCTTTTCAACGCTGTTTCTTTTCTGAAACCTTTCAGAACAGCTGCTAGCATTTCATACATCCTCATAAATTGTGATTGACGTAGCCATTTGCAAGCATTTCAGCACTCTGGCATTTTTAAGTTTCAGTCATTAGATGTCTTGTTTATGCATCCAACAGCAGCATGGTGTATTCTTAGAAACTTTGGCACTCCCATACAAACCTACAACTTGTTGTGGACCCCTATGCATCCCAGACGACACTATGCACCCTGATGGAAAAGCGCTGCCTTAAACTACAAATTTTAGTTTTGAAACAGGATCATGATTTCTGGTTGTATCGATTTTAAAAATTTCATTGTCCATGCTGTGTAGGCTGCAATATCTATGACGCGGATCTGATTGGTATATTTTGTCATAAACTTGAATTTGCAATTTATAGAAGAAAAAACAACTTAAAAAGTAAATAAGAAAAGCTGAGAAATAACAATTGTAAAACATTATGATCAATGGTATTGGTTTAGAATTAGAACTTGCTGTCCCACTTTGCGTCTCTATATGCTGGAAGGTTTACTTGACATTGCACAGTAGCGCCATCTGGGGTATAGGATTACGTATGCACTCGGAATGATTTTTAGGGTAAAAAAGCTTTTCAGGGAATGGGAATGGAAGAAAACTTTGAGTTGGTGGCGTAACTAACCAGTGAATATTATAGACATCCGCGGCGGTAGGTTCGTGGAAGCGGCAATGGCAGAAGCTATAATTGATCAATAAGTTTACTGATTAAAACATTTAGTATTTGTCATAAATTCATGTCCATTGCTGCAAACTTGAGCAATGAGACAAATAAACAAATTTCAGAGTGACGACACAGATTTTTATGATCTATCACTGGACAACAGCCAATTTGCTGTTGAAACGAATGAGGTCAATCTTGGATAATTTGGGGTCGCTGATCACGAATATCAACTTGAAATTTGTTGATTAGCTCTAATTTTTGAGATATGGCACCTTGCCAAAATGTGCTTTACTTGCTGACGCGGAAAGCAATGTGCGTTTTTCTGTTGTAGGTAGATGAGGTAGTCTAGGTGGATGACATGTCTAATTCATATTATTTTTATTTTGACATATGTTTGAGTTGGATCGTTTTGCTTCTTTTGTTAAAACTTCATGTATTTAGCCTGAACTGCTCTTTCTGCAGATGTCTCGTAAGTACATAAACAAAGCAGACAATTTCTGCTACATTTGCGATGAAATAACTTTTTCTTACAAAAGCGAAGTATAACGGCTGTGGTCAGGAAAGCATACCACTTGTATTTTGGATGCTATTAAGTTGGTGATCAGAGTAAAAGTTGGGCCCCTCACATATGCTGTAACTCCTGTGGTGTAAATCGTCGGCAATGGCTAAACGGAAAAAAAAAATGTATGGCCTTTGCTGTTCCAATGGTTTGGAGAGAACCACTTTAGCGATGGCTACTTTTGCATGACCGCCCCCCGGTTTGTAAAGGTTTTCAGAGAAAGAAGAAGCAGAGTATTCAATACCCAAATATTCCATCAGGAATTCTTCCAGTACCGCATGGAGAATTACTTTCTGTTCCTCCTGAGGCACCTCAAGAATTCACACTGGATTCAGATGATGAAGAAAGTGTAAGTTCTGTGAGTAGTGGTGGATTCCCAATGTCACAGTAATCATACGTTGAAACATTATCTTTCAAGGAACCACACCTTATAACTCAAAATGAGTTGCACGATCTTATCCGGGATTTGGAACTACCCAAAGTTAAATCAGAAATTTTGGGCTCTAAACTTCGGCAATGGAATCTTCTGGCAGAAGACGTAAGGATATCCAAATACCGGAACCGGCAACAAGAGCTAGAATCTTTCTTTTTAGCAGAAGGTGATCTTGTAGCATGCAGCAAAGTAAGTGAATTAATGGCAGCCTTGAATATTAGTTATGATCCACCTGAATGGAGGTTGTTCATCGATTCATCTAAGACAAGTCTTAAGGCCGTTTTACTGCATAATGGAAACACCATGCCACCAATCCCAGTGGGTTACGCAGTTAGTATGAAGGAGACATATGACAACATAAAGCAACTTCTAAGATGCATAAAGTATGACCAACATCAATGGCAGCTGTGTGGTGACTTAAAGGTAGTAGCTCTTGTCATGGGTCTGCAGCTAGGTTATACTACGTACTGCTGTTTTCTTTGTGAATGGGATAGTCGAGCGAAAGATTCCCACTATATCAAGAAAAACTGGCCTCTCCGTCAATCATTGACTCCAGGGGAGAATAACGTTCTACATCCACCACTTGTTGAATCAAATAAGATTTTGTTGTCACCGTTGCACATAAAACTGGGTTTAGTGAAGAACTTCGTCAAGGCAATGGACAAAGCAGGAGCTGGTTTCATGTACCTCGGCAAAAAATTTCCCCGAATGAGCGAAACGAAAATAAAGGAAGGTGCGTTTATAAGTCCCCAGTTAAGGCACCTTCTCGAAGACGGTGAATTTGATCAAGTGTTATTTGGCAAAGAGAAAATTGCATGGGAAGCGTTTAAGTTGCTGGCCACAAAATTCTTGGGAAACGAAAGAGCTGACAACTGCACGGAATTGGTGTTCAATCTCATTAAAGCATACAGATGCATGGGGTGCAAAATGTCCTGAAGATACATCTTTAGGACTCGCACCTGGATTTTTTTCTACTAAAGTGTGGAGAAGTTAGTAATGAGCATGGTGAGCGATTTCACCAATGTATATATGCAATGGAAAAGAGGTACCAGGGAAAACAGAATCAATCAATGCTTGCTGAGTTTTGCTGAATGATATCTAGGGATGCTCCATTAACTATGTACAGGGAACAGGTCAAAAGGAGAAGAACAGATAACATAGATTAGAAATTTATATTTGAAAAGTGACAATTGTTTGTTGCATAATTATGCTATGCTGAAATATAAACGCATGCAATTATTACACTGTTTGTAGATTGTTTCTGTTGTGTTCAATAAGGTGCACCTAGGCTTGTCATATGTATTGTAGATCCACATACAAAACTAATTTTTTTTTTATCTTTTAAACTAGAGCTAATCACCAATTTTAACCAACATTTTTGCATTCAGCGTCCAAAAATGCATAAGAATCAATTGTTTTCTTATCGGAAGCAAACAAATTTTGAAAAATTGTTGAACAGTGAGTCATAGTAGAAATCCTCTGATTGGCACAGCACCCAAATCATCCTCTCAACGGCCCTGGCAAAATATGTTCTGCTATAGCATGTATACTCAGCTCGTTATATTGTAGCCAAACTAACTCTGGAAATTGTTTTCAGAAAAAAATCCCCTGACGACATATTGTGCTCCCTGATACTTGGAGTGCAACAGAATTACCAGTCTACTAAAGGAAAGTATGATTGCTCAATGTGAGTGGATCAACTGTGGAAAGATTGTCTGACTTGAGAAAGCCTGTTGTAAAATTATAACCTGGCACTTGGGGCTACGTTTAGAAGTTACAATTTTCATCACTGTTGGCTGTTTTTATGATCGTGTTTTTATTTCATTTGTTTATATGCATTGTTGTGTCCAAACATTCTTCAAGAAATTGCTGCTTGCTAAACTTTGTGAAAACTGTTTGATTGCATCTTAGGTAAAAATAAAACTAGTTATTTTTTATCTAATTTTAAAAGTTTTTTTATTTTTATTTGTAGGAGCTTCACTGCTGATGAATCGTATTCAAAATGTCAAACCCCTGAAAGCTGCAGGAACAAATTCACTGTCCGTTTCAACACCACATTACACATCAAGTATGCTTTTTTTTTCAACATGAAGTTCCGTTCAGCTCTGCAGGCCATAGCCCTAAGAAGGGCCGTAGACATGTCTCTAGAGCAGCATAGTGTTCATAATCATGAAAGAAATCAAGGGATATAGTTGAAGGGGCGCCACTCCTCAATTGACGACACGCCTTTAAGTGTCTTGCCAACAAAGCCACATGCTCTTGACCGGTGTCGAACCGGCAGGCTTTCCAACGTCAAACTATAGCTCTCACCACTCGGCTATGCAGGTTGAGGTTTTTCTGATAGCCATCATTTGGATCAATAGATTATTAGGTTTCGTACTGACACATTTCTATATTTCCTGTTTCGTTAAATGTATTTTTGAAGTATTTTAATATTTGTAAAGGCACAGTCCATCCCGGGACATATATTAGCAGCACTGATTATTGTGACAACACCAAGAAAACATAATAAAACAATTATTTAAACATTGAAACCAAACTCACTATGCGAAAGTATAGCATTACAGCTTACCTGGAGTCTATCAACGTTTAAGAAATGTTAAAACCTTAACTTTTTATTACTGTATGCGACGATTTCACCATTAGATTTTGTCACAAAAACAGCCATAAGAATTACAGACACGGTGCGAAATGGAATCGAATACCGGGTTTCATGATCCGTTGTGATCACAAGAGGCAAACTGCAATTACCTATGTAAAGAATAACTATGGTGCTCGCTTACAATTTATCACAATTCTTGAAGTGAGTCAATGCTTTACCACTTCACCAACGAATTGCAGTAATGTGGGTAAAGATGACCTTGGTAATTACACCTGCGTTACTACCGGTGGGACGGAATTTGGAAGCATGTCGCTAGAAGAAATGCCTAGTCGACCCCCTGTAACATTTGCTGCTACGACTTTAGCATTTTTAGCAGGTAAGCTAATTTGTGCAAAAAATTACTTTTGTCCAGATTGAGATATATTTCGAAAAACTGTCTTCATTGACTTCACTATATTTAGTGTGGCATATTCTATTGCATTCTTTATCCAAAGCAGTGTTTCCCAACCTTTTCTGAGCCGTTACCCAAATAAACGTAGCGAGTATAGCACATCACCCTCAATATTCACTTCGTAAAAGAACTTAACCATTATGCTGATAGTTATACCATTTTATTCATTGCTTTTCAGTAAGTTTTAAGAAACAATCACGGCAAGAAAAAAAATATCGTTTTTAGTGTGTTCTAGTCCAATTCCGCGGGAACACCGCGGAACTGGCAACTGTGGTAACTAGCCTAGTGGAATACTATATGCCAGGGGTCACCAAATGGTGGCCCGCGGGCCGCATGCGGCCCGCCACGCTGTATCGCTGCGGCCCCCGGAAGGTATCAGCGTACAAGTATAACAAAAAATACTTTTCTTGAGGAGTTAATGAGCACGAAGGCAAAAAATACTTTCCGGGAAGCATATTTTCGCTTTGCATACGATTCCGCCGACGGACCAATCAGATTGTAGTTCTAGGTGGGGGTTGCTTAAAGTTATTCCAATGCGATGTCCAGCCACACTGTCCCAGTGGTTGATTAAAACGTCTGTTTTCGAATTTCGAAATTGTCAGTGAGCATAGGGTTGCTTATTTCAAGTTTGCAAATGTCATGTAAACACTAGTGTGCGTTTCACCGTTATTGTGTTTCACGAGCAGTATTTACTTTATGCAAGTTTTTGTTAGCAAAATAGGTCGGTGTGCCAACTCAATTTATAATAAATTGGCAAAATATTATATATAAATTTAAAGACTTTTTCTGATTGTAGCCTATTATGAAAATATTTAGCTTAGTACTGCAAAACGTTTTTTTTTTTTAAGAAACATGGAACGCTTCACGATTTTGCGTGTCATCCTTGCGCGGGGCCATGCTAATCTTCTCTGTATCGTTCCAATTTTAGTATATGTTCTGCCGAAGCAAGTAGCCTACTGCAAAATGTTGTTAATCAAAAATTCTTGCCATGCTGATAAGCACCGTAAGTGAGAGTTGTCAATAATAAAAGAAAGACAGTTTTATAGACTCTAACAAAAAGGATGAAAATCAACTCATTGCTTTTTTAGAGGGAAGACTGTTCATGAATTACGATAGAATTACGATTTTTCGGTGATTTCCACAAGCGTTTGTTTCATGGTATCTGGTTTCTTTTTCCCTGTTATTGGAGCCTATTTTTCGCTGATATGTTTGCAGGTCACTATTGTTGCCTGCATTGCGATGTGTCAAACATTTCCTTGTTTACTGAAATTGTTAATTGCAAGACATCTTTTGTGAAGCTAAGTAACAACACCACTCTTGCTTGGCGATGAATATTCTGATGAAACCGCTCGCCTCGCGATAAGTGCACAAAACAAGTGGCCTCGTTTATTAGGAATAGGCATTGTTAAAAAAGTCAAAAGCGTTGTAAAAGGAGCTTGGTCTGGCAGTAGCGTTGTTCGATTAACTTTGTTGCTGCGGTATTCTAACATAAGTATGAACAACATGTAACGCTGGATACTGGGTACGAAATGCGTTCTTATCTAGCATAAGCGTCAACCTACCTAACATTTTATTAGTGCGGCCCGCCACAGCTCTCCTTAGTGCCAAAGTGGCCCGCATGCGAAAAACGTTGGTGACCCCTGCTATATGCCACAAAACTACAAAATGCGTTGCGACGTCACAAACAAAAGCCTTTGCAGCCTTTTGTATGAGCTGCCACTGGTGGCAGCCATCGTTTCTTACTGCAACCATTGTTTGCTACTAAAATTTGTTTGCAGTGATCGCTCGTAATGATCGAAGAACAGCATTTATTTTTTAGCGTGATAGTGGTGCTGCGTTACCCCCAAAACTATTGCATATTCCCCTCGGGGGTAATTTACCCCCAAGTTGGGAACCACTGATCTAAAGTGATCACACACACACACACCTTTTGACGTCTTGTGATTTTCAGGTGTTTTAATTCTTCTGTTGACAGCTGGCATTGTCATTCACTTGTATAAGACCGAGCTGAAGTTATTTTGGAAGAGGCATCTAGCTGATGTTGAACCAGGTAGCCTATAGTTTACACTTTACAAACTATGAATCTTTTTTTGTCAATCATGTATTTCTGGTCAGCAGTTTTAAGCAATGCTCATCCTTTGATCCTTTCCGATTTTCAGTGTTAACAGTTTATCGGCTGCACAGCAAAGTGGTGAGAGCCCCTGGCCCCTGGCACGACACTCGAAAAAGTGCCGGTTCGACACCGCTCACGAGCATGCAGCTATGTCTTTATCAAGACACTTAAAGACATGCTTGAAGGTGAATAAGAAGATTGGCTACCTTGCCTTCCCGTCCACTTAATCCACTAGTGATGTGTTCCAGGCGCCCAATAAGATTTAAATCATAACTATTCTTTGGTTCTGTGTTAATGACTGTAAAGCACAAATCCAAAGTTAAAAAATATTCATCAATTTTTCCCTCACCCACCTGGGCACTTTTGGTGACCCACTTTATAAAAAAATCATTTTTGCCACCAGAAGACGTTGATCTAGAGTTACATCATAGACCCTTTCAAAAATGACCCTTGGTATTGTACAAAATTAAAAAAGCGTGCTCTGGTGTGTACAACTGTAAGCCTATGTCTTTCATTTTTGTATAGGCTATGTGTTTTTTTTATTCAAATACGGACATTCTTGTCTGGCACAAAACACAAATGGATAATTGCGAGAAACGCGACTGCATAGACGAGTGGTGAGAGCCCTGGAACGGCAATCGAAAGGGCGCCGGTTCGACACCACTCAAGAGCATGCGGCTGTGTCTTTGGCAAAACACTAGACATGCCTGAAGGTGGACATGAAGATTGGCTTCCTTGCCTTCCCGTCCACTTAATCTAAATCTTCAACCACCTGGTGTAAGCCTGGATATGACAAACAAAAATCCATTTCAAAACTTTTACAAGCTTTTTGCTTTGTCGTATAGCGCATGAATATTTCTGTAGGCTTATTTTTGTGCGAATATGGTATATGTAAATACCTAGCCTACTCCAGATCAAAATCTAAATCTCTGGTGGTAACATGTTTATAATGGACCTAGCCTTTGCAGCCTTTTCTCTAACGATACAAATAGCCTGCTTTGGGGCCCTAAATAATTTTTTTCACAACAACGTTGAATTTTCCATAGACATAACTTATTTACCTGGAATTTTTTTTTAAAACTACAGCGGTTTATTCATGTTGTATCATAAACTTACCTTTGTAAACATCGTGAAAAGTTTAATGACAAGATCCGTTGTACGTCATGTCCAGATGTAGGCCTGATGTATGTGAATTAGTGATAGTTGCTACTATTGCTAGAAGAGATAGTGATGGCAATCGTCTACTTCTCATTATGAAACAAGTCAAATGTGCATTTATGAATCAAGGTAGTTAATATCTATGGCTGGCTGAGATATTAATATAGGGTCAAGTTGGCTAAGCTTCTACCATGGACTTTGACCGGTGTAGACCTACAGGTTAATCAAAAACCGTGATGCCAAGGCTTTCCATATTTGGCTTGTGGGACAAAAAACGATCGGGAAGCACATTTCAAGAAACAAATAGTTCATTCATTCGTTGCCTTTTCTTGCCTGGAGTGCAATTCCGTGCATTGTGACGGAATTTAAGGAAAGACCTTCTGAAAGTTCACTTCACAGCATTAGCGCATTGTATAGTGTTCTTTTGATCAACCTTTCTCAACAACCACCTCGCGTCGACGAACATCCATTACAACAACCCACTGTTGAAGCATTTTGAGCAGCAGTTGTCAGCCTGAAGTTTTCAAAAGGTTGTTGCAGCACAAGCATACCAAACGCAAGTCAATTTAAGCGATTAAACTGAAAGCAGTAGATAAAATAGACAGGGAGATCGAAGGGGATTGAGCCGAGAATCTTAGAATGAGAACTTGAATCGAAAATGCAAAGTAAATTTTTGAAGCCGGAAGCCAAACCGGTTTTATCAGTTATCATAACAAAACAAGCTAAATACGACTTTTCCCTGGCTCAAATCGGCAGCAGTGGCCGAGCAGCAGCAGCAGTGACCGAGTGGTTAGCGCGTTGGGCTCGCAGTCGAGAGCCTGCATGTTCGACTCCAGCCACCCGCACTTGCTGTTGTTTCTCTGGGCAAGAAACTTTACGATAATTGCCTCTACCCAGTGATCGATTTCGAGTAATGGGTAGTACCAAATTTAAGTCATAAGTAGAATAGACAACCGGAAATAGACATTGCAGTCGGCTGCAGCGTGGGTCAGGTGTACGTCGGAAGGCGTACACCGATGCATAGCGCTCAAGTCCGCTTTCTCGCAATGCAGGATAAAGATAAAGAAACAAAACAAACAAAATACAACCAGCTTCATACAAGCTGATTGCAATAATGTCACGCTTTTGCGCATGCGCGTAGTCATGCGCACAAATCGAAATGACCACTTTCCCATGTTTTACGAAGAAACAAAGACCAGAAAAATGTTTAGGGCATTGATGCAACATATTTAATGTGTGGTAAATACAGTTGCAAATGATATTTGAATTTTAAATACCATAAACAAAAAGTGACGTCATACAATATTAAGCTATTAAATGCGAAAAGTAACTTTCAAGGTAGGAGGGGAGAGGTTGGACGGAAATTAAAAAAAAATCTCCAAAGGTCTTGGAATGCCCTGTTGTATTCTAAAACAGGGGTTAAAGGAACTGGCCACCCTACTCTCGTTAGTACCGATGGCTTAGTATAATGAGAACCTTATCTTCTCATCCCCGATGCTTGGATTCAAGTATGGGACGCACCTTATCCTGTTTACTGTCACTGTTACGTATTTTTTTTCACAGAAGATCGCACATTCGCTGTCTTCTTGTCCTATTGCTACAACAGCGAGTCTCAAGAAGGAACAAACCAATTGCTTCATAAATTGCACGACTGGTTTGAGCGGAAAAACTATCACGTGTTTGACCAATACCGCAATCATTCAGGAGGTACAGTGATGTCATAACACAAGATACAAGGCTAAATGTACTTCAAATCAATCTTATCATTTTATTTTTCGTCATTAACGCGTCCGGGACGAAAAAGATACTAACTACAAAAATTGATGTAGACCTACCAGCACGTTATCGAACGGGAAAAGGTGGCAAAACCTTGAAAGGTTTAAAACGTGCCTGAATGAAAAGTTATGTAGTATCAGTAGTTAGCACGGCCACAAAACCCAAATAAAGCTGTAAATAAATACTGAAATAAAGCTTTAAATTGCGGGTTAATTGCACCTGCATACCTAATTCTCAGGCGCAGTGATAACTATTTTGTGCAGTGACAAACCGAAATTGTACAGCGAAATGCACAGTGATAAAATTAGTGTTTTTAGGCCGAATGATAAACAACACTTGCAAAACACAAAGCAGATTCCTCTATGTTGTCAGTTTTTATTTTCAAAAACCAATCCATTAAAATGAAGTTCGTTTGAAGTTGTGTGACCTATGATGTAATAATGTCAGTCGGGGCTTTTATCAGGTCATTTACGCAGTGAACATAAAAAAAAATAGAAAAGCCTACAAGTATTCGCAGTGAGACATTAGACCACTTTCCGGTGATAATCGCTAGTACGTCAAACTATCAGTGACTGCTTGCACTCTACATCAATATCAACGCGCCACCATTCTCTGACTATAAACCAAGATCTGCTATTTTGAAATGGATGGACGATAAAGATCGGAAAGTAAAAAACGCCAAAAGCAGAAAAGCGAAAATAGTTTGTTTTTAGCTTTTAATAATAATTATTATTATAACAATGACAAAGGTTTGGTTTCAAACGAAACAATTGAACGTAAGTTTTGAGGAAGTTAATTTCCTCTTTTCTGCATAGGACATAGATTTCTTGTTAACTAACCTATAAGGTAGTTCTCCTGCTGTAAATTTCTTTTGTGTTTTTCAAAGTTGTTCTTGATGTGACATCACATCAAAAGCGGTTTTAATTAAAGGGCGGGGAAACCCAAATTAACTTTTTGCGAGTTTTTTGTTTCAGCGTGATGTCATTGTGTACAACATGCGTTTTAGCAAAAAAAAAATCCAACTTTTGTTGCCCTCGTCTCGCTAAGGCCGCTTTTGTCTGATACCCGTTTGCGAGGTCTCGCGCGCATCAAGCTGTGACTCTGTTCGCTGTGACGTCACAAGGTACATATACTTGTGGCCAAAAGTTTAAGACCAGACTTGATTTATGACCATTTTTGCATTACTTCAAAATACTGCATCAGATATTGTTTCAGTTGCATCATCTTTATGCATCATCTTATATCTGACGCAGTATTTTGAAGTAATGAAAAAATCGTCATAAATCTAGTCTGGTCTTAAACTTTTGGCCACAACTATATGTACCTTGTGACGTCACAGCGAACAGAATCACAGCTTGATGCGCAACGAGACCTCGCAAACGGGTATCAAACAAAAGCGGCCTTAGCGAGACGAGGGCAACAAAATTTGGATTTTTTTATTGCTAAAACGCATGTTGTACACAATGACATCACGCTGAAACAAAAAACTCGCAAAGTTAATTTGGGTTTCCCCGCTCTTTAAGCCAATCCACCGCTTTGACTAGCTTCAAAGAAATTGTTTTAAGTATTTTTTAATATTTTTCATCTATTTTACTTTTACTTATCGAAATGAAACAACTGGTTATTGCCTCTCCTCAATTTCACAAATTGGATTTTTTACAGTGGCCTAAATGAAACTGTAATGCATAGCAATCAAAACCAAAAGTGAGGTAACCAGAAAAGCCGCTTTTACTTAAGTTTGCAATCTCATAGTTTTCATGCCACTATGCACGGCATATGGCCCATATAAATCTTTTCTGAGAAAATGTGCAGTGATAAAAATTCCTTAGAATTAGGTATGCCATAAGTGCTTGTTGCTGTTGTACACAACTGAGGTGAAGCAAATTCCGAATGATGAAAAGCTAAACCTTGTCGCCATTTTGTTGCAGAGCTTCGGCATGAACTTATCCGTCGGATGGTACCAAACTGCCACAGAATGGTGATTGTGCTGACAAGAGATTACATGATGAACGAAGATGCAATGTCGAATGTCAACACCGTAAGAGAACTGTAAACCCATAGAAAAGCTTCTGTATGAAGCAGTCTATGGTGAACTTCTTGAAAAAAAGTGATGTTTTTCAATCTTTTTTCGATCGTTTCTTGTATTGCTTAATAATATTAGCTGACGTTCTGCGTTGAAAATCGATCTACTGTACTCCAATTTTTTAGAATAGTCAAATAGTGAAAGAATTTTTAATGCAGGGCATACAATGCAGCATTGGTGGAGATACGAGGCTGATATTTATTGTCACTCCGCTGTTTCAAGACTACTTTCAAAGGCAACTCAAAGCTGGAGATGCTTCTTGCCGTGCAATTAAAATGAGCATGGGACAAAAAGTTTGTAAAATCATTATTTTATTCCAAATAAGATTAGTTAAACCTATGTTAAGCATGGAAAAATTAACAAAGCCACACTCATTTCAATTTGAATACGAAACGTTTACTGACATCATCTTGACTGAATTTTACAATTGCTCAGTGTAGTATTGTACGTTAAAAAATGGGTTCAAACTCTAAGACTGTAATCCACTTTTGGCTTGAGTAAAATTCTTTTATAAAAAGTTGGAACAGTGGCCCACTCAATACTTTATGGTTGAAAACTTGAAATTATCACTTATTCAGCGCAATAGCGTCATCTACTGGAAAGAAAAAGAACAAGGCAAATGTTTTAAAGCACTAGATGTCGTTATGCCGAAACTTGGGAAAAGATCTTCGTCGGAGCGGATTCCATTGGAAAGCGGTATGTATCGTGTGTCGTGTTGCGTTGGTAAAGACGCTTTGTTAGAATTGTCAATTCACGGAAGCTTCGAGCTAAAATATTGTTTAGTTTGTGAAGACTTTTGTTTAAAAAAAAGTAAAAAAAGTGTTGATTGACAAGGCGAGTATCGTATAAGGGAACTCCCAACTAACCAGTTTTCAACATAACTTTGCAACTTTTCAAGCAAGAGGCTTGAGTTTGTAACCAAGCACTTTACATCCAGATCGGCTCGTCTGACTTGACTTCGTTGAAGCGAGGACATGCTGCTGCATTGATTGTCATCAAACAAGTGACTTTGGAAAGAAGCCATAAAAGAGTTTTTGGAAAAACTTTTTGATTTTCAAAAACTTTCCTTGTGTATGATGCTATTTGTGACACCTGCACGTTCACTGCAGATCATTTTGTGTTTCTTAACGTCGCTTGTGGAGCCTGTAGGCTCTCCATATAGGTCGTTTTTTACGTTTTCTTACGTCGCTTTCCATGTTTGCTGCCGTTGGAGAAGTTGAAGTGTTATCTGGTAATTAATCACAAGTAGAGGAAAAGCAGCGCTTGTTCTCAAATCAAAACGATTGATGGATCATTGCTTTGTCGTGCCAAGAAGCATAAGATGATTTTACGATACCACATAAACATGCAAATAAACTGAATTATTTTATGGCTTTTCAGCAGTTGTTTCCGACTTGGAAAGTCATTAATTTTCTAAAGACGTCAAGTGGACAAAACAATTTAACATCAATATTTAACCCTATCTTAATACGAGCTGGTACGCGCAAAGTACGTCACGGCTATCTTAGCCCCGTGCTGATTAATCGTTAATAATGGGAGCCATGAAAATCACAGAGCCAAAATATTTTACAAGCTAATAGCCATGTGTATTGTGCGTATAGAAGTTAAATTTTTTCCAACAAATTTATGGAAATAAAGTGTTTGAGATGAAAAAACATCCGAAAGTCGTTTTTTATTCTAATTTCCAGAAAATAGCTTCAAAATTGACCGTTCAAACGCATATTTTTGAATTATAACATAAACTCATGGAGTACTGCTAAACTAAACAAAAAATTACTTTTGCTCATAAATATAAGGCATTTTTGGCCGGTTTTACATTTCAAAGTAATTGCACTAGCATTTAATAGCTTTAATGTACTAATTATAGCACCAGCTATTATGTAGCCAGTTTCATGAAAATGTCTAGCCACCTGAGATGAGATGCTTATTGTAAAGGGAAGGATAGTAGAAAAATGACCAGTGTAGGTTTAAAAAATTCGCAAAGAATAAAAACTAAAAGTCAAGAAATTTCACATTTCACAAAGTCAAGAAATTTAGCGTATTTCCTTCTGTGAAATGCTTCACTACTGTAATATTGGAAACGTGCCTTTAAACTTTTAATTCTTTTGAGAACTTGCCTTTTAACTTTGTACTTTGTGTTTCGCATTTTGCCTTTCGCTTTTTCCATGACCTCTTGATTGGCCGCTCTTAAATTTGCTTTTCTGACAGCGTTGCGATTACATTGAAAACTCACCAGCTCAGTGACCGAGTGGTTTCGCCTTCGACTCTGGTGCTGGTAGATCTGAGATCGATTCCAGGTCGGGTCAAACTGCAGACTTTAAAAACGGTACCGATTGTGTTCTATCCTGCACATCGCAGTGAGAATGAGTCGGGTAATAATGTGATAACATCGTAAACTTGATATAAATTAAAAATGAGCCATGTCGCTAAAAGACCTTAGCTGTTGTAGAGCGACAATAAATAAAACCATAACATTATTATTATTACATTCAAAACTCGAGTTCCAATATTAAGTTCAATCGTTTCAGTCCCGCAGCTATGTGGGCGTTTACGTTGCTAGTTTATAGTATGTTGAAGTCTGAGTACATGTTGAGATTCAAATAAAGTTATCTGCTTGTTTATGAGAGTTCGTCCGAAATAGTCAGACGTAAAGGATTCCGCGAAACATTACACTACTATTGGGCGTCCTCATAAAACCCCATTAAAGGTCGAAATTAGCTTAAACCCAAGAACTACTAGGCTATGTGTTTTTTGTGATATTTTTCGCTAATGAGCATTGAGCATACACTGTACTATATTCGGCTGGTTTTACGGATAATCTTCGAGTAAGGTATGAACAACGTACTCTATGAAGATAATATTTTTAAACCTAAAAACCTCCGCAAAAAATGTAAATATACAGTACCTAGAACTACCACACCAGGCAATTGACCAGTAAGTGAAAATATTGGATAAATATTCTTGTAGATATCGAATAATCGAACTTACTTGACAAAAGCTCAGACATAGGGTTACTTTTCTATCCTCACCAAACAGTTTGTTTTAGAATCATTTACAAAAAACGTTATCCCTACCTGCTTATCTACAGTCAATTGACCGGTGTGGTCGTTCTACTGTAAATATATCGAGTTCTCAGTAGTTTTAGAGCTGGTTACAATAGTAGGCGCTCATTGCTTTCCTACAATCACTTTTCCTGTCTCAACCATACTTGCAATCGTTTCTTGTATTTTTTATTTATTTATTGAGTCTGGATTGATTTAGTGGGTAGGGATAAAAAGCTGAATTGTGTACACACTGATAATTCTTAATAACGATTACACTTAAATCCGAACTTCAAAGATAGCACAGAGTTGACTTGGCATATCTCTACAGTAGCTTGCTTTACCGATACTGAAACCCAACACAAAGGCAAATGGTCTCCAGAAACAACGGCTCCGGGTACGCGGCAAAGCGACAATCAGAAGTGAAATGTCTTGGTAGTCAGTAGGGACGGTACATTACGGGACGCGCAACTCCGTTGTTCCTTCAACATTAGAAGGGTCAATTGCCAATTTAACATTTTTTTACGCTTTACTGCTGGCTTGCTTTCAACTAAAAACCTTAAATTACTTTAAAACCAACTTCACTCTTCTTATATAACCCATAAAAAGTAAAATATTTTGTAAATTACAAAAAAACGTAACCATTCTAATGTTGCGGATAAGCCAAAAGCGGATGAAGTTTCGCATCCCTATGATCTACAATCCCTAGGTAGTCAGGCAAGCCACGTCACGTAGAACGCAGAAACAACGCAATTTCGACGTTTACAAAATTCATCACAATTTCACAATTATAATCAAGAGGGCAATTGACCCGCCAGAACAAGTGTTTAGGTTTTTCTCTCTCTCACTGCAAAAAATGATTATTATCTCTGCGCCTTAGACTTAAGTATGCACTATGCAGGTTCAATTAGCATGTAATTTACAGCTTTATTTCACCACATTTAGCCTTTGTATCTTGTGTTATGACATCACTGTATCTCCTAAAACATGTGTTTCTCGGCTGTCGAGTGAAGCAAGAATTGACGAACATTTGAAAAAGCTTATCAACACAGTTTAAAAGTTATGCTAGTGCAATTACATGAAGCTACTAAAACTCTCATGGCGATAGGAGAACAAATACATGCATAATTCAGATGAGGAAAATTATTAAGTGTCAATTTCGACATCTCTGTCATTCTAGTGTTAATACTAATAAATATATACAATATTTTTGTTTATTCATAAATTATATGGGGTACTGCACTTGGTTTAAATCGAAAATTTAACCATAGTGATTGAATATTCTAATGAACAAGGTAGCCTATGAAACCCACATGTCGCCTAGAGTGCACATATGAAATTTGTATAGTACCGATTAGCGTAATTTACTAGTTGACTTATTCGGGGTTTAAGTTCTTATTCAAATTGTTCGCGAGTCCTGATCATTGGCCTGGCTTAACTTTTCTGGACAAGACCACAACACATGTTATATTATAAGTTACATTGATTATATTAATGCTCTGAAATAGCCTAACACAATAGGAGTTAGGACCAGCCATATAAACATGTGCCGATGCTTGCCGCGCATCTGAGTTGGTCTAGAATCTAGATGAAAACCCAACTAAAACCCAATTAATACCCAACTCACTCTGGCAAGCAAACACCTGCTTATATGTCTGGTCTAGCCAATGAAATAATCAAATAGGGCCACATATGCGTTTTGTTGACCAATGAAATAATTGCAAGTAGCCTACTGTACGAAAATTTATATAATTTATCACTCTGCACTTAAGTAATTTAATCTGACGCAGATGTGACATCCTTCGAGTGATTTATGAGGAGTCCGATATCTTTACAAAAGTTCCGACATATAAAGAATGACCTAAAATTCACGCACAATATCCTGCGAAATTCCGATAGGTGATCTGGGGATAAAACAATAATTATTTGTACAGTCTTCTGGCCACGCTTCGCACGCATTTCCAATTCATCAATAGGCTCGTTTTTTCATGAAATTACTACTTGGTTAAGAAACACTAAAATACTTTGATATAATGAATCACGCAGGCTATAGTCTTTGCCAAACAACAATCCATCAAATTGTGATGTGACTGATAATATGGGATTGTTACAAGCCTACTACAATAACTTCACATGCATCTTGGATATGAAGAAACACTAAAACATTCTGCTCGGAGTTTGTGACACAACATAAAAAAACAAATTTATATGTGTTTTAAAAGTTTAAGTATCATCCTGAGCTTGAAGGAGATGTCGCTTCCTATCTTTATGTCATCTTCAAGGTAGAGATCTAAGTCGTCCCACAGATCACACTGTTTCATCTTGAAATTATCAACAACTTCTTCTCTGGCCCCAGCCAAACTCATAGTTTTATATTGAACGTTTTCATTAGTAGAGTCTTCGTACATTTTTGGCCAGAACGAGACATCCGGAGAAAAGTCCGCACACTGCAATAAACGTATTGTATGAACATTGAACACACCATTATGGTATTGTATTGTTTTAGTGATATATCAAGTTAATTTAATCTACGAAAAGTAAATGATGTTTTTATACGTATTAGCTTGAAACCCAGGAGAGCGAAATAAATTTATTTAGATGACCGGAAGAATTTAAGCTGTTCATTTTATCCAAATAAAGCAAATTTACCCGGGTTTGACGCCCACTTGTGGCAGATGGGTTGGGATTACCAAATTTGGCAAAGTTGCTCCAATAATAAATCATTTTGTCAGATAATATCGCTTCTTCAGCACTGAAAGTATAATTGGTCAAATCGTCGATGCCAAACACGTAAGGAAGTTCAGCGGAATGGCATACCAAGTCGTAGCATGCCGTTAAAAAGTCCCAGTTTTCCTGTTAAAATTAGTGCTCATGTGTTATATATTTAGGCTACTAGGTGATAATTTTAACAACTCACCATAGTTTATATGTATTTTTCAATCCATAAGTCATTTAGTATAACGAAAGCCAACAGATAAGCTATTTTTGTCATATCGGAGAAACATAAAGGAAAATAAAAGCTAACAAATATTTTTACATACTTTTTAGTTTTTAGGCATTACTCAAAGCAGTCTGTAAAGTAGTCTATAGTTAGCACACATAAAACGATTTCCTTTTCTTTGTAACAATGACGTAGCTACAAAGACAATTGGGGCCAATGTATTTTTATGCTTAAATAAAGAGGTTGTTTATAAATATAGCTGCTGAATGCAGACAAGCATTTATGAAACGTCATTCAATAATGTGATATCTTCCTATAGGAGTTGCAGTTGAAATAAACCTGCGTTAGAAATTCAGGTCAGTTGCTTTATTTCTGACCAACATAGCAAAAACAATACACTTCAACAGAGCAAGAGTCGAGAAAAAGGTAGAAGCGACAAAAACGCAAACGTTAAAACGTGCTTGTGACCGAAGTAAATTATTAAGTTTAAAGAAATTTGACACGGTCACAACACCTTCAGAAAAATTTAAGATAAAAAGGGAAATACTGTATAAGAAAGAAGTATAAGAATTCGTATCTCGGTGTAAATTTCTCAGTCGTTAAAAACATTTAAAAAACTTAAATCAATTTGTTGTTTTTAATCAACCCAATAGCACAACATCTGGCTCTGCAAACTATGGAAAAGAGAAACTAAGCAACAATTGTTTGGCTCCTGACCTGAGCGTCTGAGCACTTCCAATAGACAATTAACCATTTAAAAGTCACTGCTGATTGCAATTCTGTACGTTACGGACACTTAACAAGTATAATCTCAATAGCGTCTTGGCCTGCATGGATAGTTTAAGAAACCTCTAGCATGCCAAGCTGCCAGGTTTCAACTTCCATAAAGGCTTTTATAGTCCGAGGATTACAATTTCGCTGCCATAAATTGTTCACGTACTCAACAAATCACAAGAAACATTTGAAATTTTTACCGGAAATGACCACACTTGGTTAAAAGTGTACCCCCAGACATCCAAGGCGGTGTTTTGATTCCTCGATGGATTTTTGAAAATCCGTCGATCGGGACAGGTGAAAAGGTAATCCGTGATAACATCGCTCATTGGGTTTCTGTTGTCGCAATCACTAAATATTCTTATAAGGGGACACTTGAAAAAAACAAAACAATTAGAATGCTGACTCACGTTCTAATAAAACCAAGTTGTTAAAATAAAGATCGAATGAGACATTTGGTTCACCAGGCATTTGGTTCAATAATATGATTCGATCGTCCTGTGTGGAATAAGCCACAAAGTCTTTCAGCTGATATAATCTGCATTTATTCCGTCTTTTGGTCAATCAGGCATGACTTCTTTAAAGGGCCAGATCAGGTATTGATTATAGGATTATTATGATTGTAGATTATGTTTGATTATATTATAATAAAAAAACAAACTTTACTGAAAACTAATGTTATCACTCAATCACTCTTAACTTTAAGAATTGGAAAATTGTCCGGTATTTTACAATCTGAAGTTAGGCTGTGCTTGAAAAAACAAGATTTTTCAGGGCTTTGATATTTGAGTTCTTTTATGTTCATCAAACCTAAATTTATAATTTCATTTTGTTAAGGCAATATAAATTTATTTTCAATCTTCACATGAAACTTTGTGAACTAAATGAAACATTTCATTTCCTTTCAAGAGATGTTTTGGAGACGGCAAAAACTGGTCTAAAAAGATTTCATAGATACTTTTAAACCACTTTTATTTCTTTGCATTTAATTCTCATCGTTCAGTAAGCACATTTACATAGCATTCATTTAATCTTGCAATATTTTCTTACACTTTTCTAGTGATTGCAAACTAGGCTACCACAAGAGGTTGAAGAAAATATTTGAAATTGCGTGATTTCAATGCCACCCAACATGTTGGTGATATCAGTACATCTAAATGATCAGCCCTAAACCTCAATAACCTGCATTCCAGTCTAAACTAAAGAAACAATTCATAGAAAAAGACCTATTGTACTATACTGACATCTGCTGGATATTGCTCCAAGATTCTATCCAAATTTTCTTTTCCAAATAAAATTCGTAAAAATGCTTTATAAATCATATTGGATCGTATAGGATTTGCGCTTGCTAGGCCGACAAACATCATTCCCTCATCTTTGTTTGTTCCGTGAAGAATCGGTTTGTTCTGGTTGTTTCCCTTTAGAAAAGTAGCAAGAATCAGCCCAAACTCAATTACAACAAAATTCAATTAATTTCACTTTGCTCGAATCTTGAAATACATTTTATATAAAATCAATCTTTGTCTGCAAAAACTATACTTTACCCATTTTGTTTTTCATAAACATGAAGCTAAAAACGTTGAAAAGTTGCTGTACTAACATCTCGAAATGTAAAAAACGGATGCTCGGTCAAGAGGTCATTGTCAATGGTGGGAGACCAAGCTTCAAAGGATTGCGTGATGGATTCTTTGTTGAACGTCTGCGTAAGAGGAAAGTTTGCCATGGCTTCCATAAGTTCATCTGTTGTAAGGCCACGGAGGCATTCCATATCGTTTGGACTGAAGGGAACAGATCATTTTATTATGTTTAGTTCAAGTAGTTTAGTTTGTTATGTTCAAGTAAAAATTTCCAACTCTTTAAAATTATTATGATTATTAGTTATTGTTATTGCAGTTTTATTTTAAAACGTGGATTAAGTTTCAAATAGGCCATTCTGCCTGTTTGCCCAAAGTTAATGATCAACCAGCAATTACAGCAAGCCTAATAGAAGTCCAAGTGAAGTGTCAAGTAACAACGTAGCACAAAAATGTCATAGGCTACACTGTAACTATTCTAATGGTAAACTTAACGATTTTGTTATGACATTTCTTACGTGCATGCCCCGAACGACTCTACAAATTTGTTGCAAATGTCCTGGGCTTCATTAGTTGTTTTATAATTTACTCCCCAGGGATTGCTTTCCAAAATAGCTGCTTTGAATAAAGGATTGCTGTAATCATTTACAAGGTGTATGGCTACGCTTTGGGCGCCTGCACTTTCGCCGAATAATGTAACCTGAACAAGTGACCATATATTGAAAGTTAGTTTGCAAAACAACAAATACAAGACGTTAACTCTGAACACAGCATGGGTAGCGATCACCACTTTATGAACTGAAATAAATGCTCACCCCACATCAGGTCTATAACATTTTACCTCGTGCTTTTTAGCGTTTTTATGTAGACCTCAGACCCCAAAGGGAAAATGGAAAGTTTTTTAGAGGTCCAAACATGAATAAATATGAAGAAAAATGTCTACCATTTATAGTTATTATTCAACATTTTCCTTCAAGATCACTTTATTTGAGACCACCAACACTTGATTTTTTTCATCATGTTTCTTTACTACAAAAAAGATGAGAATGAATGCTGCGAAGATAAGTCACAAAATAATGAACTCATATCGCGTAACTTTATTTGTTGCAATACAGCCACAATAGAAACAGCGAAAGAAAACTTTGAGACTCAGGAATTCAATGCAAATTTTCAATGTAATCTTCTACTGTCACCGACTGTCCATCGATAAAAAATACGGCCTTCTATATAAAGTGCACCAGGCTGCGCTTTTAATTATGTAGTTTTTTTATAGCTATCTTGACTTCTTCTTCATCATCAGACACGTATTTGCTTTCACTTATTCTTTCAAAGGTCCAAAAGCATAATAATCAGAGTGTGCCAGATTGGGTAAGCTTAGGGGGTGGTTGATTGTTATCCAGGCAAATGAAGTGATGACTTGACGTGTTCAAACAAGCTTCAAAGAGGCCTGTTTGCACGCATCTGTTAATTGTCTTGCAATTCATCTAGCACAGATCTTTACAAAGCCTAGTCCATGGACTTCTAAATAGTAGCATCTGGACTGGAAACTCAGTGGGCAACATGAGGCCAAACAGTTGGTACAACAGTTGGCCAACAGTGGGCCAACAGCCAAGTAACTAACCCTGTTGGCCAACTGTTGCACCAACTGTTTGGCCTCATGTTGCCCACTGAGTTTCCAGTCCAGATGCTACTATTTAGAAGTCCATGCCTAGTCCTTTCACGACCTGTGCAGCACTTGCATGGCTAAATATACAAACATTCAGCGTTTAGAAGTCATCAACGGTGACTGCGGTTTTCTCCAATAGGTTCCTCTACTGAAACACTCTTTCAATGATGAACTACTAGAGGTGGTCTGATACTCCTTGGTGTATCATGGAGATCATTTAGAGCAGACTATTTTATTCTTCACCTATGATCTTGAACACTTACTGCTTGCCTGTGTTGTAGCCTATTGCAACATTTAAGGATGTTCAGTGGTGTTTCTCATCACAAATCAAGATATTCAGCCACAGCTGTCTGCTTCTGAGGAACAACCAATAACGAGGTTATTTTCAAAATGGCTGAGAGGCCGTGAATACGCTTAAAAAGTTTGTAATGTTAATAAACTTTAAAGCAAGTCCCTAAACTATAACTCGAAAAAATTTCTGGAGAAATTGTCAACCCCAATCGGAATCATTGCTCTTAGCATTGCTCTAGCCATGTGTCAATGAGAAAAAGCATACAATATTTTGCTAGGCTTCCGCTTACTTGCGTTGGATCTCCACCAAAGAAACCGATCTTATCTTTCACCCAACGCAAAGCTTCAATTTGATCCCAGATGCCAAAATTTCCAAGAGCTGGATCATCTGTACCATCGTTTTGGTAAAAAAACCCAAAAGGACCAACTCTGCATCACAATGAAAATGACAATATTTAGGATCAGATACAAATTCTTTCGCATTGATTATGGTTATTATCAATCAATAAACGGTCAACCATTATATTTAAAATACCTGTAATTAGGTACCACCACGATAACATCCCCCTTTTTGGCTATAAATCTCCCATCATAAGCTATCACATCATTCGTGCCGTCTAAGAATGCTCCTCCGTATATAAAAACCATGACAGGAGTTTGTGCTTCCTGAATGTTGTCTATCAGCGAAAAACCGCCTTCTTTGTTAACTGTTTTGTTTACTAATTTTGATGGAACAAAAACATCGGTAAACAAGCAATCTTCATCGGTCTGCACAAAAAATGATTTAACAATTAGCCTAAGAAAATATACTAGTAATCTAAATAAAATATCGGAATAACTATGCAAAACATGCTAAATATATTCTCGCAAAAGAACGTGATGAATTGAAAAATTAAAAGACATAATTCTTTATACCGACTACATTCCGAGTTTAGAAGGAAATCTTTTCTAACTAACCTCTTTCGCGCAAAAGTACTCTGGAGATACTATATTGCAAAATTGGGGACAGCCGGGACTAGGGGAAGTAGCATCGTAGTAATCACTTCCACAAGATTCCGGTACAGTTTTAAGAGGAACTGGTTTCTTCCACCGATTTTCTCCAATTGGGGGCTCACCAAATGGAATTCCTCTAAATATCGCACCTCCATAGCTGGTTGTGAGGCCTCTGAAGTTTCCAAATCCAGGTACTGCATAAAGTTTATGAACTCGAAATCAACATAGAGTATTTGTCAACTTTAAACATTATAATCATGATATTTGCTTAACTAAAATGTCTTAATTTGAGGTTGTGCGACATAGTTGAAGTTATAGCCTACTGGGAGGCTTCAGTTTAAAAAAAGGGTTGTTTTTTAAATCAACGCTTTTCCTTTTAAATACAAAATAAACCGTTTGGCAATATATTACCTTCCGCGTATGCAAAACCACTTCCCGAAGAAGGTTCAGATGCCGGCAGCTGTTCTGTAGCTTTCACAGCAAGCACCAAGATTATGCCAAGTAAAATTTTTTTAACAGTCATTTCAATTTATTGAAATCTTTAAACTGCAAAAGATCACTAGAGAAAATACAGTAACATGTTTCACACCATACCAACCTGATGATCGAACTACTTAGAACGACCAAACGCGTTATTTGGCTTAGGCTATAAAGCAACAAGTTATATTGTATGGATATGGTTTTTTAGAATTATTGTTTGAAAGCAAATGTGATGTAAATGTCATTGTTTGCGTGTTGCTGTATAGAACATTAAACAACTACAGCACCACAAATTTGTGGGAGTAGGTTGAAACACATATAATATAAATAATTTATAACTAATTTATTTGCAAGTATGTTGCTGGAAAAAGCTGCTGCTTCTTCCTCATAAACAAAAGCAACATATAAACAAATTTTGAATAAAATATATCAGATCTCTGGAAGCTGAAATTGTCCCGCAGAAACTTTCGTATTATTTCCCAGACGATGAAAAGCAAGTTACTAGGAAAAAGTTATAAAGCTCCATTTGGTCAACGGAAAATAATGAGGAGGCGTCTAAAAATGAGCGGAGTATTTTAAATTGACTGTAAACTTTAAATATTGTAGATCTAACGAAAATCTCAAGTCAAAGACGAAGCTACAAACCTTGAGCAAGTAACTATTGTGATCGATTACGATTAACGGTAGTGTGGTTGTCCCGGCCCCCTTCGCCTACGACTATGCTTTTGAATTGACGAACTGACACATGTGAACATAAATTTGTTTGTATTACCACATACAGTATTACCGAGTCGTTCGTATCAAGCACTGTTGAGGGTTTGACGCCTGTCAAAAAATATTTCTTTCCTTTTCTTAATTTATTTCTAAATACTTAATAACTCTCCTTTAAAAAAATCAAATTTTAGTTTTTGTTCTGGAAGTTATATCAGGCTCAATATTGGCTTAAACAAAACTAGCGATAATGAGCAGGACATCACTTCCGGTAAGCAGGGGCGCCGGAAGCGGGGGGCAGGGGGGCATCCGCCCCCCCTGCCCTCAATTTTTCTGCAGATGGAGGGCGGGGGGGGGGGGGCAATGGTGCCCTTTTAAAATCATGTAAGCTACTGCACATTTTGCAATATAACAATTTCTGCTATTCGCTTTTAGCCTGATTATAATCTTTTATTTTTGCCTCAAAATAATATTTACGGCACAAAATTTTGCAACACAGTTTCAGGCCTTAAAACTCGTTGTTTTTTTTCGGCAGCCATTGTGGCCTACCGGGAGCTCTTTCTCGGCGGCCAAATCTGCGTGCTTGGAGGCCAAAATAAAAATAACGACAGCACATGTAAATAGAATTAAACTTGCAACAATGCTAAAATGATCACTTAGCATTGTTGAAGACTGGGGCTGGGCGACGTCCTACAATAGAATCGTTACACAACGCAATAACTGCTTTATCAGGATTGTAATCCAGTACTGCGGGACCATCTAACCGTAAACGACACTCGCACGAGTGTCTCCAATATGGCTGATTTTAAAGAAGTTTGCCACTCCCCTAGAATTCTTTTTAGCAACGAAAAACAACGTTCGACATGTGCTAACGATGACGGCAAAGTAATAAAATAAGTATTTCATTGATGTGAAGGACATTACTAGCCTAAAAGAAGCATAATTTTTGCAAAATATGTTCATAAAATGTTTTCCCCTGGGATGTTAACTAACCTAGTTCTCCTTTTTAACAACGATTCAATGTCCGACAACATCGAATTGCCATAAAAACGACAATATTGCCAGCCGACGTAAATTAACACTTCGGATTAAGACTTTGTTAAAATAAACGTCGGGAATTACAAACAAGACTTACAGCGCTGGTGATCGCAGATGGATATATTCTATCAACAAAAAATATTCCCGCACAATGCAACAGTGGCGATTATGACGCGCTGACCTAATTTTGCGTCACTCTTTGACACTACATATTTTCGACAGTTAATCCACGATCATTCTATTAAAGAATTGGCTAGAAGAGACCGACGGCCAAACTTGGCCGATTGAGGAGGTAGCACAGGCGGTCATTCAAGCACTACTTAGCGGCCATGGCCGCAGGCTGCTTTAAGGCTTGACAGTAGGTTACATCATTATAACATAGCATGATGCCCTTCTTTGTATACCGGACACTTGTAGGCTATCATTACTCAATACCTAGTGAGCTGATAGATTAGCATTATCGCTATATCTTATGTTAAAAGTTGAAAAAAAAAGGGCCTTTTAGTAAACAAAAGTGCCCTTTTTTCGTAATCTTGCCCCCTAGTCAAATATCGTTCCGGCGCCCCTGCCGGTAAGTGTCAGGTTAAGCTAAGTTTCAGCAATTCTTTCAGGCAATTTATTGTGGGATTCAATATATTTTTAACATTCGGTTATACTCAAAATAAATGTTTGAATTAAGTTACAGTTGCGACATTTGCTGAAAAAAAAACTCCAAAAAAAATTGCCCAGGACATGCTTCCATTGTGGAAATCATGACCTAGAGTTTAAAAAGACTACTATCACTGGCAATTGAACATCGGTGTACTGTATGGTTACGGCCCAGAGACTAAGTTTCAGTCATCTTTATAGAAGCATGTAAAATTTCCAGAGGCCCAAAACGTGGTAAGTTTGTAGCAATGTAAAAGTGATGATGACCTTTTTTTCATTTCTACGGCATTGTGAATCACAAGTATGCACCAGAAAGCCAGACAATCAACAAAGAGTAGCCTACTATGAAAAGTGGCTTCCACACTAAATTGTTAAATTTAATTCAAGTGTATTGTAGAGCTTCACAACACAAACGTGATTTTGCCAGTAGGCTACATATTATCTTCATTCATACAGATTCAATTCATTGATTCTATTTCTGTGCAAATACACAAGGCATAATAACCTAATGGTTTTAACTTACTCAAAAACTGGCAAACAAACTAACTCTTTACTACACATCCTGCGTCGAATGTTGAATTGCATGTGACAATGCAACCATGGCAACTGGAAAGTCCAAGAGAGGATGATAATTCGGCAAAGTGATATATTCCAGAAACTATTGAAAGTAATATTCACCAAAATGTCAATAATGTGTCTTTTAGTTGTAGGACTAACTGCTCCACATTTCAGAAATAAAGTTCTTAGATGCGTTAATTCCGATTTATAAGTTTCAATTTCCTCTCTTATTTCCGTTCAAGGGTAAACACAAAAGTTTTTGCATTGCACAAATAATACTGCTTCGACAGGAAATAACAGGAAATTGAGTGTTTGTATTGTCAAATGGGGCTGCTCTTTGTGATTTGTTATCGTGACAAAAACAGATAAGATTATTTTACGTGGACTATCAAACAAATGTTGAATATTTGTAGGCTATACCAATTTAAGCTTTAAACAGAATGGTGTCTTCAAGCATTCAAGCATATAGCGACCGGCCATCTTCTTTTATGAAGTGTTCTAATTTTGAAAAGTGAAAATTGCTTTTACTTTTATATGTTGGAAACTTGAAAGTTCAATGTAACTTCCTATCATAATGTTGGTAGAATTTCATAATTTATTCAAACACAATTCTATTTCACAGCTGTGTGGCTAGTTGTTAACAAAAGAGCAAATTTAAAGCCATGAAATAAAATATTTTTTGCGCTTTCTACAACCCATGCAACTGATCAAACCAGCTGGACTGTAACTCAAATACCTTGATATGGTTTGTGTTTTTAGTAGGTCAATATCTCAATAATGAAAATGAAACACATTATCAGCATTATACAGAAATAGAATAATTCTAATATTACTTTTTGTTTATGAATCAGAAGTTTGCCAACTTTGTACCAATGAGATCATGATAGATTATCTGGCTTGCTTGTCCCTCTGTATAACGACGTTTCCAATTTACGGATAAGTGCAAAATGATTTCATTTTAACTTTTATCCGCTGTCGTGAAGCTATCTCTAACTTTTTGTTACGATTAAAAATTACATCAAACGCCGAAATATAAATATTGCTGGTTTGTTTTTATCACGACAATATCATTTTTCCAGATGAAAGATATTTTTGTTTTGTCTTCCGCAAAAAGTGAAGCAGTATTAAAATTAATGCGAAATAAAGGGCAGTGGTTGTAAATCTTCTTCAGAACCAGGCAACTGAAGAAAACGATCACCGACAATCGTCAATCATCAAGTTTAAAAACGAATACTTTGGACCATTTTCGTTCAAGACTGTAGATATCAAGCCCAAATGCAAAGTAAGTTTATTCTATTTCAGCAACTCTCAAGCAATCTTGAGCAAAAATGTTGTTCATGCAGTACGAACAGCAAACATACCATTGGACTCCACAATGTCCAGCAGCATTCCCGAGGGAACATGCTCCTCTCAACAAAACAGAGAAGAATCATTTAATTTTTCTCTATTTTTGAAACAATTCACTCTTAATTGTAATATTGATTCTGAAAACTCGCCAAAATTTTTGTTATTTTTATAAAGGTGAAAAAATTTGGTACTGTGTTCATCAATTTGGTCCCCATTTACACAAAAATTGGTACCCATTAATTAAGTTTGGTTGGCAACACTGCGTCAAACTATCAGTGACTACTTGAATACGCCACCGTTCTCTGATTATAATTCAAAATCTGATACCTTGAGATGGTTGGACGATAAAGATCGCATAGTAAAAAAAAAATAGAAAAGCGAGTACAGTTTGCAAAATGTTTTAATAATTATTATTATTATAACAATGACAAAGGTTCGATTTCAGACGAAACAAAAACAATTGAAGTTAACTTTTGAAAAAGCAAATTTGCTCTTTACTGCATACATTGACATGACGTCAATTTCTTGATAACCAACCTATACGGTAGTTTTGCTGTAAATTCGTTTTTTAGTTCTTGCGTTTTTTTAATTGCTTCACTTCTTGCGCAAGACAAAACAAAAATATCTTTCATCTGGAAAAATGATATTGTCGTGATAAAAACAAACCAGCAATATTTATAGTTCGGCGGTGTGAATTTTTAATCGTAATAAAAAGTTAGAGATAGTTTCACGCTAGTTTCACGACAGCGGATAAAAGTTAAAATGAAGTCATTTTACACTTATCCGTAACTTGGAGACGTCACAGTATACAAAAGGACAAGCAAGCCAGATAATCTGTCATGATCTCATTGGTACTAAGTTGGCAAACTTTTGATTCGTAAACAAAAAGTAATATTTGAATTATTCTATTTCTGTATAATGCTGATAATGTGTTTCATTTTTACTATTGGGATATTGACCTACTAAAAACACAAAACCATAACAAGGTATTTGAGTCCAGCTGGTTTGATCAGTTGCATTTGTTGTGGAAAGTGCAAAAGATATGTTGTTTCATGGCTTTAAATTGGCTCCTTTGTAATCAGCCAGCCACACAGCTGTGCAATAGAATTGTGTTTGAATAAAATATGCAATTCTACCAGCATTATGATAGGAAGTTACATTGAACTTTCAAGCTTCAAACATATAAAAGTAAAAGAACTTTTCACTTTTCAAAGTTAGAACACTCCATCAAAGAAGATGGCCGGTCGCTATATGCTTGAATGCTTGAAGAAACCATTTTGTTTAAAGCTTAAATTGGTATAGCCTACAAATATTCATCATTTGTTTGATAGCCCACGTAAAATCATCTTATCTGTTTTGTCACGATAACAAATCACAAAGAGCAGCCTCATTCGACAATACGAACACTCTTTTCCTGTTCAGTGTTCGTGTC
Source organism: Aplidium turbinatum (assembly GCF_918807975.1). NCBI lineage: Eukaryota > Metazoa > Chordata > Ascidiacea > Aplousobranchia > Polyclinidae > Aplidium > Aplidium turbinatum. Next base: position 3,545,711 of record NC_137488.1, read on the forward strand.
GAAGCAGTATTATTTGTGCAATGCAAAAACTTTTGTGTTTACCCTTGAACGGAAATAAGAGAGGAAATTGAAACTTACACATCGGAATTAACGCATCTAAGAACTTTATTTCTGAAATGTGGAGCAGTTAGTCCTACAACTAAAAGACACATTGTTGACATTTTGGTGAATGTTACTTTCAATAGTTTCTGGAATATATCACTTTGCAGAATTATCATCCTCTCTTGGACTTTCCAGTTGCCATGGTTGCATTGTCACATGCAATTCAATATTCGACGCAGGGTATGTAGGTAAAGGGTTAGTTTTGTTTGTCAGTTTTTGAGTACCGGTAAGTTAAAACCATTAGGTTATTATGCCTTGTGTATTTGCACAGAAGTAGAATCAATGAATTGAATCTGTTTGAATGAAGTTAGAAATGTGAAATTTCTTAACTTTTAGTTTTTATTGTTTGCGAATTTTCTAAACCTATACTGGTCATTTTTCTACCTTCCTGCCCTTCACAATAAGCATTTCGTTTCAGGTGGGTGGACATTTTCGTGCAATGCTAGATATACATAATTTAATGTTAAAACAATGAAAACTATTAATACTACTAAAAGTGCTCAATGCCAAGCAAAAAGGCAAAGCAGAGCGAATTAAATCAAATGTAGTTATTACTATCTGAAGCCTTTACAAATTGTTTCATCTAACGGATCATCAGAAGGTCTTATTCAAATAGAATCAAAATTAATCTTATTCAAATAGAATCAAATATTCAAATATAATTTAATGTTAGTGCAATATAAATGTTAGTGCAATTACTTTGAAATGCAAAAACGCCCAAAAATGCCTTATATTTATGAGCAAGAGTATTTTCTTTTTAGTTTGGCATTACACTGTGTTATAATTCAAAAATTTCAATTGTGAAGCTATTTTTGGGAAATTAAAATAAAAACCGACTTTCTGACGTTTTTTCATCTCAAACAATTTATTTCACTAAATTTGTTGGTTAAAAATTTAATTTCTACACGCACAATACACATGGCTATTATGTTGTAAAATATTTTGCCTCTGTCATTTTCATAGCTCCCGTTATTAGCGATTAATTAGCACGGGGCTAAGATAGCCCGTGACGTATTTTCCGCGTACGAAAACAGCTTAAGATAGGGTTAAAGTCGGAGATGCTTCTTGCCGTGCAATTAAAATGAGCATGGGACAAAAAGTTTGTAAAATAATTATTTTATTCCAAATAAGAATAGTTAAACCAATGCTAAGCAGGAAAAAATCAACAAAGCCACACTCATTTCTATTTGAATACGAAACGTTCACTGACATCTTTTTGGCTGAATTTTATAATTGCTCACTTTAGTATTGAAGGCTACATCAAAAAATGGGTTTTGTTATTTCAAAACTAAAAAATTACCTTTCTTTAATTTTTGTCCTTTGTCACTTCTTTTTAATTTTACTTTAATTTGTGATCGAAATTGAAACGGGGGCTTATAAAAACTAACAAGAACAAACACTTCTATTTTCTGGCGACGTTCTAGAGCAGGGGTGGGAAACATGCGGCCCACGAGCGCATGCGGCCCTTTTCCATTTTTTGTGCGGCCCTTCATCTTCTTCCAACTATTTTTCCCCAAATAAGGCTATTTAAATTAAGGCTATTTTCATCTCGATTTACACAATTTCAAAGCTTAAGATGTGATATGACCGTCTTTTCACTCCCCTGTACCTGTGAAATAAGTTTTGCGCCTGTAGAAATCCAGATTGAATTGAATTCACTGCAAGAGGAGGACATTCTTGTATAAAATTTCAATATGATAAACTCCATTGCTGAAGATATGAATTAGTGTTTATTTGATGTGCGGCCCTCCTGCATACATTACATTTTCCTAACTGGCCCTTGTGTTAAAAAGGTTGCCCACCCCTGTTCTAGAGCTCAAGTCGGAAAACAAGAAACAAATCCAAATTCTTCCAACTCCACAGCCCTGCTCAATATCTGTAAGTTCAAGCTGTAAGTTGGATGAGGAAAAAAGCACAACATCTTGCAAGTGGTCGTCAGTAAGTTTTGTTCTCAACTTGTTCTTGGTGAGTGAAGTGAGTTTCATTGACGAAAATAGATGTTTATATGCGCAAGTGCTACCAAATAATGACGCTCTTTTTTGGCATGATTCATCAAGTTGAGATATTGTTTCCACTCAAAATATTTTATAGAAGTCAAGCAGTGATACACTCTCGGCGTGAAATTTTTAATTTTAGCTTGTTAATGCACTGTAGGCTACATCAATTCCATTTGATAGCCTACTTCTCTTGCATTGTATCCACCTGTACATAAAATGGAGTAGAACTGAATAGTTTAAGGTTGTTTTTGAAAGTACAAATGTCTCCAAAGTGGGATGAAATTTGATTTCTTAAGTGTTGCATCATAGAAACAAATGACGTATTGCTCATAGGTTTGTTCTTCTGCAGTGTAGCAGAGTGAACATAAGTTGCATTTTCCAGCTGACTTTTCCAGAGCCGTAATTTTGTTTCGACTGCGCGTAGGCTTGGGCTGCTTGGCCTACATGCATCCACATCTTGTGTATCAATTGGAACTTTTCCTGTAGCTGCACATTTAATTCGTTCAGATGTGATGTTAAATCGACCAGAAATGCACATATCGTATCGACTGAGCCAGCGGACGATTAAGTCAAAAGGAATTTTCAAAGGCTTGTCGGGTGTTATGACGATTTATACCATGAACGGCATAAAAGTCACCAAAGAAGTGGAGAAAATGAGGCATAGCCTAAGTTACAACCACATTAATCAAAAAATAAGATTTCGATTATAAAATGATATATCACTAGGCTGGCCATATAATACTACATTTGTAAAGCGGCTGCCTGCCTGATGATTTTCCTTCGCGGGCCGGATCCGGGCGGCGGGCCAAAGGTTGCCGACCCCTGGCTTAGGGTTTATAAGGAAGAGTTCAGTATTTTTGTCGCAAACGAGGAAAATCCACCAATCTAGACATCAAAAGTTATCACTTTATATCGTTTCGACGCTCAGCGGTGTAAGAGTTTGAAGGGGCACTTCAGTGCTGTAGGAGTAAACTTCAGTGCAAAAGTGTAGGAGAGAAATGTAACCCTCAGAATCATGTATAACAAACAATCTGACAACTGAGTTTAAATCTTAAAATACTTTTTATCGTTCAAGAAGTCTGTATTTTGACCCTGAAACTCTCCAATCATTTCATGAACAAAAAGCTCTGAGAAGATTTTCCACATTTTCATGATCTTTATAATTCTCGTTTTGAAACACATGAAAAGACATTGTCAGTATTTTGTCAAGCATCACGCTCTTTTTATTCATAAGACTAAACCAGGTGACGTCATTCAAAACAAAATTGTCTTGGTCACGTTTTCAAAATCAATAATAAAATTAAAAGTGAAATGTTTTTTCAAAAATAGAGAAAAATTAAATGTTTTTTCTCTGTTTTTTTTTTAGGAGAAGCACGTGCCCTCCGGATTGCTGCTGGACACTGTGGAGTCCAATGGTATGTTTGCTGTTTGTACTGCATGAACAACATTTTTGCTCAAGATTGCTTGAGAGTTGCTGAAATAGAATAAACTTACTTCGCAATTTGGATTGGTATCACCAGTCTTGAACGAAAATGGTCCAAACCATTTGTTTTTAAACGTGATGATTGACGATTGTCGGTGATCGTTTTCTTCAGTTGCCTGGTTCTGAAGAAGATTTACGACCACTACCTTTATTTCACATTTATTTTATTTATTTCACATTATTTTTAATACTGCTTTACTTCTTGCGGAAGACAAAACAAAAATATCTTTCAACTGGAAAAATGATATTGTGGTGATAAAAACAAACCAGCAATATTTATATTTCGGCGTGCGATATAATTTTTAATCGTAACAAAAAGTTAGAGATAGTTTCACGACAGCGGATAAAAGTTAAAATGAAGTCATTTTGCACTTATCCGTAAATTGGAGACGTCGTTATACAAAGGGACAAGCAAGCCAGATAATCTATCATGATCTCATTGGTACAAAGTTGGCAAACTTCTGATTCACAAACAAAAGTAATATTAGAATTATTCTATTTCTGTATAATGCTGATAATGTGTTTCATTTTTACTATTGGGATATTGACCTACTAAAAAACACAAAACCATAACAAAGTATTTGAGTCCAGCTGGTTTGATCAGTTGCATGGGTTGTAGAAACTGCAAAAGATATGTTGTTTCTTGGCTTTAAATTTGCTCGTTTGTAATCAACCAGCCACACAGTCGTGCAATAGAATTGTGTTTGAATAAAATATGCAATTCTACCAACATTATGATAGGAAGTTACATTGAACTTTCAAGCCTCAAACAAATAAAAGTAAAAAAAATTTTCACTTTTCAAAGTTAGAACACTCCATAAAAGAAGATGGCCAGTATGCTTGAATGCTTGAAGACACCATTCTGTTTAAAACTTAAAGTGGTATAGTCTACAAATATTCAACATTTGTTTGATAGCCCACGTAAAATAATCTTATCTGTTTGGTCACGATAACAAATCACAAAGAGCAGCCCCATTCGACAATACAAACACTCAATTTCCTGTTCGTTCTTGTCGAAGCAGTATGTTTGTGCAATGCAAAAACTTTTGTGTTTACCCTTGAACGGAAATAAGAGAGGAAATTGAAACTTATAAGTCGGAATTAACTTTGTGATAACCTGACCAGCTATTTAAATAGCAACCCTCCTCTCGACGGCGCCCGTTCTCGACCGTGCCCTACAGGCGAAAGCCTGTGAGGCCGTGTTCCGGCGGCCACCCATCGCCTGAATGTACGTTGGTCCGCTCCCCAGGATGACGGCCTTGAGTTGGCCGTGGGGAGCTCCACAATCACCCCTCCCATTAGGAAAATCACCCCTCCCACAATCACCCCTCCCACAATCACCCCTCCCATTAGTGCCGACCCTCCATCAACACAATAACTTGTCGTGGAGGAGACAGTGGGAATCTAAACCTGACCAAGGCAAGACGGTCAGTGCCCACTGCCTGTCCGGATTCTCAAGTTCCTGGACACGGCGCCCGGAGCTCCTAGATCACGCGGACAGCGTATATGCCTACAAAGCTAGACTAAACCTCTTGCCATTGAAATCCAAACCAAGCCATGGCCACCCCTATCGACCTGCCATATCTCGTGTGTGTGGGAATGCGGAAGAGACTCTTCTCCACATATTGAATCACTGCCCTACCGTGATGTCTATCGTCACGGAACGTCACAATTCAATATTGAGAGAGATCGTGGGGCACTTGCCTGTCGAATTGCAACCCAGGCTTGCCATAGATAGTACGGTTCCACAGCATGTGGAAGTAGGCGGTGCCGATCTGCGCCCTGATATCGTCTTGCAACGCCCTGACTGTGTCACGGTCGTATGTGACGTCACATGCCCGTTCGACTACGGCGCCGATTCTCTTCGAAAAGCTGCCGACAGGAAACACGTCAAGTACGACGAGTCATGTGTCAACATACAGGAAGACACGGAAGCGCCTTGCAGGGACGTCCTGTCACTTCGTTCGTCGTAGGCTCCCTCGGGAGCTATGCTCCGTTGAGCTCTCGGGCTCTGACGGCCTTGGGCGTTCCTGCTCGTGGGGTAGCAGAGGTGGCTAGAAAAGTGGCCTCCCTCTCAATCGAATGATCCTTCTGCGTCTGGAAAGCTTGGAACGCCGGGCTCACTTGTGGAGGGGCTACGTCATAGAAAAGACGAATTCAGCGATCAGAAACTTATTCCCCAATAACAGAAACGTTGCACTAAGTATCCGAGCGCGCACGACAGCAAACCGTTTAGACGTTATAACCTTATAACAATTGTCTTAAAATTCATCACCTTATGTCTATAAACCAGTGTCATTTTTTTTACAATGCTCCAGTCTCATCAAACCCAAACATTAAAAAATAAAAAGGAAAGGAATAAAATGCCTCATGTACATTGTGAATTGAGACTGAATTAATAGCAATTAAGTAACTTCAATCATCACTAGATCTCTATGTATTAATCAATCAATTGTTTCGAATTATCATACCATGCCTTCGCCTTGTAACGCTCTTGCCCGCTCGGATCAACCTCGCTCTGCTTTCAACGCATTGATCAACACAATCCCCTGATCAGTGATCAACTCAATGCAGCCTCAAAATTTCCACTCCTAATTTTCTACTTTTAGCGGTAACATAGCCTATCAGTGCCTCTGGTTTCGATCGCTAGCCTCCCCGACCCAGCTGGGCGAACCTGCTTCAACGTCTGGCCAGTGCACATCTGTGCTCGCCGAATCAAAGCTTACTCTTCTTCAGTGAGTACTTATTACACTCCCACCTATATTTTTTTGTTTACAGTATATTGATTAATCGAGCCTCTGCTCCAGATTTTTATTTGAATTTTGTTTGCCACGAGAACCAAATTATCCTTAAATACTTCAAACTCTCTTCCTCGTGGGAGACCCCAATTTTATCGCTTTGCCTACGGGCAGACCGGATATAAGAGGCAAAAGTACCTGCGCTGAGGTCGCGTAAAGGAGACGTGGGCGCCGCCCGGCGGTCAATTACTGCCTGTTCCAGCGTCCACACGCAACGGGTCACCCGGCCAATCGCAGGTCATCTTTCTGGGCTATGCAGAAAGAGCCTGCCTCCCTGACCCCCTCCGCCATTCTAAATTTGCGGACGGGTCATGTAGTGTTTTCGATCCACACTCTCCCTCCACAGGTAGCCTACCTCGACTCCCCAGCCTGGCCCCTGCGACCTAAGCTGGTGGACTTACCCTCCGGGTACATCGTCACCCCTAAATCACGCCGCTACCCGCCGCCACGGGGTGTGGCAGGCCGGTTTCTTAAAGTCTTCGACCTGGCTATGTTGGTTTGTGCTCTTCTCGCTGTGTCAATCTTTTGTACCCGTGCGTTGTTGATGCGAATAAAATAGTTGAACAACTTTATTTCTGAAATGTGGAGCAGTCAGTCCCAGAACTAAATGGCACATTATTGACATTTTGGTGAATATTACTTTCAATAGTTTCTGGAATTTATCATTTTGCCGAATTATGGTCATTTATTGGACTTTCCAGTTCCCATGGTTGCATTGTCACATCCAATTCAATATTCGACGCAGGGTATGCAGCTAAAGGGTTAGTTTTGTTTGCCAGTTTTTGAATAAGTTCAACCCATTAGGTTATTATGCATAGGCGTAGCCAGGGGGGCGAAAGGGGCCATGGCCCCCCAAATTTTTAAATTTTGGATTCCGAAGTTGAGCCCTATGTTGAAAATATAATAAAATTTGTAGAAATTTATAACGTTTTGCAAGACATCTATTAACACCTCCAAGGAGTTGTTTTAGACACACAGAAAGACACCAATAAATTTTGCAAATCGTAAATCGCGCAAAATTTACGCGATTTACGTTTCTTTTAACTAATTTGTGGAGCAATTTCAGAATGGCTTACTCTGTTGGGTTTTTGTGTAGTTATTGAGTTTTTCTGTAGCTGTTTTTAGTGTTCTCTAATTTTAGACGCAGTTTTGCCCGTTCGTGTGTAAGAGCTACTTTTAATAAGTTAATAGCTGTTTATCTGCTAATAAATTTCATACAAATATTATCCTGAAAGTGTTTCCAGAAAGCGCTATAATCCATTATTTGAATGCAAATTTGCAAAAATTTACCGGGGGAGACATGCCCCCGGACCCCCTAGAATACGCGTGCCTTCGGCGCGCTCTAACTCCCCACCACTTCTGTTGATTCCCTTGCTCAACCCACCAGGATACGCCACTGCACATCAGGTGGCGATGGCTAAATCAAACACTTTGTCGTTCTCATCATTTCATCAAATATTTGCCCCCCCTCAAAAAAATGTCTGGCTACGCCACTGTTATTATGCCTTGTGTATTTGCACAGAAATAGAATCAATAAATTGAATCTGTATGAATGAAGATAATATGTACTGGCGAAATCTGATAATATGTAATATGTACTGTTGTGAAGCTCTACAACACACTTGAATTAAATTTAACAATTTAGTGTGGAAGCCACTTTTCATTTCTTTGTTTAAGACCCAGTCTGAATGTAGGTTACTGTAAAAGCTGAGTATTTCATCTGACGGAAGAACTAACTTGATAACCGCATGCAATTTAATGTAAGAAAACTCATACAAAACTTTATTAAAAAACATCAGATAAGGTTTTACAAGAACACCCCTTATCGAGTTTAATGATGCAACACCTAAGCAAGTTCCATCCCATCCTACAATCATCCAACATATCCTTGAGTTATTGCAAACTCCAAATTATACCTTATGATGAATTAATTATACCTATGGTATTAGTTCAAAAATTATTCGACGTTCAAAAAGTATTCGACGTTCAAAAAGCATCCGACTTTTCGTAATAAACACACAACGCCATGAGGTTCACAAATTATATTTAATTTTCTTTAGAATAGAGAGGTCAACTCAGTGGCGTAGGAGCATATGCCGCCGCCCCTGGCTTTCGTTGAAAATGCCGCCCTAAGTAGACTGCAGCAAATTTTGAAATAGTTCAAGCAATAGTTCATGTTCAAGCAATCTTTTCAATAAAAATAATTACAAATAATATGCCGCGTCTCAGAAGTTCTATATTGCTTGAGAAAGAAGCCTCATTGTCTCAGCGTTAAGGCCAAAATTAAGACAAAAAAATGGACAACAAATGTATTAAGCAAATAAAAGATCAATAGCCGCCTCAAAATTGAACTTTTCGAGCTTTCGCAGAAGCAAAATCAGCGATAATATCTTCAAAATCAAGTTTTTGAACGTAGTCTCTTACTATAGAAAGAATCGATAGAGCTGATAGCCGATCATCATTCATGGTAGAACGTAAATACGACTTTATCATTTTGAGCTTTGAGAAACTCCTCTCACAGCGCGCAATTTAAACACCAATGGTAAGATAAAGTTTCAGACACAAGCATAAATAGGGTGTCGAATCAAGTAGGTGTGATTTAGCTAACCACTGTAAACATCAAACTCTGTTTGAAGATAGAGAAACTGAATTGTGATTATAACAACAGATTTATGACGTAATAAATGTTACTAAGAATTGAACAACAGACGAAGTACAGGCTACAGCTATCCAACATCACGCAAGAAGCAACTCGAGCTTTTTAGCTGTTGTTCTATCCTTAAATTTTTTAAGGTGTGCTAGCTGTCTCTTTTTAAATTATTTTCTTGTTTTACTTTTTGTTTATTTTTGCATTACTTCATTTCTCGTGCATCGTGCAGCCTCATTTTGCCGCCTCCTTGCAGCCTGCCGCCCCTGGCGCACAGCCAGAACCGCCAAGTGGCTGCTACGCCACTGGGTCAACTTAGAGGTCAACACAATTTACAAGGGCTTCTTCAACTTTTAAAAACAGCTTTTAAATTCTTCTTCCGGAGTGGTCCTTAGCTCCTTTGTCGATTTTTATTTAGTGTCTTCTCATGACTGAAATCGTTTTCTTTTTAGAGCGATTAAACTTGGGCAAAAAGCTAAAATAACATGGTGCCACGTCTAGAGAGTGAGGAGCCTGTCAAACCATTGGCATACGGTTTTGAATCTTTATCCTCGGACTGACAAAGCCTTGATAGGTTATTCCTGGTAGTTTCGCATACTTTTTTTTTTTTTTTTTTTCTTTCTTTGCGCAACGCTCAGAGTTCAAGATGGATACCACTACATCTTGCAGGTTTACAAATTGTCCATATAGAATGGATTTTTTTCCTGTCTCATCATTAGTGCGTCCGCTCCGGGAGCCGTCCACACACCCAAACACTCAGCAGGCACACCATACTTACATGGAAGATACCTACCAGGGAGGCGAGGGACTCACTACGACCGAAGGGACCCACCGCGGTAGATGGTAATCTGTGGATGTAAATGTTTGGTTAGTGGCTGCCTCAAGCTGATCTGCCTGTTTCAACTTTCCTCTTGCTGATCTTGGAGCAGTCTAGGAGATGGCGGGTCAAGCACAAGAACTAGCGCGTTTTGGTAGAGAGTTAATTTTAATTTTATTTGTAATTGTTTGTGTGTGTGTACCTTCTTGTTGCCCGCTTCAAGAAGGGCACCTGCTTGTGGGAGACGGGCCACTGCAGTCTGACACCTCATTTGGCGGAGATGCCAGAGAGGAGCGGCCAGAGGGAGGGTAGCTTTCGCTGACCCCAGAGTCGTCTTGGAATGGGCCGCTGCAATCCTGTCATCCCAGAGCGAGTGGGACAACGGAGAGGGACGGTTAAAGATCTCCCGCTGCAATCACTCTTCCGGCATCAGGCCGTTGCAGATGAGTGAGAGGGACGGGTTAAAGGTGGGTTGTTACGCCCTTGGCTGTCTAAACTTCTTCAAAGATGATCTACGACCGTACTGTGCTAGTGAGACCCACCGCTGCAATCAGTCATCCCTACCACCAAGGACGAATGAGAGGGCGGTTGAAGAGTGGATCTCGACTGGTTCTTCTTTCTTCTGACCGTAGGAGGAGGTTTGGAAGGAGTAGAAATGTCAGATGACAAAGGAATGTTATGCTTTTGTGTTATGTCTTTCGTTTTTGTCATGATGACCCACAGGGCTTGAATGGTGGACCGTTTTGTGTCCTGTATATATGTGTCGCCTATGTCCAGAGATTTCTTCTTTTGGATGATGGTGTGCTTGGCGACATTCATCATGGTCAAAAGAATCGGGTTGTTCTTTTGTCCTCCAGGGAGTTGGTTGTAAAGGATCATGTCCTTTGTTATTTCTATGTCTTCCTTGGTTAGGTGAAGATATTGTTGTTTCAGGCGCTCCCATATTCCTTGTGCAAAGGAGCACTTGGTGAGGACGTGGGCCACATTGTCTTCTGGTTTTCTGCAGAATTTGCAGTTTGTTTTTCTGTCGGAATGTATTGATCTATTAAAATCTCCCCATTTGTATCCTCCATGTGCAATCCGAAAGGACATGGAGGATAGGTGAGGTGGAAGGAAGAGTTTGATTCCCTTGTTTTTCAAGAGGATCTCATTCCAAGGAATCTTCTTTCCGTTTTCATCAATCTTGTCAATTTTCTTTTCATTTTGCGTTTTCAGATTGATGTAGATATTTTTGTAGGAAGTATTTTCCCAGTCGTGTTTCAAGCCTTTGAGTTTGCAAAAGGACTTGAAGATGTCCGCATACATTTCGTTTGGAATTGGGGCATGCGGAATGCTGTTGGAGAACAGATGAGGATTAATATGTCTCATTCTGTAACTCAAATTGAACATGGCCCATTCGTGCCAGATTTCGGTGGCGTCTTCTAGTGAGAAGAGGTGGCGAATTCTGTCGATGCGGCTTGTTTGAAATTTTGATTGGATGTCCACCATGTTGATGCCTCCTTCTTTGACAGGAGGAAACGTCTTGCTTCTCTGGAGCTGTTCGAATGGTGAAGGATACCAGAGGAAGTCGAAGAGGATTTTTTTTAGTTCTTTGATGTGTTGTTTCGTTGGCATCAGCACTCTACTGAGATGCAAAGTGACGGGTACCAAGAGAGTGTTGATGATCGAGATCTTTCCATAGAGGGAGAGTCTTCGTGGTTTGTGGATGTTGGCGATCGTTTGAGTTTTCTTGATGGCGGTCTGCCAGTTCATCTTGTCAAGTTGTGTTTTGTTTGTGCCTAGCCAGATGCCCAGGATCTTGACGTTGTTCAAGATCGCAGCTTCTGGAAAGAGTTGCTGAGCTCTTTGGGCCAGGTCAGGTTTGGACGCCAGGATCTGGGTCTTTCCCTGGTTCACTTTCTGGCCGGACATCGTCTGGTAGATGGCTAGTTCTTTGTTGATTTCCTTGAGAGATGGAATGTCTCTTGTGATGAATGTGGTGTCGTCCGCATATTGCTGGATTTTGATTGTCAGCTTGGAAAAGCGAAAACCGTTGATCAGATGGTTTTTCTCTATGCGTCGGGTGAGAACGTCAGCACAGATTATGAAGTAGAGCATGCTGAGGGGACAACCCTGTCGTATGCCCCTTTTAACGTTTATTCGTTTTGTTAAAGCTCCATTGATTTCTATCTTGCTTTTTGTTTTGTGGTAAACTAATGACAGGTAATTCATCATTATTGGTTTTACTCCGAGTTTCTTCAAGATTCCATAGAGGAAGGAGTGACTAACTCTATCGAAGGCTTTTTCAAAGTCAGTTATCATGACGTACAAGTCCCTGTGTTGTGTTTGAGAAGCTTCCAGGGCAGCTTGTATATTCATTGTAACATGCTCTATTCTGCGGTTTGGCAGTCCACATTTCTGATTCGGACAAATCAGGTTTGTGATCATGGGTGTGAGTCTGTTGGAGAGGATTTTGCTCAAAATCTTGTAGTCTGTGTTGAGCAGAGAGATCGGTCTCCAATTTTTGAGCTTTTTTTTTTCACCTTTTTTAAAGATTAATTTCACTTTTGCTTCTCTCATTGAGGGAGTCATTGTTTTTCTCAAGTAGCAATTTGTAAGCATCTCTAGAATGTCGTGTTTCAGGAAATGCCAGCATTTTTGGTAGAATAATGAGCCGAGACCATCTGATCCAGGTGCAGAATCCTTGTTAAGAGAATCGATGGCGGTTTTTACTTCTTTGAGACTGATCAGCTGTTCCGCTTGTTCAGCTGCGTCTTCCTCAATTTTGGCCTCTCCAAGAATGTTTAAGTAGTTGTTTTGTTCTTGAGAGTTTATGTTGTCTTTTACACCCCATAGGGAGTGGTAGAAGCTGTGTACTTCTTTGAGAATGTCTTCTTTCTTGGTGAGAGTTGTGTTGTTTGCGTCGTGTATCTCAGTGATAGAGCTACTTTTACAATTTTGTTCCTCTGCTTTGAAGAAGCTTTTAGATGGCTCTTCATCGCTAGTTGGGATAGTTCTGGATCTGATTTGCAATCCGACTGCTTTATAATCGTAGAAGTTGTTGATTTTCTCCAAGAATTCCGGGCGACGATCTTCCAGGACGTGGTCTGGATGAACGTCAAGAGTGTGGAGCATATTTTTCGCTTGATTGTAATCTTCTCTACGCTTGAGTGCGACATCTTGCGAGAATTCAATCAGTCGATTTTTCAACATTTTCTTGCCATGATCCCACCTTATAAGCATGTCTGGTGGTTCTAGTTGTGGTACGTTTATGGTCCAATTTTCCCAAGCTGTTTCGAGCTCTGTTATGACGTGAGCATATTCTAATATGCTGTTATTGATTTTGTATGAATATTCACCCCATTTGGTGTGTTGTTGATATTGGAGATGAATTATTGGTAATGTGCAGTGGTCTGATGATGTGAAGTATTCATGTTTGATGTTATGATAATTTTCAAGTGCATGTTCATTTATGTATATTCTATCTATCCTGGTCTTACTGTTGTGGTTTTGGCGCGTGAACAGTCTTTTGTAAGGATATTCTTGTCTGAATATGTCTGTCAATTGGTTATGATGTATTAATGTTCTAAGTGCTGTTTTATCCGGTGTAGTGAAGAAAAATTGCGGCTTAGCAGTGTCCAACGGATCAAGGATCACGTTAAAATCACCAAGTAAGACCACATGTTGATGTTCATATTCCAGCATAGCCTCGGAGAGCAGTTCAAAACATGACTTTCTCTCTCCGCTGCTCTGCGGAAGGTATGCGTTGAATATGTTTATGTTATTTTTACCACATTTGATGTTGAGGCGATGTATTCGATTTTGTATTATGGTGTGATGTGTGATTTCGGACCTGTCGTGTATGTCCTTCTTTACGATGAACATTGTCCCTGCATAGAAGGGGGTTCTATCAGGTTCTATGTTGGTGTATGTTGTGTAATTGTTATGTTGTGCCCACGTCTCAAGTTGATCGGTGGGGATTCTGTGTGTTTCTTGTATTGCCAGAACAGAGAGTCTGTGAGATGTAAAGAAGTGTTTGACATCTCGCAATTTCTTGGATATTCCGTTGATGTTCATTGAGCCAACCTTGAGGTTGCCCAGTCCGGCGTCCGAATCGTCACTCTCCGTATCTGCGAACATGATTATAGATAGAGAAAGCAGCAGGTTAAAGTTTAAGAAGTTGGACTAGACCGTGTAGATGGCTGGGTCGTCGCCGTCTGAGTCCGTGAGCTCACCCATCGAACTGAAGACATTTCGATGGGGAGGAGAGGTCCCGGGCAGTCCAGCCCGCAGAGACTCTCTCGAAGAAACGGACTCCAAGTCAGTTGACGAGTTGTCATTGTCAACTGAGACCGACGCATCCTTGGAGCTGGCGTGGGATGCGTCATGATATCTGGGATTCATCGTCTTCGGAGATGCTGTTTGGGGAGCCGATCTCCGCGTGTGTGCGAGTTCTTTTGGAGTCGATGTCTTGGACTCTGTGTTGGACATGGGCTTATCCAATTCAGCATCTGGCGAGAAGATGCTGCGCACGTGGGTTTTGGGTTTGTGTTTCCCTCCTTTGCCCACGGTGATAAAGCCATCGTCGCTCGTGGGGGGGGTCTTCCTCTTCCTGTTGTTTGGGGCGAGGGGGGTTCTGCCTCTTCCTCTTCCCCTTCCTCTTCCACTACACATTTCCCGGAACTTTTCTCTTGCGTCACATCCAGGCTTGTGAAAGTCTGTTGATCCGCAAACATGGCAGGGTAGACGGTACCTGGCCGGTGACGAATCCCGGGAGCGTTTTGAGTATACTTTGTCGCTCCTGTCCCGGGAGTGTTTTGTTCTTCTTTTAGGCGTCCGGTTTCTGGTCGGCTTGGACGCCCGGTCACGGGGTGGATCAGTTTTGGACGCCCCGTCTCGAGGTGGGTTGGCCTGGGTCTTTTTCGGTTTCGTGGGCACTTTGACGTTAGGTGTTCCCGGATTTTGCAAATCTGGCAGAGTGGCAAATGTCCTTCTCCAGGCTTGGTGATGGAGATCCATTCACCAAACATCTGCACCTTCTCTGGGATGTTATCGAGTTTAGTGTTCTGCAGGTAAACATGCAGAAACTCGTTGCAGATGGTGGGGTGCTGCTTATGTCTACCTTTGGTCATCTGGTAGACTTTCCCCCAGTTTGCTTGGCAAGCAAACTCGTTGATTAAGTCCAGATGCCACTCGTCTGGCACTGGATATAAAGTAATCACGTCGCATGGTGGCATAGGGCGCCATACTTTGATTACATAATCAGTTTCCTTGTACTTGTAGGTCACATACATTCGCATACTTGTAGAGGCTCTTGACGCAGATTGGTTAACGGTTTACCGAGATTGGCAGAATAAAGTTTCCGATTGTTCAAGTGTTGTTGCCGGGGAATGATTTCATTCGCTAAGTGCCGTTGAATGGAGTGCAGTCCTGAAATGCGCTACTCAAGCGCACACCCCGAGAGCCGAGCCAGAGCCGCGTGATCTTGCGCCAGGCGCTTAACCACTGAGCTATCGGGGCGGATTTTCTGAAATGGCCAAAGACTGAAACTGTTTGCCACTGTCTGCATTTGAGCGCGCTAATAATCATTCGCTATCTCTGCTTGCGCATCAACATAGGTTACTTGACAGGGTTCCATGTGATTTTATGAGCCGTACGTACTGCTTTCATGCTGGCTCAAGGCAGATTGGAATAGGGTGATATGTTACCAGATTATTACCCGATTTATCCTCACTGCGTTATGCAAGAAAGAACACAATCGGTACCCTTTTTAAAGTCTTTGGTATGACCAGACCTGGAATCGACCCCAGGGCTACCAGCACCAGAGCCGAAGGCAATAACCACTGAGCCACGGGTGCTGGTGAGCACACTAGCCTTATAAAAAGATTTAACTCTTTTATATTTTTTCAGTGAGGAAACTAAACCTTTGTGCTATCCCCTTCGAAATTTTAAATGAGTTTGAGAATCACTGTACACAAATAAAGCACAAACAAATTTTAAATGTCGAATTTTATCAATCATGCTGCAAATTCGGAAGCTTTCATGGACCCCCTGGAAACGCTTCGCGGACCTCTTGAGGGTCTGCGGACTTCCGGTTGAAAACCACTGCCTACACATACCACTTCAAAATTAATACTGAAGTACGTAGGGTACCATCTTATCTTTAGCTAGGAAATAAACAAGAAGATTGGTGAAAAATAATGTGTTTAGGATAAGGGCTTTGTGCCATAGTTGTAGCTTCTATAGGTTTCTCATATTTTTCAGTTGTTTCGACTGCTGCTACTCAACAAAACGTCCAATCATATGTCAGAAAATAAGAATCGTCTTGCTCACGCTATTGATTTAACAACATGCCAACATCTTAAAGGGATACTAAAGGAAAAACCTGACTTGGCGATTGTACACGTTCTTTGTGTTTAACATGCTATCATAAAACGATTTTCAATAAAATTTTGCCCCATTGCGGTCTGATCAGCATTCCGCGCTTGTTTTTGTCAGAGCTTTGAAAATGGGAATGAGCGTGAGCAGCGAAGCGTGCGACTGTACAGTATACGTCACTATAGACTAGCAATCAGCTGATCGAGCAATAGTTGTTACTGCGGGCAACTAAACTGCAGGCTATGTATGTATGTAGGCCATAGCCATACGAGCCAGGGGGCAGGGGGGGGGCAGCCGCCCCCATGCTGTTTCAAAACGTCGCGAATTCGGACAAAATCTTGCAGTTATTTGGGCAAAAATGGCTATATAAAAAGCTACAAAATTGCATGAATTAAGAAAAACTATAAATTAATATCTTTTACTTATCAAACTAAGTACAGCCTCATATTTGCACAAAACATGTGCCGCAAAATTTTCATTTGGCACACACGTATTGATGAGTTGTATTGCATGGTGATCAAACTGTTGTACGAAATGCATTTAACCAACTGCATCATGCCAATTTGGGCTCCCACCAAAATATGTCTCTAATACTTTTGTGAAACTGCCCAAATCAAAACGCAAAATTTGCTATATAGCTAATTTTATTAATTTTCACAAATGCATCGTGTTGATTTGGGCAGCTGAAAACATGAAATTATCTGATGAACCTGATTAGTCTGTTATTCAACTGCCCAAATTAGTGTGAGGCAGTTTCCCCAAAATGAACACAAATTCATTAATTTTTCCCATTTGCATAACTGTATCGTTTAGATTCGGGCAACAAAAATATGAAATTATCTGATCATAGTCTATTTATAAAACTGCCCAAATGGGCAAGTCTTTATTTTTTTTCATAATATCCATAAATGCATCATCTTGATTTGGGCAACTACAAAATATGAATTTATATAAATCTGGTGAATATTTTTATAAAACAGTTCGGGTGGCGAGGTTACAGTACTTTTTCAACCATAAACGGACATAGCTAAGCAACACCACAACATTTAACAAAAAAATGTTATAATGTTAATGTTGGGACGTTGCTTACCTTTGTTTGGTTACTTTTATAAAACTACCCAAATTAAAATGATGCAGTTGCGCCCCAAAATAAAAATAAAATATTTAGTTTGTTTATGCAACTGTGTCATGTTAATTTCACCAACATTTAAAATGCTACTGCTGCAATATATAATCTCAAACCAATCATAATACATTCATTTATTTCAAAGCTTTCCCAACTCAAAACCCATAGCCGTAGGAGATGGGGGGGCAGCGGAGGGCGGTCGCTCCCCCGCTGAAAAAAACACCGCGAATTTGGGCAAAAATCTGCACTTATTTGGGCAAATCAATCTTATCGTGATGTTTCGACATTTTATCAGTTTAAAAAGTTTACGTAATTGTTATAATTTATGAGATACATTAATATATTCCAATCAAATATGTAAAATGCTTTTTCATTTATTTTGAAACTTGTTGCATGTGGTATTGCAATTTGGGCAGAATGATAAGTTTCAATTCAACACCTGCAAAAAGGAAAGTGTAAAAGAACATGTTTGGCGAGCAAAGTTAAGCTTATTAGTACCGATATTCACCAGCATGTACGTAGGCTGTATTTCTTCACAGGTGAGATTTGTAAGCTTGCTGGGTAGCCCACTAAAAACCTTATGAGGTTTTTACTTCATGTCCTACTAATGTAGTTATTCGAAAAATTATATTTGGGCAAAAATGTCCAGTTACTGGGAAAATCAATCTTACCATGAGTTTTCAAAATCTTTCTAGTTTAGAAATTTGTTTATAGTGTTGCATTTTGTATGAAATATATTAACATTTTTCTTTAAATGTTAAATGTAGTGTCCTCAATTTTGTAACTTTTGTATTTGGTGTATTGCAATTTGGGCAGAATGTTAAGCTTCGATTCAGTATATATCTGCAGAATGTAAATGTAAAAAAATGCAATTAGCAAGCAGAGGTACCAGTAAGCTTATTACTGATGTTCATTAGGATATATACTACATTTCTTCATTGGTGGAATTTTTAAACCCTGCTGGGTAGGCTACTCGTAATCTTATGAGGTTTTTTGCTTCTTTATCTATATTCTTGTGATTTATTTATTTGTAAAAATATTTAGGCAAAATTGTCCAGTTATTTATTGGGCAAATCAATCTTACCATGAGTTTTCAAAATCTTTCTAATTTAGGAATTTGTTTATAGTTTTGTATAAAATACATTAACATTTTTCTTTAAATGTTAAATGCAGTGTCATCAATTTTAGAACTTTTTTATTTGGTATATTGCAATTTGGGCAGAATGTTAAGCTTCGAGTCAGTATATATCTGCAAAATGTAAATGTAAAATAATGCAATTAGCAAGCAAAGGTAAGCTATTACTAATATTTCATTAGGATATGTATACAGTACACACTACATTTCTTCATTGGTGGAATTTTAAAACACTACTGGGTACTGGTAATCTAATGAGGTTTTTTGCTTTTTAAATAAGAACCTTCTGATGATCCGTTTAGGTGAAACAGGCTGTTAAAGACTCAAATAGTAATAACTATATTTGATTTATATTTTACTGATGTATTTATTTGTACAAATATTTGGGCAAAAATATCCAGTTATTTGGCAAATCCATCTTAGGCTACCATGAGTTTTCAACATCTTACCAGTTTAAAAACTTTGTAGGCTATATTTGTCATAGTGTAATATTTTGCATGAAATGCATTAAAATTTTCCCATGAATGTAAACTGTGCCATCTTCAATTTTGGAAACTATTGTATAATATTTGGTATGTTGCAATTTGTGGAGCATGGTAAGCTTCGTTTTAGTATCTGTGAATTTTCCAGTGTTTGATCTCCTTTTTTTGTGGGCTACGGTTGAACTGTTTTCTATAAAAAATAATTTTTTGTATTAACTGCTGTTTGTCTTTGCCGGTCCTAGGGTTGATATGCTCAGCTATTTACCATATATGACACTGTATTATAGCAATCAATGATCAAACATATATATAGGCAAGTGTTATGTTGCTTTTGCATCCAATTCACGCAGTTAATATATCATGCAATGTAGACAGTATTGATGATGTTGTCTGTATTTTCTGGCAAGGATTGAGTTTGAATTTATTGCCTACGGTATATATATAAGTTATTTTAGTTCAGTGCCTGCAATTTCAGTAGTTGCTTCATCATGAACTTAAAATATCTTGGTACGGTAAGGATGTTAATGAAAAAACATTGGCTATAACTTCATTCATGCTTCACTGTAATATGAAATCAATGTTCATACTAATAGCAACTCAGTTTTGTTCAAAGGTGCAAATTTGATGCGCATAGTATGATAAACTGTCGAATTCTTTTCAGGTTGTAAGGTTTTACGTAGCATGGATTAAATAATGTTACTAGTTTGATAAGTAAATAGGTTGTCATTTGAGATTTTTTCAATGCAAATTTACGAATCTTGACTCTTGATTTTTTGAACTATCTTTTAAATTATAATGAAAAGATTCAGCTACTTTTGGTCTGGCTTTTTATTGCAATTGAGCTAAAGATTTGAAATGATCTGACGACATGGATATTTAGCCACTGCTGTCCAGTTATTGTAGAATTCTCAGTTTAAGTTGTTGTTGAATCCAGGTAGGCCTAATATATATACATATTTTTGTGCCACAAGAAAATTATCTAAATTTGATGGTTTATTTAGTTTAAAGTTAATTCAGCCTTGTTTTGCTAAGTTGAACGTTTTGCTGCCTGTGTTTTTGTACACCTCCAAGTTGATGACTGTGGAGTTTTTAGACTGCACTATCTCAGAGGTTGTGCGTAATTTTGTGTTTTTGAAAATATATACGCACAGACACAATTTGGGCAAAATTTGGAAAATTTGGGCAAATTTTGTTCGCCCCCCCAAAATGTTTTACTCCACAAAACCTGCCATGCAAGCTGGCAAAATATTTGCTTTGCAAGATCTTGTGTGAAACATGGCAGCTCCACTTTTTGTCATTAATATCTTGACTTCTGTTCTGTGGAGACAGATCCAGTTGTTTGCATTAACTTGACCTGCGTTTTCTGGTTGTAAAAAAAATGTTGGCAAGCTGCATGCATAGAAAGTGTTTCTTGTGATGATGTAGAAAGCATATTTTTATAGATTTTAGCTCAAGCAGTGCACTTGGTCTATATAGGTTTAATTTTAACTAGTAGCCTACCTTATACAGAATATTTAAGTGGGGTTGTTTTTTATTTGTGGTGTGTAAAACAATATTTGTTACTCCTACCTACCATGCCAAAGTGCAGAAGCATCGAGCAATACACAAGTAAGGTATCTTCAAAGATGAATTCAGTTGTTCTATCTTGATTACTTTTGTAAGAAATTCGAGCTAGCTAGTGATCTTGTTATGTTAGTTTTTCACTGTTATCATGTACTGCATACATTATATTTGGGCAATTTCTATAAAAGCGTGCAGATTTGGGCAAATTTACGTTCTGCCCCCCCAAAATGGTTTGGTCTCGTACGGCTATGATGTAGGCTACATGAAAACATCAGATTTCAACACCAAAACATCAGACAGTTTGCTTGAAACATCAGATGTGGTAACGTGGCTTTTGTTATTGCTGCCGATAACGACGTAATCTAGAGCATTGTTTCCACTTTTTGATCATTTCAAAAAAATTAAAAATAAATGAAACATTGGACTTTGGGCCTTGCCAGTGCCATTGAAAACAATTTTTTTTCGATATTTTTTTTTGAAATGTATTTTTGAATGTTCAGTTTACGCATTTTAATGCTTAATTCCCGTTTAAAAATTTCATTTAGTATGCCTGTAAGGTTTTGTTCTGACAGCCTTTCCAGTGCTTTATATAGCTAACAACCTGGCGTATATCGGTCAGTAGTTATACGTCACAGAACAAAAATTATTTATTTTTCATACAGCCAACAATCATGCTGGATGCCTTGAAAGCCTTGAAGCGAGTCCTTTGCAGAAGATTTGAATTTCCGCGACTCTATGCCTCTGCATACTTCTTCAACACGATAAATTGTACAAACCAACTTGCTTGGCTTTTCCCGTTTATTCATGAATTATCTCGAATATTGCAGGACAAGTAAATCGACATGTACTTGCAAGAGTAAATCAATTAACAAGTAAATTGTGTGATTAGATATTCCAAAAACATGCAGTCATAGCCATCGGGATCAAAGCATTTGGGAGAGGAGCATAACAAAAATTGCCCAAACTGCGCAACTTCATTAAAATTGTCCAAATGTACGTCGAAACAATTATTATCCACTGAGCTTAAAAACATAAATATGTTCAGAAGGAACCTGTTCCAATTTCATAAAGAAATGAAAGTAAGTTTTTAATCCTTATAGACCGAGAGCCTACGACAGAAGATTTCACCCCATAAGGTACAAAAGGTTTGACCCCTTGAAGTTACTGGGGTCAACCATGTCACTCACAAAAAGTATGGAAGATTGACCGCACCGGGTGGATCTGGACCCTAGAGCCCCCTAAAAAGCCCAAAAAGGGGGTTAATTTCACCCCATAAGGTACATGGACCAAACTTGGTGAAAACGAAGTTCTATGTCAGGACATCACAAAAATATCAAATCTAACAATATTTTCGAGTGGAAAGGTGATGTAAGACTCCTCCCAAAGTGACCCCCCAGGGGGTTAATTTCACCCCATAAGGTACATGGACCAAAGTTGGTCAAAACGAAGTCTTATGTCAGGACATCACAAAAATATCAAATCTAACAATATTTTCGAGTGGAAAGGTGATGTAAGATGCCTTCAAAGTGACTTCCCTTAATGTGACCCCCTCGGAAGGTTTATTCCACCCCATAAGGTACATGGACCAAACTTGGTCAAAATGAAGTCTTATGTCAGGACATCACAAAAATATCAAATCTAACAATATTTTCGGGTGGAAAGGTGGTGTAAGATGACTTCAAAGTGACTTTCCTTAATGTGACCCCCTCGAAAGGTGAATTTCACCCCATAAATTACATGGACCAAACTTGGTCAAAACGAAGTCTTATGTCAGGACATCACAAAAATATCAAATCTAACAATATTTTCGGGTGGAAAGGTGATGTAAGATGTCATCAAAGTGACCCCCAGAGGGTTTATTTCACCATAGAGTACATGGACCAAACGTGGTCAAAACGAAGTCTTCTAGGGCACCACAAAATATCAAATCTAACAATACTCTCAGTTGGAAAGGTGATAAAAGACCTACCCAAAAGTGAATCTCCTCCTATAGTTTAATTTACTTCATCCCTTTCTTGAACCAACCTAGGTGTAACGAAAGTGCTATGCCAGGACAGTACGAATGGATTAAATTTAAAAATATTTTTATATAGGTTTTGATGAAATACATTCACACGCTGTCCCATGATGCATGAAATGGAACTATAGCCTACTTTACAAAAAATTTTTGTATAAATCATATTCAGTCAATCGAAAAAAGGCAACAGGACATGACAATACATGGCTTTGTAACACCAAAAACAGAAAGTACATAAGAAGCATATAGGCTACAGTAGCCAGAAAATTGATCCAAGATCTTGATACGACCACTAAATGTGGACTTAATCGAACAACTGACTATCCAAATCAAAACGTTTCGAAATGAATCATTTGGAACGTTAATTTAGGCAGTAATGAACATTTTCCAGCTGCTACAATAAATAACCCAATAAACCCAATGTAGTAAATTTTTGTTTAATGCCATTTGCTTCATGTCTCCAATCAGTTATTGTAACTGTTCATTCATAAACAGAGATTGTTCGTGTAAATGTAAACGGTCGTTTCTTTATTCTTCATTGTCACTGCTGTCGCTTTCACTTTCTTCATCTTATTCTTCAGATTCATACAATTCTCCTGTTATATACAGAGATAAAGCAAGCTGTCTGCGATGTACCAGCCCCAAGCAATGTGGTTATCCGCACGTCTGACACTGACTGTCTTGTAATTGGCCTAGGTTGCTATGGAACTTTTGATCCTTCATTAAAGATATGGATAGAAGCTGGCTTGCAAAGCAATAACACGCAGCGATACATCAACATCAACCAGCTGCATAGGCCTACCGCACTTGGAGTGACGATTTGCAAGTGTTTACCTGCATATCATGCCTTTACAGATTCTGATTACACCTCGTCATTTAGCAGGAAAGGGAAAGTGCGGCCGCTGAAATTACTCCAAGGAAACCACGAAGCGCAGGCTGAACATTTTCCAGCTGCTACAATAAATAACCCAATAAACCCAATGTAGTAAATTTTTGTTTAATGCCATTTGTTCATGTCTCCAATCAGTTATTGTAACTGTTCATTCATAAACAGAAATTGTTTGTGTAAATGTAAACGGTCGTTTCTTTATTTTTCATTGTCACAGGTGTCGCTTTCACTTTCTTCGTCTTATTCTTCAGATTCATACAATTCTCCTGTTATATACAGAGAAATAAAGACTGTACAAAACAATTGCTATTATGCACTACAGATATGCGTAACATACAATAGTAATTTTATTATCTTTTACAGACGTCTATTTTTCTTCGAATAATGCAACATTGCAACTTACTATTAACTGGAAAAAGTTCAACATTTATTTGTTATTTAGTGCACCCAGGCATTTTTCTCAAGATTGCAGAAACTATTGGTTATAGGTTCCTAAAACGAAACTTTACAGCCAGTTATTGGCTAATGTTTACAGTAAGAAAGTAAATGACAGATAGACCAGGAGAAAGTTTTATATTTATAAAGGGTAACCCAAGCGACATCCAATGTTGTTTACCTTCTTCTTGACTTTCCTGGATGAGATCAGATTCCACGCAGAGACATCTAAAGATGCTTTATACCTTTACCTTCAAACCACACCACTTTATAACAACCTCCTTCTTCTTTCCAGCCATAGCCTACTCTAGCAGCGACGTTGCTGCTTGTTCACTTCTAGTTGAAGATAACCACCATCTTGTGATGAGATGAGTGCGCCTTGTCTTCTGGAGAAGTACTCGTAAACAAAGTGGTAGAGTACTACTATCTACAGTAGCTTCTGGTATGCATGATATCCTTTCATTTTCTTTTTTGGGTTTGTAGCCGTCTAAAAACATTTGTAAACGGACTTCGTTGACATAATTAATTTTCTTGTTTTTGTACATGTTACACACAAAGTTCTCTATTGCGATGATAATGTCTTCACTAATTTCTTTGTCTTGTCCGAGTTGGCTAAAAGCTGCCTGCGCTTCGTGGTTTCCTTGGAGTAATTTCAGCGGCCGCACTTTCCCTTTCCTGCTAAATGACGAGGTGTAATCAGAATCTGTAAAGGCATGATATGCAGGTAAACACTTGCAAATCGTCACTCCAAGTGCGGTAGGCCTATGCAGCTGGTTGATGTTGATGTTGATGTACCGCTGCGTGTTATTGCTTTGCAAGCCAGCTTCTATCCATATCTTTAATGAAGGATCAAAAGTTCCATAGCAACCTAGGCCAATTACAAGACAGTCAGTGTCAGACGTGCGGATAACCACATTGCTTGGGGCTGGTACATCGCAGACACAGGGCCGGATTTAACTGATGGGGGGCCCGGGGCACTTTTAGATCGGGGGTCCCCGTGCAAAAAAATTTTTCAAGCCTACGGCGCGTAAAAACCATCTCTACGTCTACAGTAGCATCAGTCCAGTACTGCACAGCATTTTGCAGAAACTTTAAAGGTCAAAAGGAATAAAATAACACAAAATCACATTTTTTTCCAGATAGGGGGGCCCTTCAAAAGTCGGGGGGCCCGGGGCAACTGCCCCCTCTGCCCCCCCCTAAATCCGGGCCTGCGCAGACAGCTTGCTTTATCTCTGTATGTAACAGGAGAATTGTATGAATCTGAAGAATAAGATGAAGAAAGTGAAAGCGACAGCAGTGACAATGAAGAATAAAGAAACGACCGTTTACATTTACACGAACAATCTCTGTTTATGAATGAACAGTTACAATAACTGATTGGAGACATGAAGCAAATGGCATTAAACAAAAATTTACTACATTGGGTTTATTGGGTTATTTATTGTAGCAGCTGGAAAATGTTCATTACTGCCTAAATTAACGTTCCAAATGATTCATTTCGAAACGTTTTGATTTGGATAGTCAGTTGTTCGATTAAGTCCACATTTAGTGGTCGTATCAAGATCTTGGATCAATTTTCTGGCTACTGTAGCCTATATGCTTCTTATGTACTTTCTGTTTTTGGTGTTACAAAGCCATGTATTGTCATGTCCTGTTGCCTTTTTTCGATTGACTGAATATGATTTATACAAAAACTTTTTGTAAAGTAGGCTATAGTTCCATTTCATGCATCATGGGACAGCGTGTGAATGTATTTCATCAAAACCTATATAAAAATACTTTTAAATTTAATCCATTCGTACTGTCCTGGCATAGCACTTTCGTTACACCTAGGTTGGTTCGAGAAAGGGATGAAGTAAATTAAACTATAGGAGGAGATTCACTTTTGGGTAGGTCTTTTATCACCTTTCCAACTGAGAGTATTGTTAGATTTGATATTTTGTGGTGCCCTAGAAGACTTCGTTTTGACCACGTTTGGTCCATGTACTCTATGGTGAAATAAACCCTCTGGGGGTCACTTTGATGACATCTTACATCACCTTTCCACCCGAAAATATTGTTAGATTTGATATTTTTGTGATGTCCTGACATAAGACTTCGTTTTGACCAAGTTTGGTCCATGTACTTTATGGGGTGAAATTCACCTTCCGAGGGGGTCACATTAAGGAAAGTCACTTTGAAGTCATCTTACACCACCTTTCCACCCGAAAATATTGTTAGATTTGATATTTTTGTGATGTCCTGACATAAGACTTCATTTTGACCAAGTTTGGTCCATGTACCTTATGGGGTGGAATAAACCTTCCGAGGGGGTCACATTAAGGGAAGTCACTTTGAAGGCATCTTACATCACCTTTCCACTCGAAAATATTGTTAGATTTGATATTTTTGTGATGTCCTGACATAAGACTTCGTTTTGACCAACTTTGGTCCATGTACCTTATGGGGTGAAATTAACCCCCTGGGGGGTCACTTTGGGGGGAGTCTTACATCACCTTTCCACTCGAAAATATTGTTAGATTTGATATTTTTGTGATGTCCTGACATAGAACTTCGTTTTCACCAAGTTTGGTCCATGTACCTTATGGGGTGAAATTAACCCCCTTTTTGGGCTTTTTAGGGGGCTCTAGGGTCCAGATCCACCCGGTGCGGTCAATCTTCCATACTTTTTGTGAGTGACATGGTTGACCCCAGTAACTTCAAGGGGTCAAACCTTTTGTACCTTATGGGGTGAAATCTTCTGTCGTAGGCTCCCAGACTATTATAAACATTTTGAACGATCTTTCATCTGAAGTAACACAAATTGTTGTCAGTGGTGTTGTAGTTTTTTTACAATTACTCTTTTGGAAGATGTCATAATACCTGTGGTTACAGATATTAGTAGCCTACAAACAATAAACAAATATATGTTAAAGTTTACATGCTGCATCATTTAAAATGCGAAAAGATATGATTTTATTTTTAAAGACTTCTATCTATTCTGGATACTTTATAAGAATATGTTCATTTAATAGCTGCCCAAATGGAATAAAACTGCATAGGATCTGTATTGCACAATGTTTAATAAAACGAGTAACACCATCATGTAATGAGTTGAGCTGTTTTATAAAAGGTTTGCTCAGACGCAAAGTTAATTCGTATGTTGTAGCTGCTCAAACCAACATGTTTATTTTGTCACTATACATAACACATTGCACATGAATGTACTGAATGAAATTCCACATTGAAACATGTACTGTAGTTTTTCTAATTGATGCAATTTTAGGGCTTTTTGTTGAACAACAATTGTCTAATTTTTAAGGTAAAGATCTAAAGCATCCCAAAAATCACATTTCTCCTTCTTGAAATTATCTACAACTTCTTCGCCGCTACCGGTCAAATTCATGGTTTGGAATTCAACGTCATCATCACCAGAACCTTTGTACATTTGGTAAATTCTTGGCCAAAATGCAGCATCTGATAAGAAATCCTCTTCTTTGGAAGTTAATTTGTTTTCTTTGTCAGCAACCTGAAATAGACATTTTGTATGAATATACTGTATGATTACTAGCCTACAATGTACTGCTTGGTGCTTTACGAATTTTAAACTTAAACTTTGCGATTGTTTTATTTTGAGGCAAATCAGGCTTCCGCCACCTTAACGCGGACGGCATTTGAGCCTAACCGCTCCATGGTCTCTGCTCTGTCAAACAAGCACACTCGTACACTGAAATCAAAATAACCATTTGTGCCAGCCGCTCAATTTCTGCTCAACGAAGCTGATGGACAAAACATTTTTACGGCTAACTAATTGAGCAGACTATAAATAGATATCTGAATGGAAGTCAAGTACCATCAGACTCATTCGTTCTTCTTCGACGACGACACATGTCTCATCGGCCTGAGACTACAGAAACAGGCATGGGTGCGCCTCAACTGTCTTCTTACGGGCAACATGGTACGGCATAGTATGGGCATCAACCATTTTCATATGGAGATCGGCTTATCTGCTCAACCATGCACCAATGGGGAATGGCCTCTTCCTCTTGTGAATATGGTGCTGAGGAACAGACCATGTCATCAACGGTTGCACCATCTTCAATGAGGGGAAGGTCTGTGCGTCTTGGATAAAACGAAAGATTGGCTGCTCTCTAGGAGCCTTCCAATGTAATTCGGGAACATCGTGAATCTGGAGTGGTAAAAGGAAAGATCTTTTATCTCAGAAGTTCATATGACAAACTTAATGCCAAAGTTTTTCATTAATTTGTAGCGGACAACGGGTAACTTAACTTATCCGCCCATACCTAGCTGTAATACTAGTCTACAGCGACATTTCGGGCACAGCAATGTGGCAGAAATGATCCGAGAACGAGGTCTGTACTTTTTTATTACAAGTATGATTCTATTGTCACCACATAACTTAAAAGATTGCAATCGTCTTTCCACAACAGAACGTAATCCAAATCATAAGTCCAACCCAGGAAACTGCACACTGAACGTAGACAGGCGGAGCCAGAACTAATATCACTACTGTACCAAAATCATGTTATAGTGAACTGCACCAAAATTATACCATACTCTGACATACTCCCTACACCAAAAGTAAAATTCTCTGTCTCTCGAATGGTCGGCCAAAACGCGATATACATAGTCGCTGAGGAATGAAGCATCTGTAAGCCAGAACGTTGAAAAGACGAAAAATTACGCATGTGTGATTGAAAGGTGCCGGTTGCAAGAATGCGTTTAGCTGATTGGCATACGATTTCTTAAGAGGCAGGCAGATTCCTAATCATACTTCAGGAAGCCCAAAGCACACTTGCCAAACTACATGAATTGCTTGACTTACTGGGTAACATCACATATATGCAACAGAACGATAATTTCAAAGCGGTAACAGGCGTTTCAGAAAAGTTGAAAAGACCTAAGGTGAAAATCCCGATGCACAATTGTAAATTTCATGACGGTGACAAACCTAAGGAAAGTTGAAGACCTAAGGTGAAATGCAGGGCACTACAAATTAAACTTCAAAAAAGTTAATTGTTTCTTTATAAAAATAAAGATTCTTCCGTCCGATTTAAACTGGAGACTGGGAGTGAAAGAAATTTCTCAAGCTAAGAATTATTCAAAGGCGATTTCTGTATTCTAATTTTGAAAAAACAAAAATATTGAATTATACTTACCCTGATTTGACTTCTACTTGGCCAAAATAGATTGGGATTATGATATTTGACAAAATTACTCCAATAATAAATCATTTTATCTGAAAGTAGCGCTTCTTTGTCAGTGAAAGTATAGTTGGTCAATTTGTCTACACCAAACAAGTAAACAGCTTCCGTAGAATGACATACCAAATCATAGCATTCATACAAATCTTCCAAAAGTTCCTGTTAGAATACGAAATCGTGTTACAATAAATCTAATAGGAGATTAATGCTATGACAATACGCCATGGCCAACTGCATTTTACATTGCATAAACCTTTCAGTAGGTAACTAAACTATCTGAAATTTATTTCTGTAATGCTGCAAAAACCAAAAATAGATTAAAGTAAACTCCAATCAGGTGTGGGCTCTCTATTTTGAGCACTTTTTAAGCATCGTAGGTGACAACACTTCAAAAGGTGGAAATCCATTCCATCCATTTTGCTGATGATTGGATCTACGTCACCGTTTTCAATCCCTCTACCAGTGTGCGAATCTTTCAGGATTTAGCTTCCATACAAAGTTTCTAGGTAATACAATATCATAGAATACAGTTCCATGTAATCAGTCAAGTTTTTCATCAACAATGTACAAGTAATAAAAAGCTTATTACCGGAACCGACCACAACTGGTCGAAGGTGTACCACCAGACTTTCAAAGTTGGGTTTTGATATCTCGATGGAGTGTTGAAAACACGACGGCTAGGGCAAACGAACAGAAAATCAGTCACAACATCATTCAACGGATATCTGTTGTCGCAATCACCAAATGGATTTTCGTATGTACACTTGAAAAATATGTATATTATAGATTCAAGTTTGAATGTATAAGTAAGTTATTCAAACCGAATTTAGCATGAAGGCGGTGAAGTCGAAGTCGTAGGATTGGAACTATTTTGGCTTCAGAAAATTTTAGACTTTGGAAAGTAGTTTTAGCTTCGGACACATAATACGTTTATTTTTTGGCATTGTCCGTTGTTAACATTTTTTTTTCAATTGCTTTCTAGAATTTTATGCCTACGTCTACGCCTATGCGTTTGATACAGATTTTAAAAATTCTTTGACGTGTGTTCCGTTTTAATTTGACAACAAAACTAAATAACCTTTTTTGTAGCGAACCAAAATAATTTGAATTTTAAGGAAAAAATCAGGGTAACTTGTATCTTCCATCCAATTTAGCTACATTCAAAAAATATTGTAAAATTGTTAAATTGTCAATCAACAGAAACAAATATTTTTGAACTGTACCTGCCAACAGTTTTTCAGTGGCCTACTGTACTTACCCTCAGCCTTGGGTGTGACGTTGCAATTCTACGCAAACTACAACAACGATTGATAGGCCTAATAGCAACAGTCACTAACGTATTACAATTCATAGGCGATGGAGTAGTTAAAAGCAACAGAGTTAGCAATACCAACTACCTTTAACCGAGTTGCTTGTGGTAAAAATTTTTTTTCAACATTGATCAAAAACTTCATTTTTTCAAGTACAAAAAAGTGATCTTGAAAGTAATCTTGATCTTCAAGATCACGCTGTTTTGGTGATTTGATCTTCAAAATCACATATTCTTAGATCTCCAAAACTGGTGATCTTGCACATCTCTGATAGTATGGGACCTAAGTGCTTGCAAATTTACGTTCGATTTGCCAGTTGATTTGTTAATGACACTTTGTAATTTGCTGTTTTGAACTATTTTTTGTAATTTTTTTAGTTTTGGATAACTGTTTCGTTGATTAAAAGTTTCATGTTACCATCTGTCATTTTTGTTTATATAATTGATATATTTTTACCATAATGTTAGTGCAAAAAACCTGATAAGGTCGATCCAAATTTGGTAATGGTCATTGACGAAACACCCAGGCGATTAAGAGTTAAAGTTACACTGTCGGTTGTCTGTAACAACATTTTTGAACAAATAAATGTACATACAGTGTAATGCTTATGTTACTTCATAACTAAAAAATAATTGCTAAAAGAAGATCTACTTTTTACTTACATTCGGTGGATAGAATTCCAGTATGTCAGTTAGATTTTCGCTTCCAAATGTTTTCATTAAAAGAGTTTCATACTGTTCATTGCTTTGTAAACGATGAACAAATGATTTAAGAATAAAAGACATGCCTTCATCTTTGTTTGATCCTTGGATAATTGGTTTGTCTTGATTGTTTTCCTTCCAAAAAAAACAGGCAATGTCAAGCTTAAATAAACTTTTACCATAGACCAAGAGCAAAAATAGACAATTACTCTGCATAACCGGTTATGAAGTTAAAATAACTTTTATACACAATCTATATTAAGAATATTTCCCAAAAATATTGTATGATCAAACAGTCAAAACCTCTGAACTGTTGCAGTACTTACATTCAGAAACGTATAAAACGGATGCTCAGATAACAGATCGTTGTCAATGATGGGTGCCCAAGGTTCAGGGATGAGGTGCGTTAGCGATTCGCCGTCGAACGAGTTCTCAATAAGGAAGTTCAATACTGAGCCAAGAAGTTCGTTCCATGTAAGACCACGAAGACATTTCATATCGTTCGGACTGAAGTAAACACGTAATTTCATCAATAATGAAGGCTACATTTTTACTATTAACTTCTCAGTAGGCCTACTGCATTCTGGTTAATTGTCGTTATCTTGTTCAAGCAAACTGAGATCGAGTCAAAACTTCTAAGTTATTTAAAATGAGTGTAATCCTTGCATTGCTCTCATTCATGAAACATTACTTGAAAACATGAATCAAATTTCAGGTTTTCAGTCTGCTTTTAGTGAACCTGATAACGAACAAGCAATCGTAGTCTACATAGACCAAGTGACGCAATAAAATAACCAAAGCAAATGTTTTCAGAAAAACGTTTATAAAACAAGTATAGTTGGTAAACATGAAAGTTTAATATAATTTAACATAATAATTATCTTACGTGCATGTAGTATACGTTTCTACAAAGTCATCACAACTGTATTGAGATTCTGCGGCAGTTTCATAAGGTAGTCCAAATATATTGCTCTCCAAAATAGCCGCTGTGAATAACGGGTCGCTGTACTTGTTAGTGAGGTGCACTGCTACACTTTGGGCACCTGCACTCATACCGAACAATGTAACCTGAAGCGGTGGAAATATAAAAGTTGGTTTGCAAATAAACAGAATAGATTAGAAACAGCGGCGTATATTCTAAGTGGCCGATATTCACTAAACAGCAAATATTTTAAAGAATCTGGGCGATAATTATCATTTAAATTGTTCGTTTAAATTTTATTCTACCAACTTTTTGACATTTTTCTTAAGCTATTTTTTTTTAGTTTTCATAAACCTTTATGAACTTAGGCCTATTCTTTACGATTGACTGACATTTTGTTTTCTTTACAAGAATTTAGAGTGAAATTTTGTTCATTTTTTTCTTATTATGTAGTTGCTAACTAAATGCGATTGAACAAATGAAAGATTAATTATAAGGAAAGAAGTTTTGAAATAAAAGCAAGACGCAGTCTAACCGTCACAAAGATGCTCACATCGTCGTTTGAACAACCAAATTATGTCATCACAATATTTTTTCAGCAATTAAAAGAAAGCAAGCTTTCGCGATGATTGTCATTGAAATTATAGCTTCTGGTTGTTTAGCTATTAACTGCATTGTCGGGTATAATTCAAATAAAACGACTTTGTGACTTTAAAAAGATTTTCAATTTATTTTGGAAGCTAAATGTGATTGCAACTTGTGACAGCACAAAAGCGAATTGTTTGGTTTAGCAACAACGTGACGCCATTAACAAGCAGAGGTGGGCAGTAGCGCGCTACTTTTGTAGCGGCGCTACTTTTTTGGTAAAAGTAGCGGTAGCGGCGCTACTTTTTAGTTGGAGTAGCGGCTGCAGTAGCAGCTGCAAGGGCAGCGCTATTTTTATTCCAAAGTAGCGGTAGCGTGAGAGGCGCTACTTTTTTTCAGTCACACTCTCGCTACCCGCTACTTTTTAATTTAAATTGAAAAAAATACTTGTTTTTTTTGCAATACTGGGCTGGTCAAGCAGCTATATAATCGGCTTGGTTGCAAATTTTCGGTCTTTTCTAGCTGACGTCAACTTCTTCGGCGAATATCTCCTTGTGATGAAGCCTATCTGCCAGGCTTTAGACATTCTCCAGGGCGAGTCCAAGGCATATTACGGAGTCTTGCTTCCAACCATCACAATTTGCGTGAAAAAGTTGACCGAGATCAGTGATCTTGTGTGCTGTGAGGAGTTGAGAATGAAAGTCCTTGAAGGGGTGAAGAAACGATTCAACAAGTGCTTCAACAACATGAAATGCGTTATGGAATCATGTCTTCATCTCTTCTTCAAGACGTCGTGGCTACAATTTCTACACTACGTTTCCACGGATGATGCTGACGCACTGCGAGAAAAAGTCAAGACAGATGTAATTCGACTGTTGCGGGAGACATCAAGCTAGGTTGATACCGAAAAGAGTGACACCAACACCAGTCATGACTCCGAGGATGTATTTTTTGGAGTCTTTGCGCCATCCCGTGAAACGTCGGTGCAGAAGGAAGCGACAATTGTGGACGCCATTTTTTCGGACAAAAGCAAGTCCTTGAGCTTTTCGAATACCGAGTTAAAACATCTGTTCATTAAATACAACACCCCCATTCCTTCCAGTGCTGCGGTGGAGGGACTTTTCTCTGTTGGAAAGATGTGCTTAAGCGAAAGTGGGCAAGACTTAGTGACTCTCATTTTGAAATGCTCGTGTTTTTGAAAGATGCGTAACAATAAATTTCCCTTAGAGTGTGTTTTCTATAACGACGTTAAAATGACAGCGTAAACGAATGATAACATTCGTTTTCAAAGTCATTTTTGCGTCACTAGGGACTTGAGTGTTTCCTAGTGTAATTTTAGACAAAAGTAGCGGTAGCGCGCGCTACTTTGGCCCGAGTAGCGGTGGCGGGTAGCGCGCTACTTCTGTAAATTGGTAGCGGGTAGCGGTAGCGCGCGCTACTTTGGCCCAAGTAGCGGTAGCAGCTAGCGCCTTACTTTAAAAGTAGCGGGTGCCCACCTCTGTTAACAAGCCAAGCCTATTTTCCTAAACAGGTGTTGAAAAGATAAGTTAGGGGCCAATAAAATGCTCAGGCTCCTCAAAGAAGGCAACTTTAAACAAAGCAATAAAACTCCAAAGAATACGCTCGATATGCTTGTCTCCCTTATAAAACTCCTTCTATAAAAGTCCCCCTCTATAAAAGTTAGGGATCCTGAAAGGCTGGTCTCCCTGTCAACTCTTGTACTTATGAACGTAACGTTTGCAAGCTGTAGAAAAAGCGAAGATAAATGGGAACCGTACCCACATTCTAAAAAAAAAAACAGCCCAGGTTTGGGTAAAAAAACCCAGAATTTTCGACAAACCAGTCGCAGGCTACTACGACTACTCGAATATACAGTATTATAACAGTTACGACACGTGAGTTATTAGTATTCCCTTTTTAGTAGAAAGTTTGCAAAAGAAGCCTTAGAATGATGCCCTTCTATGTTAGATGCTCAGAATTACAATAATATTATTTTAAGGTTAGAAAGAGCATGTTCTGATACGCTTCCGTTTACCTGCGTTGGATCTCCTCCAAAGTAACTAATCTTATGATTCAAAAAACGCAAAGCTTCAATTTGATCCCAAATTCCAAAATTCCCAAGAGCTGGATCAGCTGTTCCATAGTTTTGGTAAAAAAAGCCAAGAGGACCGAGTCTACATCACAATAAATTTGACAAGATTTAGCAGTAGCTGGTTTATTCTATTTAAACGACAAAGAAAGTATTTTTATTTTTACTTTTCTCAGATAAGTTTTTACACTCAAGTTACAGTGCATTTTTATTTAATAACAGCCTTGATAAAGAAAGATGGATCAATAGCCTAAATATGAAAAAGATAAACAATGCAAAAGTGGAATCTTGCGCCAAGACTGCTTTCACGTAAAAGCTTATAATTATAAAAAAACAAAGAAGTTTTGTTTTTTCAGATTCGATTATCAAGTCCAAGTGATCATTTTGGCTTTTTAAATATAAATAAAGATCATGAACCACGGAATGTTAGCTTCGAAATTGCAGTCCAGTAGCAGGTTACTAACAAACCTTTCTAAAATTGATGGAATGTGTTTTATCAAACTTTTCTCGCTGTAATGAATTTGAACATTCTTGGGTGGCTTCTTCTTTCTTGTGCGTCAAAATACCTTTTTTATTTTTGTGTTTTTATGTACATTTTAGCTGAAATCAAGGATTCCCGCATATACTTGTGTTCAAATAACGGATATAAGTTTACTTGTTTGTACTTTGCGAATTGTACAAACGTCCGCAGCATGCCCACGGACGTTTGGCCATATGGTAAAACGGGTATTTGGATTTAAGCAAAAAAAAATCATGGAAGATTATTCAATGCCAGTCATGCTTAAACAATAAATCTTCAATTGTTGGTAAATCTTTTTGATGACACAAAACCTGCCCATCGAATTTTGTATGCATAGGCTCAACAGACAGTTTTCTTTTGAAGGAACTTCCTACTTGTTACAAGTTTTTCATTAAACTATTACGTGTTGTACATTTGTTTATTGTTAATGTAATAATGATATCTGGGCGAGCTCATCTGGGCAAAACCCTCTTGGGCGAGACCATGTGGGCGACGACCCAAGTGGACGACAGGCCATGTGGGCGATGGCTCATGTGGGGGCAGAGCATGTTGGCGACGGTCGACGTGGGCGACGGCCAAAACTATCAGTCGACGTTCAGTCATAATTTTAACTTGGGCACTTAAAATAAAATCATTTACTGCAGTAATAGCTACTGATTTGCGTATGGTTAGTACAACAAGCTGTGTCCTCTGCTACTGAACGTCAACTGATATTTTTTAATCCGAATGCTCTAGAGTCTAGAGGTGACGAACCTTTTTGCGGTTGCTGGCCACTTTGTCAATTGCACCTGAGTTATCGGGCCACACAACTTTTTAGTTGTAACCTACTATGAAATCTTTTAGAAGCGACTCAAGATATTATTCATGAAAAGTAACAAACGGCAGATGAAAGTAATAAAATCTACACAGTTGAAATTATCTTACGCAGAATCGAAACATACAACAGTAAAAAATAAAAACAAATCAACTTGGGCAAGAAGGATAGCGCAACAGTACTTGCATTGATAATGACGACAGTTTAATTTTCGAAGCGTTTGCTTTCATATGAGTATGATTTCTTTTCTTTTTGGCTCTATCAATTTTGCTCAAATTGACTAAATGTTTCGACCATTATGCTCCGAAACAACAAATCAGTTAATGAAATTTCTTTTTCAAATAACGAACAAAAGCCCATGCGAATCATACAGCTGAAGCTATCTAATGCAGCATTGAAGCATAAAATATTAAAAAATAACATTGAAGCATTGAATTTTTTTGCTTAGTGGGATTTTTGGAAAGTTTTTGCTTGACTAATCGTTCAATATTAGGTCGAACAGACGATGTGGCAACTCTCAACTGCATATTAAGATTTTACTCTGTCAGCCTCGACCTACTGTATAACGACTTTTTGTAAAGTGCATTTTAGAAAAAAACTGTTCGCATAGGTGCGTGCTACCGAAAACAGATGGCTATTTGTAAATGGGAGCTCTCGAGTTTGGTAACTCTTCCTTTGATTAACATACAATGTATGTTACATGTATGTCACTCCGTGCCAAGGTTACCTCGAGAAATAACTTCTTGAGAAGCCTTGCAGGAAAAGGATGGGGAGCCCGAGCATCAACCTTGCGTACAAGGGCACTAGCCTTGGTCTACAGCTCAGCCAAATATGCCACAGCTGTGTGGAACCGTAGCAAAAACACAAAAAAGATGGATGTATGCATTAACGACACCTTGCGCATCATCACTGGCTGTCTCCGCCCCACACCTACTGCTTATCTACCAACTTTGGCTGGCATTGCTCCTGCTCATCTCCGTAGGGAAGAAGCCTCTCACAAACTGGCTTTGCATGCAAGACTCGATCCTCAACACCTTCTCCACAGTCACTCCCAAAGATATGGACCAGTCAGACTTCAACGCCTGTCATCAACCATTTCATCGATATGCTACATCGCTTGTGGATAAGAACTTCAGCTGCATGGAGACATGGGCCCAGGAATGGAACGAGCTGTCACATATCCCTCCCCAGTTTTCAGTTATACCAGCACTCTCCATCCCTCCTGGAGCAGACCTCTCAAGAAAGGCATGGGTCACATTGAACAGGATCAGATGTGACGTTGGCTGCACTGGAGCTAATCTGTTTAGGTGGGGGTTGCACAATACGCCGATATGTGTCTGCGGAGCGGTAGAACAAACAATGCTACACATATTCCACGAATGTCCCATCTTACGGCCTCCAAGTGGAAACATCGGTACCGTATTTGACAACCGGACCCAACTACCGTATCATGGCTACACGATGAGGTATTGCCAATCTAAGCTACTACAAGTCAAACGAGAGAAGAAGAAGAAGCAGGCAAACATTGCAAAAACAGTATAGACTGCTGAAATTGTTTATACAGATTTTCTGCGTCTTGGGTCGCGAGATGTTCACCAAACTCATATTTGGGTCGCGCTCAAAAAAGTTTGGGAACCACTGACATACATGATAAAATTCAAGCAACGGCTTGTTCACATACATCTCTTTTAGCGTGTCATCACTCTGTAGTTTTATGCATAAAACAGCTTTGAGATGTCTTCTGTCTTTTAATGCATATGAACGATTGTCAGATTGTTTTGCGGGCCGCACAAAATTCTTTGACGAGCCGCAGGTTCGTCACCTTTGCTCTAGACCAGTGGTTCTTAACCTTTTTATTGTCACGGACCCCTTTAGACAAATTATTAATTCTGCGGACCCCTACCTAAATTTTACTTGAAACTCAATTAACATTCTATTGACTATTGCAAAGAAATTTATTTTTACACGAGTCAGTTCAATCACAGTACTATTGACTATTGTAATAATTATGCTACTCAACTACTGTTTACGGTGTCATATTGCATAGCCGCTGTGACTCATGCGGCAAATATCAGGTCAAACAGTTGCTCAAATAAGAAAATGAATGGATTGTTCAAGAAATGTCAGCAGTGTTTGAATATTAAGGTGACCCAAAGTGCCATGCCGAAACTTTTTCAACGTAAGCAAATTTAATGAGATGGTTGTTGTTGCTTTTCCTGAACTAAACGACTGAACTACGGTTGAGTTTTTCACAATGCAACACGCATGTCATCTTCAACGTCTACTGTCCAGGTGATTTCGATGTTGTTTTTATTGTAACAAGAGCTGAGAATCCTGCCTCGTAAAGGTTAAGTAGTTATGAATGGTAACAAAACAATAATCGCTTGCTTTGCCAAGAATGAGTAGGTTTGCAGTTGTGAGCACCAAAA
Source organism: Aplidium turbinatum (assembly GCF_918807975.1). Lineage (NCBI taxonomy): Eukaryota > Metazoa > Chordata > Ascidiacea > Aplousobranchia > Polyclinidae > Aplidium > Aplidium turbinatum. The sequence continues at coordinate 3,584,133 of NC_137488.1, forward strand.
TTCTTCCACAGTTTTTGAATGAAACTCAATGCGTAATAACTCTTTTGATCTCAAATCAATTAGGTCATATTACTGAGATCGTCATCGCTGATGTTGTTCAAGTCAAAAAGAAAAGGATTTCGAATGCATGTTTCAACTTGTTCGGCAGGTGTTCTAAATTAAAATAACGTTGAAATGAGATTTGCAGGGTTTCAAGTGTGCACAAAAACTTTCTCTCATAGAGATCAAAAGAGTAGATTCTCTTTGAGTTTCATCCATCAAGATAAGATCTTCTAACATTGGAAAGTTAGCGTAATTACCTGCTTCCAATCTGCATTTCCAAACCGGCAACTTGGCTAAAAACGCTTTCAGTTTTTCAGCTGCATCAATTATTGTCACACCTGGTCCTTGAATACCAGGATTAACATTGTTAATATGACCGAAAATATCGGCTAAGTAGGCCATGCCGTATAGAAAACTTTTACTCTCGAATAATTTTGAGAGGGGACTTCCTTTTGCTTTCAAAAGAGTTGATACTTCATTTTTTAGCTGCTGCAGTTGTTTTAAAACTTCTCTAGATACATAGCCAACGTACCTCAGAATGATACAATTTTAAGTACTCCGTCATCTGACCCTACTTCTTGACAGAGCGCTTTAAAAGTACGGTGGTTTACAGCTCTGCTTTTGATGAAACTAACGACTTTCACGCAATTCGTCAGAATTTCTTTGAGACTTGCTGGTAAAGTTTTTGCTGCTAAGGCGTACCTGTGCAAGAAGCAATGGGTAACAACCACGCGAGGAGCTTCGTTTTTTACTAAAGCAGCAAATCCGGATTTGTTCCCGAGCATAACTGATGCTCCATCCGTGCATATAGAACAAAGTTGTTTTTTTCTTCCAAAAGTCATCAAGGTAATCACGGACCCCCAAATGCTTTCTCACGGACCCCCAAGGGGTCTGCGAACTCCAGGTTGGGAACCACTGCTCTAGACGCTGCGTAGGCGCATCAGCAGTTTACAGAACATATTGTGACTGACAGTCATAACATTTTAAGACCTGAAGTCACACGGAGTCAGAACTTCGCAGTGCATGGTTGCCGGATGATTCTGCTGCCTGTCGCTTATACCGAAAATGTTTCAACAGAATGCAGCAACGGTATTGCGACTGACAAGTTTCGATGACGGTTAGGGAGCGTTCATAACTGACGTCAACCACTTTTTGGCCATTCCTCTTGGGAGGTCTTCGTTTGTCTCTTTTCTGATGGGTTTCTCGCTTCACGATAAACTGTGACGCGCAAAGCAACTATATAAATTGTATAGGTCACCACTGTTCCGAACAGGTAACTTTCGCTACCGTCGCCGACTTGGGTCGTCGCCCACATGGTCTAGTCCAAGAGAGTTTCTTCCAGAGTGGCTTGCCCAGATGTCGTGTGCTGTTTATTCTCTAGCAATTTTTAGTTTAGTGCAATGTAAATCACTTTTTTAAACGCTTGACAATGGCTAAATGAGGAACAGCCAACAACGTTTACAGTTTGTGTTTGATCATATGATAAATGTCGTGTTACTACATGCTGGTTTCCTTCATTTCTAATTCAGCAAAGTAATTTCTCTACCAAACTAGAATCACATTTTTTTTGACAAACGTAATTCAGTAAAACTTTTGGTCACTTTTTAAAAACAGAACATCAATTATAACTTTAAAACTACACAAAAGATCTATCTTGAAATAAAGTTACCTATGTGTGTACCTGGCCTTTATAGGCTTATAAACAAAAACAAATCAGATTTCGATGAGGAACAAGCACTTCAGTTAAATTAAATAGCACAAAGAAATAACTGCTGTTGTATCATATTATACTGTAGTCATATCATATCAACAGTGGAGGAAAAAATAACAAAGTCTAAGTCATTCTCAAAGTTGTGGAAATAAATCGAATAAAATGAACGAGCAAACAATGTAGCGAGATACCTGTAATTTGGTATTACTAGAATAATTTCTCCTTTTTCGGCTATGAATCTTCCATCGGTCAAAGTGGAGTTATTTGACCCTTGCTTGAACGCTCCTCCGTGTATAGAAACCATGACTGGGATTTTTGCATCTTGTATGTTGTCTATCAGGTTAAAACCACCTTCTTTGTTGACTGTTTTCTTCAACAATTTTGTGGGGACATATATATCGATGTACAAACAATCCTCGTCGATCTGCAAAATAAATAAACATTTAATATAAAAAACTGACTTATAATAGGATAAAGTATGAAAATAAAGAATCAGAAATTTCTTGGACTATGGGATGCCAAACTACCTGCGAAGAAAGGGGTGCATCAAAGTTAAGTGTTGCCAGACGTCGTTCAAAATTGCTTGCTGAATTGGTTTTTGAAAGTTGTAACAGCCCAAAATTTGGCCTTTAGCTTTAGCATGCATATACATGAAAAAATTTACGTTAATGCATAACAGGATCATTTTGACCCATATTGCGGTTAGATGTAATTTTCCATTCGAAGGTTATTTTCTGTTCGACATTGTTGCTGTGGCACAGTGCTTCCCTTATATCTGATTGTTACTCATTACACGTGATAGTGTTGACCCTGTGTTTTAAATCCACAGGACTGCAACACCCAGAACAATATTTTGCAACCTTCTTGTACTTTACTGATTGGCATAAGAGTGTTACAATCAATATGCGAAGCCTCACGACAGGCTACAATTCAGTGATTCCCAACCGCGGCTCTTGGAGCCGCATGCGGCTCCAAGCTAGCCTTCTTGCGGCTTTCATTGACCCCTAAAAATCCCACAAAAAATACAAAAAATCTATTTATAATAATTAGGGCGATTATTTCTTGACTTATCAAAATTGTTTACAAAGTCAAAATTGTTTACAAACTGCATTGTCGTTGTGTCGTAGAGGTTGCACTGTTAGTGAACGTTTCATTTTACATGTTACACCTTGTAGCCTACTATATACTGTTGTGAATGGCCCATTGTCTACTTATTATGAATCATAAACCGTTAAGTGAAACATGGCCACCTAAAGATACGGCCTGATTTGTCACATTTTGCAGAAATTTCCAGGTTTATCTAACTTTGGGCAAACGTTTAAATAAATTTTTCTAAAAATTAGATTTTTACGCTTTCTTTATTCTTTTCCCCAGATGACACAATAGGTTTTAACATCCTCACATGTTGAAAAACAAAGAAAATTTGATTTTGTAGATTTTAGTCAGACTGTTAATTTTCAATAACAGTCTGATTTTGCGTTTTTCAACTTACTTTTTCTCATTTGCTACTGCTTCCTCAAGGCAACAAAAAAGTTTTTTGTCATTTGGAAACCGTAAAAAGTAAAAACATCTCAAAAAATGTCAGTCAAGCACTAGCAGTAGCTGTAATCAAAATCTGCAAAATGTGACAAATCAGGCCGCATCTCCAGGTGGCCATGAGTGAAATAGTTAGGTTGATATGGTGTGATGCTCAACACACTTCAAAACCAGCTCAAAACGTGTAAAATTTCTGGTAGGTCCTATAAAACAGACTGAGAAAAGCAGTAAGTTATTGCCGCTACAAAACTGTGATAGAATAATCAGCCATTCGCTTAAGTTTTAGTATATTCAGCCAAAAATTATGTCAGATCAGTCTTCAAAAAAGCAGGTACTCTTCAGCAGGAGAATCGGGTCTTTCAAAGCGCTTGGGAAGAAAAGTATTTTTTTTTTCAAATTGAGATAGACAACAAAGCGCATTGCCTTCTATGTCCTGTGGTGATAAGTAGTGTAAAATCTTTTAACATTGAGGGCACTACAAACTCATTCTACAAAATATGATTGCTACCATGCAAGGAGAATCAAGGAAAAGAAAGTTGGAATCTCTGGCACGGAATAAGCAAACAAATATGTTCAAGGTTAGTAATGAATCTGAAGATATTACCAAAACATCATACAAGGTGAGCTATCTACTTGCTCGCAATATGAAACCATATTCGGATGGTGAAATTATGAAGCAGGCGATAGTTACGTTTGCAACAGAATGCTGTTCTAGTGCCATAGGCTACAACAAAAGGCAAAAGTTGTAGCTGAACAATACTACAGTAACTCGGCGCATGGAATGTAGCCTATAGGCCTATCAAACGACCAACACGATCAGCTTCTTGAGAAATAAAAAAAAATTGTATACTACTCTTTTGCACTTGACAGCTCAAAAGACTTCACTGACACAGAGCAATTAGCCGTGTTTATTAGGGGAGTCATGCCAGATTTTACGATTTATGAAGAATATCTCACTTTGTGTTCTCTCCATGGCTCAACTAAAGGAAAAGATATATTTCGTGAATTTCATTCTACTCTTGAAGAAGCACATTTGGATTCACCAAAGTTGTTTAGAATGGCAACGGATGGCTGCCCTTCCATGCTTGGAACAAATCTTGGATTTCAAGGGCTCATCAATATAAATGAAGAGACGAAGATCATCTTGCTGCTGTGACATGGCATCATTGTATTTAAGGCTACACCAAGAAAGTCTTGTTGCTAAGTCACTCAACATGATTGTCTAATGTGATGGATGTGGTAACAACAACCGTAAACTGGATTAGAGCTAACGCACTTAACCATCGGAAGTTCAAAAACTTTCTAGCAGATACTGATGCTAAGTATGGTGACCTAGTCATGTTCACAGCTGGGCGATGGCTAAGCCGCGCTACATGTGTCAAAAGATTCTATGACCTTCTTCCAGAGAATAAAACGTTTGCTGAAGGAAAGAAAGATATGTCTCAGCTTGGGGATGAAGTTTGGAATGCTGATTTGGCGTTTTTTGTTGATATCACTACAAATCTTCCTACTCTAAATCGAACTCTACAAGGCAATAGCAAGTTTTGTCACAATTTGTTTTGTCAATGATGTCATGTTTTGTCAATGATGAACATGTTTGCAAATCCTATTGCAGTTAATGTGGCCACTGCTCCTGATATTTTTCAATTGGAGTTGCTAGACATGCAGTCAGATATCGAGCACAATTATTTCAAACTGAAGACCTACTTGAATTTTGGAGTCGAGTTGCAGAGAAAAAGTATCCCAACTTGAAAACCAATGCCCAGAAAAACCCCTCTGTATTTGGATCAACTTACGTATGTGAAGCACTTTTCAGCAAAATGATTAGAATCAAAAATAAATATCGCAATCGGTTGACCGATGACCACCTCAAGCAGCTACTGCATCATCTGCAATTGCGCCTCGCTTTGACAAACTTGCTAAAGCTCAAAGCCAATGCCAAGTTGGACAAATTGATTTGTGTTATTTTTCTTGTTAGTGTTGCTATTCGTTGGTACATGCTTTCATGCTTTAAAATTTTCGTTATAATTACTTGAGTGTTTACATGTGGCTCCATACGTACTCTGAAGTTTGAAATTCGGCCCCGACATCAAAAAGATTGGGAACCACTGGGCTACATTATCTCTTGACCAAGCGTACTGTTTTAATTGTATAATTCTTAAACGATATGTTATTATCGGTTACTGTCCTATAGTGACCTTTGATTGTGAAATCCTAATATGTGACGTATTTCTAGAACATTCTGCGTACGTGCAAGTCTGGAAGCTTCTCTAGACTCTAGCTTATCCTTAGGATTTGCCAGGTGTGATTTTTATGACGTCACAAAGATGTTTACGTGTAGTAAAACTTGACCAGAACAATGAGTTCTTATGATGTACCATTATCGTACCTTCTCGAAATTACTAGACCGAACATACCTGTTATAGTAGTGGCGTAATTTGCGTAAAAATGGTAGTTGTAGATGGTAATATACAGTGTTGTACGCGTCAATGAAATAAATTGACGGGGTCAGCGTCAGCACGAATTGCCTAAAAACTTTACGGCGTAAAGTACTGCGTCAGCTCTTAAAGAAATTGACGGCGCAAGCGTCAGAGCTAATTTCTAGCGCTATTTTAGCCAAAATCTCATAAAACGAAAACATTTCAACCAAATTAACAATAGCTATAGCTAAAAATAAAGAGCAGGTATTATGTTTTGAGACTGTATTGTAATTAGCTGCTTTGCTTATCAATTATTTCCTTGTAGAAACACAAGCATTTCAAAACGTTTGTCTGACAATCTGCTGCGTTTGGGACGTATAATGTCCTTTCCAAGTGATCTGGATGGTATTGGTGTGTTGTACTTCAAAAACAAGCCTTAAAAACGTTTACTCGGAAAGGTATCACTGTTCCAAGCGTGATGTGATGGCTTAGCATATATAAATCTTTTAACGAGGTTCACTGCACCAGCATCGCTCTTTTCAGGGGTATAGAGCTCTTGAAATAAAGTATCTTCAACCTCCGCGATGACATTCATTGATTTTTCGCTTTCTCTCTCTGATCCCTCGTTTTCGATACAGCTCACGATATGTGAGATCACCATTTGGCGAACTTCTTCCGCTTGTATTCCAGGTAACCATTCCAACCAACGCGAAAGCGGGTAAATCGGATGAGTTGAGCTGGCCAGAATACATTGAGAAACTCTCATTTTGAAACGAGATTTTACATGAAAACAAAAAATGACTCATAGCGCATGACGCTTAAAATCGGCAAAATAGTTCACTGCGCTAGTACTTTCGTCAACTAAAAATATACTGACTGGGCTAGCTTTAGCGTCAACGTACAACACTGGTAATATAGAGGTAGAGATTATAGTGAGATTACTGTTGATTGAGAGTTGGATTGAAGTTGAAGTTATTGAATACGTGTAGATGATATTTGGTGCTATTATAAATTGTGGCTGTGAGTGCACTACGTTAAAGTCGATTTTAAGAGTTACAAGCGTTGAAATCTATTGCTTTTCACTGGTACTTTGATTATTTGTTGGAAATGTTGAGCCATTCGTTAAAGTCCTTCAAGAATTTTCATTTATCATCTCACTAGTAGAATTATTCGACCATTTAATTGACTGCTTTTTGGTGATATCCCATTAAACTACGTCACTAATCCTTTCCCAGTCTTTATCCTGGTAAGAGATATAGAAAGAATCGTGACAAAGAGGTTTCTTCTTCTACAACGTGTTTGCTGTTTTCGGGAATGAACTTTGAAAAGATAACCCACACCTAATTATACCTTCTTTTGTGGAGTTATGTAATTTCCAGACTGACGAATCCGTTAGAAAGTTGGACAAAACCGTAAGAAAAGTCGTCATTTGAGCTATGACTACTAAAATCTACCAAACACCAGGCCTCTATTTTGGATCAATGTTACATCACGATGCATTGTGCTCAGTGAAATAGCTACTTTATTTTTGGAGCATAGCTGACCATTGTATTTGTTCGTTGAAATGGTCTTTCTATCTTTCTTAATCTTGAAATTTTGATGTTAGCTGGATGAATACATTTTGAGCAGTTTTTTCTAAGGTTTTGATCCACAGCTAAACGATTTTGATGCCATACTTGGCAGGCTTTCCCGTCATGTGTTGTATAAAGGGACTGAATTGCATAAACTGCTCGTCTATTGTAGCATAATCTCTCAGCGAAAATTGTGTGATGCTGTTTTCTAGGAACTATTTTCTTTTGGGTTCGAAAACAAACGCCGTGCATCAAGTTCTATTCTACTCCTGCCAGGAATAATACATCAATAAAAGCGAAAAGCTCTTCATTTTGTGGAGCGTTTCATTGGGCCGAAGCTTTTTGATCTTGCAAGTTGATTCTTTGTCGGGAATGTAGATTTCCTCTATCCATAGATAACTTCTAACTAGATGTAATTGAATAATCATCATATGTTCATACCACAATATCAGCATGTACATTATCAACAACTGGATTGGCTTTACAGACCTACACCACACATTTCCTATGCAAATTTGCTTTAGGTCAAAATGACCAATGTTATGCATTCAAGGGGTAGTTTAAGAAAACCACTTCTTTAAATAACTGGTACGAAATTGAAAAATAATCCTTTGATCATTTTGTATTGGTATAATTTGTTGACAAAGTCAAGGATACTGACGGTCAAATTTACAACATGCTTCGAGCAATCAACATGAGTAGCACTGCTGGGGTCATTTTGACACAGGTTATTCATGCTAGAGTTAAAATTAACCTAAGCTTAATCGATGTCGATTTGTTATCAAACAATCATCGTTAAAAATTGAACCTACATGTAAAACCTACAAGCTGAAAAGAAATTGGAAGTTTTATCACTTGGCATATGAGGCAGTTGGATACTCCTCAAGTGTGCTTCAGTTTCCCTAAGTTTTCTTAGTTGTAGATGCTTAGTAAAATACTTTATTGAACTGCAAGGTCTTTTTATGATTATCGTACGCTTTACTAAGAAATTTACAAATACGATTGCAAGTTGAGTTGACTACAAATTGAACTCGAGAAGCGTTGGTTCGAATTTTGGGGTGTGCGCATGGGCAACGAATTTTAAAGACTGCTCTTCATTCAGAGGCACCTGGTAAATGCAATAATTCACAGACAACAACACTTTAACCCTATCTGGTATTCGTTTCAAAAACGCTCTTAAAGCACGAAACGTGGCCATTTGAGCCCGCCCTGATTAATGGCTTATAACTCAGCCGCTAAATAACGCACATTTGAGAAATTTAACATGCACATAGTCAAATGCTTTAATTTTATACTGTAATTATTTGTTTTCGAAAATAATGCTCAGTTTGTGTATTCTGAAAATAAATGTTGCAAAAAAAGCTCTAAAAGCGCGAATTTTGCTGGCATTTAGTTATTTTATGTCCGATTTTGTTCGTTCGAATTTTAATTTTGATGATTTGTGAGCATTCAAAAAAATTGTTTGAAACAAATAATTTTTTCCTACAATAAATGCAGTATTTGTCATATTCATACTACATCAAGCGGTTTTGAGGTTATTGTGACGAATTGCTTCTCCGCGGGCGGTCATGGCTGCTTAGTTCGTAGTAGCCTATCTCTCAAACAAATCAAGATGAATGAAACACAAAGTAGTTGTCGCGATCCCAGCCAGCTAATCAGTTTTTTACATTGATTCAACGTTCGCAGATCAATTTTCTGGTTGAAAAAACTCTAGTTTATCACATTCTTTTCTAGCAAGCAAAATTGATCCTTTTTACATTTATTTAACGTCTACAGACGTCGAATCATTGTTGAAAGTGGTTGATTTACTGGCTGGGTTAAAAGTATAGTTAACACGATTTCCAGTCAGCTGTTTTGTCAGGCGTTTCATTTCATAGAGTGTAGCTTTCATTTCAACCTGCCAAAATGTTTTAGAATCAGAAAAAAAAATTCTTTTTGATACTTTTCAATGTAGCTAAACGTTGAAACAATATAAAAGCCAACTTTTCTGCCTGGGCTGCTGCTTTTTGCTAAATTTGAGTTTGGCAATGTCGAGACAATGTAAAAAAATTTAATTTTACTTTTCAAGATTCAAAATGAAATGTACTTCAATTCTCGATCAACACACATCGAATGATCGTGGAATTACGAAAAATTCAGTTTACAAGCATTTAGCGAAACACAATGCTCGCTGTTCTGTAGTGAGTAGTCAGGTAGTGCTGACGCCAGGATGATCGCTTCTTCTCAACTGTACAATGAGTGTACATGTCATAAATGGCATGACCTACATAGCTTCAACATGTGGTTTGCGCACAAAGGCATATTGCATTTGGAGCAACGATGAGAAACTTTGCCGAAATTATTTATTTTTTTGGAACAACCCATTCCTCTGATGTCTACACATATGGCACAACGCTTTTTGGATGGCTGTGGTTGATGATTCGGTTGTGATTAGCCCTGTTTTTCTTTTCAGAAGTAGCAAAGTGTAAATACTAAAGTAACGGATCATTCCTAGTAGCCAAAGTTTGCTTTTCATGTTTTGAATACGTCGAATCTTTGTAAGAACTGGTCAACTTTACTAGCCTAGATGTGTGATTGATGACTTGACTCGTGGTTGACTGCGGCCACTGTGTATACAATAACAAAAGCGAAAGGAGTCAGTTCGAGGCCGATTGCCAAAATATAGGAATGCTTATTGTGAACCAAACAATGTTTCAAAAATAACCAAATCAGGTTAAAACGTTTCTCAAATATTAAAAGGAAAAGTCAAGAAAAATAGGCTAAGCGTTTTAGGAAAATTCTTTCTATATAAAATTTCAAAACCAGTAAAGGGCGTGGCCATTTGGCTACGTCTGATAACAGGTCGAGTTAACTACAAGGGGAAACTTCTCTCTGTGAAACTCGATGATCGGGCCTGCATCAGTAGTTCAAAGTCTTTACAAGTAAGTTATGCAAAACTGCCAGGATTAACCCTATCTTAATACGAGCTGTTTCGCAAGCGAAATGCAGGTCACGGTCTATCTCAGCCCCGTGCTAATTAATCGCTAATAACTGGAGCTATAAAAATCACAGAGCCAAAATATTTTACAAGATAATAGCCATGTGTATTGTGCGTAGCCTATAGAAATTAAATTTTTCCCAACAAATTTATTGAAATAAATTGTTTGAGATGAAAAAGAACGTCAGAAAGTCGGTTTTTATTTTAATTTTCCAAAAATAACTTCAAAATTAAAATTTTTGAATTATAACATAGAACAATGCTAAACTAAACAAAAATTACTTTTGCTCATAAATATCAGGCATTTTTAGACGTTTTTACATTTCAAGTAATTGCACTAACATTTATCTTGCAATAACATTAACATAGGTATAACTATCATTGCATGAAAATGTCTAGCCACATGAGACGAAATGCTTATTGTGAAGGGAAGGAAGGTAGAAAAATGACCAATTTAGGTTTAGAAATTTCGCAACGAATAAAAACTAAAACTAAAAAAAAATTCACATTTCTAGCATATTTCCTTCTGTGAAATATTTCACTACTAGAGTGGGGCGTCCTCATAAAACCCCGTGCCGCTACAGATAGAGTTAAGTTCTTGAAGAAGCTTTCTCTGTCGGAAGATGAAGATTTAGTAAATAACAAAGTTCATTTAACCCTATCTTAATACGAGCTGTCTTCGTACGCGGAAAGCACGTCGCGGGCTATCTTAGCTCTGTGCTAATCAATCGCTAATAACGGGAGCTATGAAAACCACAGAACCAAAATATTTTACAAGATAATAGCCATGTGTATTGTGCGTAGCCTATAGAAATTAAATTTTTACCCAAGTTTATTGAAATCAATTGTTTGAAATGAAAAAACGTCAGAAAGTCGGTTTTTATTCTAATTTCACGAAAAGAGCATCAAAATTGAAATTTTTGGATTATAACATAAAGTAATGCTAAACTAAACAAAAAATTACTTTTGATAATAAATATAAGGCATCTTTGGTCGTTTTTACATTTTCAAAGTAATTGCACTAACATTTATATTGCACTAACATTAATATAGCCTATATATAACTACCATTGCACAAAAATGTCTAGTCACATGAGACGGAATGCTTATTGTGAAGGGCAGAAAGGTAGAACAATGACCAGTTTAGGTGTAGAAAATTCGCAAAGAATAAGAACTAAAAGTCAAGAAATTTCATATTTCTAGCATATTTTCTTCTGTGAAATATTTCACTGCTAGCGTGGGGCGTCCTCATAAACCCCGTGTCGCTACAGATATGGTTAAAACAATTTTGTCCAACTTAAAAATTTGAGTTCTTGAAACGGCTACTTGAAAATACATAGCATGCTTTACATTTAACAAGAATATGAATAACAACTATCTAGCTACACTTTTTAACGCACTTTTCTCATAGCAGATACTGTTGGGCATCTCGTTCATCTAAACCTATGCATAAGATTTGCAAAGAATGCAAACTGTAGAATTCGCTAAATTAAAAAAAAACAAACAAGAATGGCATGAATGAATGACTTAAATGAATAGAAAATATGAATAAATAGTTTCTTATTGAAACTCTATTCCCAATTAAGAAAGTAAACCTTGCAAAACTAACCTCACTTGGGCAAGCGTATTCTGGAGATATCATGATGCAAATTTGGGGACATCCTGGCCTAGAATAAGTAGCGTCGTAATACCTTCTTTCACAATCCACACTTGTAATGGGAATGGGATTTTTCCATCTATTTTCTCCAATTGGTGGCTCACTGAAAGGAATCCCAGCAAATATTGCAGCTCCTTCGGAGGGTATCAGGCCCTTGAAGCTCCCGAATCCAGGAACTGTAAGAAGTCATGGAAGACAAGTCAACAAACAGTGTTTATCAACTTTTTACATGTGAAGGTGAGGTTGAGGTTGTACGCTACAGCTGAAGCTAAGTAGTAGAGAATTTCCGATTCCAACTCATTATAAAAAATGACTTTTAAATTGTTGAAAAGTCATATTTTTAAAATTACCGGTACCTAATTGTTTTAAAATAGCCCAGTCACATGACCCTGAGACAGAAACAGGAAATACTTTGACGTATCAATGGTGTTTCTCCAGCAGTTTTGGAAATCCCTTTGTGCTTCATTTCTCTTTACATTAAACTTAGTTTCAGAAGAACAGTGTCTCAGCCTGGGAATGGATTTTAAAAGTCTTCTTCCCCATTTCTATTTTTCAAGGTCTATCAGTGGGATCCAGCTGTTTAATTTTTCTGGATAGCCCTTCCACTTTACCAAGGCAAGATTCTTTTTATTATCCCTACGAATGATTCTTTCTACACTAAAACTACTGTTCTCAGGGGTTTGGTGAGTTTTTAATAGGAAGTGGCTATTTTACCCACTTGTTCCCATAGTTACAATCAGGTAATGCCAGAGTTAGGATTAAAGTTAGAAACGGTTAAGGTAAGGGTTAGAGTTAGTAATAAGGCTAGGGTTTTGATCTTTGCCAGGATTATAAGCAAATTTCAAAATACAAATTTTTGTTTTCAACAGCTTTAAACTTTTCTCAAATTAGGGAAGAATTTCTTATCTGGCAACGCTATTGAGGCTATATTTGCATTATAGCGTAGCCTATATAACTACAGCCGTTTTAATATCTCTTGTTCATAAAACGATCCTTGAATTGGTTCATAACTCAAGTCTTCAATCAGGAACGTAGCCAAACTTGTATTTTTAACTTCAACAATTTTAAAATTTCTTCGTCGAAAACTTTTCTTTTGTATTTGCTGATTCTAACAAAGTCACCTAAAGGCTACGTTAAATTTTGGCTTTCCCACAAGGTCTTCATGATTGCTGTTTTCATGATCGTTTTCAGGTCTTCATGATCGACTCTCGGGGTGTGAACTTGAGCAACGCATTTCAAGACTGCTCTCCATTCAGCGGCACCTAGTGAATGGAATAATTCCTCGGCAACAACACTTCACTAATCTGAAAACTTCACTCTACCAATCTCGGTAACCGGTCCTGCGTCAAGCTTCTACAAGTAGGCGAAACTACCAGGAATAACCTATCAAGGCTTTGTCAGTTCGAGACTAAAGAATCAAAACCAACCAACCATGCATTTCACCATCAGTCGACCCCTTTCACCTGACGGACCGTTTCACTTCCTGGAACACATTTTGTTTTCATTCGTTGTGTGACGCAATGCTTTCCATATCAGTTTGTTTACTATGGAAAACATGTTTTTCTCTCACAGCTCTACTTTGAAAAATTGAAAAAACGCTTCAAACTGACTTGTGATGTCATGAATATCTTTTAAAATTTCATTAGGAAGTCTTCATTTATTCTGATAAATAGATGCAATAATACTGACACGTAATTGAACTCATGTTCTGAATTTGTGAGTCATTGCAAATCGGAATTGTTCAAGAATTTTAGATTCTAAAATTTAGAAGAACACTCCTCCAAAATTGAGTTGTTTTTTTTTATCAATCTTTCTAATTGGAAAGGGGTTTCATCATCCTTTATTTTATAACTAGTTTGAACAGCTTTGCTGGTTGTCCCAAGAATTGCACCCGATGCAGAAGCTAAACCTAAAGTAGGTAAGACCTTTTTTGCAATTGTCAGCAACATCTTCATCAGAGAACTGAAAATCCCATCCCCGAGCTTTTGCATCTGAGTTTTCCACAACTTCAAGTCCAGTCTCGGTTTTGTTGTCTTGCTTTCTTAGTTTTATACATCTGTCTCTCTGTTAGCAAAAGTGATGCATTTGTTGGACCACGCAGACTTGTAGAAAACAATCAAATGGAGACTCCCGATTTCTTTTTCCCGGTAGAGATAATTTTTCTTTTCGGATTTTTTGACAAATTCAAATCAAATTTTAAATACCACATCTTGATCTTTAATACATGAGAAAATTATAAAATCAAACCAAGAATCGATATGTTCTTGAACTATATTTGGGCTACATTCTGGTCCTCTGATTTTTTTTTGTGAAATTGACTAGTTTAAACTCAAAGCGTGTGTCATCAAAACATTTAATGAGACATAAAAAGCCGGATGGTGTGTGTTTTTGAAATTGATTTCTGTAACTTTGGGTTGGGGTTGGTTGACATGTACAAATTTCCTTCAAACAACAAACCATCCTGCTGTGAAATATTTTACTACTAGAATGGGGCGTCCTTATAAAACCCTGTGTCGCTACAGATAGTGTTAAAAGGCATGCAGCAGATAGCGGAGTGGCACTCCTTCAACTACAGCCCTTGATTTCTCTCATGATTATGAACAGTACACTGCTCTAGAGAAATGTTTACGGCCCTTCTTAAGGCTATGGCCTGCTGAAGTGAACGTACTAAAATATAAAGTAAAGCTCTGCATATTACTGTACCTTCAACATATGCAAAATTATTTCCTGAAGACCTTTCGGTTGCTTGCAATGGTGATCTTTTGTTTGGACTTTGGGAATTTGCGATCTCTCCAGCGGCTCGTAGCAACATTGTAACAAACACCAAAATTCCTTTTACAGTCATTTCAAATTACGGAAACCTTTCAACTGCAAAACGGAAATACAATAAAAGTTCTGATGCAATCTATTGTATTTTGTGTTTTAAAAGCTCTGTAAAAGTGAGTTATCCAGTAAGGTCATTCAGTGATGCAAAGCTTATTGATATTTTACTGCGCATTGTTACAAGGTGGTGGACCTATCAGAACAATCTGTTTAGTTTTGACTCAGGTGTTTTATTCATTTGAGAATATAGGTCGTGGTTAGCTTCTAGGTGAAGCAGTAAAATTTTAATCTTTACTAAATTTCAATGTAAGCTATCCAATTTAAAACACCAAACCGCAAAAGGTTTGACTTACAAAATGAAGCCTGGTTTGAATGATTATTTGGTTGCTTGTACATGGTTGCAAATTTATGAAATCACTTGAAATCGAAATTGTTGAATTCAAATTGTAAATTCTATTAAAAGCGAAATAATATAAACTTAACTTTTGCAAATTACAGGATACTTTCGCTTTTTTAACTTACAGTATAACAGTGCAACCGACTTTCATATTTCCATTGTACGATTCCATGTTAGACTTTGGTCAACATTTCTATTACTTTAAGACATGGGTCACCAAACTTTTTTCTCTGAGGGCTGGATTGCCGCGAGATTAATAGCTGCGGGCCGGATGCAAATTGCGAAAAGATATACAACTATTTAAAATTTCCATTGACTTGAATTGAGCACAATAAATAACAAAGTCAGTGGTGGAATAGCAAAGTTGTGATGAAAATCGAAAGGTTTCTGGAAAAGTTATCCCCTGCTGTGATAAACTACAGGGCATTGGGATCTTGAAAAAACATTACATCTTTCCAAATTTGGCCTAGGCTGTCCCCATTTATGGTGGCCTAATGATAAACAGCAACATCAGTCCTTTACAAAAAGTTTGGTAACTTTTTTCCTTAACAGTTGTAGTGCAGCTGTTATTTCCGCAGCACGTGGCGGGCCGGATAAAATCAGTTCGCGGGCCGTAGTTTGGTGACCCCTGCTCAAGACAATTACTATACTGAAGAAATTAAACTATATAAATTCCATCTGGTTTATGTTTTTCGGGGTGTAGCCATCTTTTTACTGCTATAAGAAATTCCTTAAATTGATGAATTAGACACTGCTTTTCCTGTTCCTGTCACAACAATAAATTATTTCTCAGGGTAAACGGACAATCTTTTTGATAAGCAAGTTATGCTCTGTATTTTAAAAATATATACGTTCCATAACTTTTTATGTTATAAATTTTTTCCTCTTTAAAATTGTTTTGTATTCAAGTTATCACGCTAGCCTTTTCACTCATACTTTAGTGATTTATTCTGAATTAACACCACAAGAGCAAGAAAAATATCTTCAGGTGGCTTGTGGATCAGATGCCCTTTCTGTTTTATCGGTCCATTTTTCGTATGCGATATGTTTACCATAAGTTTACTTGTTTCAGACGCGATTCTCAGAAACAGTTACTTGCCATTTACAATAGAGTTAGTTTAGTTGTTGTCATCTAAAAATATTCATAACGAAATGGTAGAGAACTGCCAGATTAATTTCAACTAGGGCACTGTAAAAAATTTTCAAATTATCCGAATAAAAAAGTTTGGTCTGAAATTATTTGCTTTAATGATACTCTTTTTAATATTGAAACAGAGAAATTAAAGTTTATCCGCGAATTCCAACCAGAACGAAAAGGGTGAAAATTAGTTAAACATGAAGCACTGCTTGTCCATTCCGTTTGTAGGAAAAGAATCTAAAACATTTGCTCGTAAAATCGGACAGTTTATGATAGAAAAATTTGAGTTGGACTTTTTTCCTACTTAGGCTACAAAACATTCAAAATTAGTTCGAATTTTCAACTAAAGTCCCAGACGCCTTCGTCTCTCTGCTCAAATGTCGTATACAGTTTTACATGTTCGTGTGATTTGGCATTGACATACATCGGTATGTCCACCAGACATTTGACCACAAGAGTACGGGAGCATCTGAACTTTATGGAGTTAAAGAAATGTGCCATCAACGACCATATCACGAAGTTTTCTTTTTGCACAGATCGAAAATTCTCTACTGACTCATTTAAAATTTTACGCAAAGGCAAATCCTAATTTGATGTCAGCTCTATCATTAGTTTTGTTACCAATAATTACAAACGGGATAACACTTTTTCGGGAACATTTGCAATTAGCGCTATCCTAATTTACCGGTCAATTTACCGGTGCTGTTGCTCTAGGTATAACGATTTTCCTGGTAGTTCTAAGCTGAATAACTGAAAGTCTCACAACATATTTTAGTAGCCGCTTCTACACCTGTTGGAAAGTGTGAAAACCTTTACCCTAAAAATCTCTACAAATAACTCCTTTAACTGCCACGGGCTCTTTAAAGAGCCCAGCACTCAAAAATACACACTGTTTGCAATCACCATAAAATAACTCAATTTTTTTGCTTGATTATCGGGTGTTGTAAAACCATCTTATACTTCTTGTCACGACAAAGGAATGTCCCATCAATCTTCTTGCTTTGAGAACAAGCGATACATTTCCTCTTCTTGTCACGACAATATTATTTTCCGGATGCACTGTATAGTATTACATCTTTGTATTAGATTGTCGTATGGTAAGAAAGTAAGTCATACTCTAGTCCAAAAGATGCAATTTAAGTCTTGTTACTCAATGCAAAAAAATAGTTTATCACCCTCATTTTTTAATCATAAATTGATTTCACTATCACAGCATCCTCAGTATGATCATGTCTAGAGCAAAAATAATAACTTGATGTAATTCTTCAAAAGTTTCAGGTTTAGATATGGTGGCGCAGGCTAACAATGCATGTTGCGCCACAATGCAAACAATTATATAATCAACTACTCCGTAATTACTAATGAAGAAACGTAGCATGTAATTGTTTCCATGGTGATTGGTGAATCTTTAAATTGGACATTGTCCAATTTAAAGATTCACCAATCACCATGGAAACAATTACATGCTACGTTTCCAAGTGAGTCTTGAATCTTTTACCGAACGGATTTAAATAAACCCATTGAAAAAGCCTACAGCTCACAAAGTGACATGAAACTACTTTTTTTTTATACCAGCCTCATGTTGTGAAGTGAAATTAGTTTTTATTTAATAGAATGAAACTACAAATTTAAAAACAAATTTAAAGGACTACTTGAGTTTACGAGCCGAAGTTCAATTAAAGTCAGTGAAAGATGGATGGTAAAATCAAAATAACTCAAATATGTTTGTCGTATCCAAGCTTACACCTGGTGGTTGAAGATTTAGTTTAAGTCAGGGGTCACCAAATGGCGGCCCGCCACGCTGTATCGCTACGGCCCGCGGAAGGCATCAGCATACAAGTATAACCAAAAATACTTTTCTTGAGGAGTTAAAGAGCACGAAGGCAAAAAATACTTTCCGGGAAGCGTATTTTCGCTTTGCATACGATTCCACCATACACTTTACGTATGTAAAGTCTATGGTGGAAGTATGTATGCCTATGGTGTACGTATGTAAAGTCTATGATTCTACTGATCGACCAATCAGATTATAGTTCTAGGTGGGGGTTGCTTAAAGTTATTCCAATGCGATGTCCAGCCATATTGTCCCAGTGGTTGATTAAAACGTCTGTTTTCGAATTTCTAAATTGTCTGTGAGCATAGGGTTGCTTATTTTAACTTTGCAAATGTCATTTAAACACTAGTGTGCGTTTCATCGTTATTGTGTTTCACGAGCAGTGTTCTCTTTATGCAAGTTTTTGTTGGCAAAATAGATCGGTGTGCCAATTCAATTTATAATAAATTGGCAAAATATTATATATAAATTTAAAGACTTTTCTGATTGTATTATGAAAATATTTAGCTTAGTAGGCTAGACCTACTGCAAATTTTTTTTTTTTTAATATGGAACGCTTTACGATTTTGTGTGTCATCCTTGCGCAGGGGCCATGCTAATCTTCTCTGTATCGTTCCAATTTTAGTATATGTACTGCCGAAGCAAGTACTGCAAAATATTGTTAATCAACAAATTCTTGCCACGCTGATAAGCACCACAAGCAGGCCCGTATTGCCGGGGGGGGCTTGGGGGGCAATGCCCCTCCAAGCTCAAAGCTTTTAGTTATTTCCTTGTAGAAACATAAGCATTTTAAAACGTTTGTCTGACAATCTGCTGCGTTTGGGACGCATAATGTCCTTTCCAAGCGAAAACATGCGTTCCACAGCCGCGCTGGATGGTATTGGTGTGTTGTATTTCAAAAACATGCCTTGAAAATGTTTACTCTGAAAGGTATCACTATTCTAAGCGTGCTGTGATGGTTTAGCATATATAGCCTAAATCTTTCAGTGAGGTCCACTGCACCAACATCGCTCTTTTCAGGGGCACAGAGCTCTTGAAATAAAGTATCTTCAACCTCCGTGATGACATTCATTAATTTTTCGCTTTCTCTCTCTGATCCCTCGTGCTCTTTGTTTCAAAGTTCTAAAAATCCACATTTTCAACTGCTTAAAATTTTTATTTTTTGTCCTGAAAACACCAGGAATGGCATTTTAGAGGATATAAAAGTGCAAAATTTTCTGGGGGAGCATGCTCCCCAGACCCCCCTAGGAGGCTCGCGCCTTCGGCGCTTGTCCGTTCCTGTCACTTTATGACGTCATATTTAACATCACCATTTACAGCACCCCCATGGCCAAAAGTCACGAGCCGCCACTGCTGCATAGCCTTTTACTTCGCAACAGCTTTTGAGCCCCCCCAAGCTAAAATGTATAACTACGGGCCTGACCACAAGTGACAGTTGTCTATAATAAAAGAAAGACGGTTTTATGGACTCTCACAAAAAGGATGAAAAACCAACTCATTGCTTCTTTAGAGGGAAGACTGTTCATGAACTACGATACAATTACGATTTTTCGGTGATTTTCACAAGCGTTTGTTTTATGGTGCCTGGTTTCTTTTCCCCTGTTATTGGAGCCTATTTTTCGCTGATATGTTTGCAGGTCACTATTGTTGCCTGTATTGCGATGTGTCAAACATTTCTTTGTTTACTGAAATTGTTAATTGCAAGACATCTTTTGTGAAGCGAAGTGACAACACCACTCTTGCTTGGCGATGAATATTCTGATGAAACCGCTCGCCTCGCTATAAGTGCGCAAAACAAGTGACCTCGTTTATTAGGCATTGTTAAAAAAGTCAAAAGTGTTGTAAAAGGAGCTTGGCCTGGCAGTAGCGTTGTTCGATTAATTTCGTTGCTGCGGTATTCTAACATAATTATGAACAACATGTGGGCCTACCGCTGGATACTGGGTACGAAATGCGTTCTTTTCTAGCATGAGAGTCAATCTACCTAACATTTTATTAGTGCGGCCCGCCACAGCTCTCCTTAGTGCCAAAGTGGCCCGTATGCAAAAAAGGTTGGTGACCCCTGGTTTAAGTGGACGAGAAGGCAAAGAAGCCAATCTTCGTGTCCACCTTCAGGCATGCCTTTTAAGTGTCCTGTCAAAGACAAAGCCGCATGCTCTTGAGCGGTGTCGAACTGGTGCCCTTTCGATTGCCGTGCCAGCGCTCTCACCACTCGTCTATGCAGCCGACTCAAATATTTGTTGATCACCAAAGATGCTAAAAACGGATGACAATATGCTATAACCAGTCTGTCCTGGTAGCCACTTTAACAAGTCGAAATTCTGCCACTGCGAATGACTACAATGCAACCGCCATACGGTACTCTGTTTTATTACAACTTATTTTTTTGTGTCTTTAAATGTTCTTTTGAAAGAATTTGATTTTTTAGCATGTCATCACCACCTAACAACGATGTAGTTCTTGTTAGTTAAATTACTTTTTTACTCACTTCTCATGGTGGTTTCCTTGCTCATTTGTGAAAATATGCAGTATAGACACCAGCAGTATAACTCAAAATCTGGCAAACAAAACCTATGAATTTTATTATTTTTGCTCTAGATATGATCATACTGAGGATGCTGTGATAGCGAAATCGTTTTATGATTAAAAAATTAGGCTGGTAAATTGTTTATTGCATTGAGTAACAAGGCTTATTGCATCTTTTAGAGTATGACTTACTTTCTTACCATACGACAATCTAATACAAAGATATAATACTACATAGCACATCCGAAAAATAATGTTGTCGTGACAAGAAGAGGAAATGTAGCGCTTATACTCAAACCAAAAAGATTGATGGGACATTCCTTTGTCGTGACAAGAAGTATAAGATGGTTTTACAACACCGGACAAACATGCAAAAAATTGAGTTATATTATGGTGATTGCAAACAGTGTGTATTTTTGAGGGCACAGGCTCTTTAAAGAACCCGTGGCATTTAAAGGAGTTAGGCTATTTGTAGAGATTTCTGGGGTAAAGGTTTTCACACTTTGCAACAGGTGTAGAAGCGGCTACTAAAATATGTTGAGACTTCCGGTTAATAAGCCTAGAACTACCAGGAAAATCGTTATACCTAGAACGACAGTACCGTCAATTGACCGGTAAATTAGGAAAAGGCTAATTGCAAATGTTCCCGAAAAAAAGTTATCCCGTTTTTAATTGGTAACAAAACTAATGATAGAGCTGACATCAAATTGGGATTTGCCTTTGCGTAAAATTTTAAGTGAGTCAGTAGAGAATTTGCGATCTGTGCAAAAAGAAAACTCCATGATATGGTCTTTGATGGCACTTTTCTGTCTCTAAAGTTCAGTTGCTCCCATACAAATGCAAGTGGAAAAAATGGCACTATGACACTTCCTTGCCTAAATCTGGAGCTCAAGAAGACACTTTGTCACATAATCTACACTCGGTATCTCCAAAAGAGACAATGTGGTCGGCCAGTTTGGAATGCTGGTTACGGAGGATTCTCTTGATTGAGTCTTGGTCACGAAGCTTTACCTTGGCGGAGTTATTCATGGTCTGCATCTGGTCAACATTGATAGATGAGGGTTCGTCGTCGTCGTCGTGTGAGCGTCTGGGGCCGAGGGTCTATCCTTTTACCACCCCAGATTCACGATGTTTCCGAACTACACTGGAAGGCTACTAGAGAGCAGCCAGTCTTTGGTTTCATCATCCATGACACGCAGACCTTCCACTCCGTTAGGTGGCTTGAAAATGGAGCAGTCGTTGATGATGTGGTCTGCGGTCTGTTCCTCGGCACCACATTCACAGGAGAAGGAAGAGGCCATTCTTCATTGGTGTATGGTTGAGCGGAAAAGCCCGACACCCGTACGGAGACGTTTGAGGCGCACCCATGCTTGTCTTGGTAGTGTTAGACCGATGGGACGCGTGTCGGCGTCGGGGGTGAACGAATAGAGTCTGGTGGCGGTTGATTTCCATTCAGAACTCCATTTATGGTCCGCCCAAGCAGCTGCAGAGATGTCTTGTACATCAGCTTTGTTGATGTTGAAGAAGTTGAGCGGCTGGCACGAATGGGTGTCTTGATTTCAGTCGACGGGGGTGCTCGTTTGGGAGAGCAGAGATCTTGTGATGGAGAAGGTGGTTAGGCTCCAGTGCCCGTCGACCGAGGGACAGAGTGGCTTCTCGACGAAGATCAGCAGGTTGGATGCCAGCGAGAATGGGGAGATTGTCCAATGGTGTGGGACGCAGGCATCCGGTCACTGTGCGCAGGGCGCTGTTTATGGCAATGTCGATGTTAAGGCAGTGAGCACTGCGGCACCAAACAGGTGCACAGTACTTTGCAGAAGAGTAGACAAGGGCTAAGGCTGCTATACGCAAAGTGTCAGCCCTCGCTCCCCAGCTAAAGCCTGCCAGACGCTTGAGTAGCGCAGCGCGGGATGTGAGTTTCTTGCGCAGTGACACCAAATCGTGGCGGTATGTGAGCAATCTGTCCAGTGTCACCCCAAGATATCT
Source organism: Aplidium turbinatum (assembly GCF_918807975.1). Lineage (NCBI taxonomy): Eukaryota > Metazoa > Chordata > Ascidiacea > Aplousobranchia > Polyclinidae > Aplidium > Aplidium turbinatum. The sequence continues at coordinate 3,606,751 of NC_137488.1, forward strand.
TGGTTCGGGGCAGAAGGACAGAGATTTTCCGTTGTTCTGGACTTGTAGCTTCACGATCAGCTTCCCGATTATGGAGCTGCTGCCACAGTTTTGGTTTCGCGGAATGATGAGGGCATGTCTTGGGTTTCTGTCGCTTTGATCGTCATCATGCTGACGGCCTTAGTACCACGAATGGAAGCATCACCAGAACAGTAGCTGCGTGGGTTGGCAGTTTTGGAGTTTTCCACTTCCAGGTCTGTAGTCATGATGTCCTTACACCATGTTGTCCGCCAAACACATCTCCACCTGATGGTTAAACCCTTGGTGACCTGCTTGGCTTACATGTGCCCTTGAAACTGGTACGCTTGTAGGTAGCTACTGCAGAATAGCTACAGAAACCACAAATGTAAAGAAATTGAAAAGAGGTCTTAACGAGTAGAGCTATGTGTACAAGTAGCAAATCACTGTGTAGTGGTTACCAAGTCCTGCTACAATAAGTACAAACTACTCACAGCCACAGGGTGGCACGACGTCATCAACGTGACTCGGTGCAATCCACTTGCACCAAGGCAATAACCATAACGCAAAACAAATGTTACTGAACTGTATCAGAAACTAACAATCATTAGTAAGTCGACAGCTTCCAGTATTTGCCTGATGTAATTTTAACTGCAGTAACACTTGTGTTTATACTAAAACAGATGTTATTTGAAGAGCAAGACTAAATATAACAGAAAGGGCATCTGATCCTTAAGCCACCTGAAGATATTTTTCTTGCTCTTGTGGTGTTAATTCAGAATAAATCACTAAAGCATGAGTGAAAAGGCTAGCGTGATAACTTGAATACAAAACAATTTTAAAGAGGAAAAAATTTATAACATAAAAAGTTATGGAATGTATATATTTTGAAAATACAGAGCATAACTTGCTTATCAAAAAGATTCTCTGTATACCCTGAGAAATAATTTATTGTTGTGACTGGAACAGGAAAAGCATTGTCTAATTCATCAATTTAAGGAATTTTTTATAGCAGTAAAAAAGATGGCTACACCCCGTAAAACATAAACCAAATGGAATTTTTATAGTTTAATTTCTTCAGTAGAGTGATTGTCTAGTTAATCAAAGTCTCATATTGAGTGGCAGAATGGAAATGTGAAAGTTGGTTGCACTGTTATACTGTAAGTTAAAACAACGAAAGCATCCTGTAATTTGCAAAAGTTGAGTTGATATTATTTCGCTTTTAATAGAATTTACAATTTGAACAACAATTTTGATTTCAAGTGATTTCATAAATTTGCAACCATATACAAGCAACCAAATAATAATCATTCAAAAACGGCTTGGTTTTGTAGGTAAAGTCTTGTGTGGTTTTGTGTTTTCAATTGGATAGTTTACATTGAAATTTAGTAAACATTGAAATTTTATTGCCTAACCTAGTCCGCCTCGTTAGCTCAGTAGAAGCACGCCTGGCTCAAGATCACGCGGCGCTGGTTCGACTCTCGGGGTGTGCGCTTAAGCAACGCATTTCAGGTCTGCTCTCTATTCAGCGGCACCTAGTGAATGGAATCATTCCCCGCCAACAAGACTTCAACAATCGGAAAACTTCACTCTGTTAATCTCAGTAACCGGCAATGCGTCAAAAGCCTCTACAAGTTTGCGAAACCACCGGGAACAACCCATCAAGGCTTGGTCAGTCCGAGGATATAGATTCGAAACCAACCAACCAAACCAAGCTAACCACGACCTATATTCTCAAATGAATGAAACACATGGGTCAAAACTTAAACAGATTGTTCTGATACGTCCACCACCTTGTAACAATGCGCAGTAAAATATCAATAAGCTCTGCATCACTGAATGACCTTACTGGATAACTTACTTTTACAAAGCTTTTAAACCACAAAAAACAATAGATTGCATCAGAACTTTTATTGTATTTCCGCTTTGCAGGAAAAGTTGAAAAGTTTCCGTAATTTGCAGTTGAAAGGTTTCCGTAATTTGAAATGACTGTAAAAAGAATTTTGGTGTTTTTCACAATGTCGCTACTAGCCGCTGGAGAAATCGTGAATTTCCAAAGTCCAAACAAAAGATCACCATTGCAAGCAACAGAAAGGTCTTCAGGAAATAATTTTGCATATGTCGAAGGTACAGTAATATGCAGAGCTTTACTTTATATTTTAAAGTACGTTCACTTCAGCAGGCCATAGACTTAAGAAGGGCCGTAAGCATTTCTCTAGAGCAGTGTACTGTTCATAATCATGAGAGAAATCAAGGGCTATAGTGGAAGGGGTGACACTCCGCTATCTGCTGCATGCCTTTTAACACTGTCTGTAGCGACACAGGGTTTTATAAGGACGCCCCATTCTCGTAGTGAAATATTTCACAGCAGGATGGTTTTTGAAGGAAATTTGTACATGTCAACCAACCCCAACGCAAAGTTACAGAAATCAATTTCAAAAACACACACCACCCGGCTTTTCATGTCTCATTAAATGTTTTGATGACACACGTTTTGAGTTTAAACTAGTCAATTTCACAAAAAAGCGCATTAGTTCATAATCATGAGAGAAATCAAAGGCTGTAGTGGAAGGGGTGACACTCTGTTATCGACGACACGCCTTTAACCTTATTTTAGTACTATCTGTTTCGTACGCGGAAAGTACGTTACAGGCTGTATCTAAGCCCCGTGCTAATTAATCGCTAGCTAATAACGGGAGCTATAAAAATCACAAAGTCAAAATATTTTACAAAACAATAGCCATGTGCATTGTGCGTATAGAAATTAAATTTATTGAAATGAAGGGTTTGAGATGAAAAAACGTCAGGAAGTTGTTTTTTTTCCGATTTCCCGAAAATACCTTCAAAATTGAAATTTTTTGAATAATCTTATAACAGAGAGTAATGCTAAACTAAATAAAAAATTACTTTTGCTCATAAATATAATGCAGTTCTGGACGTTTTTACATTTTCAAAGTAATTGCACTAACTTTTATATTGCACTAACATTAATATATTATGTTACTAGCATTGTCTAGCTCTAGTCACCTGAGACGAAGTGCTTATTGTAAAGGGCAGGAAGGTAGAAAAATGACCAGCGTAGGTTTAGAAAATTCGCAACGAATAAAAACTAAAAGTCAAGAAATTTTACATTTCTAGCATATTTCCTTCTGTGAAATATTTCACTACTAGAGTGGGGCGTCCTCATAAAACCCCGTGTCGCTACAGATAGTGTTAAGTGTCTTGCCAAAGACAAAGCCACATGCTCTTGAAAGGTGTCGAACCGGCGGCCTTACGAATGTCGACCCCTCTCACCACTCGGCCATGCGGCCGACTCATAGAAGCATTGTACGTAGTCAAAGTAGTGAGAAGCATTGACTTGATTAACAACTAAATATGTACAACTTGACACATAGTGCTAATAGGCTTATAGTTAATGCTAATAAGCTAGTAGTAGAGAATTACCGATTCTACCTCAATTTAAAAGTATGACTTTTAAATTGTTGAAATAGCTATAATTCTAGGAAATGACTTAAAATGTTGAAATAGCCTAGTCACATGACCCCGATATGGTTCACCAAAAATACTTTTATTAAAAGGAGTGAAAATATTGATATTCACTCACTAATCGGAAAATTATCAAGACCAAAAGGTGGTTTTACTGTGCTAAGTCACAAATACAAAGGTCCGTTCAACCCTCTTGATCAACAACTCGATGGAAATAACAATCAGCTGCCAGGTCAAGAACCGTTCAATTAAGTTGATGCTATTGCTTTGAGAAGAAATTCGTTCAAGAAGTGGTTGGAACAAAGTGCAAGCTGGGGCTTGGAGTAAAAAATAGTGGGTCCACTAGTTGATGAGTTTCATAAACCATAAGGAGGAAATTTAATCGACGACAGGTATTTTCAAAAGGAGGATGACATTTGGGCTGCAGATTTAGTTAAAATGCAAAATTTTCCAGATAGAACAATGGTGTGAGCTACTTGTTGATGCCATAATTGATGTATTTTCTAAATTTTGTTTTATTGAAACGCTAAAAGATAAAAAGAGTAAAACAGTCGCAAAAGCTTTTCAAAATATTTTGAAACAATTTGGGAGAAGGCCAAAAATGGTCTGGGTTGATAAAGGGAAAGAATTTTTCAATTAATATGTGACAGCAACAATCGTCCTGTACATAACAGAAAATGAAAAAAATCGAGTGTGGTTGAACGTTGGAATCGAACAATAAAGGAAAAAATGTGGAAACGATTTACTGAAACAAGCTCAACACAATTTGTGGATTGGCTTCTTGAATTGTTCGAAAAGTACAACAACACAAAGCATTCTTCCATAAAAATGATGCCGACTGAAGCAAGTTTAAAAAACAACCCTGGTCGTGTTGCTTACAATTTATACAGTGATCATGAAGACCTTGTGGGAAAGCCAAAATTTAACATAGGTGACTTTGTTAGAATCTGCAAATACAAACGGAAGGTTTTCGACAAAGGATATACACCTAATTGGACTGAAGAAATTTTAAAATTGTTGAAGTTAAAAATACAAGTCTGGCTACGTTCCTGATTGAAGACTTGAGTTATGAACCAATTCAAGGATCGTTTTATGAACAAGAGATATTTAAAAGGCTGTGGTTATATTCACTATATAGTGTAAATATAGCTTCTATAGCGTTGCCAGATAAGGAATTCTTCCCTAATTTGAGAAAAGTTTAAAGCTGTTGAAAACAAAAACTTTTAATCCTGGGCAAAGATCAAAACCCTAGCCTTATTAATAACTCTAACTCTTACCTTAACCGTTCCTAACTTTAATCCTAACTCTGGCTACAACTGATTGTAACTATCGGAACACGGGGGTAAAAATAGCCACTTCCTATTAAAAACTCACCAAACCCCTGAGGAAAGTAGTTTTACAATAGAAAGAATCATTCGTAAGAATATAAAAAGAATCTTGATGGATTCCACTGATAGACCTTGAAAAATTGAAGTAGGGAACAAGACTTTTAAAATCCATTCCCAGGCTGAGACACTGCTCTTTTGAAACCAAGTTTAATGTAAAGAGAAATAAAGCACAGAAGGATTTCCAAAACTGCGGGAGAAGCACCATTAATACGTCAAAGTATTTCCTGTTTCTGTTTTGGGGTCATGTGACTAGGCTATTTCATTAACATGTAAAAAGTTGATAAACACTGTTTGTTGACTTAACTTCCATGACTTCTTGCAGTTCCTGGATTCGGGAGCTTCAAGGGCCTGATACCCTCCGAAGGAGCTGCAATATTTGCTGGAATTCCTTTCAGTCAGTGATGTACTCGCATACAAAAAATATTTACGCCGTCAGCGTTAACGCAAACGTTCGAAAAACCATACGCTGTATGCGTCAACGCAACTTGTAAAAAAAAGTTTGCGGCGTTAGCGTTAGCGCATACACTAGCGCAAACTCATTTTGTTTGCTAGGTGCCAAACATTCACACGGTATAAACCACTCGAAACAAACAAGTTTTATTTTGAATTTCCACGAAGAAACACATGCATCTGAAAATGTTCATCTGACATTTTGCTGTGTTTTGGTTCCAATATGTCTTTACCCATTGAAAACATTCTTTCAACTGCAGCGCTGGAAGGTATTGGCTTGTTGTAGCGAAAAAAAGACATTAAAAAGTATGCGTTGACACTATGCGCTAAAAAACCGCGAAAATTTCACGGCGTAGCCTCAAGCGCAAACTATCCAAAAAAATGTCGCCGCAAGCGTTAGCGTAAACAAAAAGTCTACGCCGCAAGTATGCGGCGTAGAATTTGCGGCGTATACGTACATCTCTGCTTTCAGTGAGCCACCAGTCGGAGAAAATAGATGGAAAAAGCGCATTCCCCTTATAAGTGTGGATTGTAAAGGAAGGTATTACGACGCTAATTATTCTAGGCCAAAATGTCCCCAAATTTGCACAATGATATCTCCAGAATACGCTTGCCCGAGCGAGGTTAGTTTTGCAAGGTTTACTTTCTTAATTGAGAATAGAGTTTAAATAAGAAACTATTCATTCATGTTCTTGTTTTTTAATTTTAGTTTTTTAAATTTAATTTCTACAGTTTACATTCTTTGCAAATTTTATGCAGAGGTTTAGATGAATGAGATGCCCAACAGTATCTGCCGTGAGAAAAGTGCGTTAAAAAGTGTAGCTAGATAGTTATTATTCATATTCTTGTTAAATGTAAAAAAGCATGCTATGTATTTTCAAGTAACCGTTTCAAGAGCTCAAACTTTCAAATTGAAAAAAGTTGTTTTAAATGAGTTTTGTTGGTTTACTAAATGTTCATCTTCCCACTGAAACAGCTTTTTCAAGAGCTTAATGCAGTTTTGCATAACTTACTTGTAGAGACTTTGAACTACTGATGCAGGCCCGATCATCGAGTTTTACAGAAAAAAGTTTCCCCTTGTAGTTAACTCGACCTGTTATCAAACGTGGCCAAATGGCCACGCCCTTTACTGGTTTTGAAATTTTATTTAGAAGGAATTTTCCTAAAACGCTTAGCCTATATTTCTTGACTTTTACTTTTTACAAGGTTTACAAGGTGACTTTTACAAGGTTTACTTTCTTAATTGGGAATAGAGTTTAAATAAAAAACTATTCATTCATGTTCTTGTTTTTTAATTTTGCGAATTCTACAGTTTGCATTCTTTGCAAATTTTATGCAGAGGTTAGATGAATGAGATGCCCAATAGTATCTGCCATGAGAAAAGTGCGTTAACAAGACGTGTAGCTAGATAGTTATTATTCATATTCTTGTTAAATGTAAAACAGCATGCTATGTATTTTCAAGTAGCCGTTTCAAGAGCTCAAACTTTTAAGTTGAAAAAAATTGTTTTAAATGAATTTTGTTGGTTTACTAAATGTTCATCTTCCGACTGAGAAAGCTCCTTCAAGAGCTTAATGCTGGCAGTTTTACTTGTAGAACCTTTGAACTACTGATGCAGGCCCAATCATCGAGTTTCACAGAGAGAAGTTTCCCCTTGTAGTTAAAGTGTTGTTGTCTGTGAATTATTGCATTTACCATGTGCCTCTGAATGAAGAGCAGTCTTTGAAATTCGTTGTCCACGCGCACACCTCGAAAGTCGAAGCAACGCTTCTCGAGTTCAATTTGTAGTCAACTCAACTTGCAATGATATTCGTAAATTTCTTAGTAAAGCGTACGATAATAATCTTAAAAAGAGCTTTGCAATTCAATAAAATATTTTACTAAACATCTACAACTAAGAAAATTTAAGGAAACTGAAGCACACTTGAGAAGTATCCAACTGCTTCATATGCCAAATGCTAAAACTTCCAATTTCTTTTCATCCTGTAATTTTTACACGTATAGGTTCAATTTTTAATCATTATTGTTTGATGAGATTTGATAATAAATCGACATCGATTAAGCTTAGGTTAATTTTAACTCTAGCATGCATAACCTGTGTCAAAATGACCCCAGCAGTGTTACTCGTGTTGATTGCTCAAAGCATGTTGTAAATTTGATCATCAGTATTTAAAGAAATGCTTTTCTTAAACTACCTCTTGAATGCATAACATTGGTCATTTTGACCTAAAGCAATTTGCATAGGAAATGTGTGTTGTTGGTCTGTAACGTAAATCCAGTTGTTAATAATGTACCTGTATATACTGCTATATTGTGGTATGAACATATGATGATTATTCAATTATAACCAGTTAGAAGTTATCTATCGATAGAGCATATCTACATTTCCGACAAAGATGCATCTCGTATCTTTATACATGGCGATAACCACAGCTGTGTATCAACTTGCAAGGTCTAAGAGCTTCGGCCAAATGGAACGCTCCACAAAAAGAAGAACTTTTGGCTTTTAGCTTTATTGATGTATTACTCCTGGCAGGAGTAGAAAAGAACTGAGATTAAGATGTACGACATTTGTTTTCGAACCCAAAAGAAAATACTTCCTAAAAAATTGCATGACACAATTTTCGCTGAGAGATTATGCTACAGTAGACGAGCAGTTTATACAATTCAGTCCCTTTATACAACACATGACGGGAAAGCCTGCCAAGTATGGCATAAAAATCGTTTGGCTGTGGATCAAAACCTTAGAAAAAACTGCTCAAATTGTGTTCATTCAGCTAACATCAAAATTTCAAGATTAAGAAAGATAGAAAGACAAGTTCAACGATCAAATACAATGGTCAGCTATGGTCCAAAAATAAAGTAGCTATTTCACTGAGCACAATGCATCATGATGTAACATTGATCCAAAATAGAGGCCTGGTGTTTGGTGGATTTTAGTAGTCATAGCTCAAATGACGATTTTTTTACGGATTTGTCCAACTTTCTAACGAATTCGTCAGTCTGGAAATTCCATAACTCCACAAAAGAAGGTATAATTAGGTGTGGGTTATCTTTTCAAAGTTCATTCCCGAAAACAGCAAACACGTTGTAGAAGAAGAAGTCTCTTTGTCACGACTCGTTCTATCTCTTACCAGGATAGAGACTGGAAAAGGATTAGTGAAGTAGTTTAATGGGTTATCACCGAAAAGCAGTCAATTAAATGGTCGAATAGTTCAACCTGTGAGATGATAAATGAATATTCTTGAAGGACTTTAACGAATAGCTCAACACTTCCAACAAAATAATGATCACAGTACGGTAACAGTGAACAACAATAGATTCTACCGCTTGTAACTCTTATAATCTACTTTAACGTAATTCACTCACAGCCACAATTTATAATAGTACCAAATCTCATTTACGCCTATTCAATAACTTCAACTTCAATCCAACTCTCAATCAACAATAATCTCACTATAATCTCTACCTCTATATTACCATCTACAACTACCATTTTTACAAAAATTATAGTATAACAGGTATGTTTGGTCTAGTAACTTCGAGAAAGTACGATAATGTTACATCATAAGAACTCATTGTTCTGGTCAAGTTTTACTACACGTAAACATCTTTGTGACGTCATAAAAACTTACACCTGGCAAATCCTGAGGAGCAAGCTAGAGTCCAGAGAAGCTTCCAGACTTGCACGTACGCAGAATGTTCTAGAAATACGTCACATATTAAGATTTCGCAATCAAAGGTCACTATAGGACAGTAACGGATAATAACATAGCCTATCGTATAAGAATTTTACAATTAAAACAGGACGCTCGGTTAATACATAGTGTAGCCTGTCGTGAGGCTTCGCATATTGATTGTGACACTCTTATGCCAATCAGCAAAGTACAAGAAGGTTGCAAAATCTTGTTTTGGATGTTGCAATCCTGTGTATATAAAACACAGGGTCAACACCATCACGTGTAATGAGTAACTGTCAGCTAGAAGGAAAGCACTGTGCTACAGAAACAATGTCGAACAGAAAATAACATTTTAATGGAAAATTACATCTAACCGCAATATGGGTCAAAATGATCCTGTTATGCATTAACGTAAAATTTGTCAAGTATGCATGCTGAAGCTAAAGGCCAAATTTTGGGCTGTTACAACTTTCAAAAACCAATTCAGCAAGCAAATTTGAATGACGTCTGGCAACACTTCGCCCCGTTAGCTCAGTGGTTACGCGCCGGGCTCAAGCTCACGCGGCACAAGTTCGACTCTCGGGGTGTGCGCTTGAGCAACGCATTTCAGGATTGCTTTCCATTCAGCGGCACCTAGTGAATTTAATAATTCCCGGCAACAGCACTTCAACAATCGGAAAACCTCACTCTGCCAATCTCGGTAACCGCCCTGTGTCAAGAGCCTCTAGAAGTATGCGTAACTACCAGGAATAACCAATCAAGGCTTTGTCAGTACGTGGATAAAGATTCAAAAACCAAAACCAACGCACTTAACTTTTATGCACCCTTTTCTTAGCAGGTAGTTTGGCATCCCATAAAATAATTCAAGAAATTTCTGATTCTTTATTTTATTAACATGCTTTATCCCATTAGGCCTATAAGTCAGTTTTTTTTTATAATAAATGTTTATTTGTTTTGCAGATCGATGAGGATTGTTTGTACATCGACATATATGTCCCCACAAACTTGTTCAAGCAAACAGTCAATAAAGAAGGTGGTTTTAACCTGATAGACAACATACAAGATGCAAAAATCCCAGTCATGTTTTATATACATGGAGGAGCGTTCATGCACGGGTCAAATAATTTCACTTTGACCGATGGAAGATTCATAGCCGAAAAAGGAGAGATTATTCTAGTAATAGCAAATTACAGGTATCTCGCTACATTGTTTGCTTGTTCATTCTATTCGATTTATTTCCACAACATTGAGAATGACTTAGACCAGTGGTTCTTAACCAGGGTTCGATCGAACCCCTGGGGTTCGACGAAGCTGTTTCAGGGGTTCGGCGCGAACGTCCTCTGAAACATGAACACACGGCCTACGAATGGTATATTGATTGATTGAATCTTTATCCTCGGACTGGGAAAGCTTCTTGCAGAGCTTAATCCTGGCAGTTTTGCATACTTGTAGAGGCTTTGAATCACTGACGCAGGCCCGGTTACCGAGATTGACCGAATGAAGTTTCCGATTGTTGAAGTCTTGTTGCCGGGAAATTATTCCATCCATTAGATGCCGCTGAATGGAGAGCAGTCCTTAACGTGAGTTGCTCAAGCGCACACCACGAGAGTCGAACCAGCGCAGCTTGATCTTGAAGCTTTTTCGTTCTAGAAGTAACGCGCTAACCAATTGAGCTATCGGGGCGAATATTTTTGGAAATATTTTTGAACCACACTGAAGTACGATGGCTATCGAGGGGAAAGTGATGAATCACGTTTTTGCTTTGAGTACAGAATTATTGGAGTTCTTGAAACGTCACAACCATCGGCATTTAAAAAATCTTTGAGGACAAGTTTTATCCTTATTTTGGCTTATTTGGTTGACATCTTTGGCGCTCGGTACCCGGTCATTTGGTCGACAGGACGTTAGGTCGACAGAACGATTCATTTTAGCATTAACCTAACCCTAACTCTAACCCTAACCCTAAAATGAATCGTTCTGTCGACCTAAAATTTATCATTTTAGCATTAACCTAACCCTAACTCTAACCCTAACCCTAAAATGAATCGTTCTGTCGACCTAACGTCCTGTCGACCAAACGTCCTGTCGACCAAATGTCTGTCGACCGAACGACCGTACACCTTGGCGCTATCTATCAGCTGAATTACTATAAATGCAAGGAGGTAGTAAAAATGTAATAGAAGCTGAACAGCAAATGAGTGATTTTCAGAGGAAATTGCAGTTGTGGTGGCAGCGATTGGAAAATAACAACTTCGCTGACTTTCTACGTCTGGACGAGGTAGTAAGTAGTTCCGATACAGCAATTAGTGGCGAAGTTGCAGAAGTTCGGAGGCTTAAGCCAGTATTTACTGAGCATTTGCAGAAGTTGCAAATTTATTTCAAAACTACTTTCCTGAACAAATGTAATATCCAGCATGGATACGTCAACCATTTGCTTATGATACTACAACAGCAGAAATAAACAGTCCTCACTTAAATGACATTATCGAGCTTCAACAAAGTGAGATTCAAAAAAGAAATTTAGCACAACAAATCTTCAATCGTTTTGGTGGCAACAAATGGAAAGTTATCCTCTTATTACAAAAGTTTCCCTTGAAGTTCTCATGCCATTTGTAACCACTTATTTATCCGAGCATGCGTTTTCTATTCTGGTGGATGTTAAACCAAAAAAAAAAACGATACCGCCTTGCATGCGAAAATGACATGAGAATTACTGTTTCCGAGACAAAGCCTCGAATCTCACTATTAGTCTCAGAAAACCGACAACAGAAGTCTCATTGATTCACTAATGTATTACTATAAAATGTGGTAGATTTTTGTTTTTGTGACTTGGCGAAAATTTGGGGTTCAAGGAAAGCTTGCAGACTGGCGTAAGGGTTCGACAGGTTAGTAAAGGTTAAGAACCAATGACTTAGACTTAGTTATTTTTTCCTCCACTGTTGATATGATATGTCTATATGATAAAACAGCAGTTATTTCTTTGTGCTATTTAGTTTAACTGAAGTGCTTGTTCCTCATCAAGCTCTGATTTGGATTTCTTTATAAGCCAAAGAGGCCAGGTTCACACATACGTAACTTTATTTCAAGATAGATCTTTTGTGTAGTTTTAAAGTAATAATCATGTTCAGTTGTTAAAAAAGTGACCAAAAGTTTTACTGAACTACGTTTGTCAAAAAAAATGTGGTACTAGTTGGTAGAGAAATTACTTTGTTGAATTAGAAGTGAAGGAAACCATGTATTAACACGACATTTATCATAGGTAAACGGAAGCGTATCAGAACATGCTCTTTCTAACCTTAAAATATTATTTGTAATTCATAAAAGCATCATTCTATGGCTTCTTTTTCACACTTTCTACTAATAACTCACGTATCGCAACTGTTGTTATAATACTGTAAGCTATATTCGTGTAGCCATAGTAGCCTACGACTTGCTTGTCGAAAATTCTGCTTATTTTTACCCAAATCTGGGATGTCTTTTTAAAATGTGGGTACGGCTCTCATTTGTCTTTTCTCCTACAACTTGCAAACGTTACGTTCATAAGTACAAGAGTTGACAGGGAAATTTGGAGTCTTATTGTTTTGTTTAAAGTTGCCTCGTTTGAGGAGCCCGAGAATTTTGTTGGGCCCTAAATTATCTTCTCAACGACCTGTTAATGGAAACAGGCTTGTTAATTGCGTCACGTTGTTGCTAAATCAAACAATTAGCTTTTGTACTGTCACAAGATCCAACCACGTCTAGCTTCCACAACAAATTGAAAATCTTTTTAAAGTCACAAAATCGTTTTATTTGAATTATACCCGACAATGCAGTTAATAGCTAAACAACCAGAAGCTAATTTCAATGACAATCATCGGGAAAGCTTGCTTTCTTTTAATTGCTGAAAGAATATTGTGATGACATAATTTGGTTGTTCAAACGACGATGGGAGCATCTCTGTGACGGTTAGACTGCGTCTTGCTTTTATTTCAAATCTTTTTTCCTTATATTTAATCTCTCATTTGTTCAATCGCATTTACTAAATATTAAGAAAAAAGTGAACAAAATTTCACTCTAAATTCTTGTAAAGAAAACAAAATGTCAGTCAATCGTAAAGAATAAGTTCATAAAGTTTATGAAAACTAAAATAACTAGCTTAAGAAAGACGTTAAAAAGTTAGTACAGTAGAATAAAATTTAAACGAACAAATAAATGATAATTTATCGCCCAGATTTTTTAAAATGTTCATTGTTCAGTGAATATCGACCACTTAGAATATACGTCACTGTTTCTAGTCTATTTTGTTTATTTGTAAACCAACTTTAATATTTCCACCGCTTCAGGCTACATTGCTCGGTATAAGTGCAGGCGCCCAAAGTATAGCAGTGCACCTCTCAAACAAGTACAGCGACCCTTTATTCACAGCGGCTATTTTGGAGAGCAATATATTTGGACTACCTTATGAAACTGCCGCAGAATCTCAATACAGCTGTGATGACTTTGTAGAAACGTATACTACATGCACGTAAGATGTTAAGTTATGTAAAATTTTCATGTTTACAAACTATAACTTACTTGTTTTATAAACGTTTTATGAAAACATTTTTACTTTGGGTTATTTTATTGCATCACTTGGTCTATGTAGGCTACTCTTATTGATTGCTTGTTCGTTATCAGGTTCACTCAAAGCAGACTGGAAACCTGAAATTTGATTCATGTTTTTAAGTAATGTTTCATGAATGAGAGCAATGCAAGGACAACACTCATTTATTATAGCTTAGAAGCTTTAACCCGAGCTCAGTTTGCTTGAACAAAATAAGGACAATTAACCAGAATGTAGTAGCCTACTGAGAAGTTAAATGTAGAAAATGTAGCCTTCATTATTGATGAAATTACGTGTTTACTTCAGTCCGAACGATATGAAATGTCTTCGTAGTCTTACATGGAACGTACTTCTTGGCTCAGTATTACACTTCCTTATTGAGAACTCGTTCGACGGCGACTCGCTAACGCATCCCTGAACCTTGGGCACCCATCATTGACAACGATCTGTTATCTGAGCACCCGTTTGATACGTTTCTGAATGTAAGTACTGCAACAGTTTAAAGTTTTTGACTGCTTGATCATACATCATTTTTGAAAATTATTTTTAATATTGATTGTGTATAAAAGTTGTTTTAACTTTACAGTATAACCGGTTATGTACAGTAGTTATCTATTTTTGCTCTTGATCTTTGATAAAAGTTTAAATAAGCTTGACATTGCCTGTTTTTGGAAGGAAAACAATCAAGACAAACCAATTATTCAAGGATCAACCAAAGATGAAGGCATGGTCTCTGTTCAAGCATCATTTGTTGATCGTTTACAAAGCAATGAACAGTATGAAACTCTTTTAATGAAAACATTTGGAAGCGAAAATCTAACTGACATATTGGAATTCTATCCACCCAATGTAAGTGAAAACTAGATCTTCTTTTAGCAATTATTTTTTAGTTTTGAAGTAACATAAGCACTATACTGTATGTACATTTATTTGTTCAAAAATCTTGTTATTGACAACCGCTTGTGTAACTTTAACCCTTAATCGCTGGGGTGTTTCGTCAATAACCAATGTTACCAAATTTGGATCGACCTTATCAGGTTTTTTGCACTAACATTGTAGGCCTACTAAAAATATATAAATTATATAAACAAAAGTGACAGATGGTAACATGTAACTTTTAATCAACGAAACAGTTAACAAAACTACAAAATTTACAAAGAATCTTGAAGATCATTTGATAGAAGATATGAATTACCCTTCTTTTGTCCAAAAAATATGAGAAAACTAACCGTTTCTAATCAATCGAAAATATAATTTAAACAAACTCAAATTATTTTGCTTCGTTACAAAAAAAAGTTAGTTAGTTTTGTTGTCAACTTAAAACGGAACACACGTCGAAGAATTTTTAAAATCTGTATCAAACGCATAGGTATAGACCATGGCGCCCTCTATAGCTCGCCGTGGTATAGACGTAGGCATAAAATTCTAGAAAGCAATTGAAAAAAATTGTCAACACCGGACAATGCATAAAAACAAACGTGTTATGTGTCCGCAGCTAAAACTACTTTCCGAAGTCTATAAATTTGTCTGAAGCCAAATAGTTCCAATCCTGCGACGTCGTCTTCACCGCCTTGATGCTACTTCGGTTTGAATAACTTACAGTACTTATACATTCAAACTTGAATCTATAATATAAATATTTTTCAAGTGTACGCACAAAAATCCGTTTGGTGATTGCGACAACAGATATCCCTTGAATGATGTTGTGACTGATTTCCTGTTCGTTTGCCCCAGCCGTCGTGTTTTCAGCACTCCATCGAGATATCAAAACCCAACTTTGAAAGTCTGGTGGTACACTTTCAACCAGTTGTGGTCGGTTCCGGTAATAAGCTTTTTATTTCTTGTACATTGTTGATGAAAAACTTGACTTATTACATGGAACTGTATTTTACATTATGATATTGTATTACCTAGAAACTTTGTTTGGAAGCTAAATCCTGAAAGATTCGCACACTGGTAGAGGGATTGAAAATCCTGACGTAGCTGATTGAAATCCAATCATCAACAACATGGATGGGATGGATTTCCAACTTTTGACGTGTTGTCACCTACGATGCTTAAAAAGTGCTCAAAATAGAGAGCCCACATCCTATTGGAGTTATTTTACTTTAATCTATTTTATGTTCTTGCAACATTACAGAAATGAATTTCAGATAGTTTAGTAAGGAAAGGTTTATGCAATGTAAAATGCAGTTGGCCATGGCGTATTCTGATAGCGTCTAATCTCCTATTAGATTCATTGTAACATGAATTCGTCTTTTAACAGAAACTTTGGGAAGGTTTTCTTGAATGCTATGATTTGGTATGTCATTCTACGGAAATTCCTTACGTGTTTGATGTAGAAGGTTTGACTAACTATAATTTCACTGACAAAGAAGCGCTACTTTCAGATAAAATGATTTATTATTGGAGTAATTTTGCCAAATATCATAATCCCAATCAAATTTGGCCAAGTAGACGTCAAATCAGGGTAAGTACGGTTCAATATTTTTTTTTTTTTTTAAATTAGAATACAGAAATCGCCTTTGATTATAATATCTTAACAAATTTCTTTCACTCTCAGTCCCTAGTTCAAATCGTATGGATGAATCTTTTTTTTATAAAGAAACAATTAACTTTTTTGAAATTTAATTAATGAAAAACTTTGGCATTAAGTTCGTCGTCGTTCCGTGAATTTCTGGGGTCAAGAATCTTTCCTTTTACCATTCCATTCTCACGATGTTTCCGAATTACATTGGAAGGCTCCTAGAGAGCAGCCAGTCTTTGGTTTTATCATTCATGACGCACAGACCTTCCCCTCCATGTGGCTTGAAGATGGTGCAATCGTTGATGATGTGGTATGTTCTTCAACACCACATTCACATGAAGAGGCCATTCCCCATTGGTGCATGGTTGAGCAGAAAAGCCGATCCCCATATGAAAATGGTTGATGCCCATACTATGACGTACCATGTCGCCCCTACGAAGATAGTTGAGGCGTACCCATGCCTGTCTCTGTAGTCTCAGGCCGATGAGAAGGGTGTCGGGCAGTCGGCGTCGAAGAGGAACGAATAAGTCTGATGGTACTTGACTTCCATTCAGATATCTAATTATGGCTTGCTCAATTAGTTAGCCGCAGAAATGTTTTGTCCACCAGCTTCGTTGAGCAGAAGTTGAGCGGCTGGAACAAACAGTTGTCTTGATTTCAGTCGACGGAGGTACTTGTTTGACAGAGCAGAGACCTTGGAGCGGTTAGGCTCAAATGCCTGTCCGCGTTAAGGTGGTGGAAGCCTAAAGAGCCTCAAAATAAAACAATCGCAAAGTTTAAGCTTAAAATTCGTAAAGCACAAACCAGTACATTGTAGCCTAGTTTGTTTGTCTTATCCAGGCTTGCACCCAGTGGTTTAAGATTTAGATTAAGTGGACGGGAAGGCAAGGAAGCCAATCTTCGTGTCCACCTTTAGGCATGCCTTTAAGTGTCCTGCCAGAGACACAGTCGCATGCTCTTGTGCGGTGTCGAACCGGCGCCCTTTTGATTGCCGTTTCAGAGCTCTCACCACTCGG
The DNA here is from genome assembly GCF_918807975.1 of Aplidium turbinatum. Taxonomy (NCBI): domain Eukaryota; kingdom Metazoa; phylum Chordata; class Ascidiacea; order Aplousobranchia; family Polyclinidae; genus Aplidium; species Aplidium turbinatum. The sequence continues at coordinate 3,623,877 of NC_137488.1, forward strand.
CTATGCAGCCGACAAGTAATCTAGTAATCATACAGTATTATTCATACAACATATCTATTCCAGTTTGCTGACAAAGAAAACAAAGTAACTTCCAAAGAAGAGGATGTCTTATCAGATGCTGCATTTTGGCCAAAAATTTACCAAATATACAAAGATTCTGGTGATGATGACGTTGAATATCAAACAATGAATTTGACCGGTAGCGGCGAAAAAGTTGTAGATAATTTCATGAAGGAGAAATGTGATTTTTGGGATGCTTTAGATCTCTACCTTAAAAATTAGACAAATGTTGTTCAACAAAAAGCCCTAAAATTGCATCAATAAGAAAAACTGCATGTTTCAGTGTTGCACAACATATGTAATGTAGAAGTTTCATTTAGTACATTGATGTGCAATGTGTTATGTATAGTGACAAAATAACCATGTTGGCTTGAGCAGCTCCAACATACGAATTAATTTTGCATCTGAGCAAACCTTTTCTAAAAAAGCTCAATTCATAACATAATGGTGTTACTCATTTTATTGAACATTATGCAATACAAATCCTATGCAGTTTTATGCCATTTGAGCAGCTATTAAATGAACATAGTCTTATAAACTATCTAAATAGAAATCTTTAAAAAATCAAATGATGTCTTTTCGCTTAAATGATGCAGCAGCATGTAAACTTTAACATATAACTTATTGTGTATTATATGTTTATTGTTTGTATGCTACTAATAGCTGTAACCACAGGTATTATGCAATAGGGTGGCTCGTTTTTGAACTTTTTTTAAAAATTCTCTCGGGGTAGTGGGGAAATGGTGCCAATGAGTGAGAAAACGCTCATGACAAAATTTGAGATTTGTAAAAAATTGTCTTCAGCCTCCTCATGGGGCCCAAAAATCGAAAAATGGGGTCAAAAACGCAAATTTTTTTTTAAATATTTTTAGTTTGGGTAGATACAATATTGTTTAGATATATCTAATTAACCTATAAAAAAAAATTGAAGTCATTTGAACTATTCCTTCAGCTTCCTCACAGCTTCTGAAAATTTCTATTTTGCTGAAAATTTTGCATTTTTGTTTGTGGTTACACAACTACAAACTTCGTCAGTGACGTAAATTCAAATAAAAGACGTCACTTTTTCCTACCAAATTAACCCAATTTCATTAAAAAATGACGCAACAGCTCAGGGCAGGACTATAAAGAGAAATACAATGACGTTTTATAGCTGGCAAAATGTCTAACGCAATTATGTATCATGTAACCACCCACAAAAATGCGAAATTTTCAGCAAAATGGAAATTTTCAGAAGCTGTGAGGAAGCTGAAGGAATAGTTCAAATAACGCCAATTTTTTTTCTTAGGTTAATTAGATATATCTAAACAATATTGTATCTACCCAAACTAAAAATATTTAAAAAAAAAATTGCGTTTTTGACCCCATTTTTCGATTTTTGGGCCCCATGAGGAGGCTGAAGACAATTTTTTACAAATCTCAAATTTTGTCATAAGCGTTTTCTCACCCATTGGCACCATTTCCCCACTACCCCGAGAGAATTAAAAAAAAAAGTTCAAAAGCGAGCCACCCTATTATGCAATGTTGTACGCGTCAATGAAATAAATTCGTCAGCGTCAGCGCGAATTGCCTAAAAACTTCACGGCGTAAAGTACAGCTGCGTCAGCTCTTCAAAAAATTGACGGCGTCAGCATCAGCGCTAATTTCTAGCGCTATTTTAGCCAAGGTCTCACAAAGCAAAAGTATTTCAATCAAGTTTTGGCTAACAATAGTTATAAATAAAGAGCAGGTAATATGTTTTAAGACTGTATTGTAATTGGCTGCTTAGCCTATTATAGTTATTTCCTTGTAGAAACACAAGCATTTAAAAATGTTTGTCCGACAATCTGCTGCGTTTGGGACGCATAATGTCCTTTCCAAGTGAAAACATGCGTTCCACAGCAGCGCTGAATAGTATTGGTGTGTTGTATTTCAAAAACAAGCCTTGAAAACGTTTACTCGGAAAGGTATCACTGTTCCAAGCGTGATGTGACGGCTTAGCATATATAAATCTTTTAACGAGATCCACTGCACCAACATCGCTCTTTTCAGGGGTAGGCTATAGAGCTCTTGAAATAAAGTATCTTCAACCTCCGCAATGACATTGATTGATTTTTCGCTTTCTCCGTCTGATCCCTCGTTCTCGTTACTGCTCATTGCTCACGATATGAGTGATCACCATTTGGCGAATTTCTTCAGCTTGCATTCGGTAGCCATTCCAACCAACGCGAAAATGGGTAATTTGGATGAGTCGCGCTGGCCGGAATACATTGTGAAACTCTCAGTGTGAAACGAGATTTTCCATGAAAACAAAAAATGACGCATAGCGCGTGACGCTTAAAATCGGTAAAATAGTTGACGGCGCTATCACTTCCGTCAACCATAGCCACCTGGAGATGCGGCCTGATTTGTCACATTTTGCAGATTTTGATTACAGCTACTGCAGGTGCTTGACTGACATTTTTTGAGATGTTTTTACTTTTTGCGGTTTCCTGATGACATAAAACTTTTTTGCTGCCTTGGAGAAGCAGTAGCAAATGAGAAATAGTAGCCTAAGTTGAAAAACGCAAAATCAGACTGTTATTGAAAATTAACAGTCTGACTAAAATCTTCGAAATCAAATTTTCTTTGTTTTTCAACATGTGAGGATGTTAAAACCTATTGTGTCATCTGGGGAAAAGAATAAAGAAAGCGTAAAAATCTAATTTTTAGAAAAATTCATTTAAACGTTCGCCCAAAGTTAGAAAAACCTGGAAATTTCTGCAAAATGTGACAAATCAGGCCGTATCTTTAGGTGGCCATGCGTCAACTAAAAAATGAATTGACTGCGCTAGCCTCAGCATCAACAAAAAGTTGACGCCGTCAAATGACGCCATCAATTTGACGGCGTCAACGTACAACATTGGTATTATGACATCTTTCCAAAAGAATAATTGTAAAAAAACTACAACACCAATGACTATAATTTGTGTTACTTCAGTTGAAAGATCGTTCAATGTTTATAAGGACTGAAAACTTACATTCATTTCTGTATGAAATAGGAACGTTTATTTTAGCCATAATAAACATCGAAAGACATTTTTTCAAGAAAATTAATATTAGATGTGGTATTAGGAACACTTCAAATTTGTTTAAAGAAACATTGTCATGTCGTTTTTTAAAAATGTTAAAGGCAAGGTGTGAAGGTGAACCCGGCCACCCTCGGTAACGGGGACATCACCGGATTAAAACTTGACTACTCACTACTAGTAGTCAACGAAGAGTACAGTTTCGATTTACCAGGACAGAGGTTCCTTCTGAAGATATTTATGTTTTAAGCTCTGTCGATAATTGTTTCAGTGTACTTTTTCAATGTTGTGTTGCACACTAACCTTTATCATGAGCCTGTTTTACAAGTGTGGTTTCACTTTCAGAATAAATTTTCAAAAGAACTAAGAAATGAACAAGATTTCGATAAGCAGAAGCAATAAACAAATTTTCTCAATGTTGCCATTCGGCATCTGGCTTTGTGATGTCCTCACTTGAAAATTGAAAGCGATTTTTTCTGTTCAACCAAAAGTATTCAACATACTAATTTGAGCCTATGAAAACATTTTCTTCATCTGATGAATAAAAGGTTAAATATACTGACTACGTTATTAAACCGAAGCAGATTTTTCAAGTCAAACAAATTTATATACGCTTAAGCTTTGTAAGTGTTGATCAAGGATATCTTGACACTACGGGATGCGAAGCTCGAAATCTGCCCGTCCAACTGAAAGGCTGATTTCGTCCGGTCTTTGTTCGTTCTCCATGTAACTTTATTATGTAACAGGCAATAAACTTATGAAATATTAATAACCTACTTTGTAAAAAACATAACAAATACCACTTTAATGAAACGATCAAGTGAAAACAGTCAGTGCAAAACACATTCTCATGCAGTAACAGTAACACGGCATTGTGCAATACAATGTAGACAGCATAGTTGGCCCTTCAGTTGGACAGGCAATTTCGAGTTTCGCATCCCGTAGTGTCAAGATATCCCTGGTGTTGATAAACACACAGAGCAGTCACAGCTGTTTGTGGACTATGCTGGAGAAGCTACGTGATTGAGTGTTTTTTAAGTCCAGCTGGACAAACCAAGATACTGCTAACACAACCACATCCGGGTTTGACAGATGCTTATGTGCGCATCACTATTGCCTTATGTTCTTGGAGATTAAAAGCAGGTTTGTGAAAAGAAGTTTATCGCTGAGACCGTGGTTTTGTGATGTATCATCTTGTTTTTTTGAAGTGCGGTGGGCCTAATTGTTAAACTGTCGGCCTTTTTATTGGTTTTACTGGGCTGAGATTTGTAGATTATTATTTCTGTTTGATGAAATGATGTAGGCCGAGTGCGTGGTATGGCCGGAATTCAGTTTTAACTTGTTATTGCGACTTTGTTGCATTTAACCCAATGGTTCTCAACTGAAGAGTAATTCCTCCCGAGTAGGAATTTCAGAAGGGGAATTTTAGCTGTGAAAGCATTTTGTTTTCAAGTTGACATTGACTTTATCAATTAATTACACCACTTATGTTGTACAATTGGGGCATTTTTGAACTTAGGCCTATGCCGTTGTAGCCTATACCAACTTATTGATGGCAGTTGAAGATTTTTAGTAACGTAGGTAGATGAGAAGGGAATCTTTGTATCTAACTAAAAGATAGGTATTAAGTGTCTTGTGTCATACAAAATGTCCAGGATAGGTAATAAATGACGTTCTGGCGTCATTGTCTACAAACACTCTTCATTCTCAGACAGTTCTGTTCATGCTTGCTTATGGTACAAGGAGGTTACACTGTAAAACGTTTCACATAACTTGCACTTACATTAATAAAACAATTTTATCATAAACAAAGTAAACTTTCTCAATAAAAAAAAAATAAAAAATTGCTTTTGCAAGGTTATTTTTATGTAAAACAGGCTCATGTAACAATCCTTGTTATGACTATGGTGGCTTTAGAAAGACATAAAAACTTGACTATGATGATAATTTGGATTGAATCGTTATCCTCAGACTGACAAAGCCTTGATAGGTTATTCCTGGTAGTTTCCGATACTTGTAGAGGATTTCGACGCATGGCCGGTGTTTGATACCTTTTATTTGTGAAAACTGAGGGAAAAGAACTACACGTGTACTCTCTACCATTGCTTAAGTCGAACTGATTAAACTTAATATAAACACGTTGCAGTCAGCGCAAGAATGTAGCTTCTGGAGAATCGGACATTCCTCGCGCTGATTGCAACAAGCAGTGCTTCCAGCATATTATTGCAAATACTACAACATCTCCCCCTTAAGTTCAATGACACTACAAAATACAACACCAAAATTAATACATTCCATCAGGCAGGTTAAGGCCAACTCGGATCTTCAATAAGTCGATTCGGTCTCTTAACCTGTCTGCGCGGTCGAGCAGGCAAGTCCACGTTGACACTAGCGGAAGGTCTGACATTGTCCGGCGGCTCGATGGGCCAGGGGATAGACGCAGATATTCTTCGTCGAATGAATCTGCGGTTTCTAATTAACAATCGGCCGCTAGCAGTTTTAACAGTGTATTTCCGGTAGTCGTCCACAGCGACTATTTTCCCATAAATGTCCCACAGTCCGGTGTTCGAATTTTGTACGGCGACGTGAGTTCCGATCGGGAATTCAGGAAGACGATGAGCACGATTATCAAAGTAGGCTTTGGTGTCTTCAACGGACATCTGTTTTCGCGTTTCAGCTTGTTGCCTCTCGCTCTTCCATTTATGAGAGAAGGCCCGATGATGTACTGGAAGGGTGTCTTGAGTCGGTCGTCCGTACAGTTTCTGAGCAGGTGACAATCCGTCCTTCCTGCATGGCGTATTTCGATACTGCATCAAAGCTTTTGCTAGTTGATCTTCGTCGAGGTAGCGATGCGTCCATGAACGACGAATTAACTTTTTCATGCTCTTTACGGTTGCTTCAACTTTCCCATTAGATTGCGGATAGGTTGGAGTAGATGTACGATGCCGCACTCCCTATTCATGAAGAAATTTGGCGAATTTCTCAGACTTGAATTGGGGTCCGTTGTCAGACCAAATAACATCTGGTATTGCAGTGCGAGTAAAATAGTCACCTAAAGCTTTGATGATCACAATAGACGTAGTGCTATGCCTCATGAAATAAATTGACGGCCAGTCTGTAAAACAATCTATCATAATTAGATAGTGTTGTCCATTAAATTCAGCTAAGTCAATCGCTAGTTCCTGAAAAGGGCGAATGGGTTGATTTCTCAACACCATTGGCTCTTTGCACAACGAGGGGAGGTCATCTTGACATTTTTGACACGATAAAATTACGGTTTCAATGTCATGGTCTATGCCGGGCCAATAAACGGCCAAACGAGCGCGTTCCCTGGTACGGGTAACGCGTTGGTGAGATTCGTGTAAATTAGCAAGTATCTCACTTCTAAGTTTTTTCGGAATGAATAATCGACCACCATACACAATAAAGTCATTGTCAACTGATAATTCATGTCGTATCTTCCAAAAGGGTTTCAACGTATTAGACAATTGAGATTGATAGTTGGGAAATCCATCGACGATGTTCTCCTTTAGTTGGCGATAACATTGGTCGTTTGATGCGACTTCTTTGAGCTTGACAAGCCTTAAATTTAAATCTACGCAAGCGTTGAGTTCTGCAAACCTGTGCACAGATTGGATACCGTTTTCTGTTATTTCATCATCTGGTGTAGGGTCCGACACGGGGCTTCGAGACTGGGCGTCAGCGGCTTGATTCGACGCACCTTTTTGCCAGTGAGCAGTGAAGTTGTATTCCATGACCTTCATCCTCATGCGCTGTAACCGTGGATTTTCGATTTCATCTAAACGCTTGTGGTTTAAAATCGAAATTAAAGGGTTATGATCAGTTATGACGTCAAAATGAGGCAGGCCTGCAAGAAATTTGTGGCATTTTTTTATCGCCCAGGTGTCACCCAGCATTTCTTTTTCGATTGTGGCATACCTAGTTTCTGTATCCGTCAGAAAGCGCGATCCGGCTTGAACCGTACGCCAGGTGCTGTCACTGCATTGTTGAAGTAAAAAGCCTAGACCACTGTTCGAGCTGTCAGTCTGTAATCGCGTTGGTTTGTTAACGTCGTAAAAAGCAAGAAGTGGGATTTCAGACAACGCTTTTCTCGCTTGTTTAAAACTTTCAGTAAATTCCGGAGTCCAGATAAATTCGTTTTTACTGCTAAGCAGGGGTCTCAAAGGCAATAAGTACTTGCTTACAGTTTTGCTGTTGCTAGATAACTGGTTAGCGAGGCCAAAAAACGAACGTAAGTCGGTGACGTTAGCAGGTATTGGGAAGTCACTAAGTGCATTACACAAGGAGCTATCGATTTTATAGCCTTCCTGGGATAGTTCGAATCCAGCAAACTTAATGCGTTGTTGACAAAATTTAAACTTTTCCTTATGAAGAGAGATCCCTCGTTCTGCACACCTTTGAAGAAATTTTCTTACTCTATTGATGTGATCGGTTACGTTAGAGTCAAAAATATAATAACGTCATCTACTACCTTTGGACAGTTGTCTAATCCAGAGAAAGCTTCATCCATTCTTCGATTGTAATGTTCAGAGATTGAGCAAATACCAAATGGGGCACGTAGAAATTTGTACCGGCCAAATGGAGTGATGAAGGTCGTTAGCAGTTGGCTATTGTTTTCTAAAGGACACTGGTAGTAACCCTTTAAAGCATCAAATGTTGTGAAAAAACGTGCTTAGTCTGCATCAATGTCGGCTACAGCTTCAGCCGGCGAGGAAGATGTATAACGTTCACGTCGCACAAATTTATTTAACTTGGAGAAATCAACGCACAATCTAATATTATCCGAATTCTTTTTTGGTGCGACCACGATAGGTGCACACCATTCTGTAGGTTCCGTCACGGCCTTTATAATGCCTTGAGATTCCAGAAGCTCTAACTCTTCTTTTAATTTATCTCTATAAGCATAAGGCACCACCCTAGGGGTACTCACACAAAATGGTTGCGCTTGATCCATTATGTTGATGCGAAATTCTTCCCCTTTCATTACCCGGATCTTTCCATCGAAGACGGTTGGAAATTCTTCGACCAAGTCTTCCAGTGTAGCGCTCGTCGTTGCTTTCCGTGATACACTATTAATCTGCTTAGGATAAAACGATGGGAGGATTCGCAAAGTTTTAGCTGTTCTCCACGAGATTAACATGCCGCCTGGAATAGAAGGAAAAATGTGTAAAATGTCTTCAGTAGTTACTTCACCCAGCGTCAGCTGTACTTTGAGCTGGCCAATCTCCTTCAGTGGTAATCCATCGACTGTGTATATAGTTCTTGGTGCCGTGGTACGGCTCATGTTCCGTGCGTCTTCTCCGAGCAAACGTAAGGTCGTTTCATCGGCGGCCGAGATATCCGCTCCTGAGTCCGGCAGCACGGTGATTTTCGCCGATCCATTAGGTGACCTAACTTCCAAATTTACTCGTGGTGCGCTACCGATTCCACGTAGTGAACGCGTCGTTTCTTGAAACGTCATCAATTTTAGAGCTTTATCTGCCTTATTAGTGCTTAGCAACTGCAATTTATTACCAGATTTTGCCATGTGGTTTCTACATTGAGCCGAGAAATGGTCAAGTTTGCCGCACTTAAAGCAGGTTTTATTGCGAGCTGGACAGTCTTTTAAAGTTTTATACCACGGGCGGCCACACATGCTACGAGTTAAGCTTTCTTTACTCGCCGTTGTCCCTTTAGCCGTCTGAGTAAAATTTCTTTTGTACCGCTTGTAGGCCGAAGCGTGGTTTACTCGATCTACTGTAAGATCTGCTCTTTGCCGACGGGCAGATTCGCGAGCTCGACAAATTACTACGCATCTGTCCAATGTTAAAGGCTTCTCTCTCAATAACTCTTCGACGGTCTCTTCAGCGTGAGTTCCTTCCACGATTTGATCCCTCAAGGCTTTGTTTGCGCATTCTTCATTGCAGTAATTACAGGTTTTCACTAAGTCACGTAACGATACTAAATAGTCATCGAAAGACTCTTGCGGTCCCTGCAGACGTTTTTTTAAATTTCTGCGCTCCACAGTTTCGTTTATAGACCCCTTCACATAGGCTTTCAATGCTTCTATGATACGTCTAGGGTTTTTCTCTTCGTTATCTCTCAACCCCAAGTTGCTAACGACGTTGGCGGTTTCTCTTGAGAACGAAAGTCTTAGTACATTGTAAACTGTAAGATTATCTTTGGCGGCTAACCCAGACACTGCTACATAAGCGTTCCATTCTTCTTCCCAAGCGTTGAAAGAAGCGCCTCTGTCAACTTCCAGGTCTAGCCTATGGACGTCGCTTTTTCTAAACGTGTAAGCCATTTCACTTTATTTTTTAAAACGATCGTTATCCTGTTCGCAGCGCCATGTTTGATACCTTTTATTTGTGAAAACTGAGGGAAAAGAACTACACCTGTACTCTCTACCAGTGCTTAAGTCGAACTGATTAAACTTAATATAAACACGTTGCAGTCAGCGCAAGAATGTAGCTTCTGGAGAATCGGACATTCCTCGCGCTGATTGCAACAAGCAGTGCTTCCAGCATATTATTGCAAATACTATACAACAGCCGGTTACCGAGATTGACAAAGTGAAGTTTCATATTGTTGAGGTCTTGTTGCCGGAAAATTATTCTATCCATTGAGTGCCACTGAATGGATAGTAGTCCTTAGAATGCGTTGCTCAAGCACACACTCCAAGAGTCGAACCAGCGCCGCTTAATCTTGAAGCTTTTTCCTTTACGAAGTCAGGCGCTAATCAACTGAGCTATCGGATCTCTTTCAACTCTTTCAGTCATTAACTGTCTACTCAATAACGTTTCGTTTTCTCGTGTTGTCGATAGATATGAGGACGCCGGTTACTTAGTCACTGTCTGGTTTCTTTTTAATGCATTAGATGAGGAATAAAAAGCTACAACATAGGCAAAAAGAGGAATACATAAAAAAATGTTGGGAAATGTCGTAAGACAAAGTTAGTTTCTTTTACTTAGTGTTTTTACTCTAGCTTTTGGGGATGAGAGTATATTCGTTTGGGGCTGTTGATATAGCATACTCGTTTTACCCATTAGATTGTTTCCGAGGTAGCCTACGCAAAGAGGCCACTAAAAAGCAGATCGTATTTGATCTTATACCATCTAATACAGGAAAATATTCTGTCCAGTTGGTAGCACGGGTTAGATGAAACAAAGTTAAATCTTAACGGCAATTATTGCGTCTCCAACGAGGCATAGCACTACAGAACAATAGCCTACTCTCAAACAGTGCGTCAACGACAAGTTTATTACACCTGTCTTGCAGTTTTGACCAATACCTTGGCAAACAAGTTTCTATAAAAAAAAAATGAATTGGATTACATTTATGTCCATCACTGCGTTATACTATACAATACATGCGTATAAAATCTTTTTCATTAGAAAAAATGCTTGCCAAGGCCGTTTAGAAGAATACCAGGTAGCGTATATATGTATCAGATTTGTTGCAACTGCAACCTTCTTAGGTTTGATTAGAGCAGGGCTTTCAAACTATAGGTGACAAATGTCCAGTGGCAATCTCAAAATTAGGTCGGTGAACATGCACTGTGTTTTTGTTTAATTCCCGAGCTCCTAAAATCATCCCAAGGTCTAGTCCAGAAGCTCAAGTCCAAACCCTCCCTCCCCTCGATCAGGGCCAGATTTACCAGTAGGCAGAGTAGGCAATTGCCTAGGGCGGCAAAATTATTGGGGGCGGCAAAACATACGAATATATTACATTGATAATACTGTACGTGAATATAATTCACAACAGATATATTCAGACATACAGCAATTATTAAATATGTTATCACATCACAGACATTTATAAACAGTGCGACAAGTCATGTATGGCAAGTCATCGCCCCTAGAGTACTTCACGCTTGATTGGTTAATGGTTTTCAACAATATGTGCTGCTTAGCGTTTCTTTTAGTTGTCTGTCTTGCTTAGTATGGAGGACTAGGCTTTTAGTCAATATTAGGTTCATTAAAAAGTTGCAGGCTATTTTGTGTAGCCTAGGCCTACTTGCCTTGATGCTTAAAGTAGCCTACATGTAAACAAGCCAAAAAGTAAGACTAGTTTACGAAAGAACTTTAGTTTCATAAAGTTTTATTAAAATGGCGGCATTGAGGACAAATGAAAACAAGTGCCTGTGTTGTAGGCCTATCGAAAATCACCATCAAAACAATTTTTTTTGGGGGGGGCGGCTTTTTTCTCATCTGCCTAGGGCAGCACTTAGGCTAAATCCGGCCCTGCCCCCGATGGCTTCATCCTTGATTTTAACCCATTGTGGTCAATAGGCTAGTAGGCTAGCATAGCTTTTACAACATGTGTTTCAGTAGTAGGCTAAAGCGAGCATAGATTACCTTTTCCCGACATCGCACTTGTGGCCTAAGGCAATTTTTATTTACCTATTGACAAAGTCCGGCAAACAAACATAGTTGCTGTGCTAGTTTGTGGTTGCATCCTTTCTCAGAGGGTCAAATTTCACATAATACGAAGATTGCGCTTGGCCAGTTAAGCGTATCTGCTTTAGATAACTAAGCTATGTTGAAAGCTAACACACTGCACGCTTTGTAATCGTAACAGCAAATAATAGCAAGCCATTGGATGGATTAGACCAGAAGTCATCAATCTTTTTTTGAGAAAGGCAGGGGCTCCGGACACTTCTTGAGAGTGGGGGGGTAATTTAAGCAGGGGCGGGAACGATGTTTTGACATCTACAGGGGGCTTATTGGATAATCGCATCACATATACTTCTAGGAGTTCGCCACCCAGACCCTCCTTCGCATTATTGAACGCTTCAGTTTCTTATACAGCGTCTTAGGCAGCATGTTTTGCGCCGAAGGCGCAAAATTTTTGCCTTTTAGCACGATTTAAAATCGAAAAATTATTTCAACGAATCTAAAATCGCGAGCAAAAGCTCTTTAACATTTGCCACATTTTTTGAGGTTTTTAGATAATTTTGACTGGAAGAGAGGTCGTACGCAAAAATTCCTCTCTGTGTTCTTCCTTGGCTCAAGTCCTCCACATTTTGCATTTCAGATGCTAAATGGTTAGATTTAAAAGATCAAAAGCGTTAAGGCCAAGTTTTCTATAACTTAATTTACAATTGCATGAATACAACACGATAACCTGTGCCATAACATCCGCAGTGTAAGAAAAAGTTTCAGGATCTAGGGCAGTGGTTTTCAACCAGGGTTCCGCGGAACCCTAAGGTTCCGCCAGTAAGTCTAGGAGTTCCGCAAGTTTACATTCAAATCCGAGAGTCTATTTTAGTATTATATGGCTCAAGTTTCTCATTGAATTTTTTATGAGAATAAATGTAATTTTTTACAGTTCGTATTTTTATTGTACATAAATAAATCTGAACATGAGTATTTGAATTTAATTTCATTAATCAAACGATGTTTTTTGCATAAGGCAATTAAATTATTGAACAGGTGTTCCTCGAGCTTTTGGAATGTTTCATTGGGTTCCGTTCCACCAAAAAGGTTGAAAACCACTAATCTAGGGTCTAGGCCTACATTCAATTCAGAAAAAAAATTAAAGAAAAGCTAAAATGCATTAACTTTTACAACAACCGAAAATATAAAGACATTGAAATAATGCAACTGTAGTGGGTTTCGTTCGTGAGTGGTAAAAGCGAAATTAAACAGTTTGTAGCAGTGAGAAACTATGACGTCACACATAGCGCATTGTGATGCGCAGCCTATATTTTTGACAGGATACATTGACCATAGATGACTTGGCGTTGTTTTAGGCGAGTCGGAGTTTCCAAGCAAAAACCTTAAAAGTTGTGCAACAAAATAAAAACATGAAAATAAAACACAAAAGTAAAAAATATATTAAAAATGAAATTTTTATCTCTACATTAGTGGGGGGGTAATTTTGCATTAGTTAACCCCACTCCGATTGGTGGGGGGGTAATCACCCCCGCGGCCCCCCTCTAACGGAGCCCATGGAGAAAGGGCCTGGTCACTGTGAGAAGAGTTACCGTCCGGTTACCCATTTTGTTCAGTAGCGTTCAGTCTGCAACTTAGGTGGTGGTGATTTAACAGAGTAGGCTAGATGTGATTTATTCAGCTGTAGGCTAAGTGTAAGCAACAATTGGGTGGTGAGACGCGCAACGGATAATGCGCTGGCCTTCCACTTATGCATAGGCCTACCTGGTTCGACACACGGTTTGAGCTGGTTTTTAAAAAACACCGTTCACCTCTACCCAGGGTGTAATAAATTGGGTAGGAGTAGTTGCTGAAGTAATGGCGGCTGAAAGAAAGGAGCTGGCAACCCTACTCTCATTAGTGCCGAAGGCCTATACTGTGATGAGAATCTTATCTTTTCATTCCCTAAAACTCAGAACTGTGTATGGGACTACCTTTACCTTTAAGTAACAATTAATTGACACTTTCGGTTGTAGCAGGCGAACGGTTTGAGGAGAAAAATATCATTAGTTTATCTTCTACCAGAGTCACGCATAGGTCTACCATGGCCACCTGGAGATGCGGCCTGATTTGTCACATTTTGCAGATTTTGATTACCGCTACTGCTGGTGCTTGACTGACATTTTTCTGAGATGTTTTTACTTTTTGCGGTTTCCTAATGACATAAAACTTTTTTGTTGCCTTGGGGAAGCAGTAGCAAATGAGAAAAAATAAGTTGAAAAACGCTAAATCAGACTGTTATTGAAAATTAACAGTCTGACTAAAATCTTCGAAATCAAATTTTCTTTGTTTTTCAACATGTGAGGATGTTAAAACCTATTGTGTCATCTGGGAAAAACAGTAAAGAAAGCAAAAAAATATAATTTTTAGAAAAATTTATTTAAACGTTCGCCCAAAGTTAGAAAAACCTGGAAATTTCTGTAAAATGTGACAAATCAGGCCGTATCTTTAGGTGGCCATGGGTCTACTTAATATTTCAAAAACAGCCACAGTCATTAAAAAAAAGAATATAAAGATGTGAAACCACAAATTAATTAGCCTACTTAAACACTTCAGGCAGCATGAACTTTTAATAAGATTTATATGCAGGCTACGGGTGTGTACTGTCTATCACATTCTTTTCATAGTTCGGTAGGCAGGGTGGATGAACTGAGCTGCCGGATCGAGCCCGCGGGTCCTAGTTTGGTGGCCCCTGGATTAGAAAGTAAATAGAGTCGACAGTGGAGACAAGGTGTGATTTTGTTGGCACAGCATACTGTACTGCAAGCTTGCGCAAACAAAGACTTTACCAAGCAGAAAACTTGCATAGTAGGTAGCTATAGTTCAACCAGGTGTAGGCAACTTATTGACTCACTTTTGTGTTTGTTTCGGTTACAAACTCCTTAAGTCATATTGTTTATCTAGAACAAGGCTAATCTAGAGTGAGTAATAAGAACAACTAGGCTCATTCAAATACAGGAGGATTTGTTTTCTTAAAATAGTGATGATTTTCTGCTTAATAGCAAATTTACATCCTCAATAGCTCAGTTGGTTAAACCCCCAGCTTACAGTATTATAAGCACGAAAACTTTTAGAATTTAAGGGCAGTTGATTTCTGGACGGCACCATAGCCGGTATAGGCCTACTAACAATTGGCAGCTTAAGAAATGCCTGAACATCTGACCCCGATAAACCATCGACTAAAAAAGAAATCTCTCCTCATACGAAAGAACAAAACAGAAAGCAGCGAGGTGTGAATAACATTTGTTGTCATTGTTTCGCAAAAACTTTGTTCCGCAGCTGGGAGGGACCGTGCAAAACAGAGACAAACAAAAATTTGGGAAAATTTTGGCGTCGAAAAAATCAAACCACTTTCCGGAAGGGATATTATTGCACAAAGTTTTCACGGAAGATCAAACAAAAATATGTAGTGCGTGGTGATAGGTTCAGCATTCAGACAGCTATTACTGTAAAAGTTGCTAAGCATTTTTGATTGCATTCAAAGAAAGTTTTATAAAATACCACTAAGGAAATTAAAGGCTTTCAAATAATCCTGAAGAACTAGTCTACGCTGTATTCTGCTTAACATTTCGCCGTGTCTTGCTACAGTCAAAAATAATTCACATTCTATTGGGAAAATACACAATTGTATATAGCCTGCAGGTAGGCTATAGGATGTTAAACTTTGTCAAACTGCGTTTTTTCTAAAAATTCACTGTTGTTTTATATTTTGCTTCAGTCAAAACCATGTCCTTCATGAAGGTTAAATATGAAATGTTGATTAAATGCTACGTTCGGATGCCAGTTTACATTACTTTTATCAATACTTCGTTTAAAGACGCATGTTACATTATTTCATTTGTTCAGTTGTATTCACATAAATTATGCTTAATTAATGACATGGGTGACAAAGCTCCAAATGACAGTGTCCAGTTTTTGTGGAATGACATTATATGTAATCTTCATGTGGAAGATACCGCTGTTCATTTAAAATGCATCAAAGCACCACCATCCAATGCATTGCCACTCTCTTCATTCGACAAGTATGTTGAAATAACCAAAGTGATTTCAATAACTTGTGAACAAGATACTTGGAACGTTGATGATCAAGGAGAACCAGTTCTAAAACGTCCATCATTCTTCAGTTTTCGACGACAAAAATCGTCACCATACTTTGCACTTATTATTTACTTTTGGTCGCAGTCAGAGAAGCACTGCTGCAAATTTCAAGAAATCAAGCTTCAGACAAAGAATGAGAAAGATTGTATTGACATGAAGACTGTGGTTCAGGAAAAACTCCACAATGAATTACAAAAGCAAGGTTATGTTCGTCCTCATAATTTGTTGATATTTCTTAATCCAATTTCTGGAAAGAAAAAAGCTAAATCTCTTCACCACAATTTGATCTCTCCTATGATGCGAAAAGCTGGAGTTAAGGAAACTATTGTGACAACGCAATATCCCGGTCATGTTCTAGAATACATTAAATCTGCTGATCTGTCTGTATATGATGGTATTGTAGCCGTTGGAGGAGATGGAACATTCAGTGAAGTTGTGAATGGAGTTTTACTGGTGGAACAAAAGAAACGTGAAATTTGTTTGGATGGAGAAACTGATCTTAACAAACCTATACAGCTTGCTAGACCTTCAATGAAACTGGGCTGTATTCCAAGTGGATCAATCAATGCAATAAACTACACTACGCAAGGAGCCGGTGACCCTGAAACTGCAACTTTACAAATACTTTGTGGTGAAAATCATCCACTAGATGTTTCCTCAATTCACGATGATGAAGGAAAGTTTCTGAAATTTGCAATTATTTTGACAAGTTACGGTTTTGCATCTGACATTCAGATGATGTACAACAGGTTCAAAAACTTCGGTCCCACTCGAGACTTCGTGAGCTTTGCAGTTGCATTCGCCAACCTTCGTCCATATCCTTTTGAAATAACTTGCATCGCCAACTCTTCTGACGAATACATTGATCATTATTCAGAAGAATCAAAATGTAGATATCCATGCGATCAATGTAGTCAGGGTTGTAATGATCAATCAATGGAAAAGTTCTTGCAATCTGCTCCGAAAGGAAGCATTCATTCAAATCTGCAAGATAGCAATCCACTAGAAAATTTGTCGTCTTCTTTTGCAAATCAAAATTTATTTCAAAAGGTAAAGTAAACTATTGCTCAAAAGTTTTTTTTATTTAAAATGGTAACTTGTAACTTTATACACTTTTTTTGCATACAAAGTTACAGCACAGTCTTTAACTTACATCCGACCATAGCGATCTTTATACATAGGCCTTGCTAACTATAGGGCACTTGCGATAATGACTGTTGGTCGATGTAATGATAATTTTGGCTTTTAAGCTTTTTTTATTACAGTAATAGATAGGAATAATTCTGCACCGGACCAACTTGGGCTTAACAAGCAGGGACTACAGACTGTACTACCAATTTGACTGCTATCAACGGTAGCAGATTGGCCTTCAATAAAAGCTAAAGTTTGCACATTGGTATGACCTGTGTTTCTGAGTCTCCTACAAATCAGCAGTTATAAACTGAGCAAATGGCACTTGAGCAAGTGATAACTGAGCTGGTAACCCTTCAGCAAGTGGCTGAAGTTGACAAATGACCAAACAAACCAAGTAGCAACTAATAGGCTACCGGTAGGCCTACACTGAAACTTGGCATGTCACCAGTCAGCAAAATCACTGTTTAGCAAGCGAAAATCTCGTTTCCTGACTTGGACAGTAGCTGACGCGTACTTGCTCAGCTGAAGCACTTGCTGAGTTGTCGCATGCCGAGTGGTCTGGCGACCTGTGTGTATAGGTTTCCATGTGTCGGACCATAAAGAATTTGTAAACTGTTGTTGGTTGAATGTTCAAGATTTTAAGTATTCTCTTTTTCGCAGAAGATACGAGGAAGTTTGCTCAGTCTTCATTTGCTCAACATATCATGTATATTTCCAAGAGTTCCTCTTGGCTTTTCACCCTCCGCACATCTTGCTGATGGGAAATTTGATATTGTGTTCATTGAAGAAACATCTAAAAGATCCTTTCTGAATTCGTTTTTGTCATCATTGAGTTCTAATGGAAATTATTTGAAACTCCCAGCAGTAAAGTCTCATCGAGTGCTGGGAATGCATTTCCGGGCTCCATCAGATGATTCCAAAGTTTTAAAGGATCAAGAAGATTCCAACATTAATAATCCTCGTTCAACAACCCACAAACAAGATTTTTCACACTGCAACCGCAGCTCTTGGAGAGTGGATGGTGATAAAGCATTCGACAATGTCAACATCACTGTGTGGGTGCACAGGGGTTTGATCAATATATTTTCTAAAGGATATGAGAAAGACCTGGATGATGGAACAAGTGTTTAGTCATAAAGTAGCTATTCGTTAATAAACAAACTTCCATATTGTATGTTCAACCATGAAGCAGAATGACACTTACTTTGATGATTCAGACAGTGATTCTTACGTCAAAGGCTGTTCAGTTACAGCCGTTGTATTTTGGTGGAAAACAAATTTTATAACATCAATAATAATGAAACTTCAAACTGCATAGCATTCTGCTATTATTTGTTTGTTGAGCAATTTCATTGCATGAAGAAGATGCAAATGTTAGATGACAAAAATTATTTCTGTTGAAGATGGTTGGCAGTAAGGCGTGGTTCTCTATCTTGCCGTTGCATACAAAAGGTGGGTTGCCACCGAGTTTTCTTGATTTATCGCTTGTTGAATATGAAAAAAAAAATTGTAATAGGGGAAAGACAGGACCTACAAGCAAATTTTTAAAAAATTAAGTTAAAGCGTTTTTAAAGTTGATGAATAATTTACCTACCTATAGTCTTTATAGTTACAGTATGTTCTAAGAGAGAAAAAACCTAGCGTCTTCCTGTGTGGAGGGGTGTTTTTTTGTGAGCCACTTCAAATAAACATGCAGTATTTTCAATCTTTTTTCTTTTCTTTAACCGTTTCATGCTGTAGGCTACTGTTTTCGTGCTATAAATTTTTATGGAAAGAAATGTCAAATGAAAAGCATTGAATGTACACTCATATCGGAAAACCTTTGTTTTTCTTCTTCGTCGTGTGTCTCACAGCTGGAGGAGTGTAGCGCCCGAGCACTCTCTCTCTCTCTGACGTCATGCGCGCTGGAATCCACATGATTTATACAAATACCGATTTTATCACAATCCTGCGTCTCGCTTAAAAATTTAGGGAATTGTAAGCAATGAATTTTTGAATAATGTCTAATCGCATTCTAGCTAGTCCCCCAAACCCCCCGCTGTTTTTCTCATCTTCAGAAATCACATGACCTCACTTTTACAACTCATCACCTGCCACTACATGTCAGTTGTATTAGGCCTAAGTGTTAAAGAATTATAGTTCTTACGAAAATACATTTCCAAAAATGTAGCCTTCATGGCTCTTTTTGTATAAAAAAATGCCCGACCCCTGTATTAGATTATAGCCTACACAACCTCAGATATTGTGAGTAGGCCTAATGTTATGTTTTTAAAAGTAAAGTATTTTTGCACAGACAAAACTTGAGCAAATTTTATTTGCCTCCCCACCCCCAAAAAGTGTTTCACTTTCCTACGGTCATGTACGAACGCCACTATATATAGCCTTGCCTTTAAACCATTCTCCTTCAATCATTCGGGTGTTCAGACAGAATGTGAAAAAGAATTTTTATCTAAAAAGATTTAAATGATTTAGTCAAGCTGTACGCTATTTATACTGCTCACCCTCTGTTTTGTAGCCTACTCATTTATCGCAAATAGCTATTAGCATCATCCTAACATTGTTTCCTGCTGTTTTCTCGATGCATAATTACATTTTAGCCTACTGCCTACCAAATTTACAAAGTGACTTTAAAGTGTTGAAAAAGTGCAGTTGGACGCGCAATGGTAGGCCTAAGGGTTATATCGTATATAGCCTATCGTAACCTACTTATTTACATGCCTCTGAAGTTAGGTCGTGACGACTGACAGTGGGACGGGCCTGAAAGGGCTAAAGGTGGTTATGAAAAATCGAAAACTGTGGAAGGAGAAGGTTTATAGAGTGACCGAGAGTCGAAAGCGATTGAACGGATGCTTTACCATTTCTACAAGCTACGTGAAGAAATATGGTGGCGAAGATCAGGTTTAAGCGAAGTTTTGAACAACTTTGCTATTCCACCGCTGACTTTGTTATTTATTGTGCTCAATTCAAGTCAATGGAGATTCTAAATAGTTGTATATCTTTTCGCAATTTGCATCCGGCCCGCAGCTGTTAATTTCGCTGCAATCCGGCCCTCAAAGAAAAAATTTTGGTGACCCCTGCTCAGGGATACCTAGACACTAACGGGATGCGAAACTCAAAATTCGTCCGTCCAACTGAAGGGCTAACCATGTTGCCTACAATGAATTGCACAATGCGGTGTTACTACACGAGAAAATGTTTGTTTTGCACTGGCTGTTTTATTCGTCGTTTCACAAAAGTTGTATCTGTACATTATTGTCAATCTTATGTTGATGACAAAATCATTAATATTATAAGTTATAACCAATTCATTAGGCTACATGTAGAATCCACAAAAGAAAAAAAACGACTAATGGCTTATTGTTCATAAACTTGGCTACTAGGCTATGTACACAAACAAAACAAGAATAATACCTATAAATATGATATCACTGGACAATCAGATATCATAACTTTATACTGTAACCACAATCAGGCAATGAATAATAATAATGTTATGGTTTTATTTATTGTCGCTCTACAACAGCTAAGGTCTTTTAGCGACAGGGCTCATTTTTCATTTATATCAGGTTTACGATGTTATCACATTATTACCCGACTCATTCTCACTGCGCTATGCAGGATAGAACACAATCGGTACCGTTTTTTTTTTTTAAAGTCTTCGGTTTGGCCCGACCTGGAATCGATCTCAGATCTACCAGCACCAGAGCCGAAGGCGAAACCACTCAGCCACTGAGCTGGTAATCAGGCAATGACATAAATTCAAGTATTTGCAGTCTTGCGTGAACCACCACTCGTAAGCTTGCGTACTGTTCGAGCCATCTTCGCGGGTTCCTCGCGCCTGGATGCGTTCAAACGTTTCAGTTGATTTTTGGCAAAACAATTAAACGAAGTTTTTCCAATCAACACGAAATTGCAGTGGCCTTTTGGACAAGCCACATCAGCCTGCAAACCCAATCGCAAACCAAATGACGTCTCTGCTGCATTTTTAACGGCTCGAATAAAAGCAGAGCGTGAGTTTGGTAGGGTGAGCATTTTCTTTTTAGCAGAAGGATTGCTGAGTACGACATCGTAATACTGAACAGCCATTGTCGTTACAGCGAAGCACAACTCTGTTGGCACTGAAGAATGTACATCAATCCCAAACTGTCATGCAAATACTGAGCAAGTTCGGGCACTGCTGTCATCGTTTGAATGTATGCCAAGAATGTTTGCTCAGTGAGACCAGCTTTTCCAGATTGTTGCCACTTCACAAATATATCAACTGCAGCTGCAAGGTAGCACATGATGGGAGGTTGATCCTCTCCTTCTTTAGGAAATTTCCTTGGCATGCACATGTCATCCTTTTTTGCTACACTTTCAAAACACACAATGCAGTGAGTTAAGTGAGCATTTCACAAACAAAAAAGAAAAAATGTCATCAATAACATTGCATTAATATGTAACCGTTCATAAGAGAGTGCGACGCCTGGAAAGTAACATGTCGAACCGCTATCAGTAGCAAATGTTTCCTCATGTAGTCTACAAGTCCTAAATTTGGCTATTAATGTGTTGGAATAGTTGCTGGTGATAGTGATTCTACCACTTGCTCATGATCTAATTTGGATTGAAAAAAAAAAACAGAAAATTTTCACAAGTAATGTTGTGGACAGGAAGCATAATAAACTTTAGAACAGCTTTAGGGTCGTCGTATTCTCGTATGCACCAATAAGATTGATCCATATATGCTGGTTCACTGTTTTTAACTTCTTCCACTAACTTCTGTAAACTTTGCAGAAAAGCTGTTGCTGTTGGTTGTACGAAGTCTGCTTTATATATATGTAAAATTTGCGATATCAGTATAGTGACATGACATACCCTTAAATGGTGATTTAACGAACATGATTTTCCAAATTTTAGATATGAATTTCACAAATCTTGATGTTTCCAGGAACCCAGCATTGCTTTCAGCATACAACTCTAAGGCATGCGCACTGCGCAGTTGATTCACAGAACACACCTGAAAATAGCAAAGGCCATCGTTGGCTTGCGAGCTTGCGGCTGGCAAAAATAGTCTTATTCAGTATTTTTTATTCTATGACTTTAATTTCGTACACAGTTTCCAGTAATAGTGCTAACCTAAATTACTAGCATATTATTACTTTCTTTTATAGGCCTATATGTCTTTGTGATATCATAACCGACCAATTTCAAATGCTATTTTAAAATGTGGTTGTGCTTAATGCTCATATCATCCGGACAAAACCTTTCTGCATACAAGACAGAAACTACACCAGCTGAGCACCATTTAAGTGTATGCATTACAAGGCAGTGAGTTCTATATTCAATTCACAGATGGGTCTGTGTCATTAATACCATATTTTACAACTTTACTTACTTAAAGCATGTTGCCAGGTGATGTACGTACGTGCTATGCTGCTGGGATTTAGCGATGCTTTCCTCAGTGCAAATGCAGCCTTCAGAGGCTTATGTTCCTCAAGAGCATACAAGCGTTTTATATGCTCAAAATGAGCAGTGCATTTTTTACCAAAGATGTGTCTATGATCTTCACCAACAGGGGGAAAGTGCATTCTCTTTCTATTCAGAAAATTATTGAAAATATTTTTAAAATTGTGTGTGAAGTCAAATAATAGGTACAAATGCTTTTCTTTCCTTGTAGGATGCACAATGCAACTTGACAATTTGTTGTTCCCGCACATATCCATGAACATTTTTCTAAATAAAAGAGTATGTACATTGTTAGTTAATTTGAACTATGTGAAGCAAAGCATTACCACCAATAAAATTACACCTTTTGTCCAATAAATTTGTATATACATTCAAACTGCATAAAAGTACACCCAACTTACAAGGGTCGACGTCTTTTAGGTGCAGACAGTTAGGCGCCGGTCAAATAGGCGCGCACATGCGCAAACCATTACCCTTTAACGGCACCGGGAACTACCCTGGGTCTAGTGACAAATTAAAGCATGTCAAAAATATCATTACCCAGCTCTCATCACAACCAATTCATGCAGACATAAATACCTGTTGCAAGTTTTTTACATGATTGTCAACGGAGACAGCAACAACAAAGAAGATTTCATCTAGTGCATTCATCACTTTTTTCAAATCATTAAACGAGTCTAAATTGTTCGGTTAGTCGTCAAATCATTTTCCTTTTTCAGTCATGCAGACGCTGTAGATGTAGAAGTGGATCTTTTAGGTGGGTGTTGCTTTGTCAGATAACCAGGTAAACCAGGAAATATTCTTGGTACAGCTGACGGCTTTAGGCGAAGCTTTTTCAGTTGCAACAATTCTCTTTTTGCAACTCTTCTTTCTCGGACATCGGTAGTACTTGTTATAAAGTCTGAATCATAAAAATGTTTTGCACAAACTCTACTGGAGGAAGTGACTACATATTGTTCTCTAGGAATAGCTTTAATCCAAACTTGAATTGCATCTTGATTGCAAGGTAATCGAAAAACTGACACTTTTTGTCTATTACTTTGAGATAAACGATAACCAGTATTACAATTAGGAACGCAACAGGTAAACCCCATATTGCTAAACAATTTGAATGACCTATAACATTCAAGCACAAGTACTTAGTTTCAGATATAAGCACAATGAGATATGAAAAAGACTTGGTAGCATTATATCATACATTGGCACGAGTAGAAATGATGTGTGATTGCGTATTGTTAGCCAACCTACCAGTGTTGGGTCCACGTCTTTTAGGCGCAGACAGTTAGGCGCCGGTCAAATAGACGCGCACGCTGTGGCGTCTGGATATTTAGGTGCGGAGCACTGTGGCGCCCGTTTATTTAGGTGCTATTCCTAGTAAAGTCTGCAGATTGTATCAGCTTGGCAGGTAGGGCAATGCTTTTCACACAAAATGTTATATTGAACAGAAAAACATGTTGTTTTGTTAATGCGCGTGTGGATATGAAGTGCGAGACAACGCTCTACTACTCTTGATTTTAGCTCATCTCCACAGGACATTTGCTATTTATCCTGAACACAGGTTGCAGCCAGATGGACCTTTACTTAATCTGTTATCTTTCGCAATTAGGCTACTTCTACTCGGATGGATTGGTCGTGTTGCGAGTACGTATGAGACAACGCTCTACTACATGAATACACTTCTATAGGGCATGTGAACACTGGTTACAAGTTGCAAGCATAATGGTGCAACTTTGCTCGTTATTAAACCTAGTCAGGGTTTTGACAGAAAACTAAGTTACTCTTCACTCAAGCCTACCACCCGCTTGAATATAGGCTACGGTACGGTATATTTTTTACTGATGTTTAGTGTAGTTATTATTTGACTTAACTAAAAGTGAACTCAGTAATGTTCGAAAACTTGAATAATTTATTGATAAAACGTTCGCCGACGCAAACCTGGACTAACAACAAATAAATGCCGAACACGCGCATTAAAATACAATATATTTTTCTGTTCAATATAACATTTTGTGGGAAAAGCATTACCGGCATAAGCAGCTTCACTCACGGAAGCCATGACATATTTTTTTGTTCAATATAACATTTTGTGTAAAAAGCATTGCCCTACCTGCCAAGCTGATACAATCTGCAGACTTTACTAGGAATAGCACCTAAATAAACGGGCGCCACAGTGCTTCGCACTTAAATATCCAGACGCCACAGTGTGCGCATCTATTTGACCGGCGCCTAACTGTCTGCGCCGAAAAGACTTGCTCCCCCAGTGTTAGCCTACTAATCTCATTGGTCATTTGCTGCTTCCAGCTGATTAGTACTAAACTCAAGTATGTTTTTATTATGAATAAACTTGGACCGTCAGTTTATAATGAAATTAACTATTTCCCTCCAACATACAGTACTGGTACCCTATAGCCTAGAAAATGACCACTCCAGGCAATAGCAGATTGACACTTCATCCAATCAACAGAATTTTGAAAATTAAAAATCTGCTCGGTTTAGCCTATCTGACAGACTGACACTAGTCACAACTTTGTCTTCCATATTCATAACCTACCAGCTTAAACCAAACTAAAAACGAGCACACCACGATTTAGGCATGCCCTTCAGTTGGACGAAATAAATGAAAAAACGGATAAGCTTCGGATCCCCTAAGTCCAATATCCCTACCCCTGCTCTAGGCCAAAGCGTAGTTTATTAACCCCCACAAAAAACGTGTTTCCCATATTCCAATACCACCTTTTCACTATCAAAACCTGAGGTAAAATTTTCTGATAATCTGGCAGCACTTTTGTTGTCAAACAATAACAAAGCAAATGCAAATTTATGTGCTTTCGGCTACGCGGTGGTAGGCTGGTAGCAGTCACATTATTTCATTCAGGCATATTGAGTGTTCGGACTGTGTTGCTATCAGTATCAAGCGATGTAAGGTTGGCATTTGCATTTTGAGGTTCTTAAATCAGGCCTTTTGAAGGTCGAAATTAGAATCACAGAGATCTGTAGCATGGCGAGAGAAAGGTTTGCAAGATTTAAGGCGTGGAGGCTCTAAATTAAGTTGTTCCTTAAGAACCAATTGATTCAAGGGATGATCCCCATCCAATAGAGCTTGCTGTGTAAGTTGGTGCGCCATTTTGTTTCTTGGCGGGTTGGCTTGAGAAGTCTGTGACAGTACAGATAGGAATGCAGTGGGAGTTGGGTGAAGACAACCGGTGATCATCTTCATGGACCATGGTGTCATGGAGGGTAACATAAACCTTGGAAGCATGTGCAGTTGTGCACTGCATTATCAGACTGGAACAGCATATTCGGCTGTGCTATAGACAAGTGCAAACAAATGTGCTAAACCAGAGATATATCTAGGTAGAGATCTGTTGTGATTTGGCAGAACCTTATATCCGCCATTTTCAAGTTTTCGAGATAAACGACTTTTTGTGTTTATAGCTGTAAAATTACCAAGGTAAAACACTCGAAGTTGACTTTTGTAAGGCTGAAACGGACAACCAAACAAAATTTTTAAAAATGAAATTTGAGCCAAGTTTTTGTTTGTTTAATATTAAAACATGGCGCATGCCGCATATTTGGTTTTGCCAGATAACTAGTTATAAAAAATGTATTAGGTTTGTATGATAAAACCTAATATATACATTCGATCTTGACTTTAACCTCCTCATTGTCTTATTTAATGTTATATTATGTTTTTGTATGATAAAGCCTAATAAGCTAAATGTTGGCTTTTACCACACTATGTTGTCTTTGTAAGCCTAAATCAAACCTAAAGTAGGCTACCGGTAAGCCTCTGAATTTCTCTCAGAATTGTGTAGCCTATCATTTCGTCACTGTAATCTGCAGATAACTTTGCTGATATCACAGAAGCCTGCTAGGTTAAAAGGCTATCGCCGATTTAAAATCAGTTGCTGGTAGCCTACTTAATAACCATGCCTTCATTGAAGGCTACCGTACTGCATTGGCTACACAGCAACTGGTAGGTTACGGTTGATTAAAAATGACCAAACACACTGAGTAGCGTTCTCCCGGGCCTCTGCTTTGAAAGCTTAATAATCGTATGCAAGCTATGTTATTTAGTGTAACGTAAAGTCAACTAAGCCATCAGTACACCAGTAGGCCATACTGCATTTAATGAAAAGAAAAGCGACATTTTTAGGCTAGCCTACATTAAGCTTATAATACTTACCGGTAGTGCTTAGCAACATTTTAGCCCAATCTACTTTATCACAGGCTTTTAAATCCGCTTCATGCAACTCAAGAGATGTAGCCTAAGATGTGGTGAAGTAGCCTGCTGCAATTGCTGCTGAAATTATGATTGTCACGTGACGATATCCTGTTACGTGATTGGAGTAGATGAATATGTTAGGTTTCAGAAAATTATTTTTGCACAAATTACAATATGTTAGGTTTTACACACCAATTATCTCGAAAACCATACTACATTCCGGCACAAATTTTTGTCAGGAGATGCATGAAATCTTTAAACGTAGAAAAATGCAAAAAAGTCATTTTTGGCAAAATGGCGGATATTAGGTTTACCAAAATCACGGCAGAGCTCGACCGATATATCGGTCAGCCGATATTTATCGGCCGATATCAGGAGTAGCGGATATATTGTATCAGCTATTTTTCGCCGATAAGCATCGGCCAGCAAAACCACACTCAAAACCAGTCATACATGCCTTTAGAAGTTCTAAACACAAGTTGCTCAAACACGCATTTAAACTCTCTCGCTTTAATTACGTGCTGCAAGTGCAAGCGGCTGCACACAATCGATTAAATTGCATGCAGCGCTTGGGTATGCTTTTGAATGTCTTGTTTTGTGCATGTGGAAGGGCGCTCTTCTAGCGGGTCTGCTACTATTCGGTGAGTCTGATTCGGTGAGTTCCTAACCCCTAATCCTAACCCCTAACCCTAAAACGGCAATGATAATTAGGCTACGGTATATACCCGATAATTTAAAAAAAAAATTGAAAAAATCCTCCGTTAAGGGATCAAACTCACTGAATCGGGCCATTCCGCTTCTAGCTGCCTATTTAATTGGTGCTGCCTGGTTGTGCTTCTGTTTATCGGGCTAGTGGCAGCGACACCAGTCTTTGTGCGAATCCTAGCTTTGCACCAGTCTTTGTGCGAATTCTTTGTGTGATCGCTTTCCCAAACAGACTCTAATTATGATGCACAGTGCGTAGTAGCAAGGCTTTCCTATGCGACATCACAGACGTTTTTCCATGATATTTTTATTACCTATTGATACTCTCAACTTTTGAGCGAGAGATATGAATCTGCAAAGGTTAAGTTAATATGTGAAAACATTTTATTTCAAAAGTGATTCGAACACGCTCTAAAGCTCTAGTGTAGGCCAAGTTACCAGGCTTCAAAAGCTTTATATTCTTAAAACCAAATTTCCATACCTAGATAACTTCTCTGCTGAGTTACTTGCAGACCTGGGACTCCTGTTTGCTGCCTGGACCCGAATAACCTGGTTCTTTGGGCTGGCGTATTATACATTTGCAGAATTCGATAAGTTTGACTAGCCTTTGTGCTTGTTGGGACTGTATACCTAGTTATCAAGCTGGGACTGTATACCTAGTTAGCTACTGGTACATACTTTTTTATACTTTTAGATATTTCTTGTAAGAGAAACATAATTAGGAAATGTAAATGACTCATTTCTACGGTAACTAAAATGCAAGTCACTGACTTATAAGCCATGCAAAAAGATTCGCAACACGACATTGTACCTGTGATAATGCAAACTCTTGAACAGCTTGACATTCCAGCGTGCGGTGAGTTTCAATTATAATGAAGTCCAGCATGTGTGCCGAGAGAAAATCTGTTAGGTTTAAGATGATGTCGACTGCGTAGCCGATTGGTGAAGACATCTTAGTGCAGTCGTGGGACCTTAAAAAGTGGTGTTTGTGGGAAAATTTTTTTATCAAGTTGATACGTTGTTCAGACCTTCCCCATATTATGCAAATGGCTCAAAAAAAAATCCCCATCAATCGGATGATGGGAAACCACTTTTTGGGCCCTTTTTCCAAATGACGTCACAATCCCTTTTGAGTCCAACATATGAAAATTTCAAGTTTTTCAAAATAGGACATATTATACATCATTTTTTAGCTTTTTTCAAGGGGAACAACTTTTTCTATTAACCAGAACCCTAAAAATGTACAGAAAAAAAGTTATTACCGATTAAGCAAAAGAATAAATCCATGAATTTCAGGCAAATTTGAAATTATTCGTCACTGTTGGACTTATTCTTTTATATTCTTTAACAAGAATTAAACAAAGTAAGCGAAACATAAATTGAAGCTATCATCATCATCAAAAACGTCAAAGATGTTGCTTTCCTTCTCGTCTTGTCCCGTTTCATCTTCATTGTACGAGCATTCCTCTTCTTCAGTACCAACATCGACGTTTTGCAGAAGTGAAAAAAGTCTTCATTCTTAAGTTTTTCGTCTAGTCTCTGGAGTATGTCGTTCATACTAATTATTACTTTGATACGAAAAAGATGTGAAACTATCTTTGTATTTCAAGCATACTTACTATACTATCACATTCAACACCATGACATTCACCACACGAAGAAACACATGCCATTCCATAGTTACGACAGGTGCAAGTTTTCGTTCCACATGGATTTTTCCTTGATTTCTTACATCTGCATCTAATTACTTTGATCAATGCTTCTGGTGCTATATGCATATATATATCCGTCATTATTGGGACAAGTTCGTTGTTGCTATTGTTTCTCCATCCCCATTCACAAACATTGAATTTAAATTCTTCACCCAGTAAAGACGTAGCCCATGGAAGTAGGCTGTTCTTTAGCTTGGTGTTAGCTTTTCCTGTGCAATTATTTACTTCGTCCAGGAGCGCTTCAACAAAGCCTGGAGCATCAAAGAAGCCAACCCAAAGTATTAAAGATATCAAAGAAGATCTTCAAAGGAAAGGAAGTTTGGTTACGAGTTTGTGAAAATCAGAAACGCTGAAAGAGAATTTTGCAATTATCAGCAATGTCTGGAGTTCCCTAAATAAGGTCAGAGAATCATCTATAGCTGCATTCAAGATCTGGTATGGTGACAATGAAGATTCAACGCTTACTACACTCAGGTATGTATTTTTACGTAGGGATTATATAATAAAATTTGCACTTTTAAGATATTGTCCAATGCCAGATACCCTGTATGTAATATTTATCTTTGTTTACTTTTAGACATGGCAAATACATGCATATGGCATGCAAAGGGATAACATCATGAGTGCCAGTCTTCCAATGATGCAGTAACATAGTAACTACATCAGTATCATCAGCAACGACATTTACTGGACCTTTTCGAAGAGAAGCATAATCAAGGGAGTTCGCTACAATGGAACTGTCAGCATCATCAGAGCAGTTGTGAACTTCAACTTCGGATTGTCTCAGCAGGGTAGAAACAAACTTGATGAATTCAGCCTTGTTTTCGATGCAGATGAGGTAGCTATCTTGAGCAAAAGTGAATTGCTCGGATCTATTTTCACAAACATGCTCTGTGGAACGGAATTTCGGCGCAAGTGCTCGTAACTTTTAGTACTTTCATCATCATAGCCATCAAACACAACAACAGCATGGGTATAATGGTTTTGGATATATTTCACATAGGAATTTCAAACTTCCGAAAACTTCATTCCTTTTTTCCAGCGAACTTTATGTAGTAATGCACCACCGTCGATAATAGAAGTCACTTGCTTGTTGATTTCCTCCAAGGCATGCGACGAAGAACCAGGCAGAACTTTTCGAAGGGAGGGTTTGTCAGGCTTTCTCAGCATGCCTTCCTTGAACATCGACATTGGCTCTGAAGTCAACTCGAATTCGAAAAACTGCTCAAGGCTTTCCTCTCTTTCAGCAGCAGCAATCATCCTATTGAACATGACTTTCGGACCAATACCACTTGCACCACTTTTTGTTTTGTTTACTTCCATTAAGGATTCTAATGGCTTGATCAATCTTTGCGTTTGAATGATGCGTTAGTAACTGCTACCCCATCTAAACCTTTCTGGATATTTTGACCAATTTGCTCCGCTTGTTCACAATTGACGTCATCTTTTCCAGCGATGGACACTAGACCATTTGAAAGAGAAGATAGGTTTACATCTGGTACCAAGAATGGGTGTTTCGTTGTTAACCAGGCCAGAAATCTTCGTAATCCCTCTTTTTTCTTGAAGCACCCAACTCTTCATGCTGGTTGCTTCATGGAAACTGAGCCTTGCTTAGTTGCGTCATTGCTTCATGAATACTTGCCGAGTGACTCACACTAAAAGATGTCGAACACTTTTCTGTCATACTTCTTCCTTCCGTCAATCCTCCACGCGACTTATTTGAGCGCATAAGAGTTTGCTCGATCACAAGATATGTCCAAATTCCAGTGAAGCTTTTTTCTGTCCTCTTTACTGTGTGCTGCTCGGTTTGGAATTGATCGTACAACCATAGATGAAAAGAGAATTCTGCAGTAATGAGCAATATCTGGAGTCATGGTGTTGAATGTAATACTTTAGTAAGTATGCTTGAAATACAAAGATAGTTTTACATCTTTTTCGTATCTAAGTAGGGTAATAATTAGTATGAACGGCATACTCCAGAGACTAGACGAAAAACTTAAGAATGAAGACTTTTTTTCACTTCTGCAAAACGTCGATGTTGGTACCGAAGAAGAGGAATACTCGTACAATGAAGATGAAACGGGACAAAACGAGGAGGAAAGCAACATCTTTAACGTTTTTGATGATGATGATGATAAGCTTCAATTTATGTTTCGCTTACTTTGTTCAATTCTTGTCAAAGAATATAGAAGAATAAGTCCAACAGTGACGAATAATTTCAAATTTGCCTGAACTTCATAGATTTATCCTGTTGCTTAAATCGGTAATAACTTTTTTTCTGTACATTTTTAGGGTTCTGGTTAATAGAAAAAGTTGTTCCCCTTGAAAAAAGCTAAAATATGACGTATAATATGTCCTATTTTGAAAAACTTAAAAATTTCATATGTTGGACCCAAAAGGGATTGTGACGTCATTTGGAAAAAGGGCCCAAAAAGTGGTTTCCCATCATCCGATTGATGGGGATTTTTTTCTGAGCCATTTACATAATATGGGGAAGGTCTGAGCAAAGTATCAGCTTGATAAAAAAATTTTCCCACAAAAAAGCTCCCACGACTGCACTATCTGCTTTATGTTAGCAAGGACGTGGGTTCGACACTGCTCCAGAGCACTCGGCTGTGTCTCGGCGAACGATTTAATGGTATGCCAAAATAAGAGAAGTAGCTGATTCAAAGACTATATATATGTCACTTCGCTGCTTCTTGTTATCGTATTGCAAATCGCAGTGTGCTATAATAAAAGGAAATGAAACATTTACATTGGTTTTTAGCAGGTATAAAAAATTGTGATCAATATGTTGTGTCCCATGAACAAAGAAACTTTTTATCAGCGTGAAGACGTTAGCTTTACATATGTTTATTCAAAATAAAAAGTCTTCTTTTGCCAAGTGAAGTAGACTATATTATATATATATACTTGAAAATTCAGATTTAAATAGGCTGCTGAACTTCAATCTTTCCTGAAAGGTTAGCATATTTTATGATTCTTGTTTTATAGAAAGTACTACTTTGAATGTAAGCATCACTCAAGAAAACTACCATATTACCAGTATACACAATGAAGCTAATACTTATGAAATAAACAATTCAGATTTAAATAGGCTGCTGAACTTCAATCTTTCCTGAAAGGTTAGCATATTTTATGATTCTTGTTTTATAGAAAGTACTACTTTGAATGTAAGCATCACTCAAGAAAACTACCATATTACCAGTATACACAATGAAGCTAATACTTATGAAATAAACAATTGTTCGGGATTTGAAATTAATCAAGTTGTTCATGAACAGAAAGGTTAGTATGATGGATCTGTTACAGATTTTTTCATCAACATATTAATTTTAATGATGGATGGTTTGTGGTGATTGTTGAAACAGAGAAATTGCTGGACATTGAAAGTGTTTCAGTTGTTTCGTATCAGAAATGCATTGTCGTAGAGGCACACAGCAATTTGACAAAGTATCATTATTTTGAGTGAAGTATTTTATTGCATAATGATAGCATCTACATGATACTCACAAAAACAAAAAGCTACTGCTTGGGAAGATACTTTAAAATAGAAGCAAAAAAGTTGATGACTGTGTCTTATCAGTCTCAAAAAAGTCTTATTTACAACTGGTTGAGTATACCAAACTGTGGAGTACTTTGCATAGTATATTATACCTCTTTGAAAATGCATAGCTTATACAGTAACATCATTTTTGCACCTACTGCATTAAAAAAAACAGAAATATTGTCATTTTTGCAGACCTTAATCATAGCAATGCCTTCAACCTTGCCAATCATGGTCCCGTATCAAACACCATTTCAGTGCAACTGGAGCAACCCATTTTCCAACAGCCGCCTTCTGCAGGTGATTCTCTTCATGGCTGACATCCTGTCTTTGTGTTTGAAAATTGTTTATGGGAGACCAAAACCGAGATGACAAGTTTTAACATTCGTGTGAGGTGTGAATAACCATTAACATGAAAACAATGCAACAGAACAAGAGAGTTGGATAAAAACCTTCAATTACAGAAACTTTATCTGAAAGTCTTTTCATAACTTATCATTACTGTAATTATGTGTGTTATTACTTTCTTTATTGCTATGGCATGACAAAATGTTGATTGTTGTCTGGTAACTCATCAGCTAATTTCGTATTGATAGTGATCCATGACCTTGTATTATTTCAGTAACAATTTTATGTGAGTGCCTTTTTGAAACATTTCGGAGCATTGGGAAGCAGGTTTTATAGTTTCTCACTGCTTAAAATGCGAATTGTTTTGCTTTACTGTAAAATATTTTTATTCACAAATATTCAAATATATAAACATTTTGTTTCATAAGTGTCTAACGTAGTTATTATTTTCAGATTGCATCAAAGAAACCATAGCCAGAGTCAAGGAAGCTTTGAAAAGTAACAGTGAACCTGATCTTATTCTTTCAAAGCTTGATGTTTCGTCTGACAAAGTTCCAGAAGTCTATCCAGAGATGTTCTCTGTGGAGTTTTACGAAGGCAGAGCGGTACCGGAAGATGAGAAATATCATCCAAATCAGGACCAGGAGGTGGTTATCAAATCTGATAGAAAAGTAACTTTCGACGAGTTGGTTTCTGAAGCCGATAAACATGTTTTCATCAGCATCATCGGTTATCCTGGTTCTGGTAAAACGACTCTCTCAAAGCGTTTGATGAAGCGGTTTTCGAAAATAGATGGATCGATTGCTTTTCGACTCAAGTTTATGGACTTGAATGATTTTGAAGATACCGAGGTCTCCCTAAAGGAATTTTTGCTCGGAGATGATAACTTGAACTTGAGCGAAAATGACAAAACTCTTGTTTTCAACTACATACGTCAACAGCCTGACAAGTGTTACGTCATCATAGATGGATTTGATCAAGTGAGTTGGGAGATCAAAGAAAAAGTGCACCCAGTCAAGCATGATGCCCCAACAAAGATCCAGAATCTTGTCTCTAGCCTTTGCAAAGGAAAGTTACTCAACAAGTGCCACCTGATATTCACATCAAGACCCCACGCCATGTTACAAATACCGAAACGTTGCAGACCGGAAAGCACATATTTTATTCGCGACTTGTCTTCTGACGATATGAAACGTTTATTTGTTGCATTCATTGCAAGCGAACGACGATCTTTTGCATTGTGGGAAACATTGGAGACTACAGCTCCACAGCTTGCATCTATGTGCCATAACCCACTCATGCTGCAGTTATACGTCAGAGCAATCCTCGGTTCAAAAGATCCCGATTACGTCACAACCATGACCAGGGTCTTTCACACCGTGCTACAAAATCTCATGGCATCTGATCACATAGTTGCTTTGAATGACGCAATTGTGATTAGTTTAGCTCGCTTGGCCTACAACGCGACTAAATCTGGTACTGTGCTGATCTCTCTCGAAGATCTTCGGAGTGAGGATCTTATGTGTGAGCAGGTACAAGATCTTGTAATAACTTTGCTTGGATCAAACCAAAAATGCGGCTTGTTAGAAGGAAAGAGGCGTCTGTACTTCACTCACCAGACGTTTCAAGAATATTTTGCAGCTTACCACGTTTGTAGCCAAATGCCCTTGAAGGAGTTTGAAGAGTTTTTGCAGCGTGACTTGCTGACTGATCACTGGTCGGTTGTATGCCAGTTTTTGTCCGGTTTGGTAATGGATCCTGACATGAGAAAAGGTACCGTATTTACGAATTAAACTTGCACGGTAAAGATTGACAAATATGTTAGTTCTTTCACGTTTTGTTTGTTAGCCTTATGAAACGACATTTATTATGTTTTTTGATAAACTTTTTATTTTGTTTAATCTTTTCGCCATTGTGCATGTAATCTAATGGCAATACTTTTGTGGTCTCAGGGCCGGATTTAGCTGATGGGGGGCCCGGAGCACTTTTACATCGGGGGGGCCCCCGTGCGAAAAACTGCTTCTACGTCTACAGTAGCATTAATCCTGCACTGCACAGCATTTTGTAGAAACTTCAAAGGCTAAAAGAAAAAAAATCACACAAAATCACATTTTTTCCACGTCGGGGGCCCCCTTCAAAAGGGGGCCCGGGGCACCTGCACCCTATGCCCCCCTAAATCCGGGCCTGTTTGGTCTAACCAAACCAAATGCCGTGCCTAATTACAATTGCTGCCGCCGCTTGGTTACCATCGACGAACTTGTATTTTGCGTAGGCATGCGAATGTAACGGCACAGTGTACAACAATGGAACAAACTTGCTAGGTTAGGTTAGAATTAAATCATACAAGTGAGTTAGTGTAAGAAAAGTTTGTATAAAAATAGATGAGACCAAGTGTTTCTCATAATGGAAAGTCGATGCTTCTTATTCCCGGGCGACGCGGAATTCAGGACGCACCGTCACTTTCCAAACAGTTGCAGAGTCCAGACTCGATTCACTTTTTGCTCGTCCCAGCTTCCTCGTCTTTGCACGTACATTCCTGTGTAGAGTGTAGAACTATAGTATATTGCTACACTAAACGGATGTGGAGTCACCGGTTTGCTGATTGAGCGGCTTTCTTTGCGGGCAGCACGTTATGCTGTCATCAAGGTCCAAGCCAGGTTCAACCTCTGCCAGAGCGCCTAAAAGTTATCGTTTAAATAACACAAATAACACGTTTAAATAACACAGACCTTCGCAAAATAAAAAACACGAGAACAAGAAAATACTGCAAAGTTTACATTGAGCCATTGTTGATTTCCTGAAGTTTGTGACATCAAAGTTAGATGGGTTCAAGGTGAAGCGTTTATGTAATTGCCTTTAGTCGTTACGCTGTTTGATATAGATTTTCGTTGATACATTTGACCAAACCAGCATGTGGTGTCTGTCCACAATAAAGTTGTGACATTAGGACGAGAGCGAAATTGTTTGTTGGTAGTTTTATCCTCGGTGTCAAATAATCTACGAAACCGAAGCCAAACGTTTTTAACTTACTGGGTTGTAACATGAGCAACCGTTTTGTGCACCTCAATTTCGACAACAACTTCGCTCGTACGTTTATCTTATAACTAGTGCGGAACGTTGTAGCACCTTCAACTATTTTCATGACTAAAATATCGATATTGAAGGCGGCTTTGTAGTTTGACAAACATATAATATACCTTGTTGTGAACACATGTCGTATTGTTGGTTTGTTGTTGCTTGGATTATTATGCGAGATATCACCAATGAATTCTTAAAATACACCACGCTGTTGCCGTTGCTTGCCTTACCAAGTAAAAATGCAACGTCACTACAAATCGTAACGGCTTCTTATGCAAACTGTTTCGCGTCGTAAACAGCTGGTGACTGTATCCTTGATACAGCATATTTTTACCACCTTTTCTTCTCAATTTTCCAAAGGAGAAACATGTCTTGCATAGCTCGGATTCTAACTATCCGATATTAATTTTGTATTATTACATTATTATTACATCTTAAAGTTCACAATATACGCTTCTCAACCCTTAAATAAATATTTTTCTTTACAACTGACATTTACTAGATGCCAGTAAAGAAAAGAAAGAACTGCTGGTGGGCAAGTTAGCCACAGAAATAGTCAAAAATACGGGAACATTTGAAGGTATGTCATCAGGTCATGGAAGTTCATTTGCCAAAGATGGTCAACTTTTTTTAGCAACTGGTCCAAAATGATACCAAATCATCTAGCTAGTTTTATTTAATAGGCCTCGTATTTCACGTTTGTTCTATCCAACTTCTTTGGTGTATCTGGTGTTGTAGCAACAGCTGTGATCAGCGATAGCTGTGATGTAAAAATCATAAACATATGTTTTATCTCTAGAAGTCTGGAGAGTAGAACTACAGTATGTACATTCAGTTCTACTGTAAAAAGAATAATCAAGTGAGCAAAAACCCAAAAACAGTCGTTATGTTCTTTAGCATTGGACACTCGACTACGGAGACTTCGCATTTATCGGATGCTCCGCGAAAGCAATGACGTCAGAATGACGCAGAAGATTGCTTGCTGCTTTTCTGGGCGCAGCTTCAACATGAACGGCGTTTCGTTGAACCATAGTGACGCACATGCTCTTGCGTGCGTCATAAAGCATATGGCGATCCGAATCGAAGACATGTCTTTCAACAATTGCCATCTGAATACTGAGTCCTTCCGATATATCAGTTCAGCCATTCAAGAAATGCCTGGATCTGTGAGTGATGCTGCATTGGTGTTCGTAAATTGATAATTTAAAATTCCAAGTTTAATTTTACAAGTTAGTTTGGTATTATTTTGGCACACATAAGCCAAATACTGACCTCATCTTGCTCACAGTCTCAAACGCTGCGCTGTTCCCCGAATAGGTTTGCTTACGCTTCTAAACAGAAACGTTCCCAGTCTGAAGCAAATAATCAAAACCCACCAGCTTGTTTTCGTTCCAAATGTTATTGTGTGTTTGGTTCAGTTTTTATCTCGCGATATTTGGGTATGATTAATTACATTTCTACATTGTAAAAAGTTCTAATATTTTAATCTCGCACTCACCATACGATTTCAGTATGCAGTGGGATAGAAAATATCCGTCATTGCTGGCGTTCAAATTTACTTCTACTGTTCTACAATTGTTTAAGGATCAACAGTTGTCGAATGTCGAATGATGACAAAACTTTGTTCAGTGGTTGCCACACAAAGCAACGGAAAGTTTTTTGGTTTTGTTGGCTAAAAATGTTCGTTTTATGCTAATGTGGTATCATATTTTGTTATTGACGGAGCTAAAAAAAATAGGGTTTGCTACTATTCGGTGAGTCCGATTCGATGAGAGCCTTTTCGGTGAGAGCCCTATTCGGTGATTTTTTTGAATTTTTTTTGAAAATTATCGGGTACCGTAGCCTAATTATCATTGCCGCTTTTACATCGTTTTAACGTCGCTAAACGTTGAAATAAGACCGTAACCCCTAACCCTAAACCCCTTACCACTAACCCCTAACCCTATCATCATCATCATCATTAAGTTCCTTCCTCTTGTCGAGGGTTGGAGGCAATGAGACGCCAAGTTTCTCTGTTTTGAGCTTTTTCTTTTGCAGTTTTGTAGTTAAGTCCTGACCAGTCTTCAATATCATTAGTCCAAATTCTTGGTGGTCTGCCCCTATTTCGTTTGCCGTTCATTTTTCCTTCTAGTAGTTGTGTTTGAATAGAATTATTGCGAATCATGTGGCCAAAATATTTCAATTTTCTTGATTTAATTGTTTAACCCAACCCTATAACGGCAATGATAATTAGGCTACGGTACCCAATAATTTAAAAAGAAATCACCGAATAGGGCTCTCACCGAAAAAGGCTCTCACCGAATAGGGAACTCACCGAAACGGGCCATTCCGAAAAAGTACATTATATGTTAAACAAATCAAAGACCTTCTGATGATCCGTTAGGTGAAACAATTTGTAAAGGCTTCAGATAGTAATAACTATATTTGATTTAATTTGCTCTGCTTTGCTTTTTTGCTTAGCATTGAGCACTTTTTTGTAGTATTAATAGTTTTCATTGTTTTTTATATGTTAAACATATACTTTAAATTAAAAAGAACCTATATTTAATATTGCCAAATCAAATTTTGTTGCAAATATTATTTTAAATATTGTTTCGAATACCTCATTTAAAATGTCTGTGTTAACTTCGTTATCTTAAAATAATATCATCCATCTGCGGCAAACATTTAACAAGGTTGCGGTATGTATTATAATCTGTGCCTAGTTATCAACAGTTATTGTTGTCTAATTGATTTATAGATCAATTCTCTCGTGTTGTGTTTATCCACCTACACTTTACAAATACGCGTCTGTTATGGGATTGCGGGGCGAAATGATTTTGACCTGTTATAAGTTGGTATTGGCAAGGGTTTCAACAACTGCTGTGACAGGTTATTTCGTGTTATACCCAGACAGCAAATCTGTAGTTGATTCATCGTCTGTAGACATTGAATCAATGTAAAAAGCGACTTCTTCTTCATCGTGTCACACGGCCGCAGCTCAGAGCATCACGCAAGCTCACGCTCTATCGTTGAACTCGGCCAAATTCTATGCATAGCACCTTGCTTTTAGGTCAGGGCATTCGAGTAGATGTTGCATTGTTTGCTCGAATGCCCTGACCTAAAAAGCGACTGATCTGCTGTCTGTGCAAGAATCTTATACCTGGTCATTTTAGGTGAAGCGTAATCAGCTACTCTTGCGTTGCTATGATCATCAGCTCATAATTCTATGTTTTCGCCAGATTGAAAAACTGAACATCACCCACAATCATATTTCAAACGTATCTTTCTTAACTGGATTATTGCCGAAGATTGAGATGGTTTTGTTTATGTGGGAGTGTTTTGAAGGTAAATTTGGGGTAAGACGCAATGCGAATGTGAGGGAACAGCAAATGTTGAAAGATGCTCTGAGGGCGCTGAAAAACAAGGTTTGATATTTACGTTAGTTTTGCTCGTACTTCATACATTGGTTGAGCTTAATTGATGTACGATATCAGGTTACTGTATAAACTAAACCAAATATGCGTTGATTCTAGGTTGAGATGTAGTGGTGAGTTTGTTTTTATTTTAACCTTAACAGTTTTTAAACTTTTCTTAGCAGAGTATTCTCAATATTTATAACTGCTCAAAAACAGTTGCAAGTAAGCGTCTGCTTTATGAGAACCTAGTGATTCATAATATACAGGTACAATTGAAGATCATGTTCTAGTTCATTTGCCTGATGCTGTTCTTGATGATATAGTAAGTGGACTGATATAATGAAGCATTTGTCCTGTTCAGAAACTGATCATTTGTGTGAGTGGCGATGGGCGTCTTCAATACAAGAAATAGTTCGCAGGTGTCCAATCTGGACCGAGGGAGGAAATGAACGGATTGTTCAAATGTAACTGGAAAATTGAATAGTGCTAATACTTGACATGTACACAGTTTATGTGTAATTACATAAATGGATACGTATGTTTTTGATCTTTTTATGAGCTGCAATTCACCTAGGCTGCACGTTGCTTTTCACTTGAGCATTATTTTCAATTTGTGCATCCGTGGTTATATATATATAATGAATTTGCTATAATACATAACACCTATTAAACCAGTGCTGCAAAAATTTGAAACGTATACACAATACACTGGCAGTGTCCCCGCTAATAAAAGTCCAAGATTTTTTTCCAAACATAAATTATTGTCAATGTAATTACAGGGTTGAGAAAAACCCGGGTTTTTTTAAAAAAGCCCAACGCGCATGGGTTTTTTAAAAAAAAACTCGGGTTTTATTTCAAAAAGATGCAAAAAGGTAGATTCATGCTTGTTTCACCTCAAATACTACTTTTTCCAATGAAGTGCCTCTCACTCACAGTACATGCTGGCATAACTCAATAAAATAATGCACTATGGCTGTTTAACTATGAGGCCTTCTTGCATAAATGAGTTTTAGTGTAGTACAAAGTGACATTACTTGATTTTTGCACAGAAATATCCACTGTGTTTTCAATTTATCCTTGGAAATTTCCTTCACAATCACATCCTTAAGTTCTAATTTGAAGTTTGTTGTACCTTGTAGTACTTTGGTTCATTTTTCAATTTTCTGATAAAAATTGGACAAATATGATGCTCTGGGTTTTTTACGTTTTTTTGTTTTTTTTTTTAAGTGGGTTTTTTCAAAAAAAAAAAACACCCGGGTTTTTTTGGGTTGGGTAAAATACCGACAAAGCTGAATGTAAAACTTCTAGAGCAATGGTTCCTATCCTATGAGCCACAACAGATAATTTGTGGTTTTGACATGCAACACGTATGACATGCAACACGTATTTTCACTTTAAAAGCAACAGTGACAACCATATCAAAGTTATTAGAGGACAATAGTTGTGACGGATCATCCGCTGTGCGGATTCTCAAATATTTCAATAAATTTTTGCCATGCGCCACACTTATGTCATATCCGAAACTTTTTTTAACAAGGAAATTAATCTTTTTGAACAAGTTTGTTCGATCCTAGTTAATAATTTGACTTCTACCTTGTTACTGAAGTAAGATCACGTTAGCCGTACAGTTTCGCAACACAAAAACTCACAAGACCTACAATACAACGTGTATGAGCATATGCAACATTTTATTACATGCAGATTGCAGAGGCAGTAAAAGTTTACTAACGTCAGCACTTTAATAATCCGTCTGCTGACTTTGAGTAACTTGACTACTCTGTATGAATGAAGTCTGCTTGTTCCATTTCGCATTGTTCCGTCACAGAATTTTTATAGTCGTAATAAGTGCACACAGTACTACTTCTGTAGTTTCGGTTGCCACTATGACGCCCTTGGGGTTTGACGTACACCAGATTGAAAACTTTAGGGTACTTCAATTCAAGCATCAGGGATAAGAAGCTAAGGTTCTCAATCTCATACACATCAGAAAAAGGGTTGAAAAATGCTGAGAAATAGCCCTAACTGATATTTGAAAAATCTCTTGGGCTTTTTTAATCACGATTAGGCTATTTCACTTATTTCATAATCTAAAGTAATTAAGCTCTTAAAACCCACATAGCTTACTCCAGATAGTGTAGTCGCGGTATCTAAATCACCTCATGAGAAAACGTGCATGGTTTACAATGATATCATGGAATCACTGCAAACAGACGTAGAGAACCGCTACATCCTTTTCATATTAAAACTGTCGTGGTTTCACATGCAGTGGCGTAGTTGATGTTCTATTGGTACATGTTGTGCGTAGTCTGGTATGGTGTCCGACGTTTTTTTCGTAAACCGTTTTTTCGTAAAACAATTGTTCGTAAGCAATTGTTCGTAAAATCAATTCTTCGTAAAGCAATTCTTCGGGCATGCAATTGACCGTAATACTAATTGTTCGTAAACAAATGTTCATAAAAGTTGGGCTACAGCTTTTTAAAAAAAAAACAGTTACAATTGTTTACGAACAATCAATTAGTGTAGCCTATATGCTAGAGATGTGCTAATTGTGCTAAAAGACGTGCTGTACCTGTAGAGTGTAGACGAGCAGACAGAGTGTAGAATACCTTATTCAGAATGGCATTACAGTTTGTGAGCAGCGAAAAAGGAAAGCCAAAACTTTTGTATAGTGGCCAGCTTTATTACAAAGATTATAGTGCACTTGATGACACAAGGGCAAGAAACTACTTATTGGAAATGTGAGCATTTTAATAAGAAATGTCCTGCACGAGTAACAACTGCTATGGCAGCCATTGTACAATCCAGAGGTGAGCACAATCATGCTGGTCATGTCGAAGCAGCAAAGGTTATGGAAAATATTCGTTGTGCAGCAAAAAACAGTCGTGATGCCCCAAGTTACCTCGTCTCAGCAAAAACTATTGGACTCAGTCAAGCCACGGCAGCAAAACTGCCAAGTGTGCAGAGCATGAAAAGGGCAGTCACCCAAGTGCGATTGAAGGAAAATGCAGGCTCGGCAATCCCACATTCTCTCCGTGACATTGTGCTTCCAGTAGAGTACAGGCAAACGTTTGCTGGTGTAACATTCTTGGCCTATGATTCTGGGCCTGGAGATAACCGTATGGTCCTCTTTGCCACTGAAAGAAACCTGCAGCTCCTTGCCCGTTCAAAGCACTGGTATGCTGACGGCACCTTCAAGACAGTGCCTTCACTGTTTGAACAGCTTTACACAATACACGGACTGAAGAAAAACACTTCAGTGCCTCTGGTGTATGCCCTGCTGGAAGACAATAGGAGAGGGACATACATTCATCTGCTGCAAAAGATCAAGGAGTTGTTACCTGCTGTTGCTGTTCCAGAGACAATCATGACTGACTTTGAGATGGCCATGGTTAATGCAGTAAGCAGAGAGTACCCACTTTCAACTCACCGTGGCTGTTTCTTCCATTTGTGCCAGTGCATTTGGAGAAAGACGCAATCAAGTGGCCTGAAGGAGCGGTACGAGACAAGTGCAGAGTTTGCTCTGAGGCTGCGCATGTTGTCGACTGTCGTCTCTGGCCTTTGTGCCTATTGATGAAGTCAGCCGGGCCTTTGACATTCTCATTGATGGGAATGTATTACCAGATGTTGCTCAGCCAGTAATTGACTACTTTGAAGACACTTGGGTTGGGCGCCCAGATCGTCGTCAAGGGCGCCGTCCTCCAATGTTCGCAATTCAAATGTGGAACTGCTATGATGGCGTCCTCAGTGGCCTTCCCAAAACTAATAACGGCATTGAAGGATGGCACAGAGGGTTCATATTCCGGGTAGCCTACCTGCAAATCATCCAGATATTTGGAAGTTTATATCTGCAATCAAGCGAGAGCAAAACCTAAATGAGGTTCGCATTGAACAGTATGTCAGTGGCCAGGCAGGACCCCCTCCAAAGAAGAAGTACAAGGACAGTGCAGAAAGACTAACTAGAGTCGTCCGAACTTGGCGTCAAGACTTTCAAAATGATGAAATTTGTGATTACTTGCGTGGAATTGCACACAAAGTTCATACTAAACTTGGCTCGTGGACAATTTGTACGAAGTTACTCAAAGTAGTATTGGTAGTGTAAGCAAAGAATTGCTAAACACGGACAATTGTTGTACTCCAATAAATAACAAAAAATGCGCTTTTTCATTGTGCTTATTTCTTTGTGTCGTCGTAACTTGGTTATTCAGCAAAATTTGCATTACGCACCTTCATCGGAAATTGCAAGACAAACCTTGCTGTTGCGAAAAATTGTTCACGAACCATTCACCTATACGAAGAATTGATGTATACGAAGAATTGCTTTACGAAGAATTGCTTTACGAAGAATTGATTTTACGAACAATTGTTTACGAACAACTGTTTACAAACAATTCACCTATAACCGTCTGGTATGCATCGCAGCAATCGTGCCTACTTCTGTATTTTGTCATGAGACTTCGTTTTTTCTTTTACTCGCCGTAATATTTGCATTTTGTGACGTCACTACTTACATGTTTTTGTATCCCGTGTTGCTATGCATTGTACTTTGTTCAGGTAATCAGATAAAGATTTGATGATAATTTTTTGGTTGTTTTATTTTCAAAATTATCAACACTTTCTCACCAATTACCGCACTTATTGTTTTGTAGTTGTAGCATCTTACTCTTTAACCTTTAGAGTCTATGCAGTCTACTCCGATGGAAAGTAGCTACCGCTACTTCTACGCGCTGCTTTTGCCAAACTGACACTGGAAAACTCTATTTTAGTATCTTGTTAAATCAAAATGACCTTAAAAACGAAAGATATCACCTTTCAGTGCCATATTCGCTTACACTGCCATTTCAACGTCGTTTTGGAAAAAAAGTTCTCGGTGAAATTTTACTGTCATGCTCAAGCAGCGGCGGTGCTGCCCAGTGCCCACCTCTGCATCACAGGCCACTTTTTCACAGGATTGGATTGTGCCTGTTGCTGAAAGTTGTCAAACTTGATTGACTCGTTAACCTGTTGCTGTTTTTTATAAAGGTTTAATCTATATTTTTTTTATTCACCAGATGATTTCTATGCTTTAGGTTTTTAAATGGCTCGACGTGGTATGGTACCGGTTTGCTAAAGCGTATTCTATTCACTATATCAGTGAAGATATATTTGTGTTATTGTGTACTTTTGGTATACTGTATATTCAGGGTTGGAAGTCGTTAGTCAAAACGCAATGACTATTTCACTATTCGGTAGTGCCCAAAAAAGCAATGACTTTCCGCTATCGATACTTAAAAAAAGCAATGAATAGCAATTACTAAAAATATTGTATTTTATTGTATTTGTGTATTTAAAGAATCTTTAAATACGTATTTAAAGATTGAGTATTTAAAGAGTGAGAGTCGTTAATAAC
Source organism: Aplidium turbinatum (assembly GCF_918807975.1). Taxonomy (NCBI): domain Eukaryota; kingdom Metazoa; phylum Chordata; class Ascidiacea; order Aplousobranchia; family Polyclinidae; genus Aplidium; species Aplidium turbinatum. The sequence goes on from NC_137488.1 coordinate 3,668,498, forward strand.
GACTCTCACTGGCATGGTTTTTCTGAACTGTGTTGCCGCAAAATTTTCCTTAATCTTTTAAAGTTCGAAAACGGGAAGGGGACTAGGTCGGATAGTAATCCGAAAACTAAATCTCGTAAATTCGTTTTGATGACGAAGTAAGTGAACAACAAAAACTGATTCAGCAGTTCTCCTAAATATCGATTAGCGAAAAACGAATAATGATTTCGTTGCTTGCATAAAAAAGCAGTGAATAACGCGCATTCGATATTTATTTTTAAAAGGAATGGGTATAAGCATTCGATATTCAGAAAGCAACGAATAACGCTATCGAATACTAACAACTAGTCGTTACTTCCAACCCTGTGTATATTATATATTGCAACAACTGACTACTAACCATGTTCATTAATCTAATACCCTATCTATCGTTCATACTATCTATGCATGTTCCATAACTGCTGTTGTAGGCAGGGGCGTTGACAGGAGGGTCTAGGTGGTACTTATAATGTTCTGCCTTTATTCACTAGTACACTTTGTTTGCTTACAGTTTCTTTTTTAATAATTGTAAAATCCGTTTACATGTGCGAAGTAACATAAATACACAACGGTTCATGCAATATCAATATGAGAATATAAATGAAAGGGACTCATGAATACTACAATCCTCCCCAAGTTGTAGATTTGGATTAAGGGGTATGCTTTTTATATAACGAGTACGATAAATTATAGTTGTCACAAATTTTCAGTCTGATGATAACAAAACGTTGCTTACTCGAATTACAGTTTTACACAGAACAAGAATTAATCAAACATACTTGTCATCAATCTATACAAAGGTCATTTGTGACTGGTTTGAAGAATGAAGAGTTTCTTGTGACCACATGAGATCCTTTTTTTGCAGTGATCATCGAACCATTTATGTTGGTCACTTTGTAAGGACGCAATCCATAAGGGAGTGATAGTTTACTTTCTCTTTTAACTTTCAACAAAACCAAGTCACCAATTGAAATATCACAATTTTTAGCATGTGTACGTTTGTCTGCATATTTTTACATTTTGCACGAGTGTCTTTCTCTCTCAACGATTGGTCATTTACAGTAGTGAGAGCTTGAGGAATAGTAATATTAGCTTTCCTCCCAAACAAGAGTTCTGCGGGACTCGTTCTGGTCGTGCAGTGTGGCGTAGCTCGATAATTTCTCAAAAAGTTATTCAAGTCAGATTGCCATGAATTGTGTTGAACATTTGAAATGCGAACAGATTTGTTAAGTGTTTTCATGAAGCGTTCAGCTTCGCTGTTGCTTTTCGGCCACAACGGAGTTATCTTTCGATGTTTGAAACCTAAACATTGGGCAAATTGCTTAAAATCGTAACTATTGAATGGCGGGCCATTATCTGATTTAAGCACAAGTGGAATTCCAAACCTTGAGAAAATTTTGCCAACTACCGGTATCACAGATGAAGCTTTGGTAGAATTGACAATTTCTACAACAGGAAATCGCGAGTACTCATCGACAATTACTAGCAAGTATTTTTACCTGTGTTATACGGTCCAGAAAAATCAATACACAGTTCAGTCCATGGTGCGTTAGGCAATGGTGACATTTTTAATGGTTCAACAGTGTTTTTAACGGTTGCAGCTTGGCAATAAATGCAATTTTTAACAGCGTTTTCAACAGTTTTGTCAATGCCAGGAAACCAAACTTTTTCTCGAATCAATGCTTTTGTTTTCACAATGCCTTGATGTCCTTGGTGTGCAAGAGTTACGGCTCGTTTTTCTAACACTCGCGGCATAACGATTTTGTTCTGTTTAAGAATTAAATCAGAGTTTGTTAATGTAGCTCGTTCCTGATAGGAATGTATGGCTTGATGTCTTGATCTGGATTCTTCATGGCAGATTTCCATGCGTTGCTTTTGATGATGTTGATGATTTTCTGCATTGTGTCGTCACCTTTGACAGCATTTGTGACATCATCAATTGTCATTGCTAGTGGAATTGCTGATTGAGAAATAAAGTTCACATATTGTTCAGTGGCATCACACAATGAAGTGCAATGTGTGCTTCCCACGGGATGTCGAGACATGTAGTCAGCAGGGTTGTCTTTTCCCGGTTTATACGTCACAACGAAATTGTAGGGTTGCAATCTTAAATTCCAACGCTCAATTCTTGCTGGAGGCTTGGATGATGCATTTCTGAATATGAGTTCTAATGGCTTGTGATCTGTAATCAAATTGAAGGGTTATTGCATGCCATATAGATACAGATGAAAGTGTTCACAGCCCCAAACAATTGCTAGTGCTTCTCTCTCAGTTTGAGAATATCTTTGTTCGACAGGGGTGAGAACTTTACTTGCATATGCAACAATCCGGGCAGGTTCATTAACATTGCTACGTTGAGTGAGAATGGCTCCAAGTCCTACGGGACTGGCATCTACGATAAGCTCTGTTTCTTTGTTCAGGTCAAAGTATGTTAAGACTTCATTCCCTGTCAGGCTGTTTTTGAGAGCTTGTATTGCGTCATCATGCACAGCGGTCCATTTCCACTCTCTGATTGTTCTTGCACAATAGTTTGCTAATCCCAGTAGACTTCGCACTTCACCGACTGATTTTGGCATTCTTTATAGCATTTATTTTTGTGTCTTGTGCAGAAATGCCTTTGTCAGAGAATGTGTATCCATAAAATTCCAATTTTGTTTTGTTAAATTCACATTTTCTTTTGTTCAGAGTGAGATTCTTTTCTCGCAATCGTTGCAATAAAGCATCAAGATTCTTGTTGTGGTCTGCTTCAGTCTTTCCATAGACAATGATGTCATCGCTAATGCTGAGTGCACCGGGTAGGCCATCGAGTGCTTGCTAAATGGTTTTTTGAAAGAGTTCGGCTGCTGAACTCACACCAAAGTTTAAACGTTTGTAGCGATATAACCCATTATGAGTTGAGAATGTTGTTATGTATCTGCTGTCATCATCCAACTCAATTTGGTGATATCCTTTGTTCAGATCTAGCTTTGAAAACATTTTGGCTCCATTTAATGCATGAATAAGGTCATCTACAGTTGAGCAGATGTGTCTTTCACGAGGTATAGCCTTGTTTGGCATTGTCATATCCACACAGATTCTTACTTCTTCTGGGTTGTTTGGTTTTGGTGGTGTGACAATGGGAGATACCCAAGGTGTTGGACCATTGACTTTTTCAATTATATCATGGTCTTCCAAGTATTTCAGTTCTGTGTTGACTTTTTTCCGAATGTGAAATGGTATTCGCCTGTGTGGTATAGCTATAGGTATCACTGATTTGTCAATGTGGAGTTTGGCTTTGAAGTCTTTGAGTTTGCCTATGCCTTGAAAACGGTCAGCATATTTGTTAATGATGCTAGAATTGGTACCAGTGACAGTTTGATTGATTATGTGCAACAGGTTTAGATTAACAGCACTGTTGTAGCTCAACAAACAGCCATGTGTTCCTTCCACTACATAAAGTGTGGCATAAGTTGATTTATTTTCTGTCTTTATGTCAGCATGACATTTGCCAAGTAGTTTCATTGGCTTGCAAGAACCATATGTAAAAATTTTAACATTGGTTTTGAAAAGTTTGCATTGTATTTTGTTGAAGTTTTCTTCATCAATGAGATTAGCTGATGAATTTGATGTTTTTTCCATTGATGTTTAGATTTGCAGTAGGATTCTTTTCTGAATTTATTCTACATACATAAGCAATTTCTTCATTAGAATCTGATGTGTCACTACTGCTTTGCTGTTCAGATGTAGCTCTAACATTTCTTTGATATTGTTTTTGCTTAGTTAAACAGCATTTTTCAAAATGATTTAGTGTTCCACAATTTCTGCAAGTCTTTCCAAATGCAGTTCCCTTAGCATGAGGATAATTGCCACTGCAAAAATAGCACTTGCTGATGCTTGTTGACTGTCTGAGTTGTGTTGGCCTAGTAGGTTTTGGCTTGAATGAATGCTGTTTATTTGTTGAGAGTTTGTGCATTTTGTTCATCGATTGTGATCAGGCCCGGATTAAGGTCAAATGGGGCCCCTGTGCTAATGAATTTTATGGGGGCCCTTACCAGCTTACGTGGAGCGTAATGGAAGTAAGCTGGTTTCGCTTGCAGAGAAAACCGAGCCTTGCTTAGGTAACTATAGCTAACTGCTCTAGGCTGCTGCTAAGCTGAGTCGGAGTCTGTTTCGCTTTCTGACCTAGTCTTGTTCTGAAACGATCCCTGTTCCATATCTAGAAAGCTAAAAATTAAGGTTTTAAAAAAACTAACTAGAAAACTAACTAGAAAGCTAGAAAGCAATTAGAAACTAGAAAGCAATTGAGGTTTTAGCTTGCTTAGGTAAGTCAGATAACTTTGAAATAGCACGTGATCGATGATTAAATAAGCATGTAAAAATTAAGTCAACAATGTTTACGTTATAATGGATGCAAAATCACACACATTAAATCAACGAAACTGTGCAAGGGAAAACATTGCAGCAAGGGACCACTGTTAGTACTGCACACTACACTGCAAATTGCAATGAAAGATTATTCTGAATGTCTATTCTAAAGTGCTCTTTCATTCACTGCTAACTACCAATAGGATTTAGAAAACTAACGTGAAATTCAGTCGAACGACTTTTTTCTGGCTTTCTTTGCTGCAAAGTCTGTACGGATAGGCCTACCATCAAAATTGAGAAGTCGCAGTTTATCACACTCTATGCTGAGAAGGCTCAGATTAGCCAACCGCTCTTGTGTCATTGTAGACCGAAGTACGTTTTTGATTCTTTTCAGCTTAGAGAATGATCTTTCTCCAAAACAGTTAGTGACCACCATACAAAGAAACAATCTAAAAATTGTTTCTACATTAGGGAAAGCAGCTTCAACTTTGTCATTCTTTATTATCTGTTACATGTTTTCATGACTAAAACTTGCTTTATTTCCATAAGCCTTTTTAAGATAGGGGAAGGGAAGGTAATTTGATACACTTTTAACATTTTTGCCTGTTAACTGAAAATTACTTGACACAAACTATTGATTTTAAGCTGAAATGAAAGTCTGATCTCTTACACACTTTTTAAAAACATTTTCACTTTTCTATTTTTGTTGCATTTTTTTTAATTGAAATTTTAAAAACGTCACTCAAATGTATTAATTTACCTTCCACGGAAAGTAAATTGATACACCTGGAAGTTAATTTGATACAGTAAAACTAATACAGAAATCCTCTTTGACAGCAAAGCAATAAATGAAAATTTATTATGTGGTTGGCTTGCTTGGGTGCAAGGATGACTGTTGGGGCCCATGTGTGCGGCGAAGCTTCTGCAACGTGATGGACATAGGGAGGATGATTGGCTGGAGTTCTTATTCAAGGGGGTGCTTTGCACTTTTCTCATTTTTAGACAGCAGATAGCGTGTAGGCCTACGAAAGCTTATATAATATTTGTTTCCCAAAGCAGCAGGTCTTGTTAATAAAGAATAACTTCTTTAAATCAACTAGATCAATGACAACATTTATTGCACTCACAAAAAGAATTTAATATACTGTATCAATTTACCCTCTCTACATGTATCAATTTACCTTTTTCAAAAAAAGTTATAAAATTCTGATTTTTCTATGCTTGGATGCACATTGCAGAAAAAACCTGACATGCCCTTGAAGCCTTTTCAATGAACTGTCAAATGAGTTTGGTTTCATTTTTCAGGAACTTTTCTTTAATTTTCCAGACGAAATTAATCATGAGTTAAAATTTTTACGAAAATACTCAAAAAACATACCTTTACAATTTTATGCCATAAAAGCACGAGTTAGCTGCATTGTGCAATTTTTGTAGGCATTATTTTCACAGATCTTCCACCTAATGACAATATTTTTGACTGTTATTTTCTGTACATTTCTGTGAGGGGGGGGTGTATCAAATTACTTTCCGTATCAAATTACCTTCCCTTCCCCTACAGGTAGAAATTCAAAGTTCATCAACAAGACAGAGATCAACATCAGTAAGAACTTCTTTCGCTAAATTCATGACCCTCTGTAAAATCTATTCTTTTGATGCATGAAGATCAATTAAAATTTCAGGAAAAATTTGTTAGTTTATTTATTTCATTTTTAGGAAAAGTGGGGCCCTCTGTCTGCGGGGCCCCTGTGCTTTAGCACACCCTAGCACAATGGTTAATCCAGGCCTGATTGTGATTGACTGTGAGCCTGTTGTTCTAGATGTTCTGTTTGCTGTCGTGAGGTTTCAAGGGTTTTTTCTATTTCAAGCAAATTTGTTAGATTCAGATTTTTTGCTTCTAGAGCTCTGGTACGCAGTTTTTTGTCAGAAGTTTTGCTGATGATTTGCCTTTTAATTTCTTTGTCAATTTCGCCACCAAAATCACAAGTTTGAGCCATTTTTCTAAGTCTGGCGTAAAACTGATTGATGGTTTCATCTGGCAGTTGTGCCATTTCACGAAATTGCAGCACTTCATAGTCAATGTTTATCTGAGGCTTGAAGTAGTTAGGCTACTGATGACTACTGATGGCTACTGATGACTGATGACTATCTTCTTTAATTTTATTGACAATAGGCTAAAGAAGTTTTCTAAACGACAAACCCACTTGTTCCACCGTTGTCCAGTTGATGAAGGATCACCCTCTTCAAAAGATGGAAATGCTTGCGAAAGACCAGTCATCTTGCTGTCTTACGTTGATGTGTTTACGTGGTTTCTGATACTCTACTCGTCGCCAGTTATAATGTTCTGCCTTTATTCACTAGTACACTTTGTTTGCTTACAGTTTCTTTTTTAATAATTGTAAAATCCGTTTTACATGTGCGAAGTAACATAAATACACAACGGTTCATGCAATATCAATATGAGAATATAAATGAAAGGGACTCATGAATACTACAGTACTTTTGGACCCGGGCCCGGAATAGTTAAGGGGCCCGCATTTAAAAGATTCCCCGCGACTTCAAACATTATCAAGATCTTAATATAATCAGATCTAAAGGAAGATCAGAGATTAAAACAGCCTCTTCAGCCGTCAGATGGTAAAGTACCGGGCCCACTTCAGCTCTCTGGTGGTAGCCTAAAATAGCCACTTCAAACACCAAACAGTAAAGTAAGAATTTAGTTTAGTCTAGTATAGCCTAGTGATTTCTTTAACCACAAATATTTAGTAAAATATAACCCGAAACACGAATTTCAAAATAAACAAGCTAATGTTTGTTTAAACTCAAAAAATAAAATGGCGCAGGTAAGAAGATTGCTATCCCTATTTCTGGACTAAAAATTAGACCAAAATCGCTTTTCTGATTGCAGCAATCATCAAGTGTTTAACGTAGGCCCAAAAAACCTTTCCCAAATCAAATTCAAAACAATCTGACCGTCTGCACTAACTTTGCTGTAAATTCTCTTCTGGTGAGCCTAGAATGACCAGCGAAACATCAAGGGAATCGGGAAGTAATAGGCTACTCTAGCGCCATGTGACAATAAAAGTTCAAAAAAGCAATCGCTAAATAGAAATAGTAAGTTTTGCGGTTCGCGAAATTTTAAGATTGCGCAAGATTTGTTAAACAACCATGCTTTTGGCATATCGGGTTTGGTCTATTCCTCTTCATTTTCTACTTTGAACGGCATGTGTCATCCCCATTTTAACAGCAATCTTTATATTCAAAACATTGTCGATGAAAGGGGTCCGAAAATAAATTGGAACCGGGCCCGAGAAATCCTGTCAACGGCCCTGGTTGTAGGCAGGTTTTGGCAAGATGAGCTTGGAGATCAAGATCTTTAAAGGTTAAAATGTGGGCTGTTCGGCATAGATTACTGAACAAATTCTTCAAAATTTAATATGCTCGAAATTTTTACTTTTGTTTGAGATCGTCAAATCGGCCATTGTTAAGTAATAGCATTCCAGATGAGGCTTTTCAAAGTGACATAAAATCTCTGTTTATTTATCAAGCTGCTGTCTTCATCTAATTTTAGCATTGATTCAACGTCCGCAACTTGTGTAAAAATGACGGATTTTGCTGTGTGGGTTGGGCTACCAGTTTTTTGTAAATTACTTTTCACAAAGTGAGGCCTGGCAGAGTGAGTTTGGCTTTCTTACGTCACCAGCTCTGTAATGAAAGCAACTTATTCATGAGGAGCGTAAACTTCCACAAAGTCTATTGCAGCAATTTGTTTGAATCTTTATCCTCGGACTGAGAAATCTTCTTGCAGAGCTTAATCCTGACAATTTCGCATACTTGTAGAGGCTTTGAATCACTGACGCAGGTCCGGTCACCGAGATTGACAGAGTGGAGTTTTCGATTGTTGCCGGGAAATTATTCCATCCATTAGATGCCGCTGAATAGAGAGCAATCCTTAACGTGCGTTGCTCAAGCGCACAGCCCGAGAGTCGAACCAGCGCCGCTTGATCTTGAAACTTCTTCGGTCCAGAAGTGACGCGCTAACCAATTGAGCTATCGGGGCGGAATTATTTATAATCTGAATACTAATTACTAGGACAACCAATTTTTTGACCTAAAAACTTGAAATTTTGACTTTATAATTTACAAATTTTGACCTAATTTTGACCAATAGCTTTCTGCGTTTGCAACTTAAACGTGAAATACAAAGCACATTAGAAATCAAACCGTTAGGTAAGGATATCTTCTTTTTCTTATGAAATATGAGAAAAATGTGGAAGACTCAACGACACCACAGCTAACGAACATGTAATGAAAGTCACTCGAAAAACTGCAAAAGATAAATATGGAGTGTCTTTAAATATCCCGAAATTACTGAAAGGGCTCTGCACTATTATACTTCAACATCAAGTAATGTTTCACATTATCGCGTTTGAAGTTCCTGTCTCTCGCCAAAATTTTTCCTAAAATAGAGAAGCTTCTCTCTACTGATACAGAAGTTGCTTGGGAGTTCCTCAACAGGCTATAAAAATGTGGTGAAATATCATCTCGTCCCATTTTCACAATGCACTTGATGTCATTCCTTGAGATTCTTGCTTGAATATATTTTCCAATTTGGCAGCCATCAACACCAAAGTTAAGGGACCTCATTTTCTGGTAAGCTTCTTGAATGGTGTATCGGCTGTCTTCCATCTTCTGAATTAAATCAAACAGTGCACTGTACCGCTCCTCTATTTCTACAAGGTTAGTAGCTAAATTGGGAGCTTTTACAGCATCTTGAGCACGCCGCAGCAAGACACCACCATCATGGAAGCCTTCCACAATATTTCCGACTTGTGTTAAACTTCTTGAATAATAGAAAGCAGCTTTCAACCAAGGGACAATCTAGTTACATTTGGCTGTGGAGGTTGGCCGATGGAAGTAAAACTAGCTCTTCTTGACCTGTTTTTAATGGTCACTGCTTTAACCCTGGCAACCAACTCATCAACAGCAGGGTAGTTGGCTAATATTCAATCGTCAGTAATGGGCGCAACAAGATTATTACCTCAGAAATTGCAACAAATGGGTTATTACGTCAGAATAGCAACGGAAATTACAACAAAAAATCAGTACTGTATGTGTGTAGCTTTAATAAAATATCAATAGAGAGAAGAAAAACTATGTTAAAAGAAAATTTTGACCTAACCATGAATTTTGACTTTTTTTTTACTTAATAACTTTGAAACCTCACTTCGTGTCAGCCTGAAATTTAGTTTGTGGACGTTTTATAAACTTTGAACAAAGCAGAAAAATTTTGACTTTATTGACTTTTGGTTGCCCTACTAATTACTGTCAACAATGTTATAACTTTGTCAAACTCAGTGACCGCACTAGCGTCAGTGGCTCAAACCCTCTCAATCAGGGGTTCTTAACCGGGGGTGCTCTCACCCCTCAGGGTTGCGAGAACTGCTTCTAGGGAGGTGCGAGAATGCTGAATGATTAGGGTTGGTTATAAAGGATTATGAGGGAATCCGGATATTCCTGTCTGCTTCCTATAAAAAAACATTGATTCGTTCCTTGACATGCAAGTAGTGGTCAGCACACAACACGATTTGATGCCATCATCAACAGGAAATAACAGCAAAAACGTCGTTGAGCTTGTTGCTTAATCACCACTACGGAGAAACTATTTTGCATTTTCACATAATTAACGAAATAACGGCTGTTTCGGAGGCGATTGGTAAGTAGCTAGCCTTCGACGTCGTCCCTGTCTTTTGCTATCTTAGTGGCATGAGAATGCAGTCGGGATGCTGTTAGTATGCCATGGCAGGGTAGCCACTTTAACAAGTCGAAATTCTGCCACTGAAATTGATTAGGATGAAACCGCTAATCAATCACAAGCTACGGTTTAAGTGACGTAAAAAATGGCGAAAAGAAGATGATAGAAAGCAAATTAAGTGATGGATTTTTTGTCAGCTGGTTGGGTTAGGGGTAGAAAATAGTCATTTCATTGACGCGGGTTCGATTCCCACTACTTCTATTGCTCTTTTTCTTCTGTAATTACCAAATAAAGTTCAAAACAAGCATTAACTCTCTGGATGAGTGCGAGAAGGATCACAATTGGACGGTAGCCTCTTATAACATGTTGTGATTGGTTGGCGGTTGCATTCTAATCAATTTCAGTGGCAGAATTTCGACTTGTTAAAGTGGCTACCCCATGGCAGTGAGGATGCAATTAGGTTGGAAGAGTTTCCGTGAGTTTATCTCTATTGTTATGGACAAGGGTATGTACTTTACCTTAGGCTATGGTCGAGGTCACATGCATAATATGTGTGTAAGGCAGTGATGATCGGTGAGGGAAAGCAGTGCTTACCTGAGCGAAAACTATGCAAAATATAATGACTGAATTCTAGGTTTAACTTCTTATTATTTTTATCACGTCTATTTTAACTTGAAAATTACTGTATTCGTGACTAGAATTACTCGTAACGCTTGTGAGTAGTCTAAGTCCTCACCAAGCCGCATGTCTTGCCTATAAATGTCAATTAACGCAAACGTTCCTGTCAGAAACAACCACTGGCGCTCCAGGGAAGCAACTATCAAAGTTGCTTTTCCCAGGGTCAAAAAACGCCTTCGTTTTATCCAATCCTCACTCGTTTTGCAAAACGTCACCAGCAGCTGCTTAGCCAATCAGATGTGTTATGGTTAGAGTTGCTTTCCCAGTGACGTCAATGCGTACATTCGCTAGAGCGGCTAGACTAACTCGTCAGAATGGCCTCTCGTCACGGTACACAGCACAGCATCATAATGCCGAAAACATTGTTGCTGTTTTTTGATGTCTCCTCTCCATGTACTTTAGCCTACTAGCTTTCATAGTCATGCCTTTGCCCTTTTTACTGCGTTGATATAACGTTACTTCGCCAATGAACGTTCAGTTGCGGATGCAATATTTAGTTCGTTAAGCTTCTATACACAGGACTCACAGGAGGCAAACTTATCCAGCTTTTTGTACAAATTGCTTGCGGTTGTAATGTTTAGGCCTAAGTGTTAGTTTTTGTAGTGTAGGCCTAACTGAATATCTGAGAATGAACATTCATGACGAATTAAATATTTAGACAACTATTATTTCATGTCTAACACTGGATTTTGGTCCTGCAACGTTAAAATTAAGATTGTTCATGACTTCTAAACATTAAATGGATGTATGATCACGACATACGCGAAGCACAATTTGACAGATTTTTATTTTTGATTTGTTTTGGAAATGCTCTCAGAGCGCACCAAATTGGAAGTGTTTTTCAACAATTTTTGGGGGAAGCCCCCCAGACCCCCCGCTGGAAGTGTTGCCTTCGGCAACACGCCTTCGGGTTTGGCCGACGGTTACGCCCTTCGTGCCTACTACCTTGCTGCAGCATATTTCCAAGTTGCTTTACCAACGGTTTAAGCCACCGAACGTTACTGGTGTAAGGAATGTACTACTCATCTACTGCGTGCACATGAGACCTGATCCACCACTCTTGAAAAGCAAAATAAGCCATGTTGCAATAATTTTCATGGAACGATGGATCTATTCCAAGTGCCTTTCTGACCGGATGGCGATGGAAGAGCTGAGATCTAGGCTTGGCATCCAACAACTTCAAGATGTTATTGTTAGCCTAAGGACAATTTTCACCAAATCAAACGTCATATAAAAACCGTTATGGTCTACTTAACCTAGCTGGCATCTTACGTCATGGAAATTGCTAGGAAATGTCCAAATATTGCACCATCGTTCGTAAGACCTGATGAAACATTGCATCACCACCTTTGAACACCTGTTTGAATTGCGTGACAATGTCTTTCATTATTGCGTCACAGTTACTGTTTACGTGAGTTTAAGATATCGCAAATTATTCTAGTCATTCGTAAGGTTTGTTGCTTGAAAGTTGGAGGCATATTTAACTGTTTGCTTAGTGCTTGCCAGCTGGACGAAAATTCCGTCTTTTATCTAGGTAGTTTGTTGTAGTGACAAGTTTTGGTGGTGTACGGTGTTGCATCCCAATTTCGACAGCCAGGTGGCTAATTTTACAGAAATACACTTCTTGAAAAGACGTTTCGGAAGAGTGTTTCTTTTCGGTCATTGCATACAGACGAACAGATCTGGGAATCTTATGTTACAATTTTCCCACGAAGAGATTATGGTTTACCGCTGTGACCATTTATAAGATGGAGAAGGCGGCGTTGGTACGGACAAGTGCAATGCTTAGAAGTTTAGTTCTGTAACGTCCATGCATATAACCCTTGTGTCTTAAGAAGCGTTGACTAGACTAGCCTACATTGGAGAAGATTTGCGGTTGATAAAATCGCAGGTCTTGGGGCCGGTGGAATGCCATCACAAAATAAAAGATAACTCTCGTAATACGGGGAACAGGAGACGTTAAATCGTAGACATGAATAAAAACATAAAAAACGCAATTTTATGAGGAGCGATCATAACGTGATATTTTATTTTCAGTTAGGCATGAAAAGGATTAAAGAAACACAAAGGTTATGTTTTTACCCATGAGAACAACGTTACTTTTGAGTAATTCTGGAAGGGGGTGCGAGAACTTGTCAGTGATTTCAAAGTGGTGCCAATGAGGAAAAAAGTTGAGAACCACTACCAGAAGCTTTCTCAGTGCGAGGATAAATATTGCCACAAATCATAATTCGAGTAATTTTGTGTGGAGATAGTTTAATGGAGTTAAACAGTTAAATTAGTTAGAAAATCCATCAGGCAGACAGAATTTCATTAGACAGCCAATCAGGCCCGGATTTAGGGGGGCAGAGGGGGCAGTTGCCCCGGGCCCCCCGACTTTTGAAGGGCCCCCCTATGTGGAAAAAAATGTGATTTTGTGTTATTTTTTCCTTTTGGCCTTTAAAGTTTCTGCAAAATGCTGTGCAATACTGGACTGATGCTACTGAAGACGTAGAGGTGGTTTTTCGCGTCGTAGGCTTGAAAAATTTCTTTGCACGGGGGCCCCCCGATCTAAAAGTGCCCCGGGCCCCCCATCAGCTAAATCCGGCCCTGCAGCCAATTAACATTTAAAATCTCAAGAAAACCATTCTTAGGCTACACATAAAATAAACATTAGGACCACACTAATAGCCTATAGCCACTAATAGTTCTTAGATCAGCGGTCGAGTAGTTAAAAGGAACTGTGGCAACTACCTTCAATCAGGTTGCATATAATATAGTAAAACTTTTTTTGCAACATCATTCTTTAAAAACTTCATTTTTTCAAGTACACAAAAAGTGATTTTGATCTATCACCATCTTGCCCATCTCTGTCCGTAGTCTATCTGAAAGTGCTCAAGACTGTTCTGTAAACTATGAAAAGTATGTTAAGTTATGTGAATTACTGGTTTGCTTGTAGAATTGAAGATTTGCTTGGAGAGTTTACAGTCAGATTGTCTGAATTCAAAAAGATTAAAATTGACTTACAATTATTCAGTGACCCAGTTTCATTTCAGTGTGATAAAGCGCCACTCGAATTCCAACTTGAACTGATTGAACTGAAAAGTCGAGAAAGTTTGAAAACTTTCCACAAAGAACACACTTTTCGTTTATTTTATAAAGAATTATATTTATGTAATGAATTTAATGCTGATTTAGTTGTTATTGCGAAAGTGCTGAAATAAATAAAGAAAAGGCTACAAAGAAAGCTTAAAGTTAGATTCAGATCACCGTTCTGTCGTGCGACTGCGAATAACTGGATGCTTAGTTCCAAGTCTCAGTCAAGAAAAGAAAGAATTTAAAGAAAAAGTGAGTTGTTCTGAAAACCCCCCCCCCTTTTTTTTTATCCCCACCCCCATCCTAGTTAACTATTTCCACCCCAATCAAACCCTGGGATCTGTAATTCCAGCCCGGGCTTGGTATCCCTATCTTTTCCCCCGCAGAACAAGGTTTAAGAAGAAAAGGAAAAACATTTCACAAGAAAGGAATCATATAAAACTGTAATTATCTATGTCGTGTTAATTGTGTACTACAGTAATTGCTATATGTTCATTGTTTAACCTAAATTTAGCTTTATCGAGTTTTAAATTAATTCCTAGCCTATTTTTCCATTTCACTTTGTTGTTTCATTTTTTAACCTTAATTCTAATCAGTTAGTATCTTGCTACTTAAATTAATTAATTCGTAGACTTGTGCCTCTATTGCAATAATAAATCCATCCGAAAATCCTTTTTTTACCCAAATTAAACACCCTTGTTCAATTAATTTTCGAAATCTCGGCATTCAAACTCCTGCATTGGTAATCTAGTGTTGCCAGTTGTCTGCCAAATCTTCCTTTTCTTGCATCTGAAACACGCATCTTCCATTACTTCCTTTCTCCTTGAAGTGTTCACTTGAATCATAACCTTATCTTGTTAAAATTCTATACCGTATAATTTGAACAATAATCCTCTCTTTACCTTTAAAGTCTTTTGAACAATTGTTTATATCGATCCTAACTAATCGTACTTCAAATCAAAGGGTCACCCTATTTTTTGGTTTAAGTTTTCAGTAGTGACGTCACAATTGACTTTTTAGTCAATTGTTCTCAAAGCATTTTTTAACCTCCTAGCTCATCAAACTTATTTGCAGTACCGTAATTAACTGATATTCAAAGCCTAATTGCATTTAGTAACGTTGAGTCTATGTAAAAAAAATAATTATCAAATTTTAAGTAGTAACCTCTGATTCAACCCTCTTGTAATCCGTCAGTAGTTCTTTGTTTTTGTAATCCGTTACCTTTAATTTCTAAACTTTGAGCTGTCGCTGTAAACTCCGAAACATCTTAAACTTAACCAACTTTTTATATATTATATTTATACATTTTCTACTGATTATGTCACGCCCTTTAAGTCGCACAGGTTCAAAGACTTTTCAAGATAACCTGGCCGGTGTTGATTTTACCTCCCCGTCTGCTGAGTCCACTAGTTTAGGCTGGCCGACGAGGAAGCAGGTTCCTGTGAGTGGGCACCCAGTCCCACTCAACCCAGATGGTGAAGCCTCACCGGTAGACTCTATTGCTTTCACGAACTCGTTGCTTCGTCGTGGCGACGAGTGTCCGATCCGTGATCCCACACCACACAGTGGCTTACCTGTCGCATGCCACGAGTCAGCTCCACTATATCTGAGGTCGAATAGACTGCAGTCCGTCTGCCCTATTCGCCTCACCCTCCCCAATCTATTCCCCCTTCTCTGTCCTTTCTCCACTTGCAGGAGGGCATCTCGACCTTACCGAGATGTGCAGGCGTATCAGGACCATATGCGAGCATTCCATGGTTCGCGCGCCGAGTTCCTGATCACCTGTAGCAGGTGCTGCCGTGTTCTCCCTCGAGCTTACAAGCTGGATGGGGCCTTAGAGCACTGGCGATCCTGCCCCAAGGGCCTTCAATTGCCAACCTGCCTTCCCTGGCCGAGCAATGACCCGACGCCGTCGGAGAGCCAAACCAGGCCCCCTATGATGACCAAGCCTGGGCCTTCCTACGTCTCTGTTGTTAGGCATGGAAGGCGCCGGCCCTCGACTGCAGGCGCATCGGTCGAGGGGTCATCCCTTCCTTCCTCTGTCATCCGCTCTCAAGTCTTCTGGCGCCAAGGCCTGGATAGCACTTCCACTTTGCCCCCCCCACCTGACTTTATACCAGAACTTTTCCGTACTGTTCTATCCCATTCAGGCAAGACTTCGCTCAGCCCAGCTGATGCTGACAGCTTGCCTGATCTAGATGTGCTGTTTCTTCCTCGCCTGTCTTCGGCCGGATCTGGGTCGGAAAGTGGGGACTCTTCCGACTCGTCCGACTCGTCGAACAGCAAATCTCTTTCCTCTTCCTCCACTTCATCGCCTGATAGCCCAACCACGGACGGTTACGGCCCTACTGTCAGTGCGAATCCTTTTCTATATGCACCTCTGCGCAAGCCGACCTCCACCGGAGCCGTGGCAGTGGACTCGCTCGGTTTATCCAAGCCGGCTTCGCGCCCATCTTCCCTGCCTCGGACGGCTACCACCGGAGCTGAAGCTGGGGACTCAATCAGCTCTTCCAAGCCGCCCATGCAGACCTCTTCTTCCAAGTCTCTCCAACACTACCCATCTCAATCCTCCTTATCTTTTAATCCTGTTTCCATCTGTCCTATACAATCTTGTACCTCGACGCTGTCTGCCGAAGCCCGACCCTTTACCCCACCTACCCAAACCACCCACAATGAATTCCATTTAACTATCTCTTCCCAAACCTTGACTCGACCCCGAAGCGACACCATGGCATGCAACCAAGCCACGCATGACCCCGGACTCCCACAGACTACCCCAGGGATGTCCATCACACCCAACACTCAACGATCCATCCAAGACCCTGTTGAACCGGTCAGGGAAAGTAAGACGAAGAGCTCCAGGCGGGCTCTTTGCAGTTTAGTGAACCTTACTTTAGCGGGTGGCATAAATTTCGACCAGTTCTGCATTGAATTGGAAGAGTGGACCGCTGGCACTTCGCCGCCCAAGAGGACACGTCCTCGCAAACCACGCTTCAATCGTGGCGCCCGGGCTCGCGCGGCTCGCCGTCGTTCGAACGGGGGTTCTCCTCGGTCGGACGGCGGGGGTTCGCGCGGGAACGGAGCCCGATATCGTAGGGGAGTGGAGTTGCGAGCCGCTTTCTCGCGGGACGTGAAGGGAACGGTCCGTCGGATTGTTGAAGGAAAAAATTGCGACCTTCACTGCGAAATTCCCCCTCAAGAAATTGAGGAGAGATTTCGACGTGACATGACCGCTCCTAAAGCTGGGAGTTGCTCGCGGATGCCTGAGTGGATGAACGCCCACCGTTACGAGTATGGCAATGTAAACCTCTCCCTCATCGATGACGGTGAAGGTCCCATTACGGCCCGGGAGGTGGAGGCGGTCCTCCAGTCGCTTGATGTCGGTTCCGCCCCTGGTTCTGACGGATTGTCCTACGGTTTCTGGAAGACCCTGGACCCAAGAGGGGGACTCTTGGCCAGCCTTTTCGAGACCTGCCGGATCAACCGTCGTGTACCGGACCAGTGGAGAACCAGCAGGATCACACTCATATGCAAAGACCCTGAGGGTGATCTGCACGACGTCAGCAACTGGCGGCCCATCTCCATCTGCCGAAACATATATAAGATTTACGCCGCCGTATTGGCCCGACGCCTGCAGCGATGGGCGGTGGAGGGGAATGTTATCAGCCGAGAGCAAAAGGGATTCATGCCCACGGAGGGCGTCTACGAGCATGTGTTCATGCTCGACACCATCCTCTCGGATGCACAGTCACGCAAAAGGCCTGTGTCGGTTGCGTTTCTGGACATTCGAAACGCCTTTGGCAGTGTCCGGCACGAATGCATAGCCGAGGTCCTGCGTCATTTCGACGCCCCCACAGACCTTATTGAGTGCATCTCCGACATATACGTCGCTAACACCTGCACCGTCCGCTGTGGAAATGGTGAAACCGACCGTATCCCTGTGGGGCGGGGAGTCCGTCAGGGCTGCCCGTTGTCTGGGCTGCTATTCAATTTGGTCATCGAGGTGCTCCTCAGGGGCGTCCGTGACAAAACGGATTGCGGCTACAACCTTCCTGCTAAAGAAGACATCAAAGTACGTTGTATGGCATATGCGGACGACATCTGTCTCGTTTCTTCCGATCGCGAGCAGATGATCTCCCTCTTATCTACTACTGATCCCTTCTCTTCCTGGTCCGGGCTACGGTTCAACCCACGCAAGTGTGGCACCTTATCCTATAGGAAAGCGTCGGCGTCCCGTCTGCGGGTCGACCCGGAACCTTTCTCCCTAGCCGGGGAGGAAATCCGAGTCATCCCCAAAGGCGAAACGTACAAATATCTTGGCGCTCGAACCGGTTACGCCTCGGATGCGTCCCTTACCCAACCTTTCATCTCCACCCTGGAGAAACACATTTCCTCTTTAATGAAATCTTTCCTTACTCCAAGCCAGAAACTTCTGGCACTTAATTCTATCATTCTTCCGTCCGCGTCATACCATCTGCGAGTGCGGCGCTTCAGACAGTATGAGCTTCTGAAGCTCGATCGACTGGTATTGCAGTGTTTGAAGGTGGCGTGGCGTCTTCCCAGGTGGGCGTGCAGCGCTTTCTTTTACTGTAAGCCTGCATTGGGGGGCTTTGGTGTGTTGAATCTGTGTCGCGAAAGCGACACGCTTTCGATAGCCCAGGCCTTCAAGATGCTGACGTCTCCTGACGACCGTGTCTCTGCCATCGCTTTCGGGCAGCTTAGGCGTTGTGCCAGTCTGAGGTTCGGCACTCCAGATCCTACCCCGTGCCAGCTAGCCAGTTACTTGAATAAGGACCCCCCTCCTGAAGGTGCCCGTTCTCGACCGTGCCCAACAGGCGAAAGCTTGTGGGGCCGCGTCCCGGCGGCTACCCGTCGTCTAAATGTACGTTGGTCCGCACGCCCGGATGGCGGTCTCGAGTTGACCGCGGGGAGCTCCAAAATCACCCCTCCCCTAAGAAAAAAAGTGGTTCCGACCCTCCACCAACACAATGACTTGTGGTGGAGGAGACAGTGGGAATCCAAACCTGACCAAGGCAAGACGGTCAGTGCCCACTGTCTGTCCGGATTTTCGAACTCTTGGACTCGGCGACCGGAGCTCCTGGATCACGCGAACCGTGTATTTGCTTATAAAGCCCGCCTAAACCTACTTCCCTTGAAATCAAAACCAAGCCATGGCCACCCATATAAACCTGCCATATGTCGCGCGTGTGGGAAAGCGGAAGAGACTCTCCCTCATATATTGAACCACTGCCCTACCGTGATGCCTGTTGTCACGGAACGACACAATTCAGTTTTGTGGGAGATCGTGAAGCATGTACCTGCCGAATGGCAACCCTTGCTTACCATAGATAGTACGGTTCCACAACACGTGGAAGCGGGCGGTGCTGATCTGCGCCCTGACATTGTCCTGCAACGCCCTGACGGTGTCACGGTTGTATGTGACGTCACTTGCCCGTTCGATTACGGCGCGGATTCCCTTCGAAAAGCCGCCGACAGGAAACACGACAAGTACGGCGAGTTATGTGTAAACATATTGGAAGACAGGAAGCGCCCTTGCAGGGACGTCCTGTCACTTCCGTTCGTCGTAGGCTCCCTCGGGAGCTATGCTCCGTTGAGCTCTCGGGCTTTGGCGGCCTTGGGTGTTCCTGCTCGTGGGGTAGCAGAGGTGGCTAGAAAAGTGGCCTCCCTCTCAATCGAAGGTTCCCTCCGTGTCTGGAAAGCTTGGAACGCCGGGCTCACTCGTGGAGGGGCTACGTCATAGAAAAGACGATTCCAGCGATCAGAAGCTCAATTCCCCAACAACAGAAGCTCTGCAGTAAGCATCCGAGCGCGCAAGACAGCAAACCTCAAAACCCGCCAGTAATTGTGTGACGTCATAGTATGTTAAATCCATTGTTTCATTATCAATTTACCTGTAAACAATTGTTGTTTCATCAGCATGCTGCAGCTCAATGAAGAATACAATCATCATCAATAAAATAAAATAGCAATATATGAATTAAGTATATATTGCATATCGTGAATGGACTCATATCATCTATCAATGACGTAATATCATTAACAACACTGGATCTGTATTTTCATATTTCAATATTTTAGACTATCACACACTACCTTCTCCCGATACGCTGCTCTTTCCCGCTCGGATCAACCTCGCGTTGCTTTTAACTCATCGATAAACATGATTTCCTGATCAACTCGATGCAACCTCCAAAGTTTCATCCCACTATTCTATATTTTTTCTGGTAACGTAGCCTAGTCATATCTACGCTTCGATCGCTAGTCCCCCCGACCCATCTGGGCGAACCTGCCTCAACGTCTGGCCAGTGCACATCCGTGCTCGTTGGTTCAACGTAACCACTTTTTCGGTAGGTAAAGCATACAATATATTCCCACTTACCATCTTTTTTTTTTTTACACCAATTAATTGAGCCTTTGCTCCAGATTTTATATAATTTTCGTCTCCCACGAGTGTTCAAATCGTCCTTGTAGCTAAGCATCTCTTCCTCGTGGGAGACCCCAAAGTTTATCCGGTCTGCCTATGGGCAGACCGGGTATAGGAGTTAAACGTACCTGTGTTACGGTCACGTGATGGAGACGTGGGCGCTGCCTGGCTTTATAAAACTTCTGTCGCCCGGCCCGTCGTGAGCTGACCTTTTTGCGTTTGCAGAAAGCAAAGCCCGTCTCCCTGGCCCGTTCCGCCATTCTAACTTTTGCGGACGAGTCGCACAAAATTCTCGATCCACACTTTCCTTCCACAGGTACCTAGACTCCCCAGCCTGGCCCCCGCGACCTAAGCTGGTGGACTTCCCTTCCGGGTGCATCGCCACCCCATAATCACGCCGCTCCCCGCCTCCACGGGGCGTGGCAGGCCAGTTCTTTAAAGTCTCTGACCTGGCTATGTTTATTGTGTTCTTCTCGCCGTGTCAATTATTTTGTACTCGTGCGTCGTTGATCGAAATAAAACAGTTCATCATCTCATTAGTAAGCTTGTCCAAAAATTTATTGTACATATGGGGGCAGCACATATTGTTCCGAGTAGTTATTTTCATCCATAAAATACATTAAAAAAAAACTGCGGAAAGAAATAGACTAACGGACAAACACTTATCCCAGACACCAAAATCCGTCACGTTGAATCAATGTAAAAATGACAGATTTTGCTATCTGGGTAGAAAACATCCTAAGAATCAAGACAACGTCCTTTAATGCAAACGTTGATAACATCTTAGCTGGAAAACAATGTCAAAATATTGTAGAAATAATTTTTTGTTTCTTTCTATGTGTGTGTTATTTGTTCTTATTTTCAAAGATGAAAATATGGTTTCTTTATGCACCCATTTTTCTTGAAATTTAATAGGTTCTGCGGCCCATTGAATTATATCAACTGACAATGCGGCCCGTATAATAAAAGGTTTGACATCCCTGGTGTAAGCTCTTTTTTGAATTAGGCTCCATTGAGAATTGTTGATCCTTTGGTCAGATCCATGTCTCGCTACCAAAAGTGCATGCAGCACAGAAAAACATTGCGCAAAAAATGTCGCATATTTGTTTTATTTTACCATACAAGTCAGCCATGCAATTTTGCATTTTATGGACAAAGTAAACATGTCATGCTATAATTTTTGAGCGACCTTTTTGTATGCTGTAGAATAGGCAATACACTTTTCCTTGCTCGGTGTGAATCTGGTCTCAGTTTAAATTTCATTAATTGCAATGGCAGAGGTGACCTAAACTGCACGCAAAAGTAATCGTCACAAAATTGCAATGTTCACTGTTTAGTCAACCGAGAAGTTCATTAATCACGTGACCACGTATTCTGACAAGTTCGTAAAAACGTATTTTCATTTTGACTTTATCCATTTTACGCAAAGAATATAAGAAACCTTCGTAATTTCTACTCAAACGTTTTATCTCCGTTTGCCAACCCAGCATATTCTCAACTCAAGCCGCAGTGTTGTTTCTAGTTCTACATGCGCTATCAGGCCTACAAGTGTTATGGTTTGATGACAACTCCCATCATCACAATCAGCTGTTTACTCGTTTGACATGAGCTCGTCAATCTCTCTGGCATGTTGTGTGTTAGAAGTTAGAGGTTGCTGTTTAGAAGGTGGGGACAATTAGAGCTTTTGTTCAGATCAGCGGTTGCAGAATAAAACAATTTTAAATTGTTGATATAAAATAGACATCACAACGATTACATCTTATCAACGATACAAATTAAAAGTTGTTAAGCGAAAAATGTAAAAACACGTCAAATTGTTTTCGCCGCCAGCTTAATCTCGCTCGAAAAAATGTTTGCGACGAATTTGTAAAGAGAAATCCGTGTAATTCTGTTGGCTTAGTTGACTTTGCAATGCTATGGTGGCAAGATGGAGGCTATGCAAAACATCACCTCAGTGTAGGAGAAACGCTATGCGTGTAAATAACTAGCGTAGGTTAGGCTATAGGCTACTAGACTACATTGCAAAACTTGTATAATTATAGTATATATGGTAAACATATACAGTATATAATACTGAAGTTGAGTCTGCGGTATGGAGTTTTTAGGTGAAGTACACAGTGTGCGCAATCCTGGCCTCATTCTTTGAACACAAGGTTCTATGGCTCAATGCTGAGACGAGAACAGTGAGGTCCTTGAGTTGTAGGTTTTATATCAAACTTTCCTTGTCTTAGTTTTTGGTGAACCTTTCCCGGAAGCACGGGACCATTTTAACCAATGCTGTTTTAACCCAGTGAATCTGATGTTTGCCTTGCTTGGCATTGAGCACTTTTTACAGTATTAATAGCATTGATTGATATGCATTACTATAGGCCACTCCACTTAATCACTTCCCGGGCAACTATTTATCTCAATGATACATCAATGACCATTGTTGACAACACCAAACGCGCGATCTCTGCCACTTGATATCGTTTGTCAAGATTAGTGGCCTAGTGCTAAGTAGGCTAGCTCTCTGTGAGATAGTTTGTTGTATGAATCTGACAACTCAACTGGAACATTTTTCATGCTTCGCTGAAGTTTGGTAATCCGTATCATTAGATTTCAAGCTTAACAGCAGAGGCACCACACTAGCTGATGATAATAGATAAGGTAATGTCGCATGGCGTTAAGACAACAAATTAACTGCCGTAAAGTTCCAGTGTTAGAGCATAGAATATTTTTAATTTGTATTTGCAGTACTCCGAACAAGCTAATTGCTTTGATGTTTTTGTTTGAATTGTTTCGTCATCAGACTTAAATGTTTGAACAGACATTAAGGTGTTCAGCACGTTCGGTGTGGTCTACAACAGGTAGCTTGTTCTTGATCTGTGTGGGCTATATGATATATTCTACTTTAGAATGCGAATTAGAAACTAAGGCTATTGGGAAAAGGAAGATTTTGCTCGTCACAAAATTCCTTTCCTTGGCTTTTTTTATTTTGAAAGAAGTTAAATCAAGAATTTTGTTTCAAAATAGGGACAGATTCGTTTGTTGTCAATTTGAAACGCGAAAAAGGCACACGAGAAATTCATAACGCAAAAAGCATCATCATAACATTTGGAGATAACTGGCCTTACGTTATGTTTTCAAAGAAGCTTTTACCAATTCTCTACGTTTATGAATGTCCAAAGCAAACTTCTTGTGAAAATAAGTTGTTAACGAAATGCAATTGTTGCTTGCACATTAGCCTACAGCTTAGAAGTGCTTCCTAGTCCAAGTTAACAAATGTGTAGCTGACACCAACCCAGTAGTGTTGACAAGGGAGTCCAGGGGGCATCTTTGTACTAGGCCAAGGGAGTTTAAATAGACTAACGCTTATTCTTTGGATATAGCCTAATGCGTTCTTTCTTGGACGTGTCTTGATTTATGGCCCAAAATTTTATTGTTCTAACCAGGGCTTTGGAGCCGGAGCAAGGAGCCGGGACCATGCATTTTCAACGGAGCTGGAGCCGGAGCTCTACGTGAAATTCAAGTGGAGCTGGAGTCAGTTGTTTGAAAAATAGCTTCGGCTCCGATGCATTTCATAAGATGTTACTACTACTGGCTGAAATCACATAATTTAACAGCAACTCTTCACAAAATTAAGAAGTTATTTGCGTAATCAGACGTCGAATTAACGAATATGTTTTTAAACGCAGTTCCGCATGACATTTTGATGACAGTACCATAAATTTCATAAAGTTGTGCCATTTTTTAGCAACAGTTGACTGCAGACAATTTTAAGCTTTAGCAATTAAATTGACATGTCGTCATTATTTTAATGAAAGCACTTTTCGGTGTCTGGAACCGGAACAGTGGTATCAATAAGCTCCGGAGCAGGAGCTGGAGCTAATCATCATAAAAGAGAGCTCCGGAGCTGGAGCAACTTAACATTTACGCCTGCTTCAAAGCCCTGGTTCTAACCCAGACAGCCACTTTATCTGGTCCAGATCTTTACCAGATCGAGTACGGATTTGACCAGATCTGGGCCAGATAAAGTGGCTGTCTGGGAAGTTATCCTCTCAACTGCCCTGTACCTTCCAATGCAAAACAGGCCATACTTTAGCCGCTACACGAACCCGGATTTAACTGTTCCCAGAAAGTGAAATCAAAGCAAAGCCAACGCTAATCCACTTTTCTGCGAAATTCAAATTTTGATCTCGCGTGATATTTGAGTTACAAACTACAGTAAAATACTTGAAACTTTGCTATTTAACGCAATAATTATTCACTAAACTAGCAATTATACGTAGGTGATTTTTTTTGACTGCTGAGCGCTTTAAGGTTGCTCATACCAGCATGTTTATTTAGATAATCTGTTCACTCGTCCAGCCGCATAAGCAGTGGCGTAGCCAAGGGGGGGGGGGGGGGTTCTACCCCCTTTGTCACGCGTGTGACGTCACGATATTGAGAATGATGCTTTCAGTCCCTTTGTCTCTAAAACAAAGTTTGCCTAATTTTAAACGAAACTGCATTAAAAGAGCGAGTTTTGCCAATACCAACATTCAAATATCTCAGCCAGGAATTAGCAACATGAAAACATAGAGACTTAGCTTTATTTCTGAAAAATGCCGAAGAAAACATGATCGTATCCTTTTGCTATGCCAGCATCATTTTACAGGAATATTCATACCCACATTTTGGTTGAAAATGCTCTCAGAATGCACCAAATTCAAAGTAATTTTTCAAATTTTTCTGGGGGAGGATATTGATCACAAATCACAATGGTCACATGAAGATTTGCAGCTTATTCAATATTTTTAATTTTTCTAATTTAGTTATTTTAACGTCATCTTTTTCCTAGGATCTAAATCATTTCTTTTTATTTCTTATTGGTACATTGGAGTGGTGAACTATTATGGCAATGGTTTTAGAGCCATGCCCACAAAGCTTTCGCTTGCAAGGGATTTACAAAGGAACTAACAAAGAGACAACACTGCAAGTACGCGCAAAAGCCGTTTCAGCAAAAATAAGTTAATTTCGGTCCGTGGAAAAAGGGGTTTTGGGAAATACTGTGCAAAGGTCTGCACTCTGCATGCATTTGATTATCCTTGCTCAGACTTTGCACGCAAGTGACCTGCGCTGCAAGCAACCGGTGTGGAATTAAAAAAGTGAATCTGCCCGAGTTTACAAATTAAAGCAGCCTCTCTTTTACTCAAACCATGAAAAACATATTGGTAGTTAAAATTACTTTGCATCTTTTCTCTCAAAGTACGAATCCCTAAAAATCAATGATTTTATTTTTATATAAACCCAAAAAATTACCGCATTGCCAGTGTGTGACAATTTCTCTCCTGACCCCACCGAAGTTCTGCGGTCTGAAACGGGGAAAATTCTTTTGTTAGTTTCACTGGATGCTGATTGTGACCATGAATTTGACAGGATGAAGCAATATTTCAGATTGTAGATCGTAATTCTTCAGTGCTTTCCACCGCATATCGTAAATCTTGATCGACAGCTTGAAAAGATTGGGCTACTTCGATCGCTTGTACAGCCGCTGCTATGCTGAACGTAGCATGCCAATGCAAGGATGGATTGTTAACGTCAGCAACTAGCCTACTTGTTTAAATCTGCTGACAAAAATAATTATGTTACATAAGTGACTGGGTATTTATGACGTTTGATAACGTGTAAATTTGTATTTTGCATTTGCAAATATTTGAATTGGTCTGTTTGGGCGCCATTGATTTGTGTTGAAAGTCAATTGAGGATATTTCCGATTGTTTTTACATTGTCGAGTCGAATTGTTTTTCTCTTAGCAGAAAGTTCGGAATGCTCTGTGACATGTTGTTGAGAGAGTGAAAGCGCGATTAGTGGCTTTTTACTTTTATTATAGAAATGTCAGACACGCATTAGAAGACGACTGACTTCTTTCACTTATTAGAAGACTGATTGTTCATGATAATCGGGCATCGCTGTTCCGCTAATAATCAACTTTATTCACAGTGCACTGCGGCAACCTTTGTTCTGGTATAGAAATGATGTTACAAGTCGTGTCGTTGCTGATCTGACATTGTGATTTGTTAGAAGCATGATGAGGTCTTGGTAGTCTACATAGCCGAAATTTTTTTATTTTGGACCCAAATCCTCTGAAAAGTAGTTTTTAGTCGTTCACACCAAAACACACCAACCTTAGTGAGTTTAGCCAGTCTCCTTTCACATTTAAAACACATGAGATGTCACCAGAATAAGAACTGAGCAATGGAAAGTATGATAGCTACCTAGACAGTCATTTTATCTTGTCCAGATCTGGTAAAGATCTAGATCAAATGAAGTAGCTCTCTGGGTATAGTCTAGGTCTAGGTTATTGTATTTATATATTAGGCTACAGTAGAATGGATTTTACTATTTATTTGCAAATTAGTTATGTATTCATTCACAGAGATGGGCAAGATCACCAGTATTGGTGATCTTGAAGATCAAAATCGTGATCTTGAAGATCAAGATCGTGATCTTGAAGATCAAGATCACTTTCAAGATCACCTTTTGTGTACTTGAAAAAAAAATGAATTTTTGATCAATGATGTTGCAAAAATAATTACTATAAGCAACCTGGGTAAAGGTATATAGTTGGTATTGCTAACTTTTACATTTAACTACTCGATCACTGGCCTAAGAATGGTAATAAGTTAGTGACTGTTGCTATTTGGCTTATCAATTGTTGACGTAGTTGCGTAGAATCGCAACGTCACACCCACGGCCGAGGTTAATTACAGTAGTACTAAAAAAGTCGCAAAATTTGCAATTAGTTTTACACGTTTTAATTATAATAAATAAATAAAAGTAAACTTTGAACTGCATCATTTTTTACCAAATTTTTGTTAGGTTTATGTGAGAGTTTTTACTTGTGTTACTATTACTAAGTATTTTTAACTTTCACTGTATTATGTCAATGTTTATTGCACCATTTACCCATCTAGCAACATTGATACTGTTGTCTGCTATTAAAAAAGTTCAGAGGTTTGTGGTCAGACAAACCGCTCCATACTCAGACCCTAAACAAGTCTTGGTCTGGTTGATTTGCTGCAATAAACCACTTTACATGACCAAAGTCGGCTAGAGTCCAGATTTTTTAACACCGCCATTCTAGACTTTTGAAACATCTAAAATTGGGTCAAAGAAAGCAAACATTTCTTTAAAATTCACACATGGAAATTATGAACAAAGTTAAATCCTTTTTTATTATACGTCAACATAAAGTACACGGAAGTTGACTTCTTTATTATGATTATGACCAACACAGAAAACTTTTTCAATTTTGAAATGGCAACACTGACCCGGATTAGACGGAGACTTTAAATCGTTTTTTGTTGGACACATATCATATTAACAGTGGCTTAATGTTAGTAGTTGCCACTAACTACCAGTGTAGTCCGGGAACATCGTGAATCTGTGGTGGTAAAAGGATAAACCCTCGGCCCCAGACGCTCACACGACGACGACTACTTTGTACAGTACGAGTTCTAAAAAAATGCCTCTATCTAGGAAGTAAAATTCAATTTCAAAGTGATCTTGATCTTATTGTTCTTCAAGATCAAGATCACACAAAAAAAAGTAATCTTAGATCAAGATCACCAAAAAAAGTGATCTTCAAGATCAAGATCCCGCCCATCTCTGTTCATTCACAACCAAGAAACCACAAACTGCCTTTATGTTGTTGAAAACCAATTCTTCTTCTTCGTTTGAACCTTGTTCTTCGCCACTTCAAGGGTCGAGGGGCTCTGCCTTTTACCACCCTTGGGCAGTGGCGGCGACGCGGTTTAAATGTTTGGGCAGGTGTCGAGCAGCCATTGAATTGATTCGTCATCCAGTTCACGCAGTCCACGCACACCATTTGGCGCATGGAAACCAATTGACGACGCATTACGATACATTTCTTACTTAGAAAATGTTGGTTTCCATGCACATGAAACTAGTAAAATACAATTATTTACTTCTGTCAATTTCAAGTGCACTCACGGCAGTAGCGGATCAAGAATATAATATTTGAGGGACACCAAAATTCATAACAAATTTTCCTCATTTTGATAGTATCAGCGAAATTCTATTCACAGTAAATTCGGTAAACTTTTAATATGTTTGAATGGAACAAAAATCTAACTTTCCCACTCCAAATGGTCTTGACTTCGGTCAACAAAGGTGTTCGAGCGAACGTGCATAAATCTTGAGCTACAGAAGATGATCTGTGCTCAATGCTCATTGACGGAACAAAGCTTCTTGACATAAGAATTGGAATATACTGGCAGACAAAAAACTACAAACGCTTTTCGTTACTGAACACTAAATTTTCCTGATAAAAAATTGCACATTCATATACAAATATGAAATATCACTTAGAGATTTTTATTCATTGGCTTGAGTTAAGAGTTTTTCAAAGTTTAGAGCAGGTGGTGGAAAACTAGGCCAGACTAATTTCGTTCATCTTCGATATCATGCATGCTTTGGTTTTTGAATCTTTATCCTCGGACTGACAAAGCCTTGATAAGTCATTCCTCGATTCCTGGTAGTTCCGCATACTTGTAGAGGTTCTTGACGCAGGGTCGGTTACCGAGATTGACAGAGTTAACTTTACGATTGTTGAAATGTTTCTGCCGGGAAGTTATACCATCCATTAGGTGCAGCTGAATGGAGAGCAGTCCTTTAAAATGCGTTGCTCAAGCGCACACCCCGAGATCCGAACCAGCGCCGCTTGATCTTGAGTCAAGTACGTAATCACTGAGCTAACAGCGCGGATCCTGTTCATTGTTTTACAATTTAGCAGTCTAGGATGGATGATGCCACGAAACATCACGTTGACTGTAGTGTAGAGCATGTTCACTATTGTTCAGTGAACAAAATTAATGGCAGGTGATTGATTTGCATAGTGTCTGAGTTAAATTCTTTACGTTGCAGTTTGGTTAAACGTTGCTATAATAGAGGCTTTTTGTGAAATACAAACATGAATGTTTGTTGATGGACGCAGTTAGCAACATAACTGCAGTTTTCGTGGAGAAAATATCTTTTAACTTGATCATAAAAAAAATACATTATAGCCTATGTGCATGTCACTTTTATGTTTGCTCTTAATTACAACATATTCACCGAGTGTTGCAAGTCACAGTGGATCATGTAAACGATCTGAGGGCGATACATGACAGAGGATGAGATGGAGTAGTCAATGGATGCTGGCAAAGGCAAAAAGTGGAGCCCCTCAGGCTTCTCGTCTAGTGTTTTATACTAAAATATTTAATTTTTATCAGAAATGCAACCAATAACTTTAGAAAACTTTTTCTTCGGCGCAAACGTCTCCTTGCGACGTTGCTGGCGGGCACCTGAACACTTTATAATTGCGTTAATCTCTTTAGTGAAAACACAAGTTATTGTAACCAGCTCAGTGGCCGAGTGGTTTCGGCTCTGGTGCTGGTAGATCTGAGATCGATTCCAGGTCGGGTCAAACCGAAGACTTTAAAAAAAAAAACGGTACCGATTGTGTTCTATCCTGCATAACGCAGTGAGAATGAGTCGGGTAATAATGTGATAACATCGTAAACCTGATATAAATGAAAAATGAGCCCTGTCGCTAAAAGACCTTAGCTGTTGTAGAGCGACAATAAATAAAACCATAACATTATTATTATTACAAGTTATTGTGACTTGATTTTAGAACTTCATTATTCACAGGTTTAGTTTGAATATAGAACTGGGCTTGATTATTTCTTGCTTTTTAATCATTTTTCCTTATAGTCATTAGGCTACCCCTACTGTAGTGAAAACTAGTTTTTTGTAATAAAATTCGCAATGCAACAAAGCGATGTTGATGTTGAAAAGAAAACCTCCACCAACCTCACCAAGTTTTTGTGGAATAAAGTTTTCTGCACTTTGCAGATAGAGGATAACTTTCTTCATTTGAAATGCATTAAAGCACCATTCTCATCCAAAGCACCGTCACCTTCTATCAACGACAAGTCCATTCAACTAATTAAAGTGATTTCAACAACTTGTAAAGAAGACACTTGGAACGTTGATGAACGACAATCCACTTCAGATGGTCACAATTGCCTCAGGTTTCGACGACTGAAATCTTCACCATGCTTTGCACTTATTATTTACTTTTGGTCGCAATCACAAAAGCATTGCCGCAAGCTTCAAGAAATTAAACTTCAAACAAGAAATGAGAAAGATTGTTTAAACAAACAGGCTTTTGTCCAACAAAATCTCGACGATGAATTACAAAAGCAAGGTTATGTACGTCCTCGTAATTTGCTTATGATTCTTAATCCAATTTCCGGTAAGGAAAAAACAGAATCTCTCCATCGCAGTCTGATCTCTCCGATGTTACAAAAAGCTGGCATTAAGGAAACTGTTGTGACAACAGAATATCCAGGTTATGTTCTAGAATACCTTAAATCTGCTGATCTGTCTGTATATGATGGTATTGTAGCCGTTGGAGGAGATGGAACATTCAGTGAAGTAGTGAATGGAGTCCTAATGATGGAACAACAAAAGATTGGAATTTCTTTGGATGAAGCAAGTGATCTTAACGAACCTATTCAGCTTGATAGACCTTCAATAAAATTTGGTTGTATCCCAAGTGGGTCAAATAACTTGTTGAATTGCACGACTCAAGGCACGAATGACCCCGAAACTGCAACTTTGCAAATAATTTGTGGTGAAAATCATCTGTTAGATGTCTCTTCAATTTACGATGATCGTGGAAAATTTCTCAGGTTTTCAGTTTTAACTTCAAGTTACGGCTTTCCCAGTGACTTCTTGATGAAATTTGAAAACCTACGAGGTTTTGGTCCAGCTCGCCCTTACGTTTCACTCATACTTTCATTTGTCAAGCTTCGTTCTTATTTATGTGAAATAACTTACATCACAAGATCACGTGACGAAGCAGAGAAACTCAATTTGGAACCAAAAAAATGTGAATATCCCTGTGATCGTTGTGCTGTAGGTCTGAAAGAAATAAATCAAAATCCGTCTTTCTCTCTTACTACAACACCTCAACAAAGTGTAGAGAGGAAAGGGTCTTCTAATACGACAAGTTCTTCAACGGGAAATCTATCAAAAACGGTACATTTACAATTTCATAAGTTATGTTTGCACTACGTTGTATTTATCTGACAATTCTACAAGAGCACGATGCAGTACGTCATTTACTGCTGGTTACTATTTAAATAGGTTGAGGATAATGCAGGGTAGTATCAGTGACGTAGCGTGACCATTTCATATAGTCTGCTAGTGCTAAAAACAAATTTTGTGGGTGAATCGACGGAACCGCACCTTGGAAATTTTTAAATAGTCTACAAGTAAACTAAAGTTTTCTGAAAGTAGTGAACACCCAAAGAAATGGTCACGCTTCGCCACTGGCTAATATATGTTAAAAGAAAGATGGTATAAGGATTTTCAAGCATCGAAGTTATATTTTCTATCAATTTTTGTTACTAAATTGTCGTAATCTTGAATATTGCTACATGCAAAGCCAAGCATCATCTTATCACATCTTTGCACTCAGGCATTTCTTATTCCACACTCACTAGTAGTTGACAGACAAAATCTTCACAAAAACTTTTAATGCTGCCTGCTTCAGTCATGTTCAAAACAGAGATGAAAATCTGAAACGGTACAAATTGGAAACTTAAATGACTTCATTGTTAGTGTGCAAGACCTCATGTTGTAATTTTTATACCTCATTTTACAGGTGATCCGAGACAGTTATTTCAGTGTCAATTTGGTCAATATACCGTGCAAGTATAAACTGTGTCCTGGGGGCATTTCACCTTTCGCGCACCTTTCCGACGGGGATTTTGATGTCATATTGATAAACAAAGCATCAAGATGGGACTTCTTGGACGTGGTGAAAACAACAATGAGTCCAACAGAAAATTATCTGGAACATCCTATTGTTGAACCTCATCGAGTGCTGGGAATGCAATTCCGCGTTCCATCAGATGATTCTGGAGTTGTGAAGAATCAAAAAGATTCCACCACCAATGATCTTCCTGCATCACGATCAACATCACAGGAACAAGAAGTATCTTGTTGCAATCGCAGCTACTGGACAGTAGATGGTGATAAAGCCTTCGACAATGTCAACATCACTGTGTGGATGCACAGGGGTTTGATCAATATATTTTCAAAAGGTTTCGAATCAGACTTTCTTGAGTGAACCTGTGTTTGATTAATGAGATGTCATTTTATGTTTTACGAATTTTTTTTATTTTACAATGCATCTTTTATAGGAATTCTAACAACGTGTCGTTTTTTTTTTTTTGCTTTTAATTATTTCTATTTCCAAAACTTTAAAGATGCCTATATACCACTAGTCTACTATAAGCCGTAACCTACGTTATAGGTCGTATAGGGTAGGCTGTGTGCTTGTAAATGTTACAACCGATGAGTTTGCAATAACCAATAGTGGTACCATGCATTATGCGTACAAATGGTGAGAATTCCCTAGAATTTTGTGAAGCTAAACCCAAAATTGTTCACTTTTGTCATTCTCACCCCCATGCAGAGTGATGCTGTAGCTTCGTCTTACCCGTGAGTAGTAGCCTAGTAGTCCAGTTTTAATCTGGTGACGTCCCAGGTGCCCGTTAATAATAAAATGAATTACTTTGAAGCAAGGTTGCATTTCTTTCAGTTAACAACATTTATAAATTTAGGAATAAAAGTAACTTTAAAACAACGTTTTACACCAGCAAGGTTACTAAGCAAGGTATTTATTCTTTTAAGAATAAATCAGCTGAAGTGGTTGGACTGTAAGCCACGTACTAAAAAGTTACCATTAAAAGCAATGTGGGAGGTGTGGAAAATTACAACCTGCATGTTGACATGGAGCAGACCAAGGCTCATTCGCGTACCATATTTGTACATTTTGTCAAACAAAACAACTGCCATTATGCAGTACAATATAGTGGACTTGTGAATGTTTTACTTTTCATACCAGCATAGCTTTGATAGTAGCCTATTATTGTGAAAGCTTATTTCACATTTTTTTTGTCATTAACTAACATGTGGTAGAATACGCCAATATTGACACTACTACGTGACGAAATAATGTTGGCATAGTCTAGTACTCTTGTCACTACAATCGCTTCATATTGTCTGATTTTAGTATTGTCGTATGTACTCTGCTGTAATCAACATTGCCGTTTACTATCGTGGCTTGAAGTACACTCGACTAAGCGCAAACAAGATCGTAAAAACAATAGCAGTGTGTCGCACGCAGTGCGGACGTGGAAAGTGCAGATGCCGAGCAATAAGTCTTTAGGGGCCTATTCAACTATTATGTGACGCCTTCAATGGTGCCAAAACTGTCATATTGCATTGAATGTGATAACAATAAACGCCTGTGAAGTTTGACCAGTCTGTTACTACACTAGGCCTAGCCCTAGGAAAGTCCAATTGTGTCAACTTTGTTGCGAAAATTCCTGTTTGTTTCTTTTTACGTAAGCTTTTATTAGATACGTGCCATAAATATTTGCAAGTGATATTTCCTAGTTATCGTCGCAACGTGTGCATTCAGATATAAGCCAGGGATGGAGGAACCACGTGGGCCTCGTGGGCCTGGGCCCACCTACTTTATTTTCTGGGTGGGCCAGGCCCACTCACTTTTGAAAGCCAAATTTCTTTGAAATGGTAGAGAATCAGAGAGGGAGTTCCAAAAAAAGGTCTTCACTCATTCGATACACAGTATGGTTTGATTATCTTTGATAGCTCAATAATGAATTCAATCTTTAAACTTTTCTGTTGAGTCCATTATTGATGTGCAGCACGTGTGAGTGTGGTTGCGTGTGACTGGTGGAGCAATCTATCAATCAATATAATTATTCTCTATACTCTCTATGGTCAGAACAGTGATATCATTACATATGCACGTACTGTATAATGCTGCATATTATTACTCCCAGGTGGTATTATAACTGTGTGTGACTGTGTGTATTGTTACCTTTTTATTTGTGTGTACATCGCCACATTTTGTAAGTTACAGCGTTATAGAGCAATTCAACAATTTTGTAAATTTTTTTACCAAATCCGGCCCAAAAATGGAAAATTTTGCCTGTTGGCACGAAAGGCAATTATGAAAACGCAATGTGAAAACCAGGGGTCGGCAACCTTTTTCTCACAGCGAGCCAAAGCTAAACTTGACATGGTCTTGGCGGGCCGCAGCCTATTAATACTAGTTTTGATAGATTCAGAGGTATGATTTCAAGGCGTTGACGTAGCCCAATGCCTTTAGAATATAGGTTAGTAATATCCTTGACGGGAATCAGCTGAATAAATTCTTAAACATCAAAATCTTTGTTTACTGCACGCACAAATACTGCCAGCTCAGCTGTAGGCTTATCTGTCGTGTCTGTGCTCTCATCTATTGCCATTGCGAAGAACTGTAGATATACAATAACATTTTGCTAGATGTTCTCCGATATCTCTTCTTTTCGTCGAGTTACGGTTCTTGTTGAAAGACTTAGGCCTATATCTGAAAAGGAGTTTGTTTGTTTTTTCTCTGGATATATGTTTTCAATAAGATCCATCTTACACCTTTTCCCAAATTCTGCATCACTATACGATTTCTTGTCTTTTGCTATTGATTGTGCTACCTTGTAGCTAGCAAAAGAATTTTCAGATTCATTGGTTTTCCTTTACTTTGTAACAGAGAAATTTGCTGTTTTAAAGCTATTTTTAAGTAGATTAACTTTGCCGTTCCTTGTTTGACCAATTAACTTGGAAAAAATAATATGTTTTGTATCATAATGGCGCTTTATGTTGAGTTCTTTGTTTATACAAACTGAAACGATGCAAATCAAAGACGTCACAGACGTGGTCCTACTGTACTAAAATGATTAATGAAAAGTAGGCTACTTGTTTTTCCATTCTATTATACTGTAATAAACCACTGGCTCGGCCACATATCATTATAATTTGTAAAGGAGCGGCCGGTCGAATGATTCTTCTTGGCGGGCCGTAGTTTGCCGACTCTTGGTGTAAACGATTTCAAATATTAAGAATGCAACAATGTTATGGGGGGTCTGGGGGTCTTCGCATGATATAATGCACTTTATGGAAGCTAGCCTACTTGTTATTCTTGTACACACTTAATGGGTTGACGAAAATTTGGCAAAAACAAGATGGCACTGCAGTGGCGTAGCGAGGAATTTTGAAAGTGAGGGGTTTTGACGGCCGGCTGGCGAAGCCCGTCGGCGTGTTCGCCTAAGACCACACCCAGCAGTGGGGGGTCTGAAAATTTTGAAAAATTACTTTGAATTTGGTGCATTCTGAGAGCATTTTCAACAAAAATGTGGGTATGAATATTCCTGTAAAATAGTGCTTTCCGGTAGCATAGCAAAAGGATAAGATCATGTTTTCTTCGGCATTTTTTCTGAAATAAAGCTAAGTCTTTATGTTTTCTTCTGATATTTGAATGTTTGGTATTGGCAAAACTCGCTCTTTTAATGCAGTTTTGTTTAAAATTAGGCAAACTTTGTTTTAGAGACATAAAGAGACTAAAAGCATCATTCTCAATAACGTGACGTCACACGCGTGCCAAAGGGGGAGGGGGTTGAAACCCCCAAACCCTCCCTTGGCTACGCCACTGGATGGCAGTATTCAGAACACACATTACCTTGTTTTTGGTAATTTACTAATGCACGCTATTGCCAATAGCTTGTTTAAACATGTTTTTTAACTGATAGCTTAGCAACGATTGTATATGCTTTATAAATGTTGAAACAGAAGTATTCCTTTCGTGTGCTGTAAGGTCTTAGACACTTTGTCATTGATGCTTCTTGCAGATCATTTGTGACATAATGCAAGAGATCTTATCACTGATATTTTTACCTGTCAAAAGTAAGTGCATTTGTCAGAAAATGTTTAGGTTAATGTTCCTTTCAAATACTCATCACCCATAGAGTTGCCAGATATTTTTCCTCAAAATAGTAAACATTTTGAAAGCGCGCAATCGCATCCTCAAAGTTCCCAAAGCAGTGGCGTAGCCAGGAATTGTGAAAGGGGGTGGGGTTGACGGCGTCTTCGCCAAAGGCGACACCCAGTGGAGGGGGGTCTGGGGGGGCCTCCCCCAGAAAATTTTGAAAAATGACTTTGAATTTGGTGCATTCTGAGAGCATTTTCAACAAAAATGTGGGTATAAATCAGGGATATCTATAACTACGGGATTGGAAACTCTATCCAGTGCTATACATCAGTAGGGTCATCACATTACTAGGACTACAGAAAGATTAACAAAATATAATACCGACTAAAAGATATACAAAGTTAGATTTTGCAATAATAATACAAAATGTACACTCACATAAACTTAATTGAAACAATGAAAACTATTAATACTACAAAAAGTGCTCAATGCCAAGCAAAAAGGCAAAGCAGAACGAATTAAATCAAATATAGTTATTACTATCTGAAGCCTTTACAAATTGTTTCACCTAACGGATCATCAGAATTCTATTTGAATAAGACCTTCTGATGATCCGTTAGGTGAAACAATTTGTAAAGGCTTCAGATAGTAATAACTATATTTGATTTAAACTTAATTGATGTATAAAAGTACATTTACGCTGCTAGAAAAAAAACGATGAATCCAAAAA
This sequence comes from Aplidium turbinatum, assembly GCF_918807975.1. Lineage (NCBI taxonomy): Eukaryota > Metazoa > Chordata > Ascidiacea > Aplousobranchia > Polyclinidae > Aplidium > Aplidium turbinatum. Next base: position 3,705,414 of record NC_137488.1, read on the forward strand.
ATGAATGAATGCAATGAGTCCAGAAACAGCCTACTGTTGTTCTTTAGCATTGTGCGTAGGCTACTGCAAATCGGATCAGAAGTAAATGAGGAGTGTTCAGCAATCAGTGAAATATGCTGTTGTAACTTATCATCAACTTGTTCACTGATTGATCCAGTGCGAAACCAATCCGTTTACGACGTCATCAGAACTAAAACCAATAGTCATTCTGGAAATTTTTTAAGCAGCAAACAAAATACAACATAACTGCACTAATGGAATACAAACAAATACACAAACCAGGCAAGCATAGACCTTACAATTTACAGGTGAATTAATGATTACACTTTTGGTTGTTCGTTTAGCCTACTACTTGCTACCCTTTGAGATCAATTTATGTGATTATTTATCACAGCAGCGCACAAAGAAAAATGACCCCACTGGTGTATAAAATGATTTTCAGTTCCACAGAGTTTCCAATCCCGTAGTTATAGATATCCCTGGTATAAATATTCCTGTAAAGTGGTGCTGTCTGGTGGCATAGCAAAAGGATAAGATCATTATTTCTTGGGCATTTTTCGGTAATAGAGCTATGTCTCTATGTTTTCTTGTTGCTAATTTCCAGCTGTGATATTTGAATGTTTGGTATTGGCAAAACTCGCTCTTTTAATGCAGTTTCGTTTAAAATTAGGCAAACTTTGTTTTGAGGCATAGAGACTGAAAGCATCATTCTCAATATCGTGACGTCACACGCGTGACAAAGGGGGGGGTTGTAACCCCCAAAACACCCCCCCCCCTTGGCTACGCCACTGCGCTCATCTGTCCAATTGTAACCCATAACACTGAAAATTCTCTCAACATTGGCATTAAATACAGGGATAGACATTGTATACTGGACAAATTTTAACAATTTAGGTGCAGTTTCTTTCTGAAAGAAGTTAGTCCACTTTTCCAGCGATTATCTTAATTCTTAACGTATTAGCCACATCACACATGATTGAGTAGCTGGCCTACACAGTCTATAAACAAACAGTTAAATGGCCAAACTTCTAGGCTGTTAGTTGCTCAGGCTAGTGGCTTTCAGTTTGTCAGCTACCTAGGCTGTACAGTACAGTGTACACTCCACTGTTGGACTTCGTGCTGGCCAAGCCTGGCTTTGACGAAATTACACTGGGGTAGCATATTAGGGTTTTTTTTCCTCAAAGCACCAGACTCATATGCTTTTACTTTCTAAGCAGCAGAAGTGTATAGTCACTGGTTAATCCATTGCTATTGGCTAAAATATATTGACAGAATTGTAGACAAAAATTAATTGTCAAAATAGTGAACATGTTCACTATCACTACTGTATTAGCAAAATAGTTTACAGTGAACATTTTCTTAAAACAGTGATTTGTTCACCATTTGTTCATTTCAGTTCACCATTTGTTCATTCATTTCTTGAAATAGTGATTTGATCACCCATGTTGACTATTGCTAGTAACTACCAACCCTAAATGAAGCAATTTTTCCTTTAAAGTGGAGTTTTTCAGCACTGCTCAGTGTTCACAGAGTGAATAAATGCTTCATAATACTTTTCCTGACAAGTATAAAGTTTTACCCATATTCCCGCAATGCAGGAGAAAGATACAAAACAAACATCAAAGATGAAAACTTATTTTATTTGGGAAAAGAACAAATTTAATGAAACTAACAAAAATCTGATGTAGTAAGAGTTGTTGTTGTGTTAATCTGTTGTGTTATTGCAATGAGATTACCTTAATTGCTACATATTATGACATTTAATGTCAAAATAGGTAAAAAAAAAAAAAAAAAAACCGAATAAAAAACAAAACAAAACGATAAAAAAAAAAAAAAAAAACGAGCTCGTTTTTTTTAAAACAAAAAAACGTTTTTTTCATCTCTAATTGTGACGTTTGTTGCTCTTAAAGGACATTGTACAACCAAACATTGAAAATATAGACTGCATCATTTCACATAAATGAACTAATTCTGCAACAAACCAGACAAAATCGTTTCGCTATTTTATTGATGAACTGTGTATAAAGTCTGCTAAGACTGATTTGTAATGAAAATCGTATGACCAAAAATGTGGAGATGCTTAATCCAGGGCTTCCCAAACTGTGGTCCGCGGACCATTGGTGGTCCGCGACGACTGCACAGGTAGTCCGTGGCGATATGATATGACAAGAAATTAAAAAGTCACACATATAGCCTACGTTGTACAGTACGTACCCTGTCAAAGATAATTGTCACAGTTCTTTACAACTTAACTTAAATGATTTCGAAAGCTTTTGCTATCCAGTATCGTAAATCTTACTTGTTAAAGCTTTGTTGCAGTTAAAAAGTTGTTTACGAAAAATTAGTTGTCCGTGGCCCAAAAAATTTCACAAATAGTGGTCCAAAAAAGTTTGGAAAACCCTGGATTAATCGAATGTTTATCCAAAAGGTAACGATAGTCTTATCTAGACACAACAACTGAAAAAGTTAATTGGCTATAGCCTACTGTAGGCCTATATCTCGTCGTCTCACAACCACTTCTCACAGGCTGTTTCTGGCTTAGGCTGCCACTGACACCTTGCGCATAAAAAGTAGCCTTTATTCTCTCGACCGCTGTGTCGCAAGCGGTAAAAAATCGAACGTTGTCATAGATTTAACAATGAAAAGCATAGGCGGGAAAGAAAAAAAGAGGAAGGTTTACGAAAACGAGAAAACATCCACTTTTTCCTCACCTCCTATGCTTTTCATTGTTGAATTTATGACCTTGTAAAATGTTTTACCGTGGTAGACTACGCTATGATTTGGTTGTCGCAGTGCGTTGGCCTATTGACAACAGCAGTCAACGGTAGATAAGTTGCCTGCAATTAACTTCAGTAGGTTATCCTGAAAGTTTACCTACATAGAATCTTTGGAAGCACTAATCCAACGATCGCAATCTGAGGCTCGGATATTTTGGTTTTGAATTCTTTTCCTCGGACTGACAAAGCCTTGATAAGTATACAACTTAAGGAGACCCCGTGGTCGTAAGGAGACCCCGTGATCGGGTAGAGTTTTTCTTTCTAACTTCAAGGAGTGTTCGGATCTGCAGAATTTAGCCACTGACTTGTCATCCTCCTGCTCAACGGCTAGTTTGAGTAAGTCAATACCCGGAAAGTTTTCAAAGATAGCGTTTATCTGGGGGCGACTTAAGCAGTCAGCTACAACGTTATCTTCTCCCTTTATATGCTGTAGATCAGACGTGAACTACCTGTATGGGCTAGCGTACCCTTGAAGGCGGTGAAGAAGTTTGTGATCCGTGAATATGGCGAACTTGCGACCTTCCAGGAAGTACTTAAAGTGCCTTAAGGCGAGGTATATTGCTAACAACTCACGGTCAAATGTAGAATAGCGTCGCTGAGTATTATCCAGACATTTGGAGAAGGCGATGGGTTTCTGTTTGCCATCAATTTTTTGTTGGACGACAACCCCGACGGCGGCGGAGGATGCATCTACGACGAGAGAGGTCGCGGCGTCGGGGGCTGGATACGCTAACAATGAAATGCTTATCGAAGGCTGAAATTGCATCGTCGGTCCAGGTTATCAGTTTCTGACCAGATAGCTTAGGAGTTAAGATGCCGTGTATCGGCTGCAAGAGCCGTGCACAGTCGGGAATGAATTTACGATAGAAGTTTAGCCTACCATGTCAAGATACCTCCTGAGCTGCCCGCCTGGAGTGAGCGCTGAAACTTGTAGATTGCTTTCACCTTTCCGGAAAGGGGTTGAAGTTCAGAGTTGACTTCGTGACCTAAGAATTTTACCTTCGTGTTGCATCGCCATCAGGTTAAATTGGTAATTGATTTTTATATTTAAAAGTGGAAACACCGATTTTGTACAATGACTGATTTTGTTTTAAAATGTGCTTATTACTGATTGAAGACTGAAGTGAACTAATAAGAAGCTTACTGTTACCTAACGTGTCAATATACTTTCTAAATCATATATATGCTTGTGCTGAGTATTCTTAGACAGTCTACAAACACAACATATAAACTGGCGACGAGGATTGGATTTTAAAAAGTTGTTTTCAGCAAGAAACCACTTTACAATGAGTAACAAAGAACTTGTTGAGCTACTGAAAACACAGTTACAACAGCAAAAGCTTCAAATTGAAGAACAGAATAAACAAAGTAAAGAACAAATGGATATATTTCTTAAAACTATTCAGAAAATGGGAGAAAGTACCAGTGGAACTTCTACACACACTGAAAATGTAAGTTCTGTTTCCAATATAATGCCTAACTTTAGTGCATTTGATCCATCAATGGAGCTATGGACTGACTACTACTCTCGATTTGAAACATTTGTTAATGCCCATTCTGTTCCAGAAGTTAAAATTCCTCAAGTCTTTCTTACAAACCAGTCTCCTATGGTATACAAATTACTTCAAAATTTAGCCTTGCAACAACAACCATCAGTTGATGTCAACAAGCTAAACATAAACAACATTGTTACTTTCATGTCAGAACAATATGACCCTAAAAGATTTGTTATTCGTGAAAGATATAAATTCTGGAGTGATATGAAACGTCGACCAAATGAATCTATCAATGATCTAGTTGCTCGGATCAGACAAGATGCAATTACTTGTGACTTTTCCTCTATTGCAAACCCTCAAGATGAGGCTATGTGTACCAAATTTCTTTGCTCTATCAAAAATGAAGCTGTTTTGAAAGCAATTTTCAAAGAAAAAAGTGATCAATTGACTTTTGCAAAGGCAATTCAAATTGCTATTGAGATTGAAGAAGCCGCTCAGGTTGCAAAAGAAACTGTATATGGCTCAAACATTTTTCAACAAAACCAAACCAATGTTGTTAAGCATCGCCAAGAGTATAAAGGCCCAGAAAAGAACCGCTTTTCTAGTAAATATTCAGGTGCTGCTAAAAACCAAAGTGAAATGGGTTTTGGCCTAACTTGCATTCGCTGCGGCAAGAAAGGACATCTGCCAAAAGTTTGTCGCTATAAAAATGCTAAATGTCACTACTGTGATAAAATAGGTCACATTGAATCAGCCTGTTTAGCCAAACGAAAAGATCAATCTGTAAAGACAATTACTTCAGCTAAACTACAAACTGTGAAAGCTATTAATGCTGTTCCTCAATTAGAACAAACCATTCAAATTGATGGGAAAAACATTTCGTTTGAAGTTGATACTGGAGCAGGTGAAAACTTTTTGTCAAAAACAAATTGGTTAAAGTTAGGAAAACCATGTCTGCAGAACATTGACACAAATTTTGAGTCAGCTTCTGGACACAAGCTTCCTATACTGGGATTGTACTGCCCACAGCAAGTCAACCTTATCAAAGATGGTAAGAAGCTGAATACTGACAACAACAAGGATGTGACTTTCATCATTACTGAGGTACCACATTTAAATCTTTTGGGTAGAGATGCAATTAAAACATTGAAACTATCAATTGATTCCTTAATTTTTCCTCACAAATCAAGTACTTCTGTAAACCATGTTTTTGATTCATTGAGCCCTGATACATCATTGCAAAAGGCATGCCAACAACTATGTCAAGAATTCCCTGAATTGTTTGAACCAGGACTAGGGTGTTTAAAAGATTTTGAGTTAAACATCAATTTCAAGAATGATGCAAAACCAATATTTTGTAAACCACGCCCTGTACCTTTTGCATTACAAGATGAGCTAACTCAAGCCTACGATGCAGGTATCGCCAAAGGTGTCTGGAAAATGACCCAATTTAATGACTACGGTACTCCAGTTGTACCTGTCCGCAAAGCCAAACTTCCTGGCCACAAAACTGCATCTATTCGCGTATGTGGTGACTACTCAGTTACTGTTAATTCTCAACTAGAGACGCATAGGCAACCACTGCCACTCCCAGAAGAATTGATGCAAAAGCTAGGAGGAGGCCATGGTTTTACAAAAATAGATTTATCTGATGCCTACAACCAAATTCCATTGACCCCTGAGAGTCAAAAGCGTCTTGCCTTGAGCACACACAAAGGTGTACTGTTACAAATGAGGCTTCCATTCGGTATTAGTTCTGCTCCTGGTTATTTTCAGGAAATAATGTCTAAACTAACAGCTGATCTTAAAGGAGTTGCCGTATATCTCGATGATATATTGGTAAGTGGTTCAAATGCTGAGGAGCACTTGCAAAACCTTCGAGCACTTTTGCAGCGCCTTCAAGAAAATGGTTTGAAATGTCGTTTAGAGAAATGTGTATTCGCTCAACCTAGTGTCGAATACCTTGGACATCGGCTATCAAAATCGGGGATAGCCAAAGGTGAAAAGGTGGATGCCGTATTACAAATGCCACCACCTCATGATGTTTCTACATTGAAATCATTCCTTGGATCTGTACAATTCTATGGTAAGTTCTTACCTAATCTTTCAACTGTTACTGAACCACTCTACAAACTAACTCGTAAAGGCATTGCATGGGAGTGGAATCATGTACATGATGAAGTTTTTAGAAACCTTAAAGCAATGTTATGTGCGGAACATGTTTTGGCACATTTTGATCCATCATTGCCTCTGGGAATTTCTTGTGACGCTTCAAGTGTTGGAATTGGTGCGATTTTATTTCATCGCTTGCCAGACGGAAGCGAACGCCCAATCGCCAACGCGTCAAAAACCCTAACGGAAACACAGCGACGATACAGTCAAATACAGAAAGAGGCACTTTCCATAATTTTCGCATTGCAGAAATTTCATCAATATTTATACGGACGAAAATTTATCTTGGTTACAGATCACAAACCGTTACTATCCGTTTTCGGTCCTTCTAAAGCAACTCCAGCTTTAGCAGCCAACCGCCTGGCTCGGTGGGCTTTAATATTGAGTCAGTATGATTACTCTATTGAATATAGAAAAACTGGAGATCATGGCAATGCCGATGCTCTTAGTAGATTACCCGTTGGTCCAGACCTTGACTTCGATGAGGAAGAACAAGAAGAAAATTCACACATTGTCAACGCAATCAAAACTATTAGTTTGCAATTAAATCCTGTCAACTCTGATCTAATAACCAAGACTTCTTGCAAAGACCCAGTTATTGCGGCTGTCATGCGTTACACTCGTGAAGGTTGGCCGGATGCAAAAACTGCTGATACGATTCAAACTGACAGCTATTCGGTGGAGGATTTCAGAAAAATCTCTTCATCTTTGTCCACGGAAAGCGGATGTTTATTGTACGGATCACGACTCGTGATCCCACAAACACTTCAGAAACAAGTGCTGCAACTGTTGCACCTTGGGCATTTTGGAATGCAACGTATGAAACAATTGGCCCGGACAGCTGTATACTGGCCGAGAATTGAAGAAGACATCATGCAGGCTTGTCGCCAATGTATTAGCTGCGCTGAACATCAGAACAAGCCGGAGAAGCCAATCAATCATCCATGGATGCTACCTGAAAAGCCATGGAGCAGAGTTCATATAGACCATGCGATCAATTTCATGGGGAGGAATTGGCTTGTTTTAATCGACGCCTTCTCAAAATATCCTTGTGTCCATTCCACAACCTCTGTAGGTACTGAAGCTACAACCCAACTTCTTGAACAAGACTTTGCGCACTTTGGGTATCCACATACCATTGTGTCGGACAATGCTACAGCATTTAAGTCCGATGAATTCAAAAAGTGGTGCAAAGAACGAGGAATCGTGCATTTAACTGGTGCACCCTACCATCCAGCCACCAATGGTGCAGCTGAGAGGTTAGTGCAATCTTTCAAACAAGCCTTGAAGAAGTCCAGCTTGCCACCACAGCAAGCCCTGCAAGAATTCCTCATTCAATACAGAAGAACTCCTTTACCAGGAGGGTATTCACCATCTGAACTTCTTAACGGAAGAATCATTCGTACAAAGATAGATGCTTTGATGCCTTCACCAGCTCATGCTGCGCAAGGCAAACAAATGAACAACAACCGACGAGATCAACGCGACGTCGTCGTCAATGAAAGGTATCCAGTGGGCACACCCTGCTATGCGTTGACTTATGGAACGCGAAATTCGAATTGTAAATGGGTTCCTGCCACGGTAGTAAAAGAGTACGGTACGCGAACTGTGAACGTGCGAGTCCAACCTCGAGGTCCGGTGTGGCGACGGCACGTGGATCAACTCCGACCACGATACGAGACGCCAAATGACAATGATCTCGCAATCGACGATGACGTATTCGACATTTCTGATGATAAATTTTGTCTCAACGAATGTGTAAATTTACCCGGTGTTTCCCCAGCTAATGATAAAATGCCTGTAAACAACAGACGATCTACAAGACGTCGTAAGCCACGAGCTATACATGATTGTTGACTCTTTCAATTATTTTCAAGAGTGGGTGTGAGGTGTTGCATCGCCATCAGGTTAAATTGGTAATTGATTTTTATATTTAAAAGTGGAAACACCGATTTTGTACAATGACTGATTTTGTTTTAAAATGTGCTTATTACTGATTGAAGACTGAAGTGAACTAATAAGAAGCTTACTGTTACCTAACGTGTCAATATACTTTCTAAATCATATATATGCTTGTGCTGAGTATTCTTAGACAGTCTACAAACACAACACTTCGGAACACCAAACACACATTTCCCCTTATTTAGAATGATCCCGTAGTGAGTCAGGCGTCGAAAAACTGCCCTCAGGTGTATCATATGTTCTTCCTTATTTTTGGAAAAGATTAACACGTTGTCGACATAGCAAAACACGAAGTCCAATCTACGCAAAACCTCGTTCATGAAGCGTTGAAATGTTTGGCTAGCATTACACAGACCCATGCTTACAGAATTCGAAGCCGCCAATGGGCGTAACGATGGCAGTTTTTGAAACGTCCCGTTCGGAGACACGAATTTGATGATAAGACTTGAACAAATCCAAACTATAGAGAAGATGGTAGAACCATGCAACGCGTCGACGAAATTGTGCAAGAAGGTAGCGGATAAGTGTCGCGCCGGGTCTGACGGTTGAGATTTCTATAGTCCCCCGTGATGCGGTAGCGACCTATGTCCCCTTTTGAGACCATGTGAGCAGGAGAGGCCCAGGAAGAGTTAGAAGAGCGAATGACACCGAGATCTAAGAGGTGCTGTATCTGCTCGCGCAGATGTATTAACTTCCCAGCCAGCAAGCCCATATGGGCCCCACATGGGGACCCATGTGGGCTGATGTACGGGCTCAATGTGAGCTGCCCATACACATTGTGTCCGCGGGCATCACATTGCCTCCATATAGGCTGCCCATATTCATTTAAGGGGGGTCATGTGGGTTGCTCACACTCAACCCACAAATTTAATATGGGCTGCCCATATGTAACCCATAAATCTAATACAGGCTGCCCATATGTAAATCAGGTATATACATAACTGCAGACAGATGCCAAAGTGCTCAAACTGCAAGCAGTGAACTTTGCGCAATGCATAGCAAGGTGCCCCCAGTAAAGTGCTCAATCGGCGTAAGCCAAGAGCGTCACTGCAGACAGTGCACACGATGATGAACTGTTTTATTTTGATCAACGACGCACGAGTACAAAATAATTGACACGGCGAGAAGAACACAACAAACATAGCCAGGTCAGAGACTTTAAAGAACCGGCCTGCCACGCCCCGTGGAGGCGGGTAGCGGCGTGATTATGGGGTGGCGATGCACCCGGAAGGGAAGTCCACCAGCTTAGGTCGCGGGGGCCAGGCTGGGGAGTCTAGGTACCTGTGGAAGGAAAGTGTGTATCGAGAATTTTGTGCGACTCGTCCGCAAAAGTTAGAATGGCGGAACGGGCCAGGGAGACGGGCTTTGCTTTCTGCAAACGCAAAAAGGTCAGCTCACGACGGACCGGGCGACAGAAGTTTTATAAAGCCAGGCAGCGCCCACGTCTCCATCACGTGACCGTAACACAGGTACGTTTAACTCCTATACCCGGTCTGCCCGTAGGCAGAGCGGATAAACTTTGGGGTCTCCCACGAGGAAGAGAAGTTTAGCTACAAGGACGATTTGAATACTCGTAGGAGACGAAAATTATATAAAATCTGGAGCAAAGGCTCAATTAATTGGTGTAAAAAAAAAGATGGTAAGTGGGAATATATTGTATGCTTTACCTACCGAAAAAGTGTTGACGTTGAACCAACGAGCACGGATGTGCACTGGCCAGACGTTGAGGCAGGTTCGCCCAGATGGGTCGGGGGGACTAGCGATCGAAGCGTAGATATGACTAGGCTACGTTACCAGAAAAAATATAGAATATTGGGATGAAACTTTGGAGGTTGCATCGAGTTGATCAGGAAATCATGTTTATCGATGAGTTAAAAGCAACGCGAGGTTGATCCGAGCGGGAAACAGCAGCATATCGGGAGAAGGTAGTGTGTGATAATCTAAAATATTGAAATATGAAAATACAGATCCAGTGTTGTTAATGATATTACGTCATTGATAGATGATATGAGTCCATTCACGATATGCAATATATACTTAATTCATATATTGCTATTTTATTTTATTGATGATGATTGTATTCTTCATTGAGCTGCAGCATGCTGATGAAACAACAATTGTTTACAGGTAAATTGATAATGAAACGATGGATTTAACATACTATGACGTCACACAATTACTGGCGGGTTTTGAGGTTTGCTGTCTTGCGCGCTCGGATGCTTACTGCAGAGCTTCTGTTGTTGGGGAATTGAGCTTCTGATCGCTGGAATCGTCTTTTCTATGACGTAGCCCCTCCACGAGTGAGCCCGGCGTTCCAAGCTTTCCAGACACGGAGGGAACCTTCGATTGAGAGGGAGGCCACTTTTCTAGCCACCTCTGTTACCCCACGAGCAGGAACACCCAAGGCCGCCAAAGCCCGAGAGCTCAACGGAGCATAGCTCCCGAGGGAGCCTACGACGAACGGAAGCGACAGGACGTCCCTGCAAGGGCGCTTCCTGTCTTCCAATATGTTTACACATAACTCGCCGTACTTGTCGTGTTTCCTGTCGGCGGCTTTTCGAAGGGAATCCGCGCCGTAATCGAACGGGCAAGTGACGTCACATACAACCGTGACACCGTCAAGGCGTTGCAGGACAATGTCAGGGCTCAGATCAGCACCGCCCGCTTCCACGTGTTGTGGAACCGTACTATCTATGGTAAGCAAGGGTTGCCATTCGGCAGGTACATGCTTCACGATCTCCCACAATACTGAATTGTGTCGTTCCGTGACAACAGGCATCACGGTAGGGCAGTGGTTCAATATATGAGGGAGAGTCTCTTCCGCTTTCCCACACGCGCGACATATGGCAGGTTTATATGGGTGGCCATGGCTTGGTTTTGATTTCAAGGGAAGTAGGTTTAGGCGGGCTTTATAAGCAAATGCACGGTTCGCGTGATCCAGGAGCTCCGGTCGCCGAGTCCAAGAGTTCGAAAATCCGGACAGACAGTGGGCACTGACCGTCTTGCCTTGGTCAGGTTTGGATTCCCACTGTCTCCTCCACCACAAGTCATTGTGTTGGTGGAGGGTCGGAACCACTTTTTTTCTTATGGGAGGGATGATTTTGGAGCTCCCCGCGGTCAACTCGAGACCGCCATCCGGGCGTGCGGACCAACGTACATTTAGACGACGGGTAGCCGCCAGGACGCGGACCCACAAGCTTTCGCCTGTTGGGCACGGTCGAGAACGGGCACCTTCAGGAGGGGGGTCCTTATTCAAGTAACTGGCTAGCTGGCACGGGGTAGGATCTGGAGTGCCGAACCTCAGACTGGCACAACGCCTAAGCTGCCCGAAAGCGATGGCAGAGACACGGTCGTCAGGTGACGTCAGCATCTTGAAGGCCTGGGCTATCGAAAGCGTGTCACTTTCGCAACACAGATTCAACACACCAAAGCCCCCCAATGCAGGCTTACAGTAAAAGAAAGCGCTGCACGCCCACCTGGGAAGACGCCACGCCACCTTCAAACACTGCAATACCAGTCGATCGAGCTTCAGAAGCTCATACTGTCTGAAGCGCCGCATTCGCAGATGGTATGACGCGGACGGAAGAATGATAGAATTAAGTGCCAGAAGTTTCTGGCTTGGAGTAAGGAAAGATTTCATTAAAGAGGAAATTTGTTTCTCCAGGGTGGAGATGAAAGGTTGGGTAAGGGACGCATCCGAGGCGTAACCGGTTCGAGCGCCAAGATATTTGTACGTTTCGCCTTTGGGGATGACTCGGATTTCCTCCCCGGCTAGGGAGAAAGGTTCCGGGTCGACCCGCAGACGGGACGCCGACGCTTTCCTATAGGATAAGGTGCCACACTTGCGTGGGTTGAACCGTAGCCCGGACCAGGAAGAGAAGGGATCAGTAGTAGATAAGAGGGAGATCATTTGCTCGCGATCGGAAGAAACGAGACAGATGTCGTCCGCATATGCCATACAACGTACTTTGATGTCTTCTTTAGCAGGAAGGTTGTAGCCGCAATCCGTTTTGTCACGGACGCCCCTGAGGAGCACCTCGATGACCAAATTGAATAGCAGCCCAGACAACGGGCAGCCCTGACGGACTCCCCGCCCCACAGGGATACGGTCGGTTTCACCATTGCCGCAGCGGACGGTGCAGGTGTTAGCGACGTATATGTCGGAGATGCACTCAATAAGGTCTGTGGGGGCGTCGAAATGACGCAGGACCTCGGCTATGCATTCGTGCCGGACACTGCCAAAGGCGTTTCGAATGTCCAGAAACGCAACCGACACAGGCCTTTTGCGTGACTGTGCATCCGAGAGGATGGTGTCGAGCATGAACACATGCTTGTAGACGCCCTCCGTGGGCATGAATCCCTTTTGCTCTCGGCTGATAACATTCCCCTCCACCGCCCATCGCTGCAGGCGTCGGGCCAATACGGCGGCGTAAATCTTATATATGTTTCGGCAGATGGAGATGGGCCGCCAGTTGCTGACATCGTGCAGATCACCCTCAGGGTCTTTGCATATGAGTGTGGTCCTGCTGGTTCTCCACTGGTCCGGTACACGACGGTTGATCCGGCAGGTCTCGAAAAGGCTGGCCAAGAGTCCCCCTCTTGGGTCCAGGGTCTTCCAGAAACCGTAGGACAATCCGTCAGAACCAGGGCGGAACCGACATCAAGCGACTGGAGGACCGCCTCCACCTCCCGGGCCGTAATGGGACCTTCACCGTCATCGATGAGGGAGAGGTTTACATTGCCATACTCGTAACGGTGGGCGTTCATCCACTCAGGCATCCGCGAGCAACTCCCAGCTTTAGGAGCGGTCATGTCACGTCGAAATCTCTCCTCAATTTCTTGAGGGGGAATTTCGCAGTGAAGGTCGCAGTTTTTTCCTTCAACAATCCGACGGACCGTTCCCTTCGTGTCCCGCGAGAAGGCGGCTCGCAACTCCACTCCCCTACGATATCGGGCTCCGTTCCCGCGCGAACCCCCGCCGTCCGACCGAGGAGAACCCCCGTTCGAACGACGGCGAGCCGCGCGAGCCCGGGCGCCACGATTGAAGCGTGGTTTGCGAGGACGTGTCCTCTTGGGCGGCGAAGTGCCAGCGGTCCACTCTTCCAATTCAATGCAGAACTGGTCGAAATTTATGCCACCCGCTAAAGTAAGGTTCACTAAACTACAAAGAGCCCGCCTGGAGCTCTTCGTCTTACTTTCCCTGACCGGTTCAACAGGGTCTTGGATGGATCGTTGAGTGTTGGGTGTGATGGACATCCATGGGGTAGTCTGTGGGAGTCCGGGGTCATGCGTGGCTTGGTTGCATGCCATGGTGTCGCTTCGGGGTCGAGTCAAGGTTTGGGAAGAGATAGTTGAATGGAATTCATTGTGGGTGGTTTGGGTAGGTGGGGTAAAGGGTCGAGCTTCGGCAAACAGCGTCGAGGTACAAGATTGTATAGGACAGATGGAAACAGGATTAAAAGATAAGGAGGAGTGAGATGGGTAGTGTTGGAGAGACTTGGAAGAAGAGGTCTGCATGGGCGGCTTGGAAGAGCTGATTGAGTCCCCAGCTTCAGCTCCGGTGGTAGCCGTCCGAGGCAGGGAAGATGGGCGCGAAGCCGGCTTGGATAAACCGAGCGAGTCCACTGCCACGGCTCCGGTGGAGGTCGGCTTGCGCAGAGGTGCATATAGAAAAGGATTCGCACTGACAGTAGGGCCGTAACCGTCCGTGGTTGGGCTATCAGGCGAGGAAGTGGAGGAAGCGGAAAGAAATTTGCTGTTCGACGAGTCGGACGAGTCGGAAGAGTCCCCACTTTCCGACCCAGGTCCGGCCGAAGACAGGCGAGGAAGAAACAGCACATCTAGATCAGGCAAGCTGTCAGCATCAGCTGGGCTGAGCGAAGTCTTGCGTGAATGGGATAGAACAGTACGGAAAAGTTCTGGTATAAAGTCAGGTGGGGGGGGCAAAGTGGAAGTGCTATCCAGGCCTTGGCGCCAGAAGACTTGAGAGCGGATGACAGAGGAAGAGGAAGGGAGGGATGACCCCTCGACCGATGCGCCTGCAGTCGAGGGCCGGCGCCTTCCATGCCTAACAACAGAGACGTAGGAAGGCCCAGGCTTGGTCATCATAGGGAGCCTGGTTTGGCTCTCCGACGGCGTCGGGTCATTGCTCGGCCAGGGAAGGCAGGTTGGCAATTGAAGGCCCTTGAGGCAGGATCGCCAGTGCTCTAAGGCCCCATCCAGCTTGTAAGCTCGAGGGAGAACACGGCAGCACCTGCTACAGGTGATCAGGAACTCGGCGCGCGAACCATGGAATGCTCGCATATGGTCCTGATACGCCTGCACATCTCGGTAAGGTCGAGATGCCCTCCTGCAAGTGGAGAAAGGACAGAGAAGGGGGAATAGATTGGGGAGGGTGAGGCGAATAGGGCAGACGGACTGCAGTCTATTCGACCTCAGATATAGTGGAGCTGACTCGTGGCATGCGACAGGTAAGCCACTGTGTGGTGTGGGATCACGGATCGGACACTCGTCGCCACGACGAAGCAACGAGTTCGTGAAAGCAATAGAGTCTACCGGTGAGGCTTCACCATCTGGGTTGAGTGGGACTGAGTGCCCACTCACAGGAACCTGCTTCCTCGTCGGCCAGCCTAAACTAGTGGACTCAGCAGACGGGGAGGTAAAATCAACACCGGCCAGGTTATCTTGAAAAGTCTTTGAACCTGTGCGACTTAAAGGGCGTGACATAATCAGTAGAAAATGTATAAATATAATATATAAAAAGTTGGTTAAGTTTAAGATGTTTCGGAGTTTACAGCGACAGCTCAAAGTTTAGAAATTGAAAGTAACGGATTACAAAAACAAAGAACTACTGACGGATTACAAGAGGGTTGAATCAGAGGTTACTACTTAAAATTTGATAATTATTTTTTTTACATAGACTCAACGTTACTAAATGCAATTAGGCTTTGAATATCAGTTAATTACGGTGATGCTTTCAGTCGAAAAAAAATTGCCTAATTTTAAACAAAACTGCATTAAAAGAGCGAGTTTTGCCAATACCAAACATTCAAACATCTCAGCCAGGAATTAGCAACAAGAAAACATAGAGACTTAGCTTTATTTCTGAAAAATGCCGAAGAAAACATGATCTTATCCTTTTGCTATGCCACCGTACAGCACCATTTTACAGGAATATTTGTAGGCTTACCCACATTTTTGTTGAAAATGCTCTCAGAATGCACCAAATTCAAAATAATTTTTTTAAATTTTCTGGGGGAGGCCCCCCAGACCCCCTGCCGCTGGGTCGTCAACAGGTCATAACATAATTTCGCATAAGCGCATAAGTCATAACATAATTTCGTCAATCTCATCAATCGTGAAGTGCGTTGCGAATTCAGCAAATTCTTTTAAGTGTGTTGCTTTGAAACCTATGTAACATATGATTCCATAAGGAAACGCAATATACCAAAATTTCAAATTGAAATTTTTGGGGGTCCGCGACCGCTTCGAAGACACCAAAATGGGTCCACCAAGACAAAAAGGTTGAGAACCACTGCTATAGGCTTACTGTACTAAGGCAGACACGAAAAGGGCCATTACAGTACACTTGACAAACTGTAATGCAAACTCTTAGTCAAGTCAAGTCAAGTCAATTTATTTGTTTTAACAGCGCCATATATTAACAAATAATCAGAGTAAAATGTTTGTTTTTTGTTTGTTTGTTTGTTTATCTTTATCCTGCATTGCGGGAAAGCGGACTTGAGCGCTATGCATCGGTGTACGCCTTCCGACGTACACCTGACCCACGCTGCAACCGACGGCAATGTCTGTTTTCGGTTGTCTACTTTACTTATGACTTAAATTTGGTACTACCCATTACTTGAAATCGATCACTGGGTAGAGGCAATTATCGTAAAGTTTCTTGCCCAGAGAAACAACAGCAAGTGCGAGTGGCTGGAGTCGAACATGCAGGCTTTCGACTGTGAGCCCAACGCGCTAACCACTCGCCATTGCTGCCGAGTAGCCTACTCGCCATTGCTGCCGAGTATTCGCCATTGCTGCCGAGTAGGCACTTTAAATGTAATTGTATGTAAATGTAAATGTTAATCTAAATGTTAAATGTAATTGTCAAAACAATGCATTGTACAACTGTTGGTTAGATTATGGCGCAATCAGGATGGTAGCGAAAGACCATAAGCAATCATCTAGTCAGCCACCACCCCATCACAGTAAATCTAACTACACATTCATACACACTAGTGTGCAGAGGCAGGCACACTACTTCATTGAATAAAAAGGGTTCGCCACTGAGATTGAAAAACAACTACTGTTGGTTTGAATCTGCATTTTCAGACTGAGTAAGCCGAGGATGAAGATTCAAACCAACGACCAAGAATTGACCAACCACCAATAATTAGTGATTGTGTGCTATAATAGGCTACAGCACTTGCGAAAGTTTTCCTGAAATAACGAGGAAAAACGTGGATACCACCACCGAATTGCAACAATTTTTATGTGAAGCATACAAAGACAGGGCAATTTGATACTAATAACTGTAGAGAACAAATATTAATAAGTACGATATGATGATATAGGCCTACTGTAAAGGTAAGTTATCCTTTGTATTGAGCACTTAAGGTACGCATGTATATTCATGTAACAGTTGGTTTTTGAGATTTTTTTTAAAGTGCAAATTACGTATTCTTAGTGTAAATTACGGCACTGTCTGCATATTGACTATATTTTTCCATACTTCTGTGTTGATACAATGCATTGTTTTGAAAATTTCATTCACTCTGTGATATTGCGCAATCAAAACAAATAAATTTAGCCTACTTGACTTATAGGTATTTGAATTGATGTGTCAACAAATAACATAAGTAGGCTATACATCTCTCGGCAATAGCCAAAGCATGTCTAGTCTTGTAAAAACTTTGAAGATGTAACCAAAAACGAGAAACTTATGCTCTGTAGAAAAAAGTTTTTTTCAAAAATATCAGCAAAAATTTAGACATTTCCACACCGCACTTCCTTTCAAAACTGAAAATTATTGTCACGTGATTCATTCAGCTGATGTTGGTAAACAAAGAAGCTGTCTCCATCTTTTGTGTAGCTTGTAATTTTGAGTCCTTCAAGTGAATACGTTTTCTTACCAATTCAAGTTTGTCAGACAAAGCAGTAAAGATAAATTTATGTTGCAATGACCAATCTAAGTTTTCTCCTGAGATTGACTAAAGTTTAATTTGTTAAGAATAAATGACAAATTAGGCCGGAAGAAATTCACAGTACGGTACCGGTATCGTATTTGTTCACAATATTTTTAAGACAATTTGAGTAGAGAGGTACGTAACTTTTTTAAACCACAAACAGACATAACTCAGCGACAACACTACATTTAACATTATAAAAACAATATGCTAACGTTTTCGGCTAGTCATGCAGCCCTTTTCAAGCCTATAAGAGAAATATTTTTAAAAGAAATACCGTACTAAAGAACAGAGAGAGAGAGAGAGAAATAACTTTATTTGCCAATCAGATTCTATAATAGTACGATACACAATAAGCTTACATCACAATAACAAACAGTTCATGAACATATAATAACTCACTATCACAGCAAAAATATTGTCAAATCTAAACATTTCAGAAAACTTGCTTTACTATCTCACACAAAATGATAACTGAAAAATTACCGTACGCAGCACAACGGGTCAAGTATTTGAGAGGTAAAATTAATTAAAGGTTCAGAAAAGGACTCAAGCAGATTACGCATGATGGACAGAAGCACAACATGAGATAGTAGCACAAACAAAGTAAAAATACAAGAAGCACAAGACGTGACAATTCAATGCTGAATCTCTTGTGCTTCTTATACTAGCGGGATCAAGTCTTTTAGGCACAGACAGCTAGGCGCCGGTCAAATAGGTGCGCACACTGTGGCGTCTGGATATTTAGGTGCGGAGCACTGTGGCGCTCGTTCATTTAGGTGCTATTTCTAGTAAAGTCTGCAGATTGTATCAGCTTGGCAGGTAGGGCAATGCTTTCACACAAAATGTTATATTGAACAGAAAATATGTTGTTTTTATAATGGGCGTGTTCGACGTTTATTTGTTGTTAGTCCAGGTTTGCGTTGGCGAAAGCTTTATCAATAAATTATTCAAGTTTCCGAACATGACTGAGTTCACTTTTAGTTATATATATAAGTCAAATAATAACTACACTAAACATCAGTAAAAAATATACCGTAGCCTATATTCAAGCGGTTGGTAGGCTTAATGCTTGAGTGAAGAGTAACTTAGTTTTCCATCAAACCCCGACTAGGTTTTGCCAAAGCTGAGCTAATACAATCTGCAGACTTTACTAGAAGTAGCACCTAAATAAACGGGCGCCACAGTGCTCCGCACCTAAATATCCAGACGCCACAGTGTGCGCGCCTATTTGACCAGCGCCTAACTGTCTGCGCCTAATAGACGTGGACCCCTTATAGCATACCGTATCTTCCAAAAAGTGCTGCCATAGTAAATGCTGCTTTATCACACTTGAATACATGACCATGTATTTGTATATAGTTCAGATCTGATCTACTGTACCGTATGTTATAGAAAAATTTTAGGCTTAACTTAAAATGTATGTTGAAGTGGGTGCAACCTATTTCGTCCCCTGAACACTTCGTACCCCGATTTTGTCCCCTGAAAAGATCAAGAAAAAAATACAACAGAACCGAAGTCGCTGATCGGAGTTGCCACAAACATTTCAAAATTTCTCTCAATCTTTTCAGGAGACAAAATAGGTCAAAATTTGTTTATGTTGACGGCGGACAAACGTGTCTGGTCTGAGCAGCTATTCCGGCGGACAAATCAGCCTTCCGGCGGACACACCAGATTTAACATCGGTTGTCATACGTAATCACTTTATCTTGATAATTCTTTGCCATTTGAGAACGGGTGGAGATAATGTCGTCCCCTGCCGATGTCGTACCCCCGATGTCGTCGCTTCATACATCGGGACGCGCAATCATTTACTCCGCCAGAAAAAGCTTCATCTGCCCGGGCTGTTGAATTTCCGGTCGAGCGTCAATGCCCATGTCGTCCCTCATGAGTGATTATGAATAACGTTGCCGGATAGACTTCATATGCGGCGGGCTGTTACATTTCAGCTCGAGCGTCAATGCGCGTGTCGTTCCCAGTGAGTGATTATGAATAACGTTGCCAAAAAACTTGACATTTGCTGGAAATACGCTTTTTTGCTAAAACGTAGGCTACAAAAGCAGACTTGCGAAAGTAGGCTATTACATTTTTAATATTTATTGTGGTGTTTGTTACGTTATTCTTTCAGTTTGGTACAACTTGTGGAATTAGTTAATGAACAAACAAAAAAACAATCAATTGGTAGGCTACCCAGGCCTCGAAACTGAAGGCGGCCATCGCCGTGATTAACCTACAAAAACCCATATTTTGTCTGTCGGGTTTCATCTTTCCGTCGGCCGCATTTGTCCAGCCATGAAGTTTTGAGAAAAATTTTACGCTAGCGGCCTTGTGAATAAAGTACTTTGCCACTTATAATCACAAAGAATTAGAAAGCAGTCAAAGCACCCAATAAATCACAATACACACTGTCTATGCTTGAATTGTTAACATTATTGATTGACCAAGCAGCTGAAGTCTGAAATAAAAATTAATTTCTAGGCTATATATAATAGTTGTTTTTTTCCAGATATTTGCTAAAAAAAGAAAAATGTGGCAAAAATTTCGTTTTGACTTGGAAAAGTTCGTTTCAAACAACCCTAATTTTTACCTACATTTAAATAGACAAAAAATGAACATCTGGCAACACTGCTTTCAACTCAAGGAACAACATCAATCTGGGACGACATTGGGGGAGACGACGTGTTCAGGGGACGACATCGGTGGCATCCTTTGAGAACTATAGCTACAGTTTAGAAGGCTTTTCAGCGAAGTCACTCTAAAAGGCTTTCATCAGACCAGACCATTGAAGAGTCAAAGTGCCCTGTAGCTGCCCAATACGTCACATAACTGATTAATTTCCACCAAACGAGATCGTTTGTCTTCTTGTGTCACAATGCTTCGGATATTGGTCGGAAAACTTCTGCACTGATGTTATTGTTTTCTGCTGTGCAACGTTTCACTAGACTTTTTTCCTCAGGTTTGTTTTTGCGTGTCATGTGAGCAAAAATGACAAAGAGCAAGTAGAATTTTCCCTGGGCCTTTTCTTTCTTACAGTCAGGGCTGCGATTTTTTCTTTCTTGTCAAACGACCAAAAATTCTGCGTTTGTTTGTCGAATAGTAATATGACGTCACAGGAGTCAGATTATAAGCGTTTGGCCGCGAGTTACCGCATAAGTTGTGTGGTATCAGAGTCACTTACTAAGCTTTTGATCGCACGCTGGTTGAGTGATTGCAAAGGAGTATCAAGCGCTAAGTTATGTACCTACCGGACATGTATACAGCCCTCGAAATTAGCTTGTATCTACGACGGCAAAAACATTGCCGTCGCCAAATTAACAAACCTTGGATTACGGCGGCAATTGCCATATGCTTTAATGTTTAAATCAAACAAAATTTTATGCGTTTCTTCATCGCGTGTCACACGGCGGTAGCCCAGAGCATCACGCAAGCTATTTTATGCGCTGACAATGCTCTTGTGAACTGTAAAACGTTTGCAACCTTATAAATACCGGTTTATTGTTACGCAAAAGTTATTTTTTCATGGAATGCTTATTGTTTACCGATGTCATTGCAAATATAAATTATAGTGAAAGAAGATACAGTTAAAAAGTAAAATTTACCTGCTATAGATTATCAAACAGAAGGAAAAGTTAGTGTGGTATTTTGCAAAATTTGTAAAGAATTTTATGACGGAAACAAATTGGAATTAGAAAAGCTACGGGGTCAAGTTAAAAAAGTAGTACGAAATTCGATAAATGGTTCGTGGGCAGTAAAGTAATGCTTTCGATCATATGGCATCGCGCGTTCATGAACGGGCAGTTTTGCGTCTTCAAGTATTTTAGCGACGAAGCGACAACCTCATCCTCCGATACAGTATCTGATAATTCCGATTCTGACAGCTAGTTCTTTATCAAACAGACTCGTGTTTGCTCGCAGTGTCCCAATTGTGCCGAAATTATGTTGTTACCGGTACCTGGTTGAACAATTAACGTTATTTTATGATAATTCAATTCAACGTCGCTAGATGTCAAATTAATGTAAAACAAACGTAAATTTCTTCTTGTGCAGTGATACGCAGGCATCAAAATTCGTTATTTTTGCATTGACTTCACGTCTGTAGACGTTGAATCAATGTAAAATGATGATTTTTGCTGTCTGGGTAGCCTACACAATATAACCCTCCAGGAAATTTAAATCAATTTGTGCTGTTAACTTACTTTAAAGGCAACCCAAAATTAACTTACTTTTCCTCCCTGAGTTATTTAAGGTGAATTAACGTAACAGCGTGCGTATCGCTACTTTTGGTATTATTAGATCACAACAAATCAAACAGTGCGGTGGTGATAGACTACTCTAGTATATTTTTCGCTTCTCGTTTTTTTGATTCAATGTCTACAGACGTTGAATCAATGTAAAAACGACGTGTTTTGCTAGCTAGGTTGTGTGCTATTGTGAATGCAAGTGCAAAATCGCCCATTACGTAATCACAGAAACCCTTTTAGTGGAAGGAAGTTGAGTTGCAACCGTGTTTATCTGTCTACTATTCTTTATTCACATTGCAAAAAAATTCTCCATTCTTGGAACAACAAGTGCATAAGTCAGACATAAATACAAACTTGCATAGACGTTGACAAGTAAAAGTAGCCCACTTCGAAGAAAGTTAGAAACCCGTTGTGTCGAATAGCACGAAACGTGTGTGGCGAAATATTTGATGCCAGGCGTTAGAACTTCGATCAAAGCATTTTCCCGCAGTGTTCAAAATGTTCCTTTCCATAAAAATAGCGGCTTTTTTCATCTGTATTTCTGAACGTCTGGTCGGAAACTAGGCTGTTTTCTACATGTGAAAAACTTTCATAGCAAGTATCTAACAGTCATTTTACCAGAGCAATATTGTTAATTAGCTCAAACTGCGAAATACAAACTGGCATAGACGTTGACAACTCAACGTAGCCTAGGTTATTTCATCTATAAAAGAAACCCGTTGTGTCGAATAGCCTGAAACGTGTGTTGCAAAATGTTTGATGCCAGGCGTTGGAACTTCGATCAAAGCATTCTCTCGCAGTGTTCAAAATGGCGGCGCTGACGCCTTGGGAGTTTCTCGTGTGAAGCGTCGCTTTTAGACCTTGCTTTGAAGTACCTGGCGAAGGAAAGTTTACGTAAGTCAGCACTCTTATGATTGGATCACGTGATGCCCCCCCCCCCCCCGATTGTTTCTCGGCCTGACGATGTTTAGTCCTCTCAGTTTTTTTCCTTTTTATTTTAATTTTTTTGTTTTTTTCTGTAAGGCACGGCGTTTGTCGAATAGTGATGGCGCGTGTCGAGTGACCTTGTCACCGAAAAAGGCAAAAATCGCAGCCCTGCTTACAGTGATACCAAAACTTGATGTATGACAATAAAACTTGATGGTGACCCCTCCTCTACACTAACACTACGGTACGGTACTATTTTCTGCTGTCCGAATTTTCACTAGGCTTTTTTCTTCGGGTTTATTTTTGCGTGTCATGTAAGCGAAAGTGAATTTTTCCTGGTCCTTTTCTTTCTTACTGTAA
This sequence comes from Aplidium turbinatum, assembly GCF_918807975.1. Classification (NCBI taxonomy): domain Eukaryota; kingdom Metazoa; phylum Chordata; class Ascidiacea; order Aplousobranchia; family Polyclinidae; genus Aplidium; species Aplidium turbinatum. The sequence goes on from NC_137488.1 coordinate 3,728,537, forward strand.
TACCAAAACTTAATAAATCTTGCTGCATCTTGCTGTGACAGCCTACTGGTGTAATATAATTTTGTAACAACCTTGCCCTTTCAATATTACTGGGAGATCAAAGCCAGACATTGGGACGTAAGACTTGAACTCAGTTGCGCGATTAGCGTAGAAGCACTGTACTTCCATCCATTCTTAGTGAAGAATTCACCTTTGTTACTGTGATTCAAAGTCATCAATCGTTGAAGCAAAAAAAAAATTGATTGCTTTCCTGCTTAAATGGAAGCTAAGGGATACACTACAGTATTAACATTTTCTAGATGCGCGCTGGAATGTGCTGGAAATTACACTCTCGCAATAATTGTTCATGTTATGCAATGACGTTATAACCTTCAAATAGGGATCCAACCTATTTCTCGGGGGACGAAATTGAGGTACGAAGTGTTCTGGGGACGAAATAGGTTGAATCCTGTTAAAACACCAAATGTTTAGTATTTTATTGTTTTTAAGACAGTTGCTAACATAATGTTAACATATTGTCAGCAAATTACATCTTTTTTGTGTGAAACAGGACTGTTCAAATTTCAGGGCAGGTGATGGAACGCCAAGTATGTGTAGCTTTGTCTAGTTCTGCTAGGCCATGCATGCCAATTGGTGCCTTGCTGGGTTTTTTTTTTGCTGAGACTTTTTGGTCATTTGTCCGAAATGACTTGAAAAAATTCAGTCATTTTTTATTTATTTTGGTCATTTGTTCTGATAAAAACCTTTCCATTCAAGTAGCTGATACAAACCCAAATTTGCACTTCCTGACTAGCTACAACATTAAGTTTCGCTGAGAATTTTTTTTTTTTTTTGTCATTTGTTTTTTGTCATTGTTTCATGTCGTCAAGTTATAGCCTATCTATTTTGTGAGTCATGCAAGGCCTGGTGCGTTGCGCTTGAAATGGCTTTGCCCGTGGTAGGATTTCTTTGTGGGGTTTTCTTTGCCTGCCTTGCTCTTTGCTATGAGCTAAACGCATCAAGATGTGTTCCCCTTACGACCATCAGCACTCTTGATAACGGGAATGGCCCGTTTCGGTGAGTCCGATTCGGTGAGTCCGATCCCTTAACGGGGGATTTTTTCAATTTTTTTTTTTAAATTATTGGGTACTGCAGCCTAATTATCATTGCCGTTTTAGGGTTAGGGGGTTGGGGTTAGGGTTAGAGGTTAGGAACTCACCGAATCAGACTCACCAAATCAGACTCACCGAATCGGACTCACCGAATAGTAGCAGACCCCTTGATAACGCACCATGGCCGATCTTCATAGCAACTGTCCATACAAATCTTCAATATATCAGCTAAAGTTATGTAGGCTAATAAAGTTATAGCCTATATATGTTTATTTGTTTTGTAACATTTTTTATTTTTTTATTTTCCCTTTATATCTTAAACTTTTCTGAAGGTGTTGCGACCGTGCCAAATTTTTTTCAACTCAATAACTTACTTCGATCACAAGCACGTTTTAACGTTCGCGTTTTGTCGCTTTTACCTTTTTCTTGACCTTTGCTATGTTGACGTGTATTGTTTTGATATGATGGTCAGAAATAAAAAAACAACTGAACTGAACTGAAACGTTGTTCTTTTCGGACATTTTGACCAAATTGACTATATTTTTTTCGAACATTTGCTAAAAAATTGGTCAATGACCGATAAATGACCAAAAAAAACCCAGGTGCCTTGTAAATTAAATATTTAAGAACTTTAAACTACATAATGTTGTGTGTCATGCAGAAATTAAACTTGATTAAGGCAAACAATAAGTAAATACTTTGTACACTGTGTTCAATAATTGTCTTTGTCACTCCGTTTATCATGTCTGCTGACCGTACATTCAAACAGAGGCGCTGCTTTGGTAAGAATATTTTGTTTATGCATTTGTTTTATATATTCAGTATATATATTTTACCTCTTTACAACCTCATGCTGTTCACAGAGAATGGGCTTCATCATCATAATCCATCGCCGGTTTGCTCCCCACTAGTGGGGGTGGCCGATTGTTTCCGCGCAGCACTTGTTTTAATCCCTTTTCTCCATTTCACCCTGTCCCTTACATCTTCCTCCTTCAGTCCGACTTTTTAAAATTCATCCTTCACTTGTTGTTTCCACGTTCTTCTTGGACGACCGCGTTTCCTCTTCCCATCCACCTTTAGATCTAGTGCCTTTCTAAGAAAACTTCCTTCCTCCCTCCTTATCACATGTCCATACCATCTTACTCCATTTGCCCTTGCCAGTTGGTCTATGGTCTCTCTCATCTCTAGCATATCCAACAATTCTTCAGTCCTTTTTTCCCTTCTCGTTTTCACCCCACACATTGCTCTCACCATTGACCTGTCCGTTCTTCTCAGGATTGCCAGTTCACTCTCTCTCAATACCCATGTCTCGCTACCATATAACATTGCAGGCCGCACACAGCTCCGATATACTTTTCCTTTCATCCTTAATGAAAATTTTCTGCCATGCAACATTTCCCGACATTCCCTGAACTTTGCCCAGCCCAATCTTGCCCTTGTTGTCACCGCTGCTTCACATCCACCACTTCCATTTATCCGATCACCCAGATAACAGAAGTCTGTCACTGTTTCGATGCCATGGCAGAACTCATCATCATGGCCTTCCACTTCATTCCTTCCTTTACTGCATTTCCCACAAACAAAACACTTCGCCAATCTTGTTGCGGCTCTCTTGACATTAGCACATCTTGCATGTACCCACTTTCCACATTCCTTGCATTGCATTAAATTTCTCATCACTCTCTTGCCACATATTCCACAGGGATCTACTTTGTTCTCAACAACTGTTCCTTCTGCTCCACTCACCATCACTTTTGTTTTTTCAAAATTCACCTTCATACCCTTGGTTTCAAATGCTTCTTTCCATATCTCAAACTTTCTCTCCAGTCCCTCCATACTATTACTTGTCAAGACCAGGTCGTCTGCATACAAAATTTCACTCAATAAGCCCTCCCTCACTCCTTCAGTTACAACGTCAACCACAATAGCAAATATCAGAGGTGACAAAACTGATCCTTGGTGTACAACAACCTTCACATAAAACTCGTTTGAATAATTTGATCCAACTCTCACTTTTGTTCTTGCATCCTCATACATAGACATCACAGCTCTCACTAATACCTCCGGTATACCTCTTTTCCTCATGTGGCTTGTACTGTATAATATGCAGCATAGTATTGTATAGACAAAAAAGTGATCAACTGTGTATCGATTGAACACACAAACTGTTTAATCTTGTATGATTCTTCCAAACCATAAAATTTAAATGGATAATCTGATCAGAATGGCCCGATTCGGTGAGTCCGATTCGGTGAGTTCCCTATTCGGTGAGAGCCCTTTTCGGTGAGAGCCCTATTCGGTGAATTTTTTTTAAAATTATTGCGCGCCGTAGCCTAATTATCATTGCCGTTATAGGGTTAGGGTTTTTGGGGTTTGCTGGTTTTTGGGGGTTTTGGGGGTTTTTGTTTTTTTTGGGGGGTTTGGGGTTAGGGGGTTTGGGTTTTTGGGTTTGGGGTTAGAGGGTTTGGGGGTTAGGGGTTTTAATTAGGCTACGGTACCCGATAATTTTCAAAAAAAAATTCAAAAAAATTACCGAATAGGGCTCTCACCGAAAAAGGCTCACCGAATAGTAACAGACCCAATCTGATTGGGATACTTGCATATATCAGTAAACTACATATAAAAGCTTGTTTAATTAATGATACAAGTACCGGTATATATATGATTTTTTTAGCACATATCAATGAAAACTTAAACGAAGTTAAGAATTTATTAAGAACTTAAAACTATGCAGCACCAGGAATTGCTTTTATTTCTAGCATTGAAGAGGATTCAGATTCTTTTTATTTGGTTTAGCACTACAGCATAGTATAGCCTACATCAATTAGTATATAGATGAAGAGAGTATGTAGTTTTCAAAACGATTGCTGAACATGAGTTAATTGTCTACATTTTGGGCTTTTTATTTTGTGATTACACATGTGATTGCAGTCTTCGAAATTAGCCTCGGCAATTGCCGAGGCAGATGCATGAATGGCGCGTTAGCATCAGCAATAAAAATGCAGAGACCACACGAGCGGTGGTAAGGTTAGGGTTAGACATTCCTGCCAGTCATTATTCCACAGCCATAGATTTTTTCCATAGTCAACACCCTGATGGAGCTCTGCGAAAGAGAAAGAGGCGTGTGGATGGGCATCAAAGCACGAAAGCCGCAAAACGTGAAGTCGTGGACGCTCCATTGCGAATGACGAAGACAGTGTAGATTTACAGCCAAGCGATGAACCTCTTGATGTGTCTGATGACGCGACAACCTCATCCTCCGATACAGCAGCTGATGATTTCGATTCTGACAGCTAGTTCTTTATCAAACTGACTTTGTGTTGCTCGCAGAACTTGTGCCAAAATTATGTTAGTGTACTGTATACGTAAATCGAGGCAATCTTCTCGCAGGGAGCTGCTGTTCAATTCAATTCAAATTATTTTTCTATGTCAGAATGCAAAAGAAATGATATTGTAAAAAAGAAATACAGTAACAAAACCAACAAAAGGACAAGGTGGCAAAACCTTAATGGTTTAAAAGACGTGGACAAAAAGATTTAATATTGCGGTATATGCATTGATAAATATAATTCAGCACGGCCACCATTAATTTGTTACCGGTACCTGGTTGCGCAATTAAAGTTACTTTATGATAATTCAACGTCGCTACATGTCGAATTAATGTAAAACAAACGTAAATTTCTTATTGGGCATTGTTGTTACACAATGTAACCGCCTGGAAAATTAAATTGATTTGTGCTGACTCGAACGTTGAATCAACCCAAAATTAACTTTCTTCCCCCCCCCCCCGTGAGTTATTTAATGTGAATTGCTGTAACAGCGTGCGTAATCGCTTTATCGCTACTTTTGGTATTATTACATCACAATAAATTAAACAGTTGTAATAGACAACTCTAGTATATTTTTCGCTTCTTGTTTTACATGTTTTGGTACGTTTTTTTTTTGTAATAAAAGTTTACAGCAATTGCCGAGGCGATTTCATCTTTTGCCGTTTGGCCTCGGCAACGTTTTTGCTGAAGTAAAAATATGCTAATTTTGAAGACTGGATTGTTTTTAATAATTAAAGTATATTATCTGCATGATATATATGGAGATAAATTGCGTTGCTTGCTCTCAGAAGTCGTTAAACTTGAAAGACAGGTTTCAGTAATTGACACCTGTGCAGGGCATTATTATTGATGTTCAAAAGTTTGCAACAATTGATAACAACTAACAACTGCTACAGTTGGCTGAAAATCGCCAATATTGTGGATACTTTTTTTGACATTATTTTGCACCCAACTGGTGTTATATAAATTCTTATTATGCATTAAGCTGTTATGAGATAAACTGGCAACAAAACATTGGTTACAATTTGGAATTTACAACCTTTGTGTGACAAAACCCAGGTTACCCGATATGCGAATAACCGAATTTGTGTGTATTCAAAATGCATTGTTACCAAATCCCTCTTTTTATTGATGTTTTTCTACTTAAAATCTTGCTATGCTGGATGAATTGTGAGAGCATCTGCCTGCACTTCATTCCATCATGTCCATTGTTCGTAGACTGGATGCCACAAACATATTCTATTCATATTTAGTTAGTTGCAAATTCAAAAGTTCATCTCTTTACTGGATCATGAAGCTAATGTTTAAGCTGTCACAAGGATTCATGTACAGTTGTACACTTCAAAATATTGTTATTTTATTCTGATTGTCACAGGGCTAGTGCACAGTATCTGGACTGTATACCAACTAGCATGTGCAATTGTGCATAAGTATCTTGAAAGCAATTGTATCATTGACTTATAGTCGATCATAATATTGTGTTGGGAAAAGCATTTAATTTTAACAGATTGATTTGAAGTTTAATGATTTTTGAATTCATTGAACATTGTTGATATCTACCGTAAATTCAAGCCACGAAACTAGTATTTTGGCTAAATTACTTCAAATACATCATAAAACATTTCAAAACTTAAAATTTGTACGAAGATTTTGTAAGTTCCATTGTTAATTTGATAACCTTCATCAGGCTGCAGTATATCACTGCGTGATGATGTGATAGTTAGTGCTTTGGACATAGTGTTCAGAGTTCAGGTGTTTAACTCTAAGCTGTCAAGTGGAAAGATTTGGTCCAGCTTGTTGGTCCATCTCCATTAGTCCTGCTTGATTTTTTTTTTTTTTCAGTGTGTTTTTGTAAACCCTCAACATGAGGATCAATTCATGGTCTGTAGTGTATAATCAAAATTGGTTGATGATGATAAGAGGGGCATCTTAAACTCCTTATGAAGTTGATCAAAGACGGCATGCATCAGCAACTTTTTGATCTACAAACTGAAACATACTGTTAGAGCAGGGGTGACGAACCTTTTTGCGGTTGCGGGCCACTTTGTCAATTACACATGAGTTATTGGGCCACACACAACTTTCTAATCGTACCCTACTATGAAATCTTTTAGAAGCGACTCAAGATATTATTCATGAAAAGTAACAAACGGCAGATGAAAGTATTAAAACCCACTCAGTTGAAATTATCTTACGCAGAATCGAAACATCTCAGTAAAAAATAAAAACAAATCAACTTGAGCAAAAAGGATAGAGCAACAGTCCTTGCACTGATATTGAAGACAGTTTAATTTTCGAAGCGTTTGCTTTCATATGAGTATGATTTCTTCTTTTTTTGGCTTTATCCTTTTTGCTCAAGTTGACTAAATGTTTCGACCATTATGCACAGAGATGGTTTTTGTCTTTAATGCATGAGCGATTGTCAAATTGTTTTGCGGGCCGCACAAAATTCTTTGACGGGCCGCAGGTTCGTCACCTCTGTGTTAGAGGTTTGTATCTTCAAATGATATATTTCATGATTTCAGAGGACCGTGTGAATGATGTGACACAAATTCGTGAAGAACATCCAAACAAAATTCCGGTAAGGATTTTTTAATTAAATAATTAAATTAATTCTAATCCAGACACCATAAGGATAAGTGAAATAGTTAACCCTGTTGCGCTATCAAATTAATTCTAATCCAGACATCATATGGATAAGTGTTTACTGTTTAGTTAATCCTGTGGCGCTATCTTGCTTTGCCTGCCTGTGGTACAAAAAAGCGAACTCTTGGAACTACAAGCCTATTTTGTCAAAATACACAACCGCATGCCATTTGTTAACATGCTCCTGGTATGTATATATCTTTTGATATTTTAATTATGCGCTATCCGCAGGTCATCATTGAACGGTACCAGGGAGAAAAACAGTTGCCCGTTTTGGATAAAACAAAGTTTCTTGTTCCGGACCATGTTTCCATGAGTGACTTGGTCAGAATCATAAGGTAGGTGGTTGGCTACTGGCCACGAGCCATGTTTTATGTTTCACGGCAGTCCAGTGTAACAAGAATTGACAGCGATAGACGGTAGACACGTGTTTTGCCCAGGAGGTTGGGCTCATCAGTATCGAACCACTAATGCATGCCACATAGTTCTCAACCGCTGCTTTTGCCAGTCAATTGAATCCTTGCCTTTGTTTTTTTCCACAAATTTGTTTTCTTTCCAAATATTGCTGTCAATTCTTGTGGAAAATAAACAAAGTCTATGATTCAGTTGACTAACAAAAGCAGCAGTTGAGAACTATGAGGCATGCATTAGTGGTGCGATACTGATGATCTTAGATTGATGGGCGAAACACATGTTTTTGGAAAAGTCATGACGGCTATTGGCTAGTGTGGAGGCTGCATCAGTAATCAGTATGGTTAGCGAAACACAATGCTCGCTGTTCTATACTAAGTAGTCAGGTGGTGCTGACGTCAGAAAGATCGCTGCTTCTCAACTGTCATGTTTAATGTCGTTTGTTATGGGTTCATATTCTTTTTTCTCGTGCTTTTAATTCTAGATGACTTGAAGGTAAAATAGCTTAATCAATATAATACTACAAGATTACATATATTATACTTAAAACTTACATGAACATACATTTGGCTGCCTGCATCTAAATACTTTTGACTTCGAACAGTTGCTTTGGAAATGTGTATCAACGTATTCTTATAGTTCAGAACTATGTCAGTCTGTTGCACCAACCAGCTTCTTGAACTGTTCTGTAGGTGGTTTTTGTTGCGGTGGTTTGTTCCTGATCAAGTGTATAACCTCACGATCACCTGACCGTAAAATTTGACATGCAGTTAGAAATATAACCGTCAGCATATTAGTCCTTGACTTATCGCCAAGCCGCTAGCGTTGTTGTTGCGATCTATTCTTGCAACATAAGCCATCAACAGATTGTCCTGTGATGATGTCACAACACGTTCGTTTGTGGCTATGGCGGGTGCGTTGCGATAAAGCACGTGACCCTCGGGCAGTGCTTTGCTGTTAAACAATGACATGTACTTGATGACCGTAATTTGCACCTACATGAATGCAAAAGTATACTAAAGTTTTATTTTTAACATTTTCTCTTGTGATAGCCTATACAATCCTTGCTGTTACTGTATCCAGCTTAAATTGTCGTTATGGTAGCAGCCTGTGCTGTTTTTGTAGCAGCTCAGAACGATAAAAAGCGTTGTGGAATGTATTGCCTATTTTAATGAGAATGATTTTGTGTCGACACACCAATTTATTTTCTTGAAATATCTTTTGTCAACTTTAAACTTGCAAATAGATTTTAATCTTTCAGACGACGTCTCCAACTGAGCCCAAGCCAAGCATTCTTTCTTCTTGTCAACAAACGTAGCATGGTAAGCATATCTTCCCCCATTGCTGAGGTATACCAGCAGGAACAAGACGACGACGGCTTTTTGTACATCACATACGCTTCGCAAGAAGTATTCGGCTGCTCTGTGTAATAAGATTACAGCTTTTTTCATGTCTCGTAAAAACAGCAAGCTATGTCAAGTGTTTTTCAATCAATCGTTTAAAAAGCGTAAACACGTTTAACTTTTTAAAAATTACATAGCATCGTTGCTTTGTGAGTTTGTGTCTCTGTGAGTGTCGTTCTATATGTGAAAGCTAATGATTGACCAATGCATGTGAGGTGGTTAAAGACGTTCTGTAATTATTGTCGGTTACAATTACAACAATGGACAGTATTTTACCATTCAGTTTTTAAGCGTCTATCACACAAATGCGGAACTTCTACATCTGTGCGTATGCCAGCTTGTATGTGAGTGTTTTTCAAGTCATCGCAATAGTATATATGATAACTGCATTGATTCAATCTACAAATCGTTGTATTACAATAAGAATATCGACTTTTTTGTTGCCTGTCTACCTTAAGACTTGGATCAAATGTTAGTGATATTCTTTGCTTTATCAGTTAAAAAACATCATTCAGCGTGATGATGGCTTGTTGGTAAAAAGAAGTAAAGGAAATATCATTGCACGCATGGTGACATTCTAGCCAATGATGATATGACGGTCGCTCACGCATGAACATTTAGTATCATCAATGACTGGTTCAGTTGATTATTTTTTGTGAAAAACAAAACGTATTAGGTTTTTATCCTCTTACAAGCTAACTAGTAATATTCCCTGAGACCTTTGGTGAAGATAGGGATGTTGCTGGCCAGTGACTGGGAAAGCCAACAACTTTAGGAAATGCATTGAATTATTTAAATTTTAAATATACCGGCAAGCTTCTGGCCATTGTTTTCGACAGTGCACGATTACGATACAGTGAGAAATGGTTTTAATAATGCTGACCTCGATAGTTTTCCTATTGTATATCTACCAGCTTATTTTACACTGAAACTAATCTTTCAATTTATATCGTTTCCCAGCTGTCAAGTTCTGTACTTTTTGCATCGTTTCAACGTTTGTCTAGGTTAAAAGTGTAAACTTTTAATAGCTGGGCCTGGGTATCTTAAGGCCACTGGAAAACTTTCTTTGCATTGGACTTGCCGCCTCGTGTTCCATCTGTTGATTTGTGTTTCACATCATCAGATTTTTCAAGCAAACCAAGTATTAACGTTTTTATATGTTGAATCAATACATCACAACAAAATTGTCTCAATATGCTAAAATATGAAATATCATCAGTTTATGTTTACAAATCAGTTGTCAATCAAGTGATGTTGCATTTGCGATGTCTCAGCTGTCGGGGTTGTTGTCGTCAGGGTTTCAGCATTTTACTGCTTTATTCGTTTTACGCAAAATGCACTGAAGTGTTGTTTATACAGTAGGGTGGATCAAAAAAAAAGAATTTTTGGGTTCAGCTTAGTGCATCTGCCAAAAGTTGCAGTTTGGGCTATCTTTTGCATTGATACTTAAAAAAACATTTTTTGACCCCGTTTGACCCCTATCCAAGAGCTCTCTAGTGGCCGCCGAACCAAAATTCCTTAAATTGGCTATAATTTTTTTTCTAGTGGGTTCAGGCTAGTGGTTTTGGTGTCTATCCCCACTAAATCAAGGCTTGTGAAGTCATTTCTGCAATCTAAAATCATCTATGGGCTAGCAAAATGACATCTGAGCCCTTTTTCAGCAAAAATGCTTAAAACAGTTGGAAATTTATGGGTTTTTTTTAGAAAAAAGGCAAAGAAAAACAAATTCATAATGCTGCTAAAGGCATTTCTGTTAGTATAATACACTGAAGCAAACATACAAAGCATACAATCTTTGAGGCATACAACGCATACAAAGCATCCAATTTGGATGAACAAATCAAAGGCAGCATTTTTGCAAAACTTCATATGGTAATTGTATGCTTTGTATGTTTGCTTCAGTGTATTATACTAACAGAAATGCCTTTAGCAGCATATTCCAATTATCCATAGCACAAAATGCATGACAACGGGTTCAGGCAAGATCAATTTGTGAGTGTTTTGTTGCTCAGTTCACCAACTTATGGCATGCATAACTTTTTTCGTACATTTATCTTGTGCAGAACTTCCAGCCAGCATGGTTTGTTGCTTGTGTAGATCTTGTACAACTCTGTACATATGGCCTTTTTTTTCTTCAGACTTGGTTACTTTACCGGAGTGATAATTTGTTACCATTCCCAACGCTCGCTTATCTTCATCGTTTGTGACACGGAAGAAGCTGAGTTTCTGCTTGATAGAAGTAAAATTTTCATTTTGTTTCAATAGCCTTGGAGGAAAGTGCAAAAAGTCGGGGAAGGCCTCCAAGAGGGAAAATAAAGTACATGAATCTGGACCAAACAAATCTTTTAGTTGCGTCTGTGGCTGTATAATAGGCTTAAGTAACTCTTGGGATTGGGAGGTTGTTCGAGTTCGTTGATGCTGACTCCATTGATACTTAACCATGATTTGCGCAGTAGATTTTTTTTTCAATTATGGAAACTTCTTGGCTAAACAAGCTAAAGACTGCAAGTCTCTCTGCCAATTACCAAAGATGGTTGTCAAGCTTAGCCTGGAACAACTGTGCCAATGGTTTAAACTATTTAGGATACTTGCTCGTGTTACAATCCATCATCAACATTAAATCATTGCTGAGTGACTCAACGGTCAAAGGAGCAGTGAACCATGGCTTAAAGTAGAAAATGCAAAGAAAGACTGTTAACTCTGTTATTCTTTGCAGCTGCTCATCACTACAGATTACAGAAGCTTGGATTGGCACAGTTATCTGCTTTTTTCTCTGCTCTTTTCTTTTTCTGCTTAACTTTAGTGCTGACTTCGACTTTTGGTTTCTCAACAAGGCTATCTTCAGTGTGTATATTATTTTTGTCATCCATCGAGCATGATGGTAGGTACCTGGAGCTTTCATTTTGAAGTATTTTCCATCTGGCAAAACTCCCCTAGCTGCAATTAAAAACAAGTCTCAGATTTCTCATGTAACCCCTTTATCTGAAGCATCTGAGTCTGACTGCTGTATTGAATTTAACAGGAGAGGCTATTTAAATGAAGGTTATTTAACAACTGACTTGTGAGAACTGTACTAAAAAGAAACTGGAAATGTATTAACTAGTACTGGTTCGAAGTCGAAATCAGCACTAAAGTCAAGCAGAAAAAGAAAAGAGCAGAGAAAAAAGCAGATAACTGTGCCAATCCAAGCTTAGCCTGCAACCTGTAGTGATGAGCAGCTGCAAAGAATAATAGAGTTAGCAGTCTTTCTTTGCATTTTCTACTTTAAGCCATGGTTCACTGCTCCTTTGACCGTTGAGTCACCCAGCAATGATTTAATGTTGATGATGGATCGTAACACGGGCAAGTATCCTAAATTGTTTAAATCATTGGCAGTAGTTGTTCCAGGCTAAGCTTGACAACCATATTTGGTACCTGGCAGAGAGACTTGTAGTCTTTAGCTTGTTTAGCCAAGAAGTTTCCATAATTGAAAAAAAAATCTGCTTCGCAAATCATGGTTAAGTATCAATGGAGTCAGCATCAATGAACTCGAACAACCTCCCAATCCAAAGAGTTACTTAAGCCTATTCTACAGCCACAGACGCAAAGTTTAAAAGATTTGTTTGGTCCAGATTCATTTACTTTATTTTCGCTCTTGGAGGTCTCTCCCGACTTTTTGCACTTTCCTCCAAGGCTAATGGAACAAAATGAAAATTTTACTTCTATCAAGCAGAAACTCAGCTTCCTCCGTGTCACAAACGATGAAGATAAGCGAGCGTTGGGAATAGTAACAAATTACCACTCCGGTAAAGTAACCAAGTCTGAAGAAAAAAAAGGCCATATGTACAGAGTTGTACAAGATCTACACAAGCAACAAACCATGCTGGCTGGAAGTTCTGCACAAGATAAATGTACAAAAAAAGTTATGTATGCCATAAGTTGGTGAACTGAGCCACAAAATAGTAACAGACTGATTTTGCCTGAACCCGTTGTCATGCATTTTGTGTCCATTATTGTAATGCTATGGATAATTGGATGTACAAATTAAAGGCAGCATTTTTGCAAAACTTCATATGGTAATTGTTTGCTTTTATATGTTTGCTTCAGTGTATTATACTAACAGAAATGCCTTTAGCAGCATTATGAATTTGTTTTTCTTTGTCTTTTTTCTAAAAAACCCCATAAATTTCCAACTTTTTTAAGCATTTTTGCTGAAAAAGGGCTTTGATGTCATTTTGCTAGCCCATAGATGATTTTAGATTGCAGAAATGACTTCACAAGCCTTGATTTAGTGGGGATAGACACCAAAACCACTAGCCTGCACCCACCAGAAAAAAAACTATAGCCAATTTAAGGAATTTTGGTTCGGCGGCCACTAGAGAGCTCTTGGATAGGGGTCAAACGGGGTCAAAAAATGTTTTTTCAAGTACCAATGCAAAAGATAGCCCAAACTGCAACTTTTGGCAGATGCACTAAGCTGAACTCAAAAATTCATTTTTTTGATCCACCCTATTATACAGCTGTCGCATAATTAACGCTAATTCAACACATTGTAGAGGCTGAATTAATGTTGAAAGGATATTGATTGCTGTTTTTTTTTGTTTTCAAATAACACTTCCTTAAATGTTTCTGCTTTATGTCTCGTGTTCCTCCACTGCGTCGTACTGCTGGTGATCTTTTCGTCAGCTATTTACCGCATCTCAGACAACAAATCAACGGTTGTTTACATTGATAAGACGGTTCATTTGCTGTCTGGGATTTTGATAATATTTTGTGAAACGTTCAAAGACATAAACCCTACGAAAAAATTACTACAAAAGAACCAATAACATTGGAAATATATTTACTTAAAATTAACTCCCCGAAGTGGGATTTGTACATTCGAGAACAAGGGTCCGTATGGTTTGTAGCCTACAGCTGCTTCTAACAGTGTGCAAGCGTTTGGTCTGGTTTGTATTGGCTACTTACGTTTGTATCCAATGATACGCCTGTGGCGATTTCAGTCTCTTGTACCTCTTCGCAACCAACCGAATGCTCTCACACTTTTTTCCAGTGATCTTTGTGGAACGAATGCTTTACTTTCCGACCGTTGGGTTTTTACAGTATTCTTAAATATTCGGTTTCATTTAACTTTTTGACGAATTAAAATGTACATTACAAAGTGTTTCAACTGATATGAGTGATTCTCGCAGAAAGCTGAACAGTCATTTCCTTTGTCATGTTATCTGATTAGCTGTTCCTTGTGACGTCAGTACTTCGTGGCACGTCACAGTGCTTTTCAATCTCTTCGTAGTGATGTTGCTTTTCCAAATTATAGATAACCTTGTAGCCCACACCTCTGCAGCTTCAAAGCATAGGCTACTTAGAAGAGAACATGCTCAGTCCACAAGGAATAATTACATCAGTGTTCACTGGCAATATATCAAAATAATATAGTTTTAATAAATTCTCAATCATATCATTGGCTGTTTGAGTAATATCAGGAATAACATAATCATACCAAGATGCTAGTTTTGTTATGTGTTGATATATTGGATTTATTAAAAGTTAACTTTTTACTTTTCCTCAATGGGGTGAAAAACAAAATTTCGAAACACAAGTTTGACCTATAGCCTACTTCCCTGGTACACCGTGTTGCACTGATATGGTCCACTCGTGTGCAATCTATTGAAGCGTGAACTACTGCTCTATCGAACCTCGCTCTGTGATGGGCTGTTCAAACATTATTTTCTTGTTTTTCTTTACCCCTTTCCGGCCGCGAAATTTTTTTCCCCACGAGCTTTCTGTCTCATTGATTCTAGTCACTCTAAAACTAAGATTTTCCGAAAGTGTTTTGAGAGATTGGTTGATTCAGATTGCGAAATAACTATTTGCCAATGAAATTCTGCAATAATAATAAAATATAAGCTCTCCCTAACCCTACTTTTTTTGAAAAGCTCTTGTGCACCGCAAAAATTAATTTAAAGAAAAGAAAACGTTTGATTTCGACAGGCGTCGAACCCTCGTTCTCACGATCACTTACTAGGCAGAAGATGAAACCACTGAACCAACCGTGCCAACGAGAAAATGTTGCATTCACATGGTTTTAATACAAACTTTTACCAAAATATGTAAATGAGACAGAAATCTCGTGAGAAAAAAATTTCGCCTTCCGACCCCTAAACGTCATAAAAGTATAAGGTAGGTTTTTAGATATGCTGGTAAGTCACAAAAAGTGTTTACACAGTAGAAGCGTTTTTAAAAGAGAGAAAATGCTCAAGCTCCAGTGCACTGACATGGAATGAGACCAGATTTAGACGCAAGTTGTCAGAATTTTCTAGGGGGGGGCTGAAGCAACAATCGAAAATTCCAGGGGGTCTGCAGCCTTTTGAGCGCGCCTGGACAAGCGCACTATATTATGGAGGTGTCAAAGCCAAATATTACCAATGGGATGGTTTTTTTAAGTTTACGGCCCTAAAAATTATTCCGGGTTTAAAAGTACCGTCCTATCAACGCTACTGGTTATAGTTCTTGATAAAAAGTGTTTTGAAAATCTTCTATAATAAAGGAATGGGACTATCCGTATTGTTTACATATTGATATAGATATAAGCTAAACACTTCCGAGTATTTCATCATGTGGTGATTCAGCTTTGTGAGCAGACAATGCTTCATACGCAGAGCTTACGTAGCAATTTGTGGGTCACCACTTTATGCCAAATAACAACAACGCAGCTGGATCGGCTGTTTCTTCGAGCCACTTTGTTGATAGATGACGTGTCCCGCAATCTTTTCCTCTCAAGGGTTCTTTCAGCAATGATTTCATTAGCCTCAGTACGATGTCGCGAGTCAGTGCCAGTCTTAGAGTATTTCGGGCCCTGTGCGGAATATTCTTTGCGGGCCCCAATGACAATGATCCAATTCAGTAGCGTAGCTAGGTATTTTGAAGGGGGGGGGGGGGGGAATGGTTTGACGGTCAGCGGGCGAAGCCCGACGGCGTGATCGCTAAAGGCGACACCCAGCGGTGGGGAGTCTGGGAGACCTCTTCCAGAAAATTTTGAAAAATTGCTTTGGGGCATTCTGAGAGCATGTTCAACAAAAATTTGGGTATGAATATTACTGTAAAATGGTGCTGTCCGGTGGCATAGCAAAAGGATAAGATCATGCTTTCTTCGGCATTTTTCGGAAATAAAGCCATGTCTCTATGTTGATCAATAAAAAATCAACCAGGTTTGGTAACTACAAAAATTTGTTGGTAGAGCTTTTGCCGCCGTAAATAGAGCTTTCGGCTTCATCAGTAGGCTACCCTTATTCAAATAGAATTAAGTTTATGCTTATAATCAAGTTTAATCTCTATGTTGAGTCTGGATGCAACCTATTTCGTCCCCTGAAATCCTGTAACAAAATCAAATTTCGACCTATTTCGTCCCCTGAAAAGATCGAGAGAATTTTGAAATGTTTGCGGCAACTCCGATCAGCGACTTCGGCTGTTTTTTTCTCGATCTTTTCAGGGGACGAAATGGGTTGCACTCGTTGAGTCTGTATGTTTTCTAGTTGCTAATTCCTTTGTTGAATTTTTCCATTGGAAATGACAAAATTACTGCATTTTCTGAGTAAATTGCGAGTCCCCTAATTTGCGGACCCTGTGCGATCGCACGGTTTGCACACCCCAAAGACCAGCACTGCACGAGTGTTGGTGTGGAGGACACTCCTTTTCCCAGCCAACAAATCAACCGTTTTTCACATTGAATCAACGTCTGCAGACGTTGAATAGAGCGGATTGGACACATGCCTGGTAGCCTATGAAGATAGTGGGCTACTGCTAATTTCCACTGAAAAGATTCCTTTTTGTTGCACTAGTTCGAGGTTTGCCTCATCAACAAATTGTTCAACTATAAGTCTGCAGAGGAAAAGCTGTTCAGAATGGATATAGCAGTCACAAGCTATCACTCCTCGTATGCCGGCACTGCACCTGGGCACCACTTACTTTTTGTGGCATGATCCCCTTGGTGTGTTCAGTGGTGGAGTGATATCAAGAACAACCAGCTAGATCTGGGTCCAGGCTGTCACATACAATAGGCTAGTACGGTAATACACTGTACCTGCTTGTGTCAGATGACCATCACATGAGTTCTCTAACTTTTTAGCAACATACACTTGTGATTAATTTAACTAATAAAGAAGGTCGGGGGAAAACGCAGAGAAGCGTTACTGTCGACAACAGCGATTGATGCCACGCTTGGCCTGTTGCTAGTCATTCAGTCCAATATAGTCCGATCCTAAACTGTGGGATCCCTCCATTGGTGGAAGGCTGATGCATTCAACAGGGAGCCCAGCCACTGTGAGCACACGTTGAGCTGTCAAAGCACATTTTAAATGTAATTATTTTGCAATATTTCCATGGTCACAAAATTTACCCTCAACACCTGTATTGCAAACCTGTACCGTGTCGGTTGTATTTCACCGGCAGTTCCTCGACGCATGTCATTGTGGGGGAATTGCAATTCAAAACTAAATCATATGAAGGCATCAGTTTATTACACTCAACATCCATGCATAAACTTAGAACAAAGATGAATTACTATTGAAGACATCAAGACTTGGTTGCTACGTTGAGCACAAGCCTCTACGACGGATGCATTTCTGACAAAACAAATAAACACGACACTGTCAGCTGTTGACGTAGAGATGAACACACAATTGTGGGGTGTCCAAGGAAGCAAATCAGTCCGTTTTTACATTAATTCACCGACTGCAGACGTTGAATCAATATAAAAAAGAACCAATTTGACATCTTAGTTTGCATTGTGGCGTTCCATTGCAAGAAATTACGTCATTTTTAACATTGATGAAATGTATGAGAAAACTGCAGTGAAAAAACTCATCAAACACTGACACGGGACGGTTGAAAGTGAAACAACAAAAGACAAACGTTGATAACACCAAGAACAAGATAATGGATAGTGGAGTACATCACACAGCCTCACCAACTTACCAATCATTTTTGACATTGATTCAACGTCAGAATGTAAAAAAGGCTAACCCGTTTTCACATTGATTTAACGTCTGCGGACGTTGTGCGATTGATAAGCAGGGAACAAACTTCGTCAGCCTCACACGTTTCAGTGATCATATCACATCCAGCAAGCATGAGTTGTTATTATTTATATCGTTTAAACGTCACCAGATGTTGAAACGATGTAAAAATTACAACTCTTCTTTACTGTGCAAGTAGTTATAACCGACAAATGGCACAAGTGGATAAGGGGTAATTGAAATCGTAGATTGTTATGACGTTTATGAACTGAGGTTGTGTTTACATCGTCCAGAATAACAAACTGAATAATTTACAATTCACAGACAATCAAATTAATTAATTCGTGTAATAGTTACATTGCACATACGACCACACCTAAATTAGATAACACAAAGAAATGACATTGTGAGTACAGGTAACCAATGGCAAGCGATAAATAAACAATTTCTTGGATTTGCTAAAGAAATGCAGATGTTAAAATCGTGTGGTTTTCATTTCTGGAAAATGAAAACTCAACATTTCAATTTGTCGTCTTTATGACGTCACATTACCAATCCACCAAGCGGTTATTCAGCATAAAAGTGCCGATGAGCAAGGAAATATAAATCCCGGACAATGTTCCAGGTGGCACCTCCTGGCTAGGTAAGAGGTCGGCAACTCATCCAGGGAAGCAACATTAGACTCTTCAAACCAGAAAATCAATCTTTTCTGAATAATTGATTCAATGTCTGCAGACGTTGTAAAGAGACTGATTTGGCTGATTGGGTTGCAAGTAAAATAGAAACCGTTTCCTGCGTGGATTTAAAATGTGATGATGTAAGAATGTAGAATATTGAAGAACGGAATTGATACACACGGCTTTGTGAGCCCAGCATCAAATTGGTGAGCTACTGGCTAAGACGTTGTCATGCAATCAGTAGGTCAAAGGCACACATGTTGTCGGTTACACACAGCGCTATATGGACATCTAAATGTGGTCTATGAAGATCTTCTACGTCTCTTCACGTTGATAAACTGTTTGGAATGTATCAGAAAATATTTGCACAACTTTTGCATGAGAAGTCGGATGTCGACTCATGTTCCCAAACAGCAAATCAGTCCCTTTTTACATTAATTCAACGTCTGCAGGACTGATCTGCTGTCTGCGTTCCTCATAGTGATCTCGATCAGCAGAAAACATAAATCCACCGATGGAATTTCATAAGATTGAAAAAACACGTTTAGAAACGAAAACTTGCACAATGCGTTAATCTCCGTTGAAACAACGTCATGATGGAGGACGGTTGTGGTACATCACTGGGACTGGCAGGTCATCCATGTTCGGTACGACAAGGACTTTCTATACAAAACATAATCTCGACATTAGCAGCATCATAATAATAATTAGCAGCCATGATAAAAACAAAGCAATGCTTTTGTTAAACAATAACTGGTGAACGCGTTGCCGTCATAAACAAGTCAGTAAGTCAATACTGAAAGCAATAAGTTATCAAACTTTATTCAGAAGAATAATATTTGCCTACTAAAATAACACTAAAGCACCACAACTAAATTTAATGAGATTTTTGTTTATTGTCCACCAATTGGTCGATGCGCGGTGTAAATTTGCCAACAGCGCATCGAAAGTCATTTCCGGGTGCACCTAGTCGGTTTCAATTTTTTGACCTGATGTTCATCATGACTGAAAATCCCTGCTCGCATTCCTACGTGGAAGGGAAAATCAGTAGGTGTGGAACAGCATGGTAAGCTAGCGTTGAATATGAAGAGGCCATACTGAGCCAAAAGTTTATTTGAGAACATTCCTTGTAAGTGTTATTGAACATTTTATTCCTATCTATTTTTAGCATACAACTAGCATTATTCAACGTTATTTGTAGCTAAGTTATAAAACAGTATCAAGAGTAATCATTCGACATAATTAAATCCCACTGTCCCACAGCCTTGTACGGTGTTTTAAAGCAACTGTGCTCCTTGTTGACAATTGGCATGACGTGTATTTTGAAGATCGTATGATACGAAGCAACAAGAATAGTTACGTAACAATAAGAATAGGCTTCGGGAAAAAAAATGTTTGCAAACAAAACCAGATAAACAAAATAAAAAGTTGTGAATCCAGGTTTTAATGAAAAAACGGAAGTTACCCGCGTACCACCAGAAAAACCTTCGCGTACCACAGGTTGGGAATCCCTGCATTAGATGAATGATAAATTTGCATTAGAGAATGGAGCAGGCCCGGCATGTAGAGAACACGCTTTTAACTTTGGTCTCTGATAAATAGAGGAGGTACAGCACGAAGATTCTTAACCGGGGGTAAACTTACCTTTTGGGAGTCAATTTTATCTATCGAAGGGGTAAATCTACTCAACCCGAAAAGATATGACAAATACCTAAAATCTGAACCAATAAAAGGGAGGTGGGGGTGAATTTGCCGCTGATTTTTCAGCAAGGTGTCAATGAGAATTGTCGGCTGCGTAGCCTAGTGGTGAGAACGTCTGCGCGACGTTCAAAAGGACGTGGGTTCGACACCGCTCTAGAGCACGGAGCTGTGTCTCGGCAAAGACAAAATGGCAAGCCAAAATAAGGGGAGCAGCTGACTCGAAGACTATATGTCACTTCGCTGCTTCCTGTCGTCTGTTGTATCGCATCTGTGATCGCAGTGGACTGTATGTTATCGCAATGTGTGCAAACAAAAGCATGATTTTATCATTGAGTTAGGGTTAGTAAAAAGGTTGATAACCAATTATGATACAACATTTTGCTATGTTTCCAAGCTGATGTGACACCTATTAAGAAGTTTCGATGATTACTTAGTTGCTATGATGCTCACCGTGAATTCTTGTTGTAACTTGTTCTCTATCCAGTCGGTGACGTGCGTTGTCTTGACAACCCTCTCTCCAACTTTAGGGTGAGCTTTCATCAGCATGATGGGAGGCTCACGGAAGCCATACCTGCGTCGGTAACAATCACAATGTTAAGAGCAGGTTTGTCAATACAACTCTACTTTAGCTCTAGTGTTCTATTTAAATTCAATTTTAACTTGTTACTTTAGTGATTATGAGAATCTTTATTCTCGCACCGAGAAAGCATCTTTGAGAGCTTAATCTGCGACAGTTTTCGCTTACTTGTAGTTGTAGAAGCTTTGGTCACCAAAACAAACCCATACAGAGTCGAAGCCAAAAGAACATGGCTGGTAAATCCAATTTAACTAAGCATATCCACAACATACTGTAGTTAAGCATACGTTTCTTGTTGTCCTGGCAGTGGCAGCATTGTGCCCAGTTAGTTCATTCCGGCTTTTATAAAGCACCTATACAACCGGGACGTCAAAATTTCTAGAGTCCCTTTCAGATCTTAATACTTCAAATTCTACGAGGAACTAACCAAATCCTGTCGGTGGGAGGCGGGGGGATGTTGACAACCAGTGTCCCCTTCAGTTCCAGAAGTTCCACAGTGAGAAGCATTGGTGTGTTCGAGACAGTCTCCAACTTCTTCCGGATGTAATCATTTTCAGTCGCTTTTTGGAAGTATTTTGACTTGGTGATGCTATCCACGATCCTAACCCATTTCTTAGGGGGTGCGCCGGATGTTGGAGGAGTTGCTGAGGCTGCATGAGAAGAATCAGGTCGAGTGTTTTGCCTGAAATCACAACATGGACGTTGAAATAATGTAATGTTAAATCAAAAATAAGAAAAAAATGATTTGTTGAGTTTTGGTTTAATATTTAAGAGAACAATATTAATGAAGCGAGTTTGGAAAAAGTATAAAACCATATTCACGAATTCAAAGGTCACTCTAAATAAGCGTCACACCGATTCATGCATTAACTCAAACTAGTTCAATTGGACAGCTGCAATGACTGAACATGAGGGGACAAAATCATCATCATCATCCATTTTGCTTCAAAGAAGCCTGGTCTTCATCCCAAAACATCAGGGTCGACCAGTTGTCTACAGCGACTCCTCCATCTTTCTATTACTGGCATCTTCAATTTCCAGGTTTATTTTTGTCACGTTTCTTTCACGGTGTCATCCCACGGTTTGTTTGGCCTTCTTTTTTCCTATCGCTACCTTATTCCAGACTCGCTTTGTCAAACTGTTCTCATCCATTCGTTGAAGATGCCCAACCCATCTAGGACGATGACCACGCAAGTACTCTTCAATATTCTCAATATCAGTCTACTCCCTCAAAACATCATTTTCAATTTTGTCGAGAAGTGTCTTGCCACACATCATACGAATGATCCTCATCTCTGTCGTTTGCATTAGCCTAATATCTGTCCTCTTTATCGCCCAGCATTCACTTCTATAACACATCACGCTTCTCACACACGCTTTGTACAACCTTTCTTTCAATATGCGAAAAAGCACTCTGCCACAAAGTGTGCCTGACAATTCTTTAAACTTTTTCCAACCCGCACACATCCCTGACGTCACAGCCCTGCTGGTGCAATTATCTATTCCTAACATATTTCCAAGATAGCGGAATCGCATCCCAAATTTCACATGCTTCTTGTACGTTTCATTAGCTACAATAACCCCACATCTTCTACATTCAAAACGCACCCCACTCGTCAATCTTCTATGAATGCCTGAACATCTCTTGTGCACCCAATACTTGCATTTAATACACTGAATAGAATTGCTCATTACCCTCCTTCCATATATTGCGCATGGATCCATAAAACTGACTGCCAATACCTCATTTGTACATTCCATTCTTGTTTTCATTACTTTCGTTTTATTCACATTCACTGTTAAACGTTTGGTTTCCAATACATTTTTCCATCTGTCATACTTTTCTTCAACCTATTTCCATCTGTCTCCCGTAAGTACTAGATCGTCAGCGTATAAATATTCTTTCATCTGTTATAGCATCCATAACGATGACAAAAAAGGACTGAGTACAGACCCTTGATGAACACCCACTTTCACTTCAAACCATTCTAACATTTTATTTTACAGTTTCACTGCTGTCTCAGCTTCCTTGTACACTTCCATCACTGCTCTAACTTCTGATTCCATCACATCATTTTTCTTAATGCCCCCAAATCACTTCTCTCGGAACACGATCGAAAGCTTTCTCTAAGGGGACAAGATACATTCCAATAACTTGAGCACATACAAATAAGCCCAATTATCACAGACCAAACTAACAAAAGCCAGGTCCCTTCTTGGGTTTGAAAACAAAATGCAAAATTGTGGACATCCGTTAATGGGAAACCTGACCGAGATAGTTTCAATAACGTCATGTTCTCTATGGTGACGATTGTCGATGCAAAAACTGCAAGATAACAAAGTCTGGCAATCTCCGTTTGCAGGTGGAGAGTTAAAATAAGCTTCCTGTTAACGAGTGGCCACCGGCACGGGGTGCAACCGCCTTTGCGTGGTTAGTATCGGCTATAGAACGGCTACAAAGACACAACGATCGATTCTTACAAGTGTGATCAAACTGATTATACATTGGAATCATTGGTATTCGACAACTGGACCCAACTACCGTATCTTGGCTGCAAGAGGAAGCATTGCCAATCTAAGCTACTACAAGTCAAACGAGAGAAGAAGACTGATTATACAATAACAAAGATAATACTTGAACGTCACAACTCACCCCTCCATTTTGTTGAACACTGCGGTTTGAACTTGGCCTACAATCCTGGAAACAGCTGACTCATCATCATCGGATGACTCAGCACTATCTTCGGCATCACTGTCTGTCGTAGCTGAAGGACGATTTGCACTGAACAAAACATGCATGCAATACTTGCAAAAAAGAGCAACAATGCAGATAGGATTGATAGGATCCGAATAGGAAGAAAAAACACTGTGTCATTAAAACGTTGCAATTTGTAACATTAACAACTTGTAATATCCAATTTACTGAACATATCAACTTGAACGAGTTTTGTATATCTGGAACCGTCATTCTCGCCAGAGAACATCCACATTTGGATCACACAAAAAATGGATAAAAGTAGAGATGTACCGATACCAATATTTTGGCCGATACCGATCCCGATACCGATATCACTTTTTTAGGCCGATACCGATACTGATACCAATATTTTGGCCGATACTTTGGTGTTACAAAAAGAAGCAATTTTTGTATTTGCAAGATATTATATCAAATGCTAAGATTTACCTTACTTGCATAAAACTATTAAAAAAAGCTTTCAATTGGCATAATTTATTAAAGATTCAAGAATCCAATCTCAACCGCATTGTTGTGTCACAATAGTAGGTTTTAGTAATGAAAGGCCACCATAATTGAGGATTGGGATATAAGGGAAGAAACATTAGCCTACATCATAATTGGGGTTTCTGAAAAAAAAGTGTTTGCGCAAACTCTCCAAATAGGCTATCATAATTGATAATAAGATGTAAAATGTAAACCAAGTGATTTGTGTAGTGGTACAAAAACTATTCGACAAGTAATGGGCAACCTAAGGGCGCTTGTTGTTTGGTTGAAAAGCTTTTGCCAGGCCAAGACTACCCAGGTAGCAAAAACGCACAATTCTGCATCGCTCCCAGCCTCCCACCCCGCCAAACGCTCAAAAAACTCATGCAACTCAGCTGCCCCCAGCAAGCCGGCTCCACCAGTCGGCGATTCAACTTCCACCCTAACTCACCAAGCCCAAACAATGTCATGGCAGAATAAGTAGGCCCAAAAAGAAAGCAATGGGACCACGAATCCTCACCAAACCAATCAAAATGGGCCCGTTGCGCCCAAGATGACAACCTCATTGCGAAGAAAGGAGCATCCCCCCGGCCACCAGCACAAGGCTGAGCACTCACCAGCTCAGCGAGCTGCCGCGACCCGCCAACCACGACGGTGTAGCTTCCACACTAGCCATTTCAATTCTTGTCGATGTCAATTCTTGCTACAAAACGGCTGCCGAGAAACATATAGTTGATCGGATGGTCTAAATGGCTAGCGTGGAAGCTACACCGTTATGACCAGCGAATCGCAACAGCCCGCCGCACCAGTGAGCGCCCAGCCCCGTGCCGACAGCAGGAAAGGACACTGAAACAAAACGTTTTGTTTGAGTGAAAGAATCACTGTAAGCAAACAATGCCTGAAGTCATGGGAGTGTGAGGTATCAAAAATTTGAACCTCAGGTTGTTATTTTTCTACTTTAATGTGACGTTAGTTACTACTTTAAAAATCTATATCTTTGCTTCTGCAGAAAATCCGCAGCAAACGCCTTTTTTATACATGTTTAGTATCGGCCACAGTATCGGCCAAATTTTGCCGATACCGATACTAAAAAAATGGCCGATATCACCGATACCGATATATCGGTACATCTCTAGATAAAAGTGCACAAACCTTAATGGCAGAAACCATATTGCTCTGTTGTG
This sequence comes from Aplidium turbinatum, assembly GCF_918807975.1. Lineage (NCBI taxonomy): Eukaryota > Metazoa > Chordata > Ascidiacea > Aplousobranchia > Polyclinidae > Aplidium > Aplidium turbinatum. The sequence goes on from NC_137488.1 coordinate 3,753,769, forward strand.
AATTGACTTGGTAAGTAATCAATTTGAAAACAGTAGAGTTATGCTGTGTTAGACTTACAAGCGATATTGGAGACGCGTAAACATGAAGAGTACCGGTAATTAGAAAAATAACCGAAACACAAACTTCACAATGTAGATGCTAACGACCTAAAAACACAAACTATTGATTGAAAATTGAGAAAATTTGAGTCGAGTGAGCCCAATTTGTAACTCAGAGAATTCAACAATTAAACTTCAAACTGAGCGTATTTAGCCTCAATTTTTTGAAAATTTAGTAAATGCATTCCTCCAAATGTCAGTGCACTTCCGACCCTACCTTTCCCTCTCCACCAATACGACCTCATTCTTTCCCAACTTCGTGAGCACCATCTTCGTCTTGAGCGTCATCTGCATCGAACCACTGTAGGTCACCTCCATGTTCAACCATATACCCTGGTCCAGTGAGAGATGATGTGAATTTGTTGGTGAAGTACATGCACATGCCACGTCATTGATAAATATGGTTTCTACTTTTTCGTGAACTTGTTTGGCGTGTTAGTCACTATCAGATACTCTGTTGTCAAGCTTCTGTGATCATTGGCCGTCTCAAAAAACATTCAAAAATTTATAATTTTTGTAGACTTGGTAGAAAGATCACTTTGTTAAACAGTAACGAAACTAAGCTAAAATGCAAATGACGATATAAGGATGTTGCAACCGTGCCAAACTTTAAACTTCTCATCCTATTTTAGTATCAAGCACGTTATAACTTTCACGTTTTGTCGCTTTTACCTTTTTCTAGGCCTCTGCTATGTTGTTTTTTGCTGCGATGGGCAGAAATAAAAACAACTGACATGAAAGATGTTACTGTTGGTTTGCCATCCATGATCATTGATCATCGTATCATGTCGGATTAGCACAAAAATTATATCAACATTTTTCATTGCCATGAGAATTGATTTCGGTATATAGCTTATTGCAATTTATTCAAATAGGTTCAAGTTTTAAGGAACCAAAAACCTTTGCTCAATTGACTCGTACCTGCGAATCAAGTGTTGGCAAAGATATCTGATGAATCAATGGCGTTGAACTTCCGAGGTTCATTTCGGTCAGTTTCAACTCATCCATGAAATATGGCAACTGAAAGTAAATTGCAGGGAAAAATAGGTCAAGCCCGGCGCCAGCCAAAGCAATGAATGCTTTGCAACGCTACGAATCAGTGCAACCTTATCGCTATGAAAGCCGTTTCGATCTTCGAGATTATCTGCAGTTGAACATTTAGATCTTATTTGATAAAACATAACTGAAAATGAATTAGCAGATCGAAATCAATTTTGAGCTGTTTTGTAACAGATGGTTTCGACGCAATAGTGTAGGACAATCACAGAGCATCTCACCTTTATCTTATCCAATTTCTTCTGTATCTTTACAGAGAGCCATTTAGCCCAGGACGGCTGACGAAGGAAATCGAACATGACGCGACCCAGTACTACATTGAGCCAAGCCACTTCTGTGTTGTGCTCACAGACAGTTTTGTTGTTGTGCTGTTCGAAGACACACGACAGGTTATTACCGCTTCCAAGAAAATTTCGTAAACACACAGGGGTTGAGGTATGCCTCTCCCTGAGATAGGTTGAATAGTTATATTTAACAAAAATAAAATTAATATTCAGAAAACATACAATGTATTAACGTCCGACAAAAGAAACCGACCAAAGTCACTTAAGACTGGTTTATCAAACTTTGATGCTAATTGAGCAAAAGCCAGTGAGACCTGTTCAAACAAGCATTAACCAACTCATGTGAGAAATGTATTTCTACAATCAGGAAATAACACCCAGAATATGAAAAAAAAATCATGTCGAGTTATGTCGTGAGTTGCCATGCAGGATGTTGCGTATTACGCGCAAATTTATCCCAAACTGCCTCGTTAGTTTCCAGAAGCTGTGAACAAGTTCAGTGCAATGTAAGTGATCAATTATATAAGACGCACCTGTGGATCGTTTGGTGAAGTGGTCCGTTGTGAACCTGAAACAAACAAAAACTTGGAATTAACATTATAAGCTTCACGAGCTACAACAAAAGAAAACTTCAAGACAGCCAGACCCAACTGTTGATGCTGGTGCGCTGCTGGTACGCTTGTTAATAGAAAATACTTCAAGATACCGGTCCACCGCCAAATACAAAAACTATGATTGTCACATAGTCTGGAGCTTCGTTTAACGTGAAAAAAATCACGCAAGTTCACGTTGCATGTGAAATCAGTGCATTTTCACTTTTGGAGGTAAACTTGTTTGCGCATGACAAGACCAAGCGTATGCTTTGGAATTGGAGAGTTAAAATAAAGGATATTGTTAAAAACAACCTTAGCCAATACCGTCAAATTATGTAAATAAACTAAATGTTTGGAAACATTGTGCGTTGAATCCTGTACGTTAGCCTATACAACATATCACCTGAAGGATTGGAAAAGCTAGTAACAACAGTTTGATGAAAATCGGTAAAAATGTCAATTTCTTTGTCAATAAATTTGGTTGAGATTGAAAAAGCATGAGATATCACAGAAAGTTTTTAGCCCTCGCTGTGTTCTGAGTGTTCTTGTCGTGTTTTGAAGGCCAATCTGGGCAAAGAGAAAAGCGCTACAAACTTCATTTGCTACAACTTATCTCAAGCAGTGACCTGCCAGGTTTGATAAGTGGGTCATAAATAACGACTTGATTCAAAAGCTGTCCACCTCTGATCATCGACCAACCTGATCCTATACTGGTCCTGGCATCCGGAATTAACCGGGACACGTGGACGTAGTAGTCCTGGAAGGACCGGATAGGTTCAGAGTCCATCTTGGTCACGTCAAACGCGCTCGATGCCACAAAAGTTTCTGCAAAATTACAAATTTATTGTTACGTTGATTTGACATTGAGGTAAAGTTTACAAAGGGGTAAACCAACCCAGTCTCAATCACAAAGGTCACAGGGTCTATTGTGGTCGATTTGGTCTTGCAATTTGACAAGCTACGCATTTATAGACTTAGTTTGTCCAATCTCATTGTACCGCAGCTCAAACTGTTTCAAATACTTCGCTGAGTAAACTTCTCGTTCATACATCAAAGTTAAAAAACAACTTTCATGACGACATGGGCAACAACGACATACACACAACAGATGTAAATTATTGCACAATGCGAGAACAAGCCGTTACCTTCCTCATAATGATCCTCAATCACTCCCCAATCATCTGCGAGGTTCAATGTGGGAGGCTGGGACAAAACAATTTGTTAGGCGCACAAGGTAACCACACCGCGTACTAATAAAGAGTCAGCCACCTCGAATCCATTCCAACAAGTATGGAAACACTGGGGCTGAGTTAAACTTTGACATTTTTTTTTTTAAATCTGAACTCAAGTTCTTTTTAGAAATCCTTATCTTTAATCATACTCTTTGTAATTAAGGCTTTAAAGATTAAATGCTTGGAACGCCACGCTAGAATCACTATCATAATGGAAATGGAGAAGTCGCCTACCCCCTTTGCTCTTTCTTCAAATGTTGTGTATAAATTTAGTTGTTTGCGTGACGCAAACCAGACATACATTGGTATGTCAACCAGACATTTGTTGACAAGGGCCGGGGAGCACTTAAACCCAAACCTAACAACTAAAAGTGCAATTAAAGAGCACATCGCCTCTTGTGAAACGTGCACTGACAATGTCTCGATCGACCAATTTAAAATCATCTCTCGAGGCAGATCTGATTTTCAGACTAAGATCATGGAAGCCTTAAGAATTAAACGTAACAATCCATCTCTTAACCGGCAGTTATTCGCCTGTGGCTCATCGTTCCTTTTATGTGTGTTCTAATTGTTTTGTCCAATGCCTGTAGTCTACACCTCACGTGATCTGTTTCCCACCGCATAATTTACTCGCAATCATTCTCGTATCATTTGTTCAGTTTGTGCTTTCAGTCCAGAGTGTCGTTACAGTTACAGTGCACAGTCAAATTTATCTTACGATTTTTCATTTTATGTATTGCAGATTTAATTCCTGATGAGGACACATGTACGTGTCGAAAACGTTTGAGTTTATTTTACTTTAATTATGTTATATTTTGTGTGAAATAAAGTATGCTAAACCCGCTAAAGTTACTATGTTTTATTTCTCTATGGTTCAACAAAGCAAACTCTCTACCAAAGCTTTATAATGGAAATGCTAGTGCATCATGTCCAGAGGATGCTATCGTTAAGTTACAGCACTTCTGCAACCGGATTCAATGACTAACAGGATGTAGAATGTAAGGAGCAGGCGGCCACCAGCCAGTGGCATGCATTGGTTTTGGCTGATCGAAGAATTGACTTGCTTGTTAATTAAAAAAAAGTTTATTACAAGTTTAGGGGACTATTAAAAGATCTGCAAACATTCCATTAAACCACAACCATTCAAAAAACTTCGTAACGTATTTTCATTTAACATGGTCTTTTCAAATAAAATACTTTTGCTAGTTGTTGACTAGTTTTAAGAGAAAAAAAATCAAAGGGGGTTTGAAAAACAGGGGTTTAAATAGATAGTGGTTATGTGCTTCTGCTCTGCTTTGAGCGCAACCCTACACGATCAGACCTCCTTGGAAAATAAGCAAAAAGCATTGAATTCTCACAGCTACCATATCATCGTTCGCAATAAATGAAGAAACAATTTATTGCCATCAGCAATCTTAAAAGGAAATGCAGCCACTATGAGGTTGCTTGCCGAGTTGTGTTGCCAGACCATGAATTTGAATCGCCGCACTGTTTCAGGCGGCTGTTCGGTGGTCATCGGAAGGCCACATGCCAACTCGCTTGAACACAAAGCAGAAGAGGAAGTGAAACTTTTCAAACAAGATGGTCTCGATCGGAAAAGAAAGACTTGTGCTTTCAACGTCATCAAGCGTAATATCAACGCAAGCATGGCCAGCGTAACAAATTTAACCAAGCCGACAAAATTCTTTCTTTTTAGGTATAAAAATTTTTGCAAATTTGGTTAAATGTTCTAGCCAAGTAACTTACCAAAGTGAAGGAATTCTTTCTTTCCGCCAATTTCACAGCCTTCCTGTGTTTTGAAAATGCCACGTTGATAGAACGTTGGATTCTATAAAAGAAATGAAAGTGAATTATCATCTCACAACGTCATTTAAAGGAATTGCGTCACAAAAACAAAAAACATCATTTAGGATCCACCTTGGTAGTATGGCTTGACAGAGCGGGCCATTAAGGGCTTTCGCCCTAAAAATAACACAAATGCTCAGTATGATTGAAACCCTCGCTCAGTTTAGCTGTTGTTTCAGTACATTGGAGTGTTGGATAATCGTACATGATTGCGTTAAGGAAAACCGGTCAAATTAAAGAAAAATGTTTGCGGGCTATTTCTAATTAATAAGACCAGGACAGATGCTTCCCGTTAAGAAAAGCAATTAAGATTAGTGTTCTGAGAGATGAAATAAATCGACATTTTCAAAGCTGACCATGGTTTGCATGACGTCAAAAAAAATAAAAATATATATATGTAACATGAAAACAACCAAAATGTTTCAGCTGGGCGAGAAGCAATTAGGACATAAAGCTTCCAAAACAATGAAGTCAAATTCAATCTGAAATAAGCAGCTTAAATCTCAATGTAAACACAAATACGCTAATGCACATAAAATCATATACATAGCCAGGCAGTGAAATTAAAGCTACGGTGCTGGCCAGACGCAATGAAGATTAAATATGTACCACAACTTGATCGTCTTCAAGCAAAAGTGCAAGAAATCCACCTGCTAATTGTTTCAGTGCAAACCTGGGTACATGGTATAGTGTTATAATTCCACACCCTGTGTTCTATGCTGTGGGTGCAAGAGTATTGAAAAACAAGGGCAATTTACTCTATAGAAACAAACGTAATTTGAGGAGCAGAAATATCCTGGTCAAAGTGAGTTGGCACCGTTTAAAGACCCTTGATGTACTCCAACTACAAAGGGAGCCATACCTTGTGGTAGTTAAAATAGTACCATCACTTTTAACGAAGTACCTGTAGAACCATTCTTCTTTTTGTCGGTCTGTTCGACCAAAGAGATGCAGATACTTCACATCCTTTGATGAAGAGACATCATCATCAGCCGTCACCAGTCCTTCACGATCATCACCTGTCACGATGATAAACATCATCAAATACTGTGCTCCTGTTAACACATTCTTAAATACTAGACAGTGGAGTAATTTTCAACGCAAATAGTCTGACTAACGAATCGTCGGAAATAAGACTGGTTGACATTCTCAACATCTTGTGGTAGCCTAGTTTACAGTCACCAGAAGAACGCAAGATATTATTTGATAATAAAAACGAAATGTTATATATGGGGCACAAAATTATAATGCGTAGTTGTGCACTCCCCTCCTTGTAATGGAAAGCTATTCAACGCAGCATTTCCTGTTTAATTTTTGTTGCAGCGTAGTTCGGGATCGTTCAATGTGCATCATCATTCCTATTCAGTAAGGGCAGCAGATACGCTCCCACCCACACAGCAAAATATGTCATTTCTACATTAATTCAACGTCTGCAGACGTTGAAAGTAAAAACGTTGACAGATTATCAACAAGGTTCTAATGTGCGAATTTTGCATCAATCAGCTCACTCCGTAGCAGCTTTATATTTTAAGAAAAAAAACAAGAAAATTAAAAAATATAGTTCTCTGGACTTACTTTTAGTTTGTTGCGCAGGTTCGCTTGGTTTCTCAGACGGGATTTGAACGCAGATTGGATACTTCTTGCTCCACACCCGCTTCTTCACCAAACCAGGCGGTTTCAAATAAACCTAGCCAAAATAGTGCATGTAGTTGCACAATACATTACAACCGAGGTTACTACAGGTCACATCAGACGACATCGCTTGTGAGACAATCAAGTGTGATCGCCAATCACCAGCAAGTGTATTTTACAATGAAAAGACACTGAGGTTCAATCCTCTAACAATAAATTCTTTATGAATATAAATCAACAAAGCAAGCGTTACATTTCTAGAAACCAGTTCAAGAGTGTGAGTAACTACCCTCCAGTCTTCAGCGGATGATTCTCAAAACAAATGAAATAGCTTCATTAAATCAACTTTTCTAAAAGGTAAGCTACCTCTTATCTACCAACCTAGCAAACAAAACCTGTCCCTATCACGTTACTTCAACGTTAACATACTATAAAGAGACGAAGATAGACAAACTGTTGTTACCTAGCAAGAGGTGTGAGCACACTTCCATGTTTATTGTTTACAGTTCCCAGACAGCAAAATCCGTCATTTTTTTTACTGATTCGACGTCTGCAGACGTTAAATCAATGTAAAAACGACTGATTTGCTGACTGGTGAGTGACAGAAGGTTGCAAGAAAATACACAGCTGGCTGTCTAACAATATGGACTACTATGAAGAAATGAGCCATAAAAAATGAATTTTCATAGTCTTTTCGGAGGCAAAACATAAAGTTTGAAATTACAAAACGTGACATTGCTTGAAAGCAAAACTCGCTTGTTGGGCACAAATGTCATGGACGCTTAAACAGGAACATTTAGCAATAGAAAACTACTTTCTAGTTTTGTCAAACAACAGTCTCACATCACACGGAAAAGGAAGAGTGGGAATGCAAACTACAACAAAGAAGCTGTGTTTGAAACGCTGCGCATGACGTTATTGGTGGGAACTCAATAAGGAAATGCAATGATCACTTCTTGTGTATTTTCAGTGTTGCACGGGATTCATTCACACAATGAAATTACATGATTGCTTTGTCAGCTGACGATTGTTACAACTATCTGAACTAAAACACGTGATGATAAGAGAATTTGTTGCTTTAATTCGTCATCAGTTCTAGCAGCAACGTATTTAAAATTTTAAATATCCAACAAAGTTTTGAAGTAATTAGTTACTGTTTTTATGAAGCTTAATGGCAACCATTGATTCCGTTTGCAACAATTGTCAACAAAATCAGACACAAAGATTGACTTGCAATCCAAATGGCCACATACCTTGGCAAAAGTAATGTCGAACAAACGTTGCTGAATCACCTTGGTGACGGGGATATTCCCTTCGTTGTAGACGCTTCTTCGCGGGATGCTCCTGCGCAGGACATCAAAGTTTGACAGGGGAAGCAACAAATCTATTTATTTTTTACATTGATTCAACGTCTGTAGAGGTAAAATCAATGCAAAATAAATGGATTTGCTGGCTGTAGGTAGGTGGTTTACAAAGTCGAAGTAACCAGTCAGAAAATCAAAAGCACACCTATGAAGATGATAAAGAACTTACAAGTTGCTTGCTCACAAACATTCGTGGATACAAAGTCATTTCAAGCCAGTAAAATCCTTTCTCTTTACATTGATTCGTTGTTTGCAGACGTTCAATCAATATACATAAATGAACAATTGTTGTTTAGCATCCGAGGATGACCCTGAGTAACAGTAGGCTTGCCACCGTGAGGCTGGCCGCTGGTTTTGAAAGAGCATTTATTTGAAAAACCCCTTAAGTGTTGAGAACAACACTCCCACTCCTCTCATGTTCACCCACTTGAGTGGAGTCTGCAGCCTCATGGTGGCACCATCCAGTGTGATGTAAGCTGATTGTGTGTTGCTGATGTGGTAGGTGTCGGGGTCGTATTCGTACGCGTAGAGCTCATTCATCCAGCCCTGTAAGTAAAAGAAACGTTACTTTACGTTAGCTCATTGTGTTAAATAAAGTATAGAATGTTTAAGTTCTTTGCAAAACTTGCCTTGTACATATGAAGCATGATAATAGTTTTGTGTTAAGTCTAAATCAGACGTTTTCTAGTCAACACAAACAGAAGGATTTTTCATATTCTTATAACAATTTTACTAACTCTTGTGACACTAGCTACAATCGGCGCCGAGAAACATCAAAAGACGTTGTTGGAAATTACGAATAAAATAGCTTGGGCATGTTGAACGCAGCACTAGCTTGATCTCTCAAGTCAGATGAGTCAACGCTGCAGCACAGCGGGATCAAGATAGAACAAAACTTTCATAAAAACTTGTCAAGCGTGACCTTTTAGCCCTAAACATGGACTCTTCCAATCCAACAGACCGCGAGGTGTCGAGAGGAAGACTTCGCTCTCGACAGACAAGCCACACCCTCAACATAAGGATTAATTCATCATCATCATCCAAATTTGATTTCGTCCCCACTATTGGGGGTGGCCGATTCTTTCCTTGCAGCGATTGCCTTCACTCTCGTTCTGTCCATCGCATCTTCTTCCTTCAGTCCGACTTTGTCTGCCTCATTCTTCACCTGTTCTTGCCATGTTCTTTTAGACGTCCCCACTTCCTCTTCCCATCTACATTCAAAGTCAATGTCTTGCGAAGAAAACTTCCTTATACAACAAATTATTTGCGAGATTATAATTTCTGGCGACAGAATGGTTCACGCTAAAAACAACCTGATATCGACCTGATACCTGCCCACCATGTTGACGACCATGATTTCTGTCCTGGGGACTTTGTTGTCCGGGAGGGAGAAGGTGGGTTTGTGGGAGCAGGCTCAGGCAATTTTTGAAATGGTCATTCTTGATTCTTTAATGTGTTGTCCTCCACTGATCATTATCATCATCCAAATTTGGTTTCGTCCCCACTAGTGGGGGTGGCCAATTCTTTCTTTGCAGCGATTGCCTTCACTCCTACTCTTCTGTCCATCGCATCTTCTTCCTTCAGTCCGACTTTGTCTGCCTCATTCTTCACCTGTTCTTGCCATGTTCTTTTTAGACGTCCCCGCTTCCTCTTCCCATCTACCTTCAAAGTCAATGCCTTTTGAAGAAAACTTCCTTCCTCCCTTTTTAGTACATACCCATAACACCTTACGCCATTTGCACTGGCAAGTTGTTCAACAGTCTTCCTCATTTCCAACACATCCATCAACTCTTCAATCTTTTCCTCCCTCCTCGTTTTTACCGATTAATTTGGGGCCTGTAGAATCAAAATTGGTTGATGATGATGCTCATCAACATGTTAAACATTGGATAAGAAATACCAGGGAGAACCTGCTCTTGCAGCAAATATAAACCTGATTACCTTTATTGGTAGCTCAGGGTCGTACAGTTGCTTTGACGTATGGGGTGACACTTTGTTGACAACAGGGGCGGGCAGGAATGGTGCTAGGCGACGGGATCGGGGAGCGACAAGACAAAGATAAGCGGTAGTCAGCACACAGCCAGTAATGAAACCTATACAGAAACAACCGCTTTGTAACAAAATACAGGGTAACAATATATCTCATTTATGGGATGACTATGATGTATCTGACGTAAACAATATAATGAATGGCAATCATAGCCTATTAAATCAGTACAGTTCTCTCCACCTATTGTTACATCATATGATTTAGAGCAGGGGTCACCAACCTTTTTTGTATGCGGGCCACTTTAGCACTAAGGAGAGCTGTGGCGGGCCGCACTAACAAAATTTTAGGTAGGTTGACTCTTATGCTGGAAAAGAACGCATTTTGTACCCAGTATCCAGCGTTACATGTTGTTAATATTTATCTCAGAATACCGCAGCAACAAAATTAGTCGAACAGCGCTACTGCCAGGCCAAACTCCTTTAACAACACTTTTGACTTCTTCAACAATGCCTAATAAACGAGGCCACTTGTTTTGCGCACTAATAGCCAGGCGAGCGGTTTCATCAGAATATTCATCGCCAAGCAAGAGTGGTGTCGTCACTTCGGTTCACTAAAGATATCTTGCAAATAACAGTTTCAGTAAATAAGGAAATGTTTGACACATCACAATCCAGGCAACAATATTGTGACCTGCAAACATATCAGTGAAAAATAGTCACCAATAACAGGGAGAAAGAAACCAGGCTCCATGAAACAAACGCTTGTGGAAATCACTGAAAAAACGTTTCTATCGTAACTCATGAACAGTGTTCCTTCTAAAAAAGCAAAGAATTGGTTTTTTATCCTTTTTGTGACAGTCTCTAAAACCTTCTTTCTTTGATTATTAGACAACTGTCACTTGCGGTGCTTATCAGCATGGCAAGAATTGTTGATTAACAATATTTTGCAGCTAAAGCTAAATATTTTCGTATTACAACCAGAAAAAGTCTTTAAATTTATAATTTATATATAAATTGAGTTGGCACACCGACCTATTTTGCCAACAAAAACTTGCATAAAGGGAACACTGCCCGTGAAACACAATAACGGTGAAACGCACACTAGTGTTTACACGAAATTTACAAACTTAAAATAAGCAACCCTATGCTCACAGACAATTTCGAAATTCGAACAGACGTTTTAATCAACCACTAGGACAGTGTGGTTGGACATCGCATTGGAATAATTTTAAGCGACCCCCACCTAGAACTACAATCTGATTGGTCGGTCGGTGGAATCGTATGCAAAGCGAAAATATGCTTCCCGGAAAGTATTTTTTGGCTTTATGCTCTTTAAGTCCTCAAGAAAATTATTTTTGGTTATGCTTGTATGCTGATACCTTCCGCGGGCCGCACATAACGGCGTGGCGGGCCGCCAGTTGGTGACCCCTGATTTAGAGTGATCAATGCTCTTATCTGGCTTCTGATGATGTCTGCAGTCTGTCAATGAATGATGTCAGACGTTGAATCAATGTAAAAATGAATGATTTGCTGGTGCGGTTTGTCTATCATCATTCAAGCAGCTTGTATCTACTCACTTGTTACCACAGTTTGAACAAATGGAGGGATTGGAAAAATATAATAGAAATAAACAAGGATGGATAGAAGAGCAATGGAAGTGAAAGAAAGGGTTAACTGGAGCTCATCTGGTGGTAGAACTTCGGAGGAAGTTGCAGAATGGAACGATGTTTTTCTGTAAACAATAAATGGGAAATAGTAAGACATCACAGATTCACAGTACACACACAAAAACCTATTTTGACAATTGAAAAGACTTGACACGACAGCATACACCATCCATTATACAGTGATTGCTCAGTTTTGAAGCATTCACGGCATCTACTTTTTCATTGAGATCCATAAATGTCGATTACGGGAGGGGGGGGGGCGGCACCCTCACGGGTCTGAGTCAGAGAAGGGAGAAGTATTTCTGGCCCCCTCTAAACATCTCTAGAGAATCAAACATGAAGAAACTCATTACCTTAGAGTTTCATCCAAGAAGTTGTCATCATCACCGTCATGTGACTTGGATCGACCATCATCATCATATCGCGCGATAGCATCATCGGACACGTCATCATCAATACTTTGTCGCTTGTCCGCCATCAAAGAAGATAGACTCACAACGAGAGGTGATTTCTTGCTGCAACAAGGTGAAAATAAAGATCATAGGCCAAATTAACATTTCAAATCTCAACAAAGCCGTGTGACTTGACTCTTTCGCCGCATTTCTCAGCAGTTTAATTGAAAAACCGAGGTGGTTCTGCTTGGCTTCCTGTGCAGAGATCGATTCTCGATTCGATTTTCCAAAACTTGGAAATTTCCGCCCTACTTTGGTAGGCTATTGTCCAATGTCCATCCAGCGACACGCACTTTGAAAGGAACGAACAAGTTTATAAATATTTTAAATAAAGTAAACGATATTATAAATATTTGTTTACATAATGCAGCATCGTATCAAAACAGTGATGGACGTGCAAAAGTTACAAAAAATGAAAACGGAAAATAGCCTATGTGCAGAAGTCTATTTCAGCTGAGCATTGATCAGGGGGGTAGAGATAAAAAACTGCAACTGGAAATTACCATGAAGAAATAACCGCTTACAAATGCTTTCCAATCTGTAATACTTAGGAAGAAATTTTGAAATTGTAGCTTTCCAAGCAACGCTATCTCTATAATTTGGTTTTAGTTAACTCATTCATGCGGGTCTAATGACATTAATTGCGTGATCAAAGTGCTGAGAGAGTGAGTTCGATGCCCAGCCAGAGCACAAGAACATCATAACGAAACATTTCGTGACATCAGACTTGAAGATTGGCTTTCTTGCCTTTTAAAACTTCCAACCACCAAGCATTAATTGACGATTGGGTCAATTAATGCTTGGTGGTTGGAAGTTGACGATCGGGTCAAAACTAAAACTGGACGTCGCAATCACTGGTGCGCCGTTTGAAATTTTAAAGGACATCGCACAAAAGTTGATTTGGTTTCCTGACTAAACAAATCATTTAAATGACTTAAATCTTTTAATATGGCCATGTTCAACTTAATTCTTTCGAGACAGCGTATTGTAGATAATAATAATAATGTTAGTTTTTATATAGCGCTGTATCCATCGCAGAATGCGTTGCTCCTCAGCGCTTTACAAAGCAGACAGTGTCAATGCAGCCGTATAGAGGCGCAACTGAGTACATTATTACCCGAATCCACTCCATTACTCAGTGCCAAGCAGAAATTAGATTCAGTACCATTTTTAAAAAGTCTTTGGTATGACCCGACAAGGTATCGAACCCATGCCTACCGATTCAGAGGCGGGCGCACTAACCACTAAGCCACCGAGCCGGTTTTAATGCTTTAGATCAATGCTTAATTTAGAAATGCAAACGTTAGTCAGCATTCTATCAGCGCTCACAGTTTTACCATGATTGTGATTGCAACAAAATATTGATTATAAATGAAATATTCTTTGTAACGGTCGCAAAAATTGTATTAATTTTTTATAGAATTTATAGCAAAACATTAAATCAGCATATGGTTTACTGAATTTTGATCTTGTGTGCCGACATATAGCTCATAACATAACTTCGTCAATGTCATCAATCGTCGTGCTTTGCGAGTTCAGCAAATTCTAAGTGTATGACTGTATGTTCTTAGTGTATCGCTTTGAGACTTATGAAATATTTGATTCCATTAGAAGACGCGTTATACCAAAATTTCAGACAATTTTTTAGGGGTCCGCGACCACTTCAAGGCACCAAAAGGGGTCCGCCATGACAAAGGTTGAGAACCACTGCATTAAACGAAAAGCTTTTAAAGTAATCGTTTGTCAAACTATTTGTCACTAACTACTAAAATCATCACATACGTCTAATAGGCCTACTTTAACTGGAGTCTGGAACATACTGCAAACATAAGAAAAAGTGGAAAAGTGATGTACCTCGTTGGTGTTTCACTGGTTTTCTTGGGAAGCATACTGACACCATCATTGTAAGGCTTGAAGTCTTTGTTAGATTTTAAAGCGGCACTACTACCTATAACACAAAACAATCAAATTGAAAATGATTTTTTTTCATGAAAACTTGGACTGCAAGAAATGCTTTATGAAACTTACAAGCTGCTTCCATACAAGTTTCGAGGATGATTCATAATTTAGATTTTCTTTAAAAAAACGCGACAAAGTTCTTTCAAATATTATCGTTCCTATCGCACATATACGTCCACATAGGGTTCCGACATTTATTTATATATTTATTCATTTAAATGACCGGTTTGGATAGATAACGTCATATCAGAAGCAAAGCCATTAGATTTGGATGTGATTTTTAATTTTCGTAAGAAATACCTTTAAAAGTATAACTTTTAAAATCAAACGTGTTAAATTTAAAAATGATGAAAATATCTAGCAGTGGACACAACTTAGGAAAATTGAAATAGGAAGGTAGATAGTTTGGAAATGCGAAGTAAATTGCGCAGAATGCGGTGTGTTGAATATTAATATCAAATAACTAATTAAGCAATCATTCCGTTCTCATTCACAATATTTTATGCATGGAACTAAGCAACGGAAACCCAATATTTCAAACCACTGCAGGAAGTCATGCGACTGCAATGATACCATTCTTGTCAATGGAAGGAAATCATTGTTTGCTCCATTCCATGGCTGTCAACCAAAGCATTAGCATACACATTGGGGATCAATAATTTATAACCAACCTATAGAACTATATGCGCAGTTGCCATAAAAAGCATTTTTCTCTCCGATATTGTACGTCATCTAAAATGCAAACAGTCTACTTTCCTTTTTCAAGTGAGTTTTTGCATTTAAGTTGCATTCAGTGTCTTTTGTAGGCACGATCAACCAGTCACATCCATGCTGTGACTATGCATATGGGTGGCACAACTCAGTGGAGCAACAATCTATGCGTCAATGTGAAATTTGTACAAGTATACCACAATATACGCACTGATGGTGTACGGCTGCCACGCACAGTCGCACACTTGGTTGAAATGCCTAACAACGAACTTCGGCTATTCAGTTGCTTTGTCTGTTTTTGGAACGTTTTTACTTTTATTTCCGGATTGAAATGAGGCAAATAGTTACGCTGCAAATAATAAGCAAATTGTAGAGTTGACGTGCAAAATATTCACAATGCTGTACCTAATTTTGGTTTCACTCTACACTTACCGCAGCGCATACCACATAACATGAAATTTTTTAAACTTAGTTTTAAACTCATAAAGCAAGCCAACAATATAATTATCTCTTTGATTGCAGCAACTCACTTGTGGGAGAAGTGTGAGACCGAAACCGCAGACTGAAATCTCCGGTTGAAATCTGATTGAAAATGAAGAAAACGTTTTCACTCAAGTTCAAAAATTGTTAAATGTCAGCGAGAAAAGTTTTAACATTGAATATCGACTTCATGGCTGGGTTGGTGAAAGTGAATGACCAGTTGACCACTGATGTTGGGCCGACGGAGAGCATGTAACGAAGCCTGAGCTAGGCACCTAAGGGCATATGGAATGAGAGACATGAAAACTGGCCAATGATTTCGTTGCCTTTGTTCAAATCTATCACAACCAAAACGAGATTTGAACTTACAAAAATATACAAGCAATGAACTAAAAACGGGCATTTTAAAAAACGAGAGTGTAAGACGTTTGAGAGTCTCACATCTAATGATTCTTCTTCTTTTTCGGCTTCCTCTTCTTCTTCTCGTTTCTTAAGCTCTTGCAATGGATCGTCAACACTTTCCTTAAAACTTTGAAGAAACGTGTCCACTTCTGTGTCTTCAGGACTTTCAACTATGCTCTCCGTTTCCGCCTTTAAATAAATCACAAAAGTACAGAATATTTTATCAAACTGTATTTTTCTTCTTTTTCATTAACAGTTGACGTAAGATAAATGACCCAATGATTCTGAGTGATTTAATGCAAAGTATCCACTAAAGTATACATGCTTTGTAGCTGCATATGTACACATCTCAGTGCATTCATTCACTAACTGGCTGTGGCATGTTGCCATCAGTTTTTCTGGGTCTGCTACTATTCGGTGAGTTCCTAATCTCTAACCCTAACCCTAAAGCGGCAATGATAATTAGGCTACGGTACCCAATAATTTAAAAACAAAATTGAAAAAATCCCCCGTTAAGGGATCGGACTCACCGAATCGGACTCACCGAAACGGGCCATTCCGTCAAAAACTTGACTTATAAAGATCTAACCCAATAAATGACTTTATGTGTAATATGTGCTACGCAGTGTACCTAGTCCTACATGTACATTACCTTACGTAACCCTGAAGCACTGATGGGATTAGAAACTTCAGATGTTTCATTAGAAACTGATTGTACATCAAGAGTATCATCAAACGGTTTGTAAAGCAGACCACGATTTGATCCAGTGTCTATGCTGGTTGACTGAGTTAGTGAACGGACACTGTCAGTCGCTGAAAAGGAATGTGACAATGACTTTCATGATGTGTTAGTTGTACTGTACAAATGATCTACAAAACATGACCATGTGTTTTTTACGATATATTAAGGGGTACAATGAGGTAGAAAACAGCGTAGCAATGGCATTTGATATTTCAAGCACATACATTATGTACAGTGGGATTCTATTTGAATAAGGACCTTCTGATGATCCTCTTTCAGGGTGAAACACTAAACAGGCTGTAGAAGTTGTAGAAAGTAATAACTATATTATATTTGATATGTACAGTCAGTTGTAGACTTTTAAAAACGATTGTAAGGATTTATTTAAAAATAAACAAACATGCCGTTAAGTTGTGATTTCATCTTCAACTAGCTGCATTGGAATCCATGTCTTTTAGGTGCAGACAGTTAGGTGCCTGCCAAATAGGTGTGCGTACTGTGGCATCAGGTTATTTACACTGTGGCGCCCGGTCATTTAGGTGCTTTTCGGTGTGTTAAATTACACTTATAATCATTTATCAGAAATGCTTGATTATGCGAGAGTTCTCCCCGCTGTGTTACAAAGTGAAATCAGTGTGCACTGTGCAGTGCCTGACTATGCCAGTACAGCCAAGAACCTACTTAGCAAGCCCTTCTGTTTGAACAGGTGCTAAAGGTGTAAGGATGAAAATTTTTATTAGGGATTTTGTTATGCCTCCCCTTGACAAAATTCTGCATACGCTAACTGTCTGCAGTATTACCATCAAGCATTCAAGCACCTAATGAAATAGGTAGTACTGGGAATAGCGCCTAAATGGCCGGGCGTCATTGTGTGCCGCACCTAAACATCCTGACACTACAGTGTATGTAGATTGTAGGCTACCTATTTGGTAGGCACCAAAAAGACGTGCTCCGCTGCATTGGCAGTCAACCTCAGTGAATAGTAAAATTATCAAAGCAGTCGATTTCATTAGACACAAAAAATATATTGCACAAGAATTGACATTAAACCAGAGATTGGGAATAATGGTGAAATAAAGCAGGAGGTGTAATTTTGTAGTCCATTTTAATTTTCATTTAATTTTAAGGAAGTTTATTACACCCCAGTGATTTTCAACCAGTGTTCCACAGAAGACTGTCGGGTGGTCTGCAAAAAGTGTAAACCAAAACGTGATGCGTCATTGCCATCATGCGGAGGCTCCACTATGAACTTATTAATAACAACAAGGCAACCATTACCTGGTTCAAGCAAAATAAATTTGTGTAAGCTTGGGCTTAACGCAGAATTGATTTCATGACACAAAAAAGAGTGAAACACAGTGATAGGACTACACAATTACACACATTTGTATGAACTATCCTCAAGTGATGGTTTGAAACTTTTTTTCAGACAAGCAAATTGCAAATTCAATTCAGAGAAAACTTAGGTAAGGTATTATTTTTGAACATTACAAACCTTGTTTTTTCAGATTTGTAAATATTTTAGCTCTGTTGTGCCAGAGAGTAGAAGCCGATGGATAAGCATTCGGATCAGAAGTCTCGGCTTTGGAAGAATCATCCAACTTTGTTAAAAAATCTCGAAATCGTCCAACTTTAACTCTGTGATCAATGTATGGCAGACTTTATTGAGTAGTGTGTGTTTTCTATATTAAGTTTTACAACAACTTCATAATAAACAGCTTTTCAAATAACAGTCGATTCTTTCACTTTAAAATAATGACATTGCATTCAGTCCTCAAAATTAGCGGCGACACACGGCAATTGCCGTGGTAAATGCCGCCGCAAACGTCATAATGGCCATTATGCTATGGCAATAAAAATGCCGTTGCAAAATGAGCATTTAATTCGGACAAAAATTGTTCAAAATTTCTTCATGTTTGATTTACTCGCAGCGGGAGTTTAATCAGCAGAAACATCGCACCAAGACCTCACCTCGGACTATTTTACTTGCTGTGAACACTCACACAGTCTTCGAAATTAGCATATTTTTACTTCGCAAAAACGTTGACGAGGCCAAACGGCAAAAGTTGAAATTGCCTCGGCAATTGCTGTGAACGTTTATTACGAAAAAATTGTACCAAAACGAGAAGAGAAAAAAATAATCGAATAGTCTATCACAACCACAATGTTTGATTTGTTGTGATGTAATAATACCAAAAGTAGAAAGCGAGCAACGCGATATGCACGCTGTTATGGTGATTCACGTTAAATAAGTCATTGGGGGGAAAAGTTAGTTAATTTTGGTTTGATTCAACGTTCGAGTCAGCACAAATCGATTTAATTTTCCTGGCGAGTTATATCACGTAACAACAATGCCCAATAAGAAATTTACGTTTGTTTTACATTAATTCGACATCTAGCGACGTTGAATTATCATGAAATAACGTTAATTGCTCAATCAGGTATCGGTAACAAATGAATAGCTCCCTGCGAGAAGATTGCTTCGATTTACGTATACACTCACATAATTTCGACACAATTAGGATACTGCGAGCAACACAAAGTCTGTTGGATAAGGAACTAGTCAGAATCGGAATCATCGGATGCTGTATCGGAGGATGAGGTTGTCGCGTCGTCACTGGAATACTTGAAGACGCAAAACTGCCCGTTCATGAACGCGCGATGCCATATGATCGGAAGCGTTTATCCAATTTTGTTCCACTTTTTATATTCGCATTTCGCAACGACACCGGTAAAAAAATGCGCATTCGATGAAAGAATAACTTTTGCGTAACAGTTAAGCCATTATTTGTAAGGTTGCAAACTTTTTACAGTTCACAAGAGCATTGTCAGCGCATAAAATAGCTTGCCTGATGCTCTAGGCTACCGCCGTTTAACACACAATGAAGAAGAAGCGCATACAATTTCGTTTGATTAAAGCATACGGCAATTGCCGCCGCAATCCAAGGTTTGTTGATTTGGCGACGGCAATGTTTTTACCGTCGTAGATGGAAGTTAATTTCGAGGGCTGGCATTGGTATCAAATGTACCTTGAAGCAGCTTTATCTTGACCAAAACTATTTGTATTGAACGTGGTATCAAATTCCAAAGAAGAATTAGAAGACCCTGAAGAACTTCGAGCCAATGGGTGTTTATCAACAGCTTGTGACTTTGATTTGTGATATGTCTGAAATGGGAACAAGTTATGTTTATTTGGAAACATATTTTATAAAAGATTTTATGCAACATGTCAAATTGTCAACCCTAATAGTTTAATGGGTAAACAGTAAACACTAAGCCATACAATAAAAAAATAATAAGACCGAGCAAAAATAGTTCAATTTTGGGGTGTGCGTTTGAGCAACACACGTTAAGGACTGCTCTCCATTCAGCGCTACCTAGTATCTAATGGATGGAATAATTCCCCAGCAACAAGATTTTGCATGGATTCAACAATCGGAAACTACACTCTGTCAATCTTGGTGATTGGGCCTGTGTCAGTGATTTAAAGCCTCTACATCTACAAGTGTGCAGAACTGCCAGGATTAAGCTCTGCAAGAAGCTTTCCCAGTCCGAGGATATAGATTCAATCAATCACCAAGGCACCATACTGCATATTCTTAAGCAACGCATCTTTATTCAACAGTAGGCTACCTGTAAACTAATTTTAAACTACAAACACTTTCATAACAAAACTTGATTTTGTCAATGGCCAAAACTATGTCTGTGATAAGCTTCTGCAAACACACAAAACTGCCAGAATAAAGCTTCTGAAAAGGCTTTCTCACGCCTTAAATAAAACTTTGATCAGTAAAATTTGTTACGGGCAGGCATCCTACGCTATAAGCTAGGCTACCTTAGATTTAAAAATGGTCAAATTCTAAATAACTCATTGTGATGTTGAGGATAAATATTGTCTTCAGAACAACAAATCTATGTCTAATCTAGACCTTTGCATCTGATATCCTACATGGTGTAAGCTACGATAGGTTAGCCAGATGTCATCATAAAATCTATTGAAAACTTACTGGAGTATAAGCAGAATTTGACAAGCTTTCCGAATGATTGTCATTCATGATTGCAATTGCTGAGCAATAAAGAAAATTCAATTACTGAGATTGTGTGGCTTGAGTTACAAGCACAGGCCAGATGCGGCTTGAGTTACTGGCGTCAATAAATATGGGACATACTGCCAGTAAATTCAGGCTAGATCAGCCAAATACAGTTTCTAAATGTGACTCTTTCTTTACAGTAGGAAGAAAATTGTCGAACACATTGTCATGTCAAATGAAGCTTACTAAGTCAACAAATTATTGTTGGAAAATGGTGGAAACTAAAATTTCGCCCAGCTGGCCAGTGTTGCCATCTAGGTTTTTTAAAAATAAACTAGATGAAGCTAAAAAAAAGATCAGAATAAACTAAATTGCTATTTTCTTGCCCTAAACACTAACTTTCAGGGTTTAAAGTTAGAAAATAGGAAAGCTATCAGGTAAAGTTGTGAAAACACTATTCACCAACTTCACCTTATATTTTTGGTCGATTCCAATCTATGACATCATGGAATTATGACGTCATGGAATTTGATTTCACAGTAGGTTACGATTAAAAAGTTGTATGGCCCGATAACTCATGTGTAAAGTCGAAAAAAAGACCAGAATAAGCCAAATTGAAGCAGAAATAAACTAAAAATATCAAAAAAAACAAATATAAACCAAAAAAATAAAAAATAAACTAAAAAGTAAACTATAAACCAAATCGAAAAAAAAATAAACCAAACGGTTGCAAAATAAACCAGATTTGGTTTTAAAAAGACTAAAATGGTAACACTGCAGCTGGCTGACACAGATGACATCAGAGTTGCCAAAAAAAAAATATTTTGACCAGCAAAAACAATGTCTAGAAATCTACAAAATAGAAAAAAACTTCTGTTCAGTTTTCGCAACAATAAACTTCGTGAATACATTAATTATTTCTTTTTTAAAACAATTTGTTTATTGAAACGTCATATCATACATTTGCATCACTCAGCTTTACTGCAGAGTCGGAGTCGTATATTTTACTCCCGATTCCACAGCCCTGATTGTAGGGTGGTGTCTGACCACTTGTGATCCTCAAATGCCATCAGGCAATTCCAGCAAAAAAAGTTTGAAAAGTTTTATTTACACTTGCAGAGCTGTCTAAACACGAAAAACTCTGCAAAAATGGCTTTTATTTTAATTTTGTCACAGTTTCAATTAGCAATAAATATTACCGTATATCTTAGGCCTAATTCCGTTTTTTCTTTTAGATTTCAATGATGGCTTCACACTTGTATTTTAGCATTTGGGTTGACGTTGGATGCAAAAATTTGTAAAGCTTATGTGCCCTGTTATGTCGTTTAGTTGTCTATATCACACTCACAAATCGCAGACGGTGCCACTCTCGTTTGTATAATGGTGTTAAATGGGGAGTGTTTAGTCTACAAGTAGCTGAACTGCTCAACCATCTATCAGTACCGGTAACAGTTTCTGTACTTCACTTCATAGCAGATACAAATACTGAAACACGAACAAATAAATGCCTCTTGTTTATTCACAAAATCAGTATCACTGTTACGCACAATATGGTCTACAAGGAACGACGTATTTCTGTCAAAAAAGTTTATATTTATATGACCTCGTATTTTCATGACACCAAAATGGGTGTCTTTTTATCAATGAAAAAAAAAACATTTTGCGAACTTCTGACGTTCATAAACGACACGCAGGGTGTGAAAGTCGCAGATACCAAACGGTGTTTCCCATCAGGAAAAATACGTCCTTTTTTCATTAATCCAACGTCTGCGTACGTTTGATTATTGCAAAAAGCACGGATTTTACTAACTGGAGGACACACAGGGGATTGCCCTATTCAACAAGGAATCTTAATTTTGCGACACAAAAAATGACTGAAACCGGATATAGAAAAATAATATTCCAATTTTAATAACATTGGACGCAGTGGCGTTGATGAAGATCTGAGTCAAAAGGCGCAATTATGGCCTTAATACCAGAGACATCATCACCCATACAGCAAAATCATTCATTTTTACACAGATTCAACGTCTGCAGACGTAAAATGTAAAAATGACAGATTTCGCAGTCTGGGCAGCAGCGGGTCGCCACCGACTTTCGCAAAGCACAGTCAAAGTGGGACGTTTGGAATGGACGTTAACAGAACGTACATTAATTATCAACCACAATTTCGCTTGCAACAAGGAACGGTTCTCAGGCAGTAAAATCCGTCATTTTTACAGGGATTCAACGACTGCAGACGTTGAATCAATGTAAAAATCGACTGATGTGCTGTCTGGGGTCAAGACTGCAAAAAGCTTCAGAATTAAAATAATCAAAACTAAAATGATGCAATTCTACCGTTGATTTTACGTCTGCTGATGTAAAATCAACGATAATTGCGTTTGGCGGCGCAAAGTCAGATAAAAAATATAATGCTCCGTCATCAGGCAACCTACACAGGTATAAAGTTACGACTTAGTGTAACGTCAAATACCATCGATTTAACGTAGAAATAGCAAAAATTGAACTGCAAAACTCGGAGAGCAAAGTTGTAGAGGGGTCTCCTTCATTGTGTGGGGGGAGGGTCCATCTATTTCAAGGATAAAACTAAGCTTTGTACAGAAATTTCCCTCACAACATGAAGCTGTTGCCTCCTCCATTGACCGAAGGAGCGGTATTAGCTGGGGGGCATGACGTTGGATCAATATAGAACGATGTAATTACTATTTGTGTAATAAGTTTATTCTTCTGAGTAAAAATGTTAACTGTCGTATTTAAAGAACATTTTCTTTTCTGTTTTCCAGTCCACATATTTGTTTATGAAGTTAGTGATGAAGCAGTTTAACGCTGTTCCAACAGAATTTAATACAGCGCAGACACGCATTGCTGATAACTGCATTTGAAAGTACGCAACCTTGCAACCAATGACATTTCAAGCAAATCTTGGCTGAATGCTCTTTATAATATTTGATGGTGATTTCAATATTTTTATAACTGACCGACAAAGTTTCAAATATTTGCAATCATAAGGGCAAAAAGACCTTCGGACGTCTTTGGGAGACCTTGTATCTCAAAAGCATGCTTTTTCAAACAGCAAAAACCTTCATTTTACGTTGATTTAAGTCTGCGGTGTCTAGGTTTAAGCCAAAGATTTCAAAACAATGAACCCTAGAAGAATAGAATGTGTGGTGATATCTCCAACCAGCAAAAGTTGTCGTTTTTACATCATTTCAACATCACTAGGTGAGAAATGCCAACAGAGGGACGAATACTTCATCTAGATTTTCAACATTGGAAAATGAAAATGTTAGCCACCCATTGCTTTTAGATATCGGTTCACGTTAATGAAACACTACAATTGTCAATAGGATTGAAGTGGAAGAAGGTAACTGTTGCATTGTTTGTTCTCGGAAGCCGATTGTTTAAGAATTGATAGCGATAGACACCGTGTTTCGCCCATGAGACTGGGCTCGTCAGTATAGCACCACTAATTCTTGCCACAAGGGTAATGGCAAGAATACGGTGCGATACTGACGAGCCCAGCCTCATGGGCGAAACACGGTGTCTATCGCTGTCAATTCTTGCTACAATCAGCTGCCGAGAAATATATACTTGATTGGATGGTCTAAACGGTTAGTGTAGAAGCTACACCGTTATGACTAGCGAATCGCAACTGCTCGATGTACTAGTGAGTGCTCACTGCTCAGCCTTGTGCTGATAGCCGGGAAGAATGCTACTTTCTTCACAATATTGCATTGTTTTTTGCAAAAAATTTACGTTGAAACTGATAATAACTAGAAGAAAAGACTTTTGAACAAAATTAATGTATAGAGCCGATTTAACCGAATAAGACAGCAAAATCGCAGACGTTGAATCAATAAAAAATGGCGGATTTTGCTGTTTGGGTGGAGGTGTAGTTGGGACAACATATGGGCCTTTCCAGCCACCAAATCAGTGATTTTGTATGGATTTGCATGCTTCAATGAAAAAGGATTGATTTACTTGTGGGTTTGGATGAGAACGAAAGAAATCGATTATTGCTTTCGGTTGTGCAGGTGTGATTGTTCAAATTTACTCGAAATGCCATTGGCATAGCGTCTGTTGCGGTTGAATTAACGTAAAATTTACAAAATAAATCATCTAGTAGGTGAATATTTTTTTAATTGATACGAGGTTAGATGAACTGATTTGATCAGTTTGAAACAATCTTTGCTGAACTGTCGTGTGAGATTGGGTAAGAAAATGCATCCGGGGACCAAAATTGGGTCGGACTTCATGTGGAGAGGGTGCGCTATAAAAAGAGGGTTTAGAAAGGGATCTTCTATGCCTGGGTCGACTGGCTTATTAAAACGTCCATATCTTGAGCCGCGTCTATTAAATGATCATCCTGGGCTTTTCGAACTCGGTTTATGACGTATTGCCTCCGATGATTCCATTCGTCGAGTTCCTCCTTAGAATGCGCGAACGGGCAACTGTTCTCGCTGGCGGGAAGACGGCTGAAGTCGCATACTCCCTTTTCGTGCCTGCATCCAGACGCAAAGCGATGGTGTTAGCTTTCTTAAAAGTGAGAATTTAAAATCAAAACACGGCGCAAGTCCTTAAGAATAATAAAATGGAAATGTCTTTCATTTTTCTTTTTCAATTCATTTTGAAGATAGATAAATTGTGTTTTTTCCAAAGCTCTACTATTTACCTCCCAACATATGGCTCTCAAAACACAACAAAAGATGTCATAAAAATATAACTTCGATAACGCAAACAAATGACTACAGGCAGGGTGGTGGTGATGAAAAATATCCGAAAAATCAAAAGCAATCTTCAAACTCACCTTTCGCAAATCTTATATTTTCCACCAGGCTTACGAAACTTCCAGTGTCCATCGCTATCTGACAAAGCTCGCAACTTGTGTTTCTCGGATAAACAGTGCTTGTCCCACTGGCGTTTGCCGTTACATTCCTTGTCGCAGAGCCAGCAGTGGAAGGCGCTCTGTGCAATAATACAGGCTTCATGATCATAACACGAAACATACCCTTGCATGAGAGTTGTCATTTTTTTGAAAAACTTCGTATTTCATTCCGCTCATTAACCAAACTTTTCGGCCATCCATGTTGTTGTTAACAGGGTTGTGAAATTGGGCGAAATATATCAGCCTCCTCTATTTATAACCGGCCTCCTCTATTTATAACCGGCCTCCTCTATTTATAACCGGCCTCCTCTATTTATAATCGGCCTCCTCTATTTATAATCGGCCTCCTCTATTTATAACCGGCCTCCTCTATTTATAACCGGCCTCCTCTATTTATCACCGACTTCCTCTATTTATAACCGGCCTCCTCTATTTATAACCGGCCTCCTCTATTTATCACCGACTTCCTCTATTTATAACCGGCCTCCTCTATTTATAACCGGCCTCCTCTATTTATCACCGACTTCCTCTATTTATAACCGGCCTCCTCTATTTATAACCGGCCTCCTCTATTTATCACCGACTTCCTCTATTTATCACCGACTTCCTCTATTTATAACCGGCCTCCTCTATTTATAACCGGCCTCCTCTATTTATAACCGGCCTCCTCTATTTATAACCGGCCTCCTCTATTTATAATCGGCCTCCTCTATTTATAATCGGCCTCCTCTATTTATAACCGGCCTCCTCTATTTATAACCGGCCTCCTCTATTTATAACCGGCCTCCTCTATTTATCACCGACTTCCTCTATTTATCACCGACTTCCTCTATTTATAACCGGCCTCCTCTATTTATAACCGGCCTCCTCAATTTATAACCGGCCTCCTCTATTTATAACCGGCCTCCTCTATTTATAACCGGCCTCCTCTATTTATAACCGGCCTCCTCTATTTATCACCGACTTCCTCTATTTATAACCGGCCTCCTCTATTTATAACCGGCCTCCTCTATTTATCACCGACTTCCTCTATTTATAACCGGCCTCCTCTATTTATAACCGGCCTCCTCTATTTATAACCGGCCTCTTCTATTTATCACCGGCCTCCTGTATTTATAACCGGCCTCCTCAATTTATAACCGGCCTCCTCAATTTATAACCGGCCGGCTCTGACTTCAGTGTTTTCAGATTTTTAAGTGTTGCCAAATCTTATTGAATTCTTGTCCTTTTTTATTTTTTTAAATTTTATTTCACTTTAGTTGAGATCGAAATTGAAACAGCGACTGTCACAAAAAGTGACAAGAATAAACGATTCTTATTTCTGGTAACGTTTTAGAATGCAATACGAAGAACAAGAGACAATATTTTGTTGCAAACAAAGACTTTAATGCACTTTTTTGTATCAAGTCAGAGTCGGCCTTTTTCTTGACAACTTCGACCCCTGACACGCCGAAGTCTCTCCGACTCCACAGCCCTGGTTGTTAACGCTAAAGTTGAAGTGAGCAAATGAAGCGGACCATCACTACAAACCCGATCACAAACGACAAAATATGCAGCATCGTTACCTGAGCCTCGGTGGGCGGGGCAACAGCCGCAGTGTCCGTGTTCACTGAAGCAGATCGTTTCGCTTGCTTGGTTTGCTTTTCTTTAATCAGAGCTTCACGTAATTCTTCTATGTCTTTGACTGAATAAAGAAAATTTTTAACTGAACAGTGATGAAAAAATATTCCGACAAATGTCGCCCCCACAAGGCTTGGTATGAACGACTCGGTTACATGTGTTGTGATTCAAAATAAATATGTTTTCACGCGAGTCAGTTCAATCACAAGCAGCAAAAAATATATTTCAATCTGCTAGGCCACCTTCGGTCCAGCTTATTCAAATAGAAACAATATACAGTTATGTAATCAAAAGGTGGAAGCTCGTCTGGTTGACAGCCAGTCTTGGTGCGCCAGTAGCAGTCAGGTTGCAGTATATGAGAGGAGAGTTTTAACGCTTTTCTTGATTAAACACAACATGATTATCATAAACATAAAAACAAGATTACGGTTAAGAGTTCCGTTACATTGATTTTCGCGTAAAAACATCCAAATATCCATTTCTTCCTGGGAGTGGGCGAAATTACATTTCCCCGAGAACGAACATTTCTTCTGGCGACGATAGTTCTCGCAAAGTTCAAATCGAACCGGAAGTGACTGAAAGAACAATCATTGAAACAAATTTGAACACTGGACTTTTCGATTGTTGTACAAAAGGACTGAATGTTTTCCCTCACAAGATTTACCGTCAGTTTATTTTTATTTTTTAACTTTTTCTCCAAAGGATATTTTCAGCACCCAATGAAAGTTATGGCTTCGGAACAATGAAGTCGGGAGATGGCAATAGAGGGAAAACTACTGCGTTATTTTTAAGAAGCTTGAACAAAAACAAACATGACTGCAACATCGTGCCCCACCTCCCTTGCCGAGGTTTCAAACTACAATGATAGAAATGTAACATTTTGTATGCTCCACATCACAAAGATTCAAAACCACTCTTTCTATTTTCAGGTTAGCACTTTATAATATGGTGTGACAGCCTTCAAGGTTTTATTGCAACGTGGCTGAGTAGAAGGCTTGTGTTAGTAGGGCGGAGCTACGCAATTTGTCTGACAAGACAAAACCATGATAAAACAATGAGCCTTGTTATAAATGAAACACATAAAGTATGTGGCGTCAAATCTAGAATCGGTACAAAAAGGATGAAGTCTACAAACCTTGTTTTTAAGATAAGGCAGGTCCCGTACTTGAACCCAGGACCTCTTAGTGTTGACCAACATGACTTTCTTGTTGTTAGTCCACGAGTGTTGCGCTCTGGCATTGCAATACTTCATGTCTTTGGTGGGTTCGCTTATCTGCCCGTTCTTATGACAGATCGAGCATATGAACTTCACCTTCCACCTGCAAGAGATTGTGAGCAACGGAAGATGATAAAAAGTTTAATTCTGAGAAGAGAAAGTTTATTACTACACTCACACAGTTTGTTGGAGACATTGATAAAGAATAGAGATTTTAAACAAAACATGACCATAGCATGAGTATAGCCGACAATCAAAAGTCGGAATTTGTTGTGTGAGACTTTCCTTCACATTAAACAATGACAATAGCTGACGAACATCCGATCAACCGGCGGGTTGGCTGCTCTTTTTTATTGAGCAGAAGTAAAATATAGAGCTTCGGTAGAGAGTTTGTCTTGTTGAACCATAGGCATACGAAGCCGAGCAACATGATCAAGTTCAACATCTTCAAGTTTATTACATTTACATACACATAAAACTACGCAACAAATTAAGTATCGAACGTTTTCGACATCACAAGATGTCCTCTTCAGGAATAATATACATACAACTTAACTACATCTGAATAAAATACAATGGTTAACTAAATCTATAAACAGGAAAAGACAAAAACTGCACAGTACTTCTGACTAGCTCAAACTCAACGATAGGCTCCACGATGCAGTTACCTTTGATTCTCGTGGAGCCTATCGTTGAGTTTGAGCTAGTCAGAAGTACTGTGCAGTTTTTGTCTTTTCCTGTTTATAGATTTAGTTAACCATTGTATTTTATTCAGATGTAGTTAAGTTGTATGTATATTATTCCTGAAGAGGACATCTTGTGATGTCGAAAACGTTCGATACTTAATTTGTTGCGTAGTTTTATGTTTATGTAAATGTAATAAACTTGAAGATGTTAAACTTGATCACGTTGCTCGGCTTCGTATGCCTATGGTTCAAGTAAAATATAATTGAACAATCAGCACCTGAACTCCGAGAGGTTTCCTTCAGTTGAAAAAAGTGATTTAGCTTCGGAATCATCACTAGGCAGAGGATGTTCCTGGATGTGTTCGTTGGACTTTGCCACGATATCTGCGGCGGTTAGCCTTAAAAGAAACATGGTCTGCTCACTCATCGGCTCATAATGTGAAAGTATCAGTCAAGATGCAGACGTTGAATTAATGCAAAGCAGAACTTGTTTGTGGGTTGAGTGTCTCAGGGCTGCGTGCTCTGGTGCGGTATCGAACCGACGTCCTTTCGAACGTCGCGCAATTCCTGTTTTACAATCAAGAAACATGAGAAATTGTTTTACATGAAAAAACCTCACCCTTCTTTATCCATGATAGCCCAGACATCTCGTTCAACAAGGCTGTGCGCAAAGTGACATTCAGAACCTCTGGTGCATTGGAACCGAATGGCGTGCCGACAAAGTATGGCCTGCTGGGGAGCTCTGATCTCCGTATAGCGGACTGTGGACTCGCGAAGAATATGCGTCTGGTGGCATGAGAGGTGATTCAATATACTTGTTATTGTTTTTGGTATCAACTTTCAGACTTAGTTTAAAAACCAAAAGCTCTTTGAAACACGACATGTTGGTCATATAAAACTTGGAAAGAGTAAACACCAGGCTTGGAGTCATCAAATATTGTATGAGTATTTGAAGATGTTGAGAAAACGCGTATAGTTTTGATGAAAAGATAAATTGTGCACACAATTTATGGAAATACAACTGGAGCCAATGAGTTTGAGCCGAGACTCATCACGATTTATTTTAAACTCAGCAAATTCTGAATAAATTCACGAATAAAGTTGATGCAATATTTAAATAAATTGCAAGTCAACGAGCGCAGTGTCGGATGCAGGAAGGCACTGCAACATGACACTCCTCCTTTGAATAATTTTTAAATAACATTTTTACTTTTCCGTTTACTATCATGCTTTTTATATTCACATATCTGTAATTGAACAGTGACATACGCAAAGACAGCGAGAGCTTATATTGTGCCAACAGATAGGCTATCTTAAACTTGCGCCAGCTATAAAACATTAAAGTGTTACTCTTAGTCAAAAAATGTCAAATCGAATGCTCCCCCTGTTACGAAATCCTGCGTACACCACTGAGCATGCGTGTAGCCACGAAATATTGTATTTAAATTTGAATGCTTGCGTTCTGTATCCACCCCAGCCTAGAAAAAGGAAGTGGGTGTTGTTTATAAATCTGCATTGTTGCTGCACAAGTGCACATGCGCCGGCTGGGCGTCGTTATACATACGTCATCACTTGCCAAATGTGGACAATGCGCAAAATCCATTTGACTTATTTTCAAAGTTGGTAATTATTATTATTTTTTTAAATGATTACTTTTTCAAGTGATGAAAAATGAAAGTTCACAATCACAATGCTTTCTTGAAAACACAGAACGCATAGGCACCGATCGAAGTTCGTAGTTTTTACACTGATGAGTGTTCGCAGACGTTAAATCAATGGAAAAGAACTGATTTTGGAAAGTGGGTCAGACATGGTGTTGTCTCATTAAGTGGTAACTAGTGACACACAAAACAATGATTTTTATGGGGTTAGCTTCGGCTTTGAAGAAACGTCAAACGCGATTTCCGGGAATGTTGATCGCATTTTCGGCTTCTTTCTGCCAATTTCCGAGGATAGAACTTGTCAGAAAAACTTTTTCTGATAAAATCAGAAGTGCAGCAAACTGTTAATTTTATTCAAAGTATTATCACACAGACAGCAAACCAACCGTTTTTTTGCATAAAGATTCAACATCTGCATACGTTGAACCAAGGTAAAAATCTGTTGATTTGCTGCCTAGGCACTTACCAACTGCAGGTTATCGCTGTTGCCTCGATGAGGAGCGGTTGTGTTCGTGCACTTGCCCGAAGGTTGGTTGAATTTGCTGATGATGCGCGGCTTGTTCTGGAAACAAACCTTGCACAAGAAATCGAAGCTTCCTCGGTGCTTGCACAGCGTGAGACCAACCAACGAGAGGTTCTTCACAAAATTCGGGTCCATGGATTTGCACAGCCATGCTCTGATTATAATAATACTCAAGTTTCATTTTGTCCACCATTGCGATAACACACTTTTAACATATAACAAGGTAGCAAATTGTAGACGACTGAAAAACAGAACTTTGTGCTGCTACAATATACAACAATGTAAAGAACTCAAATGCTACAAGACTGTTGTTCACAAAAACCGAAGTGGTTTGAAGTGTAGGACAAAAGCACAACAGCTCAAAAAATATTAT
The DNA here is from genome assembly GCF_918807975.1 of Aplidium turbinatum. NCBI lineage: Eukaryota > Metazoa > Chordata > Ascidiacea > Aplousobranchia > Polyclinidae > Aplidium > Aplidium turbinatum. The sequence continues at coordinate 3,785,274 of NC_137488.1, forward strand.
CAACAAATTAACATTGATAGAACTTCAGTGGAGAGTTTGTCTTGTTTTATTGGTTATGGTATAAACTAAAATTTTCACAATGTTTGCCAAGTACGTCACTTGGACAAACAGTAATACATCAAAAGCTACACTTTACGTTTAAGCAAATATTAAGAAAAGTACGCTCTTGATAAATCCTGCAAATACTCCACTACTGGTAGTAAGTTGGTTTTAATCACTTCACTTTATCGTCACCTACACGAAATGCTAGCAAGGACAAATAATACAAAGAAACCGATCTAACTTATTGCTTTATAACTCAACAACAGCTAAGTTACACACGGCATGACCCGTGACTGCCCCCAAGCCGAGAAGGTGGAAACTTTTCATGCAGTGAGCTAGAAAAACATTTTAAGCGCACGGACAAAAAGTGTGGATAGCTAACCTGTTGAGCATTCCCTTCCTTTCCAACGTCCACACGTCGATCTCTTCTTGGTTGTAGGCGAATGTACAGACAGCCGGGTAAGTACAGTCCTGTCCTGACACCAAGTCCTTGCAGATGTAGTAGGGGCCATCGTACAACTGGGCCTTGGACTGAGGCTGAGGCCTGGGCCGTATTTTGAGCCAATTGGTGTTTCCCCTTCGGCGGCATAAAAGAAGATTCTTGTAGCAAGAATGAACGAGTTGTTCATCATGACTGGAGATAAAAACATAGGTTGAAGTTTTGGCACGATTTTGATAAGGAGCGACACTTTAAGATAAGATTACAATGAAAAACTTTGTGTTTCTTAATCGGCAAGCATTGACGCTTGGTTAGGACTCAGCTAAACAGAATATCAATATTCAATATAAGCAAGCAAACGTAAACAACGTCATGATAATATGGTAGGTTTATTACCGAAAATCAATGACGCGAGATCCCGTACGCAAGACACACTCTGTGCATCCCAACTTGAACTCGTGTGTGTCATGAAGAGGGTTGCGAAGGATTTCGCTCAAAGAATCGTTGTTGTCTATCATCTCCTGGGTGGTTGGCTGAGGGGGTGTCGCAACTGGTTTGGGGGGTTCCACTGGAATAACGGAATTTGATGACAAATGATGATTGATACTCATGAAAGTTTCAATATCTTTTTATTTTTTTAAAGAAACAAAACGTTTTACAAAATGCGTGGCAACATCACTTTATCCAAAAATCAATCAAAACTTTACTGTTATCCGTTTTCATACCAGGAGGAGCCGGTTTTGCAGGAGGAGCTGGTTTGGGAACAACCGATGGAATCGATGTCTGGATCCCAAGCATGGCTGGTCCGAGTACGGAGCCAGTGTATCCTCCTTTAGAGGGGTCGGATGAAAAATGACTGTAGCTGGGTGTGTTCTTATCTACATCATTGTCACCTGGATGGGAAAACATCAATAGATTCCAGTAAAAATATCTCACTTGATATGGAGGAAGAAAATAAATCAATATCTTTCTATTTAGCGATAATTGAGACGAATAAAGTCATAATTTGGGTAGACAAGTTACTTTTTTCAACCATAAACAGAGATAGCTGAGCAACACCACAACATTTAACATTATAACAAAAAATAAACAAAATAAAGCGAACGTTTGCGGCTATATGTGTAGCCATAAACTTTCGCTTTATTTTATTTTTGTCATATAATGTTAAATGTTGTGGTGTTGCTCAGCTATCTCTGTTTATGGTTGAATAAACTTATTACTAGAATGAATAAAAATAAACAAAATTAGTTATTAACCCAATCAAATGGCGAAATGTTTACATTAAACCGATAGCTGCTGCAATCACGTATCAAGCCGGCCATTTTCTTTATCACAACACTTTGATTATTCCTATATCGTTATACAGGATTGTATTATTATTACGATTATGAAACTATTACACCAGAAATTCGTAGAAACAATCAATCAAGCGTAACATTCTGTTGTATATCATAATGTGTTCATGATTGATATTATTATGAGCGTATTGTAATGCAAATGTTGATAGCATACAGTGACCACTGATTTAAGCGTAATATCATTTGAAGTTTTATGTTCGCAACCCAGCTAGCAAAACAGAATAGTCTTACATTGAATTATACGTGTGCAAACGTTGAACGAATGCAATAAGGGTTAATTTTGCTAACAGAGAAATGACCGGTTACCCACCACACTAACGTTATAACAATAAAAACTTGAAATTATGCAAAGCAACTTACAAATGAATTTCAACAACATGAAAAAAAAGTAATAAGATCTTGTACAGTAGAGCAGTTTCAAAGATGAAAAGTGGGCAGATATTCTACACAAAAATAAAAAACAACATTGAAAGTTTTGTAGACTTGCCTGCAAAAGAGTTGGATTTGCCAGGATGCTCAATACTATTGTGCCATATGGGGTCGGGGAATGTCAAACTCTGAAGGAAAACAATGGATTTCAATCAATAAAAATCATTGTTTCTGAGATTTCTAATCATTTCAAATATACTGCACAATATTCTTTTCAAAGTTAACGTGACGTCACTTTCCATCCAATCGATTTCTATTTGATGAGTGATGACGTCACACTTGCAATTCTCATTCCAATAACAGTGCGGTACTGTGTTTTTAACTCAAGGTTTTAACTATATATAATAATATACGTTTTACGTTTTTTTAGATGGTTTTTTATTGTGTGTTCTGTTACGTCACTCCATGCTGAACAGGTTGATTTGAGAGATACTCACTCTACCGTCAAACAGCTCGACTGTTACTTCAAAAAATTAACCACGCTGTATCTCATGCGCAGTTTTTGACCGTTTTTATGCTCCGTTCTTGCACAAAACTGCACATTTTGTCATAATATTAAACCCTTCCATCGCTAATTTCTTTTTGAGTTATCTACCATCAATTTCGAAGAGTCGCCGAAGCGAACTTTAAATCGAACACAAAACCGAGTGTGTATTTACACACGCAATAACAGTGGCACCTTAACTGAGTAGCATTGCTACTATAGGTTTCTTAACATGCAGGAGATAATATCAGAAGCAGATTGAAAAACTTGTGCGCGTAATTTTTGTGTGTGCATACACTATACACTTATACAGCCTTAATACCTACGTAATTAGTATAAATATATGTATCATGCATATAAAACAGTATCATGAATAAATTTAAGAGTTGTGGCATGCGCCAATAGCCTCTATGATTGCTTCGGTAAGGAATGTATATTGTACAACAATACTCCAGTTGCAATATCGCTCTCTTGTGATATTGCAAACACTTTTGTTTGTGAATGGTAGAATTAATTTCTTGAAAACCAACACGGAGAAATATACAACGCAAAACATGGTAAACATAATATACTTTAATATCACCTTTTTATTGCTTTGTTTTATCCTTAAATTGAAAGCAAATATGTTCAGTCGCACACTGCAAGCGTCATGATAATGTTAAACACAATACAAAAGTAATTTATTCTTTGCACTTACATTTGAAACAGAAGTGCTGAGCTCATCTTCAATAGCGCGGGCCAGTTCCTCGTCCACACTCTTATCGACGCTCGATTCGTTGCCGATTGCTAAAGATGAGACTCCGTTCCAGGGAGCGCTTCCGATCGATGATGAGAATGAAGAGCTTTGCGGACGACGGAATCCAATCGGTAAAGGAAGAGACGCCTCTTGAGAATTTATACTTTGCTGAATGCTTGAGTTTGGTAAATCAGAGGAAAATAAGCTGGAAGATTGATGAGGAAATGAGGAAACGGGTCCTGGTGGTATGTGGGATCCAAGATATGAATTATTGGCAGGTCGTTGGATCATGCTATCCAGAAAAGATTCTGGATGTGGAAAGTTCATAGAAGGAGCAGGTGCCGTTGTTTCTGGAAGAAAGAGCGACTGAAAATGACTTTCCGGCGCAAGAAGTTTGTCATCATTTACAGAAACATTCCTGCTGTCAAAGTTACCAAACGGAGAAATAAAAGAGTTATTCGCATCGCCAGATCCATTCTCGACAGGCCACATGGACTGGTTGACATTAAAAGTGCTTTGATTGACAACTGGTTGCCCTGGGAATGAGTTGTGCTGCAGTTGTTGCTGGACGGCAGACCGGTTCCTTCCGTCACCAATGGCACCCTTGTTATAGCCTACTCCCTCACTATTGCTCTCGGCCAAAGTCATGCTTTGTCGCAAAATCTTGAACAGCTGTGTAGTTTCCGCGTCCTGCCGGTAACAAATAGAACAAGTTCAAATAAAAATAGATGAAGCAAGCAATAATAAAAGTAGAAACTGTGGGAACAATTGGTTAAGTTTCCTGGTGGTAGGTAGGAAAGCAAACCTCACGCGCTTGATGAAAGTGGATTAGTTGAAGCTTACAAAACTAACCGTTTTAGGAGAAACATTTTATTAGAATAATGTTTTTACAAATGGTAGTGTTCATGTGGCAAATATATCATTTTTTTTATTTCGTCTGCAATTAATTAATTCGCTAACAACGAAGCAGTAAGTAATTCTCTTGACATCACGCAAACAAGTCAGAACGAAAATGCAACATTCAAGTTTATTTTTAATCAGCTTCAACGTCTATAGATATTGGATTAATGCAAAAAGGCAGTGGCCTGCCCTTACCCGGGACACCTGCTTAAGTATATAATTAGAAGATCACCCACCAGTTGATAAGTTTGTTGATAATTCACGAGCAACTTAAAGGCATCGGTTCTTCTTCCACAATCAACCAGTATCCTAGCTTTGAACCGCAGTGACTGTTGATTTGTCCCACCGCTCACTTTGAGAGCTAAGCAAACATAAAGTCATAAGCGATGTATTTTTAAATGCAGTTTCTAGTTTCATGAATAACAACAACTAAAGAAAAGATGATTTTTTTGTCAAACCAGGTTCATGCAAGGCTGGCGACGATTCAATTAAGTGAGCAGAAAGGCAAGAAAGTCAAGCTTTGCGTTTATCTTCACTTAAATCGTATGCTTTAAAGTTTAACGTGATTATGTCTTTTCTTACCTTCGTCTGCATCCTGCAAAGCTCCTGCAGTGTCTCTCTGTAACAAATTCAAATACAACAATGTTTGATATCTGGCAGGGAATGTTTCCAAAATTGTTTTCACGCAAAAATAATGACTAGGAAGATTAATTTTATAAGAAATCTTAACAATTATATCAGCACATACGCAGCTGTTTCAATTTGCAAATTTTCAGTGTCATTATAAAGCTGACCTTGCTAAATAAACTCTATTTCTTGCCATTACGAAAAGCAACTGTTTGACAGAGCAACACCTGAGAGGAGATTTTTAACCGAGGGTAAATGTAGGTATGCATATACAATTCGAAAATAAATCTATCGTTTTAATGCTAATGTACAAGCTTTACCAACCATGTTCAACTTCAGTACGGCTCTCTCTCGATACAGACGGTCTTGGTTTTCTAAATGTCCGTTTATTCCTTCTTGTTTCATATAATTGCTGATGTTGATTGCCTCACTTATCTGTGCGATCGCATCCTTAGGAAAGCCTTCACGAAACAACTCGAGACCTTCTTCTAGCAACATCTCCTTCAACTGATTGAGAAAGGTCTAACGACCATATAAAGTTTAAGAGCGAGCAGTGAGATTGAAATAAGTGTAAACACGACAGTTAGCTATTAAAAGTGGGGCGTTTCTTCAGGATTTGCATAACGCCACTAAACTCAGCTCATGCAAGTTAATTTACCGGAAATGAAAACGACCACGACAAAGTTGCTATGGATGAAGGGATTTGGCGGTTTTGGGGATGTTAATGTGCTAAAAACATTCAAGAAATATTTTATTCTTCAACTAAAATGAACCAAAAAAATGTCCAACGATCAACTATTGTTTTTTAAAACTTTCAAGAAATATCACAATAATTACGTAAATTCTAGAAGTAAACTAGTGAATAAGTAAATTCTAACAAGAATAATTTGTAAATTGACTGTTAAGTCAACTGAGCAACAAGATATGTGGAATGTGGAGTGGATACCTCATATAGCTCTGTCGTTCCACTCCACGGCATGGGCGACCTGGGTAAAAAAAATCAAACTTCATCAACGTATTCAAATAATAAAGTTATGATTTTATTTATTTTCGCTCTACAACAGCTAAGGTCTTTTAGCGACAGGACTCATGTTTAATTTTATATCAGGTTTACGATATCATTGCATTATTACCATCTGACTTATTCCAACTGCGTTACTAGAAATAGCACAATCGGTACCGTTTTCAAAGTCTTTGGTATGACCCAACCTGGAATCGAAACCAGACCTATCGGCACCAGAGCCGAAAGCGATAATCACCCAACCTTGCAACAGGTGACGCATTCAATTAAACTGGCCACTGTTCGAATGTACTTCTTCGTACATCAACTTTGCCTCATGGAGGAATATATACATTATATGGAAGAGGTGTTTTAAACCAGAAAAGAATAGTTATGAGACAATCGCCCCTGAAACATTACTGTACTACAAAGCAAATATAAAACAAAGGTGGGTTGTTGTAGGGTAGATGCAAAGAAGAAAACTTCGACATCAAACAAACAAGACAACGACACAGGCGTGGAAATGTACACACATAGCCATGCAGTCTACATGATAGAAGAACCACATTTTACATAAAAACAAAACTGCTTAAAATTCCCATTCAAGAAAACTATTAAATAAAACATAAATATTTCTATTGAATACCAAACAAAAGAAAACTGTATAAAAAATTAAAATGGTTATTTGCGTTTTATAGGTTTGATTCCTTGAAGGAACCTGATGTTTTTGTTTACACAAAACATAATGCAATGGTTGCAAGCTTTGTGAGCTGTGCTATAAGCTTTGTTGGTGCAACAGCAGTTATAGTAAAACAATAAAAAGCGGTTTGCTTTTAGAAAGATTCTTATACTCAGCAACCAGTGAGTGAGCAAAAGGACTTGTTACACAGACAAAAATACATGTTGTAGACTTGTGCAAAACAGAAAACTGAATAGTTTTTTTCAATTATATAAGTTAAGAAGTACTCTCCAAAGACAACAATTCAATCCGCAAACTGTCATAACTGGACGAGACATTGATACTGAGTCGGTAACAACAACTTCGCTGCAAACGTGAACTTGAAGTTGTCAAACTTGGAAACAAAGAGACATTGAGAAAACACTTGTTGCATTCTTAGCAGAAATGCAATTTGCATGTAAATAAGGACCAAGATTGGAAACAAATGACATAGTTTGAAGCAAGATATCCGATTCCTGTATGTAGCTATAGGAAAAGCGATCTAGGTCCCCTTTCAAAAACGACAAGCTAGGCAAATGAATGATGAGGTGAAAATGAAAATTACCGCTTTACAAAGATTCAAATAAATTATATTTTTTCTTTAAACAATTAAATACATATATAATCTGAAAAAATTTATAGGAATTTTCAACCACAAAAAGCTAGCTGTAAATATAGAAGAATAATCATACTGTAAAAATTTAAGTCCTTGTTTGATTCTTAAGCGTCTTCCTTCGCGCAATTCCGAAGGTTTGTTCGATTGTGGTGCAGGGGAAAAGCTAAACAGGTTGGTGAGTAGGAAATGCGTCAAAATAGTAGTTAGCATACAAGTGCAAGCAAAAACAAACAAGTAAAGTAATGGGACGCCAGGAATTACAGATCATCAGACAGAAGGTATGGAATAGTGGCAATCCATATATTTTGATCAACTTCAGCATACATATATATGCAATATACATTGGTTTGCCAATACACCACCCATCTTCTGGATCTATTCTAGAGTATGCATTTCCATAAAATACAATAAGAAATAACCATATTAAGTTAAATGTACTGAGATTTACCACACTTCAATTTAAGTGTTTCAAACGTCCAACACTGCAGAGACGTTCTACTAATACAATGGATTTTATGTGTTGATGTACGATTTAAAAGTTTTATGTTTTAACCAACAATAACATTAAAATAACCCAGCTAGACATCTTTTTAATTGAATCAATGTCCACAAACGTAATCAATGTAAAAAAATGGTTTGGCAGTTTCTTACTTGAATTCTGGACCAGAATTGGAATGTTCGAATACTCTTTTGTCAAACGTGTTTTCTTGCTGTTGATTCCAATTAGGTTTGATCGCATTAGTTGTACCCGGATGAACAGGCTCGGGTTTAAAACCTAAAAACAAAGCTACATTGAAACTCTTTCACTTACAAAATGGATATTGGTTGTTACCATCGTGACTACTTACAGATACGGCCTGATTTGTTAAATACATTCTGCAAATTTTTCCAGGGTTTGCTAACTTTCGGTAACTGAATAAACTTTTTAACATTTCAATGCCTTTTTTACTGTCCTTCCCAGGTGACAAATTGGGTTCTAACACCACATTAGCTTTGAAAAACAAAAAAATCTGATCAGTAATTTCAGTCAGACTGTTAGCCACTTGCTAACAATCTAATTCAAGTTTTTTTAATTTACTTCTTATTTTTACTGCTTCTCTAAGGATTCAAAAAGCTTTTATATCATTACGATTTACAAGCCATGAAAACGCAAAAAAAAACTCTTACAAAATTTCATTCAGACAGTAGCAATAATCAAAATCTGCAAAATGTGATAAATCAGAAAACAACTCAGGGTTGAGAAAAACCCGGGTTTTTTTAAAAAAGCCCAACCCGCCCGGGTTTTTTTAAAAAAACCCGGGTTTTTTTGGGTTTTATTGGGTTTTTTTAAAAAAGATGCAAAAAAGGTAGATTCATGCTTATTTCACCTCAAAACTACTTTTTACGAGTGAAGTGCCTTTCACTCACAGTACATGCTTGCATAACTCAATAAAATAATGCACTAGGGCTGTTGTTGCTTGAATGTTGCATCATCCATTAATTTCAAGATCAAGTTGGATGTTGCATCATCCACTGATTTCTATACCAAGTTGATGCTACTGTGGTAAAAATCACATTATTGCATCATTTGTTTAGATTTGAAGGCAAGGAGCATTTATGCCATCATGTTTAAATATTTTTTATCATTTATTATTTTATCATTTATATATATATTATATATAGTAATGGATGAGCAATTGAGCGATTGCGTGGCCAATTAGGCAAATGCTCTGAAACAGCCATGCGTTAGAATTCGGAATTTGTAATTGGTAAATAGCCTCCTAAATTGCATTTCACATCATATATACAGACTACAGTAGAGTAGTACTTTCACCAATTTAACTATAAGGCCTTCTTGCATAAATGAGTTTTAGTGTAGTATACACAAAGTGACATTACTTGATTTTTGTGTACTGTGCAATATCCACTGCGTTTTCAGTTTATTCTTGGAAATTACTTCACAATCACATCCTTAAGTCCTAATTTAAAGTTTGTTGTAAGTGCCTTGTAGTGTTTTTGTGAATTTTTTTAATTTTCCAATGAAAACTGGACAAATATGATGCTCTGGGTTTTTTTATGGTTTTTTTTGGGTTTTTTTAAGTGGGTTTTATTAAAAAAACCCACCCGGGTTTTTTTGGGTCGGGTAAAATACCAACAACCCTGAAACAACTACAAGTACTTTCCATACAAACCTCTCAACATTTTTATAATGTAAAAGAAAACCGTAAACAAAATGAATGCAATTCGTGGCATTAATTTGGTTATACCAAGAGCAGTGAAAATGGGTCCACGACTCCATGTCTTTTAGGTGCAGACAGTTGGGTGCCTGCCTAGTAGGTGTGCACACTGTGGAGCCCAGTCATTTAGGTGCTATTCAGTGTATCAAATTACACTCACTTAACTTATCAGAAATGCTTGATTATAATGCGACAGTTCTCTCCGCTGTGTTACAAAGTGAATTTCAGTTTGAAACAAATCAGTGTGCACTGTGCAGTGCCTGACTATGCAAGTACAGCTAAGAACCCACTTAGCAAGCTCGTTTGTTTGAACAGATGCAGGAGTTGTAAGGATGAAGATTTTTATTCAGCAATTCACATGTAATAATTCAATATGTAAATACAGTGACATATGCAAACAGCGTGAGAATTGATATTTGACCAACAGATAGCCTACGCTACCTTAAACCTTGGTCAGACAATAAAGTAGCATTAGGCTACTCTTGATCAAAAATGTCACATCGATTATAATATGAATGCTGAAATATGAATATCGAATGCCTCTTCTCCCAGTAACAAAATCCTGTGTACGCCACTGAACGTACCCTCAATACACGTAGTTCACTGGGTTGAGTACCGTAAGCCATATAATTAGCAAAAGGTCGTTTTTTAACTTGTTTTTGTTTCGATTTGAAAAGCATTTCGAATGCCCCCCTCACCTTTAAAACATTCTGCATCCGCCACTGTGTGCCTGTGCAGTATTACCATCAAGCACCCAATGAAATAAACTTTACTGGGAATAGAACTTAAATGACTGGGTGCCACAGTGCGCCGCATCCAAACATCCTGATGCCATATAGCGCGCAGGTAATTTTTGTAAAAAGTTTTTATGCAAAAAGAATATTTTGGGCAAAAAACTATTGACACAACTAGACCTGCTAGATTGCCTTTTATGAACTTCAAATAAATCATGCATCTTGTAACCTAGATGCCTGACATGGCTTTAATGAAAAAAATCAATTGTTCAGAAGCACATCATGATCGAAATTAATGAGATGCCTTCTAATGTAAAGTGCGATAACATCTTTAAAAACAAACAAACAACCACTGGATATTCACAGATCACTGATCATAACTTAGTTTTGAGTAATCAACATATTGTAATGTATATATATAATTAATTACCTTAAGATATGAAACGAAGAACAAAAACCAAACTTGCAAGAATGTTTGGTATATATATAGTATATATCTATGCTATGGTTGAAACCTATTTGCAGTAAGTTATTACTTAGGCAAGTTTTTGTTGCAGTGAAAAATTGTACATAGTTTTAAAGAAAGTTGCATTTGTAAAAGCTTTATTTGTATCATTTATTCACATGACATGTAAAATGTTTTCAAACATTCTCCGTTTGAAATTGATGATCAAAGTTGTTTGGCAATGTAATGATTTGCATGTAATGCTGAAAAATGTTTGACTACAACATTTTTACAATTACTTTTAGGTCACTGTTTAATTCAAGCAGATGATTTTGATTTTGACACAAACTTGGAAATGTTGCAGCTAAAAGTTGCATTACAATATTTTAGAAAAAAGTTTAAAATATCTTGTTATCTATCTAAGCCTTGTTGATTTTGGAAGCTGTAAAAAAGTTCCAAATACCTGCCTTGCCAATTACGGACCATCAGTAATCGATTCTCGCAATTAACTAAATAATGATGAATCAAAACATCAGCAGCTATAGCAAAACTGCTAAAGCTATAATTTTTACAAACCCAAAAGCTGAGAAACTTTGCAGGCTGCAACAACCAAAGAGTGTCACACAAGCAATAAGGATATAGATTTTATAACGTATATAATTTAGGATGTGTATCACTTTCCAGAGAAAAATTGGGTTATGGGACATTTTCAATCCTTTTTAGAAAATGATTTTTCTAATTTTACAAAGATTTAAATAGAGATCACTTAATTATTCATATCTAGTCGATCTGCAATTATTCTTATCAAGTTGACTTCATACTTTCAGTTTATCAATTTTCAGACAGCAAATTTATTATGCTAAATTGCAATTCTCTTGAAATTTTTTCAAATTTTGATTTTAATATAATATATTATATATGTATATATTGCCTAAAAGTTTAACTTTTCTGACTGAATCAAAACAACAGCTTGTGCAAACTTAGACTTATGCAGATGAATAAAAATTTATATGAAGAGGACAAGGCACACACAACACAGTCAACTTGGTGCAGGACTATTTACTGAGTCTCCACAAAGACAACATACAAGCAAATGCAAACTGCTGAACAAATAATAAACTAAAAAAAAAGCTTTAATTATATATACTATATAGTTTTTGTCACTTAATGTAAATTTTCTGTGGTAAGCTGACATGAAAAGTTGCACTACGTAGCTGGGGTTTTTTTTTGCTGAGACTTTTCGGTCATTTGTCCGAAATGACTTGAAAAAATTCGGTCATTTTTTATTTATTTTGGTCATTTTTTCTGATGAAAATATTTCCTTTCAAGTAGCTGATACAAACCAAAATTTGCATTTCCTGACTAGCTACAACATTAAGTTTTGCTGAGAAACGTTGTTTTTTTTCGGACATTTTGACCAAATTAACTACCTATATATATATTTTTTCAGACATTTTGACCAAATTAACTATATTTTTTTCAGACATTTTGCTAAAAAATTGGTCAATGACCAATAATGACCAAAAAAAAAACAGCTACGTAGGCTAACAAACCTAGCAAGCCCAAAAACAAACAAATATATAGTTATATACGGTAGTTCAAAACCATCGTTGCAGTAAATCGGCTGTATCTGATCAAAATAAGCAGTGTGCTCTTGGTTCTTACACAAAGTGATCTATTACGGTCAATTTAAATTTGAAGTATATTTTGATTCGGGAATTACTTTAAAATTTACTCTAAACTTTTATGCTTCTGTTTTGTTATAATATGAACTATTAAACATAATAAATTTTGATTGGTGAGCTATACTATGGCCTACAGTGGGAGCTTTTCTTTTTTCCTCACCATTAAAGATGCATGCTAATAATGTATAGTTGAGATTATAAAATGATAAAAGCATAACTGGTATGTACAGACACAGCCTTCAAATTTGGCGTCGGCGATTGACGAAGCAATCAAACAAAACATGAATTGCGTCTGCAAAAAAGTGCCAGCGCAAAGTTCGAACACATGCAGATTACAGAAACCCTGTTAGTAAATCAATTCTTTTTTGCACAGGTTCATCGCCAGTTCAGCCATTGTTTAACTGAGGAGAAAAAGTATGTCCAAGTGTAAAGGGAAAACTGCAACTCGTGACATAAGTGATCAACATTATTAGCGCTTTGAAAGATCAAAACAATTGAAATCAAACTAAACTAGATCAGGAAAATGTGCAATTAAGACCCTACATGACATTCTTGAAACAAAGATCTTGAAGCAACGTGTGAGAAACAACAGTTAGAAAGCACCAGATGGAATTTGTAGGTCATATGCAGACAAGGAAATTTGAAAAAATTAGCACTATTGGGCATGATACAAGGAAAAAGAAGCAGAAGTCGGCAAAGATTGACTTATTTAAACAGCTTGAACTAATGGGCCACAAACACAACAATCAAAACTGCCGTAGATGTCATTTAACAAAAGAATGTTAAATGACAGAGAAGTTTGAAAGACCATGGTCGCCAACGTCTGCATCCGATCAGGCACATAATCATCATCATATGCATATTGCATATGCAAGTTATATATATACTGTTAAACAATGATGATTGAATGTTGCCGTTGGTAGAGGGTGTATCCCTTTCGACTTTTTGAGTACGGTACGGTATCTGTACTTTATTTTTTTGTGTTTTTGTTCTGTAAATATTGTTGTTTGTTTGATCAGTTGCCTACATTAACTACATCCATTACCACTATTATTACCTAGCCAACCTTACAGCATCGTTTTATATAGCCGCTAAGGTTTACGATCAACTGCAACGATCATGGAATGTTACATAATAAGAACAATACTAGCCATTATTAGAACTAATAATAGCCATTATTAGAGCTCTATATTCTACAAGCCTACAACTACCTGCAAAAAATGGTCACTCAAAACAGTTTATTTTGCTTACTGAGCAGAGAATGCTATTCTCCAAAAGCTGTTATTTTATCTCAAGCTTAAGAGCTTTGCATTCCATATTGCTTTAACAAGTGAATGTAATTTAGAATCCACAAGAAATCATTAAAATAGAAATTGCAGTTTAAATCACGCGCAAATAAAAGTGTTCAAAATTTTTATATACTTCAGCAATTGCTGATGCCATTTTATAATTTGTAATTATACATTATTAGCAACAATTTTTCCGCACTAAAAATATGCTAATTTTAAAGGCTACAGACACATAAATGCATGCAAGGTAGGCACTCATAATGGCGCTGCCTGTAGAGGCTGCTGAGATGTGGTTTCTCAGAAGAATGTAGATCAGTTGGGCAGAAAAGAGAAGTATATAATAACAAAGTTTTGGAATGGTGCTGCCTGTTTAGATGCTATTTTAGTGTGGATGGTGCCGGGTGATTAAAACGCAATTGCGAGTAAAGTGTTCTTTAATTTAACAATTATACATTATTGTATTTCTGGCCAATTAACAATGCTTCTGCTCAAAGATCATGGCATGGACTTTATATTTTCCAGCTTAGATCAATGCTTTCAACATGAAAGGTTGCAGTAAATACAAAAAAAAAAAAATCCAAAGTTGGGATGTGTAAAATGTACCCAGAAAAAGCTGCAGTTAAAAAAGTAATATTAAACTAAAAAAAATAAGAGGCAGTGCTCAACTAAATGCCTTTGCCCTTTACAAAAGGTGAATGTGTCTAGGTGTCTTCAACTAGAAGTCATAGACCCTAAAATGATATTGAACAAAAACATGAATGTAAGATATAAAGAACAGTATGATATTATTATTACAGAAGTCAAGTCAAATGGCATTATTAAAAACTCACTTAAATGCAAATGACATTACAGTTGCACACTTGAAAAATGTACCGCAAGCTTTTTATGACATTTATATTACGCAAAGTTGAAAAACTTATACAATCTCTTAAAACGCACTACTGCAGCTTATTTACTCAAATCAACTTAGACAGTAACATAGATTAGAATGCTATAACCATCGTGGACTTCTCACCTGGTTGCATTGAATCCCCATTATTATTATAATTGCTATCATTATGTCGTTGAGTCCAGTCTTGAGTAGGTCTGGTAGTATTATTTGCAAATTCAACTGATAAAACATTACCACGATAACTTTCTCCACTTAAATTTCGAACAGCATTAGTAGCCATTGATGGAAAACGCATGTGAACTGTAGCAAAATTATTATTTATTCTGCATAATGTTACTGTTCCAAACTTTTTAAACAGTTTATGTAAATCTTGCGATGTTATTCCATTTGGTAAATTTTTGACAGCTAATTGACATGACTTCATGGACCTTGATGTTGACAGTTCAACACTCAAACGACTTCCACAAAATTCAGATTTATCCAATGCATTAATTGCTCTCTGGGCATCTGCTTCTCGTGACATATGGACAAAACCATAATCACGTAAAACATCACAGTCTGAGACAGATCCATATTTCTCAAATAATTCTCGCAGTTGAGATGCTGACACTGTAGGTAAAAGTCGACCTACAAAAATCTTAACCATGCTGAATCTGAAATAAATTAATCCATTTATGACTTGGGTGTGTGCAATGTGCATGTACGGTAAAAACTGCAAACAGTTAATCAGACCATGCAGTATGATATCTTACTTTCCGAACTAAGCCCACACCTATTTTCTTCATTTCAACTGTTAGTTGGTGCAACTTAAAGCAAAAAAAGTGGGAAATAAAACATTAAATTCAAAGAAGCATTTCTGCACCACGTCTATGAGGTAGGCCTACCTACCGTACCGTAAAACAAAGGCTGAGCTACTTGCAACAGATACAACAGGGTACTACCGTATGGCGTACTGTTGGACTAAACATGCTGTAAATTTGAAAAAAATTATGGCAACTTAAAATAAACTTGAATTAAGTTGCTATTTTGTTTCTCCGCAGACAAATGTAGCAAAAATTGACAGTGATAGACACCGTGTTTCGCTGAGTGCTTAGCCTTGTGCTGGCTGCAACTTTTAAAAAATTAACGTGATATTTTGAAATCTTTTTATTTTACATAAAAATTTGGTAACCAGGCCTACACATTTTTATAAAAAGCAATGAGATGGGCTAGTGGAAGCTTGGTAAGCTGTCTAGTCTAAGCCACAAATCAGCTACTAAATCTTGATTTAAAATTTATAGGCTGCAAATAATATAGTAAGTTTGCACACGAATAAAATTGACCGTTCGTTCTACCAAAACATTTAAAAATTGATTTAAAATCTGAACTTCCGCCAAACACCAATTTTGGGACAATTTGAATTAAAATCACAAAAACTCCGAAAACAAAAAAGTATCTCCAGAGAAAATCAAATATCCGTTAGATGGCGCAGCATAAAATATTGTTTTTGATATTACAAAGTACGAGGCATATAGTACACTAGATTGGTTTGGTTTTGCATCTTTATTCTCGGACTGGACAAAGATAGGTTGTTCTTAGTAGTTTCACATACTTTAAGAGGCTTTTGACGCAGAGCTGGTTACCGAGATTGGCAGAGTGAAAAGTTTTCCGATTGTTGTTTTCCAAAAGTTTTCCAATTTACTACCAGATTGCTTCACCAACCTTTTTAAATATGTCAAAGAGGTTCACAGCTTGTCTACAAGAAACCATGATAATGATTCTCTAAACATTCCATACTTCTCAAAAACGCTTACTCAACATTCAATAGAATTCACAGGTGCGAAAACATGGAACGAATTTCCTTCTTCAATTAAAAAGACTGATACAAAGTCACTTTTTATTCACAAACTAAAACAACATTTAAGCAAAACGGACACGCAATAGTATAGATTGAATAGAAAGATAACGTAGAAAGGCTTCTTGTGAAGATTTTAGTAGAAATCCGAAATTATTTACAAAAAAATAGGCTTACCTAACAATACCGGTAATATCGATTGCTTGTGCTGTACATTTCTGTTTGTAGATATTAACAGCAAACGCAATACTCCATAATCAACACGACACGTTGCAAAAGGGGATGAGAGCTTCATCAACACCATCAGGACATCATCATCCATCATCAACATCATCATCTACCAGCTCATCCATTTCATCACCTACCAGGACAAGAAACAATAACTTAAACTGGATATCAAACCTCAATCGTCTTAGGCTACTGTGTGATGTGCAGTCTAACCGTAGAAAGAGCTCAACACCTGCTCTCCTGGGCCACATTGAAACGGGCTTTTGCCTGAGGATGGGCTTCTTTTATGTCCGGTTTTCTTTCTCCATCCTATTATTATTATTATGACTGCTCATCCACATCAATATTGGAACTGGCAAATTCAATCCACAACACTTTTCATTAGGCTGTCATTCATTACTACATGTGTGCTTCTCTCTGTTTTTGTTTTATTTTTTGCTATTTGTTTTTTGGGTTTTGTGGCCGTGCTAACTACTGATATATATAGCCTACTACATAATTTTTCATTCAGGCACGTTTTAAACCTTTCAAGGTTTTGCCACCTTTTCCCGTTCGTTAACGTGCTGGTAGGTTTATATCGATTTTTGTAGTTAGTATCTTTTTCGTCCCGGACGCGTTAATGACGAAAAATAAAATGATTGATTGATTGATTGATTGTTGCCGGGGAATTATTCCATCCACTATGTGCCGCTGAATGAAAAGCAGTCCTGAAATGCGTTGCTCAAGCGCACGGCACACCCCGAGAGAAGTGATCTTGAGTCGAGCGTGTAACCACTGAGCTAACGGGGAGAACGAGGATATAACGAAAAATAAAAATAGTTTCGCATAAACGACAAATGTTAACCACTCTTCAATTGAGAAAAAGAAACTTTTGTTGAGGTCAATCCCAGAAACTTGACGTTTCTTTGTGGTTCTATATTTTTTACGAACGAAAAAACTGCAAGATAAAACACGATAGTTCGACTCTAAGGATGAGCGGGCTTGAACAACGCACTTTTAGGACTGCTTTCTATTCAGCGGCACCTATTGGATAGAATAATTTACAAACAACAACACTTCAACAGCAGACGGAAACTTCACTACGTCAATCTCGTTGTCGTCAATCTCGTCAATCTCAATGTCAGTGTCGGCATTAGCGCAAAGTCTCACTTGGATTCTGCTAACAATGCACTGAATGAATTAAAATGATTGAATGATAAAACTCGCAGAGCTGAATTAAGTTCATGGTACATCCGTATACCATTGGTCTTCAAAGGGTTAAGTCAGGGGTGTGCAACGTGCGGCCCGCGGGCCAGATGCGGCCCGCGAAGAAAAATTGTGCGCCCGCGAAGATGTGCCAGTTTTAAATTGTGTGTGGCCCGCGAAACGTGTTTATAATTTAGTTTAGTCTGGTACGTGCAAACAATTTATTGTAGAGTGGATCATTGTACATTTCGCACCTTCTGTTAATCATTTTAGAAATCTCCCACCGTCCATGGCTAATCCGACTGTATTTAATTATTTAGAACATCAGTAGATCAGAGGCACAGAATTGCTCAGAGAATAGGTCAAACTATGAAGCCGTATTCTGACGGTAATTTTGTGAAGAAGTGTCTTTTCGATGTCGCAGAAGAAATGTGCCCTTAAATGAAGAGTGAGTTCGAGAAAATAAGTCTGTCACGGTAGACGATGGCGAGGCGTATCGGTGATCTTGCCTGTGATATTAGTGACACTCTCAGGGATAAGGTGAAGAACTTTGTTTCATGGAGTTTTGCGATCGATGAAAGTACGAACCAGAAGGACACAGCACCGTAGGCCTTATTTGCAAAATGAGTGGACAAAGACTTGAACGAAAGGGAAGAGCTTCTGTCGCCACAGTCAATGAAGGGCACGACAACTGGTGCTGACATCTTTACTGAAGTAATTGATGCTTTTGACAAGTTTGAATTGGACTTGTCCAGCTTATGCGGAATCGCAACTGATGGTGTTCGATCCATGTCCGGAACTGGCATTGGATTTATAGGTCTCTTGAAGTCTGCCTTGATGGAGAGAAAAATCGATGATGACACAGCAATTTTTCATTGTATCATTCACGAGCAAAACCCTTGAAGTTTAAACAAGTCTTGAGCCCGGTTATTGTGGCAGTAAATTTTATTCGAACGCGAGGGTTCAACGATCGTCAGTTTCAAAAGTTTTTGGATAAGCTCAACACAACACATAAAGATCCACTGTATTTTCCGGTAGGCACTTTTACATCACCCACTCGTCGAAGAGTGCCTGCTTTTCAATGTGATATTGCTTTGTGTTTTAGTCACAATTTTCCTTATAAACTCCATTGATTGCAGTCATTAAGATCCTTCTTGCACTCAGTTCAGTTGCAGAAGAAAAAATAGTATTAGCAGAGGGTGGGAATCGAACCCACGAAGTCGAAACTACTACTCCTCTGCCCTAACCATTAGGCAACGGTGGTTGTGGTGAAGCATTCAGTTCAATTTCTTTGTATCAAAAATTTTCGATCAGAATATCACGTGTCGAGTCACATGACTGAAATCAGCTGAATCGCGAATGAACATGTCACGCATGATTGCGTACCTTTTCGACTAGTGGGTAATGTTAAAGTGCCTACCGTATTTTCCGAGGTGCGTTGGTTAAGCAAAGGCTGCATGTTGCAACGATTTGCGAACTGCGGAAAGAAGTCATCATTTTTTTGATTTTTACCGAAAACATCTCAACCAAGATGACTTTTCACATTTGAAAAAATTCATGGCTTCAAAAATGGCTCTTTTTAGCTCAACGTATTTGTGCAAACAATTTTTTTCTAAAATAGGCGTCGTAAAATCTCCCTATTGATCGGTTCTGACAGACAATCACTTGGAAAATGGACTTCGAATTGCAAGCACTTCCATTAAAGTAAATTTGGAAAAAGTCGTCAGGAAAAGAAGCCAGCTTCAAATTTCTCACTGAACTCGTTTAAAGACGGTGTGACAATACATTTGAATAGCAGTTTTCTTCAGAAATTTATGCGTCTTAACTTAATATTCCTGCAAGGAGATAACCTCTAATCATGCCATAAGATCAATAACAAAAATAAACTACTTTTTTGTGCCTGCAACTACTAGAAAGCACATTATGTTAAATAAACGTGCGGCCCGCGGTTTCACCCAGATATTTAGCCTATATATGGCCCTCCTTTAATAAAGGTTGCACACCTTTGTTCTAGTCTTTTCCCTAAAAGTAACTACTTTTCCCGATTAGTTTTCTTTTTTCAATTTTCTCTTTCGCCTGAGTTGTGTGATGTTCTAGTCGTTATCGACATAGCATTAGGGGAGACCGGGGATGGCTCGGACAATTTTTTGAAAACAGCCCATATTTTTTTTAAATTACACAGCAAGTTCGTAAATGTTGTTTTGTTGTAAACCTTAACGCTTTGCCAAAAAAGGGTAGGAGTATCGTTTGTTTCAGCAAACCGGAAATGCTTATAAAAAGCATAATTTCTACGGTCCTCAAATGTCCGAAGTCACCCCGGTACCGGGGTAATTTCGGACATGCCTGGGGTCATCTCGGACAGCAATTTTATGCAGGCGTTTTGAGTTGATTTGGCAGTTAATACAGAATATTTGTTTTTCTTTTATATGTCCGAACCAATACGTCTTTAAAATCCAATAAATTATTCAAAAGACCTGAAAATAAGATTTTGTTCAAGTTTGATTTTTTCCACGGGGATACTTCGGCTATTGTGTCCGAAGTATCCCCGACCACGTGACTACAGGTAAATGAAGAAAACATGGCTACCTGATTAACTGCTGGTCAAAATCATCACTTGCTTATCTGAGTATTGTTTTCTAACTACAACCTCAATCAATAAAAAGTTTGTTTTGGTTAACTGCAACGGAATTATGACCTTACACGTACAATTTTAAAATCTTGATATCACTGATAAAATTACTTTTTCGGCCTCAACTTTCTAAGAAAACCAGACATACTTGCAAACTTTATCCTGATTTGTAATGGAGCCACAAAGCTTTGGTAAACGTGATTTAACAATACTCTACTGTGACGTCAAATGCCTTATCCGAGGTATCCCCGCGTCCGAACTATCCCCGGTCTCCCCTACATATATTATGTGTGCATACAGCTTTACATTAACATACATATCATTTCTGACCATAAAATCTGCAGAGACTAAGGGAGAAAACTTGGATGAATGCATTGCTATTGTTCATGGCATTAAGAAATACCAACTTCATTTCAGGATTCATAGGCTGCTTCTTATTTTTACTCCTTTAGTTTTCCTTGCTTGTTTGAGTGAAACTGCTTTCAAGCACTTTCTCTTCACTTCTACCGCAAGTGGTCAGTAGCCTACTGCGTAGATATGTATGGGCTATACAACTAAAATTGTAGGGGAGATGTGGGACCAATGAAACAAACTGAGTATTTTTTCCGCAGTCCCGCGTGATTTTTGCAGTACAGGGCTACTTAAGCTTAAAAATGTAGCGCCGCTACATTTTTGGTAAAAGTAGCGGTATCGGCGCTACATTTTAGTTGGCGTAGCGGCTGCAGTAGCGGCGCTATTTTTTTCCAAAGTAGCGATAGCGGGAGAGGCGCTACTTTTTTCCAGTCGCACTCCCGCTATCAGCTACTTTTTAATTTAAATTGAAAAAAATGCTTGTTTTTTTTGGCAACACATGTTTGTTTGTTTGTTTTTCATATCTTTATCCTGCATTGCGGGAAAGCGGACTTGAGCGCTATGCATCGGTGTACGCAGTACCGGTCTTTGGGGTGTACAAACCGTGCGATCGCACAGAGCCCGCAAATTAGGGGGCCCGCAATTTACTCAAAAAATGCAGAAATTTTAAAATTCACAAGCAAGCAAGTAGCCTAGCGGTGTCCTTGAAGTCAGTTGAGGCTTTAGGGCAAGTGCTGAGATTGTCACATCGGGCCATCTTTACAAACTTACATGCTTTTAGGCCACCCACGACATTTTACCATGTGCCAAATAGTTAACATTGCACTGTGACCAAATTCAAAGTAATTTTTCAAATCTTCTGGCGGAGGCCTCTCAGACCTCCGGGTGTCACCTTCGGAGAACACGCCGTCAGGCTTCGCCAGCCGGCCTTCAACTCCCCTCCTCCCCTTTCAAAATACCTAGCTACGCTACTGAATTGGATCATTGTCATTGGGACCCGCAAAGCATATTCCGCACAGGGCCCGAAATACCCTAAGACCGGCACTGGGTGTACGCTTTCCAACGTACACCTGACCCACGCTGCAGCCGACGGCAATGTCTGTTTCCGGTTGTCTACTCTACTTATGACTTAAATTTGGTACTACCCATTACTCGAAATCGATCACTGGGTAAAGTTTCTATCACTGCGTAAAGGCAATTATCGTAAAGTTTCTTGCCCAGAGAAATAACAGCAAGTGCGGGTGGCTGGAGTCGAACATGCAGGCTCTCGATTGCGAGCCCAACGCGCTAACCACTCGGCCACTCGGCCACTGCCGCTGCACTGACGTGGTCAAGCAGCTAAATAATAGGTTTGGTTGCAAAGTTTCAGTCTTTTCTAGCTAACGTCAACTTCTTCGGCGAATATCTCCGTGTGATGAAGACTATCTGCCAGGCTTTAGACATTCTCCAGGGCGAGCAAGGCTCAACGAGTTCAAGGCTCAATGGGCGAGTCCACGCAGTGATGTACGCGCATACAAAAAATATTGACGCCGTCAGCATTAACGCAAACGTTCGAAAAACCATACGCCGTATGCGTCAACACAACTTGTAAAAAAAGTTGGCGGCGTCAGCGTCAGCGCATACACTAGCGTAAACTCATTTTGTTTGCTAGGTGCCAAACATTCACGCGGTATAAACCACTCGAAACAAACAAGTTTTATTTTAAATTTCCACGAAGAAACACAAGCATCTGAAAGTGTTCATCTGACATTTTGCTGTGTTTTGATTCCAATATGTCTTTTCCCATTGAAAACATTCTTTCAACTGCAGCGCTGGAAGGTATTGGCGTGTTGTAGCGAAAAAAAGACATTAAAAAGTATGCGTTGACGCTATGCGCTAAAAAACCGCGAAAACTTTACGGCGTAGCCTCAAGCGCAAACTATCCAAAAAAATGTGGCCGTAAGCGTTAGCGTAAACAAAAAGTCTACACCGCAAGTATGCGGCGTATACGTACATCTCTGAGTCCACGGTATTACGGAGTCTTGCTTCCAACCATTACAATTTGCTCGAAGAAGTTGACCGAGATCAGTGATCCTGTGACCTGTGAGGAGGTGAAAGTCCTTGAAGGGGTGAAGAAACGATTTAACAAGTGCTTCAACGACATGAAATGCGTTATGGCATCATGTCTTCACCCCTCCTTCAAGACGTTGTGGCTACAATTTCTGCACTACGTTTCCACGGATGATGCTGACGCACCGAGAAAAAGTCAAGACAGATGTAATTTGACTGTTGTGGGAGACATCAAGCCAGGTTGATACCCAGACGAGTGACACCAACACCAGTCACGACTCCGAAGATGAATTTTTTGGTGTGTTGGCGCCATCCCGTGAAGCGTCGGTGCAGAAGGAAGCAGCAATTGTGGACTCCTTTTTTCGGACAGGAGCAAGTCCTTGAGCTTTTTGAATACCGAGTTAAAACATTTGTTCATTAAATACAACACCCCCATTCCTTCCAGTGCTGCGGTGGAGAGACTTTTCTCTGTTGGAAAAGATGTGCTTAAGTGAAAGCAGGCAGGATTATTGACTCTCATTTTGAAATGCTTGTGTTTTGGAAAGATGTGAACAATAAATTTCCCTTAGGCTTAGAATGTGTTTTCTATAACGACGTTAAAATGACAGCGAACATTCGTTTTCAAGGTCATTTTTGCGTCACTAGGGACGAGTGTTTTCTAGTGTCATTTTAGACAAAAGTAGCGGAAGAAGTAGCGGTAGCGCGCGCTACTTTGGTTTGAGTAGCGGTAGCGCGCTACTTTTGTAAATTGGTAGCGGGGAGCGCGCGCTATTTTGGTCCAAGTAGCAGTAGCGGGTAGCGCGCTACTTTAAAAGTAGCGGGTACCCACCTCTGGTAATACGATAGTAAAGGATTTTTAAATGAGTTTGGGGTGAATTTTCCCCTCATTTCCATTTTCCCAATGAGTTCCAAATTTCTACACCTTTATATTTGAAGCTACGTTGAAGTTTTGAAGATGAGCACATTGAGAAACATAAAAATTATCCAAATATGTCAATTGCATTTCTAGTAACTTATTGCAAAAATAAACATTTCTTTGCCTTTTTTAAACAATTAGAAAAAGTACATAATGGTGAATTGTTTTCATATTTATACAATGATTTTGCAGTTTTGATTTTTCACAAATGTTTTATTTTAAGAACATTTAGTTGTTCGAAATATGGTGTCACGTGATGCGACCATCTACTTCCCGCAACGATTTTTATTGCTTTGTATTGGAATGCTGGAGCATCTCTCTTTAACTGGTAAAATTTTTGGAAAGCGGGCACCTGGCAGACAAAGACAAACACATCTGGAACAATTTAACGACAAAACAGAAACAATTATCCATGCAACATATAATAGGAACATTTGGTCTAATTATTCATCTGAGGCCGTCGATGCCTGGTTCAGGCAAGGCAATTGAAGAAGAAGAAGAAGATTGGAATGCTTGGAGTTTGTCGACATTTGTCTTTAAAATGGAACCCCACATTGTTATTGCATATTGTATATGGGGATGCACAAGCGAGTGATAGCCTACAACTGAAGTGTGGTGTTAGGAAAAATAAAAGATTTTAATTTAGACAAGAAGCCGACGGATCGAGCAAGTTTCGATTTCAGGTCATCGGTGTTGGGTTTAATTTTAAACGAAAGTTGATGGTCAATAGTTACTCCAAGATATTTAGCATGATCAACTATCATCGCTGTCCTGAAAGGACTTGTCAAAGCGTTATATAAACGTACAAAATGCAGTATTCGTGTAGGCTACTGTGCTATAGCGTTATATCGGAAACAGATAAAGTTGTATGTGGCCAGACAGCAAATCAACCGTTTTTTTACATTGATTCAACGTCTGCAGATGTTCAATCAATATAAAAAAGGTTGATTTGCAGTCCGAGTGGTTAGTTTGAAAAATGCTTTCCCAATTTAACGGCTTCAATTTATTCCCAATTTAAGGGCTCAAGGGCTATGGAGAGGTAGAACCTTTTACTGGCTGATGCGCAATACACAGCCTCTCGTCGGTTACTGGTCCTCACAACCCAGGCGAAAGGACATGTTGAAAGGAACTTCAGCCTCTGTCTGTGTAGCAAGACCGTCCCAGCTAAATCCTGCATGAGGAGAGCCTGCTATGCTGATCTGGGCGGATCTAAAGAAGTCAACTCGAAAAAATTGTCGAAATTGCTGGCAGCAGGGTGATGGATTTCTTGTCTCACCGGAAGTGCTCCAAGATGAGTTCAACGATGAGGTCAGAATAAGATGTTTGGCGGAAGATCCCTACATGTGGACAACGACAAAGATCAAAAATCTCAGTTAGCGAGATACTGCGATGGTGGAAAGAACTTTGGAGGCTCTACCACCACAATTTTCATACCTCCAGACTATCTCCTATTATGAACAAAATAAATAAGAAAACAAACTTTAGTTGGTCAGATAGTAGGCCCCCCAGGCTGTCGGCCAGCTCTGTAAAAGCTACTGGGGAAGAGATCCACACTGGTGAAATTGGTTTACATGGTGATGCAAAGCATGCCATTTATGATGTGGCTAGATTAAATCCTTCTGGAAGTCTAGTCACGGAAAATGTAACTGATGAACGTGTGAGACTAAGAAAAGATTTAATGTTTGGAACATGGAACGTAAGAAGCTTAATACAACCTGGAAAATTAAAAGTAGTTAGTGATAAATGAACAACAAAAGATAAAAATACTTGGGCTCAGTGAAACAAGATTGAAAGGGAAAGGTACTTTCAGAACAGCTGATAATAATTTTCTTATTTACTCGGGAAAGGAGGATGGAGATGGATACTGGCATGGTGTTGGTGTTTTGTTGGAAAGGAATACTTCGAACAGTCTTATGGGATATCTCCCAGTAAATGACAGAGTTTTAATGATAAGAATCAAAGCAAAGCCTTGCAACATCACAATTATACAAATATATGCACCGACTACATCAGCAGAAAATTCTGTTATCGAAGAATTTTATGATTCATTACAAGATACAATGGACAAAATTCCAAAAAGAGATATTTTAGTAGTTATGGGAGACACAAATTCAAAAATAGGAAAAGTTAATTGTGCATCAAGTACACATGGAATCCATGGACTTGGTCAACAGAATGCACAAGGAGAACAACTAATAGAGTTTTGTGAAAACAACCAGCTTGTAGTAACAAACACAACATTTGCACAGCATCCTCGTCGACTGTATAGCCTACCTGGACATCACCCGATGGAAAAACACGAAATCAAATTGATCATATCATGATCTCACAAAAATGGAGAAGCAGCATTAAAAAAGTAAAAACCTATCCGGGAGCTGACTGTGGTACCGACCACCAACTGCTAAAAGCAACATTAAAGCTTCGGCTACAAAAGATGACACACTCTTTGCCCCCACTTCTATTCGATTATGACAATATGACAGAAGATTATTCCATTGAAACAAGTAACAAATTTGAGGTGTTACTAGGTATAGACGTAGAATCATCACCTCAGGAGCTTTGGAATAACACAAAGGAAACCATTTTAAAATCAGCCAAGAGCACATTACCGATGAAAAACAGGAAACGAAACAACTGGATTAAAGAAGAGACATTAATGAAAATAAAACAAAGGAAAAAATTGAAAGCAAAAATTTCCCATTCAGAAGAGGCCAGACAAGAGTACGTTCAGCTCAATAGAGAGGTACAAAAGGCCATGAGAAAAGACAAACGAGACAATATAGAACAACAATGTTGTAAAATCGAAAAACACGCATCAAATAACTCATGTCGTGATTTATACCAAGCGGTAAAAAGCATAACCAATAAGTTCAAACCAAAGCTAGACAACATAAAAAGTAAAGATGGTGAAGTTTTGTGGCAGAAAGAGGAGGTAAAAAAGAGATGGAAAGAATATTGCCAAGAATTATACAAAGAAAAAGATCCTATCGATAATGTACAAACAAATCCAATTACACAATGCAAAGATGAAAATGATACAGAGCCACGACCACTGCTGAGTGAAGTAGAAAATGCTACACTATTAAAAACAAAAAAGTCCAGGATCTGATGATATACCCATCGAACTATTGAAATATATTGGAGAAAATGCAGTGAGAACAATTCATAAACTTTGTATCAGAATATGGGAAACCAACATTTGGCCAGATGATTGGGTAAAGTCAATATTTGTCCCATTACCAAAAAAAGGCGATATAACGGAATGCAGCAACAACCGAACAATTGCTTTAATTAGTCATGCCCGCAAGGTAATGTTAACAATAATTAAAAAAAGACTAGAAAACAAAATTGAACACGAATTAGCTCCTGAACAGGCTGGTTATAGACCCCGCAAAGGAACAAAAGACGCAATATTCAATCTTAAAATGCTGATAGAGAAACGAAGAGAACGGAACCTTTCAACTCATTTATGTTTTCTAGACTATCGAAAGGCTTTTGATTCAGTGAAGCACCAACAATTGTGGACAATTCTGAAAGGTTATGGCTTTCCTACACATATGATCAATTTAATCCGAAGCCTATATACTGCTCAAAAAGCAGCAGTAAGAACTGGAAGTGGCCTTACCGAGTGGTTTTCCATTGGAAAAGGTGTCAGACAGGGATGCATATTGTCACCATATCTTTTCAATCTTTATACTGAACACATAATGAGAAAAGTTTTGGAGAATTTTGATGGCTCAGTGAAGATTGGAGGAAAAGTGGTAACCAACTTTCGATATGCTGACGACATAGTGTTGGTCGGTGGAAGTGTAACGGAACTGCAAGAACTTTGGAATAGGATCAAGTCAAGAAGTGAAGAATATGGTTTGCAATTACATCCCACAAAAACAAAAGTGATGGCCATAAGTAAAAAAGATGAAATTTGTCCAAGCTTATACATTGGTGGTAATGTTGTTGAAAGTGTAAATAATTTCTGCTATCTTTCGGCAGTGTCATAACTGACACTTATGATGATAGCGCGGAAATTAGAAGGCGAATTACTATGGCAAAAACAGCTGTGACATCACTTAAAACGGTGTGGAAACAGAGATCAATTGGTAAAAACACAAAATTAAGATTGCTGCGAACTCTCGTTTTCCCAATTGCCACATATGGATGTGAAATTTGGACATGCAAAAAACGTGACATTAAAAAGTTAAAAAGTTTTGAAATGTGGTGTCACAGAAAGCTATTACGTATCACATGAATTTGTTTCCCAACAAATAAACGATAAATGATAAACAACATTAACCTTAGAAAATTGAGATATTTCGGACACATTGCAAGAAGCAACTCGTTGGAAAATTCAATGTTAACTGGGATGGTGCAAGGCGAACGAACAAAAGGACGACAAAAAATGAAATATTTTGACAATATCAAGCAAATTACAGGAATAAAAAACATGCCGGAAGCACTAATAAAAACAAAAGACAGAACAAAATGGAGGCAGTTCATAAGAGAGATCACAGCTGATCAAACATGATCAATCTGTTGAAGAAGAAGAGAACACGGACTTTATCAAACTTACTGCAGTTTTTTTGGCGGAATTACTAATAAATTTGATTTAGAATCATTGATAGTTAACTTGTTGGCATTTATCCAGCTATTAACTTAGCTAGTTCCGAATTGAACTTGTTTTCTAACATAGTTAAGTTTTCAGCTTTGACAATGAGACACGTGTCATCGGCAAACAACCTTAGTATTGATGATATGCTATTGGACAATCATTGATGTATAACAAGAATAGCAATGGACCTAGTGTAGATCCCTGCGGAACGCCGTACTCAATAAACTGATGTGTGGAACAGTTATTGTTAATCTCAACATATTGTTGACGGGCTGACGGCCATTCAAATAGGACGAGACAAGGTCATTTGCTACTCCCCGGATACCATAGTGATCAAGTCTGCGCAACAGTCATTTATGGCAAACAGTATCGAAAGCGTTTTTTAGATCCAAAAAAGCAAGCCTTGTAGCCTAAAGTTGTTAGTTTTCATTTAATCGTAGTAGCCTAAGTGGTGATGATATCAAGAGCGGCATGTGTTGTAGAGTGGTGAGCACAGAATCCATATTGCATAGGATTGAGTACAGATTTTTTATCAGTAAAACGGGAAACCTGTTTATGAGCTTTTCAAATACTTTAGAGCAGCGGTTCTTAACCTTTTCCTTGTTGGCCCCACCTTGAAATTACCACCTGTTCTCGTACCTCCTCCTTGGATTGGCTGAAAAGTAATAGTCGCCTACAGTTCGAAATTTTTGTTAAAACCTGGTAAAACAACTTCGCTTCTTACGTCATATTATAACAAACTTTGATAATTCAGCATCCCGGCACCGCCTAGGCACAGGTATCGCACCCTTGGTTAAGAACCCCTGCAGAGAAACACGATTACAACAAAATGGATCGATAGTTAGTTACCTCTTGTGTGTTACCAGACTTATGAACTGGTATAACTTTGGAAACTTTTAGTTTGTCCGGGAAAATTCCATATGTAAATGAATAGTTGATCAAAGCTGTCAAAATGAGGTGCGATAATGCTTGATACAGGTCGGATAAAATATGGTGATATATTATCACAATCAGACGCTTTATTAGTAGCCTATCCAAAGAAACGTAACTCATTGACCAATTTCATCCGTTGGTTCGAAATAGATGGAAGATTGTTCAGGTAGCCTAATTAATCATAATTATCACTGGTTCAACATTGTCCAACGAGTGTTTTCCAATTTTACCGAAATAGTAAGTTATCGGCTATAATTTTTGGCTGAGAGATTTGTGTTCCTTTTACGTTAATAGAACCAACAGTAGCTTGAGATGACTTGTTATTTACCAACAACGAGTTAATGGTTTGCCATGTTGCCCTTGCATCATTCCGATTTATATATATTTTTTGTTCGAAGTATTGCTATTTTTCTAAAGATTTTACTTTTGTTAGTTTATTGGAGTAGGACTGGTTGGTTTTGAATCTTTATCCTCGGACGAACAAAGTCTTGATTTGGTTATTCCTGGTAGATTCGCATACTGTGGAGGCTCTTGACGCAAGGCCGGTTACCGAGATTAGCAGAGTGAAGGTTTCCGATTGTTGAAGTGTTGTTGCCGGGGAATTATTCCATTCACTAGGTGCCGCTGAATGGAGAGCAGTCCTGAAATCATTGATTTCTGGCGAAATAGCACAAGCAGATCACACGTTGTAACTGATTCAATTCGTGACGCGACAATTTATCGAACGACAGTTTATCGAAAGACAGTTCATCGAACGACAGTTTATCGAAAGGCAGTTCATCGAACGACAATTCATCGAAGGGGCTAGAATTAGGGGTTAAGGGGTAGGGTTAGTGGTTGGTTAAGGGTTAAAGGTTGGGGGTTAGGGTTAGGTTTTCGATTAACTGTCGTTCCAGGCCCGTAGCCAGCCGGGGGCCTCGCCCCCCTGGCAAAATTCCAACATTCAAGAGCAACAGCTACAATTATAATGATTTTGCCCATTTAAATTTTTTCGGCCTCCCCCTTGCTCTGCGGTCTGGCTACGGCCCTGTGTCGTTTCGATAAACTGTCGTAGTACCGATTCAATTTAATCCAAAAACGGCCCTCCTTTGGGAAGTTAACTTGCAAAAAAAACATTGAAAAGCAAAGGTTAATGGCAATGAGGCAACGAACAGACCGCACAGTAGCCTACTCTGCTGAAGAGTAGCCAACAGCTAGGGCGACTAAGCTATACGCAAACTATCAACCGTCGCTCCGCAGCTGGAGTCTGCAATAAACATGAAAGCCTTGCCCCTGGGCGTTCTGTTGTAAACAATTGATGACCTAAGTTCGGCGGTTTTGTCATTCCGGTTGAAGTCGTGTTCTATCTGCAATAAACCAGCAGTAGGCTATATCAAGGAACACATCCTCGTTCTCAGATTATCCCTGCCATTGCCGTGCTCGGGATGAAGCTATTAACTTAACAGGGCGGATTGCTACTCATCGCGCCGCTACATAATGGCAATGCTGGTTATCATAACAAGGTTTGTTACATTAGACTTCTATCAGTGGCAATTGTCATTTTACGATAAACAAAAGCCCTTCTATTGTCAGACGTAATAAAAGCCTTCGCATCTTCTTCTTTAGATATCCCTGGACTTGATCGACAGTGGATCTTCCGCGCCGGAACCCAGCTTGCTCTTTTGGAAGGAGCGGGTCGATGATTAGGTTGACGCGGGCGTAGATCAGTCTTTCGAGGACGTGAAAAGGTACATAGAGGAGGGATATCGGACGATAACTCCTTAGGTCCTCTGATGGCTTGTGAGTTTATAGAGATCGCCAATACTAAAGCTCTTCTCCAGCTTTTGGGGCTGTAAGGTGGTGCAAGCAGGAAGAGAGAAATCTACGTAACCAGGACTTGAGGGCAAGGCTAGCATGGAGCACAAGCTCAGAGGAGTTATCCGTCCCTGGAGAGTGGAGACGTGTGGTTTCACTAGACGAACTCCTCCTCTGGACTGAAATCTCCAGATTGTTTATAGATTGCTTACAGATCACTCAGACATGCTTGTTAGGCTACATTGTATTCATTAATTTTGCGGTAAACTGTGGATAACCAAACATTGTGTATAAGCACAAAACACACCACTTCATAAAACCACTCAAATTAAAAAGGAATTACGGATAAATTGTTAAAAAAATGTAAATCTCCAAATTTTTTGACCTTGAATTTCTTGAACACAAGACATAGTGAAGGGGCAAGTTATGACTGAATCGCTAAAAAAAAACATTTTTGCCTGCTCAGTTATAATTCCCGTTAAGTACAACAAAATTCAGTGTTTATGTTCTTCTAAACTCCTTCCTTTCCTAAGTTTGTAAGGCATTTAGCGGTCAAGAAGGAAATCGATTTTTATTGCAAATGTGTGAATTTATTCTGATGAAAAAAAGGTTTGTTACGCACTCACGGGTAACGCAAAAAACGTTTAGCCACATATTGCCGGTTCACTTTCCAAACGACACTTCAATTCAATATGATTAAAGATTTCAAACATGACAATATTTGAGCGAAATCTGAAATGGTTGATACAGTTTGTAAAGCGAGACAAATTTTGCTGTTGGAGCAGTCACAAGTGTCA
The DNA here is from genome assembly GCF_918807975.1 of Aplidium turbinatum. Classification (NCBI taxonomy): domain Eukaryota; kingdom Metazoa; phylum Chordata; class Ascidiacea; order Aplousobranchia; family Polyclinidae; genus Aplidium; species Aplidium turbinatum. The sequence goes on from NC_137488.1 coordinate 3,817,206, forward strand.
TATCATTGCATGTGACAAACTCTTGTGCGAAACCGCAAGATGTGAAATCAAAACAGAGCGAATATCAATTCAATGACCTGCGTACGTTTAAAGAAGTTGTTCACACACAACTTTATCCACAAAAAAAACTTGTACCGTGAAATAGTTTAATTATTGAGGAAAAATATATGTCAATAAAACACCAGAAGCATTAATTTGATGAAAACATTTTTTAAAGTTCAGAAGCAAACGTTCCATTCAATAACCACATGGAATGCGGTTGCAAAATCTAAGCAACACCATTCATTTCTCAATATATTCCTCTTGTGAAGATGCACACGATTACGGCGAGCGAAACGTTAGTAAAGCAAAAGGAATAAGTCATAGCGATCTATATACACAGGCCTTGACGACGTGCGAACTGGAGGCCTGACTGAAGGCCGATGTAATTTCGATCTTGAACTTCAAGCTAATTTAACTTTATCCCTTCGAAATGATATTGAGTGTGATCACTGAATCTCAAATTACTGCAAAACTCTTAATATTATGTCAAAAAACGACAAATCTTTCCCAATTACCAGTGTTGCCAGACACGTTTTGAATTTCCAGCACAAGTGCCAAAGTCTAGTTTGTTATTTAAAGGGTAACAACAGCACAAAAGTAACTCAAAATATACACAAAGACTATATTTATTAACTAATACTTAAAGTATCAACTTATAGTAGCGATTTAGGTTACTAACAGATCGGCCTTCAGTCAAATTTTAAGTTGCGTTGTCATGGCCTGTGTATTACAGTCGCCATGGATTACGTCATTGTTGAGACGATACTTGAACTTTTTGCATGATTATTCTGATAAACCAAACAAATTTGATAAAAAAAAAAGAACAATTGGCAACTCAACAGGAATGAATTGTTTTATTTATTAAGTCGAGAGGAGTTCATTGGCTGTTTGAATTATTCAATGGGAAGTTTACATTATAAAAGTTCAGCAAAGTTTCCTGAGTGTGTCACCATATGGTATTAACATAGGAAGTTGGATGGCAGAACAACCTATGCATACTGTGTGCACTGATATCAACAATACACAGGCGTTAGCAAAATAATGTACGCCCACAATTTCAACCAAAATAATAAAGTTAAAGCAGATATGTCAAAATGTTGGCCAATACAGAGCTTACCCAAATCAGAAATGGTAATTTTTTCTTTTTTATATTGATTTGACGTCTGCAGACATTGAATACAAATAAAAATAAAATTCTTGATAGTGTTTGAAATTTAGAAAAATTCATTTAAACAAAAGTCGCTTGTTTGTAAAATGTCAACGAATGAAAATCATCAAATTCAAACTGTGTTCAGTCAATGTTAACTTGGTGTTGATCCTGATATGTGTTGAAAAAATGAAGCTTCATAATGCACAACAAATGATAGTGTTATCACACAATTGCAAGGAGGCAAATTATATCAAGTTAACTTTGTGGTTGTTCAAAATTGCAATTGAACATATACCTCACCTGATTCGCTTAATACAGCCAAATGTCAAACCTCCTTCAAAAAATCGAATGAATTCAGATTATCACATTTGTAAATGAGAAATTAACAAAAAAACACAAGCTACACACATTCAGAAAGCAGGACGCATGAATACTTCGTAACTAGGCTAGGCTTTGACTTGACATAAAAGTTGTTATTTTTACATTTGTAAACGTATCATAAGAACGTTGAAGCAATGTAAAAGCAAAGAACTTGCATGTCTAAAACACCCCTTCAAAACTCGACAAAGAGTACTATTCTAAAGCTAAAGAAACAAAAAATATAATCACATTACAAACCAGAACCTTGCTTAGTGCTATACACGCCTTGTGAAGGCGATGTTATTATTATTATTTTTTTCAGTGCAAATATATGGTTTCAGTTACAACTACAAAGACACAACTTTAAAAACAAAACCAAGCAATTTTAATTTTAGTTTAAATGCAAAATCGATTGCTTGCGTATATAATACAATTGAACGCAATTGATGTTAGCTACACCATGGCCACCTGCAGATGCGGCCTGATTTGTCACATTTTGCAGATTTTGATTACAGCTACTGCTAGTGCTTAACTGACATTTTTTGAGATGTTTTTACTTTTTGCGGTTTCCTAATGACAAAAAACTTTTTTGTTGCCTTGGGGAAGCAGTAGCAAATGAGAAAAAGTAAGTTGAAAAACGCAAAATCAGACTGTTATTGAAAATTAACAGTCTGACTAAAATCTACAAAATCAAATTTTCTTTGTTTTTCAATATGTGAAGATGTTAAAACCTATTGTATCATCTGGGGAAAAGAATATAGAAAGCGTAAAAATCTAATTTTTAGAAAAATTTATTTAAACGTTTGCCCAAAGTTAGAAAAACCTGGAAATTTCTGCAAAATGTGACAAATCAGGCCGTATCTTTAGGTGGCCATGGCTACACAGAAAATTGAGAACACAAATGCATAAAAAAACTAGTTTTGCACAACATACACTACAAACATATATCTGCTGGTGCTCTGATTTTTAGCCAGAAATGGCGTAAACGAAAAGTGAAAATAGCGAAATTTGTGCCATGGATTAACTTCCGCATTTATTTGAAGGCGACGACCAAAACAACCAATTAAGATCAACAACCCAGCCAGTAAATCGGTATTTTTATATTGTTTTAACGTTTGCAGACGTTGGATTTGAAAATGTAAAGAGACATACTTGCTGGATGGTTAGTTTAACATGCAAACATGTCTAATGTTGAAGTTGTTTTAAACAATGTGATAAGAACATCAGGTGGGGAAAATGCAAAAGTTGGATTAATCGTTTTGAATGATTGTACGCAGAGTATGAGTGCATAGGTTCGTAACAGACAATTTCATGGCGAGCCATTGATTGTCTCAAGGAAAATGTACTTACAGAAAATTTATGGGTTTTTCACTCCATTATGATGTGCCATCGTAACGTTAATGTGACGTAAACATTTGTTTTGAAGCTCAAGCCTATTCGTGCAATTTTAAATATTTGTTTTCAGCTGCTGCAAAACTATCTGCAATGTACAATTTTGGTAAAGAGGTCACTTTCTTCAACCACAGACATATACAACCAAACAACCACACGGCATTTAACATAATCCATTAAAATTGAACATAAACTATAAGCTACAAACGTTTTCGGCCATACACACGCTAGCCCTTATCAAGTAACAAAAAAATAACTGCTTATCATATCTACAATGAAAATGAATAACTGATCTAAACATTGAATTGAAAAACGAAATGCATAAAATGAAACGGCAGAGCAAAGGAGAAAGGCACTTTTTCCTTTTGCTGCCTTGCTGCCTTTCTCCTTTGCTCTGCCGTTTTATTTTATGCATTTCGTTTTTCAATTCAATGTTTAGATCAGTTATTCATTTTCATTGTAGATATGATAAGCAGTTATTTTTTTGTTACTTGATAAGGGCTAACGTGTGTATGGCCGAAAACGTTTGTAGCTGATAGTTTATGTTCAATTTTAATAGATTATGTTAAATGCCGTGTGGTTGCTTGGTTGCATATGTCTGTGGTATCTGCAATGTAGCTTATACCCTGAGTTAGTTGAAGGTCGCAAAGTGCTTTTTACCAGCCTAAAGTTAAATAAGTCGTTTCTTTTTCTGCATGTCAGCACGTTTATAACAACTAGCATTGATTTTGTGGAAAAATATCCGTTTAAATTTGGTATCTTCTCTGTCCCACAAGAATCAAGGTGGTTAGCAGTCGGAATGGTGCCCTGTTTGTTAAGTTACAAGCAGATTCTTTGTATGACGTCGTGTATTTTTGCATAATGCTGTGTTAATCAGCGGTACTATGTGCATTGCAGAACCACACTTATCAGGTGCTCAAGCTATCCAAGGCAATTACGGAAAAGGACGGCATGTTGTTATCCGACAGGTGACCATCGGATGGACAATTTCATCTTGTAAAGTTGCCCTCTATTACAACGATGTATGCTTAGAACGTCTGTTTGTAAGCTTAGACACAAACAAGCAATGTAGTTGACAGGGTGCACAACGTTGAATCGCCCAGCTGCAAATGACTAAGAAGTGGTATAAAGATTTGTCATTGAGAATTTTGCACACAAAGTTTTTTACCACAAACCAGTCAGCAAAAAGTGCGGTTACTACATCATTTTAGCGCGTTGAAACGATGTAAACACGACAACATTAGCGGCCTGGGAAGGTTTTGTTCGACATAAAAGCCGTTTCCTGTATTGCCCAGTTCATGTTAGTCGCATGTTTCATTCACACACATGATTGATGTGCCTTTGCTCTCCCATGAGCAAGTCAGCATTGGGATGCAAACAAATTGTGTCCTTGCTCATGCTTGAGGATGCGCTAGGAGAACCAGCTGAACTTTGTGGTGAAGGTGATGTTTGCATAAGAAAAAAAAAACCTTAGTTGTCATTTCCAAAAGTTCTGAGGTGTGTTAAAAAAAACGCTTTCAAACAAAAACTGAAAGAAGGTCATGCGTAGAAAGAATTCACTTTATAAAAAAACTATGTTGGAAAAACACAACATAAAATAACTGAATTTCATCTGGAAGGAATATCGGATGTTGCAATTCCCCTCTCACGCATCAAGTGAAGCTTCAAGCGACAGATATCGTTTTGTAAACTTCTCGCTGTATGTGCAGCGACGAACGACGAAATATTTATAGAAGTTGGCAGTCAACACATGCTCTGACTGTCTGTACAGCTGCATTTGGGAAATTAGAGATACCTTGAACTTTAGATAGCAAAGGAAGCAAGCTGGGTGAGTTGCGACAATTGATTATAAATTTTGATGCAAATTTGTCAAGCCAAAGATTGTCAAGGGCGTGCAAAATTATGAGCATGGTACCCAAACAGCAAATCAATGGTTTCTGATCAGTTCAGTTCCAACTGTTTTTAGACCGCAAATCAATGAATGTAAAAAAACGGTTGATTTTCTGTCTGGGTAGTTCCAGCAAGATTATTTGAAGCAATTCGTGTTTTTGCGGAGCTGTCGTATTTGTGCAACTTGAGACCGAGTAGAATTTTTTTACGCGACAAGGTGTACGCATTGGTGGCAGATTGTACCATTAAAAGCAAAGAGCACACAACAAAAGTTATTAAAAAAGTCTAGCATCAAATGAAGCATAGAATTATATATATCAAATACTACAGCAACTAACCTACAACAACAATAACCTTTTGCGGAAGGAAATATTTGTACTAAAATAATTACTTGAACTACACGTTGGTGCGTAAGTCTTGCATATTACACTGGTTAACGTCTGCAGAAGTTCAACCAATTGAGCTTGTCAGCTGAGCGGATCAAGCGGATCAGACTTTGAACTAGCTTAAAAGTTCTGTTCAGACAATTTGCCGCTCCACAAAGAATTATGGTAGAATTTATGTTCATTTTTTCCTCATTTACTTTTTACACTACCAAGCCAATATTCCTCAACATTTGCATAATTATTTTTTTTTAGCAATAGCAAGAACGCCTCAACTAAGTTAATAGCATCACAACTAGCAAAACCTATTCTTTTTACACTGATCCAATAAATGCAAACGTTAAATCAATGCAAAATCGACGAATTTTGCATGCTGCGATAGACTTGATGGAAAATTAAACAAAAAAAGTAAATTGATTTTTCCACAACTTGATAAAATACTGTACATAATATCTCCCAAGTGTTTAATTGGTTTTGTTGACTTGCTTCATGGAGATAAGAGTGTTGAACGGATAGTCCCATAACTTGCTGGAAATTCCAAAACCTTTAAGAAGTACGATGTTCCTTTTAAAATTAGATGGTAACAATATTCACACGGTTGTTTAGAGCGAACACTGAGTAATATGTAAAAACATAGGTTCTATTTTTTGTAATATTCAATAACTGCGTCCCAATTAAGAAAGGTAAATCCAAACTTGCTCATAAAAACTGTGATAACAAATATCCATCACTGTCGATTAGATGAAAGCTTTAATTGCATCGGGGTGTTACTTGTAAATCAACAAACAGCGCAAGGAACCCCTTTTTGAATAACCTGCCTAACAAAATTGCTCGGTGAGATGACCCTTCGCAACACACACTGTTGTTTTACAACACGGCCAGAATATTTTGTTGTGAACTTGTGATGAAAGCAGTTTACAAACCAGCAACGAAAACGAAGCCTAGCTGAATAATTAACACTTGCCTGAAGCATGCACCGGCTTCCCAGCAAACACAATCCTGTTTGAGGAAATTCTAGGCTCTCAAGTCAATCTGAATCACGGGATTTTGTTTGGAAAAACACAACTGTGGTGATTTCCGAAGAACGCAACGACTAACAAGACTAACATTATAGTTGGGTAATTGAGAAGTTTGTTCGTCGTCTAGGTGTGTCTGACAGCAGGCATCACGAGCAACATTTTTTGCGTTGGAGAAGTGGTGATTGTGCTTTGGTAAAGCAATGCACAGTGAAACCACATTGCAAACTCTCCAGCGCAGATGGTGGTTTATACAACATCTAGGCATTTCTTACCTAGGTCTGGTGATTCAAAATGGTGGCGTACGTGGTAGGACCTCAAGCTGTCGAAGTAGCCACCTTTCCTAGGGGCACCGTGGTGTAGATAGTAGTGAGTGAGGTCGTAGCAAATGTAGCCGAATAAGAGACCAGCCATCATCACATTCGCGATGGCGTCCACCAGGACCAGTCGTAAGGCTGCGTACAAGGTGATTCCTAATGCTGCTGCAGGGACGGGGGGAAAGACGAGACGACCGCTGTCAAACGGAACCTACAAAATCGAGTATTAAACCAGAGATGACTGACGTAACCAAATTGACAGCTTTGTAAAGAGACATCCATGGATGCAACATTACAAAATAGGCCAGACATAGAAGCAAAAATGTTTGGTACGCCTGGTCAATTTAATACGGGCCTTTGCTGGCTGCTTTCCTTATGTAAATGAATTTCACCAGTATAGCACCAGTCAAACACAAACAATGATTTATATTTGCCACCTATAAAATCAAAGTTTGTTAAGACGCTATGTTTCAATGAAGTGTTACTACGGAATCATATACCAAAGAAACATCTTACAGTACTTAATTTTAAATATACTGTAAATGTTTCTTAAAATTTGTACAGTAGTCACTCCTAAAACGTATCATCTGCTGATCTCCTTGCACACAGTCTTTATGTTGCTTTGTTTTTGTGATTTCACTGTTAAGTACCGGTACTATGTTCCTTTATTTTTGTGTTTTGCTCATATGTTCGGGTGGCAGGTGACTTTGGTGACCTTTCGGTCTTTCGCTGCCATCCGTGCTGTGCGAATTATTTCTATTTATTGTGTTGTGTATATTTTTGTTTATTCGCCAGCAGAGAAAACATATAAACTGACCTACCAGAAAAGTAGAGCCCAAGATGTAGATTTTAAACTCATCTTCAACAAAAGTTCCGAAAACTTCTTTTAATTTTCGAAACGTTTGCTGAAGATGAGCTTAGCATTAAGGTTTAAGCTCTTTATTTTTCGATTAGATAGGGCAGACATAGCTGCTGAAAAACAAAAAACAAATAAGACACAAGTCAATTTGCTCTGAGATGCATATCAGAAACTAGGTAAATGCTCCTTGGGTACATCTCCTTCCATTGTCATTGCCAATCTATAATATATCTTACACGTTGACTTTGACAATCAATAAGTTTTAAAGCAATTTTAGGCCGTGCCGAGCTAACAAGACAAAGACAATGATCAATCAGCGCTGAGTGAAAAAATAATTTCACCCGCTTCTGCCTAACACAAAGCAGTCGTTTATACATTGATTCAGCAGAGGTTGAATCAATGAAAAAACGGCTGATTTGATGTCTAGGAAGTGACCGATGCATTCCGTTGAGATCCAGTTAACAGTTGATACAAACTGATATAGACAGCACAGTAAAATAGAAATACTTGTAAGAAATCGAACTGGACATGTGGAAACCATAAAGCTTACTGATATCCTATCTTTCCAATTGATGGCTATCTCAATTAGAGCTCCGGTTTTCCGATACAAGCGGAGATTAAAATTTAAACATTGCACAAGATTGCTTCCCAGTGGGTAAAATCCGTGCTTTTACATGCATTCAATGTATGCAACTATTGAAGCAATGTAAGTAAAAGGGTTGGTTTGATCAACAAATCAGATAAAACCTAACCAGTTGAAACACCATATATTATATATTATTTATATATTTTCATTTATTTCGACAAAGCAATTCCCCAACACATCCAATTCAGTTACTCAGTTAATTTACGCAAAATTCATCATTGGATAAGTAATCTCCGATGCTTCTCATCAGATTGCGGTTGATACACAAAGATAAAAACATTAGTTCACGGAATAAGATGCAAATCTGCTGATTTGCTTAAATAATGTGTAAATAAACTTCCTTTGGTGCATATACCCTAAGAGTAGAATACACCAAAACTAATTTTTTAAACTGCCGTTTAAGTACATTGCCTGATTAGTTGGCTAATAATTGAGGATCCTTTAATAAGATACATAACACATTATATAAAAGCAATAAAAACTATTAATACTGTACTACAAAAAGTGCTTAATGCTAAGCAAAAAAAGCAAAGCAGAGCGAATTAAATCAAATATAGTTATTACTATCTGAATCCTTAACAGCCTGTTTCACCTTTAACGAATCATCAGAAGGTCTTATTCAAATAGAATCTAATCTATTTTATATTCTATTTGAATAAGACCTTCTGATGATCCGTTAAAGGTGAAACAGGCTGTTAAGGATTCAGATAGTAATAACTATATTTGATTTAACATATTATATATAATACTGATTCTGTTACTTGATAACACTCAGTTGTATTTATCATAAAGCCTGGATATAAACAGTCTGTAAATTGCCTTTTGCGGCTTACAAAATGAATAGAATTCTTACGTAGTTACAATGTGATATAATCTGCTGGCCAGGCATCACACCGGCCAATCTGTTCATTTAACATTGATTCAATGTCTGCAGACGTATGAATTCATATCAAAAGGGAGAATTTGGCTGGCTTAAACCTGTGGGTTAAATCGGTCGCGAAGAATATTTCAACAAGTGATGCAAATTTTTAAACTCAGCAACAAAAAACACATGAAACTTCAACAAAAATAGGCTGGCAAAAACTGTGCAATGTCATTTAATTTTCCACTGAATTCAGTGGTGAAAATTTACTCTACCTTGTGATGCTGCCCATGCAAAAGGAAGTGAAGAGTGATGAGGAAATATGATGTTGTTGGAGGATCCCTGTGAAATAGCCACCGATGAAGGGCGTACTCCGCGAATGTCCAACTGATACAACCCAATATAAAAAGAACAGGCATGGAAGATACAGGCACACGAAGACCTAGAAGATGAGCATAAAGCACGGTTAAAGTGGCACGTTTTAGTAAACTAAGCAATTAATGATTTTTGACAATATAATTGTTCAACATCGCTGTGAGATGTAAAAATTTTGGCGAGGCCAGAGATGTAGCGAGCTTGAAGAAATGCATAGGTGAGTAAGATATAGAATAGCGTTACAAAATGTACTCAATATAAAACGCGTGAGCTGAAATCTTCATAGTCACAAAGCATTGGGCCAATTTATTTCCAGTGGTATACATGTTCATTGCCTTCTGAAGCAATGCTACCAAGAGCTCAACTTGGTTTGATAAAACCAAGCACAAACTACTATACACAAGAAGTTGCCGCATACAAGTTTCTCAAGCTCCATTTTATGTTCCACACAAGTTTCTGATGACAACAAAACGGAGTGAAACTAAAACCAGTCTATTTGCATTAATTCAGCGTCTGCAAACGCTAAATGAATGTGTAAATGGACTAGTTGGCTTGTTGGGCAAAAACATCAAAATTCTTGTCTGATCAAACCAGCCTAGAAGATAGGTAATGGTACTTCAACTAAAAAAAACTTGCTCGTTTAACATCGTTTAGTTGAAAGACAACGTTGAAGCAATGTGTGATTGTGAAGCAAGCTGTACTGATAAAATCTCATAATTTCACGTGGGATCAATGTAAATATTTGCAAGCTGAAATGAAAAATTTCCCAACTAAGAAACCCATTTTTTGCATTGATCTGCAGACGTTTAATCAACGTAAAAAAGACGAATTTTTCTTGCTGGGTTGAGATCACAGCTGGGTTCATTCGGCACATAATGTGGCTCGACGTATAATAAACGCCAATAAGTTACAACCATAGTGCTTGAGTAACGATAGACTGGATAGTGAAAAAAAAACGTTCTAAAATAAAAAACATACTTACCAAGAAAAGCGGAGAGAAATACATCAGAAGAATGAAATGCAGCATAACTTTTCAAAACCAACAACATTACGACGGGAAGCCAGACAATAGGAATTATGTACCTGAAAAAAAGGTTAACGATCAGGCTAGTTCGAGCGGTGTATGCCACATTTTATATGGACTCAGTTATTCTTGACCAGGGCTACCAACTTCATGTAGAATACTCACATTCACTGAAACCTGCGCGTGGATGGGATCACACTATCATTAATTCAATTTAGTTTGCAACAAAATAATCCATTACGACATTTTCAAAGACATTTAAGCTATCGCTTTAGACTTTAGAGCAAAGAAGGTTTACACTTTCTAAGCATTTGTATTGACTGAAATGTTGCGCCTTGGGAAATTTTACGTTTGAAAGTTGCACCATATTGAGTCAAAAATGCATGATATGCCAATTTAAAATGGAGACAAAACCTGTTTCGACTCTACCAAGAAAAAAAATTTACATCATGGAAAACTGACACACCAAAAGTGTTGATAAAAATTTAAACAACAAACTAAAAATAGCTAAAAGTTCTCATCTTGTTTGACTTGATGCCATAAAGCACCAAGCTATTCAATGAGATAGTTTGCTATATTTCTGATGACGAAGATGATCAATTATATCACCACCACAAACTTGGAGAAAAAACTCAATTACGGTACATCGTATTTCAACCGAAAGATAAGGGCGTTAGTTACTTTATCCCCGCCAACACAAGTTTCGGACGGCAAATCATTTTTCAGGCCTCGAAATTCACGGCGGTCATGTCCGCCGTCACAGCATGTGATGTCCGCGGGAAGTACCATCTAGAATCTAGATCGGTCATATTTGTCCGCCGAGAAATAACACAGGAACTAGCGATACAAATCGTCATTGCATAGCACGAACGTCGAACAATTGTTGTGCGAATATAATTTCCCAGTTCCCACGCATTCTAGCGCGCATCTAGAAAATGTGAATACCATACCCCTTAGCTTCCATTCAAGCAAGAAAACTTTCGATTGTTAGGTTGCTTCAACGATTGATGACATTGAATCAGCGTAACAAAGGTAAATTCTTCGCTAAGAATCGATGGGAGTACGGTACTTCTACACTAATCACGAGTAACTTCGTTCAAGTCTTACGTCACAATGTCTGGCCTTGATCTCTGTGATAAGCAAGGTTGGTTGCAAAATTAGAAATACGAGTAGGCTATTACAGCAAGATGCAGCAAAATTTGTTAAGTTTTGGTATTACAGTAAGAAAGAAAAGGCCCAGGAAAAATTCACTTTCGCTTACATGACACGCAAAAATAAACCAGAAGAAAAAAGCCTAGTGAGAATTCGGACAGCAGAAAATAGTACCGTAGTGTTAGTATAGAGGAGGGGTCACCAAACTATGGCCAGCCGGCCGAAACCGGCCCGCGAACTAATTTCATCCGGCCCGCCACGTGGTGCGGAAATAACAGCTACACAAATCTGGCCAAATTTGGAAAGATGTAATGTTTTTTCAAGAGCACGATGCCCTGTAGTGTATCACAGCAGGGAATAACTTTTCCAGCAACCTTTCGATTTTCATCACAACTTTGCTATTCCACCTGACATTGCTGACTTTGTTATTTATTGTGCTCTATTCAAGTCAATGGAGATTGTAAATAGCTGTATATATATCTTTTCGCAATTTGCATCCGGCCCGCAGCTGTTAATCTCGCAACAATCCGGCCCTCAGAGAAAAAAGTTTGGTGTCTCCTGGTGTAGAGTAGACGTTTTCCGACTCGTGCCCAGACCATTGTGACGCAAGAAGCCACACGACCTCGTTCGGTAGAAGGTAATCAGTTATGCGGCGATGCGGTGAATTAAGCAGCTACAGGGCGCTTTGACTCTTCAAGCGCACGTCGTTGTTCTTTATTAAAGCCTTTCAGAGTGATTTCGCTGAAATCTTAAAAGTCTTCTAAACCGTAGCTATAGTTCTTAAATGGCGAAGAATTATCAAGATACTGTAAAGTGATCAAGCGTCCGCCGTGTAACTTAATTTGTCCGTCGAGATAGCTGCTCAGACCGGACACTTTTGTCCGCCGTCAACAAAAACGAATTTCGATTCCTGATTTTTTTTTAGATTTATTCGAAGTCTGCAGAGGTTGTTGTCGATTCTATATTGTTTCAAACGTTGTGTTAAAAACGGTGTGTTAAAAACGTTGGAAGAAGACTTTGGTTGGCTGTGGTAACAATTTGTAGTAACTTAATACAGCATACAGTACACCAAAGAAAAAATTCATCTTCGATTTACTTTCAGCGTTGTTTAGATTTACAAAAAAAACACAATTAAGATTAACAACAAAAGATTTATTTTGCAATCTGTTATATTAACATCTTCATTAACTACAAACGTATTGCTAACGAAACAGATATTTTGATTGATTGCGAATTTGTAGATTCACGCACTAAAACTGGAAGATATCATTTACTTCAAAAAGTTGTTAAATGAAAAAACATCAAAGTGCAGATGTCGGTCTGAAAGAAAATGCGATGAAGAATGAGAATATGTGTGAAGACCATCGCTGTAAAGATAGAATCGGCCCACCAGTGGGGACGAAACCGACAATAGATGACGATGTGATGCAGTTTCCCTTTAAGCAAATGGTGTCACATAAAAGCTGCTGCTGATCAACCATAAGCTCATAGGATCTGTTTTCAAAAAATGCAAAAGTTGTCGAACAAAAATTAGGACGCGAAATCATGGAACACATGGTCTCTTTCTTCTGGTAATTTGTCAGGCATAGCAATATCGGCCTAACTGCAAACGACAGAATACAGGCAACCATGTCGTACCCGGCTTTTCAAACGCAAGTGGGATTTACGCACAAGAACACATACCGTACATCTGTTTGCAAGTTGTGCCTAGGCATTATTTTGTTGGTGAAATAGGTTATAAAGATTGCTGTTGGTACAAAAACTGGCTTGAAAATAAAAGACAAGTGAATTAATTTTTTCACCCTCAGTAGCATGCAGACATCAGGGTCAGCTTGAAGTTTAGACTCAAAGGAACACCACACGTATAAAACTTGCTTCAGTGGAAACCTCTGTTGAAAAATTCCAAAAGTAGCCATGTGAAAGTGCCAAGATAAAACTTCTACAGGGGCTTTCTTAGTTTTAAGAAATACACGTTTTTCATTCGTACAATGAAAACGATAACCGATTTTTCACTGCACAACAATACCAGATCACAAAGCCGGGAAAATAATACTCTAAGCTCCAGGCGGCCAACGAGAAGTCGTTCAGAAGTCACCGAAACTACCGCGCCGGTATGCTATGCTTGGTCGCCGGCTTACACGAGCCTACATTATTTCAAACTTTTTTCTCTTCACTCTCATTTACAAAGGAGTGCATTTAAATACAACTGCAAATATTTTTAAGGGCCTCGTTGTGCGTTGTTCTTACCTGAGTGAACGCAAAAATACTACATTGATTACAGTGCCCAATTTGGTCCGGTACGGAATTACTCCCATTCATTCGTGTAATAAAAAAAAGCCATATAAGCCCAAAACCCGGCTTAATAAGCCCAATTTGCGATTAGATTTGCTTTAATTTGTGTGAAACGGGTCACAATTTACTATTTTTCGTCTTGTTTTCGACGATTTCACACTTTATTACGCTGTGAATTTAATTTAACTGTGTCGTCACAAACCGTTTAGCCTGGATCTCATTAGATTGGGTTGTACAAAACACGGCTGCTTGCTGACACAACTCACAAAACACGCAATTAGCGAGAACCAATCGTTGTATACAGTTGTTAACAGATTTAGCAACTTTTAGCCATAGTACAGTTGACTTTAATCAACTATGTGTATAGGAGTGGCAGAAACTTGTCCCCTCCTTAATAACCCCAAAATCGTCCTGTCCCGAGGTGGGCTTATGCCGGAAAAAAGCTCTGATAAGTCATGCTTACATGCTTGGTCGTCAAAAAAACAAAGTTTGAAGGCTTGAGATTTATGCAATTTTACCACAAACACAAGGCAAGCATTACGTCGCCAGTATTCATAAAACTTTATTATCCTCATTTCGACCTGAAAGCATTAATTTTTCAAAAGACAATGTTTTACGATTTCACGTGACGTGAAAATAATTGAGATAAATGAAGAACTAATATGTCAAAGTATAGTACACTTCAATAATGGATACGGCAGCGTAATGGTAAAGTATTGTCTCCCCATAAACATTCTCCGACAGCAAATCAACCGTTTTTTACATTGATTTCACGTCTGCAGAGATGAATCAATGAAAAACAGGTTGATTTACTGTCTGGGATACCGAAGTACCATGTCTGGAAAAAAAAAAAGATCTTTTCATAAGAAATGAAGTGGTATCCCAAATAACAATTTGCGACATAAACAGAATCGAATGCAATCTGAAGGCGTGCCACCAATATTACAAGTCATTGGCAAGTTTGCATAGAAAAATGACTAAACTATCTCCTGATACTGAGTGTTACCTCCTGATACTTTTTTATTTCAAATTTAGGAAATGCTCCGACGTTCATGCATATTGTACTTATGATAATCTGTCTCATACACCAAGGATTTTGTTTCATGAGGTTTTAAAAACCACAAGCTAACAGCACAAGTAGAGCAAAAACATACCACAATATAATTAAATTAACTATAAAATAATTACTATTTATGACTTGCAAGTATGTTAGCTTGACTCACCATGGTGTGACTGAGAAAAACTCAACAAAATCACTTTTAAAAAGACGAAGAGGCCGATCCACTGGCTTATCTACCCACTCATGGTACTTGGCCCCCATATGGCCAACCTGCCACAACACTGGTTCATCCCAGTTGATAAGATCGGCCTGAAAGAACATTCTTATAATCGCTGCAATTTTATCAGAATGATATAAACAAAGGTGGTGCCAGGATGCAGTATATTGAAATTGTACTTTAGAACACTCTACGATACGACAGCTGGCATAGTGGCATATATATGCTCAACGGCAACGCTACTATATCAGTTCCATTGAGCCTGAGCCAATATATTAATTACCAGCCTAGTTTAAATCACTGAAGATTACTTTTTAGATCAATCATTGGTATGTCCATGTCAAACAAATACTAAATAAGATAAAGGTTACAAGTATTGTAATCCCATGCTTTAATAGCCCAGCAAAAAATGTGTTGAACTGGTAATCACTCCAACTTGCTTTTGTTCGACTGAACATCATCAAAGGAGAAAAATATATTTGTGGGCGGTGGCGCATCCATTACTTTGTTGTGACAGTTACACTTGGTTTAAGCTAAAAAAATTGCATGCGCATATCTTTACCAAAAATTATACTTTTATATCAAAAAACATACATTGTTAGAAAACGGTTCTAAATCATACATGAGCACTTGCGGAAATGTGTTTTCATGATTTGACATGGGAACAAACATAATTGAATAATTGATTACACATCATTAAATATGAATGTAGCCTACAGCCTCTGCTTATAAACCTTTATCACTGCACAGTGCAATAACTGCAATATGCATACCATTGCAGACAGAGCCAGAGTCCGTCCAATTGATAAACACCTCTTAAAACCAATCTTAAGAAATTTTCGGATGACAACTGCATTTTAAATTGCAATAAAAGGTTTCAGTATGTTTTGTTTTTAACTTTTTAACACTGTTTTTTTTTTTTTGTGGTGGAATGGACACCATTCAATTGTTAAAACAAATTATCTAATGGCTTTTTTGTTTAAGAATGATATTGATCTAAAAGTTAAAAACCCATTCAAGCTTAGATTAATAGTTATATATATACAACCGATGTTGCAATTGTCACCTTTGGCAAGCATAGACTACCACAGTACAATGGCAATGCAAACTTTCAATAGACTATGTAAATGATGTTGTATATATAATAATATCCTCACCATTCGCTTCGGAGTGTAAAGTTCATCTTTTGAATGTGCATGGCCATTTGAAACACCATTTTTAACCTGGAATAAAAAATAAGCCATAAGGCCTAATAATTATTTATTGCACAATATACAGTTTCATAATTTAAAACAAAACTAGTGTGGGAAAAATAAGGATACAAAACAGATTGAATTAGAACGGAATGGCCCGTTTCGGTGATTGATTGAATCTTTATCCTCGGACTGGGAAAGCTTCTTGCAGAGCTTAGTCCTGGCAGTTTCGCATACTTGTAGAGGCTTTGAATCACTGACGCAGGCCCGGTCACCGAGATTGACAGAGTGAAGTTTCCGATTGTTGAAGTCTTGTTGCCGGGGAACTATTCCATCCATTAGATGCCGCTGAATGGAGAGCAGTCCTTAACGTGCGTTGCTCAAGCGCACACCCCGAGAGTCGAACCAGCGCCGCTTGATCTTGAAGCTTCTTCGTTCCAGAAGTGACGCGCTAACCAATAGAGCTATCGGGGCGGATTGAGCTACCGAATCGGTGAGTCCGATTCGGTGAGTCCGATCCCTATTTGGTGATTTTTAAATTTTTTTTTTAAATTATCGGGTACCGTAGCCTAATTGTCATTGCCGTTTTAGGGTTAGGGTTAGAGGTTAGGAACTCACCGAATCGGACTCACCGAATGGTAGCAGACCCGAATTAGAAATAGACTTGTAATTGGAGTTTCAACAATAGATCGTAAATCAGTGATTGAAAGGGGCAATAGTTTGGAAACAGATTACACATAAATTGAACGTTTCCTGAATGCACTCAAGCCAAGGTGGTTAACTTTTTTATCAATCAGTATCAAAAACACATGTTTAAATATTTTCCGTAAATCTCAAAATAAAAATAACAATGGTTAAACAATGGCAATAACAATGGCAACCATGGTTATCAACCAGCAATACACCTCATGCACAAGTTTCATGAAAATAGGATCATCAAAATAAAAGCATGCCAACTTTAAGTTATGGCTTATATATATATATTATATATATATTTTTATAAACACACTATTCAATGTCAGTTTTTACTAGAACTGATAATGAAGGTGCCAGAATTGTGAAAATAATTGAAGTAGCCTTTATACATAGGAAAGTTTAATTTACGCAATACCATTGAATGCTTATGTTAATCTCACCGGAGCTTCAGTGCAGGAACCATCTTTTCTGTAATCTGCAATGTAATATTGATCTAGCCATCTGTAAGCATTTTCGCTATGAGCATGAACTCCTGATTCCATTACTTTACTCACATCCTTCCCTCTGTACAATTTCAAGACAGATTCACCACCTGAATGGAAAAAATATAAAAATCGTCACATAAATCATCATATGCAACGGTGTATGTATATATCATAAGCCTACAAGTACATGTAAATATATTATATATAATATGAGCTATTTAGCTTACAGTTCTCACAACTTAAGTACCGTATTGAACTTTAGAACTAAGAAACATTCATGATTTCAAACTTTTATGAAACACAGATGGCAGGACAGAAGAGGTACCTCTAATACCCATTGCCAGGGTTGCAAGCTGTTTTTAACTAAAACTGGTAGGTTATATTATATTTATTCTATAGCCTAGAAGTTGATTCAAATTAATAGGAAATCAAAAGCCAAAACTAGCCAGTTTGGCGAGCAATACTCATCTGGCAACCCTTGAAAATTACCAGCCATTGTCGAGCATTTTCAGGAATTGGCAGACATTTTAAAATTGTCGGGCCTTAATTTTAACCTTAACCCCTAATCGTAACCCAAACTATAATCCAAAAAATTGGTTTAATTGAAACTGGCAATGCCTGAAAATTCTTTACAGTGCACAATAATGGGCTTTTAGAGGTACCGGGGCAGAAGACAGGTGTTTCAACTAACAGATATTGCCATGTCCAATTGTCCATGCTGCTAAGTCTCATGGTAATTGAACTAGTTTTAGCAGATGAATATCTCTTACTTATTAGAAAGAAAACCTAACTAACTAATATGGTGAATCCCCCAACCGCGAATTTTTTTTTTGAAGCACGAAATGTTTTTCATCACCCACTCTTTAATTCTGAAGATATATTATTTTGGTGGTAATCCACTTCTAGCTAGTTGCGTCTACCTTACAAAACAATTTATTTCAGGCGAAAACTCCATCAACTTCGGATAGACGGAACAAAAGCGTCACATGGGGGAAGCATTTTCGAGGAAGGGGAAAAATCCCTAATGCGCAAATGCGCAGTTGGGGAAATTCGTGGATACAACAAATCTTTCAATTGCACGTTTATTTCGTAATAAATTTGCTTCCATTTGACATGGTTAGCTCCTGCATACCTACTGATTATTTTCACATAGTTTCATTTGAAAAAAAGAACAAACCTTGGCGTAATGGATCCCGAAAACGATGTTGGTCGGTAGGAAAATATGCATAAATTTCCTCGGATCCGCAATTTTCCTAATTTTTATTTATTTAGTGAAAAAATATCAATCCAAAGATTTTAAAGACTTGAGAACACAATAGCAGAGTTAACATTACTCATCAATTGATTGATTGAATGTTTATCCTCGGACTGGGAAAGCTTCTTGCAGAGCTTAATCCTGGCAGTTTCGCATACTTGCAGAGGCTTTGAATCACTGACACAGGCCCGGTCACCGAGATTGGCAGAGAGAAGTTTCCGATTGTTGAAGTCATGTTGCTGGGAATTATTCCATCCAGTAGTTGCCGCTGAATGGAGAGAAGTCGTGAACGTGCGACGTGCGTTGCTCAAGCGCACATCCCGAGAGTCGAACCAGCACCGCTTGATCTTGAAGCTTCTTCGTTCCAGAAGTCACGCGCTAACCAACAGAGCTATCGGGCGGACGCCACTACACAACGCAACAGTGGAAAAAAGAAATTTATTAAAGAAATTAAAATGAACAACACAGCATAAGAAAAACAATCAATCAAAATCAATCAATCAAAAACAATCAATCAAAATCAAGCAATCAATCAAAAACGGTGTCCGACGTTTTCTTCGTAAACAGTTCTTCGTAAAGCAATTGTTCGTAAGCAACTTTTCGTAAAACAATTCTTCGTAAAGTTAATTCTTTGTAAAACAATTCTTCCCAAAGCATTTATTCGTGCATGCATGCAACTTCCTCACTTTTTCTATGACCTGATCAAAACGGATATATTTATATAGTCAGGAAGAACAGCTCATACGACGAAGAAGAAAACGGATATGACAAAAGCAGGGTTGCCAGGTCCACTTATGGAAAAAATGCCAAACAACTAAACAAAAAATGCCAAATGACCTAAAAAAAATGCCAAATAGGCAAATCGGAGCAAAATCAAAGGTTTCTTCATTAATAAATAATGGAATTGGTAAAAAATGGGTAAAACTGCAAAAAAGCTCAGCCTACACTTGCTGCTATTGCACAACCTAGCTATCTTCATTCTTGAGAGTACCGTATTCTTCAGAAAAACAATTTTGAAAAAATGCCTAACAGGATTTTTTTCATGCCAAACAACATAAAAAAATTTCAAATTTATGAAATTTGGCATTACAAATGCCAACCTGGCATCCCTGGAAAAAAGCATGGTCGCTATTGCGCAGTGGTAAAATTGCTCTAACCGCGCTTCTTGCTATCGCTATGTAGTGGTTGCTGTTTCGAACTTTATTTGCCGCAAGGTGGTAGAGTATTCTTTTCTGATTTCATTAATCTTTCAATGGTCATTGTAGGTTCACTAGAAGAGATTTAACAGCAAAGTTAGTGCAGACGGTCAGAAAGTTTTAATTTTTTTAGGGAAAGGGTTTTGGGACTAGGCCAAACATTTGCTGATTGCTAAAATCTGAAAAGCGGTTTTGGCCTAATTTTTAGTGCAGAAATAGGGATAGCAATCTTCTTGCCTGTGCCATTTCAGTTTTTGAGTTTGAACAAATATTAGCCTGTTTATTTTGAAATTCGTGATTGGGGTAATTTTACCAAAAATTCGCGGTTGGGGGATTGTCTATACTGCCTAGAAAAGCATAAATAACATTATACTATATATGACATTTTTTCTAGCTAAGCTTGTTAGTATGGTAAGTATTTGAACAAAAACATGATGCACACTACAGTACAGGTGTAACAATGCAAAGTTATACGATACACTCCATACCTGGGTGAGAACTAGCAAACTTTGTTACATTGTACACTTTATTCTTGAAGATTAAAAGTGTTTTGTTGTCTTTTGCTGCCTTAGCTATGTCTTCATCATTTAAGTACGGCATTACAACAATACACAAACAAATTTTATAAAAATATGATTAATCTGTAGAATGTAGAAGTAATGATAGGCTGGGATCTTACACACCTTAAAAGAAAATATTTACCTGAAGGAAGCAAAAACGCTGCATATGAATTACACTAGGTTATATAGGTTATTGAAGAGGTAAAGAAAGTTGTGAAAAATCAAAAGTATGAATAGAGAAGATCTAGAAAATGTACAAGTCTACGCCTTGGTCGACAATACCATGACATCATACATTGGAATTGACCAAACATATAGGGTGAAACTACTTTACCTTTGCTTTACTGTTTACATAGTACATACTTCACCCTATATGTCTTCGTTGATTCCAATTTTTGACATATATTCACGTCATAGCATTTATGACCAGGCATGTACAGTATCCTATACCATCTCCAACTTTTGTTATATAATAACTTGACAATTATCTTTGTGGCTAACTGTATGCAATTTTTAACTTATTGCACATGCACCACTACCTTATAATAATAATAATAATAGTGTTGCAACCACAGCAATGCTCTTTCACTTTTTATGGTAAATTACATAACCTAACAAAGTAAAAAACGAAATAGAATACTAGGTACCAAAGGTAACCTTGAATAAGGAAACAAACACAAAGAAAACAGAGTCAATACTACCTAAGGGATTACATATATAAGATACAAAATATTATGGAATCAAAATCACTAAAAAATATCAAGAACTTTTTAGAGGACCCTCTGTATGGTCTCCAGTTTGGGAACCTGCTCTAGAAGTACCAGTATGTGCAACAGCCAGATTTATCCTTTCAAAGTGTTTTCTCAGTCCGGTGTAGCGGTCCAAGAGTTACTGCATGCCAAAAGTTACAAGAGTTGCCAAATATTTCATTTAAATTTTATTTAATTTTGTTTTGAAAAATAATTGAATTTTTAACCTCTCAAAAGGTCAGATTAATAATTATAAGTATTTTGTAATGTTAACTGAAAAGCTTGCATTAGTTTGAGAGCAATGAATTCATTACACTTAGTTGAAACAATTTTCGCTTTTCTATCGATTGTGAAAACGCCGGGCACCGCTGGTAACTTTTGGACTGACAGTAACATCCAGACTGCAACGCCGCAGAAGCAGTCCAAAAGTTACTGCTATTGTAAGTGGGTGTGCTTTTTCGAAATTCTTTTGGGAAACTTGTAAATGGTCTAAAACTTCACTTGGTCAGTAGATTAAACCCTCTGCAAGTATGCGAAAGATGAATCCCAAGGCATAGGCGTAGCCAGGGGGGGCGAACGGGGCCATGGCCCCCCCCAAACTTTCAAAGTTTGGATTCCGAAGTTGAACCCTTTGTTGAAAATATAATATAATTTGTATAAATTTATATTGTTTTCCAAGACATCTGGCTATTAACACCCCCCAGGACTTGTTTTAAACACACAGAAAGACACCAATAAATTTTGCAAATCGTAAATCGCGCAAATCTGTGGAAGCAATTTCAGAATCGCTTACTCTGTAGGGTTTTTGTGTAGCTGAGTTTTTTGTGTTCTCTAATTTTAGCCGCAGTTTTTGCCTGTTTGTGTGTAGATAAGAGTTACCTTTAATAAGTTAATAGCTGTTTATCTGCTAATAAGTTTCATACAAATATTACCCTGAAAGTGTTTCCAGAAAGCGTTATAATCCATTATTTAAGTGTAATTTTGCAAAAAATTGTCGGGGGAGCATGCCCCCGGACCCCCCTAGAATACGCGTGCCTTCGGCACGCTCTAACCCCCACCAGCTTTATTGCTTCCCTTGCTTAACCCACCAGGATGCGCCACTGTACATCAGGTGGCGATGTCTTAAATCAAACATTTTGTCGTTCTCTTCAATTCATCAAATATTTGGCCCCCCCCAAAAAATTTTTCTGACTACGCCACTGTCCCAAGGATAAATATTCTTACCACGAAACCATAATTTTAGACTTTAAGTTTCGTACCACGTGTTTTCGATGGGAATCCAACGGAAATTCATTGGAATCTCAAAGTGTTCAACACTTTCGTAAAAGCTAAAGCCTTCCCCTCGTGTGAGATTGTGATAGCCTACTCACTGAAGGTTGATGGCGTTTTGACTACCGGTTGGCCTACATTTAGCCTAAGTTACTTTATATTTCTTCAAAACGGTAGTTATGAAAAACCAGACCAAAAATAGGCTCAGTGCTTCATTCACTGGAAAACTTTGGTTTTAACTTTCATGAAATAGGCCTACATAAAATATAGTCAAAGACTATGTTCGTCAACTACAACTCAAGACCAGCGGCTAACAAGTCAGCCTTCAAATGCAAACTTTGCACGATATATTAAGGCCTGTATAGCTTATTAAATGCCACCGATTCACGTATAGCCACGATTTAAACTTTGAAATGTTTGCAGCGATGATCAATTAAAATATTAAATTATTTGTTTCAACAAAGCCAATGAGCCATAGCCTACAACGAGTCAATAAAACACTCATAATACTACATTGTGAATCGTAGGTTGCATTATAGCACAACCAGGATGACAGCAAAAGACTATAGGCTAAGTGGTCATTTAGTCAATCACCTCCCCATGCAAATTTAGCCTATTTGCCAACTCACGTAAGGCACGGACACAACTTCAAATGGTATAATACACAAACAAATCAGGTTAAAATGATAGCCTACGTAAATTGTTAGGTTACAAATTCAAATTTCATTCCAAAACAGCAACAACTTCTGGTACAAAACTCATCCTTTAACTTTCATCTTGTTTTCGCTTCATTCCCAATTACGTTTCTGCTGTAAATCATGTTGTTAAGATGCGATGGTGGATAAGTTTTCAAGTTCAACATGTTTCCAATGTTGAAATCATTTATACAAATCTGCTGCAAGCGTCAAATCTGAAAACTCTGTTTTAGTAACTTCTGGACTGGCAGGAACTTTCAGACTGCGTATACGCGGTCCAGAAGTTACGGTAACTTTCAGACCGCAGTAACTCCTGGACCGTTACACCGGGAATGAAATGAATCTTTCCACAGTCAATTAAATCAACCGTGTGCTTCTGCAAAAAAATGTTGCCAACAAGGACATAACTAAATTTAATAGCATGAATAACTCATTCTGCTACAAAACTAGGGAGTGCTGAAACTGAACTGAAACTTTCTCAATGATCGAACCACATCGTCGGTGTCTGTGTCAACGTTTGCCAGACGCGCGTCAGTGCATTTTTCCCCACCCCACTCCAAAATGCTCAAAAACCCAGTAATCTTTAACCATATAAAAACATGTAGAGCTTCAAAATTCTAAGGTCTTCACATGTTTAAGGCAGTGCGTTGTTGAAAGAAGGCTGGTCAACTTGTGGACATAAGCCATGTCAGATTTTTTAATTTTATTTTACCAATCAGCTTTCAAATTTTCTTATCCGGCAACACTGTTCTGCGTGACCCACAAACCAAAAAACCGTTAGGTGTCAGAAATGAAAACTTAAGTGTTTTAATTATCAGCATACGCCAACATAGCAGTGGCGTACCGCCCATTTTTAAGTTATTTACTGTTTTGAAAAAGTTTTAAACACATGCTTGATTTTGAAAGTGACTTTTATATCACATTACACCAATTTACTTTGACATGATAGCAGAGTAACAGCCATTGAGCAAACTGCAAACCTAGTAAAGCCAGCTGAAACAAGTGAAATGTGAATATCCAAAAAAATGGTCAATGTTTGCCACTGGTCTATAGTGACCGCACAACACGCAAAACAACACATTATTGAGTGAAAAATAATCATAATAATGCAGTAAACAGACAACACTCTTCTGAAGAATTTTAGGAGCCTCAATTGCTTTTAAGCCTTAAACCATTACGGTTTTGACACCTTTTGTTGGTTTTATTGCCGTATTATAGTTTCACAATATCGCTTCTTTTGCATTCTGACAATGAAAAATAAATTGAATTAATGAGAAACTGTGAATGGCACCATTGAAATAGCCAGTGGTGGGCACAAGTTACTTTCAAAGTAACTCTGAGTTACAGTTACTGTTACTTCGCTCAAAAAGTAACTAGGTTCGGTTACAGTTTTTTAAAAAGTAATTAGTTACCGTACAGTTACTAGTTACAGTTACTTTTGAAAGAAAATTGTTGCATATGAGTCAGGGCCGGATTTAGCTGATGGGGGGCCCGGGGCACTTTTAGATCGGGGGGCCCCCGTGCAAAAAAATTTTTCCAAGCCCACGGCGCGAAAAACCATCTCTACGTCTACAGTAGCATCAGTCCAGTACTGCACAGCATTTTGCAGAAACTTTAAAGGCCAAAAGGAAAAAAATAACACAAAATCACATTTTTTTACACATAGGGGGGCCCTTCAAAAGTCGGGGGGCCCGGGGCAACTGCCCCCTCTGCCCCCCCCTAAATCCGGGCCTGATATGAGTAGGGGAAAACCTCCTACAGTGCCCAGGTTCCTACAGTGCCCATATTAAAATTTTACCCACAATGCATCATCAATTGCGCGCCCGAATTCATTTTGAGATGTCCACGTGCCCAATGATTTCTCGCATGTAACGTGAAGATGCAACGTGAAGTACTTGGCAAGTGAGAACAGAAATCATTTTTTTAGGAAAATAGAAACTTTTTTTTGGAAGAAAGGAAAGTGTGCGTGTGACTTCATTGCTCATGTTACAGTATTGTCAGTTACACTGTGGATAGTTAGTTAATGTAGGCAAGGTTTGATACTGCTTACTGCTTGTAATAATGTAGTTTATAAATATTGCAGCACATTTTGTCCAAAATGGCGACTGCCCAACAGTGCCCATCAGTGACAGAGCCTACAGTGCCCAGGGGTGGGCACTGTTGGATCTATATATTTTTTATTGATAATGAGCAACAATCTTCAGATAGGTTTACTTTTATTGGTTTTGTCCAGACAATAAGTTAATAATCTTCTATACCATATTTTCAAAATGTCCAGCAGCCTACAAAGAAGCTTGTTAGACATTCAGAAAATGTCATGAAGACAGCATGCATGGAGGTGATTGTAAAAGGAAGATCAAAACAATTTGTATCTGAGGAGTGCGGCATTTCTCGTAGAACAATTCGGCGCTATTTAGCTAAGTGTAAACGAGATCTAGAGAATATTACCATGATTAATTTCAATCAAAACTACTCCGTAAACAGAATTTTCAATGACCAAGAAGAACAGAAACTTTGTGACTATCTAATAGAGTTTGCAAAGCACCATTTTAGTTTTTCAATAAGAACGTTAGAAAATTGGCATACGAACTTGCTACGTATACAAATATGACAAAAAAATACCGGAAGCGTGGAAGGCAAATACCATGGCTGGAAAAACATGGTTAGAAAGTTTTTTTTATTTCTTCATCTGCTTCTTTTGTTGTTGATTAGTGTTGTTCATGTTATGTTATATGGCTTGAATTCAACATTTTTGTGTGGTGATTGCTGCAGCCAAAATATTACAACACAAGATAAGTAGCATATGACCTTTTAAGCAGTATAATAATGTGATGCTTTGTAAAGTGGGCACTGTAGGTACTCCCCATGGGCATTGTATGGGACCAATACCCTACAGTGCCCACTTTTGAAAGCAAGTTTTTAAAGGGCTACCGAACAAAAATTAGTAATCCCAGAACTTAGACAAATAGGCCAAAAAATGGAGAAAACCTCAAACTATAGAATAAAAATCAAAATTTCAATGTTTCTCTGCAACTTTTTTCAAAATTTATGAAAATGTTAAAAAACTGGGCACTGTAGGAGGTTCTCCCCTACTGATTTACAACTACTCTTCTTTGCATGAAGTACAATTAAGTTGAAAAATACATGATAAAGGGCAAGATGATTGATTGATTGAATCTTTATCCTCGGACTGGGAAAGCTTCTTGCAGAGCTTAGTCCTGGCAGTTTCGCATACTTGTAGAAGCTTTGAATCACTGACGCAGGCCCGGTCACCGATATAGACAGAGTGAAGTTTCCGATTGTTGAAGTCTTGTTGCGGCGGAATTATTCCATCAATTAGATGCTGCTGAATGGAGAGCAGTCCTTAACGTGCGTTGCTCAAGCGCACACCCCGAGAGTAGAGCCAGCGTCGCTTGATCGTTTGAAGCCAGCGTCGATTGAAGTTTCTTCGTTCCAGAAGTGACGCGCTAACCAATTGAGCTATCGGGGCAGACTTTGTTCGTAGCTGTTGATACTTTGTTCGTAGCCGTTGCCTAACTACAAAACAGCGACCACTTTGCTAGCTGTCCAGTGTCCACATACTAACTATAATGCTTCTAAGAATCCATAATCTAACCCCAAAACGTCCGCCTACCGAATATGAAACAATAAAAAATCGAAAAAATGACATACACACATTACACAGGACATTCCTTAATAAGCAGTAGCCTAACTTAGGGCGTGTTAATATTTTTATACGGGTATCTAAAATGAACGAAGAAACACAACATCAAGCTTATTTCAGAAACATCAGTATTTCAAAATGTTGATTACTAAGTCCAGCTTGCTTTGGCTTCAAAATGTCCTTTCCATGGGAGAGCAGTCTTTCAACAGCATCACTAGAGGGGATAGGGGTATTGTATCGCAAGAACAAACGCCTCATGGCGTCATTGGGGAATGCATCATACGTAACCGCCTTTGTTGGGTTACGTTCGAGAAATTCATTTAGGCTAAAATTTTTGCGGCACTCGATCGCTTCCTTTTTTTTGTGTTTTCAAATATTATTATTGTAACTGTCTCCGCCGCCAGTGTAGCCAAATCGTTTGGCATCCGCTGGCTTCGATCAGTCTTTCAACAAGGTTGATAGGATCTCCATTCTGTTTTGTCCTTTGCGATGTTTTGCAATCGATGGAGATGTGGTGTGCTGAGCAGGGATCCCAGGCCAGCTTTTCTGATGTCAGATCTCAGCAGTTGTAATAAATTGGTACGGTGACGTCCGGTTCGGCCTTGGTACTTTTTGCTGCCAATTATTGCAAATTCAAGGGCTTTCTGGGGAGGTGAGTCCTGGTGAAGTCTCAGAATGTGTCCAAACATGTTCCATCTCATGGTGGAGATCTTGCAAGACAATGGTTCACTGTTGCATATTTTGTAGAGATTTTTGTTCGAGATAAGACTGTTTGGCCAAGTATGACCAGTTATGACACGTAAATGTCTTCGATGGCAGGCATCCAATCTTTCAAGACTTCCTAATGGTAACAGACCAGCTATTACAGTTGTAGATCATAATTGGGATGCAGTACGCGTTGTACAATCTTAGTCGCAACTGTAATGGGATTCTCGATCTCTTACTCCATAGTTTCCAGTGTGATCTGAAAGCGACATTGCCTAAATTGCAGCGGGATTTGACATCGGCAGTGCTGCACAATAATGATCCCAAAAGTTTGTGTATACGCCATTTTTCGTTTCCTCGAATCGGTAGGGTATCAGTATCAGTTTCATTTGTGTCTGCAAGAAATATGTGGGTGAATTCAGTTTTAGTCTCATTCATGAAAAGATTGTAGTTTTTCAGGTTCTTTGTAGCAATAGATTGTAGCATATCAAGTAGCTGTCTTCTTGGCTTTCTTTCCGTTTTTCAAATAACGGAGCAAAAAAGTCATCTGTTTCATGCCTGTCAACATCAGTGTCACGGTTGCTTGCTGCATCGTCGATGTTGAAATTGCTGTGGTTCTGTAATAGGTTAACAGTTTTTAGATGTAGAGCCGTACTCTTATTTTCTTTACCCTTGTAAAGCCAAGAAATTCGAAATTGTGGGTGAAACTCAGCAGTTAGCTGGCAGTCACTATCATCAAAAACATGGCCAAATCTGTTTTCCAAAGATTCCAACAATCGGGTATGTAGGCTAATGGCAGGCAGACAGCCAGCTTGTTGCTGTTTCGAAGTTCTTATAGTCTTTCCTTGTCATGCCTATATAGCCTATGCCTTCTCTTCTGTTTGCAGAATGTCCAGAGATTGGCATATTGGTCGCATTGTGGGGTTTGTTTTTAGTCCCAGACACTTTAGACAGAAACTTATCCATTTCAACTTTCAACTACTGAGTAGCCTACTGACTGCCTCGTCTACCTGTGTTCAAAGCTATAGCCTATAACCACAATCTACAAAAAAAGAATCGCTTTACAAAAAAGGAGAACCTAAAATTTCTAAAAACAGACAGCTTAGTAGGGGAACAAACAAAGGATTGTGGCGCCACAGACATCAATCTGCATAGAACACTGCGAAATCCTACCTCGCAATTTACGCGGCCTCCTTTCTGTTGCTGGAATACCGCAAAATCCTATCTCGCAGTTTACACAGCTCCTTTCTGTACACAACGTGACACAACCTCGCTTCTTTCGCCGAATGCCTCTTCCAAACAAATAATTTGACTACTACAAATAAACTGCCATAAACTGAAAAACAAACGACCAATTTTGGTTTGGGAAATCAAGTAGGCTAACTGTATAGGCTAACTAGCAGTGATGTACGCGCATACAAAAAATATTGACGCCGTCAGCGCAAACGCAAACATTCGAAAAACTATACGCCGCATGCGTCAACGCAACTTGTAAAAAAAGTTGGCGGCGTCAGCGTTAGCGCATACTCTAGCGCAAACTCATTTTGTTTGCTAGGTGCCAAACATTCCCACGGTATAAACCACTCGAAACAACACACTTTTCAAGCCACTTCGCGATTTCTCGTCACAAGAACTTATCTTTTTGGCCGGAAGGCACATCTGGCATTGAAAATATAAGTTTTTGCCTTTCGAAGAAGAGAGCTTAAAATACTTTTCCATGTAGGGCCATGGATTTGTATTATCATGCTCCATTTCACTTGGAGATTAGTATTACCGTAAGTTATTCCCTCAATACAATGGTGTAGTGTAAGAAACTGTAGCATAGGCCTATGCCTATCAAGAAAATTCTAGTATTATACTAACTGTCGCTCCGAGTAATATACTAACTGTCGCTCCCTAAAAATCCATTATAAAAAACACTATTTTTAAAATGATTCCGTTTGAATAAGACTAATGTTGCTTTTAATGCCATAATTCTCTCAGTAAGCTCTATGCTTTTTTCTGATAAGATTTTTAAAAAGTGGGTTAATGGAAGACAAAACTGCCAGACACAAGCAAGTTTAGATTCTGAACTGCACAACTCTTTGTTATTAGCATTCAGGGATAGTTAGCATTACTAGTGTTATTAGCAGTAGGCTACTCAAAAGCCTCTCACAATTGGCCCCTGGATGCATGTTTTGCTAAACTGCTCATCAAGTTACAAAACATATATAATTACATACTTACGCAACAGAATGTATAAATTGTCAAGTAAAAATTACCTCAGCTTGATAGCCTACTGCAGGGGTCACCAACTGGCGGGCCGCATGCGGCCCGCCACGCTGCATCGCTGCGGCCCGCGGAAGGTATCAGCGTACAAGTATAACCAAAAATACTTTTCTTGAGGAGTTAAAGAGCACGAAGGCAAAAAATACTTTTCGGGAAGCATATTTTCGCTTTGCATACGATTCCACCGACCGACCAATCAGATTGTAATTCTAGGTGGGGGTCGCTTAAAGTTATTCCAATGCGATGTCCAGCCACACTTTCCCAGTGGTTGATTAAAACGTCTGTTTTCGAATTTCTGTGAGCATAGGGTTGCTTATTTTAAGTTTGCAAATGTCATGTAAACACTAATGTGCGTTTCACCGTTATTGTGTTTTACGAACAGTGTTCTCTTCATACAAGTTTTTGTTGGCAAAATAGGTCGGTGTGCCAACTCAATTTACAATAAATTGGCAAAATATTATATATAAATTTAAAGACTTTTTCTGATTGTATTATGACAATATTTAGCTTAGTACTGCAAAATGTTTTTTTGAAAGAAATATGGAACGCTTCACGATTATGCGTGTCATCCTTGCGCAGGGACCATGCTAATGTTCTCTGTATCGTTCCAATTTTAATATATGTAGCCTACTGCCGAAGCAAGTAGGCTACTGCAAAATGTTGTTAATCAACAAATTCTTGCCACGCTGATAAGCACCGCAAGTGACAGTAGTCTATAATAAAAGAAAGACGGTTTTATAGACTCTCACAAAAAAGGATGAAAAACCAACTCATTGCTTTTTTAGAGGGAATACTGTTCATGAATTACGATAGAATTACGATTTTTCGGTGATTTCCACAAGCGTTTGTTTCATGGTGCCTGGTGTCTTTTTCCCTGTTATTGCAGCCTACTTTTCGCTGATAGGCTATGTATGCAGGTCACTATTGTTGCCTGTATTGCGATGTGTCAAACATTTCCTTGTTTACTGAAATTGTTAATTGCAAGATATCATTTGTGAAGCGAAGTGACAACACCACTCTTGCTTGGCGATGAATATTCTGATGAAACCGCTCGCCTGGCTATAAGTGCGCCAAACAAGTGGCCTCGTTTATTAGGCATTGTTAAAAAAGTCAAAGGTGTTGTAAAAGGAGCTTGGCCTGGCAGTAGCGTTGTTCGATTAATTTTGTTGCTGCGGTATTCTAACATACATATGAACAACCATGGCCAGTGGCCACCTAAAGATATGGCCTGATTTGTCACATTTTGCAGAAATTTCCAGGTTTTTCTAACTTTGGGCGAACGTTTAAATAAATTTTTCTAAAAATTATATTTTTATGCTTTCTTTATTCTTTTCCCCTGATGACACAATAGGTTTTAACATCCTCACATGTTGAAAAACAAAGAAAATTTGATTTTGTAAATTTTAGTCAGACTGTTAATTTTCAATAACAGTCTGATTTTGCGTTTTTCAACTTACTTTTTCTCATTTGCTACTGCTTCCCCAAGGCAACAAAAAAGTTTTATGTCATCAGGAAACCGCAAAAAGTAAAAACATCTCAAAAAATGTCAGACAAGCACTAGCAGTAGCTGTAATCAAAATCTGCAAAATGTGACAAATCAGGCCGCATCTCCAGGTGGCCATGGAACAACATGTAACGCCTGGTCCTACTAGGTACGAAATGCGCTCTTTTCTAGCATAAGAGTCAACCTACCTAAAATTTTATTAGTGCGGCCCGCCACAGCTCTCCTTAGTGTCAAAGTGGGCAGTGGCCCGCATGCAAAAAAGGTTGGTGACCCCTGGCCTACAGTATGTAGGCCTACACATTACTACGCTACAGAGCCTACAACAAGAATAACCGGCAAAGTAATGTACTACATAAAACATACAGAGTACAACACTATGCAAGCAATCACGGTCGGAGACCAAATATTTGAGTTTGTTTAGATACGTATAGGCTGCACTGCTCATTACCTGAGAAGTTTCTGATTTGCCGCAAAATGCAAGACTTAACTAATATAAATTAAAGTGCTTACAAACGCCTTCAACACCGCTTGAGTAAAATAACTTCACACTACGAAGCCAAGTCATTGTTTACATTTTACATGGAGCGACATTACCAACCTACCTACTTGCTTGCTTACATTACATTCCTGTTCTGACCCGTAATTTACTAAGTAATTTTTCAGTAGGCCTAAGTTGTTTTAACTAATTCTTTCTTTTTTTCTGCAAGACTTCAGTCTCCACGTGAGACTCTAGCGTCAAAGGCAGTAGTGCGATATGCAAACAAACTCCAGCTGACTGAACAATAGATGACACTGTGACACAACACTAGAACAATGGGCAATTGCAAGACGTCAACATTTCGCAGTTTGACAAAAAAAATTGCAAACAACAACTAAGACATTAAAAAGTATGCGTTGACGCTATGCGCTAAAAAACCGCGAAAACTTTGCGGCGCAGCCTCAAGCGCAAACTATCCAAAAAAATGTGGCCGCAAGCGTTAGCGCAAACAAAAAGTCTACGCCGCAAATATGCGGCGTAGAATTTGCGGCGCATACGTACATCTCTGCTAACTAGTAACTGTTGAAAAACGCTAAAATAGTAGCTAGTTGCAGTTAGCCTACAGTTACTCAAAAAATAACTAGTTTAAGTTGTGTAACTAGTTACACAACTTAAACTAGTAACTAGTTACTGCCTACCTTTGGAAATAGCACGACTTGACAAGAGCGTCAGACAGAATTGCCGAGTCCATGTAGCAAATTTTAAAGATTTACATCGACATAGGCTAAAGTCACAAAAAATAACAAGCGAGACACTGCATCAAAAATCCAAATGAGTAAGGCGGTGTATGGAGGCAGGGTGATCACTTCAGTGAGCAGCAGAACAATGCTGCTTCATCACATATAAATTTTGTCTGAAGAGTAGGACTTTAGTGTGTTTTTCTGAGTCAACTGAGAATTATGTCAAATGCTTTTTTTGCAAGCAAAATTAACGTAGGCTACTATCCACCACATTAAATTTTATTAAGTTGTTGTTTCAACATTACAAATTTTCTGAATCGAAATAGGCTAATAGTTTTCAGGTTTGATCCGTTTTTCACTGTGATTGTGGTTGATTGGAATCTTTATCCTCGAACTGAGAAAGACTCATGAGTTAGGCTATTCCTGGCAGTCTGGCATAGCCATGGGCGTAACCAGCAAAGCATTTCAGGGGGAGGTGCAAATGAATATTACTGCGCATATGTCCGCCCCGATAGCTCAGTGGTTACGCGCCCGGCTCAAAATCAAGCGGCACTGGTTCAACTATCAGGGTGTGCGCTTGAGCAAGGCATTTCAGGACTAGGCCTACTCTCCATTCAGCGGCACCTATAGTGAATGGAATAATTCCCTGGCAACTGTAGTGTAAAGGCATAATACATGTTATGCCCTGAGACGCCATGCAATGGTAATTACGCAGCAAGGACTGCTACGTGAGCGATGACTGAGGTTTTTGTGGGTAGCCACTTTAAGAAGTAGAAATTCTGCCACTGAAATTGATTAGAATGAAACCGCCAACCAATCAGAACATGTTATAAGAGGCTACCGTCCAATTGTGACCTTTCTAGCACTCAGCCAGAGAGTTAATGCTTGTTTTGAACTTTATTTGGTAATTACAGAAGAAAAAAGGGCAATAGCAGTGGTGGGAATCGAACCCGCGTCAATGAAATAACTACTTTCTATCCCTAACCCCTAAGCCAACCAGCTAACAGAAAATCCATCACTTGATTTGCTTTGTATCATCTTCTTTTCGCTCTTTTCCACGTCATAGAAAACGTAGCATATGATTGGTTGGCGGTGCATTCTAGTCAATTCAGTGGCAGAATTTTTCCTTGTTAAAGTGGCTACCGTTTTTGTGATTGATTCGAGACTAACACATCATGGTGTCAGAAGTGAGATAAAATGTCGCATCACATAATGTTACCAGATGCGTTTAACTGGCAACATAACGAGTGGGGCCAGTGGATTAAAAGATTCGAACGATATAGGCAAGCATCCCAATTAGCGTCGAAACCTGAAGAAGTGCAAGTCAACTCTCTAGTCTATTTGCTAGGAAGCAAAGGCGAGGATGTGTGTTTTTCATTTAAGTTATCAGAGGCCGATTCGATTAACTACGACGTAGTCAAGGAACGCTTCAACAACCATTTCAAACTGCGCAATAACGTAATTTTCGAAAGAGCAGTATTCAACCGCCGAGATCAACTGCCATGCGAGCACTTTAATGACTATGTTACTTCTCTGTATGGCATGGTAGAAAAGTGTCAGTATGGCGCTATGTCTGATCAGCTACTGCGAGACAGACTCGTCGTAGGAATTACAAATAAGTCGCTGTCCGAACGCATGCAAATGGACCCAGAGTTAACTTTACAAAAAGCTATCGACGCCGCACGACACGCAGAAAGCATTGCAGAGCAACAAGGTGAACTTCAAGGTAGAGCGGAGAAAAATTTCGACTACGTGGACGGGGTTGAAAGAAAACGTCGCAATAAGTTCTTCCCGAAGCGAGAATGCTGCCAACGATGTGGTAGAAATAAACATTACGAAAACAAAAAATGTCCAGCTGAATTCATTACTTGTTTTAAATGTTCAAAGATAGGCCACTTTGCAAGACAATGCGCAGCAATAAATACCAGGAAGTCTCGTCGATATCAGCTGATAAAGTCGTAACTAGTTACGAAGAGGAAAAGACGTCTTACTTACACTAGGTGAAATAAATGAGTCTTCAACGAGTAATTGGACCGTGCCTATTAAAATTTACAACGACGTCACTGATTTTAAAGTAGATACAGGAGCGGATGTTACAGTTATACCAAAAACCTTAATTAAAGATTTCCAAAAGCTTCAATTGATAAAACCTGACCAAAGGTTAGAAGGACCCGATGGACAAACATTGAACATTGTCGGATACTTCGACTACTACGTAGGCCTATCCTACAAAAAACGTGCGGCATGGCAAAAAATTTATGTTACATATTCAGGTAGCAGAGCCTTGCTCGGAAAACCTGCCA
This sequence comes from Aplidium turbinatum, assembly GCF_918807975.1. Lineage (NCBI taxonomy): Eukaryota > Metazoa > Chordata > Ascidiacea > Aplousobranchia > Polyclinidae > Aplidium > Aplidium turbinatum. Next base: position 3,852,003 of record NC_137488.1, read on the forward strand.
TAGAGGAATTAAATGTAGTTAAATTTCTGGATATTCTCGACCTAGAGTCAGATAAATACAAAAAGGCATTCCCATACTTGTTCGGAAAATTGGGATATCTCGAGGGGGAGTACAACATAAAACTTTGTGACAATGCCGAACCTTACCAAGTGTCCGTAGCGAGAAGAGTCGCTATCCCGCTACTTTCAAAAGTTAAAGGTGAAATTGATCAAATGGTAAAAGATGGTGTCATATCGGAAGTTAATGAACCAACGGATTGGTGTTCAGGGATGGTCGTCGTCCCAAAGAAAAACGGCAAACTACGCATATGTGTCGATTACACTCAACTCAACAAATGTGTGAAACGTGAAAAATACCCGTTGCCCTGTGTAGATCAAGTTTTAGGCCAACTGGCAGGTGCAAAATATTTTTCTAAGTTAGATGCAAAATCGGGTTTCTGGCAAATCAAACTATCAACGCAGTCAAAACTGTTGACAACGTTGAAAACTGTTGACAACATTTATTACACCGTTCGGACGATTCTGCTTTAATCGTTTGCCATTCGGGATATCAAGTGCCCCAGAGTATTTCCAACGACGAATGTCCCAAATCGTTGGAAGTAGGCCTATTGAGGGAGTGGTTTGTGAAATGGACGATATTTTAGTTTTTGGAACCACCAAGAACGAACATGACGACAGGCTGCGCAAAATAATGAGTAGAATACAAAAGTGTGGATTAACATTAAACGAAAATGCGAGTTTTGTAAAACGTCGATAAAGTTTCTAGGTTACGTCATCGACAGCGAAGGAATCCGTGCCGATCCAGACAAGGTGAAAGCCATACGCGATATGGGTGCTCCAAAGAACGTAAGCGAAGTTCGAAGATTCCTCGGTATGGTCAATCAATTAGGGAAGTTTTCCTAAGAAATTTCAGAAGCAGCTAAGCCGCTGAGAGAATTACTCACCAAGAATTCTGTGTGGGCTTGGAAAGAGGAGCAAGAGAAGTCCTTTGTTAAAGTGAAGCAGTTATGTTGTTCCACAAAAGTATTGTGTTTTTACGATCCAACAAGAGAAACAATTGTTTCAGCAGATGCTAGTTCATTTGGATTAGGGGCAGTTTTGCTTCAGAAACAACAGAATGGTGATTGGCACCCTGTATGCTTTGCTTCGCGTTCTTTGAGTACCACAGAACAGAACTATGCTCAAATAGAAAAGGAGGCCCTAGGTGTCACTTGGGCATGTGAGAGGTTTTCTGATTACGTCATAGGACTGAAGTTTGTTGTCCAAGCTGATCACAAGCCATTAGTTGCAATCTTAGGAGCAAAGTCGTTAGCAGAATTGACGCCACGACTGCAACGGTTTCGGATTCGCCTAATGCGTTTTTTTTATTCTGTTATGCACATTTCAGGAAAAGACCTAATCCTTGCAGACGCACTCTCTAGAGCTCCGGTAGAGCCACCTTCCAAAACAGACGAAGATGACTGTCAGCAGGTCCACGCTTTCGTCTGTTCTCTTGTTGAATCGCTGCCAGCTACGGAAAGTCGTCTACAACAAATCAAAGAACGTCTGGCTGAAGACTCAGTGTGCTGTGAGATTATGCATTATTGCACAAATGAATGGCCGACCTTAAGTAAGTTAGGCCCAAAACTAAAAGTATTTTATCCCTTTAGAAGCGAATTGTCCGTACAGGATGGATTGCTACTTCGAGGAACAAGACTAGTGATTCTCGTTTCATTACGACTGGATATACTGGAGAAAATCCACTAAGGCCACATGGGAATCGTCAAGTGTCGCCAACGAGCTAGCGATGCAATTTGGTGGCCAGGAATGAGTAAACAAGTCGAGGAAATGGTGAGGAGTTGTGTTTGTTGCGCGGAACATTCCCGCAATCGGTGTGAACCAATGCTGCCCGTGGAAAGACCGAGCAAAAAATAGCGAGTGATCTATTTGAGTTCAAAGGTAAGAAGTATCTTTTACTGATAGACTATTTTTCGAGATGGATCGAATTATCCTTGTTATCGAGTAGGCTACAACATCTTCTTCCATCATTAATCACATGAAGTTTATGTTTTCTCGTTATGGCATTCCCGAGATACTAGTTTCTGGCAACGGCCTGCAGTATAAGAGCCGAGACTTTTCAACCTTTGTAGAAGATTTTAGCATAACTCATGTTACGTCTAGTCCTAGATATATCCACAATCTAAGTGTGTTTCTATATATATCTATATCCACAATCTAATGGCGAAGCCGAAAGAGCCGTCAGAACCATGAAGACATTTCTCGACAAATGTAAAGATCCGTACTTGGCAATGTTGGCTTATCGTTCGACGCGATTGAGGAATGGATTTTCTCCATCAGAGTTGATGATGGGCCGCAGGCTCCGAACAAAACTTCCATGTTTTCCCGACAACTTGCTGCCAAATTGGCCAGATTTTGCACTTGTCCGTAAGCTTGACCTTGAGGATCAAATCAAACAAAAAAAGACTTTGACCGTCACCATGGAGCGAGACCGCTACCCACCCTCCATTCAGGTGATGAAGTGTTTGTTAGAGACAGCAGTGCCACGCAGAAGGGGGTCGTGAGAAACGAGTATGACGCCAAACGGTCATACATCATAGACACCAATCAAGGAACATCAGTTCGTAGAAACCGCAGCGCATTGGTAAAAATACCACAGGCTGGTGAATTTGATATAAGTAGTAGCCTAGGCCTAGCGTGAAATGTGAAATCTGTCATTCTATTGACAATCACTTTCACTTAGTTAACAACGAAGCAAATACGGAGACCAGCGACGTCCAATTTACAAGAACAAGATCCGGCAGGATCTCAAAACCACCTGAACGCTTGTCATATTAACTGCTACGTCTTGTTCTGTAGCCTACTTGTGTTTTTTTTTTGGGGGGGGGGAGATAATGTAGGACTATAGTTGTGTCTTACTAGTGCATATTGTTTTATTTACCATATTTCCTTGAAAGTGTCTCACGATAGGAGAGTTGACAACGTTCCGCGAAGTTTCATGATTGTTTGACTTGTATAGCCTACATGAGACTTGCTCACAGAAGCTTAACTGATCTTATTTAATACTGTACCCTATTATCTTCCCATGAACCGTGTGAAAACTTATTCTGTTTATTGTACTGTATTTGCAATGTGTGGTTATACACCTGTTTCTGTATGGTGTCTTTACAGTACCTCGATGCTTGGGCGGAGATGTAGTGTAAAGGCATAATACATGTTATGCCCTGAGACGCCACGCAATGGTAATTACGCAGCACTGTGCGCGTACCTGCCGTTGGGCGACGCAAGGACTGCTAAGTGAGCGATGACTGAGGTTTTTGTGATTCATTCGAGACTGACACAACAGCAACAACACTTCAACAATCGGAAAACTTCACTCAGCCAATCTCGGTAACCGGCCCTGCGTCAAGAGCTTCCACAAGTATGCGAAACTACCAGGAATAACCAATCAAGACTTTGTCAGTCCGAGGATAAAGATTCAAAACCAACCAACCAACCATAGGCCTATGTCAGCTGAGCTCGGCGGCGAGCTGCCAAAAGCGACACCCACAGGGGCATCTACACCATAAAAATCTTAAAATTGTGCATGCTGAAAATAGGCTACCTTCAGCTTAAATCAATATTAAAACTCTGTCAAAGTAAAAGGAAACTTTATCAGATAAATCAATGTCAAAACTCTGCCAAACTGAAAGAAAACTTTGAAACTTTATCCGTTTGTCAGAAGCTGTGAAAGATTTTCCGTAGTTTACATCAGGAAACCAGTAGGCTAGCCTATTCTTAGCAAGTAAGCTACATCTTGTTCACTTGGAATTGCTGTTTGTTTCGTAATTTGGGCTCTTTCCCAGGCTCTAATGTTAAATTACAATCAAATGCCAGGTCTTTGAAGTAGCCTAGTCTTCCTTCAAATTGTTGTCCGAACTCAATTCACTCAGCCCCTTGGGTAACGGACTTATCCCCCAACATCGAGAGCAGCCTACCTAAAGCCACTCCTCTACTGAGCCCCAAGCAAAAATAAAGATATAATATCATTTTAAAAAGTCTTTTGGTACCGCATGACCCGATGAGGAATCGAACCCACATCTACTGAGGCAAACGCTCAAACTACTAGGCCATTGCACCAAATTGGAATTAATTGCTGTTCTGTTTATTTGCATCATTGCGAGACTTGACAGTCTATCTTGGCCCATATTTGTATTTCTTAAATAGGCTATAGCCTAGGGTGTTTCATTTTTTCACCATTTTTGAAATTCAAAATGCCTGGGGTTCCATCTGGTGGTATTTGGGGAAAAAAGTTTACACCCCAATTTTTTTTCAATTATGACGTCATATTGAGGTGGTCCACGAGGTTTGAAATTTTTGGGCCTCAAAATCTCGAAATTTGGCCGTATCTTCGGAACCGCTCATCATAGATCGACAAAATTAGTATCAAAATGCGCAGAAGGGTCGGTTTCCTATACCTGATGTAGATAATATTAAGGTCTATCTGCTTCAAAAAAAAAGTTATTTCAAAAAATCTGATTTTCGGTCTATTTTCTCCTGATGAACAGGGATCAGGTGATCAAAATAAAAGTTTTTCTGTATTTTTTCATCTTGGAAGCTGTTATTGCGTAATAATAGTTGGTATTAAGGTTTCAGTACTGGGCTTGTCCAGTCTTGCTATCTGGTTAAGCAAAGCCCCATCTTACAGTGCTCCGGGACTCTTCTTGGCGCCGTCCACAAACAAAATGACATGGGAAAGATATATTTCGTTTATATGGAACATGCATTAAAGGGTATGAATATCATGACCAACTTCATCATTAAAATAATTGACCAGTCGAGTATTGACTCCGGACTTTTTCCCTGTGTTGAGAGCAGTCGTATCAGCCATGACTGAATAATGAATATACTTGGGATAGGTGAACTCTGCAAGCCTACTGGATGATGGTGTCAAAAATCAGTTCTGCAATGACCGACACACTTTTGGGAAAAGATTTAACAGCAAGCACACTTGCACACTTTCGTGCTTCATGCCATTATCATCAACAAGTTAGCCAAAGAAAACGTATCGACCTACTTTATCGACAATGCGCCCATCATAACATAACTGCATGGCAGAAGCTGAGTTGAGAAGGTTCTCACTTTCCATCAGAGATTTTTCTCTCGTTTTTTGTCGTTGGCGGTATACTGTCGAAGGTGATGCAGCATTGCAGCTACTTGATCTTTTCCAAGAACCGACCTCATAAGATCTGACTGCTGGCGTACCGAAGTCATCCTACGATCAGCAAGTACACAACTTCTATCATTTATGGAAAAAGAATGTACTTTCTTGTACACTTTTTCCTCAAACAGCTGGTTTCAGAGGCTCGTATTCCTTATCATCTTCCCAATTCATATCACCATCAGAGTCGCTTTCGCTACTGTGTAGACATCTAACTACTTCATTTCTTTTTCTCTGTTTCAAACATAGTAGTGCCGATGCTTTGGCAGATTGTATGCCAGAAGTGCTAGGTTTCTCTGTTTGCTAAGCACTGGAAGACCAGCTTCGTTCCATATGCCAACTACATCTTTCAGCAGTTCATCTTTTAAATCTTTGAAATGGGGTATTTTCTTCAAAAACTTAGGATTACTTTCGGCTACTTTCTTCCTCAAGTAAAAATAGTGACTGACTATGTCTGAATTCACGGGAAGCACATTTCTCTCCAATCCTTGAAGTTTTGTATCGACTTACAAATACCTGACCTGAATGCCGTAATGACACTTAATCTAAAGCAGGGGAGCAGCATACCTCTTCCTCAACGGTTACATTAATATTATAATAGTAATACCTTCAAATTACTATTTCATCTCTTGCAAAACGAACACGGACTATTATTACGCAATAGCAGCTTCCAAGATGGAAAAATACAGAAAAACTTTTATCTTGATCACCTGATCTCTGTTCATCAGGAGAAAATAGACCGAAAATCAAATTTTTTGAAATAACTTTTTTTTTGAAGCAGATAGACCTTAATATTATCTACATCAGGTATAGGAAACCGACCCTTCTGCGCATTTTGGTACTAATTTTGTCGATCTATGATGAGCGGTTCCGAAGATACGGCCAAATTTCGAGATTTTAAGGCCCAAAAATTTCAAACCTCGTGGACCACCTCAATATGACGTCATAATTGAAAAAAATTTGGGGTGTAAACTTTTTTCCCCAAATACCACCAGATGGGACCCCAGGCATTTTGAATTTCAAAAATGGTGAAAAAATGAAACACCCTATAGCCCCAGTTTTGAGACACCGAAGGTAGCTGAAAGTACGTTCGGTTGAAGCAATAGCTTACTTACAGATGAAGAACCAAGAGTTTAAAAAGGTCAACAGCATTCTACGGAGATAACTAAGTTAATTTAGGTAGCCTCCAGTGGCGTAGGAGCATAGGACCTAACCCTAGCATAGAGACCTAACCTATAGTTGTATATAGCAACTATATATATAGTTGCGGTACCAAAAGACCTATGCTACCGCCCCTGGCTTTCGTTGAAAATGCCGCCCTAAGTAGACAGCAGCATATTTTGAAATAGTTTCGTGTTTAAGCAATCTTTTCAATAAAAATAATTACAAATAATGTGTCGCGTCTCAGAAGTTCTATATTGCTTGAGAAAGAAGCCTCATTGTCTCAACATTAAGGCCAAAAATAAAAGACAAAAAATGGACAACAAATGTATTAGGCAAATAAAAGATCAACAGCCGCCTCAAAATTGAACTTTTCGAGCTTTCGCCGAAGCAAAACCAGCGATAACATCTTCAATATCAAGTTTTTGAACGTAATCTCTTTCTAAAGAAAGAATCGATAGAGCTGATAGGCGATCATCATTCATGGTAGAACGTAAATACGACTTTATCATTTTGAGCTTTGAGAAACTCCTCTAGATTTATGACGTAATAAATGTTACTAAAAATTGAACAACAGACGGAGTAGGCTACAGCTATTATCCAACATCACGCAAGAAGCAACTCGAGCTTTTTAGGTGTAGTTCTATCTTTAAATTTTTTAAGGTGTGCTAGCTGTCTCTTTGTAAATCATTTTCTTGTTTTACTTTTAATTTATTTTTGCATTACTTCATTTCTCGTGCTGTGTGCACTGTGCAGCCTCATTTTGCCGTCTGCCGCAGAGTCAGAACCGCCAAGTGGCTGCTACGCCACTGGTAGCCTCCACTTGCTTTTCCAACGAACAAACTCATTTCGCAAAGCTTCTTCGTCAACGCATGTCATCATCGTAAAACTGAAGGGCTGGTTCAAATCAAGATCTGACAATTAACTGTGAAGAAACAAACTGAAAAGAAGTGCAAATTTCAATAAAATTCGCATAATTTCTTATTGTGCCCCCCTGAATGTTTTGGTCCTATACGGCTGTGGCTCGCATGCATGCAATGTACCGGAAGCCTATAATCGCCTCAGCAATGAACCTGTCTTTGTAACGTCTAAATGTGGTAGCAAGTGACGTTTAATAGACGTGTGTCCGATGTTCTGTTTGAAATTTAACTCTCAATAGAAGGTTACAAGTTTTCAATGCTTTGCCAACTTGAGTTCGGAATCATACTTCGATAATGCGCCACTTAATGTTGGACACAGAAATGGACGCATCAGCAAGGTGCACCGAAATTAGCTTATGTTGTACAATTTAAAGTTGTAGAAGAAATAAATTTGTTCATCTGGTTGTCCTTCCAAAACTCACGTCGGCCACTTATTGCTTTCATTTCTGACAATAAAATCAAGTAGCAAATCAGAGTACTTTAAAATTATTTTTGGTATATTTTAACTCACTTCACAATTTAACGTGTCCTGGCCCGGTGCCCCCTAATTGCGAAGGGTGGACGCTAACGAATGACAATTTTCTTTGATGGAGGTTCAGTAGAGATCTGCCGACTGCATATCCCCCCCGAACGTTCTCGACTCAACGTTTCACTCAACAGCTGGGTCAACTAACTGGTGTGAGTTGAGAGTAACATCTGGAGATGTTTCAACAATCTGAAAAAGAATTAACTTGATGGTTGATCCTTGCTGATTCAGAGAACTGGTTGTCACGCAGTGGTAACCCAGCCGAGGTGTATAAATGTGAAATTATATTCTAATAATTAGCGTAAAATACGTAGTCGCAAAATCAATGACGCTTGCAAACAACACTGGCTGCTGGTTTTGCAGCATAACGATATAAATTTACGCTAGTGAGTGTCATGATTAAAATGTTGTCTTCAACCAGAAATACACAAACCCAGACTGGGAAGGTACAAGCACTCTTCATAAAATATTTTACAACTTTACGCAACCAACACATTATCGTCGTATCTAGGCCACGGTTGGTGGAAGACCGAGATTAAGTAAGGGAAGGCGAGCAAGGCAACAGTTGAGCTTGTGAGTCTTGACATTTGCGTGTCCTCGATAGGTGTCAAACCGGCGCCCTTCCGAGCGCCGTAAGGTGGCTCACCAGTCGACTACGCTGGAGGCGCTTCACGCTGTTTCAATTTGGGAAGCTTTTGTTACAAGAACGCAATCGGAACAGTATGGTTCTTGTCAACATAAAAAATCAGCAACATAAACACCATCAGCAGCATTTGGACGTTGCTCCGTCAGTAATCTAGCTACGTCAGTAAAAACACTTCGGTCGGTTTTACATTGATTTAACAGCTGCAGACAATGAGTCAATGCAGAAAAATTGTCAAGACGGGAAAATGAATACCTAGAATTTGTACGACAAACACGCAGTATGTGGAATGGAAATGGTGGTGAATGGAAATGCTACAACAATGAGTTGTGTCATCATTGAAATAACATTCAATGCACACTCGATTCCTCAAGTTTGCAGTCGATTTTGAAGAGTACAGTTTTAGAAAAATGAACCACTGGAAGCACATACAGAACACAGCACAACATGTAGCACAGAGATTTACATCAGCACGACTATAGAATAATTCAGTACAATAAAATATATTGATTTGCTACCAAAGAGTGTACATTAAACCTTTAAAAAAATCAACCCTTAAACCTAGCCTAGTACCTAAAACAAACATACATTCTTGAAGATAGTTACAGACATAGAATAAAGCAGTGAACAGGCTCAATTAAATATAAGCGGAAAGCAAGAAAGTTACAGTTTGTTTCATCAAAGCGTGATGAGACATATACAATGGAGATTAACATGATTTGTTTACGATTCAAAAAACATGGTCGATAACAAGTTATGACAATCCGCAGGCTCAAAATAGTTTGTTAACTTTCTACAGAGTAGCTGTTGCCATGAGAGCCCTTAAAAAATTACCAATCGAATAGAGATTTAAAACCTCACGGCCAAAAATGCATTTAACTTTGAATAATGAAATTCCCTATCTGTTTTGCAGTCACAAGACACTCCGATTTTATAACTCGTCTCTAGTGGCTCCTCCCTCCATGTCCGCTTCATCCGGAAGTTCGTCATCGTAATCTTCTTCGAGCTCCTCCTGAAGTTAAAAGGAAGCAGTGACATTATTAAGCAAACATGAAGCTTAGTCTGCGTTTTGGAGATTCCGATCGGAATTCATTGCCACCACATCGATGTATGAACCTGAACCTTATTCCAATACATAGAAATAGCATTACGGCCTAGAAAATTCAACCCTTTGATTTAAGAAAATACAAAGGAAATGTATGCGGACCTTACTGTTGGACAGCTAACGTTTGGTTGGCCATGAAGAACCTGTAACTAAGAAGATGTTTACTGGCAGATCGAACAAGGTCGAGAATGCAACTAGATCAAGCGAATGATCTCAATGGCAACTGCCAGGATGCAGCTAACTCAAGTCCACTTTGTTTGGAGCCAGCTCATTAGCTGAGAGTAGTGTTTTGGGAAAATACGCTGATCATATGATCGATTTGGAAGTTGTTTAACACCAATATATGCGGTGCCGCAGCAAAACGTGCCAGAAAGTTACAATAGCTTGCGTAAGCTCATTGACTATTATTTTGATACGAATCCGTAACTTGATGTATAACGAAAACCGAGTTATTGCTTCTGATTTGCCGCTTCTTTTTGTCAATAGTTTGTTTCTTTTTGTTTATGCCTAAAAATAGAAATATTGAAAAAAATTAATAACCTTAGAGCAGAACTGTTAAAAATCAAAGATTTTATACTCGTTTCTAGCACTAGTTGCAACGTTAATCTGATGAATGTAAAAGTAAAAGCAACAAACAGGTTGATTTATAGCTTCACTGACGTTTCGCGCACCATGACAATGCGCATCCTCAGAGCAAATAACATACAAAATAAAATTTACGAAGTTATATACTCCAGCGTGGTTGAAATCAAGAGAAACATTGAAACACACATAAAGGTTGAACTTTAAACTTAAAGGTTGACCCATGGCCACCTGGACATGCGGCCTGATTTGTCACATTTTGATTAGCGCTAAGTCTGCTAGTGTTTGACTGACGTTTTCTGAGATGTTTTTACTTTTTGCTGTCTCGTAATGATGTTAAAGCTTTTAGTTGCCTTGGGAAAACAGTAACAAATGAGAAAAAAATATGTTGAAAAACGCTCAATCAGACTGTTATTGAAAAATTAACAGTCTGACTAAAATCTTCGAAATCAAACTGTCTTTGTTTTTCAACATCTGATGATGTTAAAACATATTGTGTCATCTGGGGAAAACAATAAAGGCGAAAAAATATAATTTTTAGAAAAATTCATTTAAACAGTCGCCCAAAGTTGACAAAATCTGAAAATTTCTGCAAAAATGTTACAAATCAGGCCGTGTCTTTAGGCAGCCATGGTTGACCAAGGGTGTGTAGTGACAAAAAACTTGTTTGTCTTCGCATTTACTTTCATTTATCGAGTCTACTACAACTCAGCAATTGTGAACTCAGCACGTTAGTTGAGCAAGTGACAACTGAGCGAGCAAGCTGATGAACCTAAGCAAGTAAAAACAGACCAAGCCGATACTTGGCATGTAACAAGTCCGCAAATTTAGTTTAGCAAGCGATGACCAAGCAAGTCCAATGCTAGATGAAAATTTCATTTGTTGACTTGGACAGTAGCTGAAATGTAAGTCCACTGCCCTGGTAATTTTACGTTCGTTCAGTTCAGTAGGTCTATTGCTATTAGTTACTAAATATGTAGCTGGTTTACCGCATTTCAGCAACATTCTCATGCCGCTTTATGCTGACTGACAATCCAGCTGTCCAACTTTACTCACATCTTGTTCGAGCTGGCCGTGAAAATATAATGCTCACAGACAAAACATTACTAAGAGGAAACATTTGAGCGCACCGCTTCAGAAATTACGACCACAAATAGCTACTATAGATATTCAATTCATTTGTTTTACTGTCCTGTGAATAACTGACGCAATTACAGTTTATTTTGAAGTACGGCACCATACACAACTACTGTGTCGTAATCAGGGATGTAGGCCAAGCCGAAGAGAACGGACCGACAAAGTGGCCTAGCAGTTAGAAAAGCATCCACTTTCTACCAATTTCTATCAGAGAGCCGTATCTTTAATCATAACAAAGCACCAGATGGAAAAATAAGATTCCTTGGCAATTATAAAACATATATTACGTTGAACATGTTACAGCCGACCAAAAGTTTAAAAGCATCATCGAGCATGTCTGGTGTGGCAACAGCAAGGTAAACTTGGCCAAAAATTATATCAACAGGCAGATCAGCGGAGGTTATTAAACTAGGTTTAAAAACCCTAATGTTGTAATGGGACTAAGGGGACGTTCAAATATTACGTAACGCCTTCGAGGGGGAGGGGGGGGGTTTATGCAAAGCGTTACGTTAGCGTCACATCGGGGGTTCAAGCAAAACGTTACGTAACGCTTTCGAGTACGGAATGGTAGTTTTTTGTGCTGAATTCGTAGTGAAAAAGCGTTACATGGGGGAGGGGGGGATTGAAAAAAGCGTTACGTTGGCGTTACATGGGGGAGGGGGGGGTCAAAAATTCGGAAAAAAAGCGTTACGTAATATTTGAACGTTCCCTAACCCAGGGATTCATAGAAGTATTGGATGACCAACTAGGGTACGGTATCTGACAAGCGAAGGGTGTGTTAAACATGTAGTAAGTAGGCTACTACAGGATATTTTTTTGAATTTTTAAAACCGTGGTAGTCCAAAGCTTTCCCGTTTGAAACCCATTTGAAGTTGCACAAAATTGATTTGAAGCACTTTGCATTAATGTTGTCTTGCAATAAGATTGTAAATTGACTCACAAAACTTAAATTGAAAAGAACTTACAGATTTACAAACTATGATATTGCCAAGCATTTAAGAACAAAAAAACAGATTTGGAACTGCAGGCATTATGATGGTTTGATAAGTGGATAACAAAATGGCTTTAAATAAATTTTAGAACATTTTTTTTGCGGGCAAGGTTCGCAAGAGTGTAAATATATAATTCCTCAGAAAAGTTTAAAAATCATCTGGTAACACGGTTGTTTAACGCAGCCTTCACTTGTCTGGCAGTGGCGCATCACGTACTTCTATAAATCCCTTGACTAACTTATACAATGTTAATTGTCATATAGTTTAAATTCTTTAGTCGGCGTTTTGGTAAACTGAAAGTACACCCAAAAGTTAATTAGCCAGCCTGGTAGCTCTTTAGGCCGTTACATCGGAGTTGTCAGATTTTTTTAAATAAGGACATTTTATATATAATAGTTAAATAGTGACAATTTCAAGAGGTGTAATTATCTAATACAACCTTCAAAATGTCTTGCATATTTTATTTACTTCAGCAGCTTTATATATTTAAGATCGTCATGCTTGGTCCGAAAATGTAGTGTAGCTCGCGCGTAGCCATGGTTGCGGTTCAAATATAAGTAGAAATTCTTAAGCTTAATTGCAAATATCAAAACCTGTGAACAGTTTCACAACGATTCGATTATTGCTGCTCGATCGAAGACACTGGCAAGTCTTCTCGGTACGATAACAAACTGAAGGCGTACTTGCATGAGCATAAACATTTCCAGAAGGAATAAAGCAAAAGATCTGTATGCGGCTTAATTTCATGGAGAAATCTTAAGCGTTATTTCTTACGATCCAACGAACGACTTTCGTATCTAAAAGTACAGGATTTACACAAGAATTCTAGTATTCTGATGTCGTGATGTCTTTAAACTTGTTTGACTTGCTCGGTCAAGTAAGTAACTCTCGTATGTAACTTCTGTGTTTACTCAATTTCAAAAAACGAAAGTTATCTGGTCCGAATCATGGTTAACTTAAACGCATTTAATGAGCACATGCAGTGAATTATAAATTTCAAGTACCTTATTTTAATTTTATAAACATGCAATTCATTTAATTGTGGAGTTATGATTTGGTTCTCTACACGTCGTTAGCCGGTCTACTGCTGACATACCGCCTCTACATATGCTCCATTCAACCTTTTACTGCTATCTAAACGTTATACAGCTGTTCTTCAACATTAACATACCCTCTTCTCTTCGGCCTTCCTCTAATCCTTTTCCTATACCTTGGAGTCCGTTCAGAAAGTAGTTTTATTTATTAGCTGCTTTTTATTTTTCCCACATTACCAGTCAGTTTTCACTTAAGATTTTTTGGTTGCTGCTTAAATCGCATGGGATTTTTCTCAGAAGAGTACAGCCTTGGACTTCACCATGCTGTTGTCATTGAGCATGTTTCTTTTAAGGGCTGCTGCTAATTGCCAGTTGCTTTCCTCTGCTTGAAAATTAACGATGGTGACATGAAGATGTTTAGGATTTTTGGTGTGTACTGTGTAACTAATTGACATATTCTTAGTTGTTAAAAACGAGGCTTTGACAGTACAGCACTAACAAAATCTTCTCCAACCTGATTTTATTCTTAGGTTTATTCAAACTTCGATGCCATTCTCTGATGTTATCATAAACCTCTTCCGAGTTATAGTTTTTTGAGACAATAAAAATATCCGTTTATAGATATATTTTTAAAAATGTGCGTTTCTACCTACAGAAAAAAAAAGATTTCTATTAATATTTCTTCACCAATTCGTCTTCTTTATTGTCACACTTAGCTCTAACTTTCCAGGAATAGATCAATAAACAACCGCATGTCTAGCACTGCGCCAGCAAGTAAAAATTTCAATAACACGTTAGCCTTCAGTACCAATTACAATCAGTTTATTAAAAAGCGAATTGGTTATAATCAGTCCTACCAACATACTCTCCATCCCTCACACACAAAATCAGTCAGGCAAATAAAGCTTTTTACGAGAAACAACAGTCGCCAGAGATTATTTAACGTAAACATTTTCTAAGAATACAAAACAGTGTCTATAATTCTTGCTTTTTCTTTGCAACCTCTTCAGGATTTGGCGTTGGAACGGAATCTTTGAGATCTTGTTGCATTTTTGCCTAACAAAACGGTAACAAGCAGTTAAACACGAAACTGAACCAATCTACATAACCACCCGAACCATTCTAACCAGCAATACAACACGTGCATGGCCACCGCCTACACGTATGTCCAAATTCCAAAACAAGCCAACAAACACAGGAACTCAATCTTGACTGAATACAGCAAAGAAAACTAACAATAAGTTTAACTTTTGTCATATGTTCAAGCTTATCTGACGTTAAATAGACGAGATAGAATAGTAGCTAAAACCAACACAAACCAAACACCACCTGCATATGATGAGGTACTTGATTGGTCAAGAACACTTGTTTAAACCATCTACCTACACCGCTGACTGTTTCACAATCACTCGACTACTACCGGGATCTCATCAAAGATTCCTTTTAACGTTGATTCAACATTTTGAGAAGATAAATCAACGAAAAGTGGAACTAACCGGCACTGAAAGACTTACTACCAAATGTTCAGGGTTGAGCTTCGCGTCATAGTCCTTCGTGTCCATGTTTTTAAATTTTTTGATCTCTTCGTCGATATCAATTTGAGAGGGAGCACCGGGGCTTGCAGCAGGGGTATCATGATGATCGGAAGGAGGTACGATCTATGCCGCGCAGTGGATAACAGTGAGAAAGTTTCAATAGTGGCAAATGTAACGCTTGGTGGCTTTAACAATGTGGGTCTATCGTTTTGAAATCAGATATTAATCATAGTTCAGCAAGACTTCGACAAATGCTCACAAAAACAAGCAACAGTTTATCTCTGCTAACGTTGCAATAAAATCAAAATT
Source organism: Aplidium turbinatum (assembly GCF_918807975.1). Taxonomy (NCBI): domain Eukaryota; kingdom Metazoa; phylum Chordata; class Ascidiacea; order Aplousobranchia; family Polyclinidae; genus Aplidium; species Aplidium turbinatum. Next base: position 3,867,143 of record NC_137488.1, read on the forward strand.
ACCTCTTTGGGGGGTAGTGGCTCAGAAGGAAGTTTAACCTATCAGAAAAAGTCTTGTTAAACTCTCTTTCACGCTACAATATGTCGAGTCATTGCGAGGTAAAACCATTCCCATAAAACCACTACATATAATCAAAATCATCACCTCATCCAGTGAGTAGTGGAGAAGTAGTAACCACGCCGAACTACTGTATATGTAATTGTAGGAGCTATAAACTCTTTTCCGTGAACATAAAATTCTCGAAACACGCTTGTCTAACTGAAACATTTCCATATCTCGTTATGCCACTTCGACAAACATTACAAGGAATCTTGTTGGTTCCAAGAAGTAAAATCAAACAAAGTTACCGCTGAATGCCAGACGAAGGACTTAAGTACGTAGTTAAACGTTCTTGAAACATGAACAGTTTGTCTTGTGTTAACTCACAAGCTGGTAAACTTTTCAGAGAAACGATTTTAAACTTAAAGTAGGGTTTAAAAATACACAACGTTATTCCAGACAGCAAAATCCACCATTTTTACATCAATACAAAGTAAAAACGGTGGATTTTGCTGCCTGGAATTCAACGCAACCTCTACTCTAACGTCAAACATCTAATGCTTATGCAATAGAAACAAACCAACTTCAAACCATATATCAGTGCAATCCCAATAACAGCTACATTCAAGCAAGTGCATTAACTAGGTAACGACATCAAACCTTCCACCTGAGAACATGCCTGATATCAAGTGAAATGAAAACCACCTCTTATTCTGCCAACAGAATCCTCTCTAGTACGATACTGGCTACAGCCTGAAGTAGAGACCACACGGTCACGTTTTAGCATGCAACATTTTGCGCACATTAACAACACCACTCATGATTTGTGCTTCAAACTGTTCACTACTGCACTGCAATGTCAGTGGAAGCACGATTAAATCATAGGGAACTCACAGCTTACGTGATAAGGAATTACAAGGGTGTGTTCAAAACTATGGTTACAAGGTTGGCTAGCTCTTACAAATACCCTGTTTTTAAATGCTCTTGAAAATGAACTCATACGAAGACGTATACAAACCACTAGAGAGAACACAACAGAATGTTCGCAACGTTCTGTTCAATGATAGGAAACATTTTACTCTACATTTAACTTGTTTTGTTGTTTCAATAATCACGAGATGGTTTTACTATGAAACGACTGTTCATCCTTAAGATGTTTATGGAAAATAAAAAAGTCCTTTTCTCGCCTACTCAAGATGTAATAATTCTTGGTTTAAAGCAAATATAGTTGCTACTCTCATTAATAGCTTGTTTCACCCTTTTTGCATCTTTAGAAGGCTCCAATCAAACTTGATTATTTGTTGTATAATTCGTGATTGAAGTAGTAGATATAAGGCTGTTTGACTAAAAGATCCAAGATTTATTCTCGATCAACTATTATGAATTCCATTATGAGAACAGTTTGTCCCACGAGATGCTTTGCACTTTACGGAAATCGCAGTTTGACGTGGGAATGCTAACTAACTTTGAATCTATCCTTCCCACTATTCGCAGCAAGAACCATCAAACAGTGAGCAATTCAAGCGCTTTCAGTAGGGCAGTGGTTTTCTACCAGGGTTCCGTGGAACCCTAAGGTTCCGCCAGCAAGTCTAGGGGTTCCGCAAGTTTACATTCAAATCCGTGAGTCTATTTTATTATTATATGCATATTGTTTAAATATAATCACATATTGATTAGATTTGCCACTATTAATACATTTTCTACACTTAAACACGTTTGCTGCGATCCCGAATTTTCGTTGTTTTCTTGTGGTGCGATTACCTTTAACTTTATGCTTTCCCGCCAAATTTCGTCGACATGTTTTCTTCGGTTCAAGGAGTTCTTTCAGACAGTTTAATCGTTTGTACACCGGTGGGTCAAATCGCCGTGAACGTGTTAGAGATCATTTTGTTTTGCCAGTATTAGGTTTTGTATTAGTATTTGGGTTTTGTGGCCGTGCTAACTACTGATATATAGCCTTCTACATAATTTTTCATTCAGACACGTTTTAAATCTTTCAAGGTTTTGCCACCTTTTCCCGTTCATTAACGTGCTGGTAGGTTTATATCGATTTTTGTAGTTAGTATCTTTTTCGTCCCGGACGCGTTAATGACGAAAAATAAAATGATTGAATGATTGATTAGGTTTGTTTTTATATATGTAGGGCCTTGGAACTATGTTTAATTGCACAAGGCAATTAAATTATTGAACAGGGGTTCCTCGAGCTTTTGGAATGTTTCATTGGGTTCCGTTCCACCAAAAAGGTTGAAAATCCCTGCACTCAGTTATACACTTTTGGCATGGACTGCATCACACAATGAAACTGTAGGATTTGATCAGTGCTGTCAATAGCACTGAAGATGAAAACAGCTTAATTTTTGAAACGTTTTCTGAGCATGAATTTAGTATTTACTTAAAATATCTTTACAACTACGTTACAAAACAATACCGAGTTCAAATTGATTAGACAAGAGGAAAAACCAATATGAACTCGGAAGAGCTAATCCCACCACCATCACCTGATCTACTTCTTCCTCCTCCCCTTCACCACCACTCACTTTTTCTCCATTTGACTTGACATACTCAACCATCGCTTCTACACTGCGATCACCGTTGTAATCCAGGATCTGTAAGACAAAAGATGACCTGGCATGCGCATTCGAGAGGTTCTCACGTCTTCAAACAGGTACGGTAGTTTACTTGGTGAATAAGCCATAGCCACAGAACACGCAACGGTTGCTGATCCTGGGTTATACATAACTGTTTTCGTCATATAACAATCTATACGTAAATGTAGCCACCAATATTACATGAATTTTTCATGATAAACTTTACTCAGCAGCGTAGAGACTAGATAGATCATACGCTTGCATCTAGGTGATTCTAACCAGGCGCGAATCTAAGAGTTTTTTTCGGGGGGGGGGGGTCAGAAAATTTGAAAATCAATTAAAAAGAAAGAAAAAGCTAAACAGATATGAACAATGATACTACGACATATACGATATGCTAGAAAATAGACATTAAAACAACCATTTTCATCAATTGTGATGCCGAGGGACTAATATCAGCTGTTTAGAAGCATATCAAACCATTTGATGCGGAAACATACAATTTTTCACAAAATTTTGGGGGGGGGGCGCGGGCCCCCCCATAAATCCGCGCCTGATTCTAACGTTAGTCTGAAGGTTATAATATACACTCTTCTACCCATGACAACCGAGTTAAAAAGGTGAGAGCAAAAACTACATGTTCTATATGCTGCCAGAAGCACTAATTGTAATTAGTTGTAAACATTGAATCAACATAATCTGACACCACGTTGACGTGACAGCTGTTTCTTTTTATACCAAAAATTGCATTAATCGTCATACCTTGTCAGAGCCAGATGGGAAAAACTTGAGCGTGGGAAAGCCGCCTACTTCAAAGTCTGTGACATCGTTAACAGTGGAGTCCATAGTGGCAATGATGATATTATCATCGCCTCTGAAAGCCTCGCCAAGTTTATCCCAGGTTGGCTTAAGTGATTTGCAATGATTGCACCAAGGGGCGTCTGTGATTAATGCAAGCAAGCTAAGAAATCAACTCTACTACTTGGGCAAGATGTAGGTTGAAAAATCTAAGAATTTTTCGTCTACAATCAGATGATTGTTTGATTTCATACAAACAACAAAGGCAAATGCGGTTAGGCCCATTTCTTCAATCCTGACATTTAAACAGGAATTGATGTTTTAATATTTTTGGGTTTATTTTTTGTGATAAACCACTACTTTATGTGACAATCATGTTTCCAATTAAGCTAATTCCAAGCCAAGAAACAAAACTGATATTATCCCATTGATTTAATAATGTTAATAATCAGGGCTGTGAAATGAGGTGAAAAATATACGACTCCGACTCCTCGGTATATAACTGGGCTACTCCTACTCCGGACACGCCAAAATCCCTCCGATTCCATAGCCCTGCTAAGGATATAGCGATTGTGATAATATTGTATTACAGTATCAAGATTGGTGAAAAATTAGGGCTCTCATGGATAAAAGTTTGCACTTTGTACATTGTCGTATGAAATCTGTTTCTGCAAATATCATAAGCAGAAAAGTTTGAGCGGTCTACGCGATTTCATTTCGAGCATGAAATCGATCTGTTTGAGTGTTCATTTCCGCCTGCAGGACGAAAACAACCCTCTATTTGATCCTGCTGACGTACTTTTAACCTTTGACCAGATGGCACAAATATGAACGTGGGGTACCCAAGCACTCGTGCTTCGGGTACATCATTTAAAGTGCCGTCAATCGATGCCACGACCACACCAGGATCGGCCTGGAACCGCAGAGCAACTTTCTCCCAGACTGGGGCCATTGTTTTACTATGCTCGCACCACGGCGCATCTATAAAAGTTATACAAAACATTCTTGTTTGGCAATCACCAATGTAAAAAAACCCACGCAGTGATAAGTAGAACGCGCTAATGTTGATAGTCGCTGCTCACACATCAACAATTTGAAAATAAACCCTCGAGTCGAGCCGCGTAAAAGGATATGAGGCATTCCATTATAATTCAACAAATCCAAATAACCACTAAGTCTTCAATTTTGCTGACTAAAACATATGTCATAGCATGTAAAAAATGCATCTAGGCAAAAAAAAAAAATTTTGAAAATCGGACAAGCGGTTTTCGAGATATTGCGTTCTGAAGTTTTGTGGCTGTCACTAAGTGGCGCTGTTGATGTTCATCATCATCATCATAATCCATCGTCGGTTTGTTCCCCACTAGTGGGGGTGGCCGATTGTTTCCACGCAGCAATTGTTTTAATCCCTTTTCTCCATTTCACCCTGTCCCTTGCATCTTCCTCCTTCAGTCCGACTTTTTTAAATTCATCCTTCACTTGTTGTTTCCACGTTCTTCTTGGACGACCGCGTTTCCTCTTCCCATCCACCTTTAGATCTAGTGCCTTTCTAAGAAAACTTCCTTCCTCCCTCCTTATCACATGTCCATACCATCTTACTCCATTTGCCCTTGCCAGTTGGTCTATGGTCTCTCTCATCTCTAGCATATCCAACAATTCTTCAGTCCTTTTTTCCCTTCTCGTTTTCACCCCACACATTGCTCTCACCATTGACCTTTCCGTTCTTCTCAGGATTGCCAGTTCACTCTCTCTCAATATCCATGTCTCGCTACCATATAGCATTGCAGGCCGCACACAGCTCCGATATACTTTCCCTTTCATCCTTAGTGAGAATTTTCTGCCATACAACATTTCCCCACATTCCCTGAACTTTGCCCAGCCCAATCTTGCCCTTGTTGTCACCGCTGCTTCACATCCACCGCTTCCATTTATCCGATCACCCAGATAACAGAAGTCTGTCACTGTTTCGATGCCATGGCAGAACTCATCATCATGGCCTTCCACTTCATTCCTTCCTTTACTGCATTTCCCACAAACAAAACACTTCGCCAATCTTGTTGCGGCTCTCTTGACATTAGCACATCTTGCATGTACCCACTTTCCACATTCCTTGCATTGCATTGAATTTCTCATCACTCTCTTGCCACATATTCCACAGGGATCTACTTTTATGTTGAGGGTTGGCTTTCTACGATCTACTACTATGTTCCCAATGTTTTTTGATTTTAGGGTTATATTTGAGGTAGAAAGTCGGTTGAAGTGTCTATTTCACCATTTTTCATGATGCAGAATTCAAAAATGATGTCAATTTTTGTCTACAAGAATTAGCTAAGGAGTTGTGTGGCATTTAAAAAAATTTGGGGGACCAAATGCCAACCCCCAAATTTCCATGTGGGTAACAAGATATCCCAAAATTTTTTTTTGTTCTTTAAAGTTTCTTGCGTATACTTCATGATAATATACTGTTTATTTATGAGACTTTTGTCCTTTTTGCACAATGCAACCTTTTATCAAAGACTTGCATGAGAAGTTATATGATCTATTAATGCAATATTTGAATGATGCGTGCTTATGATGTCACAATAACAACTTACAGATTTTCCGAAAAAACTTTTTTCATTGTGAAAATTGTTAAGGAAAACCAGCCCTGTTTCAAAATTGCAGTCAAATTTTGTTTTCCCGGGCAATTTTCACAATGAAAAAAAGTTTTTTGGGGAAATCTGTAATTTGTAATTGTGACATCATAAGCAAGCATCATTCAAATGTTGCATTAATAGATCTTTGATATAAGGTTGCATTGTGCAAAAAGGACAAAAGTCTCATAAAAAAATATTATACTATCATGAAGTATATGCAAGAAACTTTCAAGAGCAGAATTTTTTTTCGGGATATCTCGTTACCCACATGACAATTTGAGGGTTGGCATTTGGTTCTCCAAATTTTTTAAAATTCCCCATAACTCCTTAGCTAATGCTTTTAGACTAAAATTGAGACCATTTTTGAATTCTGCATTATGAAAAATAGTGGAATAGACACTTCAACCAACTTTCTACCCCAAATATATGAGCACATTTGTTAGCTCATTTAATAATAATCACGCACCAAGCAGCTTTGTTCATAACACAACTGCAACGGAATTGGCTTGAAACGCAAAAGCAACTCAAATTCAGATCGTTTCGTTATTTCAAAAAGGTTTGACTGTCTTCTTGCTCTAATATTAACTGAATATTACTTACAAAATTGAACGAACACTTTCTTGGATTGGTCAAAAGCAATTTCTTTGAAGTTCTTTCCAACCAAAATGGCAACAGGGTTTTTGTTCCAGTCGTTTGGAATTTCTTCGCTCATTAAGTGGCGCTAAACACACAAATATGTAATTTAAAGTGATTTGATAATGAACTCTTCATAATCTACAACAATCTACATTTATTTTGTCATAAACCCGAAAAGTTCTGTTTCAGGTAATTGATTACCTGAAATTGGCATTCCAGCAATAATTACAACTTTTTGTTAACAGCTTTCACCACAACTCAAGCATATTCAAAACAAAATCATAATCAAGTACACTGGTCACAAAAAGACAAAGCTGAATCAGCGTAGAAACCCTCGACGTCATTTTCAAAGTGATTTGTCAGAAAGACTACTGATCACGGTGAAATAAACTCATTTTAAAGTATCTCGTCTTTCATAAGGTATCCTGTCCCTGTCACAGTTATCCCGTGACAATCACGACTCATAAGGCTAGATCAAGAATGTTTGGCAGATATTTGAAAACGCAATCGCACCACTAAAGAAGCGGCAAATACAAGCTATGCGTTTTGCGAATAGAATATTGAAACGGCAAATACACTTGGATGACCACCATCGGTTGAGTGATGTGAATAAACTTCCCAGGAAGCAAAATCTGTCGTTTATACATTGATTCAACGCCTGCAGACTGTAAAAATGAGTGAATCAGAGTGAATCAACGTAAAAATGACAGATTTTGCTGTTTGCGTTATTAAACGCAACTTTCGGTAGATCTTTTGCATGACATCTTTTGAATATTTAAAAACTATAAATAAAGTCCCTAATTAGCTTGGGTAATGATTAATCACCGTTTTATCGTATTTGAAAAAGTTTGCAATAATGACGCTACTTCTGTTACAAAGGTCAGAGTATCGCTAGTTGTTAAAGGATTGTTGTCTGCAGAAGTGTTGAAAGCCAAAATTGAGAGCTTGCCTAATGAATTTCTTCATCTTACCTTGAGCTTCCCAGAGTGTACATCTTTTGCGAATTGAGCAATGCCATCTGCACTGAGGTCTTTTTTCTCTGGTTTAAACTTGGCCATATTCTCAGACATCTTGACAATCCTAACATCAGGTATATCAGCGACAGTGATGCCGAAGAATTCCATAACCCGCTTATTGTCCTCAACGTCAGAATCAATGTAAATGAAGAGGATCTGCAACAACCGATGCAGTAGAATGCCCGATTGCTAGTGTTTAACAAAACAACGGTAAAACTGATAGTTTCAAATTGATTCAACGTCGCTAGATTTTAAACAATTGAACAAGAGCAATTTTATAGTGCTGGTTGAAGTTATCTGTGGAACGGTGAAACTTTCTTGTTACTTAGTGCTACGAGACAAGCTTAGTGGTCTGCTCAAACTAAATTATTTCTAACGTTATGAGGGTTTTATAGGCGGTTATATAACACTTTGTTCTAGTCAACAATAAATTTATAATCTTCTTTAGAAACCAAACTATGGCATTAGGGACAGGGTTGACAGACAAAAACTTTTCTCCACCAATTTGAACAGGACATTGGTGCAAAAACGTGAACTGTCGAATTTGACGAGGACGTGAATGGTTGGAAGGGCTATCTCTGATTACGCCTGAATGGAAGATGATGAACACTCTGATCATTGCATTTGAGAAATACAGACTGTAAAATTAGCTTTGTCATAATGACAAAATAGGGAGTAATGTCTTACGTTTCCCTTGAATTCCACAGCTGCTTGCTTGAAAGCATTGAGGTGCTTATCGAAGTCTGGACTTGTTTTCGATACAAACAAAATATTATGGATGCTGATTTCGCCTCCAAAAATTTTCGGCGCACTCTGAGACATATAGAAAGAAATGTAAGAAGGTCGTGAAAGATTGGAATCGTTTTGGACACAAGCTAGTTTTTTTTTTAAATTAGCACTTTTAACAATATTTTCTACAAATGCATAATGATATTTTACGGTAAAGGGTAAACATAATTTCCTAGGTCACTGCACTCACAACAAAAGAGGTCACCGACTCAACTGAATCATCGTAAAAAGATGAACGTGGCAAGGTTTCCCATTTCGCATATTAAGCTCAGTTTTCCACAACATTAAACCAAGTTACGTGTTGGGTTCAATGTACAACTTTTCTACAACTAGCTCGTGCAATCGCTTACTTTGTATTGTTCAATCACGACGCGTCAGGGCTTTTTGTTACGCAAGACAAACTTTGCAACCATCATTGATAGTCAGCACTTCAAATGCACGATCACTGCTTAACTGATAACTCTATCACACAGTGCTCACATGCAGCTAACCACACCAACCTAATCATTGCCACTAACTAATTAGGTAAATCACACCTCAGTATAAAGGTATTCGATAGAGACACAAAAATACAATAACTCGTTGGTGTGCCTTTTGTGGATAAACATTACTCAAATAAATTATTATGTTTTGTAATTTATGGTAAACAGCAACATATCAGTTTTATAAAAAGAAAGTAATACACTGTACAGAAGAACTGTTTCTGGTTGAAAATTTAAAGTTAGTCCCTTCAAGAGTCCGAATCTTAATCAAAGCCGTACCTCAGGTGTAAATTCGGTGACTAGTCTCATTTGGTTTTCTGCTACAAATGTTGCCAGTGCAGAATCATCCGAAAGGTCGCCTTCATAGTCCAATCTTCCCTCGTCAAACTATCACCAAAGAAAAACCAAAACACCAATCTTTGACACAACATACAACAATGTTCTACCACAGCAAGGCAAGATACCACCACTAATCAAGTATTCAAACACATGAGATTGTTAAGATGCAACTTCTATGATTTTTACCACACTACAAACGTTTTTTTGTTTTTTTTGGCATGCAAATTGAACAGCCTGCTACAAAAAAAATCACGTAGCATATCCTATAACACAGGGGTGGGCAAACTTTTTATCTCGAGGGCCGCATTCAGAATCTGAATTTGTTCGAGGGCCGCAGTATAGTATAATTAAGATTAGCCTATAAGCCAAAACGTCAAATCTAAAATAGTCAAAACACAAGCTTTTATTTATTTTTAATATGACGAAAGAGATTTTATATATAATACAGTAAATGTATTACATAAAAGATATAAAAAATGTTTGTCTCAATTATTTATTTGAATACAACCCACATCAAGATAACACTTTGCCAGACGCACTTTGAGCGAATTAAACAGAATACATCTGTGAGCGAATTCACATAATCAGAAAAACTAAAACAAAAAAGAAAGTTTCATGATGCGACAGGCCGAAGTCAGAAATTTCGATTGTGACGTAACTGGCTGTTTTTTGACACTTATAATAGCCATCCATTCATGCAAGACCACAATGTGGCTGGGGAAACAAACCACTACAATGCGACAAAAAGACTATAATTTATATTTATCAAGATGAAATATATGAAGAAAAAGTTTAATTAAGTCATTGTAGTAATTAAATCATGGCAGGCAGCGAACAACATTTATATCTAATTTTCAACGAAATACATCAATCGGCCAAACAAGAACACTTTGGGACACTGCACGACAAAGGGAACATTGGAAGAATTTACGAACTGAGCATTTATTTCATCAAAGGCCGCATTGGCTATGATACTGTAGTAGTAGTAGTAGTGATTAAAATTTTCAAGCAATTTTAGGATTATTTTATTATATATTTGCTTCAGGCTTTCGCGGGCCGCACAGAAAGTAGTCACGGGCCACATGCGGCCCGTAGTTTGCCCACCTCTGCTATAACACACAATGTTTTTATTTGAAAAGCTTTGTCCTTTGTGTTTCAATTGATAAATAAGAGTGGAACTTTTAGATTATGAAGTTGCAGCTTAAAAACTATGTGCCTATACCAGTTACCAGGGTCTAAAACATGGGGGGCAACATGCAGTTACTTCTTCACTCATTTCTTGCACAAGCGGTGAAGTTTCTCTTATAATCCAAGGTAAAAGTTCTTTATTTGTTAGTTTACTTTCTATCTTCTCCGTTTTTCCACTTCCAATCTTAACAGGTTTTGGAATGTAAAATTTCAATTAAGAAGCTTTCGTTGAAAAGCATACAAAGATTTTTATAATACAAAAATACATACAAAAACGTACAGCAGCACTTAACTTAGTACATCAACAAACAAAGCATTTTTTGAAAACCAGCGTTAAAATAATAAAGTACAACAGATTGCACCTGCTTGAAAACAACGACAGAATTAAGATTGATCTCTGCTGTGTTTGCAACTTGAGCGTTGAAGATGATACCAAATGGGACATCATCAATTTGATTAACAGCAGCCTCATAATTCTTAGCCTCTACAGATTCAGAGCCCTAAAAATTAAATGGAATAATATGTTAGTAAAAATGGTAGACGGCTTATCAAGTTTAACAAGTTATTGCAAACATCTTTAGTGTTGAAATTTTATAACTTTTGTGTAAAAAATTATTAATGTGTTTGAGTGTTTCTATAATAATACATATATACTGTTATTGTTACTAACTCAATTTCTAATCACTAACTGTAAAATGTCCAACGACAACAACTTCATTCGAGGTTTTGAAGTTTTTCACTTCCTCATCATTATTCAAAATTTTACAAGGTGGTCCAGTCTTCTTTTTCAACCAGTTAATAATGTCAGGAGCTTGTCTGCCTCCTGAAAATTGCATGGGTATTGTTAAAAACATACTGACCATGCAATACAACAACTCTGTATAAATGCAGTTGGGAAGGACACCTTCTTTCAAAATAAAAAGAAACATAGTAAGCAATTTTGAATATGTATATGAAAGAGGGGGCGTATTTGCATACAAATGTCGGATTGGCTCATGATGCAAATAAAGAAAGCTTACTTACATAAGCCAAAAAGCAAAAATAAAAAATGAATAACCTCTCATGTACATGTAGCTCCCACACATTGTAAAAATTAGATGACTTCACAACTCTTTTTCATATATAATATATTATATACAATATATATATATTGAAATTGTGAATCAGGTTGAATGATGTAAAGAACCTTGCAAGGACTGTGAATGGCAAGCCTGGCCTATTACAATATCGCAGCTTTTGTGTTGGGAAACAACATGTCAATACACTTGTAATCATGTTAACAAGTTGAGATTTTAGCTGTTATAAATCAACATCGGAAAAGTGGCAAACTATTATTAGTAGCCTAACTTAGAACTGTTTTACAAAAAACTTCTGCACCACATTTCTCATTGTATTGCCAACTTCGACACTTACCTTAAATATGGTAGCTGTCTCTAATGTATCAATTTCAACTACTGTATAAATTATTAAAAAAATATATAATATACTGCAGAGTGCAAACTAAGCAGAAAACGTATACAGACTGTTTCATATTCTATACATACACATTACACAATAGAATACAATAAGAGTACCAACATTTATCAATCAATCAGTGGAATATTCGAGTATCACACAACTACAAAATAATAACTAGCTTGTTCCCCATAAGAATTCCCATCAGGCAAAATCAGGCAGTTGAAACACCAGCAGCAAGCACTCATAACTTATCTAAAATTTCTACATCACAAGGATTTAAAGCTAACAATACAATTTCAGCACAGTAGAACACCGATTATGGGCACAGACATTTACTGCACTAGTACCAATTTCCCTCAACCGAAAACATCATAGCTGGTTAGTCCGTAGTTCTACAACCTCTCCTCCATCCCACATACTTCAAAAAGTGCAATCAACAAAAACTAACGACAACACTCGTACTGGTATATAAGCTTCACCAAAGTGCTACCAATCAAATGTCAAATGTTCATGCAAAATTTATTTAATTTTCATTTCAAAAGCATTCATTCTTTAACTATCATGTTCCAAGTGTTCACAGTATCACATGAAACTCAACTTATATATAAAATTCCTCATGCTGTCAGTTATTGTCATATTGCCTGACAGCTGACATATATCAACCTAGATTTAAATGAACAAGATTTAGCCATTTTGATCACCATTTCAATTTTCTTTATTAAAACTAAGACACACATTAAGAAACCCCAATTAAGAACAACAACCTTCTTCTTCTTTAATTGCCTTGCCTGAACCAGGCATGGACGCCTTGGACGGCCTCAGATAAATACATAATTAAACCAAATATTTCTATTATATGTTGCTGTAACATTCATGAGGTATGTTGAACCATGATTTGACTAGCACAGGCCATTAAAAACAACAATATACAAATTTAATACATAAATGGAAAACTGGTCTTTTTCATGAAGTAGACAAAGAAAATATGGTATATACAATATCACTTTGAAAAAACAAGCTGATCTAAAGATACTAAGCAAAATTCAACTACAAAACCCCAAACACCAGATTAAACATTTCTCTAGACATGCATTTCACACGTCTTGCCGGTATAAGACAAAGTCCGATTTCCATGATTCTTGAAAAACAGCATGGCGGGATACCCTTGAACATGCATTCTTTCAACCAGTTTTTCTTCAATTGAACCATCTATTTTGCCAAGTTTGACATCTGGCATATCAATCTTTAACTCTTTTGCCACTTTTACCCATTCCTTGGCAAGATCAACACAATGCACACACCACGGGGCATCTGATAAAAGGAATAAATGTTAAAAAATATTTAAAAAATTTCATATACCTTGATACTCGATTGTGTTCCCATCTTTGAAGAGCTTAAGTGTTGGATAGCCCTTGACTTCATATTTTGATCCCAAGGCTGTTTCAAAAGTGGCATCAACTTTTGCAAGCTTTACTTCAAAATCTTCAGCTTTTAAAGTTGATGCAGCTTTAGCATATTCAGGTGCAAGAGCTTTGCAATGGCCACACCATGGAGCATCTTAAAAACATACCAAGTTAAAACGTGAAGGTTTTGTTCCTTGCATTTGTAAAAAAAAAATGATTATGTCTTGCACGACTTACACTTCCCACAATGAAAAAAATTGCATGTCACATTGTGGTACCATACTTTAAAAGTTACGAAGACCCAATGATTGGACATATCCAAAGGCTTTTTTGAATGCCACCTTGCTACATTTTTCTCCTGAAAGCAACATTTAATCAAGCTGATGTACAAGTCTCTGTCCTGCTCAAAAATGTCATGACGTCTAACAAGTTTTCAAAAATTTGTTATAAACAATTTTACAATTCATTTTAAAGTTATTTTTAACAGTGATTGACAAAGACTTACACTAGCCTAGTACCAACTCATTTACTTTGTGTCATGTCGACATATTTGCAGTTGAACTTACAAAATAAGTCAATGTTACACCATTTTATAAAAAATAAACAAAAATGTAAATACTCATGCTACTTACAAAATTCCACTAAAACATGTTTGTTGTTTGTCACAACATAATCGAAGTTCTTTTCGGTTAAAACTAAAACATTGTCTTCTTCTGTTACTTCTGGGGCACCTTCAGGAACTTCCACACAAAAAACTGAACTAAAAGTTATGGACAACAACGTTAACTTTAAAATTGATTTCATTTTTAATCCCTGAAAGAACACCAGAGCGAAACAATTGTCAGGTTGTCACACACGTGAGATAACAGTGGTTTCGCTTGGCTGCAAAACAAATTCCACGAGACCGGCGCGGTTGGAAAAAAGCTGCCAAAACGTGGCGGAAAGAGTGTCTAGTCATTATTTATTTGATACATCACAATCCGTGTGATTGTTCTATTGGACGCGTGTAATAGAACGCGTCAAAATGTGCTGATTAAGAATTGTGCAGACCATTGGTTGGAATTAGAAGCACATGGTGCAAACCAATAAGTCACTTAAATGAGTTGTCAGTAGGCAACAAGTGGCCCATAGAATCGCCTTATCCATTTACAGTAAATGGTTTAATTATCAGAAACATCAGTCTACCTACATGTTTAAAATGATTTATAGAAGTCATTAGGCCAACAACGAAACATCTACAAAGTAGGCTAGTTGTATTCTCACCGCTCAACAAGACAACTTGTTTTAGTTGAATCAAAAATTTTCAGAGTCCGCCCTGTTAGCTCAGTGATTATGCGCCCGACTCAAGATCAAGAGGCGTTAGTTCGACTCTCGGGGTGTGCGCTTGAGCAACGCACTTCAGGACTGCTCTTCAATCTGCTGTGCCTAGCGTAGGCTATGGAATAATTATCCGGCAATAACACTTCAACAACAGTCGGAAACTCCACTCCGTCAATCTCGGCGACCGGACCTGCGTCAGTGATTCAAAACCTCTACAACTAACCCAGTAGCGTAGCCAGTAATTTTGAAAGGGGGAGTTTTGACCACCCAACGGCGGGAGGTCTGGGGGGCCTCTCCCAGAAAATTTTGAAAAATTACTTTGATTTTGGTGCATTCTGAGAGCATTTTCAACAAAAATGTGGGTAGGCCTACAAATATTCCTGTAAAATGGTGCTGTCCGGTAGCATAGCAAAAGGATAAGATAATGTTTTCTTCGGCATTTTTCGGAAAAAAAAGCTAAGTCTCTGTGTTTTTTTGTTGCTAATTCCTGGCTGAGATGTTTGAATGTTTGGTATTGGCAAAACTCGCTCTTTTAATGCAATTTTGTTTAAAATTAGGCAATTTTTTTTAGACTGAAAGCATCATTCTCAATATCGTGACGTCACACGCGTGCCAAAAGGGGGGGGTTGTAACCGCCAACCCCCCCCCCCCCCTTGGCTACGCCACTGAACTAACCTATGCGAAACTCAGGGGCACCAGAACGATTTTTGACTGAGGGGGCAAGATTGCGAAAAAAGGGCACTTTGTTTACTAAAAGGCCAATTTTTTTTCAAGTTTTAAGATAAGATATACCGTTATTAGCGATAACGCTAATCTATCAGCTCACTATGTATTGAGTAATGATATAGCCTACAAGTGTCCGGTATACAAAGAAGGGCATCATGCTATGTTATAATGATGTAACCTACTGTCAAGCCTTAAAGCAGCCTACGGCCATGGCCGCTAAGCAAAGGTGGGCAGAGTTACTTTCAAAAGTAACTGAGTTACAGTTAGGCTACTTGACCAAAATAGTAACTGAGTTACTGTTACAGTTACCGATTTTTAAAAGTAACTAGTTACAGTTACTGTAACATCACTTTTGTGAATATAAAAGTTGTGTGAGCGAAATCAAAATTTTCCTATCTGGAAATTTGGTTGTCTGTTGGATTATAGAAACAACATTTAAATTCTCCCTTTGTCTGTAGCGTCCGGAAAAAAACAAGTCTATTAACTATCTTAGATTCTGACAGTTTTCAGACTCAAAAGGAGTCTATGCCTCCTTTAGTCATATAGTGGCGCCCGTATTTCTGAAATTGTGTTATTTTTAACTTTCAACGCATCGAAAATAGCCTGTGTTGTCGGATTCTTTCTCGTTGATTAATTATTGTGAGATTACATCTGTGTATACATTGGCATAGCACAGTTTGACGTTGATTCTATGCTAAATAGGTTCGCTTGTTTCAAAACGTATTTCTTTGTGTCAATTTCTTAAAGACTCGTTGTATTGTGAAGTACTCAGCATTAGCGTCAACGAACGGCCTTTTTATGCAACTTTAACGTTTTTACATTCAGCATCAGGAATAACCTTTTTTCCTAATTCATGGCTTTAAATAGAAGAACTTCGCATTATTTTTCAAATTCAGCAATGATAGCTCATCTACGCGAACATTCCTTTGCGTCAATTTCACACGTAATAAGGGATAGAATTGTTGAGCAGTTTAGAAATAGATTACTGTATTTGTTAACTGAGCTATTGAAATGAACTCTTGATCGTAATTTAAGAAAGGTTATATTAGACTTTCTGGAGTATTTGTTAACTATAATTCTATTCTATTTAGTCGTGATATAATGCTTAGGCGTATCACCTTGTAAATGCATTCTGGAAAAAGGGTTGTCAACAACCGGTAAATATGAATTTCATTTTATTCATAGTTTGTCTCATTTGTTAACCAGCCGTACATCTCTTATGAAATTTAACATACCAAACGTATGATGTCTATATTGTTGTAACTGTTTATTATTATTATACGTTTTCGTATTCGTAAAGTCACGGTTATTTTCCCCAGAGAAAAACCGCGACCTGACGAGGACAAATTGAGTGCTTCGAAGACAATTGCGCGTTTTTCCAACATAGAACAATCATCCCAGCTTGTTGGTGGTATGCGAGCAGACAAATTCGAGTGGAATCACCTCAGTGTAGATCGGGTGTTTTAACATCAGTCAACCCGCACCGCTATACGATCTTACAGTTACTAGTTACAGTTACTAGTTACAGTTACTAGTTACAGTTACTAGTTACAGTTACTAGTTACAGTTACTAGTTACAGTTACTAGTTACAGTTACTAGTTACAGTTACTAGTTACAGTTACTAGTTACAGTTACTAGTTACAGTTACTAGTTACAGTTACTAGTTACAGTTACTAGTTACAGTTACTAGTTACAGTTACTAGTTACAGTTACTAGTTACAGTTACTAGTTACAGTTACTAGTTACAGTTACTAGTTACAGTTACTAGTTACAGTTACTAGTTACAGTTACTAGTTACAGTTACTAGTTACAGTTACTAGTTACAGTTACTAGTTACAGTTACTAGTTACAGTTACTAGTTACAGTTACTAGTTACAGTTACTAGTTACAGTTACTAGTTACAGTTACTAGTTACAGTTACTAGTTACAGTTACTAGTTACAGTTACTAGTTACAGTTACTAGTTACAGTTACTAGTTACAGTTACTAGTTACAGTTACTAGTTACAGTTACTAGTTACAGTTACTAGTTACAGTTACTAGTTACAGTTACTAGTTACAGTTACTAGTTACAGTTACTAGTTACAGTTACTAGTTACAGTTACTAGTTACAGTTACTAGTTACAGTTACTAGTTACAGTTACTAGTTACAGTTACTAGTTACAGTTACTAGTTACAGTTACTAGTTACAGTTACTAGTTACAGTTACTAGTTACAGTTACTAGTTACAGTTACTAGTTACAGTTA
This sequence comes from Aplidium turbinatum, assembly GCF_918807975.1. Lineage (NCBI taxonomy): Eukaryota > Metazoa > Chordata > Ascidiacea > Aplousobranchia > Polyclinidae > Aplidium > Aplidium turbinatum. Next base: position 3,884,807 of record NC_137488.1, read on the forward strand.
CTAGTTACAGTTACTAGTTACAGTTACTAGTTACAGTTACTAGTTACAGTTACTAGTTACAGTTACTAGTTACAGTTACTAGTTACAGTTACTAGTTACAGTTACTAGTTACAGTTACTAGTTACAGTTACTAGTTACAGTTACTAGTTACAGTTACTAGTTACAGTTACTAGTTACAGTTACTAGTTACAGTTACTAGTTACAGTTACTAGTTACAGTTACTAGTTACAGTTACTAGTTACAGTTACTAGTTACAGTTACTAGTTACAGTTACTATAGTTACAGTTACTAGTTACAGTTACTAGTTACAGTTACTAGTTACAGTTACTAGTTACAGTTACTAGTTACAGTTACTAGTTACAGTTACTAGTTACAGTTACTAGTTACAGTTACTAGTTACAGTTACTAGTTACAGTTACTAGTTACAGTTACTAGTTACAGTTACTAGTTACAGTTACTAGTTACAGTTACTAGTTACAGTTACTAGTTACAGTTACTAGTTACAGTTACTAGTTACAGTTACTAGTTACAGTTACTAGTTACAGTTACTAGTTACAGTTACTAGTTACAGTTACTAGTTACAGTTACTAGTTACAGTTACTAGTTACAGTTACTAGTTACAGTTACTAGTTACAGTTACTAGTTACAGTTACTAGTTACAGTTACTAGTTACAGTTACTAGTTACAGTTACTAGTTACAGTTACTAGTTACAGTTACTAGTTACAGTTACTAGTTACAGTTACTAGTTACAGTTACTAGTTACAGTTACTAGTTACAGTTACTAGTTACAGTTACTAGTTACAGTTACTAGTTACAGTTACTAGTTACAGTTACTAGTTACAGTTACTAGTTACAGTTACTAGTTACAGTTACTAGTTACAGTTACTAGTTACAGTTACTAGTTACAGTTACTAGTTACAGTTACTAGTTACAGTTACTAGTTACAGTTACTAGTTACAGTTACTAGTTACAGTTACTAGTTACAGTTACTAGTTACAGTTACTAGTTACAGTTACTAGTTACAGTTACTAGTTACAGTTACTAGTTACAGTTACTAGTTACAGTTACTAGTTACAGTTACTAGTTACAGTTACTAGTTACAGTTACTAGTTACAGTTACTAGTTACAGTTACTAGTTACAGTTACTAGTTACAGTTACTAGTTACAGTTACTAGTTACAGTTACTAGTTACAGTTACTAGTTACAGTTACTAGTTACAGTTACTAGTTACAGTTACTAGTTACAGTTACTAGTTACAGTTACTAGTTACAGTTACTAGTTACAGTTACTAGTTAGTAGTTACTTTCAGTTACTCACAAATCTGAACATGACTATCTGCACCTGGCCAGCTCTGCATGCATGTCCAGTTTAATCGCAATGTTTGTTAGGCTATAGGCTAAGGTGTTATAGCCATCCATGATAACACAACAGCACAAGTACAAAACCAACAATGTCTTTCAATCAAAAAAAACTTACTCTGTAGCCGATATGTTTATTTCCTTTGAGAAATACGAGCATTTCAAAGTGCTCGTCACTTAGGCCTTCCGTTTTGGGCTTTAAAATGTCTTTACCCAATCGTCGTTGTCGTGTGAATTTCTGGAGCCGAGGGTTTATCCTTTTACCACCCCAGATTAACGATGCATTCGGACTACACTGGAAGGCTACTAGAGAGCAGCCAGTCTTTGGTGTCATCATCCATGACACGCAGACCTTCCACTCCGTTAGGTGGCTTGAAGATGGTACAGTCATTGATGACGTGGTCTGCGGTCTGTTCCTATCGGCACCACATTCACAGGAGGAGGAAGAGGCCATTCCCCATTGGTGCGTAGTTGAGAGGAAAAGCCCGACGCCCGTACAGAGACGGTTGAGGCGCACCTATGCCTGTCTTGGTAGTGTCAGGCCGATGGGCGTGTGTCGGCGTTAGAGATGAACGAGTAAAGTCTGGTGATGAACAAGAACAAGATGCAATGAAAACAATATTTCCACTGCAGCACTTGACGGAATGGGAGTGTTATGTTTAAAAACAGTTTTTTCATCTGTCCGCTTGTGAATCTGGATCCGCTTAACTTGGGCTCAGGGTCCACTTCCAAATACTCCTGTAACAGATTCAACGCTCATTGCTTTCTTTTCTTGGTTTTTGCGTAAAGTGGTGCAAAAAAGTCCTCTGTGGCTCTACCACCATCCACTTCAATGATTCAATGATTGACATCCACTTCAAGAATTGACAGCCCTCCCCAAACTGAGCAAGACTCCAGGAGCCCAACCTTCTAAGGGTTAAAAGTCATGTCGACTTATTCTTGATGCCCCCCTTATCGAAAATTGTTCTTTGTAGTACCGCTTTGAAGGTGGATTACGACTATGAACAAAAGAATAAATTTTAAATTTCAATTTGTATTGAAAATACATGACGTAATGTCTTCCAACCTTATCACATTTTTTTCATTACGTAATATTTACCACCACCAAACCACTTTTGACGATCGAATTTGTTAATTTATTATTCGGTAAAATGTTTAGATGATGTCACGTCATTACGCCGATTTGAGATATAATTTCATTCATGACGTCGTCGTATGGATGAAAAACTTTTACAAGTTTTATACTCTGCTGAGATTAAAGAAGAAACATAAATGACAAGTATTGGAGAAATTGAGTCTCCTTTACAACTTAAGAATCGAACAACTAAAAACTGCTGAAACAAAACGTTTTGTTTAAGTGAAAGAATCACTGCAAGCAACCAATGCCAAAATGCGCGTGGAAGAAGTCATGGGAGTGTGAGATATCAAAAATTTAACAGGTTGTTATTTTTCTACATCAATGTGACGTTAGTTGAAACTTTAAAAAGTCTATATCTTTGCTTCTGTAGAAAATCTTTTTATCTACTGTACAATTTAGTCATCAAGGTTTTCGATACGTTTTTTAAAGGGAGAGCTAATTTTACCCCCCCCCCCCCCCCCCCTTGCAACTTCAGTTGACTTACTTGAGGTTGGGATCCAAATATTAAAAAAATAATATTAATATGTATTAATAAAAAATAAAAATAAAAGATGATGCCCAAAACATTGGGGAGGCAGCTGCCCCGCCTCCCCCCCCCTGCGCCACTGCTAAGTGATCATTTTAGCATTGTTGCAAGTTTGATTCTATTTACTTGTGCTATCGTTATTTTTATTTTGTTCTTTGGCCTCCAAGCACACAGATTTGGCCGCCGAGAAGGAGCTCCCGGTAGACCACGATGGCTGCGGAAAAAAAACGAGTTTTAAGGGATGTTACCTGTGTTGCAAAATTTTGTGCCGTAAATATTATTTTGAGGCAAAAATGAAAGATTATAATTAGGCTAAAACTAAAAGCGAATAGCAGAAATTGTTATATTGTTTTATACCATTGTAGTTCATGTTGAACGATGTTTTCCCCCAACAGTTGCTTTTGCCGCCCTATAATTTTATTTCTAGTTACCGGTAGGCCACGTCATATTATGAACTTAAATCACTGGTAGATTATTTCGTTTCAAATTCACACAGAAACGAGCATTGCTTGTTTTTCAAAGCGAAGGCAATAGGTAACCTGGGCTATAGGTTATTCGATTATAGGTAAATTGTTCGTAAAACAATTGTTCGTAAACAGTTGTTCGTAAAACAATTGTTCGTAAGCAGTTGTTCGTAAAATTAAATCCCTAAAACAATTCTTCGTAAAGCATTTCTTCGTATACATCAATTCTCAATTGCATGCACGAAGAAATGTTTTATGAAAAATTGTTTTACGAAGAATTAATTTTACAAACAATTGTTTACGAACAATTGTTTTACGAACAACTGTTTACGAAAAAAACGTCGGACACCGGTTATTCGTATAAAATTTTTACTTCTATTTCTGAGCAATCAACGCAATTAGCCAACGTCATTTCTTTAGAAATTTGTGAAAGTTCAAACAGCCAAACAACGAGAAGTAGGCTAATTTGTCATTTAATCCCAATCTGCTGTAAACGTATGTTTCCCAGCAATCGATAAGGTAGGCTATATTGGACCAGTCATCATAAAATCCCACCTTCTATCAGAAACAAATGCATGCCTCTAGAAAGCATCAAGGAAAAAAAATTGAAAACCTTAATCCAAGAGTGGCCAACCAACCAGTCGATAACGACCTAGGCTAGGCTTAGCTTAGCCTACTGGTAGATCAGATCGCGCGTTTCCAGGAAGGACCAAAAGTTTTATTTCCTACAGTGGCTCCAATTAATTGTCTCGCGCATGGAATAAACCGACGAGGACAATGTAGCCTATTGATTGTATGTAGAGTTGCAGGGTAAAAGTGTAGCCGACATGATGATTTCCGTAAACTCAATGTCAAGCAGGCTGCAGCATGGTTGTAGCCATAGGCGTAGCAAGGGGGGGGGAGAACGGGGCCATGCCCCCCCCCCAAATTTTCAAAGTTTAGATTCCGAAGTTGAACCCTTTGTTGAAAATATAATATAATTTGTATAAATTTATATTGTTTTCCAAGCCATCTGGCTATTAACACCCCCCAGGACTTGTTTTAGACACACAGAAAGACACCATAAATTTTGCAAATCGTAAATCGCGCAAAGTTTACGCGATTTACGCTTCTTTTAACTAATCTGTGGAAGCAATTTCAGAATCGCTTACTCTTTAGGGTTTTTGTGTAGCTGAGTTTTTTGTGTTCTCTAATTTTAGCCGCAGTTTTTGCCCGTTTGTGTGTAGATAAGAGCTACCTTTAATAAGTTAATAGCTGTTTATCTGCTAATAAGTTTCATACAAATATTACCCTGAAAGTGTTTCCAGAAAGCGTTATAATCCATTGTTTAAGTGTAATTTTGTAAAAATTTTCCGGGGGAGCATGCCCCCGGACCCCCCTAGAATACGCGTGCCTTCGGCACGCTCTAACCCCTACCAGCTTTATTGCTTCCCTTGCTTAACCCACCAGGATGCGCCACTGCACATCAGGTGGCGATGTCTTAAATCAAACATTTTGTCGTTCTCTTTTCATCAAGTATTTGGCCCCCCCAAAATTTTTTTCTGGCTACGCCACTGGTTGTAGCGATCCATTATTGCGTCAGACAAGTTTTCCTTCCTAACAAGTGAACCATTTTAACCCATTCGTCATCTTCTAAACATTTTGTATTTTTCCATCTAAGCTACTTTAAACAGAAAAAAGACAACAGAAATAAAACTGTTCACATCCACCCTTTGACGACGGTCAGACCAGCTCAGCTGAGAAAACATTATATTGACTGTGTAGTTTTACGTAACAATTTGGACGACTGTTAAAATGTAATAATTTGTGATAATGTTTCACTGTCCTGTAGTTTCACTATCCTGTAGTCTAATGTTTAAATTCAGTTTTTGTTATAGATCTACAATATTATACGAACACCTTCTGATAACAATTATAATTCGAGTGATAATTGTGTGGAAATAGTTAATTGAGTCAGATAGTCAAATTAGTTAGAATATCCGTTAGAGAGATAGAATTTCATTAGACAGCTAGGCTAATTGCCATTTTAAACCATCGCTAACCTAAAACTATCCACATTCTTAACATCCTTACACGTAAAATAAATATTACCACATTGAAATCATTGTTATAATCATTGTTATAACCAAAATATGACGAATCTGGTAAGTAGAATATGCTACCAAATTTTTATTTCTATGTCAAAAAAAGAAACAAAAAAAACGCGAGCTCATAATTATCTTCTAAAAAGCATGTTAAAAAACCTTTACGCGTTGGTTTGCCAACAATTGTATGTAATCTACAGCTCTTTTTTTAAGCACCATGCCAACAATCTAGTATTGCTTGTCAAACGTATTGTACACGCAATGGAAGTGATGAAGCAAATTGTTCAGCGGCAGACCACTTATTTCAACAGCCGATGTCGACAATTTCTTTATTTTTTCTAAGATTAGTTATCAAGAAATCGATGTCATATCGATATCAATGTGCATTGTAACTTACATTAAAAGAGGTAATTAACTTTTTCAAAATTTGCATTGAATTGTTTTTGTTCCGTCTGAAATCTCACCTTTGTCATCATTTTTAAAAACTTTTGCAAACCACTCTTGCTTCCCTGCTTATGACGTTTTTTTAACTCACGAAGCTTTGTTGCACTTTCAACATTTCTGTAAGCTACATTTTCTTACTTGGTCGTTTTACCCCAATACGCCCTGGATTTGTGTGTCTGGTTAGGGAAAGCTAAATATATCGAATACTGTTACTTAGTGATCCACTTGCGCTGATTTCAGTGTTAAGTAACTTTCTAGGCGCTATGGCTCAACACTAGGGCCACTTTTATTTGGACCTAAAAAAATTTTTTTCGACTTTATTTTTATCAAACTTTGACTTTATTTTGACCTAATGAAATTGCTTATTTGTAGAGGCACAGTTCTTCCTTGAAGTGACACCAGTTACCAAAACATACTATTTTGTCGATTTCAGACCCAAACATAATACAGTATTTCACCGAAAAGTCAAGGTGTTTTATGGATTAAGTTATGAAAAGTGCGTCGTGTTTTTTGGCGATAAATTTAGCTTTAGGCAGCTTTTGTTATTCTGTCCTTGTGGAAAAGGCACTATGCCTTGATTTTCTCCGCATGGCAAATTCTAGTAAACAGCAAATTAAATAGGGAAGACGTAATGTAACCCCCTTCACGAACAACAGGAAGGTGCTCACTGTCATAAAAAGCAATTCTAAACCAGGTTGCCCAATGCCCATCTCGTAACCAGCACAGGTAACGGAAGCGACGGTAAGCCGGCATCACGAACATCTGTGGACCGGTCTTTGTTTTTAACTGTTGCTACGACTGCGTCTATGACTCTATGTTTTTGAAGTAAGCACAAAACTTCCTGCTTTTATAGGTTAATATGGTTTAATTGTGTCGCAGTTCTTGATTTACAATGCTTCCACTAGGATGTCGACAAAAATTACTCTCAAGAAACACAAAAAGTTTGTCAAAAGCCATAATTTGACAAATTTTGACTTTATTGAAAATTTTGACTTTATTGTCAATTTTGACTTTATTTTGACCTATAAACTTCTTAGAAACAGTCACCCAGGTGCTGAAAATAACTTTAATCTTTGATTCGTGGACAGACGAGGTCCTTAAGAATTTTTGACTTTATTAACTCATCCGATGTATGTTGGCTATATTTCATTTGGCAGATTCGCAAACTTTCCTACGAAAATACATTAATTGAACAGCCGCCTTTGGAGTAAATTTTCAGAGCGAATGCGGGATGTTCTAAGTAAATGTTCTAGTAGATTCAAATAGACATCTACTCGAAAGCCTTGATGATCTAAAAGCAAGGTGCTCTGCACAGGATTTGGCAGAGTTCAACCATAGAGCAAGAGCTGACGTAATGCTCTTGGCTACGGCCGTGTGACACACGATGAAGAAGACTAAATGTTTGTGATAAATTCTGGATCTGTCTGCAAAACTTCGAATTAGATAAGAAAAACCTCCGAATTATTTTTTCGACTATGATTAAGCTCCATTTTTGAGATGTACTTTTTATTTACACAAAGATCTTAACGTTTTACCAATGTTACCTTTCAGAAATTGTTTTCTAAAGTTATAAAATATCTCCCTTTTTTATTTAATTTGATTGAAGCAACAAAACAGCGATTGTTCATTAAGACATCTGTCGTCAATCTTCAGTTTGCTCCTGATCTTTAACAAGTCAACAATTCCAATCTGGAGGCTGATCCTCCCCCGCGAATGACAAGCCGGAAATATCTGGCGGTAACTGGTTCAGGGAAGCGATTGGTCACGTGAGAGTTAGGGTCCCTGTTTCCTTGAAATATCTGAAAAACGAAAAACACGTTGCAAAGCTTCAGTTCTACCTCCCAAGTTACGGCTATGATCGAATTTTTGTTGAAAGTTGCCAGCACTTCCACAAAACCAGTCAAGCTATAATATCACTTTGCGGATTACCCAAGTGATATCATATTGCATGCTGTTAGAGCAGTGGTTCCCAACCTTTTGGTTGTCACGGACCCCTTTAGACAAATTAATAATTCTGCGGACCCCTACCTAAATTTTGCCTGAAACTCAATTAACGTACTATTGACTATTGTAATAATTATGCTACTCAACTACTGTACTGTGTCATATTGCATTGCCGCTGTGACTCCTGCACCAAATATCAGGTTAACAGTTGCTCAAATAAGAAAATGAATGAATTGTTCAAGAAATGTCAGCGGTATTTGAATATTAAGGTGATCCGAAGTGCCATGCCGAAACTTTTTCAACGTAAGCAAATTTAAAAAGAGGGCTGTTGTTGCCTTTCCTGAAGTAAACGACTGAACTGTGGTTGAGTTTTTGACAATGCAACACGCATGTCATCTTCAACGTCCAGGCGATGTTCAGTTTTTATTGTAACAAGAGCTGAGAATCCTGCCTCGCAAAGGTAAGTGGTTATGAATGGTAACAAAACAATAATCGCTTGCTTTGCCAAGAATGGGTAGGTTTGCAGTTGTGAGCACCAGAATTCTTCCACAGTTTTTGAATGAAATTTAATGCGTAATAACTCTTTCGATCTCAAATCATGAGAATGTAATCGACGTGCCTTGTGGTAAATGTAGTTTAAGGTCAATGTAGGCTACACACTGTAGGCAGCAGCATAAATTTATTGTAATAGATAGGCTACCGGTACTGTGGCGGTACAGTTTATTCTCGCGGGCTTGAGCTTGACACATTTGCATTTAAAAAGAGAAATAAAAGTAAAAAGATCGCTTTTCGTTTTTTTTCTCCAAAATTCATCAAGGTAATCACGGACCCCCAAATGCTTTCTCACGGACCCCCAAGGGGTCCGCGAACCCCAGGTTGGGAACCACTGTGTTAGAGTAAGACGATAAGGGGGTGCTAAATTGAAAATTTAGAATTAAAATTAACAATGGATAGAATTGCTTAGCAGTTTAGAAATGTCGCATTTGTAAAATAAGCTATTGAAAAGAACCTTTTATCATACTGTAATTTAAGAAATGTTATATTATATCTTTCTGGAATATTTATTAATTATATTTGTTTCTATTTAGTCGTGATATAATGCTTATAGGCATACCACCTTGTAAATGAATTCTGGAAAAGAGGGTTGTCAACAAACCGGTAAATATCATTTTCACTTTATTCATAGCTTTGTGGCATGAAACAGCTTAACCCGCTTTCGGGATTTTGCTCTATTTCGGTACCACAAACTTAAGTTGTTTCTGATAGAACACAAGGGTCGACTTGCCTTAGCAGGTGCCTTTCTACTAGCGGGCAACAAGAAAGATACACACACACACACACACACACACACACACACACACACACACACACACACACACACACACACACACACACACACAAACAAACTCAATTTAAATCAACCCCTTGTCAAAACGCGCTAGTTCTCAAGCTTGACCCGCCAACTCCTAGCCTGCTCCAACATCAGCAAGAGGATAATCGAGACAGGCAGATCAGCTTGAGGCAGCCAATAACCAAACTTTTACATCCACAGATTACCATCTACTGCGGTGGGTCCCTTCGGTCAGAGTAAGTCCCTCGCCTCCCTGGTAGGTATCTTCCATGTAAGTATGGTGTGCCTGCTGAGTGTTTGGGTGTGTGGACGGCTCCCGGAGCGGACGCACTAATGATGAGACAGAGAACAAATCCATTTCATATGAAAAATTGTAAACCTGCAAGATGTAGTGGTATCCATCTTGAACTCTGAGCGTTGCGCGAAAGGAAAAAAAATCTCGCTCATGTAAGGAAATGTCGGCCAAAGGGCGTGAGGACTAGCGAACCTCTCTCGCACTGGTGACCTCCGACGTTCAGAACAACACAGGCACTCTACCTTTGCGTGTCTCGGGCAAACCCAGCCCTCAGACACTGGTGTGGTGTTATGTGGCATGAAACAGCTTAATCCGATTATGGGATTTTGCTCTATTTCGGTACCGCAAAATTAAGTTGTTTCTTTTAGAACATAACCATAAGCCTACGGGTCGACTTGCCTTCGCTGAGCAACCCAACACAGGGAGCTCCCACTCTCCCATGTAAGGCAACGTCGACTAACGGGTGTGAGGACTAGCGACCCTCCCCCACAGCTTGTATAATTAGTTAATCAGCTGTGCCTCATATAAATTTCTTATACCGTAACTACACTTTGCTGTAACTGTTTTATTGTTTTCGTGTTCGTAAAGTCAAGGCTATTTTCCCAAGAGAAAACCCGCGACTCGACGCATTTTGACGACTGATTGCTTCCACAAGACAATTGCTCGCTTTTCCAACATAGAACAACGTAGGCCTACGGTAATCAGCTTGTTGGACGGTGGTGGTATGCGAGCAGAAAATTCGAATAGAATCATCTCACTCTCAGTGAAGATCGGGTGCAATATCAGGCAACTTGCACTGCTACACGATCTTACGTAGGCCTATATATTTTAACCGACTTGCCACCACATGCACAGATACAAAATTAGCCTACATATAGGTCTACACAGACAGTGGGCTGTAACAAATATAAAAAACATATTTGCAGACACTGTAACTCTGACAAAGAACTTCTGGGAACAAATGGACGCAATATAAACGTTGAGGTCCGACAAAGAAAGGATAAGAGTTGGAGCTAGACGGATTGCCCGAAAAACATTTTGACAAACTTTAAAGCTAATGGTTTGATGAAAGGTGAGTCCCATACTTGAATCCAAGCACCGGGTATGAGAAGGTAAGGTTCTCATTATACTAAGCTTTTGGCATTTAACGGGAGTAGGGTGGCCAGTTCCTTTCTCTCCGCCGCCTTTCCTTCAGCAACTACGCCCACCAAATTTATTACACCCTGGGTAGAGGTGAGCGGTGTTTTTCAACAACTAGCGCCGGGAGTCGAACTAGGATTGCATGATTGGAAAGCGAGCGCCTTATCTGTTGCGCCATCCCACCGCGGTTTGATGAAAACGAACTTTAAAAAGATGAACAATTTTTTTAGTTTTAAGCTCATTCTACAAACTAAGCGCCATTCTTTCGACAGCCCTCTCGACGCGCTGACAATGCAAAACACAATATTAAAAAATTAAATCAGGTGTGTGCAAACTTGCAGCGCTGCTGAGCCAACATAACCAGCTTAGACTGCGGGCCACAACAAGAAATATCTATTGTTCACTATACGCTATTATGACGAATGTGCACGCAACAAATGACCGCTGCGTGCGTGCAAAAGAATGGAACAGGCTATGGGCTACCACAGATAAAATGCTACTGCAATCACAAGATGTAACTACAAGGAATGTAGGTAAAGACTTGTTTGCTTGATTTTACACTTTCACTCAACAAAATAATGTTTACTAAATGTTGCAAACTTGAGTCATAAATGAAAATTATCTAACGGGCCACACATTATTTAAAATCCGGACCTTATCGTGGACCAAACATTTTAAGCTCGAGGGCCACATTTGGCCCCGCTGGCCTCGATTTGTACACTCTTGAATTAAATGAACACTTTAAACAGGGCAATGTTGGTATTGCTGATAGAATTAATTAAAAAATAAAAAGTTGTTTGTTCTATCGATAAACGTAGTTTTATCAAACTCACCATATTTTCCTCATTTTGTTGAATGGATCGCAACTGGTTTGCATTATTTCCATACAATATTTCGTATGAAGTGATCCAACAACAAGTGCTTGGCCCTGCTCCTTGAGTGGTGATTCCAGTAACACGAGTGGGCGCTCTCAAGTCAATCTGAATCCATTGCCCAACATCATTAACATCTGAACATAAATCAAATAAAAATAAAGTATTTACAGAATATAGATGTGGCACGAAGCAGCTAAATCCGTTTTCGGGATTTTGCTTTACTTCGTTACGTACCACAAACCTAAGTTGTTTCTGATAGAACACAACGGTCGACTTGCCTACGCTGAGCAACCCAACATCGGAAGCTCGCATGTAAGACAACGTCGACCAACGGGTGTGAGGACTAGCGACCCTCCCCCGCAATACAGAATATTATGCTGTCTGCATAAAAAATATCAGAATTATATAAAGGTTGCCACCCAGCGTTGCCAAATGGGGAAATAGGATACCAAATAAAAAAAATCTGGTGAAATTTAGAGGTCTTTGGTGTCAAGCTTTTTGACCTTGGAACCAAACAACCTTTTGGGGAAATCTGGTGAAATTTTCCCCACTGAAGTTTTTTCAACTTTTTAGCAAAAAATCCCAGCTCGTACAGAAAACGTTTTACAAGAGGTTTGCGCATGCGTGATGGCACTGTGTTGCAAGTTCAGAGTGACCAATTTGCGCTTTTCAATCAATCTTTTGAATCTGGCAGCAGTACTGTACCAGAAATCGTGTAGCTTTTGGCCTTTTGCCACTGGCATGGTGGCAAGCAGTGGCGAGACATTGCTTTTTAGAGAGTTCTTTTTACCAAAAAATTAGCCAAAATGGCAAATTTTATATTTAAAATTAGTGCAGGAGGTTGTTTTTAGCCCTGAAGCTAGACGTTTATAAACATCAGTGACCTTTTTCGATTCAATTCAATTTATTTTTCTTTGTCAGAAAACAACAGCAATGATAAAGTTACCATCAGTTTGCGGAAATAAAACCAACAAAAGGAAACGGCGGCAAAACCAAGAAGTTTAAAACGTGCATGCCATATAAATTTAAAGGATACGTCAATGAAAGTAAATTTAAGCACGGCCACCAAACCTAACAGTTTAAAATAGATGAATTAGTTGAAAGAATCAGTTGGCTCCACATACCTAAATCAACTGGCTGGTCTGACAGTTGATGAAGCCATGCGGACGACTGAACCTTACAACCAATACAAAAAAAGAAAAATCAAGAAAAATCATCTTACATAGGCTACATTTATTACAGTGGCCACTTATTTCACATTCATGGAATATCCTGAGCAGGATATGCAAAGGTCTTTCAAACTTTTTCATCAGGATGTTATTGCTTCTTTGAGTGCATTTTAACCCTGGCAGTAAAAGTTGTTGCTTTCAAAATAAAAACAGCAACTTTTTTGGTTAAGAACTTTTGATGTTTACTGATAATTATGATTTCTACAATTATAATCCGTGTATGCAATGTGTGATAAAACATGTGTTTTGCATATTCGTTTCATTTTTAGTCTTTAAAAACTATTTGTATTTTGAGGCGAAATTGGTTTATTTAGGGTATTTTAAATATCTGGTGAAATTGTATGCAATCTGGTGAAATTTTAGTTACTTTTTGGTGCCAAGCAGCTTCCAGCATCTGGCAACGCTGTTGCCACCAGAAGATGCTGCACAAGCTTCAATTAATACGTCTCCCTCCCAAAAATTATTTACAATCATTTTGGCTGGAATTATCCCAATCATTCGAAATTACTGCTATCTAGCACCTTGTGACTTTTTAACATATGCCGTGCCTTTGCCGAAAAACCGCAAATTAGACTCATTGCAACTACAAATGTTATGTGCATAGCCTTTTACTTCGCAACAGCTTTTGAGTACCCCAAGCTAAAATGTATAATTACGATCCTGATTTACCTTAGTTGTTTTTTTGAGTGAAGTATTAGTTGAGGCTTATGCAATATCTGCTAGTGGTAATCTTTAATAATTCTGAGTTTTGTTTTATGCAGACTGCAAAATATTCTATATCTTTTCAAGTGTTGACGATTTACTATTTTTGCATGTTTTTCAGTTCCTTTTGATAATCCTATTAAGGTGAAACAAGCTGTTAAGGTTTTTAGTGAACTATAGTAACTAATTTTGATATATAGATATAACTATTCTTTGCCGCAGTGATTTAATGTTCCCTCAACAGTAAATAAAGTGAGGTTATGCTGCTGTTTAGAATCACTGTAGGAGTAGCTGACGTAGGGGGATCCAAGACTGCGAGCATGCGATGCCATGTTGAGGTTTAAGAAAAACTATACGGGCTGCATAAAAAAGTGATTTTCAGCTTGTTTGCCACTCAAAAAAGTGATAAATAAAAATTAATAAAGAAAATACAATACACGAAACATCAAGCTAGCGGCACACAAAAAGATGGTCCGCTGTTTGGGGCTTGGTGTTACAGATACATGTAACTGGGCCGGTGTTGTAGCCCCACTTTACTACTGCAGATTTAGTACGGTCAACACCTGTTCGAACTCTATTCAAGGTTTTCCACTTTGCCTACGACGTGTTTGCTCCTGGGGGAAGAGACTCTGATGGTTGGACCTTCATTTCCGCGTATGATGAGCCATTTTCGAAGTGTTGCTTCCATTGCATAGCCTTGTTTGTTTTTTATTGAGATTAGTGTCTGAACGTGTGTTAGGAAGTTTTTCTTGATTTCAGCCGTGTCTGTGCAGCAGTTTGTCCACAGAGAGTGTCTTTCATCATGTTTGCTTTAGCCTTTCAGCTTCACTGTTAACATTCTAGTGGGGTTCCCTGCCAATGCATTTTTTCAATTTCATTTCAACTTGATGCAAAAGTTTTGTTCTTAGTACCAAATTGAAGGTAAGGGCCTATGGAACAATTCTGGTTCGAGTGTCAAGCTGTCAGATGAAGAAAAACAAAATGGCCGCCAAAATCCAAGATGGCTGTCAATTTCCAGATTTTTTCACATTATGCCTCGTAACTTTTATACTATTGAACCTAGAATGGTGATTTTGGTCTCGAAACCTAGGTTTGCATGTATGAATAATTCAATTAAAATAAAATAAACACGATTGGAGCAATATGTTTTCTTGCACTGGCGCGTGCATTTTAACTTAGTCTTTACGCATTTGCACCGAGGGCAGGTAATTGTGCAAGTGCACTTCACATCTAGATGGAACACTTCCTTGGCGAGGGACAGCGTGGTCCAAATGTGAAGCAGCTTGCCGTCCTCTTCCTTCCACCCATGGTCAATTGGGTTGATGACAGACATCATGGACATGTAGGCTGTTGCCCAGATGCTTGCTTGGAAGACACTTCTTTTAAGATGTTGATCCAAAGCATCACTAGTTGGGGGAATTCTCTCCACGTCCCTAGTTGTCTGTGAGAACAACTTCATTCGGACAAGGTCAACATCATTGTCCTCATTTGAGTACAGTCTACAGACAAAGCTTTTTGCCACTTCCTTTAACCTTGGGGATGTTTGGAATAGAGTGTCGGCAATAGTTGCAAATTGCTCCATAAGGGATGGAACTTCGTGCATCAACGTGCAGCAGGATCGCTCACCTTTGAACTTGAAGGAAGAAGTGCTGTCTGATCCAGTGAATGCATGGAAAAGGGCCATGGCTTTGCGTATTGTCGTGCCTAGGTTTATGGCAATAGTATTAAGGGAGATCATTTTGGTTCGCTTTCCCGCTTTGAATGAGATCCAAATGTCTGCTGCCGGGTTCAGAGCCTTTATGTGATGAAAGTTGCTCAGAAAGATTACCACAACATCTGTGTCTCCAGTATACACCATCCCAATTAACGAAGATTGGGGGTGTGGAGGAGATGTACTAAGACACGCGTCTCAGCTTCCTCATGGTTGCATTGATTCATTGGTGGACCGTTCCCAACATGGTGGACTTGATCACCTCAGTGATGTAGACATTCTTGTCGTTTGGGAACTCTTCTTCTGTTATCTTCGACAGGAATGTGAACAGTTCCTTCTTGTTAGGCTATCAACATTAGCTAGAAACTTCTGCCAATTTCCTGGGATTTTGGCAGTACCAGATATGCGCTGTCGGATGCCTGTTCCTCGTTTTTACCTTGTGCCTCTTTTGATCGTCAGTACACGATACTGGTCCCAAACAATGTCTACTCTTGTCGATCAGTTCAAGTCATGGCGAACTCTTGGGCAAAATACCTTGTCGAAGTACGAATCAAATGTCTTGCCTTGGACAGTTGTACCAGGAAGTGAGTGTATTAGTACTCCACCATCAATAATAACGAAGTCGTAAACATCTGGCGCAAGTAACTCCTCGTCGACAGAAATTGCGCTACTTGCACTGGCTTCCGTGATATATACCAGCAAATCTGACTTGGTACAAGAGTTGAGGGACCCTTTAGAAGACAACGCAGGTGGATATAGGGAAGATTCGTGCTGAAAAAACTTCTCCAAGTTCTCCCCGCGGCTGTCTAATACAAGAAAAGCTTGCCCAAAAAGCTCTGCGTGACGTTTAAAGTGCTGCATTTTCAGCTTAATTGCTGACTTTTTTTGTGTGTTCTTCTCATGGTAGAACACTAAGTTGTTGCGTTTGATCGGCGCTGTAAAACGTGTGTCATTGGAGTCAAGCACATTTTGTCTGAAGTTATTGTACTGCTCTTGTCCTAAAGACTCGACTTTATGGACAGATACAGCAGCAACCGCCGATTCACACATCTTTTCATCTAATATAACCATGTCTCCGCTGAACTCCCCAAAAGGATTCCCACTGCTCAGCAACACCTCCACCAGGTCTTTAACATGGCGTAGAAATCGGTGCTGAGATGCACATCCTTCTTCATGATAAGGGAGTTCTTCTTCATCATCGTCGTGAGCATTTACACCACTGAACTCCTCAATGACACGGCTGATTTCTGGGCCAGTCAATATCAAGCGTTCCAACGTGTCACGATTCTCAGTAAGACCAATAATGCCACCAACTCCTTTCACCCTTTTGTTGGCTTGCTCGTGTGCTTGATCGATAGGTAAGTGATGAGAAACGGTGATTGCTTTGAGTTATTGCCCAGTGTCCCATATTAAATTCTTCCTGGATGCTAAGTAGAAGACCTTCCAGGTCTCGGATAAAGATTGGAATCCACCTTGCGTAATTGTGGTGGTCTAGAGCAAAGAACAGAGGCGCAAGTTTCTGCAAGGTATTAACCATGAGTTCTAACTTCCTTTCCCAATGTGCCCGGATGAACATAAATATGATCTGTCGGTACTTGTGTATGAGTAGCCAGAATTTGAACGTTGGACTCTGTTGGGAAGCTACAATGACCCAATCCTCAAGAGCCATCTCGGTTCCACTGTCTTCGTATGCTCGTTTTAGAAGGCTGTTAAGTACCACTACAGTAACTTGATGGCCATATCTTGTTCTCATTGCATTGGATGCTTTCAGAAAAGCTGTGGCTGCTGCTTCTGTCTTCACTAGCCAAGATTTTCTCAGGGTTTCAGGCCATCCAGATCCACGCAGAAGATCTCCCATGGTGCTCCACAAAGCCATCTCAATGTGGAGCCCACCTAGCATAATCACAATCTTTTCTTCCCCAAAAATGTCAAGGAAGGTCCACTGCATTTTTTTGGCGATGTCATAGAGTAGTTGATCCACTACAAACACAGGGACTTGGTGTGGGTTGAGGTGCTCAGTTTTCTTTTTCACCAGTTCCATTCCATGTTGAATCATTTCTGGAGTGGTGGCTTTTTCGTGGAAAAGTGGCAAGAGGGCTTTAATGCATTTTTCCGGTTGTCCAACAGAATCTGATCGAGCAGCGTGGTAGGAAGATCACATCGCTGGAGTGTGCATTTCTGCATCGCAATCCATCAATAGGATGCTATTTACTGCAGCCATCCATGCCTGTTCGTGATGTTTCTCCTCATCGAATGAACTCGTTATCACTAGTTGCGGATCTTTTCTCGAAGGTTAGTTGACAAGATTTCGGCCCACTGGTGGTACAAACGTATACGAACGAGGCAGAATGGGTTCACTGTTACGGGTTTCTGTTTTCTGTGAATTGATTTGCAGATATTCTTGGTTCAACCCAGGCGTCTGTGATGAAGGAAATTGAAATATTGAAATATCAGTTCCATGAAATGATGAGCTTGCAGTGCGTGATGTGGGATTGTGATCCAAGTTATCCAGAGCTGCCACCGTGAAAATGCCCTGACGTAAGTTTGTAGGACAAACTATATCAGTGTTGTTCCTTGCATGAAATCGCCTAGGTGCAAATTTAGATTCAATGCTGAGGACTTTCTTATATGACACGCTCAGAGCCAAACTGTGTAGCACAGGGGTTCTTAAACTTTTTGAGCCGCGCCCCCCTTTGACGTGCCATCCAAACTTGAGCCCCAACAAACTACAAAATTAGCAAACATTAATGTGTAATGACTACAGGAATTTATATTTAGCTTTTATCAATGTGAGGGATGTAATTGTTTTTCGGAAACCAAAAGTTTAATTCGAGGCTTTGTAGCTGCTAATGCACACCTCAGATCGGCTTCACAATCAATAAGTTTGTTTCGATGTTTTGTTTTTATGTTCAAAAGTGTAGAAAAGCCACTTTCGCACAGATAAGTGGACGAAAACGGAAGAAGTGTGCGTATCGCCACGCTACCCACTCCCTTGTATATGTGCAAATATTTAACCCAAAAATCAGTTAGTGGCATTGCTTCATAATCGTCTTTTGCAGTACAGTTACACTTTATTTCCAAGAATTCCTCTTGCAAACCGTCGGGAAGAATGTCCTCGTTAACACGAAAGGGATTTCTTGTCATTTTCCATTCTGGAAGGTCGGTGTCACCTAAGTCTGGGAAATAGCATTAGCAATTCTTGTTTCAAAAGCTGAATGTGAGCCTCCACTTCAGCCTTAAGCTCACCTTCCGGTTCAAGTTCCTTTTTGTCAAGTGCAGTATCTAGGTTGAGAAATAAAGCTGCATTTCCTATTTGTATTCGGTGGTGCCACAACTCCAGCTTTGCCACAAATGCTCGAATGGAATCATAGCTATTAATCCGGTTAGTATTTCTGCCCTGCAAGAGCAGATTTAAGTTATTGAGGGCCTCGAAAATGTCCACGAGGTATGCCAACTCCAGCTGAAACTTCTCTGATGAAAATGGCAGAAGGAGATTACCATGAGCTTTCAAAAATAGCATCAGTTCATGTTTCATTTCATACACGCGGGCTAACATATTACCTTTCGATAACCAACGAACAGATGTATAGAAGAGGAGAGTCTCATGGTACGAATCCATATCCTTGCACAGCTTGGTAAACAGTCTCGTATTGACGGCACTGGTTTTGACGAAGTTGACTGCTCGTATGATTACTGTATTATACTGTAAGCTTATCTTTCATTGCAGCTGGTAGAGTCCTGGAGGCCAGAGCCTCACGGTGAATCACGCAGTGAGATCCAATGGCATTGGGACTTTTTTGCTTTATCCTGGCAATAAATCCACTTAGTCACATAGTTTGATATCGCTCGCGCCCCCCTTGTGAACCTTTCGCGGCCCCCAAGGGGGGCGCGCCCCCCAGTTTAAGAACCGCTGGTGTAGCAGTTGTACCAGCTTCCTGCTTCTTGTTTGGGAATGCAATTTCAGGGCCAGAAACACTGCAAATGGAGGCTCACAATTCAAGTTCGCAGAACGAGAAGTCATATTTAACATGGCCAACTGACTCACAGAGAGAATCTTTCTGGAAGTCTCTTGTACTAGTAATGATTTGGGTTCTTCGAGGAGTTGACGAAAAAATACTTCATACGTTGTGGAACAGATGATTCTTCGCAACCATTGGGAAATGAGCCATCAAACCTGAATGCAGTGTCGTGATCCAAAACAGCTTTACGGAGAACCGATGCTCAAAAGGTACAAGCTGTCTTTGCCAGCGCAAACTTCTAACTACTTTGGTTCAACGTCAAGAAACACAGAGTCGAGAAAATGTAAGATTTTGCTGACGCACAAATAAACGACCAAACGAAGCGGCGTTCACAAATAACAACACAATATGGGCATTACGTAGCTGGTCGTTGAGGGCAGTCAGTTGAGGTCAGTTGCCTAAAAAAACTCTGTTTATGGCGCAAATTATCCACAGGGGTTATCAATCAGTGGGGACATTCTCTTTAAATGCTAGAAACAACGGAAATAATTTGTTTTCCTTGCTATGAGTCGGAGTTACTTAGACATCGACTTCCGATTTCGAAACTAAAAAACAATGATATAATAAGGGTGCGAACAGTGAACGTAACATTGACATAGATTCCTAAATCACCACTCTGTCCTCCAATCATGTTTATTTTACTTTTATCGAATTACTCATACATACAAACCTACGTTTAGAGACCGCAACCACCATTCTAGGTTCAATAGTACAAAAGTTACGAAGCATAATGTGAAAAAATCTGGAAATTAGCCGCCATCTTGAATTTTGGCGGCCATTTTTTTTTTTTTTTTATCTGACAGCTTGACACTCGAACCAAAATTGTTTTATAGGTCTTTACTTTCAAACTGGTACTGAAAACAAAACTTTTGCATCAAGTTGAAATGACTGAGTGCCTGGGAACCCCACTATTCATCTAATACCTGGTGGTGCAATACCAGCAAGCAGGTAAAGTTTGCTGGTATTTGTAGGCTTCAGACATTCTATAATTAGGCGACAAGAATTGTTGAGTGCAGAGTTGAGTTTCATTGAGTGACATGACCTGTTGCAAACAAGGCATGCATATTTTGCCGTGACGTAGCACAAAGCCAATGCGGTCATTCTGAGGGTCTATGGCAGTGGTTCCCAACCTTTTGGTTGTCACGCACCCCTTTAGACAAATTATTAATTCTGCGGACTCCTACCTAAATTTTGCCTGAAACTCAATTAACATACTATTGACTATTGTAATAATTATGCTACTCAACTATTGTACTGTGTCATACTGCATTGCCGCTATGACTCCTGCGGCAAATATCAGGTTAAACAGTTGCTCAAATAAGAAAATGAATGAATTGTTCAAGAAATGTCAGCGGTATTTGAATATTAAGGTGACCCAAAGTGCCATGCCGAAACTTTTGCAACGTAAGCAAATTTAATGAGAGAAATAAAAGTAAAAAGATCGCTTTCGTTTTTTTTCCAAATTCATCATGGTAATCACGGATCTCCAAATGCTTTCTCACGGACCCCCAAGGGGTCCGCGGATCCCAGGTTGGGAACCACTGGTCTATGGGTTAGTGCCCCAGCCAGAATTGGTTTGCTTTCTCAAGGTACTGTTTCTGGTGATAACTGTTACGCTTGTAGGTAAACGTAAAGGAATTGAAAAGAGGTCTCAACACGAGTAGAGCTAAAATGAACTAAGGGCAAATCATTGTGTGGCTACCAAGAAGTCCTGCTGCCGTAATTACCAACTACTCACAGCCACAGGGCGGCACGACGTAATCATGTGCACGTGACCCGGTGCAATGCACTAGGCAATGACCATAACGCAAAATAAACGTTACTAACTGTATCACTCCTCCCTTATAAATTAACACTTAGCAGTAGAAATGAAACATTACAGCTAAGGGAGGGTGATACTAACCAAGTATTCAAGACTTAACATACACAATATATATAGTGCTTCTAACTGATCACTGCAATAATGGTCATATTACAATTAGGGTCAGAAGCACATACGACTAACAAACGTATTGACTAAGCCTGATAAAAATCAGGTTTGCGTCTGTTTCGAACTGGATAGCGTCTCTGTGGGACAGCTTTACTATGCCCAGAGTGTTCATTGGTATCGGTCGGTTCGGAATCTTTCTTTGGACTTGGTGCAACCTTAACTTTACTTGAATCAGAAAAATCACTTTTACTTTCAGCATGAACGTTTTGAAACCTGGGTTGAAGTTGATTTATGTGTCTCTTCCAAACGCCTCGTTCCGTTCGTACGTTGTACAGGACACGTCCCCGTCTTTTAATTACCGTACCCGGGAGCCACTTCGAACCAGATGCATAGTTTCGAGCATAAACTAATGAACCTTCTTCATAGCTTCGCTTATGAGATGCAGGTTCTTGTTTTGAATTACTTTTTTCCTTTGGCGAGAACAAGGACAATAGCGTTTTCGGCTGGCGCCCATGAAGAACTTCGGCTGGAGTCTTCCAGTCGAGGCATGGGTGAGGTGTGCTTCTGTACGTTTTGACTACTAAGAGATGAGCATTTTGCTTGCTCACTTCTCCCTTATAGTTTTTTTCCATCGCCCTTTTAAAGGTTTGGACGAAGCGTTCCGCTTCGCCATTTGATGCAGGATGGAACACTGGCGAGGTGATGTGATGTATTCCTAACTTGATGCAAAATGTCTTCAACTCTCCGGACGTAAACTGGCTTCCGTTGTCTGAGACAATCGTGTCCGGAGAGCCTTCTATCGCAAAGATTTGTTGAAGTGCGCTGATCGTTGCTTTAGAAGTTGCCTGTCCGATGTTCTGCATAGAAACATAAGGATATTTTGAGTGTGCATCAACGCAAATCAGCCACATCTTTCCTAAGAAAGGTCCAGCATAGTCGAGATGGATCCACTGCCACGGCTTTGTAGTTTTCGGCCATGCTTGGTACTCTTTGTCCGGAGCTTTTGCGACAAGCCTGCAAGGTCCGCACGACTTCACCATCTCTTCGATGCTTTTGTTCAACTCCGGCCACCATACGTATCTGCGTGCCATCTGCTTCGTTCGGGTGATTCCCCAGTGACCTTCATGCAAGAGTTTTAAAACCTGTGCCTGCAAACATTGCGGAATTACTGCTCGTGGAAAACCGTCACGTTGTAAAAGTATTACATCGTTTTCTACCCACATCGAGTCTTTATACGAAGCATAGCAGCGCAGCTTATCATTGTCAGGTAATCTTCTAGGCCAACTATCCTGGATATACGACAGAACTAATTTTAAGACCGGATCGCGAAGCGTTTTTGTTTTAAGCTCGTTCGAAGTTAAAGGTAAACCGTCCATGGTTTCCTCTACAGAATGAGAAACCTCTGCATTCTCTCTCTCCTCGTTTTCGTCAAACGTTTTGTCTAACCCCATAGGCAATCTAGACAGTCCATCTGCATTACCATGTAGATTAGTTGGTTTGTACTGAATATCATATTGATATGCCATTAAGGTAATAGCCCATCGTTGAAGACGCTGAGCTGTTAGGACTGGTAGATTCTTTTTTGGTGAGAAAATCGAAACTAGTGGCTTATGATCCGTAATTAAAGTAAACTTCCTACCGTACAGGTATTGGTGAAACTTCGTTACTCCATAGATGATAGAGAGCGCTTCTCGTTCAATTTGTGAGTACCTCTTCTGCGTTTCACTCAAAGTTTTCGATGCATGGGCGAGTGGACGTTCCACACCATCGTGCTTCTGCATCAAAACTGCTCCTATTCCGTACTGGGATGCATCGGTGGCTAGTATGAGTGGTTTGCTCTCATCGTAGTGACTTAGCGTGGTTGCATTGATCACGTCCTTTTTCAGTTGTTGAAAGGCGAGTTTGCAATGTTGTGTCCACCTGAACACTGCTCCTTTCTTCAACAAAGAATTTAAAGGTTTTGCCTTGTCTGGAAGATCTGCTATAAAACGACCATAATAGTTAATTTTCCCTAAAAAAGCTTGAAGTTCTTGAAGGTTTTGCGGCTGGGGTAATTGTTTTATTGCTTCGACTGATGTGCTCGACGGTCGCTTGCCGTCTTTGTTGATTATATGACCAAGATATTCAACCAAATCCTTGAAAAATTCACATTTTTGTACTTTAACACAAAACCCATACTCGCTTAAACGATCCCTAAGTTATTCCAATGATCTTTTTCTGTCGGTCCCGTAACTAAGATATCATCTAGATATGCTGCTACACCAGGGATTCCCGAAATCATTTTATCCATGCAACGTTGAAATTGGGCTGGGCTTGACGCCACACCGAAACACATACGATTGTATTGGAAAAGACCAAAAGGTGTGTTTATGACACAAAGTTTTTTTGCTTCGTCATCAAGCTCTAATTGCAAGTAAGCATCCGACAAGTCAATTTTAGAAAAGTACTGACCTTTTCCCAGCGATTCCAGCAACGTGTCCAACGTCGGCAACGGATGTTGATCCACTTGTATTTGCTGGTTCAGTCCCTTAAAATCGCCGCAAATTCGTATACTTCCATTTGCTTTCGACACCGCTACGATCGGAGCTGCCCAGTCGCTATAATTTATTGGCTGCAAAACGTTGCGCTCCACAAGTCTGTCCAATTCTTCTTTGATAGCTTGCTTTTTGGAAAATGGAATTGGTCTTGGTTTGGAAAAAACGGGCTTTGCTTCCGGTTTTAAGTGTATAGAAACTTTTGTCTTAACACATTTACCAAGATCAGACGAAAAAACTCTGGAAAATTTGCAAATTAAAGCTGAAACTTGCCTTTCCCTCTGCTTTAGTAAGGATTCTTCTGTCTGCTGAACTTGTGAAGATACGAGATGTTTTTTCTTGTCTGAAACTTGATCTAACACCGAAATACCCTGACTGGTCAAGCCAAAACTGTCACTCCATTCTAGACCCATTAGGTTTGTGCCTTTGTTTTCATTTAGTACGATTAACTTCATCCTTGACTTTAGTTGACAACCTATTTTAACATTTACGAAGCATTGACCTTTAACATGCAAAGGCCTACCACCATAAGCATGTAGTGAGGTTTCTGATGGATAGCACGTGGGAGAACCTAACTCGTGGTATCCATCTAATCCAACCATGGAACATGTTGAGCCAGTGTCCCGCTGGCACGTGAACGGTTTGCCGTTAACTTCGGCACGGATGCAAATTTGCTTTCCGATGCGTTGGTAAGCTTTTGAGTTCCGCTTTTCCTCCGAATGTGCTTTCAATGTGCTTTTTGTAGCTGAGAGTACGGTCCAGTGTCACTCCAAGATAGTTAGGGCAATGTTTCAGCTGTGTTCCTGACCAGGCTGTTTTTAAAGTGGAAAGAACATACATACAAACGAATATTTGTCTTTAACTATTAAAACAATCAAACTGTTGTGGTTTTTTTCAACTAGCTACTTATGCGAGAAATCTTTTTCGTCTTCATCTTTAATTCAAATAAAGCAAAGAAATCGGCTGCTGCACACTGAAGTAGAGTTACGTGTTTCAGAAAGTAGCCTAAGCCTGCATACAAGAAAGAACATTAGCTCTAAGCTGTAGCTATTGTAATGAATGAAATTGATTGAAAGAACAACGAAATCGTCGAAGTATCGAAATTTTGGGTCGAGAGAATTTAAAACAATTTTTAGAACCGCGCAAACAAGTATTGACGCAACAATGGTCTATTCTAGTGACTAGTCTAAGTACTAGTCAATAGTGGAAATAAAAACGTGGTATCATAATTCTGATTACAGATTTGTATTCAACGTCTCGAATTTGCCACAAAAGTGTTCCAAGTTATGAAGTACAAACCTTGCTGTTGGCCAGTGACAAACAACTCATGTTGATTAAACGAAAATTGCAGGTTTAAGATTTCATAACATATTTAACTTACTTCTGCTGGAATACCAATATCCCCGTTTATCCAACCTTGCTTGGTGTGGACCATATTGGGATCCGTACACAGACGATGCTGTTATTTGATTGTCCATCACTCTGCCATCCTTCATGCCAACGGTGCAGAACTCAGCTGTGACAAACAATGGAACCATATTAGCAACAATAGCCTATATGTGAATTAGGTTTTAATTTTTTATTAAGTAAGTTGAAACACCTTTAAAGAAAGCTTCAGTGCTTCCACAGAGATTCAACTTGAATGATAAGCAAACATATTCTTCCGACTAAAAAATCCAAAGTGTGCTGAAAAGCTTTAAGCTGACACAAACATCAGTCTACAAAAACAACAAAAAAGCAATCTTTAGACTTGAAACTAAATGTTTGGTCGCTTGAATATAACATCAGGGTAAAAAAATAAAGTAAAATTCATGGATAATGCATTTCAGATCTATTGTTAAAAAACGTGCTAACTACTTCGTTTTTATAATGGGCTAATAAATTTTTTGAATATAAGAAAATAAATTACCCTTATAGTTACTTCGGAGAAAATTGTTGTGTAGTTCAATAAAGCTGCTGTTTTGCAGCTGCAAATTTCATACTTAAATTTTATAATAAATGTATTAAAAATTTACAACATTTTTTGTGTTTGCAACTTACAACAGGTTCATTCAATTTAATGCAACAATAAAAAAAACAGTGCCACAGTTTATGCACCTAAAAGCGAAGTCAACTGTAAGTAGTTTTTCTGATTACCTGGAGCGATGCTACACTCGACTGCCGAGAAACATACTTTTTCTTATATTATGGTGGGGTGTTCACACATAGACTAGCCAGAAATTCATGTATTTTATTTTAGGATTTATAAAGCGATATAAAAAAAAACTCAAAGCCATACGTCACGGCTACTGTACATTTTAGTGCAAGATAAACATGCAGATTTTGAAACAAGTCGCTGTATTAACACGTTAACGAAAATTTATCAGATTCAGTGATGGATGGTGCAACTATCATATGGTGCCTTTAGCATTATATTATAAAGCAATCCATGTATCGACCTAATCAGGAGCGTTGACAGGGAGGTCTAGGCAGGGGCGGATCCAGGTATTCACGTTAGGGGGGGGGGGGGCGATGTCATTGACTTTCAGGCAAGTGATCAGCCAGGCACAAATAACGACGAGGGTCTCCCCTAGAAAATTTAGATCGAGTTTGATACGTTGAGAGCATTTCGAACACAAATAATGAGAAATTGACATTCCATAACTTAAAAAACCTTCAACAATGCTGTTGTTTAACAAAGGGAGGGATAAAGAGCTGATATGCCCTTGCCATGTCAAGTTGAAGCCTGAGCAACCTAGCCGCATTTATAGTTGAGACTGAAGGTTTCACTCTTGATTGTTTCACGGCAATTTAAAAATTGACCTCGGAAAGATAATAACAGGTAATTTTGTCTTCCCAATATTGATGCAAACATTGAGGTTATAGACTTACTGTATAACTTCGAGGTTTTATTCCTCTGACAAGTTTTGAATTGTTACAAAGAGCAATGAGGAAAGGTTATGCATACATTCAACATAATGAGCAACAAAAGTGGGAGCCAGGTCAAAACACTGGGTTATGCTCCACCCCCCGTAAAATCGCCACTATAGGCTAAGTATAGATTGTAAATTTTTATTTTGGACGAGCGAAACACTACAATTTGTGCAATAGAATGGCAGTTAAACATAGTGAAATGACGACCAGAGGGATATAGTCCTCCTTAAAACGTGTCATGCACGGTCGCTGCACCAGACAAAAAAAGAAACTAACAATAACAGAAACAACTACTTCTGTGGACTTCACAAATTAAACGAAAATAAAAGCTACTTTGCCGGTACGGGTAATACTAACAGGTGTCGTACCTTTGACTACAACACTAAGTTAAGTTTACGGTTTCTACTGTTGGCAAATCGATTTATCACAGAGTCTGTGTCAATTAAAATGTCCCGATGCTGGTATCGTAAGGCCAATCCATTCAGTCTTTCCTCGCCGATGCTGTTCCTCAGCCAGGTTTTCAACGACCGAAGAGATGAAAAGCTTCTTTCGGCTGATGCTACGCTGACTGGCAAGGTTAATAGTATTTTTAGAAGAGAGTCTACGATTGTGTACACATTTTCATCACACGGTTGTAAAGCTTCTTCGGTAAGACTGCAGTAGTCGTCATCGGTAAGACTGTAGCAGTCGCCGGAACAGTTTTATTTTCCCACTTCTCCTTCCATAGTTGGATCTCTGAACCTAGAGCAGATTCCACACTATATACATGACGTAACAAGCCGTTGTAGGCATTGCAAATGACTTTTGTCAATGCTATCGGGTCGGTACTTGAGCAATTTCGTGGTAGCAATAATGTTAGGTGTCAAGATGCTAAAGTCTCATTGAAAAAAATTGAGCTTTGCTGTTTCTAGATGCAATTTCAAGGTAGAATTTCAATGGTTTTAGTTCCACGTCTGACCGTCAAAGTTGCCAATAACCTGCTCTGTCCAACCAACTTATCTAGGCTAAGGGATTTATCGCTATGCTCTACAGTGCCGGCAAAAAGGTTAGAAACTTTTTAAATTTTAGTAATTTCGTTCGGTAATTAGACTCTGCGACGAAATCATAGCCTTATAGGCCGTACTATGTTATTGTTATAGCCTAGCCTAACCTAATCTTTGAACATGGCGAAAGACTTATTCAACATTGCTTTCGATATGTTGTTTTCCAAAGCGTATACATATAAATGAAGAATAAACCTACTTTCTTGGGTTTTAGGGGGGGCGATCGCCCCAATCGCCCCCCTCTGGATCCGCCCCTGGGTCTAGGTGGTACTTTTGCACCCGGGCCCGGAATACTTAGGAGGCCCGGATTTAAAAGATTCCCCCCAACTTCAAACATTATCAAGATCTTAATATAATCAGATCTAAAGGAATTGCCATCAGAGGTTAAAACAGCCACTTCAGCCGTCAGATGGTAAAGTAACGGGCCCCCTTCCGGGTAAAGTGATTTCCCTAATCACGAATTTTTTTTTTCAAAAACACGAAATATTTTTCTTCACCCACTCATTAATTCTGAATATATATATATATATATTTTTTGGTGGTAATCAGTTCTAGCTACTTGCGTCTATTTTACAAATAATTAATTTCAGCCGAAAACTCCAACAACTTTAAACATACAGACGAAGATCGTGATTGAGAGCAAGGATTTCGCGGTTTACGGAGAAATCCATAATGCGTAATTGCGCATTTGGGGAAATTCGTGATACAACAAATCTTTGAGAATATAATGGTAATCCTCAAACCAAATATAGTTATTACTATAATCCTCTTAATTTAATAATAATATATAAATGATATTCTTCTTAATTTTCTACTTTGAACTGCATGTGTCATCTTCATTTTAACAGCACATCAATAAAAGTTTGTACACAACCCTTATAGGGGAGGGTGGGGTAAGAGGAGCACCTTTTTGCTCAAGTCGCTTTTACAAACGAACGGTTTGTTTTAGAAAATTTTAAAATGGTGAATTTAAAGCGCTAGTGAATCAGCTACATTTTAGATCGGGTTTAATTACCTTGCGATGTTTATGTTTTTTTATATTGATACTTATTTGCGTGTTGCTCAACTTACCCCGGCATAAATTGTATGGGGTAAATTGAGCAATGACCTGGGGTAAGTTGAGCAATTCGATTAAGTTGAAGCATTCTCCTGTCAGTTTGTTTGTATTATTGCGAGGCATTATGCTTTACCACACAACACTGTTTTTTTTATCCAATACGAACCTAAAAAGACACAAATTCAAAAGTTCAATCATTAAGTAAGCTAAGGTTATTTCATTCAAATGTATTTGTTATGTCCACTGAGAATTGCATTTTACAAGGCACGCAATTATATTGTTTACGTCAAAAATTCCAATTTTTTTTTATTTTCCAAAAACAGAATAACTTTATTGTTACACTGATTAAATCAAATCTGTTTTTTGTATTGGTAAGTATAAAGTGTGAGGATATTCAATAAAACGTTCAGGTTGGTTAGTCTTGTAGATTTTTAATTATTTGTAATTTTGTCACAAAAACCAGGTTGGGGTAAGTTGAGCAACTGCTCCAAGATATTTCAACTGGCATTGCACATTTTACCCCAACCTGGTTTTTGTGACAAAATTACAAATATTTAAAAATCTACAAGACTAACCAACCTGAACGTTTTATTGAATATCCTCACACTTTATACTTACCAATACAAAAAACAGATTTGATTTAATCAGTGTAACAATAAAGTTATTCTGTTTTTGGAAAATAAAAAAAAATTGGAATTTTTGACGTAAACAATATAATTGCGTGCCTTGTAAAATGCAATTCTCAGTGGACATAACAAATACATTGAATGAAGTGGCATTATGAGTGATACAACCAGAATAAAAACAAATTCCGCCGACTCGTTTTTCCAAAAACAGGGTTTGCTCTTCTTACCCCATTGCACACTTTATCCCAGTCTCCCCTATTCAT
This sequence comes from Aplidium turbinatum, assembly GCF_918807975.1. Taxonomy (NCBI): domain Eukaryota; kingdom Metazoa; phylum Chordata; class Ascidiacea; order Aplousobranchia; family Polyclinidae; genus Aplidium; species Aplidium turbinatum. The sequence goes on from NC_137488.1 coordinate 3,914,454, forward strand.
AACATTGTCGATGAAGGGGGCCCGAAAATAATTTGGTACCGGGCCCGAGAAATCCTATCAACGGCCCTGGACCTAATATTCGCTTAATTTTTACTGAAATAGCTTTCGCGGCTCAACTGTGATCTCGCATCGCTTTTGGCAATATGACAATGTATTGACAGTAGCCTATATTGCAGGGTTACTCAACTAATGTTAACAAAGGTCCAGTTTGACAAGTTGAATATTTTTAGCGGTCCGGTAAATAAGTTATTTCATACGCAACCACGAAACTTAAATTATCTGTACCAAACCACTTTTTGAAGTAAAATGTAACTCGAATCGAATTTCTGAGAAAGTGTTGGGGAGTCGAAGTCCCCCCAGCAACTAGGATAATCACAGTAAAAATTGCTTCCCCCTAGAAGAAATCTGTTTAAAGAAGCCCTGAAACGTGGCAATGAGGTTATTCTTCCTAAAGCTCAAGGTCCACCATCAACACCCAGAAGATCCGGATTCGGACCGCAGTCCACCAGTTGAGTAGCCCTGGCCTACAGAAAAGCCTACATTTAAAAACGAAACGCCACTTGCAGCAGCTATTAGTTAGCCGACACATATCTATTGTTTACGCGAGTGTATTTGACTTCGGAATATAATATGTAGGCTAATGGTAAGACCTATCAACTAAACAAATCAAATTAAGCTAAGACCCATCTTAACAATATCGAAGCAGGCTGATGCTCATACAGGAGGTCAATGCTACGCCTGTGCAACTGCGTAGTCGTTTTATTATTGGCGCTTAGCCACGCTTGCTGTATGTAATTTCCGTGTCCCTATTCACGTATTGAAAAGAGAAAGTTGTAGCACAAAAACATGTTTCGCTTTGCTTCTGGTGAACTGTTTAGTTGCATTATTTACTTACCGTTGGTAGAAGTCGCGATGGTAGTGGAAGTGACTGGTAATGTTTGTTGACGTAACATTGCTGCAAGTTTGAAGAGATTAAAACAACATTTACAAGATGGAAACATTATAATATGAAGTACAGAGTCCAAAATATATAACTGCAGGCTACTCAATTTGAGCAAGTGCTACAAAAACCATTAAGATGGTTCAAGCATTCTTTCCAATCACTTTGCTTGTTAGAGACCATTAGTCTGCCAAATGACACCTTTCGAGATGCAACTAATATGATTTGCTTTGTCGTCGTCGTCGGCGTATGAGCAGGTCTTTTCAGGCTAGATTGGAGGGCAGGAAGTCATCAGCCACAGCAGTCTGGTCGTCCAGGACCCTCAGACCATGAGCACCATGTGGATTGTGGAGGCCGGTGGATTAGGCAGTGATGAATGACATGGTCTGCGGTCTGTTTTGTGGCGCCACACTCGCATTCTGAAGGAGGAGTCAGGCCCCACTTGTGCATGTCCGAGCGAAAGCGGCCGACGCCAGTTCGAAGGCGGTTAAGCCTGGCCCACGCAAGCCTTGCAAGGGACAACCCCGGTGGACGGGGATCGGCGTCGAGCATGAAGTTACAGAGCGTGGAGGTGTGGTTTTGCCACTCCATGTTCCACATGTGGTTCGTCCAGTGTTCTGCACTTAACCCAAGTTCTTCTGTGTTCTTAAGTAGTTGTTGTGCGCAGGGCCTCCGAGAGAAGTCAGCACTGGTCGGGAAACAATACGAAAAATGGGCCCCACAATATTTTTTAGCAAATATACAACTAATTTGTATCTTGCGTTGCATGTTCGTGTTAAGCCGAAATTAGCCTACTTTCCTCAGCATGAAAAGAACTTCGTTCAATGTAAAAATCATCAATAATCACTGGATTACACTGGCAGCAAAAATGCCATTGAGGCAAACTATTTTGTCTAGAAAGCTTTGTAAACACACAATAGGCCTACAGGCAACGAAAATAAGTTAGTTCAACCAAGCATTTAATTCAGGAGTGTCCAAACTTTTTCCCACGCGAGCCAGATTTGATAATAAGTGTTCGGCTGTTCGCGGGCCAACAGCCACAATAATTTTTCTGAAAACTGCAAGTTGAATTTATATGATTTTTGTGTGTCTGCAGGCCAAAAATAACACATTGTACAACAACAGGCGCGGGCCATACAAAAACGTCTCGTGAGCCGGAGTGGGCCCGCGGGCCGGACTTTACACATCCCTGATTTAATTGAACCCTTTCTAGACTTTTTGCAATGCAAAGTTACGGATCACAGCATCAAATGATAAAATTTTGCGACATCTGAATTGATGCACAACATGTATAGTTAGGCTTTTCAATCGGTTTTGAGTCATTGGCCTACTGGAGCGCAAACAATTCTTTACAAATTTCAGTAATTGCTAAAACCACGTTCTCAAAGCGCAACCGTTGGAGGTAGGCTAGCTACCGGAACACAAAAAAAAATCATAACAAAACTACTTGGAAAAACCATGCGAAATATGGTGCGGTTCATTCTGGTTTGCAGCTGAAGTTTGCTGTGTGGCTTTCTGTCAAAAGTACCAACTCATCCAAAATGTCTTGAAAAATGTCATTGTTGTAGACTTGTAGGTATAGCCTACAAATGGTTTAAATTTGTCCCACATGCCCGCAACTGCACAACAGACATACGATGAAATTTTCATGGAACTTTAAACTCATCGACGATATGTTTGAGTTTGTCGATAGCCTACATTTGTCAATTCCAACAACTATCGAATCCTTTGCAATGTACGGTAGAATAATTTCCTTCGAATGATTCAGCTAGTTAAGTGGAGTTATAAAAGCGTTCTGTCCTCAGGAAAAGAAAATCATTTTCTTGCAAATTTAGTATAATTGCTACTGCAACTTTAGCTTGCGAGTAGTAGCTTACTCTTCTCAGCTTTCTCTTACTTAGATTACATCTTCCTTTAATTTCATTAAATTCATCAGTGAATCTTGTTTAAGACCGTAATCCACATAATGCAAAGCAGTCACAAATTTAAAACTGCTAGTTGTAGGCTACTTTAGCATTGACTCAGCTTCCGATCAAGCTCTTGGTTCCAACTTGATGCATTTAAGAAACGTCTTTAGCTTCAATTGCAAAAGGGTAATGTAAAGCATTGGGTTTGACTGCACCACGCCTTGATTACCCTCTCGAAGTCAATTTTCTTTGCAAGATGAAAAGACAGCTTTTTTAGATTTTTTAGAATTTTTCCTCTGACTGGGCTATAACTGTAAAGATGCCACAAGCTTACAGATAATCAATTACTCCAAAAATAATAAGACATTTAAACAACGCTGTCTGTAGTGTAGGCAACATTATGAATTTCAACTAGATTTAGCCTAAGCAACAACATCCATAAACAAAAAACTCAAATATAGAAAAAACTCTACCTTCCAAAATCACATCATGAGAAGCATGACCACCAAAAGGCTACTTGACCACACGAAAACAGAAGATCTTTTAACTATGACAAAATTACATCCAATTGCAGCAATAATAAAATCAAAAGTTTTAAAACTGTTCTGCCACACTAAAAGATCACAATTCGGAATCAGCAAAGTTTGCACAGAAGGCAAAGTAGAAGAAAAAAGAAAACGTGGCAGACAATCAAAACGATGGCAAGACAATATCCAATTATGGACCCGACTCAACTTGGCGACACTGGGCGAGCTGGCTCAAAATCGCCACTCTTGGAAGCAAATAATTCATGTTGATGCGCAATCTGCTGCAGGCGGAGATGATGACTGATGATGATGATGACCCATAAACAAAAAATATACAGGATTTACTTTCTTAAATCGTGCTTGGACTGATACCTTTAACTTTCCCAGATAACCTATGTTGAATACAACTTCTTATGCCTGGCCAACGCAGATTATGAAGTCAAGGTTCAGATGTCAAGCAAAAATAGTTCCCGCTTAGCTAAAACAGCACCAGTTTTCAAGTTGAAACTATCAATACAATCGAAACCGCTCAGTGATACAGAAATCATTTCAGCTTCAGATTTTACGTCTTGAAGCTGTTCAACATTGCCTACCTTAACACGAAAATGATTTGTTCTTGATGAGAAGCATCGAGACTCTCGGGAGTGACATTTACAATGATTGAGAAATACTTGGAACTACGCACTTCATTTAAGAATTTGTTGATTATTTAGTTGGTACATTTTTACTTTAGTACTAAAAATGGGCCCCCCTCAAAAGTGCAAAAACAAAAAACTACTCGTTTTTCCTTTACAATGTTTTGCTAGGGGGGAAACTGGCCCGACTTCCCCCCCCTCTCGGAGCCACTGGTTGTGCGGCAAAGGGGCGTCTTTAATGCAGCCGCTGCTTTGTAGGAGATGGACGCTTGAATGTTGAATGCATGGAATGGTCGGGGTCCAGAGCGCGGCGAGCAAGAGAAATCGTGGCTCCTTTATGACGTTGCTCAGCGAGTTGGATGCTTGTTAGGATGGGCAGGCAGTCCGTCGGAGTGGGACGAAGGCATCCGGTCACAGTACTCAGCGTATCGTTGATGGCGGTATCAATATGGTGGGTGTGAGAACTACGGCACCAGACTGGTGCGCAGTACTCATCTGTGGAATGAACAAGGGCTAGGGAAGCTGTACGAAGAGTTTTGGTTCCAACTCCCCAGCCGAAACCCGCAAATCACCTCAAAACTGCGACTAGTGTAGATAGTTTATTCCGCAGAGACCAGGTGTCGGCGGTAGCCTATGTGAGTGACCTGTCCAGGGTCCAGGAAAAACTTGTGGAAAAGTTTGTGAGATCAGATTTCTAGCAACATCATTTGTCAAAATCGAACTTTGGAAAAATCAGAAGGCGAGTTAAAAAAAATGCAACAAAACTTTAGTAAATAAGGTTTGCGTACAACTTGTCGAATGCTAACTTTTCAGATAGTCTACTTGTCAGGTTTATCAAAAAGTCTTGCTGGCTTGCCTGTGGAAATTTCGACATCATTCGCAAATGTTGCGAGTTGTGAGAAACTTGATTTACTAAACTTTTCCCCACAAAATTTCTTTCATCTAGCAGTAATCGCTTACGGAATAGTCGTTACAGAATGTTGTTTTATCTGCAGAGACGATGCAGCATCTCCTCTGCTTTCGTTGATAACAATACCACAACTTTTCAAGCTCTCATTTGTAAAAAAAATCATATCAGTTTGTAACACGTTGTCAGTTATCTTCCGTCGTCGTCGTGGTTATCTTTCAACAGATGGATTTAGGAACCAATGCAAACGGACTGTTACTATCAGTCTTAGTATGCGGTCTATTATGACTTAGCTCTTCGGATTGAGCATTTGCTTTGTTTTTACTTTTTATGCGTGATTGCAACATGTTTTGAGTCGGATGCAAATAAAAAATATACAAATAAGCCAATTATACACTCGCCTGTTAAACGAGTAATCAACCTCTTTTTTAAGCTTCAAAAGTAAAGGCACATGTCATATTGTTTTTCCATTAAATTCTGGTTTAAATAAGAGCCATCATGGAGCCATCAATTACCTTTAGCTGATAATTAATTAGGAATTTGCAAACAAAACGTCGCAATATTTATAATCATATGATCATCGTAATTATTGTTGTCACTTATTTTCAAAATAAACAAAGCGTTTTTACCCAAACCGCCTCTCAGGCCATCCACTGTTTCCTGAAGCATCGTCACAGTTTCTGGAACAAAATGCCTGTGATTGTAAATTTTTTCAAGTCTCCAAGTCTTTGATAAGAGAAAATGAAATTGCAGTGACTAAAATATACGAAGACCCATGCTTTATTCGACCTAGTTTGCTAAGATGATTCGAGCATGTGCATAAGCAGGGCCGTGTTAACCTCCCACCGCACCCTCCAGCGGGGGAATCACGGTTGTTTAGGAGCCCACTCATTCTAATCTGTTTAATGTGTTTTGGCTGTTTAAGAAATAAAAAGCTGCTACAAAAGCCTTATTATAATCAATAGCTTAAACCAGTGCTTTTCAACCTGTGGGATGGTACGCACTTGTGCGGATGAAAAAAATTGCAGTGCGGATGACAAACGTGGTGCGGATGAGTGCAGATGGAAATTGTGCATCTTTTTTACTTGTTCTGACATGGAATAATTCAAATAAACTTATTCATTGTGATTTTTTGCTTGCAGAATCTATCGTATTGTTCTAATACTCTTATCAGTCTCTCTTATTTAAGTTTTGTTCTCTGGGATTTATTCTTTTGTCACAACTAAGCATTGTTAATTTGGTTCATTGTTCCGTCACAATAAAACAATTGTTGAAATTTGTTTGTGACTTTTCAATCACACGATTGATGTTGATCTGTGCTAGGTAGAATAAGCTGCAGGCTAGACTAGCAAGGTTGCAAATACTTACAGATTTGTATAGAACAGCTCTTTTAGTAATGTTTTTCAGGCTTGTGAATGTCAAATTTTAACAAGTGATTATTACATGTAGGTAGCAGTTTCAGCTATTATTCAAAATTTTGATTAATCAATAATATAATACCATAGGCTGAATTTAAAATAATGAATCTTATGAATTATGATGGCTTTACCTCTAATAAGAAAGATGCAACAGTACAAAACGAAAAGTTGAAAAACAATGAACAGTTGACACCAGAAGAAAAAGTTAAAACGAAAAAGCTGCAATCGAGCAAAAAGCGGAAATGGAACGATTCTTTTACTGAGCTTGGATTTATCATAGACTCTTCAGACGAAAACTACCCTTCGGCTCGCTGTGTCTTTTGCCATGTCATATACCACAATTCATCAATGGAAAAGCATAAGCTAAAGAGACACAGAGACACTAAACATTCTGAACATAAAAACAAGTTGGTATCGTTCTTCAAACAACAAACACGAGATTTCGCTGAGCAACAGCAACAATTCAAACAATTAATGATGCCACGCTCCGATCAACCTCTCGTTGTATCATCACTAAAAATAGCTCATATCCTTATGTCTCAAAGGAAGCCATTTACCTTGGCAGAAAGTGTCATAAAACCGTGTCTGAAGATAGCAGCGCAAGAGATTCATGGAGGAGCCACGACTGTGACCAAAGTGTAAAAGCTAGCCTTGTTCGACAATACAATGCAGAGGAGATCTTCCATGATTGCTGTATCACTAAAAGAGATTGTTCTAGCCAAGCTTCGTCATGCGCCTTGCTTTGGGCTTCAATTGGATGAAACGACTGATATCACAAGTTAAGCTCAATTGATTGTTTATGTTCGCTTTCCAGACACGGAACGCAAAGAAATTGTAGATCACTATCTGTTTTGTCTTCCCGTTGGCATAGACACCACTGCATTGAGCATATTTACGAAAGTTGCCAAATTTACTTTTCAGAACATGAATTGATGTGGTCGAAATGTAAGACTGTGTCCACTGACGGTGCCAGGGCCATGGTCGGAGTTCGTAATGGGGTTGTTGCCCTCATAAAGAAAATCTCACCGGAGGTTGTAAGTATTCACTGCATTTTGCACCGCGAAGCATTGATTGCCAAAAAACATGTCAATGAAGAAATCAACTGCCAACTCGCTGACGTGATTTGTGACGTCATTAAAATTGTAACTGAAATACTGAAAAGCTCAAAGTCAAATCGTTCGTTTCATGAACTTGTCAAAGAAATAGGAGATGGTGAGCATCTTGTTTATCACTCTGAAGTGAGGTGGCTCTCTCGCGGAAAAGTAATGGAGAAGTTTTGGAAATTGCAAGGGGAACTTGTTGTGTGGTTTAATGAGCGAGATGATCATAAAGGTCATTTGATTCAAAACTTCTTCTGGCTTGCCAGGCTAGCTTATCTTGTTGACATATTCGGTATGCTTAATGAATTCAACGCCACTCTGCAAGGAAAGGGAATTGATATATTCGAAGCGACCTCAAAAATCACTTCATTCAAGCAAAAAATTCAAATTTTGAAAGAAGAAATCTGCAGTAACAGTCTTAAAAGTTTGAAGACGCTACACACCTTCATGTCTACATGCAAATGGGAAAAAACAGAACACAAGTTGGAGCAGCGTATCATGAAAGTGGTGAGCTCTCATGTGCCCACTCTGCTTGATAGTTTTGAATCTTATTTTCCAAGCCATCAGGCAGAAGCATTAAAAACAAAGCTGTGGGTTCTGAACCCCTTCGGTGAACAGGAGCCTCCGGGACCTTTGGGTCACACTCTCAAAACCGATTTCTGCCAGCAAGCATTTTTCAATCGCGGAAAACACGCTGCATTTTGGATAGGAGTTCTGGATAGTTCTTATAAAGACCTGGCCATCCAAGCACTAGAAGTTCTTGTACAAAACCCCACAACTTATTTGGCTGAAAAGAGCTTTAGTGCACTAGTTGACATCAAAACGAGGAAAAGGAGTTGTCTTCTTGATGAGACACTTGATGACCTAATGCGGGGAGCTTTAGAGCAAGAAGTTGTACCTAACTGGTCTGAAATTGCCAGAAATATTCAGCAGCAACCGAGTCATTGATAAACCGATAGCCTACTTGTTGGACATTTGAATAAAAAAATGTTAAGTCTCTTCATTTTCTTTTTGTGTAATAATTTTCGGTTGGTTTGTGCGGATGAAATTTTTGCAAAAAAAAATGTGCGGATGGTTCTCAAAAAGGTTGAAAAGCACTGGCTTAAACCATAGCCTACAAGGTCGTATTTGCTGCTTCCCAAACCTGTCGGCTGGGGGCCTACCTCCGTTTAGGGACCCCTCTCATATTTATTTCGTGCAGCGTTTTTCGGCTTGTAATTTTATATATGTATTTTTCCATTTTTAAAACTTTTTCTCTCTCGCTTAATCACATTTTATTCATCTCCCCAGCGATATTGGGCATAGCCTGGTTTCAAAAGTGGATTAAGGAAATAAAAAGATTTTTGCGTCCATGAAGAAAACTTACAAAATAGTACACTATTCTAAGTAAACACTACTAACTCAAATAACCTAGTTAATTAACAATTAAATTGATAAATTTACTGTTAGTGTAAATACCGTAGGCTATGAAGTGAAATGTGCTCAGATAGATTTTCAAAGTTCTAAACTGCTGAAAGGCGATATCACACTAAGCTATGCAAACTTTCGAGAAATAAATTAATAAAATTGTGCTGTTGTCGTGAATAGAAAACATTTAAAATAGTAGGTTAACTTAAATTTTATACCAAAATTTCTACCGAATCTATTTTAATTTGATGAATGTGGCTAAATACATAGCGACCTATGGTTAGATACAAAGTATGCATCTTAATAAAAGAAAAAGTTATTACGCCAAAAATGCTAAAAAGCGACCAAAACAAAATTATACTTGTAAAAAATTTTCGGGGGCAAGCTTCTAACATCCCCTTTCAGACTTTACTTCTTCGGACATTAAGTTTTGCATGGTCCATTTACCATATAAATTTTGCTTTTTTGAAACTCTGGTCCTACCCCAACCTTTTTTTAGATCCTCCACTGCATTGAAGGATGAATGCGTATTTTTTCCATAGATTGAAAAAGTTTACGCCCGTAACCTAAAGCATTCCTATCTTATTTTTACACGTTATCACTAAACACTTGTGGATTTCGGGGGTGGGGGAGGGGGAAGGAGAGAGGGCAAGATGGTGCTTACATGGCTCTGCACATAAGAGTTTTAGATTTTTTAAATTAAATAATGCAAAGACAGTGGCGGCTCGTCCTAATAGGCTGCAAGGCTAAAGCCTACCCTCATGAAGTTGGTGAATCTCGTTATGTTTTTGCAACAATAGATAAGAAAAAATATCAAAATTTTAAACTTTTTGTCTGTAGTTTTGGTATAGCTTTTTTTAATTTTTTGGCAACACTGCTTTAAAGTAATATTTTCTCTGCTTTCAATCGTGGAGACATGCTTTGTTTCAACTTTTATAACTTCACAACACAAATTATCATCTTTGCTTTCTCTCTTCATTTTAGGCTGCAGACGCTGGCGCCTACAGCCCAGGTGCTAACGCTACAGCGCGTTGTTGGAAAAGAGACAATAAAATGCATCAAACTGCATGGCTGCAATCAGCCAAAATATCTTCGTAATGAGTGGATAGCGTTCAGCTTTAACCCTCTGTCTACCGTGGGGTCCAATGGACCCCAAAACAAATTTTGCTCTGCGATTTCTCAGGACATATAGCAGATGCGATATTGATATACCTTGACTTTTCACAGCTTTTCTTGTTCTTTAGGACCATATAATAATTATTGATCTCAAACAAAATTTGGTAGCATAGAAAAAAATAGTAGCATCTTGTACCGTGGGGTCAACGGTCCAACGGACCCCAAGCTTGCTGCATTCGAAGTAATCTTGTATCACAACAGCACTAAAAGAGTAGTCGACACTATATTGACAGAATTTTTAGGAAATACAGTTCCAAAAGAATGACGAGAAGATGGCCGATAGCTATATTTTACTATATAATCGATGTCACTGCTGTCAATGCTTTTGTGATATGGCATCAATTGCAAGGCGAAAATAGCAGCACAACATTGAAGCATGCCTGCATGAAAGAGAAGAACATTTTAGATCCAACTAGGAAAAAAACTTGCTGGATTACCAGCTTCGACTTCAATATCAACAAGACATGTAGGTGCTGGTTTAGGATCGGCCGCCTTGGTTAGTGACGTCACAAAAATATGTGACGTCCTGCAAAAAAACGCAACTACTTGTAGGAAGGGTGCAAAAACGCGGAATAGAAGTAAAAGCGGAAAGCCTATTGATTTTTAAATATTTGTAGGCATTATTATTGATCTAGCGCTAACTTAAACTGTTACTATTTTGTACCAATTTGAATTTTTACAATAAAAATAACAACTTTCACGTTTATATGTTATCTACAAAACGAGCAATCGTGGTTCAGTATAAGCCGCCCACAGTTTGCTGTGATCGATGAATACTGCCTCCACCAAATATGCTGTAGCTTTTTCATTTCTGCTTGGATTCTAACAATTTAACTATCGTTGGATGGCATTATGATTCATCTACTCGAATGGATTAATTGCCAGTCTAAAGTAGGCATTACATTTATGTAGCGCTAACTTAAACTTTACTATTTTGTACCAATTCTCAGCAATTCATTTTTTACAATAAAAATACCAAACCAACACAAATTAAAAGAGTATGTCTTGGTTTATTCATATGTTAACTTTCACATTTATATCTAATCCACAAAACGAGCAATCGTTGTTCAAACGTAACCGCTCGACGAAGCTTTTTACCAAAACAATGCAAACACAAAGCGATCAGTTTCGAGTGTTCATTACAAGCCGCCCACAGTTTGATGCGATCAGTGAATAGTGCCTCCACCAAATATGCTGTAGCTTTCTCATTTCTGCTCGGATTTTAACAATTTTACTATCGTTGGATGGCATTATGCTTCATCTACCCGAATGGATTAATTGCCAATCTAAAGTAGGCATTACATTTATGTAGCGCTAACTTAAACTTTACTATTTTGTAACATTTCTCAGCAATTCAATTTTTACAATAAAAATACCAAACCAACACAAATTAAAAGAGTATGTCTTGGTTTATTCATATGTTAACTTTCACATTTATATCTAATCCACAAAACGAGCAATCGTTGTTCAAACGTAACCGCTCGACTAAGCTTTTTTCCAATGCATTTTTCAAGGCGATTCGATCGTGGTTCAGTATAAGCCGCCCACAGTTTCATGAGATCGATGAATACTGCCTCCACCAAATATGCTGTAGCTTTCTCATTTCTGCTCGGATTTTAACAATTTTACTATCGTTGGATGGCATTATGCTTCATCTACCCGAATGGATTAATTGCCAATCTAAAGTAGGCATTATATTTATGTAGCGGGTAACTTAAACTTTACTATTTTGTACCAATTCTCAGCAATTCAATTTTTACAATAAAAATATCAAACCAACACAAATTAAAAGAGTATGTCTTGGTTTATTCATATGTTAACTTTCACATTTATATCTAATCCACAAAACGAACAATCGTTGTTCAAACGTAACCGCTCGACGAAGCTTTTTTCCAATGCATTTTTCAAGGCGATTCGATCGTGGTTCAGTATAAGCCGCCCACAGCTTCATGTGATCGATCAATACTGCCTCCACCAAATATGCTGTAGCTTTCTCATTTCTGCTCGGATTTTGACAATATTCCTATCGTTGGAAAGCATGATGCCTCACCTACCCGAATGGATTAATTGCCAGTCTAAAGTAGGCATTACATTTATGTAGCGCTAACTTAAACTTTACTATTTTGTACCAATTCTCAGCAATTCATTTTTTACAATAAAAATACCAAATCAACACAAATTAAAAGAGTATGTCTTGGTTTATTCACCTAACAACTTTCACGTTTATATGTTATCTAAAAAACGAGAAATCGTTGTTCAAACGTAACCGCTCGACGAAGCTTTTTACCAAAACAATGCAAACACTAAGCGATCAATTTCGAGTGTTCATTGTAAGCCGCCCACAGTTTGATGCGATCGGTGAATAGTGCCTCCACCAAATATGCTGTAGCTTTCTCATTTCTGCTCGGATTTTAACAATTTTACTATCGTTGGATGGCATTATGCTTCATCTACCCGAATAGATTAATTGCCAATCTAAAGTAGGCACTATATTTATGTAGCGCTAACTTAAACTTTACTATTTTGTAACAATTCTCAGCAATTCAATTTTTACAATACAAATACCAAACCAACACAAATTAAAAGAGTATGTCTTGTTTTATTAACCTAATAACTTTCACGTTTATATGTTATCTACAAAACGAGAAATCGTTGTTCAAACGTAGCCGCTCGACGAAGCTTTTTTCCAATGCATTTTTCAAGGCGATTCGATCGTGGTTCAGTATAAGCCGCCCACAGTTTGCTGTGATCGATGAATACTGCCTCCACCAAATATGCTGTAGCTTTCTCATTTCTGCTCGGATTTTAACAATTTTACTATCGTTGGATGGCATTATGCTTCATCTACTCGAATGGATTAATTGCCAATCTAAAGTAGGCATTACATTTATGTAGCGCTAACTTAAACTTTACTATTTTGTAACAATTCTCAGCAATTCAATTTTTACAATACAAATACCAAACCAACACAAATTAAAAGAGTATGTCTTGGTTTATTCATATGTTAACTTTCACATTTATATCTAATCCACAAAACGAGCAATCGTTGTTCAAACGTAACCGCTCGACTAAGCTTTTTTCCAATGCATTTTTCAAGGCGATTCGATCGTGGTTCAGTATAAGCCGCCCACAGTTTCATGAGATCGATGAATACTGCCTCCACCAAATATGCTGTAGCTTTCTCATTTCTGCTCGGATTTTAACAATTTTCCTATCGTTGGAGAGCATGATGCTTCACCTACCCGAATGGATTAATTGCCAATCTAAAGTAGGCATTACATTTATGTAGCGCTAACTTAAACTTTACTATTTTGTACCAATTCTCAGCAATTCATTTTTTACAATAAAAATATCAAATTAACACAAATTAAAAGAGTATGTCTTGGTTTATTCATATGTTAACTTTCACATTTATATCTAATCCACAAAACGAACAATCGTTGTTCAAACGTAACCGCTCGACGAAGCTTTTTTCCAATGCATTTTTCAAGGCGATTCGATCGTGGTTCAGTATAAGCCGCCCACAGTTTGCTGTGATCGATGAATACTGCCTCCACCAAATATGCTGTAGCTTTCTCATTTCTGCTCGGATTCTAACAATTTTACTATCGTTGGATGGCATTATGCTTCATCTACTCGAATGGATTAATTGCCAATCTAAAATAGGCATTACATTTATGTAGCGCTAACTTAAACTTTACTATTTTGTACCAATTCTCAGCAATTCATTTTTTACAATAAAAATACCAAACCAACACAAATTGAAAGAGTATGTCTTGGTTTATTCATATGTTAAGTTTCACATTTATATCTAATCCACAAAACGAGCAATCGTTGTTCAAACGTAACCGCTCGACGAAGCTTTTTTCCAATGCATTTTTCAAGGCGATTCGATCGTGGTTCAGTATAAGCCGCCCACAGTTTGCTGTGATCGATGAATACTGCCTCCACCAAATATGCTGTAGCTTTCTCATTTCTGCTCGGATTTTAACAATTTTCCTATCGTTGGATGGCATTATGCTTCATCTACCCGAATAGATTAATTGCCAGTCTAAAGTATGCATTATATTTATGTAGCGCTAACTTAAACTTTACTATTTTGTACCAATTCTCAGCAATTCATTTCTTACAATAAAAATACCAAACCAACACAAATTAAAAGAGTAGCCTATGTCTTGCTTTATTCAAATGTTAACTTTCACATTTATATCTAATCCACAAAACGAGCAATCGTTGTTCAAACGTAACCGCTCGACGAAGCTTTTTTCCAATGCATTTTTCAAGGCGATTCGATCGTGGTTCAGTATAAGCCGCCCACAGTTTGCTGTGATCGATGAATACTGCCTCCACCAAATATGCTGTAGCTTTCTCATTTCTGCTCGGATTTTAACAATTTTCCTATCGTTGGATGGCATTATGCTTCATCTACCCGAATAGATTAATTGCCAGTCTAAAGTATGCATTATATTTATGTAGCGCTAACTTAAACTTTACTATTTTGTACCAATTCTCAGCAATTCATTTCTTACAATAAAAATACCAAACCAACACAAATTAAAAGAGTAGCCTATGTCTTGCTTTATTCAAATGTTAACTTTCACATTTATATCTAATCCACAAAACGAGAAATCGTTGTTCAAACGTAGCCGCTCGATGAAGCTTTTTTGACAATTTTACTGACGTTGGAAAGCACGATACTGCATCTACCCGAATCAATTGGTTGCATGTCCATTGTCCAAGGCAGTAGCGTATTTAGGGGGGAGGATAAAGGGCGATGGCCTCCCCCTAATGATCAGGTAAAAAAATAAAATACAAATTTTGCAAAAAAAAAAAAGTTGTAGCGCAATAACTGCTTGGATGATTCATCCTAGCGCGAGGGGCGGGGTATACTTTTTGCAATGTAATTTATCAACAGTTTTTCTTCCTTTTCTTGACAATTGCATGGCACAAATTCACGATAGATTCAATGAGCACTGCTCAGCTTTTAAAGTCAGCACATTTCTGCTTTCATTGATTCATGAAGATGAGGACTGCACGATCGACGAGATTTTCGACTTCTACCATGGAATGCTGGATGTTGAACCAAGCAATTGCTTTGCAGCTACTATTGAATTGCGAAGATGGAGAGCGAATTGGCTTGCAGTTTCTGTGGATAAACGACCTGCGACTCTTGTGGATGCGTATCAAGCGGCTGAACAACTCGGCACTTATCCGATTATCCATAAATTATTACTTCGAATCTTTGCTACGCTTCCAGTTACAACTGCCTCCAATGAGCGATGTTTCAGTTCACTAAAGTAGCTGAAAAATTATTACCGCACGACCATGACCGAGCCACGTTTGGATGGTCTAGCTCAGATGTATTTAAATAAGGATATTGTACTCGAGCATGATGCAGTCATTGATATATTTGCCAAGCACAGCAATCGTATTAAACTGTAAATTGTCATTGCGAATCGCAGAGAATGTTCAAAAGGTATTCGAGGTCGGGAGGACTAACTTATTGTTTATGTTCTGAAGTGTTTCATATCTTTTGTTGGTTCATTGATCGGAACAGTAACTTACTTCTGCGGATTCGCTCTTGATTTTGGACCCTCTCTTCCCTTATCTGACAGTTTCAGCTAACCCCCTCCCCCCGTTCTGACGCATCATATGACATTTTGATATACCCCACCCCTATTTAAAGGCTCAAACAAGTCTAATTTCAACCCAAGTAGAATAAATTTAAACCAATTAACTGCCATTTTCATCAAGTTTGAGCTTTCTGTGTACTACCGTTGACTACCCCGTGTGTACTACCCCCAGACCCCCATTGGACTCCAGCCGCCGATTCAGCCGCTGCGCGGCTGACTGACTGTAGATGAAGCCTAATGCCACCCAACGATAGTAAAATTGTTAGAATCCGAGCAGAAATGAGAAAGCTACAGCATATTTGGTGGAGGCAGTATTCATCGATCACAGCAAACTGTGGGCGGCTTATACTGAACCACGATAGAATCGCCTTGAAAAATGCATTGGAAAAAAGCTTCGTCGAGCGGTTACGTTTGAACAACGATTTCTCGTTTTGTGGATAACATATAAACGTGAAAGTTGTTAGGTTAATAAAACAAGACATATTCTTTTAATTTGTGTTGGTTTGGTATTTTTATTGTAAAAATTGAATTGCTGAGAATTGGTACAAAATAGTAAAGTTTAAGTTAGCGCTACATAAATATAGTGCCTACTTTAGATTGGCAATTAATCCATTCGGGTAGATGAAGCCTAATGCCACCCAACGATAGTAAAATTGTTAGAATCCGAGCAGAAATGAGAAAGCTACAGCATATTTGGTGGAGGCAGTATTCATCGATCACAGCAAACTGTGGGCGGCTTATACTGAACCACGATAGAATCGCCTTGAAAAATGCATTGGAAAAAAGCTTCGTCGAGCGGTTACGTTTGAACAACGATTTCTCGTTTTGTGGATAACATATAAACGTGAAAGTTGTTAGGTTAATAAAACAAGACATATTCTTTTAATTTGTGTTGGTTTGGTATTTTTATTGTAAAAATTGAATTGCTGAGAATTGGTACAAAATAGTAAAGTTTAAGTTAGCGCTACATAAATATAGTGCCTACTTTAGATTGGCAATTAATCCATTCGGGTAGATGAAGCATAATGCCATCCAACGATAGTAAAATTGTTAAAATCCGAGCAGAAATGAGAAAGCTACAGCATATTTGGTGGAGGCACTATTCACCGATCGCATCAAACTGTGGGCGGCTTGTAATGAACACTCGAAACTGATCGCTTTGTGTTTGCATTGTTTTGGTAAAAAGCTTCGTCGAGCGGCTACGTTTGAACAACGATTGCTCGTTTTGTGGATTAGATATAAATGTGAAAGTTA
Source organism: Aplidium turbinatum (assembly GCF_918807975.1). Classification (NCBI taxonomy): domain Eukaryota; kingdom Metazoa; phylum Chordata; class Ascidiacea; order Aplousobranchia; family Polyclinidae; genus Aplidium; species Aplidium turbinatum. The sequence goes on from NC_137488.1 coordinate 3,931,358, forward strand.
ACATTTGAATAAACCAAGACATACTCTTTTAATTTGTGTTGGTTTGGTATTTTTATTGTAAAAAATGAATTGCTGAGAATTGGTACAAAATAGTAAAGTTTAAGTTAGCGCTACATAAATTTAATGCCTACTTTAGATTGGCAATTAATCCATTCGATAAGATGAAGCATAATGCCATCCAACGATAGTAAAATTGTTAGAATCCGAGCAGAAATGAGAAAGCTACAGCATATTTGGTGGAGGCAGTATTCATCGATCACAGCAAACTGTGGGCGGCTTATACTGAACCACGATTGCTCGTTTTGTAGATAACATATAAACGTGAAAGTTGTTACGTTAATAAAGCAAGTATTTTTATTGTAAAAATTCAAATTGGTACAAAATAGTAACAGTTTAAGTTAGCGCTAGATAAAAATCAATAGGCATTCCGCTTTTACTTCTATTCCGCGTTTTTGCACCCTTCCTAAAAGTAGTTGCGTTTTTTTGCATGACGTCACAGATTTTTGTGACGTCACTAACCAAGGCGGCCGATCCTAAACCAGCACCGACATCTAAATCCGCAATAAAATAAAACAAACAGCTGTTGAAGGTCAGGTGCCAAAATCAAAGAAGGCTAGATGCTATTTTTGGGAAAAACACAAAGCCAAAAATGCAGACAATTCTGTAGCCTAGCCTACTACATGTAAACTCGAAGTTTGCCAAGAAAATTCGCAATTCATTTGCAATGAATGCGATAATACATAAACTCACAATATTTCTTGTGAAGTAATATGTAGGCCGAATATGCGTTTTTTAGCCAAATCCAAAAATCAAATCTTTCAATAGTTTGACGATTGCTCATGAATAGACCAATTCCGTGTCAGTTTGGTTTGTGCATGGGCTACTGTATGACTTGTTTGTTAAATTTCGGGTTTGGTTTTTCTACAGTGTTTATAAGTTATGATTTTTGAAGTCTGTTACGTCCTTTCCTATTGAGCTTTAATTTCATAATCGGAGCTGATTTTTTTTTTGTCCAAAATAAGTACTTGGAAATTTGGGCTCCAGTGGACCCCAACGGTAAAACTTCTAGGCTATATATTTTTTTCGGTAGTCAGAGGGTTAAACCAACAAACGAGATTCTTTGGGTGTAATAAGCTAAGATAGTTGTTTTGTTTTGTGCATTAGACTGAATGGAAATTTTAAGTAAACGATCTGGAATATGTCTGTTAAAAAGATGATAACTGACATTAAAGATTTTAATCAAAATGTAATAAACACTTCAATTCATTCAAGAATTGAAAAATGGATTTTATATTAAAGTAAATGTTATTTTGAAGGAAAAAATTTGTTTCATGCTGTTTATTTAAATTCGAATAATATATGTTTAATGTGGAGCAAGTTTTTGTTTCATTTTATTTCCTTTTCTGATGAAGTACGAAAGCTTGGCATCAAGATTATAGTTCTGCGACTTGAAACACGCGAATTTGATGATAGTTGCTTTTAAACGCAATAGCTCAGAATTGCTTGGCTCAATTTGGGTGAGAATAGGATTTGGGTTTTTGGTGATTGAATCTATATCTTTTGTCCTGGTGTACACATGTATATTGTATACCATCATAACATAAGTGTGCAATCCAGTTAACAATGATGTCAATCCTTTGTAGTAAGTTTTTAAGCTGCTTCAGTAAAATATTTTACCTATTAAATATAGCCACGAGCCGCCACTGTGCAAATTTATTTACAAAAACTATTTTTATTTCTAATTATGTTCCATAAATTATCAAAAAATATTGCCCAACGTCATCGTCACGTCATTCAAGACCGTCCACTCACCGTTTAGTAGCGTCAGTTCATTCTGGAGCTTTCCAATATTTTCACAACGGCACTCCCCCGGTTGGCCAATAAGACCCTGATCCCCTTTCGGTCCAGGTCGTCCAGTAGGCCCAGCCTTCCCCGGCGGGCCTTGGTTAACTCTGGTTGGAGGATCACTGTTTGCTCGGATAGTCGGGATGCAGTTATCTTGAGATCTTACATATCCACAGAGCATCAATACGACAAGAAGTTGCATTTTATTGCGAAAGCAATAAACCCTGACAACAACATATTGTAAAGTTGAACCATAAACAGATAAAACCAAACAACGACACGGCATTTCACATAATACAAAGATATAAACTAGAAATTAGGAACACTTTCAGCTGCAGCCTACAGAATATCATCCTTTGTTAAGGATCTGAACAATTGACATGCACATACAAGAAATAAAATAATTAATGCAAAAGATGGAACTAAACATGGCAAAGAAAATAGACCGATTTTATCCTTTTTCATTTCTGATTTAGTTCATGTATGTGTTGTCCTATGTCAGTAGTTCAAATGCTGAACAATAGCTTACATGCTGTATAGTCAAAAACGTTTACGATTTCTAGTTACGGTATTTATTTATTTATTTAAAATGCGGTGTCGTTGTTTGGTTTTATCTGCTCATGCTTCAACAAAGCTACCTCTACCAACGCTGTGTACCGTAAAGTTTCTATTAATTTTGTTTATGAAAAATTTTGTTTATGCTGTGCAGTTTTTGTTCTTTTCTTGCTAATAAATTTGATATTTCACCATTGTATTATGTTTAGATGTAGATAAAAGTACTGTCTGTTGTTCCTAAAAAGGTCATTATGTGATGTTTTAAACGTTCGAAATTTGTTTCAATGTTGTTTTTTTGTTTTCTGTAAATGTTACTGTATAATAAACTGACATATATTAAATCTGGTTAAGTTACCAGCTTTGTATGCTTATGGTTCAACAAAACAAACTCTTTACCAAACCTCTACAATTAGCAAGTTCTTTTCCGTTCCGATAGCTCAGTTGGTTAGTTCTCCACTTTGTTGACGAAGAAGCTGATAAATTCAGCGTCGCTTAATGGATGAAATAATTTACACACAACTACTCTGCTGCCAGATTTAAGTTTTGAAGAAGCTTTCTAAATTTGAGGATGAATATCTTCGTAATCAATCAAATATTGCTTTAGCATTCATCTCTTGCTTAGGTTACAAAATGAAACACTCCATCAAGCTAATTAGCTACTTTTTCATTGCTTAATATTTGTAGACATGAAAAGTGATAGATTGTCTCATATAAATTAAAGATTTAATATACTTAAATAATATACTATTTATAAATTTAATGTACTATAATTCCATGTTTGTCTCAAACAAGCATATTTTTTAAAAAACTTTTTGGAATTTCTTAGCTATTTAATTCTTCGCTGTAAGGATCGGAAAACGCTGGAGCAATGTCATAGGCCAATGAAGCTTTGACGCTGAACACTGCAACAGAAGGAGCAACACTGCCACATGAAAAATATCCCAGATATCTCGGAGTTACACTTGACAGGAGCTTAACTTTCAACACTCATTTCCATAACATTGCAGCTAAAGTCAAAACAAGAAACTCGCTAATTAAAAGACTAGTTGGAACAAGCTGGGGTGCTTCTCAAAACGTATTGCACATTTCCACTCTAGCACTGTGCAATTCAGTGGCGGAATACTGTGTTTCTATGTGGGAACAATGTGACATTGAAAAAGTTGATGTTCAATTACGAGAGTTATGGCGCATAATCATCGGAGCGCTCAAATCGACCCCAATACAATTGGTACCCACGAAGAGCGGAATTGCACCATCCATGGCCACCTGGAGATGCGGCCTGATTTGTCACATTTTTCAGATTTTGATTACAGCTACTGCTAGTGCTTGACTGATATTTTTTGAGATGTTTTTACTTTTTGCGATTTCTTAATGACAAAAAACTTTTTTGTTGCCTTGGGAAAGCAGTAGCAAATGAGAAAAAGTAAGTTGAAAAACACTAAATCAGACTGTTATTGCAAATTAACAGTTTGACTAAAATCTACAGAATCAAATTTTCTTTGTTTTTCAATATGTGAGGATGTTAAAACCTATTGTGTCATCTGGGAAAAAGAATAAAAAAAGCGTAAAAATATAATTTTTAGAAAAATTTAATTAAACGTTCGCCCAAAGTTAAAAAAAACCTGCAAATTTCTGCAAAATGTGACAAATCAGGCCGTATCTTTAGGTGGCCATGCACCATCACATCTGAGAAGAAGAGAACTCACAGCCTAGCTAAATCAAAGCCTTCAAGAAGCTGGTAATACATTGAGTAGCTCACTATTACAAAACATAATCCAACAAAAACCAAACACCTACCAATTAAAATCACGTCATCTTTTTCACAATCAAAAACAAACAACTACATGTCTAGACATAAAAAGAAACTTGCTGAAAGTTGTGACGCTTGTAAACTGCTGACACCTGGCAACACAAAAGAACGAATTAAACATCACAATGAAGAAACTTTTTCTTTTAAAAGATGTGATGTTGATTTAGATAAATTTAATGGAAAATCTTATTTATTCACTCTTGACTATTAACCAACTCTAAATTTATACAGTAGAAGCCGATCTGTGGACATCTACATCCTTAATGTATGTTGCACACTGTTTGAAAAAACATTTTTCCCGATATGGTATTTCAAAATGATTTTAGTCTGTATTGGAGTGAATCGATTTTGTTGGCTTAAAAACGACAGAATATGCAGCTCTGTTCCGACGCCTCGATCTTAATCGTTATTTGTGTAGCCGAGAGTTTAGAACGTCGTGCTTTTAACGATTTTAAGTCGGGTATTTCTTGTTTTTTTTTGTTAGGTTATTGTGATGCTGGTACGTTGCAGGTACGTTGCAGCGCCTCTGGACGAGGTAGTTTTCTACATTAATCTCGACTTGGGGAATTTTCACAAGCAGCAAAGAAAAAAAGAAATTGCGACCATCAAATAATAGTATAAGTAGTGAAGCACCATCCACTCCTGAAAGAATAGTATTGATGTCTTTTAATCTATGACCTGCCTTTAAATTGTGGATCTACCTCTGTTCTTTTAAAGTAGAATGAAAATATTATCAGAGCAAGAAGTTTGATAGTAATTGCTAGTTTAAAGTCAGCTTTAAATTTGTTTTAATTAAAAAGATATTTTTATTTAATTTGATTTAGTTTCTTGCTTGCTCATGATTTGATTTGATCTTTTTGGTACGACACTCTCTGCTATTTTTTTAATCGTTGAATTTATGATTTTTTTATGCTTTTGCAGAATTCTGCAGAAGCCTTTACGTCGTCAAAAGCTCTAATAAATTATATTAGTTACTAGAAAAATATTTATGACTTAACCATAAATATGAAAAACTCATTTTTATTCAATTTTCAGTGATTTAAGCTGAAGAAAACAATACGTAATTTCACTGCTTAGATCTTTTTTATGGCTCAAAATCGATATTTTTAACTACGGTATATCACGTTTTTATCACCAGCTTCGTATGCAAATACTATGATTGGCAATGGTAATGCTGATTTAAGTCGACATTACCGCCGCTAATGAAAAAACTTACATCGTTTGACATGTCCACAATAAATTAATTTAGACTAGGCCTACATAGCCTACTGCCCAGCGAACTTCCCAGCACTCTCACCATCATAAAAAAGGCAGAAATCAGATAGGCAGGCCACGTCCACCGGATGCCGAACCATCGCATTCTCAAACAACAGCTCTATGGAGAACTGACTAATGGCAAACGCCATGTGGGTGGTCAAAGAAAACGTTTTAAAGACACTTTAAAAGCTTCCATAAAAGAATTCGCCATCGACGTAGATTCGTGGGAAGACTTAGCCGCAGAACGACCAACATGGCGCAGTCTTATTTATAAAGGCGCAGAATCAGCTGAGAAACACCGTACGCTATCTGCTGTCAAAAAACGAGAACATCGCAAGGCCCGAGCCTCAAACAACCCTGGCGGCCCTAACCAACCATCCTTCCAATGTCCATCCTGCAGCAGAAGCTTCACCGCACAGATAGGCCTCATCAGCATTCTTCGCACTCATGCAGCCTACACTGACCAAAGCCCACACTAAAAAAAAGCTTGATTTCAGTCTCATTGGCCATCTTCGGAAACGAAGGGCGAACATTATTGTATGGCCTACTAATTCAGTCTATTGAATAATTTTGAAAAAAGTATATTTTACTATTTTATTTTCAGACATGATAGCATTGCAACAAACTCACAAATGTGTTATGACCAATGTAAAAGTGTCGGCCATCTAATAACAAATATTTAGTTTGAAGCTATGAACTTCATCGAAGATTCTGAAACAACTTTGCTGTTTCAACGAAACTTTGATCCAAATTGTCACTGCCACTTTTTCAGTCCAGCAGTGCAATTTTTCTACTACCAGTTAAAGCCAGTTCTTTAGCCTGTCCTTAGCAAACTGCAATGTCATTGTGAAAAAATAAAGTACTTGCACCGCTTAGTGTTGCACGTATTTGGCACGTTGGGCTAAGTGTTGCACGTCTGTACGTTTGGCATTTCTCAGACAAAATGACTTTTCTTTAAATATAGTAAGCAAAAAGTTTGCGAATTGCGAATTGTGACTGGATGCCTGCGCCCAACTCCAACAGAGTATTTGCCAATCCTTGCAGGCATCCAACCTGCTGAGCTTCGCCGAAAGGGAGCCATTATACACCTGGCTCGCCGGGCGGGGATCCTGACCACTTGCTCCATGCAAAACTCAACATCCCACCTCAGGAATCTCCCCGGCACGGCAACTAAAGTCAAGACACCCCTTTGTGCCAGCTGCTGTTGAATTACTACAACCATTCAGCGATCGTGCCATCAGCGCAGCACACTTCATGGAAGACACTTGGAATGCAGCATGGTGCGCCACCGACACCAAACTACATGGTTTTATGCCCCACCCGGTGGCGCGCCCCCCTGGTATGGACCTTCCTCGGCCGACTTGGGTCAAGCTCAACAGCATCCGAACCGGAGTCGGTCGCTTCCATTCCAACATGCACAAGTGGGGTCTGGCTCCCTCATCGGCCTGCGAATGCGGCGCGGAGGAACAAACTGCTGACCATGTCGTTCTCGAATGTCCCATCTACAAGGCACCAAATGGAACGCATGGTATAGCAACGCTGGACGAAGCTACACTCACCTGGCTCTCCACCACCTGCCCTGAAATTTGATCTAGTCTCAAACGAAAGAAGAAGAAGAAGAAGCAAAAAGTTTAATATTTAAAACACCCATCGCTGAGTGTGGAGAAGATCACATATTTTGACATGTTTTTGTGGTTAAACATGCTCTAATTCTCATGAGATTTTTGACACTTCATCATTAGGCTATTGTACTGTTTTCTACAAACTTGGCATTTTTTAGTTTAAAAAAAAAGAATTGAAACGTGTTTACGTCTACCAGAATAAAATGAAGTGTACACCAGAAGTGTACAGGAGCCAGACTTTTGAAGTGTTGAGGAGCCGAGTCTCGGGATTTGGTGAGAGTCGGGTGGAGCCGGTGTAATTTTTTTGTCCGAAGATACTTTTAACATAGGTTCATATATAAAAACAATAAAAACTATTAATACTACAAAAAGTGCTCAATGCTAAGCAAAAAAGCAAAGCAGAGTGAATTAAATCAAATATAGTTATTCCTATCTGAATCCTTAACAGCCTGTTTCACCTTTAACGGATCATCAGAAGTTCTTATTCAAATAAAATGAAATAGAAATAGGATTCTATTTGAATAAGAACTTCTGATGATCCGTTAAAGGTGAAACAGGCTGTTAAGGATTCAGATAGTAACAACTATATTTGATTTAGCTTCATATATATATACAAAAAATTGTTTTCGCAACAAGTGTTTTGTGGATTTTCCGTTTTTCCTTGAAGCGATTTCTTTTCTTTCCGCATTTTACAGAAATGCATATAAAATTAGAATTTAAAAATAGAACAAAGTCTGTCCTGCTTCCGTATTTTTGCAAGAAATATTGCCAATGCTATTTGATTTTCTTCACTGTGTCTAATGTGCAGAGATGTACGTATACGCCGCAAATTCTACGCCGCAGACTTGCGGCGTAGACTTTTTGTTTACGCTAACGCTTGCGGCCACATTTTTTTGGATAGTTGTCGCTTGAGGCTACGCCGTAAAGTTTTCGCGTTTTTTTAGCGCATAGCGTCAACGCAAACTTTTTAATGTATTTTTTTCGCTACAACACGCCAATACCTTCCAGCGCTGCAGTTGAAAGAATGTTTTCAATGGGTAAAGACATATTGGAACCAAAACGCAGCAAGATGTCAGATGAAAACTTTCAGATGCTTGTGTTTCTTCGTGGAAATTCAAAATATAACTGGTTTGTTTCGAGTGGTTTATACCGTGTGAATGTTTGGCACCTAGCAAACAAAATGAGTTTACGCTAGTGTATGCGCTGACGCTGACGCCGCCAACTTTTTTACAAGTTACGTTAACGCATACGGTGTATGGTTTTTCGAACGTTTACGTTTACGCTGACGGCGTCAATATTTTTTGTATGCGCGTACATCACTGCTAATGTGTAAATCAGCGGTCTCCAACCTTTTTTCTATCACGGCAAGTTTTAAAATAAAAATAGCTTCGCAAACCAGCAATAGGATAAACGATGTTTGACATCTACTTATAGAATAGATCAACAACAAAAACAACTGGATTGTGGTTTATGTTTTGCTTTCGGAGTCGAAGTAGGGTTTAGAGTCAATATCCACAAAATATTTGGAGCAAGAGTGCAATTTGAAGTTACAGATTTCGGACTCCGAGTGGGGCAGGAGTCCAGAAAACCTGACTCATGGTTTCATGGTTTTATACCTCACCCGGTGGCGCGCCACTCTGATATGGACCTTCTCCGGCCGACTTGAGTCAAGCTTAATGGAATTCGAAGATGAGTTGGCCGCTTTCATTCCGATATGTACAAGTGGGGCCTGGCTTCATCATCGGCCTGAGAGTGCGGCGCGGAGGAAAAAACTGCTGATCATGTCGTTCTTGAATGCTCCGTTTGCAAGGCGTCAAACGGAATGCATGGCGTAGCAGAAGTGGACGAAGCGACACTTACTTGGCTTTCCATTACCTGCCCCGAAATCTGAACAATCCTGTCTCACACGAAGGAAGAAGTTTGAATCGGCGTCCCGTTAGAAAACTCAAATGACCTCGATAGTGGCATCGTTTCTTTCTTTAAGCTTGAGCGAACTTTTTTCACTTTTGTTGAGTATCCTGGAATAGAAGGCAACGGGTTGCCTGTGCTGATTTAAACTGGTTGAAATAGCAATGTCTGATAAGTAAGTTTATGCAAATAGGATTTCTTTATCTATCACACCAAGTGTAAACCGCTGGTTCAACTTTTAACGGCTCAAAAGAAGTTAGGGCTGCATCACTCAGAAGAAAGGTAGTATTTCGAATTAGAGGACGAATCTTATCAGAATAAAGCGAAATCCATTGCGCATAATAGCTACGCAAATAAACCGACAACCCTCTGCTGTTGTTTGTTGCTTTTTGGAGTCGGAATTTTGAAAGATATTTTTCTCTTGCTGTTTTAAGCGACATTGTTTACTACATCTGACATTAGAGGTAAGGATACACGTCTAAACAAGTAAACTTATTAATGGTTTGACTGTAGTCGAAGACCATACCTACGTGTTTGATGATTTTCCTGTGTGGCTACAATATGTTGTGCTTGCCATACGACATAGGCTAATTCAGATTTACCTTATGAAGACGCTGCACTTCTGTCTGAAAAAGAAAAAAGCTTTTATCGGCTTGAAAATACTTTCTAGACTTTGTGACAATCGGAAGACGATCATTGTTTAAGTGCTTAATTAAAGTGCTGTATCGAAGTAGATGTCAGGCTTTTAATGCTCCGATATGCATGTTGGCATCAATATTGGAATTTACGCTTTTGTGCTAGTTCATAAAGTTGCGGTATCGGACAAATTCTACTGTAGGCACTATACAGTTGGTTAGGCTTATCATATTTTCATCACCCAAAAAGAGAACATGTTTCATAAACAAGTAAAATGCAAATGAACTATTGCGTTTGAAGAAGTTTTTTACATATTTTTGGATAACTACAGGTCTTATGGTCTACTCTATGCAACAAAAGTTTCGGCTAAAAAAAAATAAAAAATGATTTGTCACATTCAGACCATGAATAATTTGCTGTTCCCTTAATTTTTTTCGGAGAGATCAACTTTAACGATGAGATCATAAAATTGCTTCCACAAAATATGATTGAAATATTGTTCACAACCATTTTAAGATGCAAAAGAAACATAACCTGCTCAACTTGCCTCTTTTCTTCTTGCGCTGTTGTGGCTGCATCACAAAAAATGCGTTCTACATTTTGATTATGATTTACAACTTATTGCAGACGAATAATCGTAACTTACAATTTTTAATAGTCCATTAAAAAGTTCTGCGTTTCTGCAATGTATGAAATTTTCTGTCTATTTTTCATGTGCCATCATTTTAGAAAAAGCAATTGTGGTTGATTTTGAATCTTTGAACTGACACAACTGAGCTATCAACCAACAGCTATCCGTCTGCCCAATAGCTCAGTTGGTTACCGCGTGACTTCATGAACGAAGAAACTTCAAGGTCAAGCGGCGCTGGTTCCACTCTCGGGGTGCGCTTGAGCAACGCACGTAAAGGACTGCTCTCCATTCAGCGACACCTAATGGATGGAATAATTCCTCGGCAACAAGACTTCAACAATCGGAAAACTTCACTTTGTCAATCTCGGTAACCGGCCCTGCGTCAAAAGCCTCTGCAAGTATGCGAAACTACCAGGAATAACCAATCAAGGTTTTGTCAGTCCGAGAATGTAGATTCAAAAACCAACCAAACCAGAAAACAGGCTATTCTATTTTGCTATTAGCCTACTTGGCCTTATTTAGTTTTCGTTAAAAAGTCACATAAAAATAAAATCCTATTGAACATGTAAGCAAGAAATTAAGACATGTGAGCATTTTGAAGTATCCTCACGAAACAGTTCATTTTTTATTTTTTATAAGAAAAGAAGATAAATCCTCCTAAAAGAGGACATATGGCAGCTCTACTATAGGTCAGAGTTGCCATATTGATTGTTTTAATGCCAAATTCGAGAAATTAGGCTTTTTTTGCGTTTGGCAGGCAATTTTTGGTTTGGCATGTTAACATTGTTTTGGCATTTTTTTTATTAAAGTTTAAAAAACTCTGTTTTGTCTGTTTACAGTATATTATTTATAAAAAATTAAGTTTGAAATGGCAACTCTATCTTCCCTCACCCTATTCTATTTTGGATTGATTTTTTTTGACACCATCCTAATAATCATTTTCTGATTTTCTTAGTGTGCCCGTGTTGGTTGTTAAGACATGAAGCAAGATAATTGACTGTATCCGATGCCAGCAAAGATACATGGCAATTTTATTGTGAGAAACAAAATGTTGCAAAATTTCAACTCAGACATTGTGCATGCACTTTGCAAGTGGCTCAAGTGACATGCTGATGTAGCTTTTGTTAAGTTATTTTAAGGTACCAAGCATTGAATCTTGCTTTTTTCATCTCAGAAATATTGGTTCCATTAGACAGTTCATCATCACCATCAGACAGACGGAATGGGATGATCAAAATTTTTAAAAACAAAACACAGTTCAGTTGCAATAAAAACTCCAATACAGAAATATAATTGATCCAAGTGTTTTACGATGACTTCACAAAAGATAGCGAATTAGATTTTAGATATCTTCCAAAGATGATTTGACTTGGAGTTTTCTTTCTCATGAAATAGAATCACAAGAAGTGGATTACTTTGTTAATGTAGCGTGACGATCGACCTTTGAAAATACAATAACAACAAAATGAACTTTTTATTGCAGATTAGTAAAATATGTTAAGATATATCGCAAAAATATTCTCTCAATCTGAGTATAATGCATCATCAATTAGTTATCATAATTTTTATACTTACATTGATATATTTATACATACACTTATCTTACCTACATTTATACATACATTTCTCACAGTAGCGTAGCCAGAAATTTTGAAAGGGGGGGTTGACGACCCAGTGGCGGGGGTCTGGGGGGCTTCCTCCATAAAAATTTGAAAAATTACTTTGAATTTGGTGCATACTGAGAGCATTTTCAACAAAAATGTGGGTAAGAATATTCTTGTAAAATGGTGCTGTCCGGTGGCATAGCAAAAGGATAAGATCATGTTTTCTTGGGCATTTTTCGGAAATAAAGCTATATGTTCTTGTTGCTAATTCCTGGCTGAGATGTTTGAATGTTTGGTATTGGCAAAACTCGCTCTTTTAATGCAGTTTTGCATAAAATTAGGCAATTTTTTTTTAGACTGAAAGCATCATTCTCAATATCGTGACGTCACACGCGTGTCAAAGGGGGGGAGGTTGTAACCCCCAACCACCCCCCCTTGACTACGTCACTGATTTCTCATATCATGCATCGAGCCTACTATTACGTATTTTTACAAGCGGCTAAGTGAGCACTTTTGGTATGGCATCCAACATAAAGAACTTCGAGCCAAGGTTTACTTAAAATGCGTTTTTTTACAAGATAGCAGGATTTCTAACAAAGCAAGTGCACAAACAGTGTGCTTATAACTTCACTTTGAATTTACAAAGCATGTCATTTCAGAATAAATACGATTTAGAGATATATGCAAAATATTAAAGTGAGGCAGCCTTTTTATGACAGCGATTACAAGTAGAAACACATCTTTCTGCAACATTACTAATTTAAACACTAGTTCCATCAACCAGGTCTTTCTCGTGTCCTTTTGAGAATATATTGATCAAACCCTTGTGCATCCACACAGTGATGTTGACATTGTCGAAAGCTTTATCACCATCTACTATCCAGTAGCTGCGATTGCAGCGCGATACTTCTTGTTCCTGTGATGTTGATCGTGATGCAGAAGGAGGATCATTGGTGGTATCTTCTTGATAATTGTCAATTCTAGAATCATCTTCTGGAACGCGGAAGTGCATTCCAAACATTCTTTGAGAGGTGACTACCGGATATTCCAAATATCTCTCTGTTGGACTCATTGACCCAACAATTGCATTCATTAATTTCTTTTTGGTTGTTTTTTTAAAGATTGCAATGTCGAACTTCCCATCAGAAAGATGCGCAGTGGGTGAAAGACCTTGAGGAGCCAGGTGGAACGCGCATGCAATATTGAGCAAACTGAGACTGAACAAATTACCATGTATTCCCTGTAACCAAATATTGTTTTTTCATGTTAGGTGAGTAATAGTAACAACATATGTACCAAACGTGAATAGTCATCTTCGTTTACAACACAAACAAACATTTATTAAAATAACTATCAACGCTATAAGGCAGGGGTTCCCAACCTGGGTGCCATAGCCCTTTAGTGGGTCATGAGCCTTTTTAAAATGTGGTAAGTTTTTTCTGTCAGTTGGAAAGTCTCAATGCCGAGGCGTGCTTCCACAGTGAGTGCGCGGTGTTCGCCGCCAATGTTCACATCAAATGTTCTAACCTAGACTCATCGCAATGTTTTCATCAGGAACCACAAATTTTGGCTTTACATCAACAACAAAAATGCAGCAGTTAAAGACTGAGTTTATCTAAACTAGTATACCAGCCTATGTGGTAGACTACTATTGACCAGCGCAATCATAACACCACACAAAACATTCAAAGTACGGTAAACAGTTTTAAGTAGCTAAAATGTATCATTTTTACACATGATAATTATGATGTGTCGAAAACGTTCGATGTAAATATCTTACTTGTTACTAACTTATTTATTTTTGTGCACCCTTAGAAAAGTATATTAAATAGAATAATATTACTAAAGTTCTAAACAAAGTTTCAGAGAGCATCAGCAACAATTCAATTTACCTTTGAAAAATTTTCGTTACTTCCAGCATTAGAGGGAGGAATTGTTGACAGCTGTTTGTTTTGCTCATTCGGTTCCTTTGAATTGAACATTTTCTCTGGTGGAAATTTCATGTTCAGAAACTTTTTCATCGAAGGATCATCCAAACCCTGATTACATTTATCACAGGGGTACCTGCATTTGGATTCTTCCAAATAATGATCAATATCTTGGTCAGAAGAGCTGGTGATGCACGTCATTTCAAAAGGATAAGGACGGAGCTTGGAGAGCGCAATTGCTAAGCACAGTGGGCCTCGAGCAGGGCCAAACCTTCTGTACTTGCTGTACGTGGCCAGATAATCAGAAGCATAACCATAGTTTGCCAAAACAACTGAAAATGTCAAAAGCTTTCCTTTATCATCATAAAATGAAGAAACATTCAGTGGATGATTTTCTCCACAAATTATTTGCAAAGTTCCAGTTTCAGGGTCATTTGTTCCTTGAGAATCACAATTCATTACGTTGCTTGATCCACTAGAGATACAACCAAAGCTCATTGAAGGTTTGGAAAACTGAAATGGTCTGTAGAGGTTATTTTCCCCATCTATAGAATCTCCATGCTTGTTCAGCAGTTCCACCTTCAAAACTCCATTCACAATTTCACTGAATGTTCCATCTCCTCCAACGGCTACAATACCATCATATACAGATAGATCAGCAGATTCAAGATATTCTAGAACATGACCTGGATATTGTGTTGTCACAACAGTTTCCTTAATGCCAGCTTTTCGCAACATCGGAGAGATTAGATTTTTGTGCAGCGATTGGGATTTTCTCTTTCCCGCAATTGGATTAAGAAATATCAACAAATTATGAGGACGAACATAACCTTGCTTTTGTAATTCATTGTGCAGTTTTTCCTGAACCACAGTCTGCATGTCTATACAATCTTTCTCATTTTTTGTCTGAAGTTTAATTTCTTCAAACTTTCGGCAGTGCTTCTCTGACTGCGACCAAAAGTAAATAATAAGTGCAAAGCATGGTGACAATTTTGGTCGACGAAAACTGAAGAATGATGGACGTTCTAGAGCTGGTTCTCCTTGTTCATCAACGTTCCAAGTATCTTGTTCACAAGTTGTCGAAATTACTTTGACTATTTCAACATACTTGTCGAATGAAGAGAGTGGTAATGTATTGGATGGTGGTGCTTTGGTGCATTTTAAATGAACAGCAGTATCTTCCACATAAAGATTACAGATAATGTCATTCCACAAAAACTGAGCACTTCCATTTGATAATTTTTCAGCCATGTTATTGATTGTAAACAATCTGTTTTGTTACAACTGCAAAGCTGAAGTAGAAACAATACAGGTCAAAAAACGCCGTTGACGATAAAAGAATACCTGTGTGTCTGCGCGCCGGCCATTTGGAGCGCGACCCATCAGAGCGACCCCTTATCAAAACAAAACCATTTGTTAAATTGATGTACATTGTAAAAATCCAAAAAATTTGTCCACTGGCCAGTCCCACTAAACTAAGTTGGCAAACGTAAGTATTATAGGAACACAAAACACTTATAAACTGTGCACAACTAGTGTTATGGAAAAATATAATACTATCGTTACCAAAAGGGAGTGTCAGTGTCATCATTGCAAGCTTGGAAAAAAGTCGAAATGGCCAGACAACAGAACACGTTGATATTGTAACGGACTAACGGTTCTACTTGCTGTAGAGTCATTGTGTTTTTTAATTGTTAATTTTTTTTTCTGTTTTGCAGAATTGGGTGTGTTATCTGAACTTTATTATCATTTGATTGTCATTATGGTTTTCCTGCACGAGTGATTTCATCTATTTTTCTATTAAAGTGCAAATTATTTAATATCTTGGTCTATATTGAGGTAAAGGGAAACATACATTTTTGTTCTAATAAAGTAATAGCCAAGCAAATTTCTGTGGCGGAACAGAAAAGTGAAAAAATATGGAGCTGGTATAGAAAATTCTATTTTTTCCTGCCTTTGTTGTTGCAAAAGAAAAATCTCACAACAGTGGAACTTGGCGCTTCATTGCCTGCAACCCTCGATGAGAGGAAGGAGCTTAATGATGATGATGATGTTGTTGTCTGGTTGGGCTAGAATAAAAAGTAAAACTAAGATATTGTCGACTCAGTCGAGCCATTCGCTTGAATTAATTACACTGGTCTACAAATTTCAACTTTTTTTTTCAGGTTTGGGTTTTGACAACTGATTTTGGCTAATTTTGGGGCGCTGAATCCGAAAATGAACTCAGATTTTCTCTATCACATCAAGTTTTCTTTCTATCGTTGCCATTATTTTATGAAATTAAGCAATTTTTACTCTTTTTAGTGCAGTAAAATGTCAAATATAATTATTTTCTGACAGGTATAAACTTTCAAACATAGAGATATTTTTACACTAAATTCATAAATTGGTTCAGATTTCCTCTAAAATAAAAAAAATTCCTGTTATGATAATCGCAATAGGACATAGTGGAGATTGGTAGCGTTGATTTTTTCCATGCTGGCTTGAACTCCCTGTCTTGGGTTCTCAGGCGTTATCTGTGGGTCAGCTGCTATCTCTGTGCAGTGTGCAGATGGAATATCGTAGGAAGACAGATGGTGGGAGTAGATTTGACTTAGTAATAAATTCTTGCTTAGTAAGGAAGATTTATTTAGAGTTTCATAAAGCACATGTACATTGTACAGACCAACATCAGAGTTCAAGCTGAAAAGTGGTTTGTAGAAGGAAAAAGTATTTTCATACTTTATAAGTTTGAGTTCAAGTCGGTTAGAGTTTTTGGTATAGTGGTGTTTCTGTGGAAAAACTTGCTCTTAGAAAACTACTAACAAAGAAAGGTTATATTTGATCTCAAGCTATGTCTGCTTCCAGCAAAAGAAGAAAATGTTGTAATGATCCGGATATATTTTGTTACATTTGCGGATGCTTCATGTTGAAGTCTCATCAATGCAATATTACCACGTTTGTAAAAAGGGCATATCTTGCTTACTTTAAAGTCAAGTTGGGGGACCAAGACAAAAGCTGGGCTCCTCATAAAGTGCGCAAGACCTGCGTTGAATGTCTGAGAAGTTGGTCGCAAGGAAAAGGTTCACAAATGAAATTTGGAATAACCATGATTTGGCGAGAGCAACGAAATCATGTTGACGATTGTTATTTTTGTCTTGTTAGTGTGAAAGGGTGTAACAAAAAGAGTAAACATCGTTTGAAATATCCAAATCTGGATTCGGCATTGTGGCCAGTTCCTCACAGTGATGAAAAGCCACTGCCAGTATTTACATCACTTCCAGAACTACACGAAGAGGTTATTTCTTCTTCAGAAGCATCGTTTAGTGAAGAAGAAAGTGAAAATTTTCAACCAGCACCCGAGGATCTGTCAGACAAGCCTTCCCAGTTTAATCAGATGGAATTAAATTATTTAGTGAGAGATTTTTATTTGCCTAAGCAATCTGCGGAGTTATTGGCATCAAGGCTACAGGAAAGGAAACTTCTCAAAGCTGGTACAAGCGTGACATTTTATTGCAAACGAGAAGAAGAACTGCTTTCATATTTTGCTTCCCACAATGATTTCGTTTATTGCAACAATATAGAAGGGCTTCTTCTAGAAATGGGATTACCACAGTATGATGCAGACGAATGGAGACTTTTCATTGATAGCTCCAAACGAAGTTTGAAGTGTGTTCTACGTCACAATGGTAACGTGTACGGTTCTATTCCGATAGGACATTCGGTGACAATGAAATAAGAGTATCAGAACATCAAAACCGTTCTTGAAAAGTTAAAGTACTATGAGCATGGTTGGCTCATCTGTGTAGATTTAAAAATGGTGAACTTTTTGCTGGGGCAACAAAGTGGCTACACCAAATACCCATGTTTCCTATGCTACTGGGACAGCAGGGCCAAAGATCAGCACTGGAACAAAGAAGAGTGGCCTCCAAGGCTCACCTTGACACCTGGAGACAAAAATATCATACGTGATCAGTTAGTTGATATCAAAAAGATCCTCTTGCTTCCTCTTCACATCAAACTTGGTCTCATGAAACAATATGTAAAAGCTTTGGATCATGAAGGAGAGTGTTTTAAGTATATATGTTATGCTTTTCTTGGTCTCAGTGAAGAGAAAAAAAGAGCTGGGATTTTCAATGGACCTCAAATCAGGCAATTGTTAAAGGGTGAAAATGTTGTAAAATCAATGTTGCCATTCGAGGCTAGAGCGTGGAATGCTTTCGGTGCTGTTGTGAGAAATTTTTTGGGAAACAGAAAAGCAGAAAATTATAAAGATCTCTTAAGGGAGCTACTGCTTAGTTTTGAAGATTTGGGATGCAGGATGAGCATCAAAGTTCACTATTTGAAGAGCCATGCGGATGAGTTTCCAGAAAACCTTGGGAAAGTTAGTGAAGAACAGGGTGAACGTTTCCACCAGGATATTAAAATTATGGAGGAACGTTATCAAGGTCGGTGGGATTGTCATATGATGGCCGACTATTGCTGGAGTTTTAAAAGAGAAATTCCAGATGCTGCTCATAAAAGAAAGTCCCTCAAAAGAGCATTTTTAAGCTTATAAGTGAAGAATTCATATTTTATGAAAGCTCTTTTTTTGACTGTTTCTGAATTTGCCCTGCCCAAGTCTTTTTGAGTCAATTTTTATTTTGGTACTTTGCTATTTCTGTGTGTGTCCTCAGAATTTCTGCACTCCATTGGAATGTCTATGTGCATATTGTGTGAACTGTAGGCTATAATTCAGATAATACCTTGTCACTGTCCTATCGACATGTTCGTCAGCATAATGTAGCGTTTGATGTTATTATGGTTGCTCTTTTGCATGCCTATTTTTTATTCCAAGGCATGAAATTTTAATAAAGACAACGCTAATTTGTGTGAATATAATATAGAATGCTTGTTTGCTAATTAAAGCTAGATTATTGCAGGTAAAACAGTGTTTATTGCATCAGAATTCCTTGTTTTGACAACAGAGGGGGGGCAAAAATTGATTTTTTTCAAAAATTAGGGATATTTCATATCTCAAAAACGTGATGTGATAGAGAAAATCTGAGTTCATTTTCGGATTCAACGCCCCAGAATTAGCTAAAATAAGTTGTCAAAACCCAAACCTGAAATTTTGTGTAGACCAGTGTTATCTGTCTATGTTTTACTGGTAGCTAGTTTTGTTTTTAGTTGGCTTCAGTTTTCGCTGTGTATAGGAACCACTCGTTTTAATTTTAAATATGCAGCTCGCCTTTTAACTGTTCATTTCCTACCATGATTCTGAGATAGCTACGGAGTTTCCTTCTTTTAAAAATGAAGAAATTTTACTGATTGATGAACCTGCGAGTTTCTTACAATACTGTACAAGTTTGGCCACTAAACGAAGATTCTACAATCGATAGGAAGCTTACATGTCTAATTTGTCCAGAAATAGTATACCTGCTTCCGATTCCTATTGGGGTTGGCTGGATAAAAAAATTGTAAAAATTATGGGTTGAGACAGAGGTGGGTTTGCTTCTTTGAAAGAAAACTTTACTGCTAGCAAAACTGGTTTTTAGTCTATGTTTATTGAACCATAAATCAGGCACCTTTTTCTTGACGATGGTTTTAAAGAATGGCTAAGCCACCCATGCTAAAAAGATTGGCTGGATTAAAGGCGGTAGCTGACAACCGTTTTTCAAATAGATTGATTTGCGGTCTAAAAACAGTTAGAACTGAACTTGTCAGAAACGGTTGATTTGCTGTTTGGGCACCATGCTCATAATTTTGTACGCACTTGACAATCTTTGGCTTGACCAACTTGCATCAAAATTTGTCTTTAATTGTAGCAACTCACCCAGTCCACTTCCTTTGCTATCTAAAGTTCAAGGTATCTATAATTTTCCGAATGCAGCTGTACAGACAGTAAGAGCATGTGTTGACTGCCACTACCGTGAAGTGGCGTAGCCAGCACAAAATTTTGAGTTGTCGAGGTACATATTTTGACTATAAGTTTGGTAGCCTACAGCAAAGCCGTAGGAGAAAGGGGTGGGCGGGCGATCGCTCCCCCGCTAAAAAAAACATCGTCGTAAATTTGGTCAAAAATGTCAAGTTATTTGGGCAAATCAGTCTTACCATGATGTTTCGACATCTCACCAGTTTACAAACTTTACATAACTGTTATAATTTTTGAAATACACTGATATTTTCCAATGAATGTAAAAATATTAATTATCATCTATTTTAGAATCTATTGTACGTGGTATTGCAATTTGGGCAGAATGATAAGTTTCGATTCAACATTTGCAAAAGCCAAATGTAAAAGAACATAATTGGCAAACAGAAGTAAACTTATTCAATAGAATGTAGGCTACCCTTCTTCACGAATCACGGGTAGGACTCAAGGTCTGCTGGGTACTAGTAACCTGATGAATTTTTTCATTTATTTCTATATCCTACTAATGCAATTATTAATAAAATCATTTGCGAAAAACAGTCTAGTTATTTGAACAAATCAATTTTTACCATGAGTTTTAACATTTTACCAGTTTAGGAACTTTGTATAGTGTTGTATTTTGAAGTACTTTAACATTTTCTTTGAATGTAAAATGTAGCACCATCAATTTTGAAAGCTTTTGTATTCGGTATTGCAATTTGAGCTGAATGCTTAGGTTCGATTCAGTATCTGCAGAAAATAAATGTAAAAGAATGAATCATTAGCATACCAATCTACCTTTCTTCATTGTTACAATTTTGAAAGCCTACTGGGTAGCCTATTGGTAACCGAAAAGCATTACATGGTTCTTACGAAAATAACTTACATTTCCAAAAATGTAGCTTTCATAGCTCTCTTACCTAAAGAAGGTTCCCCGCCAGGGGCGCCGGAACGATTTTTGACTGGGGGGGCAAGATTACGAAAAAAGGGCACTTTTGTTTACTGAAAGGCCAATTTTTTTTTCAAGTTTTAAGATTAGATATAGCGATAATGCTAATCTATCAGCTCACTATGTATTAAGTAATGATAGCCTACAAGTGTCCGCAGTTCGGTATACAAAGAAGGGCATCATGCTATGTTATAATGATGTAACCTACTGTCAAGCCTTAAAGCAGCCTGCGGCCATGGCCGCTAAAGTAGTGCTTGAATGACCGCCGGTGCTACCTCCTCAATCGGCCAAGTTTGGCCGCCGGTCTCTTCTAGCCAATTATTTAATTTCGCAATAGAATGATCGTGGATTAACTGTCGAAAATATATAGTATCAAAGAGTGACGCAAAATTAGGTCAGCGCGTCATAATCGCCACTGTTGCTTTGTGCGGGAATATTTGTTATTGATGAAATATATCCATCTGCATTCTGCAATCACCGGCGCTGTAAGTCTTGTTTGTAATTCTCGACGTTTATTTTAACAAAGTGTTAATCCGAAGTGCTAATTTACGTCGGCTGGCAATATTGTCGTTTTTATGTCGATTCGATGTTGTCGGACATTGAATCTTTGTTAAAAAGGAGAACCAGGTTAGTTGACATCTGAAGGGAAAAACATTTTTTGATCGTATTTTACAAAATTATGCTTCTTTTGGTAATGTCCTTCACATCATTGAAATACTTATTTTATTTCCTTGCCGTCATCGTCAACACAATCATGTCGAACGTTGTTTTTCGTTGCTAAAAAGAATTCTAGGGGAATGGCGAACTTCTTTAAAATCAGCCACATTGGAGACACTCGTGCGAGTGTCGTTAGATGGTCCCGCAGTACTGGATTACAATCCCGATACAGCAATTAGTGCGTGGTGCAACGATTCTATTGTAGGACGTCGCCCAGGCCCAGACTTCAACAACGCTAAGTGATCATTTTAGCATTGTTGCAAGCAGGCGCGGATTTATGGAGGGGGCCCAGGGGGCCCAGGCCCCCCCGAAATTTTGTGAAAAATTGTAGAAATTGTATGTTTCCGCATCAAATGGTTTGATAAGCTTCTAAACAGCTGATATTAGTCCTTCGGCATCACAATTGATGAAAATGGTTCTTTTAATGTCTATTTTATAGCATATCGTATATGTCGTAGTATCATTGTTCATATCTGTTTAGCCTTTTCTTTCTTTTTAATTGATTTTTAAATTTTCTGGCCCCCCACGAAAAAAACTCTTAGATTCGCGCCTGGTTGCAAGTTTAATTCTATTTACTTGTGCTATCGTTATTTTTATTTTGTATTTTGGCCTCCAAGCACGCAGATTTGGCCGCCGAGAAGGAGCTCCCGGTAGGCCACGATGGCTGCCGAAAAAAAAAGACGAGTTTTAAGGCCTGTACTGTGTTGCAAAATTTTGCGCCGTAAATATTATTTTGAGGCAAAAATGAAAGATTATAAGTAGGCTAAAAGCGAATAGCAGAAATTGTTATATTGCAAAATGTGTAGTAGCTTACATGACTTTAAAAGGGCACCATTGCCCCCCCTGCCCCTCCATCTGCAGAAAAATTGAAGGCAGGGGGCATCCGCCCCCCTGCCCCCCCGCTTCCGGCGCCCCTGTTCCCCGCCCTTGTATTAGACTATATGCACCACCTCAGAGATTGTGAGTAATGTTGCATTTTTGGAAGTATATTTGCACAGACTAAATTTGGGAAAACTTTGTTTGCCCGCCCCCCCTCCAAAAAAAATGTTTTACTCTCCTACGGCTATGGCCTACAGTGCTTAGCTTTTGGACATTGTTTCTCGTTGCAGAGAAAAACAAGGTGGTGCATTTATAAATTTAAAATCAACTTCAACAAACAAATTTTCAGATAAATCACAATAAATATTTACAGCCTCATAATAAGCAAATAGCCTAGGATTAAAATTGACCGTATTTCACCGGCGAGCCTCGATACAACGCGATTGATTTTCGGCTCATTGATCTCGAAGCGTGCACAAACCTGAGAGGCGATTAATAGACATCTCTGAGCGTAACTAACAAACTATGACTTGAACGGTTTCAAGAAAGTTAAAGATCTTTTAGCCTCAATGATTATTGCGGGTGACACTGCGTGATGAACTGTATCTCGCTACGCACGCTTGGATGATCTGATGCCGAAACTCTAAACCTTGCGCGCAAGGACTTCTGCGAGCAGTGGTATTGACAGGGGGTCCAGGGCAGGCGCGGATTTATGGGGGGGGCCCAGGGGGCCCGGGCCCCCCCGAAATTTTGTGAAAAATTGTATGTTTCCGCATCAAATGGTTTGATATGCTTCTAAACAGCTGACATTAGTCCCTCGGCATCACAATTGATGAAAATGGTTGTTTTAATGTCTATTTTCTAGCATATCGTATATGTCGTAGTATCATTGTTCATATCTGTTTAGCTTTTTCTTTCTTTTTAATTGATTTTCAAATTTTCTGGGCCCCCCCCGAAAAAAACTCTTAGATTCGCGCCTGGTCCAGGGAGTACTTCTGAACGGGGGCTAGGATAATTTCAGGACCCCAAAACCTTTTCACGGGTTCCGGGAACATGAAGAAACTACAGCGTAGCTTATTTTTTGGACACAGTACATTTGCTGATAAATTTCCTGATTTGGAGCCCAAAGATCTCATTTGTACCGGGCCAAAACATCCCCTCAACGGCCCTATCTGCGAGTGCGCAACATCGCCCAACCAAACGTGCAGCATAAGTTCACCCAATGTGATTGGAATGCTCCAAGTGATGCACCTAATCACGACGCACAAGCACAATGTCGCATGCGGCAGATGCACAACGCTAAAAAGACGTAAAGTACGTAGGATGTGTATCAAACTGCCGATCGCAAGAGAACGCACAATTACTGCTAGCATTTCAAATTCCTAATAAACGGCATTAATTCTTATAGCAAAACTGCAGGGACTAAAAGGCCTCCATGTTTCCAAACAGCAATAAGACACAAGGAAACAACAAAAACCGCAGGAGCTACAAATTCAATGCTAACTCATAGTAATTCACTCTTACTGCAACCGAAGTTTATTTCTAGTGAGTAGTTCACTTTTATTAGTTTGCTAGTGGACAACTTTACTGCTAACAGCAAAGGCTACTATTTTACCTCATCTGTTATCTACACCTGACAATAACACAATATATGGCGTGGTTGGATTTGAAACTCGATACGCTAAAAGCAACTACAAAGCCAAGAACTTCGCCCAGCAAAACACCAGTAAATTGTAAAGTAAAGCAAAAACGGATTTGCCAGAAAGTAAGATAACTAACTGAGAAGCAGTGAAAATTTATTTGACATTCTAGCCGACCTACTGTACTGATTGATTCAAACAGTTAGCTTGAACATAAAATGCAACAACCATATACGTTTATTCAGCTTGAAAGTTGGCTTCATTGATATGGTAAAAGGCTACACCAATCTTATAGTTATTCTGGAATAATAAAACTCTCTATTGGCTACTTTTAGAAGTGTTGCAAGATTCTGCTGCAAAATGGCTTTTCCTTCCTCTTTGAATTTCTCTTGGAAAACATTAACCCTTTGAGGACCATAAACTTTTGAGACATGGTTTATTGAAATATTGATGGTTTTTACTACAAGTTTATCACTTTAAAGAGGTATTTAAAAAAAAATTTTTTTTTTTTTATTTCAAATAGAAGTTACGCTGTGGTACATATGTGTACCATTGGTCCTTAAGGGTAATGTGTTTAGCATCATTGCTGGTATGGTTTTACACAGTGGCCGCTGGTGCTGTTTGTGAGCAGTGGGGCTGCAATGAATAGTGGAGGGGGGGCGAAGCCCGCCACTGAGTTTGCCGAAGGCGAACGACTTCGCGGGGGGTCTGGGGGATCTCCTCCCAGAAAAATTTGAAAAATCGCATTAAATTTGGTGCGTTCTGAGCATGTTTTTACCCCAAATTTTGAAAAAATGCTTTCAAACTTTGTTGAGAAGTTGATATTCCTAAGTTGTATTTTAAAAAAAACCAACAGTATTACTGTGGAGACAAACTTTACTAGTATTGAGCTTAGTCTTGACTAGCCTAGCCGTTGCATACTAGGTTCAAGTGATTTAGAGATGCCCTAGGCTGGACTAGCACTTTCTATAACCTGTTGAATACCATAACTCTACAGCTAACACTTCTACATTCATGGCTCATCGCTACTGCAAAATAAAAACTAACTTCAAAAAGTCTGTAAAGTTATTTGGTTAGGTGGGACTGTTTTCAGAGGCTCACACGGCGACGACGACGAAAATCATAATTGCTTGTATATACCGTATTGACATAATTCGCGCCAAATTATTGAAAATTCTCAACCGGAAGTAATGCTATCAGTTAAATTTACTTTTGCATGTAGGTCTAAAATACATTCCTAAAATATTACGTGTTATTTACATTAAAATTTCACAACAATAGTCTTAATTTGTATGTATTTCCCACATCACTATATCCCTCCATTAGACTAATAGAATTTACCCTTCAGGACCTTTGGTACATATGTGTACCACGAAAGTTTAGCATTGTCTAACAACATTTTTTTCAATTTTTTTATGGTTTTACTGATGGGTTAAGTCAGATTAATCACTAAACATTGATGTAGAATAAAAATTATATTTTTTTTACATTTTTTTCTTGTCTTGTTAATCTTTCAAATTTTACCGCTTCAAACCCTGACGAATTCACCAAACAAAACCAGTTAAAACAAAGCTTAAACAAAATAAAATTTCCAAATTTTTTTTTTTTATAAGTAGATTATCTATTTAAGAAACGTTTAGAGACAAATACTTTTTGATAACTACAAGAAAATGATTATACATCGTGGAAAAAGTTCATGGTACACATATGTACCAACGGTCCTCAAAGGGTAGACTACTAGCGCGCCTTCTGGCGTGCGGAACTGCTCAAATGCGCAGTAACATCAGACCATTTGCGCAGAGTGATTGATTTCTGCGCACTTAGAACGCTTCTAACGTAAAACAAAGTTTTTCAAGTTTAACTTTTACAGAACGTATCTGTGATCCTGTTGAATTACGCTTCAAGACAATTAAAGTATGCGTCTTAAACAAAAAGCATCATTGGAGTCAAAAAACGACTAAAATAAGGTAAAAATTTGTGAACTTTGGAACAACATGAAACACAATAAAATATATTTGATGTTTGCATCTCGCATTACAAAGTGCAACAAAAAAAGAAAAAAAATTTGTCCTGGGAAATAATTGCTATTTTCTGTTTGCTTTTTCTAAAAAAATATAAAAAATCTTTATTGTACAACAATAACTTTAGGTTTGTGTTTCTCAGATTAGTTTGAATTTTTTCTCATTTCTCATGAAACGTAACATACATAAGGATTTTCAGATAACACATACTTTCTATCCCTAATTTTAAATATAATACAGATTTAAGAAATATATTTTTCAATTTTTCTGTTACGCACCTGGCGACCTTCCAGCTCCAAGGCGCTGTGCTAAACTGTGCTTTAAAGATACGTTATGGCAAAAGAAAGCTACAGTATGTATGTTGTCAAATAATATCATCCGTTAACGTTGCTGATAAACCATAATTTCGATCTTAAAAGGATACTAAAGGAAAAACCTGACTTGGCTATTATACAGGTTCTTTGTGTTTAACATGCTACCATAAAACGATTTTCAATAAAATTTTACCCCATTGCGGTCTGATCAGCATTCCGCGCGTGCTTTTGTCAGAGCTTTCAAAACGGGAATGGGCGTGAGCAGCGAAGCTTGCGACTGTACAGTCAAGGTCACTATAGACTAGCAATCAGCTGATCTGGCAATAGTTTTTACTGCGGGCGACTTAACTGTAGGCTATGTAGCCTATGTATGTACATCAAAACATCAGATTTCGACATCAAAATATCAGACAGATTGCTCAAAATATCAGATGTGGTAACGTGGCTTTTGTTATTGCTGTCGATAGTGACGTATTCTCGAGCAGTGTTTCCACTTTTTGGTCATTTTGAAAAAATTGAAAATAAATGAAACATTGGACTTTGAACCTTGCCAGTGCCACTGAAAACAAATTTTTTTCGGTAATTTTTTTGAAATGTATTCTTGAATGTTTAGTTTATGCAGTTGCTTAATTCCCGTTTGAAAATTTTATTTAGTATGCCTTTAAAAATATATCGTTATTGCCAAAAACGGCCCAGATTTAATCTGTTTTCGCCTATTCGTTGCCATTTAGCGAGAATAAAACAAAACCTCATAAAAAGATGCGCTGCTTTTAAGTCTCCAAAACAAACCGTCAAACGAGTTTTCTTAAATTTTCAAATTGCTAAACTATTATTTTTCATGCGAAAACGATGACGAAACCAGTTAGAAAGAAAGTTTTATGAAGACAAAAGCAAGTGCTGGGGTAGAGGACAATATTTTAATGTTTGAATTAAAGAGTTTGTACAAAATAATAGCTACTGAATGTAGTCATACATTTATGAAACGTCTTAAACATGCAAAATAGCATTTGTAATAACATTAAAAACAATAAACTGATTGAACTTAGGAAAGGGAAATAACTTCTGACCGGTGTCAAACTCACAGTAATGATATAGCGACTGTTGTAGCCTAATAGCCTACAAATAAACTTCTTTTCACCCGGGTCAGTTCAAACTTAATAGCTAAAAATTGATTTCGATTTGATAGATCATCATCTTCGGTTTAGTTTGTAAAAAAAATAATTTGTATTTGCATCTTTATAATTTAACGGCTCAAGGATTCGTTTATTATAGATACGGCTCCTTGTTGAAACACTTTGGCCACCCCTGGGCTATAGTCTCTTGACTGAACCTAATGATTGAACTTTTTACTTTTGCAGTGTATTTATCATTTGTGGACAACAATGTGATAAATGGACAACAATGTGTGTGTGGACAACAATGTGGTAAAATATTTATCATCATTTAATCACATTGTTGTCCGGTAGGTCTACCGTTTTTTTGTTTACATCAGGGGTCGGCAAACTTTCTGTACTACTGGGCCAAATCAACAAACTTCCGGTAACGTGCCGGCCGCATAAATTTCAACCTATAAACAATCGCCACATTATCCTTAAAATCATGGCGCACCTGCAACTCCTATTCCTGTGTCTATTGCACAATGAGACGTGTTTGTTGCCGTTTCATATTTATTATCAAACACGTAATAAAAAGTAGGCTAATGCTTTGTTTTTATTTACTTATCATTTATCAATGTGAAGGATGATGTTTCTGTGTCATGGCCAAGGTGTTTAAATCAACTGGCAACTTTGTTGATGATATTTGCAATACCCGGTACGTAATTCAAATGACGATCTGACAGGCGAGTGCAAAGTTTATTCTTTGCGTAATTCACTTTTAAAAAAAGCTGCTCACAGCAATATGTGCTTCCAAACATGCACATTACACGTTTTGCATTGTCAACATATGAAGATAGGTGGATTTCTGGACATATTTTTTATAAAAGTTGGAAATTGGAACTGAATCGTATTTGGCCTTCAATATGTTGGATGATTGAAGTTCAATTATTTCCATTTGCATCTCATGTGGAACAGTATTGACATCCATTGAATATGGAAGGCAAATAAATCGAATCTGTTTTTTTGATTTTTCAAATTGCAAGATCGAGATTCAAAGTTAGTTTTAGTGGAAACGATAAGTGATATTTACTTATCAGGGTTGGAAGGTTTACAAAGGCCAAAATTGGGAAAATGAGCAAAGTTGGAATTGATTAATTGAGTTTCCCAAAGACGTAGGCCTACCGGTAGCTTGTTTACGAAGGCAGTTAAATGATCATACATCTGATTAATAAGATGTATGATCATTTAACTGATTAATAAGATGTATGATCTAACATCTGATTAAAATCAGGATCACTAAGTTCATCAATGCCGAAACCTGCATTGTTTTGTTTCAAGAAAGTCACTATTTCGTTTCGCAAATCATAAAACCGTTGTAACATAGCACTGCGACTTAGCCATCTAACCTCGCAAAAATACACCAGATCTTGATGCACAGCATTCATTTCTTCAAATAAACTTTTGAATTGGCTGTGGTTAAGGCCTCTTGCCAAAACAAAGTTGATTATTTTAACAACAGTAGCCTAGACATTGTTATGATATAAAATAAATTCATGCGTACATAATGATGAAACTTTAGTTTATGCACTAAAAGTAAGATCGTTCGAGGACCGCAAAAAGTTTGTCCGCAGGCCGCATTAGGCCCGCGGGCCGCAGTTTGCCGACCCCTGGTTTACATGATCCTACCCCGACGGCATACCAAAATCAAAAACGAATCTCTGAAATACCAGCCACTGAGCTGATTTCAATGTCTCTCGTAACGGTTGAATAAAAGATATCTGCGTATGCCCTTTCATAACGCCCTTTCAAAATGCAGGATCATGCTTTGTTAGTTTTGTGTATTCGACTGCGAAAATTTATTATCGGTGCTGAAGAATGTTAGCTGCTGGCTGCACGCTCAAGAAAAAGTTTAAGAATATTTGTTGACGAGGTTTTTGATCTTAATCAAAAAGAAGTAGCCTAAGGCAAGTTTTCAGCTATCTCCTAATCCATGCAATATTTACATTGAACACAAAATGCGTTCAACAAAAACTCTCGCGCGAATGTAGAGATATTGTAATATGGCGACAACCGTTTAACCACGACTAAACTTAGCTCGTCACAAATAACGTGCCAAAAATAAATTTTACAAGTGACGTCAAGGGAGGCACAGCCCAAAAACTTTAAGAACCTATGTTCTACA
Source organism: Aplidium turbinatum (assembly GCF_918807975.1). Classification (NCBI taxonomy): domain Eukaryota; kingdom Metazoa; phylum Chordata; class Ascidiacea; order Aplousobranchia; family Polyclinidae; genus Aplidium; species Aplidium turbinatum. The sequence goes on from NC_137488.1 coordinate 3,960,765, forward strand.
CGTAGGTTATATACTGTACAGCAGAGTTGGTTAAATACATACAGTAGTTTTCAGTTCAATTAGCTTACATTACAAATACAATTTTTTTCATCATTATCAAAATGAAAACAGTTTGATGGTGACGTAAACCTTTAAAGTTTTTGCTCGAAGTCAATCTTTATACCATCGACGACTAGCTATCTCCCACACAGCATTACAATAATAGATCGCCCATAGAGGAAGTGCCTTAGGGCCTGATCCTTTCTGTGACTTTAGCATCTGTTCAACAATTTGATGGTGTAATTGTAATGCAGGCTAATTGAACTTTAACAATGCTTTTAATGTTCTTCCGAAAGCCTCGAACGCAACAAGCTCCCACTCTTGAGAGAAGGAAGTGGTGCTGCTTGAATAGAGCCCGCTGCGGAGTCGGGAGAAATAAAACCAATATTTCCATGGAAGATGACTCTTAGGATATCATGCGTGCAACCTACTAAATGTAATTGTAATTTGGGCCATTTTTTTTTTTTGAACTTACAATTACACAACAACAAAAAGGATCAATTTGGCCTACAATTATAATTACACGAAAGGGATTGTTGATCTCCAGCATCAACCCAAGTCATCAACAACTACGAAACTTTTCACACATGAGAGGTTGGGCTTCGTTGGTAAAGCAATCGTTTTGCAGCTCTCAATGTTTTTCAGGTATTTGCTGCTACAACGTGGTTTATTTTCGGTACTGTAATCGATCTGTTGGGTCAAAGAATGCTTGATGGAGGAGATCTCATGCGAAAAAAACGAAATAGCCTACCAGATCGGTTGCGTGGCCAAATAGCGAGGAATTGCATGACGCTCGACAAGACAGAGGTTCGACACTGCGCGAGAGTTAGCACGTCTGTGCCTTGCAAGGAAAATAAATGACATGCAAAGGCCGATATGTTCTTAACTGTCATCTTTCAATACTACCAGTTGTCTGTTGTGTCGCATTTCAAACGACACTTCTAGGCTACTGTATGTTGTCGCAATGAATACGAAATGAAAGGATTATTAGGATAAAAAAGCAAAATCGCTAGGACACATAATGAACAGGCTAAGAAGAGCTTGAGCAAGGCGTATGTTGATGAAAAAAAGTAGTGATTTTCGGAAAAAAACAACATCTGAGCCTTTTGGACATACCAGATCATTTTTACCACATTTTTGCCCAAATTCACGAAGTTTTTTTTTCAGCGAGGGAGCGACCGCCTCCCCGTTATGGATGTATCAAGCAAGGCTGAAGAGACGTTGCAATAAAGGCCGACTCCGGCTTGATACAAAACGATGAACAATAAATTTTTTGTTAAATAAAAATGAAGAACAAAGTTTAAAAAATCTGGCAACACTGAAGCCGAAGTTGGCCAGTTATAAACAGAGGAGCCGATTGATTGATTGATTGAATCTTTATCCTCGGACTGGGAAAGCTTCTTGCAGAGCTTAATCCTGGCAGTTTCGCATACTTGTAGAGGCTTTGAATCACTGACGCAGGCCTGGTCAACGAGATTGACAGAGTGAAGTTTCCGATTGTTGAAGTCTTGTTGCCGGGGAACTATTCCATCCATTAGATGTTGCTGAATGGAGAGCAATCCTTAACGTGCGTTGCTCAAGCGCACACCCCGAGAGTCGAACCAGCGCCGCTTGATCTTGAAGCTTCTTCGTTCCAGAAGTGACGCACTAACCAATTGAGCTATCGGGGCGGACCCCGAATCATATATTTCGCCAGACGCCACAGCCCTGGTACCAGGAAGTCGAGATGCCACACTTGCGGATCTCTGGGGAGAGTTTTTGAAATCTTTGGCAAAAGTCGTGGGTTAGTTCATAATGTAAGTTCAGGCAGCCGGAGGATAACACCAACCACGACATCCGGATGTGGCGTGAAGGAGCAAACCACTTCGTGAACATGATGAATCTCAAAAGGGCAACATGGTATGCCTGAATTACGTCTGATTCAGTGATTACAGATGAAAAAAGAGTGATGGCAGGAGGGGGAATCGAACCCACGCCACAGAAACGACTACTACCCTAGCCCTCAAACCGCTAGGGCATGTTGCCGACGGCAAAAAGTTTGTTTAATTTACTTGGTAGGCTACAATAGTTCAGGCCCTTGGGGGCAAAAATGAGCATCTTTAGGCTAAACGTGTTACACGTTGTTTTTTTGCATTTTTTTGTAGTTGATGATTTTAACTTCAATTTTAGTGGGTGCCGCAACTTTTTGGGTCACGTGATCACCCCCAAATCGGGGATTCCCCCAAGTCAATTTTGAGCTCTTCACGACATTTTTATGCAATTAGATACGTTATTTTTTTACATTTGGACTGACTGCCACTACAAAATACACGAGATAAAAATCACACAAAATTATGTTATTAATGACGTCATTGTGACGTCATGTATTAATTTTTTGCTTGTTTTTTTCTTATTGTAGTCGCTTGTTTGTTGTTGGTGTTACTTTTTTGGTTACAATAAGTTACCAATGGTTTTTCAACTGATTTGATTAGTATTGAGTGTCAGTACTAACATATTCAAAATTTTAAGGAATCCAACTTCCGGAAAGTGGTTATTTTAAAGATAGCTTCCAAGATGGCCGCCAAACCATTGAACAAAAAAGTAAATTGACCGTAACTAGGTCATCATATGACCAAAACATGTAGTTTTGGTGTCTATATCTAGGTTTTTATACCCTGTGAAGTCAATGAAACCATTCTCAGAATTGTTGAATGATCTGATAGCCTATAAATTCAATATGGCCATCCAAGATGGCCGCCAAACCATTAAAATAACAGTAAATTGACCATAACTAGGTCATCATATGACCAAAACATGTAGTTTTGGTGTCTATATCTAGGTTTTTATACCCTGTAAAGTCAATGAAACCATTCTCAGAATTGTTAATTCATCTGATAGCCTATAAATTCAATATGGCAATCCAAGATGGCCGCTAAACCATTAAAATAACATAGTAAATTGACCATAACTAGGTCATCATATGACCAAAACATGTAGTTTTGGTGTCTATATCTAGGTTTTTATACCCTGTGAAGTCAATGAGACTATTCTCAGAATTGTTGAATTATCTGATAGCCTATAAATTCAATATGGCAATCCAAGATGGCCGCTAAACCATTACAATAACATAGTAAATTGACCATAACTAGGTCATCATATGACCGAAACATGTAGTTTTGGTGTCTATATCTAGATTTTTATACCCTGTGAAGTCAATGAGACTATTCTCAGAATTGTTGAATTATCTGATAGCCTGTAAATTCAATATGGCCATCCAAGATGGCCGCCAAACCATTAAAATAACATAGTAAATTGACCATAACTAGGTCATCCTATGACCAAAACATGTAGTTTTGGTGTCTGTATCTAGGTTTTTATACCCTGTAAAGTCAATGAGACGATTCGCAGAATTGTTGAATTATCTGATAGCCTATAAATTCAATATGGCAATCCAAGATGGCCGCTAAACCATTAAAATAACAAAGTAAATTGACCATGACTAGGTTATCATATGACCAAAACGTGTAGTTTTGGTGTCTATATCTAGGTTTTTATATCTTGTGAAGTCAATGAGACCATTTTCAGAATTGTTAAATTATCTGATAGCCTATAAATTCAATATGGCAATCCAAGATGGCTGCCAAAACAATTAAAAATGTACAATAACAATGTATTGTTTATTAATAAACCCGGCAAATTTATATATATATTTGGGTTAACTGAGCAGGCATAAAGAGCTCATACGATGTGGTCATGTAGACTCTTGACATAATCAGTGTAAAGAAAGCAAATGGATCAAGTATTACTAATGCTCATCGCTGTCACTCTCGATGTCATCGTCTGTAATTATGTGATTGCTGTATGGACACATGAACCAGTTTGGCATGGTCGACATCCAGCATGGTATGGTAGCACATATCTCCAGAGATGTACGTATGCGCCGCAAATTCTACGCCGCATATTTGCGGCGTAGACTTTTTGTTTGCGCTAACGCTTGCGGCCACATTTTTTTGGATAGTTTGCGCTTGAGGCTGCGCCGCAAAGTTTTCGCGGTTTTTTAGCGCATAGCGTCAACGCATACTTTTTAATGTCTTAGTTGTTGTTTGCAATTTTTTTTGTCAAACTGCGAAATGTTGACGTCTTGCAATTGCCCATTGTTCTAGTGTTGTGTCACAGTGTCATCTATTGTTCAGTCAGCTGGAGTTTGTTTGCATATCGCACTACTGCCTTTGACGCTAGAGTCTCACGTGGAGACTGAAGTCTTGCAGAAAAAAAGAAAGAATTAGTTAAAACAACTTAGGCCTACTGAAAAATTACTTAGTAAATTACGGGTCAGAACAGGAATGTAATGTAAGCAAGCAAGTAGGTAGGTTGGTAATGTCGCTCCATGTAAAATGTAAACAATGACTTGGCTTCGTAGTGTGAAGTTATTTTACTCAAGCGGTGTTGAAGGCGTTTGTAAGCACTTTAATTTATATTAGTTAAGTCTTGCATTTTGCGGCAAATCAGAAACTTCTCAGGTAATGAGCAGTGCAGCCTATACGTATCTAAACAAACTCAAATATTTGGTCTCCGACCGTGATTGCTTGCATAGTGTTGTACTCTGTATGTTTTATGTAGTACATTACTTTGCCGGTTATTCTTGTTGTAGGCTCTGTAGCGTAGTAATGTGTAGGCCTACATACTGTAGGCCAGGGGTCACCAACCTTTTTTGCATGCGGGCCACTGCCCACTTTGACACTAAGGAGAGCTGTGGCGGGCCGCACTAATAAAATTTTAGGTAGGTTGACTCTTATGCTAGAAAAGAGCGCATTTCGTACCTAGTAGGACCAGGCGTTACATGTTGTTCCATGGCCACCTGGAGATGCGGCCTGATTTGTCACATTTTGCAGATTTTGATTACAGCTACTGCTAGTGCTTGTCTGACATTTTTTGAGATGTTTTTACTTTTTGCGGTTTCCTGATGACATAAAACTTTTTTGTTGCCTTGGGGAAGCAGTAGCAAATGAGAAAAAGTAAGTTGAAAAACGCAAAATCAGACTGTTATTGAAAATTAACAGTCTGACTAAAATTTACAAAATCAAATTTTCTTTGTTTTTCAACATGTGAGGATGTTAAAACCTATTGTGTCATCAGGGGAAAAGAATAAAGAAAGCATAAAAATATAATTTTTAGAAAAATTTATTTAAACGTTCGCCCAAAGTTAGAAAAACCTGGAAATTTCTGCAAAATGTGACAAATCAGGCCATATCTTTAGGTGGCCACTGGCCATGGTTGTTCATATGTATGTTAGAATACCGCAGCAACAAAATTAATCGAACAACGCTACTGCCAGGCCAAGCTCCTTTTACAACACCTTTGACTTTTTTAACAATGCCTAATAAACGAGGCCACTTGTTTGGCGCACTTATAGCCAGGCGAGCGGTTTCATCAGAATATTCATCGCCAAGCAAGAGTGGTGTTGTCACTTCGCTTCACAAATGATATCTTGCAATTAACAATTTCAGTAAACAAGGAAATGTTTGACACATCGCAATACAGGCAACAATAGTGACCTGCATACATAGCCTATCAGCGAAAAGTAGGCTGCAATAACAGGGAAAAAGACACCAGGCACCATGAAACAAACGCTTGTGGAAATCACCGAAAAATCGTAATTCTATCGTAATTCATGAACAGTATTCCCTCTAAAAAAGCAATGAGTTGGTTTTTCATCCTTTTTTGTGAGAGTCTATAAAACCGTCTTTCTTTTATTATAGACTACTGTCACTTGCGGTGCTTATCAGCGTGGCAAGAATTTGTTGATTAACAACATTTTGCAGTAGCCTACTTGCTTCGGCAGTAGGCTACATATATTAAAATTGGAACGATACAGAGAACATTAGCATGGTCCCTGCGCAAGGATGACACGCATAATCGTGAAGCGTTCCATATTTCTTTCAAAAAAACATTTTGCAGTACTAAGCTAAATATTGTCATAATACAATCAGAAAAAGTCTTTAAATTTATATATAATATTTTGCCAATTTATTGTAAATTGAGTTGGCACACCGACCTATTTTGCCAACAAAAACTTGTATGAAGAGAACACTGTTCGTAAAACACAATAACGGTGAAACGCACATTAGTGTTTACATGACATTTGCAAACTTAAAATAAGCAACCCTATGCTCACAGAAATTCGAAAACAGACGTTTTAATCAACCACTGGGAAAGTGTGGCTGGACATCGCATTGGAATAACTTTAAGCGACCCCCACCTAGAATTACAATCTGATTGGTCGGTCGGTGGAATCGTATGCAAAGCGAAAATATGCTTCCCGAAAAGTATTTTTTGCCTTCGTGCTCTTTAACTCCTCAAGAAAAGTATTTTTGGTTATACTTGTACGCTGATACCTTCCGCGGGCCGCAGCGATGCAGCGTGGCGGGCCGCATGCGGCCCGCCAGTTGGTGACCCCTGCAGTAGGCTATCAAGCTGAGGTAATTTTTACTTGACAATTTATACATTCTGTTGCGTAAGTATGTAATTATATATGTTTTGTAACTTGATGAGCAGTTTAGCAAAACATGCATCCAGGGGCCAATTGTGAGAGGCTTTTGAGTAGCCTACTGCTAATAACACTAGTAATGCTAACTATCCCTGAATGCTAATAACAAAGAGTTGTGCAGTTCAGAATCTAAACTTGCTTGTGTCTGGCAGTTTTGTCTTCCATTAACCCACTTTTTAAAAATCTTATCAGAAAAAAGCATAGAGCTTACTGAGAGAATTATGGCATTAAAAGCAACATTAGTCTTATTCAAACGGAATCATTTTAAAAATAGTGTTTTTTATAATGGATTTTTAGGGAGCGACAGTTAGTATATTACTCGGAGCGACAGTTAGTATAATACTAGAATTTTCTTGATAGGCATAGGCCTATGCTACAGTTTCTTACACTACACCATTGTATTGAGGGAATAACTTACGGTAATACTAATCTCCAAGTGAAATGGAGCATGATAATACAAATCCATGGCCCTACATGGAAAAGTATTTTAAGCTCTCTTCTTCGAAAGGCAAAAACTTATATTTTCAATGCCAGATGTGCCTTCCGGCCAAAAAGATAAGTTCTTGTGACGAGAAATCGCGAAGTGGCTTGAAAAGTGTGTTGTTTCGAGTGGTTTATACCGTGGGAATGTTTGGCACCTAGCAAACAAAATGAGTTTGCGCTAGAGTATGCGCTAACGCTGACGCCGCCAACTTTTTTTACAAGTTGCGTTGACGCATGCGGCGTATAGTTTTTCGAATGTTTGCGTTTGCGCTGACGGCGTCAATATTTTTTGTATGCGCGTACATCACTGCATATCTCCGGCAACTACAGTGAGGTGAACACGATTCGCAATTGCAGTGATCATTTTCAGTAGGTTGTCCGGGGCAGCTTTCATGTCCGTCATGATTGGAACCATCTGATTATTGTCTACTTTCCATCCCCAGTCTAGAGCATCCATACCATCGTCAGTAGCCTACCCATCCTGACCATAATCTGTTAGTGAACTCTGAGGCAGTGGAATTTGGTAAAGGATGATGTAGATGGCAAACGTTCAGGGTGAAGAAAGGATTTGGTTGTTTTAATTTTCTTGACCAATGTATTGTATCGCTGTGTTTCTAGGTTACTACTGCCATCGTTGCCAAACATAACGGTCATAGCTTTGTTTCCAAGATCCTTAATTATGTGGTCTGTCTGATTTGGGAGAATAAAGCAATTTGCACATTCTTTGATTATTGGTTGACTTTTCACTAGTTTCTTGAAAGCGTCTTCTTCCCGATATCAAATATCCTTGACGTTGAATCACAACCGGTGAATGAAGAGGAGCTGTAAGCATAATTATGTCTGGTCTGATGATTGCTTTAAGTTTGTTGATGTCGTGTATCTTGGTTGCGTAAGCCTTTTCGGAGCGGAAGTAGAGGTCTTTAATGTCTGGGTCAGTGTCAGCATAGCGTAGTATCAATATTAAAAGGTCCGTGTCTTCAATGTCTTAATCAATCGGCAGCAGTGGCCGAGTGGTTAGCGCGTTGAGCTCGCAGTCGAGAGCCTGCATGTTCGACTCCAGCCACACGCACTTGCTGTTGTTTCTCTGGGAAAGAAACTTAACGATAATTACCTCTACCTAGTGATCGATTTCGAGTAATGGGTAGTACCAAATTTAAGTCATAAGTAAAGTAGACAACCGGAAACAGACATTGCCGTCGGCTGCAGCGTGGGTCAGGTGTATGTCGGAAGGCGTACACCGAGGCACAGCGCTCGTCCGCTTTCCCGCAATGCAGGATAAAGATAAAAAACAAACAAACCAATTAAAGTCGTACTATGTCGATGAGGGCTGTCCATCTGCCGTCTTGACGATGTCAACATCTGCATCACCTGGAGCGTTCCTCACATTGCAGCTTCTATTCCTCAGTTGAGCAGAAATTAATCCTTCCTTGTTGGAAGCTCGAGGCAAGAACTGCTCCTTCTTTCCAATGAACTGGTTGTCTACAGTAAAGTGAACAACCGGGTGGACGTTCATGCCGCGTCTTTGATGGGTATTGTCTTTGATAGACGGACCACCATATCTATCAAAGACCACCGTTGCTAAGCGATAATGACGAATGGTAAAATCTGCATACGACTGTGCAATAGACCCATAACTGTCTCCAGTTTCCATGGCACTCGATGCAACAAGAACCCTCCATCAAGGACGTAGTGATCGGTTTTCGAGGCAGATTCTTTCTCTACTTCATAATCGGCTGACATCACACTGTTGGCATGTTCTGTGATGGCAGTAGCTATTTGAGGCTTATCTTCTGCAAGAAACAGGGTCTGGATGTTACGTGGCTGTCACAAGTAATACTCGTCTTTCTCTCATCTGGTCTGAGTTTTTGGGAAATGACAGCAACAAAACTGCGCTATATCAACTGGTTCAACAAGCTGTGATAATTTCAGTCGATCCAAACTTGTTTACGATTGTTGTAACATCGTTAGATACAGCTCTTTACAATCAAACATAGGACATGTCTGAGGTTTCCCATGTGATCACGAAGAGGCAGACACCCGTATGTTTCTTCATGTGAAACATGGAAAATCCGATGCCATAGTCAAAACAGTAGATACTGATGTGGTAATTATTGCAATTTCGTGTTTTGACAAGTTAGAAATCTGTAAACTATGGGTTGAATTTGGAGTTGGAGAAAAAACTCGCTTCATTCCAATCCATGATATTGTTTCATCTTCACCTCAATCTCCGATGATTTGCGCTTCTTTACCTTTGTTTTATGCTATCACAATCTGTGATAGCCTACTGTTTCGTCTTTGGAAAAAAAGGCTTGGGATTGTTGGATGCTTTATCTTACGGCAATGTGTGGCTTATTTAACTCTCTGAATTTCTCAAGCTCACCTAGTTCTATAAATGACATACAAAAGTATGTCATAGCTCTTTATGGCAATGGTCCTACTATCACGAATGTAGACGAATGCCGTTATATGATGTTTACCAATGGTTGCACTATTGAAAAGCTGCCACCAACGTCAGCTGCTCTGATGCAGCATACACGCAGAGCGATACATCAAGCTGAAATACGGAAATCAAACCTCGTAAATGTTCAGCAACTACCTTCTCCTTTAGCTTGGGGTTGGAAACATAATGATGCAAATCAGCTTGTTCCGTTTTGTCAGTCTACTTGTGGCTCTCGATGTTCCTGTAAGAAAAAATCCATAAAATGCACAAGTCTTTGTTCATGCGAGTACGAAACATGCAATTCGACCACAAAATATCCAATCCTCTCTGATGTTTCATCTTCAATCCACATTGACGTTTCATCTCCAATCCACACTGATCATTCAAGAAATGCTTTTGACTTTCTAAACTCTATCTTGTAACTTGAAAAAACTTGTCGTACACGAATTTTTTTAACATCAAATTACGTATGGTAGGAATCATCGAAAACCGCTAGTTTTTTCATCTTGAATTAACAGTGTTAAGACTCTGACATTGCATCATCTGGGGTCGTGTATTAACTTGATTTGTAGATCATAATTAGGCCTACATATTATTTTAAATTTTAAAGTGGCATGACCAAAAGGGAAATTCACCCCTGGTAGCTGCTCTTCTGGTTATTCCCTTGATGACGTCGTCATTGCGTCATACTGTACTGGAATTACTGTTATTGCTTGCAATTGTAAAATTTTAAGCATTTGCAAAACTTATAATGAGAGTATTTCATCGCTTTTTTCGTAATAAACTTACCTTTGGTTCCTGAATTTCAAGTTGTCTAGTTTTAATAATGTAATGATGACGTCATAAAAGATGCAATCATGACGAAACTACTTTTAGGAATTGTGAAATGGTTTTAGTAACCGGCACTCCAACTAAAACCAACAGCAAACGACCAAAATAGGTTAAAAAAGCAAAAAAATATGTGATGACGTCACAATGACGTCATCTATCAAATTATTTTGTGTTTATTTTGTCTCACTTGTTTGTATGTGCTTTTTAAGTTAAAATATACAAAAATCAAATATGTAATTGCACAAAAATGACGTAAAAAGAGCTGAAACGTGATTTCTGGGGAAATCCCCGATTTGGGGGTGATCACGTGACCCAAAAAGTTGCGGCACCCACTAAAATCAAAGTTGGGTTGATCAACTGCAAAAATATGCAAAAAAACAACGTGTAACGCGTTTAGCCTAAAGATTCCCCTAAGGGCCTGAACTACAAGCAAAGTTTCAAGAACGTTCACAATATATCTCACAATATCACGCTCACGAAGTCACATGACTGTAATCAGCTGATTTGTTGGGAAAATTTTCGTATCTTAAAGTGCCTACCGTCACCTCAGCAGAAGACCCTAGGACTGGCAAAAAACAATGACTTACACGAAAAATAATGTAAATACAGTTGTCAATCCCAGAGTAATAAATATTGCATTTGATTGATTGATGTGCAACTGTCAATGACACTAACCACTCCGACTAGAGCTAATAAAAACACTACAACTTGTTTTCATCAGCTTTGTCAACTTTTATATTTTTTTTTTATAGTTTTTGTTAATTTTCGAAAATAAAATAGCAAGGCATATGTAAGACGAAAACTAGCTGAGAAATTGCGTAAAGTTCCAGCCAAAGGACAAGTGTTGAAAGTAAGAACCGGTTTCCAGAACGGTTGGTAACGTGAAAGCAGTGAAAGATCAAACAGATGTAATTTTTATGTTTGAGTGCGATAAAACTGTAACTGGCTACAACCAGGTCTCCAACACTCATCTCAGTCGGTAAGTCAGTCGTTTTCACTTTACATCCATACAACGACTGTAAACGTTAAATCGAGTAAAAAAGGACTAATTTTCCCACTGGAGATACTCACCTGGATGCACCACACACCCCAGTACCGGACTCAACTACTGTGCTTTAAGCCGAAGCAAAATGTCATCGAAATGATAAGGGTAAATATACATAAATTCAATGTCGACAAGCAAAAGTTTTACAGCATAACAGCTGTTTGAGGCTGGTCAAATATCCATCCCAGGTAGGAAACTCGGCCCTTTTTACATTGGACGTTGAATCAATGCCATAACTCAAAAGAACAGCTTTTGCTAGCCGGGATAACACGCACTCTACAATTGTCACCTTAATATCAGGTTCTGGCGATTAAACGTCACATTTGAGTAATTAAAAGACTGCGACAGTGACATGTTCTATTTGAACAATTACTTTGCAAAAAACGAAAAAACATGTGATGAATAAAAGGGAGGGTTGGCCTGCTTGCAACCAAGCTTGCAAAATTACATCAACAAACTATATTGATCGAATTACGTGGGGAGGTGAACTAAAGGGTGGTCTACCAAGAACGTTGTTTAAATGGAAACAATTTTAAGTTGAAATAATATTCCAACAATGGGTCTACAGCTTTGACAAAATAAGGTATTTCAATGGAAAGCAAAACAATAATTCGTTACAAGCATTTGCCAGTTGTTACTTTGTTAAAATTCAACAAGGTCTCGAAAAAATGCACTTACTATTTCAATCCGTTTTTTTTATATAATGATTCAACGCTACAAGATGTTAAATAAACATAAAATTAACAAATTATAATAGTCAGTGTGACAGGAACATGTACACCTTTGCTTTCTTCTTTCATGCTTTTCTGTTAAAGTTTTCAGCAAGAAAATCAATCCTTTTTGACATTGATTCAACGTCTGCAGAAGCTGAGTTAATCTAAAAAAGGATTGATTTGTTGTCTGGATTTGTTTCTGTCCCTGATTTTATGACGTTTTTATACCATCGTAAGACGTAAAATGAACAAAACACAAGGCAGGGGACGACGCAGTAAACTTCAAGATTAAAATAGAACAACACGCTGCTTCCAGTGACGTCACACAACACCCTGATGTCACAAGCAGAGACGAAATGATGACCCAGCAGTTCCTAGATAGCAACATCTGTCACTTTTACATTGATTCAATGTATGCAGACACTGAATCAATGTAAACATGATGGGTGTTACTATCTTGGGAAGTCAGTGCTTTTATATTGACTGATTGGGCTGTTTTCATGACGTTGAAACAACAAAAGTTTGGGTACACGCGACAAGCTTTTGCTGAAAGACAACCTGCCCCAGACAGCAAAATCCGTCATTTTTACATTGATGCAAGGTCTGAAGACGTTCAGACGTTAAATCAATGTAAAAATGACGGATTTTGCTTTCTGGGTTGGCTAGCGTGCGACTTCAAACTTGAAAAATTATGATAAAACCGCTTTATGACGTTGCTATACGCTGAAACGATGTAGACACGGCGGGATTTGCTGAAGATGGCACACAACATATTGCTGAAGATCTCCAGACAGCTGATTCTAACAGTCGTTTTATAAATTGATTCAACGTCTGCAAACGTTAAATAAACGTAAAAACAACTGGTTTGCTACATGAACCAACTGTCGTACTGCGTTACCATAGAATCCAGATTGTATAACCAAATGGTTTGGTGTGTAAAAAACCTATAATGATGAAAAGATGGAGACAAGAAAACTGTAATTAATATTAGGGATCAAACGAGGACTGTAAGGACTATCTCCTGTAAGCAAATCAGTTGTTTTTTACATCGATTTAACGTTTGCAATCGTTAGACCAATGTAAAAAATGAATGATTTTCAGCCTGGAACATTGTTAAAAATAATTATGTTGATTCCAAATAGCACAGGACACAAACCATGATGTTAACAATGCATCGTCGTTATGTGACGTCTTATCAACGAAAAGACAATAGAAATTGGTAGAAAAAGTGTTTTTCGTGCACTCCGGCTTCTATGATTGTGTGCAATGGTTGGCCTTTCTGGAAACATATCTTTCCCAAAACAGCAAAATCTGTCAGCAGACGTTGAATCAATGTAAAAATGACAGATTTTGCTGTCTGGATTAGTAGCAAAGGCCAAAACAAAGCAATTCCACATTCAATAACATAAACAATTAAGTAAAAGCAAAACTGTCACAGTTCATTACAAAGATAAACCAGAGGAAAAAGTAACATATTATCACGTCTTCACTTTTTGTTGAGCATAATTCAGTCAATGTAAATTTGCAATTAAATCCACAAATCCTGCTATAAAGTTGGATGATTGACACCGATCAACGTTTTTGTTACATATCTTTCAGGACCAAAAAATTTATGCTTGCTGTGCCTACACTTTTTGTGTTTCGCAAATAATTTTTGCCTTTCAGTAATAAAGAGGTAATAAGAGCCAACATACCACAGGAAGGATCAATTGCCAACCCAGCCATTACCATTGTTTATTAATTTTCAAAAAGAATTAATATTTTTTTTTCTGGCTTGAGCAACGAAGTGCATGGCACAAATGGAAATTGGTTTCCTTCACGTGCTCACTTCACCTCTGCCTCTAGCAGGAGTTTTAGTCTCATAACCACATTTATACGAAGATGAATGTTTTGTCAAATGCTTTCTTTTTTAGCACCAGGTATCGTTGCAAGGCCTAACTAAACACAACACAATCAGAACAAAAATGGTCTCAAATGCAAAGTGAATAAAAACAGCCATCAAGAGATGCAACATGCAAGCGTACGTCATGGGCAAATCAACATATTTGCCCCAAACCGATTTATCGTCACGGAGAGACACCAGTACTACCCTTGAAAACTAACGTACGCAATCTTTAAAGATCAACTTTAAAAACTTATTCGACACAAGCGACTAAGTAGTTTGTATGTTTCATTCTCAACATTTAGCCGCAACATTCGGCCTCGGTGCGTTGAACAAAGCGTCCTACAAAAAGATCACCCAGTCTAATTTCAAAAGCGAAGTCGAGAAACACCAAGATGAACAGTGCTAATGAAAGCTAGGTGTCCAGCAGCCGCGGAGAGCATACTTCCAGAAATGGTCATGTAACATCGAGGAAGATACCAGCATTATATGGCTTGCTGTGTGGTAAATCAGTTGTGGGAATCCTTTAAATAACGCTGTACTCGCCATGGTGATGTGTAGGTTTCACAATGTAGGCAGTGTCAGTGATGGCGGGGATGCTTCACAGGGCGCAATTTTTAGCTCATGGGCTGAACAATTGCTTTCCGCACAGTCCCAAGAAAAAACGGGCTCAAGATTGTCTCAGATACTTTCTAGGACTGCAGAATAACCTGTAAAGGGTACACACACCACCTTGTGGTTCCTGGGGCAATTGGTAACTTTTCTAGCAATAATAGGGGTAGTGAACCCAATGAAAACTTGTTTGGTTTAAATCTCAACCCAGTTTTCATCAAAATACAAAGAAACAATGTGTTTTGATGGTAAGCTTACGTGAACGCATTGGATTGTTGGTAAAACAGCAGATGCATATAGAAGAATGAAAATAAGAGTGTTTGAAATCTCGTCGGTTGTTTGCTGTTGATGCAACATCAGTGGACATCAAATCGACTTGATTTTAAGTTGGAAATCATGCTGCAGACTCGGCCAAAAAAAAAGTTGTTTTGATGGCTTGAAGACGTGCAATTGTTGTATAGGACAATGAATGTGGTTGGCACTGCACAGACAGGGTGGGATCAACATCACCTATCCGGGATGCAAAGATTTGATGAAGACTTGGTGAAGTCAGGAGTCTTGCGGCTGGGGGAGTTGTAAAAAGTACGGGAGGAGAGGGCCTTGCTTGTCTCAATCGAGTTCTGAAAAGCAACGGTGCTCAGTAGATTTACTTAATGAGTACTAGAGTCATAACTAATTTGTTAGAAGTAAAACAAAGTCAGACGGAGAGATTATTACCAAGGTGAGTTTACAAAGTAAGAAACCTCCATCATACAAGGTAATTCTAGTGAGGAGCTTATTTATTTCACTATTTTGTTGTTTGCATTAATTAATGCTCAAATGCAATATTCTTTCGGCAGATGTTGTGCTGCAGTCAAAGATGTTGACTTTTCAAATTTCAAAAAGTTTTGAAAACAAGAAGTGAACATCAGCACGGAGTATAGCAGCTACTGGAATAACAACCGAGCTATAAGTGGACACTTGCTT
The DNA here is from genome assembly GCF_918807975.1 of Aplidium turbinatum. Lineage (NCBI taxonomy): Eukaryota > Metazoa > Chordata > Ascidiacea > Aplousobranchia > Polyclinidae > Aplidium > Aplidium turbinatum. The sequence goes on from NC_137488.1 coordinate 3,976,302, forward strand.
GCAAAAGATAGGGGTTTGTTATATCAAACTTACCTTAGACTGCTTCTTGGAATTGGTCTGACTTGCAGAAAGGCGAAGCTTTTCAGACTTCTCCCTGGTTGCCGGTTCACAGGATTTTAAACTAACACCTGAATAACAACAAAACACATAGGAGCAAAATGGCTGGAACACCTGGTTAATCTAATCAAAAAATAAAGATCCCAAAACATAAATACTAAACTCATGTGCAGCAAAGGTTTTGAAAATTATTCTGTCTTCATCTTCGGTGCCATATCTATATTTTGGGTTCTTAGTTTTTTGATTAGATTAACAAAAAACATCTTGAGCAATAAATTGAAGAGAATCACTTCTTGATGCACAATCAATACAAGATCAGAATGAACGACAAGTCACGAAAAGGTGGTTCAGTTTTTCACGTTTGTAGCTGAGGAGGATCTTCAAACGATTAATCCGCTCTCTATTCACAGGGATTGCAGTTAATGTATTTAAGTTGTCAATATCATTACCTTTGTTTTTATTCACTGTTCCTTTAGTTGGTTTGAGTTTGTTTTCTTTCGTTGACATTAACCGCTCTTCTGCGGAGGAAGGCCGTTGAGGTTTCTGTGGAACGGAATTGTCTTTGTTAGCAAACCGGTTCAACCCGGGTGTCAAGGAACGGTGTTTTGGAGATGAATTTACTTTTTTTCCTTCCGCAGATCGAGTCCTTGATGCTTTATTTTGACCTTCTTTGCGATTTAGAATCTGGGTTTTTCGACCTTGTGCAGCAGAAGTTTTAGACTTAGTGCTGGTAGTCAACTTTTGTTCTGTGGCTGTGTGAGGTGGGGCACGAAGACGAGAGGTCTGTTCTTCCAAGTCCTAAAAATTCAGTAGAGTTGAAACAGTGACGTATGCTTAGCGAAACACTAACAACGAATCAGCCGCAGTTCAAGTCAATGTAGTTTCTATGAGAGGTACACGGCTATGATAAACAGGCAACTACTGTCTACTAGTAGCAACCTCAAATGCTCGTCAGCAAAATTGGAAAACGTTAGTCAAGCAACAAATCAAGTGGCGGAGACAGAATGCAAAAACCTAAAGGTTATTGAAAAGAGATTGTTAATGCGACAACTTGAAATTTGATGTTGAATGTACTGTATAAAGAAAAAGAGTAGAAGGCAAGGGAGGCAGATGGGAAGCAAGATAAAAACTATGACTCTATGAGAGTTGAAGAATCCTTACATTGAAAATTAGAACAAAAGAATCAAAACTGGGGTGAAAGATTTTCCACATTGTACGGAAGTAAAGGACTGGAAAGTACTCCTTGAAGAATTCTGTAGAAGGTAAAGCCAACGGAAAGAGAAAACGCGGCAGCTAATTCAAAATCGTGACTCTTGGAAACAGATAACCCATGTTGATCTGCTTTAAGGGGAGATGGCTACTAAATGAAAAAAACTTAAGGATCGGAGTTGTCGTTAGCTCAGAGATGAAGACCGGGATTTTACAAGTGAAAAGAGACTCCGACAGCAGGAAGATTCAACACTTGTGATCATTACACGAGTCACTCATGAAAAGGATTACTACGTTCCACTAGAAGCAAAGATGTGACCAAAATAATAAAATTGCTGATTTGCAAGACCATGGCCACCTGGAGATGCGGCCTGATTTGTCGCATTTTGCAGATTTTGATTACCGCTACTGCTAGCGTTTGACTGACATTTTCTGAGATTTTTTTTTACTTTCTGCTGTCTCCTAATGATATAAAAACTTTTTTGTTGCCTTGGGGAAGCAGTAGCAAATGAGAAAAAGTAAGTTGAATAACGCTCAATAAGATTGTTATTGAAAATTAACAGTTTGACTAAAATCTTCGAAGTCAAATTGTCTTTATTTTTCTACAACTGATGATGTTAAAACCTATTGTGTCATCTGGGGATAACAGTAAAGGCGTAAAAATATAATTTTTAGAAAAATTCATTGAAACAGTCTCCTAAAGTTAGCAAAATCTAGAAATTTCTGCAAAATGTGACAAATCAGACCGTATCTCTAGGTAGCCATGGCAAGATTGTGTTCGATACAAATGCATTCGACAAACTGGATCAAATAGTAAAAAAAGTAGGCCGATGGAAACTGAATGCGATGAAATACTGGGATAAGTTTGCTGAAAAAATGCTACAGAAGAAAATTGATATGAGAAATTAAAAGACCAAAACCAAAGAGTTTCACAATCATCGCTCACCGACTCGGAAGACGTCGAAGAGCTACATTCTTCTGACGAGGTGTAAGTTGAGTTTGTGTTCGCGTCTGAACTTGACACTGAAAACATAAATTGATGAAATTATAGAAAAGTTAGTTGCTTTCTGACATGTAAAATTACTTGAATACCAAAACATGAAACCAGAAAGCACAAAATGCATTTTATGGACAAGAGGTGCATCTGGTATGCAGCACAACGTGCCACAACAGCACTTACTTGTGCTGCAAGTGGAGGCGTCTGTAGGGCGTGGCTGAGGAGTGGGGACTTCACCTAAAGAAGAAATTTAATCGGTTGATTGAATAAATGCAGAGAAAAGATATTTCAATCTGTGGTAAGGGCCAAGGGGGAAATAAATTAATTTTAGATTGTTATTCTTTCAACACAGAGTTAAATGGAGCTGCCTGTGGCAAAAATACAGACAATGCAGCATTTGGCAAGGGCACTGCAACAAGCATTCGTTGTTGATTGGCTTCGGTTCAACCATGCATCTGGAAACACCGGTTTACTTTCTCTAAAAAGCTTACAATTAAGTCAACCAATCTCAACGCATTGCGTTTGGTTGGGACTGCAATGAAACTGCACTTTTAAAACGCTGATGAAAGCGCACGATTGTAGTCAGTGAATGAAGCATCTTTGCAACACTCCATGCTGCATTGCATGTATTTGACAATTATTGTAACACCATTACTTAACAAACTTCGCAATACAAAAGCTCATATGACGTCACAACACGGACAATGGGGGCAACATGACTTCAAAAATACCACGATGGAGATTTTTACTTTAGAGTAAGTTCCATCTGATCTTTGTTATGGGAAAGTTTCTGCTTTGAAGACACCAACAAAAAGGCATTAACTCACCTAAAGGGGGCGAGGATGTCGAGACGTACATCTGCCAACGGTCGCAGGCAGCTTGCCGCTTCGCCATGACAGCATCGGATATTTCGATAATGAGACTTAGATAGCTGCAAACAAAATGGCATAAATCACGAGCCCCGAAACCCTTAACTGGCGTAGGATTTTTGAAAAAATATGCGTCACTCCCTTTTCAATATTCATCTGCTATTTAAGTTTTGGTAGTTCAAGACAAGCAACATTACCAAATGAATGACGAAACTACGTCGACAACCATCACAACGCAGACCTTACACGGTTCGTTTACAATGGATATGTAAGGAAAATATGATATAATACAAGAAGATTCAAAATTTAGTTGGCCATGGAAGCTGCTTGGGTCAGTTTTGTTTTAGACAGATAAAAAAGAAAGTGAAAATGTACTCATACTTTAAAGAGAATGCCTTTACTCAAAGGCAACTATTTAGAAAAATATCTTGAAATTAAACCAAATGTAGCATTCCAACCAGGCACAGTGGCACATACCTTGTAGAGCGCCGATCGGTGTTGTAATTATGGCGGCACATCGTAGAATGGAGACGGCAGTAGGCAAAATCGAAGGCACGTTTGACTTGCAACATACCGTAAGATCCTTTGCCCAAATCATTGCCTTTACAAAGAAGACAATCAGATATTCAATTTAGCCTTAACTTAGCTAAGACCATAGCTTAAACGAAGTGTTGGCTTCGAAAAACTGTAGCTGACAAAAAAGTGAACTTTTCACCAAGTAAAATGTATACATAAACCCTGCATCTTGCTTTACTTTTGTATGAAAATTAATGAGTTTGTGTTAAATATAATATGGCCTTTGTATCTTTCAGCTTTGAATGTTTACTCTCTCCTGGCACAAATTTAAACTTTCGGTGAGTTTATCGAAAATATGCTGAGACGCTAAATTGTGAAGTTGTTTGATATCTCAAAAATTAAATTACTTATAAACTTTAAATCAATAAATGACTTGTTTTCCTTCTAGGCCTATAAGAGACCCACGAAAGATTAAGATTACCCAATTGAAAGATGGATTACATCGTGGCATTGATTGTGACCTAAAGATTAGCTGTAAAATTGTTCAGGTTGAGTAATGAGTATCATAACCATCATCCAAATTCGGCTTTCCCCCCACTAGTAGGGGTGGCCAATTCTTTCCTTGCAGCAATTGCCTTCACTCCCATTCTTCATCTCGTTCTGTCCATCGCATCTTCTTTCTTTAGTCCGACTTTGTCTGCCTCAATCTTCATCTGTTTTTTTTTGAACGTCCCCATTTCCCCTTTGACCTTCAAAGTCAATGCATTTCAAAGAAAACTTTTTTCCTCCATCCGAAGCACATACTCATACCATCTTACTCCATTTGCCTTTGCAGGTTGGTCAATAGATTCCATCATCTCTAGCATATCTAGTTCTTCAGTCTTCTTTTCCCTTCTCGTTTTCACGCCACACATTGCTCTTTACGGTCTTCTCATAATTGCCAGTTCATTCTCTTTTAGAATCCATGTCTTGCTACCACACAATATCGCAGGCCACACACAACTTTGATGCACTCTTTCCTTTATTATGTTTATCAGTATTGACTGGTTATATTTATCAGCCTTCTTCGTTTGAACTCTCTCCCCCTAGTTAAAAGATCGAGAGACGTTGCTTTTCCCAGCCCCCTGACTGGCAGCGGGATGGACTACGCTACGACAGGTATCGGTCAGCCATTGCGTTGTTTCGTTTAGGCGACATAGTTTGTGCAGTTAATAATGCAGTGTGTTCTTTCCTGTCGCATTCATACGTTTATCAAAGGTTTTGTTTCAGGTTTCACGCAAGTTTTCATTTGCAATTGGACGGTTATTGTCGGTGACAGTTTGACTCCAGTGGCCCCGATCGACTTTGTAGGTGGATAAATTAAATTGAATAGAACCAAAAATACATTTCCATGTCTTTTGTGAGCTAGACACCCTACCGCCACACCACCATAGATGGATTATTTAAATTTCTCTTTTGTTCGGCTATGTACTGAAATCTTGCGGCGTACATTTCTACTGTGGGTTTGGAAACTGACGTTGCAGTAACGTTAATTTCCATGCCTTTTGTGACTTTAACGTTACTGCAACGTCAGTTTCCAAACCCACAGTAGAAATGTACGCCGCAAGATTTCAGTACATAGCCGAACAAAAGAGAAATTTAAATAATCCATCTATGGTGGTGTGGCGGTAGGGTGTCTAGCTCACGTTCCATCAAACATGGGTTCAAATCCAGATAGAGCAGTTCTTTTTCTGTCGTGTTCAAATATTGCAACTGAGTTAGAATTCGCAGCACACGGGAAGTGATTAATTTAGGCAACAACAGTTTTCGAGAAATCGTGCTATACAAAGACCAAGTGTTCGTCGGTATGTTAGGAAGTAGTGAGTAAAGCATGAAAAAGACAAATAATATGTATGACTTTATAAAAAATAAACAAGCAGTTTAAACGATTGTAAAGTTTTCTTATCTACAGTAATGTATTACCTTCAGTGAGAGGATCTTCTATGCAAAGCAGCGAAGGAATGAAGCCATTATCGAATTGTTGGCAAAACTGGAAAAGTTAATTGAACGTTACACAACACCAGGGTTCGATTTAGTTGATTTAATGTTCAGTTTGGTTCACATAAATTAGGAGTAGATTTTAAAACAGCTCAGTGACACGCAGTCACACCACAAGCTTTACATTGAGCAAATAACACTTTTGTATGGAAGTAGTGAAAAATGACTTGGTAAAGGGTATTTCCCTTTTGAACACACACCGTGCGTTCACTTCACCGAGTAGAGTTAAGGGTAGATGCGTAACCGCTGTGTGTTGTCGCAGTATTTACCAGATATTTTCTGTAAATTCTCCGTAGCCCCCCCCCCCCCCGGTTACCACACAAAAAAAGAAAATAGACAAATGCATAGTTCATTAAATTGATATCAAACAGTCGGCCATAGCCATTCCGGCAATGGCATACTTGGCGAAAAATGCTGCCAGTGAGACATCAGGTTGGAGCTAAAGCACTAGCGCCAATAACAAGAAACTTTAGTTGGTACTTCGCTGACACTTAGACGTCTCCATCAACGTTACCTGGACACTGCCGCCAAAAAAAACTCGTGACTGCTGCGCTAGCTCTACCTATATTCCTCATGATTATGGCACGTGTGATAAATTAGAATTGTTGGGTAAAAGCTTAACAGTTTTAGGTTCACATGAAATCCTTCGATAATCATAACAACATCTTGAAACTTTCCAAATCTCTTTTTTTCGTAATGAGCAGGTAGTATAAGCCGCTTATACCAGGAGTTTCACAAATATTACAGAAACAGCTTTCGGTCAGACTTGACTTACTTCCGCTTTTTGCTTATATCGACCGCCATCTTTGACACTGATGCAGGTGTCTTCGTATTTGAAACATCGACCGTACAGTTCGAAGAATTCGATCAGCAAAGTGCCGAGGTTGGCGTTTGGATCGCGAGCATCGGAGCGGGGATGCCTCTGAGGAAAAGAACACAATACATCACGGTAGTGCGGTGTGAGAAATAGTAGCACGGGGTATGCCCGATTAACAGGGTAATGGACTACCACTGTGACTTAACAAGGCAGTACAAACTTTAAAAAGAATTTTTGAGTGTAGGCCTCCATCATAGAGATGTACCGATATATGGGTAACGGCAAATAGCGACCGATTTAGGAGCATCGGGAACGACAAAATTTGGCAAATACTTTCACCGATGCCCATTGAAAACGCTTATCAAAATAAAATTTGCTGAAACACTTTTGCAGGATTTTCTTAAGTTGGCAAAGCATTTAATTATGATATCCGCGTCTTTATCATTCTAATGACATAACCAACTAGGAAGAAATAACGCATCGTAATGCATAAATAACATTGAATTTAAGACTTTTTCAACAGTTTGGTATTTGATTTAGTTGTTTTAACATATTTGATGATAGGATTTGCGCAAACCCTCCGTTTATGTTACAGAACACCTAATTATGGTGCCTGTTTCTTTATCGTTGTATTTATGACGTACATAAACAATTTAGAAGTAATTGTATAACGCAACGAATAAATTGTGCCATGAAACGCTTTGGGAACAGTTGTACTTTGATTTAGTTTTGTTACTCTACAATATTCGCAGAATTAGTGCAAGACTTTTGATTAATTTACAGAACGCTTATTATGTTGTTGTTGTCATTATGATGTCATAAAAACAACATATTCAATAAGGCCTCATGTCATATCTGCTTCTTTGTTATTACAATATGACATGAGGTTTTTTTTGAATAGTTTCGTGCAATCAAAATGCGTTTTGGTGCTTGGCAAAACTCTGTTATTTAATTTGACTATCATTGTTATGTATTTCTTGCAACACCGAAGTATCGGTAGATATAATAATATCGGTATTGGCAAAAATAGTGGCATCGGTACATGTTTAGTACGGTAGATACGTTTTCAAAGCTTTTATCAATTATATCTTACAAAGAAGCTGCTATATTGTGCTTGTGATAGAATAAATTAATGAACATACGATCAATGGGCTCTTTCAATGGAAGAAGTTATTCATCAAACCTGTAAGAAGCTGACGCAAAGAAGTAAAACGGAATAAGAACTCAGCCCCCCGGTCCAGACTTCATTGAGTTCCCGCATCACCAAGAATTGCTTCAAGACAAACACCAACTTCGGAAGAACTGGGTAGTCTTTGATGAAGTCCTGCAAGGTAAGATATTAATGAAACATTCATGTAACATCCAAGGAATGGGATTATATTCACAAGCAAAACAAAATAAATTGAGATTCACGGAAGTACCGGAGTATAACTATGAAGGGCATCTTGTCAAAAAGACAACTTGGACTGAAGTTAGGTTGCACTTTGTGTTCTTACAACTGTCTCTGGGAAATAGCATCACCGACAAGGCAAAGTCTGTGAAGAAGGCCAAATGATGGGAGTATGAATTGAATTGTAAGAAGCAGTTTCATGTATCTCATGTCATTTTTTGTTATTTTTGAGTGAACGTTGAAAAAACTAACATCACAAAATAAACACAGTTCGTCAGTTGCTACAAATATAATTGAATAATATATTTTCATATTTTCTATCTACAACGGAGAAAACCATTGAATTCCCAAAAATGCTTTGTATACTATTTTACTAAGCCTGCTGCCCACTGCCCAGTAGCTTACATTACTATGAACCAACGCACAGACAAATCCTTTGTTCACTAAGAAGTCCGGTACTTACCCATATGCGATACTGTACTACCAAACGAATATGATCACAAGCCGATCTTAAAAAAGCAAAACAGTGCATTTTATCAACACCTTGTCTGAATTTGTATCATTGTGGTTTGTTTCATAGAGCTTTTTAAGCCAACAAAAAACACTCAATGGGGAAACTGACTTCAATTCATCTTCAACAACAGTTTGCTAACTAAAATTCAAACCTTTTCTATACACGTAACAGCTCTTACCATCTTTTTTTAACAAGGCACAAGATGATTAGCCTATATGCTATTATTATACTTAAAAATATTGGTGATACGTTGTTTTCACTTCCATACGTGTAACAAAATCTTTAACTCGTTGATTGGTCACTATACAAAACTAGAGTTCTCTACTTTCCTAACCCAGATTTGGAAAAAGTGGCATAAAACCATCACAAAATATCAAAGGCTTTTCTTTGATTATCATACTGATTGAAAATAATAGTTACTACCCAATACCCATGCGTTGCTGACTATTATGTAAGTCAGCAATGTATGGGTAGTAATTATTATTTTTATTATGTTCCTTTTTATGAACCAAATGCTTGCGCTCCATAGTCTAAGAATCGTCATGATATGCAAATTATTTCCCTATTATCACGCAGAAAGAAACAAACCGGGCGCACTATCTAATTGTCAGTCAGCCTGATGGTGATAACTTAACAATGCAGCATGATTGTTTTTGTGTTTTACGTATTTGCGAAGTAAAGTGTTTCAAATGTAAGATATTAAAACCTATGATAAAAAGTGGACAAAAAATTCCAACATAACCGATCACCTCCGCAGGGAACAGTACAATGAATTGGAAACACACTGCAGTTCAACGAAGATAATTGTGTATATATACAACAAGGCACTGAAAGCACACAGCGACCATTGTCAAGCACTCAGCGTATTGTTTGTCTTGTCCGCAGCACCATTGCGTAAGATCCTTTGAGCGTCGAAAGACGGACGTAGGCGAGATATATTCATAGCCAAAAATTGCAATGGGGTCTAATTAATGAAGCTCTGGCGGTGGCAAAATCATTTCCAGACTAAGCATGAGAATACTTGGAAGTTTATTTGCGAGCTAACAGGCTACACATGGTGGCACTAAGATTAATACAGACATGACGCAACTTAAATACTAAAATTTTAAGGTGCCCTTGAGCTTTCACACAATTTGATAACGAATTTTACTGAAAAAGTAGCTAAAACCTTAAACACATTCCTTTTTGGAATAAGAAATTGTGCTAGCCTATGGACTTTAAATTATAGACATTAGACAATGCAGATAAAAGCAATAACTTATATAAATTCAAAAGCTATTTTTACAAGATCAAGGCAATATTTAAACGGTCTGCCGTTGCTATCAGTCCTCAAACAAACGATTCAACAAAAAGAACAAATTCAGAAACGAAGGTTTGAAAAGATGTGTATTTGCTTGATATTATGTGGCGCGTAAATCAGACTACTAAGAAAGAAGTAATGTTCTTGTAAAATTCCCAGACTACGGCGTAGACAAACACAAACGGGATATCTATTTGTGAAGCGAGCAAACACAGCGAGGAATAATTAACTTTGACATTTTGCCCACTTGGGTCAGTCGGAGCAAAAGCAACTTTGATTAATTTTTGGTGCAATTGACGTTGAGAGAAGGTGTAGAGACGAATCGTTTTCTTGCATTCATGCATTGTTAACATTTTTTGCTAAAGTATGAGTGAAATATTGATGCATGGAACATCTTCTGCAAATAAAACTATTAGATTCAATCAAAACAATTGCAACACCTATAGCCTCGGCAATTGGAGGGTTAGTGTAGAAAGTTTTGTATTTGTGCAAATGACAAAAAGTACGCTATATGTACCTCGTACAGCAGAAAAGCGGATTTCATCAAATGCTAAAAAGTAACTTTAACACGACACAAACACAAAGCGGGCATTGTAACACATAGCCATCTACATAGCCGGAAGGCTTCGCAAGGCCCGTCAATGCTGGATAGATCGCAAGACACAAAGCAACTATCAACAGATGCATTTGAAGATTAACAGCTAGAATTAAGCATGCATTGTCCAATCACGTTTGGAGAAGATAGCTGTCTAAAATAACTTTTCACACAGCCATAAGCATTTCAGCGTATCATTTAGAAAGCAAAGTTCATGGTGGCCTGTCGCCATAGAAACAAACAACCACTGGACACTACCAGCTTTCACTCCAGAATCAAGATGTAAGAATGTGCTACTTTTTAGTTTAGACTTTAAACTATTTTTCTTGAAACAAAGTACGGTACTCTAATGGAGGTACAATGCTGCAATTTTTTTTGTTATTGCCTAGCGAGACATTTCTAGTGGTAGTTTAGCCACTTAAGGTACATTAGAATATTTAGCACATAAATTATTATGATTGGTCAAAGTTTGAAAACGTCAAATGTCACGATTGTCACGTGACCTTAAAAAAACGAGTGGTACTGCTAACTTTCTATTGCTGGTAACTTCAGAGATCAAGTGCCCTGAAAACATTTTGGAGGTTTGCCATGAGGATTCCGTTTTAAAGCAGAACATGTGATATCAAAGTTAACAAACCCAAAGCAGTGTGGATTTTCAATCCGGAAAGTCATTCCAATTTGCTTTAAATGTAATTTGGGAGGTTGTAATTACAGATCTGTCATTCTTAATGAAAGTTTCCCCGGAAACGTGTGGTATATATTCAAGCCTAAACTAAAGCCATTAAACGATTCAATTCAAAATAAGCAATGGCCTACACAACAAATACGTACGACTACACATGGTTTTTCATGTTGGTTCATAGTTATTCCTTACTCTAGGTCAGTGCTCTTCAACCTTTTTTGGTTTGGTGAACCCTTAAATTTATTGTGACGAACTCATGCACCCTGTTTACTTAAAAGGTAAACTGAGGTAAAAGCGATATAAAAAATCATTATTTAATGACTGTTTTGTTGTTGCACATTATTAACTAACAACTCAAACCGAGGTATGATATCTTTTTCAATTGCTCCCCTCATCTTGGCGGTTGCATTCACTGTTTTATGTGAAATATCAGCAAATCTACATAACACAATGAGTTGAGCTTCTGAAGATATATCAGTTGTTTCGTCTAACTGGATGGCAAACGAAGGCGCTTCCTTCAACTTTTGTATCAACTGATCCTCCAAGTCTGTTGATATACTTTGACATCGGCGATAAACTGTGGTATCATACAGAGAAATTTTTGAAACTCTATCAACTGCTTCTTTAGTCTTTACCACCATGAATCAAATCTACTGCTACTTTAAGACATGGTAATACTACTGATTCTAGCTCTGTATAAGGACGTTTGCTTTTAAGAACAACATGAGCCATCTTGAACGAAGCTAACACAATGTCTTTACTCTGTTTGCCTATCATTTGCAATTCAAAGGATCTTTGTTGCTCACGAATTGATGATAACTGTGACTCAAAAAACTCCTTGGACTTGTACTGGTGTTCATCATCATCATCATCATAATCCATCGTCGGTTTGTTCCCCACTAGTGGGAGTGGCCGATTGTTTCCGCGCAGCAATTGTCTTAATCCCTTTTCTCCATTTCACCCTGTCCCTTGCATCTTCCTCCTTCAGTCCGACTTTTTTAGGATGTTGTTTTTGAAGATGCAGCTCGAGTTTGGAAGGAACAAGATTGCAGTTGGCATACTTGACTGCACAAAACAGACAACTAGCCGATGGATACTGATTGTGTTTATCATCTGTTGAAAGATGGAAACCGTACTTCACATAATCCTCATTCCATCTTCTTCGTTTTGGCGTGGACACTGTTTGACTTTTGCGTTTCACATTTCTCCCGCCTTTGCAAGCAATAGACGTCAGAGGAGTTTCAGTTTCCGTTGCACAGCTTTGGCTATCTTCATGCCTTGCACTGCCTTCGTTTTGCTGAAAGACACTACCCTCGCTCGTTGATACAGAAGTTGAAGTTTTCGTAAAATATTTGAATAGAGACATCACAGACAAAATAGTTAACTAAATAATAATATTATACCTAAAAAACAAAAATCAAATTAGACATCAACATTTAAAAAAATACAGAGGATTGTAGTAGCATTGCGGTCTATAAATACACAGTCAATATAGTCCTTCAGTTGCTGCAAAATGACTTGAAACCTACATCTTTTTTCTAATATCCTGAAAGTCAAATATTAATGGTTCATTTTTGCTCACAGAAAGTTTTTGTAAAAAGTATCTGTTTAGTGTGACAAGTTTGTGATGCACCCATGTATACCTTTTCGTACTGGTGCACCCCATGCATATTTTGCACCGTGCACACCGGTTGAAGAGCACTGCTCTAGGTTACCGTAGCCGATTGTTTAACCACAACAGCGTCACACAGTAACAATCTTTAATACGGGATGCCTATTGCCCATTGCTATTGCCTAATCTCACTTGATAGTAATGGTGCTTTATTATAAATAAAAAAATTGTAAAAAAAAACTGACGAAAACAAAAATGCTACATTTGGTACTTGCAGCAATTCAATATCGTTTGTCGACCATCATAAAAAATCAAGAAATTGAATACACGCCACAACATAACGTGCTTGCTAAGCACATTACTAGGTCGGCTCAAGTCTGGCTTTGCCTCGAGAAAAACAATAGTTAGCGCTGAATAATCCCCGAACAGGAAAGTAGGGTATGCCTTCGCCTATGACAAGGCAAGCTAATATGAAGCATACAAGTCAACAATAACGTCCGTAGCCGGAGCATGGATATTGGATATAGGACTGGATGGTAGTGATTGTTGAAAATGAAATACTACACGGGATATTGCTTGATACACATTTGCTTTAACTAATATTCAACAATCAACATTGCATATGATAGAAATTCACAATCACACAAAAAAAATCAACAACAAACTACAACAACATAGCAAAAGTTTTCTTGCAGGTTTTTCTGATGAAATCACAACCAAATCGTACAAAACCCTAAGTCACCGCAGTGAGCGTCAAGTTAAAATGACAAAACAAGTGCAGAGAATATATAGCTGAATCCTCAAGACAATTGTGAGTGACAAGACTCGTGTAAGAATAAATTCCTTTGCAATAGCTAAATCATACTTTACATGCAGTTAAGCTTTTCTTAAAAAAATAATATCATACATAGGAATCTCTGGGTGTTCCCACCCAAAGCATTGTGCATTGTGCACCAGCACGTACCTTTATGAGTTGCACACATTGCACTCCACTCTTGGTGTTGAAGCTGATATCCACACGAACCTGGGCTTCCCGATGGTTAAACTTGATGATGGGAACCTAATAGTTCACAAGTTGGAATAACTATATATATATAAAAGTAGATTACAAACACAAAATGTGGAGCTGTAATAGACATTTGAAATAGATTGCGTTTTCCAAATCGGATCTTCACTGGCACCGCAGAGGGGACTGTTTGATTGTATACAAATGGTACACTGAGATTATAGTATACCAGCTGCATAACGCATGTTGGAAACCTTCCAAGATCAGTCTGTCAGTGCAGCTAGCTGTGTGGTATGGTACCCGGTCATTTGGTCGACAGGACGTTTGGTCGACAGACATTTGGTCGACAGGACGTTTGGTCGACAGGACGTTAGGTCAACAGAACGATTTATTTTAGGGTTAGGGTTAGTTAACTAACCATAACCCTAATCTAACCCTGACTCTAACCCTAACCCTAAAATAAATCGTTCTGTCGACCTAACGTCCTGTCGACCAAATGTCTGTCGACCAAACGACTGTGCACCGTGTGGTATAACGATGAACGGAATGGCCCGTTTCGGTGAGTCCGATTTGGTGAGTTCCCTATTCGGTGAGAGCCTTTTTCGGAGAGTTCCCTATTCGGTGATTTTTTGAATTTTTTTTTTTAAATTATCGGGTACCGTAGCTTAATTATCATTGCCGTTTCAGGGTTAGGGGTTAGGATTAGGGGTTAGGGTCTTATTTCGACGTTTAGCGACGTTAAAACGATGTAAAAGCGGAAATGATAATTAGGCTACGGTACCCGATAATTTACAGAAAAAAATTTCAAAAAATCACCGAATAGGGAACTCTCCGAAAAAGGCTCTCACCGAATAGCAGACCCAACGATGAAAGTCCTCAGTTCACTACCCATACAAACCTTCACACTACGAGGGTGTTGTATTTGCAAACGGGGGCTAGGGTACAACTTAATTGCAAACACGTAAGAGTCGAACTGTTCCGCTTTTAAATAATTATAAAGCTTTGGTAGAGAGTTCGCTTTGTTGAACCACAGACAGACAAAAAAGTAACTTTAACGGGTTTAACATGTTTTATTACACAAAGAAATGTAACATAATTAATTAACTCAAATGTTTTCGACATGTACTTGTGTCCTCATCAGGAATTACTTTAAATCTGCAATATACACAAAACGAGAATTACAATATAAATCCTGACCATGCACTATAATAATTGTAACGACACAATATAACTGCGTCGGTACAGTTATAGTGCATAGTTAGGATTATCTTATAATTCTTATTTTATTGGGCTATATTGTAGATTTAAGGGGACACTCCTAATGGGATATCAATTTCAGCACCGCTCTTAATAAATTGGTCAAAAAATGTGCTTAACTTGTAGAAAACTCTACATATTATATATCTTTGGAAAGAGTATGAAAATTGCAATCAAAATATGACACTAAAATAGATGAAAAACGTTTCTGTGAAAAAAAGTCAAAGAAATGCAAAAGTTTCTTCAGTTTTTTTTTTTAATTTTTACTAACGGTAAAATTTAGTAAGTCTCAAGGGAGAACTTATATCATTCCTAACTTTTTGCTGGCACTGTCGCCATCCCATACCCACATAATAATAGGAGATTTTCTTCCAAAAGTGCATATTTAAAAAATAAATGAATTGTGAATTTATGTACTAAAAAACCTTGATATGTTTGCAATTGCTTTTTTTTTAATTTTAAGTGAAACTACACAGAAATAGCAAAAATCTCTTCTCATAGATCACTTCTCCAGTATATATTGATTAATAATTATGCCTGCAAAATTTCATGCCATTCTGCAAGCACACAAACATACCGCAGCCCTATCCAGAACCTTGACAGAGGATTCGTCTGTGATTCCAACTTTAATGAGCTCCTCCCGTAGTGTCCACAGGGGCAGATGCTCCCAGTTTCCAAACACAACAATGTCAATATCGCTGAAAAATGTAAGAAACACTGACTTTAATTGCGCTGGAGAGATAAGTTCACACTTTTAGCCGTAGAAATAAGCAAATTCTCATGCAATTTCGTAATATTCCGGTACACTGGTTATTGGATATGTGGATGTATTTTAATGCATTGAAATACTACACATTAAGCATCATCCGAAGTGGCGTAATTTTCAGTCACTTCTCGACTAAGTATGCAAACAAGAACTACAGCTTGCTCGTTCACCGCTCATGTCGAAGCACTTCTGTTAACAATGTACAGACTTGTACACACCCACGCAGTAGAGCTATTTAACCCTTTAATGCCCAGTGTAGCCAATTGGCACACCTTAATTGAGGGGCCCCTGTAACTTTTTTAAAAACAAATATGTTTTTTTGTCATGGTTTAATCCACCATTCTATCTCTTGTGAAGACAATAATAGCAAAGAAATTGATTGGAAACACTAATTACCCACAATTCCCTTCCGAAGAAAGCATGGTGATGAGGTGACCATTGAAAAGTTGAAATAGTCAGAAAATGAGGCAGCTTCAGAGCACTGCAGATTTGTTTATTTGAAGAAATGATTGCACTTTTGTGTGTTTTCACAAAGTCATATCAACAAATAACTAGCCTAAATACTTTAATTTTGAAGTTAATGTTTTTAATCTTAGTTATGTTACCCGAAATTTTGATGTAGCCAAATGGCTACATTGGGCGTAGAAAGAGTCCAAATTCCATGGAATAGAATAAATTTTTGATTTTTTTTTACTTTTTATGCAGATACGTTCTTTACTGTAACGCTGCCTGAATTATCTACAATTGATGAAAATAATGTAGATTTGGTGTTGAATGGGATATTGCGATAGTTGTGCCCGCTGGTGACATTTCAGAGTAAGAGAATGAGTCCGATGAAGATGCGGAATGCCTACTTCTTCATCAAGGTTATCTTCGGCGCCTTCTACTACAAGACAGCCACAAGTGGAAGTGGTTGAGGAAAGTGTGAAAGAGGTTCAACCGACAAAACGCTCAACCAGTAAAACCACAAAACGCCAGTGTACGTGGAAGAAGGAGGTATTTAAACCCAGTTTGGATGTTCAGTGGGAGGATCAAGGGTATACTCTATCTGAATATGAAACCCCTTTGGAGTATTTTTTAGAGTTTTTTGATGACGAGCTGTTTGGAAATATTGTCCGTGAATCAAAACTCTACGCTCATCAAAAAGACGGACATGTCTTGATTACATCTATTGCTGAAATGAAAAAGCTTATAGGAGTGCTCCTCCTACACATCAGTATTGTAAAGATGCCTTCGAGAAGGATGTAATGGGAAAGACGAACGAGATACTCTCTAATAGCTGACTGAATGCCACGCAACAGATTTGAAACGCTGTTGCATGCACTTCAATGATAACACAGATATGAAGAAAAGAGAGGAGGAAAGGCTATGACAATCGAAGTGAATCCCTTGATAGAGCATCTGTAATCGAAATGTCAGCAAATTCCTCCAGAGGAATATAATGTAAATTGCAAATAGCCTGCCAAAGAATCTTAAAGCCATTTTAGTTTTCTGGTTACTCTTTGTAAAATGCATATAACATTTCTTCTTCGGTTTTTGACCTTCAGCGATCGAATTTACAAGATAATTTGTATCTAAGAATTTTCATATTTGCGCACTCTGTATGCCCAATGTAGCCATTTGGCAACATTTTTTAATTTTTTTTTTAAAACACAAAAAATAAAATTTTTGATAAAAATGGATTTATTGGGTCACAAATGTCACTAAAAAACAAAAAAAAAAATTTTTTGTTTGTAGAAAGTAGTCCGGGCATTAAAGGGTTAAGTCGCTACCTGCTTACCTGGTGGGTAAATAAAGATTGGTTCTGAAACTTCCAAATACGTCAAGCTGTGATGAAAAGAACACAGCATTAGACTTACAGTGTCAATATCAAAGACATACTGCTACACAAGGGTTTCAAACTTGGTGGCATAAACATTAAACATCCTGAAATTCATAGCCATTAAAGATACTGTAATTAATTGTCGATTGAGTTGCAACGTCGGTTCACCTTCAAACTGCTAGCCAGTGTTCCCCGCCGGCAATTCAGTCCTTTTTTACATTGGTTTAACTTAACGTCTACAGACTAACTGTTGTGGATAACTCGCAGGCCACTAGACAGCTACAGCTAGCGATACTGAGGCAGTGGAAACCCAAGCAACGTCTATTAACGTTGAAACGATGTAAAATTGGCTACTTTTGCTGACTTCATCTAATGCTTTTGCAAGCAAGTAAAGGCTGTACAAAAGCCTGCATACACATAATTCAGGCATCGTGCATGATTTTCTTTATTTTTGTTCTGTAATTAACATTTAATAAAACAAAGAAACCGGTTCCGGTCAAGATGCCTGCTTTAATGAGACACTACCACGATGGAGGACTTGACATTTGAATTGATGACCTATGAAAAACTGGAAGAAAATTGCCAAAGCAAAGTTGTGAAAGAGATTGAAAAACAACAGATTACCAATTTCAATGGAAGATGTCTTGAAAAAAAACAAAAAAAACCAGATCTCATGCATTTATTTTTTAAATGTAAAACAAGTATGATATGGTACGTAACGCTATATACTGCCATTTGCCAAGCAACAGGTAGGCACAAAAGATCGCTTTGTAGTTTATACTTCAGTGCATGTTTGGTTCGGTCAGCAACATAATTGGCCGACCTGTTTACGTCTTTACGTGTGACGTCACTTTAAGTTTGTGAAGCCGTCAAGGTAAAGATGTAGATAATGCTGTTTTAGAGCGATACACACTAATGCGTACAAAAAGTTCATTTGCGTCTCTACAAAGTTAATCTTCAATCAAGCAGTTCTTTCAACACAAGGGGAAAGTAGAACTGCTTTATACCTAGGATTCTAGAAAATAAATTTTTCATAGTCACATTTTGTTCTGATTTACGATAAAATGGTCAGACAGATTCAGTGAATACAATTAAATAAGACAATGCGTAATAAATACCTTTGCGGCTGGCCATAATCTTAACACAACGTTCCTGACCGATTGTATAACGTGTTCTCGCATGCGGTGTTCTTCATCAGTAGGCCGCATATAATGATAAAAGTCCTCAATTTCTTCATGCAATCTGGAAAAAAGGATTATTAGATTACTGTGCTGCTGAAGTGGTGTAACAATATTGTAGAAAGACCTTTTCTTTCTATTTTCTGAAGTAGGCTACTAATTCACATTAACTATCCTAAGTTAAGATATTCTTCTAATTGCAAAGCTTCACATGCGGTTTTGCTCATTTTTGTGGTTTTGTGTAATAAATAACAAAGCATGTGCACAGGCAGGTATCATGGCCGTGCAACCGTGGCATAGTAGTACGCGGTTTCCATTTCACAATTGGCAAATGAATAAAACTAAGTTTTGGTTAACTTTTAAAGTTCAATAAAATTTTCTCTCAAAATGATAAATCTAACAATTAATTTGATTTATTTTCTATATTATACCATGCATATTGCATATTCATTTAAGCAACGTGTGATTGGGCAAGATTGTTTTGAATTCACTTCAGTTTAAATATTGTGACAGACATTGCACTTTATCTCACCAGAGAGACTATGCTCAACACCACGGTTATAATTACAGCTTTGTGAGCTATCATCTCGTTTAATAAAAAGCTTACATGCTTAAATTAAATGTCTTTGAAGTGTTCAATAATTAAAAAAAGTATATTGGAATTTTAATAAAACAGTTAAATTTCTAAAAACAATAAAATGTAAATCTAGAAGAAAGAAATTTGTTTACACAATTGAGGATGAGTGAAACAAAATTAGCAACCTTAGCAAAATTTGACAGATGCATATCACAAGACAGTATGTTTCATCAATTGCATTTTAATACAAACTATATTACATATTTGTTTATTCTACTAAAATATCACAGTGGGATGCTTAGTGTACATGTGAAAATCAGCAACTGTCTTCAATAGAATTGTTTATAAACTTTCACAGATTTACACTCTCAAGCCATGCGGAACAAACAAGAAAAGATAGAACCAATTGTTGATAGCCTGGCCTGGAAGTGGGTGAAAACACAACCAGATTTCATGCATTTATTTTTTAAATGTAAAACAAGTATGATATGGTACGTAACGCTATATACTGCCATTTGCCATAGCCCATGATTGCGGAACTGTGTTCGAAAAGCTAGTGCCAACCGCTAGATCCGCTACTACATATCACAGCGAACTCGCAGCAATAGGCTTGAACAGGTCGTTAGTATCTACATTGTGAAGATGGCAAAGTTTAACAAAATTTTACAGATCAGAGATGGAATCATTTACAATTCATACTTGGAGATACAGACAGAAAAGCTAAAAAAGATGAATTCATGTTGTAGCACCATCATTATCAAGCGTTGTAAAATTTGTAGCAACAAACTTTAATCTAAAAACTCTCCTTTCCTTACACAGCAATGGCCGGCTCTCTGGTATCTTTTTATGTGTTGAAGTTACAATTTCTAAAAACATTGCAAGCTTTAGTTGAGTTTTATGCCAAGAGCTGGTTCGTAATTTTGTTTTAACATTATTCATGTTCATATCAAAAGCAGGGTATGTCATTTAGAATAGCACAAACAGCCCACACTGCTTAGTACTTACCCAACCATCCCTGGGCAATAATTCCGCACTATCCATGGAGTACAACGTCTGTGACTTCGATTACAATTATCATTTTCACGCCGCTTCTTGCCACCATGTGGAAACTTTGCAGACCCATCATCGTCAACAGCAATGAAGGTCTTCTTACAAGATGCAAACCTCTCTCTGCTTCTCAATGGAATGAAATCACCGCCCTTTAGCCCATGCATCTGCGGCCTATCATGTACAAACAAAATCTGTGGATATTCTGTTACAGTTTCTATACAAATGATGCATGCTCTTCATGTCTTATACTACATTCAAGTTCATATCAATAGCATAACTATGTGATACACAAAAAGACCAACATATGATAACCTAGTATACCATCATATTTTGTTAAACATATGAAGAGCTTGTTCCCGAAACCGCTTAGGCGCCACTTTTACCAAAATTGAGTTTAGAGTGTCATTAGGTAGGCTAGAGTATTACCATAGGTACCTACTATCAATTCCTTTTTTCCAAAACCTTCTCTTTCTGCTTCAAATTCGACACTAAAAATTGCGTTTTCTTCCAAAACCGCTTACGCGCCATCACACTTTGTTTCCAAAACCACTTATATCCACAATTAACCAATCATATTAAGCCATTGTATCACGTGACATATCGCTGATTGTTAAACCGTTTTCGTCATCGTTTCGTGATAAGCAGCAGTGTTACCATTTGGCAAATTTCACTACCAAATTCGAGATTTGGCAGAATTTTACGTTGTTTGGCAGTAAAATTTTGAGTTGGCAGAATTTTGGCAAACATTTTTGGTGAGTTGACAGTCAGTCTCTGGTCAGTTTGGCAAAATTTGAAATGTGTTTGGTAGTTTGAAGCATCTACTATCTGGCAACACTGATAAGCACTGTTATAGGCTTGCAGCCTATTGTTGCAGCTACCAACAGTGCTTAGACTGCTTAGTAGCCTACTTGAGCTTTATAACTGTGTTTTTTTGCTTTGTTTAAAGTGGATTTGGATTGTGGTGATGAATTAGAGGTGGTCAGCTTGGAAAAATGGTTTCAAAAATTGGTTTCTGTCATTCTGGCAATTTTTATTCTCCAGTTTATTTCCAAAACCGCTTATATCCACATTTCTAATTTTATAAAAAGGCGATTCTAAGCCTTCTAATATTCCTTAGATCTGGACAAACGTCATGGCTCAATTCAGTAGGTAGTTATACATCGTTAGAAATCAAAAGCGCATTACATTTACCAAGCGAAACTGTCATAAACGTTTTTCGTGGTTTTCTCGAAATCACCGAAAGTGGATGTAAGCGGTTTTGGAAACAAGCTCTTCATATATTATAGATAGTAGCCTACTGCTATTTAAACACTTGAATTTATCGGAATGGCCCGTTTCGGTGAGTCCAACCCCTTAACGAGGGATTTTTTCAATTTTTTTTTTGAATTATCGTGTACCGTAGCCTAATTATCATTGCCGTTTTAGGGTAAGGGGTTAAGGATTAGGGTTAGGGGTTAGGAACTCACCGAATCGGTCTAACCGAATCGGATTCTCCAAATAGTAGCAGACCCTGAATTTATACACTACAGAATTAGCTCTATTTCTTGTAAAGACTGTTGTAGATTACAAACGACAATTCTTATTTTGCTTGATATCATAATTAATCATTCCTATTGCTTTGCCTTGTGGTACTATGATGTTGGCAACTGCTCGCTTACAATCACGTCGTACCTGTAGGGACATTTTATCATACTTGTTTTCTACCAGATGCATACAGCTGACAGTTTAGTTGTGTTAATATTTTACTTGCATGTAAGCTGTAGTGTGTATTGTGTAATCTACTTATTTAAGTTAATACCAACTACCTTCTCCTGTCAATGTTAACCGCTATGCTTATGTTCAGCTATATCGTGTCTTTTGATTATTAAACCCTAACTAGAGAATTTGTGATGAACGAGTATGGATTTATAACAAAGAAACATCATGATATTGTTTAAATAGGCTAACCTACTTATTATAGTTTTTGTAAGTTTTTTCAGTGAAAACAGCTAAACTTACTTTTGTTGGTAAAACAAGTGCGAGTATGCCAGATGGTGGTGGTTCGGATGCTGGTAATACAAGTTGCCGTCAATGTTCAAATTTTGTATGCCCTGTAAATATGGACAATGAGCTAGTGACAGAGATGTGACCGATGAAAAAGGGTTATACTGAAGGCTGCAACAGTATGATGTGTTAGCATCTAGCTTATTGATTGAATATAATTATTATCCTCTATATATAATCTTCAAAATATACCCTCACGTGCAGTGTACCGACCTGAACACTGTCCCACAGAGTCATCAATGGTTTGCTTGTATTCGTAGCGTCACGTGATGGTCAACTTCGCAAGCCGACAATCAAAGCACTCTGGAGATTCTTGGACAATCGTCTAAAAGGGCAGAGAGAGAATCTCCACACTCTTTGCAAACTTAGAGGAATAAACAAATTGATTTTTGCAACACAACTTTCCCTAAAATGATTCCTGAAAAGTGATGCATTATTACAGGGTTTACCAATAGCTTAATCACACGAATACATTCTCAATTACTCAATGGCAGAGCAGAAGGTTTCAATCTTATATGTTTAAATATCATTTGATTTAAAGTACGGGGTACAGTGCACAGAGAAAGATGCACTTTGCTAGTCATAAGAAATGGCAGAATACGGTACAAAGATTCATGTTGTAAATGACGGTTAAAATAACATTGTAACAGGAACAGGTTCACTTTTACCCACTTCACAAATATGTAAAGTATTTTCAGAATATTATCAAAAATTTCTACAAGTGCTACTGCCTCTGTTGTTTAATTTAAGACATTTTTGAATAGAGTTAAATCACTACTTGAATAAATTGCAGAGCAGTAATTACAAAATTACCCAACTTTGCGTATTTTCATACAACAGCAACTCAGCAAATTAGCTTTTCAAAAAACAGTTACTGTTAAATTTCCACCATAATGCAGATAATCTTACCAAGTACCATTATACAGCAATTGCATGTTACAGTATGCAAAAAAGTTCAAAACTACTTTTGCAATGAAGCTAGCAAACTATTATGGCATTACAGTATAATATTACAAATGCATGACATTGAAAGTTAGCATCAGTTTCAACCAAAAGACTATGCAAACAAATATTGGTTCCCAACATCAAATTGCACCAAGCTTTGTGTTTTAAGCAAAATGTATTCCGCTTGAGTTGAAAATATGCAGAAGTTTAAGAAAATCATCCATGTCCATAGTTCGAGCTCGTTTTGTATAAAAATCATTTTCTACAAGTAATTTTTCTATACGAGATTTGATGCAAAAATCAGGTTCAACAGCCTCGTTATTTAAAGAGCAGTGGATTCTGTAATTCTTTTCAAGCATTTCGAGCACAGAAGCCGTCTTAAAAGTGGAGGATAAGGTTTTATTTTTCCGAATGAAAGCAACTCGAACCAAGCCATCCCATTCCGTAAAGTTGATTGGAGGTGGGGGATTGCGAGGCTCTATTCGAACAACATTAGATTCAACTTTTGGGGGTGGTTTGAAGTTATTTTTTCCCACTTTCATCACTATATCAACCCTTGCTAACAACTGAGCATTGAGAGATAATCTGCAGTATAACTTATCACCTGGTTTAGCAACTAGTCGTTGAGCAAACTCTCGTTGGAACATAAGAATTGCACAACGAAAAAACGGTCGATGCAAAAGCAGTTTAAACACAATAGGTGAAGAAATTTGATATGGTAAATTTGCTACACACAAATCAAAAAATGGCAAATTTTCCAGCTTTAACACATCACCTACAATTAAATGCAGCTTTCGTTGCACAGGAGTTCCTTGAACTCTTTTCTGCAACTCAGCAGACATTCTAGGATCTATTTCGCAAGCAATTACTTTTTTAACTTTTTGTAACATTTTAACAGTCATATTTCCAGTTCCAGGACCAATTTCTAAGACAGTATCAGTTGCTCGTAAGGCAGCCTTCTCGATCATACTATCAATTACAAGTGGATTCTTGAGGATGTGTTGGCCAACTGATGTATCGAAACATATTCCTTGCTTCACCTTTTCTGAATGAATCCTTGATTTCTTTTCAGCTTTCACTTTCGGCATACCGTAATTTTAAAACACTCCAATAATAATAAACACGATTACGTAACAAATTATACAACCTATAAAACTAACTAAAGCCATGGATTAATATTATATCATATTTTATATAAGTTTACTTTTATATATACGGTATATATATTACAAAGTAATGTTTGATTCTAATAAAGCAAGCACTTGTTGCAAGCAAGCAAAGCATGCTTCTTGAAAAATTTGTATGTACACTGTACAGTAATCACACCTAAAACATACCATCTGCTTATCTTCTTACTTAACAAATATATGGTAGTTTTTATGTTGCTTTTTTGTTATTTTGCTGTATTATGTTAAGTAGCCCACCAGTATTACGTTCCTTAATTTTTGTGTTTTACATACACAGTATGTTCGGGTGGCAGCTGACTTTGGTGACCTTTTGGTCTTTCACTGCCATCTTTGCTATGCAAATTATTTCTGTTTTTGTATTGGGTATATTTTTGATTATGTACCAACAGAAAAAATAAATGAAGTGAACTGATGAAGCCTACAACCTACACATTTGTGGCAAAGAGCTTTTAGAAAAACAGAAGTTGTTAATTTTAACCTGCTACCTTCAACAGCAGAGCTTTCTAAGTTAAAGTGGCTTTATCTACAGTGATGCACAATTGTATAATGTATACAATATAGCCGCTCCATGCAATTTTTTAAATCTACGGCGCTCTCACTGCGCATCTCAACCATTCCATTGACAGCTTCACTTTGAAGTGTCGGTAAGAAAAACGTGTGTGTGCTGTGCGATGTTTCCCAGTTTTAGTAAACAGCAAAAACAGAGAAGATTGTTCTGAATGTTTTGAAGCAACTGGATGGTAACTTGACGTGCAAAAAAATCAATTTCTTTTGGATAAAAAGAAAACAAAGTAAAATTCTCAGAAACTTTAGGACTCTGAAGCTAATTTAAAAAGAGCATGGAGAAAGTTTGTCCAGAAATGAAATTTTGGTTCTTCTGATAATGCTTACAAAAAATCTCATTTCACCACACTGGTTTTGTTAGACCAAGACATTGTAAAAAACAAAAAGTCTACCTCATTCAGGAATTTTTTCTACCAATGTCAACTGATCGAAAACAATTTAAACCCATTTTTCTTGCCCAGGCTATCAAAAGTTCCTAAATCACAAATTTTTTTTCCCATGCCTATGGTGTTTTTTTAGATTGGGATACAACTCTTTCTCTGGCAACACCACACTGCTTTAAACTTTTTCTGATGTCAACTTCAAAGTGAAACAAATCAGCGCACCATAGATATATAATGTTTTTGGCATGGAACGACAATGTGGGCACCACCAAAAGGCAGAATTTTTCTGGCGTAAGTTGGCTTGTTGTCTGCAGAAGAAAAAATTAATGCTAATGTAGAAAAGGCAGAGGTCCGATCTTGGACCTTGGCGCCTATATTGTACAACATACAGTAGCAATGAAGCCAGGTTAAGTAACAACAGGCAAGTCAAGATAATTTATTGAGGCAAAAAAACAGACAATACGAAAAAGGAAGAAACTATAAAAAAGTGTAGCCTAAATAAATCTATCAAAAGTGGAAAAAACTAACTGGAAAAGGCGATCTGGAACTAAGACACTTCCTCAAATGGGCGATCTACCTAATACAAAAGTAATCACTAAGAAAATAATTTAACAGTTTTTTTTCTACAGTGTAAACCTTCAAAACATTTGGCTAGGCTAACACACAACAGTATTTCAATAAAAGTTATAATTTATGTTGTGGAACCGGTTTTCTTCCAATAGGATTCATCAGCACAATCCTATTGGAAGAAAACTGGTTCCACAACATAAATTATAACTTTTATTGAAATACTGTTGTGTGACTGTGTGTGTTAGCCTAGCCAAATGTTTTAAAAGTTTAGACTGTAGAAAAAAAACTGTTAATTTGTTTTCTAAATGAATCTATCAAGCCCAACAATATTGCATTTCTTCAATATGGTTTCATTGCTATGTTGTGTAATGTAGACAACAAGAACACATTTTTGCCTTTTCTGCAATGGCTAGATAGAATTTCCGTCTTTTCTACATCAGCTTTAATTCTTTACTTTTGCAGACAATGTGCAATTTTATGTCAGGAAAATTTCTAATTTTTATCTTTTAATGGTACATGCTACACATACGACCATAGGCGCCGACTTTGGGGAGGCGGCGCCCCCCTGTAAATTTAACTCGGGGTGGCTGCCCCCCGCAAATTATTTAAAAAAATCCTAAATCAAATGTTTCTAAGTTCAGATTTGCGTTAGTTTAACCTTCATTGCGGATTGATCTCTATTAAAAGATCTACTTGTTGCAACAAGAGCGCTGCTCCTAAGATAACAAAAGAAACAGAAGTACGGTACGGTAGCTGATAAACGCCAGCATGGTGCCGTTGAAGCATAGTAACAATGATTGAAAAACGTTTTTCTTGATTTCTTCTGCTTTGTTTTTTCTTGGGAGTGTCAATAACGAGGTGCGGTTTGCTGCTTGCTCAGTTTAGTATCTACGCGTATTAAGAGCTAAAGTTCAAAGTGACCAGCATATAATTCGAAGTAGCCTAACAGGCCTCGAAATTTGTTTTTGTTGACGGCGGACAAACGTGTCCGATCGGAGCAGCTATCTCGGCGGACAAATTAAGTCTCACGACGGACACACCAGTTTTAGCCGTCGATCATCAATTCTTCATGCTTAATCACATTATCTTGATAATAATTCTTCGCCATTTCAGAACTATAACTACGGTTTTAGAAGGCTTTTTAAAAATTCAGTAAAGTCACTCTGAAAAGAAAGGCTTTCATCAGACAAACGACTTGCGGTTGAAGAGTCAAAGCGCGTTGTACCTGGTCAATATGTCACATAACTGATTAACTTCCACCGAACGAGGTCGTGTAGCTTATTGCATCACAATGCTCTGGGCAGGAGTCGGAAAATTTCTACACTAACGCTACTATTTTCTGCTGTGCAAAGTTTCACAGGCTTTTTTCTTTAAATTTATTTTTGCGTGTCATGTGAGCGAAAGTCAATTTTCCTTGGATCTTTTCTTTCTTACTGTAATACCAAAACTTAACAAATTTTGTTGCATCTTGCTGTAATAGCCTACTCGTATAATCTAATTTAGTAACCAACCTTGCCGTATCATTATTACTCGGAGATCAAAGCCAGACATTGTGACGTAAGACATGCACTAAGTTGCGCGTGATAAGTGTAGAAGTAGCCTACCGGTACTCCTATCGATTCTTAGCGAAGAATTCACCGTTGTTACGCTGATTCAACGGTTGAAGCAATGTAAAAATCAAAAGTTTTCCTCTTTGAATGGAAGCTCAGGGATACAGTATTCACACTTTCTAGATGGGCGCTAGAATGCGCTGGAAAATATATTATCACAACAATTGTTCATGCTGATTTGTATCGCTAGTTCCTGTGTTATTTCTCGGCGGACAAATATGACCGATCTAGATGGTACTTCCCGCGGACATCACATGCTGTGACGGCGGACATGTCCGATGTCCGCCGTGTCCTGCCGCCGTGCCCGTGTGTGCCGTGCCCGTGTGCGTGCCCGTGTGTGTGCCGTGCCCGTGCCCGATGTGCCGTGCCCGTGCATGCCGTGCCGCACGTGTCCATGTCCGCCGTGAATTTCGAGGCCTGAGCCTACATTATAAAGCTTGGCGATATACAATGGCAGATAGACGCAAACAAACATCAATGCTGACAAACAAACATCAGCATTTTGAATGTAAGCAATCAGTCGGCTAGAAAGTTTGCCTCCCCGGCAATTTTCAAAACCCGGCGCCTATGCATATGACGCTGTAGAAGTGTAGATACAGGCACTTCTTTCTAAATTTGTCCAATTTGTGACAAATTTTTTAGTCAAAATGTACTTGTACGCACTGTGTAGCAGGCCTCGAAATATCCGGCGGTCATGACCTCCGGAATGACCTTGAATGTCTGCCGAAGCCGACTCATTGGTCGGTCATGATTGACCGCCGCAAAATTCTTGACAAAAATAGAGCTAATGCAGCAAAAATATACTTTAACTTTGAATTGTTACAATTGTTTACAGTTTAACGTGAACAAATACGGAGCTGAAACAATAATAGTACAGGCAATTGCTTTAAAGATCACATTAGAGTGGCGTGGATAACGAGCTGATGGCAAAAGTAGCCATTTTTACATCATTTCAACGCCTTGCAAAGTTAGCAGAGTTATTTTGTTGTAGAAAATCTTCTTCCACAAACACGACTGTGACACAATACTGTAGTGTGATTTTGTGCAAAATCTACATGCAATAAATATGTCCGGTTGAGATATTTAATGTCCGCTGAAAGGGCCAGTCCGGTAGGACATGCTTGACCGCCGAAAAAAAGTACAAATTTCGAGGCCTGGTGAAGCCTAATACATGATTCAAAATTTTTGTTAATGTTAGGGTAGGCTAACATATTGTTGAAAGGTGTTATTTTGAAATATTAGGCCTATTCAGTATTTAGGCTACGGTACTGGTTTACTTAAACTTGCAAGCATACTGCCTAACATAGCGCAGAAGAACATGGACTTGGATTCAAATCTTGCCGAATTTAAAGTCAGCAGCCGGATGCGTATCCAATCTGAATTTAAGGTACCGGTATTTCACCAACCGGATTGGGACTACAGCTAATTAGAATTCCTCAAAATATGTTTTGCTGAAAACTATTGAAAAATCATTGCTCTTCATTCTGTACTGATAAACTCATTAGGCTACCCTATATTGAAGTCATCTTTTTACTTTGATAAATGCTAATTGTCACTGATCAAATCGTGCTTGTTTGATTATGACAGCTTTTTCTTTTCAGGTTGCACTGGTACCATAACTTAGCACAGTTCTGAATACAAACAGTATAATACGGTACTGTAGCTAATACGACAAGTATTACAACCAAATTTAGTACACTAGCCTACTTTAGCTGGAGTAAAATAGACTTAAATTTGATTTTACCGGCCAGCTTAAAGTATATCAAGACACAAACTAGAGTTGCTGCATCATCAACTTTCTTAAGTAATTTGAAATATTCTGTTCAGGGTAAATCTGGCTGCCTCGAAAAGAGTGTAAAACAGGCTGTCATAATCTAAGAAAGCAAATCTATAAAGCAGACTGTGTGAAGCATCGCGCATCACAGCTAATACCGATCCAGTCGAGTAACATTTCAGTAATTTTAAATCAGTCCAGAATCCAGATGCAGTAGTTCCAACTTTTCAACTGTGGACTAGATGTCCAGGTCAAATCAAAAAATTATTAAAATTTTCCTTGATTGAGAAACCTTTCAAGATTTGGCCAAGCGTAACTTCCAAATATGGCGACCGACCGGCATTGGATGCACAATTTATTTTTAAACAAGGACCTTTCAACGCATGGCATGAAAAAAATAAATTAATACAAATAAAAAATAAATATTAACGCATGAAATTAATTTACACAAATAACAAACCTACGTTTTGAGGGCAAGTAATACTTACATAGCACAAACTGTTGGCAGCAGTGGCCGAGTAATTCGGCAGCAGTGGCCGAGTGGTTAGCGCGTTGGGCTCGCAGTCGAGAGCCTGCATGTTCGACTCCAGCCACCCGCACTTGCTGTTGTTTCTCTGGGCAAGAAACTTTACGATAATTGCCTCTACCCAGTGATCGATTTCGAGTAATGGGTAGTACCAAATTTAAGTCATAAGTAGAGTAGACAACCGGAAACAGACATTGCAGTCGGCTGCAGCGTGGGTCAGGTGTACGTCGGAAGGCGTACACCGATGCATAGCGCTCAAGTTCGCTTTCCCGCAATGCAGGATAAAGATATGAAAAACAAAACAAACACTAGATGGTGGGCATGATGATATTGCCATCATCAATGAACAAAACTTCTTTACCTTGCTCATTGTTTGCAACTTTTCTTATGTAGGGGAGACTGGGGTAAAGTGTGCAATGGGGTAAGATGAGCAACCCCTGTTTTTGGAAAAACGAGTCGGCGGAATTTTTTTATTTTTATTCTGGATGTATCACTCATAATGCCACTTCACTCAATGTATTTGTTATGTCCACTGACAATTGCATTTTACAATGGCACGCAATTATATCAGATTATATGGCATATGTCGAAAATTCGAAATTTTTATTTTTTTGCCAAAAACTGAATAACTTTATTGTTACACTATGTAAATCAAATCTGTTTTTTTGTATTGGTAAGTATAAAGTGTGAGGATATTCAATAAAACGTTCAGGTTGGTTAGTCATGTAGTTTTTTAAATATTTGTAATTTTGTCACAAAAATCAGGATGGGGTAAAGTGTGCAATGCTAGTTGAAGTACTGTATCTTGGAGCAATTGCTCAACTTACCCCAAAATAAATAGCCTTAGCTTATTTAATGTTTGAACTGTTGAATTTGTGTCTTTTTAGGTGGTGTTTAAGTGGTGACAATTTTTTCATTGATTTGATAAAAGAGATGTAACTTGGAAAAATAGATGTACCGTATCCTTAGTTTCATGTTGGAAAATTGTAAACCTGCAAGATGTAGTGGTATCCATTTTGAACTTTGAGCGTTGCACGAAAAAAAAACACTCTCGCATGTACCGTAAGGCAACGTCGACCAACGGGTGTGAGGACTAGCGACCCTCCCCCGCACTGAAATCTGCACAATCCTGTCTCACACAAAGGAAGAAGGAAGAAAAATGTTCAACTGAAACGTGTTGTACTGAAACCGTCTCACATTTCGATTTATATGGTTAATAGGAAGAAAAACGATTTACGAACAGCCCAGCATTATAGCTAGCCTATTTATCTCATGTTAAAACTACAAAAAAATGCCCTTTCAGTAGTATCAAAAGTGCCCAATTTTCACTATCCTGCCCTCTCCCAGTCGAAAATTATTCCGGTGCTCTTGAGTCGAGCACTCAATAACCTATCTGTGTAACTGTGTTTTAGCAGAATAATCGAATTATGAATTTGTGGTTGGTTTCACTACAATTTTAAGCTATGTTTAAAATTAAAATAAATCAACTTCAAAACGCTTTCAGTACCAAGCTGCTTGCTAACACTACAAATAATTGCAGGATTACCGGTAGCCTACTAACAACAAGAACTCCAGTTACTAAATCACAAGCTATGGTGAAGTAAAAATAATAATAACAATAATTTGATTTTGCACTCTTGGCAATAGGCTAACACAATAAATAGGCTAGGTTACAATAGCAGCCGATAACGCTTATTTTTACGTATTATCACAATCTGAATGAGTAGCCTACTAAGCCTATAGCCAAGGGCCTAGGCTATAATAAGGTGCCATAATGCCATATCATAACAGTAGCTAATAGCTATCATAGATTCATATGCTTTACTGTTAAAGTGTCCGTTTCACTGGTAGCCAATAAATAGCAGATCAAAAGCAAAGGGAGAAATCGGTTAAGTGATTCAAGAATTAAAATAATTTGCTGTATTTATTGTGACCAAACAAATTATTATCAATTTGTGGATGGCGTTCCCCAGATATCCAACATCACACTCAGCACTTTTCAAGCTGCTTATCTCAACACAATTGATAAAAATTATCGAACTTAAACATCTTTCAGTGCGCTATTTATGAGTGTTGAGATACATTCACTTTAAGAAAATCATAAATAACTTCGTTAAAATTTTAAATACTCAAACTCAAAGAGATATTATTCGATGCGTTTTGTAATTGTTTGTTCTTTTGATTTTTGTTCATCTTTGAAGTTCTCAGCTTTGGCATTGCATCTTCCAACTTCAATGAAAATTTCTTCTCATTAAACTTTTTCGTAGACCACTGGATGGAGTAGTTGAGCTATATAAAGTTTTGCAAACACTGTAAGATTTCAATCAGAACCACGAGCTTTTGCAATAACAAACGTTTTTAAAAAAGGATTATTCTGCAAATCTATAAATAGTTTAAAAGTAAATAAGCAAGCTATGCTCGCATGTCACCCGCTGCAATAGTAAAAGCCATTGTTGAATAACTTTGTGAACAATTTTGTACAAAAAACAATATTAAACAATAACCTGCTGGTTGAACACTCAGGATATGCGCTTGACCGATGCATTTTCGAGAAAGCTGTCAATTTAGCAGAACTCAATGGATGGAGTAGGCTAATGCATAAGCAGCAAGCGAAAACTTAACTTTGACAGTCTTAATTACCAGGCCTTCATTCATTGGTTACAAGTAGGCTAAGTTATGTAGTTGAATGAGTTTCGCTTTTAGCAGCATGATCGTTGCTTACTTCACAGTTGTTACGGCCAATCTCTATACAAATCAAACGTCATATAAAACCGTTCAGGTCTACTGAATCTTACGTCATGGAATTTTTCCTAAAAATGAGCCAAGATTGCACCATCGTTCGTAAGACTTGTATCACACCTGTTGAGAATTACTTCACAATGTTTCACTATGACGTCACAGTAACTGCGTACGTGAGTATGAGATATTGAAATCTATTCTCGTCATTTTAAAATTGTTGATTCGAAAGTTGGTCAAATATTTAACTGTTTGCTTAGTGCTTGTCAGCTGGACGAAAAATCCGTCTTTATCTAAGTAGTTTGTATTGCAGTGACAAGTTTTTAGAGGCGTACGGTGTTGCGTCCCATTTTCGATAGCCGCGGGCTAATTTTACAGGAATACACTTTTTGAAAAGACGTTTCAAAAGAGTGTTTGTTTTTCGGTCATTACATACAGACGAACGGATTCCGGAATCTTACGTTACAATTTTCCCACGAAGAGATTATGGTTTACCGCCGTGACCAACAGTGTAGATTCAAACGATCTGTTATAGCCTGATGACGTCATAACACATGACTAGGGAACTGTGTTCCGAAAGCTAGTGTAATTTGATATTGCCAAAAAGAACCCGCAGCATCAGGCTATAATCAATCAATCAATCAATGTTTTATTTGTCAGTAACAGGAACATAGGTACATGTTTGAAATATGCAAAATACACAGTACAAAAGTTACACAAATTTCCATACCGACAGGGAGACAACGAGACGACCATACGGTCTACTAGTCAATTGCCACCCTACGGAAATTACGATTTTGCCATTTAAAATAAGCTTACAAGAGAAAAATAATAATTGAAACGTTCCCGCGCTTCAACAACAGCATACGCACAAAAAAACAACATATTGATGATAACGTAGGCCAAAACACAAAATTCCATGAAGCAAGCAGAGAATAATAAAGTTTCCGAAGCAACTGACAAGTTGGTTTCCATAACATATCACTTACGATGCACTGTAGCTTTGTAAAATTAACGTTTTGATCTCTTTTTTGAAACAATGAAATGATAAGTTTTTTAGCCTACTTGGAACCTCTGACCAGAGCATTGGTCCCAATACCTGCATGGACTTCTTGCCAAATTCTGTGTTTGATCTGTTTATAAAATAATTGTTGCCTGTTTGATATCTTGTGTTATGCTGATGAATAGATGAAGCATTTGTAAATAAATCACAATACGTAGACGGATACTCATTCATATGAACTTTGTACATATGTTTTTTTATTTCAATGTTATGTATGTCTTTTAGTTTCAAGATGTTCATTTTGAAAAATAAAAAATTAGTGTGAGCATAGTAATTTTGTTTCGTAATTATTCTTATAACCTTTTTTTGTAATTTTATTAACGGATCCAGTGCATTGTCACAGGCCTTTCCCCAGCTTGAAATACAATATTGCAAATGACAGTAAATCAAAGCGTGATACACATCTTTTAAAGTGTCTGTGTTGACATAATTTCTGAGTTTAAGCAACGCCCATGAACCTTTTGCTACTTTTCCGCAAATTTTATCTATGTGATATTTCCATGTTAATTTGTTATCTATGTAAACGCCAAGGTATTTTATTTGATCTTTTTGTTGAATGCTTGTGTTACCAATGTTAATGTTAAAATTTTTTATGTGTTTTTTATTTGTTATTAGCATGTATTCAGTTTTTGAGAAATTTAATGATAATCTATTAAGCTTCAACCAGTTGTAAACTTTTTGCATTTCGGCATTCACATTGTTCTGCAAATTTATTTCACATTTGTCGCTCATCGTAAGATTGGTGTCGTCAGCAAATAGTTTAACATTCATGTTTGTTGAATTTGGTAAGTCATTTATATAGAGTAAGAAAAGAAGGGGTCCCAATGTCGATCCTTGGGGCACACCGCAGGTAACCTGTCTTGAGTTTGAAGAGATTCCATTGACGACCGTGTGCTGTAGACGATTGCTGATATAGCTTTTTAACAATTGTAATGGAAGGCCCCGAAAACCGTATGTTTGCAGTTTCTGTATGAGAATAGTGTGATCAACTGTGTCGAAGGCTTTAGCTAAATCAAGAAATACAGAGCAAGTTGTATCTTTATTATCTAGGTTAGTTAAGATGTTATCACAAACGTTTGACACAGCTAACGAAGTGGAATATTGTGGTCTAAATCCATACTGATGTGGTGTGATCAGGTCTTTTTTTGTTAGATAATTGTACATTTGTTCATACAGGCATTTTTCGAATATTTTGGTGAAGGGGGACAATAGTGATATGGGCCTATAGTTGGAACAATTTTTCCTGGAGCCACTTTTGAAGATTGGGGTAACTTGAGCGACCTTTAGTACATCAGGATATACACCTTTATCGATACACTCATTGAATAAGTTGGTGAGGAAAGGGGCGATTATTGGTGAGGATAGTTTGACAAATCTCATAGGTATTCCATCATGTCCTGTACTTTTAGAGACAGAAAGATTATTAAGATGTTTTAATACTTCTTCTTGATTGACAGGTTTTAGGAAAAAGGAGAATGGGACACTTTGCAATTTCAATAATGAGCCAGGAGACGGTAGAGGGATTTTAGATGCCATAGAAGGACCAATTTCTGTGAAATAATCATTAAAACAGTTACTTATTTGTGCAGGGTCAGATATTTTTTCATTGTCAGTGCTAATTATTTCTTCTGGTATGTGAGCTGTGTGCTTATGTTTGTACTTGATGATGTCATTTATGGTTTTCCATATTTTTCCAGTGTTGTGCTTGCTTTGCGTAATAAGAAAACTGTAATGCATTTGTTTTGCTTGCTCTTTGGTATGAGTAAGTACATTTCTGTACTTTTTGTATGTTGCTTGTGCAGAAGTGTTTGTTGGGTCTTTTATTTTTAAGTGATATAGTCTGTTTTTAGTTTTGATGGAGTTCAAAATTCCTTTTGTTAGCCATGGTTTGGTCTTGAGTTTTCTTTCTCTTCGAGACAACAATCGTAAAGGTGCATGCTTGTTTAAAGTGTCATTAAAAGTGTCGATGAAATGATTAAATTTGCTATGAACTGAATCATTCCTTTCTGTGTATTGGTTGGTCAAGCTATTTTCCAGATCACAAACGAATTCATCAGCAACAAAGTTTTTCATGTTCCTTACTTTTTGTGTATATTTTTCTTGTTTTGGTTTTACAGAGTTTATCACAACTACAATAGGAAAGTGGTCAGAAACATCGTGAATAAGAACATGGCATTGAATTTTATTTGATTGGTCGTTGCTGTATACATGATCGATTAAAGTTGAACTTGTGGAAGTTACACGGGTTGGGGATTGTACTAATTGATTGCAGCCTAAAGAGAGAAACGCATCACAGTAATTTTTTACAGCAGAATTTTTTGTCTTTGCTAACATATCAATATTAAAATCACCACAAATGTAATATTGTTTTTTTAAATTATTTAACGAATCAATGCACTCACAGAATTTGGTTTGAAACTCAATTAACTTATTTTTGGGATGCCTGTATACTACACCAACTGTGCACTGTCTATTGTTTGATAAAGTAATATCCACCCAGAGATCTTCACATTCCTGTAAGTTTAGACTTAAATTATTAATTTGATTATACTTTATTGAACTGCTTACGTATAGCCCGACACCACCTGCTTGTATTTTAGCATCAGTTTGTTTGTTATTAAAGTGGACAAAATTATAGCCTTGCAAGCTAACAAAATGCAATCGATTTTCATTCAGCCAGGTTTCTGACACAGCAATAAGGTCCGGTGCTTCTTGCATTTCGACAAGCAGTGATTCTAATTTTTCAAAGTTGCCAACTAGGCTTCTCATGTTTACATGTAAAATCGATAGCTGGTTCCTATTAATATTGTTAGTTAAAGAGAAGGAGTTTTTTGAATAAAAATTTTTACAATCCGCAGACATTGCCACAAACAAAGTATGACCAACAGATGAATACAAAACCAATAACGCAGGACACGAAAGATTACAAAATGACTTTGCAACAAAACAGATTAAAAGCAAAATCACCAACACCTGCATTTATAACTTGTAGTCAGGATAATCAAAGAATTCACTTATGTGTGACGAAATAGGACGGTGACCAACAAGCACCGAAAAAGAACAAATAACAAGTCTGGTTTAAGTGGTGTAAGAAACACTTTAGAAAATAAACAAAACACTATTATTGCGTTATGAAATATTTAATTTAGCAAGGATTTTGGAAATTGACTAAGTAATAATTTTAATTTGAAACTAAATTAAATTACGGTACTTTAGTTGATGAGAGGTAACTCAGGGCAAAATTCCGTCAAGCAGTGATATAGAATCAAATGAATTGTGTTAAAATGACCTGATTAAAATATGCAGCTTAAAAAGAGAATTAAGACTGGCGAGGATAATGGATATACTTACGTAGACGTAGCCTAAGTTAGTCGGTTTATGATATCGATCAATGTCGGAATACGAATTGTAAAATACAGTACGAGAAAAAAAAATACGAGTTCGGAAGGTGAAGATTTCAAAAATATTATTATTACGTCACAAAGGATGAAACTTAGGGGAAAAATATTAGTCAGTCTTGACCTAGCTGAATCTGATTACTGTACTTCAAAATTGTGTAGAACTACAAATTAATAGAATAACAAACTAAAATTAAACAAAAAATGGAGTGGTAGCGTACAATAAACTGTCCAGATTTGATCTTTTTTTCTTCTGAAATTTGATTTGTTTCCAATAAATTAACCTCTTTGGTGTTGATGGTTGAGCTTGTGCTGAAATTGGTCTTGGTTGGGTTGAAGGTTATTAGTAACGGTTGGGTGAAAAATAATGGCTGGGTTTAGAAAATGTAAGAAAGTCAAAAATGAGTCCTTTTAACTTACTTTGTCTTCTAAACTTGAGGATTTTACTGGCAGCTGTGATTATCTTCGTAAATGCAAAAAAACAAACAAACAATGACTGCTGACTTCTTAGCTAGCCTAACTGAAGGTCTTTTCAAGTTTAATTATCTCTGCAACTTCCTGGTTGATTTTGATAGTTTTGGTGTTGATATGACTACAATCAAATTTTCTTCTTGGTTTTTCTAGAATTAGTTTTTCTCCAGGCCTTAATTATTTTTATGAGTCCATTTTTTGATTTGGGCCTGGAGAGAGAAATTTTTGCTGCTTGCTTTGAAAAGCGCGGGAACTTTTATCGTTTGAATCTACACTGTGAAGTAGGCTAAGTTATGCCAAACTGCCAAAATAAACCCAGACAGCCACTTTACCTGGTTCAGATCTTTACCAGATTGGGTACGGTTCTGACCAGATCTGGGCCAGATAAAGTGGCTCTCTGGAAAGCTTTCAAATGGCTTTCTCAGTCTAAGGACAAAGCTCCCCATCATCAACCAGCGTTTTAAGCGCTTAGTGAAATCTACAATGGCTTGCATTTTTTTCAGGTTATAATTAACTTACCCTGGCTCAAAACGTATAAACTGATGAAGTGTCAAACAAGTTTCAAGCCTAGTGCCTTAGTGGCCTGAATTTAAATGGCAACAATGTGGGCTATCAATTAGTTTGAAGCTGAGATCAGCTGGAAAAAGTCTCTTAATATTTTTTATTTTGAGCGTCGTTACAAATACGTAGTTAAAGCAAAGATTAGATAGCCAACATATTTGGAAACATTTGTGCCCTGTAACGCGCTTTGCCTCAGCAGGCAGCTGATCAGAATCGCAAAGCTGAACCTTAACCTAGGCAGTTAATCAAAACATGATGCCAATACCTAGTCATTTGATTCACTGTACGAGGTCCGGCTAAAAAGAAACGAGGCTGATGCCACAGATTGCTTGATAGAAAAGTCTCACTCGAATCAATGCTTTCACAGAGTTTCATAACATCTGTTGAGTGTTCGACAGATGTGTTGTCACCATGACATTGTTGCGTTTGTTTTTAGGGAGAATTAAGTGAAGGTGGTAAAGTATCTGTTAACAATCTCCATTAAACTTTTTTATTGAATAAAGTGATTTTGTCTTCAATTTTGCAAAATGGCAACTGAACAAAGAATCAACATCAAATTTTGTGTTAAACTTGGAAAAACAGCAACAGAGACTTTGAAGATGCTGCGTGAGGCTTATGGTGATTCTTGCATGTCGAGAGCAAGAGTGTTTGAATGGCACATGCGATTTGTGGAGGGCAGGGAGGATGTGGAGGATGATCCCAAATCAGGAAGGCCTTCCACTTCCAAGACAGATGCAAACATCGAAAAGGTTCGTCAGTTGGTTCGCAGTGACCGCCGGCTCACTATTCGAATTATGGCTGGCGAACTTGGACTTGACAAAGAAACAGTCCGAAGCATTTTGGTAGAAAAGTTGGGCATTGACAATGCACCATGACACTGCACCTGCTCATACATCCCTCATGGTGAAGCAATTTTTGGTCTCCAAGCAAATCACCACATTGCACCATCCACCTTACTCTCCATACCCTGCTCCTTGTGATTTTTTTCTGTTTCCAAAATTGAAGGGATAATCAATGGAACACGCTTTGAAGGGGTTGATGATATCAAAACTAACGTGATGGCACACATCAAATCAAATCCATAGAAAAAAGGGAATTTGAAGAATGCTTCAGGGCATGGTCAAGAAGAATGACAAAGTGCGTGGAAACCAATGGCGAATATTTTGAAGGTGACCGTAAGAGGTCACATTAGAGTTGCACTTCGTATTCAAAGTGAACTTCACTTGCTATGGGTTTTAATAAACTTTAAAATTCACCAGTCTCGTTTCTTTTTAGCCGGACCTCGTAAAATTGTGCATTTAATTGGGAATAGGTTGAGCCTAGCGTATTGCATACAAGACGGCATTGAAACAAATGAGTAAGGAAAACCAAATGTTTACCTTTACCGCCCTTTGTATCAACCGACACTCATCATTTGTGCTTTGGTGCTGCTTCAAATATTCTTTCATTCCAGGTGGTAAAATAAATATTATTTTTGATCCAGTTTGTATCGTTTCCTCAAATCCCTTTATAAAACATTAAAATCTTAGTAAAATTTCGAGAAAAAACAAAAAGGCACCAGTCATAAGCTTTTTGCTTGCTTTTTTGCTTTTTGCACAAGCTTTTTGCTTGCATTCCTTCGACCAGTTGTGTTTAGCGGAACGGGATTTGAATCACTTTTCACCTCATATAGTCTTCACTGTTTTGTTCTTGCAAGCAGCCGACTAATTTTTAAGGTAAATTTCAGCCATCTAATTTGCAATTATATATCAAATTAGAAGTGGCAAGTGTTTATGCGACGATATGATGGTCAACGATATGATATGATGGTCAGAAATAAAAACAACTGAACTGAACTGAAAAAAAAGATGATTTTAAGTAGACTTCCAAAGCTTTTTGTTAATAGACCTGCCCCGTTAGCTCAGTGGCTACACAACCGACTCAAGACCAAGCGAAGCTGGTTCGGCTTCGGCTCTCGAGGTGTGCGCTTGAGCAACGCATTTGTAGGACTGCTCTCCATTCAGCGACACCTAGTGGATGGAATAATTCCCCGGTAATATTCGGAAACTTTACTCTTTCACTCTCGGTATGTAGTAACTCGGTAACTATCAGGAATAACCTATCAAAAGCTGTGTCAGTATGAGGATAAACAATCAAAACCAAACCAAGAGACGTTTTCAGGTAAACCGTAGGCTATATGACATTTTGACAAGCCTCCACTATGTCTTATTGAAGGTCTTCGCAGTTAACATCGACTGTTTAACTATACATCGCACTATACACAGCAAGTAAAAATTAACAGGGTTAACACATTTAATATTATAAAATAGTTAACATTTTGAAAAAAAAATTGAAAGCTGTGGTCTTTTTCTAAGGAGACCTAGGCCGCCAAACTTACATAACACTGAGCAGCTCACACGAAGCCGGAGTACATTTTAAATCAAAGTTTAGAATTGTTATCAAAAGTGTCGAGAATGAGAGTTTATTTAGCTACCGTACCACGTTTTTCCTTGAACAACATCTCAAGTCATCCTAAGCTGCTACACGGTAACCTGCAGTAAGGCTACCTAGTGCGGGAAAATTAGTAGTATTTGATAAAACTTAAACTTTGCATGACACAATGCATTGGCTTCAATACCTTATGGAAAGCCAACATGCTCCATCCGTCTCTTATGAAATCTGTCGTCAACAAAATAATCACTCGATGACTTTTAGCTACGGAAGTGCGAAGATTTTCCGCCCTTGCTGCAAAAATACAAAAATTTATACACCGAAAGCTATAGTTGATGTTATTAATAGATTAAATGCTTTGTCTTTACAAACTGAAATATCATTCTTACATTTGATTTCAAAAGGAAATTATTTTAGTCCATGTCTGTCATAAATTTTTTATTGGCATTGCATCTTTAAGAAAGTAGGCTGCGGTGTCATTGTCTTTATAGTTTCTCATCTCATAGTTTTCTCATCTCATAGTCTTTCATCAGCACGTAATATGTTTTATGCATAGTTGTGAGGTCTAGCCTACCCTCAGTTTTCCAGTAAAGCGTTTTACGCTCGTCCATTGTGGATATAGCCTACTGGTTGGTCAATGGTCATTATAAAATGGGGGATGGCTCTATCCGCGATCTGTGAGTGTGGCAAGGAGGAACAAATCTCAGACCACGCCAACTGTAACTGCACCATCTACCATCGCCAAATGGTGTGCGTGGTCTGCGTGAACTGGATGACGAATCAATTCAGTGGCTGCTCAACACCTTGCCCAAACATCTAGACCGCGTTGCCGCCACTGCCCAAGGGTGGTAAAAGGCAAAGCCCCTCGACCCCTGGAGGGGCGAAGAAGGTTCAAACGAAGAAGAAGAAGATTACTAAATGCATTGCAAATAATTAAAAAATAAAAATGTCATCAAAATATTTTCTCCTGCATTTCAAAGGTAATAGCATGCACATGAATTCTGTTCATAGAAAACTTTCTTACAGTCTGTGTGGTAACCGTCCCGTTTTTCGTCGTACACCGCATAACCCATCTCCTCCAGCTTTCGTCGGACCATCGGCATGGAAGCTTTTACACTCTCTTGAGAAAACTTATCAATGTCTTGCGAAAAGTTGTACACGACGAATGCGCCGTACAGTTTGTCATCTTCAAATAAATAATTATGCTAAGCCGATGTTCGGTTACTTCAATTCCTAGCCTAGAGAGACAAATTAATGCAGGGCTTCTCGTACTACAAATCTTTTATTGCGCGACCTCATTTCAAAAAATAATTTCCTATGAGATTCCTTAGTGGGCAGATTATAACGTAAACCATCCGCTGTATGGCTATTTATAATTTGCATGGCGACATTAAAATTACGAATTGCGAATTCGTTCGAGGTCGCGACTTATAGTTTAGGAAGCCCTGGCAGCGCTTTTAATTCACTGTATCTGAAAGAAAACACTGTCAGTACTTGAACGTTTTACAATGTATAAATATTATGAAGCCGTGATGTTACAAAAATACAGCGGACAAGTAACCTATAACAACAGATTCAGCGAACAGCGAGCGTGGCCTATTAAACTGTGAAAACTTACTTTTATATTTAGATTTATTAGTCCGCCCTATAGCTCAGTTGGTTAAGCGTCTGACTATTTAAACAAAGAAACTGCAAGATCAAGCGACGCTGGTTCAGCTCTGGGGGTGTGCTCTTGAGTAAGGCACTTTTAGGACGGCTCTCCATTCAGCGGCACCTGGTGGATGCAATAATTCACCGACAATAATTCTTCAACAATCGGAAGCTTCACTCTGTCAATCTCGGTAACCGGCCAACGTCAGTGATTCAAAGCCTCTATAAGTATGCAAAACTGCCAGGATTGAGCTCTGCAAGAAGCTTTCCCAGTCCGAGGAAAAGATTCAATCAATCTTTTCTAGTCCCATCAAGAAATATTCACAGTATCAAAAATACTTTATAGTCGGATCGTTGCTGCTTCTGGAATATCCAACATTCAGTCAAGAAATTGCTCACCTGTTTCGTAATTTCCGAAATATCTTTTGTACATGACTCTAATGTACATTGCGTTGTACAAAGCCATGCAGAGCACCAATAGAAGCACACACACAACCGCTATAGCCGATCCTGTCACCACTGCCTGATTTGTTAATTTTGTAACTTTGTCTTTCTTCAGCATCAATTGAATCCTTCGATCGAATCCATCAGCTGTTAGGAGAAGTGTGTAATTCCCAAAATCATCTGCGTCGGAGCTGACGTCTCTAGTATAAAAAAAATGAATTAGTATTCCAAAGAGAAAATACTCAATTTTTTTCAACGTTGATTAACGTTGATTTGCTGTGTGGGATAGTACTTAAATTATAAAAACATCTTTCGTATGATCACGTTTTATCAGCGATGTGGCCTTAACTGTCACAGTACAAGCTCTTGAAGCAAGCAATTGATAGATCTTTGACCAAGTTCAGTATTGTTTGATTTTTGTTTGTTTCACAATAGTTAGGTTGCAAGAACACAGATGCAATATGCAGAAACACAGCAGGGCCCCAGGAAAAGCAGAAGCAAGAAAACCCAATCGCTATAACGTAACCTAAAGAGCAAGAATGGTAGGCTACGGAACAAATGCAGGTAGACACGGATGCTACATTCCAAGAAAAAATAATGTAGAAAATATTATACATGATTATAATTATTGTATGCATATTGATAGTAGGCCTATACTAGAAAAAAATGACCCATCCAATGCAATCTAAGAATACAGATGAAAGCATATGATTGTCTCTTACCTGATTACCAGTTGGATGCCTATCGAGTCACGTATCTCAATTTGACTCGGGGAATACAAGACGCATTTGGGAGGAGGTTGTCTGAAAGATAAATGGACCATGAAAGTTTTCTCCTAATTCGGAAGTTTAACAAAGTGCTTAAAATTGGAAAAATGCAATCCCTTTACCAAATATAAAATATCAACTTCTTTTTTCGACCGAGTTTTGGTAAAAGATTGGAAGTAGGCTATTTACAATATAGCCTTCAGAGCTTCACCAATTTAATTTTAATTCTCTGTGTTTAACTTTTTATTTAACTCACATTATGCATTGGACTTTTAAGTTTGGCAACAAGGACTCTCGACATTTCTTGAAATTGTGCGGACTCTGCCAAAAGAAGAATCGTTAGTAATAAGTATAAAGTTGGATTTATTGTAATTGAATGTAATCAGATATACATTTTCATGTAGGCTACAGTAAATATGCAAAGATAAGCACGGCAACTGTAGTTATACAAATAAGCTAGAATTTCTTTAATACGGCCACGACAAGTTTGCATTGCTGAAATAATTAAGACTCCCTTTGAGGACCATTAATTTTCCCCTAAAAATATTTATGTAGAAATTGTTTGTTTACCCTTCATGTGTCATATAAACAGCACCTAGGCAAAAAAAAATTAAAAAAGGATGTCTATCCTAAAATTAAGCATATATATCCAATACTACGTTAGGGTATCAGCAGTGGCAAATTTTTTGAAGTTAACTGGGGGGGTAGTCGGCTAATTTCATGGGACACATATGTCCCATCGGTCCGCTAAGCATTACCTTTGGAGTTGTGTAAGCAAAATCATATCGCTTTGGGAGTGCTCCTCCAAAGCTTCCACTGCAGTGAAATGTAGCGTCTTTGTTTTCTCTTGCTACAACTGCAGTTTCATGACAATTCAGCGTGACGCTAGAAAACTTAACCGCAGCTGTAAACGTATAATTTTATAATTGTAGAAAATATAATGGCAACACTGCATGTTATTGTAATGT
Source organism: Aplidium turbinatum (assembly GCF_918807975.1). NCBI lineage: Eukaryota > Metazoa > Chordata > Ascidiacea > Aplousobranchia > Polyclinidae > Aplidium > Aplidium turbinatum. Next base: position 4,020,643 of record NC_137488.1, read on the forward strand.
GTCAACTTTGCACAAACTGTTGTTCAGGCAACAACAACTGCCTGCACAGAGGTTATTTTACAATCAAATGCTAAGTTGTATGAAGAATCAATTTTAGTGTGAATTTCATCTTATTGGGTAAACTTTTTCAATCAGTCTTAACCAGTTGAAACCTATTCTGCTATTCATTTTCTTCAAATTTCTAGAATTATCAAAGTTAATTTTGTTTTGAAGGATATGCATAAAACAGTGCATGTAAATTCAATCATTTTATTTTTTACGAAATGCTTGATTGTCCAACGTCTATACTACGGCAGCTTACTTACGTAGTACGCAAATGTCAGTAACTGAAAGGTGTCTGACGAGGCCAGTGGATTTGGACCTAGCTGAACATACGTATCGCCCTGCTTGGTCGTAAGTGATAGATCGTAACATGAGCTGAAACAAGAATTTAGTTTTTTAAATTCAAATAATGGTTTGGAAATGCTGTAGATGAATACACAATTACACATGCAGCAATGGCCGAGTGGTTAGCGCGTTGGGCTCGCAGTCGAGAGCCTGCATGTTCGACTCCAGCCACCCGCACTTGCTGTTGTTTCTCTGGGCAAGAAACTTTACGATAATTGCCTCTACCCAGTGATCGATTTCGAGTAATGGGTAGTACCAAATTTAAGTCATAAATAGAGTAGACAACCGGAAACAGACATTGCCGTCGGCTGCAGCGTGGGTCAGGTGTACGTCGGAAGGCGTACACCGACGCATAGCGCTCAAGTCCGCTTTCCCGCAATGCAGGATAAAGATGAACAAACAAACAATTCAAACAATAGTATATCAATGTTTTTACAATATTTCAAAATCACAAAAGTTTGAAGTGATGTTATGTTTCAAACAATACCCATTGATGTATTTGGGTCGAATTGAAAAGTAATGTGGTGTAATGTAAAATTCATAACTGAGTGTGACCTACCAAGGAAACATTCTTTTGCATTTACCCTATTTCAAAAATTAATAAATTAATCTCAGACAGCCACTTTATCTGACCACATCCCTACTAGATCAGAGCCAGATAGTGGCTATCTGAGACCGGAACAAAAGTATTATGTCACAAACTCAGCTCGCAACTTGTTACAACTAAAAGGTAAAGGTACTAGGTGGTATACCATACTTTATTCCAAGTGTCGGATATGAGAAGATAAGGTTTTTATTATACTAAGCCTTCGGCACAAATGAGAGGAGGATACCAGTTCCTTTCTCTCGGCCGCCTTTCCTGCAGCAATTATGCCTATCCAATTTATTACAACCTAGGTAGAAGTGAGCGATGTTTTCAACAATCAGATTAAGCCGAGAGTCGAACCATGTTTGCAATATTGGAAAGCCAACGCTTTATCCGCTGCGCCATCGCACCAATAACTGTTACAACTCGCAATCACTGTTTTGTAGCCTGCGGAGCTGCAAGGTAGCCTAATATTTACGTCATAATAGTTTCCACAAAGCTTACCGTTGGTTTGTTTAAGTGAAGTTCAACCTCTTGAGAAGAGCAATTTTTTGTCCATATGAAGTCTACATCTCTTCCATCTGGTTGCCCCAGAGATGAAGATGCAGGCACTGTTAAAATTTCAAATGACATGAACACATGTCGACTTCTAGTCAGTGGAATACGCAGAATTTTCTTGAGAAAACTTTTTTTTCAGAATTACGCCCTTTGCTAATTATAGCCAGCTTAGGTATGACACCTTGTTTAGACAATACATTATATTAAATTTTCTGCTTTTTGGTTGTAGGTGTTTTACATGGTAGCCACTTAAACATGACAATTCCCTGAAAGACCTGTAGGCTAAGGCACCGCCAACCAAATAGAACCAAATCAACCAAAATTCACAACAGTGTGGAAAGTCGGGCAGCCTAAAAAAAAGAAATGAATAAACTACCCCAAGCGTCGAATGCATGACTTGGATACTGGTCAATGATTTTAAATATTAACTTAGGCTAATATGTTTTGGGGATTTTAGAAGATTTTAGCTGCTGCTGTCCAAGCACTTTTCAAATCATTAGTTTCAAATTTAATCGTCTGAGTCAGCGTGGGCCAACTGCAGGCCGCGAGCTCCGTTTTATTGGCCCGCGAAGTTCACGAACTGATAATCAGCTTTGCTTTAATCTAGCAATATCACTTCAATTTTTGTTTCCCCTTTTAAAAGATGCTGTTCTGAACCTGTAGGCCACTCGATGTTTGGAAGTACATACATTTGCAAATGTACGTTTTCGGCAATGAACAATATTAAAACCAAAAATCGAAATCAACTTGGAAACGAGGCTTTTTACGCTTGCGTTCGCAAATTTCGCATGGCCACAACTACAATTCTTGTAGATACCAACTCTGTTGTCTAAAATTAAAATCTAAAGTTGATAAAGTTAAAGATGATCCCACTTTTAGGGTGAACAAGCTGTAGAGATTTTAGAGAGTAGTAACTATATGCCATAGGCTATGTATAATTTTTCAGCAGTAAGCCTGTGAATCGCTTTTTAAAAACATAGGCCCGCAAGATAAAAAAAATAAAAGTTTTGTCCCGCAATGAAAAGAAGTTGGACTACGCTGGCTGAGTAATATTTTAAAGGGTGTTTAAGTATATACAATTATGTTAAGTTTACGCATGTAAACCATATCCATTTCAACTTTTTCAAACTGAAAATATAGTTGATCGGGATTGGTATTTGCAATCTGCATATCGTTGCAGTGGATAAAGTTTATTAACCAATCAGAAGGCAAGGTGTAAATCAGCTGATTGCAGTCATGCGACTAGGGAATAGTCATTTCGACGGCGTAGGTTCGACTCCCACTCCTGCCAGTATTCTTTTTTCTTCTGTAATTATCAAACTTAGTTTAAAGCAAGAATCAAATCTCTGGCTGAGTGCTAGAAGGCTCGCAATTCTGCAGCCAGCAGGTTCATAGAAAAATTTGTTCTATGAATGTCTACCGGTCAAAATATCCCATTTGTTGCAGCGACCTACAGACAACAGATACGCGACCGGACTGAGGAATAAAATGTTCTTCAATTTTTTTTTTACCTGCGCATGATAAAATCTTGTTGTCACCTATCAGAGTTGCTGGAAATTTATTGTTCCTTGGCTTTGCAAGAAATTGCTCGCATGTTTCTTCTTCAAATGGGATAGGATTTAAATTGACTTCAGCGTAAAGGCACGCGTCACTTTTAGCATGCTGAAAGAATAAAACAAAATATTAAAAAACTAACAAACAATTTGACAATCATTGTTTTACAGCATTTGAACAAACGCACATTTGTTTAGAGAAAGATTATAAAATCTCATAAAGTATCAGGTGTCGTGGTACGACTCTATTTGAATAGGTCCATAGTTAACCTCGCATACCAACTATTTTATTGCATGTGCATTACAGCCTGCTTCCATTCTATACTATACCTCGTTAAATGCAACTACAACAAATAAATAAATTGAAGCTTAAGATAATGTGTATTTAACAGGGGCGTTGACAGGGGGTCTAGGTGGTACTTTTGGACCCGGGCCCGGAATATTTAAGGGGCCCGGATTTAAAAGATTTGCCGCGACTTCAAACATTATCAAGATCTTAATATATCAGATCTAAAGGAATTGCCATCCGAGGTTAAAACAGCCCCTTAAGCCGTCAGATGGTAAAGTACCGGGCCCCCTTCTGGGTACCGGGCCCACTTCAGCTCTGTGGTGCTAAAATAGCCACTTTAGCCACCAAACAGTACAATAAGAATTTAGTTTAGTCTAGTAGGCTACTGTATAGTGATTTCTCTAACCACGAATATTTCTTTAACCACGAATAATATTAACCCGAAACACGAATTTCAAAATATACAAGCTAATGTTTGTTTAAACTCAAAAACTGAAATGGCACAGGTAAGAAGATTGCTATCCCTATTTCTGGACTAAAAATTAGACCAAAACCGTTTTTCAAATCGCAGCAATCATCAAATGTTTGAGTTAGGCCCAACCTTTCCCAAATCAAATTGAAAACTTTCTGACTGTCTGCACTAACTTTGCTGTAAATTGTCTTCTGGTGAGCCTAGAATGACTAGTGAAACATCAATGGAATAGGAAAGTAATACTCTAGCGCCATGTGACAAATAAAAGTTCAAAAAACAATCGCTAAATAGAGATAGCAAGTTTCGCGGTTCGAGAAATTTTAAGATTGTTCAAGATCTGTTAAACAACCATGCTTTTGACATATCGGGTTTGATCTATTCCTCTTAATTTTCTACTTTGAACGGCATGTGTCATCCTCATTTTAACAGCAACCTTTCTATTCATAACATTGTCGATGAAAGGGGCCGGAAAATAAATTGGTACCGGGCCCGAGAAATCCTGTCAACGGCCCTGGTATTTAATATACACTCAGTAATGTTAAGGTTTGCAGTAGGCTATAAGGCGCGTATTGCCTGAACCAATGTACCGCAGTAGCCTAAAAACTGAGTAGTAAAATAATCAAAACTAAGTAGAAGTATTGTTGGGACAGAGTTGGTTGTTGTTGCAGACCAAGTTGAACAGAGTTATGGAGCGACTCAATCCTCATTTTCATTTAGTCAGCAAAACTTTCAGAAAAGGTTTCTACAATCCCTTAAAACACATCCCTTAAAGCCTATAGGCTTAGCCTACTTGTGGTAAATTAAAGACTGACCTTTAAAACCAATTGGAATTTGTAAGCCCTGTCATCATGTACATCTTCAATCAAATAATTATGACTTGAATTATTTGTGAGGTCATTGTAGTTTTCGATGCTGATGTTCCACAATAACTCCGTCTGGTTCCAAATTTCACACTAAAAGAAAAAGAATTTAAGAAAATTTAATCAAACTTTTTCCCAAATTATAGTTTCCCAGACTGCTACTTTATCTGGACCCGATTTGATAAAGATCGGGATCAGATAAAGTCCGGGAAACTTTTCTTCTAACGGAATCTTTCGTAGAATTCAGAGTCCAGACCCAACTTAACTAAAAACAAAACATTCTTATGTTGTTCATCATTCGTTCAAATCGCCAGAGGATCAGATATGTCATTAAAGTTTATACAAAAACGTAGTCTATTTGCTTGATTGTCTACACATTAACCCAGGCAACAGACATCAAATCTGTCATTTTATCATCAATGTTAAAATGACGGATTTTGCTGTCTGGGTTGATGTGCAGAACAAAACCGCCCCGCTAGCTCAGTGGTTAAGCGCTCGACTCAAGATCACGCGGCGCTGGTTCGGCTCTTGGGGTGTGCCCTTGAGCAACGCATTTCAGGACTGCTCTCCAATCACCGGCAACTAGTGGATGGAATAATTCCCCAGCAACAGCACTTTAACAATCAGAAACTTCACTCTGCCAATCTCGGTAACTGGCCCTGCGTCAAAAGTCTCTACAAGTATGCGAAACTACCAGGAATGAATAACATGTTAGAGCGAAGATAAAAACTCAAAAATCAAACCAACCTTAATGTTTCATTTGTTGGGAGTGCAAAATGTTCCATGCATATGTATTAAGTTTCTTAGGCCAGCCTATAACTTAGTTCAATTTTTTGCAGTCAATTGTTAAAAGCCATTTGCTACTTCGTTGTGTTTCGATTATAAATTAAAGAACAATGCAACAGCTTATAATGTTTAATAAATAAAATGATTTTATTTTCTAAACTCAGAATTCAAAAAAACTGAATTCTTAAAAAACATAATAATTTTTCTTCATCTTACAACAATATTTTCACTCTCCTCCATTGATTGAAGTATTGTGTCAGAGTCTATGTAGTTATATAAACTAGACTCCAAGACGTTGCAACTGATTCTGTGTGACCACCCAACAAATACGGTAACAGGTTCAACATAGTGTTTTTGGCACTTTGCAGAGATTTCTGTAAAAACACAATAGAATTTTCCCTTTTGAAAAGCAAAAAATATGGCTGTTATCACCACAATCTACCTGAAACTAATTTTTTCTCTTCAACTAAGATAAAAGACATTTTTCAATCTGCCTTGGTAGGAAAACCATATAAAAGTAGGTATGACTATCTGTGGACTACGCATAATTACGTTTTTACATCAAATATAGTTATTACTTTCTAAAACCTCTACAGCCTGTTTCACCTTAAAATGGGGATCATCAGAAGGTTCTTATTCAAATGACGTTCTGATGATCTCCCTTTTAAGATAAAACAGGCTCTAGAGGTTTTAGAAAGTACAGTAATTGCTCTGCTTGGCTTTTTTGCTTGGCATTGAGCACTTTTTGTAGTATTAATAGTAATTGTTGTTTAATTATGTTTTTATATGCTTTTACAGTAGATATTTGCGATGTTTAGGCATAGGACTTGAAAATCTATTTTAGAGTATGAGCATGTATGAGAGATGTATGAGAGGATGTAAGAGAGACTGAACAACTTCTTTAAATATCTTTTAGGATGAAATTTTACCGTAGGAGACGGGGGTACAAGAAGACATTCGCACCCCCGCTACAAAAACAAAACGTCGCAAATTTGGGCAAAAATATTCAGTTATTTGAGCAAATTATAAACTGTTGCGTTTTTAAAAGTATATTTAGAAAGACAAAATTTGGGCAAATTTTGTTTGCACCCCCAAAATGTTGCATTCTCCTACGGTACTACAGTATACCATCAGCACAGGATGTCTGGGTAACGTATAAAATAACTTGACACTTTCATCTCGGCGATATGAAATCACTTATTATAGAGATAGATTTTGAAATACTAAAATAGCGTTCTCGTGCATGTCGTGATGACGTCATTTTCTTGAAATGACGTCAGTTGTGTTGTGCGTCACGTGCCAGCTGGCTCTTACCTTGAGTGGAAGTAAAGCGGAGAAGGAAATACATGAAAAGTGGCCTCAAGAAACGTCTCATGTCGTTCTTAAATAACACAACTTCGATAACTTGCAAGCAACTTGAGCTGTACACAATAAGAGCATAACATGAAATTTCGTTTCGATATGCCATATGTAGAAAAGATGGTGCCATGCTTAATAGGCTACTAAGCATCGGGTAGCCTGTAGGTAGATGAAATTATGGTTGCGCTATACCTTCAGCACTGCCAAAAGTAAGTTTGCCAGATTCTCTCAGCCACCTTTCTTAAGAAACTATGCCTACCCAATCGATTACATTCTGAGTAGAGGTAAGCTGTGTTTTTCTCCAACAACAAACTGAAGCTAGGAGTCGAACCAGGACCGCTTGATTGGAAAGCGAGCGTCTTATGCTTTACCTAATCCAAGCACCACACATTGTGTTCAATATCCCAGACAGCAAATCAGTGAATGCCTGCAGACCTTAAATCAATGTAAAAAACGACAGGGATGCTGTGGTCGCAACTCGCAACCTGCTCTAGAGGTCTAGCCTGCTGTAGGTCAAAGTAGTGACTAGTATATTCCGCCTGGACCAATTGACACTTTGCATAAAACTGATTAAGTGGCTATACAAACCTACACTACAGGTAGAAAACCGTTCTGTGGTCTATTAATGCAACTTATTTTGACCAAGTAGGCAACAGATGAAGAATGTTGAGAGTTCAGTACATTTTGTCATTTCAATAAAGAACTTTCAGTTCATCTATCGACAGGCAAGTCAAGGTAAGCATTAGGTTACTTGGTAAAATCTACGTATCGTTTAAATAAAATTAAGTGTATTCTTGGTGGTCAAGTATCGTAGTACGGTACGAACTTTGCATAACCTATATCTTAAAAAATAAATGCAAATTGATCATTAAGCCTATAGTTTTATCAGAGTTCGACGTAAACTTTAGAAATATCGCGGGGATTCGGCATGCTTGTAAAAGTTAACAACTACTGGGCTGAAACAACATGTTGCGCTTATAAAAATAAAACTTACTTCTAAATGCGAATAAAACCGATTTATCAATATACATTACTAATACTGTATAATACAAAAACAAAACGTGAAAGAACTGCAAAATGTCCTGACGGGCTGAAAAAAGTGACTTTGTGTTTTAAACTGTCTAAACTCAAAACGCTAAAATGGTAAATTGAAAGTGATTGAAGGCACATAGTATAATTTAGAATCACTTTCTTCTTTTATGAATTTTCTTTACCTTTTAACACCCTTGCAAATGAGAAAAATGTATTCAAAATGACATTGTATTAGCATAATAAAGCAAAATTCGTGCGGAATCATGTTTTCTTTGTCAAACTAAATTCCAAAGAAATAATACTTTAGTATTCTTCTGGCCTTGCTTTCTAACTTATTGCAGTTGTTATACTATGCAAGCTTACTAGATTTTAAGATTCAAATACATAGTGATCTTTGCTGACGTGATTCAAGCAGTCTTAATTAAATGACAACAGAAATTTCTTTTTGGAAATACTAGAAAGTCGCTTTCGAACGCCTTGCTAGATCTGACGTCACATCCTGTCATAAAGTATGATCTGGAAGTGTTTTAGACGCACGGGAAATCCCCAGCTTGAACATGTTACGTTAAAGAGAATGAAACTAATTTTTTAATGAGTTTAATTGATTTATAAAAACAGATTGCTAATACATAGACCAACTAAATGGTTAGGGTTAGGTTTGGTGCTCAAGTTGTCAACCTCCTAGTGGTGAGCCCTGGTAACTGATTGTCGCAATCAAGCAAATGACAACAAACCGAGACAGCAATTGTAGCTCACAGAGCTCCATGCTAAATCACTGTTCACTGTCCAGTGTTTCGACCTGCAGAACATGTGGATCTCATGGACCCTGATATGAAGACATTTCACTGGTTGCAACAATTGGGAGATGTTGCCTGAATTGTTGCCTCATAAGCAAGAGGAAGAACTAAATGGTTAAAATTTATTGTCCCAACTTTTAGGTGTTGTAAAAGAAACGTGATAAAGAGCAAGCAGCCTACTTTCCACAGTTCACGAGAATTTTAAACATAATAAAATGTTTGGTCTTAATGAAAACTAAATCTTTTGGTATCTTCAAACGATTTGCAGCAAAAAAAATCGTTCAGTATTCCTCAAAATAAGATACGGTAGACTCCGTAAGAAACACAAAAGTTGAGCATAAAGTAACTACAAGATTTTCAATTTTTTTAAAACGTCTTTGATTTGACACTTCAGCTGGAAACGCTTCATGGTTATATACAACACATGCTGTGATGGAATAAGTAAAAACATGAGCTTAAAAATTACAATCGAACTAAGTTACCTGACACTGAAATTTGCTTTCTAAACGCAACTTGTTGCTGTCACGTGGTAAGTAACTTCATTTCCGTCATAATCCAATTCACTACCAACCAGACTTGGACAACTAGATAATTCTAGTTGTCTAACTCGATAAATTAGAGCGAAATGTCGGTAATTCTAATCTAATTCGGTAAAAACTTGTTTGCTCTAATTGTAGTTCTTATCCAATCTCCAGTTTTGCTAAAAATTTTAGCTTGTCCAACAGTATTTTTTGGAAAATGGAAGGATACTGCGCTCTTATCAACGTTATACAAAGAAAATGCAATAAAAACGATCAAGATCAAAGTGTCATTCTATCCCTTGAGCAGCAAGGTCATGAAAAATTCGATTATTTCATCAATTCACTGACGTTACAATGTAGATTATGACGTACGTCGTTTTGGCGTTGTGATGGTGGAATGACCCTTTAATCCCGAGTTGCCACATTGGCGTTTTTATCCAACTAAAGATATGTGACAACTGCGTCCAACGAATTCTAATCTAGTTTAAATTATACTCTAATTTGTGAAAACTTGGGTAGCTCTAATTTTAATCCTAGTCTAATTTGTAAAAGCTTAAATTACTCTAATTATAATTCTAATCTAATTTCGAAAGACTACAAAATTCTAGTTGTGCAAGTCTGCTACCAACAAACTACCAATGTCACGAAAGGAAAAGAAGTCACATAATGTTTTCAGTTTTAAACCGAGGTCATAAACCCAAGCATCACAACCGAACTACGCTTTTGTGGGAATATGTGGACGTAATGTATCATGAAAGCTCGTGAGTATTTTATGACTACATAATTATGTCACTCCAGCAAACGCACGCTTAAAAGTACATAACGTTTTTAATATCAGTTTGCTCTATAATAAGAGACGAGGAACTATAGTTAGCACGACTACAGCCTGAAATACACTTACCCATCGCATAATTAGTATTTCCACAATGCAAATAGAAAGATTTACGACATCGTGTTGTTTCGGTGTCATCCTTCCACCAATCGGCATGATCACCGATAAGCAGTTTCATTTTTTGAGGTTCGCGTGGTATTACCAAAGCAAAATAAAAGATTCAAACTATCAAGGTAGTAAATAAACTAATCAACCCCTTTTAAAACCTTGATTGTAAGCTGCAATGTACGTTCCAGAGGTGGCCGAGATTAGAATACTGCAATTGCGAGTCTTGTGTCGTCTGCGTCAGTCTCTTAGGTAAAATTCCGGGTTTTTCCAAGCTCCCGGCCCTTTAGTTTTTCTACGAGGATCACGTCAGTTGCTCCCGGTAACATATTTGTAAATTGCAGGTCGTTGCAACAGATGGGGTGTTTTGACCAATCAAAAGGCATAGTTTAACACGACTGAAAAAAATTTTGTGGGGAAAAGTTTCGTAAATCAGGTTTTTGACAACTCGCAACATTTGCCTATGATGTCACAATTTCCATAAGCAAACCAGCAAGACTTTTTGAAAAAACTTGAGAAGTGGCCTATTAGGGAGACTTCACTCCAGAAGAGTTCAGCACCGCTCTCCGCCTAGTGAAATCACACAAGTCTCCAGGGCCAGACAACACCTGTCTTGAGCTTATACTCCATGCTGGCTCTGCCTACAAGTCCTTGTTACGTGGATTGCTTTCTTCCTGCTTGCACCACCTCACAGCCCCAAAAATGTGGAGAAGAGCTTTAGTGGTTGCGATCCCTAAGCCTTACGAGCCACTGGACTTGGGAAGTTATCATCCAATTATGATGGCTAGTATAAACAATTAAACAGTTTTCTTAAAATAGAAAAAAAAACTCATAAAAACCTTGGTTACATCACTGTACAAGTTACAGCGGGTATCAACATGCTGCTAACCAACTCGTGTAGTGGCACAAGCCTATCTAACTTTAATTCTAGACAAGCTGTCAACTGGCGGGATGATAAATCAAAGTTATAATATCACTCTTATCAACAAAAGACCCCATATGGTAATAATGATAATCCTATTGTATTTTGTTCCCATTAGAACAACTTACAGTTCAGTACACTGCGATACAGATACATCACCGTAGGAAGTAGCAAGGGACGTGTAATTATCAAGTCAGTCGCTCGAACTTGACACGTCATTCCGTGTCTTGCAGAGACACACCTGCGTGTTCTAGAGCGGTGTCGAACTGACGGCCTTTTGGATTTTGGGCAGACGCTATCGCTATTTGGCCGCGCAGTCGGTGATCGTATCAGCAACGCACATTTATAGCAAAAATGTTTAGACTGAAAAAGAACGAATGACATGCGGTCATATAATAAATACAACTTTATTATGGTAAATAATTAAATAGAAAATACTTCAATCCGTGCCACCACAAGGTTGTTGATCATGTACAAGGCGTAAGAGGTTTACAAATCCAACTTTTCTAACAGAAAATTATTCGATAAATTATAATAACTTTGAGCTATAACTTTGAGCTATAATAACTAGTGTTGTTGAAATACCTTCAAACGTCTCAAATTAAGAAAGTTACAAAAAAGACGTGTGGACCGCTTTCAGAGCTGTGTATAATGAAAGACAAAATGCGTTGATATTGAAACGAAATAAATTGAAACCAAACAAAGAAAACTTGAGCTTACACATCATTCAAGATTGTTTTGCTTCCATTAAGTCTTTTTGTTGCAAACGTCGTTTTTTTTGTTTTGTGTTTTCTTCGCTCAACATTGCTAACAAGATGTCGTATAATCCCAGCTAGCAAACCGGTTGTTTTTACATTGAATTAACAAAAACAGCTGATTTGCTAGCTGGATAGATGAGAAGGACATTAATCTCAAGCACTGTCCCAGACAGAAAATCAGTGGTTACTTTACATTGATTCAACATCAGCAGACGTTTGAATTTGCTGCGTGTGGTACAATGTATGTTAACATTTAAACTAATTGATATACTGGAATCGAAATTAAATCGAACACTGAAAAGTTTTAGCAGTAGTTGCAACGTTCATCTGATCAAAGTGAAAGTAAAAGCAACAATAAAGAAGTTGATTTATTGTTTCACTGACGTTTCGCGCATCATGACAATGCGCATCTTCAGAGAGAACAACATACAAAATAAAACTTAAAATTTACGAAGTTATATACTGCAGCGCGGTGTTACTTTTGATTAAATCTCCAACAAGTTCTGCCAATGTCTTGATTCTGAAGTAGTCTATTTGCAGTTTAAATGTTATAAACATGAAGTAAATCGTTGAGAACGCGTAATTGCACACAAGTAAGCCACTTTTTATGGAATATACATTGTGTACTGCATTTAAAAATCCTTTTTATCGAATGAAGCAAAGTTTTCAACAAGTCAAAACCAAAGTGGATCTTCATAGTTGAGAAGAAGTTCCTGTTGTGGTTGTTGCTGGCTTGACTGCATCTTCCCTTCTCTTGCAATGCAACTTCTGGCAGATTGATTTAAACATTTTCGTGGTTTCTTTTCTCATTGTCCTTGAAAAATAAATTAACGCAACATAAATTTTCTTGTTTAAATAATAGCATTATCTAGAATGCTTTTCAACAAAAAGACGAAATCTTTCATCCGAGCATAACAATCGGTTTTGTAGCCTAACCTGAAGCACCGGGTGATAATAATAATTAGCTACTTCAGTTTACGGAAGACTAAAGTAGACATTTCGGACACATACCATACAAACTTGTTGAATCAGTCTATGCTCCTCGAAATATTTTTGTGTGAACTATTACCCGACTAATTGAAATGATTAAAAAAGCTGAAAGCAATAAAGGTAAAGGTGGTCCCATATTTGATTCAAGTGTCGGCTATGAGAAGATAAGGTGCTCATTGTACTACGCCTTTGGCACTAAGGAGAGTAGGGTAGCCAGATCCTTTCTTTCGGTCGCCTTTTCTGCAGCAATTATGCCCATCCAATTTATTACACCCTGTGTAGAGGTGAGCGGTGTTTCCAACAACCAGCTGAAGCCGGGAGTCGAACCAGTTTGCATAATTGGAAAGCCAACGTAAGGCAACAACAAGTAGTATTTGCATAAGTTATAGATCATGAAAATTAGTTGCATACTATTCTTTGAAATTGACATTTTTCCTCTTCAACCAACAACCATAGGAAAGAATTACCTTGAAGATATGACGTAGAAGACAGGATTGAAGCACTCACTGACACGAACAGCTATGTACTCCGATATTGTGAACCTCCAGTACTCACTCGGTGGGATAGAAGGTGCATCCAGAGTAATAAAGTGATAAACTAAAGATGTATCAACAAATTCATTACGTAGAGACAGTGAAACTGTTCACCAGGCATTTGATAAATAAAGTGACTTGCGTTCTTCTGGTGACTATAGGCTACTTGGTTACCTCGTGGTGTTAAGGATGATACCTAGTTTTTATTACGTATTGATTCAAGATAAAAAAAAACTGTTTACTGAGCGTTTCATACAATATTTTCTTTTAATTCATCGGTGAACATCAAATATTACAGCATAAAATGTTGCATAGCCCATCAATATTACAATGGGAGAAACCATCACGCTGATCTCGCTAAATTGACAAGTTTCAGTTTTATTATATTATACAATAGGTAGCCCTTTCCCACACATGTAGGCTATTTATGATTTAGAGCTGACAAGATTTTATGAATTAATTCGAATAAATTTCTATCTGAAAAAGAAAATGTAGCTTACCTATAAAGCCACACATTTATGGTGAAAGTTTTCTAAATAAGCTACAAGATAATGAAGTTAGAGTAATATATTCTAATGTTTTGTCAGTCCTGTTAGCTCTTACAGCATTCTTTGTGTAACTTTTTTGCAAATAATGTATAGCTTCTATAGTCTTCAGGCTGTAACTTACCCAGTAGCCTACAACTACATGTAAAAAACATTTCTGCAGTCAGACATATGACCCACCTGTTCTTGGAATATACCCAATAACAAAGGATCCAGCAATTAATCCAAGTTGAAGAAGGATGTAATTTTCTTTTCGTCTTCTTTTTGCTTCCATAGTATCTTTCTCTTGCTTAGTACTGCTTTCTAAAATGTAAATAGGATGCTAAGATGCTTGCACAGGTAGCCTATTTATCGTAAACACAAAACAATTTTTTATTTAAAAATTATATTATGGGCGTAAATTAAAGTCACTGATGGAAGTTTGTTTTCTAAAGTTAACACATCAATTTTCCAAAAACTCAATTCGTTGAATAAAAATTTTTTGAACAGTCAACGTTTTAGTGATGTTGTTGCAATGTTGCTGCCAAAGCCAAGAGCTACAGTACTTTAATTTTCCAAGGAAAAACGTATGCAGAAAGTTTTGCTTTTAAAAAGTATGTTCATAAAAAATTATGCCTAAAATTTATGGAATAAGATCTGCTCTGTTTTGAAGCGTTGCCTACTTCAAAAACGTAACTTCACGGGCGTTGGATTGTTAGCAAACAAATTTGATTCTCACAGCGCTCCGAATACCTCTCAGCTTTTTTCTTCTTCGTCGTAACAGATAAATTTTGAGGAAGATTCCAAGGGAGAAGACAATTATCATCAGAAGAGGAACATAGAACAAGATTGGATAGGATATTTTAGAGTAAAGCTGAAGTTGGTGGATGCTGAAAAACAATTTTTTTGTTAATTTGCAACACAGAAATAAAATGCTTGATTGAATAATTTTGATTGTTTTTTGTTTGCTGCAGCAAGGTTCTGGATTACAAAGGACTTCTGTCTTGTTAGACCTGACGAAATCCTAGACTGGATGTAGCCAAGTCTGATCGGGTTGTGGTATTCAAAAATTTTTTTTCTTCTATTTTTTTTTTATTGGATTCCTTCGCGGCTCTCCGTATTTGAACCAGGTCCGGAGCAAAAGATATTTCTAAAATTGTAATCTCATCTCTACAGACGCAGAATCAGTTCAGAAATCGCGCACGTTGTCTGCAATTAAAAAAAAGAACAGAAACAATGCGACTCCGAAGTCTGTCCGCCCGTTAGCTCAGTGGTTACCCGCTTCAAGATCAAGCGACGCTGGTTCGAGTCTCGGGGAGTAACGCATTCCAGGACTGTTCTTCATTAAGCGGCATCTAGTGAATGGAATAATTCTCCGGCAACAACACTTCAACAATCGGAGAACTTCACTCTGTCAATCTCGGTAACCGGCCCTGCGTCAAAAGCCTCTGCAAGTATGCGAAACTACCAGGAATAACCTATCAAGGCTTGGTCAGTCCGAGGATAAAGATTCAAAATCAACCAACCAAAAATACAAACTCAAATCAACTATTCTTCTCTTGTGATAAATTGAGTTTCCCTTTTAGCAACATGGTCGTTAGTTGTTTCACAAACCTGGATAGAACGATCGTATCAGCCAAATGCTGCGGGTTTGCTATGATAGGTTGATAGTCGTCTGGTCATTGCACATGACTCGTCATTGCACTTGCACATGACTCCACGTTCCACATGACTCGTCATTGCACATGACTCAGGAACTACGTTTCGAAGGCCGTGATAATCGCTGTTGTGTCATAATTAATTTGAGTTTGCACAGGCTTTATAAAATAACAAAGCCATCAGTGCTTTCCTGTGCTCATGAATGGTTAGAATACCGAGTCCATGCAGCTTTGGTAAGTATTGTTGCAGTGTTGGACGTAAGCATGTGGCAACTTTCTTGTTTTAATAGATTAGGTATGCAGTGTCGATTGGTCGCTATTGTCAAATCACTTGACAAATCCGGTAATCCGACCAAGCATGCAAAAGTATACAGCTTGACATCAGATCAGAATTGTACCTTGTCGGAGTTAAAGAACACGAAGGTAAATTAGTTCCAGGCATCCCGCTACCTCTCATCCACTTGTTGACGCCGATCCAAAAAGTTAATGGTACAAACCCGCAAGCAAAAGTTAACAGCCACACTGCGCAAATGGATATCTGAAATAAAATTTTTCTAAGTTAAGGAGCTGAAATTTTGTTAAAGTTTTTTTCAAGATTTTATATTTGGCGCGTTCATTAACTGAAGAGCCGAGTTTTATAACTCTTCCATACAATTCTATCTCGTCATGCCCGAACTGCTACCACTCTTTATCAATGGATTGAGGAAAATGTAACGATTTGTCAAAATTGCGCTAAAAGCAAATTGTTGATCTTCAAAGAAAATGAAGTGGTGTCCCAGCATCCATAGGATTGGTTCATGATGTAAACAAGGACCCACGGAGGATACAAACTGATTTGCATAAATCAACAAGTGGACAAACACTATCAGTGACCTCTCAAGTACATGTAGCTCCACACAAAGTGTAAAATTACAAAAACCACACCAAGTGAAAAAAAGCCAATTTTTCGATCGGATCTCTTCAGTGCAGTGAAATGAAAGTAGAGAGTTGTCTTAAAGTTTCGGATGAGATGATGATTTTCATGGTTCGCGATAAATTTCTGTATTTTTCTCAAGTAATTTATTTTTAACAAATTTAAATCATTTCTTAGGACACCCTTTTTCAAAAAAATCACATCTTGATACTGTCTGCTTTGTAAAGCGCTGAGGAGCAACGCATTCTGCGATGAATACAGCGCTAAATAAAAGCAAATATTATTATTATTATCTTCTACTCGGCAGGAAAATTACGTTTCGCTGAAGTCCGAAATTAAAAATTAACCCTTTATTCCCTGATTTATTTATTTGCAACAAAAATATTTTTTCATGGTTTATTTTCTTCAAACATGAAAGATTGAACACATACCTCGTATAAAACGCATCTTTGATTCTTTCTGATAATTACATTAATTATATTCTAATAGAACATAAATGCCCTAGTAGTGTGTTCGGCTAGTTTTTGTCATGCGCAAAAGAAGAAAAATATGTCCTAATAGTTTATAGTTCATAAGAGTTAAACTGACTGGTGAAAGCGGCGGGCGAATACCCTTGTGGCAAGAATTAGTGGTGCGATACTGACGAGCCCAGCCTCGTGGGCGAAACATGGTGTCTATCGCTATCAATTCTTAAACAATCGGCTGCCGAGAAACATATTGTTTACAGTTCATGAGTATGGAAAAAATACAAATACACAATAAATGGTTCAAAAACAAAAAATATATAGGCTATAAAACTACTGTTGACAAAAGTGCAAAATCATTTGTTGTGATAGTTGTAGAAACACTTTTTGTTTCAGAACACCACGAATGTTCACATTTCATGCAATACATGTTAATTTTTCTTGTGCATCCTGGAAGTTTGCCAGTTGCCTTTTTTAGAACATGCTGGAAAGTGACCAACTTAGTCCAGTCTAATATCTTCATAGGGATTCTCATTGGGCTTACACTCTTGAAAACCATTATCGCATCTGAAACTTCAAGACAACTCTCTACTCTCATTTGATTGCGCTGAGATCTATAAGATGTTATTAACCTTTTCTCTGTTCTATCCGATTCCAGAACTTTGTTGATAATTTTTTTCCTGTCCACGAAATCCTTAAAGTTTATTGTTGCAAACTTTACGTTGTAAACCCCGCTTTTGTTGCGCATTTAACTTTTCTTGTGAGAGCTTCATGGTTCCGAGAATATTGGAGATATTGTTCGTATCCATTGCATTCTTTTGTGTTCAACTAAATTAATGTTGAACTTGGGGTAAGGATGGTACAAGTAGTTTCACTGTCACTAACTTGGGATATCGTTTCGTTGTATATGGTTGTGGTTGAACAATGGATAGTATAGACCTACAATGGGATTTGCAAATGTTGGAGCTATTGTTCGTATCCATTGCAGGTTTTTTGTGTAACTAAGCAAAGTTGAAATTGGGGTATCGTTTAGTTTTTATATGGTTGTGGTTGAACAATAGGTAATATGCATACATATACGTTTATATGACATTATTTTTTTCTTTCTTCAACAGATTAATCACGCTTGGACAGATGTGACCTATGACCTTTACCTTATAAACTCTCTCTCTTTGTTTGTGCAAGGTTTTTACGATCTGCTCTTACATTTTTCCCAATGTTTGTTTTTGTAACTTAAAAATTAATTCAAACAAGCTGCCCATAATGTATCACTTTTTTTGTTCTAATCATCATTTGATCGCTGTTGTTAGTTTTACTTTAATAAGCCATTTCAATTTTTTTCAGCTTCTCTGTTACCGTACTGCTTTTCAAAAAATGGCAAGCCTATAGTTTAGAGCAGAAACGTAAAAAAGAACAGAGCAAGAATTAAAACTGGCACAAAATTAAATAAAAGGACAAGATTATTTCTTTGAATTATTATTTTTAACATAAAAAACTCGTTTCGAAATGTCCAAAACGTTAACCGAAACTAAGATTAGTATGAGAGTAGTTCCGTCACAAAATCTAGGAAATCTTTTGACTTTATCGACATTAAAGGCTGATTGTGACGTTAAGATGACGTAAAGACAAATTGTTCCCTGTTAGTTCTTGGGTTGCTTCTTGTACATAATTTGTTGCAATTACTTTTCTATAGGTCGATGTAGGTTACTTCCTTGTACTTTTGAAGGCCAGTCAGTACCAATGTAGTAAGAACTGTAACTAAAAATTAAATAAAGAATTGACCAATCTACAAACTAAATCCCTTTTTACGTTTTCCGAAAAAATTATAATGTGACTAGAGGGTGCTCTGACTGTAAAAATACATACACTATCATGTATTCTGTAAATACAAAGAATTCTTTGTTTAAACGCACTTTCAATGAAGTTTTGATTTGAACTTTTATAGGAAGAGTTTGACTGTTTTTGTGAGACTGCTACTATTTGAAGAAAGCGATTATATCGCTTATCAAACTGCCTTCATGCATTGACACAGAACAGATGTTAGCTTTGACCTAATTATAAGTAGAAAAAATGAAGACACGGCACACTTGCAGCCTATTGGTGATTATGGACTAGAAAAATGTGGCTTACTGTATTTTAGGTAATTTTTTTAATGCAAACGACTTGTAATTCTGTTGTTACCATGTCACACATGCATCATGCAAGCCAATGAGACCTATGCATTTTCTATTTTTTCACCTAGCCTACTCCTGTACTAGACATGCAACTAAGTCACCGATTTCGAATTTAGATTGGCAAACGACGCATCTGTTTACACAACACTTTTGATCACACGGCATAATTGTGATGCATTGTTTAAGAAAAAAGCTACCTTGATAATATCAACATCAGGAAAGTCTTCAAAAAACGTTTTTATTATCATGTTTTTAGACCAAACCATGCAGAAGCCTACTTCTTTACCTTGGTTCTTTTGAGTGTGAAAGCATTGTAAAGATGCGGCCATTGTACGGAGATGAAACGAAACACAGAAAACATTAAAATGTGTAAAGCTGTGACGCATGAAGTCCAAATATCAGTTGACCAGTAAAACTGCAAGAAATAACCGAGAAAAATATAGTTGTTTTAGTAAAATCTTGGTGTAACACATCATAAGTTCTATAGGATTTCAACTAATTGATTCAAACAGTGATGGTAATTCATAAAAACTATGAAGAAAATTATAAAACAGTCCCCTTTTATTAAGCTCACCTCGAAAAGGGACAATTTTGGGCTTATTCATCGGGACCACTCTTTGCACCTCCTATACATTCAATAATTTTGTTGCAAATTGGGCTTACCAAGCGGGCGGGCCTATTTACCGTGGACTTGATAAGCGGAGAGTATTGTATTAAATGATAATTTCACACACTTACAACTTACAGTGCATAGAAAGGTGGACCATCTCCAATACTCGAACCCCCAAGTGAGGCGATAGAGAGCCAGAGGACTGATAAGAGCAGACACAAGATCAGATACACTTAGGCTCAGGATAAGCAGATAAAACGTTGTCCTGCACAAAGCACAAAACACCACTAGTTAGATTAATAGTGATGCTTGGAGTTAATTGACAATTATAACTTAGTGACTCAGGGCGATAACTTTTAGTTTAACTTAGCCCTGATTTTGCGATAAAACTATATATATTTAATAGGTAAATTTTTTTAGGATTTTTTTATCCAAAACTTCCTCTACCCCAAAATTACTTTTCAGGAAGAGCTATATTTACAACACCATAAAAATTGCCCTTCATTGTGTATTTTCGCTACCCCATTTTTGTATTGGCATTTAAAAGTCAAGTATTATTTGCTACTTTACTACATTAAAACACGTTAAAACTGTTGTACGACAGCCGTAAACAATTGTTCTAGGCTAACGGTAAAGCTGTTGTTACAATTTGTGCACATGATTACGCGCATGCGCAAAGTAGCCTAAAAGTGACGTAAGCATAGACATTTTCTACAGAGCTGGTTAAATTTATTCCTTGGTAAATAAAAGCACTTTGTGGCTTTAAATTAGCTTTGACAATCCACTTCGAAATTTCCACAAACTTTTAGTTCTTTTGTATGTTGAAGTGCATAAACATTTTTATTGTCGATCATTATGTACAATGTAGGTTATGTAACAATTCAGGTTAGGTAAAATTTTCCCATGGTAAACATGTTTGGGGTAGCCTAATTAGCCTTTCTCCTACAATACAAATAGGCTAGCTCACGTTTGTACCGTAAACAATTTTCAGAAAGACAACGTCGCACTTTCTATAGGGAGTTTTATCGCTGAGAGTTTTTAAAAGCTATTGCAGTTTAATCATTTTGTAGACTGTTGGTCTTATTGTGTCATACCGATATGTGATGTATGGAAAAAGATGATAAACTTATTTTACGTAACAATTTTCAGAATGAAATATAAATATTGTAATTTAAGAAACAGAAAGATGGTCATCCACTGTAAGTAAGGCATCAGTTTGATCATACGTTAGATTTATAATTCTTAGATTGATAATAATTTCAAATACAAAAACAATCTTCATTTTATAGTTTGATTGTTTACTACAGTTTGTATAAATTAATGAAATCCTAATAATATTCACTTCAAACTGGCTGACTTCGCAATGACGGTGATTGTAATAGTGTTTGCAATAGCTCCAAACACGCACAATGGCAGCAGAATTGAGGCTGTTATTACTATCTCGGTTGTCCCAAAAGGTAACTGGGAAACCCTGAAACAAAAATAAGTTAACTACCAATCAAGTTGAACAGTTGACAGTAGTAAAATTTTAGCTACATTTATATTATGAAAAAAAGCGAATAACAAGGTCAAAGGTCAAACTTTATTTTCATTTTCAAAGCAGGTCAATTAGTTTGTTACCAAGACACACCCACTTGCTCTCTTTGGGTGTCGAACCAACATCTCGAGCACCCTTTCTCCGCTAAGTAGGCTAAAACGTTTTCACCAGTTAGGTTCATCATAACTAACTTGCGGTTGGCTTTTATACAGTGAGTGGTTACTGAGAAGTAGAGTGTAAAAATAAAATTTCTAGCCTTAGCCTCCAGGATTAAAAGTAACTCAACCTAATTGAAAAAAAGCGTTTTGCGCTAGGACTCCTTTTTAACAGTGATTTTATATGTAGATTAGTGTTTCTTTAGGGGGGTGCTGTTTTGTTCATTAAAACATAGATATTTTCATAATTATTTCTTCACAAGTTTGAACGGAAGAATTAGCTCTTATGACGTAACATTACTTTAGCTTCTGGGTGACTCTGGTCATCTACTCAAGTCAAACTGGTAATAAATGGTAGTGTGTTTTTCAGAAATCGTGAAAGAATTATACAATTGTGAAACCATAGTTAATAAATATACCTAGTTCGCCAACTGAATACGAATTTTGCCGTTTAAACTCGGCACGTACGCCCTCTGTCGGTGGTTAACACGTTTTGCTGACTCAGCAAAACCACTATGGGAAAACCTGTAGAAAACTGGCAAATTAAATGGTTGCAGTGTTTGTTAGGTGAGTTTGGACTGCTGAATGAGGGAGAATAACGCTAGAAAGAAGAAACTGTGTTACAGAAGTGCTAAACGTTCCTTTTAGGCCTTCACAGTGCAATTTTAATTAAAATATAACAGTCCATGAGCACGTTTTCCTCAGAATGCTTGCAGCACCAAGTTGAGTCATATAGGCAGAAAGGCACTGGTAGCTTTCCACAGCTACTATTTCAGCAGGATGCTAGGTTACCAGCAACATAGCTAACAGCTATACACATTTTATTAAATTTTGGGCTAAGGCTAGTGTGGTTTTCAGAATAGCCGACTTAGTACAGTTTTATGGCCAAGAACTTAAATGGCCAATATTACTGGTAAACCACACGAAAACCTGCACCATGCAGTCTTACACATTTTAGTATAGCCCATCTCAGCTGCTAGCAGTGTTGCATACTTACAGTAGATTCCTACCTGACGAAGAGTGACTTGCAATGTAAATATTAAAAATTAGTTTTAAAGCATATCAGCATTTGGATACTTTTAGTGCATTTTTGTGAGCGATTTTGATCGATGTGTATTCTTAGGTAAAAACAGCTATTAAAGTTTCTCTTAATTTTTCTCTAGCTAAGCTGTATATATGTATTATGGCTTGTCTTGGAAAATATTGTTGTATGCCAGGATGTACCAATTTTTCTTCATACCCTGACATTTCACTCTTTGTTGTTCCCAACGGAAAAAAATCATGGTCGCTATGGAAGGGCTGCAGATGTAAAAACAAGTTTTTGCAAGTTTTGTTCAAATACAGGCCACCTACAAACCTTTCCTTCAAGCAACGAATTGATGATGGTAAAGCTTTCGTTTGTAATATGCATTTCAATGAAGGTGATATTTGTAAAACTTCACAAAGAAGTTGGTTAAAGTTTGGTGCACTGCCAAGTTTGAATGTCCCTGAGAAATTGATACCATGCAAAAGAGTTCCAGAGAGGCGTAGAATTGTGCTTCACAATGAAGTATCACCAGTATCCCACAAGAAAAAATTATATTCCAGTTTATCTGATATTGAGTTGAGCTTTATATCACTAAAAACTATATGTACTGGCTACAAATGGAGAATACATACTACCTCAACCTCTGCTGGTTCAAGCAATAGCATTGCATCTGAATGGCTACATTTTACCTACTGGTACTGGGAAGCTAATGATATATGCAAATGCAATTATGTAAAGGTGTGCCACAATACAGCATTTCTATCAAAAGTGATTTGAAATTTACTTCCACAATCAAAAGCTGTTGTTTGCCGGAAAATCACAGTATATATGATACTCCTTTAAGCTGCATGGAGATGATGCTGACTCTGTGCACAGTCTTCTTTCCCATGTTGAGTGTTTTGAACTGTGTGATGTTTTTGCATTTTTGGAACAAAAGGAATGCTGCTAAATCCACCTGTTGTAAATGAACTATTACGCAAGACTATTACCAAGAGCATGAGACAATTCCTATCAGGTAAGTTGAATGAATATATATGTTTTAAATAAGCTTGTTCTTAGCATTAATCATAATGCCACAAAACATTGCTATGAGACAACAAATTATTTGCATACAAACTTACTTGACTCATGTTGGCACTGCTCCTCTGTTGTTGTTACATATTAGTTTTGGATAGACATAATCAGTCAATGTTACAACAAAAAATAATATTTTTTAATCTATTAATCCATTATGATGGTGCTACTTTAGAAGTGCATTAATTCAATAATTCCGTAGCTATATTTACATTTTGAGGTAATAAACGTTCTTCTTTGGATGCCATTTTTTGTATACTATATACATATAGCAATTGAACGTGACTTATTTTACGCATATGCATTACTTTACTGGTACCATATGCTAAAGAACAATGGCATCACATGGTCACCTAAGTTGGGACAGATTAATGGCACCTGATGAAGATGGTGCATTACTGAATTTATTTGTATTTTACAGTTGAATGAAGATTTGGAAGGTGGAAATTCTCTTCGAAAAGTGTGGTATTACACCGACATGTTGCGCAATGAAATCAACAACCTTAATCTGCATAATTGCATGTCATGACTATTGTGAAGGAAGCTTATTGCCGGACTTGGACTGTGCAAGGTATACGGCAATCTATTAACTGGAAACCCTCTATGAATGCGCTTTTGAAGAACTTTTCTGGACCCTTGCTATGTTGACGTGTATTGTTTTTGCTGTGATGGTCAGAAATAAAAAAACTGAACTTATAAAAAAAAAGTGCTGGAGAGATATGTCATGCGTATGAGGAGTCATATTTTTTGCCAGTGCTATAAGACTTCTTACATGGTAGAAACAAAACAGCAAAACAGTCGTATAAGCCAAACAGTGCACTATGTAGCACTCTGAAAAGTATAAACAATTCTAAAAGCAAACATTGAAGGAGGATTCCTGTTGTATTTTATTTTGTACAATAAAATCGTAGCATACTTTTATTGTACATATGCTTTTCAAGCTGATTTCACAACACATTACTTTAAAGAATGAAATAGGCTTTCTATTAACACCATAACTTAAATATATACTGTAAAAAGTACAAAGAAGGTGCCAATGCGGCAATGATGTAGTTGCAGTGAAAGTACAGTAAACCACTCTTATAACTCCCATTCATCCGAATGAACTAAAAAGTATAAGAAACCATCAGGATTAAAGTTCTCGTCCATAACCCATACCGTATGTAATATGTGAGGTTGACTGCACCGGAAATTAGCATAACAGTATGCATTGTGGCTACGAAGTTCCTTCAATGTAGGTACGGATTCTCAAAGTGCCAATTTCAATCACTGTTTTATGCAGTCTCGAGTAAAGTGCAGTATGCCGGGGTGGTTAGTCTAATGTTCACTCACGACATTAGATCCCTTCACTGCAGATTGCTTTACAATATCTAAAGTTTTGGAGGTACTGCTAAACATTCGAACTGTAGGCATGGTATCACATGCAACTCTTTGAAAAGTAGTTTCCAAGAGGATCCTGCTTTATTCTTGCAAGTACATAAAATCTGCGAGCAGCAAACGTTTCTCAACTTATCGCTGGTAAGGACAGGGACGATTAGAGAAGCTTCAATTAGTAGCATCTTCTCTCTATTGACATCTCCGATTAAATCTGAAAATCAATGACCTATATCATAAATAACATTTAACAATGTATGTTACAATTAGCACACGTGTTCATCACTAATTATATTAACTATACACACACAGGAATGATAGATCAGTGCATCTTCTCTATATAGGTATGAGTACATTAGCAGTAAGCACCATATGTACCATATGCTTATTGCTTAAATTACAAAAAATAAACATGACGTGTGTGACACATTACGTGATTCACTAGGCATAAGCTCTTAATATTTACCAACATCAACCATTATGCATACGGTACAACATAAAATTACACTATTTTATAGTGTTGATCTTACCTGATGAAACTGTTCTGCCCACTGTGCTGTTGAAACAGCAAACCTTTTCTTTTCACCACTTTGGAACAAAATCCCATATTTGTGGTGTTGTTACATTGTGGTAAACAACAGTTTAGTTCATCACATTTACGCTTAACTTGTGCCATTATCAAACTAAATAATCGTAACTAAGATAATTCACAAGATCCTAAATAGCGTTCAGCATTTGATTATGAACTGTAATGTGCAAAGACTTTGAACAATAAAAGATATTTATATAATTGCTAATTAATAGAAAATTACAACACAAAGGAAATAGACAAAACATAACCTTTGTCTACGGTATATACATAACCAATTTAGATGCTATGTCGCAAAGCGGGTTCCCCAAAATGGAACAAGTTATCTGATTCTGCTGTGCTTCATTCAGTCTAACTAGTTTTGAGTTAAATCTCAGGACTTTTAACCTTAGTTATGACATTGGTGCTTTAAATTAATGAACCTATACAGTATACTTACCGGTACTCAAATTTATCTTAATGCTCTTTTTGTTTATAAATTATTTTGGGAGTGGCTATTTTGAGTGTCACAGATTGAATCCCATGACTGTTTTGTTGTATCACTAAATAAAACAACTTTAAACACCTTTTTAAAATAACTGACAACTGAATTAGTTGATCAATCAATACTTTTTGTAAATGATGCTGGCTAAGAAGCATCTATCAATTACTACGGTAATTCCAAGCCTAATTCAGCTTAAAGTTCAAGCTTCCACAAATATTTATTAATTAAACCTTTCAATTAGTAGGTCACTGTAGCCTACTTGGTACATTGCAACTTATTAACTTTAAAGACCACTACTTTAAACTTATCAATTGCTTAGTGATTGAAAACTCAAACCACAATTTTATGACTTATATTCATGCTAACCTAGGCCTAAGAGAATTAATTAAAATTACACTGTGAAGGCCTAAAAGGAAGGTTTAGCACTTCTGTAGCACATTTTCTTCTTTCTAGCGTTATTCCCCCTCATTCAGCAGCCCAAACTCACCTAACAAACACTGCAACCATCAATTCGCCAATTTTTCTACAGGTTTTCCCATAGTGGTTTTGCTGAGTCAGCAAAACGTGTTAACCACCGACAGAGGGCGTACGTGCCGAGTTTAAAACAACGGCAGCTTGCGAACTAGGTATATTTATTAACTATGGTGAAACAGAGTCCTAGAAATTGTGAAGTGAGTTATAGTGAAATCGTCAAACAAATCAAGTTTTATTCAGAGTTTGATGCGAACAATGCTTGTTCATCTGTTGAAAGCACAAAACTATTCGCTAGCTCAGAAGGTTTCAGTCAACACTCTCAAAACTATTATTTTAGTCTGCTTCGCGTTTGATTTTCCATTTAAACCAGTGCTTCCAACCAGTGGCTCGCGAAGCTATTTCAGATGAGCCGCGAAGCTTTTTCTAAATGGTAGCCTACAGTTTTCTATTAAATCGGAAAATTATTGCATAATCATTAGGTAACAGTTATGCAACAAATGTAAGAAATGTGTAACAATTAGAACTATGTGTTGTGTCGCATTGCGTTGGAAAGCGTAGGTAGGCTGCTATAGGCAGATTAGTAGTTTGTTGAATTGAGGTAAACAGTTAAGACGTCGGTTTATGTAACTGTTAATCTTATGTCCAATTAGAGGTGTTTTAAATAATGGCTAAACAAGAGTTGATGTATTTTATTTATACTCTTTAACTTTACAGTATTTGATTTTTTTATAGTCACCAAATGAATAGTTTTTTGAAAAGAAAAAGTAACGAAGTAAATGGAAAAGAAAGGAAATCTAGGAAAGTTGTAATGAGAAAATATCACTTTGATTACATCAAATATGATTTCATTGAGGCAAGAAATGACTTTGAGCCAAAAGTACAATGTGTTGAGTGTGCAAACATATTGTCGAATCCGTCATACAAGCCATCGAAGCTTCAGAGGCACCTGGACACACACACTACCCAAAAAGTCCAATAAAAACAGTGCCTGAAAACGGACACTCTGAATGCTACGTTGCGTGTGAGCTTGTCTTCTATCAAGCCTCGACTTGATCTAATAATATCCAATATGCAAACTTAAGTTTCGCATTAATAGTAGCCTAAATTGCATGTGGATACGTTGTATTTGTTTTTTTATTCGTTTGGTCATATCTCATTGCGGGTCGCACAAAAAAATGCAATAAAAGTGGGTCACGAACTTAAATAGGTTGTGAAACACTAATTTAAGCTATGCCATCAGTCTTTCCAAAGTCTCTTTACGCGTTGGAGCTGGAGAGAACGGAAACAGAAGACGCTCGAAGACTTCATAATTATGCTCTCAACCTCTATAACAGAGATTGTGACAGGAATTCAAACCCTATACAGTATAATAACCTAGTCTCAGGATAAAGATTTTTTGAACTAAGTTACTCATGTTTTAATTAACTACAAGGTGTTTTCAGAACTTACCCAGATCCATTTGTTGTTGTTATTGTTGTTGTTAAATTCATTTTAGTTTAGTGGTTTTTCTCGGTAAGGGCTATTCCTGATAGGAAATAATCATAGGCTGCACGATGCAAAGAATTTGATAAACTCTGTGATGATTTCGCTGTAACATATAAGCCTCCTGCAAGATGTACAAAATAACAAACGATTAATGTATTAATGCTCAAACATTTTCAAATCATAAATGTTAAATCAATGAAGGACTGATTGAGTGGCTGAGAGTTGACGATAAAAGATATTTGCCTTTACTGTCCATAGCTCAGTTGGTAGCTCAGCCCCGATAGCTCAGTTGATTAGCACTTGACTTTGTGACCGAAGAAGCTTCAAGATCAAGCGGCGCTTGTTCGACTCTCGGGGTGTGCGCTTGATCAACGCATTCCAAGAAATGCTCTCCATTCAGTGGCACATATTGAATGGAATAATTCCCTGG
Organism: Aplidium turbinatum; assembly: GCF_918807975.1. Lineage (NCBI taxonomy): Eukaryota > Metazoa > Chordata > Ascidiacea > Aplousobranchia > Polyclinidae > Aplidium > Aplidium turbinatum. The sequence continues at coordinate 4,048,955 of NC_137488.1, forward strand.
CAACAACATTTCAACAATCGGAAAACTTCACTCTGTCAAGCTCAGTCACCGGCCCTGCGTCAGAAGCCTCTACACTACAAGTATGCGAAACTACCAGAAATAATCTATCAAGGCTTTGTCAGTCCGAGGAGAAAGATTCAAAAACTAAACCAAACCAACCAGTGGTTAAATTGCCTTGAGTTTATTGATTTGTTTTCGTCGCCGTTGATTTAACTTTTAAGGTCCAAGATTTAGCATTTTACCGCCCCATAGCCTAATCAGCAATGCTTACACGATCTAAACCCAGAAGGTCAGAGCCATTGAGTGGATAATTTTAGTCCATGACCAATGAGAACCTCGGGCCCGAATCAACAATACACTTCTAAGAAACACTCACTGTATGTAAAGGATACGTGGTAGTCTCTTCAAGCTCGCGTGCCCTTGAAAAGGTTCATGAGCCCCTAAAATCATTCTGGGTTCTAACGTACCCCATGGACACCCTGGAGAGGCTAGGTTACTAGCAAACACAGCCAGGAAAAGATTTTCATTTTGACTATAGCTTGTACCGTTTGAAAATATTGTTTGACATGTAGCCTAATGACATTGCAAAACAATTTAGTTCAATTAATTATTTACAAAGAAGTATATAGTTACATTAAAATGAATGAATCTTGGTATATTTTCTTCACATCTGAACGTGGAATAACAAAATAGTTTACTGTCGCATATATTCAGCACTACGGGTCATTTATACGTTTATTTCTTACTGAGGATTCGTTTTCACTTAGTTCAGGGGTCACCAAACTACGGCATGCGAACTGATTTCATCCGGCCCGCCACGTGCTGCGGAAATAACAGCTGCACTACAACTGTTAAGAAAAAAAGTTACCAAACTTTTAGTAAAGGTCTGACGTTGCTTTTTGTCATTAGGCCACTACAAAGGGGACAGCCTAGGCCAAATTGGGAAAGATGTAATGTTTTTCAAGAGAACGATGCCCTGTAGTGTATCACAGTAGGGGATAAATTTTCCAGCAACCTTTCGATTTTCATCACAACTTTGCTATTCCACCGCTGACTTTGTTATTTGTTGTGCTCAATTCAAGTCAATGGAAATTTTAAATAGTTGTATATCTTTTCGCAATTTGCATTCGGCCCGCAGCTGTTTATCTCGCAGCAATCCGGCCCTCAGAGAAAAAGTTTGGTGACCCCTGGTCTATAATGATTGACAATAAAAATGTTTATGCACTTCAAGATACGGTACGGTTTGCATTGCTACAAGCACACTGTCTGCACTCTCTAACACAGCGTTTCTTAACCTTTTCTGACTCTAGCACCCCTGTAAACAGGCCTGAGCAGTCTAGCACTCCCTAACTATTGTTGATATACGACTACTACAGTGCTGACCAAAAGTTTAGTAGAGGCCGAAATTTTGACATGCCTTCAGATTGCTGGTGATATATTTTGTAATGAAGTCTCTTGTTGTTTAACAAACTGTGCAGTTGTTTTAACGAAGTTGATTCAGGATTTGGTATTTGACTTTCATTCACCAACAGAAACTCAATTATAACCATATGTAAGTGAATCAACTCTCTTAAAACAACAGCACAGTTTGTTAAGCGACAAAAAAATACAAAATATACTGCCAGCGATCAAAAAGCATGTCAAAGCTTTGGCCTGCACTATTGAAAGGAAAGCGATGTACAAATTGATCATTTTGTTTATTATTCAAAACTACTGTCGTCATTGGTGATAAAGGAAATAGGAAAACCCGAGAATAGTGAAAGAACATGGACAAACTTAAGTTACCCAGCCGGGTACACATGTATCAATGTGATTTCTGTTGTTGCTTATGTGTGACCAATTTCTCTATTCGAGGCTTCGTGTTGGTCAAAGCCACTGTCATATCGTGGAGCAACCCATGTTGAAGGCGGTTCCGGCCAACTGTTTTGATTTGGAGCATGGTGGAGATCGCCTTTTCACACAGGTAGGTAGTCGGAAATGGAACAATCAATTCCAATGCTGCCCGTGCCAATGCAAGATGAAGATATGCTGTCAACTGATCACACCAGAAATCAGCAAGCGGAAGAACAAAATTTTGTTCGACAACTCTGATTCACCTGCATATCAATCAGCTCCTCCTTTAGTCTATTATCATCACTCATGTCTGCCAAGAAGGGCTGCTGAATCCACTCTGGATATGGTGATTTGTGAGAACGTATTTTGCCATGGTGGTTTCTAGAGCGAGAGGTGAGCAACAATATTACAGCAAAGCACCCACCAGGTAAGTTCTCACAAACTACTCAGGATCAAGTTGCGTACTTGACTAGGAGATGACCACAATAACAGCAAATCATGTAGGCTACTTCGAAACAGCAATCATTGATATGACAACTGCTGATACTGGCTGAAAGACGAAAAAATACAGAAAAGTGAAATGGTATTTTTTGATATTATACTGCATGCATTTAGCACCCCCTATAGTCTATTCCAGCACCTCCAAGGGGTGCTAGTCTAACACATCTGTTTCCTGCTAATCTCCGGATCTGTTTCATGCTATTCATGCAGTAAGTAATCTTTAAACAAAATTATGATAAAAAAAAAGATTTTTTCCAGGCGTAAAAACTCATATGAAAAGCTTTGTTAAAACTCCTAAACCTGCAATAATGAACCAGGGTTCTCAAAGTGTGGCCCGCTTACGGTCGATGGGAGAAAATCTTCTATCCGGTCTCATCTTCACAATCATAAACGCTTAAACCAAAATTTAAAAACTAAAATCGCTGCCAACCCGCCAACGCTCATGAACTGCGAAATGCGTCTCATGCCTAGAAAACTTCAAGCCTTTCTGCTCTACTGTAGATCTATTTTTATCTTCAAGGAAGTATCTTTTAGGAAAAAAAGCATTTCTTTATAACTTTTTAGCCTAATTCCCGCAAGAATTTTTCCAATAGAAGTTATAAGTTATTAGGCTTAATTAGGCTATTTTGGGGACAAGTCAAAAAGATAAATAAATTAATAAACAAAATAATTAAACAAATTAATCTGCTTAACGCTTAGTTACTACAATCTGTCGGTCTTGGTGCCATGGTTTTAATTAGTGATTTAATTCAATTTATTTTTCTGTGGCGGAATGCAAGAGCAATGGAGATGTTTAAGCTAGAGCACCGGAACAAAACCAACAAAAGGAAAAGGTGGCAAAACCATAAAAGTTTAAAACGTGCATGCGATGCAGATGTAAAGGTTACTTACACGAAAGTAAATTAAGCACGGCAACCAAACCTAAGAGTTTAAAGTAGGTAAATTAGTTGAAAGAGTCAGTTGGCTCCACATACCTATACTGCATATTGCACCATATGCAATTGGAGGTGTGCTAGTTGTTAAAGCCATGCGGGCACGACTTATTAGCATAAAATAATTTTTTGACCGAATCGAAGTGCATGTTTACTTTATTTTATGCCAATGTGTAACCACTAGCTTGCAAAGAGGGTAACTCTTCGGAGGTTACAACCAGCGGCGTAGTTAGAGGAGTCAATTTCCTCTTTTTCAGAAATATTTTGAATAAACAGTTTACCTTCTGTTACAGCATCATTTGATAGAGTTTTACTATAGATTAAGGCAGAAAGAACTCTCAGAATGCACATTTTTAAGGTATTTTTACAAATTTTTTATAGAAGGTTCCCAAGATCCCTCTGAGTGCTTCGCTTTTTCCTGATTCGTCACCGGCCTCACTGACATGAGCAATAATACTTATTTGCCCGCCCCCCAAATTTTTTGCTTACTACCCCCTGGTCACTACACTCTGTGAGATGCGTTATTAACAAATCACTGATATTGTTTCAGTTCGATCAGTTCCGCATTCCACTAATTGTTTTCTGAACCTAAATATAGGTTGAAAGCGTGAGGAATAAAATTTCCACTCTTATAAATAGAAAACTGCGTGGACAACATGGCGGTTACCAACAATCACCCAAGAAACATTTAACCACACGTCAAATAGGAGTTCCTTCATTGTTGAACGATATCTTTTTCGTAAATTTTATTCTATAAATATTGAGACCGGAGCTAACTTCAACTTCAAGAACTTCGTATTTTTATCGATACTGGCACGAAAAATAAATTATTGTAAATAGAAAGCTAGAAAACTTTGTGAAATAAATTTGTGACACGTTATTTTTTGCTGTTTGGATATGTTAAAATCATGATTTCAAACTTGTTTCTTTGGAACTGATTGATTGAGTGCAGACATTTTATCGTTAGAAACCATTCTTTTCGTCGATGTGATTCTGAACTATCCCTATTTTAATTTTGCAAGTTTCTGTGATATAAACATAAAGGCACAACTATGATTACTACGAAAATTAGCAAAACTAATGCATTTGCTTTTTGGTTTTGCATTTGCTTTGAAAAATTTGGTATAATAGTATTTTAGGTGGGATGGCGCAACGGATAAAGCGTTGGCTTTGCAATTATGCAAACCTAGCGTTTCAAATTATTGTGATAAATGCTAACAAGCAGTATTTAAACTAGAAATGTTCTCGATATTTTTGCAAGAATTTTTCTCGTGGGTAAAACTAAACATTGAACTTTTGAAAAAATACATACACAATAGGGCTGAATCCCGGGACAAAGATACAAGTTTTGCAATTAAGGTATTTTTTAGTCTTTCAGTGAAACGGGGCTTTGTACAATGATTGTTAAATCTGTGATCAATCGAGAAAACAAATTCTACGCTCAAAAAACTGTGCTTCTTGATTTCTAAAACAATTTCTGATCAATCTTGTGTATGCTACAGTAGGCTATAGTTTCGGGTGGGTTATCCAACACAACACGCAATAAGTATGACTCCGCAATAAGTGACAAACAAGTTCATGCTGGCCACGGATATATTCGTGCTATTTCATCCAACTTTAGGCTACTCGCTGACGAGAGTTCACCAACAAACCAACAAATACCAAAAAATTGGTTAACATTTTTTTGTGTGGCATTGCACAATGAACTAGACCAGATATATTCTAACACACTTCAAGTACTCCATACGTGCGACAAAATGAGGAAATAGGCTATTTGAAAAAAGTTTCAATTACAGGAAATAATTAGAAATGACAGCATTCTGCACATATTGTGCACCGTCTACTCAACAGAAACACAAGAAGAAACTTGGTACTTTCCTTTATTTTCTATGCACAATACAGTATGAATATCATCTTGCTCTCCTCAATACGTTCTATTGGGCTCCTATTGTTTTTAGTGAAGCGCTTTAGCTGTAGGTCCGCCGCGTTCTCATTGGTTAAACGCCCGACTCTGGGGTGGTTCGACTCTCGGGGTGTGCGCTTGAGCCACGCATTTCAAGACTGCTATCCATTCAGCGGCACCTAGTGGATGGAATAATTTTCCGGCACCAACATTTCAACAATCGAAAAATGTCACTTTGCGAATCTCGGTAACCGGCCCTGCGTCAAAAGCCTCTACATCTACAAGGATGCAAAACTACCAACAATAACCTATCAAAAGTTTTTCCAATCTGAGGATAAAAATTCAAAACCAACCAACCAAGCTCCACGTGTTGTATGGTGTTTCTCAAACCATTGGCCCGCTCACAAATGAGGCACGAAAGCAGTCGGGAAAGATGGATAGATGTTTATTGGCTGCTGTGAAAAAAAATTGTAAGATAAATCACAAAACAATGTAGGCTACAGTAGGCTAAAACTGTTGAAAAGGTCACAATTGAAAAAATAAAATGATAATAGCAAAGCAACACAACAACGAGAGGCTGCGAAGTGACCATTCAAGGTCGTATGTTTCGCTGAAACACAATGTTCGCTGTTCTATAGTGAGTAGTCAAGTAGTCCTGACGTCAGGAAGATCGCTCCTTTTCAACAGTGCATATCCTTGGCGACAGTTAATTTAGTTTTCTTCCACAAAGGTAAGAATTCAATTGACTGAAAAAAGCAGCGGTTGAAAACTATGTGGCATGAATTATAGCGGTGGAAAACTGATGAGCCCAGCCTCAAACACGTGTCTATCGCTATCAATTCTTGCTACACTCGACTGCCAAGAAACACATGTTTTTGGGAAAAGTCTTGATGGTTAGTGTGGAAGCTTACGCCGGTATGGTTAGCGAAACACAATGCTCGCTGTTCTATAGTGAGTAGTCAGGAGTGCTGACGCCAAGAAGAACGCTCCTTTTCAACTGTTAAATGACGTTGCTATGGTCTATAGTTTTAGAGATGTGACATGATTTTCATAACATACTCTGCTTTTAGCTTGTTACTAGCTTGTTCTTGTGTTTTTAAATTATGCTGATTAATAGGTTTAACATTAGCCTACTGAGCGCCGCCGTGTTTGGAACAGCGACAAAGATATCTCATGAGTTGGCTTTGTCGTAAAGCATTCAACCGTAATGATTCCGCCTTTTGCTTGCAAACTCGAATTTTGAGTTGCTTTGGTTAATCTTTTAATTACGAGTTTCTTTGCAATTACGGACGCCAATTACGATTTAGTTGCGTGACAACCATTGCGTAAAGGATTAAAATCGAACACAATAGAATTGGCCCGTTACACTATTTTTGACGCTATCTACAAACGCAAAGTTACAAACACAGGAAGCAGACTGGACAATTGTTGTCCATGGCATCACTCGTTAGGCTACTGTGTTCTCCTGGGCCACATCGAAACGGGCTTTTGCGAATGGGTTTCTTATGTCCGCTTTTCTTTCCCCATCTTATTAAAAAATATATATATATTATGATGACTGCTCATCTGCTCATCCACATCAAATTTGGAACTGGAAAATTCAATCCACAAAACTTTTCGTTAAGCTGTTATTTATTATTACATGTCCTTTTCTTTCATTTTTTTACTGTTAGTCACCGTGGTAACCACAGACATATACCGTACCGTAAGGTAAGCCCTACTGTGCTACTGTTCGGCACGACTTAATGTTGATTTTGCCACTTTTTCCCGTTCATTGACGTGCTGGACTGCTGGTGCATTGACCAAGTTATAGTAGTTAGAAGGGTCGTTTTTGTTCCTGACGCGTTTTTCTTCAAGGACGAAAAATAACATAAGATTGAGTTACTAGGACGTAAATGTCTACGCCACAGCTAGTAGATCGTCACCGCCGAGGTATATTTCATTGGCAAGGGCGTAGTCATGGAGGGGAGGCAATTGCCACTCTCCCTGAAATATCTTAAATAAGAATTTCAACTTGCATTACAGTATCTTTTGACAGAGTTTTATTATTAACTTAGGTTGAAAGTATTCTTAGAATGAGCAATGTTGAAATGTTTTTTGTTTTTTTTCAAAATTTTCTGGAGGCAGCCCGCAGATCCCCGTTCAGGTGCTTCGCCTTCGCCGATTCACTGCTGTGCTCACTGGCATGTCCAATAATATTGATTCCCCCCCCCCTCCACGAACTTTTGTGCTGGCTACACCTCTGCTCGCTGGTAACGCATCACTAGCGTATCTGCAATATCTTAGGTTAGTTCAACATCCCGATTCTGTAAATTGTACTTCATGTGGGCGCAATAGATACAAGATAATGAAGCTATTGTTTACACTGTATCATTGAGCTTTATTTACAACAAAAGAGTTTTTAGTTAGTCTTTGATCTTTCCTCTCATTCAGCAGCAGACGCACGAAGTTGAACCAAGTACAAACGAAGCAACTCAGTATCGATTCTTGCTAGATCTAATATGCTGTAGTTTCCAGCTTCTTCTGGAGGGATGCTATCAATAACTTCTTGTTGCTTTTCTTGAGATATGGTCTTGTAAGAGTAAGTAGAAAAATGGTTGATAAGTCTTGTTAATTTAGTTTTGGAAAACTGTGAGTTGTGAGCCTTGTGAGGGTTAGCAATCTGCAAAAACAAAAATCAGCTGGTTTTGTTGGCTCTTTTTTTTCCGCATTGTTGCCATAAAAAAATCTCCAAAAACAAGCCATTTTTTAATTTTAGATTGGAAAGTAGTGGATAGCAGGAGTGCAACTGAAAGAAATGTAGCGCCTTTCTGCTACCGTTACATTAGAAAATAAGTAGTGCCGCTACTTAAACAAAATGGTAGCGCCGCTACTGCAAAAATTACAAAAAAGTGGCGTGCTACTAAACACCTCTGGCTATAGCATATGTAGACGAGTCATTATTTATCAAAACGTCGTGTCACTATCAAAATGTCATAATTGGATGTCTGGTCTACTTCTACACAATCATGTTGTCGCATTGACATTAACAAAACATTTCTAATCTATAGGCCTAGGCTTTAAGATGTTATGTTGATATAAAAGTGGCTCACCATTATGGGAATCCCATATGCCCAGACCGAACACTGCGCATATTCTGTAAAATCTAAAGACTGACTTCCGTCCACGTCACAAGTCTTGATTTTGAAATTTTCTTCCTTTGCTGATAAAGTGAATCTTATAGTTTATTTTATTTTCACAGTCTTTTTCAAAATATGTTAGTTCAAGCGCGGTTTCCTTTGTTGACGTTGCGTTTAAACTTAAACGTGACACCATCAAAAACAGTTCAGTTCAGTTCAGTTCAGTTGTTTTTATTTCTGACCATCATATCAAAACAATACACGTCAACATAGCAAAGGTCGAGAAAAGGGTAGAAGCGACAAAACGCGAACGTTAAAACGTGCTTGAGACCGAAGTAAGTTATTGATTTGCAAGAAATTTGGCACGGTCGCAACACCTTCAGAAAAATTTAAGATATAAAGGGAAAATAAAAAAAGAAAATGTTACAAAAAAACAAAAAACAATTAAACAACACATATTTAGGCTATAGCTTTATTAGCCGACATAGCTTTAGCTGATATATTTAAGATTTGTATGGACAGTTGCTATGAAGATCGGCCATGGTGCGTTATCAAGAGTGCTGATGGTCGTAAGGGGAACACGTCTTGATGCGTTTAGCTCATAGCAAAGAAGAGCAAGGCAGGCAAAGAAAACCCCACAAAGAAATCCTACCACGGGCAAAGCCATTTCAAGCGCAACGCACCATGCCTTGCACGACTCACAAAATAGATAGGCTATAACTTGACGACATGAAAACAATGAAAAAAACAAATAAAACAAACTAGCAAAAACAACATCATCATCTTGCGGAAATTCAATTATACCCAGGGAAGTTATATCTTGAAGATATCAAGCGTGCTTTGATAAAACTTGCGTTGATAAAGCGATAATTTTAGACCCCAGTCAGCTAAACTCGTCACCTCCACACTGATCCAACGTTAGCAAACGTTGAATTAATGCAAAAACGACAGGCATCGCCAGCTGGGATGTAGTAGTGGCATGTCACAGTAGTATGATAAATTTGGGTTAGGCTACCGTATGTTTTACACGTTAAACCATAACAAAAGTGAAGAAGAAAAAAAAAAAAAAATCGAATTCGGCATGTTAGAAAAATAGAAACAGTAATGTATTGTTGAATAGTATCTACATTTTGGTTCTTTATTCTCTGGTTGGAATAACCAAACATGTAGGCTAATAACAGTGTAACTTTATGGGATTTTAAACATTTTTTTTTCTTTTAAAGCTAGAATGATATGTATTTACTACTGTATATAAAAGATTTTCACTTTGCAGCAGACTGTCGGGCGTCCTATCATCTTCAGTTTGCCCAACAATCTTGATCAGTATTTAAATCAAATTTAAATTTAATAGACAAGAATAGTATTTTCCAATTAGGTCTATTCGGAAAAAGAAAAATTATTAGATATCGAAAGCAAAGAAATTTGAAATGCTGTTGCGGCCTTAATCAATCTTTAAATTGTTTGATTAAGACAAGCCGGTAAAGTTTAAAAGTTTGTGTGTCATATTGTGATAGTAAAAAAAATCAGAGCATTGAGGCCGAAGTGGGCTTTATCGGTACAACCAAGTCAATTTTCCTAGCACACAAACACGTCAAACTGCAACACTAAAGACATACTTAGATCAGTTGAGTGAATCCTCAGATCACGGGTTCGCTTCAATAATTCTTTCTTGGTGATCGTCTTGTCATTGTTCTCATCGAGATAGTCAAAAGTTGGTTGCACGACTGCGCGTAATTTTGCAGCAATTCTTTGCACTGCAGGTAAATATAATTTCTTAAGTAAGCGACGAATTTTGTAAGTTGCGAAAAATCGAAACAAAAAACGTGAGTTGATGGCAATGCGGATCAAATGGCCGCACCGTTAGCTCAGTTGGTTAGCGCGTGACTTCGTGAACGAAGAAGCTTCAAGATCAAGTGGCGCTGGTTTGACTCTCGGGGTGTGCGCTTGAGCAACGCATTTCAAGACTGCTTTCCATTCAGCGGCACCTAGTAAATGGAATAATTCCCCGGCAACAACACTTCAACAATCGGAAACTTCACTCTGCCAATCTCGGTAACCGGCAATGCGTCAAGAGCCTCTACAAGTATGCGAAACCACCACTTATCATGGCTTTGTCTGTCCGAGGATAAAGATTCAAAACCAACCAACAAACCAGTCAAGGTATTTAGAGGACACACTTGGTCATGCACTCCCAAAATCGAGAAAAAACATGTCATTTTTTTTCCTTTTTGTAAAATTTACTCGCTCACTCGGCTCGTTCAATCCTAAGATATGAACCAAATCGCCGGCGTTGGGCGCGCAGGGTTTATTTCGGCAATCGATTTAGGTCCAAGGGGTAGAAAAATTTTACATGCTCTGAAAAAAACTAAGAAAATAATGCAATAAGTTGTAGTGAAAACAAAAAATTTAAAACGAAAGTCTTCAATTTTAAACCAAAGCTTATAATTCAGACTTGTAGGCTACGGAAGTTCAATGTTGATGAATTTAGTTAAATACCAGTGTGTGTGTCTTGATCAAAAACCAACATTGGACAGAAAACGCTAAATGTTAAAATCATTTGAATTCCCAACCCGAAATTCTAGCGGCCTGGAAAAAAACAAACGCCAAATGTTTTTTAATTTTTTTTTTGTCTCACAATGTCTTGTTTGGGGGCCCGGACCTCTTATTGGTAGCAGGCCAAAATTATCCCCTCAACGTCCTACACTACTGGCAAGACTTACCCTTTGGGCAATTGAACAGCTGTCCAATTTGGTTGTTGAAGGACCCGTGAACTGTAAAAATAAAATAAATTTTCATAAAAATTTTAATCAATTTTGTTGAAATGTTTTGACAAGTGGGTTGCTAAATGATGATGTTAGAGATATAATGATTATTTTTTAAATACCTGTAAATGCAACCAACAAGAAAATGCATTTTTTATCAGCACCGACAGCAGTCTACCTTTGGTTTAATAAGCCATGACGCAAAACGTGTAAAACTATTTCGTTACCTTGTGTGCATTCTAGATGATCACTGAGCTCTTTAAGCAGCCTCTTTTGCCTTCGTAAATTGATTGAGCAATTTACGCAATGCAGTCCTGCAAAACAGTTTATAACTTAGCCTACTATTGCAAAATTGATTAAATATAAGCGCATAGCCTACAACAAGAATTTTTTTTTCAAGTCTACAGTGTATAGAAGTGTTTATATACCTACGCAAGCATAATTAAAATGTCTCCGAGAAACTTGCTTCAATAATCAAACGATAGTCTACAATGAAAAATCGCTTTGTATTCGACACAATACAAATATTTTTGTTTCTCGGCGGTCGAGTGCAGCCTCGTGCTGATGCCAGGAAGATCGCTCCTTGTAAACAGAACTATTTTTATCACATTTCTTTTGTTTACGTTTAGAAAGATTTTATTTTGAAACCCCAATTCTAGTGACTATTCAATTAACAACAGAGATTAGCCCGTACTTCAGTTGTAGGACCATTGAGCAATCACCTGTCCACTTACCAACAAACAGAATCATTATGACTTTCAGCATCTTTTCAAGTTGTTTTCCAACCAACTTATTTTGATAAAATTTAATTTATTTTTAAAGTTTAGTTACCGCAACTAAATACATAAAAACTTTGATTCATATCAGTATTTTAGTTACAAACAGTAGGCAAGCGTTGACAGGGAGTCCCAAGGATACTTCTGGCCACGGGAGCGATTAAACTACCGGTAGGCTACATGGTAGCTCTTTAGATATAGCCTAGTGCTTTGTTCTTAGAGGTGTCTTCATTAAGGACCAGAAGATCTCACTGGTACCGGACCTATTAGCCTCTCTCAAAGTCTCAGAGCTATTCTTTTTAGCTTGAATTCAATGTTAATGCATGTTTAAAAGCGAACGTTTGCATTTTGCAGCGCTCAACTCCCACGCTTCAAAGTCAAGGTTCAGTGCATAAAGGTCGTGTTCAGACCTTTCACATTTTGAAAATGGTACTCTTGTTGTTGCAATGCAACATGCACAAATAGCATGTGGTTGCATAGTTTTATGCTTGAGAAACCAAAGAAGCAATCTTCCTTTTCAGCAAATGTTGTGCAGAATGCAGACCAACTTGGTTCCATGAACCTTTGTTTATTAATCATTATCAGCGAGGCGTTTCAAGTCGAGTCGGAGACTAAAATCATTGCTTTATTTGAGCCTGCGGTGATTTCTTGAACAAATGTAAACCTCAAATTGAAAGGTAGTCCTGAAATTCAATTTAAGAGGTTTTGCGTAAGCCTATTTGCACAGCAATGATATCAACATGTGGGTCGCTGGGTCACATCGTCGTCGTCATATGAGCCTCTGGGGCCGAGGGCCTATCCTTGTACCACCCCAATTCACAATGTTCCCGGACTACACTGGAAGACTACTAGAGAGCAGCCAGTCTTTGGTTTCATCATCCATGACACGCAGACCTTCTGCTCCATTAGGTGGCTTGAAGATGGAGCAGTCATTGATGATGTGGTCTGCGGTCTGTTCCTCGGCACCACATTCACAGGATGAGGAAGAGGCCATTTCCCATTGGTGCATGGTTGAGCGGAAAAGCCCGACGCCCGTACGGAGACGGTTGAGGCGCACCCATGCCGTTTGGTAGTGTTAGACCGATGGGGCGTGTGTCGGCGATGAACGAATAGAGTCTGGTGGCGGTTGACTTCCATTTATGGTCCGCCCAAGCAGCCGCAGAGATGTCCTGTACATCAGCTTCGTTGATAAGAAGTTGAGCGGCTGGCACGAATGGGTGTCTTGATTTCAGTCGATGGGGGTACTCGTTTGGGAGAGCAGAGATCTTGTGGTGGAGAAGATGGTTAGGCTCCAGTGCCCGTCGACAGAGTGGCTTCTTTGCGACGAAGCTCAGCGGATTGGATGCCAGCGAGAATGGGGAGATTGTCCAATGGTGTGGGACGCAGGCATCCGGTCACTGTGCGCAGTTTATGGCAGTGAGCACTGCGGCACCAAACAGGTGCACAGTACTCTGCTGAAGAGTAGATAAGGGCTAAGGCTGCTATACGCAAAGTGTCAGCCCTCGCCCCCCAGCTAGAACCTGCCAGGCGCTTGAGTAGCGCAGCTGGGTCACATTAACATGGGTTTTATCCAACTTCGGTAGGAGATATTGCCTTATACTTTGCTTCATTTCAAATATCATGAATAGTAGTACCGGTAGTCCAGTTTTAATCCGGTGATGTCCCCGTTACCGAGGGTGGCCGGATTCACCTCGAAGTGCCGCAATCGCCTTTACACACTACCTCTACATCCATATACAAAATTCCATAAAACATTATGTCTGCCATGCTTAACCGTTGAGCTGAAAATAAAATGTTTTTTGGTTTTGAAACTTCATCCCCGGACTAACATAACCTTGATAGGTTATTCCTGGTATTTTCGCATACTTGTAGCCGGTAACCGAGAATAGCAGAGTGAAGTTTTCCGTTTGTTGAAGTGTTGTTGCTGAGGAATTATTCTATTCACTGGGTGCCGCTGAATGAAGAGCAGTCCTGAAATGCGTTGCTCAAGCGCACACCCCGAAAGTCGAACTTGCACCGCGTGATCTTGAGCCGGGTGTGTAACCACTGCAGGCCCGGATTTAGGGGGGGGGCAGTTGCCCGGGCCCCCCGACTTTTGAAGGGCCCCCCTATGTGGAAAAAAAGGTGATTTTGTGCTATTTTTTTTCCTTTTGGCCTTTAAAGTTTCTGCAAAATGCTGTGCAGTACTGGACTGATGCTACTGTATACGTAGAGATGGTTTTTCGCGCCGTAGGCTTGAAAAATTTTTTTGCACGGGGGCCCCCGATCTAAAAGTGCCCCGGGCCCCCCATCAGCTAAATCCGGCCCTGAACCACTGAGCTAACGGGTTTGTCTTCAAAGATAGCCTATCATGACCAACGCATAATACAGCTGCCGGTAGGCCTATATGAAATACACATTATGCACAAGAACCAGTTTGAAGTAGCAAAGAACAGATCATATAACTAATCGTTTTCCTTTTTTTTTTTTAAATAATTTAATAACCTAATTATAAAGAAAAAAGATGACTAGGCTACCTTTCCTGTATTGGCTACAGTTAGCTTTTAGAATAAAAATGTAGGCTATAAACGTTTCTATCTAACAGAATTATATTTTTGTATAAAAAACGTCTAAGTTCCATAACAGAAAACAGTGCTTCACATGTTACAAACTGGATGTTGCATGACGTAATTAGACGTCACAACAGGGTCAAAGAACAAACTAAATCTCAACAAAATCGGCGTTTTTCTGCAAATGTAAGTTGTCTGAAGCGGTTTTGCTTATTTCGATGCAAAGGTCTATTAACTACGTCACAAGAAATGAGATTAGCCGCACAAATTACCTGGAAACATAGCACATATCACTAGTAGGGCTACGAAAACAAAACATAGCAGCAAAACAACCCCGCAAAACGAGCTTTTACAAAAACAACTAAATACATTGACGTCACCAGCAATATGACAAATAGATCACTGACGTAAGCAGCAGCAGTACGACATGGATGATTGGTTTTCATAGGCAAGAAGCTTTGTTGTGTTCAAAACAGATATGAGGATTTTTGAGCGTGTCTGTGTACTACAAATTCTTAACACCACAAAGCAAACATCGACATTTCTACACCTATCAAACGTCTAATTCAACGTAGAAAGCAGATCAAAATGACGACGTTAACGCAATGTCGGTGTCAGGTTAGCGGCCATTGAACGATGCAACACTTTGCGGGCTGGATTCGATAACTTTGCATTTTTTGCACTTTTTCCGCCACCTGGTGACCATGGCTTCAGTTTACGATCAACGTTTGGTGGCGATCGTGTTACTTTTTTGCTGGAGTCTCTACTTAACTTTTTTGAAGGAGCAACTTTCCAGAGGTAGGATATTTTGCTTGTCACCTAGAAAATGAAAAAACAAAACTTTTTATTAAAATATCCTGAACACAACGATAAGGCCCCTGCTCTCTCTCATCCCATTTTGCTTCAAAAAAGCATGGGTTTCATTCCGACACATCAAGATCAACCAGTTGAACAAATCGCGACATATAGCCTAGTATCCCGAAAACATCAGAGGCCTTCGATGTTCTGTTTGAATAATATCAATCGGACAAAACAAGACTTGTTGTATGGATTCTATCAACTCAAACATGGGTGAACTTTTAAAAAGACAGAAAGTTTTTACACAATGTATTTTCGCACAAAACATGAAAACAGTGCAGACTACGAAACGGTACTAAAACAATTTACTTTCTGGAATGTCAGATTTGTTCTTTTTGGTCAAACTTCTCCAAAGTTAAAAAAACTATCGCATTATATTTCACACTAAATTGCGCTGAATACAAACTTATTACGAACGCGACATTCCAGAAAGTTTCATTGTTCTATAAACTTTTTGTTACATAATAAATGGTTGGTTGGTTTTTGAATCTTTATCCTCGGACTGACAAAGCCTTGATTGGTTATTTCTGATAGTTTTGCATTCTTGTAAAGGCTCTTGACGCAGGGCCGGTTACCGAAATTGGCAGATTGAAGTTTTCCGATTGTTGAAGTGTTGTTGCCGGGAAATTATTCCATCTATTAGATGCCGCTGAATGAAGATCAGTCCTGAAATGCATTACTCAAGCGCACACCCCGAGAGTCAAACTTGCGCCTCGTGATCTCGAGCCGGGCGCGTAACCACTGAGGTAACGGGGCCGAAAATGCTTTTCACAAAAAATAACGTATCAGAAATCATAAAAAATTTGTGGGCAAGTTATCAACACCAATCATCATCGTTACCGAGAACAATCATCCTCTCACCTGCCTAGGCTGGCTATGACCTGCAGTTGCTGGACGCTTTGACCTAGAAAATAATATCAAAGTTTTCCCAACAGAAGCATAAAATAATATGTTGTGACATGACCACCAAAAGATACGGCCTGATTTGTCACATTTTGTAGAAATTTCCAGGTTTTTCTAACTTTGGGCAAACGCTTAAATAAATTTTTCTAAAAATTAGATTTTTACGCTTTCTTTATTCGTTTCCCCAGATGACACAATAGGTTTTAACATCCTCACATGTTGAAAAACAAAGAAAATTTGATTTCGAAGATTTTAGTCAGACTGTTAATTTTTCAATAACAGTCTGATTTTGCGTTTTTCAACTTACTTTTTCTCATTTGCTACTGCTTCCCCAAGGCAACAAAAAAGTTTTTTGTCATTAGGAAACCGCAGAAAGTATAAACATCTAAAAAAATGTCAGTCAAACACTAGCAGTAGCTGTAATCAAAATCTGCAAAATGTGACAAATCAGGCCGCATCTTCAGGTGGCCATGGTTGTGATCTGCACAAACAAAACAGCATCCAAATGAAAGTAGGCTACTTGGCATCTAACTGGTCGCAAGTGACGTCATAATGGGTGCCACGAATCTAATTAAACGAAGCGAATGCAACTCACCTAGAAATGCTTGAAGTGAATTTCTGGTCATTTCCTTTGCTCTTTCTGAACAGTAAACAAGGTTTGAAAAAAAAAGTTAATAGCAATAACTTTATAGTAAAATTAATACAATCGCGTTTGTTTATTAGGGCTGATGAAACATAACTTCGCAAAATTAATAATCTCTCGGAAAGGCATGACAGGACTCAAACACTGGCTGCATAGCTTCCAAATAACCATGCATTAATTCAGAATTTTTAGACAACAGAAGAACATGAGAAATTTCAAGACGTCTTTATGAACAGTCGTATCCTATATCTAATATAAATTAACTTACCTTTCGCTCTTTTTTCGCTGTAGCGATTTCAAGGTCGCAGCAGACAATCGCGGATGCTTGGACAAGTCTGCCACCTAACGAATAAAAACAATGCTGTTAAAAGGCTTGACAGGAAGCACAATATTCGAAAAGTTGAAAGTCTGTCTTGTCGTGAAGAACATACTTTGGCATCTTTAGAATGAGCTAACATGCTTCTGGACCGTGATATCATCTCCATACGTTCTTGAAGTGGGGTTTCGAAGAAGACAGTGTGGAAATCGTACAATGCCGCTTTCAACTGTGAGAAGGTAATGCTGTTAAGACATGAGTTTTGCCAGGTGGCGTTGGTTTTGCCTGGTGGAAAGTTTACATTTTTACAACATTTCTACTTCTGAAGGCGTTGAATCAACGTTAAGACAACTGTGATGGGGTTAAAATTTGAATACGATTTCCAATCACTTTAA
This sequence comes from Aplidium turbinatum, assembly GCF_918807975.1. Lineage (NCBI taxonomy): Eukaryota > Metazoa > Chordata > Ascidiacea > Aplousobranchia > Polyclinidae > Aplidium > Aplidium turbinatum. The sequence goes on from NC_137488.1 coordinate 4,066,445, forward strand.
CTTTAAGTGATTTCAAGTCGTTCTAGTCGTCAATGGTTCAAAGCCTCTACCAGTATGCGACATTGCCAGGAATCACCTTTCAGAGGCTTTCTCAGTCTGGGGACAAAACCAACCAATCAAAGGCAACTTTTCTACAAGCGAAACAAAAGTTTGACTGCCGACATACAAATATTGACTAGAACTCTAAGCACCTGTGAGAAGAGTCTGTTCATGAGAGTAGCATCCTGGATGGAGGACATACTCGTGGCCACGGAAGAGTCTTCGCTCCTCATCGAAAGAATCGTTCTGCTTGTGTCCTGAAAGAAAAGTTTGGTCAGTTTTTCATATTGTTTTTGATCCGGTTGTTTCATGTCTTTGGGCACCCAGCCCATGTGCACGTCTCCTGACGTCATACCTAAACCTTCTACACATCATTTACTTAGCAAGATTCGTGTGGACTCTATTTTCCTCCAGTGAAGACGATCTGTTTATGCTTACTCCGAGACCACACGGGTTGGAAAAACAAAATATTGCAAGTGCAACAAAATCAGAGCACTGTGATACCCTTTTAGAAATTTTAAATGATACATGAACATTAGAAAGATGTTTTTTGCCAGTCAGCTGGTACAGAGTCACGGAAAACAAACAGGGCGTGACTTACTCTAATCGTCTGCATTGTGGTTTGCACGGGCCGTGTAGTCAGAAGCATCCTAATGAGATGGCCCTTGATAAGCGCAGAGAATTTGCACCATTTCTGGTGAAGTTCTTCATCCATCTATAGATAAACAATTCAACAAAGATTGGTCAAACATTCTGGAAGACCATTCAGAAAGAAAGAAAGTAGTTTGATCAATGAGCAGTACGATGGCGACACTAGTTAGCCGTATCCAGGCTTACGTCCGGTGATTGAAGATTTAGATTAAGTGGAAGGGAAGGCAAGGAAGCCGATCTTCGTGTCCACCTTCAAGCATGCCTTTCATTGTCCTGCCAAAGACACAACCCAATGCTCGTAAGCGGTATCGGACCGGCGCCCTTTCGAACTTCGTTCCAGGGCTCCATCACTCGGCAATGCAGCCATTTTATGGAAGGGACAAGTACGATGGCAAGTTCAGAACTTTGCAATTTTCGAACATTTTTTCAGATGATACCTCCAAACTAACAATGAAAAATACCACCATCAGACACTTAATTATGGGAAACTCATACAGTTCTACGAGTTTGCATTGTCATCATCAAGTATAGAATTGTCAATCTTTGCAACATTTCAATCGAGCACAAGCAACTTACTGGAGGATTATAATGTTGTAATGACACATTGTCCTCCTGCCACGCGGGAACGGCTTCAAACACAGAAAAGCTCATCAGAGAGTCCGACAACTCACACTTCCCGTGGAGCAGCTCCTGAAACCATGAACATCCTTGTGTGAGTAGCAGGGTTGGCTGATTTAAATCAAATGATTTAAATCATTGATTTAAATCATGATTTAAATCAAACAATAAAAATCAAAAAAATCAATTAAAAAAATCAAATAATTTTTTATTTGCTAAAATAAAAATAAATACATCAACAAATGTTTCACTGCTTCTCTGTAATACAAAAGTTATATTTAAATACTTAAGGCTATAGGCTATGCATGTTTTGAAAGGCAACTTCGTTTACTTGGCAGTTCACAAACAGTGTTGTTCACTAAACATAGTTTTTGAGCAAGTTTTTTCCACTTTTGGTCTGGTTGAATCAGAAGTTCGAAATCGATTGGGCACTGCAAAAGCTGGCGAGCTTGTACTTATGTACAAACTTCTCAATGCAAAATAAACTGCAATTTTGTGTCATCTGAACTTTTATTGTTTCATGGTATGATACGTCGGTAACATAATTATATTACACAGTTAAACTTTCTTTGCAAAAAGTCTGGTTGTAGGCTATGCATCAGTTGAGCAAAAAAGCAAAGTAATGTGTGCTCAAACGTAAGAAAAGATTTTAGTGTAGTGAGATGACAGTCTGAGACATACCTCAATCTCGATATGCACATTATGATTTAGTATAAAGCAACATATCACACCTACTTAAAAATATGTGCCATAACCTGACGCGACAATTTATCGAAAGACAATTTATCGGACGACAGTTCATTGAACGACAGTTTATCGAAAGACAGTTCATCGAACGACAATTCATCGAAACGACAGTTCATTGAAACGACTGTTTATCGAAACGACAGTTTATCGAACGACGAAGCACATATGCAATGGAATACTCAGGGGTTAGGGGATAATGGTTAGGGGCTAGGGGTAACTGGTAAGGGTTAGGTTTTCGATTAACTGTCATTCGATAAATTGTCGTTCGATAAACTGTTGTTCGATTAACTGTCGTTTCGATAAACTGTAGTTCGATTAATTGTCGTTTAATAAACTGTCGTTCGATAAACTGTCGTAGTACCGTGCAATAGACACTAGACAGGCTAGCCTACAATATGATAATAAAAATGATTAAACACTTGCAAAGCAAAGCCTTTCAATCAATCAAGGGGTTAAAAATAATTCTGCTATCTTACTAAAATGATCTCTTCCCCCAAGTAGACTCGACGCTTTTTTATATAAAAAAAATCAAAAAAATCTGATTTAAATCAAAAAAATCCGATTTAAATCAAAAAAATCCGATTTTTTTGATTTTTTTTAAAAAATCATGATTTTTTCCAACTCAGGACTGAGTAGTGACTGAGTAGTGAACGTACAATGAAGAGTTCTCATTGTAAACGAAATGCTGTCAGCAATAGCTGCATGTTGAACTTTGAAGATTCACCGCAAGGCAAATGCTAGCAGAATTATGGCAATAAAATGGCGGAGTTCTTTTTCTCCTTTTTTAACAACGGAAAGATTAGCAAAATGTTTCAGAATCTCCGGTCAAGAAAAGACATTTCTATAGTTTGAAATACGGCCACTGAGCAACAGTCGCTTTTTATTGGCTACACAAACGAGCTACTAGTGTGGTCGAAATATGTGAGTAGCTGTTGGTTCATTGTAAACTTTTTGACAATAAATTACAATGTGGAGCTCATTTTTGTGATTCGTCCCACAGTGAGACGCAGCCCTGACCAAGCCACCCGCAAATACAGAGCAAAGTTATCCTTTCCGCTACAAAGCGCTTACATCTTTGAACTTGGCGAGTTGAGCCTCGTGTTGTGCTTGCAGTTTGTCCATCTCCTTCCTGTGCTGTTCCTCCAGCATTTTGCAATAATCGGACATTGTTGCGTTTTCTGTAAGTATCGGTCGCTTTTAAATTAAGTTCACATCGGGAGCTGTTCAAAGGTATGACGTCATTTCATGGCTTTTCTGTATTCGTATTTCGTCAAATACTAAACTTTTCGTACACCTTGATGAGGTGATATGCTGGCATTGACACTTCCCCACGAGAAAGTGATTTGAAAAACCCCTTGAAATGATGTAAACTTGCAATGCAAATAGCCGCTCAAAAACTGGCATAAATGGAAAGAAAACTTTATAGTTAACAAAGAAAGCGTATTATCATCATCAGTTTTTTCGCGAACAATAAAGTTCCTCCTTTTCGGCAAGAAAATATACATAAACAAGCAATTACTCTTGATAACCGAGTACCATTTCAAAACGTACCTTTGGAAAAGAGGGACGATGGATGGTATTCTGGGCGAGCTGTGGAGACTGAGCTTTCCTCAGAGTCAGATGGCATCTCCAACTTCCGCTTTACATCGCTGGAAAACGCTTCCACACTTTGTGGTCTGCTTTCATCCTCCAAAGGGTGAACCCTACAACGAGAGAGATGAGACTCTATTTTGTGGCTGATGAAAACAGGAACATTTAGCGACTTAGGATGAGCTTTACACAAGCAACTTGTTATCTCACTATCAAGTTCGCACACAATTAGTCAAATATAGACGCGTTTTGTCATATCCAGGCGTACTCCCGGTAGTTGAAGATTTAGATTAAGTAGACAAGAAGGTAACGAAACCAATCTTCAGGCATGCCTTTAAGTGTTCTGTCAAGACACAACCGCATGCTCTTGAGCGGTGTCGAACCAGTGACCTTCGAAGGCCAAATCAGGGTTCTCACCACTCGGCTATGTAAAGCTTCCCACATCCACTCATTGAAGCGATTCATAGGTGGAATGGCAAACAACAAAACGAGATGCGGTTAGTCAGTTACACATTTGTATTGTTAACAAAGTCACATCGATGGGATTTTAATTATTTAATCGTTAGATTTCCGAACAATAACCAGATCACGTGACACAAATAGTACGTACAACGTACATATACGTCAAAACATGATTTAACAGTAAACTTTTTTAAAATCTCTCAACAGTGCATAACTTGGAATAAGTCAGTGGCGTGGTACGAATGATGAGCCAAGCCTTATAGGCGAGATACGTGTCTATTGCTGTTAATTCTTGCTACACTCGACTGCCGAGCAACTTTTAGAATTACCTTTGAATGAACACCAAAACTTTACCATGACGAAACGAAAATCACAATATGAAGGCCAAAACTTTCAATAAATAAACTTCACTTACGTGTGCGCATCACGGGAACTGACCAAGAATGGAGAAGGAGCATCAAGGGAGTAAGAATTTCTCCTCACGCGACGTTCTATGGAGGAGGAGGTGGTGATGTCTTGCGTGGCATCACATTCCGATCTATGAGGCTCATCTATCACTGGCAAGTGGGAGGCCACTGTTAACGAAAAATGTTTGTTAATTACATTGTTGTCCTGGAAGCTCAGCGAAAGTTACAAGCTTCAATCAGTGCATTGCATGGCGGTGAGATCTGAGCGATCTTAGAAAAGACCTTCTATGACATCTATTTATTGTTTATCCTCTGAAGTTGAAAAAGATACCACGTATAGTTACATGCTGGATGAATTGTAAAAAAAAGTCCCTTTTTGGCTATTTTGTTAAAGTAAAACTATCTTATCTTCATTATTAATGAAACAGAATCTGTAAAAAAATCATTTATATTTATTTTTACAAAAGCACAAACCCACCTTCTTGGATAGCTTCGGATTGAACAAGGTTGAAAGCGGTTGGGGTCAATTGAGATCCTATCAAAGTATAGCGCAAGTATATATTAGAGCCACAGCAGATTGATATCACTGGAAACTACTTCATTGCACATTGAATGAAACGAAACTCAAACGTTACCTGGTGGAGCGACAGTTGCTGGGCTTGCAGTGGTTGTCAGCGTCAAACCATCCACATCTGTAGTCTGAGCCTGAATATTCCGAGTAAGTGTAAATATACCAGTAATAGTAGCAACAATCATTCAAAGTGCCTGACAAGAAGCGTAAAAATTGGAATGTGGGCAGAATAAAGAAACGTATTTTTAATCTCCTACATCATTACAATGTAACTGCCACAATTGGAAAGTGCGTTAAAAGCTCGCTTCAGTTATGTCTGAAATTACAACATCTTGTATTCAGTCTCGTATTAAAAATACTACAATATAATCTTTGTGGAGCACACATTAGGAGTTTGCATAGTAAAATATGCATAAAATATGACAGCAAATTACACGTGTTACAGCAAATCCTCACCTCTTCAGCTTCCAAAGCATTTCTGTAACATATGAGTAAGGACTCGGTTTCTGGAGTTACTGATGTGGTCATTGAGGTGGGACACTTTTCCTTGAAAAAGTCTGGGGAGGAGGTTTCTGATGACACAGTTTCCACAGTGACCATAGTGGAGTCCTCTGAGAACCTGCTGACCTGAGCAGGATTATCATCAGTGTGCGAAGAGCTCCGAATAAGGTTCTTCTCTATCAGATGTAAAGCCTTGTTGATATGCTCAGTTGCTTTGCATGGTGAAGTAGATTGGCGGCCAGAAGCATTGACCCGAGGAGAATAATAAGGAAAATCAACGCTGCTGCTTGTCAGGGGATTTTCTTCATCTGTGAATCCAACATGATCACAATTTGCTTCCCCATCTTGATCAAGTCTTTCTGAAGCGGACCATAGAGCCATCAGATCCTTTGCAGCATGTTCCAACGCAGTGTTGACCATTTTCTCAGCAGTTTGCTCTAAACATTCTTCAGAAACCCATAATCCTTCTCCTCCATTCTCCACACGACTCGAAAGTGAGTGGTTAGGAATGACAGTTGCCATGGTGTTATCCGCCCATTCACTTCCACCAGATGAAGAAGTAGACACTAAAAGATAAAGGATAGTAATCAGACCAACCTTTCTGTATTACTCTCACTACAAGGATAGTTGGATAGATGGAAGTGGTGGATGTGAAGCAGCGGTGACAACAAGGGCAAGATTGGGCTGGGCAAAGTTCAGGGAATGTGGGGAAATGTTGTATGGCAGAAAATTTTCACTAAGGATGAAAGGAAAAGTATATCGGAGCTGTGTGCGGCCTGCAATGCTATATGGTAGCGAGACATGGGTATTGAGAGAGAGTGAACTGGCAATCTTGAGAAGAACAGAAAGGTCAATGGTGAGAGCAATGTGTGGGGTGAAAACGAGAAGGGAAAAAAGGACTGAAGAATTGTTGGATATGCTAGAGATGAGAGAGACCATAGACCAACTGGCAAGGGCAAATGGAGTAAGATGGTATGGGCATGTGATAAGGAGGGAGGAAGGAAGTTTTCTTAGAAAGGCACTAGATCTAAAGGTGGATGGGAAGAGGAAACGCGGTCGTCCAAGAAGAACGTGGAAACAACAAGTGAAGGATGAGTTTAAAAAAGTCGGACTGAAGGAGGAAGATGCAAGGGACAGGGTGAAATGGAGAAAAGGGATTAAGACAATTGCTGCGCGGAAACAATCGGCCACCCCCACTAGTGGGGAACAAACCGACGATGGATTATGATGATGATGACAAGACACAGCTATCTATAGAAAAGGCAACACACAGCAAAAGCTACTCGGGTCAATGAATGTAACAAAGCATTCAAACCTTGTTGTGTCTTTCCACCACATGGTACTTTTCCAGCAATGGAGATTTTTATGCCAGGCGAGTTTGATTCAAACGTTAATGATTTTTGAAGCAAGTTTTGCAAGCTAAGTCGGTATGCATCTTCGTGGGAGGTGGTGATACTTTCACCTGATTCGTCGGGGTTACTTTCCGGATGTGACGTAAGGGAAGTGGCATCACTGGAACTTTCTTTGACAGTCGCATTAGATAGTAATCCTAATCAAAATTCATTTTTGATAATTAATGTTTAAGAACCATTGCTTTTATCTGTAAAATGTAACAACTGTTTTTCTTAATGGGCAAAAAAACAACAAAGAGTTTGCGGATGTTAAAGATAAAATACCCATGCAGAGCTTTGGTTTTTTAAAGCAACTCTAAGTGTCTGTTCTCAACGTATTTTCTTTTAATTTACTGTAGTTTAGTATGATACAAGCAAAAACAATGCTCGGTTGGACTTGCAACATAGAAAAGTTAAAAACAAGTCAATGGAAGTACAAATATATCAACGAATATGTACTTTTATCAGTAAAACTACGTTGTTTACCTTCAGAAGGCGAAGGTGTCTTCAATGGTGTCTTGTCGTCACCACGTGATCGTGGTGAACAGTCAGGATTGGTAGTTGAAGTTGTGACGTCAGACTAAGATTTTGATCAAAAGTTGGAATATGTTTTGAGATTTTTTAGGGAACAAACAGAAAGTCAAAAAGTAATGCACCAATTGCATTCGTTCTAGTCATCTTACATCACAAGCTGATACATGTATCTTACTTGGGTTTCTGACAGCAGCAACGTTAACTTGGAATAAATTGATCAAAATAAACAATAAATTGCTGAAAAATTATATTGGGTATAATGCACCAAGAAGTTTTTAATTACAAACAGTGAAACTAATGGAAGCAAACCATTTCTAGAAACTTACATCCACACTGGATAGAATTGCTTCCACTCGAGACAACAAGGTACTTTTCTGCTGCTTTCGTCGTTTACGTTCCTTTTCCAAAGCTTTAGTTCGATAAACTTGCATTTCGGTTCGTGTAGCAGAGCAAAGCTGAAGTTAGGTTAATAATTTTGTTAATTAGTAGACGGTTTGACTGACAGACTGTCGGCTGTACACACACAGTGCCTGAACAAAACTCGAAAAAATGAATGGACGCCGGCAGAGAGCACACGCCATATCTTTGGCAAGACATGCTTAAAGGTGGACTTGAAGATTGGCTTCTTTGCCTTGTCCACTTAATCTCGGAATGGCCCGTTTCGGTGAGTCCGATCCTTATTCGGTGATTTTGTCAATTTTTTTTTTAATTATTGGGTACCGTAGCCTAATTGCTGTTTTAGGGTTAGGGGTTAGAGGTTAGGAACTCACCGAATCGGACTCACCGAATAGTAGCAGACTCACTTAATCTAAATCTTCAACTACCGGGTAAGCCTGGATACAATAGAAAAAAAGAGAAACCAGCTTGAGACCCCAAACAAACTGCAGTATATACGAGTATACAGTACAACAAATCACCTTAAACTGGAAGTGAATAACATAATCAACATCAACACACCGTATCCAGATCAGGTTCTGAAGGCCATATTAGAACAATTATATATATATAATACTTTTGAATTTTGCAAAATATGGTAAAGTAAAAGATGAGAATCAAAATGAAAGAACCAAACTAACTTAATGGCCAACTTACTTCTTGCTGCAGCAATCACTAACCCTACTAAATACCAAGAAGTAAACATAAACAATAAAATTTATTTGTCAGTAAAAATAGGGTAAACATTAAAAAAATTATCAAAAAATATCTTAAATTGACGACCTTCCTTGTGTCACAAAATCTTTACCAACCGCTTTTGTTGCTAATAAAAGTTCCAACTACCGATACTTAGTAAATAGTAAGTATTGCATATACCAGTGGAGGAAGGATGGATTGCTTGTGAAAAATCAAAGATGATGTGGTAGGATAATTGAAGGATCTTGGAGAATGGCATCCACAAGATGATTCTGACATCCAGCTACTGTTGCTACTATTTGTTGCTGATGAGTTGTGACTTTCTTCAAGGTTAATGCTTGTATCCTGCAAAGATGCATGAATTGAAAGGATTATAGTGCATTTTTTAAGTAAGAACTTTTTTTAAGCACCTCACGTTTCACAAAAGCCGCATGTGTATACAATTATACATATTAAAATTAGCTAACAAAAATTTAGAAAAAAATAAAGGATACCATTAATGCACAATACCAGAATATTGAATACTTGTCTACATAAATGAAGAGATGATATTTCATTTTCAGATATATATACCAATAAATCAAGTGCAAATGCTTTTCTTTTAGGCTATGAGAGTTGTTAAAAAAAGTTAAAATGCTTTATCTTCAGCAGTGCATTGTTACAATTAGGTATCTACAATAAGAAATAAAGCAAAGTCAAAGGAATTTTATGTCAGCCACTGGTAGACAACTCATATTTTAAATGAAGGCGTGACCAGCTGTCCAATCCAGTTATGTATATTTAGGTCTCGAATGACAACATTTCAACATCCCTGATATAAACAGCGTGCCATAATAAAACTTCTTTAATTTCCAATTGCAGGTGGTAAGGTACTTGCCAAGCTTTGACATTTCCAAAAAAATATTATAAATTGACTTACTGGAAGTTTAAAACTAGCAGCATTAAGTCCAATGCTTTCTGTCTGTATTCCATCCAGAGTCAAGGGCGGAGTTACAAGTTGATCAAGTAGTTTTTCCATGTCTTTCATTAACCACAATTAATATTCTTGAACATATTACTAAAATGTACAAAAACTACAAAAGTAAACATATAAAAAAGCACTCTACATTGTGCTTATACATTTAATTAAACTTTAACTACAGTAATGTGTTGGTAGTAGACCTACCGATGAATTAGAAATTTTGAATTGTCTTATAAAACTGATTGCAAATATCAAACTTAACTTAAATGCACCAAAATGTAGTGGAATGCACAATTAACTTGTTCTTTTCGTTTAATAAAACTTTTGTTTTTTATCATGTTTTCAACTCATTTTTCGTTGCTACAGTATTAACTTTGTTACCTACCGGTACTAGCTCAGTTAGTTGAGCACCCAGCTTTGTGCATGAAAAAAACGTAATAATTAAGCAACACTGGCTTGGCTCTCAGGATGTGTGCTAGAGCAACGCATTTTAGGGTTGCTTATTATTCAGTGGCACCAAGTGAATGAAACAATTTGCAGACAATTACCTGTTAATCTCAGTAAAATGGGCATGCATCAGTAATTCAAAGCCTACAAGTATGCAAAACCTGACCTGACGTCCTCTCTCAGTTTTTTTTTTTCGTAAAGCACCGTATTTGCCGCATGGTGACGGCGCGTGTCGAGCGGCATTGCCACCGAAAAAGGCAAAAATTGCAGCCCTGGGCCTACTACAATACCACAACGATACATAAAATTACATTTATCCAAGGTCATGAACTTGACCACAGCCACACACAGTTGACATGCACATCTCCGGCTATGGGTCGGACCACCATCATCTCCGGTCCGGAGTCAGAGTTGAAAAAAGTGGCCAGAGTTTGGCTGGAGCCACCGATTGTTTTATTACTAGACATCATACACTGGAATCATGCTTTGATGTGTATTCATGTCATAGAATTACGGCCAGGGCGGAGACTTATAAACCAGCTCCGATGTTTCATAGGAGTCTATGAGTACTGAGTAGCCAGCTCAGTTCATTCGTAAACCTCACTTGCACATCAGGTGACTTACCACCTCATGTGGTTTGTGGGGTTAGGCAGGGATATCTATAACTACGGGATTGGAAACTCTGTGGAACTGAAAACCACTTTATACACCAGTAGGGTCACTTTTCTATGTGCGCTGCTGTGATAAATAATCACATAAATTGACCTCAAAGGGCAGCACGTAGTAGACTAAACGAACAACCAAAAGTGTAACAATCAATTCCCCTGCTGTAAATTGTAAGGTCTACGCTTGCCTGGTTTGTTTATTTGTTTGTATTCCATTAGTGCAGTCATGTTGTATTTTGTTTGCTGCTTAAAAAATTCCAGAATGACTATTGGTTTTAGTTCTGATGACATCGTAAACGAATTGGTTTCGTACTGGATTGGTCTGTGAACAAGTTGATGATACAACAGCATATTTCACTGATTGCTGAACACTCCTCATTTACTTCTGATCCTATTTGCAGTACGCAAAATGCTAAAGAACAATAGTAGGAGGTTTTTGGACTCGTTGCATTCATTTATTTTTTGGATTCATTGTTTTTTTTCTAGCAGCGTAAATGTACTCTTATACATCAATTAAGTGTCAATGGGAGTGTATTTTGTATTATTATTGTAAAATCGAATTTTGTATATCTTTTAGTCGGTATTTTATTTTGTTAATCTTTCTGTAGTCGTAGTAATGTGATGACCCTACTGATGTATAGCACTGAATAGAGTTTCCAATCCCGTAGTTATAGATATCCCTGGGTTAGGTTATAATAATAATAATAATCAATAAATATTTGATGTTGTAAGAACCGAGCGGCTTTTTCATCATTCTGATATACATAACGCATTTGCTGTTAATTAGGTCAACAGCTAGTTTCATAACTACTAACTCTAACCATCAATAACATCTGATAACATACAGTATACTATATATAAACTTTTAAGTTTTAGAAAACATATTAGTGAGAACAGAGAATGAAAACATACAGTCATATATACATGAAAAATACGTACACAATAGTACTGTCACTTAATACATAACATCATAAGATGATTTAGTTTATCATTTAGTTTGTGGGATTAGTTTTAAACCTTTCAAGGTTTTTCCACCTTTTCCCGTTCATTAACGTGCTGGTAGGCCTATATCGATTTTTGTAGTTAGTATCTTTTTCGTCCCGGACGCGTTAATGATTGACGATTTGCTTGATTGTGCTAATCTTTCTTCTCATATTGAGCAAAACTCTTTAAAAGCTTAACGTTTAATATTTAAAGTTAGTAAAACGTTCTGAAATTCTTTGTGCAAACTTTGGACCAATTACAAAGTTTATTTGATCACATCCAGTAGCGGCGACACGGGGTGGACATGTCCACCCCACTCCTATTTAAGGCCAATTATGTAATTCGTCGAGACCCGATGAGAAAACTTGGGGGTGTATGCAGGGGGTTAGGGGGGCCTAGTGACTGCGTCATAAATTAATTTCGACTTCTTACGTATGAATTACTTTTGCAGCACTGACATAAGAAGAAATAAAGAATCTTCATTGTTACCGCTCTGTTGTATTGATTGATTGTAGTCTAATTTTACCATTTTGAGGTGATGGCTTTTATCACAGCTGAGACACAAGCTTTGTAAGACCTAATAGGCAAAGGTTTTGATGGGGCTACCAACATGTCAGGCATGAATGAAGGTGCACAGCAACACCTAGTTGCAGCGGGTGCCAAACTGTCGGTATATTTTCATTGTTTTGCACACCGATTAAGTCTTGCGCTTGGGCACAATGTTGAAAACGTAGCGATAGTCAAAACAATTTTTGAAACAATTGGTAACATCTAGGCCTACCACTTGATGGACTGTTCTCCCAAGAGACAGTTTTTGTATAAAGAGCATTTGAAAAAGGAGGGAATCACGTCTGGAAAAATTGCATTGCACTCGTTATCTGATAAGCTACTAGATGGTCTGCACGTTCAGATGATCTGGATGCTGTTATTAATGTAGCCTATATCCAGTACTGCTGTCAATGTTCCAACAAATGTCAAACGAAGGTAATGGTATAGCTACTGGTTTGTTGTTCCGCATCAAGCAAACTGAATTTGTTACAGCTAGTCTTATTCCTCATAAATGCTTTTCGTTATGTAAACAGCCAACAGGCTTCAGATTATTTAAAAAGTGAAGAAATGGTTCTCACCACTGGGGTTGCATGCTATCAACGACTTGACAAGAGCATTTGACTCACTGCGTTCAGAGAAGATTTTAACAAATTGGTTTTCAAATTTCAACTCATCGCTGTTTGTGGATAGAAATCAAATTACCAGTGAAACCACCACGCCGGCTAAGCGATGCCACTACCCACCGAGCCATTTCCGAGATGGTCATCTATCATTGGTAGGCTACGTTGCAACAGTCTTCCGTGGAGTGAATCTGAATCCATTACAGAAAAGTTAAGGGATTTTTCTTTATCTTTTGACAGAATGCTAAATGAACTTAAAAGGCGTTACTCGGATCAAGCATGTGAATTAATGTCAAATGCAGCTGCATTTTATTTCACGCACATGTCTCCATCAAATTTGCCTAAAGTTGAATAGCCTATTTAGTCAAATTCTATAATTTCCATGAAAATCAGGTTGGGCAGCAATAGGATTTTCTTTTTTTGAGGTCATAGCTAATTGTCACAAGTGGAAACAAGAAATTGAAAAGCACCAAAGTGGACCGTGTGGTTGTGTTTGCCTTCACTTTTGAAATTGTGTAGAAAAATCGATCTTAAATAATTTGTAGCCTACAGCGTTTTGTCTCAAATTATTGCTACTGTTTCTACTTTGTCCATGACTGTGGCATCTTGTGAACGTATCCACACCAAAGTTAAGACAATAAACTAGGCCTATTATCTGCGACCTGTCATGTCATCACAAAGACTTGAACATCTTGTGCAGATCAGCAGTGAGCGAGACATTGCCGATAACACTGGTCCTCAAAAATTGGTGAAAGCTTTTAAACTGACCTGCGAGCGCAAAATAAAACTTTAGTGCAGTGATTCTTGACCTATGGGTATTATTGGGTAATAGCCAGGCTTTTTTAAAAATCTGTTTAAGGGGCTACCCAATAAATTTTTATGACGCCGCTTATCATTGCAGCAGCTCCATGACAAAAAATGACAAGCTTGCTAACATCAAGATCGTATTCGGCAATTCTATGGACCGCAGAGGAAATGTATGGGAGCGTTTGGCCCCATTCTATTCTTTTGTTCATAATTTAGAGTGCGCTTAATGGAAAACGAGATTTTGCCCCCTTTCGGATTTCCTTTATTTATTTTTCAATAAATTTCACAACCGAGCTGCAGTGAGTCACATCGCAATCGGTAATCTTAGTGACCATACTTTACGGTAGTATATTACCTCAAAATATTTTTGTCCACCCCACTCATTTTTGGCTGGCGCCGCCCCTGATCACATCCCTACAGTACACCTTTGAACTCACACGAAATCAAACGTCTTGCCTTCAATATTATATCTCGTTGTACATACTTCGCTATCTTGCCTTCTCACGAAAGATTGGAAGCCCAATTCCTGGCCTGACCAGTCACCACTGGCTGCACTGCTTTTGGAGCTGAGCTTCCATAAATTCAGCTGGCCAAGGCCCACCAAGAGACATCAGTCAACGCCTTCGATCCAACGGTCATGCTGAAACGTTAGCCATTTCTTTTCATGTTTTTTTTAAAGGATAACTTATCAAAAGTGTGACTATTTTTTAATTTCGTTTCGATAAGTATTTTTATACAAAGCAGAAATTATTTAATATTTAAAAATATTTGTCCTCTTAAATGTTCCACCCTAATTTTTACTTTTAATTGAGTAAAAAATTTCATAAGAAGGTTACGTATTTTTTGAGATGATACCTTTTAAAGAAAGTGCAACCGTTCGAAATGTTTCGATTCGCATGAGTTCACAGATAAAACAACAGCTCGTTTAGTATTTGTAGGCAGCAAGGCAGACGTTGGTTGAATCAAAAATGACAGGGAAGATTTTCAGTCTTCACCAGCACGTATTTCATAGAGTTACATTAACTTTAGCCAAATCTGTTAAATTATTGAATGATTTATTTGTCTTTTAGCGATCGCATTAATTACCTGAGCAGTTAGAAAATGTAAGTAGGCTACCTGCTATCATAAGCTTTTTAAAAGCTATCCAACTAATTTTTTTAAATGACATTTTATGTTTAGAATGTATATTGTGGGAAAAGAATTTGAATAAGTAGACAACTGGTTTATAATACTCAAATCAATGTAGCAACAAATAGAATGAGTTCAACAGATCAATATCAGTTCAGTTCTTATAGCATCACAATTGAATTAAAAAGTTCAATTTATTTTGTTTTAAATAAAGTAAACAATATCACACCAAATCAGAAGAATCGGTTTATTTAAATACAGAGCTTTCGCCACACAAGTGTGGCTTCATCAGTATAAACTGCAACAATAATAAAGAATGATATACTATTAAGATGGTTATAAAATTTAATAAAAGTGGTAAAAAAGTAGATAATATAGTAAAGAAATAGAAAAGATCAAATATTATACATAACTATAAGACTTTAGGTCAATACACTAGATAATAAGATGATAATCAACATGTAAAAATTCAAATCTATTAAAATTGTAACAACAAACTAGATGGTTTATTGCTTCACTAACGTTTCGCGCACCGTGACAATGCGCATCCTCAAAGCGAATAACATACAAAATAAAATTTCACAAGATTATATACTGCAGTGCGATTGAAGGCAAGAAAAAATAAAACACGCAATATTTTAAAAAATTGGCCAATGATGTAATGATGTGTGAGCGGTTACTTTCCACGTTAAATTACGTAAAAACTTCCAACAATAAACATAAAAATTCGAAGCAGTGACGAATTTAAAAGTTGTATAGGCACTTTTTTCTTCTCTTCTTTTGCTTTGAAAGAGAAAAAAACAGAATACATCATGACCGGTCAAATAGTGTTTCAGATTAAAAGACCGGAGCCGGTCAAATAACCACTGCCAAAAAAACACTGTGCAGAGAAATAAGCAAATGATATGTTTTAGGAGTGATCATTGTACAAATTTTTTAATAAATATTTAAAAGTACTTAGTATATGACTTTTCTTGTATTTCTTTTGGTACCGGTACCGTATTTGATTCCATAGTTTCACTCCATTAAAACAATATGCCATTAAAACAACATGCCGAACTAGGTCGTTTGTCCGGACTAGTTCGTCATTATGAAACAGATTTGGCATCCCTGAGAAAGGAAGTTTCAATTTTAACATCACAAAAGAATTCGTTTTCTGATAAAATAAAGGTTTGTTTATTGATCATTATATTGACTGTCTTGAAGTACATTTTTGTGTTTAATGTCAGCTATAGATTCGAGTAATGTGAGTTTTTGTACATTGCTCCATGGTAGTTTGTTGGGCACTACTGAAGAGCACACTGCTGTGTCCTTGACATTTTACAACTTGCTAGAAGGTTGATACAATGATACAAGGATAAATTTCCTTGCCTTTCTATCTGCCTAATAGAAAATGTCAACCACTGCACAAGCATGCATTTGATAAAATCTTCAACACTCTCAAGATGAAGACCAATCATCTTACTAGCTTGAGTAGTTAGGCAATGATACTATATTTGGGTTTTAGTGTTCAGTCCAATCTATTGACTAACTGTAAGTCAGATATCGAGTAAACTCATAATGGATATAATATAAGTAACACTATGACATAGAACATAATTATGGACCTAGGCTATTTCTGCAATTTGCTACATTGAACATCAAATTCTGCTGAATTGGTTTTATGGTGATCACTTTTTATAATGTTTTACTTATGCCAACATACAGGTGGTTAATATAATACATATATTTATATATAATTATAGGCTGTTTATTCTGCAGGTGATAACAGTTGAAAATGAGCGACTTCATTCTGAAATCCAAGGGATACTTCAAGACCAATTACATGACCATCAACCCACAGGTACGGTAGTGTATGCCTATGCAACTTATGTTTTTCATCTGTTAATCTTGTCATCTATGTGTGTTGGCGTGAGTAAAGGTATTTTAGTTGTACAGATTCAACTGAGTTGTGCCAGCCGAATAGTTGAGTGGTGAAAGCCCTCCCAAAGACTCTGCTTCACCACCCCTCCAAAGCACATGGCTACGTCTTTACCAAATTCAATGACTTGCTTGAAGGCACATGTGTGGAATCGCTTTCTCACCTTCTCGTTCACTTGATTTAATTCTTCAACCATTTTAATTTTCAACATTTATGTATAACAATTACCTTACACTGAATGATGTTTTGCTGTATTTTTGAGTTTAATGGTTTGACAATACTGCAATTCTGGCCATTTTGTGCTAATTTGGTTTACCACCAGTACTGTATTTTATGAAACTACATTGAAATCATTAAGGCTATGGCCCATATAAAAACATACCTTATCAGAGCCCTTCCTACCCCGACATCCAGGAATAGAGATAAAAAAAACCGACTGAAGTAAAGCTTCATTTCTATAATGTTTATTGTTTATACTTCAGGCAGATCATTATAAATTCTTACAGCAGAGCTACACCAGTAAATGCAACAGGCATAGGATTCTCTTCAACATGTATCACATTATTCCATGTTGAAGCAATTGCTGCACTTCCTTTTTTATCTGTTAATTTTCAATTTTTTTCTTTTATATGTACGGTATATATATATTAAAATGTATGGTATATATATATATATATTTATCAGTATTATCATGTCATGAATAGTAAAAAAAACTTATATGATTTTTCTGTTATATAGCTTTGCGTTGAATGCAATTGATAAATATTAATATTGTGTTTTCTTTATATTTAGTCGGAATGTACGTGGGCACTGAGCATTCAATCATTTATACCAGCACATAAACTTCACTTAGAAATAAAAGACAAAAAGTAGATGCTTCATTAATCATTAGCAACTGATTTTAGAATAAAGTATTTTGTAAAAACTTTGAACATCCCTGATTTATAGCAATGTGGAGTAAAATCTACAGAGTTAAGAAACAAAATTACACTTCTTTCCCCAATCATCACTTACTTACTGTTACAGACTCTCAAGGCAGTGATGCAGCTGTCAAGGTTTTGATGGCGCAGGTGGAACTTGCCAATAAAGAGAAAGATGCTACAGTTGAAATGAACAAGCAAACCATGAGCATATTGGATAAGTAAGTCACTATGTTTGCAAAGTTTTAGTACATTTGCAAAGCGAGAGTGTATTATCATCGTCAATCAATAAAAAAATGAGATATGGACAAGTGTTGTAATAAAAATATGAGCAAAAATGTGTAGTAGGCTATCACATCCGCCATGCCAACTACGCTATTGAGCGATGTACAGGAAGATGAGAAAATAATTGATTTGATCGCCGTGTTCTACACAAGAGAATGCATTGAAGCGATTTTGAATTCATTTAGATTTTCTTTCTGTATAAATAAGCAAACAATTTCAACAGCTTGGAAGCTGCCCTCGCCATATTGCGTTTTATGGCACAATTGATGTTGAAAGTGCTAAGTGATGATATGAACTGAGATAACTGGGTGCAACAGAATGATATATATGCCAAGTTTTGGATAGTCATTGATAAATTAATAAAATTGAAGTCCATTGCTAAAACTAATCTTTCAGGATCCGACACGAAAGATCAACGGAGGTGAGCCACGGTAGGTCCAGGGAGCGGCTTCTGGATGAAGTAAAATCTCGCAACGAGCATCTTGAGGACGCCAACATCCAGATGCATTCTCTCATCGAATCCACACAAAAAGAGAATGAGACACTTGCCTACACTGCAACTCATCAAGTAAAACCTAACATTTTAATCGTTGTCCTACTGCTGTGGTTTTCAGCCGGTGGGTTATTAAGCTATTGCCAATGAGCCGCAAAGCTTGATAGAATTAGAATGAAAGCAATATGAAACTTGATTGGAACACTTTAACACACAATTAGAATCTTGAAACTTAAATTAATTATGTCATTGCGATCAAACAAGAGGAACAATCAGTGAACAAACTAATATTGGTGTGTCATTTATGACGCAACTTAGTATGTTTATGACGATATTCTTACTTAACAATGTTACGTGCCTTCAGTTGGTCTCCATGTAGCCTACTATACTTTGATGAGATTGGCGGAATGATGCTGTGAAGTTGTTAGATTTGGACTGTCCCAATTAGTTTTTCGATTTTATCATCAAATCAACCAATTCGATAAAGTACAGGAATATCCTACGGAAGTAAACAAAATTTCGCCTTTAAAGATCGTTATCAAGCATATTAGTTTCTTCAAGTTGCTTTGTGATTTCAGCTGAAAGAACTAAAAAGTTGTCAGGAACAGTTTCGTGAAACTAAGCAGAAGTTGATTGACAGCTCAAGGAGAGAAGACCTACAAAATAACACTATTATGACTTTAAAAAAAAAGACGGAAGGCTTGGTAAGAAATGGCAGTCAATGCTTTGTAGTTTATACATTAAGTATATTATGGATGATACATAACTAGGGTCTGCTACTATTCGGTGAGTCCGATTCGGTGAGTTCCTAACCTCTAACCCCTAACCCTAAAACGGCAATGATAATTAGGCTACGGTACCCGATAATTAAAAAAAAATTGAAAAAATCCCCCGTTAAGGGATCGGACTCACCGAAACGGGCCATTCCGACATAACTAGGAAGGCTGAAAACGTTTTCTTTAGTCTTTTTTGTTTTTTATCCGTTTATTTGTTTTTCTGTTTTTATATTATTTTCAATTGTTTCATACATTTTTTTAAGTAACAACTCTTTTCATCTATTATAACAACAGTCAACCTCCTTTGTTGTTAATTTCTTTTATTAGTTTGTTTATTTCTTTCATTGCATCGTTCACTTAGCCTATTTCATAACCTATAATGAATATTATGACGTTCTTTAAAGTCTAATTGGTGAATCTACAGTCTAGTCAACGATACAGGTTAAATTATCGATAAAAAAAGTAGACAGTGCGGTACCACACTAAATTGACAAATTCAAGTTCTTTCAATTTAAACGTAATAAACTTGCATTTGCCAATTTTAGTGTGATACGCTCTATACTTTTTTTGATTACTTTATCACATTACGCATCTTTTTGGATCATTGGTGAAGTCAAAACAAGATTTTAATGAAAAGTTTAGTGACAAAGCTGTATTTTGGTAACTTATTGATGTCTTGATGATTTCAGAACAAATATTTCAGAGAAGCAAAAGTGCAAATTTTGTTCAAACATATAAAATTTAGACAGATTGTTGGTGTAAAAAAAAACGATTGCTTTTTTATTTTCCAAAAAAAAAAGTGAACTCAAAAAAGCGATTCACATCTGTCTGTAGGCTATACATAGCATCATCATTTTTCCGTAAACTTTCTAACCTTATAGAACAATAATGATAATGATTGTTCATCTAGCAGGCTGGTGCCGTCCGGAAGTGTAGAGGATTTCGATATACTTCTGTAATATTTATATACAGTAAAATACTTCAACATAAATTGAAATAATAATAGTACAGGTGTGAGGGTCCACTTGAAGACTTTGGTGCCAAAGTCTTTTGTTTGGCCGTATCGGTGTTTTAATATTACAATAAAATTCTTGTTTGGTGAGTTTTGTATTTCCAGTATTTAGAAGTTGTTGGCAGAACTCTATCTGATAAGCTCATAGCTGTATAGCGCTATCTCCCGATCATTCTCGCCAATGTAGTGTGGCCACGTAGGCGCGGGTTTACGTAATCTGTTTTTTCTTTGTTCGAAATCGATATCACTGAAAAAACAATTATTATTATTTATTCAACTGAATTTATTTTTAACACTATTGTGTTCTCTTTCTAAACTTAACTGCTGTATCTTTTGAACTGAACTATTATAAAGTTGTACCGAAGAGGATTTCATAATTATTCGAAATCGCGATTCGCGATATACAACATGATAACTTGGTGTAATTTGTACTAGTCGTATATTTTCCTTGAATATAGAATTACCAGGCAGTGGATTCGTATTTGCGCTTCTCTCTAGCACCAGCTTGCTGTGCGTGCATTTCTTCTCTTTCGTTATATATATTACCTAACATGATCTCATTATTTTTGAATTTATTTGAACTTGACTTATTTTCTGCAGGAGAAAACCAAGTCGGATCTTGACCACAAATGTCAAATGCTCGCCACACGAAACCAACAGCTGGAAGCAAGTTTAGTTGAAGCTGAAGGAAAACTGACTAAAGCGCTGCAGGTCTAATATTTGCTTGTACGATATTACAAACACTTTAGAAAAAGCAATTTTAGAACTACTTTTAATCAAGTTTTTTTTTGGGTGAAATTTTGTCTTTCAAACCTTCACAGTGTGTAGAAAAATCGTTAGATTAAAATAAACAATAGCATCACGTTTTTAGGTCAATTTAAATGACACTAGTAATTTCTGTCGATCAATCTTCACTACGTCTTTTACATTCATTTGATGACCCTGGATTGACTTCTGGCCATCACAATAAAGTGACCTCAATCACAGCAGCTGTAGTATTTGAATTGTACGCATTGAGCTTTTAAATTCGACCATGAACACTTTCATCTTTGCTAGACTGCAACCAACGCCCAGTCACTCTCGGACGATCTGAAAATCCGAATCTCCACTCTGGAGAAGATCAACAGCGAAATAGAAGGTAAAGAGATGAACTACTTGATGCAGGTGAGTTCAAAATCGTTGCATCGAATCGTCAGTTTAACGTCGTTTGACGAAACTTTATTCGGCGACTAAACATAACAAGAAGCCCAACAAAACAATGGATCGATTGATGTGCAGTGTTTTTAAAACATTAGTTGGCTGCGCATCTTCCTGCTTGTGATTTTTTCAACGTCGTTGCTTACTTTGCTTTTTTCCATTATTATTATTTTTTTTACTTTTTTGCAACAGGTTGTCAGGTCCATAATTACAGCCCAACATGCAAACGAAACATTAAGTTAAAAATTTAATCACAATAACGCAGCAAAGAGACAACGCTCTGGTGGAAAATTGTCAATGAGTAAACTGCTAAGTAATGGCACAGTTTAAATACTACGACTTGACAAAGGCGTCAGTCAAAATTGCAGAGTCCATGGATGTAGCAAATGTTTAAAGATTTACATTGACATCATCATTATGTTCCTTCCTCGTATTGAGGGTTGGATACAATGCGCCATGGTTCTCGATTATGAGCTGTTCGTACTGCATTTTCATAAGTTAATTTTGTCCATTTAGAGATGTTTGTTGTCAAAATCATTCTTGGTCTGCCTTTGTTTCTTTTACCATTTATTTTTATGTTTTGACAAATGATCTTTGTAACGAGTTTTTCCTCATTGTGTGTCCGAATACTTTAATTTTCTTCTTTTGACTATTTGCAAGAGAATTTTGGTTGAATTGAATTTAGATAATAATTCATCGTTAGTGATCTTTTGTTACCATAAAAATTTTAACACATAAAGATGTAAATAGATTTGCGAAGTACTACAATACATCAAAAGTATTAAATTATGCATATGTCGTGTATATATCTGAGGACTTATTTAACAATTTTCCCATAAACATAGCTTCGTGAGAGCTCGCAGCTCCTAGACGACGCTCTACTGGCAAGAGATTCCGCTTTGATGAAGGAGAAGCAGAGGGCAGAGGATGTTGAGAATGCAACGGCAGCCATGGAGACTCTTGTGCAGGAGGTGGCGGATCGTGTCAAGAGTGAAGTTGATAAAGTAAAGTTGCAATGCAATGCCAACATAAAGAGACTGATGGACGAGATTGAGGCATGTACACCTCGTAAAATCCGTTATTTTTACATTGATTTAACGTCTGAAAACGATGTAAAAACGACAGATTTTGCTATCTGAGTAACTCTGATAGAAGCAACTACAACCAGACTCCTTTACTTTTTCATGTAATGTTTGCACAAGGAGATAGGGAAATAAAAGGCTCCCCTTTACTCTTAGCAGAGATAAAGACTATTGTTATTTACCATTGCTGTACTTCAATTGTTTACAACTCCAGTCGATGTCTGTTGTCTATCGAAGTCTAAAAACGTAAATATATCAAGATTGTTACATACTAGCTTTCGGCGCAATATATAAGTTAAATTTAATCGATTTGTCACAATACTGATGATGATTATGTGCCTGATCTGATACAGACGTTGGCGATCATGGTCTTCCAAACTTCTCTGTCATTTGCCATTCGTATAAAATCGTTCGTTTTAACTGTTGTGTTTGTGGCCCATTGATTCAAGCTGTTTAAATAAGTTAATCTTTGTCGACCTCTGCTTCTTTTTCCCTGTATCATCCCCAATAGAGCTAATTTTTCCAAATCTCCATGTCTGTGAATATGGCCTACAAATTGCATCTGACGCCTTCTAACTGTTGTTATTAATCTCCTTTCTGCATTTGCCAATTTCATAACTTCGTCATTACTCTTCTTTTCAGTCCAAGATATTCTCAACATCCTTCTGAGAAACCACATCTCAGCAGCCTATAGTCTTTTCTTCATATCTTTACTTATTGTCCAGCATTCAATACTTATTGTCCAGTTACAATACTACACATTGATATTTTTGTTACCGAGGCGAACTTGGGACTTTCCTAATTGCGGTTATGATTTGAAATTGTAGACAGAGATTTAGTTGCGAACAAGTCAACTCCTTTAGCATTTTCGTATTAATACTGGGTGGTAAGCGTTCACTTTGAAAAGATGTAGCCTAATGCTTTTGCAGAAATTGTTACCATTTGTTTGTGTTGGAAACAGAACATGCTGTTTTCTACACTTTAGTGGCGGATTTTGCTGTCTGGGAAGCTATCTTATTTTTGTTGTTGAAGCAACGTTTAATAAGCGCATGACGTCATCGATTTTTCATCAGGCATCGGAGTTGGAATGCGCCAACTTGCGGTCAGAAGCCAACCGCGCAAAACGCATGAAGCGTTCAATCGAAGAAGAGATGGAAGCAATGTCGAGATTGAGGGAAGACAGCAAAGAAAGGATGAGGATTGAAGATCTACAACGACGGACCATCAATGCAGAGCGAGCCAGGGATGATGCGTTCATCACGATCGAAGTGAGTCCATGGACTCCATCGAGTAGTTGAACGAGTTATTGGTCTTTGTTTATTTTTCTGGTTTTTTCGAAGTTTTTTTAGCCGCTCCAACGGTTGAAGGGCTCTGTCTTTTGGCACCCTTGAGCTGTGGTGGTGACTTGGGCTATAGATATTTGGAAAAGTGTAAACATACATAAAACCATAAACATACATAACTCAGCAACAACACTACATTTAACATTATAAAAAAAAACAAAAAAACAAGCGAACGTTTTTGGCTAGTCATACAGCCCTAGTCAAGCCTATTAGTAAAATATAAGACACAATATACGGTACTAAAAAACCATACAATATCACAGCAAAAACATGGTCAAATCTGATCATTTGAGAAACTGCTTAACTTGTTCACACAAAATGATAACTGAAAAATTAAGCAGCACAACGGGTCAAGTATTTAAGAGGTAAAATGAATTGTTCAGAGAAGAACTTAAGCAGATTATGCAAGACGGACAGAAGCACAACACGAGATAGTGGTGCTACCAAAGCAAAAATTCGAGAAGCACAACACGTGACAATTCAATCAAAAACGATTAAAAGATAAGGGGTTTCACCAGCAAAGAATTGCCTGTTGAGCCCTGGGTTGAACAATTTGATGATCAATCAATGCCTCGTGAATCTTGGTTTCGAACTCGGACAAACACTTACGAACAATTTTGAAGGACTCCAATGAGGGTTTATTGTTTGAACACGATTGGCAGTTTCTGATATGATCTTTAATTGCATTGTTTTTGTTAAAGTTAGCCAAATTCAGATGCTCTCTCACTCTCGTCGCCACATGTCGCTTGGCCATACCTTTGTCACGTGTTGTGCTCGTATTTTCCTTTTGTTTGTGCCACTATCTCGTGTTGTGCTTCTGTTCATCTTGCGTAATCTACTTGAGTTCTTCTTCTCTGAACAATTCATTTTACTTCTCAACACTTGATCCGTTGTGCTGCTTAATGTTTCAGTTATCATTTTGTGTGAAAGCAGTGTCTCAAATGTTTACATTTGACCATATTTTTGCTATGATATTGTATGATTCTGGAGTATTTTAAATATTTCTCTTATAAGCTTGACAAGGGCTGTATGACTAGCCGAAAACGTTCGCTTGTTGTTTTTATTATGTTAAATGTAGTGTTGTTGCAGAGTTATGTCTGTTTACAGTTAGTATATAAAGATATAGATGCTGATGTCACCGAACCTCTGTTTTGGTTCCTCGATGTTATTGAAGATGAAAATATATACTAGGATCCTTCGTTTAGGATGCAATCGAAAAATTAAACATAATAAGTAAACAAAATCAGTCAGGTTTGGAAACTTGTATAATTTATTGATAAAGCTTTCGCCACCGCAAAGGTGTCTGGGTCTGTTCAATGGCAATAAACCAAATGATCTTGATACTTCGTTTCTAAATAGCTAAGTTCATATGCGAAAAGCATTTAAATCGTTTGCTGTTGATTCTCATGGTCGATTGCAGGAGCGGGATATAATACCAACTATAGATATTATATCAACTACAGTTTATATTTACCTCGATTGATTGGAACTGTTTTTTATACAACGATGTTGAAGTAATATGATAGTGCAGCATTACTGGGTTAACCTTAACTACCCCATTAAGTAATTGTTGTTCTACTAACAGGAACTGTCAACATTGTCATTCAGAAAACCTTCCAAAGAAACGTCTCTATTGGTTCACTTTAGGTGTACCTGGAATTGTTCTTTTTCTATAATGTTGTTTTATAGAAATTGGAGACTAAAATAAAGAAGACAGAGTCCGATCACAGTGATGAGAAGATGAGGCTTTTATCTTCCATCCAGAATATGGAGCAACGTGTCAAGAGGTTGGAGAGGGAGACAGAAGAGTCCCAACACGAGAGGTTGCACCTCTTGGAAGCAGTCAACCAGTACAAGCATGAAAATCAGGTGCTCGTAATGGTTTGTGCTCACGACACTGGATGTTGCAGTGATTAAAGCTGTTAGAATAATAATAATTAATACAATATCAAATATTAAGTTGCGAGTAATAGAAAAGTTATTATTTTGCATTAACTCAACTGCTTCAATGCTTTACATGTCTATTGTCTAATCATTATAAAAGATTTTAAAGTTAGCTTTTGCAGGTTGCGCTTAAGTTTAGACTTTGCGTCATTTGGTCTTTCAGAATCTACAAGAAAGCGCGCGTTCTGCACGTTTGGCAGCCACCAAAGAGTTCACAGCTGCAAAAAATTCCCTCATCAAACAGAAGAAGCAACTGGAAGTCCGATTGCATTCTCAGGATGAGACTAGCCGAGCTAGCATCCGACAACTCCACAAGATGCTGGCAGATCAACAAAGGATTTCGGCGAGGTAGAAGTGTAGTTAGTAAAAAGGTCATACTTAACCCGTTAGTAAACCTTAACGATGACGAATTCGGTTCGTTAGGTTCTTGTGAATTGAATATGAATAATAAAATCATGCTTTTATTTGCGCCCATTGCGATAACATACAGTACACTGCGATCACAGATTCGAAACTACAAACAACAGGAAGCAGCGAAGGCAGTGGCGTAGCCAGAAAAAAAATTTGGGGGGGGGCAAATATTTGATGAATTGAAGAGAACGACAAACTGTTTGATTTAAGCCATCGCCACCTGATGTGCAGTGGCGTATCCTGGTGGGTTGAGCATGGGAACCAATAAAACTGGTAGGGTGTTAGAGCGTGCCGAAGGCACGCGTATTCTAGGGGGGTCCGGGGGCATGCTCCCCCGGAAAATTTTTGCAAAATTACACTTAAATAATGGATTATAGCGCTTTCTGGAAACACTTTTAGGGTAATTTTTGTAGGAAATTTATTAGCAGATAAACAGCTATTAACTTATTAAAGGTAGCTCTTACACACGAACGGGCAAAACCTGCGGCTAAATTAGAGAACACCAAAATTCAGCTACAATAACTACACAAAAACATAACAGAGTAGGCTAAGCCATTCTGAAATTGCTTCCACAAATTAGTTAAAAGAAACGTAAATCGCGTAAATTTTGCCCGATTTACGATTTGCAAAGTTTATTGGTGTCTTTCTGTGTGTCTAAAACAAGTCCTTGGGGGTGTTAATAGCCAGATGACTTGGAAAACGTTATAAGCTTCTACAAATTTTATTATATTTTCAACAAAGGGCTCAACTTCGGAATCCAAACTTTGAAAATTTTGGGGGGGGCCATGGCCCCTTTCGCCCCCCCCCTGGCTACGCCTATGAGCGAAGGGACATATTAGTCTTCGAGTCAGCTGCTCCCCTTAGTTTGGCTTGCCATTAAGTGTCTTGCCGAGACGCAGTCGCATGCTCTGGAGCGGTGTCGAACCCATGTCCTTTCAAACGTCGCGCAGACGTTCTCACCACTCGGCTACGCAGCCGAATAAGCAAAAAATACTAAACTGTCCAAAAGGACAGGAAATAGTACCTCACTATAGGAACGCTTGGGCACTTACTACTGAAACCATTATTTCTTCACTTTGCGGTCCTTGTACGTTTTGAGTTTTATGCCTTGCCCTTCAAAGTTGCATTGCTTAAACCTTTTCAGATGGAAAGAAGAGAGTGAGAGCGCCTCTCAAAGAAGCGAGGAGAAAGTAAGAGACTTACAATCCCAAGTGACGAAGCACAGAAGAAAGTGTCATGATCTTACAAACAAATTAAAGGTTTGTTAATTGAAATCTGACGTGAAGTTCAACGTTTACTTTCTCTTTAACTTGGTAACCCAACCTTCCGTCACTCATACATGTATGCCGTCAAGTCAAAGAGTACATTTCTAATTCGGATTTCTCTGTTAACATACTTTGAGGCACAGGTGCATTGGTCTAAGGCAGGGGTGTCCAAACTCCGGCCCGCGAAACATCTTTGTATGGCCCGCGCCTATTGTTCCATGATGTGTTATTTTTGGCCCGCAGACACACAGAAATTATACAAACTCAACTTGTATTTTTTTTTTAAATTGATAAAGACGATATTTTCCCACCGACAAATCCAGGCGAGAAAAGTTAAAATTATTGTTGCGTCATAATTGCCAAATCAACTATTATAGCCTGAAAGTGTTGTAATGAGTTATACAGTTGACTGAACGGAGCATTCATTTATTTTCTTGCTAGCAACTTCAACGGCCGCTGCTAATTGAGCTTCTTTGCGAAGCCGACAGCAACATCTTTCTCTCGTGTCTTCTATCAGTAGCTGGATAACAAATTTCCACAAATGCTAAAATTTGCAAAAAAATGTTGAGTTTGTTTGGTTCCACATATTTGTGTGAGTAGACGTTCTCGGTTATACACTTGAACAAGGACCCCTTGAGATCAAAGCTGAGCGACTGCCATCTACGCGATATTTTACGCTTGTCAACCATTAACCTCGAACCAGACTTGACCTGGTATAGAAATCAAGACGTCAATTTCATCCTTGAGACTAACATAGCTGTGTTTTACAAAGTTTTTGGATGTGTTAATTTTTGATAGAAAAGCAGATAACTACAGTCTAACTTATTCCGTGATAGGCCTATGTATTACAATATGAAATACTTAAACCTGTACAGTGTACATTGCTTTAATGTATGAAAATGACAGTAGGCTAAATGATACAATATTGCTAACAAGATTGGCGGAAACTGTTGGCCCGTATCATCAAATTTGGCCCGCCTGGGAAAAAGTTTGGACACCCCTGGTCTGAGGCCACTTGTTATAACTGCAATAGGTGAATCGTTAGTTTAGCTTAGTTCATTTCCTGCAGGGCAAAGCTGATAGTGCGAATGCGAAAGAAAATGCAAAGCCACCAGATGTGGATGTAAGAAGAGTAGTGTTCGGTCGTGAATCGTGATAAATCCGTGTGAATTGCTAACTGTGTGGTAGTGTTTTTATGATTGGCTGGATGTAGAATCCATTTTTGTGCATGACTTTATTATTGACAATTTTGCACACGCTTGGGTATAAATTGCCTTGTATGTTGCAACCAAAAGCTTGTGTTGTTTAATTCGAGCTGTAAGTTTGTTTGACTTCAATAATTTCGTTAACCCGTTTTATTGTCTTAAGGTTGATTCAATCTTCGCCTTTGCGGTGAAAATCATTATTTTGCTTACATATGTGTGGTTGAAGATAGCGATTGTTATAGACCAGTGTTTTTCAGACTTTTTTGCTGGCAACTCCTTTTAATCATAAAAACATTCGCCATGGCTGTTTAATTTTTCTAAATTTCAGTTTTCTATAATATTAGTCTCCAACACCACGTTCCTACCGCGCATACGTCACGAAAGCGGTTTATCTAACTACGTTGCTCCTTGTCAAATCACTGATGAATTATTATGCATTATTATAAACCGTGTGCTAATCAGCTGCGTTCCTTCCGACAATGTTTTGAATGAAACAACTGCTGCAACTTGGCATGTTGGGTTCTTTTTTACATTCTGCCTAGTTGCAGAAAAAACTAACCTTTGGCGATTTCACTTGTAATTTCCCCCTTTATTTTTTGGAAGTGTATTGTTTTTTGGTCCTCGAACATCTTATTGGTACCGGGGTCAAATTATCGTCTCAATAGCCCTAGAAACCCCGTCTGATCACTTCACAAGCACACAACCGTTCACCCCAGCTTCGCTTCATGAAAAGAACCTTTTATTTATTTTTTCACGCAGACCGATTCAAATTAGGTTCATTCAACTTTAGCGCATTTGTGGTGCGAGCCGACAAATATCGCTTCAGGGATTCTGCTTTCCTTCGATTGCACAAACCTTGTTCCTACAGAACATAATGACCGACTTGCGTCGCTGAGCAACCCAACATCGGGAGCTCCCACTCTCGCCAGTAAAGGCAACGCCGACTAACTGAGTGTGATCACTAGTCATCCCCCCTCACACATTGACCTAGTTTGGGAAGCCCTGCGATACACAACGCCAACCTTGTAGTCATGCATGATTAGTTTTGCGACATGGTCGATACATTTTTGTTACATATGAAGTACATAGAACAAACAATATCTTTTTAACATTAGAACAAACATTATCTTTTCTTTGTAATTAGTTTTTCGTTTTCACACGAAACCGCGTCGTTGTTGGGTAAAGTAGGTTACCAATTTAGATGAAATTACCATTGCGAACTATTTCCAATATTGTGCTTAATTATCTCGGTGTGTTGTGCAGTTATTGACCAAACATGGCTGTTGGTGCGTCTTGCTATGCATGACAGCTTGCATGCAACAAAGGAAAAGTATCTTTACTACATTGCTTTGATTTTTTTTATTTTTCAAGTCTAACATGCTTCAATGTTATGTGAGTAGCTAGTTGTGTTAGCGGCGTTATTATACGATTTTTCTCCCACCAAACGTAAGTGACAGTTGTTTAACTCCTGCTGGCGTGCGCAGTTAAGCAGTTCATATCAAGGATATTGCATTAAATAATTTGCAAGCATCAAGCGGCAACTTTACACTGTCAGTCTCGGTTGCTGCGGGTCTACATTAGTAATCCATGTATCCATATGCTGAACTGCAATTAGAAGGAGGCTTGTGCAGTACAAGCCATGTATGCTATCTATTTGAGTTATATGCATTTTACAATTAAACAAGTCAACCGTTGCGTCCAATGCTAGTCCTCATGGCATAAAGATCCGATCAGGAACTTGTTTCATAAACTTTTTCATTTTTCAGTTACATGATGAGAACCAAAGACTTCCTAAGACTTTGCCCTTGGAAGAAACGAATCGACAATTACGAGCTGAGCTGCATCAGGCACAGTACAAGTTGTTGTCAGCGACAGAGAAGCTTGGAGAAGCACAGGCGCTCAATACTTCCCTAACCATCCGGGACCTTCACTGAAATTGTGGAAATATTTTGAGTACCCTGTCACAACACGCATCAGCTCTTAACGGACGACACCTTAGTCAATCAATATTTTATATTTCATAACAATTCCAAGTGTACATTTTTTAATTTGTACGTGAAATATTGGAACCTTTGTCAGACGCTTTTAGAATCAAGTGACAAGTCTTAAAGCTGCTCTGCTGTTGTGGATGTCACTCATTGTTTCAAGCGGTCCGGACGAGGGGCTGTTTGAAACGTTTACAACAAAGATCTCAATTTGAAATGAATTTAGAGTAGAAATAGAATATGATTGCTCCGAACAGCTTAGCTGGCACCAGCTCGGTGTGTCTACTTGATTACTTTACGTTCATTAAACGTTAATTGACGAAGAGTTGGGTGCCACCACCGCTACTGTCCTTTCATTTTCAAAAATAAATCTGACTTAGGCCTATCCTTGCGTCAAAAGTGTATTGTTAGCTACAGCTGTTTCTTCTAAGTTATACCATCTGTGTTTACCGCGATGTCTGTTACTAGTGACTGTAAGCAGCGATAGAAGACACCAGCACTATTTTGACATCTGTGAGGAAAATCTGGCTACCTTGATTTTTGTATACGAGAAAGCCACTCGCTCTCCATTTTGCTTTTACTGTACAGCAGCCTGGTCTTCATCCTGAAGCATGAGACCGACCAGTTGCCTGCAGCGACTCCTCCTTTTCTCTCTATCGTTGTCATCTTTAATTTTTGAAGAACTGACTATAAGAATCCTCGAGAAATAAACATGGGCTTAAAAAAACGTAGAATTGACACATCCATTACACATTTATGAATATAAGAGACAAACTTTACAAAACTAAATAACTTATTTAACTTAAGAAAACCAATCTGGCAGCCACTCAAGAAACTACTCTGCCCAACCAAAGCAAACATTAACCGCTACAAACACAGCTTTACTAAAAAAATAAACACATGTCACTGTAGAAATGTTTTTTACTGCAACGTTAAAATGATCGGGGGAAAACGTGCCTATAAAATGCCATGGTAACACACTGAATGTAACGCATGAAATAAAAACTTTTCTAAACAATAACTCAATTTATGACACAGTGGCCTATCAGTAGGATAAGTTGGATAACTAATTAAATACATAGAACAGTTGCGTCAAATGGCACGGTCCTATATCGTATACTTAAAAAAACTCTGAAGTGCAGCTTTCAGTTGTTGTCTTCAGCAGTGGTTCTCTAACTGTGCGTCGCTACGCCCTCTGGTGCGTCGTTTAAAATTTCTAAGCCTAAGGACGCCCCGTAAATTTTGAGAGACGTTACAGAAAAAAATAAAACTGTTGTGTTTAGGCTAATGTCATAAATTCAAAACAATGCAACGATTTAGATACAGCAACCACATTGCCCAGTTCAGTTTGTTTTTATTTCTGACCATCACCACGAAAAAACAATATGTGCCAAACACAGCAGAGGTCTAGAAAAAGGTAGAAGCGAGAAAACGCGGACGTTATAAAATGCATAATACTGAAGCAGGACAATCTGTTTAAAATGTGGCACGGTCGCCCACTTTTTAGGTAGCCAGTAATGAAAATTCTCTGTAGCCTACAACCCGATGACACGGCCAACCAATCAGAACATGTTCAAGTTACTACCGTCCAATTGTGACCCTTCTGGCATTCAGCCAGAGAGTTGATCCTACTTTGAAGTTTGTTTGGTCATTGTAGAAGATAAATAAGTTATAGTTTGGATGGAAATCGAACACACATCATCGAAATGTCTACTACCGCCTAAACCCTCTACGCCAGTGGTTTTCAACCTTTTTGTTTCGGCGGACCCCTTTTGGTACTTTCAAAGCGGTCGCGAACCCTTTAAAAAATTTATTTGAAATTTTGGTATATCGCTTCTCCTATAGCCTAATGGAATCAAATGTTTCATAAGTTTCGAAACGACACACTTAGAAGAATTTGGTGAACTCACGACGCACTTATGACGATTGATGACATTGACGAAATTATGTTATGATCTTTATGTTGGCACACAACATCAAAAATCAGTATATAATCTATATGTTGATTTGATGTTTTTCTATAAGTTTTATCAAAAATCAACAGAATTTTGCGACCGTTACAAACAATTTTTCTTCAATGTTAATTTTTTATAATCTTTGTCATGGCAAAACTGTGAGCGGTGATAGAAATACAAACGTCGGTCAGCAGTCTAAGTTAAGCATTGATCAATAGACTGCTGTCTCAAAAGAATTAAGTTGAACATAGCCTTATTAAAAAAATTAATTTATTTGTATATTTTTTCAGTTAAGAAACCAAACTTTTGAACGTTCAAAGAACATCGCACCAGTTCGTTGGGAAGTAGCCTACAGTTTGAAAATCACGGTAACACACAAATAAAGCACAACAAACTAATTTTTAAATTTCGTAATTTATCAATCATGCTGGAAACTTTCACGGACCCCCTGAAATCGCTTCGTGAACCCCCGGTTGAGAACCACTGCTCCACGCCAAGCTGGGGACGACGAACCGTTGACTTAATGTAACTTAATTTATATCAAAAATGTTTTCTCTGTTTTTCCATCTACTTCATATTGCTGGTTAAAACGCTGTTCCTGCAACATCTGATTGGTCCAATAATTCATTTGTCTCACAAAACTTTTTATGTCTCTAGACAAGCAAAAAACACAGGTATAAAATGAATGTTGCAGACCATCTTTGTTGCGTAGTAATGAGGCTTTCCTCTTGCAAGAACAACCCTTTACTTTTATAGGATATGCACCTACTAGGTGGTGGAAGAGAAGCATAAATTTTCGAAAAGTTTAATTCGAGAAAGGATAAGCTCTCACCCGATCGGAGGCTTCACAGTGCTACACTTAATAGGCTAGGCTAGATGTGAATGTAATTGTAATAGTCTACTAGTAGGGGAAGACGGGGCAAAGCGGAACACTTTTCGTAAAAACGTAATTTCAGCAACAGTGATGGTTGGATTTAGTTAATTTCTTTTTTAATCGAAAGCCTTAGTTGGTCAGCATATTTGGTTCGAAGATCAAGCGAAATCTTTCTCCAGTTATGTACAAATCAAAAAAGAAATTCTTTTTTTAATGTTCCGCGGGACACTTCATTTTTGCATGATTTGGTACTGTTTAGCCGCTTCTCTCAAAGACAACTTCTTGCTTTTTACATCTTCGATTCCATTCTTAATATTGATAGCCTATCCGTCCATTTACCTATTTCAGTTTTTCTCTTATAGCGACGAACCTTTGTCAGAATTAAATTGTGTAGGCCTACCGGTACAATATAAATGAATGCTGATAAATATTTTACAATCTTGAAGGCTAAAACAGCTATAAACAAAAGTTTAATCAACAGAAGAACCATATAGACTCGAGACACACTTATGACGACTGATGACTCCAGCCACCCGCACTTGCTGTTGTTTCTCTGGGCAAGAAACTTTACGACAATATTGCCTCTATCCAGTGATCGATTTCGAGTAATGGGTAGTACAAAATTTAAGTCATAAGTAGAGTAGACAACCGGAAACAGACATTGCCGTCGGCTGCAGCGTGGGTGTACGTCGGAAGGCGTACACCGATGCATAGCGCTCAAGTCCGCTTTTCCGCAATGAAGGATAAATATATGAAAAAAAAACAGATACAATCTAGACTTCTAGAGTCTCATATTGCCCTAATGCACCGTCCCACTTTGCCCTAATACAGCTGTCCCACTTTGCCCCAAAGTAGGCCTATACATGGGCGTCCGCAGGTTTTCGGTTAGGGGGGGTCAAGGTGGGTTCACTCTGCCCTTTTCGGCCGGATGAAAAATTGTTTTGAAATTTTGACCATTTCACCAGTGGCATAGCCAGAAAAAAAAATTGGGGGGGGGGCAAACATTTGATGAATTGAAGAGAAAGACAAAGTGTTTGATTTAAGACATCACCACCTGATGTGCAGTGGCGTATCCTGGTGGGTGAAGCAAGGGAAGCAATAAAGGTAGTGGGGGGTTAGAGCGTGCCGAAGGCACGCATATTCTAGGGGGTCCGGGGGCATGGTCCCCCGGAAAATTTTTGCAAAATTACACTAAAATAATGGATTATAGCGCTTTCTGGAAACACTTTCAGGGTAATATTTGTATGAAATTTATTAGAAGATAAACAGTTATTAACTTATTAAAGGTAGCTGCTACACAGGAACGGGCAAAAACTCCGGCTAAAATTAGAGATCGCAAAAAATACACATAAACACAACAGAGTAAGCGATTCTGAAATTGCTTCCACAGATTATTTAAAAGAAGAGTAAATCGCGTAAACTTTGCGCGATTTACAATTTTCAAAATTTATTGGTGTCTTTCTGTGTGTCTAAAACAAGCCCTGGGGGTGTTAATAGCCAGATGTCTTGGAAAACGATATAAATTTCTACAAATTATATTATATTTTCAACAAAGGGTTCAACTTCGGAATCCAAACTTTTAAAATTCGGGGAGGGTGGCATGGCCCCTTTCGCCCCTCTCTCCCTGGCTACGCCTATGCATTTCACCATCCAGACAATTTATCAATTTTATCAGTGTTTACATTTCTACGCATTTTTATCAAAATTGGCCAGAGATTCATCCAAAAAGTCATCGAAAGATTCGGCAAAGACCCACGTCGATTTCACTTTTTATTCAAGAACTGGTTAACTAAACTGGTGGATGATTGTTTTTTTCTGTATGATTCAATGTTACGAACAGCTTCATTGAATTCACGAAATACGAGATGATTTTATCTGAAACTGTGAATATCCTTCTTCAGATTTATGTGAGATAAAGCCAGTTCCCGCACTAGTAATGTGATACTGAGAGTACAGGAGCTCAAGTTGTCGAATTTTGAGATTACGGGTAGCTCGTAGGTATCTTCGTAAATTAATAGAGAAAGTGGGATACTCCCGAAGAAGGGTGATATCACAATCGGAGAGCTTGACCAGCCAGCCATCATTCGTATCACCTTCACCTCTCCCACCCCTTTCAGAAAACTGCCTATTTTTGCATGTTCTCGCTTTTTCATTTTTTATCCTACAATTTTCCAGGGGGGGTCAGCTGACCCCATTTGCCCCTATGTGCGGACGCCCATGGGCCTATAGCCTTTAGAAAATAACATCTCTGTGAAACCTGTAAAGTTTTAGGTAAAAGTTGCTTTTGTTACCAACAAATAAATACTGTCTCAATGTCTAAGATAAAAACAAAGCTACCAGCAAATTCGCTTATGCTAACGAATGTGGTAGCTACTTTTCCATCTCTTTCTTATAACAAACCATGCCAAAACACATTTTGCTTCCTCACGACACGCGTTGTGCTCTGCCAGTCGCCATTGTTTCACAGCAAATACAGTTTATAGTTGCCTAACTAGTGCTTCCGGTTAGAGGGAGCCAAAGAATACAAAACGTGAGAAATCGCGATGTCCCGCTTTGTCCCGTCTTCCCCTAGCAGGTATATAGGCTACTGTAGATCGCTATTGATACTAACTAAAGCAGATTTGATAAAGATTATATCAGCAAAGAAATACTGGAAAGCTTACACAATACGCATCCTATCTCTTCTGTGTGCTATCGCTTTGCCGTCGTTTTTATAAGTAGCCTAACCTAACCCATACTGTATTACTGTTTTCTTAGTGATTGATTCTGACTCGGGCAGGCAGATCACCCATGTGAGGAAGTGTCTTAGGCTATAGTTATAGTAGATCGCCTTTTCCAGTTAGCGTTCTTACTTTTAACCCTAACTAATATAGATTTATGGGTTTTAACGTTAACAAGCTCATTTTTAGGGCGCCACGAAAGAAAAAAAAAAAGAACCATTAATCTACAGGAAAATTTAGGCCTAGCCTGCAGCTGCAGGTTGAAGAAGCATGGTGCCACAGACTTTCTACCCCTGCTTCACTTTGCTGAATGAAAACTATATTATTGTATATAACTCAGTATAGTTAAGCCCTGTTCTACCAGTAGACTTCCATATGGAAGGACGTCAACCAGATTGTACATCATAGACATGTCCCAAAAATTCAAAAAAATGACATTCCTCATGCCCTTAAAGGTCTGTTTTAATATTGTTTCTAAGCGGTAGGTATTCCATTCAAAATAATTTTCGACAACATTCATACCCTTTACCATGAATTTGGTTTCTGGAAATACCTTATGATGTTGCAGGATGGCATTTTTGATTCCTTGTAGCCGGTGGAGGTAAAGTGTAGGATCATAATTAGCAAAATGAACTCCAATGCTGAAGATGACATAAACATCCTGTCCTCCCTTGGTAATTCCAAGTATAGAGTCGCTAATGTAAGGTCTTGCGTACACAGGACCAGTATTTTCCAGTGGAGGACCGTGCGCTCTGTAGTACATTGTTAAGTTTCTGACCCATTTAGAGAAGGACGTTGCTATTCTGGGTTGGAGCCAAACATAGCCATTGTCTGGAGTAGCATCTTGCAAATGGGCGGATTTTTGAAACAAGTCATAAAATTGTTGTATAGTTTCATCTCCAAAAAAATAAATAACTTTGTTCGTTAACAGAAATAATTCCATTTGCAAATTTCTTTGTATTCGTTTACACAGCAACAATTTCCATTTGTTATCATTGAAGTAACCGCTCACAGGAAATGTCAAATGTTGTTTTCCAAATTGGTCACCGCACAAAGGAAGTTCTGGTACTGAAAGTTTTGTTTGTGGAAGCACGCTAATAGCAATGTCCGTTTCAAAAATAGTGTTGCAACGATATCGAGAGCACATTCCATGCACGTCCAAATTCTTATTAGTCTTTAGAGTGATAAAATCGATGTGAGTTATGGGAGAACACCTTCCGAAAAGTGATGCCTTACAATACCAAGGATCGTTGGTCCGCGGGTTGCTGTAATCGCACCAGGAGCTATTTCTAGTCCTAAAAAAATAACAAGCTTTTTAATGATGACAATTTGAGCCAACAACAGATGAATGTGTCAAGCAAGAGAGAACCCAACTACTGTATGTGCAGTAGAACATTGGCCGTAGAACAGCGTTGGTTAGAGAAGAACTTGTTTCGCTGGAATAAGGACTGATTTGCAAGGCTATGGTAATAAGCTACGAAAAGGTAGGCTAATGTAATTTAGAAAATCCTATTTTTTCGCTACGTTTCAACGTAAAAGTAGGCTAAGTTTTGCGTTAAATTTCTTAGCAAAGAATTGAGTTTCGACCTAAACTGTTGATGTTGAAAAACCGCTATATAAGTTCAACTTATTCTTGCTGTCGTATGAAGTTGAACCAGTGTCAGTAGGCTACCTGGCTAATAAACCTTAGACAGGGCCATTGAGAGAATATCTTAGGCCGGTATCAATGAGATCTCCGGGACCAAGTCAAGACACTTCTAAGAAAAACGCATTATATCCAAATAATATGCGGTGGTGTCTCACGTTTCCGGGCAATAAAATCACCCCGGGTCCAAAAGTACTCACTGGACCCTCATGTTAACGCTATTGACCTTAGGACACTATCTTTTTATTTACAGACTCGATTCAGATATTGAACGAAACATAACTTTCTTGATGCCACATGCAACCGTAAACAGTCTAATTCAGCAGTTCTCAACCGAAGAGTCCGTAAAAATTTCCGAATTTGCAACATGATTGACAGATTACGACATCTAAAAATTAGTTGTGCTTTATTTTTGTATTACAGTGATGCTCAAGCTGTGCGTCGCCCTGATGCGTCTTTTGAAATTTCAAAAGGCGTCGCACAAAGGTTCGGTTTCTTAACTGAACAATTTTTTATGTAAATGCGATTAAGAGATGCAAACGTTAGTCAGCAGGCTATCAGCACTCACAGTTTTGCAATGACCATGATTACAACAAAATATTGATCATAAATGAAAGAAGGAGAAATTCTTTGTAAACCAAAGATCATACAAACTCTGATATAATTTTTAAAAAAATGTCAAAAAATAATAAATTAGAATGTATAATAGATTTCTGATCCTATCTGCCAACATATATAGCTCATAGCATAACTGCGTCAATGTCATAAGTTCAGCAAATTCTTCTTATGTGCGTCGCTTAGAAAATATTTGTTTTCGTTTGGAAACGCGATATATTAAAATTTCAGATAAAAAATGATTAGGGGTCCGCGACCGCTTTAATGGCACCAAAAGGGGTCTGTCGAAACAAACAGGTTGAGAACCACTGGTCTAATTAACTGTCTGGGCTAGGCTATTGTAGGCTACTTACGTTGTTTCTGCAGAATGAAACGCGACACATGGCATTATTTCTCCACTTTCGTAAGTTGCAAAGTACTTGAAGTGGCTCCAAGACATCAAAGCCGTCTGCTTCTTGTTGAGTTCATAAATTCCTTCTACAGGCCAAACCAACTTTACATCCAGTAGAAATCGACCTTCTATTGGAAGTGGGGCTTTCACAGTGTAAGTACCATCCGAATTGTCGACGACACGGCATGGTATTCCATCACGGAAATGCGCAGGTTCTCGAAGTAACCTTGCTCGAAAGTAATCACCTCCAAAGGTTTTAGCTTGGCCTGTAATATCGAATGGTTTCAAAGCTGCTACAAACTCTTCACCGACTAAAAACTGTGTTTTCGTGACTTTGGTCACCACTTCTCGAGTAAAAAACATCTTACTGCGTGTAGGATTTTTAGACTCATAATTCTCGAAGGCGAACGTCAACGCAGGAAAAAAAAACTTCCAATCTTCTACATTCACTTTTTGAAATATTTTCAACGAACTATTTTCACTCAGCGGCAAACCGTAAGTGTCTTTATAGTGCATTCCATAAAAAGCTGAAAGCGGATTAAGAGAATTATTGCTGGGAATGAAAGCAGCAGTTGGTATTGGTGTATGTACGAAATTGGTTGTTTGCTTTTCATTGATGTTTTGCTTTATTTGGAGTACTCCGTTCTGCTGTAGTTTCTCCACTTTTATGAAACTACGGTTTTTCTTGACATAAAATGTTGTTAAAATCAAAAAATATATTAAAAAAACTGAGCAAGCAACAACAAATTTTTGAAGCAACGTCATTTTAGGTTCATCGTAAAGTTCTGAAAATAAAATGTGGAAGCTGTCATGTCTATTTATGTCACCGATTACAAATGCATTTACCAAATAATGTGCCGCGAAGGAATAAAATGTAACCGCATAAAATTCGGTTAAAAATGAACCTAATTTCTTAACATGAAAATAAGGAAAGTAAGACAAACGAATTTTGCATCGCAACTCCTTCCATTTCAAATGTGCTGTTTTCACTCCTTGTAGTCTAGGGGTGTTCAAACGTTGTCCCAGACGGCCAAATTTGATAATGCGGAAGTGCTCGCGGGTAAACAGTTTCCGACAATCTGGTAACAATATTGTATTATTCAATGTCATTTTCATACATTAAAGTAATATGCAGGTTTAAGTATTTCATTGTAATAGATATCACGGGATAAGTTAGACTGTAGTTATCTGCTTTTCTATCAGAAATTAACACATCCAAAACTTTGTAATTAACACAGCTAGGCCATGTTAGTCTCAAGGATGAAACTGACGTCTCAATTTCTATACCAGGTCAAGTTTGGTTCGTGGTGGTAGTGGTGGACAACTGACAAGCATAAAATATCACGTAGTTGGCAGTCGCTCAGCTTTAATCTCAAGCGGTTCTTATTCCAGTTCATATCCGAGAACGTCTGCTCACACAAATATGTGGAACCAAACAAGCCAAACATTTTTTTTTGCAAACTTTTACATTTCTGGGAATTTATTTTTATCTCGCTGCTGATAAAAAAGCACGAGAGAAAGATCGATGTTGCTGTCAACTTCGTAGAGAAGCTCAATTGGCAGCAGCCATTGGGTTTGCTAGCAAGAGAATGCATGAATGCTCGACTCGTTGTCGTGGACGTCGTCCTGTATCTGTGTATCACTCATTACAACATTCCAGGCAATAATAGTTGGTTGTGCAATTATGACGCAACAATGATTTTAACTTTTCTTGCCTGGATTTGTCGGTGAGAAAATTCTGTTTTGATCAATTTTTAAAAAAATACAAGTTAATATTGTACAATTTCTGTGTGTCTGCGGGCCAAAAATAACACATTGTGCAACAACAGACGCGGGCCAGACTTTGGACACCCCACCCCTGTATGTAGCCTAAGGAGTAGTCTATCCAGAAGTCACAACAGTCTGTAGCCTAAATGATTTTTTAAAACTTTTCATGAGTAGGCTACCATAGAGGGCCTACAAAAGGTTAGCTTGGAAAATAATGCCTCCCACAAGTCACTTTATAGCAGGGGTCGGCAAACTGCGGCCCGCGGGCCAAATGCGGCCCGCGGACAAACTTTTTGCGGCCCTCGAACGATCTTACTTTTAGTGCATACACTAAAGTTTCATCATTATGTACGCATGAATTCATTTTATATCATAACAATGTCTACTGTTGTTAAAATAATCAACTTTGTTTTGGCAAGAGGCCTTAACCACAGCCAATTCAAAAGTTTATTTGAAGAGATGAATGCTGTGCATCAAGATCTGGTGTATTTTTGCGAGGTTAGCTATGTTACAACAGTTTTATAATTTGCGAAACGAAATAGTGACTTTCTTGAAACAAAAGAATGCAGGTTTTGGCATTGATGAACTTAAGTGATCCTGATTGGTTAACAGATTTAGCCTTTCTCACTGAGTTCACTTCTCATATGAACAAGCTAAACTTACAACTACAAGGAAAGGAGCAATTTATTAATCAGATGTATGATCATATTAATGCCTTCGTAAACAAGCTACGTCTTTGGGAAACTCAATTAATCAATTCCAACTTTGCTTATTTTCCCAATTTTGGCCTTTGTAAACCTTCCAACCTTGATAAGTAGCCTACATATCACTTATCGTTTCCACTAAAACTAACTTTGAATCTCGATTTTGCGATTTAAAAAATCAAAAAAACAGATTCGATTTATTTGCCTTCCATTTTCAATGGATGTCAATACTATGCCACATGAGATGCAAATGGAAATAATTGAACTTCAATCGTCTTCGTCGTCGTGTGAGCCTCTGGGGCCAAGGGTCTATCTTTTTACCACCCCAGATTCACGATGTTCCCGGACTACAGTGGAAGGCTACTAGAGAGCAGCCAGTCTTTGGTTGAACATTGAACTTCAATCATCCAACATATTGAAGGCCAAATACGATTCAGTTCCAATTGCCAACTTTTTTAAAGAATATGTCCAGAAATCCACCTATCCTCATCTGTATGACAATGCAAAACCTGTAATGTGCATGTTTGGAAGCACATATTGCTGTGAGCAGCTTTTTTCAAAAATGAATTACGCAAAGAATAAACTTCGCACTCGCCTGTCAGATCGTCATTTGAATGACGTATTGCAAATATCATCAACAAAGTTGCCAGTTGATTTAAACACCTTGGCCATGACACAGAAACAACATCATCCTTCACATTGATAAATGATAACTAAATAAAAACAATGCATTGCGTTTTAATACGTGTTTGACAATAAATATGAAACGGCAACAAACACGTCTCATTGTGCAATAGACACAGGAATAGGAGTTGCAGGTGCGCCATGATTTTAAGGATAATGTGGTGATTGTTTATAGGTTGAAATTTATGCGGCCCGCGCGTTACCGGAAGTTTGTAGATTTGGCCCAGTAGTACAGAAAGTTTGCCGACCCCTGCTTTATAGCTTCAGCAGTTGTGAACTGAGCAAATGGCAGTTGAGCAAGTGACAATTGAGCTAGCAACATTTCATCAGGTGGCTAAAGTTGGCAAATGATGACACTGACAGTGAGCAAGCCGAAACTTGCCAAGTCATAAGTCAGCAAGTTCAGTGTAGCAAACGATGACCAAGCAAATCCAAGCTGAGCAAGTAAATCTCATTTTCTGACTTGACAGTAGTCTACCTGAAATGTACTTGCTGAGTTGTCGCATGCCAAGTGGTCTGACAATCTGAAAAATAAGGTGTTAAACTTTTTCTAGTCGTCGTCTGGAAACACTAGATTTGTTTCACTACATCAGTTCTGCCAAAAGGGAAATTTAGTTACTAGTTTGGTAAAATTTCAAAGTCGCTGGGGTCAAAATTGTAAATTGAGGAAATTTCCAGATTTTGAAATCTGAAACGGGCAAAAAAGCTTTATTCGAAAACAAGTGAAGACTTT
Organism: Aplidium turbinatum; assembly: GCF_918807975.1. Classification (NCBI taxonomy): domain Eukaryota; kingdom Metazoa; phylum Chordata; class Ascidiacea; order Aplousobranchia; family Polyclinidae; genus Aplidium; species Aplidium turbinatum. The sequence continues at coordinate 4,109,175 of NC_137488.1, forward strand.
TTTTGCTTTTTTAGATCACGTTCAATTTAGTAGAAGAATTCTTGAATTCGATTTCTGGGAAAATGTTATATTGTTTTGGAATTCGCAAGGCTGGTTCTGGCAACACTGAACTACGAGAGTAAACTTCAAATCGCAAAATTTAAAGTTATTGTAATTAACTTGCTATGTAGCCTACTTTTTGTGTTTGGATATTCTCCTGCGTTTGCGAAAGCAATGTAGGCCTAAGCAATTTTTAAATAACTTATGTATATTTTGAGCTGCCACAAACCAGGATACGTAAGTTAGGCTACATAGCCTAACTTTCACCTCGTGCCATATTTGTCCTGATGTGTTTAAATAAAACAGCAGGACAAGAGTAAGCGTGCTGTTGTATTAATCTGGTTAAATTTTTTTTACCATGCTCCACAACTCTTATAGCCTAGGTAATTTTTGAATTGTGCTACACCTTGTCCAAAATTTTCATTTCTAAAACCGGTTGTTGGCTCGTTGCTAATGCTAACAGGGTTGCCAGGTTGCTGAAAGAGTTTTTAGCCACAAGACACAAAAAAATAGCCAAAATTAGCCAGTCCCTATATCGACCTTAATAAAAATTAACAGTCATATGAAGCAATTAAAACACACTTCAATAAAAACAACTGACATAATTAAAAATTCATACAAACAATGTCACATTCTTGCTCAGCAAGTTTCCTGTTAGCTCAGTGGCTACGCGCCCGGCTCAAAATCAAGCCGTGCTGGTTTGACTCTCGGGGTGTGCGCTTGAGCAACGCATTTCAGGACTGCTCTCCATTCAGCGTGAATGGAATAATTCCCCGGAAATAACACTTAAACAGTCAAAAAATTTCACTCTGCCAATCTCGGTAACCGGCCCTGCGTAAAGAGCCTCTACAAGTAGCCTATGCGAAGCTACCAGGAATAACCAATCAAGGCTTAATCAGTCCGAGGATAAAGATTCAAAACCAACCAACCATAAGTGGTTCTGGTATCTCCCTGTATTTGGTTCTTTGATTGTTGATACATATCAGTGGTGCCACTCCTAGTGTTTTTCCACTAGATCTAGTGTTTTTGGGTTGCATCTAGTGTTCTAGTGTTTTTTTTGCTATCAAGTGTTTTTTTAGCGATTTACCGCTATGTTGGTGTGCATAAGTTTGGACGTGTTCAAAGTAGCCCCACCTATTTTTGTTTGGCTGCATCAATGTGTTTGTAGTGCTTTTCAAAGTGGACTCGAGTTTTTTGTCTAGTTACACCCAATGATGACCAAATTTGAGATATTTAGCATAAATACTTCAAAAAATACACACAAGTGACTGTGAAAAGTGTTCAAAGTAAACTAAAGTAGGTAGCGTAGCCTACCATATGGTACCGGTACCGGAGGCTTACATTTTGTCGCTTACATTTGATGAGTGTGGACAGTGGCGTACGCAGGATTTTCTCAAGGGGGGGGAGTGTGGACAGTGGCGTACGCAGGATTTTCTCAAGGGGGGGGAGTGTGGACAGTGGCCATTGACAGTAGCGTAGCCAGGAATTTTGAAAGGAAGGGTTTTGACGACCGGCGGGCGAAGCCCGGCCGCGTTTTTGCCTAAAACGACACCCAGCGGTGGGGGGTCTGGGGGGCCTCCCCCAGAACATTTTGAAAAATTACTTTGAATTTGGTGCATTCTGAGAGCATTTTTTAACAAAAATGTGGGTATGAATATTCCTGTAAAATGGTGCTGTCAGGTGGCATAGCAAAAGGATAAGATCATGTTTTCTTCCGCATTTTTCGGAAATAAATCTAAGTCTCTATGTTTTCTTGTTGCTAATTCCTGGCTGAGATGTTTGAATGTTTGGTATTGGCAAAACTTGCTCTTTTAATGCAGTTTTGTTTAAAATTAGGCAAGTTTTTTTTAGACTGAAAGCATCATTCTCAATAGCGTGAGGTCACACGCGTGCTAAAATGGGAGTTGTAACCACCCCCCCCCCCCCTGACTACGCCACTGGCCATTGATATCCCAGACGTCTTCATGATATCCCAGAATGGTTTTAGTTTAGATTTTATCCATTTCTTTTTCACTATAATAAGCTTACAGAACACTATAGGCCTACGTTAATGTATGTTACACTTTTTTTTTTATTCTCAATATGCAATAATAATTTTGGATTTTCAATCTGAACAATTGTTCAACAAATGGTTTATGCCAGGATCTTGCTAAAAATGCCGATGATTTAGCTGTGCCAGGCGAAAAAACGAGGCCAGTTTGCATTAAATTTTTGAGGCAACTGCAGCTTTCGTTTGCCTATTGAAGCCATTTGTGAGAATAGAATCTTTTATCAATATTATATCTATGAAGAAATAGAATTGAAAAAATAAATATAAGTCTACTCTAAACCCTAAACATTGCTGCGTGAAACTGCCAGGATTAAGCTTTTTAAAAAGGCTCTCACTCCGACGACAAAGGTTCAATCAATCGTTCAGCTTCCAGTGCGTAACAGCTTCCACTGTAAATCAGTTGGACATTCGCGGGGATGTATCAACCACCCCTTTTTCCACAATTTTCTGATCAATTTGAACCCTCTCCTAGCAGGGTTGCTAGATGATATCTAGATCTAAACTTCAAAAAAGGAACTACTCACACACCCAAAAACCGAACTCGACTGGGAACAAAAGTTATCACATAAATAAATCGTTGTATCACAAATTAACAAAACTTACGACATTGCAGGTAGGCCTATGGAAGTTAAACTAAAACATCTCACCTTTTAACTGAGAAAATTTCTTTGGAAGTTGCACCAAAATCGACGGATACAGAGTTGCCAAATTAGAATTGAATTAACAAAAAAGCTTGATTTCTTAAAAAACACTCAAGTATGAAGACATATTCATGAGCAGTAAACAATGAAAAGCAATAAATTGAATTTTAGTTTCTGTTTAATAGTTACTTTTTCATAGCATCGTTCGTTGAGATATTTACATTTTTGTCGTATCAGAATCATTAAATCGCTTTTGAATTTCTCAAAAAATGTTAACTGCATTCCAAACTATCTATGACAACAAACGCCTACCTTAGAACGGTACCCGGTCAGTTGGTCGACAGGACAATTGGTCGACAGACAATTGGTCGACAAGACAGTTGGTCGACAGGACGTTAGGTCGACAGAACGATTCATTTTAGGGTTAGGGTTAGTTAACTAACCTTAACTCTAATCTAACTCTAACCCTAACCCTACGCACTTAACCCTAACCTGTCGACCTAACGTCCTGTCGACCAACTGTCTTGTCGACCAATTGTCCTGTCGACCAAATGTCTGTCGACCAATCGACCGTGCACCCCTTAGAACCACATTACCCCATTTGCTCAGCTTTCTAAACAACGAAATGATGTGCATATACAAAATAATTAAGGTACATATAGGCTACTGTAGATTAATTGAATGGTTTGCTGGGAAAACTTTTGCTTATTCATTTCAAAATAACTTGTGTTAGTTCAATTTGTCTGAAAGAAACTTGCAACTTTTTATCATGCTCGCCTGTTTCAGCAAGCAAAAGCTGGCACTTTTGCATTGTTTCAACACAATGAGACGTGATAACGACGTCTTACAATCAGGCCCGGATTTAAGGGGGGGCAGAAGGGGCAGTTGCCCCGGGCCTCCCGACTTTTGAAGGGCCCCCCTATGTGGAAAAAATGTGATTTTGTGCTATTTTTTCCTTTTGGCCTTTAAAGTTTCTGCAAAATGCTGTGCAGTACCGGACTGATGCTACTGTAGACGTAGAGATGGTTTTTCGCGCCGTAGGCTTGAAAAAATTTTTTGCACGGGGGTACCCCGATCTAAAAGTGCCCCGGGCCCCCTATCAGCTAAATCCGGCCCTGCTTACAATGCCAAAGTGGAAACTTCGCAAGCTCAATATTGATTGAATGTGACTCAAAATTGCTACATGTTCTCAGCAATGTGAGAAATGATCACGAAAGCTACTTTTCTTATGCTGCGCATCCACCTGATGAAGTCATAACTTTATGCTTATGCGGTGCAAAGAACTGCAACGAATCATATTAAAGCGTCTTTTTTAACATTTGTCAAAACTCAAATGTGACGCTCTCAACTGGCAATCAGTCTTGCTGTGAAGTGCTGCGGGTTGAAGGCAAATTCTTGATGATAATCCAAGCAACGTCACATCACGTTGAAACAACAAAGTTGAAATAGAATTACTCAAAGCAAGGTAAAAGCACTGGAAGCAGAATAACAACACGATCACAAATTACCAGCATAGGAGCCCAAGGGTTTCACCTTCGCCTCTAGTGCTGGCAGGTCTGAGATTGATTCCAGATCGAGTCACATCAAAGACTTTGAAAACGGTACCGATTGTAATCTTCCTTGCATAACGCAGTGAGAATAATTCGGATAATTATGTAATAATGTGATGACGTTGTAAATCTAATAAAAAATTAAAGTCGAGCCTGTCGCTAAAAGCATTTGTAAAGCGACAATAAATGAAACCAGTGGCGTACGCAGGATTTTCTCAAGGGGAGGGCCCATTGAGAATAACGTAGCCAAGAATTTTGAAAGGGGGTTTTTTGACGACTGGCGGGCGAAGCCCGTCGGCGCTTTCTCTTAAGAGGACACCCAGCGGCGGGGGGTCTGGGGGCCTCCCCCAGAAAATTTTGAAAAATTACTTTGAATTTGGTGCATTCTGAGAGCATTTTCAACAAAAATGTGAGTATGAATATTCCTGTAAAATGGTGCTGTCAGGTGGCATAGCAAAAGGATAAGATCATGTTTTCTTCCGCATTTTTCGGAAATAAAGCTAAGTCTCTATGTTTTCTTGTTGTTAATTCCTGGCTGAGATGTTTGAATGTTTGGTATTGGCAAAACTCGCTCTTTTAATGTAGTTTTGTTTAAAATTAGGCAAGTTTTTTTTAGACTGAAAGCATCATTCCCAAGCATAAAGAGACTGGAAGCATCATTCTCAATATCGTGACGTCACACGCGTGCCAAAGTGGGGTTGTAACCCCCAACCCCCCCCCCTCCCCCCTTTGGCTACGCCACTGGCCATTAATATCCCAGACGTCTTCATGATATCCCAGTATGGTTTTAGTTTAGACTTTATCCATTTCTCTCTCACTAATCACTATAATAGGCTTACAGAACACTATGCTACATTGGCATACCTGGGGTGGGGGTAGGTGGATTGGGCCATGTATTTCGCATTGGCTTAGTCTATAAAACAACATTGTTACATTGATTGCTTTGACAAAGCAATGCAAAACATATTAAATGCCTTAATCTACGTCGTTAACTACTAAACCATTTTTAATTGCATGGCCCAATGCCCCCCCCCCCCCCCCCTGCGTACGCCACTGAATGAAACCATAACATTATTATTACGATCATATTTCTTAAAGTTGTTCGACAGTTTCTTTATGACCAGTAAAACTGCCATCTTGTAAATGTATTGTTTTGGCGAAGCAAAGTAGACTTGCTCATCACCTGCCTGAAATCTGAACAATTCTGCCTCACACAGAAAGAATTACCTTTAGCGTGTGACGTAAAAAAAGTTAAGACCTGAGGTGGGCATTAGCGCTCTTCTTTTTGGTAGCGGCAGCGGCGCTACATCTTTATTGGAGTAGTTCTGCAGTAGGGGCGCTACTTTTTCCCAATGTAGCGTTAACGGAGAGGCGCTACATTTCTTTCAGTCGCACTCCCGCTACTTTACAATTTAAAGTGAATTTTTTTTTTTATGAAACAATGCGTGAAAAAATCAAAACAGAAATCATTCGACTATTGCGGGAATCATCAAACCACGTTTCAACTCCAGTCAGGACTCCGAGAATAAATTATTTGGTGTGTTGGTATGATCTCATGAAACGTCGGTACTGAATTAAACGTCATTTGCGGAGGTCTTTTTTTTGACAGAAGTAAGTCCTTGAGCCTTTCCAACAGCGAGTTAAAATGTCTGTTCATTAAAGTGCCCCTGACAGGTTGGACCCAAGTATAGTAAATTTTCTAAGCATTTTCTAGCGCAAAATTATGCTTAGCGAACTTTTTAATCTTAACCTCGAAGCTCGACTGGTTAGGGCGAAATGTATACAAAACGACAGTTCCGCAGCGCCACCACAGGCGAAACTCCATATTTCACTGCTCTGGGACGACTTTGGTGGTATTACGTCATCGTGGGTGGGCGTTGTTAGCGACGGATGAAACAAATGCTTTCTAGATGTAATTGGTGGATCACAGTTTGGTCGGAGTTGGTACAAGCGGTTGCTTTTTTCAAAGATTTATTGTTTTTTGCAGTTTAATAAAACTGTACTGGATACGTTCCTACAAAACCTAAAATATACTTGAAGTGAAAAATGAAGAAATCGTACGAATCATCATTCATATTTAATTCATCATCATTCATCACTATTCATAAATAAATAAAAGTTCTCTCTCTCTCCCTCATAATGTGCCTTCAGTTGGCCATTGAAATCCGGTGTAACGGCCATCTGGACTTGAAAATTGTTTCGGATTCGCCAAACAATGCATGACGGCAGCACAATCCGATTGTTGCTTCCGAGAGCACCACCTTGTAGTATCCACTCCAATACATGCCTGTAAGCGACTAATTACCGATACTGCCTGCAAGGAAATAATATCACTTCGTTTAGTGTGCATTCTTTAGCGTTTAGGGTATTTTTAGCCTAATGTAGCATCCTTACTCTTTCGATAGGTCTCCGTTTTCTCCTTTCGGTTTATTGCTTTTTTCTCGAGTTCTTCCGGCTCCTCATAAAAAAAAAAGTCCTCAGAACTGCGGGATGTAAGTGTGCCTCAAAATCGGTCAAATTGGTAACTCAGCTAGATTCGTCTTTCTTGTCTTTCTTCAAAAGTTCTTTCGTCTGTGGCACTTCATGGCAACATACACATTTATTGGGCTGGGACATAGACTCGCACTTGTGGCAAACGCACCACCTATAGTTCCCAGCACGCCACTCATTGCTGAGAAGATCCAAATCGGGTTGGTGGTGTTAACAAAATCATCTCCAGTGAAGTGAAGAAAACATATACGACTAGTTTTGTATGGTCCATCCCACTTTCGAACACTTGAAGAAAACTTTGACTATTTTCTTCTCAGCACCTTGTTTTGTTTGAAAGCATGAAAATATAGCACACGTCTTTGTCACTGACTCTGTCACATAAACAGCAATTTCCAGGCACTAGGCCTACCTCAACCATAAATTAAGTGTACTGCCTGTGAGATACTGCTGTTACACTGCAAATGGCTATAGCCAGATTAGGACAAATAAAAAATTATCCAAATTGTAGCCCTACAAGAGTTTAGAAAAACTGCAATTTCAATTGAATTGAGATGCTGTTTGATAAAAATAAACTCAATCTATTTGATCTAAACCTGATAGTAATAATAAGTTGACTTTTTCCTTTCGGTAATTCTCATTTTGCACATGCTTTAGACCAATAGAGCCCCACACGTTAACGTTTTGGAGCAGTCGTACCATACCTTATCAACTCACCACAGAGAAAGAATGTGTCCTTCCCACCCACGGTGACGTCACAGCTAGGTTGCCGTTTTTATTTTCGCAATTGAATGAGTGCCAGATTCGCCGAAAGTGAACGAAAGTTTGCAAGCGTGTAACTTAGTAGCCTGTTGATATTTTTTACGATTTGCTGGTCAGGGAAGTTTGTTAGTGTCATCTCTTTGGTATCATAGGTAAATTTAGCAAATTTATTTTCCTGTCAGAGGCACTTTAAGTAGCCGACAACTTCCCGCCTAGGCTGTGCCAAAAAATGGCGATGTTCATGGATTTTCTTTGACTTTCTGAAAAGTTGTAGTGGACTTTCAAAAACACAAACGTGAAATTTTTTGTTTTGAAAATAATGACGTCACACGGTCGCGCTGGGATTTTCTATAATTATCAGTACTCATTTTCATAAAAATTGTCATATCTCGAAAACCACTTGAGATAAAAAGATGAACGTTACATCAAAAGCTGCAGAAGGGGCATGTTTATATCTGCTTTAAGAACACTTTTTATTCTAGGACTACTTGAAAAATATTTATAAGCAAAAAACTGAATTTTACTATTTTTTTGTAGTAGGAGAGATGCAGGACCTATTACACATTTTTTCTTTTTTGCTCTCATTTCTTTAGCTCATATCAAAATAAGATAAAAAATTTTTAGAGAATACGGCCAAGGTCAATGTTTATTGACTGTGTAAATATCTTGACAATTGTATTTATTTTTGTGAGGTTAAAGCTTATACAAACTTTTTTGAAGAGTGTATAATCTGTCCTGTCCCTGAAGGACCTATTATACACAAGCAAACATTAAAAAACAAAACATGTTTTTTCACTTTCATTGCAAAAACAAGTACATAAAAATGTGAAATAATAATACTTAGTGTCTATACACATTTTAATTGCCAAAGTAAGATTAAATAGCGTTACAACAATAGCTCTAAACTGTGTAAGAGGCGTCTTCATAAGGGGGGTGTTGAACTCTTTTCTGCCACGGTCAAAATTCACTATTTTTGTTGAAATGACTTTTGGAGCGTACATGCAATATAATGTTGCTGGTAAAGTAAGCTTTGGTTTTAAAACATACAAAAGTTAATTCTTCAAGAGCCTTAACTCATTGCATAATAGGTCTTGGACGTTAATGTTCAATAGGTCCTTCAAGGATTCATTTCAAAGGTATGAGAAAAAAGCTTGGAAGTTTGGCGACATCATCAGAGCAGGTTACTAAAAAAGCCATTGCCGTTGTTGATTATAACTGGAGTTGAGGTGACAAATACCAAAGACACATTTTCGAAGTATTGCTTCTTGTAGACACTTTATGGACAGACATAAAACGAAAAACACTGTTGTCAGCAAGGTATGGGATGGAATGGAATGGAAGACGTTTTTTCCATCTTCCATCCTGAGATTTCTTCCATTCCATCTTAGAAATCTTCCATTCCATCTTCTATCTTCACACTTTGTGATCTCCGCGTTGAATATGCCACAAATAAACCTAAAAACCATAGGCTAAATTTAAGCTAAAAATTTAACAGCAGTATTTTTCTAAGGATTACGTACCGTTTGAATTATTGTTTGAACGTACCGTTCGAATTATTTCATCAAGCAACGTAAATTACGTATTATTCTATTATTACGTTACGTAATATTTTACATGTCTTGATAAAGCGTTAGAAAGTTAATGATGGAATTGAGATGGAAGATTGTCTTCCATCCCATCATCAAGATCTTCCATTCCATCCCATCCCATTCCCTGGTTGTCAGTGCTAAAATCTTGCAATATTATTGCAAGCTATATATTTACTTTGTATGCGGTTGAATAATCACTTGATTAGCTAAGCAGTTTCAATAGAGAGTGAATGTAAGAGCGTATTATTTACATAGTAATTGAAGTGAAATTATTTAAGTGTTAATGTGACAAATTATGCAATTCGTATGTCGAATAGTTTTTAATAATTTTGGACTGTCCTTATCGTAAAAGTTTTGGCATGTATTTTGGATCATGGTTCAGTTACTCTTGATTCTGTTTTTGGACTATGCTATGCTTACGAAAACCCGCAATCTTAACCGTAAGAATGTCTGATACGCTAAACAGTATTGCCTGCAAGACGTGAAAAGTAAAATGTTTTGTTTTTCAGAAAATGTTATATTGGACTGTTTTAGATTGTTCTTTGTACCGGTACGCAATTAGTGACTAAAATTCGTTTTTTGCTGATAACTATTTTTCTAGACTTTTTACAGTGAAAAGTACTTTTAGAGCATATATAAACATGATGTTTCTGCAAATTTTTATGTGTGTTTTAACTTTCTATCTCAAGCGGTTATCAAAATATGGCTAGTTTAGTAAAAATAGAAAAATTGGTCCGCCACGTTAGATCAGTGGTTACGCGCCCGGCTTAAAATTACGCGGCGCTGGTTCGACTCTCTGGGTGTGCGCTTGAGCAACGCATTTTAGGACTGCTCTCCATTCAGCGGCACCTAGTGAATGGAATAATTCCTCGGCAACAACACTTCCACAATCGGAAAACTTCACTCTGTCAATCTCGGTAACCGGCCCTGCGTCAAGAGCCTCTACAAGTATGCGAAACTACCAGGAATAACCTATCAAGGCTTTGTCAGTCCGAGGATAAAGATTCAAAACCAAACCAACCAAACCAAATGGACATCGGTTACCATAAAAACGCCCAGCGCGACCGTGTGACGTCATTATTTTCAATTTTTTTCCACATTTATGTTTTTAATAGTCTACTACAACTGTTAGGAAAGTTAAAAGATCCTATCTCAAAAAATAAATTTGTACCCCATTTTTGGCACAGTCTAATCCTCGCCATTCTTCCAGTGCTGCGGTAAGGAATTTTCTCGTTTGATAAAGACGTAGCGAAGCCAGGGCTGAAACCAAAGCGAGCGGAACTCAGTGATTTAAATTTTAAAATGCTTGTGTTTTTGAAAAATGTTTAATGCATTTCACCTAGAACGTGTTTTCTATAACGACTTTGATAAGGCAGTGTGAACGAATGATAACATTCGTCTTCAAGGTGGTTTTAACTTCAAGTGTCGGTTTAAGACAAAAGTAGCGGAAGAAGTAGCGGTAGCGCGCGCTACTTTCAAAGTAGCAGATGGTCATTGGTCACTACTGCTTAAAACAACAGGGTTAAGACTTCTAAAATGACCAATGATCATAGCAAAAGTAATTTAAATTTTGATTATTCATTGGCTAATTCTAGTGTTTTGTGTCTAAAAAGTTTTGAATAATTTTTATTTTTAGCTAGTGCTGCATTTTTCAATACATTTGTTAACTAAGTAACTTTGTGCTGCTTGCGGTGTTCAAACAATAACGGATTTTTAGTCATAAACTTCATTGTGTGATTCTAAGCTGGAATGCGTTCTTCTTTCTGAAAGAGTAACTCCTTCTTTCGTTGAGATGCTTAGCCTACATCTCTCACAGTTTGCCAGGATCATCATGTGGCCAGAAATACCGAAAAGGTTTCCTTGTTTTGCTTAGTTTATAGTTTGTGTTGAATGTTGATACACCGTTTGTTTTGATACACCGTACAGGACACGTGAATGAAGATAGTGATTCAAACCTGTGATAATTTGAACGGGAATTATTCCAGTGGAATATCTTGTAAAAAGGCCTACAGTAGGCTATCCAGTAGTGGATCTAATGCAGAGGTTCTCAACTTTTTGAGATTCAAGGACCACTTAAAACAATTGTGTCTCAGTCACGGACCACTACTCCCCTTCCTCCTCCCCTCCCTTTCCTTCCCCCCTTGTAACGAACAAATGTCACTTAGGCCTATTGCTTGCTAAGTCATAAACAGTAGTTGGTTTTAGAAAGATTGCTACATTTAGTGCGAACCTTGAACTTGCACATTTGAGCACAGCATATCCAAACGAGGTGTAATACTTGAAAGACCCAATCGGAGTTCATCTTCGACTTCAAGTCGAGAACAATACTTAGTTTTTATTGTAACCAGTGCAGAAAATCCACATTCACAAAGATAAGATGTCGCAAAAGGTAAAAGTATTTTCAAAGCTTTCTGAGACAGTTGTGGATTCTCGTGTGAAGCCTGTATCCAAAATTGTATCAAGCTCACTTTCAGATGGATGCAACACATTCAAAGTAGTGTCACTGGTCAGTTCACGGACTGGAAACCCATGAAAAACTCTGAACGTTAAAATCACCAAAGTAGAAGTTAAATTGATGCTGCAGTGACTGAGCATGGTCAGAAATACAATTCATCAACAGTTGTTTATTGATTTCAGCATTTTCTGGTTTCTCAGTGAATTCGTACAATTGATCAAACATGTCAAAGTTGTCCTGCAATAATCTTGTCTTCCAAAGATCAAGTTTTTTCGTAAAATCAAACACTTTATCACTGAGGGTAATTAAATTAGTCTGCTTTCCTTGCAGCGATGAATTAAGTTTATTCATTTGTTCAAAAATGTCAGCCAAATAAGTCAGAACAGCAACCCAAAAGCTATCGTTGAAATGAGCAACAAGCTTGGATTTTTTCTCTAAGAAACTCTCTCACAGCATCACGTAACTCAAACAGTCGGTTAAACACTTTTCCCTTGATAACCAGCGAACTTGAGTAGGCTATGCATCAGCAGCTGTTCATGATCAAGATCCTTATTCGAACATAATGAAGCAGAGACGACAATTTAGTGGATAATCCTTGATAAAATTAACAACTTTTATGGAAAGGGTTAAAAAATATCGATTTCAGACTTTGCTCGCGGACCACCAGGCAAATGCCCACGGATCACTAGTGGTCCGCGGACCACAAGTTGAGAACCGCTGATCTAGTGGGTACTTTGTAAAGTGCCCCATAAAACATTGAAGAAACAACTAATTTTTCTGTTTTTTTGCAAAATCTTCTCGCATAATCTTATTTTTTCCCCAACCGACAGTAAAACACAATCGGTACTTTACAGATGGAACGTTTTTTGCCCCTTACACACTAAGAAACTGCACACACACAAACATTAAAATCGACAATAAAGAAATTGAAACAGTGAAGGACTTTACATTTTTAAGAAGAAAATAAGCTGGGACTTTAACAACTCACCAGAGATGGAAAAGAATCACACTGGAAATAAATGTATTGGTTGGAATTAATAGGATTAGGAAGAGCAAAGATGTCAAAGTAGAAACAAAACAGAAGCTGATAAAAAGTATCATATTTCCAATTACAACTTACGGATGTGAAACATGGACAATGAACAAAGCAGACAGAAAAATGATTGACGCTTTCGAATTACGGTTTTGGAGAAGGATGCTGCGAGTTCCTTGGACACCAAAAGTACCGGTAACAAACAAACAGATTTTGGACCAAATTAATCCGGACATATCCCTAGAAGCTCGAATAGTCAAACAGAAACTTTCATATTTTGGCCACGTAATGAGAACCACATCACTGGAAAAAGACGTCATGCTTGGTTTGATCAACGGAACAAGAGGGAGGGTCGTCCCAAAACAAGATGGCTTGATACAGTGACAAATGACTTCGGGATGCGCATGGAAGAGATGAAGAAGGTTATGAGGAATCGAAAGCTGTGGGAGGAGAAGGTTTATAGAGTGATCAAGAGACAAAATCGACTGAACGGATGATGATGATGATTATTGTTGCAGCAACATGCTCATTGGTAGATACACATGTAGATTGTAGATGCAAAAAAAATGATGGCAAGGTATTTCCATCAAACTGGCTATGTGGAAATTAGTATTTCAATTTGTTGCATTGTTAGAAAGATTGGAAATTGCAGTTATTGATTGTCATTTCACGAACTCAAATCCATGTGTTGCATAAAAGTAGTAGCCTGTTACTTTAGTTACAATGAATTTATGTTGATATCACTAATGTGTTGTGAATATCAGTATTTCCCTTCATTTTTTTTGGAAAATGAAGTTTTTTGCACTTAACTTGAAATCTAGTTCAGCTAGAGTTATATCATGCATTAAAGTTGGATAGTAAACCAAGCATTCTGCATTATTTACTATTTAAATGAAGCTTCTACCATTTGTGGTTCATTAGATATGGACGTTGGAGCTATCTGACCCCGCAGAAAAATGAGGGTCTTGAGCTACCACTAAAGATAAAAAAATTTTAAATTATTTTGCAGGTGATATTTTTTCACTAAATGGAACATTTTAAACAACTGGCATCAACAAAATTCAAAAATGGTTTTGAGGAACACCCTATTCTCCACCTCAACTAAAAAAAAAAGCTGTTCGAGAAGGAAAGCATTTGTTCAATGAAGTTGTTAACTTGAATCCTGGAAGTAAAGAAATCTACTCCTTAAAAGCATGCTGTAGACTAGTTTCAAGCTCGACAAAGAGATTTTGATTCTTTTAACCTTAATCGATCGATTTATTCATGCTCTGATCGACAACACTGATTGATTTATTGAGAAAATCTTTATCCTTGGACTGAAAAAGCTTCTTTTGAGAGCTTAATCCTGGTAGTTTCGCATAGCCTAGGCTACTTGTAGAGACTTTGATCACTGACGCAAGCCCGGTCATCGAGATTGACAGAGTGAAGTTTCCGACTGTTGAGATGTTGTCTATGAATTGTTCCATCCACTAGTAGCCACGGAACTGGAAGCAGAATGGTGAACGCCAACAATGAAAATTCTATCAAGAACTTGAATAGTTGTACCCTACCAGAGTTATGGCCTGCTGCAATCGTAGACCCATGGCAAGAAGGGGAACAGGAGATTTCGAGAAATAAAGAGATTTTATGCTATGCTCCTATTTCCGATTGTAAGTTGACTGCCTGCTCGCTAATATCACGTTACGCCAACTTACACCGATAACTTATATATAGCCTACTCTGCTCATAACACAGCTATGTGTTAATGACTTCCCCTCCCAAAGAAAATGCTAGGAAAACACCTTCAACGGTAACCTACTTATTTATAAATTAGCAAACGATATCATTTTTTTCAACTTTTCCTTTTTTGCAACGGTAAGTTTATGGCGCAAATACAGTAAGATGTGAGGTTGCCTAACATCGATGTAAAAATTGCCATATATGAAACGTCATACAAGCTTATAGCCACCACTATACCCAGTAGCGTAAACAGAAAGGTTCAGGGGGTATTTTTGGGTCCGGGTCCGAGATGATTTTAGGGGCCCGAAAAGTTGAGGAACAACCTAGTATTCTTTGAAGTTAGTGCGTTTTTCTTAGAAGTGCCTTGATTTTAAACCGGATGATCTTATTGGTACCTGGCCCAAAATATCCTCTCAACGGCCCTGCCTAACTTATACCTTTAGTTGGCCTCTTGGCCATGTAATTTCACATAGGATGTTGAAGTGACCCTATGCTTACGAAGGAACTTACGTAAATGACATCATACTAAGTCGATATAATCATGTATAATAGACTACTTGTGAGACTGCTACAAAATGTGATTGTACTTTAGTTTTTTTACAACTGTCAACTTTTCATAGTCATTCGAGACAGATTAAAGCAAACAAACACGTTTCAACAGATTTTATCTGCTTTCTTCATTGTCTTGTCAAACGAACAGTTTGAGCAAATGATGTTTTTAACCGCATAGTTGGCAACGCGAAGTCCGGATGTGGTATACTCAATTTCCAAGACCTCCATTCCGTTCTCCCTAGCGAGGTTGTAGATTCATTCGAGGGATCTTGTAACCATTCCAAACTAAACGTCTTTGGGAATCTGGAAGCAAGGGTACGCCAATTTAAGCTTATAAGTGCAACAAAAAGTGTCAAATCCAATAAATGACGTTTTTTAAAATTGCTTTGGTTACAATAAAGCCACGATCGACTCCACGATGTTGACCCTGCCAGCAAGGCGACAATTACACTGTTGGAAACAAAATTCTTCAACGTATTTCACCTATAATTTGAAACGAAAATATGACAATTTTGCTTCGTAGTGAAATATTTTATTCAGAGCATGTTTCGAAATTACAAACGCTAACTTTTGGTGAAAATTGCAGACACATTAAACAAAATTTGTGCCAGGGTTGCCATTATGATAAACATAGACTGTTTCAAGCGACAGCGTGAAAAGTTTGTGAGGCTATTCGAAACGAAAAAGCGTATTTTTTGTTCCAAACAAATTCTTTAAATTAAATTCATTCGAAACGAAACCAAGACAACACGTTTTCGTTGTAACGAAAAGTTTCGAAACATTTCAATAGTGACTCGAAATCACAATCGTTTACTGAATTTCGAAATTTTACTAAAAAACTAAACACTGTAGCCTACAAACCATACCATCGTCAAAAACGTATTTAAATCCTTCAATGGTCGTGTAACAAATTATTTAACGCGCAACTTTAGTTTCAATCCAAGCCTTGTAATTCTAGGTCTACTAAATTCAAAGGAAACCAGTTTTTAATTTGATGAATTAGCTCAAATACAAAGTATGCGTCACAAAACAGTATTGGGCCTAAAAATACAGAAAAAGAATTGACAAAAATTGTTAGGACCAAGTCACCCATGTTCAGGCCACTGGGCCACATGCCCAACCCAACATGGAGCAAAAAATGTATTTTTTTTACTATTGCAAAATATTCTTGCTCGCTCAATTTTACTTCTTGTAATATTTCGAAGTAGGTACCCACATTGTTAATTCAACTTATTAGAAATAAAATTAAGCCATCCCAGTGCTCAAAGCAGTTATTTAAGTGAAAGTTTAATGTGGAAAAAAGTGGTGACACCTCAGACAACTTTTGAAATTTTACTGAAAGATTAATTACAAGACTATAACAAAACAGTCCAAAAATTAATTATTGATAACCTTTTGTGATCATAAAAAAATGATTAAAACCCAATTTCAATTTCAAACAAAACCTTGCAGACAAACTCCAACTTTTACAGAAATCTAGTGAATTAAATAAATTTCATCAAATACAAATGTGCGTTTTCAACAATAAACCACCACTACAAAACGCACAAATAGCAAGCAATGCAAGGTAAAATTTATAAAAAGGTTCTTAAGGTCATCTCTCCACCTCCAACCAATCTGGTTGTTTCTTTGGAACTCCATTTTCCTATTATCAATTTTCTCTTAAAAGCTTTGGCTTTTTTGAAATTCGATTCGGTAACCCAACAATGTTTCTAGATGAGCAACTGATCATCACCAGTGTAGGTGGAAGATTAAACACAATCTTACCCTCCAAGAATAAAAATCTCGTTTTTGCAAATGAATCCGAAAGATAAAAGTACTTTATTACTCTCAAATCCACTTAGATGTTGCCACTGAGAATTCCTGGGATTGTAATACTCCATATCCACCACCGTTTCACCTTTCTGTCTATCACAACCACCTAAAAAAAAGTAGGCCTAAAACGTTGGGAGAAAAATAATCACAATACCACAAACAGATCTATATAAATGACAAATTAATGGCTCCGAATATCATTAAACAATACAATAAACTAATACAGGGTGACCCGTAAGTAACTTCCTATTTGAAAATACTCACAATTTATTCAAATCCTGCAATATTATTTCTTCATTTTTGTTTGTAAGATACATAATGTTTGGCAATTAAATCTATGATCTTGTTTTCTTTTCAGATATGAGATATGTTATGTGAATTCGTTTTTTAACATTGTTAATATGTTTGAAATTTTAAAGCCCTACAAAAATGGCTAGACGTCTCTCTGTGCAGGAACGTTCCCAGATAGCTGCACGTTACGAAGTTTGGAAATCCATTGTTGAAGTACAAAGATGGTGGAGAACCATTAAGGGAAGACATGCTCAAATTGACCCAAAGATGATACAAAATTGTCATGCAAAACTCATGACTACAGGATCTGTGAGTGATACTCAAAGAAGCGCGGTCGCCCTTCCAAATTCAGAGAGCCTGAGGTAGTGCAACTTGTTCAACATATGTTTAGCGGTAGCCCGAAAAAGTCAATTCGACAAACAGCAAGAGAAATTTCCTTTCGTTGTGTACGTATTGTGCTCAAAAATGAGCTTAAATGGCGTGCTTGGAAGCCACAGTACTGCCAAGCACTCTCTGCCGAAGACTGCGACATTCGTATGGAGTTTGGAGTGATGATGTTGGCTTGGTTTAGAGACTAGCCAGATCTCTTAAAAAATATACTCTGGAGTGATGAAGCAGTATTCCACATAGGTGGGTTTTTGAACCGTCATAACTGTCACTACTGCACTGGAGAAGATCCTCGTGTTACCAGTGAAAAAATGCAGAATCGACCCAAGGTAGCGGTATGGTGTGGAATGACTTCGGATAGGATTGTGGGTCCGTTCATCCTTCATGATACCATGAATGGCGAAAGGTACCTCACCATGCTGAAAAATGAAGTTTGGACAATTATATCAGTGCTTGGGATAATATTGAAGATTTAATTTTCATGCAAGATGGAGCTCCTCCACACTTTGCTATTGTTGTTCGAGAATGGCTGAATGCCCAATTTCCTGGAAAATGGATGGGTCGTCGTGGTTCACACGAATGGCCAGCCAGAAGTCCTGATTTCACACCCTGCGTCTTTTTTTTGGGGGGTTGGTTAAAAGAATAAGTTTACTCAACCAAACCAAAAAATTTGGAAGAACTTGAAGCGAGAATACGTGAAGTTATGAGTTCCATCCCGCAAGAGTTTCTTGTGAAATCAGTTGATGCTGTTCGTGGTCGACTTGAGAAGCTTGTGGCGAATGATGGTGGCCATATTGAATTTTAAATAAAATTCCATGCAATATATTTTCTTCTCATATTCATTAACTGGAGAAATTACACTTCAAAAACAAATTACAATTATTTTACAATAGGGATTTACTTTCGGAACACTCATATGTTTTCGGTAAAACACTATGCCCTCAACAATCATCAGAGAAATAATTTTATAACTTACATTTGAAGAAAACAAACATAAGCTACTTGTAAACAGAGATGGGCGTGATCTTGATCTTGAAGATCACTTTTTATGTGTGATCTTGATCTTAAAAGTCAATAAGATCATGATCACTTTGGAATTTAAGTTGACTTACTATATATTAGGCCTATAGAGACATTTTTTTAAACTGGTATGGCCTACTGTATAAAGTAGCCTATTTAGTGGTAACTATAGGCCTACTACCATTAGCCACTGTTAATATGACTCATGTGTCTAATAAAATTCGATTTGAAGTCTCAATCGAGTTTAGTTAGTTTTGTCATTTCAAATTTGAAAAAGCTTTCTGTGGTAACCTAGCCTACGACTGTATATCAACGGATGACAAAAAATGACTAAAATCTGTTGACATTTCTGTTTTGTGAATTCTAAAAATTTTGTTTGCTTTCATTGATCCAATCTTAGATGTCTATAAAATTTAGGTTGGCGATGCTAAAAAAATGGACTCTAGTCGACTTTGGTCATGTGAAGTGGCTTATTGCAGACTGCAGTGAACCAACCAGACTGAGAGTTGTTTAGGACAGGGGTGTGCAACCTTTGTTACAGGAGGGCCAGATATAAATATCTGGGTGAAACCGCGGGCGGCACGTTTATTTAACATATGCTTTCTAGTAGTTGCAGGCACAAAAAGCAGTTTTTTTGTTATTCAGGTTATTCTTATGGCATTATTAGGGGTTAACTCCTTCCAAAAATAATAAGTTAACACGCATAAACGCATTCCTGAAGAAAACTGCTATTCAAATTTATTGTCACACAGTCTTGAAACGAGTTCAGTGAGAAAATTACAGCTGGCTTTTTTTCCCGACAACTTTTTCCAAATTTACTTTAATGGAAGTGCTCAAAATTCGAAGTCCATTTTCCAAGTGTTCGTCTGTCAGAACCGATCAATATTGAGATTTTACGAAGCCCATTTAAAAAAAAAATTGTTGGCACAAATACGTTGAGCCAAAAAGAGCCATTTTTGAAGCCATGAATTTTTTCAATTGTGGAAAGTCATCTTGGTTGAGATGTTTTGGGTAAAAATCGCCAAAATTCATTTCTAAATACTTTGCTTTCAAATCCGTTTTCTCTTGAAGATCAATCAGTTCAAGTTGGATATCAGCTGGTGCTTTGGCAATGTCTATGTTGAATGGCCAAGAGCAGTGGCGTAGCCAAGGGGGGGGGGGGGGGGGGGGGTTGGGGGTTACAACCCCCTTTGGCACACGTGTGACGTCACGATATTGAGAATGATGCTTTCAGTCTAAAAAAATTTGCCTAATCTTAAACAAATCTGCATTAAAAGAGCGAGTTTTGCCAATACCAAACATTCAAACATCTCAGCCAGGAATTAGCAACAAGAAAACATAGAGACTTAGCTTTATTTCCGAAAAATGCCGAAGAAAACATGATCTTATCCTTTTGCTATGCCACCGGACAGCACCATTTTACAGGAATATTCATACCCACATTTTTGTTGAAAATGCTCTCAGAAGGCACCAAATTCAATGTAATTTTTCAAAACTTTCTGGGGGAGGCCCCCCAGACCCCCCACCGCTGGGTGTCGTCTTAGGCGAAACACCCCCCCCCCTTTCAAAATTCCTGACTACGCCACTGGCCAAGAGAATATATCAAACAAATGTTCATTTGAAGTCCTTGAAACGAGCCAAAAAACCATACAATAATTTTTCAAGTTGGTCTGCAAATTCAGTTTTCTTCTCAGGATGCATTCCATTGTCTTTCAAAGTTGGAAAGTGGAAAAGATTTCCTGTCCGTATGTGGGCTTTCCAAAGTCGTAATTTGTTTAAAAAGCCTTTTGTGACCATACAGTACATTTCATTCGCATAGCCTACTGATTTTTTCCCCACAATCTTGTATTAAGTTCATTCAGGTGCGTAGTTATATCAACCAAGAAAGCTAGATCGCATATCCAATTTTTGTCTTCCATTTCAGTTATTGGGTGCCCTTTAAATTTCAAAAATTCACGACTTCTTTCCGCAGTTCGTAATATCGTCGCAACATGCAGCCCTTGCTTAATCAACGCACCTTGGAAAAGTAAAGTAGATCTTTATGTGTCGTGTTAAGATCATCCAGAAACGTTTGAAACTGACGATGGTTGAGCCCTAGTGCTCGAATGAATTTACTGCCTGTGGTGATCCAATGTTTCATGTTTAAACAGGTTTGACACAAGTCTTACGAACGATGGCGCAATTTTGGCTCATTTTTAATAACCGGGCTCAAGACGTGTTTGAACTTCAAGGATTTTGCGCACAAGCTTTGCTGGTGAATAATAGCCTACAATGAAAAATTCCTATGTATTATTGATTTTTCTCTCCCTCAAGGCAGACTTCAAGAGACTTACCGTATGAATCCAATACCAGTTCCGGACATCGATCGAGCACCATCAGTTGCGATTCCGCATAAGCTGGACAAGTCCAGTTCGAACTTGTCGAAAGCATCAATTATTTCAGTAAAGATGCCAGCCCCAGTTGTCGTGACCTTCATTGACTGAGGTGACAGAAGCTTCCGTTTCGTTCAAGTTTTTGTCCACTCCTTCTACAAATATGGCCAACTATGTAGTGTCCATCTGGTCCGTACTTTCATCGATCGCAAAACTCCACGAAACAAAGTTCTTCACCTTATCCATGAGAGTGTCACTTATATCACAAGCAAGATCATCGATACGCCTCGCTATCATCGACCGTGACAGATTTATTTTCTCGAACTCACTCTTCATTTTAGGGCACATTTCTTCTACGACATCGATAAGACTCTGCTTTACAAAATTACCGTCAGAATACGGTTTCATAGTTTAGCTATTCTCTGTGCAATTCTGTGCCTCTGATCTAGTGACGTTCCAAATAATTAAATACAATCGGATTAGCGGTGGCCGGTGGAAGATTTCTAAAATGGTTACCAGAAGGTAGGCTACGAAATGTACAATAATCCACTCTACAATGAATTGTTCGCACGTAGGCTACCGTACCAGACTAAACTATATTATAAACACGCTTCGCGGGCCGCATAATTTTTCTTCGCGGGTCGCACGTTGCACACCTCTGGTTTAGGATATATAGGCTAAGAATAAAAAATAGTACATAAAATGTGTAATTAGATGCTATCCCTTTTTTATATAGTTTTTGATTTTGTTTGAAACGATTTATCTGACCTCAGATCTCTGAACTTTTTTGTTAGCAAGTAGTCAGACACAGCAGTACCAAGGTTGCTAGATGGGTAGCTAGTGCGATTAATGTTGATAATCCAATGAAAATTTGCGACAACTACATTGCAATACGAATAAAAGCTTTGAATATTAACCAGACAATGGTTTGATAAAAAATGGTGTAGTTCAAAAGTGTTCTTCCGATTATTCCCCTTTCCTATTTTTACTATATAGTCAATTATTACGTAATGCGTTACCTAGAATCCTAGATTCACTGCACAAGAAATTAACAACACGTATCGCCTTGATCAAGCGACGCACAGCAGACCTTGCACTTGTCTATCCCTGCTGAGCATTGTCCACCTGTGTGAAGTGGAAGTGCACGTATTCGCCTCACTGATAGCACCATCAGCGGCTTGCTGATAGTGACTAAACGTCTCGATTACAACCCAACAAAATATCTTCCCATTCTCTCAGGTATCCCAATCATGTGAAGTTTGCCGTAGGGTTGCTCCTCTCTACCTTGTTTGAGACATTTCACTTGCTTCATAAAATCTGGGAACTCCAGCCAATGGAAAAAGGCATCGACGCTGGTTGCTTGGTTAGTATAAATCTTTATCTTCGGACTGGGAAAGCTTCTTTGAGAGCTTGATCCCGGCAGTTTCGCGTACTTGTAGAGGCTTTGAATCACTGATGCAGGTCGGTTGCGTAATTTTTTTCCCACGAACTTTCTGTTACTTCGCATAGAGTTTGAATTTATAACGTGCGAATGCAAACGTATTTTTCGTTGGCGTGTTTGGTTCAGTGGTTTCTTCTTTTGCCTAATATTCGTGAGAACATCGATTCCAGAGTTGCCAATTTGGCTTTTTTGAAGCCAGATTTTGAGAATCGGGCTGTTTTTCAACTCGCTTGGCTTATTTTTTTCATGTTTAATCGATTTTTTGTCAAATTAATAAAAAGCCAACATAATTTTGGCTTTTTTTGGCTTAATTTTATCTTTCGCGATTTTTTTTAGGAAAAAAATTCGGTTTGCGTCAATTCGAGCAGTGATTTCTACCTAATATTTGGTTGTAGTGTCCGACCGAATTTCGTTTTGAAGCCGAAACTAGAAAATTTTTTAGTTGCTTGTCTTTTCATTAGCTATGTTTCTGCGTTGTCGCTGAAGTCAAAGTTCGGTGGGACACTATTTGGTTGTGCACTTTTTATATGTGTATGTTTAATGAATATTAATTGGTTTTTTCTTGGCTTTTTCAGCTGTTTTTTGCTGGCTTTTTTTAGGCTTTTTTTGTGACTAGGTCTGGCTTTTTTTGGTGAAGACAGGTTGGCAACCCTGATCGATTCGACACCCATCGAAGTCAATTTTTTTTCCTTACATTAATTATGCGATGCACAAAAGCTTTTCAAAACAAGTAAGGTTAGGGTTAATGGGTTAGGGTTAATTCTTAATCAATTCGGATAATCTTACTTTTAGACTATAGTGACCAGAATCAATTTCTTTTATCAACTTTTTTAAAGCTTCGGTAGAGAGTTCGTTTTGTTGAATCATAGGCATACGAAGCCGAGCAACGTGAACAAGTTTCACATCTTCAAGTTTATTACATTTACATAAAACACAAAACTACGCAACAAATTAAGTATCGAACGTTTTCGACATCACAAGATGTCCTCTTCAGGAATAATATGCATACAACTTAACTACATCTGAATAAAATACAATGGTTAACTAAATCTATAAACAAGAAAAGACAATAACTGCACACTAGCCTACTTCTGACTAGCTCAAACTCAACGATACAGGCTCCACGAGAATCAAAGGTAACTGCATCAAAAGGTGTTGAACAGATCACATGATATGGTAGAAAGGCAAGGTGCGAAAAAAACTAATTTTAAAATACAGAGAGCAAGAAAGACGAGCCGCAAGCATAGCCTACAATTGTCTGTTCAAAAGTGGATTGTGACGTTTTATGTACAAGGCTTCCAAGATCTTAGTTTGATACTCAGACCTGCCTCTGGACATGATTTCAAATTGCTTGATAGAAACGTTATTTTGGCATTCTGTACATGAGAAAATGTGATCTTTAATTGCACTTTTCAGTATATTTCTGTAGCCTATATTTCTGTATATTTCCAGCTAAAGTCGCCTACGCCCTTTGCTCTATGTTCTAATGTCGTTTATAAATTCAGTTGTTTGCGTGATGCAAGCCTGACATACAGGGCCTGATTAAGGCTCACGGGGGCCCGAGGCACAGCTAAATTTAGGGGCCCCTGTTGGCAATCGCTTTTAAAGCAATGCCATGTAGTCTCAGCGAAGCTCAATTGGTTAGCGCGTCACTTCTGGAACAAAGAAGCTTCAAGATCAAGCGGCGCTGGTTCGACTCTCGGGGTGTGCGCTTGAGCAACGCACGTTAAGGACTGCTCTCCATTCAGCGGCATCTAATGGATGGAATAGTTCCCCGGCAACAACACTTTAACAATCGGAAACTTCACTCTGTCAATCTCGGTGACCGGGCCTGCGTCAGTGATACAAAGGCCTCTACAAGTATGCGAAACTGCCAGGATTAAGCTCTGCAAGAAGCTTTCCCAGTCCGAAGATAAAGATTCAATCAATCAATCACCGAATGATGAAATATGGGCTAAAAAATAGTTCAAGCAAAACTATAACTTCATAAATATTAATTTAGCCAATTTACCTACAACTTTCTAACAGTATGAACACTTTTATACTGATTACAAAAATTATTGGATGAAAAATCTCTCTAACAGATTGGCAATTGAGCTCATTTCAATTTCATACAGGAAACACTAGCAAAATATAGGCTAGGCTACATTTGAATTTGAACTAGCAGAGTTTATTAATGGTCCTTGAAACCAGTGCTGTGTTAAACCCTTTGTGGGCCCCGGGGCCAGAATAATTTTGGGCCCTCTATCGTCAAGCAGACCTATAATATTGTGTATATTTTTACTGCATCGACATGGAACTGTGGTTCATTTCAATAGACTTTCTCACCAGTTTAGAAATTAGAAAACAACACAAGTGTAAGGAACCGCAAACACAGGTCTATCATTTCTTAGCTACATCTTTGCTCGGAATGAAAGCCAAAAGTGTTAACAATTTCTAATAAAAAAAAATACTGGGAAGCTGATATACAAGTCCCCCCCCACCCTTGGCAACTCATGATAAAGAGGAATTGACCAAAACATGTGGATTGAAGTGTGTGAACAGTAAAGCAAAGGCAGGGATATCTAGCGAAGGGGATATGAAGGCTCGCAGCGATTGCCTTATTCTCATGACACTACCAGGGCGGTAGTTTGTAGCGCGTGAAACATGTGGTTCTTTTTAAAATCGTAGAAAGTTTTGTAGTGCAGCTGGTACAATAAGCTACAGAAGACAGTTAGCAAATGTTACGTAGAGCATATTTAAAGAATACTTGTTTGGAAAGACAGTTGAAAAGTTACCAGTAGGCCTAAGCTGTTTTTCTTAACAAAGCCTTTGCAGTAGGCTAAATGTAAAGCAAGTATATGGGTAGTTGAATTAACAAGCAACCATGAGCATGCAGTGAATATCCAGGCCTGATGCTAATAGCGCAATGAGTTATCATAACAAGATTTATTAAACTATTATCGGTGCCAATTGTCATCTTGCGATAAACACAGATTATTTACAATAAACAAAAGCCCTTCTATTGTCAGACGTAATAAAAGCCTTCGTATATCCTTCTTTAGATATCCCTGAGCAAAGGTAAAGTAGTTTCACCCTATATGTTTGGTTGAGTCCTGTCTTTGTCATGAGTTGCCAAGGGGGGTAGGGGGGACTTGTATACCAGCTCCAATACTGGCAATGGAACATTATCGGTCACGACGCGGTCATACCATCGTACCACACAAAATTTTGACTGTTTTAACTTTACCCTGCTTTGCCGCCCGGTACCGCGCAGATAAAATCTGAGGATAAAACCAAAACTGTAGAAATTATTAATTTCCATTCAGATTTGGTCATCTGGTAACATTATTGTTTTTCACTATTTTTATGTTTTATCTGGCAACATTACTTGTTCTGTCAACCAAAGTGAAAACATTGTGATTGTACGGTAATTTGTAAACTAAAGCAGTGAAAAGCGTTTTGAGGATCAGGTGTTCAATTATTTTTATTCAACATTATTTCATTCCAAGGCAAAGCTTTCATAATTTTATGTAGGTATTCAAGTTAATTAAAGTGTTTAGGGTATGGTAGCCTAGGTTAGTGGCAAGAATAAACAGGTCCCTTGTGTTAAGAATGATTTTTGTTTTGTACCGTACAACATGTGATATGCCAGGCTTATAAGGTATTTGAAGATAAGAGCAATTTCATGTGCATATATTCAGAAAAACTAAATACAGAAGAACGTTTCTGCTAAAAATACAGGACAGGTTTTTCCTGCTCGCAATATCACTAGTCAAGGATATTTATAATTATGGTAAATCAAATATAGTTATTACTATCTGAAGCCTTTACAAATTGTTTCACCTAATGGATCATCAGAAGGTCTTATTCAAATAGAATGTCTTATTTAAATAGATTCTATTTGAATAAGACCTTCTGATGATCCGTTAGGTGAAACAATTTGTAAAGGCTTCATATAGTAATAACTATATTTGATTTAATTTGCTCTGCTTTGCTTTTTTGCTTAGCATTGAGCACTTTTTTGTAGTATTGATAGTTTTCATTGTTTTTATAATTAAGGTATATATTATAAATGTTAAAATTGAAATGATAATTAAACTATAAAATCCGAAATGCTATTTTGCTTACAGCTAACAATTTTTTAACACAAAACACTTTTATTGATGAAAATAAATTAAATATGTGAATTCACAAAGGGCCCAACCCCATTTTTTTATTTTACTTTTTGTGCTTTCCGATTTCTTTCAATGAAAAGAAATTGAATATGTGAATTCAAAAAGGGCCCTCCAGTTGTTTTTTTTTTATTTCACTATTTGTGCTTTCCAATTTCTTTCTATGTCTTCTAAATGATACTTAAAAAAAAACAGCCAGATTTTTCAAACATATCGGTAAACACATAAAAAATACCCTATCAATTTTTCCATTGATTTTGAAATGGGCCCAACTACAGCAATTGTACTTCAACTTCTCTATAGTTTCTCCACAGAATCCTCACTGAATGAACTTTGTAGGTATGATGCTTCTTACCAGTATGTTTAAGCATAGAATCATTGTCGAAGTTTCACCACAAAAGTAAATGACCAAAATAATTAAAACAGTTGTGCCAAAAACACTTTGTGGCAATTGGGCCCTTTTTGAATTCATATATTCAATTGCATCCAACCTGTTATAATATATGTTAAATACATTTCTGCAGATCATGTTACTAACGTTATCGTATTTTAACTTTGTTTTTAGGTAGTAATGGTGTTTTTAGAGATGTTTCAGTGTAGTTAGGGCCCAAATTTGTATAATACGCCCCAAATTTGAGATGTTTTAGTATAATAAGGGCCTAAATCATATTCTTAATGGACAAGTACATGCAGTGAACTTTAGCAACTCAAAAAACACTTTTCTGAAATGCAAAAATGTATTATTTGTGGGCCCCTTGAGATGGTGGGCCTGGGATCTGGGCCCCCCTTGACACGGCACTGCTTGAAACCTATAAAAGTATTGACGCCTACGATACCAATGTAAAAAAAATTGGGGGCCCCCAAAACCAGGGGGCCTGAGGCCTGTGCCTCGTGTGCCTCATGGTTAATCGGGCCCTGCTGACATACATCGGTATGTCAACAAGACATTTATCGACTAGAGCTGGGGAACACCAGAATTTGAATTCTATACAGAAAAGCGCAATTAAAGATCACATTTTCTCATGCACAGAATGCCAAAATAACGTTTCTATTAAGCAATTTGAGATCATGTCCAGAGGCAGGTCTGAGTATCAAACTAAGATCTTGGAAGCCTTGCACATAAAACGTCACAATCCACTTTTGAACAGACAATTGTAGGCTATGCTTGCGGGCTGCGGCTCGTCTTTCTTGCTCTCTGTATTTTAAAATTAGTTTTTTTCGCACTTTGCTTTTCTACCATATCATGTGATCTGTTCCACACCTTTTGATGCAGTTACCTTTGATTCTCGTGGAGCCTGTATCGTTGAGTTTGAGCTAGTCAGAAGGGTGCACGGTCGTTTGGTCGACAGACATTTGGTCGACAGGACGTTTGGTCGACAGGACGTTAGGTCGACAGAACGATTTATTTTAGGGTTAGGGTTAGTCAGGGTTAGATTAGGGTTATGGTTAGTTAACTAACCCTAACCCTAAAATAAATCGTTCTGTCGACCTAACGTCCTGTCGACCAAACGTCCTGTCGACCAAATGTCTGTCGACCAAACGTCCTGTCGACCAAATGACCGGGTACCGTCAGAAGTAGGCTAGTGTGCAGTTATTGTCTTTTCCTGTTTATAGATTTAGTTAACCATTGTATTTTATTCAGATGTAGTTAAGTTGTATGCATATTACTCCTGAAGAGGACATCTTGGTATGTCGAAAACGTTTGATACTTAATTTGTTGCGTAGTTTTGTGTTTTATGTAAATGTAATAAACTTGAAGATGTGAAACTTGACCACGTTGCTCGGCTTCGTATGCCTATATGATTCAATGTTTTTAAACTTGACTAAGCTAGGTGTGTCTCCAGGCTACGTTTTTTTTTCAGGTTCAATGTTTAGATTTGGACCTGGAGCGTGAGTATCGGCTGAAAATCGGCTGCTGTGAGTGTGAAAGTCGGTAAAAAAACCAGGGTTGCCAGATGGCCTTTTTTTAGGCCAAATTCCAGAAAACTGGCCTTTTTAAATTGCAGTTGGCCTAAAAAAATTGATGCAAATAAGGCCAGAAAATCTGGCCTTATTTGGCCCTTTTTATGGCTGCAAAATTTGACCGGTTTAGAAAGTATTATTTTAAGGAAATTCAATTTCAATTGTAATATAAAAGTATCACTTATCATCACTTGGAGCCTGACCTATATTCGTTTTAATTTTAATTAGTGAGTAGAGACATAAGTAGAGAGTAGAGAATGTGTTAGCGGTGGACAGGGCGGTTCTATTAAGTTGCACCTGCCGACTGCCGTAAACCGTAAAAGTATACACTTGCCTTGTTTGTTAATGTGATGTGTTTGCATTCCATTTGTGCAATCTTTTGCTGCTAAATAATTTCAAAACCGAGTATTAGTTTTAGTTCTTATGACATCTTAAACGTAATGATTTCGTACTGGGTTGGTCTGTGAATAAGTTTATTATAACGACAACACATTTCACTGATTGTTGAACACTCCACGTTTACTTCTGATCCGGTTTGCAATACGCAAAATGCTACAGAACGACAGGGAATCTTTGCATTTGTTTATTTTTGATTTTTTAGATTCGTGGTTTTAAACTTCTATACATCAAATAAGTTTTGATGTGAGTGTAGGCTATATTTTATATTGTTATTGCGAAATTGAATTTTATATATTCTTTAGTTCATACAAACAGTGTTTTATTTTAATAATTTTTCTGTAGTCATGTATAGCCTAGCACTGAAAAGAGTTTCCAATCCTGCAGTTGTAGACATCCCTGGTAAATATACTCAATAAGACAAATTCATGCTGATTGCTTAGTTAGATGTTCCGAATAGCACTGTTCATGAATTGAAGTAATAATGGTTTCTAGTTTATCTGCTACTACAGTAATTTTTCATTAATCAAATTATGCAAACAAACCGGTCATTATGCTCTGACAGTGCTAAATTATTATCTGTCATATTTGATCGTAAAATGGCATTTTTCAAAAAATTATTTCAACTAAGTTGTTAGCGTTTATTTAGCCTTGGAAGTAAATAAAAAATTTGGCCTTTTTTTGGCCTTATTTTATAATGGATTTGGCCTTACTATAGCTTGAGTATCTGGCAACCCTGAAAAAACAGTTACACGCGCCGCGCGGTAACCAGTAGTAGCCACACTTACAGAAATATGCAAATGAGACAGAAAATTCGTGGGAAAAAAAATCGCGGCCCGGTTACCGAGATAGACTGAGTAAAGTTTCTGATTGTTGGCTGTTAATCATTCCATTCACTATAGGTGCCACTGATTAGAGAGCTGTCTTAGAAATGCGTAGTTATGCACATACCCCGAGAGCCAAACCATCAGCGCCGTTCGATCTTGAGGTTTCTTTGCCAAGTGATCTATTGAGGAACTATTCCATTGGATGCAAATCAAGACAACCATTTGCGCCTACCTCTATCAGAGCTGGATGGTCTGAAAGCCCTTGAGGAACATACAATGATACAACTGTATAGCAGCTCAAATTATGCGCAGGCATCCAATACGGGATTTACACTATATAGTGTAAGAATAGCCTCAATAGTGTTGCCAGATAAGGAATTCTGCCCTAATTTGAGCTAAGTTTAAAGCTGTTGAAAACAAAAACTTGTATTTGGAAATTTTTTTAGTCCTGGGCAAAGATCAAAACCCTAAACTTATTCCTAACTCCAGCCCTTACCTTAACCCTTCTTAACTTTAATCCTAAATCTGGCAACACCTCATTGTGTAAAAGTAGCCACTTCCAAAAAATAACCCTAGGCCTTGAGGTTGCAAACTTTCGATCCTACTCAAACTACAGCAACGATTGATAATAGCAACAGTCATTAACTTTCTACAACTTTTAGGCCAGTGTTCGAGTAGTTAAAAACAAAAGTTTGCAATACCAATTACCTTTAAAACCAGGTTGCTTAGGAGTAAAATTTGTTTGTTTTTGCACTCTCATCGATCAAGAACTGCATTTTTTCAAGTACCCAAAAAGTTATCTTGATCTTCAAGATCACACTGTTGGGTGATCAAGATCACGTATTCTTGGTGATCTTGATCTTGAACAAGATCTAAACAGGTAATCTTGCCCATCTCTGCTTGTAAATAAAATAATGTTAATACTTGATCTGTGATATTTTCGTCTGACTCTTCAAGTGTATAGACTTTTACGACGCATCTTTCAATTTTTTCTTAAGCTCTCATAAGAATGACAATATGTATACATTTATAAGTATTACTCTTAGTTCTTTAGTTTAAATTTAGTTTTATTCAGAGATAATTACCAAACGAGAAATCGTTTCCTCTTATTTCATCGCAAATATTTTACCTATAACATAAATACAGCCTTCATGATGCAGAGCAACAAATTTCGATCTTTTGCGAAGCATTTGTGAACGGTAAGACCAGTTTACGTCTTGGTCCTCCATGTATTCAACGGACGCTAGTTTTCCACCATCATTGCCTTCTCCACCAAGCACAACAAGGCCACCTGAAATTAAGTAAATTAGGGTAGTGTAAAGTTTTCCCAGTAGTGTATAGGACAGCCACACCTGACTGGAGTTACTGCGATGGAACTTATCTTTTAGCACGGTTTGCTAACAAGTTGTTACACAATAAGATGTATTATAACTAGGGCCATTTTTATTTTGACTTGAAAAAAAAGATTTTTGACTTTATTATTATCATATTTTGACTTTATTTTGACCTATTTCTGGCTTATTTCTGCTTATTCCTTATTTGCTTAGCCTACTTCTAGAGGGCACAGTTCTTCCTTGAATTGATACCAGTTATCCAAACATAATATTTTGTCGATTTCAGACTCAAACGTAATATTTTGTTGAAAAGTCAAGTTGTTTTATGGATTATAAAAAGTGCGTCGTGTTTTTTGGCAATAGGAAAATCTCGACAAATCTGTCTAACTTTTGCTGAAGACGATTTAGCTTGCTTAGGCCTTTTTGTATTACAGAATGTCAGTAGGCTATTCCTAACATCCAAACTGTTGATCTTCGAAAAGACCACGTTTGTGAAGAGGGTCAGAGGGAGTGTTTTATAAAAATTATACGTAACAATGAATAAACAAGGGACAATTTGCAACAAAAGTTGCTGCAGATCTAAGAGGGCATTGTGACGTATTTCCTGCTTTTATGGGTTAATATGGTTTAATTGTGTCGCAGTTCCTGATCTGCAATGCTTTCACGAGGATTTTGACAAAAATTACTCTCAAGAAACACAAAAAGTTTGTCAAAAGCCATAATTTGACAAATTGTGGTTTTATTGAAAATTTTAACTTTATTGTCAATTTTGACTTTATTTTGACCTATAAACTTCTTAGAAACAGTCCCCTAGGTGCTGAAAACAACTTTATTCTTTGATTTGTGGATAAACGAGGTCCTTAAAAAATTTTGACTTTATTGACTTTTGCGGACCTAATTATAACATAAATAACAAGGTAGCCAATCAGCCATTACTCAATGCTGCATTCAGGGTTGCCAGTTCCGCTGTTTCATGCAACATAAACATGTTAAATCCGGTTTTATTGCTTGGTTTTATGAAATTATTTTGCAACAAACAAGATAAAACTTACGACAAAAAAACTTTTCAAAGCAACATAATAATTGTCTCACTCTCGGATATAACAATTTCAGCTTTAGAGCTGGAGCCACTGGCATAAAACCCGACAGCTCCACAGCTGGAGCCATTGCTGTAAAGCATGACAGCTGCTCCGGAGCTGGAGTCTGACCTCTTTTCTATAGCGAATTTGCACGCGTGATTTTTGAACGTTACAGGCAAATACAATTAATACCAAACGCTTACAAAAAGATTGAAATTGAATTAACACACTACCGCACTGTTTGCTGTGATGGCATACTTTCTCGTGCAAACTCATGCAATCAACAGAAAAATGTGAAACTGATATTTACAATAAAAGTGACCCACTTACTTTGATTATCTACAATGCAGTGTTTTATTCTGGGCGTTTGTAATTTCTTGAAATATTTATAATCAAAGTGTTCCTCAGGTTGGTCATTAGATGGGGTTTGAAACTTTATATTTCGGCAGTCATTAAGCCCATAGCCTCTGCCCACAATCATAATTTTTCCTATAGAGCAATAGTTGTTAGAAAAAAAAAGCATATCGACAAAATTTGAAAGCAAAACCAAAGTGCGCAGCTTATGGTCTTTGTATTGGTTACTAAGAAAATAAAGGAAAAGGACTTATTTATATTGGACTTTTTAATTTTTTTATAAAGCACTAAAAAGAATACAGGTTAAAAACTATTTGAGGCTGCGATTCAAATTTTCAAAACAATTAAGCTACATTGCCAAATAAATTGAAGCAAAAGCCAAACCCTGAAACATATCTGAAGCCGACTTCAATATTAAGTAATATCTTCACTAAATTTTGCACTCACTAAAAAATTAAGGAAGTGGCTATTTTTCCACAATCAGGTGTTGCCAGAGTTAGGATTAAAATTAGGAAATGTTAAGGTAAGGGTTAGAGTTAGGAAAACGATTAGGGTTTTGATGTTCCCAGGACTAAAAAAATTTCCAAAATACAAGTTTTTGTTTTCAACAGCTTTAAACTTTTCTCAAATTAAGGAAGAATTCCTTATCTGGCAACACTATTGAGGCTATTATTACACTATATAGTGTAAATATAGCCACAGCCAAAAATTAATTGCATTAGGTTTCGTCTGCTTAAACTTAAAAATGAACAACCTGCTAGTCTAACATGAGGAAATTATGCAAATATGGCTCGATGGTTTAGTGGTTAAAGCGTCTGCCTCTGAATCGGTAGGTATGGGTTCGATACCCTGTCGGTGTCGGGCCTAACCAAAGACCTTTTTTTATATGGTAGGCTACTGAATCTTATTCCCGTTTGGTACAGAGCAGTGGAATGGATTCAGGTAATATACTCGGTTGCGCCTCTATACGCTTGCCAGATGTTTCGTCCCTAAGATCTTTCGTCCCGACGTTTCTGTCCTAGCTTGCCAGATGTTTCGTCCCTGAGATCTTTGGTCCCGACGTTAAGGCCCTTAAGCGTTGGATTGTTCACCCACCAATAGGGAACGTGAGCTGGGTTTAGACCGTTGTGAAACTGGTTAATCCTACTGATGAATGCTCGCGAACGAGGGTCATCACGACAGCAACTCTGCTCAGTAGGCTACGAGGAACCGCAGATTCGGACATTTGGTAGCCTACGTAAGCTTGACCGATCGACCAGCAGCATGAAGCTACCGTCCGCGGGCTTACGACTGAACGCCTCTAACTCAGAATCCCTCCTGACAAGCAACTATGTTGAAGACTGGGGTGTCGTGATCGCCAGAGCAGTATTTCGACTGCGATTCGTTGAAAGTATGCTTTCTGGTCTGCAATTTGTCTTGTCCCCCATGGCAAGGGCGCGCCGACGTCGCAGCGTGCGTGCGGTCGCTCGGGTTAGGGTTGGCTATAGTTTAAAATACAGCTAGACTACATGTTTCAGTTTCGGATCAGCTACATGCCAACTTCGAAAAAAACTTCCTTTCGGTTGCGGTGTTTTTCCACTCTCAATCTTGCACTTTCCACCAAAGTAGCCGATGTCTTGTCGGGCCGAAACATCTCAAGGACGAAACAGCTGGCACCCCTCTATACGACTGCACTGACACTGTAGTGTCTACTCTGTAAAACGCTGAGGAGCAACGCATTCCACGATGGACAGCGCTATATAAAAACAAGCATATTTATTATAGCCTACAGAGCTTGAAATTACGAGTAGGCTACTTGCTTGGTGTTTCTGCGAAGGAATGAAAGTCTTAACATTCAAAAAGCACGCTGTCTTGTTTTAGAGTCATCGTCGTCGAGTGTCTCACTATTCCAGCCAGAAAACTATAGGCTACCTATTTACTACTGAGCTATAGCGGTAGCCTACAAATCAATGCACAAATACGACTTGTTGCCTTAACCTATTAGCTTTACAATTGACTCACCGCCTTTTGAAATGGAAGTATGATAAGGTCGACTGCTTGGTAAACTCGTAAACCTTTCCCAGTTTCCAGTCCTCGAAGATTCAAGATTTTGCAATGAAATTCTACAAACAATGCGGGTGGCTACATTTTGCAAACAAACTCCAATTGCATACAAGTGTTCTTCATGGACAAGTAGGCTCATTATTCCATAAAAAGGATTCTGCACATATTCAACAGACATGCAGTGTTTATTACAATTTCATAGGCTACGGTTATTTGTTTTTAATTGTTATTTTAGTGTAAATTGAAGTTATAATGGAATACATTAACTCATGTTGTTTTTTCAACCTCCCAATGACCAAAAAAAAAAAAAAAATACCAAGGTTTATGTCGTAGCTATACACATCTTCATTGAAGAGTTGAATACTTAGTTCTTCATCTCCGTGACAATTATACTGTACATCATAAACTGTAGGATAATTTCTATATTTATCAATTTTTGAAAACCTGCTTTCCAAATTCTACAAAATAAAGAATCTATAGCCGATTTACGCATATGTTTTCATTTTTGTCTGTTATAGCCTTTTTGGTCACTCACAAAATAGTAAACAAAAAAACTAGTAGCAGCGCAAAAGAACATTGAAAGAATAATATTTATAGCAGACAAGATTACAAGTTATCTGAAACAAAATATATATCAAAATTGTCATGGAAACAAGCAACAAATCTAAAATGGCAATGGTCGGACATGCAGCAAGAATGACAGACTACAGAAGGGCCAAAATAATCACAGAATGCAAAAATCACAGAATGCAATAATCACAGAACCAAGAGATGCAAAAAATTACTCGAGACCAAAGAGGAGACGGCAGGATGACATTGAGGAGAAAGATTGGTAGGCTATCACCTATATGAGAACAGAAAAGAGAGCTGTGTGGAAACTTGTGAAGGCCATGGCCCATCAACCAGCAGTGGCATGATTTGTTGATAAAGATGATAGCCTTCCACGTGGTGTGCATATGGGTTTGCATACGAGTTTGAAAATAGGCCAAATTAGAAGTGAAAATGGTCAGGTAATGCGTTTATTGGATAATGGGAAATATTTCGAATTAGTGCGCCTTCCCCCAATCAATAAATCACGCTACGCCACTGGATTGAAATGATGTTGATGAACTGATGGATATTCAAAATGAGCGAAACAATTTTTGTTACGAAGCAACAGTTAAAAGTGGTTGGATCAAGATATTACTGTATCACAAAATACAATAAACTACTAACGTAGGCTATACTGTATGCAAAAATTTATTTTGCTATTTTCTGCAAGGCTACCACCAGCTTTGTTGAACGTGCCTTCAGTACAGCGTAGACTTCGCTACACAGTCATATAGCATTATGGATTGAAAACCAAAAGCTGCCGTGCAAGATGAGGCTCAAGCAAGATTGCCATATTGACGGTTTTACCACCAAATTTAACGCGTTTTTTATTGCGTTTCAAAGGCTATTTTGAGTTTGGGATTGAAGTATTTTTGGCGTTTTTTGTTTTTGTTTTTTTAGAATTATAAATAGTTTTAAAAACTCTGTTTTATCAATTTGCAATAGCCTATTTACAAAACATCGGGTTTGAAAAGGCAACTTTTCCCGAAACTTGATGATACTTTTCATAATACAGGGTGTTTAAAAAAATTTGACATCATTGTACCTGATTGTACAGTCTTGTAACTTTGCGAATTATTATCGTTTGTACGATTTTAAATTTTAACAGGCAGCCTATGTACTGATACAACATAAAATTCTATCTTTTAATTTTCAGGCGTTTTTCTTTTTAGATGTAGAAATGCCATACAATGGCGTAAAAAAAGCATTTTGTATACTGGAGTATGCTAGAACACAGTTGAATAAGACTGTGCACTGTGCAGCGTGCATTTGCGCAACGATTAGGAAAAAAGGGCCAATTGGAAAGCAGATTGTTTCAAAAAATTAAAAAAAGCTACACAAGCAACCTTCTTGTTCGAATTTTTTTATGCTATCTTTAAATCTGCTTTCCATCTGGCCCTTTTTTCCAATTCGACAGAAATACAAAAAAAAGCGCTGAAAACCACTGGTTTAGAGTTTTGCTGATGGCATGGTAGTCGTGGGGTGTAGGAAATGCAGTCTTGGCTTAGTGCTTCAACTACGTCAGTGGTACGCAACTACAGCCAGCAAAATTTTTTGAAGCGACGGAAATTTTCTAAAAACTAAAGTTTAAAAAATTTTGTGATTTAATCATATTATCTTGATATCTTACTTAAAAGGCACCCAGAAAAAAAAAAATGATGGCAACATTACGTGTTGATAGCGTTTTAGGTCGGAAAAAGGCAACATGTAAAATGAAAGGAGGTACTTGCAAAATAATAACGATCGATAAACGTAGCTTCACTTGTAGCAGGCCTCTAAGCTCCCAGCGTCCATGGCTTCCGAAACAGCCTCGCCGGTAGGCCATGGCTGGTCGCCGGCTTTCACAAGCCAAAATTTTACTACTCCTTCGATATTTGAAGCATTCTTTTTCCATTCATGTTTCGATTTTTTTCTCCACAAAGTATCTCATACGCTGACAAAAATATTGCAGATAAAAATTTCGCAAAAAGCGTTGACCTATAAAAACTTGAAGGCTATTTCAACTTATTTTTTATTTCGGATGCCAAGATGGAGAAAATTTGGACGCCTGGAAGGAGCTCTGGTAAGTGGGCTATGCTTGCTGGCCGGAATAATAAAGGAGCTTACTTCACAACGTAGTTATTAACGACCTGTTTTAGTCTGATGCTGCGAGTTCGCTGTGGTAACAGCGAATTGCACTAGCTTTCGGAACACTACTCCCTAGTCAAGAGCGAGAATCTATTGCATAATAAAGGAACTTAGAGGCCCTGTAGTAGGATTTCGAGAATGAATCCGAGATTTTTCCACATAGCATCCCACTAATTTTTATTATAGGCTTTAACAGATATAGTGAACTTACCGCTTCCGCATCAGATGTTGTCGAAGGCTCCTTTCCGCTCTGACCAAGAGGCTTTAGAATATCAAAATCATCGGTTGAATACCTCAAACCTGGCCCATCTTGATGGCTGGTATTAAACTTAAAATCCAGAGCATGGGTAGAACGCCAACACTTTTGTGGCAAGCTGCCTTTTTCAGCAACGATTTTATCATATAGATCTGCTTGTCTTGATGAGTTTGGTTGCTGAACGATTGAGGGTCTGATTGCTTCATTAAATGATTGATGGTGAGGCAAAGCATGAAGCTCTGCACTGCTACCTTCACCAGATACACCCACAGAAGTTCGCATGTGTTTTAAAGGGCTTAACGTCGGTTGGCTGGTTGATTGTCTCTTTTGTGCAGCAACACCTGCGCCTTTGTTACTGTTTGTTGGGTTCTGTCGGAATGCTGCGAGACTTTGTACCGATGCAGGAGTATTTTCGTTAATAACACCACGTCGAAGTTCGTATTTTTCATCATCTAACGAAACCAACGAAAAGATCTCTATCTTGTATCTCATTGCTTCTAAGTTTTCAGCTGTTGTCATCTTTTCAATCCCTGCATAACAATTACAAAACTCAGTTAATTTAAGAATCAATGCAGAAATATGGGGAATTAACCTGTAGCCAACCTTCAATTCATTGTTGAAATAGAAAGCGAAGGTCTATATCTTTTTTAATGTACGTTAATGTATGTTACAGTTTTTATTTTATTCTCAATATGCAATAATAATTTT
This sequence comes from Aplidium turbinatum, assembly GCF_918807975.1. Classification (NCBI taxonomy): domain Eukaryota; kingdom Metazoa; phylum Chordata; class Ascidiacea; order Aplousobranchia; family Polyclinidae; genus Aplidium; species Aplidium turbinatum. Next base: position 4,147,209 of record NC_137488.1, read on the forward strand.
GGACTTTCAATCTGAACAATTGTTCAACAAATGGTTTATGCCAGGATCTTGCTAAAAATGCCGATGATTTAGCTGTGCCAGGCGAAAAAAACGAGGCCAGTTTGCATCAAATTTTTAAGGCAACTTTAGCTTTCATTTGCTTGTTTAAGCCATTTGAGAAAATAGAATTTTTTATTACTTTCAGTTTGATCTATGAAGAAGTAGAATTGAACAAATGAATATAGGCTAAGTCTAGACCTTAAACGTCGCTGTGTGAAACTGTCAGGATTAAGATTTTTAAAGAGGTCCTCGCACTCCGACGACAAAGGTTCAATCTATCGTTAAGTTCCCAATGCTTGACAGCTGCAACCGTAAAGCAGTTGGACATTCCTGGAGATGTATCAACCACCTCTTTTTCCACAATTTTCTGATCAATTTGAACCCTCTCCTAGCAGGGTTGCTAGATGATATCTAGATCTAAACTTCAAAAAAGGAACTACTCACACACCCAAAACCGAACTCGACTGGGAACAAAAGTTATCACATAAATAAATCGTTGTATCACAAATTAACAAAACCTACGACATTGCAAGTAAGCCTATGGAAGTTAAACTAAAACATCTCACCTTTTATCTGAGAAAATTTCTTTGGAAGTTGCACCAAAATCGATGGATACAGAGTTGCCAAATTAGAATTGAATTAACAAAAAAGCTTGATTTCTTAAAAAACACTCAAGTATAAGGACATATTCATGAACAGCAAACAATGAAAAGCAATAAATTGAATTTTAATTTCTGTTTAATAGTTACTTTTTCATAGAATCATTCGTTGAGATATTTATATTTTTTCCTATCAGAATCATCAAACTACTTTTGAATTTTTCAAAAAATGTTAACTGCATACCAAACTACCTATGACAACAAACGCCTACCTTAGAACCACATTAACCCATTTGCTCAGCTTTCTAAACAACGAAATGATGTGCATATACAAAATAAGGTACATATAGATTAATTAAATGGTTTGCTTGGAAAACTTTTGTTTGTTCATTTCAAAATAACTTATGATAGCTCATTTTGTTTGAAACTTCTTGCAACTTTTTATCATGCTCGCTTGTTCCAACAAGCAAAAGCTGGCACTTTTGCATTGTTTCAACACATTGAGACGTGATAACGACGTCTTACAATGCCGAAGTGGAAACTTCGCAAGCTCAATATTGATTGAATGTGACTCAAAATTGCTACATGTTCTCAGCAAATGTGAGAAATGTTCACGACTTTTCTTATGCTGCGCATCCACCTGATGAAGTCAGAACTTTATGCTTCTGGTTGTAAAAATCTGCAACGAATTAAATTAAAACGTTTTTTGTAACATTTGTCAAGACTCAAATGTGACACTCTCAACTGGCAATTAGTCTTGCTGTGAAGTGCTGCGGGTTGAAGGCAAATTCTTGATGATAATCCAAGCAACGTCACGTCACGTTGAAACAACCAAGTTAAAATAGAATTACATAAAGCAAGGAAAAACCACTGGAAGCAGAAAAAAGCACGATCACAAATTACCAGCATAGGAGCCAAAGGGTTTCACCTTCGCCTCTCGTGCTGGCAGGTCTGAAATTGATTCCAGGTCGGGTCAAACCGAAGACATTAAAAACAGTACCGATTGTGTTCTATCCTGCATAGCGCAGTGAGAATGAGTCGGGTAATAATGTGATAACATCGTAAACCTGATATAACATTAAAAATGAGCCCTGTCGCTAAAAGACCTTAGCTGTTGTAGAGCGACAATAAATAAAACAATAACATTATTATTATTATTGATTCCAGATCGAGTCACATCAAAGACTTTGAAAACGGTACCGATTGTAATCTTCCTTGCATAAGGCAGTGAGAATAATTCGGATAATTATGTGATGACGTTGTAAATCTAATAAAAAATTAAAGTCGAGCTTGTCGCTAAAAGCATTTGTAAAGGGACAATAATTGAAACCATAACATTATTATTATGATCACATTTCTTAAAAATGTTAAACTTAGAGAGTTTCTTTATTACTAGTGAAACTGCCATCTTGCAAATGTTTTGTTTTGGTGAAATAAAGTAGACTTGCTCATCACCTGCCCTGAAGTCTGAACAATTCTGCCTCACACAGAAAGAATTACCTTTAGAGTGTGACGACCAGAGGTGGGTAGTAGCGCGCTTCTTTTTGGTGGAGGCAGCGGCGCTATACGTCTTTATTGGAGTAGTTGCGCAGTAGCGGATTGCTAGAAAGATCTCGAAATTAGTTTCCTTAACCAGAAACATAGTGGTACGCAGAGGTGGGCAGTAGGGCGCTACTTTTGTAGTGCCACTACTATTGCAGCTACTTTTTTGGTAGAAGTAGCGCCGTTACATTATGTTGGAGTAAAACGAATGCAGTAGCGGCATTATTGTTTTCATTGTAGAGGTAGTGGAGAGACGCTATATTTCCCAATGTAGCGGTAACTGAGAGGCACTACATTTCTTTCAGTCGCTCTCCAGCTATTTACAATTTAAAGTGAAAAAAATGATTTGCTTTTGGAGATTTTTTATGAAACCATGCCTGAAAAAATCAAAACAGAAATCATTCCACTATTGCGGGAAACATCAATTACAACCGCTTGCATTATCCTACTAGTGGAAGGCTACTTATTATTTTAACAGGGGCCACCAACCTTTTTTGCATGCGGGCCACTCTGGCACTAAAGAGAGCTGTGGCGGGCCGCACTAGTAAAAGTTTAGGTAATTGGACTCTTATGCTAGAAAACAACGCATTTTGTACCCAGTTTAGAATACCGCAGCAATAAAATTAATCGAACAACACTACCGCCAGGCCAAGCTCCTTCAACAACACGTTTGACTTCTTTAACAATTCCTAATAAACGAGGCCACTTGTTTTGCACACTTACAGCGAGGCGAGCGGTTTCATCAGAATATTCATCGCCAAGCAAGAGTGGTGTTGTCCCTTCGCTTCACAAAAGATATCTTGCAAGTAACAGTTTCAGTAAACAAGGAATCGTTTGACACATCGCAATACAAGCAATAACAACAGTGACCTGCACACATATCAGCGAAAAATAAGCTCCAATAACAGGGAGAAAGAAACCAGGCACCGTGAAACAAACGCTTGTGGAAATCACCGAAAAAACGTTTCTATCGTAACTCATGAACAGTGTTCCCTCTAAAAAGCAATGAGTTGGTTTTTCATCCTTTTTGTGAGAGTCTATACAACCGCCTTTCTTTGATTAATTATTAAACAACTGTCACTTGCGGTGCTTATCAGCATGGCAAGAATTGTTGATTAACAACATTTTGCAGTACTGTACTAAATAATTTCATTAAACAACCGGAAAAAGTCTTTAAATTTATATATAATATTTTGCCAATTTATTATAAATTGAGTTGGCACACCGACCTATTTTGCCAACAAAAACTTGCATAAAGGTAACACGGCTCGTGAAACACAATAACGGTGAAACGCACACTGGTGTTTACATGACATTTACAAACTTAAAATAAGCAACCCTATGCTCACAGACAATTTCAAAATTCGAAAACAGACGTTTTAATCAACCACTTGGATAGTGTGGCTGCGGACATCGCTTTGGAATAACTTTCAGCGACCCAACCCCCCCCCCTTATAAAACTACAGTCTGATTGGTCGGTCGGTGGAATCGTATGCAAAGCGAAAATATTTTTTGCCCTCATGCTCTTTAACTCCTCAATAAAAGTATTTTTGGTAATACTTAGTAGCCTCTCAGCATTTACTAAGACAAATAAAACAGAGTAACCATAGCGGGTTTAACCGTCACCTTCGACATATGTAAGTCTTCGGTTTGACCAGACCTGGAATCAATCTCAGGTCTACCGGCACCAGAGCCGAAAGCGAAACCACTCTGCCATTAAGCTGACTGTGCCCTGTGCAACAAAAAACACAAATTTTACAATTTTTAAAGTATTTGGTATGACCCAACCTGGAATCGATCAAAAGCTAGAGCCGATGGCGAAACCCCGCGGCCACTGAGCTAGTTATTGCTGATAAATAATTCTACTTTAACTTGATTGTTTTTTACGGTGATGTGACGTTGCTTTGATCATCATCAAGAATTTGCCCTCAAATTGAAGCATTTCACAGTAAGACTGATTGCCAGTTGGGAGGCTAGCATGGGACAAATGTTAAAAAGATGCTTTAATCTGATTCATTGCAGTTCTTTCCACAACAGAAGAGGTTTTGGGTTTAATTTTTAGCACAAAGTTATGACTTTATCAGGTGGAAGCAGCATAAGAGAAGTTGGTTTCGTTTAGATTTCTCACCTTTGCCGAAAAGATGTAGACATTTGGCGCAACAAATATTGTGATGTCATTTGTAATCAACGCTGAGTTTGCAAAGGTTTCCATTTTGCAATTCAGGCTTGCCAGATTGGCCCTTTTTAGAGGTAGTTGGCCCCCCAAAAAAATTGTTTGGCCCCTTGGCCCTTTGTTTTATATATTTCAATATTACGCGACTGCAAGCATATCTTAGCAATAGTCAACTCGATTTTCGCAAATGTGACTTAGGTAGCCTACTTTTAGAACTAAGCTCTACAATTCGAGAATTCGGACACGACAAAAATGTAATATCTCATAGAACGACCCTTGGAGAAATTAACTAATTAGGCCTAGACTAGAATTAAATAAATTAAGATAAAATTAAATTTCATTTACATTTAGTTGTTTTTTAGTTTCTTGATAATTGTGTTCATCCTTAATTGCTTTTTTTACAAAAGCAAGCTTTTTCCTTCATTTTATTTATATCTGGTAACTCTGCATCCGTTGATTTTGGAGAAACTACCAAAAAATAATCCAAGATAAGAGGTGAGTTATCTTTTATTAGCTTAACTTTAATATCGACTATGTACAGGGCCGGATTAACCATTAGGCTAATAAGGCTATAGCCTTAGGCCCTGGAAAAATTCGGCCCTCGATTTTGTAAGGCTAATAGTGATACAGATCCAGTGCCAGTAGTACAGTTTTTGCTTAAAAACGAATGACTGAGTTGAGTCAATACATATAAAGAGCCTGTTTTCAAAACCACGTAGGCGTTACTTTTACCGAAATTGAGTTTATAGCAGGGCTTTTCAACCTGGGGGTCGCGAGCCGTTTTCCGGAGGTTTGCGAGGCGCTTGAAATTCCAATGTATTGTTTTCAATTCATTTTTGCCAGAAAAGATTAAAAACTATGTTTTTTCGCAATCGCCCATTCTTCTACTTGAGGTTATTATATCGTTTAAGCTGCTTTCAGACGTTGCAAAGGCTTTAACTATAGGAAAGCATTCGATATTTTTCACCCAGTTCTTGTAGCCTACGTTGATCTGTGCAGACTAAAGTTAACCAGTAACAACGCTATGGTAAAAAAGCAAAATTATGTAGAATCCTATGCAAAATATAGATTTCTCAGTATCGTTTTCAATGGCATTGAAAAAAATTAGTGTCGGCTATTTTGTTTGAAAGTTCTTTCAGCAACAGGTGCACGCATTGACAAACTTAATACTATAGTTAAAAATGGCTACATCGATTGCTCTGAGGGGGTCGAGGTGGAAGAATGGTTAAAAACCCTTGGTTTAGAGTGTCATTAGGTAAAGTATTTATACCATAGGTAGGCCTACCTACGATCCATTTCTTTCTTTTCAAAATCTTTTCCATCTGTTTCAAATTTGACAATAAAAATTGTGAACCAATTAGGCCTATGCTCCATCATCAGTGGCGTAGCCAGGGGGGGGGGGGGTTTGTGGGTTTCAATCCCCCCCCCCCCCCCCATTTGGCACGCGTGCGACGTCACGATATTGAGAATGATGCTTTCAGTCTCTTAATGTCTCTAACAAAGTTTGCCTAATTTTAAACGAAACTGCATAAAAAGAGCGAGTTTTTCCAATACCGGTACCAAACATTCAAATATCTCAGCCAGGAATTAGCAACAAGAAAACATAGAGACTTAGCTTTATTTCCGAAAAATGCCCAAGAAAACATGATCTTATCTTTTTACTATGCCACCTGGCAGCACCATTTTACAGGAATATTCATACCCAGATTTTTGTTGAAAATGCTCTCAGAATGCACTAAATTCAAAGTAGGCCTAATTTTTCAAAATTTTCTGGGGAAGGCCCCTCAGACTCCCCGCTGCTGGGTGTCGTCTTAGGCGAACACGCCGACGGGCTTCGCCCGCCGGCCGTCAAACCCCCCAATTCAAATTTTCTGGCTGCGCCACTGGCCATCATTAGCCATTTTTATGTTATGTTTATGAAATTTTGCAGTAAATAATTTCAAATTTTTATGTATGTATTTTTATTACTTTTTGTAGCTTGGTTTGCAAAAATAGGCCCTTCTCTAGTAAACAGCCTTAAGCCTGCAGTACCCTTAATCCGGCCCTGACTATGTATGTTATGTTAATATGTGAAACGAGCATTTCTTTCACTTTTGTTTCCTATTTGGCTTTTTTTTATTGAGTGTGTGTTTGTTCGTAGTTCGAACAAACACAGTTCCTTTTTTGAAACTTAGATCTAAATATAATCTGGCAACCCTGCTTGTGAAAATAATGAGTTAACAAAAGTTTGTGGAAAATTTGATGTCGTATGAAACAGGGATTGTTCGCTTTTGTAATCTCGATGCTTTTCGGCGTTGGGGCCTGTTGTTGTATCTCTAAACACCAATGTCCAACTGCTTTGCAATGTCAGCCTTGAAATTTTGGGAAATGAACGATTGATTGAATTTTGTTTTCGAAGTTAGAAAGCCTTTTTAAAAAGTTAATCTTGGCAGTTTTGCATAGCCTACTTATTAATGCTTTGAAACACAAACGCAGGCCCGGTGGCGAATTTTTTTCCCACGAACTTTCTATTACTTCGCATAGAGTTTGTATTAATACCATGTGAATGCAAACTTTTTTCGTTGGCGTGTTTGGTTCAGTGGTTTCATGTTGTGCCTTATGTTCGTGAGGACAACGGTTTGTCGCCCATCGAAGTCATTTTTTTTCCTTTAAATTAGGTGCACAAAAACTTTTCAAAATAAGTAGGGTTAGGGTTAATTCTTAGGCTTCATTCTTAATCAATTCGAAAAATCTTACTTTTGGAGTGACCAGAATCAATTTCTTTTCTCAACTTTTTTAAACTTGACTTAACTATAGTATAGGTGTGTCTCCAGGCTTCGTTTTTTTCAAGTTCAATGTTTAGATTTGGACCTGGAGGACAAAAATTGACTGCTGACTTTGAAAACCGCGCGAAAAAAATGAATCGGTAACGCGCGCCGCGCCGCCGCGCGGTACCCAGTAATATGCAAATGAGACAGAAAGTTCGTGAGAAAAAAATATCGTGGCCCGGTCACCAAGTTTGACAGATTGAAGTTTTCGATTGTTAAAGTATTGTTGTCTGTGAATTATTTCATTTGCTAGGTACCGCTGAATGGACGGCAGTCCTTGCATGCGTTGCTCAAGCGCACACCCCGAGAGTTGAACCAGTGCCGCATGATCTTGCATTCTCTTTATTGGTAAAGTCGTGGGCTTAACTAACCGGCGGATAATATTTACGTTTTAACCATAGACAGACATAACCGAGCAACAACACAGCATTTAACATTTATAAAACAAAATAGCAAACGTTTTTAGCTATGCATCAAGCCTTTAAAGAAAAATAATTTTTCATAGACGAAGAAATGCTAGAAAAATCTACAGCATAACAACGAAAATATGATTTAATCTAAACATTTAGGAATTGCTTTATCTTGCTCACATACGAAAGAATAACTGCAAAATTACGCACCACTACTTCTCTGATTGAGAAACCTGATATCAAAAACTTTCTGGCAATTTCGTTTATTGGTAAGGAATCAAAACGATTGCCACATTTTTTGCTGTGATAACGTCAAGATTTTTCCCGTCTATAACGCATTTAAATCTGATTATTATTTTCTGGTAAAATCTGTAACTCATTTCCACTTATGTTCGAATGTCGTGTAAAAGTTCACTTGCTCGCAAAAAGTGGGTTCTACATTCATATATAATAGCTGCACGACATTTGGCCATGATAGTGGGAGAGCATCTGAATCTAAACAAATTTTAGTCAAAATAGTTCTATTAAAGATCATATTCGAAACTGTCAATCGTGTTTACATAGTAAACTTCCTTTAGAATATTTTGAGATTGTTTGTAATTGTTTATCCGAATTCGACAGCAAGATTCACGAGGCACTAAATTATCACAACTTCTAACCCAGTGCAGACCACTCTTTGCCTGCGGAGCCTCCTGAATTAAAATTGCTTATTTTTGCTACGAGCTATACGCATCAAGAGTGTTCCCCTCACAACCATCAGCTCTCTTGATAACACCCCATAGCCGATCTTCATAGCGAATGACATTTATATAAATCTTGAAAATATTCGTTTCTGATAAGCTATAGCCAGTGCTGTATTCGTAAAAAAAGCACAGGGTATACTGTCAGATTTGTCAAAATGATAAATAATACACAAATTTCAAAATACTAATCGTTATTTTACCATAACATGAATTATCAAAATCAAAATCGGACGACGTAATTGAATTCATGGTAGGCCTACACCCGTGCATCATTGGTCCTAAGAGGGTTCAAAGATTTTGCTGGTGAATTATGCAATGAAAAATTGCTATGTCATCATCGGTGGTTAGTTAGTAGGCTAGTTGTCAAGAATCAGTAAGAATAGCATAGGCACTCTCTTTAGAAAACCAGTGGGTATACTATAGTTGCTCGAAAAAGCAGAGAGTATACTGCGTATACCGCTGTATACCCTCGAATACAGCACTGGCCATAGCCATAATTACATGTGTTTTGTTTCTGTGACCTCTTCTTTTTATTTCCGTTTCATCTTAACACTTTGCTTCTCAAAGGGAGGCCAGATTTGGCCCCTCCCTCATATTTCCTTTGATTATTTGAAGCATAGTAACGCCATGCACTTGGTTTTTTTGACTTTTCCTAAAATTGCCAGGCGGATCTGATGATATTAAATTTGATGCTAAAAGTTGTGTAGTTTTCTTGTAAATTCAAGATTTTGGTGAATTTTTGCTATTTCTAGCTCACTTCCAGCAAAGCGTGAAATGGATTACATTGCGATAACAAGCCATAAGCTCATAATTGCTTCGTGCATCGATATGCGCGAGCAGAGAGAAACATCCTCTTGTTTTCCTTTGTTTGGTTTGACCTCAATAATACAAAGCGCGTTATTTCTTATGCCACAAAAGAAAAGCCAGTGATCACAAAGCTGTTAATTAGAAACAATAATAGCAAGCGTTTTTTGCGTTATCAGCTCTACAAAGAAGAATAGCAATCCACGATCAAAATAGTAGGCTATGTAGGCCACAAACTATTCAAAACAGTTGTTTCAAGCAGATAATATTCATTGACGAATAAAAAACGTTACAATAAGAAATCTTCTCTTGGGTAAATGCACGAAAACCTGGTTTCGAAATAAACGTTCTATGGAAATGCTCTCATTGACAAAACTTGCAATTGAGGAAATGTATCACTGCAAATGCTTTTGGGAAAAGCCGAAGAAATAGCGTTTTTGCAAACAGTAATTGAGAGATACACTCAAAATTCTGAGATAAGCTCCATTTACACGTAGCAGCTAACTCGATGGCTACATGTCCCTTCCCTGCTTTATGTTGCCTACTTGTTGTTATGTCCTGCATTTTTGTTTCACAGCGCACTGTGTGTCGCACAGCGCACTGTTTTTTCAAATTCGTGTAACAATATTACTCTGATTGTAACTATTTTAGAATCAGTGAGTAGCTTACAATAAGATTTGCTCGCAAGTCGTAAGTAAATCTTTATCAATGCAATGATTCGGCACACCGCACACACACTTCGTGCCTTCGATCGAGCTCATTGTTTTTCAGAACTTAGCATGAAATCGGATTAGCACGGTAATTAAATAGCGGCAAGTTAAATCAAAATTGTCGTTTTTGGGTACCTTTGCAAAAATTGAAACATCAAGTTTAACATATAAAATTTTAAAATAATGACTTTTCAAACTTATAGACAAATGCTTTTTTTTCACACCAGTGCAACTTCTATTGAAATAGCACCAGCGGATAACACGTAACAGCTGATTGAATTTGATCCAAAAACGGTACCCCCTTGAGCAGTTAACTTCCAAAAAAACGTTGAAAAGCAAAGGGTTAAATTTGAAGGTGTTTTCATTTTATTTTGGTCTCATGTTTTAACGTTTGCGTTTTGTAGCTTCTATCTTTTTCTAGGGTTAGGTTTATCCCTTGACATACAGTAGACGCCGTCTAGCTGGGGCAATGCCTGATAGTACCGGAAGAAAGTCAGTGGGAGTTGGAAGCAGGCAACCGGTGATTACTCGTATGGTGGTGTGGCAGTGTCAATTTTGCTAGTATGTGCGCTGCGACACCAAGCGGTGGAAGCATATTCGGAGATGCTGTAAACAAGTGCAAGAGCACTTGCACGGAGTGTGGAAGTATTAGCACTCCAGGAAGTTCCAGCTACGCATTTCAACATGTTGCGTGCTGATAGCTTAGCATGAAGGGTTTCAGCGTGTTGTTTATAGGTCAATTTCCGATCGAGCTTCACTCCCAGATATGTGGGGCATGGGTGGTGTGGTAGGGAGTTTCTATTTAGAAAGACCGACAATTGGCGCGTGGATTCCATGTTGCACAGGTGAAAAGGTGTAACAGTAGTTTTTGCCAAGCTCAATTTCAACCTTCACAACCTTAGATAGTGTGTGACTTGGGCGATGTCGTCTCTTAGTGCTTCCTCTGCCACATGCCAGTACTGTCAGAATGGAGTAGTTCCATATCATTACCATAGCCGTATTAGCGTGACGTACTTTTGACACGTCACTGATGTAGATGTTAAACAGTAGGCTAGAGGGGATAAGCATGATCCTTGCGGAACACCGTTTCTTAAGCGGCGTAGCCGGCTGCACTGCCTATTACTGGTCTTGATCAAGAAGGTCCGATATGCCAGAATATTTGTGAGAAATTGCACTACATTTTTGTCTGGAATCATGCAGAGGAGCTCAAGAGTTAACCCTTGGTGCCACACAGTGTCATATGCAGAAGTAAGGTCCACCAACATTAGTCCTGCCTTGTTGCCCTTAAAACTTTCCTCAATATCCTCGGTCAGCTTTACTGCTTGATGAGTCGTACATCGTCCGTTCCGAAATCCAGCTTGTTATTTAGGCAGCTGAGGATCAACAACTGGTTCGAGTCTAGTTAACAGGAGCCGTTTTAGGATCTTATATGGGACGCAGAGTAGTGATATCGGGCGATAGCTCTTTGGATCATCTGTTGGCTTGTTTGTTTTAGGTCAGTGGTTCCCAACTTTGGGGTAAATTACCCCCCAGGAGGGTAATATGCAATTAATCGGGGGGCAACACAACCACGCTAAAAATATATGTTGTTATTTTTCGTTATTACGTTACGTAATGTAGCAGTTCACCATTACATGATATATGTTCTCCACATCGCCTGGAGGGTCAGGCAAGCAGAATAGAAGTAGACAAGTTTGCTTGTTGTGCCCTTAAGAAGGCAATTTATAATAACACCTACAGAAATCAATGTGATAATATTAACACTTCAATTTTACTTGGAAATTGAATGTCACTTTGAAACAACATTTTGATAAAAATACAATAAACATTTTTTTTTCGAAATCAGTGTGAAACTTAATAACTTATATTGCTTTTTCTTTAGCAGACACAATGGGCAAAATACTTTCAATGCACAGCATTTACCCACCAAAGTACGATCGGCAATTAGCACAACTGGTACAGACATTGACATCACAAAGCCACAACAATGTAAAGGTGCCACACTAAGAATTTATGACCAAGAAACATCATATAGGCTACGGTAGCCTATGACAAAAAATTGTCTCAAATGATGTAACAAAAACAATCGTGCATAAAATCTTTATCAGCAACAACGATCCCAGGTAATCATTTGAAAAGAGATAAAAATGAATATGTAAAATAGTTCGCGACACCTCAGTATTTTAATGGCACCCCAAGGTTAAAAAGTGGCCCCTCTACACCCAAATTGTATCATATTTATTTGTTCAATTTATCTTCTTCATAGATTACACTGCAAGTGATTCAAGATTCCAATTCTCACAAATGGCTTCAACAAGCAAAGGTAAGCTGAAGTTGCCTTATCTGTCCCGTTAGCTCAGTGTCTGCGCGCTCGACTCAAGATCTCGTGGCGCTGGTTCGGCTCTCGGGGTGTGCGCTTGAGCGGGTAGGCATTTTAACAAGCAAATTTCTGATAAACCACGAACCAATCACAAGCCACGCTGTTCATGACGTCATCAAAGTTGCGTTTAGGAAGAATAAAGGAAAAGCGCAAATTCTAGCTAAATTAAATCAATGCTTTGCCATCAGTTTACTTGGCGCATTGGGTTAGGGCGGTGGTAGTCATTACATTGACGTGGGTTTGATTCCCACCTCTGTTATAAAAGCTCTCTTGTTATAGCTCTTTTTTCTTCTGTAATTACCAAACAAAGTTCAAAGTAATAATTAATTCTCTGGCTGAATGCTGAAATGGTCACAATTGGACAGATAACGTAGCATCTCATTGGTTCGTGGTTGGATTGGACAGAAGTCTATGGATTGGATATCTGCATGTTAAAGTGCCTTCCGCTTGAGCGACGCATGTCTGCTGTGCTGCTGATAAACTGCTGTCCATTCAGCGGCACCTGGTGAACAGAATAATTCCCGAGAAACAACATTTCACCAATCGGAAAACTTCACTCTGCCAATCTCGGTAACCGGCCCTACGTAAAGAGCCTCTACAAATATGCGAAACTATCAGGAATAACCTATCAAGGCCTGTCAGTCCGAGGATAAAGATTCAATACCAAATCAAATTTAACACAAGCCTGACTCAGATTTTTTCGCCTGGCACAACTAAGTCATTGATAGTTTTAGCAACATCCTGGCATAAATCATTTTTTAAACAATTGTCTAATAAAAATCCAAAGTTACTATTATGAATAATGTTAAACTATAACTTCATGTATACGTTTGTTTTCTATTTTACCAATGAATTAAAATATTATGCAAATTAATTCCCCATATTCCCGCATTAGTTTCTAAACTATTTGAACTTTGAAATTGTTTTGCAGTGGTTGGAAAGGAAGAAACAATCGAAAACGCAGAAGCAATTAGATACAAGATAGAGATCTTTTCGTTGGTTTCAGCCAAGAATGATATTTACGAAACACGACAACGTACTATTATGGAAAATATTTCTGACACAATACAAGGTGTCGGAACACTGGAACTAAATCCCACCAACATTAGCAAACGCGCAAGTTTCACTGCACAAAAAAGACAATCAAGCAGCCAAATAAAGATAAGTCCTTCAAAACACATGCGAACCTCAGTGGGTGCATCTGCTAGAGATAGCAGTGCAGAACTTCATGATTTGTATGTCTACCAATCACTTGATAATGCGTTTCAATACAAAAGCTCTGAGTCACCTTCATCAAGACAAGCAGCCCTAAATGCTGAAATTAAGAAGAAAAAAGGCAGTTCGGCAAAACTGAAGGGTTGGCGTCATACCTTTCCTCTGATATTTCAGTTTAGAGACTTGAATACAGCAGCTGAGAATACTTTAAAGTATTCAACCGATGATTTTGGTGATCATGTGCCGAGTGTCTTTGAAAAATATAAAAGTCAAGAAAAGGAGCCTTCAACTGCATCTAGAACATCAACATTATTACCACTTGCAGTGAAACCAACTTCATCCAATTTAGCAAAATCTCATTTTGAAAAGGTAAGTTTTATTAGTAGCCTATATTTGTTGTCGCCTACAATAAGAATTAATAGAATGCTTTGTGGTAAAACCTCAAATTATTTCGTATTTCTTATTAAAAATCAATGGAGAATCAGCAGAGCCCTATATGGCATGTGCATTTCGCTCTACTACTGTAGTGTAGAGTAGGCTGTGCCAAAAAATGGCGAGGTACATGGATTTTTATTTAACTTTCTGAAAAGTTGTAGTGGACTTTTACAAACACAAACGTGAAAAAAAAGTTGAAAAAAATTTAAACTCTTTTCCGCCACAGTCAAAATTCACTATTTGTGTTGAAATGACTTTTGCAGCGTACATGTCATATACTGTTGCTAGAAAAGTAAGCTTTATTTTTAAAACGTACAAAAGTTAATTCTTCAAGTGCCCTCATTGTAGGCCTATGATAGATCTTGGACGTTACTGTTTAATAGATCCTTAAAGGATTCATTTCAAAGGTGTGAAAGAAAAGCTTGGAAGTTTGGCGACATCATCAGAGCAGGTTACTAAAAAAGCCTTTGCCGTTGTTGAATTTAACTGGAGTTGAGGTAACAAATACCAAAGACCATGGGCACCGTTAGAGGGGGCCGCGGGGGTGATTACCCCCCACCAATTGGAGCACCAATTACCCACCACCAACTAATGCAAAGTTACCCCCCCACTAGTAGAGATAAAAATTTAATTTTTAATAATTTTTTTTACTTTGTTTTGTTTTCATTTTTTATTTTGTTGAACAACTTTTGAGTTTTTTGCTTGGAAACTCCGACTCGCAAGACAACGCCAAACTATCCTATCAAAAATATACGCATCACAATGCGCTATGTGTGACATCATAATTTCTCACTGCTACAAACTGTTTAATTTCTCTTTTTTACCACTCACAAACGAAATCTACTACAGTTGCACTGTTTCAATGTCTTTCGGCGTTGAATCGTTGTAACTCGGCGGCTTTTTTCGCGGAGAAAGCTTCTCTTCGCCTTTGTTTGAACCAACTGGGCTTGATGGTTTTGCCATGCCATGCGATTTTACTGATGGAGAGACGACGGGTGGCTTTTAAAATTGATTGCAAGGGATAGCTGAGGCAAGGGACAGCTATTTGCTGAGTCAAGTAAAAATTTAGCTTTAATTTTATTTTTTTCTGAGTTGGATGTAGGCCTAGCTTTGACCTTAACGCTTTTGATCTATTAAATCTAACCTTTTTTGTTCAAAATTTGGAGGACTTGAGTCAAGGAAGAATACTGAGAGGGATTTTTGGGTACGTCCCCTCTTCCAGTCAAAATTGTCTCAAAACTTCAAAAAATGTGGCAAATGTTAAAGAGCTTTTGCTCGCGATTTCAGATTCGTTGAAATCTTTTTTGATTTTAAATCGTGCTGAAAAGCAAAAATTTTGCGTCTTCGGCACAAAACATGTCGCCTAAGACGCTGTACGTACGTATAAGAAACTGAAGCTTTCAGTAATGCAAAGGGGGTCTGGAGAGCAACCTCCCAGAAGTATATGTGATGAAACAATCCAATAAGCCCCCTGTCGATGTCAAAACATCATTCCCGCCCCTGCCTAAATTACCCCCCCACTCTCAGGAAGTGTCCGGAGCCCCTGCCAAAGACACATTTTCGAAGTATTGCTTCATGTAGACTCTTTATGGACAGACATAAACAAAAAACATTGTTGTCAGTGTTGAAATCTTGCAGTTTCAAGCAATTGCAATATGTCTGTCAGTAAAGAGTCTACATGAAGTAATACTTCGAAAATGTGTCTTTGGTATTTGTTACCTCAACTCCAGTTATAATCAACAACGGCAATAGCTTTTTTAGTAACCTGCTCTGATGATGTCGCCAAACTTCCAAGCTTTTCTTTCACACCTTTGAAATGAATCCATGAAGGACCTATTAAACAGTAACGTCCAAGACCTATTATACAATGAGTTAAGGCACTTGAAGTATTAACTTTTGTACGTTTAAAAAATAAAGCTTACTTTTCTAGCAACATTATATTACATGTACGCTCCAAAAGTCATTTCAACAAAAATAGTGAATTTTGACTGTGGCGGAAAAGAGTTTAACACCCCCTTTATGAAGACGCCTCTTACACAGTTAAGAGCTATTGATGTAACGTTAATTAATCTTATTTGGGCAATTAAAATGTGTGTAGACACTAAGTATTATTATTTCACGTTTTATGTGCTTGTTTTTGCAATGAAAGTGAAAAAACATGTTTTGTTTTTCAATGTTTGCTTGTGTATAATATGTCCTCCAGGAGCAGGACCGATTATACACTCTTTAAAAAAGTTTGTATAAGCTTTAACCTCACAAATCGATTGTCAAGATATTTACACAGTCAATAAACACTGACCTTGACCGTATTCTCTAAAAATTTTGTGTTATTTTGATATAAACTGAAGAAATGAGAGCAAAAAGAAAAAAATGTCTAATAGGTCATGCATCTCCTATATACGATACTACAAAAAATAGTAAAATTGAGTTTTTTTGCTTATAAATATTTTACAAGTAGTCCTACAATAAAAAGTGTTCTTAGGGCAGATTTAAACATGCCACTTCTGCAGCTTTTGATGTAACGTTCATCTTTTTATCTCCAGTGGTTTTCGAGATATGACAATTTTTATGAAAATGGGTACTGGTAAATAGAAACGCCCAGCGCGACCGTGTGACGTCATTATTTTCAATTTTTTTTCACGTTTGTGTTTGTAAAAGTCCACTACAACTTTTCAGAAAGTTAAGGAAAAATCCATGCACCTCGCCATTTTTTGGCACAGCCTAGTGCAGAGCATCATTACTGCCTTATTCAAATAGAATCAAATTATTTATTTATAACAGCTTCATCAAGTCCAGTGGCATCTCGGTGTAATGAAGTTATGGTAGTTAAGCCAGGACTGCATATCTTATGACCCTAACCCCATGACTACTATACCATACGATAAAATCCATACAGTATGACTACTATACCATACGAGTAACTCCGTACTCTCAACAGGCGTATGTTTTGAAAATATTTTGCATTGCAAATATGGTGCTGTGTTGGCTGCTACCGTGTAAATAGCCTATTTGTTACCGTAGCCACTTTCACATAATACAATTCTGCCACATTCACTGAAACCTCCAGCCAATTAACTTATCGTAAGCTATGTTTTTCCTGACGTGATTTAGCGCAAAAAAGCAAATTATGAACAGTAAATTAAGTAAAGGTTTCACCGTCGCATGGCCTAAAGAGTTACAGTTGAGGAAGTAATCGTTTCGATGATGTGGGTTTGATTCCCACCCCAGCCATAACTACTTTTTCTTCTGTGATTACCAAACAAAGTTCAAAGCAAGAATCAACTCTCTGGCTGAGTACTAGAAGGGTCACTTACATGTCAAATGACGGTAGCCACTTCTACGTCATTTACAACGTAGCTTCTGATTGGTTGGAGATTTCAGTGGCTGTGGCAGAGTCCGTTAGAAAAACTTTCGTAAAAGTAGTTTGCAAAACAAATTCGTGAAATTCAGTAGCGTACTACTTAATAGGTGTATGGTGCTTAGCCTACTAGGCTACACCATGCATTATTGTCTGGTCACCTCTTATAGCAGGGGTCGGCAAACTTTCTGTACTAGTGGGCCAAATCTACAAACTTCCGGTAACGTGCGGCCACATAAATTTCAACCTATAAACAATCGCCACATTATCCTTAAAATCATGGCGCATCTGCAACTCCTATTCTTGTGTCTATTGCACAATGAGACGTGTTTGTTGCCGTTTCATATTTATTATCAAACACGTATTAAAACGCAATGCATTGTTTTTATTTACTTATTGTGGTGTAGCGCGTGTCGTCACGCACCACATCTCTCTTTCCGACAGCGCAGTGTGGGTTTGCCGATTGCCTGACTTGGCTTCTCTTGGTTTCTTTCGTGTTGGTTCATTCTTTAGTTTTCAGTTAACAGTGTAGCAGTGCAATCGGCAGTTTATGTAGAGTCTTGTTTTAGTTTGTCATTTAATACTTTCTGTTAACATTCTTTAAAGCTAGTTTTCAATTGCAGGATATTCACGTTTTAAGTTTATTAAAGCCTACTTTACTGAAATGAGTTTGTTGGTTTCAATGTAGGTCATGTCAATTTAATAAACTTATTTAAGCAAGAATCAGAAAGATGGACAGACATATTCCTCGTCCTAAAGACCTTTCAGTTGATCCTAACTCCGCTGACGCCCCTACCATTTTCAAGTTCTGGTTTCAGACTGTCACTGACTACATCGCTACACTTGAAGAGGTTCGCCAGGAAGGAACTCCTAATATCAACAAAACTAGAATAATACGTAGCTTTTTGTCCCCAGAGGTATATCTCTATGTCGAGGAAGTTGACGACTATGATGCAATTGCAGATACTCTCAAGAGAACATACGTAAAGAAGAAGAACAATGTCTACGCCTGGCATTTACTAATCAGCCGAAAGCAAGCCAGTGGAGAAACGGTCTTGGAATATCTTAGAGCGCTGAAACTACTCTCTAAGGACTGTACTTTTGACGACGTTTCTGCCTAAACGTATAAAGAGCAGCTTATTCGCGATTCTTTCATAAATGGCTTACAGTCTCCTGTCATCCGCCAACGTCTTTTGGAAGAGAATAACATAGACCTTCAACGTGCTTCGGAACTGAGCGACAGTATAGAAAGAGCACAACAACAATCTTGCATCATGGGGAGAGCTGCAAACACTTCGATAGCCTCAACGACAAATTATGCGCGAGAAGGTAACAATATGCGTCCAGAGCACAAGGATCACGACGTTTCTGCTGCCACTTCCAAGTCCAAGGTACAAACCAGAAAATCATGTTACTTTTGTAACGGACCACTCCATGACCGTTGGTCCTGTCCAGCACACAAACAGAAATGCTACAATGGTGGAAAACTAGGGCATTTTTCCAAGGTCTGTCGCAGTAAAAGTTCATCAGTATCTTTGGCTTCTGCTGCAGAAAACCCAGTTGCTAACGCGGATTCTCTTAATTACTCGTCAACGCTTTCCAGGCACAGAGGCCCGTTATATTTTGCTGGAGCTCCTAACTGCCTGCATCGCACAGTGGTGGACGCTTTGGTAAATGGACATCCAGTTAAAGCCTTGCTGGATTCAGGTGCCTCGGATAACTTTATTGATAGAAAATTGGTAAACAAGCTGAAGATAAACCTTACGAAACAACCTCACACTGTGACCATGGCGTCGACCCATCACTTGGTCAAGACCGATGGCTGCGCTTGTTTGCATCTTGAACTCCTCGATAGAAGTTATCCAAAGATTTGTTTCGATGTCATTCCAAACTCTTGTGCTGATGTGATTTTAGGCCAAAATTTCTTTCAAAAACACGAGAAAGTCACCTTTCAGTTTTGTGGCCCCGAAAAACCGCTTGTAATTTCCGCAGCAACACCGAAGCTCGTAGCACTTACCTCAGCTCGCGTGGATCCACCAAGTCTTTTCCAATACATGCAACCTAATTATAAACCTGTTGCAGCCCCTTCCCGTTCTTATTCAAAAGATGACGTCGCATATATTGAAAAGGAGGTGGAAAGACTATTAGCCGAAGACATAATTGAACCTTCAAGACCTCCGTGGAAATCGCAGGTGCTTGTTGTCCGGAATCAACATAAATGCCGCCTTGTGATCGATTATTCACAGACCGTGAACCGTTTTACACTTTTGGACGCGTATCCCCTTCCGCGAATTGAAGACATTGTCAACAAGGTTGCAAAAGATAAAATCTACAGCTCTCTTGATCTGCGGTCCGCTTACCACCAAGTCTCCTTCTTGCAAGAAGAAAGACCATTTACAGCATTCGAAGCTCTCGGCCATTTGTATCAATACAAAAGACTACCTTTTGGTGTAACAAATGGAGTTGCTGCCTTTCAGAGAGTTATGGATGACTTCATCAAAAGATACAATCTGAAGAAAGTTTACGCCTATTTAGATGATCTGACCGTTACAGGGGAAACTGTACAAGAACATGATGAAAACTTGAATGCCTTGCTTGATGCTGCAGAGAAGAGTGGATTTACTTTTAATAAAGACAAATCGAACATTAGACAATCTACAATCAATTTACTTGGCTACCAAATCTCGCACAACCAAAAGAAACCAGACGCTGAACGACTTCGACCACTGTTGGAAATGCCTCCACCAAAAACTCTGAAAGAATTGAAAAGAATTTGTGGTATGTTTGCATACTATGCCAAATGGATTGAAAGATTTTCATTGAAGGCTGGTCCACTCTTAAAGGCTGTTATACCTTTGGACGAAAATGCTTTGAATTCTTTTAAAACACTAAAGGAAGAATTGGCGGCTGCTAGTCTGGGAACTATTCGTGATGACCTAAGTTTCGACATCGAAAGTGACGCTTCTGACTACGCTATAGCCGCAATCCTCTCCCAAGGCGGTCGCCCTGTCGCTTTTATGTCCCGCACCCTGAGTAACTGCGAACAGAAGTATCCGGCTATCGAAAAAGAAGCTAGAGCTATCATTGAAGCCGTTCGAAAATGGGCCCATTTTTTAAAGGGTCGCACCTTTTCACTTGTCACCGATCAGCAATCGATCTCGTATATGTTTGATAGACGCAACCGTGGGAAGATCAAAAATAACAAAATTTTGTTGTGGCGTCTAGAGCTCAGCCAGTTTCATTATGAAATCCGTCACAAGCCCGGAAAAGAAAACATAGCCCCTGATGCACTATCAAGAGTGTCTGCAAGTCTGAGCCCTGGCAAAGACTTGCTTTCTTTACATGAATCACTTGGACATCCAGGATATGTTAGATTGTATCACTTTATTCGATCCCGCAACTTGCCGTACACCAGCGAAGAGACTAAAGCAATTTGCAACCAATGCCAAACTTGTGCTGAACTCAAACCACGTTTTTACAAACCACCAAGAGGAACTCTTATCAAAGCTACGCACCCATGGGAACGACTATCTGTTGATTTCAAGGGTCCTGTTAAAGGTTTGAAGCCCTATTTGTTAGTGATTGTAGATGAATATAGTCGCTACCCATTTGTGTTTCCATGCAAAAGAATGTCTTCCGAGTCCGTCATTGATTGTTTAACTAACTTATTTTGCCTGTTTGGTTTCCCTGCTTACATCCACAGCGATCGGGGAACTGCTTTCACTAGCCGAGAGATCAAAGATTTTCTTTCTACGCGTGGAATAGCTACTAGTTGCTCATCACCTTACCATCCTCAAGGAAATGGACAGTGCGAAAGGACAAACCAAACGGTATGGAAAACAATAAAACTTCTTTTGAGAACGCACCATGTTCTGGAGGACGATTGGGAGAAAGTCCTTCCACAGGCTTTGCATTCTATTAGGTCATTGCTGTGTGTCGCGACTAATCAAACACCCCACGAGAGGTTATTCTCATTTGCACGACGAGCCATGTATGGCATGGCAATGCCTTCGTGGCTTTTGGACTCCGGTAAAACAGTTTTATTGCGACGCTTTGTGCGTAATAAAGGTGAACCTGTCTGTGATCCAGTAATATTACTCAATACGAATCCTACTTATGCTCGTGTACGATATCAAAGTGGAAGAGAGGCGACTGTTTCGACTTCGGATTTGGCACCCTCTCCTCAAACTGAGGTTGATGCAGAAGAACGCCTTTCTACAACGACGGATCTTACCTTAAATGTGCCGGAAGAACCTGAAATCCATAACATACTAACAAACGATTATAACACGCCGTTAACAGACGCTCCTTCGAATTTAACTACTGACGTTCGCGAAGACAGTAGGCCTACTTGTGATATTACAAACCCGATCACATCAACTAATGAAGGGTTTACCGACAAGAGTACACCTATCTTGAGACGTTCTACTAGAATTCGAAAGTCACCAGAAAGATATGGCTTCTGAGTCAACATCTTGTCTGGTCCTTTTAGAAATTTATTTGGCTGGGGAGAATGTGGTGTAGCGCGTGTCGTCACGCACCACATCTCTCTTGCCGACAGCGCAGTGTGGGTTTGCCGATTGCCTGACTTGGCTTCTCTTGGTTTCTTTCGTGTTGGTTCATTCTTTAGTTTTCAGTTAACAGTGTAGCAGTGCAATCGGCAGTTTAAGTAGAGTCTTGTTTTAGTTTGTCATTTAATACTTTCTGCTAACATTCTTTAAAGCTAGTTTTCAATTGCAGGATATTCACGTTTTAAGTTTATTAAAGCCTACTTTACTGAAATGAGTTTGTTGGTTTCAATGTAGGTCATGTCACTTATCATTTATCAATGTGAAGGATGATGTTGTTTCTGTGTTATGGCCAAGGTGTTTAAATCAACTGGCAACTTTGTTGATGATATTTGCAATACGTCTTTCAAATGACGATCTGACAGGCGAGTGCGAAGTTTATTCTTTGCGTAATTCATTTTTGAAAAAAGCTGCTCACAGCAATATGTGCTTCCAAGCATGCACATTACACGTTTTGCATTGTCATACAGATGAGGATAGGTGGATTTCTGGACATATTCTTTATAAAAGTTGGCAATTGGAACTGAATCGTATTTGGCCTTCAATATGTTGGATGATTGAAGTTCAATTATTTCCATTTGCATCTCATGTGGCACAGTATTGACATCGGTATAAATCGAATCTGTTTTTTTGATTTTTCAAATCGCAAAATCGAGATTCAAAGTTAGTTTTAGTGGAAACGATAAGTGATATGTACTTATCAGAGGACACATGTTAAAGTTTTTTTTGTTATGATATAAAATAAATTCATGCGTACAAAGTGATGAAACTTTAGTTTATGCACTAAAAGTAAGATCGTTCGAGGGCCTCAAAAAGTTTGTCCGCGGGCCACATTTGCCGACCCCTGTCTTGTAGCATTTTTTCCCTATATGACAAGCATCATGACTTGCCATATATTATCTTTTCTTTATTTAAATGCATAATTGCATACTATATGTGCAACCATTATGGTTGTTGAAGTAACCATTCTGCGGATAGGAAAGCATTAACTAAAACATTTAGGGGTAGGTTATAAGCTTATAAATGAAATAAAGTCTGTCAACTTAATGTAGGCCAAGTAGTCTACCTTGTAGACTACATTGTATTTTATGCATGTTTGTCTAACATTTAAAATTTTTAACACATACTGCAGTGAACATGCAACAAGCCAAACTAATTAGAATTTAGAAAAAACTACAACTGTACAAAATCAACTCTGACCGGGTCATGATCTCAGTGTTGCCACAAACCCAATGATTCAAAATTTACTTCGGGTTTGGAAATGTCTTTACCAGTCCGAGGATAAAGATTCACTGTTGAAAAGGAGCGATCTTCCTGGCGTCAGCACTACCTGACTACTCACTATAGAACAGCGAGCATTGTGTTTTGCTAACCATACCGGTGTGGCCTCCACATTAGTCATCAAGACTTTTCCAAAAACATGTGTTTCTCGGCAGTCCAGTGTAGCAGATTCAATCAATCAAATCAATCAATCATGTTGCCAGGGGGTATTTAAAATTTGTGTTGTATTCAAAATTGAAAAAAGTCATGCGAATTTATGATCCGCGGATCCTGTTATCAAAACAACCAGGTTTAGAGCAACCAAATTGATGCTTGGCTACGAACAACCAAATTGATGCTTGGCTACGAAGAAACAAACTCTCTTTAAACTACTCTAAAACAAGCTACATTTTAATAAACAAAGTACCTAAGCGTACTGTTGAAACTAATTTCAGGTTGTGTATAAACCAAACAGTGATTGAAAGAATGAAAACAGTTAAGTACCTGGGAATCCATGTCGATGAAAATCTAACCTGGTCCTCACACATAAAACATTTGTCGCTGCAGTTGGCTCGATATTCCGGAATTTTTTATCGCCTTCGTAACTATGTGTTAGAGGAAACATTGCTTATGTTATATTATAGTCTAGTATATAGTCGTGTTCAATACGGTATTACTATATGGGGTACTGCAGGTAAAACACTAATCAAGGAAGTTGACGTAAGACACAATAATATTATTCGCGCAATCACTAGAAGTACAAAATTCAGTCACGTCACTAGCTTATACAAATCTTTGAATATTTTACAACGTGAAGATATTTACAAACTCGAAATTGCAAAATTTATGCATAAAGTTTCCAATAATAATCTACCGCCTGTATTGCAAGATCGTTTTATAAAACTTGATAATATTCACTCGCACAACACTCGACAACTAAATAAAATGAAGTATTTTCTTCCACAAATAAACAAATCCGTGGCACACAATCTTCTGACACATCGGGGTACTAAATTGTGGAGTGAATTGGATGAATGTATTAAAAGCAAACACCTTGCTTTGTTTAAAAAACTTTATAAAATTACCTTGTTAAGTTCTTATTAAATCGTTAAAATCGTTCAGTTAAATTATTTTATCTCATGTAACCTCGTATTTGTGTTCTTAAACGATATGATTCATTATATGCTCATGTTTTCCCAGCTGGTCTTGATTCAATATTCTACAAAACCTTATATATTCAATTCGATTTCGAAGCTACTGTTCCATCCATCATTATATTTTATTGATACAGTTATAATGTCTGATGCTGCAATGTAAGATGACTGATGACAGGCAGCACCTTGACTGGTTAACCGCAAGGTTGTTCGGTGCTGCCAGACCTTTCTATTGCCATATTTTGATTTGTATGTAATTGTGTTTCTTTATATCGAGTCGTATTAGAAAGGCAAATAAACAATATCTCTCTCTCTCTCTCTCTTAGATCCGATCCGAATCCGGTTATAAACACTACAATCCTGGTCGGGATCCAGTTTGGAACTTTTTCTGTACACCTCTGTAACTGCATGACATGCATTAGCATTTCATATTTCTTTCAAGCGCACAACGAACACAAAAAATGAAAAAGGATAAATAGTTTTCCGTCAAACTGAGACAAATTTTGTTCTCAATATGCAGTAGCCTAAACAAAGTTTCTTATGTTAGCGAGCTATTCCAACAAAAGGTAGAAACTATTGCCCACTAAAAGCTAAGCTAACCATCAGCAAAAAAAACGACCGATTATTCAAGCAGGTGGTTAGCCAAGGTCTACAATCTCGCCTAGTTTTGTTTCAAGCAGGCCTAAGTTTATAAACAACAAAACCAAGCGAAAATCTAGAAATTTCGATACCAGCTTCTCAACTTTTGCTTTATTCTATCTTTTGCTTTATTGGTGAAGAGAAATTGAAGGACAACACATTAAATTCATAATAAGCAATAAAGCAAATAAAAAAAATCAGATATCAAGCCCAGTGGGGAGTATGACCTCCACCTCCTGCGTCCTTTGCGTACGCCAATGGCTAAAGGAATCACTATGTTACTGTTGGATAGGACATAGTTGTGCCTTTTTCAATTGTGAACAACACTGACTAACACTGTTGGATTCAATTTTTGTTTTCTTAGTATCTGGTAATGCATATTACTGCGAGTAGTTTGTAATTATAGCGGCAGGAGTTGATAACTGGTTTGTCACTGTACACATAACTCTGCTCTTGTAAAAACCAAGGCCGAGGAGTCGGAGTCGTGGAGACGGAGTTGGAGAGACTTTGGCGTGTCCGGAGTCGACTAGTTACAAACCGAGAAGTCGGAGTCTTGTGCCTGATTCCACAAATTGTCAGGGCTGTGGAGTATAAGTGGTGGCGTCGGAGTCACAAAGATTTTGGCGTGTCCGGAGTCGGCCAGTTGTAAACCTAGGAGTTGGAATTGTATATTTTGCGCCCGACTCCACAGCCCTGATTAAAACCTCTTTTCAATTCTTTTACGTTTGTGAGTTTCCGTAGCTCATCCGTAGTACCAACAAGTGTAACAATTCCCATAATAACGGCACTTCAGGTGGATGAAACAGCTAACAAAAAACCACGCAAGCGGAAACTTTATATTCTCCATCTTGGTAATTGGAACTGTGTCAGGGATTCAAGTACAACTGCAGGAAAGCCAAGATGACTAACACTAACCTTTCAATACAATTCCTCAGTTCGACAATACAGACTCCCATAGTGTAATAGGCTAATTATTATAAATTGACTTTTGCCACATTTAAATTTCGAACAACGAAAGGTGAAATGTTTCTTGTTTTGCTAAACTCTAATGCAGAATTAAATAAAAATCAGCATGTTAGCCGCAAAACTTTATTGTTGCTCAAAGACTTATTGTTGACAATTTTCTGACAATAACAAATAATAACCATAACATGCGATAACACATGTCTGCAGGTTGCTTTCCCTGGAATAATGAGCCTACTTTTTCATGGAGAACACTTGTATGCAATTGGAGTTTGTTTGCGCGGAGTAGCCACCCGCGTTGTTTGTAGAATTTCATTGAGAAATCTTGATAGTGACCACACTGGAAGGTGGCAAAGTTTTCGACACTTACCAAGCAATCGACCTTATCATACTTCTATTTCAAAAGGCGGTAAGTCGTTTAGGAGAATATGGCTAAAATCAAAAGTACTTAATAATCATAAGATTATTCATTGCCTCTCTGCAGTACAGCAGCTAAGTTTTTTTTAGCAGCAGTTTATTTTCAATTGTGCATCATATTTACGATGCCACCATATTACCTGCCTTATCACTGCGTTTCTCAAGAAAGAACACAATCAATAATGTTTCCCAATTTTTGAAACGACTCCTCCTGGAAACGAATCTAGACTTAACATTACTAAATTCGAAGACGATAACCGCTCGACCACTCGACTACCCAACCACCCGACTACCCAACCACCCGACCATTCGACTACTCGACCACTGAGCTGATCAAAATTGCTAAAATCAATCACTCACCATCCAGTTTGAGTAACATCTTCCTACCAAAAACGTCTAATTACAAATTGTGTTTACTTGTAGTACTGTGGTTGCATTGATTCGACGTCTGCAAATGAGTAGATCAATTAAAAATATAAGTCACTAATTTTTAGGCAATGTCAACGTGGTCACAGCGGTAAACCATAATCTCTTCGTGGGAAAATTGTAACATAAAGTTCCCGGATCCGTTTGTCTGCATGTAGTGACCGAAAAAGAAACACTCCTCGAAACGTCTATTCAAAAAGTGTATTCTTGTAAAATTAGCCCGCGGCTATCGAAAATGGAACGCAACACCGTATGCCTCTAAAACTGTCACTACAGAACAGATTACTTGGATAAAAGACGGAGAATTTGTCCAGCTAGCAAGCACCAAGCAAACAGTTAAACTTGCGACTGACTTCCAACAAACAACTTCGAGAATGAATCAGAAAAATTTGTGGTAACTCAAAGGCACGTCAGCAGTAGTGTGACGCAATATTTCATGTTTAAACAAGTTTCAAACCGAAACAGGTTTCAACAGGTTTGACACAAGTCTTACGAACGATAGTGCAATTTTGGCTCATGTTTTAGGAATTTCCATGACGTAAGATTCAGTAGACCTGAACGGTTTTTATATGACGTTTGATTAGGTGAACAATTGTCTGGAACACAACGATCGGTGCCTTGAAAAAAAAGCATGCTTTTGATAGTAGGCGATCGTCCCCCACGGGCGATTAAGGCGATCTTTCCCCCTAAAACGCAGATAATTAACTGTATTTACCGTCTTTTTTGCAAGCTTGGATTAATGTAGACTGGATTGATTGAATCTTTATCCTCGGACTGGGAAAACTTCTTGCAGAGCTTAATCCTGGTAGTTTCACATACTTGTAGAGGCTTTGAACCACTGACGCAGGTCCAGTCACCGAGATTGACAGAGTGAAGTTTCCGCTTGTTGAAGTCATGTTGCCGGAAATTATTCCATCCTTTAGATTAGACTTACACTTTGTGTGTTGTTAAAATCACCCCCCACGTAAACTGCTTGCTGGATCCGCCTCTGAATGCAACAGCAAGGTGCCTCTAGTAAAGTTTTCAATAGGCATAAGCCAAGAGCGTTCAATATACGAGTAATATAAGATATAATAAAAAAAATAATTTTTATGATATTTTGAACTTCTGTTTTTCAATGTGCAAATTATTTCCCATTCGACAGAAAATAATGATTTAGCCTTCAGACAAACCAAAGAGAGTTAGGTAGATCACGTTGGTCACAGCGGTAAACCATAATATCTTCGTGGGAAAGTTGTAACATAACATTCCCGGATCCTTTCGTCTGTATGCGATGACACCGAAAAAATACTCTTCTGAAAACGTCTTTCAAGAATTGTATTTCAGCAAAAAATAGCCAACAGGCTGTCGAAAAAAGGGGAAGAGGGCAACACCGTACCCACTAAAACTTGTCACCACAATACAAATTACTAGGATAAAAGACGGAAACTTCGTTTGGTTGGTAAGCACAAGCAAAACAGTTTTATATTCGACCAACCTTTCCAACGACGATTCTAAAATGACGAAACTGATTTGAGATATTTCAAATGCACGTAACCAGCTTCTGTGACGTAACATAAACATTGTTATGCAATTTCACAGGTGTTGAAATGGTTTGTGCAATGTTTTACAGGTGTTGCAAAAGATTTTTTTTTTCTTGTGCAATCTCTGATAATTTTTTAGTAATATTCCATTACGTAAGAGACCTTAACGGTTTTATGTGGCGTTTCACTTGGGGAACGATTGTCCGTAACACATGTCCAACGTGAACAACCAATTGAAAAGTTCAGGCTGACAACTACTGCTCGAGATGTTTCAACCGCAATATTGATTGTAAAGTTGTTGTTGGCCTGATGGTGGTCACAGCGGTAAACCATAATCTCTTCGTGGGAAAATTTTAACATAAAGTTCCCGAATCCGTTCGTCTGTATATAATGACCGAAGAAACACACACTTGAACTTCTTTTCAAACAGTGTATTTCTGTAAAATTAGCCCGCGGCTATCGAAATGGGGATGCAATGCCTACACCTCTAAAACTGTCACTACGATACAGATTACTTGGATAAAAGACGGAGAATTTGTCCAGCTAGCAAGCACCAAATAAACCAGTTAAATGTGCGACCGACTTCCAACAAACAACTTCGAGAATGAATCAGAAAAATTTGTGATAACTCAAAGGCGACGCAACATTTCATGTTTAAACCGGTTTCAACAGGTTTGACCCAGGTCTTACGGACGATGGTGCAATTTTGGCTCATGTTTTAGGAATTTCCATGACGTAATATTCAGTAGACCCGAACGGTTTCTACATGACGTTTGACCAGGCGAACAACCGTCTGGAACATAGCGGCCCCTAGTTATGACAGTCTGACATGGCATAACTAAAAAAGAATTGACGACAATTGTGAGCCAATGAATAAAAACACATGATACACAAATTGTTTGAATCACTCACGTTTAAGTTAATACGCAAATACAAAGGGCATGCAAAGAATGAACAGCAATAAGAATAAACACGACGATACATGAAATTGGTACCATAGGTATTAGGTACACGCAAAAATGATGCTATATACAATGATTGCGATAATAACCGACTGTTCTGGGCTCAGACAAGTGTCGGCCACCGCAGACAAAACCAGGCTCAAACCCTAACACTTAGGTGTTCTTTACGGGGGCGAGGCACGAAATATCCCTCAACACATAGTCTACTTTCACTTTCCCCGTACTCTCATCATAGTTGCAGACGGCAACTTTAGCTCTACGAACCACAGGCTTCCCTTTCCTAATTTGTGGAACTACCTCATGCACCCTCCCAAGTTGATACTTCCCACGTTTACCAATGTCCTGGAGAGAACCTACCACTACAAGTTGACCAGGCTCCAAATTCTCGGCCATTTTTAGCCATTTTTTCCGGCCCTGAAGACCTGGCAAGTAAAAATCGATCCATTTACTCCAAAACTGATGAGAAAGTGACAAATTGAACCGATAATCCCTTCTTAATTGGTCACGATCATGTGGTTGCCCAACAGCACAGTATGGGTCTAAGTATGGGGTCAAAAGTGAGGCAGGGGTGATGACAGTAAAATCCCTAGGGTCGTCACTCAAAGGTACCAAAGGGCGTTCGTTCACGATCCGAACGGCACTGCCTGTGTACGTAAGCAGTTCAATAAAATTGGGCTTACGACTTGAAGAGTCCAAAATGTGAAAAAGTGCGATTTTAAATTGTTTAACCATTGCCTCCCAGGCGCCACCTTGCGCCGGAGCATACGGAGGTATAAATTCCCAGTTTATCTCTCTCTGTCTCAGGGCGTTGTGAAATTCAGCTGATCCTATCAACTCGGGTAACTTCTTAGATGCTGCCTGAAAGGTACTTCCATTGTCGGAATAGATAGCATTAACCTGCCCACGTAAATCTGTAAACCTTGTAAAGGCAAGTAAAAAATCACTCAGCGACAATGACGTAACAAGCTCAACATGAATAGCGCGAGATGCCATACATGTGAACAAGAGTCCCCAAGCTTTTTTGTGACTTCTACCTTCAACGAAAGTTAAAGGTCCAAGATAGTCTAAGCCGCAATCAAAAAAGGGTTTCCTATGCGCAGTTGTGCGAGACAAAGGTAAATCAGACATGAGCTGCCTTATAGGTCGAGCTTTCTCAATCGCGCATACACCACAGTCATTAAGATACCTCTTCACGGAGGCATTACCATTAGCGATCCAAAACTTCTGTCGCGTAGACAACAAAGTGTGCTGTACTCCACAGTGCGCATTTCCATTATGATGCGACAGTACAACAAGCCTAGTGAAGGGGTGCTTCGAAGGCAAAACAATCGGATGCTTTGCTTCAAGAGAGATCTCGGGAGAATTACTTAAGCGCCCTTCAATGCGGATTACACCAGCGTCATCTACACAAGGTCTGTACTTTTTAAGTGAACGTAATTCTTTCAACCGTTCCTTCTCACGTTGCGAAGCGCCAACACTACCTCGCTTTATCACTTCCTCAAGGGCATCCGGCGATCGTTTGGTCATTAAATGTACCACATCGCCATACACGCTCTTCTGAACAAACTTCACAGCCAACTCTGAAGCACTGTTAAGATAAGATGCATCCAGTTTTGGCTTCACAAAGCTACGCTTTCTCGTTTTACAGCACAAAAATTCAACAAAAGCAACCAAATAAGCGATTCTCTTTTTCATAACATACAAAGAAGGTGCGGCCTCGATCAATCTGTGAAGACCACCCTGTCCAACGTCAAGCGACTCCTCTTCGTCACGAAGGTATAGGCTATGGACAGGTACTGGAGTGGCATTTTCTACAGATGGAATTTCCTCACACTGGTAGAGAAGACTAGAACCATTTAACCACAACTCTCGAAATTCTTTCTTTGTAATAAGATTTGGCCTTGTGCCAACATCAGCTGGGTTCATATCGGTAGGGCAAAAACGCCAATCCTGGGCTCCAGACAACAGTAAAATATGCTCAACTCGACGCGTAATAAACTTATTCAAACGTAAATCAGGGTTTTTAACCCACTGCAACACAGTACGAGAATCACACCAAAAATACTTAAGGCAGTCGGGCATCTTCAATGCCTCGTAGGCCTGCTTCACGAGTCTTGCTGTATTCAAAGCGGCAACAAGCTCTTTCCTAGCTATCGGCCAAGAAAACTGATTTTTTACAACAATGGTAGATTTACCCAGAACGAAAGACACACTCGGAACTCCGTTAACCAGTCTACGTAAGTAAACAACAGAAGAGAAAGCTTGATTCGAAGCATCACTAAACCCATGCAATTGATATGAAACAATATCATCCGGACTGCACACACCAGAGTTTGCAAAATACCATCTCGGTAACGAAAAATCCTTAAGCAGGTCCAAAGAGCGAAGCCACGACTCCCACTCTTTAACAAAGCTATCAGGGACCTCGGTGTCCCAATCAAACTTGTCTATCGCCAATTGCTGAAGTATAAGGCGTGCTTTTAGAAAAAATGGCGCTCCAAAGCCTAGCGGATCAAAATTTTGTCCAAGCTGACTGAGCATACTTCGGCGCGTGTGTTTAGCTAAGGGCTTTAAGGAACATGCGATACGCATCTCGTCAGACTCGGTTTGCCACACACAACCCAATGTCTTCGCTGATGGCAAAGTCATATTTTCAGTCTGAAAGTCAATGTCACGAATCAAAGGTGAAAGCATCTCATTATCCAAATTTGACAAGACAATCATAGCCTCTTTGTTAGCACTCCACTTACCAAGTTTAAACCCACGGCTATCAAACAAAGCAATTGATTCATGAGTGATTTGCTGAGCTTCCTCTAAGCTATCAGCCGAAAATATAAAATCATCCATGTACATATTATTTGCAATATTGCAGAGAGTCAATTCACCAGCACTGCTGGGATTCTGCTCGATCATTTTCTTTATAGCCAAGCAAGCGATATACGGGCTACTCTTTATTCCCCAAGGGTGTACACAAAAACGAAATGGTACCATCCTACCATTTTCAAGGTCATCATCTTCAAACCACAATATACGAAACAAATCCCTTTGCGACTCAGGTAACTTTATTTGAAAGAAGCATTTAGTCACATCAGCCATGAGACCAAATCTACCAAGCCGAAATCTAGCCAAGACATCTACCAGAGGGTTTAACAAGTCAGGACCCGAAAACATTACATCATTAACACAAGTTCCTCGGAATTCAGACTTGCCATCGTAAACAATGCGCTTTTTTAATTGTGACGTAACAAAGTATGGTAAATACCATTCAAATCCCTTGACATTTCCTGCTTCACCAGTACGCTCAATATAGCCATTTGATTTAAGATCTTTCATGGTGTCAGTAAGGAAATCACGAAGTTCAGGTTGTTTTAAAGCTTTCTTTCTTAAAGCAGCAGCTCTATCTGACGCCAACACAAATTGTTAGGTAGTTCAATATCTTCCTTCAACGGAACAGGTATCTTAAATCGACCATCTTTCAACTCAATATTCGGTTCAACAAGTTCTCTAGCCAACTTATCATTGCGAGACAATTCACAGGTTTCATTTTGCAACGTCAAATCCTGAATGACTTTATTCAGGTCTGCTATTTCCATATCACGAGACTCAATTTTACGCTGAAAGCCAGAGATTACATCCGACTCTGAAGACGTCTGCACTCTGCACACTTTAGCAACGCTTTCCTCTAAGGGTGACTTACCACCACAAGCCAACCAACCGAGAGGAGTGAGTAAAGCATGCGGTTCACTACGATTTTCACCAACACGTTCTTCTTTTGCCCACATCAAATAAGCGTTGTCGTTGCCAATCAGTACATCTACAGTACTACAATCATTGAAATGAAACATATTCACGTCATGAAAATGACGGAAACCATTTAAATCTTGTTTATGCGGTAAAGTTTTAACATCATCAGCCCAAGCTGGGTTAACCACCGAAGTTATATCACAAAACAGTTCATCTGTCTCTAACGACTGGATGTTGAGTTTGACAAGGTCAGCACAAGTAGCTTTCTGACCAGCCAGGGTATCCATTTTAAACGACGCTTTATCGTACGGTTTAAGATCAAGTTCACACACCAAGTCACTCGAAACACACGTCAACTGCGAACCAGGATCATGCTGACAATACACCAACTTCGATTTGCCAGTCATTGGATTCAAAACACGAGCAGCAGTAACGCGGTTAAAGGCTGCTTTAACATTTCCAATCTTAACATTACGCACAGGAACTCTGGCACGAGCATCATCTTTCCCAACCGAATCCAGAGAATCACGTGACGTCACATAAAAATCATGCAGAAGAAAATAGTGTTTCCTATCGTTGTTAGGCCCACACTTACGACAGTTATTTGCATGAACGCAATCCCTAACCATATGCTGGCGCAAACAATTCAAGCATTTGCCAGCTTTCACAATGACATCTCTCCGATCTTTAGGTGTCAAGGGCAAAAATTCTTTACAATTAGACAAAAAATGATATTCAACTTGACCACGTGACGAACAACAAATGCATGCCGGTAGGTATTTACGTCTGGCTTCACCACCGCGCGGTGCGCCAACAACAGTCGAGTACTGCGAACTCCCTGACATCACATCATCATGGGGTTTTACGGACGTCTGCCTAACCGGACATGAAGGCAATTTTCCTTTGCCAAACTTTTTAAAATGCTGCGACTCACCAGAATCGCCCATTAGCATAATGCTAAAATCAGTCGACTTACGCGTTTCCTCCCGTACTACAAATTCAAACAAACTCTGAAAAGTAGGCTCATCAGTGCCACCATACTGATCACCTAAAAAGTCAAGATAACGCTGCTTAGCGTCAAACTGGAGTCGCTTAGCCAAATCCAAAACAAAACGTCCTTCCAATTTGTCACGCTGACCATAAGCTTGCGCGTAAAGCAAACACTGCGATAATTCATCTTTAAACTCTTTCAGATCACTGGAAGAGGTCGAAGTCAATTTGCTACCATAGCGATACTTTCTAATTTCCGGTTCTGCAAAAAGACCTCCACGAACCCCAAAACGCTGGGACAAGCGAGCTAACGACATTTCTATCCTGTCTTCCTCTGACAAGCCAGGGGTGTCAGAAACCAAATTAGCAATCGTTTGCGCAGCTGTCCTAACACAAGCTGCTTGTAACAAAGTCAAACGAGTCCCCTTAAAGGGCGAAGCTGCCATTAAGGCCGTAACACGATTTTTAAAGAAGATAAATGGCATATTATTAGCCTACCATCGTAACCAATCAAGGCCGCCTTATCGAAAAACGTCCTACTATTTTGGTATTCAAAAAAGCAATCCTGCTGTTGAGAACTCGATTTAGCGGGAGAAGACAAGCTATATCCCTTAAGGGGCTGAGTGGGCTCAGTCACGTGCACAGCCCGATCACGATCCTCACACACGTTAAAATCAGGAGACGCGATACGCCTCTCACAACCACCCAAATTACGTGTAGCTGGGCGATCAAAACCTAGCGGCGCAGAAAACTGTGAAGGGGGCAAAGCATTACTACTAATGGCGGCCCCGTGACCTGTACGCTCTGGGGGAGGAGTTCGGTTGTAATTCACAGACCTTGGCTCTACAGCATTCGGAAGACCCTTAGCCGCGGCCCCAAGACCTCCTGAAACAGCTGGAAAACGTGTGGATTGCCCTGGTCCACTCACAGGTTGAACGGGCGTTTGGAAAAGGTTATGTAAATTAAACT
The DNA here is from genome assembly GCF_918807975.1 of Aplidium turbinatum. Classification (NCBI taxonomy): domain Eukaryota; kingdom Metazoa; phylum Chordata; class Ascidiacea; order Aplousobranchia; family Polyclinidae; genus Aplidium; species Aplidium turbinatum. The sequence continues at coordinate 4,182,039 of NC_137488.1, forward strand.
GCGATTGATGTTCATTTCTGGAATGCCTAGAAGAGCCCTTCTTAGAGCTACGCCGAGAGCCCACCTCTGATCGATATTCAGCTAAAACTTACCTCTTTACGTTGTTCAGCCCTCAACTGAGCGTCTTTGAGTGCGAACTCAGCAGCTCTCGCGGCGGCCTCAGCTGCTCTCGCTTCGGCCTCAGCTCTCGCGGCAGCCTCAGCTCGAATGGCCTCAGCTCTCGCGGCAGCCTCAGTTCGTATGGCCTCAGCTCTCGCGGCAGCCTCAGCAGCTCTCGCTTCGGCCTCAGCTCTCGCGGCAGCCTCAGCAGCTCTCGCTTCGGCCTCAGCTTGTATCTGGAGCTCCTCTCGTCTTAGCTGCAGGTTAATTTGTGCCACTATCCGAGACGAAGTCCTAAACATCCTAGTGCTTACATTTGAGGCGCTATCCTCAGGATGTATGTCAGCATCCAACATATCTGAGAACTCACTTTCTTTTTGTTCAAAGTTATTTTTTAACGAGTTAAATTCGAGATCTACCCTATCACGAAGTTCTGCCAAGATTGCAGAGTTAAAGATTTTAGTCAAAAGAGCATGGAAATGCCGTAATTCCTCTTCTAAAGTAGATAACTTAGATCTAAAAATTAACAGTTCCTGCTTATCACTCAAAGAACCTAGGGCTACAGAAAGTTTCCCAATTTGAGTCAAAATATCCCGTCTAAGATGCCGGGCCTCTCGAACTGACTTAGCCTCATCGTTAATGTGTCCCTCCCCAGAATGGCCTGCCCGACCGCAAAGAACATCATCAGGCTTAAACTCAGTCGAGTCTACGGTGGTCGAGTCCTTGTCGCCACCGAGTGTAGACATATTAAATGTTGGGGCTAAATTAACAATTAAAAAAAAAATGAAGTTACACAAACACACAAATTATTAGGCTACAGTAGTTATAAAAAACTTAACTGCCAAGACCGTAAAAATACAAAAAAGAATTTAAATGCACGATACCGTAGCTGTACGAGCATGAAGTCCTAAAGTCCACAAAACTTGCTTGGATTCTTCCACTTGAATCTACAAGCACAGATGGATTGTCTTTTAATCTTCTTTCTTGCCAATGATTGTCAAAGTTATTTTTCTTCTGTACCAAACTGAGAAGAAATGTCTTTACTTTTCTTTGCTTCTGTAAGAGTGTAGACTACCAACCAACAAATCTTCTTTTATTATTTCTTGTACTTCTAATTAGTTCTTCTGCACTAGCTGACAACAAACACGTCGTTTATTTTTATGCCTTCAAGTGCTTCTTGGCCTACCAGCTAACAAATTCGTCGTTTATTTTTCTTGCTTTAATTTCTTCTTGACCTACCAACTGACAAGAACTCGTCTTTTATTTTTTTTGCTTTAATTTCTTCTTGACCTACCAACTGACAAGAACTCGTCTTTTACTTTTTATGGTCACAGCGGTAAACCATAATCTCTTCGTGGGAAAATTTTAACATAAAGTTCCCGAATCCGTTCGTCTGTATATAATGACCGAAGAAACACACACTTAAACTTCTTTTCAAACAGTGTATTTCTGTAAAATTAGCCCGCGGCTATCGAAATGGGGTTGCAATGCCTACACCTCTAAAACTGTCACTACGATACAGATTACTTGGATAAAAGACGGAGAATTTGTCCAGCTAGCAAGCACCAAATAAACCAGTTAAATGTGCGACCGACTTCCAACAAACAACTTCGAGAATGAATCAGAAAAATTTGTGATAACTCAAAGGCGACGCAACATTTCATGTTTAAACCGGTTTCAACAGGTTTGACCCAGGTCTTACGGACGATGGTGCAATTTTGGCTCATGTTTTAGGAATTTCCATGACGTAATATTCAGTAGACCCGAACGGTTTCTACATGACGTTTGACCAGGCGAACAACCGTCTGGAACAGATGGATGGTGGTCGACGAGAGGTGGTTGTGGAGAAAGATCTATCACAAGGGCTCTAGAAAATGGACCGATACCGCGAAGTGAACTTTCAGAAAGTCTTTCTTCAAATTCCCTCACAATGCACTCCAGGCAACCTATTGTATTTTCCCGTTTTTTTTAACCCACTAACGAATGATGAAAGGCTTTGACTCCATGGCATTTGTTTAACCTGTGTACACCTGTGGAAAACCAACCAGCTTGACCCTATATCCATAGCCCAGCCAGTTATGGTATTGACTAGTTTGACCCTATATCCATAGATGCACATTTTACATGTTTTATAATTGAAAGTAGGCAATTGCCATCACTAACTTTTCTAGCAATAGTTGCAAATAACTAATTCACATAGCCTACACTAGGCCTGTTCCTGGACATCCTACATCGGACTTTGTTATGAAATTTTTCACCTTGTCTAAAACGTAATTTTATGCTACAACAAACAGCATGCTTAGCTGCAATTTTTTAAAAACATCCGGGAAATTCTGTATTTCTATTAAAAATCCAACGTTTGTTGTGGGGAAAATTACTTTCCGTCCGAAAGTAGGTTATTTCTATAGTGGGAGAATAGGCTGCATAGGCGAGGCCTATTATAAACAACAACGTGTTACCTTCAAAGACTTTGACCTGAAGTAGATTTTACATATATTCGCAAGCGAATAATACAAAAACTTTCATGCACCTCGCTGCATGAAAGAGCTAAGTGCCTGTGAAAGTTTCGAAGTAGATTTTAAGTAGATATGGTTATATTTACATGTATTAACTTTTTCGTTAGTAGCTATAGGTCTATATTATCTATCTTATCAAAGAAGGTTTGAAGTTATGCATTTGTAAGAACGATATGTACTGAAGAAGTCATTGTTATGTGGCAAACGCTGTGCAATACCTTTAGATTAGGAATAATATACATACAACTTAACTACATCTTTTTGTTGTAGTTTTTGTCTTTTTCTGTTTATAGATTTAGTTAACCATTGTATTTTATTCAGATGTCGTTAAGTTGTATGTATATTAATCCTGGAGAGGACATCTTGTGATGTCGAAAACGTTCGATACTTAATTTGTTGCGTAGTTTTATGTTTATGTAAATGTAATAAACATGAAGATGTTAAACTTGTTCACGTTGCTCCGCTTCGTATGCCTATGGTTCAACAAGACAAACTCTCTACCGAAGCTTTACCTAAAATTAATTTAATGTGGTAGCCTACTTTCTATTTCTTGAATACCAAATATGTGTAGTTTTAGTACGCTATTGCGCATGCGCGTAGTCATGCGCACAAACTTTACTGTGTATTATGATGAAACCAAGACCAAACAAACTGTTTGCGGCCGTCTAGCAACATTTTTAATGTGTTTTAGTAGAAAACAGTAGAAAACAGTCTTGGAACTTTTAATGCCTAAACACAAAAAAATGACGTCAATGCAATACCACGCAATTTTATTAAAAAAGTAATTTCCATGGTAGTGGGGTTTGGACGAAAAAAAAAAATCATTTTAGAGGTCTTAAAATGTAGGTGTATCCTAAAATCAGGGTTAAATTTGAAATTAGAATTAGGCTACTCCCCCCCCTCCCCTATTCTTAGTGTTCAATTCAGTTTTGTTTTTGCATATATTCTCTTAAAAAGTTTTTTTTCTATAGAAACAAGCTGCGTAGGCCTACCTTGTTTTTGTTTTTAAATTTTGTCGTTGAATTTAACGTTTTTCCCAACAACTATTTCTTTGTAGGAAAGATCAAGATTGTAGGCAGAGGCTATAAGCTTAATGACTGCAAAAATATAATGGTTGAAATCCCGCCTAATGACCAACCTGTGGAACACATTGAATATCAATATTTCACCGAATTACAAACGCCAAGAATAAAACACTGCCTTGTGGACAGCCAAAGTAAGTGGGGTAGGCCTATATGAGTATATAGAGCGGGAGCCAGGTCGATTTATTTGACTGTCTGGATCAGTAAGGTTTGACAAGTGTTTCTAGACTGAAATTTTGTGTAGATTTCAAAAATAAACCTCTTACTTGCACTAGCCTGACCGTTTTTGTTATATTATACATTTTTCGACATGATACCTGTCAATATGGCTATATCCGTTAGGGTGCACCATTTGACCCCAGCCTTTTAGCAAAAAGCCTGAATTTTTTTGCTGATGAGATTATCTTAGAAAACAACTTTTGCAAAGTTTCATTGTGATTGGACAAAGTTTAACCCCCCCACCCGGCCATTTTCTAATGGGACTAACGGCATTTTCTTCACATTATCGTGACTAAATGAAGCTGCTTACAAGATGCAGCTGCATATTTACTTTGGAAACATACCCCTCTTCATTCTGCATAATTTAAATATTTTTTTATCTGAATTGGCCGATGGGAAGCAGAAATATGGGCAGTTTTGTACTCTCCCCAAGCGCAATACTGCTTCTAGTGGCCAAAACATAACAATTATCTCCTGAAATGTTCATCCAATTGAAGCAAAACTGGTGTCTAACCCCCCATTTTCAAGGGTGGTGAGTTCATTTTTGCTGCTAGTTTTAAAGATTTTAGCTACTAGGTGGCAGAAAACCTGCTTTTCATAAGTTTAAGCTAACGTAACCGCTTGGACTTGACTTCAAATATGCAAAGTTTCAACAAATGCAACTCATTGAGATGTATATCATTGAAAACAAACAAACAAAGAACAGTGCAACGTCTATTGTAATTGTGATAGATATTGTACAGCAATAACCTTACAGGAATTTCACATCATAAAGGTCACACAGGTAATGAAACAGTAAACTCGCAATTAGATTGTCAGATACATGACGCTGAATCTGTTTTCCTATTTTATTGATTTGGTAATTTTTTTCGGGAATTTTCTACTATTTGTAAAATGTTTTAGTATCGTTCTTCCTTGAGAGCAGTCCCATGAAAATCCTGGACCAGTTGGACTCCTCGCTCTGCTGTGTCATTATAACCACACTGATGTTATTCACAATCGTCTTTGCAATTTTGTAAGTCTCATTGTCATCCCAGCTTTCGATAGGTGCACTTAAAAATGCTGAGTCAATTTTCAAGATTTTAAAAAATGACTTCTCCAATATAGTCGTAGAGATACCTGGATATGTCTGCTGGGAGTTCAGGGAAACAAGGTTTTCCAAATCCAGAGCCAAACCTTTTTGTGCACACACCGTCATTTTTAACTAAGATCATTTTTTGTGCCGTAAGTTCTTTGGTTGAAGTTTTCACACTCTGACTGAAAGAAGCCAACGGTACAAGCTCTTCTGCTAGATACCACATACGTTTTCCAAAACTTTTCAGAGCTACACTCGCAATGGCACCATCAATTGCATGATAATTAAGAAAGGAGTGAATGAACAGTTAGTCATTTTTTGGAGCAGTTGATGGTTCAGGAGCAGTTAGCCACCGAAGCAGTTAGCCACCAGGCACTGAAGAAAAACTGGTTTCAATTTTAGTTTCATTAACTAAGTGGCTAGTAAAAATATTACTTTTCATGGTTTTTCCACTTGTGTGTTGATCCGAAATAAAATTTATCGACGATAATCAAATATTGCCTTTGGCGAGAACGATAACTGAAAAAATAATTGAGCGATAACGATAAGCGATAACCGATAATTATCGCCGGTAAATTATCGTCGATAATGCCCATCACTGGATTGCAAGTGATGCAGTATGTTAAAAAGTTGAAAATGCTATTGTTTTGTTGGAACTTCGTAATGGTTGAACTACGAAGAGACAACGCTTGTAATTTGTAAGTATGCACCATGTCTACTCACTGTTAGGGTGCACAACTGATTGCATATAGGCTACATTGCTTGATCGGAAGAGTCCTTCACAATAGTGAAAGTGTTAAAAAAGCTGGTCAATTGTTAGGCTTACATCAATCGCAAATTTTACGTTGGTGCATTAGATAGCAGCATCACTTCTGAAAGAAGCATAAAAAAGGTTAAAAAGGGATATTGTATAGCCTAATACTTCACCACGTAAACTTTCAGCCTTATTTACTTTTCTCAGATGGCCTTGTTGTGCTTGGTGGAGAAGACGATGATGGTGATAAACTGGCTTCCGTTGAATACCTGGACGATCAACGCACAAATTGGGTGTACCTTTCACAAATGCTTTCTGAAAGATCAAAATTTCTTGCTTTGTATCATGAAGGTTTCATTTATGTTGTCGGTAAATTAAGAGGAAACACTAACCTAACTCGTTTGTTAATTCAGTATGCTTGTTTCGCTAAAAGCTGAAATTAAATCAATAGACTAAAATCAAAATTTAGATTGTATAAACTGTATCGTCTCCATAATTTTAACAGTAATTTGAAGGTTTCATCTTTTGTTGTTTCATCATTGTTTTGTTTAGATCAATAGCTAGGCTTTCAGTTTGAGTGGGTCACAATAAGCTTGTTCAGTGGGGCATGCCAAAAATGTTGTGATAGGTGCTCCATAGAGATTAGAGTGGCCACCAATACGATTCTACAGCTTATGACATCATTAGCAGACAACTATTCACAAATAACTTTTCAGTAAGTCCGGTCGTATTTAACGCCACGTCTTGTGCAATTGGATACGACGACTGGCAAGAACGATATCAAAGAATACCACAGTTACCTCGTGGTTATTGTATTTTGGACCATTATATTCTAGCATCGAAGCTAAATTGGAAAATCAAGCCTATGCAATCAACATGTTAACGGGCCCTGATCTGATGTCGCTGAGTCTTCATGACTGACCGCTGCATATGGAAATGCGCCAAGTTGGTGGTTGCGTTGCGCTAGGCTACGCTTTGTGAGGTGAACTTTGTTTGAAGAAAGCGGTTGTTGCACAATCTGACTTGAAAGCGATATTGCAGACAACGATGAGAAAAATTGTTGTTTGCAACGTCACTAGTTCAAAACCTTCAAAAGCTTGTAACACGACTAGGGTGAGCTCAGGGCCGGATTTAGCTGATGGGGGGCCCGGGTGAGCTTTAGGCAAACCAGTTAAAAATTGCTGGAGAAATGTGGGGTATCCACACACGGTGATGAAAGAATTAACTTACAACTATAACTTCAGCTTTTTTATCTGTTTTAAGGTCGTCTCTGCTATCAAGTAACATATAATTGACTCGTCAATGAGTTGTATTTAACACAGGTGGATGTAAAACTAAAGAAAGGCACCTGAAGTCTATGGAGTATTTTAACTTCGTGTCTGGCCAGTGGCAAACCTTGCGAGGATTTTATACTCAAACACATTCAATGGCAGGATTCATAATCCAAAATCACATTTTTATTGTTGGAGGGTAAGAAACTGCGTTGCGTTTAATCTTAAATGCATAGCGATGACGATGAAGCTCTTGTGTTTTATTATAATATGCTGTCTTTGCTTAACGACCTTTACCACCTGACGATCTTTCATGGGACACCGGTTAGCTCAGTGGTTACGCGCCCGGTTCAAGAACACGAGGCGCTGGTTCGACTCTCGGTGTGTGCGTTTGAGCAACGCATTTCAGGACTGCTCTCAATTAAGCGGCACCTAGTGAATAGAATAATTACCCGGCAACAACACTTCAACAATCGGAAAATTTCACTTTGCCAATCTCGGTAACCGGCCCTGCGTCAAGAGCCTCTACAAGTATGCGAAACTAGCAGGAATAACCTATCAAGGCTTTGTCAGTCCGAGCATAAAGATTCAAAACCAACCAACCTGGTCGAAAATCACTGGTCTAGAGCAGCGATTCTCAACTTTTCAGTGAATGTTTAATGGTCCAAAGAAATTTTAGCGATTTACAGAATGGACATCAATAGCAAAGAAATTATCAGATTAAGAGTGAACAAGTTTGTCAAAAATTGGCTTTGAATTTTTGTGTCAGAGCATCAAACTAAGGAATCACTAGATTTGCAAGTTGTTGCATTGATTCTACCAGGGGCTCTACAATGTTTGCGCATGATCGTTTGTTACAAAATATGTAAACTATATGTCCCCACCTACAAGGTTGCATTCCTTGGGGACTCGGGCGAGCTCAGCCCCGAAATATGGAAAGGCTTGATGTAGGGGGGTTCAGGGGGGCTCGTTCAAGCTACCATTTTTCAGCTTTTCTGGCTGAACAACTACTTTTCGACTGAACAAGTAACACTTTAACAGCTTTCTCACAACAGAACTGCAAACAAACACGAATATAAATTAGTAGCAATCGCCGTTTTCCGTGATTAGGTTCCGTATGTTTAGCTTAATGATATCATGCAATCTACATGTATAGTAAATCAAGCTTTTACAAATAGGGCGATAAAGAATGACATAATAAACTTTGTGGCTCCTTTGACATTCTAGATGTGGTGTGATGTGACTCTTGCACTGAATAGCCTTTCCTACCGATGTGCCTTAAAATTTTGGCTATAGCATTTTTTTCAGTGATGTTTTTGCGTAGTCTACGTAGCCTACCGTAAAAAAATAGCACACCACAGAAGAATAACTTTATCCCTCTGAATTCATCAAACAATCAATTAACACGATTGATATAAGTTGAGATAATTGATGGTGAAGAAAGTATACGTAAGATTGTTTGCAAGGTAGAATACAATGTGATCCACTTTTATCTCTTATTACTTAGACTGCTGAGCAGAATATTTGGACTGCTGACCAGAAAAATATTTTCTTTCTGAAAATCCATGGCTGTTTATTTCCGACATGAAAGGCGTAGGTTGTGCAATGTGCAGTATGTCAAGAAGTGATATTGGCAAGGATGCATAAAAGTAGAGAAATCAGGGTAAGTATGGAGTGGACTTCTGGTAGTGTAGTGGCTACAGGTGTTCTGAAATTCGATCGACAAGAATCTTTGTGAAAAGAATTTACAAACATAAGGACTCTGAAACTCATAAGAAGACTACACAGATTATGAAAAGTGAAAAGGAAGGCAAGCTAGAAAAAGCTATTGACAGGAATACAAGTCACATGGTGGCAATAACGATCAGGCCCGGATTAAGGTCAAATGGGGCCCCTGTGCTAATGAGTTTTATGGGGGCCCTTACCAGCTTACGTGGAGCATAATGGAAGTGAGCTGGTTTCGCTTGCAGAGGAAACAGAGCGTTGCTTAGGTAAGTTAGATAACTTTAAAATAGCACGTGATCGATGATTAAATAAGCATGTGCAAATTAAGTCAACAATGTTTATGTTATAATGGATGCAAAATCACACACATTACATCAACGAAACCGCGCAAGGGAAAACATTGTAGGAAGGGACCACTGTTCGTACTGCACACTACACTGCAAATTGCAATGAAAGGTTATTCTGAATTTCTATTCTGAACTGCTCTTTCATTCACTACTAACTACCAATAGGATTTAGAAAACTAACATGAAATTCAGTCAAACGGCTTCTTTCTGGCTTTCTTTACTGCAAAGTCTTTGTTGCCAAAGAAAAAATACAAGAACCATATTTTTATTTCACGTGAAGGGGGAAATATATTGATAAATATGTTACTTTTTTTAGACAGAGGGGCCTATAATGCAATACCCACTTTTCTTAATTTTTTTGCTTGAAAATTTTTTCAGGAAAAAGTTGTTATTTTATTTTATTTCATTTTTAGGAAAAGTGGGGCCCTCTGTCTGCGGGGCCCCTGTGCTTTAGCACACCCTAGCACAATGGTTAATCCAGGCCTGATAACGATTAAGTGTATGCTGGCAGCATACTACATTGCGTATCAAAATAAACCTATATCTGACTTCCCTGAGTTAGTACAATTAATTATGAATGGATCTGATATGGGCACAACGCTACGAAGTCGCTTTTTTACATGCACCTCGATGATCGAGAGCATTGCTGCCACGATGTGGAATCAAGTTACCTGTGCAAGTATAAATCGCAACATAAACGATTCTTTGATCGTTGATGAATCACGTCACTCCCAAAGAAATCATGCTTGGTTGTGTATGTGCGCAGTATATGTGATAACGAATCTCCAGAAAACATATTTTAGATCTTTGTGAACTTGATAGTTAAGACTCGGTTTCTGTTTATGAAGCAATTATGAAAGTACTGAGAGCGAATGGTTTCACTGAAGCTTTTTTTGAAACAACATTTGATTTCCTTTACACCTGACAGTGCGTCTATAATGCTGGTTAGGCTATACCAAGAGCGGAGTAGGGCTCAGAATGAAAGAAGTATTTCCAAACAGAATTTTGTGGCACTGTTTGAACCACCGGTTAGAATTAGCTGTAGTCTATCTGATGCAATAGACACTGTAGATGGATTTTATCACGTACAGGCGTTTTTTGAAACAATGTACAGTAGCTATTCGAGATCCGCGAAGTAGCATAGTGAACTGAGCAGCATTGCAACATAGTTCGATGTCGAGTTGAGGAAAGTGGGTAAAATGTTCAGTGTGCGTTGTGTTGCGTCCTCACATCGTAGCATCAATGCTCTGTGGAATAGTTTTCCAGCATTGTATACACACTTCACAACCCGGGCAGAAAGGAAGAATAATAGAACAACAGATCGGGCCATGTTCATTGTTCAGAGGTCTCTGCATCAAAATGACCACCAAGGAATTCGTAGAAGATCTGGCGCTTTTTAAAAAAATTGTCTTCGGCAATTATAGCTTTTGTCAGAAACTCTCCAGACTGGGAATATCAACTTCGTAGTAGTTAATCGTCACGTCAAATGGACTGTTAATTTTCTATTTCAAATAAAAAAAAAGCTGTTCAAGAAGGAAAGTATTCGTTTGATGAAGTTGTTAACTTGAATCCTGTTCAAAAAACAACTCCTTTAAAGGCATAACGTTGGACCAGTTTAAAGCTCGAAGTAGAGACTATACCCTTCTTTTATTCGTAATCGGTTTATTCAAGCTTTGGTTGACAACATTGGAAGCAGAATGATGGAAACCAATAATGAAAATTCTGTAAAGAGCTTGGAAATTATTGTACCAGAGTTATGACCTACTGCAACTGAGGTTCCATGGCAAGAAGGGAAGCAGAGATTTCATATCATCATTCTTATTTTCGATTGTACGTTGACAATCCTTGCCATATACCAGATACGATAAAGTTGCTCAAGAATGTAGGCTAGTACTAAACATGATTGCTATAAGTTCTGCAGAAGCCGAACGCGGATTTTCGCAAATGAACTTGGTCATCACACCGCTACAATCACGGCTGACCATATCACTTGTTTCAGCATTGTTGTTCATCAGCATCAATGGACCACCTCCTCATTTACGGAATGGCACTGTAGCAACTCGGAAGTGGTTGCAGACTCATCTATCGGCTGAGGATACTCCGGTTAAGCATTCTAAGCTGCCCACATTGAATGAACTCAGATCTGTGCAACAACTGTTGGCCGGCTAAAATCAAAGACTGTCGTGGTGCTTATAACTTAGCCCATAAAACCAAAGACCTGGCAGACAGGCTATTTGTTTTGTATCACTGGTTTACACCAACTTGGAATATGGTTTTGGTGTAGCCTATTTGGAGTTATTAAACTGTTCGTTAATAACTAAATGATATTTTAGTGTAACTGCCACATTGGCAGCTTATTGGTTCTTACTCGCAAAGCTGCCAACACAAGCGCTCATTTCAAGAAATGCATTTCCTCACTTTCCTACAGTCAATTTTTTTGCAAGTTTGCTTAGAATTGGCTCATACAAACAAGTTTACAATTGAGTTAAGAGATTGAAATTAGCTCATGCAAAGCGAGTTTCAAATGTAGGCCTACGCAGTGAAGAAAAAGCATAGGAGATTGCAGTGAAGCAACCAAGCCAAATTTCAAACTTATAATTTTATTTCGGATTCAACGACGTTTTCACGTTTTGTTGCTTTTACCTTTTTCTGTACTTCAAGTTATGTTTTAACATGGGTTGTTTTTCGATATGATGTTCAGAAATAACCACAAACTGAACAGTGTTTCATTTTAAAAAAGGTAAAGATTGTTAGCTAACCTACACCGGTTACTTATACATACTTTGTCTACTACAACACAGCTAGGTGTTAATAGAGCCCTCCCCCAAATAACATGCTAGGAATACACCCCTGCCCACCTATAGCGGCATATAGAGAGGCACGTAGTCACAAAAATCCGTACAAGACATGTAGCTTAAATTTTTTGCGTTTTTGTAGAAATTTTCAACCCACTCAATCCTATCTTAATAACCAGATACGTGGCATTGAGAACACATAGTTTCGGCAGTGGAAAACCGTCAACAAATAATTTCCTGAAATCCTTTGTGGCCATAAAAGAAAAAACAATCAAAACGTCACTCAGCTTCAAGAGAAATCCAATATTCATTTGAAAAATTCGGTCAACTACAATGTGCGCATCTTCACAAAAAACACGTTTTTATTGGGTTTAAAAATACACAAAAAGCGAGCAAAACAAAGTTTTTTTGTCAAAAGTATCTAGGGTCAAACCCCCAGACCTCTTGCTACAATTATTTCTTTTCCACACCTAAAATTATTCATTGCTTATTTAATCTTGCGAGTTTTGATTTTTTCAAATATCTGTTGCCTTCCCCCAATTTTTTCTACATCCGCCACTGGTCTCACTAAGCTTGTAGTTGTTTAAATTGGGTAACTAGTTTGGTTGAGTGCAGTCTACAAATTAGAAGATATTGCTTAAGTGGCAGAAAAAATGACACTAGAGGTCACTGACCTATACGCAATAGAGTTTCCACAAAGGATCTTCTTGGGGTGTCAGCAAAACAAAGTGGTCCATGGAATTTTTTTCTTAAAAAAAAGGTCCATGGGACGAAAGGTTGAGAACCACTGGTCTAGAGTCGAGGCTCTAGAGCAGTGTTTTCTACAACATTTTGTCTGCGGAGCACTATGAGGTCATTTAAGCTAACAAGCAGTCCCCAATACATTAGTACAGTCGAATAAACACAAGCGTTTTGTCGACTAAATTATTATTACCATAAAGCTAGTGTAATAAAACAATTAAACTGAATAAAAGTAGCCTAACCATAAACAATTATATGTTGTAGATCATAGGGATACGAAACTACATCAGCTTTTGGCTCATTTGCAACATTAGAATGGTTACGTTTTTGCTGATTTACGATATTGTGTACTTTATATAGGTTATCTAAGAGGAGTGAAGTTGGTTTTAAAGTAATCAAAGGTTTTTAGTTGAAAGCAAGCCAGCAACAAAGCTTTAAAAAATGTCACATTGGCAATTGACCCTTCTAATGTTGGCGGAACAACGGAGTTGTGCGTCCCGTAATGTACTGCCCCTAACCTTTCTGGCAGCGTCATATCGTCGTCAAGTCAATCCTGGTTTTATTGTAACCTAATCGAAGCATTTTAAAACGTTGTCATTTAGTGGATTTGCTCGCACTTATAAATTAGTATACACTTATTTTCAGGGAAACAAGGTCATATGATCTGATACGAGACCCCTCAATCGAGTCTGCAACCACGGCAAAGGAGCCACTACACAGCTATTGGAATACGCTTCAAGAGCCGGCCGTGAATTTGCCTTCCATGAGATTGCACGATTCATGTGCTCATGTCATTCGGACGAGACAAATGAAAAGAAAGTAGTTGGCCTAACATTTGCTGAGATCTGCGTGTTTGTTTGTTGTTTTTCATTTCTTTCAAATATCGTAACTTCAATTTAAACTTGAAATTCGTGAAAAGTTAAATCCAAAATTAAATATTGGTTCTTGTTCTCACCAGCATTATCATAAGCATGAGCAGTAACCGATTTAAAAACAAATAGCCTCGCAGGACACCTGCCTTACAGAGTTCAGATCATGGGGATGCGAAACTACATCCGCTTTTGGCTTATCAGCAACATTAGAAGGGTTACATTTTTTTCTAATTTACAAAATAATGTACATTTCATGGCTTACATAAGAGTATATAGGCTGATAATAAAAGTTTTAAAGTAAGGATCTTTGTTAAAAGCAAGCTAGTAGCGAGATGCAATCCTGGTTCGATTCCCGGCTTCAGCTGGTGTTTGAATACATAAATATCACCTTTACCCAGGGTATAATAAATTGAGTGGGTGTAGTAGGCTAATAGTTGCTGAAAGAAAGAAACTGGCCACCCGACTCTCGTCAGTGCCGAAGGCTTAGTATAATCAGAACCTGATCTTCTCACACCCCGATGCTTGAATCAAGTATGGAACTCGCGTTTAGTAGCGAGGAGTCAAAAAAAATAATAAAATTGGCAATTGACCCTTCTGATGTTGCCTGAACGCGGATTACGAAAACAGGGCACTTTTGTTTACTAGAAGGCCTATTTTTTTCAAGTTTTAAGATAAAATATAGCGATAATGCTAATCTATCAGCTCACTATGTATTGAGTAATGATTGCCTACAAGTGTCCGGTATACAAAGAAGGGCGTCATGCTATGTTATAATGATGTAACCTACTGTCAAGCCTTAAAGCAGCCGGCGGCCATGGCCGCTAAGTAGTGTTTGAATAACCGCCGGTGCTACGTCCTCAATCGGCCAAGTTTGGCCGCCGGTCTCTTCTAGCCAATTATTTAATTTCGCAATAGAATGATCGTGGATTAACTGTCGAAAATATGTAGTATCAAAGAGTGACGCAGAATTAGGTCTGCGCGTCATAATCGCCACAGTTGTATTGTGCGGGAATATTTGTTATTGATGGAATATATCCATCTGCGATCATCAGCACTGTAAGTCTTGTTTGTAATTCCCGACGTTTATTTTAACAAAGTGTTCCAGACGGTTGTTCGCCTGGTCAAACGTCATGTAGAAACCGTTCGGGTCTACTGAATATTACGTCATGGAAATTCCTAAAACATGAGCCAAAATTGCACCATCGTCCGTAAGACTCGTGTCAATCCTGTTGAAACCGCTTTAAACATGAAATGTTGCGTCGCCTTTAAGTTATCACAAATTTTTCTGATTCATTCTCGAAGTTGTTTGTTGGAAGTCGGTCGCACATTTAACTGGTTTATTTGGTGCTTGCTAGCTGGACAAATTCTCCGTCTTTTATCCAAGTAATCTGTATCGTAGTGACAGTTTTAGAGGTGTAGGCATTGCAACCCCATTTCGATAGCCGCGGGCTAATTTTACAGAAATACACTGTTTGAAAAGAAGTTCAAGTGTGTGTTTCTTCGGTCATTATATACAGACGAACGGATTCGGGAACTTTATGTTATAATTTTCCCACGAAGAGATTATGGTTTACCGCTGTGACCATAAAAAATAAAAGACGAGTTCTTATCAGTTGGTAGGTCAAGAAGAAATTAAAGCAAGAAAAATAAACGACGAATTTGTTAGCTGGTAGGCCAAGAAGCACTTGAAGGCATAAAATTAAACGACGTGTTTGTTGTCAGCTAGTGCAGAAGAACTAATTAGAAGTACAAGAAATAATAAAAGAAGATTTGTTGGTTGGTAGTCTACACTCTTACAGAAGCAAAGAAAAGTGAAGACAATTCTTCTCAGTTTGGTACAGAAGAAAAAATAACTTTGACATTCATTGGCAAGAAAGAAGATTAAAAGACAGTCCATCTGTGCTTGTAGATTCAAGTGGAAGAATCCAAGCAAGTTTGTGGACTTTAGGACTTCATACTCGTACAGCTACGGTATCGTGCATTTAAATTCTTTTTTGTATTTTTACGGTCTTGGCAGTTAAGTTTTTTATAACTACTGTAGCCTAATAATTTGTGTGTTTGTGTAACTTAATTTTTTTTTTAATTGTTAAATTTAGCCCCAACATTTAATATGTCTACACTCGGTGGCGACAAGGACTCGACCGCCGTAGACTCGACTGAGTTTAAGCCTGATGATGTTCTTTGCGGTCGGGCAGGCCATTCTGGGGAGGGACCCATTAACGATGAGGCTAAGTCAGTTCGAGAGGCCCGGCATCTTAGACGGGATATTTTGACTCAAATTGGGAAACTTTCTGTAGCCCTAGGTTCTTTGAGTGATAAGCAGGAACTGTTAATTTTTAGATCTAAGTTATCTACTTTAGAAGAGGAATTACGGCATTTCCATGCTCTTTTGACTAAAATCTTTAACTCTGCAATCTTGGCAGAACTTCGTGATAGGGTAGATCCCGAATTTAACTCGTTAAAAAATAACTTTGAACAAAAAGAAAGTGAGTTCTCAGATATGTTGGATGCTGACATACATCCTGAGGATAGCGCCTCAAATGTAAGCACTGGGATGTCTAGGACTTCGTCTCGGATAGTGGCACAAATTAACCTGCAGCTAAGACGAGAGGAGCTCCAGATACAAGCTGAGGCCATTCGAGCTGAGGTTGCCGCGAGAGCTGAGGCCGAAGCGAGAGCTGCTGAGGCTGCCGCGAGAGCTGAGGCCGAAGCGAGAGCTGCTGAGGCTGCCGCGAGAGCTGAGGCCATACGAACTGAGGCTGCCGCGAGAGCTGAGGCCATTCGAGCTGAGGCAGCCGCGAGAGCTGCTGAGTTCGCACTCAAAGACGCTCAGTTGAGGGCTGAACAACGTAAAGAGGTAGTTTTAGCTGAATATCGATCAGAGGTGGGCTCTCGGCGTAGCTCTAAGAAGGGCTCTTCTAGGCATTCCAGAAATGAACATCAATCGCAGTTTAATTTACATAACCTTTTCCAAACGCCCGTTCAACCTGTGAGTGGACCAGGGCAATCCACACGTTTTCCAGCTGTTTCAGGAGGTCTCGGGGCCGCGGCTAAGGGTCTTCCGAATGCTGTAGAGCCAAGGTCTGCGAATTACAACCGAACTCCTCCCCCAGAGCGTACAGGTCACGGGGCCGCCATTAGTAGTAATGCTTTGCCCCCTTCACAGTTTTCTGCGCCGCTAGGTTTTGATCGCCCAGCTACACGTAATTTGGGTGGTTGTGAGAGGCGTATCGCGTCTCCTGATTTTAACGTGTGTGAGGATCTGATCGGGCTGTGCACGTGACTGAGCCCACTCAGCCCCTTAAGGGATATAGCTTGTCTTCTCCCGCTAAATCGAGTTCTCAACAGCAGGATTGCTTTTTTGAATACCAAAATAGTAGGACGTTTTTCGATAAGGCGGCCTTGATTGGTTACGATGGTAATAATATGCCATTTATCTTCTTTAAAAATCGTGTTACGGCCTTAATGGCAGCTTCGCCCTTTAAGGGGACTTGTTTGACTTTGTTACAAGCAGCTTGTGTTAGTACAGCTGCGCAAACGATTGCTAATTTGGTTTCTGACACCCCTGGCTTGTCAGAGGAAGACAGGATAGAAATGTCGTTAGCTCGCTTGTCCCACCGTTTTGGGGTTCGTGGAGGTCTTTTTGCAGAACCGGAAATTAGAAAGTATCGCTATGGTAGCAAATTGACTTCGACCTCTTCCAGTGATCTGAAAGAGTTTAAAGATGAATTATCGCAGTGTTTGCTTTACGCGCAAGCTTATGGTCAGCGTGACAAATTGGAAGGACGTTTTGTTTTGGATTTGGCTAAGCGACTCCCGTTTGACGCTAAGCAGCGTTATCTTGACTTTTTAGGTGATCAGTATGGTGGCACTAATGAGCCTACTTTTCAGAGTTTGTTCGATTTTGTTGTACGAGAGGAAACGCGTAAGTCGACTGATTTTAGCATTATGCTAATGGGCGGTTCTGGTGAGTCGCAGCATTTTAAAAAGTTTGGCAAAGGAAAATTGCCTTCATGTCCGGTTAGGCAGACGTCCGTAAAACCCCACGATGATGTGATGTCAGGGAGTTCGCAGTACTCGACTGTTGTTGGCGCACCGCGCGGTGGTGAAGCCAGACGTAAAAACCTACCGGCATGCATTTGTTGTTCGTCACGTGGTCAAGTTGAATATCATTTTTTGTCTAATTGTAAAGAATTTTTGCGCTTGACACCTAAAGATCGGAGAGATGTCATTGTGAAAGCTGGCAAATGCTTGAATTGTTTGCGCCAGCATATATGGTTAGGGATTGCGTTCATGCAAATAACTGTCGTAAGTGTGGGCCTAACAACGATAGGAAACACTATTTTCTTCTGCATGATTTTTATGTGACGTCACGTGATTCTCTGGATTCGGTTGGGAAAGATGATGCTCGTGCCAGAGTTCCTGTGCGTAATGTTAAGATTGGAAATGTTAAAGCAGCCTTTAACCGCGTTACTGCTGCTCGTGTTTTGAATCCAATGACTGGCAAATCGAAGTTGGTGTATTGTCAGCATGATCCTGGTTCGCAGTTGACCTTTGTTTCGAGTGACTTGGTGTGTGAACTTGATCTTAAACCGTACGATAAAGCGTCGTTTAAAATGGATACCCTGGCTGGTCAGAAAGCTACTTGTGCTGACCTTGTCAAACTCAACATCCAGTCGTTAGAGACAGATGAACTGTTTTGTGATATAACTTCGGTGGTTAACCCAGCTTGGGCTGATGATGTTAAAACTTTACCGCATAAACAAGATTTAAATGGTTTCCGTCATTTTCATGACGTGAATATGTTTCATTTGAATGATTGTAGTACTGTAGATGTACTGATTGGCAACGACAACGCTTATTTAATGTGTGCAAAAGAAGAGCGTGTTGGTGAAAATCGTAGTGAACCGCATGCTTTACTCACTCCTCTCGGTTGGTTGGCTTGTGGTGGTAAGTCACCCTTAGAGGAAAGCGTTGCTAAAGTGTGCAGAGTGCAGACGTCTTCAGAGTCGGATGTCATCTCTGGCTTTCAGCGTAAAATTGAGTCTCGTGATATGGAAATAGCAGACCTGAATAAAGTCATTCAGGATTTGACGTTGCAAAATGAAACCTGTGAATTGTCTCGCAATGATAAGTTGGCTAGAGAACTTGTTGAACCGAATATTGAGTTGAAAGATGGTCGATTTGAGATACCTGTTCCGTTGAAGGAAGATATTGAACTACCTAACAATTTGTGTTGGCGTCAGATAGAGCTGCTGCTTTAAGAAAGAAAGCTTTAAAACAACCTGAACTTCGTGATTTCCTTACTGACACCATGAAAGATCTTAAATCAAATGGCTATATTGAGCGTACTGGTGAAGCAGGAAATGTCAAGGGATTTGAATGGTATTTACCATACTTTGTTACGTCACAATTAAAAAAGCGCATTGTTTACGATGGCAAGTCTGAATTTCGAGGAACTTGTGTTAATGATGTAATGTTTTCGGGTCCTGACTTGTTAAACCCTCTGGTACTAGATGTCTTGGCTAGATTTCGGCTTGGTAGATTTGGTCTCATGGCTGATGTGACTAAATGCTTCTTTCAAATGAAGTTACCCGAGTTGATAGAATCAGCTGAATTTCACAACGCCCTGAGACAGAGAGAGATAAACTGGGAATTTATACCTCCGTATGCTCCGGCGCAAGGTGGCGCCTGGGAGGCAATGGTTAAACAATTTAAAATTGCATTTTTTCACATTTTGGACTCTTCAATTCGTAAGCCCAATTTTATTGAACTGCTTACGTACACAGGCAGTGCCGTTCGGATCGTGAACGAACGCCCTTTGGTACCTTTGAGTGACGACCCTAGGGATTTTACTGTCATCACCCCTGCCTCACTTTTGACCCCATACTTAGACCCATACTGTGCTGTTGGGCAACCACATGATCGTGACCAATTAAGAAGGGATTATCGGTTCAATTTGTCACTTTCTCATCAGTTTTGGAGTAAATGGATCGATTTTTACTTGCCAGGTCTTCAGGGCCGGAAAAAATGGCTAAAAATGGCCGAGAATTTGGAGCCTGGTCAACTTGTAGTGGTAGGTTCTCTCCAGGACATTGGTAAACGTGGGAAGTATCAACTTGGGAGGGTGCATGAGGTAGTACCACAAATTAGGAAAGGGAAGCCTGTGGTTCGTAGAGCTAAAGTTGCCGTCTGCAACTATGATGAGAGTACGGGGAAAGTGAAAGTAGACTATGTGTTGAGGGATATTTCGTGCCTCGCCCCCGTAAAGAACACCTAAGTGTTAGGGTTTGAGCCTGGTTTTGTCTGCGGTGGCCGACACTTGTCTGAGCCCAGAACAGTCGGTTATTATCGCAACCATTGTATATAGCGTCATTTTTTGCGTGTACCTAATACCTATGGTACCAATTTCATGTATCGTCGTGTTCTTATTGCTGTTCATTCTTTGCATGCCCTTTGTATTTGCGTATTAACTTAAACGTGAGTGATTCAAACAATTTGTGTATCATGTGTTTTTATTCATTGGCTCACAATTGTCGTCAATTCTTTTTTAGTTATGCCATGTCAGACTGTCATAACTAGGGGCCGCTATGTTCCAGACGGTTGTTCGCCTGGTCAAACGTCATGTAGAAACCGTTCGGGTCTACTGAATATTACGTCATGGAAATTCCTAAAACATGAGCCAAAATTGCACCATCGTCCGTAAGACTCGTGTCAATCCTGTTGAAACCGGTTTAAACATAAATAAAATGCTAGGAATACACCCCTGCCCACCTATAGCGGCATATAGAGAGGCACGTAGTCACAAAAATCCGTACAAGACATGTAGCTTAAATTTTTTGCGTTTTTGCAGAAATTTTCCACCCACTCAATCCTATCTTAATAACCAGATACGTGGCATTGAGAACACATAGTTTCGGCAGTGAAAACCGTCAACAAATAATTTCCTGAAATCCTTTGTGGCCATAAAAGAAAAAACAATCAAAACGTCACTAAGCTTCAAGAGAAATCCAATATTCATTTGAAAAAATCGGTCAACTACAATGTGCGCATCTTGACAAAAAACACATTTTTATTGGGCTTAAAAACACACAAAAAGCGAGCAAAACAAAGTTTTTTTTGTCAAAATTATCTCGGGCCAGATCCCCAGACCTCTTGCTACAATAAAGTATGCTAAACCCGCTAAAGTTACTATGTTTTATTTCTCTATGGTTCAATAAAACAATTAAACTGAATAAAAGTAACCATAAACAATTAGATATTGTAGATCATAGGGATACGAAACTACATCAGCTTTTGGCTCATTTGCAACATTAGAATGGTTACGTTTTTTCTGATTTACAAAATTGTGTACCGGTACTTTATATAGGTTATCTAAGAGGAGTGAAGTTGGTTTTAAAGTAATTTAAGGTTTTTAGTTGAAAGCAAGCCAGCAACAAAGCTTTAAAAAATGTCACATTTGCAATTGACCCTTCTAATGTTGGCGGAACAACGGAGTTGTGCGTCCCGTAATGTACTGCCCCTAACCTTTCTGGCAGCGTCATATCGTCGTCAAGTCAATCCTGGTTTTATTGTAACCTAATCGAAGCATTTTAAAACGTTGTCATTTAGTGGATTTGCTCGCACTTATAAATTAGTATACACTTATTTTCAGGGAAACAAGGTCATATAATCTGATACGAGACCCCTCAAT
This sequence comes from Aplidium turbinatum, assembly GCF_918807975.1. NCBI lineage: Eukaryota > Metazoa > Chordata > Ascidiacea > Aplousobranchia > Polyclinidae > Aplidium > Aplidium turbinatum. Next base: position 4,203,228 of record NC_137488.1, read on the forward strand.
AGAGTCTGCAACCACGGCAGAGGAGCCACTACACGGCCCTTGGAATACGCTTCAAGAGCCGGCCGTGAATTTGCCTTCCATGAGATTGCACGATTCATGGGCTCATGTCATTCCGATAAGGCAAATGCAAAGAAAGTAGTTGGGCTAACATTTGCTAAGATCTACGTGTTTGTTGTTTTTCATTTCTTTCAAATATCGTAACTTCAATTTAAACTTGAAATTCGTAAAAAGTTAAATCCAAAATTAAATTTTGATTCTTGCAATCTCACCAGCATTATCATAAGCATGAGCAGTAACCGATTTAAAAACAAATAGCCTCGGAGGACACCTGCCTTACAGAGTTCAGATCATGGGGATGCGAAACTACATCCGCTTTTGGCTTATCAGCAACATTAGAAGGGTTACATTTTTTTCTAATTTACAAAATAATGTACATTTCATGGCTTATATAAGAGTATAGGCTGATAATAAAGTTTTAAAGTAAGGTTCTTTTTTAAAAGAAAGCTAGTAGCGAGATGCAATCCTGGTTCGATTCCCGGCTTCAGCTGGTTGTTGAAAACATAAATATCACCTTTACCCAGGGTATAATAAATTGAGTGGGTGTAGTAATAGTTGCTGACGGAAAGGAACTGGCCACCCGACTCTCGTTAGTGCCGAAGGCTTAGTATAATGAGAACCTGATCTTCTCACACTCCGATGCTTGGATCAAGTATGGGACTCGCATTTAGTAGCAAGGAGTCAACAAAATGGTAAAATTGGAGATTGACCCTTCTGATGTTGCCTAAAAGCGTAGCTGCGGGTATTGAAATGTAATGTTCCTGCACTAAACTAAGTAGGCCTACCATTCTAGATCCGCTACTGCGCATGAGATTATTTATCATTATTTTCTTAAATGCCTGCAGTAAAGGAATATGGAAAGCCATATAGCTTTTATGCATATCTATAGCCTACGACATTCCATCCATGGCAAGTATTACATTGGTGTTGAGCAATCTAATAGCCAACTGTATTTACAACGTTCAATAAAACCCATCTATTAGCATAGTCCTACTCTACTGAGCAATCAAGCAGCCACTAGCAAAGTAACAGAACTATAAGAAAAATAGGCCTAGCAGGAACGTAGCCTAAAGCTAACGCAATTTTATAACTCTTCTTTAACCGCTGTGCAAAGAAGTGATTGAAATAAATAAAGAGTATCAGGGGGCATTAATCTAATTCCCACTGACGAGTTTGCGACACTTAAAAGATAACTTGGTCGCATACCAAACAATTCCATTATAACCCTCGCAGTCGCACTAACCATTACTGGTTATATTACGTTATAAGCAGACATGCGGGTAGGCTACATGCAATAAGTTTACTACGCCTCTGAAAATAAGACAATCTGTGTTTTTAATCAGTGAGGGTCAAAAAACTTTCTTACTGTCAGCATCCCGATGAGTGAATAAAAGTAGTTGATATTGCTAACGCTTACTTTCAACTGCTTATTCGCTGGCCTGCGAATTGTATAGCATAACTATTAAAATACCGGTACTAAAAGTGCCACAAAATTTTCAAATAGTTTTATGTTTTTTATTTTTTTTAAAAGAAAGCTTTTAAAATACCGTTACCTTTTACACCGTTTTTCACCAACTATTTTCTGGTGTGGGAAGCTTTTGTTCATGTTGAGTAGTTTGCACCATATATGAAGGTGGCAACCTTGTTAGGCTACTGTCATAGGCCTACCTGCTATTAAAAAATTAGGAGGTCTAAAAAGAGGCAGTTGCCTATATGTTTTCACATTTAATATGTAGGCTTTATTCTCAGACCCTAAACAAGCACGATAGAGTCCAATTGTTTCTTGTAGCACTACCACTATATACTTTGAAACATCGAAGACTGGGTCAAAGAAAGGTAACATTTTTAGAATTCACAAAACAAAAATGTGAATAACCTTAAATCATTTTTTTCGTAAGTTATGTCAACATAAAGTAGGCTATGTACGCAATTAACGGTTCTCTGGATGTGCCCTCGAGTAAAGCACTCTAAAGATTGCTCTCCATTCAGCGGCATCTAGTGCAGTATTTCGGATTAAAAATCGAAAACATCACTCTGCCACTCTTGGTAACTGGCTCTGCGTCAAAAACCTTTACAAGGATGCCAAACTACCAGGAATAACCTATCAAAGACTTTGTCAGTCCGAGGATAAAGATTTAAAATCAACCTAAATGCCTCTGACTAGCACAACGCTCTTCAACTTTCTTTGTCATTGCGGAACTTCCTGATTCAGTTTGCGTTTGTCACGGAACCTCCACTAACAAAACAAATTAGAAATCAGAAATTAGACTACAGTGTTTGTGAAATCAGGAATTAGGCTACCGCGTTTGTGTGAAAATCAAATGTTTCACCATTTGGCTACGGTAGCCAACACTTTAAAAATTACTTAGACAGTTCAACAAATAAACAGATCTTACAAAAGTTACAAATTCAGGAACCAGCACCGTTTGATTAAATAACTGGCATAGGCCTACCTGGAGTGTGAATGTTGGAATGTAGAACGGTGATCTAAAAATCAGGAATGACGCATCATTACAGGCTGTAATGAAGCAAGAAATCAAATCTTCTGAAAAACGATCATGATGGCGTATGAGCGATCTTTCCAGGCTAGATTGGAGGGCAGGAAATCTTCAGCCACTCAGCAGTCTCGTCGTCCAGGACCCTCAGATCATGCGCACCGTGAGGAGGCCGGTGGGTTAGGCAGTGGTGGATGACATGGTCTGCGGTCTGTTCCGTGGCACCACACTCGCATTCTGATGAAGGAGCCAGGCCCCACTTGTGCATGTCCGAACGAAAGCGGCCAACGCCAGTTCGCAGGCGGCTTAGCCTGGCCCACGCAAGCCTTGCGAGGGACATCCCTGGTGGACGGGGATCGGCGTCGGGTATGAAGTCACGGAGCGTGGAGGTGTGATTTTGCCACTCCGTGTTCCACATGTGGTTCGTCCAGTGTGCCGCACTTAAACCAAGTTCTTCTGCGTTCTTAAGGAGTTGTTGTGCGGCAGGCACAAAGGGGGGTCTTGATTTCAGCCGCTGCTTTATAGGTGGTGGTCTCTTGAATGTTGCATGGAGGAGATGGTCGGGTCCAAAGCGCGGCGAGCGAGAGAAATTGTGGCTTCTTTACGGCGTAGCTCAGCGGATTGGATGCCTGCTAGGATGGGTAGGCAGTCCGTTGGAGTAGGACGCAGGCATCCAGTCACAGTACGCAGTGCGTCGTTGATGGCGGTATCAATCTGGTGGGTGTGAGAACTACGACACCAGACCGGCGCGCAGTACTCAGCGGTGGAATGAACAAGGGCTAGGGTAGCTGTACCAGGGCCTGATTAAGGCTCACGGGGGCCCGAGACACAGCTAAGTTTAGGGGCCCCTGTTGGCAATCGCTTTCAAAGCAATGCCGTGTTGTCTCTGCAAATGATGAAATATGGGCTAAAAAATAGTTCAAGCAAAACTATAACTTCATAAATATTAATTTAGCCAATTTACCTACAACTTTCTAACAGTATGAACACTTTTATACTGATTACAAAAATTGTTGGGTGAAAAATCTCTCTAACAGATTGGCAATTGAGCTCATTTCAATTTCATACAGGAAACACTAGCAAAATATAGGTGGTCACAGCGGTAAACCATAATCTCTTCGTGGGAAAATTGTAACATAAGATTCCCAAATCCGTTCGTCTGCATGCAATGACCGAACAAGAAACACGCCTTTGAAACGTCTATTCAAATTGTATTTCTGTAAAATTAGCCCGCGGCTACCGAAAACGAGGGGGTGCAACGGCGTACACCACTAAAAACTGTCACTACAGAACAGATTAATTGGATAAAAGACGGAACTTTTGTCCAGCTAGCAAGCACTAAGCCAACAGTTAAATGTGCGGCCAACTTTCAAACAATCATATTTCATTAACAAGCCAAAACGTCATTAACAAGCCAACTTTCAAACGGATTTGAAAGCAAAGTATTTAGAAATGAATCTTTGCGATTTTTACCGAAAACATCTCAACCAAGATGACTTTCCACATTTCAAAAAACCCATGGCTTCAAAAATGGCTCTTTTTGGCTCAACGTATTTGTGCAAACAATTTTTTTTCCAAAATGGGCGTCATGAAATCTCCCTATCGATCGGTTCTGACAGGCGAACACTTGGAGATAGACTTCGAATTGCGAGCACTTTCATTAAAGTAAATTTGGAAAAGCCGTCAGGAAAAGAAGCCAGCTGCAAACTTCTCACTGAGCTCGTTTAAAGACGGTGTGACAATAAATTTGAATAGCAGTTTTCTTCAGAAATTTATGCGTCTTAATTATTATTTCTGTAAGGAGATAACCCTTCATAATGCCATAAGAATAACCTGAACAACAAAAAAACTACTTTTTGTGCCTGCCACTACTAGATATCATATGGTAAATAAACGTGCGGCCCGCGGTTTCACCCAGTTATTTATATCTGGCCCTCCTGTAATAAAGGTTGCACACCCCTGGTTTAAGGTATGGTAGCCTAGGTTAGTGGCAAGAATAAATAGGTCCCTTGTGTTAAGAATGATTTTTGTTTTGTACCGTACAACATGTGATATGCCAGGCTTATAAGGTATTTGAAGATAAGAGCAATTTCATGTGCATATATTCAGAAAAAGTAAATAGTTCTACAGAAGAACGTTTCTGCAATTCTGCTAAAAGTACAGGACAGGTTTTTCCTACTCGCAACATCACTAGTCAAGGATATTTATAATTATGCTATATATTGTAAATGTTAAAATTGAAATGATAATTAAACTATAAAATCCGAAATGCTATTTTGCTTACAGCTAACAATTTTTTAACACAAAACACTTTTATTGATGAAAATAAATTGAATATGTGAATTCACAAAGGGCCCAACCCCATTTTTTTATTTTAGTTTTTGTGCTTCCGATTTCTTTCAATGAAAAGAAATTGAATATGTGAATTCAAAAAGGACCCTCCAGTTTTTTTTTTTTATTTCACTATTTGTGCTTTCCAATTTCTTTCTATGTCTTCTAAATGATACTTAAAAAAAAACAGCCAGATTTTTCAAACATATTGGTAAACACATAAAAAATACCCTATCAATTTTTCCATTGATTTTGAAATGGGTCCAACTACAGCAATTGCACTTCAACTTCTCTATAGTTTCTCCACAGAATCCTCACTGAGTAAACTTTGTAGGTATGATGCTTCTTACCAGTATGTTTAAGCATATAGCCTAATCATTATCGAAGTTTCACCACAAAAGTAAATGACCAAAATAATTAAAACAGTTGTGCCAAAAACGCTTTGTGGCAATTGGGCCCTTTTTGAATTCATATATTCAATTGTATCCAACCTGTTATAATATATGTTAAATACATTTCTGCAGATCATGTTACTAACGTTATCGTATTTTAACTTTGTTTTTAGATAGTAATGGTGTTTTTAGAGATGTTTCAGTGTAGTTAGGGCCCAAATTTGTATAATAGGCCCCAAATTTGAGATGTTTTAGTATAATAAAGGCCTAAATCATCTTCTTAATGGACAAGTAGGCCTACATGCAGTAAACTTAAGCAACTCAAAAAACACTTTTCTTAAATGCAAAAATGTATTATTTGTGGGCCCTTTGAGATGGTGGGCCTGGGATCTGGGCCCCCCTTGACACGGCACTGCTTGAAACCTATAAAAGTATTGACGCCTACGGTACTAATGTAAAAAAAATTGGGGGCCCCCAAAACCAGGGGGCTTGAGGCCTGTGCCTCGTGTGCCTCATAGTTAATCGGGCCCTGAGCTGTACGAAGAGTTTTAGCACCAGCTCCCCAGCCGGAACCCGCCAATCGCCTCAAAAGTGCGACGCGTGTAGATAGTTTTTTGCGCAGTGACTTCAAGTGCCGGCGGTACGTGAGTGACCTGTCCAGGGTTATGCCAAGGTATGTAGGTTCGGCACAGTAGGGCAGGCGTTCCCCATCAATCTTGATGTTTATCTCACGCTGTGCCTCCCGGTTGTTAAGGTGGAAGGCCGCTAACACTGTCTTTAACTTGCTGAGCTGTAGCTTCCATTTCTGGAGGTATGCTGATAGTGTTTGCATGTCTTGGCTGAGGTTCCTCTCCACTGACTGCCAGTTTCCTGCTGAGTGCAGGAGTGCCAGTTCGTCTGCGTAAGCATATTTCCTGGAGATGGTGGAGGGCAAGTCGTAGGTGTATATATTGAACAGGAGAGGAGCCAGGACTGAGCCCTGTTGGACGCCGTTTTTAAGCCGGCGTAGTCTGCTTCGACGACCGCTACCGGTTGTGAGGGTAAAACTGCGGTTTTGCACAAGTTCCATCATCATATGGATCATGTGTCTATCAGGGAGCAGACGGAGTAACTTGCAGGTAAGGCCGCTATGCCATACGGTATCATAGGCAGCCGTGAGGTCAACAAACACGGCGCCAGCCTTCTTCTTAGCCGAGAAGCTGTACTCAATGTCTTGGGTCATAAGTGTGACCTGATCTACGGTTGATCGTTCGTGTCGGAAAACCAGCTTGTTCAAGGGGGAGCTGCGGATCTATTATTGGTTCGACACGGGCGTAGATGAGTCTCTCGAGGATCTTGAAGGGGATGCAGAGCAGTGAGATTGGACGGTAACTCTTCGGGTCCCCTAGGGGCTTCTTCGGCTTGGAAACTGCAACCACAAGGGCTCTTCTCCAGATTCTGGGAATTTTCAGGTGGCGCAAACAGCAGGAAAGGAAGTCTTTTAACCAGGATTTTAAGGAGGCAGAAGCATGGAGTATCAACTCCGGGCATAGGTGGTCAGGGCCCGGGGCTTTACCTGGCTTTATGTGCTGGAGGGCGGCGGAAAATTCTTCCGGAGTGAACTCACCCGACATGTTGTCCCCGTCTGGGGTTGTTACCCTCCAGAGGTCCGTCATTTCTTGCAAGACCGATCTATCTGATTCACGGTCTCTCGATTTGTATTTCCCGTTCTCCACAAGTTGTGAGGCGATGGAATTTGCTGAAATGGGACATTGTTGACGAGAGGCATGTGATCTGCCAGTTAGGTTGTTCAGTGTACTCCATGCTATGCGGCTGGAGTGCGTGAAGTCGATTGATTCAACGGCTTCTGTCCAGCGCTCCTTCCTCTTTAAGTCCAGCCTTGCCAGCAGAGCTGTGGCTGAGCTGTTGGTGTCATTGCCCTGAGGGGCGTGGAGGAAGTCGGAGTAGAGGCTTTCGCACTCCTTATCCCAGCATGGTATGTAGGTCTTTCGTAGGGCGCGGGGATGGATTGTTTTGCCGCTGATGTTATTGCATCACAAAAGTCCTGGTAGGCTTCTTCCACGTTGTTGGTGTGAGGGGATGGGAGATACTGTGTGGCTTCATTGGTGATGAGGCTATAGTACTCCCAGTTAGCCATTCTGAAGTTCCATCGCTTAACAGGCTTGCTCGGGACAGGCATTCCAGCGTCCGGAGGAGAAGCTCGCTGCACCCTTGGGATCGTGCAGTAGGGTGAGGTTATTATTGGCTGACCATGAGGCCAGGCTTTCTCCGTCAGTGTTGGTGTCCGTCGGTGTTGGTGTCACTACATGTAGCTTATCGCTGAACCCTAGGGTTTCGCGGAATCCCAGTTGGAGAGTATTGATCTAGTAGGCTAAGTAAACTTAAATTATATAGCCTACCGGTAGCCTATTGATCTTAATCTTATAGATTTTCAAGATCAAGATCACAAAAAAAAAATTATCTTACATCAAAATCACCAAACCGAAAGCGATCTTCAAGATTAAGATTTCACCCATCTCTGGATAGGCTACATAGTTCAGGCCCTTAGGGGCAAAAATGAGCATCTTTAGGCTAAACGTGTTACACGTTGTTTTTTTGCATTTTTTTGTAGCTGATGAATCTAACTTCAATTTTAGTGGGTGCCGCAACTTTTTGGGTCACGTGATCACCCCCAAATCGGGGATTCCCCCCAAGTCAATTTTGAGCTCTTTTCACGGCATTTTTATGCAATTAGATACGTTATTTTTTTACATTTGGACTGACTGCCACTACAAAATACACGAGATAAAAATCGCACAAAATTATGTTATTAATGACGTCATTGTGACGTCATGTATTAATTTTTTGCTTGTTTTTTTCTTATTGTAGTCGCTTGTTTGTTGTTGGTGTTACTTTTTTGGTTACAATAAGTTACCAATGGTTTTTCAACTGATTTGATTAGTATTGAGTGTCAGTACTAACATATTCAAAATCTTAAGGAATCCAACTTCCGGAAAGTGGTTATTTTCAAGATGGCCGCTAAACCATTGAACAAAACAGTAAATTGACCATAACTCGGCCATCATATGACCAAAACATGTAGTTTTGGTGTCTGTATCTATGTTTTTATACCCTGTGAAGTCAATGAGACTATTCTCAGAATTGTTGAATTATCTGATAGCCTATAAATTCAATATGGCCATCCAAGATGGCCGCCAAACCATTAAAATAACAGTAAATTGAACATAACTCGGTCATCATATGACCAAAACATGTAGTTTTGGTGTCTATATCTAGGTTTTTATACCCTGTAAAGTCAATGAAACCATTCTCAGAATTGTTAATTCATCTGATAGCCTATAAATTCAACATGGCAATCCAAGATGGCCGCTAAACCATTAAAATAACATAGTAAATTGACCATAACTAGGTCATCATATGACCAAAACATGTAGTTTTGGTGTCTATATCTAGGTTTTTATACCCTGTGAAGTCAATGAGACTATTCTCAGAATTGTTGAATTATCTGATAGCCTATAAATTCAATATGGCCATCCAAGATGGCCGCCAAACCATTAAAATAATAGTAAATTGACCATAACTAGGTCATCCTATGACCAAAACATGTAGTTTTGGTGTCTATATCTAGGTTTTTATACCCTGTAAAGTCAATGAAACCATTCTCAGAATTGTTAATTCATCTGATAGCCTATAAATTCAATATGGCAATCCAAGATGGCCGCTAAACCATTAAAATAACATAGTAAATTGAACATAACTAGGTCATCATATGACCAAAACATGTAGTTTTGATGTCTATATCTAGGTTTGTATACCCTGTGAAGTCAATGAGACTATTGTCAGAATTGTTGAATTATCTGATAGCCTATAAATTCAATATGGCAAACCAAGATGGCTGCCAAACCATTAAAATGACAGTAAATTGACCATAACTAGGTTATCATATGACCAAAACGTGTAGTTTTGGTGTCTATATCTAGGTTTTTATACCTTGTGAAGTCAATGAGACCATTCTCAGAATTGTTAAATTATCTGATAGCCTATAAATTCAATATGGCAATCCAAGATGGCTGCCAAAACAATTAAAAATGTACAATAACAATGTATTGTTTATTAATAAACCCGGTAAATTTCTATATGTATTTGAGTTAACTGAGCAGGCATAAAGAGCTCATACGATGTGGTCATGTAGACTCTTGACATAATCAGCGTAAAGAAAGCAAATGGATCAAGTATTACTAATGCTCATCGCTGTGACTCTCGATGTCATCGTCTGTAATTATGTGATTGCTGTATGGACACATGAACCAGTTTGGCATGGTCCACATCCAGCATGGTATGGTAGCACATATCTCCGGCAACTACAGTGAGGTGAACACGATTCGCAATAATTGCAGTGATCACTTTCAGTAGGTTGTCCGGGGCAGCTTTCATGTTCGTCATGATTGGAACCATCTGATTATTGTCTACTTTCCATCCCCAGTCTAGAGCATCCATACCATCGTCAGTAGCCTACCCATCCTGACCATAATCTGGTAGTAAACTCTGAGGCAGTGGAATTTGGTAAAGGATGATGTAGGTGGCAAGCGTTCAGGGTGAACAAAGGATTTGGCTGTTTTAATTTTCTTGACCAATGTATTGTATCGCTGTGTTTCTAGGTTACTACTGCCATCGTTGCCAAACATAACGGTCATAGCTTTGTTTCCAAGATCCTTAATGATGTGGTCTGTCTGATTTGGGAGAATAAAGCAATTTGCACATTCTTTGATTATTGGTTGACTTTTCACTAGTTTCTTGAAAGCGTCTTCTTCCCGATACCAAATATCCTTGACGTTGAATCACAACCGGTGAATGAATGAATGAAGAGGAGCTGTAAGCATAATTATGTCTGGTCCGATGATTGCTTTAAGTTTGTTGATGTCGTGTATTTTGGTTGCGTAAGCCTTTTCGGAGCGGAAGTAGAGGTCTTTAATGTCTGGGTCAGTGTCAGCATAGCGTAGTATCAATATTAAAAGGTCCGTGTCTTCACCAATTAAAGCCGTACTATGTCGATGAGGGCTGTCCATCTGCCGTCTTGACGATGTCAACATCTGCATCACCTGGAGCGTTCATCACATTGCAGCTTCTATTCCTCAGTTGAGCAGAAATTAATCCTTCCTTGTTGGAAGCTCGAGGCAAGAACTGCTCCTTCTTTCCAATGAACTGGGTGTCTACAGTAAAGTGAACAACCGGGTGGACGTTCATGCCGCGTCTTTGATGGGTATTGTCTTTGATAGACGGACCACCATATCCATCAAAGACCACCGTTGCTAAGCGATAATGACGAATGGTAAAATCTGCATACGACTGTGCAATAGACCCATAACTGTCTCCAGTTTCCATGGCACTCGATGCAACAAGAACCCTCCATCAAGGAATGTAGTGATCGGTTTTCGAGGCAGATTCTTTCACTACTTCATAATCGGCTGACATCACACTGCTGGCATGTTCTGTGATGGCAGTAGCTATCTGAGGCTTATCTTCTGCAAGAAACAGGGTCTGGATGTTACGTGGCTGTCACAAGTAGGCTAATACTCGTCTTCCTCTCAACTGGTCTGAGTTTTTGGGAAATGACAGCAACAAAACTGTGTTATATCAACTGGTTCAACAAGCTGTGATAACTTCAGTCGATCCAAACTTGTTTACGATTGTTGTAACATCATTAGATACAGCTCTTAACAATCAAACATTGGACATGTCTGATGTTTCCCCATGTGATCACGAAGAGGCAGACACCCGTATGTTTCTCCGTGTGAAACATGGAAAATCCGATGCCATAGTCAAAACAGTAGATACTGATGTGGTAATTATTGCAATTTCGTGTTTTGACAAGTTAGAAATCTGTAAACTATGGGTTGAATTTGGAGTTGGAGAAAAAACTCGCTTCATTCCAATCCATGATATTGTTTCATCTTTACCTCAATCTCAGATGATTTGCGCTTCTTTACCTTTGTTTTATGCTATCACAATCTGTGATACTGTTTCGTCTTCGGAAAAAAAGGCTTGGGATTGTTGGATGCTTAATCTTACCGCAATGTGTGGCTTATTTAACTCTCTGAATTTCTCAAGCTCACCTAGTTCTATAAATGACATACAAAAGTATGTCATAGCTCTTTATGGCAATGGTCCTACTATCACGGATGTAGACGAATGCCGTTATATGATGTTTACCAATGGTTGCACTATTGAAAAGCTGCCACCAACGTCAGCTGCTTTGATGCAACATACACGCAGAGCGATACATCAAGCTGAAATACGGACATCAAGCTGAAATACGGAAATCAAGCCTCGTAAATGTTCAGCAACTACCTTCTCCTTTAGCTTGGGGTTGGAAACATAATGATGCAAATCAGCTTGTTCCGTTTTGTCAGTCTACTTGTGGCTCTCGATGTCCCTGTAAGAAAAAATCCATAAAATGCACAAGTCTTTGTTCATGCGAGTACGAAACATGCAATTCGACCACAAAATATCCAATCTTCTCTGATGTTTCATCTTCAATCCACATTGACGTTTCATCTCCAATCCACAATCATCATTCAAGAAATGCTTTTGACTTTCTAAACTCTATCTTGTAATAAAAACAGAGAGAGACTGTTCACCAGGCATTTGATAATAAAAGTAATTTGCGTTCTTCTGGTGACTATTTACTAGGTTACCTCCTGATGTTAAAGATGATAACTAGCTTTTGTATTTCCGACGTTTCGTCAGTCAGCACGACTGACTTTATCAAGGTGGCTAAAACAGGTTAACACAACCTGTTTCTTATTTGTGCCATCGTTGCTGAACAGGTTGTGTTAACCTGTTTTAGCCACCTTGATAAAGTCAGTCGTGCTGACTGACGAAACGTCGGAAATACAAAAGCTAGTTATCATCTTTAACATCAGGAGGTAACCTAGTAAATAGTCTATCTTGTAACTTGAAAAAACTTGTCGTACACGATTTTTTTTAATATCAAATTACGTATGGTAGGAATTTAACATCGAAAACCGCTAGTTTTTTCATCTTGAATTAACAGTGTTAAGACTCTGACATTGCATCATCTGGGGTCGTGTATTAATTGGATTTGTAGATCATAATTAGGGCTACATAATTATTTTAAATTTTAAAGTGGCATGACCAAAAGGGAAATTCACCCCTGGTAGCTGCTCTTCTGGTTATTCCCTTGATGACGTCGTTATTGCGTCATACTGTACTGGAATTATTGTTATTGCTTGCAATTGTAAAATTTTAAGCATTTGCAAAACTAATAATGAGAGTATTTGATCGCTTTTTTCGGAATAAACTTACCTTTGGTTCCTGAATTTGAAGTTGTCTAGTTTTAATAATGTAATGATGACGTCATAAAAGACGCAATCATGACGAAACTACTTTTAGGAATTGTGAAATGGTTTTAGTAACCGGTACTCCAACTAAAACCAACAGCAAACGACCAAAATAGGTTAAAAAAGCAAAAAAAAGTATTTGATGACGTCACAATGACGTCATCAATTAAATTATTTTGTGTTTATTTTGTCTCACTTATTAGTATGTGCTTTTTAAGTTAAAATATACAAAAATCGAATATGTAATTGCACAAAAATGACGTAAAAAGAGCTGAAACATGATTTCTGGGGAAATCCCCGATTTGGGGGTGATCACGTGACCCAAAAAGTTGCGGCACCCACTAAAATCAAAGTTGGGTTGATCAACTGCAAAAATATGCAAAAAAACAACGTGTAACACGTTTAGCCTAAAGATTCCCCTAAGGACCTGAACTAACATATCGAGTGTCCCCTTGGATCCGCTACAGTTTGGGGCAATAAATAAGCTAAGAACAAATCGGACTCTAGTAATTAAGTTTAAGTTGAGTTAAAATTAAACAGTAGCCTATAAATAAAACGTGTTTTGCAAATGTTGAATGACTATTGGTCACAGCGGTAAACCATAATCTCTTCGTGGGAAAATTGTAACATAAGATTCCCGAATCCGTTCGTCTTCATGTAATGACCGAAAAAGAAACACTCCTTCGAAACGTCTATTCAAAATTGTATTTCTGTAAAATTAGTCACCTGGCTGTCGAAATTGGATGCAACGCCGTACACCACTAAAACTTGTCACTACAGAGCAGATTACTTAGATAGGCTAAAAGACGGAAAATTTGTCCAGCTAGCAAGCACCAAGCAAACAGTTAAATATGCAACTGACTTCCAACAAACAATTTTAAGAATGACCAGAATGATTTGCAATATTTCAAAAGCACGTCAGCAGTTTCTGTGACGCAATAATGAAAGACAATTATGAAGTCATTCAAACAGGTGTTCAAAGCGGCTGATGCAATATTTTATCAGTCTAGGAACAATGAGCCAAGATTGCATCATTTTTTAGGAAAAATTCCATGACGTGATACGATAAGATTCAATAGACCATGTCGGTTTTTATATGACGTTTGATTTGGTGAATAATTGTCGGGAACAACTATCAATTTCCAGATGCATCAGCCAACGCTGCTGGGATTAAATTAGAGGTGTAGCCTACGCAGTCAGGTTTTCTGGACTCCTGCTCCACTCCGACTTTAAAGTCTGTCACTTCAAATTTAATGTCTCAGCTCCAAATCCACTCCTGCTCCAATTGTTGTGGGAATCTCCACTTCAGCCGAAAACCGAGATTCCGGCTCATACTCCAAAACTCCGCCTCCTGAACACCTCTGGATTAGACTTGTAGCACCTGAAACCGCTCTCTGACGTCACGCGCGCTGGAATCCACTTGGTTTGTACAAATACCGCCTCTCGCTTAGAAATCTAGGGAATTGAATTTACACCGGATTTTCGTAAGAATGCCTTATCGCAATTTGGCTAGTGCTTCGTACACACGTAGATTTGCCGTTTTGTTACATTGTGTGGATGTGTTTACTGTTTAGCGATTGTAGTGCTTACAGTGAACCCTTTTTAAGTATAGGCCTAACTACAACCATGATTTCTGACTTAGTCTGTTTTTCGTTACCGGTAGCCTACTCAGTCTTCTACTTGAATTCAAGCCTTACTTCTGGTGGTAGGACTGTGAATTATATAATTATATATAAAATATAATAATAATAAATATAAAATATATATAATATATAAAATAACTTATAATAAGTCGTGATAATGTTTCACTGTTCTGTAGTTTCACTATTCTGTAATGTTTAAATTCAATTTGTGTTATAGACCTACAATATTAAACGAACACCTTCTGGTAACTTAAAATTATAATTTGAGTGATACCGGTAATTGTGTGGAAATAGTTAATGGAGTCAGATAGCCAAAAGGGGAGCAGTTGACTCGAAGTCTATATGTCACTTCGCTGCTTCCTGTCGTCTGTTGTATCGCAGTGTAGCCTACTGTATGTTATCGCAATGGGCGCAAATAAAAGCAAAGCAATTTCATATGACAGCTAATGAGCTAATTAACATTTTAAACCACTGCTAAAACTAGTCCTTATATTTATAATATAATAACCATTACCACAATGTTAACATCCTTATACTTGCATATAAAATATAACCACACTCTTACCTGGTCTTGATTTGGAAAACGCCACTGCAAACATTGCAATTGCTAAACACAACCACACAATGCAACATAGCCTAACGGCAAATCTACGTGTTTTTGAAGCACTATAGCCAGAATGCGATTAGGCATTCTTCCAAAAATTCATTGCTTACAATTCCCTAAATTTTTAATCGAGACGCAAGATTGCGCTAATAAAGCCCGGGTATTTGTACAAATCCAAACAGTCAGACAAACATTTATTAGGCAGCTCTATATTACTTGGTATACCTATTTAACTAGAAATATTATAATAAGTTGAAATAAAAAGATCAACAAACAATTTATGTGGCAACTCTGATGCTGGGGAAATTAATCACAGGGACTTTACCCGAATAATCACCTTTGGTGGCTTGATGCTGGTGGTGCTGTGGTAACTAGTTTACACAAGAGTCAAGACAACTATAAGGCTGTGGCTATTGGGCAGATAAAAGCTTCTTAACATGGTGATAGATTTAACACAAAGAAATATAAGCGGTAAGGACTATCGCAGTTGTATTTTTTAGATCGACTCCAGGCATAGGCGCCGGGTTTTGAAAATTGCCGGGGGGGCAAACTTTCTAGCCGACTGATTGCTTACATTCAAAATGCTGATGTTTGTTTGTCAGCATTGATGTTTGTTTGCGTCTATCTGCCATTGTATATCGCCAAGCTTTATAATGTAGGCTCAGGCCTCGAAATTCACGGCGGACATGTCCGCAGTCACAGCATGTGATGTCTGCGGGAAGTAACATCTAGATCGGTCATATTTGTCCGCCGAGAAATAGCACAAGAACTAGCGATACAAATCGTCATTGCATAGCACGAACATTCGAACAATTGTTGCGATAATATATTTTCCAGCGCATTCTAGCGCGCATCTAGAAAACGTGAATACTGTATCCCTTAGCTTCCATTCAAGGAGGAAAACTTTCGATTCTTACGTTGCTTCAACGATTGACGACATTGAATCAGCGTAACAAAGGTGAATTCTTCGCTAAGAATCCATAGGAGTTCAGGTACTTCTACACTAATCACGCGCAATTTAGTTCACGTTTTACGTCACAATGTCTGGCTTTGATCTCCGAGTAATAATGATACGGCAAGTTTGGTTACTAAATTAGATTATACGAGTAGGCTATTACCGCAAGATGCAACAAAACTTGTTAAGTTTTGGTATTACAGTAAGAAAGAAAAGACCCAAAGAAAATTCACTTTCGCTCACATGACACGCAAAAATAAACTTAAAGAAAAAAGCCAAGTAAAACTTTGCACAGCAGAAAATAGCGTTGGTGTAGAAATTTTCCGACTCCTGCCCAGAGCATTGTGACGCAATAAGCAACACGACCTCGTTCGGTGGAACGATCGACGGCTAAAACTGGTGTGTCCACCGTGAGACTTAATTTGTCCGCTGAGATGGCTGCTCAGACCGGGCACGTTTGTCCGCCGTCAACAAAAACGAATTTCGAGGCCTGTAGGCTACTTCGAATTATATGCTGGTCACTTTGAACTTTGGCTCTTAATACGAGTAGATACTAAACTGAGCAAACTGCACCTCGTTATTGACACTCCCAAGAAAAAAAAAGCGGAAGAAATCAAGAAAAACGCTTTTCAATCATTGTTTGCTTCAACGGCACCATGCTGGCGTTTATCAGCTACCGTACTTCTGTTTCTTTTGTTATCTTAGGAGCAGTGCTTTGTTGCAACAAGTAGATCTTTTAAATGAGATCGATCCGCAATGAAGGTCAAACTAACGCAAATCTGAACTTAGAAACATTTGATTTAGGATTTTTTTTAATAATTTGCGGGGGGGCAGCCACCCCGAGCTAAATTCACGGGGGGGCGCCGGCCCTCCGCCCCCCCGGAGTCGGCGCCTATGACTCCAGGTCAGATCAAACTATAGACTTTAAAAATTAGGCCTACCTATTGTGTTCTTTCTTGCTATAATAATGTGATGACATCATAAATCTGATGTAAAATTAAACATGCGCCCTGTCGCTAAAAGACCTTACTTGTTGTAGAGTGACATTAAATAAAGCCATAACATTATTATTATACGAGGTAAAGAAAAAAAGTATATAACGTGGATTACAAAAACGAGAAAATAAAAAGACGATTTGAATCTTAAATGGGAGCTGGTTTACAAGCTCCCCACTTGGTTAAAAAGGCGATGACGTCACGGAGGAGGTATCTACCAAAAAGTGGGGTGAAAGCAGTCAACCATGATGAAAAAAAGCATGCAAGTGTCCAAGCATAGTTGAGATCTTCTGCTTTGCAGGGCTGGTTCAATTGTAAAAATTGAAGCAGAAACAAGCAAATCACAACTAATTTACTAAAGGCGGACACTTGCATGCTTTTTATCATCATTGTTGACTGATTACATTTTTGCGTCGTTCGGCAAACACGGTCACATCCTCTTATGCCGAACGGAAAATTATCCAGAGAAATTCTTAAATTCAAGAAAATTAAAAAATAAAATTAAGTAATAAAGTTAGAGTTTTTTATTTTTTGGAATTTGAGAATTTCTCTGGGTAATTTTTCGTTCGTCATAATTTTCCGTTCGTCAATACATTTTTGCGTCGTTCGGCAAACACGGTCACATCCTCATATGACGAACGGAATATTATCCAGAGAAATTCTCAAATTCAAGAAAATTAAAAAACTCTAACTTTATTAGCCTACTCATATTTGAAAAGACATAAAAAATTGGGCTGTAGGGGCTGTCTTTAAATGTAGCAAACCTAGCAAACCTAGCAAACGTAGCAAACCTAGCAAACCTCGCAAACCTAGCAAACCTCGCAAACCACAAGGTTGCCAGATGGTATTTTTTTTAATTTTTTTTTCTTTATTTCTTGGCGTTTTATTTATCGAGTGCATTTTTTTTTAAAACCCTTTTGATTATGTTATTTGTTTAGTGTTGATGTCTTATTTTTATCAGTAAAAAGATATCAAAATCTCTGCTTTGTTGGTTATGGTTAGTTTTGATATAAATACGTTTAAAGCAATGCCTTTGCGATCAACATTTGTGAGATGTTGAAACTTGAAAGGTAATATTAACGCAATTTATATTTGGTAGTCAGACATTCGAGAATCAGTACTTAATCCCTTAGACCATGGTTGGGTGAGTTCACTAATCAGTGGTTCTCTAAAAACCGGGCTGCAGACGATAAATAAAACTTAACTTTTGCAGGTGACCGTAGTTCCTGGGCTACGCCGTGTGACACAAAAGGAAGAAGTTCCTAATGACAAGTTTTTGTGTGTGTTTAGAATGTAAGGAATATTTTGTAAACGAAACCGGTTTTTCCAAAAGTTTTGGTCATTTGAAGTGTGTTTAAAATGCCTATATGCTTTGGCTCCTTTTTGGGCTACGGTACTTGCAAAAAAAATTGGTTTGAAATGTGTTTTTAGCTGGGTAATTTTGTGGAATCTGGCAACTTTACAAAGTTTGCTTCTTTAAATATAGCAAACCTAGCAAACCCGCAAATCTTGAGAAAGGTTTCTACAATTGATGGCCGATGAGGTTTTCAACTGTTCATAGTTTGCACCAAATAGATAGGCCTAGACTACAGACAACCTTATCATTACTTGCTGCTAGTCTAAATCTATCTTCTTTAGGGAGACTATGAAAACCTATTGCGGTAGGCTTTCAAATGCAGAAACCTTCTCAAGCTTTGTGAGGAATTCGGAGTTTGCGACATTTAAAGACGCCCGCTGAGAAAACCTCATAACACAAAAAATATTTTCCCGTAATTGTACAAATGTACAAACCTTGTGAGGTTTGCGAGGTTTGCTAGGTTTGCTACATTTAAAGAAGCAAACCTTGCAGAGTTGCCAGATGCCACAAAATTACCCAACCAAAACACGTTTCAAACCAATCCCAAAAACAAATCATTTTTTTGCAAGTAGCTCAAAAAAGAGCCAAAGCATATAGGTATTTTAAACACACTCCAAATGACCAAACCTTGGAAAAACCGGTTTCGTTCACAAAATATCCTTTACTTTCTAAACACACACAAAAGCTTGTCATTAGGCACTTATTCGTTTTGTGTCACACTGCGTAGCCCAGGGCTGGAACTACGGTCGTCTGCAAAAGTTAAGTTTTATTTATCGTCTGCAGCCCGGTTTTTAGAAAACCAGTAATTAGTGAACTCACCCAAGCATGGTCCAACTAAGGGATGGAGTACTGATTCCCGAATGTCTGACTACCAAATTTTGCGTTAATATTAACTTGCAATAGGCTATCTCACAAATGTTGATCGCAAAGGCATTGCTTTAAATGTATTTATATCAAAACTAACCATAACCAACAAAGCAGAGATTTTGATATCTTTTTATAGATGAGAATAGAACTTCTGCAACATCAACACTAAACAAGTAACTTGTTCAAAAGGGTTTTAAAAAACATGCACCCGATAAATAAAAAGCCAAGAAATTTAAAAGAATAGGCTACAATAAAAAATACCATCTGGCAACCTTGTGGTTTGCGAGGTTTGCTACGTTTGCTAGGTTTGCGACGTTTGCGAGGTTTGCTAGGTTTGCTACGTTTGCTAGGTTTGCGAGGTTTGCTACATTTAAAGACAGCCGCTGTAGGCTACTCAAATTAAAAATTGATCACAAAAATGCAGAAGCCTAACGATTGAGGCACTTCGGGTCAAAATTTAGTTAAAAATTTAAAAAAAAACGCTTCCGCGTAGTATCAAACTCATTCCCTCAGAAGCACCAGCCCGATGCGTATCCTACGCGCCACAGAATCAGTTGAACATAGGTGTTGAATTTAGAACTTGTATAGGCACTCTTCTCGTCTTTTGCTTTGAAAGAGAAAAAGAAAAAAATGCTTATATAGTGACGTCATGACCGGTCAAATAGTGTTTCAGATTCAAAGACCGGCGCCGGTCAAATAGCCACTGCCTATATTTTAAGGTATAGAGAAAATGATAGGCTTACTCTTCAAGGAAATTAGTTAGCCTAGTGTGCAGATAGGTACAGTAATTTTTGTCAACATGTTACTTATTTATTGACTGGCTTTGATAAAGTGGCACTAATGACTAAAAGCGACACTGAAAGTAAATTCAAGTTAAAATGTGGGCTTGTAAGTTTTAGTCAGCCCACTTTAGAAACATGCTTTCAACCTGAAAACTTCTTAGAAATGTGTTTTATGTTGTCACCAATGTTAGTGTTTTTTTTATTTGAAGTATATAAATTTATGAACATCTTTAAGGCAGTTCAGATTATTTATATTTTCTGCTGACAAATAAACAAAAATAATTCTCACAGCAAGAATGGCAGCAAAAAAACAAAAGGTCACCGAAGTAAGCTGCCACTCGAACATATAAGCAAAACACAAAAATTAAGGAACATAATATCAGTGAAATAACAAAAACAAAGCAACACAAAGGCTATGTACAAGGAGCTAAACAGATGATATGTTTTAGGAGTGAATATTGTACAAATTTTTTAAGAAACATTTATATTTAAATTTAAAAGTACTGTAACATGTTTCTTTTAGTTCTTTTGGTATTTGACGCCATAGCAACACTCCATTGAAACATAGCATCTTTTTATCATAGTTTGATTTTATTTGTGGACGAGACTGCCACGCCAGGATTGGACTTCAGAGCCATATGAGAAGCTGCCGTACCCAGAGTGGGTCTGCTACTATTCGGCGAGTCCGATTCGGCGAGTCCGATTCGGCTAATCCGATTCGGCGAGTTCCCTATTCGGCGAGAGCCTTTTTCGGCGAGTGCCCTATTCGGCGAGTTTTTGAAATTTTATTTTTGAAAGGGAATTATCGGGTACCGTAGCCTAATTATAATTGCCATTTTTACATCGTTAAACGTTGCAGTCGTGCAGAAAGGAATAAAAATAAAATGTTTTAACTATTAAATTAAAATCCGTTACGTCAGTTCAGTTGTTTTTATTTCTGACTATCATGTGAAAAACAATACACGTCAACATAGCAAAGGTAGAAGCGACAAAACGCGAACCTTAAAACGTGCTTGAATTCGTCATGTCAGTTCAGTTGTTATCAAAAACAATTTACGTCAACATAGCAAAGGTGTAGAAAAAGGTAGAAGCGACAAAGCGCGAACGTTAAAACGTGCTTGTGACCAAAGTAAGTTATTGAGATGAAAAAAATTTGGCACGGTCGCAACACCTTCAGAAAAATTTACAAAATGAAGGGAAAATAAAAAAAAGAAAATGTTACAAAAAAAAAATCATGTTTAATGTCTATAAGTTAGTACTTTTGAATAGTTAAAATGATTAGTTTGGATCAACAAAAGCTTGGATTGAAAGGAAATTATCGGGTACCGTAGCTTAGTTATCCCAACCAGCAGAAATTGCCATTTTAACATCGTTTTAACGACGCTAAACGTTGAAATCGTGTAGAAAAGAGAACTTTGCTGACTAGGATACGTTGAAACTGGGAAACATTCACAGAAGCCCTTCGATTTGTTCCAAGAACCCATTTAGCCTAACAGTTCATTTGTACATTGATTCAACGTCTAAATACATTATCTTAAAAATGCATAATCTTAAAAATGCAACGTATCGAAGGGCTACTGTGAATGTTTCTCAGTTTCAACGCAGGCCTTAAAACTCGTGTTTTTTTTCCGGCAGCCATCGTGGCCTACCGAGAGCTCCTTCTCGGCGGCCAAATCTGCGTGCTTGGAGGCCAAAATACAATAACGATAGCACAAGTAAATAGCATTAAACTTGCAACAATGTTAAAATAATCACTTAGCGTTGTTGAAGTCTGGGCGACGTCCTGCAATAGAATCGTTGTACCACGCATTAAATGCTCTATCGGGATTGTAATCCGGTATTGCGGGACCATCTAACGACCCTAAATTGTTTTAATTGCTCGCAGCTCAGTAAATTGTTTCAACTGCATACCGCCTTTCATAAAACCTGACCATTTATATCGTTATGATGTCACCATTGAGGGTGTGAAGTTACTAACCCACAGCGGGGACATTTCTCAATTATGAAGGCACGTGTTTTACCCACGGATGTCAACTAACAAAGTTCTCCTTTTTAAAAACGATTTAATGTCCGACAACATTGAATCGATATAAAAACGATAATATCGCCAGCGGATGTAAATTAGCACTTCGGATTAACACTTCGTTAAAATAAACATTCGGGAATTGCAAACAAGACTTCCAGCGCTGGTGCTCGCAGCTGAATATATTCAATACAACAGTAGTGATTCTGACGCGCTGACCTAATTCTGCGTCACTCTTTGATGCTACATATTTTCGACATTTAATCCACGAACATTCTATTGCGAAATTAAATAATTGAGAAACCGGCGGCCGAACTTGGCCGACGGAGGAGGTAGCACAGGCGGTCATTCAAGCACTACTTTGCGGCCATGGCCGCCGGCTGCTTTAAGGCTTGCAACGTATCCTAGTCAGCAAAGTTCTCTTTTCTACACGATTTCAACGTTTAGCGACGTTAAAACGATAGGCCACACATTTGGTTAGCCTTTTCATTCTGTTACTACAATGTAAAAATGAACTGTTAGGCTAACTGGGTTCTGGGAACAAATTTTTGCTGGTAGGGATAACTAGGCTACGGTGCCCGATAATTTCCTTTCAATCCAAGCTGTAGGCCACACATTTGTTGATCCAAACTAATCATTTCAACTATTCAAAAGTACTAACTTATAGATATAAACATGAATTTTTTTTTTGTAACATTTTCTTTTTTTTATTTTCCCTTCACATCTTAAATTTTTCTGAAGGTGTTGCGACCGTGTCAAATTTCTTTCAACTCAATAACTTACTTCGGTCACAAGCACGTTTTGACGTTCGCGTTTTGTCGCTTCTACCTTAAAAACAACTGAACGGACATGACGAATTCAAGCACGTTTTAGCGTTCACGTTTTGTAGCTTCTACCTTTGCTATGTTGACGTGTATTGTTTTTAATATGATGGTCAGAAATAAAAACAACTGAACTGATCTGACATGACGAATTTTAATTTAATAGTTAAAACATTTTACTTTTATTCCTTTCTGCACGTTCAGCGACGCTAAAACGATGTGAAAACAGTTAGGCTACGGTACCCGATAATTCCCTTTCAAAAATAAAATTTCAAAAACTCGCCGAATAGGGCACTCGCCGAAAAAGGCTCTCGCCGAATAGGGAACTCGCCGAATCGGACTAGCCGAATCGGATTAGCCGAATCGGACTCGCCGAAACGGGCCATTCCGACCCAGAGTGCTACCATCATCTGAAAAGATGGAAGGATGCCTACTACTACTAAATATACATCATCATTTTTGTTTTGACTGGTGCTATAATGGTAAATTTCATTTACATAAGCAAAGGCCGTGGCAGCATTTTGTCCACATATTTGTACATGGATTCTGCAGTCTCTAGTTTAATAATATCTTTGATTCTGAGCACATTAAATTTATGATAAAAAATAGTTGATCTTGGCGAAAATAGATATGATTGGACAAACTTGTTTTGTAACATGTAAATTGGAGCAAGCAGTGTAGAACTTGGCGTTACCAATTTATAATTGAGTACTGAATCTTAGATTGAAACAAAGCATCAAGTTTAATTTTCAGCCTAGGCCTTAGAAATTTTGTATATAAACAAGAGAAGATGCCTCAATCTGGAAATACACCTAAGTCAGGACTGAATGGAAACACAATTCTCCCCACTGGGAAGGGAACACAAGGTAAAGATTCAAGTTCTAAGACAACTTTGCTTTTAACTTATTTTTGATTTCTCTATCTCATGGTTTCATTTTTGTTAAATCTCTGACTGGCTTTCCAACTCTAAAATACATGTAACGATATATTTAAATACTTTAGTCTGAAACAAGCCATTCAGATCTTGCTGATTCAGCATCAACTGAGGCCATACTTTAATGCTGACATGTTTTATACTGGTATTATAAGATAGTGGTTGTAAAATAAAATGGTTATTGTTAATAGTAGTTTTGAAAATGACACTTAGTTGGATGTGTTTGACTGTTTGTGACAACACCAATACTTCTTTTTTTCAGATAAAAATAAGAAGAACTTCTTTCTTTCTGCGTTAAGTCAAGCAACAAAAAATTCTGCAAAAGGTTGGTACACTTATCCTAACCCCAACTGTAAAGAAAAACTGTTTCACAACACAGAAATAATGTGGTAACAACTACAAATTGTCTCATTGCACTTGATACGTTTCATTAATGTGCATTGAAAGGTCAATCTAACTAGCTCTTCGACTTAAATGAACTGTGATGTGTTTCAATTGAACAGTTTATGCAAATAAATGGATTCATTTGTAACATCGTTTGGGTTGTATGTAATGTCTAATGTCTATGCAATGCATAATAAGTTTTGAGTTTTCATGATTACATGTCACCTCCCATGCTGTGGCTGTGTGTAGCAGACGCCATTTAACTCTTCATGTTAATTTAATATGTATTTTGAAACTGATTTTCAATGTTAAGACACAAAACGTTGTCTATTGCACCAGTTGACATGAGGCAGTGCTTTGCAGATGTTACATCTTTTTGTGACAATATCTGTCGTTTGTGGTGATTTTCACATTTTATTGGTAGACTCAATATCAAAGAGCAGGAAGCTATTCAAGTTTTATGTTTACAGAATCTGGTGGACAAAATATACTGTTTGTCTCGAAGATGCTGCGTGAAGCCAACAATGAGCAAGTGGTAAAGATGGCAGCAAGTGACTTAGCAGGGGGTTCAGTAGATGTGAGCAATTCCATTCTTAACCATGCTGATGCACATGCCCTTGCGAATGTTATTAAAGAAATACCTGCCTCCATTAAAAGCCTTGCCCTTCACAACTGCCGTATCAACTCCAATATGTTCCTTCCACTTGGGGAAGCCATCAAAGCGATGCCTGGATCGGTATGATGAGTTTTTCTTTTTTTAAATAGTAGGCCATATGTACATAGTCCTAGAAAGTGGGTCTACGTCTTTTAGGCGCAGACAGTTAGGCGCCGGTCAAATAGGCGTGCACACTGTGGCGTCTGGATATTTAGGTACGGAGCACTGTGGCGCCCGTTCATTTATATATGTGTCATTCCTTGTAAAGTCTGCAGATTGTATCAGCTTGGCAGGTAGGGCAATGCTTTTCACACAAAATGTTATATTGAACAAAAAATATGTTGTTTTGTTAATGCGCATGTGGAGATGAGGTGCGAGACAACGCTCTAGTACTCTTGATATTAGCCCATCTCCACAGGACATTTGCTATGCATCCTGAACACAGGTTGCAGCCAGATAGAACTTTACTTAATCTGTTACCTTCGCAATTACCCTACCTGCCAAGCTGATGCAATCTGCAGACTTTACTAGGATTGGCACCTAAATGAACGGCGCCACAGTGCTCTGCACCTATATATCCAGACGCCACAGTGTGCGCACCTATTTGACCGGCGCCTAACTGTCTGCGCCTAAAAGACTTGCTCCCTAGAAAGTTAGTCATGGTCCATTTTGTTGTGCATTTGAAAAAGAGGCATTGCATTTCCTTCCGTGCATACATGCAAAGTGTGAATAGCAGTTAAAGTCTTGTGCATGTATATTGTATATATACAGTTTATAAAATGGTTTTAGGATTGATTTTCGAAAACATCTTTGCAAGTTTATTGTGCTTGTCGTTTGTTTACTTAAAAGGTCTCTAGCAAAGGAAGCCCAGAAACCACACAATTAACCCGATAAAACAAACAGAAAATGGGACGCCTTTGAAATAGGTCTATGAAAAAAATTGATTCACATCAAATACAAAATGCTTGACACTATACAGTATTGTGCAGAGTAACGCTTCAAACATATGAGAAAAACTGCTTTACATTGCTCGAATGCGAAATGACGAAAAAAAATTACGCAGCATAACAGATCAAGGTTTGAAATAACCAACGTATTTCTATTAATCGGAGAAAAAATGTTGGAGAATAGATTACGCGTTAAGATAGATAGAAGCACGACACGTGATTTGATAATATCACTTCAAAAATCCCTTCATCTTTGACTAAGATATTAATACTAATGATATTATGTTCAAATGACATATAAACCGCATATCGAAGTTCACTTAAAAGGCTCTGTGGCGTAGCTATTACACTTTGAACTGACCATAACAAGCTCAAGAAAAACAAGCATTAATTAGGCTTTAATAAACTTAGAATTGACACAGGACACATTCATAACACAGTTCTGAAAATAAGAAAGAGAGAGATAATAATACAAAACTAAATAACTTACAAACTAATCTGGCAGCCGCTCAAACTAGCAGTTACAAGGACTGACAAATACACAATAGAGCCCTAGCGTTGTAGAACTAAGGGAGGCAAAGCGCTGAAGGCACAGACGCCGGCAGTGCACTGATTGAGCGTAAACCTACAAGTAGTGCAGTGCTCTATCATGGACTTCTAAATAGTAGCACCTGGACTGGACACACATGTGGCCAAACAGTTGGTACAACAGTTGGTACAACAGTTGGCCAACAGTGGGCCAACAGGGTTAGTTACTTGGCTGTTGGCCCACTGTTGGCCAACTGTTGTACCAACGTTTGGCCTTATGTTGTACAAAATGTACACTGCGTGTCCAGTCCAGGTGCTACTATTTAGAAGTCCATGGCTCTATAGCACGGGTTAAATAAGGTACAAATTTACCACACACTTCATCTTACGTTGATTCTTAACTTTCTAGATTGAAACTCTGAACATCGCTGATAACTATCTAACTAGCATTGACGAAATCTTTTCGTTGTTGCACAAAGTTGAAAAAGTTGTCGACATGTGCCGGTGCTTTGATGATTGCAACGGAGGTAGACGAAGTGCCAACTTGACAGAACAACGAGTATTACAAGAAGCTCTTGACTCCCTGCAAAATACGGTAAGAAATGATCACAATCTGAGCTTACAAACCTTTTAATCAGTGGATAGTCTGGCGCAGTCGAAATTATTTTACATCGTGAATCTTTAGGAACAAGATTTATATTATTTGCTATTTTTTATAAAGTTTATTGTACGACCTGAAGTGTCCAGTCCACTTTTACCGATTCAGTGTATCCACAAAGCAACTGAAATGATTCTCCTGTGCGAAGGTGTTAAAAACAGAAAACATTGGTTTCTAACTGTTAATTTAAACTCTAGCTTGGTCTCGTTGGAGCTTGATTTCTAATGTAGAGGACGAGCTGGTCTATCATACGAAATATTTGAGACTAAAGATCTCAACCCAGGCTTTAGTAGACAGACAGAGCTACGACCATCCCATTGTCACATACGTTTTGTTAACGCTTTTGTCTGTGCCTTGGTCAATAGTCATTGTATCTTGCAAGTTCTTTAAAATTTTTAAGGCCGATCGGCGATCAAGTAGCCTACTTGTTTTAAAAGAAAAACCTTAAGGGCTTTATCTTTGCATGACATACAATGTTTGTCTTTCATCTAGAAATTGGAGATATTTGTTGATACGATTGGAAGTGGAGAAGAAGCACGTTTTGTGACACTCAAGCACAAAAATAGAAGTGTTTGAGGTTACATGAGGTATCCAAACTGGATTTAGTTTTGTAGAAAGATTTTTTTTGGTAAAATCCACGCCGGCTCCAACCTCCAATATATTTTGGATTTAACAACCACTCCAAAGAAAATTGGTTTGCTAGACAGTTGGGCGTGCGTATAGTCGTACACCTTGGGCTCTGGTTCATAAAGCGATTTTCATTATTTGTTTGTTGACGTCACAGTGATGAAATGAAATAACGTTTTAGAACAGGCCGTTTTGCTTATCTGTAGACAAAAACGTTTTATAGCTAGTGACTTTAAATATTTCCTTAACGAGAGATACTGCATTTACTTGTGTTTAAAGCCTGATGTTGATGGTATTTCTCAGCACGTCTTTGTCAAACTATGCAAGCTAACTAATCCCTTTTTATTTTGTCTCCATGCTGCGAAAGTTTTACAGTGTCTCATTGCTGTTCCAGCGCCCTCTCGTGTATGTGACATTTATTTTTTATCTTGACATATGATATCACGGTCAATTTCTGAAAAAATGTAACTTTTTGACTCAATTGTTCCAGCTTCGTGTTGCTTCATTTTCGATTTAAATTTTTGAAATGTGATCAATTTTTGCCGAAATACGGCTGACGAAATGTCTCAACAAGCCATCAGGGAAGCATTGGTGTTTTCTGTGTCTACTGTCAGTTTATGGCATGAAATGTCTTTTATTTCTTACGTATTATGTCGCATTATGCGTCATCTAGAAATGTCATAAGAATTATCGATGACATCAGTGAGATGATTTTGGACGAGGAGTTAGGCGATGTTGATGTAAATATAATGATGAGCACTTTGAGCAGCTGACTCGAAGACTTTTTGCCCTCCACCGCTTTCCGTTGTCTGTCGTGTTGCATCTGTGATTGCGGTGCACTGTGTTAGCGAATAAAAAGTGTTGTTGCTAAATGTTTTAAATGTTGATGGCTGTTGAAATGCAGATGATGACATGCGAACTCTGAGCAGTAGGCTACTGCAGATGCAAACAGTGAACCCGATAATGTGAGTTGGCCTGTAGGCCTATGCACCTTCACCTAGGCTGCATGTTTATTTATGGCTGCTCGCCACAAAAACATAGGCCTAGATGAGGTTCATATGGACAGTAGCATTGACAGGAGGATCCAGGGGGCACTTATGGACCGGGGCACGAATAATTTTCAATGCTCGAAACCTTTTCAAAGAGCCTGGGAACCACAGCGTATTATTTTGATACTACACTACACTATCTGCTATCTACCCCGATAGCTCAATTGGTTAGCGCGTCACTTCTGGAACGAAGAAGCTTCAAGATCAAGTGGCGCTGGTTCGACTCTCGGGTGTGCGCTTGAGCAACGCACGTTAAGGATTGCTCTCCATTCAGCGGCATCTAATGGATGGAATATTTCCCTGGCAACAAGACTTCAACAATGTGAAACTTCACTCTGTCAATCTCGGTGACCGGGCCTGCGTCAGTGATTCAAAGCCTCTACAAATATGCGAAACTGCCAGGATTAAGCTCTGCAAGAAGCTTTCCCAATCCGAGGATAAAGATTCAATCAATCATTCAATTTTTGAAATAATATAGCCTACCAGTGTCCGGATCATTTGAAGATGCGTTTTCGAACCGATGAAAAATATAGCCTCCCGTAGGAGAGAGTGAGAGAAAACTTTTATTTCGTCTGTTGCGAGAATAGTACGGCACAGTTATATAACTTACATTCATCATTTTGTTCCTTCCTCGTCTGGAGGGTTGGATACAATACGCCATTGTTCTCGACCATGAGCTGTGCGTACTGCACATTCATAAGTTAATTTTGTCCATTTTGTGATGTTTGTTGTCCAAATCATTCTTGGTCTGCCTTTACTTCTTTTACCGTTTATCTTCCCTTCTATTAATGATCTTTGTAATGAATTTTGCCTTATTGTGTGTCCGAAATACTTCAATTTTCTTCTTTTGACTGTTTGTAAGAGCATTTTGCTTGAATTGAATTTGGAGAGTACTTCATCGTTAGTGATTTTTTGTTTCCACGAAATTTTTAACATTTGCCTGTATGTCCAGAGCTCGAAGGCATCGATCCGTTTCTCCATTTTTTGTGATATTGTCCAAGTTTCAGAACTGTATAATAGGGTCGACCAGATATAGCATTTTAAGATCCTGAAACGAGTTGATAAATTTAAACGTTGATTGGTTAAAATATTTTTTATTTTTCCAAATGTAGTTCTTGCAATTTCTATCCGTCTAAGAATTTCATGGTCACACCTCCCATCTTCAGTTATTAAATGACCAAGATATGAAAAAGATTTTACTTTTTGTATAATTTCATTAACTTACATTAATGCGAATAAAATAGCATCATAGCGATCTAGATACCACAACAGACAGGAAGCAGCGAAAGACTATATCTGTCATCGAGTCAGCTGCTTTCCTGTTCTTAATGTGACAAATGTCAAGCATCGGCAAATTACGCTTATGCAAGCTCTTGTATAAACTCTTGTAACCGTGTAAATTGAGAAAGAAATTAAATAGAATGTAAAATTGTATATGAGGAGTAATTGAGTATAAGCGAAAAACACAACAGATCGTTCTTCAGATGAAATTCATCAAATCCAGGTTGTCCGCCCCGTTAGCTCCGTGGTTACGCGCCCGGCTCAAAATCACGCGGCGCTGGTTCGACTCTCGGGGTGCGCGCTTGAGCAACGCATTCCAGGACTGCTCTCCATTCAGCGGCACCTAATGAATGGAATAATTCCCCGGCAACAACACTTCAACATTCGGAAAACTTCACTCTGCCAATCTCGGTAACGGCCCTGCGTCAAAAGCCTCTATAAGTATGCGAAACTACCAGGAAGAACCTATCAAGGCTTTGTCAGTCCGAGGATAAAGATTCAAAACCAACCAATTACCAAACAACGTTTAAAGCACTGATCAACTCTCGGCTGAGAGCTAGAAGAGTCACAATTGGGTGGTATCCACAACGTATCTTCTGATTGGTTCATTTATGCTTTAGCTCACAAGCTCTTACATAAGTTGTTATAGTGGTTACCCTTTTAGGAAGGCTCAGATCAGCGCTTCCGAAAAGCTTGTAGGCTAGTTGTAAAAAAAGCTTTTAGCTCGATATGTTTTGTTTCCAACCATCAAAGCAAACAATATTACTCGCTAAAACATAGCAGGGGTCTGGAAAATGGTGGAAGCGGCAAGCTCTTTCATAATTGGCTACTTGATAGTGCAGGCCTAACGTGTGTGGACGAGAGTATCAACAAAAACGTACCGTAATATAATAAGCGCACTTTTTTATCATTTCAAATGTAAAAACCAATGTTTTCTGTCGTTTAGTAAAAGTAAATCATCACAACTAAGTTTAATATTTGGGTTTGGTTTTTGAGTCTTTATCCTCGGACTGGCAAAGCATTGATTGGTTAGATAGGTACGTTGTTTCGCATAGTCTACTTGTAGGTGTAGAGGCTTTTGATGTAGGGCCGGTTATCAAGACTGACGGAGTAAAGTTTTTCATTGTTGCAAAGGAATTATTCCATCCACTTTTTGCCGCTGAATGTTAAAAAATACGTTGCTCAAGCGCACACCGTGATAGCCGAATTAGCGCTGCGTGATGTTGAGTCGGGCTCGTAACCACTGAGCTAACGTATGCTTATTTAACCCACCGTAACTGTACACAGTGGCGTACGCAGGGGGGGGGGGGCATTGGGCCATACCCCCCTCTCTTAAAAATGTTTTAGTAGTTAACGACGTAGATTAAGGCATTTAATTTGTTTTGCATTGCTCTGTCAAAGCAATTACTGTAACAATGTTGTTTTATAGACTAAGCCAATACGAAATACATGGCCCACTCCACCTACCCCACCCCAGGTATGCCAATGTGGCATAGTGTTCTGTAAGCCTATTACAGTAATTAGTGAGAGAAAAATGGATATAGTCTAAACTAAAACCATACTGGGATATCATGAAGACATCTGGGATATCAATGGCCAGTGGCGTAGCCAAGGGGGGGGGGGGGGTGGTTACAACCCCACTTGGCACGCGTGTGACGTCACGATATTGAGAATGATGGTTTCAATCTAAAAAAACTAGCCTAATTTTAAACAAAACTGCATTAAAAGAGCGAGTTTTCCCAATACTAAACATTCAAACATCTCAGCCAGGAATTAACAACAAGAAAACATAGAGACTTAGCTTTATTTCCGAAAAATGCCAAAGAAAACATGATCTTATCCTTTTGCTATGCCACCTGACAGCACCATTTTACAGGAATATTCATACCCACATTTTTGTTGAAAATGCTCTCAGAATGCACCAAATTCAAAGTAATGTTTCAAAATTTTCTGGGGGAGGCCCCCCAGACCTCCCGCCGCTGGGTGTCGTCTTAACCGTATCTGTTACTGGCGTAGACCTTATGGTCTCGCCCTCTGCTAATTCAGCAATTTCACATAGAAGCAGTGACGCTAGAAACCTGAGATTTCTTGACTTTTACTTGTTTTTCTTGCCCCAACTTTTATCCCGATTATGTTGGTATCGGATAATTGTGAAATTCACAATAAACCTTTTGTCACAGCCAGTTATGAAATGCAAGAAACTTGCTGAAATTCAATAGCTTGATTGACAGTTTACTATTAGCGTGCGGTTTCATTTTGTGTTTGTCACTGATAATGATTGAGTTTATTTCCTTAGCTTGGGGAAAACGCTTTCAGCCATGCAAGTCAATGAAGAGGTTACGTTGATTTAACATCTACTAATGTCAAATTTACCTAAGATGAGATTTTTGACTAAAGAATTTCGCTATTGCCTATCCAAGTCGAAAATAATTGCTACAGGGTTATGCACAACTATTCGACATTACTTGACGTGGAATCGACGTAAATATGGACACCAACCCATTAGTTACTTTCACATATGGCATTTTATGACAGTTCAGACGTTCAAGCTGCATGAAGAGAGACCGCGCTTGGATGAGTCATTCTTTGCTGGCAGACAATGATTAGGAATGTAATTTGTTATTTGTGCAAATTGCTTTGTAGTGCAAAAAGTGCATGGAATAATGTTTGCACAGAAACGTAAAAATTAAATTGATGAAATTCTGTGTTCAAGGCAAAAAGACTTTCAAAATAAAATGTGAACTGAAAAATTTGACCAAGAAATGGCGAAAATAGGTCAAAAACCGAGTCTTTATCACCTTTTTTACCTAAAATACACAATCACGAATATATTTTGCAAATAAATTGATTGAAGTGATAGATAAGGCTTTTGACCAACGGCATACTTTTTACCGTTGTTATTTGATATAAGCCGACGGAGTAATTAGCAATAAGAGAGACGTAGACCTGGTGGTCTCGGCCAGTAACTCTTGCCGCCAAAAGGAAGCAGTAACAGGTACGGTTAAGCGAAAACGCCGTCGGGCTTCGCCCGCCGGTTGTCAACCCCCCCCCTTTCAAAATTCGTGGCTACGCTACTCTCAATGCCCCCCCCCCCCCCTTGAGAAAATTCTGCGTACGCCACTGACTGTATAGATAATCTGAATTTCACGAAAATTTTCTGCTCTAACTTTCTGAAAAACTTGCAAGCAATGTAGGCCACTGTAACTGGTCTGACAACATGCTGAATGAGATGTAGCCTATTTGAATTGCAATCATAACTTAGACTACGAGTGTTCAGCGTGAATACATTTTATTTCGTTTTACCACAAAATTCATTACCTTTCTTTCATTTGAATTATTTTTTTTGTGAAGCGTTTCCTTTCAAAAGTCTTTCCTTCTCAATGTCTCTTTTGATCTTCCCGATAGGCTACAGTTGTGGTTCAAATGAATCTAATCAAAAGATTTACCCCGGCAGCAGAAATTGTTTTACATTGAATCAAGGTCTGCGAACGTTAACAACTTTGTTTGTGTGATGCTTGAAATAATAAATCAAGTTGGAGCAATCCAATAGGCCAATCATACCTGACGGCTGGGGCAAAGCGGGACATTTAAAATTTTTTTTTTTTTGTATTATAACAGCAGAAAGATTCCGCTTGATCTTCGAACCAAACATGCTGACCAACTAAGGCTTTCAGTTAAAAAAGAAATTAACGAAATCCAACCATCACTGTTACTGAAATTACGTTTTTACGAAAAGTGTCCCGCTTTGCCCCGTCTTTCCCTACGCTAATTCGTAACCTTATATTTTTTCGTTATTCTATATTGTTTAAATTCATTTTCGACTTTGTAGGCTTACAACATATTAACCAACGGCATGATTAATGCTATGTATCTATGCAAAACCTAGGTGGGTTTATAACTTTGAATGCTTACCGATTCTGCCATGGAAAATTTGGCATACAAAATTTCAGGGGCCGCACGCGATTCCACAATTTCAGAAACCAGTGCCGTAGGCGTGTTTTAACATTTCACCTGGCACTAATTTGCAATATTATTCGAAACTCAACCCACAATTTTCTCAAAACTAAAATTGAATAAACTGCAACAAATTCAATCGATCAAACATCCAAGATAATATTTTATTCGCATTTGATAGGGAATAGTTTATGGTCAAGATCATACCTTTCCTACACAAATCAAAAGTGAAGGAATGAAGCTAGTCTTGCGATGCACCTTAGTGATGGCTCTATGCAAGAATGAAGCCGATCATCATAAACAACGTTTACGTCGCGATAATGAGATTCAAAATAACGTGGCTGCAGCGATACAACATTGTTACGAGATAAATACACAAAACAAAATGGTGGTTGTTTGAGCACAAGTAAGACTGCATGTTTTTCATCATAATCATGACAGAGTAAGGTAAGCTTATTCGGAAAAATACAGGCTTCCTGAATAAGACATATTATACTGCTCGATAAGTAGCAAGGTTAAGCAGAAATTTAAAGCTGGCAACCCTGAAAACTTAAAAGGCCCACTGAACACATTTCTGATACAAATATAAACAAAAAAATTTCGTTTTGTCCAGTTCACTTTTAGATTAACTGCAAAATGTAATAACCAGCACTGCATTAATAACTCAATAATTCTACGCGAATGTGAGATAGCCTACCTGCCCTACCAGAAGAACTTTCCTTCGCAGTACCAATTTCCTATAACGACAAATCACACACAGCAGCTAGTATTTAGTCAGAACATGAGCATTTGCTGAATACCCCAGTTCTTTAAAGCTTTCTGAAGTTTATGATTTAAGACTCAACTTATCACGACAGGATAAATTTACTACATTTGAAGACTTTTCGCTGAGTTGGGTACGTTCAAAAGTCATAATAAATAAACGTTAGCTTATGTTTGAAAAACGTTACAATAGCACAAGTTCACACCTGAAAAAAAAACAAGATTGCACTTTGAAAAATTGAACTAAAACGGACAAGCCTTTTATTGGCTTTCATTGCGTCAAATGTATCAGGCAAGTACTCAATGACAATACAGCGGTTGTAGTTCACAGCACTGCAATCGCAGCTTTTACAGCCATTCGCGATATTCTTGAAACAAGCCCGAGTTACTGCACAAAATAACCAACTAAACGTAACTACAATAGTCTTGGTCTCATAAATATTTGGAAATGTAAAAGACAAGAAATGTAGTTCACCATGTGTTGGCCTAAACAAGAGTAGAGCATCAACGAGACAAAGTGTTATAATAGTTTTGTAATTATTTG
The DNA here is from genome assembly GCF_918807975.1 of Aplidium turbinatum. Classification (NCBI taxonomy): domain Eukaryota; kingdom Metazoa; phylum Chordata; class Ascidiacea; order Aplousobranchia; family Polyclinidae; genus Aplidium; species Aplidium turbinatum. The sequence continues at coordinate 4,238,234 of NC_137488.1, forward strand.
CTGATATTATGTCTCATTTTAGTAATATTTTTTAAAATTTTAGGCCGAAGGTGCGCACAAATGTTTTTACGGTGTCTCGTATCAAACAATTTTTTTAGCATTCAATTTCTTAACTACAGTGAAATTAATTTACGAAAAAATATTGGACAAAGTACCACTTGGTGCATCGGAAACTAGGTGGAAATGGGGAGTCATTCTTTGTCTCAACACTGGGCATAGCTAATTAGTAAAACAAACGTGTTAATATAATATAAACATTAAGTTAGAACCAAATGTATTCTGCCTATATAAAAGTTTAATAAATGGCACCCTTCATATTTAGCTATCACTAGGTAACGACTTTTATTAGGTGACGTAAGCGATGACGCAGATATCTAGAATCTTCCGGAGTTTCGTTTCCATGGCGATAATAATTCAAGAATAAATCTCGCATTAAACAAGTGTTGGAGAACAATGTAACTGGGATAAGCCTACTTTGTTGACGTTTATTTGTTTATGGTAGGTAATATGCGATAGAAATACTTCGCTCCTTAGCCAAACACATCTTGCAACAGTGGCAAGTAAGCTTTGAAGAAGAGATTCTTTCTGATGACTCCATCGTTGTGAAAGAGAGACCATTCTAACTTGAAACATTCATTTTTCTTGAAGCAAACCATGCAGCGTTATAACAGTAAGTAGCAAGTGAGCTCAGATGCGCCGCAACACAATTCCCTAATCTCTGTGATGCGTCAGGGCCCACTCACGTTGCGGACTACACAGCATAATGTTTTGATTCAAATAGAACTTTCAACAAAATTAGTATAAGGCACAAAACATAGCTTTAGTAAGTACCGATGATATTCAAAGTCATGATATAAGTTTGGTCGATAATTCTCTAGCTTTTTGCATCACAAAAAAATCACTTTTAGTCAGACTCGAGTTGTATTGTTGCCTTGAAACAAAAATATTCTTTGTAGGAACTGATCTTGTAATCACATCTTTCTTCCATTGATCGCTAAATATTTTCAGCAACGCAATTAGAATTGCTCAGTGCTGAAAACATCGAAGAGAGCTGAAGAAATGCCATTTCCTAACAAAAACTCCCAGATAGGGAAATAAAAATATTTCAGTTTGAATAGCCACATCTAAGAAGAAACTTGTAATCTTTTTAGTTTGCGAAACTCAACATGTCTCTCTTGTACAGCGACAAAGTGTTGAAACAAGTCATCGAAGTCCACGTCCTTCAGGTGGTCTCCGTCGGTTATGACGACTGCCTTGCTGTAAATATCATAAAGGACGATTGAGTTTACCAAACTAATATGAGTTAATACAGAATAGCAACACTTGTATGGCGCCATACAAAGCATCTGTCAAAATATGACGTCGTAACACAAAGGATTTCACTAAGTTTTATTGCTCCAAAATGTCAGAGGCGTGTTATACAATTTTTCTAAAACAAATTTAATAAACAGGCTGAGTTTTTTTACGGTGATCTATTTCCCTTACTTAGCTGTGTTGGGAAGATTGACATTAGGAACGCTGTGCAATCTTTGATGTAGAGTTTTGAACGACTTGCTCTGAGGTAGCAGCATGAGGATGGAATACATTGTCTTTGTTAGATATTGCCTGTGAGGGCTCTCCAACAACTGGAGGCGAAGATCTAAACAAAAATTCGGGTTATGAAGAATACTATTCCACTTCGTCGTGATGTAACACCTATGTAGGACAAGGCTGCCAAATATTTTTTATATTTTCAATCCAATTGCCACTAAAAAGTAACCCGATTATGCACAGATTGAAACAAGTCAAAAAGTAGTCTAACTAAAACTTGACCAAGTGCACAAATTCAAGTCAAAAACGAAATTTTTAGTTAGAAATAATATAGCATCTTGTGGAATTCGGCTTGAAATAAAACGGAACCAACCAGAGCAATAGCCTACCCGCAACTACGAAACAAAACTAGCCAAATTACGCGGGAAAGCCGCGGAACTGGCAATTCTGATGCAGAAGATCTGTTAACGATTTCGCACAAATGATTGGCAAGATAGCACGACTGTACATTATTGTGGCCTTGACTCGGCGCACCAGCTTTTACTCCAAAGCTGTTCAAAGCAGAAGGTTAACTGTGATTTCCAAGTAACTCAGCGTGGTACAATGAAATGTGATGACTAGCTTGAGAGCTACCATGTTGCTTTGTAGTTTGTAAAGGTGAATGAGTAGAAATTTATGTTATCATGATCTAGATATGGAATTTGCAATTGTAAGAACTAGGTACAAGCTCACATGAAAATATAGGGGACTCCAATAAATTAACCAACTTATCCAGCTCCACGAGAAATTCCACGGTCAAGTCAAAATCCGATCTAGAAGCGCTGAAGTGAAGGAATAAAGTGGAAGATCGTTTTGTAAAACTTGAACAACGCTTGAGAGAATGTAGATTTGTATATTGGTCAATGCTATACAATAACCCCAAATATTAAAGCTATAATTAAACGAGTATAGAAACACGTTTAGCAACTGAAAAAGAGGATGCGTTACATAATTGTTGTGGCACAAAGCTACACACGCCTTCACGTGTATTTTGTTTATATGCTTTACATTCAAGAAAATTAGCCTAAAACACTGACAACTGTAGACACACAACTTAAGAGTTGCGGAAAATACCTAAAATGTGCAAACAGCAAAATGACACCAGCTCTGTTCCACAGTTTATGCACATTGCACAACCAGAGCTTGCACTAACTATAAAACTTAGCAAGGATACAGTTTTTGAAGCAGCCGGCAACAGTGTTTGTAGTTTTGTGTGAGCAGACATAGAGTGACTGCGGCGATTGGACTGTGGCACCAGCTCTTGTACAAACCGCAAAATAACTCACTATCTTCCTGCAAAGCAACGCGTGGTGAACGAATGGTGCCATCACACATCAACACAATACCGCATCCGAGAATTCTCTGGATGCCAAAGCAGACCATCCCTAAAGCCAAAGTGATAGATCAACGGCGTGACCTTATGGAACATTGCATTTACTTGTAAAAGATGAAATTCATCTAAATCGGCTTTAGTAGGCTAATTACGTTTGTAAGCAGTTTATCTTCATAACTGAGACCTTTTGAGGCAGAGGAAATAAACCGAAAATTATCTTAAAAGCAACGTTAAGCTACATCATATTTCTCCAACACAGCATTAAAATTGCGGCACAAGTCGCTACCCCGCACCCTCCCACCTGCGAGGAGCCAGTCTTCAGCTTCTCTCGGAGCTCACACATTTCGGTGGACGTCATCAGAATGCCGTTCAGCTTCTTGATGACGTGGGCAGAGAACTGCGGGTCTTCGTTGCAAACGCTTTCCTCGGTGATAGCTTTACCAAGAGCACAAAAGACGTTTTTAGGGTGAAGAAGAGCGCACAGTTGCCTGAAACAAAGGTGGAAGTTCAATTTTTCTTCTTTACTTGTAGGCTACCCAAAAAACAGTCTTTCAAACTAATAACGAAAATTAATTTAAGCTTGTTTATTTTATTTTTTAAATTTTAAGCTGATTTAAAAGTAATTGAACATCTAAGATCAAAAGCAGCCTGGTGGTTGCGAGGTGTAGGCTGCTTCATCAGGAAAATATACTTGAAAAAGTCGACTTCATGACTTAAACAAATGCAGTAGCAGGTGCTGTAATATAACGATGGACTGAAATGTGACTATGTCCAATAGCAAGAAAATTAAATTCTGTAAATGCACAAATGCAAATGCACAGAACTGTTTTGTTTCAGAACCATCACAAGGAACTATGTGTGAGAATGTTGCTGATGGCTGTCAGACAGTAAACATAAAACTCCTATCCTAAAGTATGAACATGGCAAGACAGCGTGAGAAAAGGACATCGTGAACAGCAATATTGCGATACAAGCCACTGCTTTTGCAATGCTATACCAACGTCGTAAGATGGTTATTTGTGAATTGAAGATCAACACAGAATTATTCACTTTCCCTCTTTAGACACAGTGTTCGCTTAAAGTGCGAAGCCGATTGCGTGGAATTTTTACACTACAACATTAAAAAGACATGTTTAAAACATGCTGTGCCTAGACGAGCTACTGTTCGGCATAATTGAAGCACAACAAAGGTTTAACGTACTTCACTAGAGCAAAACGAAAGGTGGAGTGATATGAACAACAAGTCAGATCCATCAGTTTACAGTGTTTGTATGTTTAAAACTCAACATTGATAGACAAGATAAAGTTCGGTTAGTTACAACCAGAGACCACCCGTACACCGCAAACTGTACTGTGGGACGATGAGCATTCTGAGGTAACATTTTATAAAAGTGTTCTTACCGGATTATAAACGAACTCCGGGTGTCCAAAAGATCTTTATGAGATTTAAATAGAAGCAGGAGGTGCTTGATAAACTTGTTGAAGTATTCATTGAGAACAAGAGGAGACTCTGGAGTAAGAGGAGGGACATTGCGCACTGGAAGAATAACAATAGAAAGTTTGTCAATCTTCAACACTCAGGCATTTCCCGCAGCCTACAAAACGTTGCTCACTTTGCATTTACCAAAGTTACAGTGATGAGAAAATGGCAACATTTGCTAGCTGACTCAAGTTCCAGCGCAAAGTTTGTAGACACTACCTTCAGTGCACTGGGAAAACAAATCAATAGTTTTTTCCTACAGTTTAAACGTTCCAATCATTTGGCTAGGCAAACACTCACAACAGTATTTCAATGAAAGTTGTAATTTCAGTGCATTGCAATGCAACAAGGTTATTTTGCCGTTATGACGTATGTGCATTGAATCGGTGATGAAACATCGACATTTTCAGTCCACAATAAAATGCGGATTCGTAAAGTTCGTGTTGTTACAAAACATGTTGAAGACTATGATCCAAACATAAGAAGCGACACAAAAGTTAAACATCGAAAGCTGTGCTTGGAGGGTTAGAAACATTATGTTTCCTAATATGAATATGATATGGAACATCTTGGCTAGAAACAGAATACGGGACACAAAAGAAACATGTAATGAACTCATGAGTATCATAAGCATAAGCAACCAAATCCTATTTTAATTATGAAATATAGCATCAGCATGAACAGACGTCTATTCATAAGATTACGCATTTGCAAATGTAACTACAAACCGTGTCAAGTAAAATTATATCGGTCTCTTGAAATGGCATAGTGATGGCAAAGGACGATTAAACAAAAAAAAGAAAGCAAGTCAGAGATTTCGCGACAATAGAACTACTCACAACTTTGCCGAGTTCCGACAACCTTCTGGTCATAGGGGAGACCTGCAGGGGATGAGGCTATCTCCGCTAGGCATTCCAATGTCAGCATAACAACCTACGCGTGAGGGATGTTAATGTGGGTGGTTTTATTTTCTGATTCTAGAATTGTTTTAGTAATAACTAGGTGAAATTAGTTTTAAAAAAAGGTAATTGTTTTAGAGGTTTCCAGAATCTTTACTTTTCAAAACGACTGAAATAATACACAAAAATTTGATTTGCATTTCACTCGTTAATCACCAACTTTTCTAATAATCTACATTTAAACAACCTTGAACGCAATCAGTTTGAATGTAACCTTTAAAAATTTACGTTTTACAAGATGTAGCAATCCGCACTGTAATTAGAAATAACATTAGGGGTAGGCTACAGATATGGGGTATCTCAAAGTCAATTGGTGACACCTTCAAGTTATTCAGTATGCTTAGCTGATTGTTTTAAGACCTCAACTGGGTCATTTGAGTTATTTTCCAGGCAGTGACGGCAAAAACATTAGATTAACATTGTAGTATATCACAACTGAGTTACTACACCGCAATCACACATTGACGCTTACCACATCTGCTGTATCGCAAAGCACGACCACTACTGAAGTGAAAACCTTTTCCATGTGGTCAAATATCTGTAGAATGGGTTGAAGTTAGAAAAGCTTTGTATAAAAACTAGACGTCGAGTTACGTCTTTGGAAAAATTCACAATTTTGTGATTTTCAGCTCAAAGTCTATTGATTTTATCAATTCACTAACACCACCGGCATACTCAATTAATACTAAAAGATTTGATTTGTAATTTAAGGGTTATTAACCCGATACGAAAATTTGTGTGATCACGTAAACATTGACAAGCACTGGTTCCATGCAAAGTTAAATCTGAAAATCCTAGAATGGCAAGAAACAGGAATATCGTGACACTACGGCAAGAAACCAACTAAAAGTAGAACAGATCAGATATAAGATGGGAAAGTGCTGGAAAAGTCAGGGGCAAATACTGGACTGGTCAAAATCTCAAGGACAAGCTTACAGAATGTATGCACATCAATATGTAGTCTTAACAAGCAAAAGTGACCTTCTCTGATAAACAAATTGCTAACAATCTGAATGCATCCAAAACGTGCACCCACTCTGTATGGGATTTGTACAAGAAGATGAATGATCCACCTAAGGACGGCACATTTTGTCAACGCCGACTTGGAAGTGAGGAAATAAGAAAACACTTCCACCATCTCCAACAAAGGAAGCGATATTCTGTAAACAACAATATAAATGTATTTCAATCGCAAATTCCTCGTGACGACAATCGTCGGTTTCGGTGAATAACGAATACACATATGCTGTTATGCAAATATATACACATTGCTTTCAGTGCTTTAAAAGGCAGACAGTTTTAGCACAAGCATTGACTTAGAACGTAGATAGGAAAAGGAAATGAGGACGTCCAAAACAAACATGGAAAGCAGGGGAAGAATAAGACAAAGTCGGATTGAAGGAAGAAGATACAACGGACAGAACGAGATGGAGAATAGGAGTGAAGGCAGTCGCTGCAAATAAAGAATCGGCCATTCCTACTAGTGGGGACAAACCGAATTTAATGATGATAAGGCACAGTAAATTAGCATACTGTCAAAACTTCATTCAATGTAAAACAAGGTTGGATACACACGAAATACTGTAGTTGCAATTAAAGTTTTCCAGCTGAAAGAAAACTACCCCGTGCTTTCAAACGGCAGTATGAGACAATGTAACAACGGAATACGGAATCAACAACGGACAACTTGTTTTCTCAAAACGAGAAAACAAGAAAAGTTTGAAGGTTTTCAAAATCATTCATATCAACAGAAATAGCTTGCGTAGAGAGTTGGCCTTGTTGTTTCACACAAAAAACTGTTAAACCCATTCGAGTTACTAAGTTTTGTATGCCAGTCCAACATGTAGTTAACGCAACAAATATATACACATTGCTTTTAGTGCTTTAGAAGGCAGACAGTTTTACCGCAAGCATTGACTTAGAACGTAGATAAGAAAAGGAAATGAGGATGACCAAAACAAACATGGAAAAACAGGTAAAGAATAAGACAAAGTCGGATTGATAAAAGAAGATGCGATGGACAGAACGAGATGGACAATAGGAGGCTGCAAATAAAGCATCGGCCATCCCCACCAGTGGGGACAAAAACCGAATTTAAATGATGAAGATGCACAGTAGATTGGTACATTGTCAGAAGTTTATTCAATGTAAGACAAGGTTGGATACACGAAATACTGTAGTTGCAATTAAAGTTCTCCAGCTGAAAGAAAACTAACCCACGCTTTCACACGGCTGTATGAGATAATATAGCAACGGACTACGAAGTCTTCATTCACATCAAAACGGTTAAACAAGAAAAGCTTCGAGGTTTTCAAAACCATATCAACAGTAAGTAGCTTTCGTAGAGAGTTCGCCTTGTTGCTTCACACAAAAAAATGTTAAACCCATTCGCTTTAGTGAGTTTTATATGCCAGTCATACATGTAGCTAACGCAACAATTCAAGCATCATACTTGTCATTGTTCTCTCCTTTCTTGTCATAATCGCTTGTTATCAATTGCATGAGACTCTTGTTGGCCTTCTCAGCCTTTTCACGAACATGTGAAATTATTTAGTTGGCTTGTTAAAGAAATTCATATACAAGTACGGTAGACCTATATTTAGTTGGGCACTGCATTGACGAAAAGTCGTTGAGTAGTAAAATAGGCGAATGTTAGACTATTGTAGAGGTACTATTGCAGTGACAAAATAACATACGGTAGTTAGTTTTAAATCAAATATAGTTATTACTATAGTTTTATATATATTACGAGTAACCAACAGCATGAAAACCTTGTATTTTGTAACTTTCTTTTCACGTTGAAATGCATGAAAAAGTTGTTGCGGTTTCAAAAATAGGTTTTCTGCGAATATACGAACATGATACATCATTTACTAAAACTTTTCATTTACTTTTCAGATTCTATTTGAATAAGACCTTCTGATGATCCGTTAGGTGAAACAATTTGTAAAGGCTTCAGATAGTAATAACTATATCTGATTCATTTACTAAAACGATGTAACATGCAAAAAATTAAGCTTTTTTTCGAACGTTTCAATGCTTGGTGATTTTAGGATCAGCCTTCAATGGTGTGTGGAACATTGGAACAACCAATCCTTCAAGGGTGAGTGGTTCATTGCATACATCGTACAAAGTAGAATGAGGCATGATAGGAAAGCATTTATGAGCTTTCAAACTTTAATTAAAATAAAACTAAAATATTGCTGCCGTACAGTACTAGTAAGTTGGTATTGAAATATAATAATGAATTTTGGTGAATTAATTTTGTCGTTTATTAAATGACGGATGACAACGCAAAAATTAGCTAAATCGATCTTAGTTCTACCCCAAAGTAAAAATCAGCAATCATTTACATTGGAAGTAAATGAAATCTCATAAATAAAGCAAATATATATTATGGAAATAATAGATCAAAAGGATATTTTTATGATTGGGAGCCTCAAAAGCAAGAGTAGGTAAAACGGAGGATATGATCCCGGAGGACAAAGGAAGGATGATGGGTCCACCAAGAACAATCAATCCGTGCATCCATACCAGGGCTGTCTCCTTTATGAGAGGATCTGCCGCACATATTTGAAAACTTTAAGGTTACTACTGAAATAAAATATAGGAACTTTTTTCTTGTATGGAGTTGTTAAGCAATTGCATAGTTGCAATTTCTTTAGTTTCACATAAACTGATTGGTTCCATGCACCACGAGACACTCACAGTTGCCAAACAACACGATGAGCGATGATGATGTTCATGCATAAACTACATCATCCACGGCAGTAGTAAATAGTTTATTTCTCAAACTTTCAGTATCTTAAACATGAAAAAACGTTTTATTTGCTGTTGTTGAATTTCTCGAACGTATTTGTTTTATAACATGAATTTCCGAAACGTTCATCGCAACCAATATAAAAAATACCGCACTATTATGTTCCTGGTGTACTTCATTCAAAACAGACAAATACTTCATACAAATTCTCACCTTCTGACTGGCAATGGACAATGACAATATTTGTCATGTTGGCAAAATCCACCTTGTCCGGACTGCTGCCCATTCGAGATAGTATCTCACCTAATGTAGACTGGCACCTGTGAAAAGGTTGAATATAAAAAATCTCATCGACTGTTACATATTCGAAAAGGCAGGTTGTAAAATTAAGTGAAACAAAAACTTGTACTTACACTTCAGGGTGAGTCTAGAAATGCAAGTCTTTTTTTGTGTTAGTTTAAAAAAAAAAGAAAAAAAATCGATATTTTTTTTGCATCAACAACACTGTCTGAATTTTAAATCTTAGAACAAAATTTATAGTTTTGCTTCTCTGAAATATTTGTTCTGAAATAATCAAGACATCAATAAGTTACCAAAATACAACTTTGTCACTAAACTTTTCATTAAAATCTTCCTTTTTTTCACGAATGATCCAGAAGAATGTGTAGTGTGATAAAATAAGGAAAAAAAGTATAGAGCGGATCACACTAAAATTTGCAAATGCAATTTTTTACGTTTAAATTAAAGAACTTGAATTTGTAAATTTAGTGTGGTACTGTTCACCTTTTTTATCGATAAGTTAACCTACACATATCCGTCGACTAAACTGTAGAATGTAGATTCACGGATTAGACTTTAAAGAACATCATAACACTCCATAATACTCAGGGTTGTCGGTATTTTACCCGACCCAAAAAAACCCGGGTGGGTTTTTTCAAAAAAACCCACTTAAAAAACCCATAAAAAAACCCAGAGCATCATATTTGTCCAGTTTTTATTAGAAAATTGAAAAAATGAACAAAAACACTACAAGGCACTTAAAACAAACTTTAAATTAGGACTTAAGGATGTGATTGTGAAGTAAATTTCCAAGAATAAACTGAAAACGCAGTGGATATTGTACAGTACACAGAAATCAAGTAATGCCCCTTTGTGTATACTACACTAAAACTCATTTATGCAAGAAGACCTTATAGTTAAACTGCTGAAAGTACTACTCTACTGTAGTCTGTATATATGATGTGAAATGCAATTTAGGAGGCTATTTACCAATTACAGATTCTGCAAAGCAGGGCATTAAGGCGCGAACAAAACGGCGCAGACATAACGGCGCCAAAGTCAACGCAACAAGTTCAATTTATAAAACGATAATACTCTGCAACCATAACGAAAGTTTATGTGTGAATAAGGATTTTTGGAGCTGGTATACAAGTCCCCCCCCCCCCCACCACCCTTGGCAACTCATGACAAAGAGGAATTGACCAAAAAATGTTAACAAAATGAGGAAAAGGTTCTGAGCTGGTTACGTTGACTTTGGCGCCGTTTTGTCTGCGCCGTTTTGTTCGCGCCTTAATGTCGTGGACCGCAGATTCTGGATTCTAACGCTTGGCTGTTTCAGAGCATTTGCCTAAATGGCCATTGGCCACGCAATCGCTCAATTGCTCATCCATTACTATATATAGTATGTATATATAAATGATAAAAAATATTTAAACATGATGGCATAAATGCTCCTTGCCTTCAAATCTAAAGCAAATGATGCAATAATGTGATTTCTACCACGGTAGCATCAACTTGGTATAGAAATCAGTGGATATGCAACATCCAACTTAATCTTGAAATTAATGGATGATGCAACATTCAAGCAACAACAGCCTTAGTGCATTATTTTATTGAGTTATGCAAGCATGTACTGTGAGTAAAAGGCACTTCATTCGTAAAAAGTAGTTTTGAGGTGAAATAAGCATGAATCTACCTTTTTTTGCATCTTTTTTAAAAAAACCCAATAAAACCCAAAAAAACCCGGGTTTTTTTAAAAAAACCCGGGCGGGTTGGGCTTTTTTAAAAAAACCCGGGTTTTTCTCAACCCTGATAATACTCATTATAATAAACTATGAAACAGGCTATGTGAACGATGCAATGAAAGAAATGGCAGGAATGAAAGAAATAAACAAACTAATAAAAGAAATTAAGACAAGCAACAAAGTAGGTTGACAGTTAACATGTTCGAGGCCTCATCATTGGTAGCACTTGAAATTGGGTGGTTCATTGGTACCACTTGCTGAGCATGCGGCCATACTTCTGACTGACAGAACTAAGTCAAAACTGCAGCAAACTTACTTGTATATAATAAGTTATTCGGCAGCTGTCATTCAACACTTTTTTGCAGTTCTTTGTTATGATAAACTAAAACAGTTATTATTTAAAAAATGTATGAAACGATTGAAGATAGTATAAAAAAATAAAAAACGTAAAAAAAACGTTTTTAACCATCCTTAAGTGCGACAGTGTGAGCAGATTAGTTTGGATCGTGGTTTTGTACCAAGTAAGAAACTTTACAGATTGGTAAACTTTGTTGGTAAACTGCCGTGACAAAACATTTACAACTTAAACTTTTTGGTAGAAATTTAACTTTTTTCACCGCAGAAGAATACAAAAGATGAGCAGTTACTTCGGGCACAAAGTGACGTTAATGCTTGAAGTTATTATTAAAGTTACAAAGTAACTTTCGGTGTCAAAACAATTCAATTATTTAATTGGAAACAAGAAAATATTTGTGACCAGTGAGCACACATACATATTGCTGATTTCTTTGCTTGTGTCGCCAAGAATAGGAAATAAAGCTTCGAGAAACTCTGGAAGAAAAGCAACGATGTCAATCTCCGGTATCGACATGACACAGGTCAACCACTGTACAAGAAACCTTCTGGTGAATTGCTTCTTCGTGTACAAACGTTCACGCAGCAGGCTGACAAAGGCGGAGATATCAAATACTGGGGTCTCAGTCACAATATCCTGAAAAATGCCGGAAATAAAGTTATATTATATACAATACAAAACTGAACTTGCTGACAATCACCACTCACCAGCAGGCTGCAAGTTTAGTTTTGAAAGAGGCTTCTGACGTTTATTAAAATCATAACTGCGCAATAAAAAAAAATGCGACTATATATATGTCTCGAAAGCAGCTGTTTCAAATTTTTATACAAATACGTTTTTACAATTACTACAATTGAAACCACCGTGCGCATTTCACGAATGGATTAGACATAATAATGAAATTCAATTTCACAAAAGCAGTAAGGTAACCTAAAGTGTTAAAATACACTGTATATTTATGGTAAGGTAATCCTAAAAGAAGTCATATATCGCACCATTAATGCATAAACCGCTAATATCAACACTACAAAAAGAGTGAATAACGCCTGGCAAAAAGTTAAGTGGGAGTGAATTAAAACAAACAAATATGGCAGCTCTTATAAAAACTTGGACGGTCTCTTTCACTCTTAATCCCACCAAGAATGAAGAGACTGTTTTAGAAGAGCAGCAACTCAATCTTATCTTATTTTCATATGTAACTTGATTATTAGTTTTTAGAAGACCGTGTTCTTTTTACTAATAATGCTTTAATACCTCATGAAAATCAGTTACAATCAAAAATTTGCCATCAAGCTGAGTTTATAAAGATAGCCTACCTTTACTAAACGGTCTAGAAGTTCTGAGCCATTTCGCACATTAGGATCAGGATCCGCAGCTAGCTGAAATAGTGTGATTCAAAAATTAAGGTGAGCACGAGCCTTGTGATGTGCAATTCCAAATAACGTGGTGGCAAATAAAAGGCACTATAGTTTCTTAAATGTTCAACAAATTATCATGGACTGCAATATGATAAAAAAAAGCAACAGAACATGTGCTCAGCCTTTGTGCTGATATCCAATACCCAGGAAAATAATCCCTTCTGTCATAGAATGTGTTAATAACACATTTCACTCCACCCTATTGTGTTATGCACTGTTGTTTGTACCTATATCATTTATAGCTTGGTATTGAAAAGCATTTCACCGCTTTAATATTAATAAGCAAACGATTGGAATCTTTTACCAACAAACATAGAAAAGAACTCATTGTGATGATTTACTTTGCTCAATATGTCAAAAAGTTGATTGAAGTACGGAAGGGTGTCTGCTCGAGATACTTTGACAATGTTGTACAAAGCCTCACAAGCAAAGTAACGCATCCTGTTGTCTGGATCTGATGAACATATCAGCACCGGCTTCATCAGCTTCTCCAAATAAGGTTGAATATTCTAAAACAAAGTGGCACAGCATGTTTCATTACGCGGCATCTGAACCAGTCCGTCCCGATAGCTCAATTGATTAGCGCGTCGCTTCTGGAACGAAGAAGCTCCAAGATCAAGCGGTGCTGGTTCGACTATCAGGGTGTGAGCTTGAGCAACGCACGTTAAGGACTGCTCTCTACTCCATTCAGCGGCATCTAATGAATGGAATAATTCCCCAGCAACAAGACTTCAACAATCAAAAACTTCACTCTGCCAATCTCGGTGACCGGGCCTGTGTCAGTGATTCAAAGCCTCTAAAAGTATGCGAAACTGCCAGGATTAAGCTCTGCAAGAAGCTTTCCCAGTCCGAGGATAAAGATTCAATCAATCAATCAAGTTGCCTTGGGGCTAGAAACAAATATGATATAAATACAGTGGGCTATACAGGCGATAAATTTACTAAAACAACAATGACAAAATATGCCAAATACGACAAAACAAAAAAATAGTTGTATCTTCTTCTTGACTTAATGCCATGCAGTAAGGTTACTAAGCTGCTTGCTTTTTTGAATGGAGCAACGTTGCACTGCCCTGCACAATTTTTCTAGCTTTATCCTTACCTTTTGCTTCCTGTTTAGTGTAGCAATATAATGTTCAGAAACTTTGTAAAAACTAAATTTAATTTTTATATTTTAATGTATTTTATCACCCAGTGTTGTTGAAAAATGAGGCCAAGTCATCAAGAAATGTTTAGCAAAATTGAAAGACAGTTGAATTGAGGGTTTCAAGCTTAGACTGGCGGTGAGAGTGTGATGACACAAACAACAATCCTCGAATGGAGCAAGCATTTCAGGAATGACCACAAAGAATAAGAAATTACACCAGGTAAGGTGTAATTTCTTATTCTTTGTGGTCATTAAAAAAGTCGGACTGAAGGAGGAAGATGCAAGGGACAGGGTGAAATGGAGAAAAGGGATTAAAACAATTGCTGCGCGGAAACAATCGGCCACCCCCACTAGTGGGGAACAAACCGACGATGGATTATGATGATGATGATGAAGGGCAACCTTTCAGACTGAAACAATGGTGGAAAATGATTGCAGAGTGACAATGTGGGACTGTGGGAGGTAGCATAAATTAGAAAAAAAACATATTGCAAAACAATACGAAGAAAGGACATGCAGAATGAGCGTGCTAACCTAACATGATATTGTAGGTGCCCAAGAGTTCATTACTACAGCATAATGCAGTTTTTAGCCATAAAAGAAATCACAGCCCATGACCACCTTAAGTATTTTTTAGATCTAACATGATATGACTTATGGTTGTTTTCGCAAGCTCAAACAAGGCCACAGAAAAGCGTAATAAGAACAAAAGTTTGTCAAGTGCTTCTGATGGTATATACTAAAGTCAAATCAGAAACTCACTAACTCATAGAAGCAGTTTGAAGACAGTTTGAGGCTTTTGGAATCAATTTTAATGATATCGGTCAATATATATATATCCTTTATTTTACACATAAGATTTAATGACAAATATTGATCTAAAAAGGCTGGTGAAAATAAATTTATCTGGTAAAAGTCAGTAAAGTGTAAGCAAATGTAAAAAAGTTAAGAATTTCTTGTTCTAAACTGAATAGCAGAGTCCGGTGGTAGCTTTGTGCACTATATCTGATTATCTGTGTGTACTCGTCGTCGTCGTTCGTATGAAGCAGAAAGTTTGTGATCAGCCGAATGGAAGGATTTGGAGCCAACTTTTCGTCAGGTCATCTAGTGTACGGAGGCCTGTTATTCCATTGGGAGGGGAATAGACGGGACACCCAAAGATGATGTGGTTAGCTGTTTGCTCCGCCGCACCGCACTGACAAGCAGCAGAGTCCCTTATGCCCCAGCGTGTCAAGCAAGCATTGAAGCGGCCAACTCCCGTTCTGATTCGGTTCAGTGTCACCCACACCCTTCTCTGAAGCTCAGAACCAAGTGGGAGTGAAGAGGCAGGAGAGACATCGAATAGAACGAGGCGAGACTTTATTTTTGGCACAGTGCTCAATTCCTCGGACCAGGCATCTGATGTGCTGAAATCAGCGAGATGGAGTTTTGCAGCATGCCTTACAAAAGGACGCCTTGATGGTAGGCGTTGTATGATTGGGACATTGAGAGTGGATACGCAATCGTGTAGTATGTGGTTCGGATCAGCACAGGCTTTATTTACCAACGAAGACACCATCGCTTCTCTGCGTACATTAGCGGGTAGGATACCTGACAGCACTGGAAGGTATTGCTGTGGTGTTGGTTTTAAGCATCCAGTAATAATGCGCATTGTCTCGTTCAGGCAGGCGTCTAATTTTTTGGTGTGCTTGCTGCGACACCATGCCGGAGCTGCGTATTCCGCGGCACTGTAGGCAAGCGCCAGGCCACCTATGCGGAGGGTAGATGGTTTTGCCCCCCATGTTGTGCCGGCCAAGCACCTCAAAAGTCCATTGCGTGCAGTTACTTTTGCACGCAGGCCTTGGATGTGCTGCTTGTAAGTCAGTTGCCTATCCAGTTTCACCTCGAGATAAGTTGGTTGACTCTTGAACGGTAACTGACAACCATTGACTTCGACCTTCAATTTCCTGTCGACTTGGTGATTATTGAGATGAAAAGTACTGATGGTAGTCTTTGTAGCACTGAGTTGCAGTCTCAGTGCTACAAAGACTACCGTCAGTACTTTGTGTGTACTGATAAATCAGAATGACCATAAACTATCAAATTAGTCTTTAACATCAAACACTGTATCATATCATATATATATTACATTTTTGAAGCAAAAATATTGTATGCCACTACTTCATTCAATTATATCACAATGCATATTGAGTACCTGGTTACCAAGAGCAATAGCACAAGCAGCTAGACCAATCAGACCACCTTTTCTGCTGTGTGAATTTTGAGACATAGTAAATTCTGAAGCCAATATGGCTATCGTTTGTTCTATCTCTTCTTGGCAACCATCATTTGAGAAGCCTCGGACTAACCTGAAAATATTGAGGACTGAGGAGTTTCAAAGAATTTGAATGGGTCTGGCAGCTTAAAGAGAAAATTAGTAGGTCTACTCATGCATGCAATCAAAATTAAGGCAAGGATAATTGCTGTAATATTTATAATATATATTAAAACAATGAAAACTATCAATACTACAAAAAAGTGCTCAATGCTAAGCAAAAAAGCAAAGCAGAGCAAGTTAAATCAAATATAGTTATAATATAAAAAATATATAATATAATAAAAAAATATAATATAAAAAAAATATTTATATATAATATAAAAAAAATATTTGAATAAGACCTTCTGATGATCCGTTAGGTGAAACAATTTGTAAAGGCTTCAGATAGTAATAACTATATTTGATATAATATATATTAAATATACTAAAGAAGACTAAAATACATTATACCAGCAATACAAACAAATCACAACCATCACATGTGACATGTACGCCTTGTACGGTACCATATTTTGCTTTATAAACTTCAAGTTATTAAAGCAAAATACATGCTAGTCACTTCTTTTTCATCATGAAACTATTCATATCCTCTAAAATTAAATGAAATCATACATAAGAAGTACCTACGCAATATTATGTAGCCTATATATATCACTGCAAAATGCAAATGTACCGGTAGCGTTCATTATTTACAAAAAAGTGCACATGCACTCGTAAATCTATTTGTACACATACCGTATGCATTATGAGATATAACAACATTATCAAAATACATAAGAACATTAAGCATAACAAGCATACAAATATATGTAGTTTTCTGTTTCCCCAATATATCATTGCTATCAATCAGTCATGCCACAAGTCCAAGAAGTGGTTATTGTATTCTAGCTTTAGCTTTTCATTATTGCTAGCCTCTGTAACCAATTATACTTCACATTTCTGGTCTCATGTAAGACATAAAACTAACTTACTTTTCTATTTCCAGAGCTGCAACTTTCCTCTTTTCATAAATTTTATCATGAAGCATTCGTATTATTGCTGGGCTTAATCCTTGTGTTGACATATTGTTTAATAACTTTGTTTCTCCAAATTAAATAGTATATAATATGCAAGTAGTCAAAGAAACAGTTGCTTGATTATGTTACATGAGGCTAATGTATTGTGCATCATAGGAATAAAACTTCAACAAGTAGATTAACTCAGATCATATCCTAGTGCTTCCTGCATAAAAAAAATAGCTGAAGTTTATGAACTACCGACACCCCAGCTTAAAATATGAAAGTACTGTACATTTCTGTAAACACTCATAATTGTAAGCCAAACAATGAACTGATTTGTGAAGAAAGGAGCATTACTCCCAGCTATGAGCACAAGGCTAAGCAGTATACTGAGATACAGAGTATGCTGAGATACATTGCCCCATTAACAATATTACAAACTTTATATTATGCTTTGTTTCAATCCAAGATCCAGTAGTCGATTATAAATTGGGGAAGAGCAAACTCTACATTGCTTACTCCACTTCAAGTGTTACAAAACAAGTTCATCAGATCCTGCTTATTTTTGCCGAGGTACAACTGTTACTAATACAACTGTTCTTTATCACCAATTTAATGTGCTCAGAATTGACGATATTATTAAATTAGAGACTGCAAAATTTATGTACAAATATGTGCACAAAATGCTGCCCCAGGCCTTTGCTGGCTGCTTTATTTTTGTAAACGAAATTCACCATCATAAAACCTGTCAGAACCAAAAGAATGATTTATATTTGCCTTCTGCAACGTCAAACTCTGGTAAGAAGATGCTACGTTTTAATGGAGTGAAACTATGGAATCAAATACCAAAAGAAATACAAGAAAAGTCTTATAATGCTTTTAAATTTAAATATTAAGTTTAAGAGATTAGAGAAGATTAGAGAGATTAAAGAGATTAAGTTCAAACAACGCTGATGATTTTCCTCAGGTCATCGTTACTCATTGCTTTTTACTGTACATCACCATGCATTAGCATCGAAAACTCTCTCAACAAATTTGAAAGAAATTTTGTCTGGTAGTGTGAAAATCGTTAATTTCATTAGAGCTTGTGCTTTGAACGATCGAATATTCAAGAGGTTATGTCAAGAAATGGGAACGGAACATGAAGTTCTCCTCTATCATACAGAAGTTTGCTGGCTGTCAAGGGGACAGTTTTGAAGCGCTTATTTGAAAAAAATACAGCATGGATAGTGGATACTAGGGTGCACCATTTGCCGAAAATTTTTGATAAATGAGCCTAACTTTTTTTTATATGTGAGGTTAGCTAAAAAAATGACTTGTACAAAATTTCACCCCGATTGAACAAAGGTTAGACCCCCCACCCGGCCCTTAATTTTGGACTCCGATGTCGTTTTTTCAACGTTTTTGCCACTAGGCGGTGCTATGTTTATGCTACACAGATGGGGTTACTTTTAAAAGATGGCCCTTCAATTTCCGCATCATATTAAAAAAAATTTTTTAAATCAGTCAAGGAGTCGTCGAAAAATGGGTAAATTGATGTTTTATTTCAGTCAGAACACTGTAGTATGACATCTAGTGGCGAAAATTAAATTCAGCATATCTGCTGAAGTTCTTATCCAAAAAAGATAAAATTAGTATCTAGACCCCCATTTTCGAGGGTGGAGAGTCCATTTTTGCTGTTTGTTTTGCACATTTAGGACACTAGATGACGCTACAGAAGTCTTTAATATAATACAAGACACTTTTTTGAAAGTTAATAAGTTTTAAGTACGGTTAAAGTACAGTCAAACAATAAAACACAAATTAGTATGCAAGCTGAAAAAACAATTCTGGTTGAACAATTTATAGGGACAGAAACCACGATGAAGATTTAGTGTTCTTATTTCTTTGATTAAGTAGAAGTTTTCTGGAATTATCCACGACTTGTAGTATCTTTTGGTAGCGATCTTCTTTTTGTGCAGCTCCATGGAAGTCTTGTGCCAGTTTAACACCTCGCTCTGCTGCATCATTGACTACTCTGATGTTGTCCACCACATGTTTTGCATTTGTGTAGGCTTGGTTGCTGTTCCATGTCTTAACAGGTTGCTTTAAAAACGATGTGTTAATTCTTAAAACATTGAAAAATACCCAAGAATCAACGCCAATGTATATTTCTAAATCTGAAAAAGTATCCTTCGGTAAATTTGGAAACTTCGGTTTTCCAAATCCAGAACCAAATCTGTTCTTACACACACCATCATTTTCTTTAGAAAGCAATTTATTGGCCATTGTTTGCTTGGTAGAATCTTTTATATTGTTGCTGAAGAAGGTCAATGGGACAAGTTCTTCGGTCAGATACCACAATATGTGCTTCCCAAATCGTCGAAGAGCTTCATTTGCGATTACTTTATCCATGCTTTTGTATTCTAGGAATGAATGAAGGAGAAGTAGATCGTTTTTAGGAGCGCTGGATGGTATAGGAGCAGTAAGCCACCATGGAATGTAGCAAAACACAACAAATTTCACAAAACCTTGAAGCTTCTCCAATTGATCTTTGCCAAAAATTTTTCCTTAAAACAAATTTTGATTATGTAAAATTGTCGACTATGCATAGCAGTTGTATAAGCAAAACTAGGACTTAAAATTTGTTGCAGCATAATAGACTAGTTTTCATACCTTTAGGATGGAACCTTTCTTAACACACCAGTTCGTAATTAACCATTTGAAATACATTATGTTTTCCTCTCACAAACATACCTTTTAAGTTGTTGCTATTACTGGATCCTAGCAAGTCCATTTTGACTGAATATAACAGTTTTGACATCCAGCGTGCCTTGTGTAAGGCACCAGGTCTATTGAAAGATTTAAATTTTGCTATTGTTGAGGTATCTCCAAGATAGAGCAAGGTTAACATGACCAACTCTTTGTAGTCCCCCCTACTGCATGGCTGTTGCAGATAATTGTAACAGAGGTTGATAATTTCTTCTCGTCTTGGAGCTAAATTTTTCGGAATATTAATATACTCGAGGTCTTTGGTTGAAGAAGGAATAGCAGGAAAGAATTGCTTGAATCTATTGAAGAGGGATATTTCAGGGCTCTTCGATACTTCAATTTGTAGAATATCCCAAACATGGCTCAAAATTATTTCACCTACATGATGACGACATGCGAACCAAAGTAAAGGCTTTGAAATGACATTTTGCAAGGCCACGCATGCCGCCGTTTGAGCTCCGGTATTGGAACTAGTGGTATCAAATACCATTCCAGACAAACTGTTGTGACAGTCCCATATTTTGACCAGATTTAGAGATGCGTTGGCAATGAGGGTACCTGCAGAATCGGAAGACTTATGAGGAATAGCTGGTACACCCAACAGTTTTGTACCTCCAACACCAGATAAAAGAATAGGTAATCTTTCAACTTTTGTTACTCCATCTGATGCATCCATCAGCTTACCATCCCAATGTATATTTGATATTGCAGGGGGTGTCCAATTGTCAGCAATTTCTTCTGAGATTGTTTGAATTGCTTCGATCCTGTATCTTTCTGTGGATGTGTAACTTAAGCTTAATCTGGAAGGATCTCCATCTGTTGTAGTGATAATTTCATGCATCACAGCTGAAATAGCAGAAGACGAAACTTTGTTGCGTACTAAGGCCTGGACTACTTTCGGTGTTTTCAGTATATCAGGAGGGATATGGACATTGACTCCGATTTTCACAGATCTTGTGTGTTTCCTGATAATCCGAGTGGAGAAATTTTGATGAAATTCATTATCATCATCTGTGCTTGTGTCCGTAGTAGTACTGTCACTGAGCACAATAGAGGCAGAGTGGGCTGCATCTACTTCATGCTGCTTTCTTCTTTTAGCTTCTTGGTCATTTCTGGTCTTCTTCCTCTTGACACAAACAGCCATTGTCCTGTCCTTTCCAGCTAGCGATGCTTTTCGATCTGTCATCATTGATTCCAAAAAAGCTTTGTCCTCATTATTGGTCATCAGTTTCAATACGTTTCTTGGCCAAAACTTCATGGTTTTTTCTTTTATTCTTTTCCTAAAATTGTTGATTCTTTCTTTAGGTTTTCCAGATTTTCGGGCACTTACTTTGATCTTTAACAAACTTTCAAACTCTCCCAATAACTTTTCTACAACTTCAGCCATTTTTTGCTTATGAACAGTACCTAGGTACACCAGCTTTCTCAAAAAAAGGAATCACAGAATCTACGGTTTTGTTCGCAGCCTCTCGTTTAGAAGATACACTTGGACATACACGATGTGCCAAGTAGCAAAGAAGGACTTGATGCTCGGTTGGAAGCCTACTTCCATTGATGCTTTTGTCATCTTCTGTTACAATTGTTTCAAGAATAGATTCTCTAAAGCTAGAGTCAGACATAACAAACCAGTGCTACGATATGTATAGTTTTAGGATAAACCTATTAATAATTTCCTGTAAAAACGATAAAAGTTTATGGCAACAATTTAAATGCATTTGAAGTTTGAAACTGAGCATTAAGCCCTCTAGTGGCCAAATAATGCAAAGCAAACGGCAAAAATGGACTCTCCACCCTCGAAAATGGGGGTCTAGATACCAATTTTATTTTATTTGGATAAGAACTTTAGGAAATATCCTGAATTCAATTTTCGCCACTAGATGTCGTACTGCAGTGTTTTGACTAAAATAAAACATCAATTTACCCATTTTTCGACGACTCCTTGACTGATTTAAAAAAAAAATTTTTAATATGATGCGGATATTGAAGGGCCATCTTTTAAAAGTAACCCCATGCATGTAGCATAAACGTAGCACCACCTAGTGGCAAAAACGTTGAAAAAACGACATCGGAGTCCAAAATTAAGGGCCGGGTGGGGGGTCTAAACTTTGTTCAATCGGGGTGAAATTTTGTACAAGTCATTTTTTAGCTAACCTCACATATAAAAAAAAGTTAGGCTCATTTATCAAAAATTTTCGGCAAATGGTGCACCCTAGTGGATACGTTACCCTTTCCTCGTTGCACTGGAATCTATCAGTGATGAGGACCTTGCAAAAGATGAGTTCATTGAACTAAGGACAATGGAACCATTAAGAATGTCCTTCAATTTGAAAAACATTGGCGATTTTTGGAGTTTGTTAACGCAAGCATAATATCATCTTTTGGCAAAAACAGCCATGGCTGCTTTAATCCCTTTTGCGATTACATATTTATGTGAGTCAAGATTTACATCCTTGATAACTAGGCCTATATCAAAACAGTCGAAACCGGTTGGATGCAAAGGATGACATGCGTGTTGCCCTATCAAAGACGAAGTCACAATTTCATGTTCTTGTTGAAAACAAACAGCAGCATCCTTCACATCAATGAAATTAAATCGAAGATATTGAAAAACAATCTGCATTTGCTATTTCTTAAATTTAATAAAACATAAATTGTGTTACCAATTTATTTTAATTTTATTGCGTTATGTCCAATTCATGCTAATCAAAAAAGTTTCTCTGACTAGGCCACAAAGGGGGTCCACGCAAACCAAAATTTTTTTAAGGGGTCCGCGTTAAAAAAAGTTTAAGAACCCCTGGTCTATATCGATTTTTGTTGTTAGTATCTTTTTCGTCCCGGACGCGTTAATGACGAAAAATAAAATGATAGAATGTTCTTAATTTTGGATCTTTTGCTGAAATGTTTGTGTGTCAGCTTACTTTGGTGACCTTTTGGTCTTTCGCTGCCATCCTTGTTGTGCGAATTATTTGTGTTTTTGTATATTTTTGTTTTTTTCGCCAATAAAACAAAAATAAACTGAACTGAACAGTAACACACTGTGACACTCCCTCACTCACTAGTGCCATTGATTACTTACTAATAGATATGAAACTCAGCGGTGCGTAACAATGTTTGAAGGCTTACAGCGTAGTTATGGCAGTATGCAGTTACTTGAAACTTGGCACAGCAAAATAACTTTATTTTTAATATTTTGTTTAAATAAAACTTTCTTCGTTTTCAAATTGACGTGTGGATTGCTTGTGATGACGTCACATTCTCGTTCCGCATGAACGATATCACTAAGATTCTGGCGATTGGAAACAAATCAGACAAACTTTCTCAGCCTGGCGACTGCATCAAAATCAAGGGACAGAATCAAATCGTAGCATAAAGTGTAGACTACAGTTCGTCATCGTTACGGCATCACCGCAACGTTTCGAATAGGCTCGTCTAAGTTGCAACCAATTGACAAGTGTACCTTTTTGCAGTAGCTTGGTTGCTGTATTATTATTGTAACTGTCTCTGCCGCCAGTGTAGCCAAATCGTTTGGCATCCGCTGGCTTCGATCAGTCTTTCAACAAGGTTGATAGGATCTCCATTCTGTTTTGTCCTTTGCGATGTTTTGCAATCGATGGAGATGTGGTGTGCTGAGCAAGGATCCCAGGCCAGCTTTTCTGATGTCAGATCTCAGCAGTTGTAATAAATTGGTACGGTGACGTCCGGTTCGGCCTTGGTACTTTTTGCTGCCAATTATTGCAAATTCAAGGGCTTTCTGAGGAGGTGAGTCCTGGTGAAGTCTCAGAATGTGTCCAAACATGTTCCATCTCATGGTGGAGATCTTGCAAGACAATGGTTCACTGTTGCATATTTTGTAGAGATTTTTGTTCGAGATAAGACTGTTTGGCCAAGTATGACCAGTTATGACACGTAAATGTCTTCGATGACAGGCATCCAATCTTTCAAGACTTGCTTTGGTAACAGACCAGCTATTACAGTTGTAGATCATAATTGGGATGCAGTACGCGTTGTACAATCTTAGTCGCAACTGTAATGGGATTCTCGATCTCTTGCTCCATAGTTTCCAGTGTGATCTGAAAGCGACATTGCCTAAATTGCAGCGGGATTTGACATCGGCAGTGCTGCACAATAATGATCCCAAAAGTTTGTGTGTACGCCATTTTTCGTTTCCTCGAATCGGTAGGCTATCAGTATCAGTTTCATTTGTGTCTGCAAGAAATATGTGGGTGAATTCAGTTTTAGTCTCATTCATGAAAAGATTGTAGTTTTTCAGGTTCTTTGTAGCAATAGATTGTAGCATATCAAGTGGCTGTCTTTCCTCATCCAGAAACTCAACATCGTCTGCATACTCCATTTCCAAAGGCATGCATGTGTCAGATATAGGGGGGTTTGGTCTGGAGGACTGCTCTCGCACTGAGCTCAATGCTGCAGATAGGTAGCAGGTGAAGAGTATTGGGGAGAGGCTGTCTCCTTGAGGGGAACCGATGGTAGTCTCAAAGTTTGCGGACATTTCGTTGTTAATGCGCACATACAGTTTCGTGCCAGCTAGCAGGGCGCGGGTTAGTCGCAGTTCATCTTCATCACAGCCAGCTTGGTCTAAAATTTGAAGGATTTTTTTGCGTTTGATGGTGTCAAAGGCTTTGGACATATCTATTCCCATTTTGTGGAAGTCCCATTTTCTAGCCATTACCACTGAAACGAGCATACGTTGTGCCCAGACAATGTCAGCACAGCTTCTGCCACGTTTGAAACCGCTTTGGAAGGGTCCAGTGAAGCTGTCAATTTTGTCTCTAATCCGATGCAAAATGATGATGGAGAGGATTTTTCTGATGCTATTGAGGAGCACAATGGGTCGAAGATTAGCTGGTGGTCCTTTTGGTTTCTTGGGTTTTGGTATAGCAATTAGTATGCCTTCGCCGATGGTGTCTACTGGTTTGTGTTGTTTGAAAGATTCATTAATAGTCTGTGATATTAAACCGGAGGTTATGTCTTTGGAGAATTTGAAGAGTTCGTTGTTGACGTTATCAGGGCCAGCAGCACGACGGTTTTTCAAAGAAGAAATTGCTGCAGACACTTCCTCAGTGGTTAGGCTATTGGTGTTTGCAAGGGTCTTGCTTCTCCGGTGAATGGTTGTATTGGTTCATCATCTGAATCTGTAAATTGTTGCTGAAACCATTTTCTTACAATCTCTACTTTGCTTTTGTCTGAGAGCACAAAACTGCCATTGACATCTTGAATCATGATGGGGGTAGGAGGCTTTTTCGCTTTAAGTAGTTTTGCTGCTTGGAACATTTTACTGCTGTCTTCAGATGCGGATATTTCTTCTGCCAAAGAGTTGGCTTTTTCTATTGCAACCTCCTTTAATCTTTTAGATATGCTGTGTAGGATGTTTGTACGTTTCTTTCGGAGGTTAGAGCGTTCCATGTTGTTTGTGCTTTGATAAATTTGTAGCCTTAAGGCTTTTTGTTGTTTGGACAGATGTGCTACTTGTTGATCAAACGTATGTTGTGGTGGGTTGCTTCTTGTGATGCCGGCAGCTTTTATGGCTGAAACTTTCATGCAGTCAAGTAGATGGTTTATAGTTGTGTTTGGATCATCGTTGCGGTCTAATTCGCTCAACATATTCTTCAGAATTTTCCTATATGATTGCTGGGTCTTTCGATCATCTCTCAGACGATGGATGTTGATTCTCTGTTGCTTGGATTTCTTTGGATGGCGTTTGTGAATTAAATGAATTTTATCAATTCTTAGTTTCGTGGAAACAAGCTTGTGGTCAGAGTTTAGGTCCGTGCCTGCAAAAGACCTTGCGTTTTGTAGTAGAGGGCGTGCTTTCTGTTGACAGATGACGTAGTCAATTTGGTTGTAAATAGGCTTACTTAAGTTGGGGTTGTTTGGATCTTTAATAAAACCCGTCCAGGTAGTGCGGTGTCTGCTTGGGTGTTGAAAGGCAGTGTTGCTAGCAAAGTAACCATTGGCAGAAAGGAAATCCATGAGTGCATTACCGTTCAAATTGCGTTGGCCAGTGCCGTAACTGCCCAGGCATGCGTTTAGGCCCGTGTCAATGTCATCTTGGGTAAGCTTTCCGAGTTTGGAGTTCATGTCGCCACATATAAAAGTAAGCCAGTTAGCGGGGGTGGAGCTAGCAGTGTGAAGTTCTGCATAGAAATTTTCAAGATTTTCTGGTGTTTCTGCTGCTCTTTCAGAGGTTGGTCCATAGGCGTTGATCAGTCGCATTTTTGTTAGACTACCATTTCGAGTTGGAATAGCGAGGTCCATAGTTGCAATTCTATCGCTAACGTACTTATAGTTCACAACGTGGTTGATCAGTCTTTGGCCAATAATAAATCCCAAGCCATAATGAACTGATTTGTTTTGTTGCAGCAGGACAAGTTTGTGCCCTGTTTGTAAGTTGACTTCTTGGTGGTCCTTGATTTTGGTTTCTTGAATGCATAAGAGGTCAATATTGTAGCTTTGGCAGTCTTTGCCCAGAGTTTGCTTTTTGGTTTCAGCATTAAGGCCTCGTACATTCCATGTGCCGATGGTGATTTCCCATGGTATAGTGTTGGGCCTTGAAGGTGCTTGTTGAAAGTTAGACATCTTTCCGAGGTTGGGCCGAGGGTTTATCCTTTTACCACCCACTCGGTGTTTATGCGGCTGTCAGCCCGCAAGCCTAGACGATGATTAGCTTCCTGAAAAATCAGTACTGACAGGGTGAACCGCGAGAAGGTTATCGTCTTTCCCACCCCATGTATTTGCTGTATTGTAGGTTGCTGGTTGCTGTTGCCCAGGTTGCTGTATTTCAATATAAATAGGCTATGCCAAATTGCTGCATTCCTGGATGTACGCCTACTTACAATATACATATTTAAGTGCACACAAACTTTCACTGTTTGCTATAAGACGTCCAGATCTTGGCAG
Organism: Aplidium turbinatum; assembly: GCF_918807975.1. Classification (NCBI taxonomy): domain Eukaryota; kingdom Metazoa; phylum Chordata; class Ascidiacea; order Aplousobranchia; family Polyclinidae; genus Aplidium; species Aplidium turbinatum. Next base: position 4,265,260 of record NC_137488.1, read on the forward strand.
GACTGCAGAAGAAATAGGCTAAAGCATCGATCCGATTTGACAAAGTTTATTTGTCCATACGTGATGCAAGCAAGGGTGGTAGAATCAAAGAAGAGCAGAAGTATAAAGGTGGGCTACAGTCTGATTGCTGTTGATTTTATGCTTCTATAGCCTACTTAGTTTTGATAAAAAAAAAATGCAATGATGCATTAGGCTACATATAAGTCAAGTCAATTTATTTTGTTTGGCGACATTTTTGGTCAAGCGAAAGCTTTAATCTCTCTGTAGCTACTGTCAGGATTAGGCTCTCAAAGACACTGTCCTAGTCCAAGAATAAAGATTTCCACAATCAACAACCTTTTTGTTTGTTTGTTTATCTTTATCCTGCATTGCGGGAAAGCGGACTTGAGCGCTATGCATCGGTGTGCGCCTTCCGACATACACCTGACCCACGCAGCAGCCGACGGCAATGTCTGTTTCCGGTTGCCTACTTTACTTACGACTTAAATTTGGTACTACCCATTACTCGAAATCGATCACTGGGTAGAGGCAATTATCGTTAAGTTTCTTGCCCAGAGAAACAACAGCAAGTGCGGGTGGCTGGAGTCGAACATGCAGGCTCTCGACTGCGAGCCCAACGCGCTAACCACTCGGCCACTGCTTACTGCTTATGCTAACCACTCGGTGCACCTTATGCATGTGCTAGCGCAACGCGCAACAAAAGTGTTTGTCGGGAAGCTATTTCTCTTGAATTGCCTGCAAGTGTTTATAAGATAAGCAAAAATTCGTTTTTCATTCAAACTGATATGGGGATAACCTTGCCACGTTCATAACCACCAGAAATAGTTTAGAATTTTCCTTTGTTAGCGCAACACCAAGTTATGAAACCAAAGACATGATAAGTTTTGCAGAGATCTACACAATACACATAACCACGAGCTACACAGGCTAGCTATGGCACCAAAATAATGAAAAGCATACAACACACAAAAGCGGAGCTTATGATATAAGAAAAAAATAGCCACAAGTTTACTGGTTTGATTTAAAGTGGCTGACGATTTCTGGCTCAGAAACAACCTAGCTGGAATAACTTTTAAGAAGTTACTGAAGTAAAATACAGTATTGAAAACAAACGAGTTTTTAAACATCTTCATGGCAGGATTTGGTAAGTTAATGTATCAATGCAAACACAAGAGTTTAGAACAGATTAACGCAATATTTAAGAAAATTAAGTACAGAAACGTTAAATCTGCAGGCCGAAAAAATATAAAGCATCTTTATAACGGATAATCTTAGCATGGTTAATCGGTTAACGTGAAATCGCAAGAACAGGAGGTTCTTAGCACTGTCGGTAGTTTTTCCGAGCCAGGGTGTTTTTATTAGTCGACGTATTCAGACAAATAAATTTAATCCAACCAGCAAATCAGAGTTTTTTTTTTCAACGTAATGCGGACGTTTCATCTCTTAAAAAAAACTGATTTTCAAGCTGGTAATCGACATTACAACTTACAAGCAAGAAACAAAACGTCACTTTTTATACACACAGCGGTTATTACAGGCAACCGAGATACAGTAGGAAGATGCAACAACGGTACGACTCTGAAAATTTGTGTTATATGGTGATATACAAGGACTCAGCACAAGGGGTTGTTAGGAAAAAAAAATGCATGGTGAACTTGTGACACAACAATTTTGCGCGTTTCAAAATATACTTTTCATTATACTCCACTTTTCAAATTAAAAAAAAATAAAAAAATACTGCAACCATCTCCCTATGCCTGGTAAGAACAGAAGTGGGTGCGAAATTTTTATTCTGTGGTTCACAAACCACAATTGGTAAATCAATCCTTGCATTATACACTAGAAAAGATGAAGTCGCTACACTGGTTATCGTTATGTCGACACTGTTCCTCTGGAATAGTTTCCATGACATTACAACATAATCAGTTCAACTTCGGATGCTACGCTTGAAATATATAGAAGTCAAACAGAAGCAAAAAAGTGACAAACCAGTTACAACACTACGCAGCATAAATTAAATAGATTTGCTTTTTATAAAGACCCATTCGAGTTGCAAGATAAGGACACAACTTAAGCCATAACATTAGATCTGACATATAACAGAGCATTGATAAAACCAAACAAAGTGAAGCTAACACTGAGAAATGAACTAAAGCATCGGTTTCAGAAACATAGTTTAGTGTCTTAGGGTGCGACGATAAAAGAGAAACTCAGGAGATTAGGGGGCAAACTACAGCCCTAAACCAAATCGGTCACACCTGTGTGATATTTGCTTGTTAGCCGACAAAATGTTTAAGCTTGAATTGTTCGCATAAATTGAATGTCTGTATATGTCGAAACAATGTAAGACGAAAGCTTTCCTGTCGCCCCAAGTGACGTTCACATCGGGAGGTCGTCGGCAGGATGTGGCTGCTTGGTAACCGGAGACTCGGGAGACCCTTCTGCAGCTGGAGACCCCTCCGCGTTGCCATCCTTGGGCACCCCGGAGACTTTCGACTAAAACATAGAAAATAAAATGAAGCCACCCAGATAACGTTGCAATGTCAAAGGTCACTGAACAAATCCTGAAAGCTGAGGTTGGAAGAGGACATTCTTCCACGTGATCTATCTTCACCAAACTACTCATGTCTTCATAATGGAAGCCTTGTAGATTAAATCATCACCTACGGTACGTCAAAACCTCTCAATACGGGGAGCAAAGGACCGTGCACTAACTAACGTATAAGGGATAATTTTTATCCTGTTACAACAAGCGCGTGTAAACGAAAGTAAGCTCTATCTTGGTCCTCAGTATTTCCATGACCACATATCACAAAGTGCAAGCAAAATGTGTTGTAGACGATATCTCACCATAATGGTCGTTCCAACACCTTCAACCTTTTCCTCGAAGCTTTTGAATGTGGGAGAATTCCTAGAGAAAAAAAAAATGCAATTCAAGCTATTTTAATAACATAGAGATGAATTCACACAAACAGTAATTGAGCAACACATCTCAAATAAACTTTACCAAGTCGGCAACACTAACGTTCATATGTAATACCTGCTGTAAGGTAATATCATTCAAAGAGCTGACGTTTTTTCATTGTTTGTCACGTTTTTTCGACAATGCTATGTGCTATCAGTTAATGCATTTCTTAGGCAACAAAGACTTACAATAATCGTTAAACTCTAAAAATGAAATCACAATTACAACAAAATCACATGACCACAGATAAGTTAGCCAATATTACTATATACTAGGTTTAACAAACACACTGAATTTATCGTACATTTTCTGCATACACACGGACACGGCTTTTAAAAGCTGAGAATCTTTGAAAAAAAAACAACAACAATAAAAACAACTTCTATCACCAACAATACAAAATGGACACCTGACGAAGACAATGGCAGCCAGTTTGCAGCGACAAGTCATATTTTGAACGCTCTGTAGTGCTGAAGAATTTTGTTCCATGTAACACAGATGCACAACACATGACCAATGAGTACAATATTAAATTAACACCGCCGGGAGAAGAGCGTTATTTCGAATCCGAGAACACATGCAACTCAGGCAAGCACATCCTCAAACACAGCAGCCACAGACACGAGCAATCTTACAGGGATTCGTAGGTCGGGCTGCGTTGCCTCAAAGCTCGGCTTCTTCAAGTTTGCATCGAAAATAATTAACAAAATTGTACTTAGCAAGTTACAAAGGCATAGCAAAACCAACGCCTGAAGCCAGGAGAGGGGATTGTATGAAAAAACACACAAGCGAATGTAAAGACTGGTTGGATGTGTAACGAAGTCCGAGAAAACGTTGCTTTCCTACTGGGTCAGGTTCAAGCTTCACAGGAAGTGAGTTTGTACAGATTTGTTCAGCCGGTTTGTACAGTGAGGATACATATTCCATCTTGGAACACTGCTGATGGCATTGTAAAGCAGTACTAGCAACAAAGTCAAGGTTTGTTTCGGTTCACCAAATCTTATGGAGTGAAAATGAATGTCTTTTTTAAGCGTACGAACCATAAGTTGGAAATATCGTCGAAGTTGGGTTTTACGTATTCTTATCTTAGTGTTACGATGGATAAACCCAACCTCACTACAAACAAGCTATGGCTGTCGCAGTGTCGCTTCAGTTGAACGTCAATTGCCTAAAGTCATAAACGATGTAACAACAGGAAGCAAATGCATGCGTATCATCGATCGGCCAACCGGGTGTGACATAAGCTTGTTGATTATCTTGAATGTCACCGCGTTGATAAACCTTGTCAGAAACGACACATGAAATATAATAGAAACGTAAACGGCAAAAACGCTTAAGAATCCAAACGGCAACGCCTGTCAGATCTTTTAAAATATGTCATTCAATAAAATAATTCACAAATCATGTTTTATTCAGATGACTGTTCATAGGGTTGAATTGTGTATGTACAACTGATCGATACTTTTACGATATGCTTTCTTATTGAAGCAGCCTAAGGCACAATGAAACATCGGTAAGGGGAAAAGTAGTCAGTAGAGAAAACTTACTTCATCTCAGAGAATTTGTTGGACATTGTCGCCCCGAGAGAGTTGAACGCGGTGGCTGTTGCCTGGCCGGCAGTCTTCAGAGTCTCTGACGTTTTCTTGTAGCTGCAATACAAAGATGTTCCGTTAGACCAGGGATCTGCAAACTGCAGCCCGCGGGCCAATTGCGCCCGCGGACAAACTTTTTGCGGCCCTCGAACGATCTTACTTTTAGTGCATAAACTAAAGTTTCATCATTACTGCCTTCGTAAACAAGCTACGTCTTTGGGAAACTTAACCAATCAATTCCAATTTTGCTCATTTTCCCAATTTTGGCCTTTGTAAACCTTCCAACCCTGATAAGTACATATCACTTATCATTTCCACTAAAACTAACTTTGAATCTCAATTTTGCGATTTGAAAAATCAAAAAAAAAAACAGATTCGATTTATTTGCCATTCCATTTTCAATGGATGTCAATACTGTGCCACATGAGATGCAAATGGAAACAATTGAACTTCAATCATCCAACATATTGAAGGCCAAATACGATTCAGTTCCAATTGCCAACTTTCATAAAGAATATGTCCAGAAATCCACCTATCCTCATCTGTATGACAATACGTGTAATGTGCATGTTTGGAAGCACATATTGCTGTGAGCAGCTTTTTTCAAAAATGAATTACGCAAAGAATAAACTTCGCACTCGCCTGTCAGATCGTCATTTGAATGACGTATTGCAAATATCATCAACAAAGTTGCCAGTTGATTTAAACACCTTGGCCATGACACAGAAACAACATCATCCTTCACATTGATAAATGATAAGTAAATAAAAACAATGCATTGCGTTTTAATACGTGTTTGATAATAAATATGAAACGGCAACAAACACGTCTCATTGTGCAATAGACACAGGAATAGGAGTTGCAGGTGCGCCATGATTTTAAGGATAATGTGGCGATTGTTTATAGGTTGAAATTTATGCGGCCCGCACGTTACCGGAAGTTTGTAGATTTGGCCCAGTAGTACAGAAAGTTTGCCGACCCCTGCGTTAGACAAACAGCGGAAAGCAACGTAACTTTGCGTGACCCACGCACTGCAACTTTCAGCTGTTCAAATCAAATTGACTACTTCCAGCAATAAAACATACCAAATAAATTTATCTATGCGTAACATTACTGGAAGGGAAAGCCAAAAAAAGAGAAAACGTGACAGACTACCAAAACGATGGAAAGCAAGATTTAAGCGTAGACCGGACTCAATCTAGCGACACTGGGCGAGTTCAAATAAGTAAACCCATGTTGATGTGCAATCTACTTCAAGCGGAGAAGGAAGATGGCGACTGATGATGAGTGTTACTGGATGAGTCGAGTTCGAGTGTTTGTATCAACACCATTATTGTGATTGGTTCACACCTGATTTTAATAAGGTTGACAAAACATCACTTTAGATTAATTCATACAGTTCATGGAAATTTTAGTCATGGCTTGACTAGAAAGCATTGGTTAATTTTAAAGCTACGTAATATAGCTTTCGGTCTGAAAATAGACAAAAGATCTGGCAACACTTTTACAGGGTACTCTACTCAGAACCAAGATGGCGTAAGTTGCGCTTCCTGGTACATTAGCAATATAAGTTTGCGGACCATTGAGAAAAGTAACATTGTTTATACAAAGTTATCATTTTCAACAAAACAAATAACCCACCAAGAACACTTTGGGACACTGCACAAAATAAGGAAAAGTTGGAAAAATTTACGAACTGAGCATCTACTTTAGTAATTCTCAGCGGGCCCTCAAGCATTCTTCCTGAGGCCCTTATCGATGCAACAAAAATAGTATTTGTGTTGGAGCTGCCAAAATGGCGAGAACACTTGGTTGTCACTTTACCTAGATGCTAGCAAAGAAAATGCTTTATAACGTTTCTTCACACGACGCATGCAGAGCAATTAGCTGTGCTTATCATAAGAGTTACGACAGACTTCAACATTTCAAAATTGATTGATTACAAAACTTGAAAATTGCTTGTAGGATGTCGCTCATAGCTCGAAGCTGCATGTTTTTGCATGACCGTTTTCAGGAGCTATCGTCAGAATAAAATAAAGCTAACCGAGGTGAAATATTTAATAGTATATACTAGTAGAAGGTTTATTTTATTCTGACGATATCTCTTGAAGAGTGTCAGACACAAACCTGCAGCTATAAACAATATTCTACTCGTAGCTTCAACATTTGCTAACAATTTCTCACTTTGCGTTCCATTCACGTGTCAGGCTCAAATGTGAAAATGTGCCAGGCTCAAGTATTTGAAATGCTGCAATTAAAACACCCAAGGCAATGAAGGCATGGTCATATGAAAAAAACTCGTTTAAAGTGAAGGTTGTTAAACTCTCACACCCAAAGAGAAGACCACATGGTGGAATTTTTTTGAAATATAAAACCTGATATCGAAACGATGCCATTGACGACGCAAGAGTTTGAAAGCTGTACAAACATAAATGCTCAGGACTTCCTATCGATGGTGTAGTACTGTAGTAACTACACTGAGTATCGTGCTTGGTAATATCTGCAAGCTCAAAGGGATAATGCAATGCAAAACATTTTACTCCGTAAGGAATTGCAAGTTCTGACAGTGAAACACAATTCTGGCAGAGAAAAATCAATGATATTGGAAAACAATTTTCAATCCTATAAAGCGTGATGTGCTCTTTGCGTTTCTGATCCAAAAATACGAGAACAATAACATACTGTAGGTCGATGGATGGTGAGAATTTTAATTTTAAAATGGCATTTGTCTAGTCAATGAGTTTTGTTAACAAATCAAAAGGTATATACATAACGTTTGAACCATAAATAAATGATAGTTTAAATTAAATGTAAACAAAGTCTAGGTTTGAAATAATTTTAAGCTGACTTGAAGCTTTCAAAGCTTCATTTATTTATGGTTCAAACGTTACCTTTTGATTTGTTACCCTGTACTTTAATAATTTTTCACAATTCCTTTTTAATGTTTTTTATTTGTGCTTTTATAGAGTACTGATGAAGCCGCCTTTACGGCGGCGAAAGCTCTACCAATAAATTTTTGTAGTTACCAAACCTGGTTGATTTTTTATTGATTATTATACGTTTGGTTGAATCCTTTTACATGGAATCATGGATCCTACAATTATTTATGATTAGCAATTCCCAAAACACCGAGAAGCCAGAACTGAGGTTAAGAGTCTGCAGAAACCTTTTATCACTACTAACTGTATGATATGTGGCCAATTCTGAATACTGCAGACAGATTTTCAGCTGGTAATTTGAAGAATACTAAGTAGGCTACCTACAGTCCTACACACACAATCCTACTTAAGTGTTTCTTTTTGGTGCTTTTACGTTAGGGGTACTTTCAGAAAAGTAAACACTGAGTTTTAAAGAGTGGCTTACTGATCTGTACACTGTATTCGTTCAATTTGCTATTGTAAGTATAGCACAGGTCGATGGCTGCAGCTACAAAATAACCAACTAGATACCATACTTTGTCAGTGAAATGGGAACACACAATAACTTTATAAATGAAGTAAAGTCTCGTAACCTACCTTTAAAATAGAGCACTCTACTGAAACAAACACCTCAGTTATTGCAAAAGACATTACCAGACTACATAATTGTAAATATCACTTACGCTTGTGAAGTTTGCACTTTGTTGATTTCAGCCTTAAGTTGTGACATTGTAGTAAGGCCCAGTTGATTTTTCAAAGTTGAAGCATGCTGTTCTTTTGCATGTAGAACTTGCCGCAGAGTTGCAATTTCTTCTTCAGTCTATTTGCAATAGATCAATCAAGAGAATTTAAAGCACAGTATGTAACTAGACCAGTCCAGCACAAATTAAAATGCTAAAACTATCAACCAAAGGTTCGAAAGCATCAAATCTATAAACCAGGGGTGGGAAAACTACGGCCCGCGGGCCGCATGCGGCCCGCAAGACCATTTTATGCGGCCGGCCGGCACTTGCAGAAACTCCTACTCATCACTTATTGTTTCTCTACTTATTGTTTTAATTAAACAGGTTACATGATAAAGTATTATTCTCTAAAAAGACAGAACAACTGGTAAGGACTTGTTTCATGCTGTTGAAAACTGTGTTGCAAGAACTGGGCTAGAGTGGAATAAAGTGGCAAGTATAACAACTGATGGAGCTCGTGCTTTGACAGGAAAAAATGTAGGGCTGTTGAAGTTGATGAATGACAAGATCAAAGCAGAACATCTTGGCAATGCCATCATACCACTTCACTGCGTCATCCTTAAAGAAAGTCTGTGTAAAGGTGCACTGAACATTAAGCACGTTTCTGATTCAATTGTCAATGTTGTCAATCTTATCAGAGCCAGGGGGCTTATCCCGGCTTAACCACAGGCAGTTCCGGGCATTGCTGGCAGATTTAGAAACTGAACATTTGGATGTCCTCTACCACAACCATGCCCGCTGGCTGAGCCTGGGTAAAGTATTGAGGAGAGTGTGGGAGCTAAGAGAAGAAATCGTGATGTTTCTGGAAATGAAAAGCATTCAATGTGATTTTAGTACCAACATAGATAATGAAGAGTGGAGGTTGGACTTTAGGTTTGCCATTAATATCATGGAAAAGTTGAACGAATTGACTGTAAAACTTTAGGGCAATGGTTCATTTGCACACGAGATGTGCATCCACGTTAAATCATTCCAAATGAAGCTGTCATTGTTCCTCAGACAAGCTGGCAACAACAGGTTTTGTCACTTTCCTTTGCTGAAAGAAGCAAACATTTCTGGAGAACTTGCAGCAAAGTATAAAGTTCAGTTGGATACCTTGGCTATCGAATTCGGCAGAAGGTTCCAAGACTCAAAGAACCTGGAAACGCAGTTTAATATGCTCAGTTCTCCATTCACTACAGAAGTTTATTCGGCTCCTGAGGATTTACAGCTGGAACTGCTGGACTTGCAAGCAAATAATGACTTGAAAGAGAAGTTTAAGTCAGATTCACTGCATGACTTTTACAAGTCATTGTCTGACGATTTGTTTCCAAACTTAAAAAAACTTTGCTGCTAAGTTTTTGACACTGTTTGGATCCACATACATATGCGAACAAGCATTTTCTTGTTTAAAAATAAACAAGTCGAAGAACAGGTCTTTGCTGACAGACACCAACTTGCATGATGTTATGAGGATATCTACCAGCAAACTTGCTTCCAACTTGCAGAAAATTGTGAAAAACTGCGAACAGTTGCACAAGTCCTGGGTTTATTTTTTCGCTGAAACTTTTCGGTCATTTGTCCAAAATGACTTGAAAAAATTCGGTCATTTTTTATTTATTTCGGTCATTTTTAGTCATTTTTGGTCATTTATATATTATATAGTCAATTGACTATATATTTTTTCGGACATTTTGACCGAATTGACTGTAATTTTTTCGGTTATTTTGCTAAAAAATCGGTCAATGACCGATAAATGACCGAAAAAAAAAACCCAGCCACAAGTCTAATTAGCTTAAATGTGATGATGATTGCATAGCTTTAAACCGTAACTGAGTGTGAAATACAAAAATTATGTTTAATATGAATATGCGTTTATTTACACACCGGGTAAAGTTTCCTACTTTGTAATGAGTGCGGCCCCCGGCTGCAACATTTTTTCAAATGTGGCCCTCAGTACAAAAAGTTTGCCCACCCCTGCTATAAACACATTCCAAAGCACAAGACATCACCATGACAAAAAATCCATTACACATTTACAGCAAAAACTGATAATGAAAAGTATGGGGCGCCGTTTGGAAAAACACAATTTAGCAATTTTGCAACACCAATTTAGCAATTTTGCAACACATTTAGCTATATTGCAACAATTTAACTAAATTGCAAAAATACGATTTAGTTATATTGCAAAATACGATTTAGCTAAATTGCAACAATTTAGCTAAATTGCAAAATACGATTTAGCTAAATTGCAACAATTTAGCTAAATTGCAAAATACGATTTAGCTATATTGCAACAATTTAGCTATATTGCAGCAATTAAGCTAAATCGTATTTTTGCAATTTAGAGTGCAAGTATAGAATCCGACACCCTGGTCAACATGACGTCACAAAACGGACGCAACTACTACATAGGGGGTGAAAAAAACGATCCTGAAAAGCGGCGGAATGAAGGTGATAAAGCGGAATGGACATGGATTTTTTGACAATTTTACTGTGTTTTTACAATAAAAACTTTAAACCAACGTCGAGTGTTGAATATAACTACCTAGAATGACATAAAATTTACCAAATTGCATAAATTCAACTAAAAATTTACCCAATTAAACTTTAAAAATAAAAATATGAAACGTTTGCAACTAAATGTGTTGTAGCTATCTAATTTCTGCTCGCATTTTAATTTTTACAATAAAAGTACCAATCTAACGCAACTGCAAAGAGTATGTCTTGCTTCAGTTAAACAGTAGCACAAAATAAGTACCATCTTTATCTTGTGATAACTTAAACTTCACCAATTTGCATCGATTCTCAGCAATTCAATTTTTACAAGAAAATCATTAATCCTTTACAAATTGAAAGAGTATGTCTTGCTTTATTCACCTGAAAAGTTTCAGGTTTATATCTCATCTACCAAACGAGCAATCGTCGTTCAAACTTATTTTGCAATTTAGCTAAATTGTTGCAATTTAGCTAAATCGTATTTTGCAATTTAGCTAAATTGTTGCAATTTAGCTAAATCGTATTTTGCAATTTAGCTAAATTGTTGCAATTTAGCTAAATCGTATTTTGCAATTTAGCTAAATTGCTGCAATATAACTAACTCGTATTTTTGCAATTTAGTTAAAGTGTTGCAATATAGCTAAATGTGTTGCAAAATTGCTAAATTGGTGTTGCAAAATTGCTAAATTGTGTTTTTCCAAACGGCGCCCCATAGAAAAGTTCTGGGCTACCCAAGGTTTCATCTTGAACAACTGTCAGGTGCAAAGTGAACAAAAATAAAACAGAAAAAATTACTGTGAAGCATGAACTGATGGAAAGTTTATATTTCACACCTTCAACTGACGTTCATTTATCTATACCAGGGGTGGGGATTCTGCGGCCCGCGGGACGAATGCGGCCCGCGTGACTGTTCCATGTGGCCGGCGTCAAAATTTCATTTCGAGGAATAACTTCAGACTTTGAAATACAAGAAAATTTATTGTCATTGGAATCTATGCATGGAACAACACGTGATGAAGATTTGTTTGAGAGGCTTGTAGTGGCAATGCGCAAATTTAATCTACCATTTGAAAGGTTGAGAGGTCTTGCAACAGATGGTGCTCCAGCCATGGTGGGTTCACAAAAGGGGTTAACTACACTTGTAAAAAGAGAAATGACACGTTACGGCCTTAACGCAAGTGTCATGTCATGCCAATACTGATAAAATGCATCAATTTCAACAAAAGCAGAGGTTTGAACAGCCGCTTGTTTACTGGAAGATCGGAATACTGATTACCACGACCTTGTCTACCACTGTGCAGTTCGTTGGTTGAGTCGTAACGACATGCTTACACGCTTTTACTTGTTGAGAAACGAAGTCGATCAGTTCATGGATAATCAGGGAAACCATGTCGTTGAACTCACTGATAGCCAATGGTTGTGTGACCTAGCGTTTATGGTTAACATTAACAAGCATCTCTCCGAGCTCAACGTCAAGTTGCAGGGAGCGAGTCCACTTTTGAACTCCTTGTTTGCAAAAGTGAAATCATTTGAAGCTAAACTACATCCGTGAAAAGTACAACTTGAAAAAAATAACACCGCACATTTCCCTACCTTGCAAGAGCAAAAGCCTTCTGCAACAGCCAAATGTACCCATGTATCTGTCAATTTCATGGAGACATTTAATGCAAGATTTTTGGACATAAAGAGTAAAGAAATGAAGTTAGATATTTTTGCCTCTCCTTTCAATGTGGTTGCAAGTTGCAACTGATGTTCCTAGTAACTTCCAACATGAAATAGTAGAGCTCCAGAGTGACGGTACGTTGAAAGCGATGTACCGTACCAAAACATTCCACTGCTCAACTTTTATCAACACTACGTTAATGCTGATGATTTTCCAGTTATGCGGAAACATGCTTTGAAATATGTGTCTCTGTTTGGAAGCACCTACCGTTGCAAGCATTTTTTTTCCAAATTGAATCTAACAAAAATTCGGCTTCGCTCCAGACTGACTGATAAAAACGTCGAGATGCAGTTTAAGAGTTGCAACATCTTCCGTGTCAGCAGACATCACACAACTCACCAAAAATAAAAACTTTCAGCCATCCCACTAGCTGTGAAAGTGAAATAAATCATTGTCTACTTCGCTGCATTTTTTATCTGTTAATAAAATTTCAATAATTTTAGTGGCCCGCCTGTAATATTTCTCATTTTATGTGGCCCGCAATACTACAAAGGTTCTCCACCCCTGATCTATACGCTACATCATTACCTAGCCTATCTGATAACAACTTAAACTTGTTTCACCTTTTGCAATTCAGCTTCAAGTTCTTTCCTCTTAACATCCTCAGCACTGTCTATTGGCACTTCAGCAGCGGCACCAGCATCGCCTTCCGAAGCAGCAGTCAAATCAGGATAAACATTTTCTGTCGGTGGTGTATCTGCTAAAATACAATGTTATTATCTAATCTGCACTGCAAAAAAAAAAAACATGTTAAAACACAAATCTTTTCATTACAAAAGTTATGAAACAAAGAAAGTATATTACAAAACAAATCACAAAGTTTTTGAAAGTTATATACATATTGACACAACTAGTCCTAATAACGAAGTTCCAATGACTTTAATCCCAACAATGTTGGCTGTATACCAGCTAACACACCCAAATGAAGATTGAAATGACTGCAACCCAAATGCCTCAAGCTTTGGTTATTTTATACACCTCATGTAGAAGTTGCACTGTTCAGAAATATGTCATTGCCAGTGATATACAGTTAGTATAATACAGAAAGATTCAATTAGAACTAACAAAGCTCCACTAATCATTAATCAATCTGCTCCGTAAACCTGATTTTTCAATGCAATCTTTTTTTTTTTCAATAACTTTGAAACAAACATCTCACATGGTGCAGAAAAGTCATAAAAGAAATTACACAGAAGTAAATGAACCATACCACATGTCTAAGGCATCTCAATATAATTTTCAAAACTTCAGAAGTTTGATAGACTACTGGACACTGGTCCTACAAATGAAAGTACAGCTTTTTTTTCACAATTAACCTCGTACCCCCACTACTTTTTGAATAACATGAGAAGGCAAATACTCTGTTTTGTTACAAGTAAAAACAAAAGTGTACTTTTCTCCAGAAAGTATGAAAACACAGGAATTGGCTTGTTTCGACAAGTCCGATTCGGCGAGTGCCCTATTTGGCGAGAGCCCTTTTCGACGAGTTCCCTATTCGGCAATTTTTTGAAATTTTTTTTTAAATTATTGGGTACCTAAGCCTAATTATCATTGCCGTTTTAGGGTTAGGGGTTAGAAGTTAGGGGTAAGGGTTAGAGGTAAGGGTCTTATTTCAACGTTTAGCGACGTTAAAACGATGTAAAATGTAATTTTCCCATAGTGTTCAAAATATTCTTCTGGAAGAGAACTTCTTTCTATAAAAATAGCGGCTTTTTCATCTGTATTTCTGAACATCTGGTTGGAAATTAGGCTGTCATTTCTAGATGTGAAAAACTTTCGTTCGTAACAAGTAGGCCTATCCAACAAATTCATTTTAACAGAGCAATATTGTTAATTGGCTTATACGATGAAATACAAACTGGCATAGACGTTCACAACTAAAAGTAGCCTAGGTTATTTCATCTAGCCTATAAAAGAAACCCGTTGTGTCGAATAGCACGAAACGTGTGTGGCAAAATGTTTGATGCCAGGTGTTAGAACAGCGTTTCTCAAAGTGGGCAAAATCGCCCCCTGGGGGCGATTTTGAGCGCCAGGGGGGCGAAAACACTCAAAGGGGGCAAATTTATCAAACCACCAATAACAGTCCAACGCGCAAACCATTTACTGCAAAGTGCAAATAGATGATTCCACCTTGACCGACAATGTAGGCTATAGCTGCTGCTTGGATAATGTGCGTTTTGTTCATAATATGAGAACAAGAAGAAATGATTTTTGCGCTCAGTCTTCCTACAGATATTCGGGCATCAAGCATCTTTAATGCAGTGAAAAACTTCTACGAAGAGAAGGGGATTCCACTGAAGAATAATCTACAATGCGCAACTGATGGTGCTCAGGCAATGGTTAGAAAGCATCGAGGGTTTATTGCACTGATGAAAAGAGCAATTCCTGGACTTATTACAATATATACATTGTGTAATTCACCGTCAGCACTTGGTTGCCCGTAATCTCAGTCCTGAACTACATGAATCACTGAATATTGTGATAAAATGCGTCAACAAGATAAAAGCGCAGGTCAAAATGTCTTAACTCAGTTTCCCAATTTGAGCGAGAATGTTATCACAGAAGAACAGCAAAAATACTGCGCACATTTAGACATGCTTCATAAAGACATGAAATTTCGCTTTGCAGATCTCGTGGACCTCCATGTTCCAAACTGGGTGGTACAACCATTTTCTACCGAACCTACAGACATACTGTACAAGTGGAACTTCAAGAGCAGTTCATTGATATGCAAACAGATGATCAGTCAAGAGTGAAATTCAGAAATGATTGATAGGCTACGATTTGTTTTGGTGCCAGGTTGCTGGCAAATATGAGCTTCTCTGGAAGAAAGCTAGAATGTGGATTTTGTCGTTTCCTACTTCATATATGGTTGAAAAGGGATTTTCTGTGGCATTGATGCTTTCGAAGCAAAGAAATTGCTTGCTAGTTCATAAAACGGGTTGATCTTCGACTCTATCGTACGAAGATGTCGCCAAACGTTTTAAAACTTTGTAAAAGTCGCCAAGCTCATCCACTCCATTGAACATTATCTTGTATTTAGGTTACAATCAATTTCGTTGATTAAATTCCCAAAACTAAATTTCTCTATCACTTTATTATCAATGTTTATTTTACTTGACAGAATTAGGGGGGCGAAATTTTATTTCAGTAACGAAAAGGGGGCAATGGACTAAAAAAGTTTGAGAAACACTGCGTTAGAACTTCGATCAAAGCCTTCTCCCGCAGTGTTCAAAATGGCGGCACGGACGCCTTGGGAGTTTTTCGCGTGAAGCGTCACTTTTAGGCTTTGCCTTGAATTACCCGGCGCAAGAAAATTTAGGTAAGTTGGCACTCTTATGATTGCATCACGTGATGCCCCCCCCCGATTGTTTCTCGACCTGACGACGTTCAGTCCTCTCTCGGTTTTTTCCCTTTTTTTTCCGTAAGGCACGGTGTTTGTCAAATAGTGACGGCGCGTGTCGAGCAACGTCGTCACCAAAAAAGGCAAAAATTGCAGCCCTGCTGACGACGTTTAGTCCTCTCTGTTTTTTTCCCTTTTTTCCTGTAAGGCACGGCGTTTGTCGAATAGTGATGGCGCGTGTCGAGTGACCTCGTCACCGAAAAAGGCGAAAATCGCAGCCCTGTGTGTCGCCTACTGTCATTCTGGCAGAATGATTCTGTGCGATCTGCCTAATAAAATGATTTGTAAAAATGCATGATAAATAATAATAGAAGTGGCTATTTTTCCACACTTAATGTCATGGTTGCAATCAGGTGTTGCTTCAGTTAGGATTGAACTTAGGAAGGGTTAAGGAGAGGGTTAGAGTTAGGAATAAGGTTAGGGTTTTGATCTTTGCCAAGGGCTAAAAAAAATTTCCAAAATACAAGTTTTTGTTTTCAACAGCTTTAAACTTTTCTCAAATTAGGGCAGAATTTCTTATCTGGCAACACTATTAAGGCTATTATTACACTATACATATAGTGTAAATATAGCCACAGCCAATAATAACAATGTTCAGACCCTGATAAAAACACTTCTCATTGACATATTTACTTTTATGGCGCTTGAAAGTCAGGATGCCATTTTTTTATGAAAAACAGAGTACCGTATATATATAATATATTTCTCAAAACATCAAAACCAAAAAACAAGCCAAGTAATTGACCGTAAAATGGCAAAACTTACACAAGGTGTGATAATAGTATAAAATAAACTGTTCAACTTTTTCTGTGAATTTATTTTTAATTCCAAAATATTTGTAAAGTGGAAGCAGTTATGTCGATGGTCGCAGATTAATGGGCAACACTAAACGGCGGAAATGCGGAACGCGGAAATAAGCCGGGCGTGAAATGGCGTATTGTCCGCAGAAGTAGCGATTTAATGCCGATGCAGAAAACGCGGAAGTACGATCTTGGCGTCCATATTGTTTAACATAGCGATAACTTCATCATGAAAGAATGAAATGTTGCAACATGGAAAAAGGCGGAAATGCGATTTTTAACAACAACTCACCACCGAACCTACTTTTATGTTGAAATATCATTGAAAGATATTGTTTAGAAGCAATTGTGAGGTCATTAAATACTTTGACTGTTTTAATTCCACAGTTATTGGAGTAAATTTCGAAATTTAATGGAATTTATTGAAATAGGAAAAAGGCGGAAATGCGATTTTTAGCCACAACTCAATACCGAACATTTTCTTATGTTGAAATATCATTGAAAGCTATTATTTAGAAGCAATTGTGAGATCATTAAATACTATGACTGTTTTAATTCTAAGTAATTTCTGCTTATTTCCGCCTTTCCGCATTTCCGCCTTTTAGTGTTGTCCCAGATTAATACATAGTCATACACCCTACGTATTTATCTTAAAACAATGTTCAGGCCTGTATTGAACATGTAGGCTACAAGTACAATGTGTCCTCATTCATACTTTTACAACAGAGCATTCAGCACACTAGAAAATCAACAAATATATATATAACTGTCTTACCCATCATTCTCTGGTTTGCAAAGTGTTGGATAAACAACAAATAATTCGGTGTTTTAAAACAAGTTGAATCTAATTATTAACAAATGCAAAATCATAAACAATGGCTACACAAGTTGGTATCAAACATAAAGCAATATTACAATAAGTACGGTACAGTTAAGATTACACTGATTGGCTTTATAACCTTGTTAGTTTGATGGTAAAATGCAAGATTTTTAGTTTGATAAAGGAAACTTTTTATGAAAGCTTAAGATAAATTAACTACTGGGATTACTGTTCAAAACTTAATGGAATGAAAAATTGTATCCTATTAAGGATATAATCAAACCTACATTTTTGAACATTTGTTGGAATGGCCCACTAAAATATCCCATAGCCTATGCAGCTGATTGCCTTGTACGTAACTACGTATATGATATAAATTAGAAACTTCAATACATGTAGCTCCACATGCAGCAAACATATATCATAATCAACTTCACATGAATTTTGACTTCAATTATCGGAAGCTGTCTGGAGGAGAGTCATGATAGGTACCGTAGCCTACTGCCTACCGTACCGTAAACTGTGACAATATTCAACTACGGTAAGGATTTTCATTGGCATTATAAAACTAATTGAGTTTGCAATAGATTGGCTAGAGAGCTAGAGATGGGATAGGTAGCATTTTGGATAAATCCAACCCAACTTGTAACAACGATCTTAGCTTCCTCTTCCACGACAAGCTGTGATCAAAAACACTTTCCTTTCATTTTTAGACAGTTGTTCAAGCTACATTCAACTGCTTTTCAAATCTATCATAAATCGCTAGTGTTTTAAAGCTGGAGTAAATACCTCTGGCAATTTTTTACTCAATTTGATGCCAGAAATTTAAACATCTCGGTAAATTAAATTACAAACATTTGAAAGAATTTTTGCCTTTGGAAATTTGCAAAATTGTGGTGACTTCTGATTTCATTCGAGCTAGGGTTGCCAGAGATTATTATAAAAAAGAGCCCAAGCTTATGCAAAAAGTAGCCCAAAAGTAGCCCAATTTTTTGGGGGTTCTAAAATGGAGCCCAAGCAAAGAGATAGGCCATTATACAAACTTCTTTCAGAGCGCTTGATCATCAGTCCCGAATTATAAGTGTTTTTCCAGTTCATCACATCCTTCAGACAGATTGGCAACCATGCATTTACTCAACTGTTTTGTTAAAATAACTACAAACAAGTTACCTAAATACAAAAAATGGTTTAATTGCTTTTCGTGATGAGCTAACGCATCAAGAGCGTTCCCCTCAAGACCATCAACAGTTTCGATAACCCACCAAGGTCAATCAACGTAGAAACTATTTTTTGTCTTGTTTTTTTTTGTTTTTTTACTCATATAAATTGTTAAAAAAAAATCACTAGTTTTTTTTTCTCATTTTTCTACATTTGTAAAAACTTTATTTAAGTGTTGCTACCATGCCATGACTGATTGTCCTGCTTTGGCATCATGCACGTTATAGCGTCCGTGTTTTGCCGCTTTTACTTTTTTCTAGACCCCTGCTATGTTTGACATATATTGTTTTTCGTTGTGATGGTCAGAAATAAAAATAAACAGAACTGATGTCCACTGGCTGCATTTTCATGAAAACCTGGATCACTTAAGTTGCCAGGATTGCCAGATATTAAAGCCTAAACATGAACATTTTTGAAAATTGGCATCTTTATACTAAATTGGTAACACTGCCTGATCGAGGCCCCCAAAAACGCTGCTCCTCAATGAAATAACTACGAATTAGGTAAAAATCTTAAACATGATACAATTTTTACATAAAAAGTTATATTGTATTTAAAAAAAGTAGCCCAATTGTGCGCCAGCCAAAAAAGCGCGCCCAACGCGAATTTTTGGCGCCTGGAGAAATCAAAAGTAGCCCAATTGGGCGTAAAAGCGCCCAATCTGGCAACCCTAATTCGAACAGACTTGTGACATAATAAGATGTCTATGCACAGACATCTAATAAGATGTCTATGTGTCTATGCTTGTGAATGTGAGTTTCACGATGTTGCTGCATTTTTTTTTCAAATTTTCAACCCACCTAGGCCTACAACACAAGTCTGAAAACTAAAAAAGATCTAATGGAAGTGCTAAAATCAGGAATAGGCTATTATAATTATGGATTTCATAATTTTAATAGTACCGAATGCAAACTGTTTTAATATGCTACGCAGTAGCCCACCATATCAGCAGGGTTGAAAATTTGTGCAACTTGTCCAAGGCTTCAAAATTCACAAACTAAAACAACGTTTAAGCAAAACGGACACGCAATAGAAACAGAGTGACTCTGATAGAAAGACAACGTAGAAAGGCTTTCTTGCATTCTTGTGAAAATTATTGTGGAGATCCGAAATTATGTACAAAAGATTTGGCTGACCTAACAATAATATCGATTGCATGTGCTCAGGCGCGGATCTATGGGGGGGGCCTAAGGGGCCCGGGCCCCCCCCGAAATTTTGTGAAAAATTGTTGAATGGTTTATTATGCTTCTAAACAGCTGATATTAGTCCCACAGCGGACTTACAACCCTCCTTTGGCACGCGTGTGACGTCACGATATTGAAAATGATGCTTTCAGTCTCCATGTCTCTAAAACAAAGTTTGCCTAATTTCAATTTCAATTTCAACTGCATTAAAAGAGCGAGTTTTGCCAATACCAAAATTTTCAAACATCTCAGCCAGGAATTGGCAACAAGAAAACATAGAGACTTAGCTTTATTACTGAAAAAATGCCGAAGAAAACATGATCTTATCCTTTTTCTATGCCACCGGACAACACCATTTCACAAGAATATTTATACCCATATTTTTGTTGACAATGCTCTCAGAATGCACCAAATTCAAAGTAATTTTTGAAAAATTTCTGGGGGAGGCCCCCCAGACCCCTGCCGCTGGGTGTCGCCTTTGGCGAACACACCGTCAAACCCCCCAAATTCATGGCTACGCCACTGGTTGTTCATATCTGTATTTTTCTTTTTCTTACTTTTTAATTCATTTGCAAATTTTCTGGACCCCCCAAAAAAACTCCTAGATCCGCGCCTGCATGTGCTGTACTTTTATGTTTGTAGATGTTAAAAGCAAACGCAACACTCCATAATCAACACGACACGTCGCAAAAGGGGATGAGAGCTTCATCAACACCATCAGGACATCATCATCTACCAGCTCATCCATTCCATCACCCACCAGGACAAGAAACAATAACTTAAACTGGATATCAAACCTCAATCGTCTTAGGCTACTATGTGATGTGCAGTCTAGCCATAGAAAGAGCTCAACACCTGCTCTCCTGGGCCACATCGAAACGGGCTTTTGCCTGAGGATGGGTTTCTTTTATGTCCGGGTTTCTTTCTCCGTCCTATTATTATGACTGCTCATCCACATCAATATTGGAACTGGCAAATTCAATCCACAACACTTTTCATTAGGCTGTCATTCATTACTACATGTGTGCTTCTCTCTGTTTTTGTTTTATTTTTTGCTATTTGTTTTTTGGGTTTTGTGGCCGTGCTAACTACTGATATATAGCCTAGGCCTACTATATAATTTTTCATTCAGGCACGTTTTAACCCTTTGCTTTTCAACGTTTTTTTGGAAATTAACTGCTCAAGGGGGGGCCGTTTTTGGATCAAATTCAATCAGCTGTTACGTGTTATCCGCTGATGCTATTTCAACAGAAGTTGCACTGGTGTAAAAGCAAATCATTTGTCTATAAGTTTGAAAACTCATTATTTTAAAATTTTATATGTTAAACTTGATATTTCAATTTTTGCAAAGGTACCCAAAAACGACAATTTTGATTTAACTTGCCGCCTTTAATTAACCGTGCTAATCCGATTTCATGCAAACTTCTAAATAACAAAGAGCTCGATCGAACGCACGAAGTGTGTGTGCGGTGTGCCGAATCATTGCATTGATTAGAATTTACGACTTGCGAGCAAATCTTATTGTAAGCTACTCACTGATTCTAAAATAGTTACAATCAGAGTAATAGTGTTACACGAATTTGAAAAAAACAAAACTGCGTTTGTTGTCTTACATTTTTATCCTAAACTAATGCATTCCGAAACTCATGGCTAGCTTCTAGTTTTATGGAACCAAATTTCTCATAAGTAACACCTTAGCCTGCTTGAATAGCTGTTTACATCTTCGTTTGTGTATTTTAGGTCTACAATTGAGTTTGTAGTATGAATATTTTTAGTAGAGAGAAGACAATTGAACAAGTTGTTGAAATAATCTGAAATTTCTAAGTTCAAATTAGGTGCTTTTGAAATTGTGGATTTGTGTCAAGTCGCATCACAAATATCATGCAGGCCACATCATAAGTCATTTCGCTTACGGGTGTTTATAAACATGACTCATAAATTACATCCACAAAAAATACAGCATTTACATCAACAAAGCTAAGTTCGAAGCTCACTTTTTATTGAAGATTGTGTCAATCAATTTGAAAATACATTTTTAGTCAGCCAGCGTCGAAATAATGCAACAGCGAATTGAGGAACATGCGTAAACAAAGGAAATGTGAAATAACCCACAGTCAGCAAATCTACATAAATTTAACGTTTACAAATGTTGAATCAATGTAAAAGGACTGGATTGCTGACTGGGTCCTTATTGTTTGAAGCACTAAAAATACGCGTAAAAGCGACAACGTCAGCAAGGCAGTGATTATGTTTCTGGCCAAAAAAAAAATAACGTTTGACTTCAAAGATAAAAATGATTATAACGAAGCTTCAAAGTTTGTCGTAAAACATTTTACTGAGATACAATAAACATAATCATTCTGTGCCAGATTGTGAGAAGACTTCCTAGATTCTTTCCAACCATTTGCATGATTGCAAATTATTTTCTATAACTTTACATTGCTAAAAAATGGCTTCTTTGTTGAAACAACGTGGCTACAATTCTATAAAAAATTCTTAGGCCTACTACATTGAAGTAATGAAATTTTTTTTGTGATTTTGCTGATGACGTTTTACAATATCCGAGAAGTAAAAAATAATAATGATGAATTATTTTACAAAACCGTGGTTTGCAAGTGCTTCACAAAAAATTGTTGGGGGAAAATTTACTATTAGACGTAAAACGTTTGTAAAAGAAAATTGTCGGTTTACGTATTTATAATGTTTATTGCGCTGTTATCGAATTATAAACTGCCTGTAGGCTATTGTCTACCTTTGTGGTTGCCGGCCAGCTTAGAGCAGCATGCAAACTAAGCGTTTGTGGTATTTGCATCGTGTTATGATTCTCGAAAATTTCCCACAAGGTCTTTATTTTTATCGTGATATTTTGTGCCTCTTCTGTCCTAAACTTGAAGTTATTGTGCAGCACTATCCACATCGGTTTTTAGACTCAGTCTTCATTGAAAATCTTTTGTGTGGTGCATCATTTCAAGTAGTGTCTTCCCCTAAACTGTTACACAAATCGCCCAGAACCAGGTTGATTATTATGTATCTTACAGCAGTTGAGAGCCCGTTATTGTATGTGTGGAATTATTACTGTAGATGTCTGACTAAATTCATGCCAAAGTCGAGCAAATTCTGCTTTCGGGATCCTTGCCGTTATTTACTGTATTTTTTGTTGATAAGTTTAGGCAGCATTTTTCCAAGATAAATGAAGACATCGGTATTGTTCGTCACTTAGATTTAGTTTTCTCAGCATTATTTATTCATTCTTTGATCCACTAGTTTGTCCCACTTTTGGTATAATCGGATCGTTTATAAATGGCGGGTCTTCACAATAGCCGGCCTCTTATACATTGGCGCAACGTATTCAGATGTTGAATCAATGATGAAGAAAGCTGATTTGTTGTTTGTCTTATGTGACGCCTAAATTTATGCCTCGTCTACAGTACAAAATATTTTGTAATGTACATTGTGTACATTGTACATTTTGTTTGTAGGCCTACATTACAAAATATTTTGTAATATTTTATTATCATCTTTTGTAATATTTTATTATCATCATTATCATTATCATCTATTATATTATCATCTTATATTATCATCTTATTATCATTATCATCATTTTATTATCATTATCTATCATCTATCATCTTATCATTATCATCTTTATTTTGCGCTCTTTGGAACAAAACACAGTGCACTGTGAAACAAAAATACAGGACATAACAACAAGTAGGCGACATAAAGCAGTGAAGGGACGCCATCGAGTTAGCTGCTACGTGTAAATGGAGCCTATCTCATAATTTTGAGTGTATCTCACAATTACTGTTTGCAAAAACGCTATTTCTCCGGCTTCTCCCAAAAGCATTTGCAGTGATACATTTCCTCAATTGCAAGTTTTGTCAATGAGAGCATTTCCATAGAACGTTTATTTCGAAACCAGGTTTTCGTGTCTTTATCCAAGAGAAGATTTCTTATTGTAACGTTTTTTATTCGTCAATGAATATTATCTGCTTGAAACAACTGTTTTGAATAGTTTGTGGCCTCCATAGCCTACTGTTTTGATCGTGGATTGCTATTCTTCTTTGTAGAGCTGATAACGCAAAAAAGCTTGCTATTATTGTTTCTAATTAACAGCTTTGCGATCACTGGCTTTTCTTTGCAGCATAAGAAATAACGCGCTTTGTATTATTGAGGTCAAACCGTGGCCTGGGTCAAACCAAACAAAAGAAAGCAAGAGGATGCTTCTCTCTGCTCGCGCATATCGATGCACGAAGCAATTATGAGCTTATGGCTTGTCATCGCAATGTAATCCATTTCACGCTTTGCTGGAAGTTAGCTAGAAACAGCAAAAATTCACCAAAATCTTGAATTTACAAGAAAACTACACAACTTTTAGCATCAAATTTAATATCATCAGATCCGCCTGGCAATTTTAGGAAAAGTCAAGAAAAACCAAGTGCATGGCGTTACTGTGCTTCAAATAATTAAAGGAAATATGAGGGGGGGGCCAAATCTGGCCTCCCTTTGAGGAGCAAAGTGTTAAACCTTTCAAGGTTTTGCCACCTTTTCCCGTTCGTTAACGTGCTGGTAGGTTTATATCGATTTTTGTAGTTAGTATCTTTTTCGTCCCGGACGCGTTAATGACGAAAAATAAAATGAATAAATGAATGAATGAACAGTCACCCAGTTTTTGTGATGAAGCAATAAATAAAAAATGTACAAAATACTATCTTCCAACGATAGTGTAATGTGCTGCTATAGTTTCAGTATTCGTTTACCTCTAGTGCTTCAGAATTATTTCGTTAAACTAAAGAAATTCACTCACATATCATTCGGCAAGTAAATAAAATGGTTTATCTTGAATTTTTTTCTTTGTGTTAAAAAGTTTAATCGCCCTTGCACTTCATCATCATCATGATTGCACTTGTAAGTTGTAAGTGTTAATTGTAATTGTAGGACTATCTTCCCAAAAAATAAAGTTTTTTTTTTTCTACTGTATTTCGCTTCTAGGTTTGGTGGCTGTGCAATTTTAAGATAGTGGTAACACTGTTTTATCGATGTAGCCTGTATTTTAAACTTTTGGGTTTTGCCATCTTTCCCTTTTGTTGGTGTTAAATTCGTATGTTTACTTTACCGTTTTGTACATGTTTGCGCCAGCAGCAAAAAATAAATTGAATTGAATTGAATTGAATTGAATCTTCCCTCAAGTCACTAAATCTGTAGCATGTAAATCAAGTTCAACTAACACACAGAGAAACTAAGCTCTTAAGTGAAATAGAACAACCAATAAGCAACAATTAGTTATTTTTATTATTTAAAAATTTTTTACAAAAATATATTGTTTCGTTTGTAGACTCCTCAGGTTATTTTACGTTATATCACGTCACCTTCTTTTCTTGTAATCAACCAACATTTACTATTACTGATTGTAAAATTGGAATGTGTCGACAGACCTCTCTGCTTGACGGTGCAATGAAGTCACACTCTCTGTCACTGTAGTATTGAAATGTGCATGTAGATTTACGTTATATTGCGTTACTCTTTTTGTGTGTGTGCACCGCGGCGATCCTACCTTTGGGTTGGCCTGTATTTCTGCTCGAAGCGCAAAAGCAGTGTATTTTCAGTTCTGTGGTTGTTGTTCTGGTAGGCTTCCACTTTTGTATAAAAGAAAACAATTCTTTCCTAGCACTGGTAACCAGCTCAGTGGTCGAGTGGTTTGGCTACGCCTTCTATTCTTGTGCTAGTAGATCTGAGATCGATTTTAGATCGAGACGATCGGGTCATACTAAAAACTTTAAAAATGGCACCAATTGTGTTCTTTCTTGCATAATGCAGTGAGGATCAGGCCCGGATTTAGGGGGGAAGAGGGTGCAGGTGCCCCGGGCCTCCCTTTTAAAGGGCCCCCAACGTGGAAAAAATGTCGTTTTGTGTTTTCTTTTTCAGCATTTGAAGTTTCCGCAAAATGCTGTGCAGTGCAGTGCTGGATTAGTGCTACTGTAGTGTAGACGTAGAGGTGGATTTTCTCGCCATTGGTGCAAACATTTTTTTTGCACGAGAACGGGGTCCCCGATCTAAAAGTGTTCCGGGCCCCTCATCAGCTAAATTCGGCCCTGGTAAAGATAAGTCGATAATAATGAGATGGCATCTTAAATCTGATACAAAATTGAACATGGGCCCTGTCGCTAAAAGACCTTAGGCTATAGCTGTTGCAGAACGACAATAAATAAAACCATATTAATATTATTATCCTGGTTTTGGTGTTATCACAGACTGTCGACACTTTTCTGTTTTATCCGATGATTGTAAGTTACAGTGGTAGGCTAGGCTACTTTAATTTTCCTAATCCAGTGTGGTGACAGTAGTCTGTTTTGGTGCTATGTTTTGTTTTTTTACTTGAATTAGTGTTCCGATACTGGAATAAGTTTATCGTCCCTCGTACATGAAGACTTTAAAACTTTGTGCTCCGATCACCCCTTGCCTATGTAGCCTATATATAGGCTACACTATACAGGGTGGCTAATAGGTATGACGACAGGGTGGCTAATCTTACCATGATGTTTCGACGTCTTACCAGTTTATAAACTTTACATAATTATTATAATTTATGAGATAGGCCTAGTTCTACATTGATATTTTCCAACGAATGTAAAATGTATTATCACCGATTTTGGAAACTATTGAATGGGGTAAGTTATTGCAATTTGGGCAGAATGATAAGTTTTGATTCAACATTTGACAAAGTGTTAAAGAGCATAATTGCCGAGCAGAGGACTAAGCTTATTTACTAGCATGTAGGCTACATTACTTCACAGGTACGCTACGATTCAAAAGCCTGCTGGGAAGCCTAGGCTACTGGCAGTGATGTTCGCGCATACAAAAAATATTAACGCCGTCAGCGTTAACGCAAACGTTCGAAAAACCATACGCCGTATGCGTCAACGTAACTTGTAAAAAAAGTTGGCGGCGCCAGCGCATACACTAGCGTAAACTCATTTTGTTTTCTAGGTGCCAAACATTCACACGGTATAAACCACTCGAAACAAACAAGTTTTATTTTGAATTTTCACGAAGAAACACAAGCATCTGAAAGCGTTCATCTGACATTTTGCTGTGTTTTGGTTCCAATATGTCTTTGCCCATTGAAAACATTCTTTCAACTGCAGCGCTGGAAGGTATTGGCGTGTTGTAGCAAAAAAAAGACATTAAAAAGTATGCGTTGACGCTATGCGCTAAAAAACCACGAAAACTTTACGGCGTAGCCTCAAGCGCAAACTATCCAAAAAAATGTGGCCGCAAGCGTTAGCGTAAACAAAAAGTCTACGCTGCAAGTCTGCGGCGTAGAATTTGCGGCGTATACGTAGCCTACATATCTGGCTACTGGTAACTTTATGATTTTTTTTGATTTTTTCTGCGTATCCTACTAATGCAGTTATTAATAAAATCATTTAGGCAAAATGTGTAGTTATTTGGACAAATCAATTTTTAGGCTACCATGAGTTTTCAACATTTTACCTGTTTAGGAACTTTGTATAGCGTTGTATTTTGAAGTAGGCTGCATCATAAACATCGACATGCGCTTGAACAATGCACGTCAAAGACTGCTTTCTATTCAGCGGCATCTGGTAGATGGAATAATTCCCTGGTAACAAGACTTCAACAATCGAAAACTTCACTCTGTCAATCTCGGTGACCGAGCCTGCGTCAGTGATTTAAAGCCTTTAGTCTACAAGTATGCGAAACTGCCAGGATCAAGCTCTCAAAGAGGCTTTCCCTGTCCCAGGACAGAAATTCAATCAACCAATCAATTCTTTTTCTTTGAATGTAAAATGTAGCACCATCAATTTTGAAAGCTTTTGTATTCGGTATTGCAATTTGAGCTGAATGCTTAGGTTCGATTCAGTATCTGCAGAAAATAAAATGTAAAAGAATGCAATTGGTAAACAAACGTAAGCTTTTTTCAGACATTCATTAGGATATTATAGCCTATATGTCTTCTTCATCAGTAGGCCTCAATTTTGAAAGCCTGCTAGGAAGGCCTACTGATAACTTTATGAGCTGTCTGATTTAGCACTGGAAACCTGTTTACGTTTTTTTAGTTTTTGTTTGTATTCTACGAATGCAGTTATTTGTAAAAATACTCGGGAAAAATGTCCAGTTATTAACGTAACGATGGTACTTAAAGAACATTGACTATGATTTCATTGTAATATTTTATCAAATACTAAAAGTAGTTTTGTTTAACCGTATTAAGACTGGGGTTGGGCATAATGTGCCCACGCCAATTTCAAACGATTGTATTTTAATGGGCATACGTGCTAATAAGCTGAAATTTCTTGACTTTTCCTAAATATTACTTGGCTAAACGCATTTAAAGTTTCGTGGCTATACCTGATTCGGTTTGGGAGATATTCTACTGATTTTAGGATGTAGCCTACCTTGAAATATTTTATTGATTTGCTCCTGGAGTGAGAGCAGGTTGCGCTTGGTTGGGTTTCTTTTATTAAAAGAGTGACAGATCATCGATCGTTTATTCAAACGCACCAAGCCGCCAAGCCGAGTCGCCTAATGAGTTTATCGCGCCGCTCGAGCGCGTAATTTGATTAGTTGTGAAGAAGACACTGCATGATGATTACTGAAACAAAACCGTTTATTTTACGCAACGGACATATTCTTCTTGGAATAACCTACTTTAAAGTTTGGTTGCTTTGCCTTCATCAGTGTTTAGTCTTTAGATGTCCCTCTAATGTGAAATTGGCGAAATGAAGAAAATATCGACAGAAAACCAACAACGTGTTGATGGAATGTATTTTGAAAATGAATTCGCATATGTATATGAAGGAATTTCGAACTAGATAAGTTGTCTAATACAAGTCAAATGCATCATTTTACTAATTGGGGAATGGTATATAATGCTATGAATGATATATCTCTAACCTCGTACAAGCCTGATGGCAGCAAGTGCCATGTTTTCATCGATTCAATATCATCAGCTGTTGAATCGATTTAATAATCGACACGTTGGCGATGAGAAAATGCTTGCACACGATCGCCTATACTATAGGATTCTTATATCGAAGCAACGTTAGACGAGTTTGATTTATCGTAAAATTGGCTGCCTGCCTGCCTCCAATGACTGCACTAGTGGACATCGCTTATTGTTATGTTTCAAAACATAAGTCTTAGAATAGCACATTGATTTATTATCATCATGGTTGAACCGATGTAAAATGACGTAACTCGTGGGTATAGAATGCGAAAAGTCTAACTTCATATTTTCGCACTACGTTTTTGTTTTGCATCTGTTTCTGCAGAAACGTGGTAAATAAACAATTCCTGATTTCGCTAATTGGATTGTTCTAAACATCGGCACACCGTTGCAATTTATACCCAGCTCAAAAACTCGGTAAGTTTGGCATTAGTTCTACGTTGCTAGACGTTAAATCTACATAAATATGACAGATTGTACAAGCTGTGTATCAGCGTGTAAATTGAGTAACAGCGTGATTTGATTCGTTTTTCACTCTGAAATATATATACAGTATATTGGTAATGGAGCCTTGTTATTTGTAGCAACATTGTAATAATGTAACAGTGGCGCATTTTTTTCTGAAGCTTCAAAGAAGTTCACCCTCAGCCGCAACGGCTACGGTACACAACCCAGTCAGCAAAGCTGGTCCTTTTTACATTGATTTAACGTCTGCAAACGATGAATCAATGTAAAAAGGATCAGATTTGCTCGCTTGGAAGCCATGCATAAGGATAAGCTGGTTTACACTGGCGCGCGAGAACAACCAGCAAAATTAATTTAGTCTGGTGTTGTGATGCCAAATAAAAGATTTCACAGCACGGGCGGCGCTACGCATTATCGTAAACCGACTCTATTAGCTTGTATCATGCCACTAGCAAACATACAAGACAAACCGTGGTTTTTGTTCAATGATTTTGATGTAACGCAGATGTTCAAACGATATAACTCGCTCGCTGCGGTATTGAATA
This sequence comes from Aplidium turbinatum, assembly GCF_918807975.1. Classification (NCBI taxonomy): domain Eukaryota; kingdom Metazoa; phylum Chordata; class Ascidiacea; order Aplousobranchia; family Polyclinidae; genus Aplidium; species Aplidium turbinatum. The sequence continues at coordinate 4,295,085 of NC_137488.1, forward strand.
GAATCAACGTCTTCGGATTTCATTTGCATTTGATCGTGTTTTTCTGTTTTCAAATCCCACCATTGTTACGCAGATCCAACGTCAAACGACGTAAAATCGACGTAAAAACGTTGCTGCGATTGAAACAAACAAAAATAAAACCATTTCCATGTGCTTGTTCTCCACTGACAAATCGGCCATTTTCACGTCGATTCAACAACTAAAGACGTTGAGTCAACGTACAAATGGTCAATTTTTCTCTGTAGGTTGGTTGACGTGTTTTGACAGCTCTTCTACTTATTTGTTCTTACATCCCGTTGTTTACGTTATAATCAGGCAATAAGTTAACGATAATGGCATAATTTATTACCCCATCATTCAGTTCTACGAATGATATTTGTAGTTGTAAAACACCAAAGATAGGAATGTTTGCTTTGAAGTTACTTCGATTTTCGAAACTGTGCCCATTCAACGTTGCAAATCAACAAAATAGTAAATAAAGCACAGTACGCCATAACTCTAGTCTTGCATACAAGATGTAGGCTACACGCATAGCCTACTATTTCAGCCATCATCACGCATAATCAAACGTGCTAATACTTGTTTACAATAAGGTAGTCCAGTAAATACAAACAAAACAACTTTTACATGTGAATCCTCACTAAAATATTATTGAAGCAGAAACCCTATTTAGTTTACTGTACAATACGCGCATTGCAAGGAGAAACACTTAGTCACATGACGATATTTTATAATGTAATTAACTGCATTGAATCCACGTTTATTGACGGTTATTTAAATTCACCGTTGCTTTTCAGCTAGAAAATCGCCCATTTTATGCCCAATCGATGTAAATGTAAATTATTTCCAGTTTGGGTGCCACGCATGCGGAAAGAATATTAGAGACTTGTCGAGAGAGCAAATTTCGCTATTTCGTGTGTCGTATATACACGACATATGTATCGCATATAAACGACATAGTTTGCAGGTTCTAATATTGTACGTCGATATCGACGAGAGAAAATGATGAAACAACAGCTACACGAAAAGTTACGCACGTATTTAATGGGAGAAACCAAAAAAACAAAATCGTTTGTTAGTACCAGTACGACGTACCAAAAACAGTATTTATAAATTGCTGAAAAAACTATGCATTTGCTCGTAATTTTTTGAATATTAGGTTGGTTGGTTTTGAATCTTTACCCTTGGACTGATAAAGCCTTGATTGGTTATTCCTGGTAGTTTCGCATACTTGTAGAGGCTCTTGACGCAGGGCCAGTCACCGAGATTGATAGAGTGAAATTTCCGATTGTTGAAGTGTTATTGCCGGGGAATTATTCCATCCATTAGATGCCGCTGAATGGAGAGCAGTCTCGAACTTGCGCCGCGTGATCTTGAGCCGGGCGCGTAACCACTGAGCTGTAACCACTAAGCTAACGGGACGGACCAAAATTATAGACAGGTTTTGCATAAACGAACTGAATGCTGTTGCACGCAGCTGTACCACAGCGTTGGCATTGGCTCAAAACTTTCGGAAGATTGCCTTTTTTTTGCGTCCACACCAACGATGTGTTTCATGGTTTCATCAACGTTTCATGCACTCGTCGCAACGCCGCTTTCTGGATCCATGAAAATGCAGAATTTCAGTGAGCGGTCCTTGCTTCGAGCTGCTGGTGTTGGCTGACTTGCCCAATATCGTTTCAATTTTTGTTTGAAGGGTTGTTGTGAGGCCATGTTTGGGTCGAAATTCAATTTTTGGCGAACAAGCTGCATAACTAGTTCCCACCCAAAATCGAACGAGTTCTGTTTTGTTGGGTCAATGCGTTTGTTGAGGGCCATTATTGTGGATGCATTCACTCTGCATGTGTCCAAGATATATGAAAAGCCGGTAATAGTCCATCTCCGAGATTTGGACTTGCAGGAGTATGCACCGATCCTTTGGTTTATAATATCAGTCCCTCCTTTTGTAAAATCATAAGATTTGTAAATGCCTGGTTTGAATTTTTTATCGTCTTTGGTAATGCCAAGCAAGGGCGGCATTGAAGACAGTAAAAGGACATTTCTCTTCCCAGTGCTTTTTGTGTTGACCACATATGAAAATTCAAAATTTTCTTGTCCGTCTCCCAGACAACTCTATAAGAGAACTCTTCTCTATTCTTAGTGTCCAAAGGGTCTTTGGGAAGCCCTCTTCGAATAGATTTTATAGTTCCGACGGACGTTACACCACGATCCAGGAGCCAGTTGGCCAGCGGTATTGCGTGTACAGCCGATCGTACGTGATGTTTCTACCTCGTAAGTTGTTTACCGACATCTTTCGCACGATCGATTGAACAGCTTCCTCAGTCCCACTGACGTAATGTGGTCCTGGTGTTCCCTTTGGCTTCCCGGCATAAACGTCGGCTGTGAACGTGTATGGGAAGCGACATGCATTCAATGATCGAAATAATAATCCATATTTCGCCGGCTTATTTGGATTATACTGCCGAAAGCTAACTTGAACTCGCATGGGATATAGTGTTTCGTCTAGCGAAAGATAATCTTCTGGTACGATGTGCTTCCTGCAGTTTTCGTTGAATTTCTCGAAGAGGTCGCGAAGGGCAGTGAAGCGATCATGTTGCCAGCGCTGTTCCCTGGTTTCATAGTCATCAAACGTAATGTGCGAGAAAAGAAATTTTAGCCTGTTCTTTGACATGGTTGCAGTAAATATTGGATTTCCTTGAAGATCATTGAACAGCATTTCGGTTTTGTGATTTGCCTGTCCTAGCAGACCACGTAAATATAACAAACCGATGAAAGCATATAGGAGAAACCCGTGTAATATGAACTGCTGTGTATTATGAACCCCCTGTTGTTTTCAGAAAACGTGGCAATAAAAATGTTTGACTTTTAACAGCTTGAATTAAGTAAGTTTGCTGGTCATTCGACCGGAAATGTTCTTGTTGAAAGTTGGCGTGTTGCTGAAGTTTTGGGGGTATGAAGGTTTAAAGCTTGTGTGATATTATTTTGCAGATGGAGAAATTGTTTTTTTTTTTATCAGTATATCAATGGACTTGCAATTTTTTGATTAATATACCCCCAAATAAACTTGATGATGGAAATCACAACAAGTTTTGTTTAAAAAATGCATTATTTAGTTGATTATCAGCATTTTAACTGGAATCACCACAAGTGTGTAACATGAACCCTAGCTGAATGTGTAATATGAACGCAGGTTCATATTACCAAGTGCTTTATGATGGTGTAATGATTTTTTGTAAACTGGGGTTCTGTAAACTGGGGTGGTTCTAGGTTCTGTAAACTGGGGTTCAGACTTCAATTTTACCAGCATTCTCTATGCAGTGCACGTCATTCGATTAATGTTGCTTATCTTTTTGTGAATTTAATGCTTACATTTAAAAAGTAGTCCATGTTTACTAAAATTGGTGTAAATTATTTGAAAACCTTATGGTAATAAATTTTGTTATGCTGCACATGTAATGTGGTTGCTTTAGTGCAGTTTTTGTGTAGTCAATCCACCTCTATTCAGCAATGATTCAAAGCAGTTCATATTACACATCACAGGGGTTCATATTACACAGAGGGTTGTGTAATATGAACTCTTTTGGTAAATTAATAAAATTGAAATAACGTTTTTATTGCAAAATATCACATACTAATATATTGATGGGGAATAGGTATGCATGTTAGCTTGCTGTTCTGTAAATATTGTCCATATTTTCATTGAAGTTGTGAAATTAGGAACGTTTATTGTTAGGGGGTTCATAATACACGGCTTTCCCCTATCTCTCGTCCATTTGTTTCATGTAAATATGTATACCGACTGTCTGTGAACATATACTCAGGAAGGTTTCTCAAGAACTCTCTTATCTTTTTGTTTGTTTTGGCAACAATCCCTTCAACCATTTCTTCCGTAAAGAAGAGCTCCCAGGCGCTCCTTTCACCATCCACGTCTTTCGCAATCCCTCTGACAACAGCGGAACTTTGTAAGATATTAACAGTACTCTGTCTTCCTGCTGCTTCCAGTTGTGTAGTTTGCCATTGAATTTTGACACCAGGGTCTTTAGGATTTTTTGGCCTTTCCAGAACTCCAATCAGCATTTCTTTATTGCTTGGGAGTGAAACTAGGTCATAATTGCTTTCTTCCAGAGCAGAATCGATGCTTCTTACTATTCTATTAGGAGTAAGCAACTTTCTCATCAAAAAGGGGTTGATGGAACTTGTGCTTGGCTCATCGTCATCAACTACTCCTAAAGGGATTCCAATTTCCTCCAAATCATCTTCAAGCGGACGAGCAGTCGAAGGCGCAATCTCACTTTCATCATCGGAATCGGATGAATACAGCTCATGCCGTGGCTCATGTAAATTATCATCTTCGTCATCAGAATTTTCAAAAACCTTTTCTAAAGCTTCTTCTGCGTTCATTGCTGTTAATCTATCCATTTCGCCAATTACATATGCTATCAATCTGTAAATGAAAATCTTATTAGAAAAATTAGTAACTTACAATGAAACCTGAGCTTCCGGTGATAATCTAAGTTTTACCTGTGCTTATGATGATGAGAAACAATTCTATCTAAGTCTCTAAGCCTGAATCTAACACATACCGGTACATCTTTTTTTTAGCAAAATAAATCTGATAATTCACACCTTCCCATGTGGCCAGGTTGAATTTATTAAAATAAGACTTAATAAAACCCGTATGGTCTGCCGTAGATTCTATCCAACTTTGATATTGAGGTGCATCCTGATACCCATCTCTCTGAACTGTACGTGCGCTAGTTCTATACTGCAACCCAGGTAGCAAAATCCGCCATTATTACGTTGAATCAACGTTGCCAGACGTTGAATCAACGTAATAAGAGTGGAATTGTTAGCTGTGTAAGAATATATTTTTTGCCGCTTGTAGCCAAATCTGCCTACATCTCTATTAACACTTGTTTCCGATCTTCGCATCTTTCCAAACAAACTGAAGTCAAATAAACAACTTTCACGTCTAAGCACTGTGGTCAAACGTTGAGTCGATATAATAATGTCGCACTTTTGCAAACTGGATTATTACAAAATAAATGGTTTCTCGGCAGTTGATGAGTTGTTGTGGTTGTTAGTGTGAGAGACAGAGCGCAAAGTGTGATTACCGTGGGAGTACCGTGACGTCATTATCTCAAGCAGAGCAAGTTAAAGCCTTGTTTCTTTATTATAATTTACATCTAACTTTGGCGATTTGATGCCTGTCTAATAAATCTATTATAGCTATCGATATACACATGATTCGAAGACACGTTTGAATTGTTTAGAAAGTCAGATAAATTTTCTTTCACATGGTAAAATATCTAACTGACAGCATGCATATCAAAGGCGTAATAAACGTTCAAAAACCGTGGGCATTTTATGCCCCCCCCAACTCAGGGAATCCCTTGAGAGACCAGTCTTAATACGGTTAAAAGTGCAAGTTTGATGCAAGAAACCTTTAATTTGATGGTTTGTTTACGATAATTGGACACAGACAGGTCTATAAATGTAGGCTACACTAAAGTTAAGTCAGCTTTGCATACCTAAGTCAGTGGTTCCCAACCTTTTTCATCCGGTGGACCCTTTTAGTCAATATTCAAATCCAAATTCCTCCCTATAAATTTAGTTTGATAAAAACTCGTTTACATTAATATTTTAATCTAAGTCTTATAAAATAAAATAAAATTTCACTAGCAATAAGCTTTTTAGCCTGTAATATTTCAATATTTCTTTTCGTAGCCTAATAAAATAATTCAATTAATGAAGAACGTTGCTGAAAAGTATTTTTTCCAAAGAAAAAGACCAAAAATGACATAAAAAAAACAGCTGAAAGTCTCCCTCAGCCATGCAAACATTGATCTAGATTCGTGGGAACAACTTGCTAGTGACAGATCACTCTGGAGAAAAAGAAGTAGGGAATGCACGGAAATTTTCGAAAAAAACAAGATACAAAAAGTCCATTAAAAACAAAGCATTAGAAAAGCTAAAACAACTACGTCCGACACCCTCCATACAATGTGATTTTTACCCACGTCTTTTCCCTCATAGACTGGGCTTCCAAAGCCACATACGACATCACCATCCAAAGCCAAAATCGATTTGAAGACGAAACCAATGCTCGGACACGAACTGGAGTCAACGACATTCAAAATAGAAGAGTCCAGTGGCGGCTCGTCATAAGGGACTGCGGGACTGCAGCCCCCCCAACATTTTTGTGCATTTGTGAATTATATTACATATAGATAGTTTGCCATGTTTTTTTAAATTTATTTCGCTTGAAGAATTAAAAAACTCTTAATATTAATTTTTTTTTGCAATAAAAAAAAAGTTTGTGTTACAAAAATTAATTGGCAACTCTGGGTCTGCAAATTCTGCAGGTCCGGTGTTTCTTGTTCTTTTTTTTATGACGTAAGTTTTTTAGAAAAAAGTTTTCTAGCGTCACTGAACAAGCGCTGTAGGGACTCCAAATAGAACAGACCCCGGTCAGGGATTCCAACTTTTGTTCTCGTAAATCTTTAGGGTAAGCGTGTGGAAGCTATCGGTGATTAGGTGAAGGGGTCGTAGGTTACTTTACTTGATCTGTGTTTTGAGAAGTCACTGAGACAGACTAGTTTTGATGTGAAGTAAAGCCAATTACTGTAATTATTGGTGCTCTTTAACAATTCGTCCTTTTGTGATGATGACGTCATGACACGTCACACAGGTTGGAATGGACTATTATAAAGGAGGAAGTACGGGGTGGAAATGCACTGAAAAACACCTGAAGGAAATTGTCTCCCATTTATTCATTTGTTGTTCAATTTCAACAAATTTGCTATCGTTGGAAAGCACAAGCATAGATCTAACCAACTAAGTTAATACCAAGTCCCAAAATAATACTAGCTCCATCTGGTGACCACCTAAACTTGACCAAATTCAAGCCATTATCAAAAGTTTACTTTAAATGATAAAAACATTAAACGACAGCCAATTAAAAGAACATGTTACTGTGTTACTAACCCTAACTCAGTGCATTTATAACTCAGTCCGGTACAGGTTTATAATTATTTATATTAGGTTAGCTTACTGGTTGATGCAGCCCCCCCATGTTTTAAGACCACGAGCCGCCACTGGAAGAGTCAATGCATTTAATAGTCTGTGTGATGCTTGTGACTTTTTGTTTCGACAACTCATGAATATGGTGGAAGAGTAGGCTACTGGAAAGAGCATAAAGAATATTATATTCTCCACGTCTAATCTGCTTCTCTGTTTTGTTTTTATTTGTAAGATTCATCTGTAAGTTTTGTTTTCATCTGTAAGAGTTGAAAAACCTGATTTGCATAGATAAGAGGACGCAAACGGAAGGATACTTTGAATAGGTTTCTCTGCCACTTTGGGATAGGAATTACACATTAATGGCCAAAATCCAGTAATTGATTTTTTTCTCTGAATAAGTTTCTTGCGCAAGAATCCATCTTGAGTTTTAAAAATTCATTCTGCAATTTATCGGGAAGCTTTTCCATCAACAATGTGAATGAATTTGGTAATAAATCAAGCTCATCGTCATAAATTTCAGGAAAATATCGAATTAATTCCAGCTCTAATGCTGTGAGATATTGCAAAATCAATTCTTTTTCCAACTCTGAAAGAACTTGTTCTTTGCCGTCAACAACCGGCACCGATGATAATTCTTTAAATATGGTGACATGTTCAATTGTTCATTCTAATTTCTAACTTTTCTCTTTCAATTATCGAGCTTGCTGGTGAAAGCTTCTAAAGCGTCTTTAAATGCTGAGCGGTACTGGCATCTGCTCCTGGAAGGGCCATCCAAGCCAGTCTGGTTGAAAGGTAGAGGCCAGACAAAACGTAGTCCTCCCGCGATCAGGACAGCAGAGCCTTCTAGCAGGCTACCTTAAGACAATCTCCTAATGACAGTGACATAAATCAATTACTCTCCTCCATCTTGCCTTGAGCCAGCATGGAAGCAGTGCAGTTTGTAAATTCACATGGTATCAATATGTCAATAGCTCATGGATACAACCCATGTTGATGCGAAATCTGCTTCAAACAGAGATGGCAATTGAATAGCCTATATACCGTGTATTGGTGTTTTTCCCTTTCATTTTCAGATTTTGTTTATTTAATGGACCAAACATATCAACCAAATAAGCAAGGAATCTAATCCATTTGTCATCATTCAGCAATGAAACAAACTCCAATTTTATCTAAAGGTCAAAAAAATAATTTATGCTTGTCTCTGAGCTCAAACACTAGCTTGGTTATGTTTCCTCTTGAAAGCCATCGAGTATTTGCATGAAAACGGAGTAGGCCTACGTGATGGTTTGCATCCATGTCAGTACACAGTTGCTTAAATAATAATCGGTAGTCAAGGGTTTTTCCTGCTCTAAAGCTCTGGTCTTGGCCAACTTACTAGGCTTAAAAAGGTTTACAATCCTAAAACCAAATTCCCCCCTGAAAATTGCAAAATTCCTTCCTAGTGGGGAATTCCCCCCCGGTTGGGAACCACTGACCTAAGTTGAACGTTTCGTTGCCTGTGTTTTCGTACACTGCCGAGTTGATGACTCTGGAGTGGAAGTCAATAACCCAGACAGTAGGAGTAGGCTATTCACTTCAGCTATTCACTTCTGCTATTCACTTCTGTTATTCGCTTCTTCTTTTCACACCTTATTTGCACAACCATCTGACCAAAGCTGACTTCGTTTGTTTTTGGATGCATTTTCGTTTCTTTTCGATTCGTTTTTCAATACAAATAGAGCGCTTTTTTTCTAACGTGGTTCCTAATAATAAGCCTATAAGTTACACCGTGGGTGTATAGTTGTGACTTTGGATGGACACAAGTAGATATGCTACAGATTCAGTGGTATCCCTGTATAGATTGGCTTCAGTGCAGGTTGTAAATGAGTGTTTTTCAAAATGAGCCCCTTTGGATCCCGAAGAAGGAGTTCGTAACCTTAATGGAGGAATTTAACTGGAACATCTTCCATGATTAATTGAAATTTATTTGTTAACAATATTGCCTAAGTTTACTTTATTGTAATTTGATACCTTAGGCCTAACCTCGATTAGTCGATTCAGTCCAACGCGCCAACTAGCCTATTTTCTACAAATTCATAACGTCGGCTAATAGGCTAGGGCTAGGCAACGTTATAGTGGCAACCAAAATCGTATTTTTGGAAGGAAAAATGGGGCGGCTCGCTAGTGTGTGCTGCGGTACTGCAGCACTCCCATGAAAGTTTTCACAAAAAGTTTCTTAAATATCTTAGCGTTTCTTCTGCCTAAACTGTATTTTATGTTCTCTGTTAGCAGAACTAATGACTGTTATAAGTGTAACGTCAAAAGCAGCTTACGGCGCAAAAGCGACGCCAGCGTGAATCTGTCTTTACATTGCGAAAAGTGTTACGCAATAAACCAATTAGCAGTTTGCATTTTTGCTGATTAGTATTGCGGATTTGCGGTAGTCTTAGTCACAGAAGAACGCAATTAGGGAGGCACTAGAAACACTGATACTTTTTAGGAATTAGGAAAGGTTTACTTCCCATCCTTGGAAAAAAACTGCTTGAATTGTTATTATGTATTGCAATATGTCATGCAATAAGCAACGTATCTACATCCAAAATGTAAAGTGGCATAGACCACGGTAGAATTTTTTGTCGAGTAGGTAATGAAAAAAAGCAGGCGTAGTCTATTTCATCATTTAGAACGTGTTATTAAAACTATGTTTGTTGATCGTCCCCTTCAAAATGTTACACAATTGCGAAACTCTTAAATAAGCCTAGTCTTACTTAAACTTTTATCACAATTTGCAGCTAAAATATGCTCAGAATGTACCGAATCAAATGTAATTTTTCTGAGGGAGATCCCCCGCTGTTGTATTCGTTTTCGACGGACACGCAAACAGGCTTCGCCCGTCCGCAGCACCCCCATTTCTAGGACTCACCAGCAGCCAATGGTCATGCACAGAGCCGTTCTTTAACGTTGTTCTTGGCGACGTTTTGGAGCATCTGAATTGTAAAAACTATAATCATAAATGGTTTCACAAAACCGTGTTGTACCAATCGCCACCCACGAAAACTTGAAGGGAGGGAAAGATAAAGAATCGTTGCAAAGAAAGGTTTGATTGGTTGATTGTGAATCTATATCTTCATACCGGAACTTTTGATAGGTTTCAAGTTTCAAAATAGGCAGTTTCAAAACTTTTCGAAGGTTTAACTTTAAACCACTGACGCAGGCCCTGTTACCGAGTTTGACAATGTGAAGTTTCCAATAATTGTCGAAGTGTTCTTGTCTATGAGTTCACGAAACCGTGTTGTACCAATCGCCACCCTGACTCGGTTACCGCCCCGGTACCACAGCTCAGTCGGCGCCAGACTTTGTGCACAAGCAAGCCTTAAGATCAAGCGGCGATGGTTCGGATCTCGGGGTGTAAGCTTGAGCAGAGTGTTTTAAGGACTGCCTCAATTCAGCGACACTCGGTGGATGGCATAACTCATAGACTCGGTGGATGGCATCCTCCCTTCAAGTTTTTGTTTGCATTCTTCTGGTGGTCCAGCTAATAAATCAGTGATTGTTGCAATTGATTTTTTGCATTTACAGACGTTAAATTTATATGAATAAAAAAGAATGATTGACTAGTTGGGAGCAGCACTCAGATATGAAAATCCGTCATTTCTACATTTATTCAGCGTCTGAGTCAATGTAAAAGATACGGATTTTGCTTTCTGAGGCTGAGCAGTTGAGAGGCACTGATGCACTGGTCTAGTAGCATACTTTCATGATTGATTTATTCAAAGACTTTGTACTTGCTCAACACTATGATAACTTATTTTCACTGAATCACCTAGAATAACATTGGTGTGATCTGGTCTGGAATCTTAAGCACTCCAGTCCGACAGATTGTCCGAACATGTTGTACACGTTGAATCAATGTAAAAACGACTGGTTTTGCTTTCTGAGATGTTGTGTACCAGCAATGCCTGACACCCAGACGAAAAATCCATCACTTTTACATTGATTTAACGTCTCCAGACGTTAAATCAATGTAAAAATTACGGATTTTGCTGGCTGCTGGGCAGTGTTCAATTAATTATCATTGCATGAACCAGAGTTGATAAAGTGAATGTCTTCTGAGACACCGAGACCTAACCCTGGCACGCCGTCAGCAAGAACCAGAGTTGTACTTAAGTATTTCTGTTTTCTTATTTCTGTTTGCATAAAAGACAAGTGATCAGGATCAATCCGTCATCTTAGTTATAGACACAAAGATTTAATCATGGTACCCGTTCAACTTTTTGTTTTGAAAGCATTTTGAAATGACTACAAGTTGCTACCGTTTGCAAAAAAACGAAGTATTGTGGTTAGCGCTCTTTGGAAATGCGATGTCAGTGATCTCTTTTCCACATGGTCTCTTTTAGTTTGGTAATTTCAAGATAGGCCGACTTGCCACCTGTACTAAGAAAATAAATAGCCAAACTTTGATCAGATTTTGTCAGTTTTATTGTATGAAAACTTGTAGCTCAAATTTGAGTTTTTGGTAATGCTACATTCGAAAAGTACCAATAGTTTACCTGCAGGTTCAAACACTTTGTGTAGAAACAATTTTTGATATTTAAATAAATTGGCTTCCCACAGTTAAACAATTAGAAGTTCCTTGTTTTCAACCCATAAGACGCAGTTCTCTTTCGGATCATGTGATACTAGTTCGGCACCCAGCTTAAAGTTGATTCATAAAAAGAAAAAAATATAGCGCTCACTTGCTTTGAGTGACCATGATTTTGAGGTACAGGTGCTAAAAAAAATTCAGTTGGGTAGAGGGAAACGGCCGTTCTATTCTAGTGCCGGAAGTCTATGGTGCAAATAGAAAGAGCCTTACCTTACCAAAGTTTTTTGACCATGTGCTAGTTGTATCAGTCACATCACAGACAACTTGAGACTCGCTTACAGGCTTCAAGCCAAGGAATGGCAACAGGAAGATTATGGTGGTAAAGTTCCTGCAACGTTATTATTGAAACCTAATGCTACTAAATGGCAATTCTCCCGGATTTCCACTAGAGTTATGAGGTATAGACATTCTGTGTTTGATGGGTGGTAGTTTATTGTAAGTAAACAACAAACTATGAATATACGGCAAGGTATAGGCTATGTTTTACAACTTAGCTAAACTATACCTTCAATTAGTATTTGTAAATGTTTTCAAGCAACCAGTAAGAACTTTAGTTTGCGATCATGTCTTATGACAATATTCTTGAAAAAATTGATGGAGATCGTTTCCACCGAGTGATGTGGATCATATTTTTCTTCAACGGATTCCCGAATGTTCTTCAAGTGGCAGCATTAGCATTCCTGCATTACATGCCTGACGACCACAAATGTGCGCTTCCCGACTCTGTTGCTACTTTCTTAGAGGAGGTAATGTCTCAAAGAAACGTTTGTGTTATTAATTCACCATAACTAAACATCATGCTAACATTTTCCTCCTTTCCAAGTGTAGGCCCTATTTCTTTGTTGTACATTTTGATTTGATGATAATTTTTTAAAGAGATTTATTCTGTTTATGCCTGTTATTTATTTAACTGCGAAAGAGCTTAATTACTACGTTAAAGTAGAAAATAACGGAAATTAAACATAGGCCTACTAAAATTAACAGTTAATGCAAAACTTACATCATACTGTCGCAAATTGTCAATATTTGCATCAACTTTTTTGGTTTGTTTGAGAATCTATTTAGTGTCGCAATCACTTGCGAAAGTGGTTTTCGTTTCCACGCAATGCCAATTGTCCTGTTGCACTTTTGTCTGTAGAATCCGTCTTCTTCGAATGACACAGTGAATTATTTCATTCCGATTGATCCAGAAAAAAGGTCGCCCAGCTCTTGTTTGATTTACAACAGAACGGAAATATTTTCATTTCTGAATGGGACAACAATAACAAACGGTATTATTACTAATTATTGTTCTATCAGTAAACAATTTTCCTATCGTCTGCTATCATTTCCAAGGCAATAAAGCAATGGTCTACTTAGAATTTTGATCAAACAATGATCTATTTGAATAAGGCACTAATGATGCTCTACAGTAGTAGAGCGAAACGCATATGCCATAAATAGGGCTCTGCTGATTCTCCATACATTTTTAATAAAAAATACTGCATCATTGTTTCGCCCATCGCCAATGAAAGCCCAAGACTTCCAATCATGAAAAGACAAAATCAAGGAACAAGGGTTCGACTCTCGTGGTGTGCGCTTCAACAACGCACTTCAAGGAGTGCTCTCCATTCAGCGAGATATAATGGATGGAATAGTTTACAGTCAACTTCACAAGCGGAAACTCTACTTCGCCTACCTCGGTAAACAGTTCTGCGCCAGTGGTTCAATGTCTCTTCGTGTTCCAAGCTTAAGCGTTCATGCTGAGTTCTTTCCATGTATCCCGGTATTTGACTGCATTAAAAATTGGCCTGGTTGTTACGTGAAGGTGATCCTTGAGATTATTGAGAAAAGTGAGATGCTGGTTTCCATATGCTTATTTCTCTTTGATGTATCTCCATCCAATACCTCTAGAAATATGCAAAATAACCAGGATAAAGCTTTCAAAAACCATTTATCAATCTGAGAATATAAAAGTTTGGAAAACAAATCAATTCACTATCATTACTATGATATCTTTTATCCTGTTTCACGCTACACAGCAGAGCAAGTGATGAATATTACTTTTACTCATTTTTTTCTATAGATTTAGTAGGCTACTTGCACTGTACACTGTACACTATATAAGGCCTTGTACCATTTCAAGATAAAATTGCTGTAATTGGTTTAATCATTATAATTGACAGGCACATTGTTCACTGGAGCCAATAATGTAACTACAACATGTACAAATGGTCAAGACTATAACAATTCTTATGGGATTTATTCAGCAAGCATGGAAGTAGGTGTCGCATTCACGATATTTATTTTGTTTGTTTAAAAATAGTAGTTAGATTATGCCTTACAAGCACTGTAACGGTCAACAGAAAACATTAAGTAAAAAAAATCTAAAAGTTAATTGTGAATTAACACATTAAAAGATTGTAGCCTACATTTTTTATACCAACATAAACTCAGTCTTACAGATTTTCATCAAGTCTTCGCTGCCCGTTGTGTGGATATAGGTTTTTTCTTAAAAAAAATTTCAATTTTTCTGAACGTGATTTGGTTTTGTGGCTAATTGCAACGAACCATATGGTGGACCACAAGCTTTGATCAAACGTATATCATAATTCTGAAATGGTGCAGCACATCACTTATTGGAAAAAAAATGTTTGAAATAGTGTGACGATGTCATGTAGTTTTTAATGTGAATCAATAAATACGGTCATGTTATTAAAACTACAAATGTTATTTAACAGTTCTTCGACTTAAACCTACACATTCTACTGTAGGCCTACATACAGTCTTACATAGCAGTTACAGCCTGGCATAAGCATTGTAACCACGAAGCGTGGTATGTGTATATACGATGGGACTTCACTTAGGAGTCAGGCTGTCTAAATGTTGTTTTTTATTTTATACTCAGTTTGGTTGGGTCTGCGACAACGCTTGGGTGAAGCCGATTGCAACGTCTGTATTCATGGGTGGCCTGGGGCTGGGGGCATTTTCTGGATATTTGTCCGACAGGTACGTAGCATCGCTGCTTACCCACGTCTATCACTCGTGCAACATTGTCTTATATGGAGGACACATGTATTGTTTTGTTTTATATGTTGCCTAGCTTGTGACAGTAACCCGTCCCGATAGTTCAGTTGGTAAAGCAACCTTCTTTGTAAACAAAGAAGCGGCAATAACAACCAACGAAGGTTCGACTCCCGTGATATGTGCTTCAGTTTTAAGATAGCTCTCCATTTAGCGGTACCCAGAGTATGGAAAACTTTACAGACAAAAACTGTCAAACTTAACTTTCAACAAACGATTTCTCACTTCAGAGATAAATAGCCTATACCCGTACAATCAATTAATGTGCATTTTAACTTGACGTGTACATACGGCTCCAGCTGCATTGTAGTCATTATTTGAGCCTCTGAGACCAAGGGTCTATCCTTTTAGCACCATTTGTTGGATTTTTCCCTGATTGCTATGAAGAATGTCTTAATCGTGTGTAGCATAGTCTTCAATCTGTTCTTCAGCTCAATTCTAGCATAAAAATAAAATAGAAATGCTCCCATCCCATTAATCCACAATCAGGCTTCGTGGAGTATTTAACTAAAGTTAAAGCTAACCAATTAACCATGTGTTTTTCTCAGATTTGGAAGACGGCCAATGATAGTCATTTTCAAGCTTGCTCTTTTTGTGATGGTTTTACTGCTTAGTTTTGCCAATTCTGCTCCGTTGTATATTTTCCTTCTCTTTTTAAATGGTTTCACTGCCATGATCAGTTACATGGCCGCTTTTGTATTAGGTATGTTGCGTGAAATTGCATAATCAATCTACATTCCTACAGTAGGCTATAAAGTTTAACCGTGTCAAATGACGCAACGAACAGTTTGATGCAAAAAAGTGCAAAAATACACAAATTGCAGCAGTTTTGAGATGTACCTCTCCAAGTTATCCTAAGTATGACTTTTGTGAGCAGGATTTTGGGTTGTTACATTGAAACAGTGACAGCGTTCTGTTGACATTGTATTTAAAAGTCACTCGTTTAGCAACGACGCTATCGTATCAACGACAGCAATCGTACGAGCGACCAAACAGAGTCGTTGTTTTTTGAGAAGTATTTGTTTCGATTTTGGCCTCTCATTTGGTGAAGATCAAATTATGTTTAAATTCGACTCTTGCTCAACAACTTACGATTTTTTGCAAAGTTTTCCACATTTTGTAGATTAAAAATCGCTGTTTTAACTGCTGTACTTCTGCGAATGATAACACCATGTTTAACTTTAAACTGTTGAATTAATTTAAACAGTTTTATTTATTAAATTGCTGTGAAGTTTAGACCGTTAAAAAGTCAATCTCGTTGATGGTTTGTTGCTGATTGTTTTCTACACACCAGGAGTCGAATGTACAGTCCCCAAAAGACGAAACTTTCTTTCCATTGGTGCATTTTTTGTATATTCTGTTGGCTATGGAATATCTGGTATGCTGTTTTACGTCGCACCCAATTGGAGGTGGGGCCTAAGAGTTTGTGCAGGAATTGGAGTCGTCTACATTGCAAATATTTGGTAAACTAAATACGTTTTTATGCTAAGAGTTTCTAAACAAGTTAGATTTTATACGTAAATTTTATGTAGCCTAAACACTTAGTTTCTGTAAACAAAATGCTTGATGAAAACAAAATACTTTGTGCATTTGCGTCATCCAGCATTTGTAAACAAATTAAAATTAAAAAAATTAATTAGGTGGTTTAAATGTGATTTTGAAATGGTTGTGATTTTTTACGTTTTTCGAAAGAGTTTTATCCCGAATCGTCACGAATATTGAATGCCTTGCTGGCAAACTTCTATTAACTAACTTCTGTTATTGACGTTAAGCCACAGCATTGTGTTGAAGTCAAAATTGTAACAAGCTCTAAAATGATATAAATCATTCAAAAATATGTACGGCCAAATTAAATTCTGTTTCTAAGTGCCAAGAGGCAGCTATCTTCAGTTTATGGTTTTTAAACTCAACTTACGTAAAAAGCAAAGAAGTTATTCATCACACATTTCTCGCCAGTATTATTCAAAGATTGTGCAACATTGATATTTCATGGAAAGTGACCTTTTTGATTCATGTTTTGTGTCAGGTTAATCCCAGAATCTCCAAGGTGGTTGATGGCGAATGGAAGAACCAAGGAAGCTATGGAGGTGTTAAGGATAATAGCTAGGATCAACAATAAGTCCGATGTTGTAGAGGAATTGCAGGCTGAAGTTGAAAGGGTATTAAAATATAAAACCTACAAACTACTGAAATCATAATGTAACAATCTCGTGGCAGCTGAGACTGCGCATTTGCCGATGATTGAGTGCAAGTGATGTATCTAGTGTTAGGAATCTTTTAAATACCCACTCAGCAAATTGTGCCTTTTTTGCATTACATTTGCGTGTTTGCAACGTTTGCAGACGTTGAAGCAATGTAAAAAGGCACGTTTTAGTAAATGCTGGTTAGCTGCCATGTTTGACCTTGAAAAGTATGAGTTGTAGGGGAGTGCTTGAAATTGCGGGGAGTGCTTGAAATTACGGGAGAGTGCTTAAAATTGCGGGGGAGTGCTTGAAATTACGGGGGGGTGCTTAAAATTGCCAACAGAATAACCTCTAAGATGCATTTAGGAATCTAAAAATCTAATGAAAGAGATGAACGAAGCCCATTCTGGCCAGAAGGTGACAACCAGATACATTCTCTTTCAAATCCTCAAATCTCCAGCAGGTCTTGGTCTACTGTTTATCGTTCTATATTCGTGGTCAGTATTTACATTGAAGCTTTAGACTTGTGTTTAAAAATGTAGATTATAAGCATATGCATAAATAAAAAGTAAAAACTCTTTTTTGAAGCAGCCGAGTTTGTAGCTTAAATACAAAATGTGCTAAAAAAAAATTGAGAAATCTGGTTTTGCCACAAATTACACATCGTAATAAAGCAAAATACTGTTTTGTCACTGAAATCAGGTTTGTTCAAAAGACATAGGCCACGCCAAAGAAAAGAGGACATTAATGAAGTTTTCACAATATTAAAATTTGTTTTATAATAGGTTTTGTGTAGCACTCGTCTACTACGGGATAACACTGAATGTACAGTCATTCAGTGGCAACATTTACATCAACAGTGCGCTTGTGGGCTTGGTTGAAATACCAGGCCTCACCATAGCGTACTTGACCGTCAAGTACATCAGCAGACCTCTCGGCCATTCAGTCATGATGATGCTGTGTGGAACGTTTTGCATAGCAGCTGGACTATTTAACTCATGTAAGGTTTTTGGCTTATTATAGTAGTGCATAATGTTTGAAAAATTATTTTGAAAGTATTTTACGACGTGTAAAGCCAAAGTGGGATGGACAGCGGAAAAGCGTTGGCTTTCCAATTATGCAAACCTGGTTCGACTCTTCGAAGGCTTAGTACAATGATAACCTTATCTTCTCATACTCGACACTTGAGTCAAGTATGGGACAACATATACCTTCTAAAGCCAGAGTAGTCTGTGTTTTTTAAAGTTTTTAAATTTAACCTGTTATTTTCCACACACAAAGCTTGAAAATGGCTAGAAGAAAACGATTCATAAACTTTTGTGTTTTTCGTCTTCTTCTCTTTAGGAGGCCTTCTGTTGTTTTCCTCCAGGGAAAAGTTTTCACGTAAAATCAGCAATATTTGTTGCAACCAAATTGGAGTTGTTGTGTAAGGGTATGACAGAGCGAGCAATGCATTTATTGCAAAAACTTTTGCCTTATTATGCTGCTTTTTTTTACACTCTTCAAAGCGAGTTGTAGCCGCTAAGCCGCCTATGAACTGCATTTTGATTAAAGATGCAACAAATTGGATGATCGTAGTTTCTGGGAGAAAATTTCTTACAACGCCATGAAAAAGTTCGTCTTTTTTTTTTTTAGACGCACGTTCAAACAAACAAAATCAAACTTGAGACAAAATTCAAATACAGTAAAGTAGAAACTTCTTGTTCAGACAGCACATCCGCGTCGTCTGTTTGTGGCTTGTGTGGAAAGGCGATCAACGCTGGAGCTTTCTATCTCGTGTACATTCACACGGCGGAAATGTTTCCCACGATGGTGCGCGGTTCATTTATGGGGCTGGGATCATTCGCTGCACGGATCGGATCCTTTCTGTCTCCTTATTTTATTTACATGGGTGAGTTGTAGTCTACTGTTGGGCAGAATTCAATGGTCATAATAATACTAGTACAGTAGTCCTTTCTTATTAAGCCTACCACGGCATCGGCTTATTAAGACGGACGATTTTGGGCTCATTAAGCAGGCGGCCATTCTCTGCCACTCCTATACATTCAGTAGCTCCGGACCGAGCGAAATTGGGCTTAACAAATGGGTTGACCTATTGACCATGGGCTCAATGATCGGGGACTATACTGTATTACGTAATATTTGTCATTGTTTGATTTTCAGAGGCACAACTTTGATTTTTTTAGGGATGAGCACTTGACAAATCCGGTAAACTCGCGATCAATTACTAATTTTGCGTATTTTGGCGAAACGTTATCTACAGGACTGCATTTATTTTTTTGTTGAAAATGAAATTAAGTTTAAAAGCTGTGATGGGTGAAAGGCCTGATATACTTTATTGCAACACTTGTAATAAAAATACAAAGTAAAAGTTTCGAGCATTATTTTAAGTAAAACTATTAGATGAAGCTACCCAGACAACAAATCTATCGTTTTTTACATAGATTCAACGTCTGCAGATGTTGAATGTATGTACGACTATGACGACTATGTATAACTAGTTTTCGACTTGACAATTTCTTTTCTTATTGCTTCGGTTTACATCTGCAGACATTGACACAACGTAAAAATAAACACTAATATTGCTAGCTTGGTTTATTCTCTTTGGTCCAGCAAGAGATAGTTTGAAATAAAGTATAAAAGCATTATTCTTCTTTCAAGTGTTGAAGTCTCTTTGAAATGATTTAATCAATGAATACTTTCTGTAGCTCAATTTGTAACTTTAAATAACTCATGCTTGTTTAGGTAATCACGCTTGCTTAAGTTTCTTTAAGTGAACCCATTTCCAATCGATCTATCATCTTTAATTGAACCGCAGTTAAAGTTAGCAAGCTTAACTTGAAGAGCGCCAAGATCGTACAGAAAGCGATTCAAACCATTGCACGTCTTACACACTAAACATTTGGCCTACACTTTCTAATCACCTCTCATTACCACACAAAGCGGAGTAGATAAAAAGCTTTCCATAACACTCCAAGTTGATATTTTGATCGCGATTAAAATGTAAAATATAAAATTATTCTTCGTTAGATTTTTATGTTTGACTTTTTAAATATCTCTTTGAAAATCGAAATTCTCTGGTCAATTTGCTACTGCATGCGATAGTGTTTGCTTAAACAAATAAAAGAACAGGCCGTTGTTTTAAAAGTTTGTCTATTTATCACACTTTTGACCTTAAAAAAAGTTCACTAAGTAAAAGTTAATAGTCATTTGTATGTATTTAGTGCATGGCTGCAATTGTTTCTACTGTAATCAATTTATTTTATGGGTGAAGACATAGGCTACTTTCAACCAACGCAAAGTCTTCATTGCGACTTTAGATGTGTGCTCTCACGACCCAAAAAGACTTTTTGGGACCGGGCACTGGGTCGAGACCCAGTGTTTGGGGACCTCTGCTGTAACTGAATCAACTCCTCCAGTAGTCAGTATAATAGTTCAGTTCAGTTGTTTTTTATTTGAAAGACCAGAAAACATTGCCAATAAATCACATTCACAACAAGTCTGCATAGGTATAAAATTTCAAATCGTTTTATCATCTAAACAGGCGACTTGTACGGGGAAATTGTGCCTTACCTCACTATGGGACTGATTACGGTTTGCTCTGGAATCCTCACTCTTTTATTCAGCCCGGAAACAAGATTGGTTGAATTGCCAGAAACTTCAAAAGAAATGCTTCAACTGGAAACGTAAATATACGTTCTGAAATATTTGTGGCATATTTTCCATAGCTTTGTGTCTTATGCAATTAATTGTGTTTGGCCCTTATGGACTGGAAAGAAAATAAATTTCACCTCATGCCAACAGTCACTAAACAGCGCCAATGCAAAAAAGCAATACGCTCGAGTAGTTTAATGGATACTGCACACGAGGGCGAGGGATATAGCATTTTTGAAAAGGAAAAATGTTTGGCCAACAGGATTTTTGTTCATGCAAAATATTTCATTTTCATAGAAATCATTGACAGAGCATTAAAATTTATTTAAAAATGATGCATTTGGATATGATTGACAGCCAAAAAGTTGGATTACATAGGTCTGTAGTTAAAATAATATTGAAACAAGAACAGCGTATTTGACTTTAGCAAGCCCAATTGTCCATCATTTATTGAATACACTTTTTTGTTTTTTCTCTGTTTCACCTTTAACTTCCATTTATGTAATGACGTCACAGACAACATAGCTTCTGATTGGTTCATGCTTTACAGGCGCTTACAAAAGTTATGTTAAAGTGGCTACCGTCTGAATACCTCAAGACTTTTAATCACCTGGAGTATTTCAAAGTTATAGGCTAGACAGCAAAACAAGCTGCCAGTCAGCGATCCTGAACATAAAGAATCAATTGGCTGGTTTTACATCACAACTTTGTCACAAACTGAATAATGTGTGTTTTTATATAATGACGCTATATCCATCGCAGATAGCCTATATGTTGCTCCTCAGCGCTTTACAAAGCAGACAGTGTCAATGCAGCCGTATAGAGGCTCAACTGAGTACATTATGACCCGAATCCATTCCGTTGTTCAGTGCCAAGCAGGAATTAGATTCAGTACCCCTTTTAAAAAGTGTTTGATATAACCGGTCAGGGCATCGAACCCATACCAATGGATTCATAGGAGGACATATTAACCACAAAGCTACAGAGCATAAACTTTCTAGAATGTGTTGCTTTCAAATGAAATGAGATCACATCAATGATACTCATTGAATTAAAATGTAAACTTTTGTCAGGTTGCTTGTACTGTATTTCGACTTATAAATGTTTTTGAACTAATGCAGCGAGTTACATCGCGTAGCCTATTCGTTTCTTTGCAGATTTTCCAGTCGATGTTTAGGAAGAAGAAAACGGAAAAACAAAAATGAGGTACCCCTTGTTTGTAGCGAAGAAGAAAAGTCTCGTATTTTATCATAAATTTTTCCCAAGTGAATGTCTGTTTTGGAGCCTTGTCAGGATTAAGCCAATAGTAGTCACAAATTATGGGCAAATGGAATAACTTCTACTGAACTAATTAGAAAAAATGTTATGGAGTGGAACGTCACGTGACACAACGGGACTAGCAGAATATTGAATCTCAAGTAAATTGTAGAATTGTCTTTCCGCTCCTTAATCTGTGCAATTTGTATGATTGCTTGAAATCACAAATATGATACCGTAGTAGAAGTTTGTGTGTTTGTTTAATTGCATTTGTAAAAGCAAACTTTTCGTCCAACCAAGTGAAAAAGTTCTTTGATCTGAGAAAAACAACAACGGATGGCATACTAATTCATTAACAAATACACTCATTTAGTTTCAAGTTCTGTGTTCAACTTAAGTTTTCATAAGCAAGAAAGTATTTCATCGATTTATTGATCAATCAAGCACATGGTTTGACCTGTTAGTGTTTTGTAGGTCTTGTAAGATCATTTCTACCTTGAAAACTAATAAATCAAAGTAAAAGCGTTGCTTTTACAAACAAAAGTTGTCACTGATTTGCTGTAATTGATGTTCCCTTCCAAATTTTAACAAGTTTACGATAAACAAGCATTTCAACTTGATGTAAGGACTTCCTACCTCATAGCGCATGTAAATTAATTATTATCTTTCAAAGCACAGAATGCCTTGCTTCAGTTGATTATGTGTTTGTGATTTAGACCCATGATATATGGGCCATGGCGCCCTCGCCGTGATATGGGCTTAGATACCACCGTACAGAACGAAACGGCTTTAAAGTTCGATTTTGCCATGTATTTAATTTCTACATAACCTGTTTTTTTTTCATGCTGCAAACGCTGTGAATTTTTACAAGTAAAAAATCATGACTTTGTGTCAGCATGCAGTTGGATTCTCTTTTGTATGTGAGCGCAAACTTTATCTTTGTTGCGCTAATCGTGTCAATTATTGAGCACAAACGGTCTCTTTGGTGGATTTAAATTTGCAGTTTTGGACCAAAAGTTTAGTGGTCGCAGTCCAGAAACTGCAGTGATTGCGTTGATAAAACAAATGCAATGTTTGTATCTCTGTAGAAAAATATGTGAATCGCGCTCAAGTGATCCTGACAATGAAGTGGTCTTGCAATTGAAGTGGTTGCCAACCGAAGTTCAACTGCAGCTGAGTTTCTGCAGTATCAGGACTTTTTGAAACCTCATTATTTCGAAACTTCGATACGAAAAAGCGTTTGTATTTTATTTTGATTTTGAAGCAAATATAAGAACTCGTTCACACGTTTAGTTCTATTTTAGACCGTTCAAATCAAAATTTTTAAATTTCTAAATATTTTGTTTTATTTCGAGGCAATTTTCTTAGTGAGCATTGTTTTTATAATAATAATGCTTGTTTTTGTATAGCACTGCATCCATCGCGAATATTGCTTTCAGCTCTTTACAAAGCAGTTCAGTTCGAAATAGAACCAAATTTATTTCGATATCAACACAAAACGAAACTAAAACTCACAAAAATATCTAAACGCAAGAAGCAAGTTGAAATTTACATTAAGTTGTCTTGTACAATGTCCTTCAAAGAATTACTAATCACTCAAGATTCATTGCCTGAATCCCTTCTTATGATGATGTTTCTTCTGTTTCATTTCAAACCACATTTTATACGGGACTTCATGCATTAAATCTTTCTCGTGATCACTAAAGTTTTTTTTTGTTTTCTTTGGACAAAAGAAACAGTCCGTTTCAAATAGCTTTAATTGCTGGGAAACTGTTTACCATGTAAAGCATCGAAATTGACTCATGTGTAGTGCGTGATTCTTAACACCATTTATAACTCTGCATACATGCATTTAACACTTTGGATGCAGTGCTATACAAAAATGCTCATTGTCATGATTACAAGCATGATTTTGCAATTCTGTGTGTTACTATTACATCATAGCTTGGTTGTGAAGCATTTCACACGTCTGCTATTTTTGTGCAGGCATTTTACAATTTCAGATGATGGGTTTTCTGTGCTTGTAATTTGCTTTCTTTCTTTGGCACTGCTGTAGTTAGCTTGCATTCGCTCTCGACGCTAGCGTTTTAAATCCAATAAACCAAACTTGCTTTTAAGTGGCTATCCACGGTTGTATTGTTCACAAGAGATTTGCTCCTTGCCTACAAAGAATTGATGAACCCGTTATTCAACGTTGGCTTGAAACATTTCATACAAAATACCCAGGGTGGAATCCTTAAAATATTACTTTGAGCAATGAACATTCATGCCGAACCGAAGTACCGCCTTTTGCTTTGGATGCAGTCAAACAAAGCAGTTTTTCTGACATCAACATCGCGAAAACCCTTTTACAGCGGGAGAACTTACGTAATTGTTTTACTGGAGAAAGCAAGATGGCTACCTGACTGAGTGCTTTTCATCTCCGTCAATGTTTTGACGGGGTAGGCTATGGAAAGTAACAATCGAAGATTGGAGCGCTTTATTGTTAAAGTGAGAAGAATTGTGAACGAATTGATTCGTGATGACAAGAGTGACTTGGCCGAAACAAACTTGCGCCTTCGTGCAACTTTACACAGCATATATGAATAACATTTCCACAGTTGTCTAATTTTAACAAATTTACGATTTAAAGTATTGATTACTATCCATGATAAGTTGAGTTCGTATGTAAATAAGGACTTTTTTAAATGTCTCAAATTTGAGAAATGAATGGATCAAGATCGTTTTGCTTAGTGACACAATTCTTTATATCTTACACTACATGTAGCCTAAAGAGACTTTAGAAAGGTCGATGACGTAGTTTATTGGGATATCAAACAGTCAAATAAATGATCGAATAATTCTACCTGTAAGATCGTAAATAGAGGTCCCTGAAGGACTTAACGAATGGTCCAGCACTTCCAACCAACAATCAAAATAACTCTCAACGGCAATAACTTTTCCACTTGTTCAGTCGACTTCGACTACCGTACAAGAATACCAGCTTCGACTCTAAAAAAAAAAATCGATCTGGTAGTTATTTAGTGGTCCAATAATGCTTTTTGTTTAAGATGCGCACTTTGCATGCGCTCACATTGGCCCACTTATCAAATTAAGCTGAATTTTTTGGCTTAAAAATGTTTAAGTTTGAAAACGTTTTTGATGACAGACGTAAATGATTTAGTTTTGACGAAGAGTTTTCATTTTTGACGCCTCACCGTTGGTTGAGAAGCGCAATGCTATTTTTGTAAGTAATTTTGCAACACAATGAGCACACATCTGTAGTGGATTTTACACTTTTCTAGTAGGAGTGAAATTAAAAAAATGCAATTTTGAGAATTAGAAAAAGGCAAGCACGTTAGTGTCCTAAAGTAAACTCATTCTTCTGATGAGTGCCAAGCAGAAATGAAATTTAGTATCCTTTTTAAAAGATGTAAAAAGAAGGGTTAAAATATCATATCATGCAGCAAATATTCTAACACATCTACCGACGCAGAGGAAAAACCCGATGGCAATTCAAACCCACATCTACCGACGCAGAGGTGAGCACTCAAACCACTAAGCCATTCAGCCGGCAGAGCTGTACTCTAATAATAATGTTATGGTTTTATTTGTTGTTCTACCACAGCTAAGGTATTTTAGAGACAGGGCTCATTTTTAATCTGATATCAGGTTTACGGTGTCATCACATTATTACCTGATTTATTCTCACTGCGTTAAGCAAGAAAGAACACAATCGGTATCGTTTTTAAAGTTTTCAGTTTGACCCGACCTGGAATCGATCTCAGCTCTACTAGCACTAGAGCCGAAGGCGAAACCACTCCGCCACTGAACTGATGAGATGTAGCCTACTCATAGCTCAGTTGGTTAGCGCGTGACTACGTGAACAAAGAAGCTTGAAGGTCAAGCGGCGCTGGTTCGACTCTCGGGGTGTGCGCTTGAGCAAGGGATTCTAAGGACTACTCTCTAATCAGCGGCACCTAATGGATAGAATAATTCACCGGCAACAACACTTCAACAATCGGAAACTTCACTCTGTCAATCTCGGTTACCCGCTCTGCGTCAAGAGCCTCTACAAGTATACAAAACTACCAGGAATAACCTATCAAGGCTTTGTCAATCTGAGAATAAAGATTCAAAACCAACCAACTAACTCATCGTGAGAACCGAGCACTGTAACTTATAAGGTGCTTGCGATCTTCCTTTGCTGGTAATCACTTCTGCTTTATGATGTTTAATGCTGCAGCATTCAGCCCGATCAATACAGCACACATGCAGGAAAAGTAGATATCGCCCTTAACGACACCATGCGCATAATCACTGGATGCCTGCGTCCAACTCCCACAGACTTACTACCAGTGCTTTCAGGCATCGCCCCAACAAAACTACGCAGAGAGAATTCCACCGTACGGCTAGCATTAAAGGCAGAGGTCAATGATTGCCATCTCCTCCACAATGTAGTCCTTGACGCACAACAGCTCACACGTCAACGCTTGCCTTCCAGGCGCCCTTTTTCTCGATACATTGTGGCGCTTTATGAAGGTCACCTCGACCTGATGGAGAGACCGCTGGGAAACCATCTCATGGCCCAACCAGTTCCAAGTCACACCAGACATTATGGTACCACGTGGCTCAGACTTGCCAAGAAAAGAATGGGTGATTCTGAATCGCCTCCTTACTGGTGTTGGTCGCTTTAAGCACAGTATGTTTACCTGGGGATTGCGTGACTCACCAGCCTGTGTTTGTGGTGAATGTCAAACAGCACTGCACATCATAAATCACTGTCCAGTGTTTCGACCTGCAGAACACGTGGATCTCATAGACCCTGATATGAAGACATTGCTCTGGTTGCAACAATTGAGAGATGTTGCCTGAATTGCTGCCTCATAAGCAAGAAGAACCACGTCAGTTGCTTTCCCGAGGTCAAGACTGGCTGGCTGGCTGGCTGGCTCCCTGAAGCATGTTCGAAGCTGAGTGTATCAATTGTGACATATCGTTTTTCGCTGGATCAAGGAAAACAGATCTATTTAAGCGAATATGGATAATTTAAGAGGCTACTGCACTACGAGATACGGAATTCAAGGGAGCAAGGAATTCAAGATCCAAGGGAGCAATTGTAGCTTTCGTCTTTGTCCTTAAAAAATAAGAAAGTAACGTTATTCGAAGTTAATGTTTCTTTTTCTTGTTGAATGTAGCAATCATGCTAAAAAACCATGCAGAGTTGATGAAAAAACTTTGAAGGTTCTTCTAACTTTAACGATAGTGATTTGTCACATCAAGAAAAACCTGAAAGCGTTTGCTGCAAAAGCTAAGCTAAGTATTCTGCAAGTGTTGAAATGGTTAAATTCTCATGAACGCAAGATGCAGCAGGCCCAATACAACTGTTGTCAGCAACAGCAACATATTTTCAATGGTTGTGTGACGTCAGAAAGTCACGCTTCGTTTGTATCCACAATTTTTTCTGGACAACAAGGGTGTCTACTTCTACAGTAAACAAGATATCGCAGAGTCCACAAAAACAAGATATCGTGCATACAAACAATGCAGATAAACAACAAAACGATATAAAAGAAAAAGCGACCCAGTGCTTTATTGTGGAGTGCAACCGATCACTGTTGACTATCTACTACTATAGTTTTGCCAAAACATATGAAATCATAGGTCAAGTTTTTTTAAATTGTTTTGACAAATTTGTAAAGAAAAACATCTTTTGGGGTGCAAAACCCATGGGGAAAGCCACATCGTTTGGAATATAAATGCAAGACGCAAAACATGTCAAGACACAGTTCAGAACTTCACTGCTTCTAATTCATTGCTAATATGAAGTTTTATAAGTCCAGGAAAATCACAAACGTCCAGTCTCCAATCAAATACTTGAACCTGCAGCTTGATAATAACCAGAAACTACTGTACAATGTCTTGTAGTCAAAGATATGAGCAGGCCATTCTTACCGGTTCAGTATTCGACGCCGTAATACAATAGACAACCAGGGTTTCCCAAACTGTGGTCCGTGGACCATTGGTGGTCCGCGACGACTGCACAGGTGGTCCGTGGCGATATGACAAGAAATTAAAACGTCACACATATACGTTGTACAGTACGTACCCTGTCAAAGGTAATTGCCGCAGTTCTTTACAACTTAAATGATTTCGAAAGCTTTTGCTATCCAGTATCGTAAACCTTGCTTGTTAAACCTTTGTTGCAGTTAAAAAGTTGTTTACGAAAAATTGGTGGTCCGTGGCCCAAAAAATTTCACAAACAGTAGTCCGTGGCCCAAAAAAGTTTGGGAAACCCTGCAATAGACAAAAGAAAAAAGTTATTTTGAAACATTTGTGTGAAAATACAAAGGGGTCAAATATGATCGAAAATTGCATATTGCACTTAGGTGTATAATGAAGGTTGGAAAAGTCCGTCTATTATATTCAAAATCGTTTGGGAAGAAAGAACATGCAGTCATCAGCAACTCTGAATTGTTCTAGCATGTCATTAAGTGCTTTGCCGAGACACAACCGCATGTTCTGGAGCGGTGTCGAACCGACATTTTTTCAAGTGTCGCGCAGACGTTCTCACCACTCGGTCATTCAGTAGACGATCCTACAGGTAATGCGGTAATGTTAATAGGCTTGCGTAATGTTTATGCAACAAAAGATTGTTAATTTTTATGCAATTTTATTTTAGATAAAACTTCATCAAATTAAAATATAGATTACTGAAACCAGTGAATTCATGATGAACTTTTCTTTGAAAGTTGTTCTCTTGGTGGCGCTAGTGGTCGCTTCAAGCGTGCAAGCAAACCGTAAGTTTATTTTTATGTTTGATTTACGTTTATTTTCGTTTTTCTAAAAAGCTGCGTTAAATTTTATTTTTATTTTTCTTGAAATAGTTTATTTCCAAAATAACTTTTGCTAACACCTTCTCTATTTTTGAAATTGAAAAATGTTTTCACGACAATGTTTATGAATTGCTAATAATTTTAAAGTTAAAATATTTGCACTTTGTAAAACATGTAGGCTATAACATTATGATCAGGGCCGTGTTAACCGCCCTTCGTACCCCCTCCTGTCCGGGTATGTTAAAGACATGTTAAAGTTAAACCAAACCGTGTACATACGGAAATCCAATTCTAATTTGATGAATTTGGCCAAATACAAAGTGTGAGTCTTGATAAAAGAAATAGCATTATTACGTCTAAAAATGTCCAAAAAGTGACCAAAACGAGAGGGGAAAGGGGCGAGATGGTGCTCACACGGCGCTGATTAATATTTTGCTTCAAACATTTTTATTATTTGTACCATTATGTCGTTTTTTCAGCGAGTGGAGATCGTCCCGAAACGTTGCAGTCGAGGTCTTGCTCATGTGAATGTCCGGATAAAAGTTCAGCTGAAAAGATTCATTTTTCTACGATAAGCATGTGCATTTGCATATGTTAACATAATGATTTGTGATTGTCCATAAATATTTCTCGTGATATGAAGATGCGTGATAAAAGACTTTACAGTGACATTTGTGTAAATACATTTCGTTGTAAAAATTATGATTTAAAAACATATATGCGGTACTCAAATACATTGGGCAGTATCATTGCAATGGGGGTCCAGGATATTAAAGAAACTACCTCAAATTCTTTGGATTTGTGGTGTTTGTCCGAGAGGTCTCTTTATTTGGAGCTTGAGGATTTCATTGGTACCGAGCCCAAATTATTCTCTCAACGGCCCTGACATTGGGCACCACGTAGCGCCCCCTAAAAAACTCAAAATTTCTGAATTTCTTTTCAAAAAGGTGTGGTACAATCAACACAGAATATTTAGTACTAAAATTTGTTGCAAAAATGCAACATTGGGCTGTAGAAGGCCAGTTGACTGTGTTTTTTTGTTTCTTTTCACAAATATTCAATATACTCTCCCAAAGTCATGCGATTTCCAAAACTTCTTGTTGGTTATATGCAACATAGGGCGCTATACGGGGATTAGGCTGGTTAAGTGCTCATGGGGACAATGGCTGATCCAGGGGACTAACACACTAACAAAATAACTTTATTATGGGGTATTTTTCAAAGTCGGAGTAATGTAGACTTAAACATTATTGCGTCTTTTTGAAATCGCCTACTTCAGGTTACTTGCTGGATCCACCCTGCATGGGGACTTGATTAGTAAAGTTTGGTCGATGAACATTCCTTCATTGTTTTACGAGTTAATCGTCTGTTCGGTTAAGCCTACTACTGCTTTGATGCTGAATTATCGCTTTTATCAGGTTCAATATATTCGCCACCCTACGAGCTGCATCATATGCTCAATTCAATCAGCAGCTAAGCAAGAGACAGAATCTAGTGGCAAACCCGATGTTCTTCACAGCGGGAAAGATGTTTGAAGGTTTTTTTCGTTCATAGCAGTTTGTCAGCAAATGACATGGCGATGTCCGTCCCGTTAGCTCAGTGGTTACGCGCCCGCTCAAGATCACGCGGCGCTGGTTCGACTCTCGAGGTGTGCGTTTGAGCAACGCATTTCAGGACTGCTCTCCATTCAGCGGCAACTAGTGAATGGAATAATTTCCCGGCAACAACACTGAAACTAGTGAGATGACAACAACACAAACTGATGACAACACCGCCACTAAACTGGTGAGATGTTGGGGTGTCTTATTTTTGGGAAACTTTTCAGGAAAAATAAGATTGGTCATATCTTGAATGGCTTTTCAATGCTGAATTTACCGAACTTTCTGTTTCATTTACATATTTCGGTAATAGTAGTCACTATATTGGTTGCCGCGTGTGGTAAATTTTTCTGTCGATTACTTTGCATATAGACCTAGAATTTGTATCAATACCGTGTGAATGCAAGCATTTTTTTGTTGGCTTGTTTAGTTCAGTGGTTTTATCTTGCGCTCAATAATCGTGAAAACAACGGCTTAACGCCCATCGAAGTCAATTATTTTTTCCTTTAAATTAATTTTCGCGGTCACAAGAGCTTTTTAAAAAAAGTAGGCTTTGTAAGCTTATTTTTTATTATGATTGCAGAATTTCATTGGCAAATAGTTATTTCGCAATCTGAATCAACCAATCTCTCAAAACACTTCAACATTTTAATGTCCAATCCAACGATAGCCAGGCAGTTCAGTTTTACTTGTATTTCCGACTGTCACAACACCACCAATAGGCTACGTGCACAACCTAAGCCCGTTAAAAGTAGGGGGGAGAGGGGTTTACACCAAACGTTTCTAGGTTTCTGATTGTTGGTGGTGGCTGGTGAGCTGGTGGCATTGCATTCATTGGAACCTTACTGGGAATTGACCTAACAGCTTTTTGTCCATGGTTTGTTCTCACCATCTAGTCATCTGCCCATATCTGCTACATTAGCCTACTGAGCTTTGAAAGTCGAACTTCAAATCCACTCGAATCGTATATTGTATGAATGGCGTTAGACTTCTTTTCCTACAAAAAATGATCTATTTACGTTACTTCAATGCCTGGCAACAATTAAGGGATGCAGAAATAAAAACGTTTGTTAACTGGTCAGGACACAAATCATTCACAGGTTTGCAACTGCGACTATTTTGCAAAATGGTGAACTGTACTGTTTGCTATTGGCTTTATGATCAGTTGATCACTCATTAATAAAAATGCATCAATTTGCTAAAATAGGATAAAAAGCTTGTAGTATGAGCATCGTTTAAGGCAGAGGTGTCCAAAGTCCGGCCAGCGTTTTTGTATTGCCCGAGCCTGTTGTTGCACAATGTGTTATTTTTGGCCTGTAGACACACAGAAATTATACCAGTGGTTCCATGCCTGAGGGGAACTTCCCACTAGAGAGAAAGTTTGTAATTTTTAAGGGGGAATTTGGTTTTATTAGTTAAACTACCATTCAACGTTTTATAGGCAGAGAAAACTTTTTCTCGAACCGTAGAAAATTTCATTGTCAGATCACCGCTTCAATGCGTGATGGAAATCTACAGATAAATCTGCATCAGGCATTGCAGAGTGCAAAAAACAGTGTTGCAGAACGCGTTTTCGAATATTAAATTCTCATCAGTGCAACTACGTTTATGAACGCAATAACAACGGTTAAATTTAAACTCAATACAATACATTACAAACATTATAAGGACATATTCTCAGTGTTCAATTGAATATTAATAAATCCAGAGACATCAGAAAATCACTTCCCGCATGCAATTCCAGACCGACATTACTCGCTTAAGGTTTTTTTCTACTCGCTTAATGAAATTTTCTACGGTTCGAGAAAAAGTTTTCTCTGCCTATAAAACGTTGAATGGTAGTTTAACTAATGATTTCTGAAAGTTCCTTGGTTTCATGTTATCTGAATTTTCTCAACTAGCTACTCTCCAAGGCGTATAGGCTATGATCAATCAGAGTTGACTCTGTCAAGGAAACAAGCAAAGATGGTCCTGTAACCGGTGGTAAAATCTTTCTAAAATGACTGAGACTTTTGATAAATTCTTATTTCTGTTCGAATTAACGTGTACTTTAGAAGGTCGTCGCTAATTAATTGGATACGCTACTGTATTACATTGTATTATAATCACTGAAATCATATTGAATTGATATTAATAACAATACCGTCTATTAATTTTCAGTGCTTATTTAAGTACTGTAAATTAGTATACTTCGGTAGATGTTCATTGTGATGGCTTTTTTGCTTTGAACATTAAGTTTGTTTTAACAAAAAAAAAACCTTAAGTGAGTAATGTCGGTCTGGAATTGCATGCGGGAAGTGATTTTCTGATGTCTCTGGATTTATTAATATTCAATTGAACACTGAGAATATGTCCTTATAATGTTTGTAATGTATTGTATTGAGTTTAAATTTAACCGTTGTTATTGCGTTCATAAACGTAGTTGCACTGATGAGAATTTAATATTCGAAAACGCGTTCTGCAACACTGTTTTTTGCACTCTGCAATGCCTGATGCAGATTTATCTGTAGATTTCCATCACGCATTGAAGCGGTGATCTGACAATGAAATTTTCTACGGTTCGAGAAAAAGTTTTCTCTGCCTATAAAACGTTGAATGGTAGTTTAACTAATGATTTCTGAAAGTTCCTTGGTTTCATGTTATCTGAATTTGGTTTTAGGATTGTAAACCTTTTTAAGCCTGGTAAGTTGGCCTACACTAGAGCGTTAAAGAGGAAATTATCATTAGATTAACTCCCGATTATTTGAGCAACTGTGTACTGACATGGATGCAGGCCATCACGAAGGCCTACTTCTTTTTCGTTCAAATAATAATCGATGGCTTTCAACAGGAAATGTAACCAAGCGAGTGCTTGAGCTCAGAGACGAACTTAAATTATTTTTTGACCTTGAAATAAAATTGGAATTTGTTTCATTGCTGAAGGATGACAGATGGATTAGATTCCTTGCTTACTTGTTTGGTTTGTTTGGTCCATTGATAAAACTAAATATGAAAATGCAAGGGAAAAACACCAATATCCGGTATATTTCCAATCGCCATCTCCGTTCAAAGCAGATTGCGCATCAACATGGGTTATCTATCTATGAGCCATTGACATATTGATACCGTGTGCATTTACAGGCTGTACTGCTTCCATGCTGGCTCAAGGCAGGTTGGAGGAGAGTGACTGATTTATGTCACTGTTATTAGGATATTGTCTTAAGGTACTAGAAGGCTCTGCTATCCTGGTCGAGGGGGACTACGTTTTGTCTGGCCTCTACCTTTCGACCAGCCTGGCTTGGGTGGCCCTTCAAGAAGCAGATGCCAGTACCGCTCAGCATTTAAAGATGCTTTGGAAGCTTTCACCAGCAAGCTTGATAATTGAAAGAGAAAAGGTAGAATGAACAATTGAAGATGTTACTGAATACTGAAAAGTTTGGGTGTTCATTAGGACAATTATCGTTTCTAGCACTAGTTGCTACGTTCATCTGATGAAATTGAAGGCAAAATTAACAACAAACAAGATGGTTTATTGCTTGCTATTGCTTGTAATGAAGTGATACATGTTACCATGTTTAAAGAATTATCATCGGTGCTGGTTGTTGACGGCAAAGAACAAGTTCTTCCATAGTTGGAAAAAGAATTAATTTTACAACACCTCACAGCATTAGAACTACAATTTATTCGATATTTTCCTAAAGTTCATGACGATGAGCTTGATTTAATACGAAATTCATTCACATTGTTGATGAAACACCTTCCCGAAAAATTGCAGGATGAATTTTTAGAACTCAAAACGAATTCTTGCGCAAGAGACTTATTCAGAGAAAAATCAATTACTGAATTTTGGCCATTAACGTGTAATTCCTATCTCAAAGTGTCAGAGAAAGCTATTCGAAGTATCCTTCCGTTTGCTTCCACTTATCTATGCAAATCAGGTTTTTCAACTCTTGCAAATGAAAACAAAACAAAGAAACAGATTAGACGTGGAGAATGATATTCGTTGTGCTCTTTCCAATACTCTTCTACCACTTTCATGAGTTGTCGAAACAAAAAATCACAAGACTCACACAGATTGTTAAATGCATTGACTCTTATATTTTGACTGTATTCTTTGAATAAAATACGTTTCAGCACCGTTCTTCAATAATTAAATTATTTTATTAGCCTATGGAAAGG
The DNA here is from genome assembly GCF_918807975.1 of Aplidium turbinatum. NCBI lineage: Eukaryota > Metazoa > Chordata > Ascidiacea > Aplousobranchia > Polyclinidae > Aplidium > Aplidium turbinatum. The sequence goes on from NC_137488.1 coordinate 4,329,457, forward strand.
AATATTAGGGGCACAGGCTAAAAAGCTTATTACTAGCGAAGTTTAGTTTATTTTCCAAGACTTAGATTAAAATATTAACGTAAACGAGTTTTTAACAAACTAAATTTATAAGGGAGGGATTTAGATTTGAATATCGACTAAAAGGGTCCACCGGATAAAAAAAGGTTGGGAACTACTGAACTATACAAATTCAACTTGCAATGTTTTTGAAATTGATGAAAACAGTGTTTTCTCACTGACAAATTCAGGCGAGAAAAGTTAAAATCATTGTTGCGTCGTAATTGCACAACCAACTATTATAGCCTGGAATGTTGTAATGAGTGATGTAGTCCAGCATGGCCGACGTCCGCGAGTCGAGCATTCATTCATTCTCTTGTCAGCAAATTCAACGGCCGCTGCCAAGCTTCTCTTGTGAAGCCGACAGTAACATCTTTCTCTCGTGCCTTTTTATCAGTAGCTGGATAAAAACAAATTTCCAGAAATGCGAAAGTTTGCAAAAAAATTGGAGCTTGTTTCGCTCAGCATATTTGTGTGAGCAGACGTTCTCAGTTATATACTTAACAGGAATCGCTCGAGATTAAAGCTGAGCGACTCGCTTACTATCACGTAGATGGGCATTAATTACTACGTGATATTAATTGTGTCGCTTTAAAAAATTTTGATTATGTGTTTAGGTAATCAGTTTGTGTTTTAGGCCTATATATTCAACGTCTGTAGACGTTGAATCATTGTAAAAAATAACTGATTTTCTATCTGAAAAGAATCGATCTACTTGGCGTCAGAAACACCTTGAAATGCTTTGACTGATAAAAGCAGCGGTCAAAAACTATATGTGGCACGAATTCGTGGTGCGATACTGATGAGCCCAGCCTCAAGGGTAAAACACATGTTAATCGGTGTCAACTCTTGCTACACTCGACTGCTGAGAAACAAATCACACAGCAAAACCCGTCATTTTTACATTGATTCGACGTTGAATCAATGTAAAAATGATGTTTTTTGCTATTTGGGAAGCAAGTAAGCAACTAATTGCACCTCTTATGCCTTTCTTATTACACGCGTCAAGCTCTTCATCTGGTGTAAAAACTGTAGCCTGAAACCTGTTGTTCCCGACAATTTTGTTCACCAAATCAAACGTCATATAAAAACCGTTATGGTCTACTTAACCTAGCTGGCATCTTACGTCATGGAAATTGCTAGAAAATGTCAAAATATTACACCATCGGTCGTAAGACCTGATGAAATATTGCATCACTACCTTTGAACACCGGTTTGAATTGCGTGACAATGTCTTTCACTATTGCGTCACAGTACTGCGTACGTGCATTTGAGATATTGCTATCTATTCTGGTCATTCGTAAAATTGTTTGTTGGAAGTCAGTCGCAAGTTTAACTGTTTGCTTGGTGCTTGCTAGCTGGACAAATTTTCCGTCTTTTATCTAAGTAATCTGTTCTGTAGTGACAAGTTTTAGTGGTGTACGGCGTTGCATCCAATTTCGACAGCTTTGAGGCTATTTTTACGGAAATACAATTTTGAATAGACGTTTCGAAGGAGTGTTTCTTTTTCGGTCATTACATACAGACGAACGGATCCGGGAACTTTATGTTACAATTTTCCCACGAAGAGATTATGGTTTACCGCTGTGACCACCTGTACACCCGATAACATTAAAGAGCTTAAAATAAAAAACAAGCTTGGCTCAAAGCTTTCATCACTGAATTAATTTATATCTTAAACATTTTATTAAACGTTGTTGCAAATATCTGCAAACACAGAAGACATGTATGGCCAAAAATACAAAATAAACTGTTCCAATATCGAAAGCAATCAAGAGTTTAGTCGGATAAGTGCCAAAAATCTTTATTTATGAAAATAAAATTAAACACGCTTTGCATACACGTATCTTTTTGGAGGTGTGCAACTTTTTACTTTTTTTAAAATCTGTAAAGATAGATGTCACTTTAAAGTTTTCAAACGAAGATCAACTGACAACATTATGTTTCGTTTGTATTTCAGCAAAATGCACAATCGTGCCTCTTCTCAGCAAACGCGACACTTTTATGCAACTTGGCTGCATCTAATTCTAATAGAATGGTGACTTGCCAACATTAAGTTCACGACTTACTATTGTAAGAAGAGAAGTCAAATCCAATCAATTAGCCAACCAAAAAAAACTTGGGACATTGTGCGCACAACATTAGAAACGCTGGTAAGACTTATGAGCTCAGCATCTTGTTTATTAAAGACTTCGTTGGTTATGATATATACGAAGAGAAAAAGTTGCGTAGGTGCAAGCAAGAAAAGACGTTAAATTAACATTACAGAAACTTTACTACTTGATTCTTGTAATGTTGGAAGAAATAGTACGTCAATATCATTTTCTTTAAAGTACGGTAACACACAGGTTTGCAAAATTTGGTGACATCATACTCGATCATGTGTTCTAAAATGTGACTTTGTTAGGAAAAATGTGAAATTGCCGTTTATCAGGACATTCTGTACTAGACAAACCATGATCAACCGGATTGCTTTGCTAATCTCGATTGCAACATAATCCATAGAAGAGGCAGTTTCTGGAGTGGTCTACTCTGCTCTTCACAACTGAAACAAAATACACCTTCAGTCATGAAATCTTTGTAATTGACGACGTTTTAAAACACTGTAGGCAACTGTGAGATACTTAACAACCTGCATTCCTCAAGCGTGTTGTGTACCAGCTCAGTGGCCGAATGGTTTTGCCTTCGACTCTACTGCCGGTAGATCTGAGATCGATTCCAGGTCGGGTCAAACCGAAGACTTTAAAAGCGGTACCGATTGTGTTCTTTCTTGCATAAAGCAGTGAAGATAAGGTGGGTAATAATGTGATGACATCTTAAATCTGATACAAAATTAAACTTGAGCCTTGTCGCTAAAATACCTTAGCAGTTGTATAGCGACAATAAATAAACAATAACATAATTATTTCTGAGAGTGCTGTGCTGCAGCATTTTGGACCAGATACTCCTTGTAAACAATCGCTTTGGGGAAAGTGTACACAGAAAGTACACAGCAATTCAAATTTACACCCCATTGCAAACTACCCAGACAACAATTCAATCGTTTTTTACATTGATTTGCTGTCTGAGTAATCGATATGTTTTTCAAAGAGGTTATTGAAAATATTAGTTGAACGGTGCTTTGCGATTTGCTTTGTTGAAGCTGTATAATCTATGTACCGGTAAAAGATAATTGCACATTATACTTATGGTAGATGTGATTTATAACTAGGCTAATTATTGTTTTTTTGATAGCAGATTAGTTTAAGATTATTAAAGTTCACATGTAAGTAGTATCAAAGCGTAGGAAATGTTTCTGATTAGAAATACAGTAGCCTAGTTTAATCCTTTTTTTTCGATTTCGTGCTATGAGAAAATGAAAAAAAGTATTTTTGCTGTGCCAACCTGATCTGCAGAAGAAGCGCACTTGGTAATCTTGACATCGTCCGTTTTGTTGATCTTGACCTCGGCAAATAAATCCTGCTCTGGGACTGAAACGTCTGAACACTTCCCCAGTCTGTCGAGCCGGCACCTATGGAATTTAACTTACAACTGAAAGAGTGCTTTCTTGTAATAAGAATATTGCCTGCAATTTTTCTTCTTTATACGGTAGCCTATGCAGGGGTGCCGGAACGGTTTTTGACTGGGAGGGCAGGATTATGAAAAAAGGGCACTTTTGTTGCCGGAAGGCCTATTTTTAAAATTTTAAGATAAGATATAACGATAATGCTCATCTATCAGCTCACTATCGAGTAATGATACAAGTGTCCGGTAGCCTATACAAAGAAGGGCACCATGCTACGTTAAAGTGATGCAACCTCTTTGTGCCGTGAATATTATTTTGAGGTAAAAATGTAAGATTATAATTAGGCTAAAAGCGAATAGCAGAAATTGTTATGTTGCAAAATGTGCAGTAGCTTACATGACCTTAAAGAGCACCATTGCTCCCCCTGCCCCTCCATCCACAGAAAAGTTGAGGGCAGGGGGCATCCGCCCCCCCCCCCCTGCCCCCCTGCTTCCGGCGCCCCTGAGCCTATGTGTTTTATTTCAAAAACATAGTTCTTGCACCCAGCACTATTAAAATCGCAGAAGATGCCCTCGATGCAAATTGCAAAGTAAAGACTTAGTTTGCAACCGTTGTTATGTTTTTCTTTATTTATTTTTATAGACATCGAAACAATAAAAAAACAATTTAAATTCTTTGATTGTGTCCATCACAGCTAAGTAATAAATATGCTACCCCTTGTTTGGTGAAAACTTGGATTGCAATTGGTTGCACACACGTATACGTCGCGCATGAGCGAATTTCCACGTCATCATAGCTGTTGCTTCTTCTTGGGGATGACGTATCTTCCCAATCAGTCCACGCGCCTGAAATATAATCGAAACCATTATGATACATTTGTAAGCGAGAAAGAGAAATAACTTTATTTGCCAACCAGATTCCGTAATAATCCGGTACACAATAAGCTTACATCCCTATAACATGCAATTCATAAACAAAGAGGAACGCATAAGTACGCTCAGTGTTGGATAATTCAATCTGATTAGCCAGGAGCAGCGAACAACCATTATACGGTCATCTAGTAAGCTACTCCAAGCAAACAAAAGCAATAATGGGTTGAACCATGAACAAAGCACTCAAATTGGCTAATGGCAACAACATAGATGTCAGTGTGTAATTTTATCATCTTTTAACGGCGTTAATCTTTTTGGAATTTTTTTTTTTAATTTTATTACAGTAGTTCGCTCACATGCAAAATTGATAAAATACAGTTCGTACGGCAGCCTATATTTTGAAAGCAGTGCAAAATAATCGGTGTTCGACAAATTGTTCGTAAAGCAATTGTTCGTAAGCAATTTTTCGTAAAACAATTCTTCCTAAAGCATTTTTTCGTGCATGCAGTTAAAATTTGATGTATACAAAGAAATGCTTTACGAAGAATTGTTTTACGGATTTCATTTTACGAAAAACAGTTTACGAACAATTGTTTTACAAACAATTGCTTACGAACAATTGCTTTACAAACAATTGCTTTACAAACAATTGCTTACGAACAATTGCTTACGAACAATTTGCCTATAACCTAATTAATCTTAGCTACCTTCTTCTGTGAGTTGGAAAACAACATCATGTCTAATATTCTTACAGAATTAAAAAGTGAAGGTGCTTTAAAAACGTATGATTGCCACTTATTTCAAGATAAAGATATTTGATAGTAAATCACTATTTTTTAATTATGATAAAATTAAATGAAAATCAAACTTACTGATGTTCTTAAATTTAAGAAACAATATTATAAATATTTGCTGATTAGACTACTGGTAAACATATCGCTTATTCTTTTTAAATAACTGGAATAGATGCTGAACTAAACCCTTGTCCTTACCTTTGCTGGCGTCCACGTTAGGATAATCAGTTGCTTTTATGGTTCCAGGTTGGCAATGGAACCGATATTGGGTACTTCTTCTAACTCTTCTGGTGTCATGCCCCAACGAAATGACGCAAACATCGTGCGGCTGATTTGACCGGAGATAGTTGAGCAACCCTCTTGGCCTGAAGTTGTAGCCTTGGTAGTTCACTGGGAACCAGGCCGTCTTCTCAACTGGTGCTGCTATTAAACAGTTCCAGTTAAAAAACAATGATAATGATAATATTAAAAACAAAATGATGACGTTTTTCATGCAACCTAATCATCGTAACATGCGACAATGCTCTCTTAGAACAAAGCTCTTGCTCAAGATCTTGGAAATAGAATAAATTTACTGCATTTGTAATTGTAAAACTACTCGTTACAAGATGGCTACCGGTATGATACAGTAGTTTCGACTGTAATAAAATAGACTGATTTACATAGAGAAACTAAACGGCAACAGAGATACAGCACAATAACTTTCTAAACTGTTAAAAAAACGCTTTTTACCAGCACATTCTAATGTCATGGTACATTGTTTTGAAGCAAAAAATGTCATTGCTAAGATGCTGCAATATTTTCTTTGTTTGTCAAAGTGCTGTACCTCACCGCTCGATTTCGATAAACAAACGTGGCTATACCAATGTGTAAAGTTGAATACAATGTACCATGCCTTACATAACAGAGAACCGGTGGTGGCATAACGTAAAGATTATGCTACAGAGAACGCATTAGAAAAGGCAAATTGGTCAGTTTTGATATAAACAAGATATTGGTGTCTCAAAAGGGGCAGTTTATCAGGTAAAAACACCAGCGTATCTTTTGCCACTTGGGGTGGTACCGAAGAGAAAGAGCTCTAGCGCAATTAAGAAGACCTTGACAAAAACAGATAAACTTTTGAAGAGTGAAGTAACCTCGTATCCATCTATAACTGCAGTTGAACAGAAAAAAGAAGCAGCCAAAACTTTTCAGAACCCGACTTCCTCTTCGCTACCATCAATTCTTTTGATTGCATATTATCGTTGGTTGATGATAATATGCCCGAAAAAAAAGATTGGCATCTTGGCCAATGAATTTCAAACCTTATCAGTATAAACAGTTCATAAGTTAAACATACAGCGTTGTAAGAATTTGTTATTGATGATTACACAAAACTTATTTTTTCATATTTCTTCCTCATAAGAATTTGTAACTGATGATACAAAAAATAATGTTTTGCATGAAAATGAAAACAAGCATTTCGTACCTGGGTATCGACGACTTAGAAATGAGTATCTCTCTTTCCAAGGTTCGAGGTTCAAGGGCCTGTAAGTGTTACAATTCCGCCGTCGGTTACGGCTTCTCCTTTCTTGTTGGAATGGGTTTGGTTGAACAGACTTCATGTCATTAAGGTCATCGCACAAAAGTCTGGAGAGTTTGTACTCACGAATTGACTCAAGCTGAGCTGCAATAAACAAACTTAATTTTCACCATTTTAATAAATCTTTTCCACAAAGTCAACTTAGTTTGTGTGATAGAGTCTTTGCAAGCTCCTATCTTTTTCGTAATTACCTTTATTATTTAGATATTGTTTAACTTAATTACTATTTATTATTCTAGACCTACTGTTTTTGCTTTGTCACCTTTGTAACATTTAACTGCAATACCGACAATATGATGATTTACTATTAAGACACAACTACAAAGATTTGTTTAATTCATAAGTCTGTGATGTTCATTTATGCATTTACTAAAATTAATAAGATATAGATATCTGCTATGTGTTAATTTATGTTACTTGCTGTGCTTTTATTTGTGCTTGTATATTATGTGAAGTGACATTTTATCAAAAATAACTATCAAAAATAGTCTCCACAGCGAAGGTTTAAAAAAAATAGAAAGTTTATCAGATCATGGAGCATATGCAACTGCTTCAGTCCGTGGCTGTTGGCAGTAGCATTGATATGGAAGTCCAGGGGGTACTTTTGGACCCGGCCCCGGGATATATTTAGAGGCTCGGAAACATGAATTAATCACTAGAAAAAAACATTAGTCATCTTTTGAAACAACCTCACAATATTGAAACATCCAACTTAAATAGTGTACTTGAAAAATCGATTGTCAAGTTTAACTGCATACTTTCTTTAATGAGCTGTGATACACAAAAGCAGTACTGTTGACAGAGGGGTCCAGCAGGTACTTTTGAACTCGGGCCGGGATGATTTTAGGAGCCCGTAATCTTTCCGAGAGGCCCGAGAGCTTGACGAAACTCCCTTGCACTTTTTTGGATGGTGCGGTTTTCTTATAAATGTTTTGATTTGAGACCTAAAGGTCTCATTGGCACGGGGCCCGAAATATCCTCTCAACGCCCTTAGGTGTTAAAATACATTTAGATTCGGATCATCAGAGATAGATTGGCTCGAGTTGAAAAACTCAAATAAATTACTGCAAAACACCGGTTGACCTCCTTCATTAACCATACGAGTAAATAGAATTTGATTTCATGTGCGGAAATTAAATGGGGAGCAACACTATAATCATACCATTCTTGAGTGCTCAATTGATAAGACATCAAACAAGATGTATACTACAGTGCTACTGGAGTACTAGTCGAAACTATCCTGACCTCGCTTTCCATCACATGCTTGAAATTATAAAAAAGTTGAAGGTAACCCGGGATTGTAGCTGGTTTAACTTTGAATTGTAACTAGCAGTCTGTTGTACAACACCAACTTAAATTCAAGCCATAGAGTGTTAAAAACAATTATTTTAAACATAAATTTATACCCGGAGTAAACACAGCGGGATCACCACCATTTTCGTGCCACAGTCTGTCTCCTCTCTTGAAGTCTCTGAACTGGTATGCAAGGATGCAGGAGAATGTGGCTCCGAACAGTCCTCCCCTGACTGGGTCCTCAGCTATCCCAGCAATATAGAGATCAACGTTGTCAACCTGGCCACTGAAAGAGAAATTAATTATTTACACATAACATTGAGATGTGGTTTCTCAGAAGAATGTTAAAGATTTCATGAACAAACAAAAAAGTAGTGATGAAATTCTCAAATTGGCGACAGATAGGCTACAGATACAATTTGTAGATCACATACACAAACATTGGAATCTGAGAACAATAGCACTTTTGGGCATGATACAAAAAAAAACAGGTCGACAAAGATTAACGTATTCAGATTATTTAAACAATCTGAATAAATGAGCCACAAATACAACAATCAAAAGCAGTGACTTTATATGAATGTCAAATGATAGAAAAGTTTGGAAGACCATGATCGCCAACGTCTGTATCAAATGAGGTATGTAATCATCATTATACATCACAGTGAGGTTTTTGCCAGGCTTGTTAAAAGGAGGTCATGGTTATCTAATATCTATAAAGTTCACACTTAACCACACTCGACAGTCTCTTGCAAGTCAGCACTTGGTTTAAAGTCTTAGACACTTTTCAAGCACGGCCTCCTAAATGTCAAATCTTGAACCTTCAGATGGGGTGCAAGACCGAACTCCTATGCAAGCCTAGGACTACAAAATTTACAATGTATAAGCGGTTCATAATGATTTATCGCGGCTTACACATGGGCAATACTTTTTCCACTTAATAAGGCGTGTACGTGCGCATTGATAAAAGCGTTTGGATTTCAGACACCCACAAATAGCCTAAGTAGGCGTAAGATGTAACAAAAACGTTATTGTATAATAATGCGATTTGAACAGGGGGGTCATACCATTTAACCCCTTTTGGATATTATAATTTTCAGTCAATAGGCCACCCACAAAGTAGGTTATAGTAGAGCAGTAATTTATATATGTGAATTGTGTGTGGCATTAAACTAAAAGACTTAGGCTACAATAATTGTGGATACAGTCGCCTAGCTAACTTAATTAAATAGTTGTCATATTTATGCTTTTCACTTTCACGTCTTTATATGTTGACGTATCGAAACGAAGTGTAATCAGTCATAACCAGAACCGTCATTTAGCTTTTTACCTGTACAATCGGCGAAGTCTGTCTCTACGATCATAAGGAATATTAGTGAAGTCGTCAAAAGTTCTTGCTCTTTTCAAACCACAAAATTCCCGGTAAGTATTGTAGCCTGGTAGGCCATGATCTCTTCCTCTTTGTATGTTTATCGAAAGGAGATCGTGGCCGAGACGACCTGAATTTTTTATTTTGAATTTTGTGTCAATAAAACATAGCTACGCTTTTAATTTAAGCACACACTTAGCTTTAACCCACGTCATAGGTTTAATCAAATGTTGCGGTCAAGTGTTTGGTGTTGTGTAGATGGAGACCGTTTGGTTTACTTTGTTTTAATGATCCGTTTACATTTTTGTATCACCTAATTAAAAAATTAAATTGATACAGAGCATAGCATCTTTTCACAAATTGGGACTAGGTGGGCAAATTTTCAAAAAAAGGCACTTTTAGCTCGAGAGTTATGTTAAAAAGGGCACTTTTCGCGCGTAAATGATGGGAAAAAGAGCATTTTTTCCCGAGCGTAAAACATGTAAGCTTAAAATTGTAGATTTTTCAGGCAAATTGTGGGTGAAAAGGCATTATTATAACTAGACTAAACTTTTGAGACCCATAATTGATTCCTATTATTCATCCACGCCCACAATATTTCGTAAATATCTTGGAGTAACTATTGACAATCAACTTTCGTTTAGACCCCACATCGATGATCTAAAATTGAAACTTGCTCGGTCCGTCAGCATCTTATCTAAATTGAAATCTTTTATTCCTCCGAAAACCAGACTTCAATTATATCACTCGCTTGTGCTTCCCCATATAGGCCTAGGCTACGCTACAATATGCAATAACAATATGGGGTTCCACTTTTAAGACACATGTCGACAAACTCCAAGCATTCTAAAACAAAGCAATAAAAATGGTTGCGGGAGGTAGATGGTCGGATCACGTGACTCCATATTTCAAAGTAGCAACTAAATGTTCTTAAAATAAAAGATTTGTTCAAACTCGAAACTTCAAAATTAATGCATAAATATGAAAACAGTTCATTACCATGTACATTTTCTAATTATTTTAAAAAAGCAAAAAATGTTCATTCTCGCAATACCAGAAATGCAATTGATAAGGATAATTTTTATGTTCCTCAATACTCATCTTCAAAACTTCAACGTAGTTTCACGTATACACTATACAGGTGTGGAAATTTGGAATTCAATCCCAATGAAAATGACAAAAAACTCACCTAACTCATTTAAAAATCTTTATAAAAATTTACTACTATCGTATTAGGCTACTAATGATCATGGCTTCAGGCATATATAGATCTCTTATTAAAACAATGAAAACTATTAATACTACAAAAAGTGCTCAATGCCAAGCAAAAAGGCAAAGCAGAGCGAATTAAATCAAATATAGTTATTACTATCTGAAGCCTTTACAAATTGTTTCACCTAACGGATCATCAGAAGGTCTGAAAAAACATGCAAACAGCAAAAAATCGATAATTCTGAAAAGATATTAAATATTACAACTGTAATTTAATCTGCCAAAAAAATCTCTAAACCTGTACTTCCTGAGAAGATATTAAATATCACAACTGGATTACAACAATGGGATTACGGTTATAATATTTAATATCTTTTCAGGAATTCAGGTTTAGAGGGTTTTTTTGCAGATTAAATTACAGTTGTGATATTTAATATCTTCTCAGGAAGTACAGGTTTAGAGATTTTTTTGGCAGATTAAATTACAGTTGTAATATTTAATATCTTTTCAGAATTATCGATTTTTTGCTGTTTGCATGTTTTTTCAGACCTTCTGATGATCCGTTAGGTGAAACAATTTGTAAAGGCTTCAGATAGTAATAACTATATTTGATTTAGATCTCTTATTAGATGATACATTTTGTTTTTATTCAAGCAACTATACCGTAAACTTATGTTTTAAATTATTTTGCCCCCTTTCTTTGACTGCTTCTTTTATGTTTAATTTGTTACCTTTTCTTTTGTTGAGGATGGCTGCTCGACTAGAAGACCTTCCAGGTCACTTCGCACTGTTCGCAGCCACCCGTTGCAATATCCATACATTTTACGTTATCGTTTGTTTTATCTGACTTTGCTGAATATGTGTATTTATATTCGCAACAAAATAATGTCAATCAATCAATAAATAATAATGTAATAAAATGTAATCTAGCAACATTTAATTGCAGAGGTCTCTTGTACTACAGTAAAAAGAAACAACTACGGTATGGTAATAGCCTATAACCCTATATGAAACACAACTGCTAAGATATTATAATGAGTTTAATCTTTGCAGAATTAGATGATTCTAAAGAGCTGGTATTTTATTTTGATGAAAGTCAGGAAACAAACTTCAGTAATTCAGACATTTAGAATCTCCCACAAAATTTGAGGTAGGCTACTCACAACACAAATTGATAATTAATCTGCTTGAATGGAACATGAAGGATATTATAAGTAAGGTCAAAGGTAGGCTCATAAGTTCTAAATGTATGCTGAAGCTTTCCATTTAGCTTTAGCTGTTCATTCTTTAACTTGGATCTAACTCTTTAACTTGGATCTAATTTAAACAAAAATTAAGTCTTAAAAATTGCCCACCTAGTTTCAAACTAGGGGGCAAAGAAAGAGCTAGGGGGGCAAGCAAAGGGACTAGGTGGGCAAGTGCCCACCTAGTTTACATGTGAAAAGATGCTATGATACAGAGAATGAGCAGAAGTTTAGTAGAGACCTAACTTTTTGTAATAATCTTGTTCAACGCAATTCCTTCAATTTTGCCCGTTTTATGTTTACATCAGAGAAAGTCCGTAAAAATCAAGAAAAAATGAGTCAACTTTCTTTGAATCTGCATTGACGTATTTCAAACACTTGCATTGTTTGCATTTGTAACTACAGATGATAATTTTTAAAACAAATTTCCTGACCTGGCGGAGCAAACAGGAAGTTATGTAGATCATCCACGAATGTAGTGTCGGCAGTTTCTGCAGCATCTTTGCAGAGGCCTCGAAGGATCGAATTCACTCCTCCTTGATTTGTCGTCAGCAGTGGAATCGAATTGAAAAAACTAAGACCACAAAGAAGATATAAGAACATAATTGATAAAGATGATGCACTTTGCATCGAAGGTAAAAAGTGGTAGCAAAATAATTGGTTTTCATTCTCCGTGAGGCAAGCTTCTTCTTCTATGTCGCCAGAGATAAAAATGCAGCAGTTGCAAATAAACTCCTCTATTATTTCAGCTAGTTGTAACTTATTTGAACAAGTTTTGTGCCTGATGATTGTTATTTAACATGTAACCACAGGAAGAGAACTTTTCTGCTTCACTGTTTGATGTATTGTAAAATCAACATTACATAACTTACTGGTCTTTGAGTGACATGGGCGGTCCTTGTTGGCTATACCATAAAGAAGACGGTCGGCTCAAAGGTGATGTCACCAAGGTGTGGCCAAATCTTAGGGCAGCTGTTGCAAAACCATTTGATGTCGTGGCATCATAAGAAACGTCATAACCCCTCCAATATCCCTGAAATTCAAATTTGAAATAAGTCTGGTGTACGTGTAAGCCAAGACACGCTAAAGAGATTATTTTGAAATTTTGATCAAAGCTTGCGAGTTTTTATTGTGTATTTTCACCAACTATCAGAAAACCATTTTAAAATGTAAACAAAAAATTTGCAAGGATGAGTTGCCACACATGCAAAAATAATGGGCTACTTTTTAATCGAAAACCTTTGTGCATGGTCATTGAGAAGATAATTTGGGGCCAATACCAATGAGGTCCTCGCGCCTCAAACCTAAACACTTATACAAAAAACACCATTTGCAAAGAATACAAAGAGGTTTCGTCAGGCTCTCGGCCTCCCTCGGAAAGATTACGGGCTCCTAAAATCATCCCGGGCCGGGGTTCAAAAAGACCTGTTGGACCCCTCTGTCAACGGTACCACCTTTGTTGAAAGTATGCAGAACCCTTTACAGGCGGCGAAGACTATCTCTCGTTATTTGTTCGTGATTTTTTTATAAATTGTAGTTTTTAGTCCAACTAAGAATATTTTATGAAAAAAATTTAAAAATTTTTTTTCTTTGTTTGTTTTTTATTATGTTCCCAAAATGGGAACGTTGGCATGTAAAGGTACCAAAACATATCGTAACGTGTTTTGTATTTGAATACGACGTAAGCTTGGGTAGCCTACTTTATTCGATACAATAGCATTGAAAAAGACAATAAACAAAATTACACACGTTTAAGAGATCCACAAACAACAAATGTACTTTCTACCACTGTACTTTCTACCATGTAACTGTACTTACTACAACTATATACCCTGTCACTAACTTTATTTTTGGTGGTATACGTCACTGCATAACGTATTCATCCGTTTTTCGCATTTTGTGCATCGCGACCTTGTATTTTTCATGTACACTACACATCTTCCTTGTGACGATGATACAAGAAAATGATTCAACGAGTCGAATCGCACTGTTGCAAACGGAGGTGCAGTAGGTTCCCTAAGTCGACACCTAGGTTTCTTCACTTCCACCAATGACCGAGCAATCTAGCGCCTGAGCTGAAGGTGGTTTTCAGAACATTGTTTTCCGTGATATTATAAACGGAAGGCAGCTACAATTTGAAAGGTTGACAATATGGGCAAAAATATTCCACCACCATTTTTTCAATCGAAGTCGTGGCCGGTAAGAAGATAGCAACTTGTCACATACATCCACACTCCCCATTCCCTGATTGTACATAGCTATCATAAATGGTTGTGTCACTGATTTTTTCTTATGTTTTACTTTTCGTTGAACTGTTTGAGTTGGTGCTACACCGCAGTAATTGCTTGCAACAGCGACAGCACAATTATCGTTCCATCTGGCACAAATTACAATGCCGTCTGATCAGTAATCAAATTCTCCTCTAGGCTTTTTCTGGAAGGTTTTCTCACTGGAGAGAGGACAGGAACCGGTCCTGTTCTCTCTAATTGTACCACATGGCTTGTGAAAAAATTGTCAAAGAGAATAATATGGTGGTCTTTGCGGCAACACATGACAACATTGTCTCAACTACGTGTGTTCCCAAAGGTTTAGCTCTTCTTTCATCTTTACCGCAGTAAATTTCGAAGTTGTAGGGATAACCATCGGAGCTACACAACATCCGTAACTTGTAACCAAACTTTACTGGCTTTCCATTTATATATTGTTTTGTACTGTGTAGTCCTCGATAAGGAACCATCGATTCGTCAATGGTTAGTAACTGGTGAAATGTACCAAATTGTTGACAATTTGACCTTAGCATATCTAACAACGGCAGTAGCCTACCTTGGCAATTTTAGACTGAGCTAGATTGTGATTGTCAGCCAGGTGCAAGTACGTTTTTATATTGCGGAAACGGTCTCTGCTTATGGTCTTAGAAAATATTGGTGCCTCCGGCTCCATGCCATCTGCTGTGCACCAATAGTCATTTTCTGATAGAAGACTGTGGTACTGTGGTAGTGTGGTAACCACTGACAGTAATGAGTAAGCCAATAAGTTTTCTCATATCAACCTCATCAACTTTGAAGTTTATCATATTCTTGTCTCTCCTTGTATATAAGCTTGTTTGCTCTACGAGTAAAGAGAACATGTCATCAGTAAAGAACAGAGAAAATATCTCAAACATGCTTTTCTCTCCATGAGCTTGAACCTTTTCGGATTGATGCAGTTCTTTCGGGTCGCTCAGTGATGTTTTGTCTTTTTTTTCGTCATCTGCAAGCTCTTTTCGTTCTTTCGATAGAAGTCATAGAAGTGTTTTCTGCTTAAGATCAAGCTGTGAAAACATCAAGCTGTGAAAATGTTCTCTTGGTAAAAGTAGTGAGAACTTTTTTGAGATAAACTCCGTTATTTGTGTATCACATGTTGCCAACGTTCCCATTTTGGGAACAACGTATAAATTTAATTATGTGAAGAAAAATGTTAAAAATAACGAAACAAATGGTAGGGGAAACAAGTTGTTAGTAATAATCTCACATAAAAAACGCAAATATTTTGAAAAAAAGTTTGATTTGTGTTTTCGAGAAGCACTTTTTTTCGAAAGATGAAAAATATGATTTTTGACTAAATCCATCGCTTTCACAAAGGAAAAATTTTGCAAATATTATCTTTTCAACAAATGCATCTGAAACAATAATCATTCAACAACAATATCCAAAACAAATTTTTTTAAAATGAAGTCTGTGTAATGCTGTGAGTGACTTCAACCCCATGTTCCCATTTTGGGAACGTTGGCGTGTAAAGGGTTAAACTTATGCAATCGATTTTTCAAGTACGCTCTTTAAGTTCGACGTTTCAATTGTGAGGTCGTTTCAAAAAATGACGACTAATTTTTCTTATCAGCTTTTTTGCACGTCCCGATATACAACGTATTGTCACGGTTTATCTACGCGTTTAGGAAATGAGTTTGGACATCTCACAACTTCGTGCAAGCATTCAAGTGGTGGGCCGATCCTACTTGAAACTTAAAAGGATGTCAAAACTGAGCAACAAGAAACTTTGTTGTTGAGTAACACTGTGCAAAAAATTCCAACTTTAAAAAAATTCAAAAACTGATGACATTGCACTTTATAAATTCAGGGGCAGTGATTCCGAATATGGGTTTGTATTTATTCCGATCATGTCAGGATTTAAAAAAACTGTTCAATTTTTTCAATATTGTGCTTAAAAATCCATGGTTATAATCAACACAATTCAAAACCAAACTAATTAAATCGCTTGGTTATCATTGCAAACAGGCATGTGTTGCTACAAAGAAAATCGTTGAGTGGTTTTCACTGAAAACTGTGAATGTGGTAGATATAAAACTCTGGTGCGCAGTAGCGGATCCAAGAGGGGGCACTTGGTCACGTGCCCTCTCCAAAAAACAAAGAAAAACATGTATTTTTCTTAGTTTGTATAAAACACTTTTTCGATCTACGGAACGATCGCTCCCCTCTAAAACACACAAAAGTAAATATGTTTATGGCGTATTTGCAAAGTTGAATTAATATAGACCTACACATCATACTTTTTCTTTAAATCTCCCTCCCCCCTAAGACCACTTACTGGATCCGTCAATATCTCAAAAGTTGAGAAAGAAAGCGCATTTCGTGCTAATGCACATTACTCACCCAACTAGGCAACAGATAAATTAATCTATTGCAGTGTAAAAAGAAATATGAGGTGTAATGAGCTTTGTGTATCTACAATGTGGTATGGTGGGCAATCGTGGACGGATATTTGAAATTTCCTTGAAAGACTGTGTTCCAACGTTCCGAAAGTATCCAGAAACAATTCTTTGCTTTTTTCTCTGTGTTGCACAGTGTAATCTTACTGTGGTCAAGTTATTTTAAAAACCCGTAGCAACCAACTTTAGCTGAAGTAGGCTCAATATTAGGCTATCACAGAAACTTGCACACTACCGTCTCTGAATGGTAGGCATCAGGAGTGTAGCCAGCACAAAATTTTGAAGGAAGAGGATGCAAGTAAGTAATATTACACATGTCAGTTGAGCCTGCTGATGTGTCACCAAAGGCGGGGTAACTCACGGGGGTCTGGGGGGCTTTCCTGGAAATTTTCGAAAAAAAGTACCTTAAAATTGCATATTTTGAGAGTACTTTCAACCTAAATCCATAGTAAATCACTGTCAAATGATGCTGTAACAGAAGGTGAAATGTTTTTTCAAAATATTTCGGGGTATTTGCCCCCTTTGCTCTCTCCTGACTACGCCCCTGTAGACAATCATATTTTGAACAAAAAGTGTGAGAGTGGTAACACTACGCTAAACGGGAGAAAACGTTCTAAAGAGTTTCGTAGGCGATTTTACTTTTCCAACATACTTTTTTGTGCAATTAAAACCTTACACTTACGTTGTCTAGGACTTTCAACCCGAACCTCGCCATGTATTCGTCGCCTAACAACTCTGGTAAAAATTCTTTGTACGTGATGCGCTGTGTTACTGCGGACATGATTAATCTGGCGTTCTGGAAAATAAATTATGATATCACATGTACTGGCACACATGCAAGCGCATATTTGTATGCAAAGCTAAAAGAAACTAGTCTACCAAACACGGGTAATGAAATGCAAATATATATATTCAAATTAGGGATTGTAAAAGCGTTTGTTCGATAGAATAACACAGGTCCGTTACCTTTATTCATCTGGAAGCTTAATAAACTTAGATTCTACAATTATATTGATTAGTCCAGTCATGGCCACCTAAAGATACGGCCTGATTTGTCACATTTTGCAGAAATTTCCAGGTTTTTCTAACTTTGGGCGAACGTTTAAATAACCTTTTCTAAACATTAGATTTTTACGCTTTCTTTACTGCTTTCCCCAGATGACACAATAGGTTCTAATAGCCTCACATGTTGAAAAACAAAGAAAATTTAATTTTGTAGAATTTAGTCAGACTGTTAATTTTCAATAACAGTCTGATTTTGCGATTTTCAACTTACTTTTTCTCATTTGCTATTGCTTCCCCAAGGCAACAAAAAAGTTTTTTGTCATTAGGAAACCGCAAAAAGTAAAAACATCTCAAAAAATGTCAGTTAAGCACTAGCAGTAGCTGTAATCAAAATTTGCAAAATGTGACAAATCAGGCCGCATCTCCAGGTGGCCATGGTCCAGTGCTTCCCAACCTTTTTCAGTTCGCGACCCACTTTTGATGCAAGTTTTATTGCGTGACCCACTTCTAATGCAAGTTTTATTGCGCGACCCACTTCTAATGCAAGTTTTATTGCGCGACCCACTTCTAATGCAAGTTTTATTGTGCGACCCGCAATGAGATATGACATCTTTATTATGACATCTTTACTACTGGTGTATGTACTAAAATAGTTAATGCGACACAACACATCTAATTGTTACATATTTGTTACATTGTTGCATAATTGTTACGTAATGATAATGCAATAATTTCCCGATCTAATAGAAAACAGGGTGCACAATTCAGTAAGTCAACAAACGAAGTGAAGATTAGTGATGGCGAAGTAGTCTACTGTTCAAGACCAAACTGCGGCTTGTGAGATCCATAGTAACGTCAGTATTTTTTTTAGAAAATTTTAACATTCAGTAACATTTAGAAATACTTCGCGACCCACCTGAAATAGCTTCGCGACCCACCAATAGGTCGCGACCCACCATTTGGGAAGCACTGGATTAATCCTTATGTAAATTTGATCTCAGTATAAGCGTGACGTCATAATTGATATTAATTCTTACACCAATGGCTGAACTATGTTTTGCCACAATATATACATGGACTACTAATCCAGGATAGCAAAGCAAGACTGTATTGCAATCTGCTGCCTAATATCAAGTTATTGTTTGAGTATTTATTCTTCTGGATCATAAAAGTGTAGACCTAACCCTATAGGTTGGGCGTCAATAAGTGTTACAACTGAACAATTATTAGAAAGTCAGTCACTGGAGTACACTTACGTCAATCAGCTCTTGCGGTTGCCAGAATGGGTTTAAGCCTTTCAAATCTTCCACAAGTCTGTTATGCATTCTCACGAACAACGTGTGGAAAGATGCAAGTGCAGGGTTTTCATTTGCTCTGTCGTCACCTATAAATTGTAATATTTCAATACATACAAAGTTCATCTTTTTTCAGCGGAGTTTAAAAGATGCTCAGGTATTGTAGATTGGTTTTTGCTTGAGTTCACCATTTTTGAGTAAAACAAGTCAGACAACAATAGGCACGCACCGCAGTTAAACGCTGAGTCAATATAACACTTCGGTTACCAACAAAAGGACAAGATTAAAGCGATGATGAAACAAGTACTGCCGTTTGTGACTGAGTAGCCTAATGCACTTCAAAGACACTCTGTGGCACCGAGCAACCGAAATAGTTTCACTGCAAGCTGACAAGATTTCACTAATTATACTCAGGGAATGGTTTGCCCAGTGCATTGTCATGTCGCATATTTGTTCAATCAATTAAAATAAAATGAAGGACTTAGTGAGGATTTATTGAGGAGCTGAAACATAAGCTCTTTGGTAGGCCTACTTGCTTTACTTTGTACTAACAATTTTTTTATATAGTGTTATATTATATTTGTAAATAAAATAGGTGAAAAATTGTAATATTTACAATATTGCAGCTTAATCTGTACATATTTTTCCCTAGTGGTGTTAAAAAGAAATCTACAGAAAGAAGCTAGAACTAAAACATAAACAATTTTAACCTGCAAAAAAGCATGGGGTATCAACAGGTTTGTGTACATCAAAGGGGCAAGCCACATGCCGCAAGGAAGGATGTACTTGTGTGACCAGTGGGAGAGAGGGAGCAGATGGAGGAGAAAATCCATGTGGATGCAAATCTCCCGTCTTGAGCTTTCCAATACCTAAGGATAAATTGAAACAAAGCAGTCTCTCAAAGTCACAAAAATGTTGAATATACGAACGTGAACTAAAATGTCTATTTCCATGGTAATCTTGACTTTACTTTTGTAGCTTTTTGAAAGCAGCATGAAAACAACGATTGCAAATTTCTTAACTTTATAAACGATAACTTACTGGTTGGGTTACATAGTAAATGTTGTTATTGTTACTTTGATATTATTATCATTCTTAAACTGTTAATCTACGTACCACCATGAGGTTATTATTATTGATTTTAAGATGCCATCATGATCATAATTAGGTTTTCACTATTACAATTATTTTCATTATAATTATATCAATATTATTATTATTGTTATTATTACTGCAAGTGTTATTACTTGAAGTTCTATCCAACAGCTCGTTGAGTTGAAATTCGTTGCTTCCGTATACGGTTCCGGCGTCAAGATAGGGGGTGATGTTGTTGAGCTGCTGTCTCACTGTGTTTCTGCCTGAAACGTTATCCCAATATTTGACTTGGCCATGAAGAGATCAAGAACAAAGACATTGGCTTGAATGAAAATAAATTGAAATCCATAAAGTAGCACAATAGAAAAACACAGAAATCCAAATTTAATATATTGTAAATATAAATAAATTCAAGTATAGTTGATTCCGTTAAGTTTAAATAACGTTTGTTTTGTGTGTATTTTGAATTGAGCAATATGTCACTCCCAGTCATCAAATCGGTCATTTTTACTGCATAAAAAGATGATTTTACTGGTTGTTCCAGTCTAAGCTGCTTTTCTCTTACAGTTAGCATCCGGTCCAGGTTGGGAGCGCACCACTGGAAGACAAAACTTGTTCTCTTCAATAACTTGTCGGTCATTCCTTGGGACCCTGATATTGTAACAAGCTGGGTCTCTGCTTGTACAGCGACAATCGACTTCGTCACCGCCTGTAAGAGAAGGATGAAAAATGTTTTCTGCCTTGTTAGTTTAAAACGAAAAGAAAACTGGTGTCAAATGTTATTTCTTAAATGCTTGGTATTTTTAGCGTTAGTTTTACATAATTATGTAATTGTGAGCAATTTAATAAATTAGCTTACTTATCTTGGCTTATAGCCTACTTTAAACAATGCAAGCCTGATTTCACGCGAAAGGGCTTTTAGAATTTTAACCAGTCAATATTGTGGTAAACTGAACACTGAAAAGTTTACTTGTACAAAAATAACAATCTCTTGCTTAGCAAATGGTTATATGGGGATGCAGGTTTGCTAGTAACAATAGAAAAATAAGTTAGAACTCTGCTGAGAGTCACTTCATTCAAATGAAATATGTGATGTACAATCGAATGCATTTGCATTCAAGTAAAGAAATAAAATTTACTTTTTGTTATGGCTAGTTGCTTAATGCATGTAAGCGAGTATAGGTCATGATTAGATTGTTTATAGTAGGCATGGAACTGAATTAAATCATTAAATGAGCTGGCTCATTTGTTGAAAAATCTAAAAGCTTTCTTCAATCTGCTGCTCTGACAGGTTGTGGTTAGGAGAGTATTCCTTGCAGCCTATATGCAGTTGAAACTGCATTGAGTTCAGAGTTTAATATCGAGCTGCAGGATGGCGGGCGTCTGAACCTGTCCATTGCCCCCTGTAGCTGTGCCGTCCGGGTGGAAGTTCTTGATTGACAAATTTAATTTCTCATCTGCTTGGGTGCAGATGTTACTCACAGGATGGGGCACGGAGAGCCACTTGTTGTCCATCCTAAGTATTAATTGAGTTTATAGGCTATGTTGTTCTCATTTGACGAAATGTTGGAGTTTATTTATTATTATTTATTGGAATTATCCGGATATTTTATTTAAAATATTCAAAATAAAATGTCGCCACCTGCTTTTTGGCATTTAAAGCTTTTTTAAAATTTGTCTACCTCTGCTAATAGTGGGAGTGTTTGTGATGTCATGGGTGATGAACTGACACCAAATGACAACAATATGAGTGTTTTTGGTTGATTTTCTTGTCCTTGTGTCCTGCATGGCTGTAGATACCAGGCGAGCTGATGGGAGAGGCACAATCGAGCCAGTTCTTGGTCGTCCTGAATGAAAAAAAGTTATTTCGAATGAATTTAAAACCGTATTGATTATATCACGATTATTGTCTGTCCAGTTAGCTCAGTCCACTCGAAATCAAGCGGCACTGGTTCGACTCGTGGGGTGTGCGCTTGAGCAACGCATTTCAAGAACTACTCTCCATTCGGCGGCATCTAGTTATATAATTCGTTGGCAACAGCACTTCAACAATAAACGGAAACTTCACTCTGTCAATCTCGGTAACCGGGCCTGCTTCAGTGGTCCAAAGCCTCTACAAGTATGCAAAACTGTCAGGATTAGGCTCTCATAGAAGCTTTCTCAATCCGAGGATAAAGATCAAAGCAATCATTCAAACGCTTAAAAAAAGAAAACTTCATATCTTCGATAGTTAGTTGATGTGCAATAAAGCAGCAATGAGGCTTATATCGTTGGAACTGTTTTTCTAAACAGGCCCCTTAAAGCTGAGCGCTTCGCGACCACATACTAACATTATGTTTCGTTAAGGTTTTAATAAAATTTCAAACACAGTAATGAATTAGAAATTGAGCTTCGAAAACTTTTCTACTTGTAACTTGTATTTAAACAATATATACAAGTTACAAGTAGAAACGTTTTCGAAGCTCAAATTACAGCTGTTCTATTTTGATCTTGTATTTAAACTCAAATAAGAATAAATTGACCAATTTCAAATACGCCCACGCACTATCTTAGAAAAGCAATGAAATTTCAAGTTTAGGAGCAAAATGATTGAAATGTCCTCTCAATCCATCTATAAAATAAAGCTCAAAATGTGGATGCTTATCTCACATTTAGCAATTGTTTCGAAAACTGAACTGTTTTCATCTTCATTGCTTCAGTTTTTTCTTTCAATTGCACTTAAAATAAAAACAGCTTTGTTTTTAAAACGGTTGCTGAACATGAGTTAGGATCTACATTTTGGGATTTTTATTTTTCGATTAATTTGGATTTCTTGCTGTAAAAAAATTATTAGGCTATAGTACAGATTGCATTTAAAGCCTTACTAGTACCGCCTAATAAACTAACACATTAAAAATTTTTTAAAAATGTTGTACTATATAAATACCTTGACCGTCACTGTAGTCAGCAGGGACAAGTCTTTTGTGAGGGCGACCTGCCTGCCCTTTAGTGCCATCTGCCGGGTTGTTGCAACTGCCGTCTGGGGTGTAAAATCTAAAAAAGTGACACAAAACGTATCTTTAAATACAGTCCAAAGTGTTTCTAAATGTGACACTTTAGTACCACGCCAAACGTGCACTTTCATACCGTGACTTAACTACATATGTGATTGAAAACTGGTACAAATTCATATAAAAACTGGTACAAAAATTAAAAACTGAAAAAATTGAAAACAAATTCGATCGCTAGTTTAATGTCCGTTTTAACGGTTTCATTTAAATTAGTGTTGGATTAAAAATTTGAATTAAAACCTTAACTACTGTACCATCATACCCAGGGCCGGATGATGGGGGGCCCGGGGCACTTTTAGATCGGGGGCCCCCATGCAAAAATTTTTTTCAAGCCTACGGCGCGAAAAATCATCTCTACGTCTACAGTAGCATCAGTCCAGTACTGCACAGCATTTTGCAGAAACTTTAAAGGCCAAAAGAAAAAAAAATAACACAAAATCACATTTTAACCACATAGGGGGGCCCTTCAAAAGTCGGGGAGCCCGGGGCAACTGCCCCTTCTACCCCCCCCCTAAATCCGGGCCTGATCATACCATGGTACAAGGTCTGGTCTCAAAATACGTATCGGTTATTCCCTTAAAATAATATTTTTTCTTCATTAAGTGTTTGACTTGCTGCAGTGCCTACAGTTATTACAGACGGTAACTTTAAAACAAAACAAAAAAGAAATATATTTCGTAATAACAGTATTTATTCTATGTCTCGAGAAAGCCAGTGCATACGAATGATAAAAGCAAACACGCTTTCGAAGTCACAGGCTGCCAAAGTTTGATCACTTTTCGCTTTTGTTATTGTATTGGCTGCTTGGTGTCTTTAACTACTTAGTTGTTTGACCAGTTTTCCAATACTAATAGCCTACTGCAGCTTCCGTAAGCTGAAAACGGCATATTCGTTTTAAAAAACGTGTCATGATTCAAGAGGATAGTTGTTCGCTGCTTCCTGTCGTCTGTTGTATCGCATCTGTGATCACAGTGTAGGCTACTGTATGTTATCGCAATGAGCAGGGCCGGATTTAGCTGATGGGGGACCGGGGCACTTTTAGATCGGGGGCCCCCGTGCCAAAAACCACCTCTACGTCTACAGTAGCATTAATCCAGCACTGCACAGCATTCTGCCAAAACTTCAAAGGCTGAAAGAAAAAAAAACATACACAAATCACATTTTTTCTACGTCGGGGGCTCTTCAAAAGGGGGGCCCGGGGCACCTGCACCCTCTGCCTTCCCCCCTAAATTCGGGCCTGGCAATGGGAGCAAATAAAAGCATGATTATTATTGTAATAATAACAAAATGCGTTCAAATTGAATGTTTACATTCCTGTTGCTATTCACTTTCAATTCAATAGCCTACTTGTACAGTAAATGCAATAACTTCTGATAACAGCAAACAGGTGAAAACTTTGTTTTATTTTTGAAAGTTTTGGTTACCATGGTTACGAAATGAGTTGTAGCCTACTTTTTGAAAAAAGTTAGGTTGCATAATCGTTTTACAATTTTTTCTGAACATTTGTGAAAGGTTTGTCCTGCATTGGGCGTCTAGCCTACAATAAAACTTACAAGAATAAAACGACTTTAGAAAGAACAACATTCATCTGCAATCAAAGTTCCCTTTGATTAGATCATCAGAGACAATCTTGTTAAATTTAAAAAGAAAACATTCTTATTTATTTCGTTTATCTTGGCACAAAAAATAAGTCAAAAAAAAACCTTGAAATGAGAAGTAGCTTAACTTACATATTTACTGACTAAAGTATAAAGAACAACTATTTACTTCATAGTTTTTTTGTCAGGATTTCGTTATTCACAAAAAATATTGCTTGATTTTGCCAATCAATTTGTGGCAGTTTTTTTTTACTTGTTTCAAAAAAGTTGAATCCTTTTTGACAATATCATGAAACTAATTCCACCGGAGCTAAACACAACCATATTTTTGTTTTGATGGTTGCGGTTGCGTCGCTCGTTCAAACAACGCTCTTTCCTATCGTTGTGTGAGTCAGCATTGCTAGGTGGCCTAAAATCCAGGTAACTTAAACAATAAGGTGCCTAATTTTATATGCTGTATTTGACGGCAAGCAAATCGTTCGGACACTTATTTATGTTAATGTTTAATTTCCTGTGAGATCAGTGAAGTGCTGGACCATAAATGAAACATTTTTATTGTTTGTCCTAAAATGTCCGAATTTCAGAGTAATACCCTCAAAGATCTTTTAAGATTATCTGGCAGCCTTGATATGAGAGATAACGATGAAGCAAGACTGCACAATTATTAGAGTTTATTGTTTAAAAATTTAATAGTGAAAATTATTTTAGCATAATTATCCTATTTTTGCCTTATTTCTTTCATGTGGCATCATTTTGTGTTGCACCATTGTATTCGTTCCAAACCGGTTTCTTTTAAAAATGAGCAAAGCAGTAGATGCAGAAGCAAAGCTGTAAGAGTGCAATACATTAATTTCAACATGTTGAAGTTTTTATAAGATATCAGGTTCAACTTTTACTGCTGATATTATTCTATATTATTCTGATGTTATTTCCATATACAAGCAAAACAAAGTAACTTTAGCGGGTTTAACACAATGTATTACACACAAAACAAAATATGTAGCATAATAACTCAAACGTTTTCGACACGTGCGTGCAGGGGCGCCGGAAGCGGGGGGGCAGGGAGGGCGAAAGCCCCCCTGCCCTCAATTTTTCTGGGGGCAATGGTGCCCTTTTAAAGTCATGTAAGCTACTGCATATTTTGCAATATAACAATTTCTGCTATTCGCTTTTAGCCTAATTATAATTTTTCATTTTTGCTTCAAAATAATATTTACGGCACAAAATTTTTCCACACAGTACAGGCCGTAAAACTCGTTTTTTTTTCGGCAGCCATCGTGGCCTACCGGAAGCTCCTTCTCGGGGGCCAAATCTGCGTGCTTTGAGGCCAAAATACAAAATAACGATAGCACAGTAAGTAAGTAAGTAAATAGAATTAAACTTGCAACAATGCTAAAATGATCACTTAGCGTTGTTGAAGTCTGAGCAACGTCCTACAATAGAATCGTTGCACCACGCAATAACTGCTTTATCGGGATTGTAATCCAGTACTATTCAAACGACACTCGCACGAGCGTCTCTAATGTGGCTGATTTTAAAGAAGTTTGCCACTCCCCTAAAATTCTTTTTAGCAATGAAAAACAACGTTCGACATGACTGTGTTGATGATGACGGCAAGGTAATAAAATAGGTATTTCAATGATGTGAAGGACATTACTAAAAGAAGCATAATTTTTGCAAAATATGATCAAAAAATGTTTTTCCCTCGGATGTCAACTAACTTAGTTCTCCTTTTTAACAACGGTTCAATCTCCGACAACATCGAATCGACATAAAAACGACAATATTGCCAGCCGATGTAAATTAGCACTTCGGATTAAGACTTTGTTAAAATAAACGTCGGGAATTACAAACAAGACTTAGGCTACAGCGCTGGCGATCGCAGATGGATATATTCCATCAATAACAAATATTCCCGCACAATGCAACAGTGGCGATTAGGCTATGAGGCGCTGACCTAATTTTGCGTCACTCTTTGATAGCCTACTACATGTTTTCGACCGTTAATCCACGATCATTCTATTGGGAAATTACATAATTGGCTAGAAGAGACCGGCGGCCAAACTTGCCCGATTGAGGAGGTAGCACCAGCGGTCATCCAAGCACTACTTAGCGGCCATGGCCGCAGGTTGTTTTAAGGCTTGACAGTAGGTTACATCATTATAACATAGCATGGTGCCCTTCTTTGTATACCGGATTATCATTATCGCTATATTTTATCTTAATAATTGAAAAGAAATTGGCCTTTTAGTAAACAAAAGTGCCCTTTTTTTTGTAATCTTGCCCCCCCAGTCACAAATCGTTCCGGCGCCCCTGCGTGCGTGTGTCTTCATCAGTAATTAAACCTGCAATATACGTATAGTGAAAATCGTAAAATAAATTTGGCTTTGCAGTAGGCTATAACCGTAACGACATTCTATACTGAAAACACCGAGTGTCGTTACAGTTATACTGCAAAGTCAAATTTATCTTGCAATTTTTCATTTTGTTTATTTGATGTCCTTATTAACGACCAACAATTCAGTTCTTTTACACTGATTCAAAATTTGTAAACGTTGAATCAATGTAAAAGCACTGATTTTCTGACTGTTGATTTATCTCACATTTTTTTGTTTACACGTGATCCTCATTTTGCTGTTACATTGTTTCGATGATGGCAGACTGAAGTCAAATTGGTAGGCAAAATCCTCAATAAAAGTGACGTTCGAACTTAGCTTTGCTGATGTATTTTATTGCATGTAATACATGAATCATGTTTATCAACACTCATAAGTCAAATGACTTACGATGTTGCCTGCATGATATTTTTAATGCCATTTGACAAAAATCCATAATTTCAAAAGCAACTAATTTGAAACTAGAATTTTCAGATAATTTGAACAGTTTAGTGCATTGCTTTCTCTCTCCTAAAAATACTCATATTCCAAACTAAATTATAGACCTAAAATACCCAAACAAAGATGTAAAAAAATTTTCAAATGAGGTTTTACTTGTGAGAAGTTTGGTCCCATAAAACCAGAAGCTAGCTAATGATTTTCAAAAAGCATTAGTTGAAAACAAAAATATAAAACAACAAATGCATTTTTTTTCAAATTCGTCTAAAAGTATTAATTTGGTTGTACTATTTTCGAATGAATGAATACAATAAGATTTGCTCAAAAGTCGTATACATTTATCAAAGTAATGAGTGGGCACACTTCAAGCGTTTTTTGTTTTTTTTGGATATACATGACCAAGTGCCCCATGGATCTGTTACTGAGTGGAACCGAGGGTTATCAAAATTTTGGGTTTTCTGTCTTTAATCTCAGATGAGGAATCACTTCGGTTCATGTCTTGATGAGTTTGCCAATAAATGTAGTAATTATCCCATCAATCAAACATTGGAAATTTAGGAAATAATAAATGAAATGTCATGCGTTAAAATTGTATATTCGAAACTTTAGGGTGATTGGTTATGTGCCAAGTACCAAATTTACCAACATTACATTCTAATCAGAGCCAACTAAGAGTTCGTGACAGAATGATACATTTTTGAGAAAATTGTTGATGTCAATGACGTCCATGATTTGGGGAGTTTTCGTCTGTCATCAAAAAAATGTTGTTGGGGAAATTTACTTCTAATTGTCACAACAAAAAACGGCTATTAGGCGAACAAAACAATGGTAAATTATTAAAATATGTTTATGTTTAAGGGCATGCACCGCATCATTATAAAATAAAATATTTTTTGCCACCGGATATTATCCAGCAAATCCTTCTAATTGATATGGCTTTGTGGCGGCCACTTAACTGATTTTAACAGAAAAGAAAAACTGAATCCGTTTGCTTGTCCCACTCGCTGGTATCTACTCGCGTATCCAAAAGCGTTGCAATTCGCTTTCGAAGTCGCCTGCTGGCAATTTTTCAGAACAAGTCTTTTCTTTCTTTTTCTCTTCTAAAATCCCCTCGCTGCAGCATATTGTTTCTTTCGTTTCCGTTTCCTGAACTTTGCAATATTTGTCCGATAGATATCCTTCCACTGTGTGATGCAGTTCTAAAAGTGATTTTTGGACACGTTGGTGAACCTGATTATCTTTTATCCTGATTACCTGATTATCTGATTATCCTGATTATCTTTATCAAACATAATCAGCTTTAAATCGTGGATGGACAGCAGTGGCAGCTTGAGATCATTTTTCTGTGCTTATTTCGATTGGCATATCGGTAAAAGTGTAAGTTTGACTACAATGTAGCTCCAAATTTATTAGCTTTTTCATGAAACGACCTAATGACCTTTCTTCCCAATGACCTTTAAGTTTTTCCAAACTTTGGTAAATTGGGGATAGCATTTCTTATTTGGCAACGCAACCTTTGAAAAACATGATGCAAATTCACTTGGAAGTTTGAGTTTTTTTTTTAAATCCCAAATTCATGTATATTTTCTTTCATTTTGCATGCAAAACTATCAAAATTATTTGGATATCGAAATGAAATGAAACAAAATTAATAAAAGTAATTTCGCTTCGAAACGAAACGACATAGTTCGAAATATCGAATTATTTTCAAATATTTTTGTTTTAAAGAGCTTTTACAAAAATATGACTTAATCTGGTTTGGTGTTAATCGTAATCTGTTAAAACAACTTCATGTTCACTATGTAACTTGGGTAGTAAAGTAACCATGGCGTCTAGTTCAAAATATACTTTGCTCATCTGCAGTAGCGAACGTAGCCTATCTTGAAACACTTTGATTCAGTTTGATTTTATTTCTGACATTTAAAGAGGAAAAGATACAACTGTCACTTACCTACTGCCTGGTG
This sequence comes from Aplidium turbinatum, assembly GCF_918807975.1. Classification (NCBI taxonomy): domain Eukaryota; kingdom Metazoa; phylum Chordata; class Ascidiacea; order Aplousobranchia; family Polyclinidae; genus Aplidium; species Aplidium turbinatum. Next base: position 4,358,928 of record NC_137488.1, read on the forward strand.
AAGGGCATCGGGTCGGGGGCAAACAGGGTGTTGGAGGATCGATTGGACGTGGCGGACGAACTTGACCAGCAAACCTGGAAGTGTCCGGGAGAGACCCCCCAGCAGTCCCCTCAGGTTCTAAATCTGGATCGGTTTCATTGCCAGTTAAACTTGCGAAGTTGAATGAAAATCGATCGAACCGAGAGAATAAATTGGAACCTGAAAAGATATATCGGGCGAAATCGGTTACTCGTACACTGGTTAAACGCATAAACCGTTTATATCTCATGAGGTTGCTAAATCTTAAACCACGAGAGAATCGGGTAATCTGATTAGGATATTCACATACATCGGTTAAAAGTATAAAATAGCTTAGCATGATGACTATGCGATTATTCGGTTTTGTTTATTTTAGCACAGAAAGAGCAACGAAAACACCAGCAAATGCATCAACGAATCAAACATAATCGAGAAAGAAGACATCGCTCAAGCTATGTTGTTCAACTTAAAATTATCAGAAATGTTATAATTTTAAGTTTATATGTTTGATTGGGCCGACATTAATTGTTAACTTTCTAGAAGTGAATGATGAAGGTGGCCCCATACTTGATTCAAGTGTCGGGTATGAGAAGATATGGTTCTCATTTTACTAAGGAGAGTATGGTGGTCGGTTTCTTTCTCTCGGCCCCTCTTTCCTGCAGCAATTATGCTCACTCAATTTATTACACCCTAGGTAGAGGGGAGCGGTGTTTTCAACAACCATTTGAGCCGGATTCGAACCAGGTTTGCATAATAAGAAAGCTAACGCCTAATCCGTTGCGCTTTCTTGCCGCCCAAATGGTAAAAAATTTTATTTATTAAAGTAAAAACTTTCTTTTAATTGATTAATAAATTGAATAGTAACTTTGGAACACAACGGTTGGAACGCCTGGTCAATCTAATGAAAAAATAAAAAAACCAATATGTAGATACTAAACTCATGTGCAGGAAAAAGTTCAAAAATTAAATTGCTTTGTTTTCATAACAAAACTAAGTTTTTTTTAGTTTTGTTGTCATTTGGCATAAAGCTTGAGTTTCTAAACCCAAAGCAAAAGTAGGCTACCAATTTTTGGTTTTCAGTTGATGAAGACAGTCTAGTTTTGAAACGTTTGCTGAACATGAGTTTAGTGTCTACATTTTGGGCTTTTTATTTATTGATTAGATTGAATATCCCGTAACTTACGTATCTGCAAGAACTAGAAGCCTAACTACAGCCAAATTTTACAGAATTTTAAAATTTACTTTTATTGCAAAATCGGTATGATTATATTTTCTTTGATGAGTACACTTATATGTTTTGGCTGTACAAATTTTGAAAGGGATGAAATATGTTTTTTGTTAAATATTAAATTTAAAACTACTTACATAATATTATTAACAGCAATGTGTTTGAAATAATAACAATTTAGTGCCCTTTTTAAAAATTATATTTTCTTTCCGACACAAAAAACAACATGAGACAAATTGCAGAAGCATATTGCCATCTTCTGTCATGTACATGATCCATAGAAATCAGATTGTTAAGTTAGTATATGCAAACTTTGTAAATTTAATTAGCAGTTAAGAAAACTTACGTCTCGGAGGGTTTTGAGATGAAGAGAGACAAATGATAAAACTAAACGTTAAAAAAAGGAAACCTAAGCTTTCAATTTTGGCCATTTCTTAACTTGAGTTTATAAGCCTGAAGCAAAAGTATTAATCGTTGTTATTCAAACATTTCCCATAAGCAAAAGCAATAGAATTGCATCTGCCACATTGCAGAGTTGTAGGCATTGGAAGTTCAAATAAACAGGATTTATCCAAAACCAACTGTCGAAAAAAATCTATATCTCATTTTGGTAAAAGAAAGAAACGGCAAGATGTGTTAGTTCAACTCTGGTAGTGTGCGCTTGAACAGCGCATTTTAAAGACAGCTCTCCATTCAGCAACATCTGCTGGATGAAAATAATTTGTAAACAACTACGTATCAGGGAGTGAAAACTTCACTCGGTGACGGGCCTGCTTCTGTGGTTTAACGCCTCTGCAAGTCTTCAAGTAGACCAAATCGCCAGGCTTAAGCTTCCAAAGCGGCATGCTCAGGAAGAGGATAAGTAGTAAGTTATACACCCATAAATCAGTCAACAATAAAAAAAAAATACAGGGATCATACGGAAGAAAACATTGTATCACGAACCTTCTTATAAAACAAAAACATTCACCGAAACAATGGAACTATGTGCGGAAACAGAACAAAATTTGGTTTCCTTTCCAGTTTCGGAAATTTTGCTCATTTCGAAAATTAAAAGTTGCTCCTGTGGCTACTGCGCAAAAAGTCTATCGCGCTATTGGTTGTCGAACCATATCGCTTTATTGATTGTCACGTGATTTGTAGGGCAAAGTTAAATTTGTTGATTCAAATAATTTTTAGGATTTGGTGAAAAATATTTGGCTTGCACAATTCAATGACAAGTCAGTCTAAGACAGTGGTTCCCAACTGGGGTGCCGCAAGCTACTTCTCGTATTCAGTCAGTTTTTATCTGCCTTCAAATGGTTAGCTAAGATCAATGTTGCTGATAAACTTTCATGCAAGATTGTTTTAGTTACATTACTAAGGGCAATTTTTGTCACACCGTCTGTAGCCTAAATGTTTCGTGGTCCCAGATTCTTGTGTGGCACACTCCTATTGTTGTGGCTTTGAAATGGCACAGTCAATATCTGTAGCCTACAAATTGTGCTGAATCATAAATGTCGGTTGTAGTTCAGTAGGTGAATGCCCTGCAAAGAAAGGTTTTCCCCATTTTGTCTGCTAAGAAAAAGAGCAGTAGGCCTACATTAATTAAGTTTCATATTATTGACTATAAAATAAGTAAACTTAAAACTTTCTGCTTATCAAAATGCCATTTCAAAATGGCATTCAATGTCAGGTAAAATTGAAGTGGCACTACAGTCAACCTCGTTTTATCAGCCGACGTTTAATCTGATCACCCGCTTAATCAGGCGATTTGTCGCTGATCCGGTCCCGAATCTCAATCACAGTTTCTGTGCAATCTTCCCCGCTAAATCGGACCACCCTCCCAACAAAAATAGGTTGTATAGTTAACTTTTTTTGCTTTCACTTCATGTGTTTAGCTAGATTGCACGTCAAGAGTTGATGTTGGGCATTGTGCTATGTTCTCGCAAAGTTATTTGTAGCAAGGTTGTCAGATACTTTTTTTATTTCCCGACCAATCGTAACTAAAAAGTAGCCCAATCCATTCACAAGTTGAAACCAGCTCAAAAGTAGCTAAAATTTAAAAGTTTGCACAAATTAAAGTCAAAATCAAAATTTTTAGCTATTGTGGCCTTGCAATAGTATATTAAGTAAAGCACTCTTTTGTGGTATAAATTTTATTTATTGTGGTAGAAATGATATATTGTAAAATTTGTTATGAAATGACACGAAACCAAACGAAATTCACCACAATACAACCCAAGATTGTTAAAATTTTCCCTATTGGGAAACACTTTTTAGTTTTGTGTTTACTTCACTTTATGCTGTGCCAATTAGAGAAAACACAAAACAAGACGCTGCACTAGAAGAAGGAATGGCAGCAAAACAAAGACGTTAAAACATGCAAAATTAGTGAAATTTGTTTTCTCGGCTTAATCGGAGCAATTTGGCTTGGTCCCGATAAGGCCCGATTAAGCGAGGTTCTCTGTATTTTGTATGTTAATATCTGAATGTGGTATTATTAATTGCCTTTCTCTAGGGTATGCACAATAAACGAACTTGCCTACTTTTCTCCACATTGCAGAGCTAAAAGTTAAGCAGAAAAGCTAGGAATACCACTTTTTAAAGTCTTGGGTGCAAATGGTCAAGGTTTGTTCCAACAACCGCTGCAATCGAGGTAAAGGAGCATTGGTCTGCCACAGGGTGCCACTAAATATTTTTCTTTTCTGTAAAGTAGAGTAGGCTTAAAAAGGTTGAGAACCACTGGTCTAAGATTTATAAAATGAGGTAACTGAAGAACAGCCCAACTATCTTGAAACTTATTTGCAGAGATACAGTTGACTTAGTAGGTTTAAGAATTGCAAATTTACTTCTCACATCATTCTTTTACTGCATTGTAGACTACTTTGCGATTTATATGCATACCTTTTGACTAGAATTGCATCTATCTCAAATGAAAAAAATTATTCTATGATCTCCACTAAACTGACCTATAATTTCAACTTAAGCATATGTTTCTACAAGCATACGCTTTTCGTAAATATGTTTGCTTAAATAGATCTTCAAGCCTTGTTCCTTATTTGCAATGTAAATGCATTAAAGTTGTTTTATATCAATTGTGTAAACCTGATTTCATGTTTTGTTTAAAAGTCGGTCAAAATCTGTTTTATAACAAATCACAATCGGCCACTCAGTTAACTCATCCACTGAGCAGCTCGTGTTGCTCAAATTCTTTTAAAACATGCTCGGCAAATCGAATTGATTTGAGTCATAAAAAGAAACAAAGAACTGTGCCCGGCTTAGCGAGGCCCGAGACGGTGATATCCACTGCAATAATGAAATGATTAATTAAACGCTTTGCAACATCAAAAGCGAAAAAAGAAAAGAAAAAACGTTCGTCATTAATAATCCTCTTAATTTGATGTTTTTTGCAAGAGAAATTAAAAAAACGTGATTCATCTACCACGGATATCTTTTTACATAAAGTTTGAATGCATGTTTTGAAAACCCACATGTTATATTTAGGTCGTGTGGTTTTTACGCAACTTACATACGTAATAACATTTCGTTTTTTATTTCAAAATTGTTGTAGAAGCTAAATTTCTTCACTTTATTCCAGCCCCGAAGGCATACAGGTCGAAAAAGACATAAATCAACACCACTCAAATTTATCATGATAAAATTACCTTGCTTGAAGCAACACGACGAATTACAAGCCAAGTGCATTCTTTTTAAAAAATGAAAACAGTGGTAGGCCTATAGTTACTCAATATTTGATGTTTTCAGAAATATGCTAAGCCTACGTGTGTGTGCAAACAATATTCAAAAATTAACTGATTTAAATCCTCTTGAGCCGTTTCGTTAGGCCTTATATTTGAAACGCTTTACTTGAAGCGTTGAATTTGTTAACATCGATAAGCGGTTTATTCTGAAAAGATCTTTGATCCCCTGCATCCAGTGGAAGAAGAAGCGTCTGGTTAGCTGTGGAGAGAGCCAGCTGTTGGAAAGTGACGGGTTCAATCCTTGCCAATATCCCGCAAATGCGTTTTGAGAAAAATGTGAATGACTTGCTTAATTATGAAAAAAAAATAGAAGCTTCTGTTTTACCATTGAGGTTACTTTAGTGGAAAATTATAACATAACTAATTAATAACTAGCTTTAATTTACTTTAATTGATTTATTTTAACTTTTACTGCAACCTTGTCAAATTTCAGTCATTATTACGTTCATGGCCACGTTAACTGCTCCCCGTACCCTCTGGCGGGTGGAGGAGGCACGGCTGATTGTTTTTTTTGTGTCTAAAAATAAATAACAAAATGATGCAATTTTTCAAAGTAAACACTGCTCACTCAAATAGCCTAGTTAATTAATAATAACTAAATCGATATATTTCAATGGAAATCGAGATAGATTATAAAGTGAAAATGTTATCTGTGAAGGTGAGGACACCTCTGGTAAAGTTTTCGAAGTTCTATCCTGATAAAAGGCTTCAACACACTAGGAAATAAATTTATTTTCAAGAAATAAATTATTTAAATCTTTCTGTGGTTGTGAATAAAACTTTTTGAAATGGCAGACTAACTTAAATTTTAAACAAAACTTTTATACTAATCCAAGTTTAATTTGATGAGTTTGATTACGTACAAAGTGTGCATCTTGATAAAGAAAAATATTGCTTCTAAAAATGTCTAAAAAGTAATCAAAACGAGATTCCGTTGCGTTTCATTTATTTAGACCAGGGGCGGGCAACTTCTTCAGGCGGCGGGCCTGATATGGGAAAATGAAGTAGTTGGCGGGCCGGATTCATGAATTGCTACATTAAGCGTGTATTTATCCACCTAGACAAAGAATGAATTCTATTTAATGTAATGTAAACTTTAAGTTTAAAGCATAAAGACCAAAAATAGTCTTTAATGAATTTATTAACAATTAACGTAATGTAGCTTCTGAAGTCAATGGGACATCTGTAGTCGATCAAAGTTGTCACTTTCATTGAAACATCTATGGTAGCCTACTGCTTTCTTGCCGACTTGTGTGAAAAAGCGCTTGAGCATATTTGTTAAATTCGCGACACTCCTTTTCAACTTTACGTTTCTTGGCAAAATCCATAGGAAAATATTTATTGTAGGCTACATTCAAAATCTAATTCTAACTGAAAACAAAGAAACTAAAAACACAAAGAACCAGAGAATAACCAACAATCACTATTATTTGTATACGTTCCCCGTGCAATTATTACACTAATCAGCCAAATTTCACTTTGATCTATTTTTCCAGCTTGAGACTGAAGGAGGTTCTTACAAGAGACAAAGAAAAGGGATGGAAGGCCCGTTAATGACGGAACATAACATGCTTGTCACTTGACTAAAAACCGAAAATAAATAATCAAAGAACTAAAAAATAACCAACAGTCACTATTATTTGACGTAGTAAGCAAGTAGTGGAGGATTGCGGTAAAGTGGCCGCGGGCCACATTATGTAAAGACCGGAAACTGTCTGCGGGCCGCTCAAAATCCCGTCGCGGGCCGGATCCGGCCCGCGGGCCGTATGTTGCCCGTCCCTGATTTAGACATTAAGTTTTGCATTGCATTGTTTTTTGTTTTATAAATTTTACTTTGTTAAAACTCTGATCCTTTTTCAACTTCTTTTTAGATATATTTTTTTTCATAAAATCTTAAAAGTGTTTACTCTTTGCTAAATTGATGAATGTGATTTTTTCCACACATTGAAAGAGTTTGCCGCCTTAAAACCTTTTTAGTCCTATTTTTAAGAGCAATCACAAAACATAAGGGTTCACTAGATTTCAAGGGTTTCAGGGCGGCGAGATGGTGCTCACACGGCCCTAATTAGCCTATGTTATATATTTGAAAAACTCTAAGTCCGCTAATTTTGACAAAATTTTATCGGTAAGCATTCTTCCACAAATGGCCGCCTAAATGCCTGACAGGGAGGGGGACTCAGCAGTTAAAAAACCCTGCAGTGTATTGGCAGAATTTCGTTTCTCGCTGCAGCGTTTTAAAAATAACTCAGACAACAAACCAGCCCCTTTTTACATTGATTGAACGCCTGCAAACGGCGAATCAATGTAAAAGGTGACTGATTTCCTGTTTGGGGAATAGGCGGCTGGTGAAATCTCAACCTACAAAATTGGTCCCTTCCTACATTGCTTCAACGTCTACAATCGATAACAGGCAATTAGCTGGCTGGAATTGACTAAAAAAACGTCAAAGCAGGGGAAGTGGCGTTGAACGACATCGCTGTTGAATAATGGGATTTTCATAGAAATCAAGGAAAAAATTTTTGGCTGTTTTGTTTTTAATTTTTGGTGTCTTAATTCGCGCGATGACTAACACCAGCTTACGTCATAATAATTTATTTGCCGCTGGATTTAAAACGTCACCACATGACAAAAATGTTAAAAAACAAAAACAAAACAAAAGCAAAGATATAATATGTTTTAAGCTCACTTACCTTTATAAATTGATAATTTACTCATACCTTACTTATAAAGTCACAATGAATTAAGAAAATTAATTATTGGTATCTCTTTCTTATATGAACCACATAAATTTAGGTAAAAATCCATACAGAAAATATCAATGCAGAAAATTCACGACTGGAAAACATGTATATTTTGCAAGAGAGGGGGTATTTTCAGAGTGGATATTTTACAATTGAGATATTTTCTGTATAGATATTTTTCGTATGAATATTTACCGATTACATAACATGAGCATACCTAGCCTCAAAGCTTGTAATTTTTGTCAAATTTTAAAAGTTCTATACAGTATTTTACTTATGGTGAGTGACGACGCAAAACACGTTTTTTGTCAAGTTCATAATGTCTTGAAATGTTCGGTTTGGAATTGTTTTGAGTTTCTTTGTTTAAGTGGGTCTTGAAGAACACTCGGAAGGGAGCAATAACCGTGAGTCAGGGCGCCGAAACAAAGAATTCTATTTGAATGCGTTCCTTCCGAAGGTCTTAATCAGCAGAAACTGGCTCTTATGGTTGAGGAATTTTTATTTGTACTGCATCTTTTAAAAAGTAATGCTAATCATCAGGTCTTCAAACATGGATTGCGATGATAAGCGGTATTTTTAATATACAATTCGAAATTGTTTGCGTCATAATAATTTATTTGACACTTTTCGGAAAGGCGCTGAATAGAACGTCATAAATTACAAAGTAAACACTTAAAAGTAAATTTTTTTTTTCATTTACTTATTTTTACATACAGATAACTTAAACATTATTTCCGAAAAAGCATGTTACGAAATACAGAACACAAGCATACAGGCGGCATTGCAGCAATTGAGCACGTTTTGTTCGTTAAGTGACTCGTCTTACATTAAGAATCAACAAATATAGGAGTTTTTACAAAATAGGCTAAGTTCTAGCAAATGGTTACCTAGGCATAGACCTTCTAGCCATGTGGCCTGGAATGTAAAGGTACAAAATGTACAAGTAGCTTGCATCGTACACTATCTTTGAATTTTGAGGCTATTTAGAAAACAATCCTACGAAAACAATTCAATAGGTTCAATGCTTTCATTAGACATTATCCTAAAAAGAAAGCTTTTTATGACAGCACAATAACACAATAACTTTAAACGAATTCTAAAAAAATATTTATTTGAAGTAGTATGAATCAGTACGTTAAAGAAGCAAGGGTTGCTTTGCAACTGATGAACTTCTTTGTAAATTTCTCAAGCGCAGCAAACTCCGTAAGATCCACACAAACGCGCTCTGCTGAATGCAAGGTCTGAAAAGAAAAATCGGTTGATAATGACTGTATCTTTGCAAGCTTGCTAAAATTTAAATGAGGCTTTTCACCAGCAGGCATTTAGTTATTTAGTTAAATAACATGACATGCACTCTTCTGGTGCAAATTAATCTGAACTACCATAAGATGTATAAAGTGATAATCTGCTTTTATTCCGACGTTTCGTCAATCAGACACGACTGACTTTCTAGGTTTTTTTAATGCGTTTCATTTTGAAAATAAAACCAACAAACAAATAAATAAATGGGTTTCTTACCTTGAGGTAATGAAAAATTGTCCCGCACATTACGAACTGTAAATGAGAAATCGTGATGTCAGTGAGGATGAAAAATAAATTATCATCCAAGTTGTTCAAAGATTAACTCAGTCATTTATCTTGACCAAACTTTTTGATTTTTTATTGCATGATTTGAAGCCTGGTTTGAGATAACATGTATTGTATATGATAATATGGAAAAGTTTTGCAGCAGCATTGCAATTTAATTTGGTGGAATTGAAAGTTCAATTTTGTTACCGCTTTAATAACGTTGCATCAACGTAAGCACTATAAATGTTTTTTGACAAAAGATCGTTGTTGTGACTTACTGCTTTTACAAAAGTAGCGAACTTGGTAGTTCTGACATCTTCCGTCCGACTGATCACTTCCACGGCACAGAAAACCAGCAGATGGACTAATTGTGCTGAACACTTCACCTGCGCTTCGCGCGGGAGTCTATAAAAAGTTCATAAAGTATCAAAAAGGATGGCAACTCTGTAAAGGAAGGTCAAATTTCATGTAAAGTTATAATTTAGGCTGATATTTAAACGACCAAGATTTGTGCAAAGATTTTACAGATTATAATATAAAAATCTCGGCATTCCAAAGAAAATAAACCAAAATCATACAGTTAAGTTTTGCTTAAGTGTTGCTTACATTTGAATTGGTGAATACTTGAATGGCTATAGGCTGTATGCACGATTGCGGCGGGGTGCTCCTTGATTCGTGTTCGTTTCCTGATCTTCGAGAGGGAGAATCAAACCATTCAGTCCAAGACCCTGTGAAATACAAACCATTTCTGAAAAATTGCTCAGTTTTCACAAATCAGTTGATATTTCTATACATAACAAGTTATGAGTAAAAAGTGCGTAAACCTAAAATATCACATTGTTTTATTACTTTTAACGTTTCAACTGATAAGCTCAATGTATAGTAACGATAAGCAGGCTACTGCTTTTTTTTTTATTTTTTCTTGTTTTCCTTACAAGTGTTTGATGTGAAAGTGAACGACCAACCATGTCGGCTGCATTGCCGAGTGGTGAGAGCCCTGGAACGACGTTCTAAAGAGCGCCGGTTCGACACCGCTCAAGAGCATGCGGCTGTGTCTTTGGCAAGACACTTAAAGGCATGCCTGAAGGTGGTCACGAAAATTGGCTTCCTTGCCTTCTTAATCAAAATCTTAATCTTCAATCACCGGCGTAAGCCTGGATACCGCAAAAAACAAAACAACCTTGACTGATTCAAGAGTGGGTTTACATTTTTATTGTTTTATTTTAATCTTTATCTTCGGACTGACAAAGCCTTGCTGGGTTATTCTTGGTAGTTTCATATACTTGTAGAGGCTCTTGACGCAGAGCCGGTTACTGAGATTGACAGAGTGAAGTTTTCCGATTGTATATAAGTACTAAATTCGTACAGCACTAGTCATGCTTCACTGAAAAGATTTATTGCACCTTTGCTCAATACGTTGTCTCAAAACGTTGTCTTAATACCTTTGCTTGCATCCACATTAGGATAATCTGTTCCTCGGATCGATCCCGGAGGACAACTGAAGCGATATTGTTTGTATCCTTGTATGCTCCGTTCTTCTACTCCTAATAAGTTTTCACAGACATCTTCTGGGCGGTTTTGAAGCAAGTAATTCAGCAGTTGCTGGACTGTCTGAAACTCGGTGTTTTCGTAAACGGTTGGGAACCACTCCGTCATTTCTGGAGCCATTTCTGAACGCACAAAAAAAAAAAAGTTCGGTTCAATTCAGTTTATTTTGTTTCATAGGCAAATCATAGGCTATTCATCTTCATCAAATGTCTTACACGTTTTTTTTTCTGAAGTTTTAATAGGACCTGTACAATTTACAAACGATTTTGATTGAAAATTTTTTCAATAGTTTGTGATACGACAAGACAACTAAGTTTGTTTGCTTAATTTGCTAACTGTGTTTAGTTATGTTTGCCTATCTCAAGTTCTTACCTGTGGTGTCTGATTCCGTTGATCCCTCTCTCCATGCTTCAAGATTAAGGGGAGTCAGCGATGGACAAGTTTCTCTTCGGTTTGTTATTTGGTTTACTTGCTGGAATGGGAGGCTTTGAATCGAAATCATGTCTCCAGTATGGTCACAAAGCAACCGTGCCAGGGAATATTCTCGTATGGCTTTAAGTTGGGCTGAAAGGAAACAAAAAAAAAATCGATTCTAAACAACAAACTCCGTCGTTTGGTTTAGGGCGCACTTTGAAATAAATTTACAACCAAAAATTAATAGACAATGGCAACGAAAATAGCACAATGAGACAAGATTCACCTCAATCCTACAAAACTGTCTTGAGCATACAAAAACGTCGCACTAAAATGATGCATGTTCGTTTCCTTTTACCATTCACAACAGGAATACATTTTCTGGTGTGAATGCTAAAAGGAAACAAAAATGTACCATTTTGGTCCGACGTTTTTGTATGCTGAAGACAAATTTGTATGTTCGCTGCGAATTTCGCCTAATGCTTTACAAAAAAATTTTTTTTTTTTTTTTAAATTGTTTTTTATGTACAGTCTAAACTTTTAAATAATTTGGTTTTTATCCATTAGAACTCATCAATATAATATAACAAAAAAAAATGAAAAAAATACGTTGGAGAGTAATACTTTATTAATATTTTTGATTTATTGCGTTACTATAACATACTCACAAAATCATTCATCACATTAGATTTTCTAATAATTTTTTTGTAAGTTGCAAAATCTTACAACAAAATGTTTTAAGTGCAACTAAGCATTTATATAAAATGAACAATTTATTTATCTACGATGAAAATTATGTGAAGTCGGACAATACCAGCTACCTTGAGTGAAAACAGCAAAATCACCGCCATTCTCATGCCACAGTCTATCTCCTTTCCTGATGTCTCTGTATTGGTAGCCGAGGATGCAGGAGAATGTTGGACCAAACAATCCTCCTTGAACATGGGACTCGGCAAGTCCAGCGATGTAGAGATCAACATCATCAACTCTCCTGTGTTGTAAGGGATTCAAATACATCAATCACGTGCTAGCAGATGGACATTCTAAGTCAACAACAAACGATGCGTTTTCACCCTGTAGGTTGTTTTTCAAGTTTTTGCAGTTTGTTGGACAAATCCAGCAGTTTACAGGACACGACTAGCAGTTTGTTGACAAACCTATACTGTATTGTAAAGGGTGTAAAGTCGCCCTATTAGCTCAGTGGAACAGATACAAGGCTCCGGGACGAAAATCCAATCTTAGTTCAATTGTCTACGTTTGTTGTTTAAAAACACAGTTTAATAACTTCTAGGACAGCTCTCCATTCAGCCGCACTTAAGAGATGGAAAAACTTTTAGATATCACCAATTCAAATACAAGCACACTACCCTTCACACCACTTCAACTACAAGCAGAAACGTCGTTCTAGTCAATCTCGGTGAAGTAGTTTACATCTGAGGTGGAACGCTGATGCAAAGCGTAGACTACGCTACATACAAAACCAAGGAGGTTGTTTCTGCCAAAGAGAATTTGGGTTTTAATGTAGCCTACAAATTACGATATAAATTATTTTAATTAATCAATAGGCCTCCCATTGTTTCAACCAAACCCAGTGTTAGGCTTAAAAAATCCTACATTTCTTACCTGTATAAACGGCGTAGACTATTTATGCGCTTTCCTTCCATTTCATCAGACAAGTCACCAAAGTTTAAAGCTTTTTTGAGCCCACAAAACTCCCTGTATTTGTTGTACCCAGGCAGACCATGATCGCGACCCCTCTGAATGTTTCGGGCCAAAAGGTCATCTCCATATCTACCTGCAAATTTTGAAACTGGGTAAATGCCAGACCGGTAAACTTATCGTATTTAATATGAAGCGCCTTTAGTGTATACGGTACTTCACCAAAATTAAAAATCCTACAAACGATTCACTATCATCTTTATACTTTAGCTTCATAAATTCAAGCAAATTATTAACCAGCGTACTTTCTTTAAGCATGTAGACTGAAGTACAAAAGTGTTTGTTTTGGTATCTTTGTATCATAATAAACAGCAAATCACATGATATACTAGTATGTTGTATACTATATGATAGTATATTGTATACTACATGATATACTAGTATATTGTATGCTTGCACAAACGGGTTGAAAACCATTTTTACCTTTTTCTGCGAATAAGAAGTTATGGACATCATCGATAAATGTTGGATCTGCTGCCTCGGCAGCATCACTTGCGAGTCCTCGGAATAATGAACTGATTCCTCCTCCTCGTTCGAGCAGGGGGACTGCGTTGAAGAAGCTGAAAGTCATACAGAACAACGATTTGAATATCAACTAAATCACTTAAAAATATGTTCATTATTTTAATTTCATATCGCTTCGCTTTGGTTCATTCAATAAAATAACTGCAAAAAATAATTTTATGTCGATTTGAAATGTACTATGTGTAGGTTATCTCTTCCAATCTGCCTTGAGCCAGCATGGAAGCAGTACGGCTCATAAAATCACATGGAACCCCGTCAAGTAACCCATGTTGATGTGCAATCTGCTGAAAGCGGAGATAGCAAATGATTATTATATGTGTAGGCTACAGTACATCCAACGCATTGCAATATAAATCTTTCAAGTTCATGAAAAAATGACTTTTGAAAACATTACAACCTTTGCTTATTGCTTGCACACTAAGTATTATGACAAAAAGAAAAACAAATTAAAAACTACACTGTAAAAGTAGTAAAACATAAGATGAACATGGCTTACGTTTCATTTAGAGGAAGATCTGGATACAGTTGGCTTTGTCTGTAGGTAGAAGAAGGTCTTGTCATATGTGACCTTAGAAGAGTGTGTCCGAATCTCATGGCGGCCGTGGCAAAAGCATTTGATGTTGTGGCGTCAAAAGAAGCGTCATAGCCTTTCCAGTACCCCTGAAGCATATGAAATGGTTTATTATGGTTAAGCAATCAACTTTGCAGCATCTTTTGAAACGTTCTGTCAACTCAGATGACTTTATCTTTTAACAAATATTCTAAGAAAGCCTGTTTGCATATTTTGCTATGATGATCAGAAATAAAAAACAACTGAACTGAGCTTGCATATTTGTTAAATGTCTTGGCAAGACATTGTGCAACAGTAACGTTACCGACATGATGATTTTTCTTAGAATTTGACAAACATCTTATTTAAGCTGCCAATTTTTTACTCACCTTGTCTACCAAATTTAATTGGAACCTTTTCATGTATTCGGGACCAAGAATTTCAGGTAAAAATTCTTTGTAAGTGATGCGTTGCAAAACTGCTGATACAATCATCCTTGCCGTCTGCAAAAAAAGATTTATAAAGCTTGGGTTTGAAACGGCTTGATGTTAGTCTTAGTAAAACTAATCTGTGTTTCATTAGCAACTACAAACCCAGGAGGTTTGTCTATATAGGTTATCTGGCTGGTGAAGGTAAAATAGAGATTTGCAAACTATGGTAGGCTAATGATTAGATTTTTAACTTTTCATCTACTTGTTAACTTTTGAAATAATAGTTGCAAGATTTGCAAAACAGGAAGTTGGTAAAGAACAACTTTAACAAACTTAATGGAAACAACTAAAGCATAAAACTAGAAATGCTTTTTCATGGGTTTGTAATCATTTTACATTTGGTCGGAGAAACACTTGCATAGCCTATAATATGAGAAGGCATAACACTGTTGCATTTGGTATTTATTTAAAAGAGTTTCTGCATTAAAAAAATTGGGACAAGAATCGTTTAAAAAGAAATTCACTTAAACTATATAGTTTTAGTATCTTACATTCACTATACGATCTCTGTTCCATCTGGGATTGATGAATTGTAATTCTTCAACAAGTAAATTGTGCTTTCTCAAAAATAATGTATGAAATGAAGCAAGAATACTGTTTTCGTTGACACGGATATCGCCTATGAAATGATCAGAAAGCATGTTAAATTCAAACTACATACAGTCTTACTTCAAAAATTTTAAAAACGCCAAACTTATGACATAGTTGGAATTGTTTTTTTTTAGCTATTTGTACTACAGTATTTATAAGCAATTGCGCACTCCACAATACAATCAGTGTTGAATTTCGTTGTCTGGAGGAGCTTGGTAAATATCAACGTTGGTGAAGCTTTCTAGCCGAATGAGGACAAGCTCAATTAAGCATATGAAGAACTAGCATGTCACATGAAGAACTAACATGTCATTAAACACTTGCACACTTTGCCTAGGGCTATTTTTCTTAGCCTACTGTTTACAACGTTACAAAATCATCTCAGTGGCCAAAGAGTTACTCCTTCGGCTCTAGTGCTGGTAGATCTGAGATCAATTCCTGGTCTGGTCAAACCGGAAACTTTAAAAACGGCAGCGATTATTTTCTTTCTTGCATAACGCAGTGAGAATAAGTCGGCAATAATGTGACGATATCTTAAATCAGATACAAAATTAAACGTGAGCCCTGTCGCTAAAATACTTTAGTAGTTGTAGACCGACTATAAAGAAATCCATAACATTATTATTACAACGTTTCAAAAGAAAGCTATTTGTTTACGTCAAAATTTAGGCTAAGACTTTTATATAATTATCTCATGCATTATGTAACCCACCTGCAGCAAGACATGGAAAGTTTTGGGGTTTGCGAATGATTGGATTGCACTCCCCTTCAGGGATCTTAAAATTTACTTGGAGTTCCATTGGAAGAGATTGGGATCTTTGAGATGTTGGTTGGGAAAAAAATGGTCCAGTCTTTAGTTTCCCCATTTCTGTAAAAAAAAGTAGCTTAATTTCTAAAAACTCCGAGTCTTTCTGTAAACACACAATTATCATGCCTGCTTTTTAAATTATTGAAGAGTATGTTTAGCTTTTCAACTGAGGTGACTGCGTCAAGGACAGCACAACTGGTAAAAGTGATAGCCCACCAGTGTTTCTGTCCAACAATTCGTTGAATTGTGAGTCGCTGCTTCCATACAACACACCGCCGTCAATATATGGAGTGATGTTGTTTCCCTGCTGTCTGACGTCAGAATTGCCTAAAAAAAGTACACAAAATTAATATTAATGTGTATTTTAATGTAGACCTATGCATTATTAGCTTAATATTATTTAGATATTTTCTTAATTTAATTCATTTTAGAGAAATAAAACATACTAACTTTAGCGGGTTTAGCATACTTTATTTCACACAAAATATAACATAATTATAATAAAATAAACTCAAACGTTTTCGACACGTACGTGTGTCCTCATCAGCAATTAAATCTGCAATACATAAAATGAAAAATCGTAAGATAAATTTGACTATGCACTGTAACTGTAACGACACTCTGGATTGAAAGCACAAACTGAACAAATGATACGAGAATGATTGCGAGTAAATTATGCGGTGGGAAACAGATCACATGTGGTGTAGACTACAGACATTGGAGAAAACAATTAGAACACACACAAAAGGAACGATGAGCCACAGGCGAATAACTGCCGGTTGAGAGATAGATTGTTACGTTTGATTCTTAAGGCTTCCATGATCTTAGTCTGAAAATCAGATCTGCCTCGAGGGATGATTTTAAATTGGTCGATCGAGATATTGTCAGTGCACGTTTCAAAAGAGGCGATGTGTTCTTTGATTGCACTTTTAGTTGTTAGGTTTGGGTTTAAGTGCTCCCCGGCCCTTGTCAACAAATGTCTGGTTGACATATTTGTTGGTTGACATATTTGTCTGGTTGGTTGGTTGACATATTTGTCTGGTTGACATATTAGTCTGGTTGACATATTTGTTGACAAGGGCCGGGGAGCACTTAAACCCAAACCTAACAACTAAAAGTGCAATTAAAGAACACATCGCCTTTTGTGAAACGTGCACTGACACTGTCTCGATCGACCAATTTAAAATCATCTCTCGAGGAAGATCTGATTTGGTTTGGTTTGGTTTTGAATCTTTATCCTCGGACTGACAAAGCCTTGATAGGTTATTCCTGGTACTTGTTCGCATACTTGTAGAGGCACTTGACGCAGGGCCGGTTACCGAGATTGGCAGAGTGAAGTTTTCCGATTGTTGAAGTCTTGTTGCCGAGAAATTATTCCATTCACTAGGTGCCGCTGAATGGAGAGCAGTCCTGAAATGCGTTGCTCAAGCGCACACCCCGAGAGTCGAACCAGCGCCGTGTGATCTTGAGCCCGGCGCGTAACCACTGAGCTATCGGGGCGGACAACGGACTTTCAGACTAACTTTCAGACTAAGTTTCAGGCGGACTTTCAGGCGGACTTTCAGACTAAGATCATGGAAGCCTTAAGAATCAAACGTAGCAATCTATCTCTCAACCGGCAGTTATTCGCCTGTGGCTCATCGTTCCTTTTGTGTGTGTTCTAATTGTTTTCTCCAATGCCTGTAGTCTACACCTCATGTGATCTGTTTCCCACCGCATAATTTACTCGCAATCATTCTCGTATCATTTATTCAGTTTGTGCTTTCAATCCAGAGTGTCGTTACAGTTACAGTGCATAGTCAAATTTATCTTACGATTTTTCATTTTATGTATTGCAGATTTAATTCCTGATGAGGACACACGTACGTGTCGAAAACGTTTGAGTTTATTTTATTATAACTATGTTATATTTTGTGTGAAATAAAGTATGCTAAACCCGCTAAAGTTAGTATGGTTTATTTCTCTATGGTTCAACAAAGCAAACTCTCTACCAAAGCTTTATAATTCATTTTAATGGCTTCCGTTTTCCAAAGATAATTTAAACCAAATCTAACAGTAGCCTCTGTTTGCATTGGCGTATCTGTTTTGTAAAATAAGAGAAGCATAGATTAGCCGTTAGTTTGACCTTGAAGATCTTTTAGGAGATTAACAAATTGCAGTTGGGATACGTGTGGAGTTGTTTGGTTTTGTCTTTGTAAATAATATAGTTCAGTTCAGTTTATTCTGAATTCTCACCATCACAGCGAAGACAGAATATGTTAACATAGCAAACGTCTAAAATTTGGTGGTTCTTGCTTTGCTACTTCAACTCGGTGTGGCGTTTAAGTAACTTTTGCACGAAGTGGATAAGTGTGACTTACATTGTTCATCTGGCATGGGAAGGGATCGAACCAGGGGCATGCAGGATTTCCCTTGTATGTCATTCTGCGGCACCCGGATGTTGAAGCATGCTGCGTCATTAGTGCGGCAATCATCGCAATCTAGACCCTCTAAAAATAAACAGCGATGGTAAAAATTACGTTTTACCATGGTTGAGTGGCTGTCTTGCAGAGCTACAGTTAAGCCAGTTTTATATAAAATCATTTTACCTCTTTCTTCCTTTGGAGTTAGGGAGATGTCATGAGATATAAACTGACCAAACATCACTAAAAGATGAGTGTGTTTCGTTGATTTTCGAGTCTGGGCATCTTGCATTTGTACTGACACAGCCCGAGAAGACGGAAGAGCTCCATTTGAACCTCTTCTTGGGACACCTGATTACATCGTAAATGAAGAGGAAAATTAAGAAGTGCAGTGTTTTAACGACAATTATAAAATCCAAATTTTAACTTTATATCAGCGGAGTATGTTAATAGTTAATCTGACTGTATCAAAATTCATTTAGAAATCTGCAAAGTAGTTAATAAAGTTAAACTAAAATAAATAAACCTATTAAAACTTGCATTACGTTATAAACATTTAATCACATTTCGACATTTTTTTTTTTTTGATTTTGCATTAGCTTTCCTTCATTGAAGGTTGTTGAAAGGTTTGCATACTTAGCCATCCTGAACAATTAAAACACTAAATACGATGGTAGATATTGTTGAACATTGCTCGCCTTTTCCATCAAAGTAATCAGGATCTATCAGTCTTTTATGAGCCCTTCCTGTTTGTCCTCTAGATCCATCTAACGGATTGTTACAGCTTCCATCCAACCGATAGAACCTAGTGCAAACAATGTACAGATATATACCGTAGCCCGTTTTGCCTATAAAAACAAATCTATTAAACTGCTTAAAGCAGCAATTGCTATAAAAGTAATATTTCCACTTAACTACGACTGATCATAAATTACGTTCAAAAAGCAAAAGTTATAAATATTGATGAAACCATAATCAAGTTTTTCTCATCAAATGTTCGCAATATATTTGGTGACAGATATTTTTAAAGAAAGCATAAAACCCTCACAGACCACATTCCATCATAAAACCTACCTTTCTCCTTGCAGTGGACAATCAGGTTTCGGTTTGCATGTTAATTGTACTTGTCCATTTCGAGGCACTTCGTCACGTTCTCGAGGGGGAACTTCTGGGTTAATTGTTGGATTACGGGGGGGCACAACACGTTGTCTTGGTCGTCGCTGCGGGGTTGGTCTTGGTCGTACTGGTGTTCTTGTTTGCTGCAGAGGTCCTGGTCTGGTGGGGTACACATATCTGTATTGTGTTGGAATTGGCCTTCTTCTACTTTGTACTCGCCTATTGCGGCTTGTTCCTTTGAATGAGAATAAGAAAATGTACTGTATATAAAAGTAGCCTAACTCTTAAATGTAATGAAGGAACGATGTCACATTGTTTGGTTTATAAGCTTGCAACAGGCGTAGAAAGCAACCATTATAAAAAAATACAATTTGGGTAGAGAGGTAACTCTTTTAAACCATAAACAGACATAACTAAGCAACAACACTACATTTAACATTATAAAAACAAAAAACAACAAGCGAACGTTTTCGGCTAGTCATATAGCCCTTCTAGGCTTGAAAAAGGCTATATGACTAGCCGAAAACGTTCGCTTGTTGTTTTTTGTTTTTATAATGTTAAATGTAGTGTTGTTGCTTAGTTATGTCTGTTTATGATTATAAAAAAAATCTACAAACATTACAAATTAAACTTTATTTTTTAAGTTTTGTGGTATGAACATATTTCAATTGTTATCGCAGGACAGAACGAAGAGTAAACTACTTAAAAAAATAAATAGCAAGCGTTGACTCGCTTAACATTGTGGGAGCAACATGTTAAAGTTGTTGCGGTATATTAACCCTCTAGTGCCAAAACGTTAATCATGAATTGTGATGCGATGGAATAAATCGTGCGTAAACACTAAACACTGCATAAAGGATGGACTTCGAGAAACGTTTTTTTGTGTTGTAGCCTTTGGGCCACTTGCTAACTAGACGTCCATAGCCTATTCATGGTAAGTGGGAACCAGTAGCGTAGCCAGGAATTTTGAAAGGGGGGGGGGGTTGACGACCAAGCGGCGGGGGGTCTGGGGGGCCCCCCCCCCAGAAAACTTCAAAAAATTACTTTGAATTTGGTGCATTCTGAGAGCATTTTCACCAAAAATGTGGGTATGAATATTCTTGTAAAATAGTGCTGTCCGGTGGCATAGCAAAAGGATAAGATCATGTTTTCTTCGGCATTTTTCGGAAATAAAGCTAAGTCTCTATGTTTTCTTGTTGCTTAATTCCTGGCTGAAATGTTTGGTATTGGCAAAACACGCTCTTTTAATGCAATTTTGTTAATTAGGCAATTTTTTTTGATTGAAAGCATCATTCTCAATATCGTGACGTCACACGCGTGCCAAAGGGGGAGTTGTAACCCCCAACCCCCCCCCCCCCCTGGCTACGCCACTGGTGGGAACCAATACTGGTGTGATAATGGACGAGAAGTACCGTAACACGTTTGTGCTAAGTTACACACATTGTGATATGTGATTAATCATTATATACATATCATACTGTAAGTAGATTACGAAACAGTTCTTCATTGACTTAAGCAATTTGTATGGCTTTGAACAAAAAAAAACTTCTTTCAAAACAATAGCGGAACGGTAAGTTTTTAATCTCTACAAAAGTTTGGTTGTTAATTTTGGAATGTCATACAATGCACAGCCCAGATGAAACTTTTGGTGTAGTTAAATTTTTAATAAATTGGGCACAAAATTTTTACTTTGAAGGGAGGTAACTAGGCAAAATCATTTCACAAGTCAAACATATAAGCTACTATTTACGTTAGTGAAGAAGGCTATAAGGTACGTTCTTACATTAAGAACCGTTGTTATTGGTGAAAAAACAAATCATGAACAAAAAAAAAAAGATTAAAAGCTAGAGTTTAAACTTGCTCTCACTTACTTTGTGCTGTTGCACTAGGAATGACAATGGCTGTCAGCAAACAAACCAGCAGCGAAAGAGAAATCAAATTCATTTTGCAAAATAAATGCCTTGTATGGACTACAAAAAGCTTAATAATGGAAATCTAGAATATATCGACGTGTGGTCAGAATTGTGTAAAAACTAACTTAGCACATTACTAGCATCCAACTAAAGTAAAGGTGAAAATGACTTCTCAATATACCAGCCACTGTAGCGTATACAACGAGTTATTAGAAAACCTTCTTGAAACTTAATAGGCCTTATTTGTAGTTTAAGTTCCAGTTTGTTAGCAAACGATCTCCATGCACTAAATTCAACTGCTCGGAGGCACCACTCAACTACAGTATGTAAGGAACAGAGCTCTAGATGCTTGAGCTTTTTATTTGTCATCATTCGATTGTCAATCAGAATTTACACAGTGAAAAAAAAAACTCTCAGCACAATACAAAATTACAATATCAAGTTTTGCAACCGGTTAAAAACTTTTAAAAGCATCTCACCATTCTGTCACAACCATATTGCTGCAAGTTGTGAATGCTGATGGGCGTTATTGGGGAGTGTGGTCGAAGTCGTGTCTCACAAAATTGGAATTTTGAAAAAAATTGCAAGCATGAATTTGCATGTTTGCAAATTTCTATTTGTTTAATATGACGCAGCGTTTTATTTCTGTTCTACATTTTCTTGTGATTATTGAACCGTACTTGTTGAAATATAAAGTAACATAGGCTACCTTTTTTAAGATGTCGCTCAACTTTTTGGGTGGATGACACATGCACGCAACTACATGGTATGTGACAACAACAAACATTCAGTCCCAACCTTATATCCAAAGCGGATATTAGGTAGATTTAATTTCATTGGGCCATTTATGCAAAAACATGACTAAAGGTTTTCCGAATTGTTTATATTTTAATTTCATTCTATAAAGGCCTAATAAGCACATTTTGAACTTATTACTTATTAGTAAGCAGTGAAAACATTTAAACAGCACCTTGTTTCAAATCAAGATGTTTCAGAACTGTAACTCTTCTTGCCTGTTAAATCTTATATACTTACACATAACTATCTATTTTCTGAATTATTAACTCAATTGAGATTTAAGTTCCATTACAGGTATAGATTTTACTCAAACTTTCAAACAAGACTCCAAAACAAATATAATTTAAGGTTAATATGCTTTCTTTTGTGTCTTTGTTGTCTTCGGATTGCCTTCAACACATTCTAGGTCTGTGAAATGAAAGCGAATTGACGTCTTATATATAGTGCCAAGTCTTGGAGTCTTTATTTTGGGATAGATCTACTTCCTTATAGATGCAGTGAGCGAAACTACAAGTTAAAAAAAGATCACGTTAATTTGTGAAAATGCTTTCAAATCTAACTTGTTTCAATGACAACGCAATAAATGAAACAACTGGTTGAAACTCCGGGTAAAAGCGTTCAATTAGGTTTAGAAGTGTTTTGGGGAATTTACAAAAATATTTTTTTCTGAGAAAACTTAAACGATGTTGACTTTCAAAAAGCAAGCAGTGGTGAACATGTTTTGAATCAGTTGTAGTTTAGGAAATTAGCCGCTTTTTTTAACAACTTGTTATGGGAGTGAGCCAAATATTTGTTGCTGCAACAATAATTAAACTTTTTTTGGGTCACGAACTTTCTTGTAAAATATCTATTTAAATATTAGAGTTGAAAATAACGATTTCTATTTCAAAGTAGCATGTTCAAATCAACGGTATGTTTGCTGCATTCCAAAGGGGAAGACCGACATTTTTGTCAAAAATAGTTTTGGTGTTGAAGCAGTCCAAATTATTTTACTAATCATTTTCCCAAAAAAAAAAAACTTTATATTTTACCAGAAAAATGGACAGCTACGTTAAATTCGCATTTGCATATACGTTTTTAGTAGCCTACACTGCTTTTGACATTAACAATTTTCTGTGAAATGAGTATTTACGCTGACTAAATTTTCAATAACGATGTCCGATCTAAGTCACCTACTGCATTGGCTGCGCCTGCACTTGCTTTTTTACTTTGATGTTTTGAAAAAAATATCTTTTCAACAATTGACTTGGTAAACATAATGCATTTCACGAAATAGCAAAGGTCTCATTAGTGGATAT
This sequence comes from Aplidium turbinatum, assembly GCF_918807975.1. Lineage (NCBI taxonomy): Eukaryota > Metazoa > Chordata > Ascidiacea > Aplousobranchia > Polyclinidae > Aplidium > Aplidium turbinatum. Next base: position 4,382,400 of record NC_137488.1, read on the forward strand.
TGTGCTTGTAATAAACTTCATATATTCATAAAAAGACTGAATATCAAAACTGCGGAAAAAATAAAATACAATTTCTGTAAAATACAAAAAAATTTCTACTGACTTTATTTGAAAATAAGATATCTTGTTGTATTGAATTCTTTGGTAACAATTTTGTCAACTCACGCCACTCTCAACTGAAAGCAAAATTTGCGATTGCGCAAAGACTAGTGTTAGTACACTTGAAAAAATATTTTGGCTGCCAAGTTTCTAAACACTTTACTGCAGCAAACCATTGACAAAGAAGTAAATTGATAGTATTTGGAAGCGCTTCACAAACCAATGAAATTGCACGTGCAGTGTCGGATTATCCACAAACCTGAACAAACTGAAGCTTTAGGCCCACAAAAGTTTGGCCCACCATAAATAAGAAAGTTACTAAAAAAAAAGATTAAATATTTAACAACATTATTGACGGGTGTTTCAATCACAAAAGCTGAGACCACCGTCTTGAGTTTTCTATAGTCTGTAATTTTTATGTACGCAAGTGCGATTTGTAATTTAAAGCATTAGTCTTTGACTCTTTGTACTGCTACTGCTTGTTCGAATCCACTAAACAGAGATAACTGTCAATGGCATGTTCTGTTTATTCAAGAGTGCTGTATTTTGTCTTGCATGGGAGATGAACTGAGATTTGGATCACGGAACGGAATGGAACTGGAACCAATTATTAAACCTATGGCCATTCACATGATAGCGGTCAAATAGTTTGCTAGAGGATTAGTTGAAATAAGTTTAATACCTCCAATGATCAATGACGCCCTGGTGCGTCGTTTCAATTTTCCATAAGCGTCTCACAATGATTCCGTTTCGTATCTAAATTCTAAACTCAGTTGCGGTAATAAATGCTTACAGATATTGTTATCTTTTGACATGTGCATTCGAACTCATTGTTACGAAACTGTGGCAACTGATTTTAACAATCGCATATAACACATCAACATAACACTACTCCATGGCCACCTGGAGATGTGGCCTGATTTGTCACATTTTGCAGAAATTTCCAGGTTTTTCTAACTTTGGGCGAACGTTTAAATAAATTTTTCTAAAAATTAGATTTTTACGCTTTCTTTATTCTTTTCCCCAGATGACACAATAGGTTTTAACATTCTCACATGTTGAAAAACAAAGAAAATTTGATTTCGAAGATTTTAGTCAGACTGTTAATTTTCAATAACAGTCTGATTTTGCGTTTTTCAACTTACTTTTTCTCATTTGCTAGTGCTTCCCCAAGGCAACAAAAAAGTTTTATGTCATTAGGAAACCGCAAAAAGTGAAAACATCTCAAAAAATGTCAGTCAAGCACTGGCAGTAGCTGTAATCAAAATCTGCAAAATGTGACAAATCAGGCCGCATCTCCAGGTGGCCATGACTACTCTAATTTCACTTTGAAGGAAGACAAATGAATGCTGGAGACACAAACAAATGAATAAAAATTATTGAAATTTCCAGCAAATGCGCAGTACCACCAGATTATTTGCCCAGTAAAATCTCATTCTTGCGCACTTGCAATTTCCAAATTTAAAAGTAAAATGATCTTCAACATTATTTTTGGACAGAACGTTTCAGCGCTTATGGCATTTATACCGTGTGCTGATGCACATGAGCAAACGGTACCCTTTTGTTATATCACAATCCTTTGTCTTTGCTTCACAAACACTCCACACTCGTGGATGCAATTAACTTTATTAATTAGCTTGCAAAAGATAGCCTATTTTCCAGTTTCGACTCTGAAGACTGGTTTTACTATTTACAGTAATTACAATACAATTACATAAAACAAGAAGAAACTATTTGAAGTAAATGTGTAATTTGTTCGCTTTTTATTAAACTTCTTCTAGACCAGTGGTTCCCAAACTCGGTTCACAAAGTTGGTAATTCATTTTAACTCAGCATTAAAATGCTCATGCTCACTAAATCAAATATTGCTCAGCGTATAATTTTCTTAGAGGAAACACTGGTCTCAAGTCCTGTAAACTTTTCAAAGGCGTGACAGGGGAAAAAAGTTTGAAAACTACTGCTGTACACTGCACAGTGCACAGTGCACAGTGCACACTGCACAGTGCACAGTCATGCTAAAGTAAACTAATGTTTTATCACAATGTGTGTTAGTAGCCTATGTAGAGATCTTGGGAAAATTTAAAGGTAGTGCAGATGTCATTCCGAGCAGCATATTGAAGAAGTTAACCCATACAAATTGGAAAAATACGCTAAGTGTGGCATTAAATTTCAATATATTGTTCAATTGCTTTGTGTGTAAAGGAAGCTCATATTATGTAATCTCACAAAATGTACTCTACATTAGGGTGACCCAAAAAAAACTAAATTTTGATTTTTAAGCTTTTTCTTGTTTAGACCTCTGCATTGTAGTCCTAAATGACACCTTGCCGAGTTTTGTTGAGATTGGTCAACATTTGACGCCCTAGCAGTGGGCCGGTACCCCCCGCCGGGTCAAAATCGGCCAATCTGGCTGTATCTCAGCAACCGGTAGGCCTAGAATGCTCAAACTTGGCTTTGAAGAAGCAGAATGCATGGTTTCCTATCTAACTTCCAGAGGGTTTTGGGGTCTAAACCATTTAGTTTATGAAAAAAATGCAAAAAACACATTTTTGACCAAATGTGCACCCCATAAACGTGTAATGTTCAACTTTTAGTTTAGTATACAATACTAATTGACTAATGACACAAAATTTAAAATACAAGCAACTTTTGTTTAATCATAGACAAGCTTTATTGCTTTTGCACTTCGGTTTACCACTTAACTTTCAACCACTGACCACTGCAACTACCCATTAAATAATTCAAGACAGTTTTTTTTTCATTTTTTGTATTAGTTTACCACTTAACATTTCTTAAAAATGATTTTGTGGTTGTGTCCAGCTTTTTGGTAGACAATGACTTCTTGGCCATATCTCGAAGTTTGGATTGGTAAGCATGAGTGACTTTGATTGCTTTGTCCAACTCTTTCTCACTACTTGGGGCAGAAGCCCTTTCCTCAACATCAGTGACCATGCCCAAAACTCTCTCCACAACATGATTTGTAGCAGGCATGTTCTGTGGCACAGCTTTGAACGATGAAAACTCCTCCATATGGTGCCAAGATCTGGGATTTTATGAGCCAGACATTCAAACTTGGGAAAAACTCTAATGAGTTCAAAAGAGTCTGGTCCGATCAAGTCCAGCAAGCGAGTGGAGTTTTGAATAGTATGCATTTGAACCAAGCCCTTTCCAGTAACGGCTCTCTCAGAACTTGATCGAAATGTTTGCATCTTTTGCCACATTCGGACCTTGGAGGATATGCTCACACAATCACTTGCAAAAGCAAACGCAACGTGGCGCTCAATGAGGTACCACAGGTGCAGGTTGAGTTTCGTGCGAGCACCAACAGCCATTTCAAGGAAAAGGTCCAGGTAGCCTATGTTGTTTCTTTTAGGAATGGCATTTGTAAGACCGTTCCACATTTCTTAGTCATTCACTTCAGCATTTGTCAAACTTAGGGATGTAAACTAATATTTAACATAAAAAAGCGTGAACATACTGGAAGAAGCCAGTTCTTGCAGTGGTACTGAAATGTTTAAATAATGAGGCAGAAGTGTTGGTTGATGTGATAAACACGACAGCCAAATGGATCAAAGAATGAAACAAGAAACGTGATTGAAGCACTGAATGCTGTCAATTTCAACATAAAAATAGTCTTGGGTCTGGTTTTTGACACAACTGCAGTAAACAGTGGTTAGAAAAGTGGCGTCACCGTTCAATTTCAAAGCCATATAGGACACAGTATCCTTCAACTAGCCTGCAGGCATCATATCATGGAGCTTGTTTGTGGTGGAGCAGCTTCAGTGGTCTACGGTGACACAGAATCACCACATGAAGCTGTATTTAAAAGCTTTGCAGAAGTTTGGGTGAACAATATATTATGTTTAAGTTTATGAAACTTTCCAAACGAACAACAGAAAATTGAATAGAATTAAAGAATCAGTTCTAGATTTCTTGTTCAGTTGGCTTCAAAATGGAATAAACATACAAGAAGATTACAAAAAGTTGGCTAAATTGTCCATTCTTTTTCTTGGTGGTACATTCCGGCGTGGATACAATATTATACGTTCAAGGCTCCAAGTGTGTTTAGCACGTATGATGGCGAAGATCATTTATACCTTTCAAATTGCCTTGTTCAAGCAGCAGTTATCAGAAAATCCAGCTTTTACAAAAGATTGTGGCCTTGGGAATATATATTCACTGGCTGCTTTTTTAACACTTTTTTATGTTAAATATTGGTTTACATCCCCAAGTTTGACAAATGCTGCAGCGTATGACTTGGAAATGTGGAACACTCTCAAAAATGCCATTCAGCTCACCTCTAAAAGAATCAACATAGGCTACCTGGACCTTTTCCTTGAAATGGCTGTTACTGCACGCACGAAACTCAACCTGCACCTGTGGTACCTCAATGAGTGCCACGTTTTGTTTGCTTTTACAAGTGATCGTGCGAGCATATCCAGTATCCACCCAGGTCTAAATGTGGCAAAAGATGCAAACATTTCGATCAAGTTCTGAGAGAGCCGTTATTGGTAAGGACTTAGTTCAAATGCATTTCTAAACTCCACTCGCTTGCTGGACTTGATCGGACCAGACTCTTTTGAACTCATCAGAATTTTTCCCAAGTTTGAATGTCTGACTCATGAAAGTCCCAGATCCTGGCACCATATGAAGGAGTTTTCATCGTTCAAAGCTGTGCCACAGAACATGCCTGCTACAAATCATGTTGTGGAGAGAGTTTTGGGCATGGTCACTGATGTTGAGGAAAGGGCTTCTGCCCCAAGTAGTGAGAAAGAGTTGGACAAAGCAGTCAAAGTCACTCATGCTTACCAATCCAAACTTCGAGATATGGCCAAGAAGTCATTGTCCACCAAAAAGCTGGACACAACCACAAAATCATTTTTAAGAAATGTTAAGTGGTAAACTAATACAAAAAATGAAAAAAAAACTGTCTTGAATTATTTAATGGGTAGTTGCAGTGGTCAGTGGTTAAAAGTTAAGTGGTAAAGCAATAAAGCTTGTCTATGATTAAACAAAAGTTGCTTGTATTTTAAATTTTGTGTCATTAGTCAATTAGTGTTGTATATTGAACTAAAAGTTTAACATTACACGTTTATGGGGTCCACATTTGGTTAAAAATGTGTTTTTGCATTTTTTTCATAAACTAATTGGTGTAGACCCCAAAACCCTCTGGAAGTTAGATAGGAAACCATGCATTCTGCTTCTTCAAAGCCAAGTTTGAGCATTCTAGGCCTATCGGTTGCTGAGATACAGCCAGATTGGCCGATTTTGACCCGGCGGGGGTACCGGCCCACTGCTAGGGCGTCAAATGTGGACCAATCTCAACAAAACTTGGCAAGGTGTCATTTAGGACTATAATGCAGAGGTCTAAACAAGTAAAAGTTTAAAAATCAAAATTTATTTTTTTTTGGGTCACCCTACTCTACATGTTTGAAACTGCAGTTTTTGGTTATAAAATAAAAGTTACGCATTTATGTACCTTCCCAGACAACCATTTTATCTGGTGCAGATCTTTCCTGATTGGGTACGGATCTGATCAGATATTTACCAGATCTGAACCTGATAAAGTGAATGTATAAGTTATTATCCTTAAATTGGTTGTATGGAAAGCAATTCGTTTCGAAATCGATTGAAGGGAAAAATAAATTTATGCAAAACGTTTGCTGAAACTGAAGCAGTTTGTGCTGTATATGTCAAAGTTAAAAAGATGCATTTTTATACAAATGACGATTGAAATGGAAAGTAATCACTGGTGCCAAACACAACCATTACAAATCGATTTTAAATTTTCCGATTAAAACAGAAATAGCTGCAATGGCTGAACTTTAATCTTACGTGACAATATGCAACAATCTTGGACCAAATTTAACCAATATGTTTGGATTTGTTGTTGCCTAGCACGTCATCTCTGTGCAACAAAACTTACTCCAACTGAATGACATGTTTAAGGAAAGATTGTAAATAGCCTTGAGTGGCCCAAAAATTGCGATTTAATTAGAATTTCCCAAGCAAGTCTAGTCAAGCTTATTTTGAGACTTAAAAGAAATAACAGAAGTATGTAAACCAGTGCTGTGAGTAAAGCGACGATGTAGGCTACTTTTTCAAAATGTGTTTCTTGTTAAGCAAAATATTTTTGTTAAGTTTGAGGTCCTCTCTTCTATCGGCCTGTTTCATGACAGCATTTACTGCTTCATTTGAATAAAACTCACTTTCTTTGATTCGTGCTAAATTTCTGATCCATTTTATGTCGTGTGTGGTAAACGTGAGTTATTGGAATCTTTTCAAGTGGCAGTTTTCAACAACTCCACTAATGACCATAGATTGAATGCTTTGATGTAATTAGAAACGTGTGCCATGGAACGGATACCGTACTTAATTTGAGCCAATAGTTTGTAGAAAATGGTATCTGTAACTCAAAATAAAGCTAATGTGGGCCCCTTATTTATTTTTTCTAGAGTGATATCTTGAGTTAACTTTGCTTCTACCAAACATCACAGCACGGCAAGAAATGGTTCACCACGACTATTTAGTTAGATAAGCGACCGCTTTTATGAACAACGAAACAGTAAGACCAAGCGTCGCTGGTTCAATTCTCGGGGTATGAGCTTCAGCATTTTGAGACTGCTCTCCATTCCACGCACGTGTTAGATGGAATAATTCACAGACAACAAATGGAAACATCACTCTGTCAATCTCGGTAACGGTAGCTGGGTGAGTGGAGCCTTTTCTAGTATGCAAAACTGTCTGGATTATGTTTGTCAAGACGCTTTCTCACCACAAGAGAACAATTTACAACCATCAATCAAGCAAATCAACGGTAAACAAGACATTACAAAGTTTATATTAGTTCTTTTTGTTGCATGCCCAATCAATATTATCCTATAGTATGATTGTGGCAGAATGTGCAGAGTTGTTCAGCGCAAAGGATACTTTGTCTTTGTGTATATCACGTTGCCAAGCATATAGCGCAATATGTCCATTGGCTTCAAAATTATTCACCACTGTGATGTGGTTTCCAACGCAATAATTTTTCATTACTTGTTGCTGCAAACTTTATGCTGAACACTTTCATTTTGTAACCCAACTTGAACTTTTTTGCATTTCTGATCTTCTCAATGAAACATAAACTCAGCATTCATTCAAACATTTTTTTGCATTTTTATACAATGTAATGCATACACAATACGGTAATGAAAATCGATGAAACACAAAAGTACATCCGATGAGAGTAAAAAAATGCAGTCGAATGTACAGAAAGTAGGCTAGGTTATGCTACTGCTACAAAATCTAAGCAAGAAAAAACATCAACAGAGTAAATGCATGATTTCTAATTATTTAAAAACTGAAACAAATGTTTTCAATACTCTCAAGAATATTCTTTTAGACATATCGCAGCATGACATTCCACTCTCTCCAAATATGACACATACGACAGGCGTGTGACGTGGTTGCATACGTTCATTGTGACCTAAATAAAACATCAACTTGTGCTGCAATATGCCGAGTCAGCATTTCTGTCAAACCAAACCAAAGATTTCACCATGGTGTAACATACTTTCACTCTTTCGACACAGACTTGCATGCAATTTTACTGGCAAACTGCCAAACCAGTAATCAAACGCAAAAATTATCATACTATAATTTTCTTTCGTGCACTATTCCGTATTTGGTTGAAATGGTTAAATTCTGCAAGTAACATACTTCTTGAACATAACAAATTGTAATTGAGATAAATTATGCTTTGTGGCAGTAGAAAAAATCATAGGCCACATTGAAGAGGAAAATCCGAAGTTTTTGCTGAGTTATTTAAATTATTATCAATCCCATGTAGTATAGTGGCATTGAAATGAAAAGTGAACACCGTTGTCAATAGATCTGTCATTAGGAGAAAACCAAAGCAGAACATTTTGAAAGACACAGAATAATTAATTAGACTACTTTCATAAGTATGCGTTTTGACCATTTGGAAAGGCTAACCTTCATCGGTAATATGGCCCTGAAATTAGATTTTTCACATTAGTCTGCAAAACAAGTTTTCTAATGTTACATGGCATCAAACGGACCTTTCTATTTGCTAAATAGTTATCTACAGTATCTACTTCCTCGCTATATGCATTTCCATTACTATCAGCTGTACTTTTAACCTTGAGTATATTTTATGTGGTGTCACGGAAAGCTCGTTTCCCAGACCATTGTTCGTTTTGCAATTTTTAAAATCATATTTTATCAAATTATTTTTTGAACTTACTCCACCAGTAGCCTATATGGTTTCAATGATCCAAAATTCATTTAAATAAAAGCAATTGTAATCTGGCAACTGGTTAAGTTACAAAAACAAGTCCATAAATTATTGCAAATCCACCTATTGTACATTTAAATATATGAGCTTTATCGTGATTTTTATCCCAAACTGTATTTACATTATGTCGATGATATTTTGCCGTTTTTGATGATGATGAGTCACGTTCAAAATTTAATTTAAGTTACGTAATGCACGTTGAAACAATAAGCCTTCAATATAGTTTAAAATTATTCGTGAATGTATTTTCCAAATTATTCACATTAATTCACGAAACTTTGAATATACTCATAGCTTTCAGCTTGCATTCCTGATAATTGTGTTTCGAACACTTTAAGATCTTCTTTAAAATTATTATAGCCTTTTCAAACACGACACAACGCCACTCACTTTGAATATTAGGATGATTTTTAACACTTTCGTGAGGTTTATTTTTAATTTTAATTTGACAATAAAACGAAATTGCTTCGATGATGAAATGAACTGACTAGAAAACAAAATATAAATTTCTGTCATGTTTTTGAATTTATTTTTCAATGTTAATTTTTCTTTACTTTGCTCTTATTGCAAAGTTTTTTTTAAATTTGTTCCTATTTTTAATGGAAAATCTTGCGTGAAAGTGTTAAAAATAAAATCTTTGACTTTAGTGTCTGAACTTAAATTTTTAAAGTTAAAAGTTCTTTTAAATTCTCACATATTCCAACCATCTCACATTATTTTACGGTTCCTAAAACAAAGTTCCAAGACATGTGCGTAACTAATTTATCACATAATTCTTAAGATTTTAATCTGTTTCGATTAAATTTATACAATGCAAGGCTGGTTTTAACTTAACTAAGAAAGTTTGTGGAAATTTTGGTTGCTTTGTGAATAAAATTAACTTTACTGGATTTTTTTGTTGCGGTGATTGATTTATTTTCATTTATTTAAATGTATTCAGAGCATTAATTAAGTTTTATCAATTGATTTTTGTTAGCATTTAATTTCTGGAAAAGTTTTATTAAATTTAGTAGAAAATTGCATAAGCTACCATCTTCACTTATACTGTAAATACATGAAATTATAATTATGATGACTTATACATAACAAAAACTTATGATGCAAGTAGGCTAAATAATTGTGTATATTTGCAGCAGTAGCCTACCCATTTACGGCAAAGAAATCAGAGTTGAAGTAATAAAAATAGTTAAAAGTGTTTCCTTATCAAAATTAATGAATAAATTTCTTTTGCCAAAAATTATTTTATGTCCCTTCTCTGTTTAAATTCTCGTTACGTTGAAAAGCATTGCTGACCTAAAAGTTATGTAAGCCTAAAATTCGCAAAAGAATTACTCCGCATTTATTGCTGGCTCAGTGCAGCGTAATCCTTGCAACGATGTGTGTGTAAAACTAAATAAAAAAAATATATCTGTAATTTTTATATCCATCACACGCAACAAAAAAGGGATATGTGAGAAGACGTTAATAAAAGTAGCCAATTAGCAATGCTTTTCATTCTACCTATTTCTTATGTGATAATTGTCAAAATAACCGCTCTTTTAAGGTCACTTGCTCACAAGTAGGCTACAAGTAGGCTACAGTACTTTGAACAACCTTTTCCTTATACGGTTATGGGGTGCACAACTGCACATGCGCATTTGCAAACAATTTATTTCCAAGAAGTATTTTTACTTGAATACGATGATGAGTTGGAAATGGTGATGTTTTTACCAAGTGCATTAACTGAAAAAAAATTTGTCGAAATTAAGCACGAAATATGTTTTAATGTGTTTCTAATATTCTGATTAAAAAAAAAGTGGTTTGCAACAAAATATTATCAAATAACTGACAAGATTCTCGAACAAATTTAAAGAGACGTTTTCTCAGATTGATAAAACTTTTTTAAAAAGCAAGGTTTGCAGCTACTGCACAGCTTCAATCTATTCAAAACATGGTCACCAATACCAACAGCTTAAAATTATATGTTGTAGTTAAAACGACGTCATCGGAAATTGAAAGCCTGAGTTGAAGAACTACTTAGCTTCAAAATACGACTTTTGAAATAAAGTAAGTTGACGTTGTTTCGACGTTGTTTAATCTTTTATTTTTATGCAAACACCAGTGTGTGTTAGCAAAATTAAGCCGTTCTTTGATTCAAATTTTGCGCGACGACAGATATTGACCATCCTTCAATATATTTTTAGTGATAACTCCATTTTCACAAAATGTGACAGAAGTAGTTTTACACCTCAGGTGTTCAATTAGAATGTCAATCTGCTCAAAAATTACAAAAATGGCTCCACTTTTATGAAACCAAATTGTTTTCCCATATCCTGTAAGAGTTAGTTTTAAAATGACCACACAAATGGAAGGATCCCTGGAATACTGATGCTGATAGAAGTCCAGTTTTCGGGTTTGTAATTGCTTGTATGCTTCCTTTCATGAGTAAAAAACAACCCAGTCAACTAAAATGGGTAAATTATTTTCTTCAAAAAGTTTTACACTTTTATACATCTTGACAAATAGACATATAACTCTAAAGCATTTGTTCGAAGTCAATCTTTTATACCATCCACAACTAGCTATCTCCCACACAGCATTACAATTTCATTTTGCAATTTATTTGTTGCAGAACCGGTTGACAAATAGTTTCTCATTTTTTCCATGCCTTTCTTTCAATATATAAACAAACAAAAAAATAAGACATAAAAGCTTTTACTCTCACCCAAAAAATTCAACAAAAGTATTTGGGGTAGTTTTCAATTTGTTTTTGAGCTAGTTTAGGTATTTCATTCGTATGTTTTATTGTGCAAAGATGAAATGAAACTGTAATAACCTACTTGAATGACGTTGCTGTCTGATGTGTTTTATTTGAGATTCATATTGCTTCATCAACAATGACGCTACATCACATGAACACTGCCCAACTCATGCGTGATGTTATACCGGAAAGGACAAAGATTTAGGGAAAGTATTTGGAAACCCCGTTTTTGTGGAAATTTCTCGGCCGTGTTGCAATAAACGCACGAAACTTATCGCCAAAGTAATTATTAACAGAACGAAGAGTAGCACGAGACAAATTTTCTATATTCTACATCGATAAAAACAACAAAGATATAAATAATAGGCCTGTAAGTGCCTCCTTAGCTAGATATGCTCCAAATAAGATTTAGTAGAAAAAAAAAAACTTTGTTTGGTCAAGACATGACAATAGATGAAGCAGAATTGTGAAATTGCGTGCGAATGATCTAGGGTCTCTTTTGCAACAGGAAAAGGGTTGTCAGTCTCTTTGAAACTTTATTTTTATAATGAAAGCACTTAAACCTTATATAAAATTTATCTCAGCAATAACATTACCATGTTTGTGAACAAGTTATTTGCAGTTTATTATGCTACAATTTGCATGTCAAAGGTTCGTTTTCTATTTGAGTTTAGTATAATTTCATCATATAAATATATAGAATACATCAACACGACCATCTTCAATGAATTCGTTTGCATTACGTAACTTCTAAAAGAAATTTCTATACTACTTTTTTTGGATTTATTGAAAAATGGGGTGACTTTATTTAGTGTGAAATAGGCCTTTAACAATGAATTTATGTCAAAAGCTTTTTTTAGTTTTAGAAGGAAGTATTTAATTTGTTTTGGCAAAGTAAAGATTTTGTTGTTGTTTCTGCAAATTAAAAGTCCATTTGTGCCTGCAAGTCATAGTAGAAATGTTTTGAATTTGTACACACTTCACAAAATTGACTGGTGGGTTTCTAAATATGTCACTTGCGTTATATAGCTCAACATCACAACGCTAATGCTGTGGAACTGTGACCACAATTTTGCATCTTAAAGTTTTAAAAAAAAATGATGTTTTAAAACTGTTTGGTCGTTTCTACCAAAAGTAACTATTTAAATGTAATGAAATATACACTTCGTTGCATATTTGCAGATTACTTGATAAGAATTACATTTACAAAGCACAACTTCCAGTGCATTGCACTTGAGGAAATTGTTTTGTATTAAATGACAGTTTTATATATTTGTGGCAGGGTACATAAACGTGCAACCACAGAATTTGCAAACACTTCAAAAAAATTGACTAGTGGGGTTTTAAACACTTCACTTGTGTAACAGTGCGAGATATCACGTAGTTTATTTTCTCCGTTGGTTTTTACACTAGTGGTCTATTATTTGTTTACAATTTGAAATCTGTGGAAAGAAGAAGTTTCCTGTTCGGAAACCGGTATGTTATAGCGCGTAGGCTGAGTATAAGATATTCATGAATAAATAGCTGCGAACAAAAATATCTTCTGTTGATCGATTTCACAAACAAACAAAACAAACAATTTTATGAATGCCTCTCCACGAGAATCCATTGTATGCTACTTTTCGTGAACATTAAAGCTTTCAAAGAAGATTCAAGTCTTTGGTGTTTGTTTTCTTGTCTTTATAATTCAATATACTGTAATTATGGAGCATATAGATTTGTACGAGTGGATTTTGAACAGCGCTGTTTTGACACATTCAAATGGAAACCTGTGCGATCGTAAGGTTTTTCCAGTGCATTATACCGTAGCATTATACTCAGTTGGCCAAGTCATTAATTTCACATCGTTGCAATGCTTCATGACTTTATTTATCCAAAATGGGTAATTTCGTTGGCATGAGATATTATTCTAGAAATGTACACATTGTGAATTGCTTACTAAACTTTTCAGAGAAAGCATGAAGTATATTATAAAATTTCCCATACTTCGACGTCAACAATTTTTTATGAGGTTTATTCATAGAACAGTCACGTGACAGTTACGAGTGTGACGTCACAGCGAAATGCAGAAATTCGGAAACGCCAAAATCTTATTTGTGGGGATAACAGCGGAAATTGCAGATGGCAACAATACGGAAAGAAAAAATAAAACGGGCCTCGTCATATCATATGTTGGTTTGTAGATTAGGGCAGGTCGATTTTAAAATTTGATATGGAATAAAGTACCGGTAGTTGCCAATAAGTGAAAAACATCTTTCGCAAGTAAAAAAAATAAGTAAAGTGCAACGATCGCTTGCGGAAATACGATTAAATTATTAAAAGTTGCTCCCCGCGTTTTTTTTGAAAAGCGCGAATATGTAGCGCCGTTAGTGGAAGTCGTCATAACAGCCGCAAACGCGCGATGACTTTCTCCATACTTTATAGATGATGTAGGCCTACCTAATCACAGTCAGTTAGCGGGATTTTATAAGAATAGGAGACCTGAACAGTGAAAAACTTGTTGTTTAGCTCGAATTGAAATTAAGCACTTAATTCAGTGATAAACTGTAGGCCTAGTGCTTGTTATAAGCCTGACGCGTCTCTTTCTACTTAGGCTATCCATTAGATTGAGAAGCCTAATCAGCTTATCATTACAGCATTGGAAATGTGCTTTTTATTAATATAATAGATCGTTTTGAGCAATGATTTGACAAGCCAGTGAATTAGTTGATCTAAATAATTTTTTTTTAAATCTTATTTAATTTCAGCTAGTATGTGATAAACTTTCTTGCTTACAAACTCTTATTGAAACATGCCAAAAGAAAATCCGCGTTTAACACGACAAAGTGAACAGCATCATGGAGGCCCTTGCGAGCTTGCCAAAACGGAACCTAGCACTTATAAACAACTAATTCAATATTATTACCACCTTAATAATGCTAAAATTAAAAGAAATATTTGGGGTATTGTTTTGCGCATCAGCGAGGATTTAATTAGTAGGCTATCTGGCAGGCAGTAGGCTAAGCTAAATCCTCGCCTACGTTTGATTTCTGACAAAGCCATCAACAGAAAAATTAAGATTTATTGAAATTGGATAAACTGCATACACGCAAAAGCTAATCTGGGCATGTATTTGTTCGCTGGAAGTTGTCGCATGCAGGGATACTCGAGTCAACTGCAAGCTCTTGGATTGCAAGAAAGAGCACATTCTCTTTGTATTCTCTGCAAATGCCAAAATTCCATTGGAAGAAAGAGCTTATCTGATGGATCAAACGCTAAAAATTGATCCTAAAGGTATCTCAAATGTTAGCCTATTGGTTGATCGATCAGCAGTTTCAAAAGCACAAAATAATGAAAAACGGCTACAAAAACTTGCCCATGACTTCTACGAGGAGGAAGGCGACATACCTGGACCATCAGAATTACCCGAATGGATAAGTAGCTCAAGCACGTCAAGTTCGGCGTCAGACAAGGTATGCACGATTTATTTAGTCGATTGAAAGTGATACATATGAATTGGTACCACAATAAAAAAATCAAAACATGCATCATATTGATGTTATTTAATAAGCTCAGTGCACAAAGAGTATAAGTAACCTAAAAATTTATATACCGAAACTATTTTACCTTTGTTTGCCATAAATCCCTGATGTTTGAATGTTTATAATTTAGGCCAGTAACATTTGATTTGTATCACAGATTTATTATTACCGTAAGTTACTTTTTTTTAATGCCATCATGTTTTATTTTAGGACAAGCAAAGAGTGCCGGCCTGCGAATACAGCACCGTAAAATTTCCTTTTTTCCGTTTAGACTTTAGAGCTTGTGAGGAGCGACTATAATCATCGCTTGGCAATGCATTATTACATGACATAAAACATCTTTTGAGACCGGAAGTTGATCTCCGTCACATCATTATGAATAAGTCCAAACTGGATCGAGCCAAAGCAAAAACCAAAGCTATCGGCGAAAAATTACAGACAGCAGCAAAATCTTAACTGTTTTTTTCTTGGCGTCGATAGCAAAAATTTCAGCAGTCGCTAACTTATTTTTGTATTTTTCTAGCGAGCACAGGGCAGCAAAAAAGATTCCACTAGTCAACTGGCATGCAAACGAGTGGCAAAAGTTAGTGGATATCAGCGATCTTGAAAGCTCAAACCCACCACTGACACAGGAAGTTGACAACTATCGGAAGCTGAACATTTCTGATGTACCTTCACATTCGCAAAGTGTGGAGAGATGAGTAAAACTGGTTTCGGAAGCTTCGCAAGTTTCCTACGGTTTCGAAAATCGTCACAAAGCAATTGTTGCCAAAGCTCTCAGTAGAAATATGCGCCGGCCGTTTCCGTCTTAAGGTCATTATTGTCACTCTTACGACGAATTGCAGTCCGAGCTGTAGCTCAGCTAACCAACTTTCACTTACTGTAGTTCGCGTGTACTGAATATTTGTTTCATTTTTATTAATTTTTTACTTCGAAGAGTACGCCTGAACATAAAAGTTTTCATTTTGAGTTCCCGAAGGATTGAGTCAAAGCAGTTTAAACGAAAAATAAGCAGCCATTTTCGAAGTTGGTTTTGCGCTATCTAGCGGTAATGCAATTTTCTTTCAAAAGTCGAAAAAAATTCAAATCAATTTCCGCAAGCCGTTTCTCATCCGGTATGGCTGATATTTCACAGAAGTGAGTTTTTCAGCTAAATCTAACTACCGGTACATTATTCACTTTAATATTCCAAAAAAAGTATAAAATCGACCTGCCCTATTGTAGATCTCAAAGTAGCACCGGTCTAACCTCAAGTTTATGCGCAGCCTTCTTGATTTTGAAAGCTCAGTATTTTGTAAGGTTCGGAATTAAAGGCAAACGTTTTCAAACTTTGAATCTAAGTTTGTAATTTAAAATTGTAATTTGAATTGTAATTGCACAGAGTAGCCTTGGTCCGATTTTGCTACTATACGTTACGGCTTCTTGATCTTAAAATTATTTGTGTGACGATTTCAAACTTTCATTCTGAGCCGAGAAGACAAGGAAGCCAATCTTTTTGTCCAACTTCAGGCTTGCCAAGTGTTCTGTTAAGACATAGTCGCATGCTCTTGAGCTATTTTGACCTGTACTCTTTTCGGTGTCGTACCAGGGCGATCGTCACTTGGCTATGTAGTCTATTGAGGCTAATTAAAAAGCAGGATCTGGCTATATTTACAACAGCGTAAATTTACCAAAGCACGTTTTTGCGCATACGCATAGTCATGCGCACAAATCGTAACGGCCACTTTAGTGTTTTTTGGTAGATCTTTGCCCAGAAAAACTGCCAGCGGCTGTCTCGTAACACGTTGACGAGTTTTAGTAAAGTAGCAAACAAGCGTAAACGAAATTGACCTAGATGAAATTTGAGAAGAAGTTTTCGTGTCGCAAATATTGCCTTTCTGGAAAAGTTGTCTTCGAAGTAAAGAGTTTAGATGGAAACTTCAAATAATATATTTCAGACTACCAGAGGTGTTAAAATATTCTGTTGCTGGCTCACTGAAATCGAAATTTATTGAAATTAACATCTCCCCTATTAAAGCATGTGACACAGATTTTCTGTTATTTTTCACTTTTAATTTGCTTTCTATGAAGTTAGCCATACACTGTAAGTGGTCGCCGTGTATATTCTGTGTGAACATCAAACTATTTTGAAACAGAAATATTTTATTTCTTTGTTTTCCAATGCTTCAAATATCACCGCAGACAATAATGTACTGCTCTATCTATCACAGCACACAGGAAATTAGATAGCTTCCTCCTTCGGTCTTAAACACCTGAAATGCAAATTAATAATTCTTGATAGTTACAGTGAATATAATGAACAATAACAACATGCAAATATATTATTACAAACGTGGTGTTCTACTAATAAGGTAAATTGCTCCAGAGAAGACCATGAAAATCTAATGCTATAGTCAGTTTGTTGCAAAAACATCTGAAAAAATACCGAAATATAATAAGTTGTTGTGTAAGTAAAACAAACTTACGACTTTTGCAGAAGTATCTGACTTTATAATCCGAGCATCTTCCAGACCGCTGATCAATTCCTCTGCACACAAAGCCAGCAGAAAGACTGAATGTGCTGAATACATCACCGGTTTGTCGAGCAGGAGTCTGTCAAGAAATCAAACATTTTGAAGACAACTGAATATTGTAAAATTAATGAAGCTATTTTACACCGCCTGTCCTCAAAGCTGCAGTTAAAAAAAACTACTCTACAATTCTAAAAGGTCTACAAAAGAAATGAGTAAAAGAACAGCTTACAATACTTTAACGACTGTAAAAAAGCAGAAAAAAAAATGTTCATAAAAAAAAGAATATAAATTGGAATACAAATTGATTTTGACACTTAACAGATTGAATATCATGCTTTGTTACAGTTCAAACTTTTCTTATGAGGATCTACATTTTTCTTACATTTCCCTGAAATACTTGAATAGCAAGAGGATGTACGCAAGATGAAGGAGGATTGTTCCTAGACTCATCATCATCTCCATTAGTGTTGGTTGGTGTTGATGCATCAACGAAACTTGTCCAAATACCTAAAACAAAGATAACCAAGGCGATTCTAACGATTCTTCAATGTAATCTTTTCATTACAAGCGATGACAGCATAATCTTTTCATTACAAACTCCAGCACACAGGCGTCTGAAGTCAAGAAAAAGTTTCCTTGCTTCAGTTGTCCCATTAGGTCATGACGATGTCGCCGCCAATGTGCGGGTTCAACTATGGCAGGAGAGACTGGCAGCCGGACCGACATTGGCCAATATGGAGCTCACACCCATGGAGAGCCTTCCTCCCGGAAAACGTGAACCGTGGAAGTATTGGCGATGCCTCAACCGCTTAAGAACTGGTATTGGCAGGTGTAAAACTTTGATGAGACACTGGGGGTATTCCATGGGGAGCACAAGTTGCAAATGCGGACAGGAGCAAACGATGCAACATCTACTCGAATGCCCTGACCTAAAAGCAAGGTGCTCTGCACAGGATTTGGCCGAGTTCAACGATAGAGCAAGAGCCTGCGTGATGCTCTGGGCTACGGCCGTGTGACACACGATGAAGAAGATTACAGCGATGTCGGCTGCAAAGCCGAGTGGTGAAAACATTGGAACGGCAATCAAAAGGGCGCCAGTTCCACACCGCTCAAGAGCATGCGGCTGTGTCTTTGGCAGGACACTTAAAGGCATGCCTGAAGGTGGACACGAAAATTGGCTTCCTTGCCTTCCCGTCCACTTAATCTAAATCTTCAACCACAGGGTGTAAGCCTGGATACGATAAACCACAGCGATAAAATCTCATTTAGTAGCAATATGAAACTTGTGGATATATTTGCAACAAAATTCCGTTTACTCTGGTTCTACATATGTGTTCTATTGCGTAATTACTCGATTTTTTTCTCGTGCAGGAGGGCAAATAAAACACATATCTCTCTCCCTCTGAAGTGTCACCAGTGGTGATTTTAGCAGCGAAAATTTCACCTCTAAAACTTTCAATCAACAACTGCATGTAGCCAGAATATTTGCAAAATCTTGCTATGTCATATTTTTGGAAAATTATTTCAAAGAAACTTGCAGCAAGTACTAAATTGTTTACTGGTCAGATGGGGCTTCTACATTGATATAATAGAAATACAACCTTTTTGATGAAATATATATTATATGCCATTTGTAGCAACATTTGCAGCAAAGAAGATAACAGTTAGACCAAAGACAAAATTTTTAAAATCTTAATGATCTTAACGAAACCTCATCCAAATTCAAAACAGGTGAAAGAGTTCACAATTTAATGACAAGCAGAAATAAAACAACTACTCATCTAAACTTTTAAAATATTTTTTGTTTCATGTTTTGTTACATGACGGTTATTCCATCCTTAGTTTATCAAACCTTGTCTCAATACCTTTGCTTGCATCCACATTTGGATAATCTGTTCCTCTGATAAATCCTGGAGGACAACTGAAACGGAATTGAATGTTTCCACTAACAGTTCGCTTTTCCACTTCCAAGATATTCCTGCAGATGTCATCAGGCCTGCTTTGCAGCAGGAAATTGAGAAGTTGTGGAGCTGTGATGAATTCTTCGTTTTGGTATACAGTCGGAAACCACACAGTCAGTTCTGGAGTTGTAGCTACAAACCAGAGTACAAATAAGCACTATACGTATGATAGCTTTATGCATATTTAATACACACTGCCTATTTCATATTTTTTATTATTATTAAAGTAAAGAATACGTACTAATGCAACCTAATCAATTAAAACAATGTCTGTCAACTGCATAGCCGAGTGGTGTGAGCCATTGTAAGACATTCAAAAGGGCGCCAGTTCGACACCGCTCAAGAGCATACGGCTGTGTCTTTGGAATGTTTGAGGCATGCCTGAAGGAGGGAAGGTGGACAAAAAGATTGGCTTCCTTGCCTTCCCGTTTACTTACTCTAAATCTTCAACCACCGGGTGTTAGCCTGGATACAATAAAAAGTATAGTACCGGTAATAGGTTTTCAACGATCCTCTAGATTGGCAAGCCAACATTTCTTTCTGCAAATGGTCTAAACTTTTATAAGAAGCTATAATACTTACATCATAAAAGCGTGGATCTTTTTTTTAAGTTATCGCATTGATTTGTACCTGTGTTTGGTGAGCTGTCTACTGAGGCTCTCCAAGGTTCTAAGTTTAGGCAAGGATATGTGCTGCAATTCCTTCTCTGATTTCCTCTTACGCTATCTTGCTGGAAAGGATTTGGCTGAATCACCTCCATGTCATCGAGCTCACAAAGAAGCCTTGCAAGACTGAATTGACGAATTGCTTGAAGTTGGTCTAAAAAAACATACTTTGTTATGTAACAAAATGCCTGGTGAACAGCCTCGTTCAACTTTAAAAAACATTATGTTACGATGTAAACAAATTCCATCACAATCTTTTGTGTTGGCGTTAGACGTCAAGAAGTCGCGCAACATTCCATCTTTATCTGTCACCTCAAAGAGCAATTTTCAAATGAACTAGTTGACTCTTGATTTTAACTGACTCAAATTGACCCACACGGTTGACTTTCAAAAAACCGCCTCTCTGCAGTAGGAACAAGCGACTGTGTCTTGTTGAATCATTGTACGACATGCTACATGGGTCCTATATTTTAGCCAGCGATCTTATTCTTGGTTACAAGACCAGGAGTTTATATTCAAGTGAGCAATTGATGGGGTTTGTTTGTTTTGTTTGTTTGTTTTAGCAATTTTTGCTAACATAACGGTTTCCTTTATAGAATGGTCGCGATATTTGTTTAATCGGGGCGAAAACATTTCAACTGTTAAGTATTAAAAAAACTTAACATTTAATTTGTAACACTGAGGATGAAAATAATGTAATTGTCTAAGTGTAGATTTTTTCTAAAACCTATATAGCCTGTTTCACCTTGAGAGTGGATCATCAGAAGTTCTTTATTCAAATAAAATATGGACCTTCTGATGATCCTCCTTTTAAGGAGAAACAAGCTGTAAAGATTTTAGAAGGTCATTACTAAGCTTACATTTGATTTAATTTGCTATGCTTGTTTTTTTGCTTGGCATCGAGCACTTATTGTAGTATTAATAGTATGTGTTGCTCAAATTTAGATTCTGTGTTTTAGGCTCTGGACGTTTTGTTGAGACATCAATAACTTTCTACATCCAGACATATTGTAACCTGCAGCAAAAATGTTTTCTGTAAAGATTGCCTTTGTATAAGTAAGCTACTCTTGTAAAGAAAGGAGCGTTCTTTGGGACTTTCAGCACAAGACTGTTTGTTTGTCATATCTTTACCCTGCATTGCGGGAAAGCGGACTTGAGCGCTATGCATCGGTGTAGGCTACGCCTTCCGACGTAGCCTACACCTGGCGAAACACGATGTCTATAGCTGCGAATTCTTGCTACTATCGATTACCGAGAAACATATAAGCTACTCTTCATGTAATTTTCTAATTTTAAACTGTAACACGAAATAAAAACGTTTGATCTTCTCTTTGTTTTGTTATTTGTAAAAAAATACCTGGAGTAAAAACGGCAAATTCACCGCCGTTTTCATGCCACAGTCTATCTCCTTTGCGGATGTCTCTGAATTGGTAGCCGAGAATACAGGAGAAAGTTGCTCCAAACAACCCGTCAGTTGTGCTTAACTGCCCAAGCCCAGCCATGTACAAATCCACATCATCAACATCTCTACAATGTAAACAATGGATAGCTTACTATAAATGTTGCAAAAAAGACCTCAATGTCAAGCAAGACGGCAGAGCAAATTATACCAAACATTGTTATGCTACTATTCATCTAAAATGAAAAGCTGTTTAAGATTTTTAGTTGACTAGTTCCTCCAATAACAACACCAATAAACAACAAATATGCTACACAATGCATCTGTTTTAAGCAATCATCTAAAACACAACTACTGTACGTTTAACCAAATAAAATAGAATAGTGTTTACAAGATGTTCACATTTTCTTAGTGTTTACTTGTATACTCTTGCCATTCTTTCAATGTTAATTGAAGAGAAGTCGTTAAAATCCGCAAAGACTTTCGCTCTGTTTAAGCCACAGAACTCTCGATAAACGTTGTAGCCTGGGAGACCATGGTCACGACCTCTTTGTATGTTTCTAGCCAAAAGGTCTTGACCAATATCACCTAGACACAATCGATCATGATAATAATTAATTGATAGGAAGACATCGAAATGACCATATCGTCCACTAGTCAGTTGCCACCCTGATGTTTAATAGAACTGTGCTTTGCTGTGGATAAATTCAGTTTGTTCTAACTTTCCCCAGATTTGTTACTATATTTTAATTTTCAAAACAGACTACACAACGTACTGTTTGTTGGAAGGAACAAAAAATCACGTAAATCCTCTACAAATGACGTGTCTGCAGTCTCTGCAGCATCCCTGGCACATCCTCTCAATATGGAATTTGCTCCTCCGTGTGTGGTTGAGAGCAAGGGATGCGAGTTGAAATACCTGGAAGAAAATAAAAAGCTTTATAGAAAATTCACTTTGTTGCCCCACAGACGAACAAATATTTCGTCACATCAATGGTTTTGAAATACCTTACTCACGTTATAGTTTATTATAAATAATTTTCTGTGTGGAGAAATGATGTCAAACCCCATTGATATTACTATGACTTTATTTAGAGATAGTTATAACTAAATAAGCTTGTTTTTTTTAGGGAGCATCGGCATTGATAAAATTGTTTTCATCAGATGCTGTTGAAAGGTTATGAGTTGCTGTTAAAAAATATAGAATAATACATCTCCATAAATAATAGTTAAGAAATGTGTTACGTCATGTACTATAGCAGGGGTTCTTAGCCAGGGGTGCACGCACCACTAAGGGGTGCGAGCCCTGTGCCTAGGCGATGCGGGAATGCTGAATTATCAAGGTTTGTTCTAATATGACGTATAGTAAGAAGCAAATTTGTTTTAGCATTTCGAACTGTAGGCGACTATTACTTCTCAGCCAATCCTAGGAGGGGGTGCAAGAACTGGTTGGTAATTGCAAAGTGGTGCCGACAAGGCAAAAGGTCGGGAACCGCTGTACTATAGTGTGTATATATTCGGCAGCTATAACCATCATCTAGATAACTTCAATGGGAAAGGCAGTGAGCAGAGTTCAAACAATAAGACTGAAGCAGAAGCTACAGGTGCAAGCATTCTTGATAAGGTGATGCACAACCACATTCTGTGCTTACATGAATTTAAGTCTCAGTAAGTTCCCTTGAGGCCGGTTGAACGATGGAGCAGGTCTTGATAGAGATGATCTGATAAGAGTGTGTCCGAATCTCATTGCAGCAGTAGTATACGAATTTGATGTGGTAGCGTCATATGATGTGTCGTAACCATTCCAATATCCCTTTAAAGTTAACAAATTAAATGGTTTTTGAATCACTTGTAAGTGCAAATTAGGAAGTTTTCATTTGCATTTGGATGTTGGTAAAACATTAATTTTTATTTAACGATATACGACTAAAAAAGCTTAATTCCAGTCATCTTTGCAATTGTACAGTTACCCAAGTCTAAGGAATTGTTTTCCACAATAAAGGTAACCTCATAAACACTGTATAATATACTGTATGTAGCCTGGTTGTAAAATATACCTCAAATATTCAAAGATACTGTTAGATCAAGACGTACACTGAAAATATGGTACTTTATTGCGCAGCAATTTATCAATTTCTTTGCTAAAAATGACATTGACAGCTACAGGTTAAAAATAAGTTAAGTTATTGAACCGTAGTACATCACCATGCCTCAGTGACTTTTTCTCAAAATGAAACGGAAACACTCACTTCATCTATCAACTCAAGACCGAATCTTTTCATGAAATCTGATCCAAGAACCTCTGGAAGATATTCTTTGTACACAATCCTTTGGGTGATGGCTGACACAATCATCCTTGCGTTCTGCAATGTAATTATAGATTAGTGGGGTTTGGTTTCCCATGGTAGGGTAGAAATTTGGAAAATGATAAGGTAATATTTTCTGATCATCGTCACAACTGATGCTAACCCAGACAGCATATCAAGCATTTTTTACGTTGATGATGATGGCGTATGAGCGATCTTTCCAGGCTAGATTGGAGGGCAGAAAATCTTCAGCCACTCAGCAGTCTCGTCGTCCAGGACCCTCAGACCATGCGCACCGTGTGGAGGCCGGTGGGTTAGGCAGTGGTGGATGACATGTTCTGCGGTCTGTTCCGTGGCACCACACTTGCATTCTGATGAAGGAGCCAGGCCCCACTTGTGCATGTCCGAACGAAAGCGGCCGACGCCAGTTCGGAGGCGGTTTAGCCTGACCCACGCAAGCCTTGCGAGGGACATCCCTGGTGGACGGGGATCGGCGTCGGGTATGAAGTCACGGAGCGTGGAGGTGTGATTTTGCCACTCCGTGTTCCACATGTGGTTCGTCCAGTGTGCCGCACTTAAACCAAGTTTTTCTGCGTTCTTAAGGAGTTGTTGTGCGGCAGGCACAATGGGGCGTCTTGATTTCAGCCGCTGCTTTATAGGTGGTGGTCTCTTGAATGTTGCATGGAGGAGATGGTCGGGGTCCAAAGCACGGCGAGCGAGAGAAATCGTGGCTCCTTTACGGCGTAGCTCAGCGGGTTGGATGCCTGCTAGGATGGGTAGGCAGTCCGTTGGAGTGGGACGCAGGCATCCAGTCACAGTACGCAGTGCGTCGTTGATGGCGGTATTAATCTGGTGGGTGTGAGAACTACGACACCAGACCGGCGCGCAGTACTCAGCGGTGGAATGAACAAGGGCTAGGGTAGCTGTACGAAGAGTTTTAGCACCAGCTCCCCAGCCGGAACCCGGCAGTCGCCTCAAAAGTGCGACGCATGTAGATAGTTTTTTGCGCAGTGACTTCAAGTGCCGGCGGTACGTGAGTGACCTGTCCAGGGTTATGCCGAGGTATGTAGGTTCGGCACAGTAGGGCAGGCGTTCCCCATCAATCTTGATGTTTATCTCATGCTGTGCCTCCCGGTTGTTAAGGTGGAAGGCCGCCGACACTGTCTTTGACTTGCTGAGCTGTAGCTTCCATTTCTGGAGGTATGCTGATAGTGTTTGCATGTCTTGGCTGAGGTTCCTCTCCACTGACTGCCAGTTTTCTGCTGAGTGCAGGAGTGCCAGGTCGTCTGCGTAAGCATATTTCCTGGAAATGGTGGGGGGCAAGTCGTAGGTGTATATATTGAACAGGAGAAGAGCCAAGACTGAGCCCTGTGGGACGCCGTTTTTAAGCCGGCGTAGTCTGCTTCGACGACCGCTACCGGTTGTGAGGGTAAAACTGCGGTTTTGCACAAGTTCCATCATCATATGGACCATGTGTCTGTCAGGGAGCAGACGGAGTAACTTGCAGGTAAGGCCGCTATGCCATACGTATCATAGGCAGCCGTGAGATCAACAAACACGGCGCCAGGCTTCTTCTTAGCCGAGAAGCTGTCCTCAATGTCTTGGGTCATAAGTGTGACCTGATCTACGGTTGATCGTCCGTGTCGGAAACCAGCTTGTTCACGGGGGAGCTGCGGATCTATTATTAGTTCGACACGGGCGTTGATGAGTCTCTCGAGGATCTTGAAGGGGATACAGAGCAGTGAGATTGGACGGTAACTCTTCGGGTCCCCTGGGGGCTTCTTCGGCTTAGGAACTGCAACCACAAGGGCTCTTCTCCAGATTTTGGGAATTTTCAGGTGGCACAAACAGCAGGAAAGGAAGTCTTTTAACCAGGATTTTAAGGAGGCAGAAGCATGGAGTATCAACTCCGGGCATAGGTGGTCAGGGCCCGGGGCTTTACCTGGCTTTATGTGCTGGAGGGCGGCGGAAAATTCTTCCGGGGTGAACTCACCCGAGAAGTTGTCCCCGTCTGGGGTTGTTACCCTCCAGAGGTCCGTCATTTCTTGCAAAACGGATCTATCTGATTCACGGTCTCTCGATTTGTATTTCCCGTTCTCCACAAGTTGTGAGGCGATGGAATTTGCTGAAACGGGACATTGTTGACGAGAGGCACGTGATCTGCTAGTTAGGTTGTTCAGTGTACTTCATGCTATGCGGCTGGAGTGCGTGAAGTCGATTGATTCAACGGCTTCTGTCCAGCGCTCCTTTCTCTTTAAGTCCAGCCTTGCCAGCAGAGCTGTGGCTGAGCTGTTGGTGTCATTGCCCTGAGGGGCGTGGAGGAAGTCGGAGTAGAGGCTTTCGCACTCCTTATCCTAGCACGGTATGTAGGTCTTTCGTCGGCCGCGGGGGATGGATTGTTTTGCCGCTGATGTTATTGCATCACAAAAGTCCTGGTAGGCTTCTTCCACGTTGTTGGTGTGAGGGGATGGGAGATACTGTGTGGCTTCATTGGTGATGAGGCTATAGTACTCCCAGTTAGCCATTCTGAAGTTCCATCGCTTAACAGGCTTGCTCGGGACAGGCATTATGAGCGTTGGAGCCGTGATAATCGAGGGTCGATGTTGGGACCTGGGGAACTTCTCTAGCACACGTCTGTCCGGTTGGCAATTATCGGGGTCATCACTTGCGAAAGCCACATCCGGGTTTGTACCAGTGTTCCAGCGTCCGGAGAAGAAGCTCGCTGCACCCTTGGGATTGTGCAGTAAGGTGAGGTTATTATTGACTGACCATGAGGCCAGGCTTTCTCCGTCGGTGTTGGTAGTGTTGTATCCCCAGTCAACGTGGTGGCAATTAAAATCGCCAGCATAGAGGCTGGGTTGGGGGAACACTGGGATGGCTGTTGGTGTTAAGCGTAAGGGTGGTGGCTTATAGACATTGATGATGTGATAGCCTGATATGTCTATGCATAACCACTCTATCTCCGATTGGGCACTGGACTGGTCTATTGGCGTCCAGCTCAGTTGCTCATAGACAAACGTGGCGAGGCCGTGTTTCCTGCTGATGGTTGCGCCTGCGAGTGTGAAGTTGGGTAATACCAACTTATCCACAGATGTGCAGTGGGTCTCCTGGAGGAGAATAACGAGGGTCTGATGTTTTGTGGCCAGATACTCGATGATGCTGAGCTTGCTGGCCGTGATGCCCTCGGTGTTCAGCTGCAGTATACGGTGGGTCGTCAGTACTTTTCGACAGAGGAGCTGCAGCGCCCTGAGAAGGGCGTTTCCCTATCCACCCTGCGCTGAACATGGGCCTGTTTTGCTCGAGTGTGACAAGCTTCGCTTCGCATATCTTTTTTCTTAAAGATATGGTACTGACGGGAGGAACCACGAGAAGGTGCTTGTTCTTTTTTACGTTAAATCAATGTAAAAAAAAACGGTTGATGTTCTGACTGGGAAGTTCAAATATTTTGAAACAGTTGTAAGTATTTGCAAGATTTGTAGTTTGCTTGAGAAAATTGACATTAACAATATTGTTTGCATACCCATGATGTGTAAAATTCATCAAAAACTAAATAAATTAAAACAACTCTAATAATACAGAAATGATTCTGAAACAAAAGATATACAATACTTTGATTATTTCTTTTCTGGTCCATTGTGGATTAATTCTTTTCAGCTCTCTCACAACTTTATTGTGAAATCGCATGAACAAAGTGTGAAAAGACGCTAGAGCTGTGTTTTCATTTGCACGAAAATCACCTGAAACAGTAAAACCGGTTTTAATGACAATTGCATCTAAAAATGACTTCCATGAAATGTTGTTGTGTACAAGGCACCACGATGTTTCTAGTTGTCTTTCCCTTTCCGAACCCTTTTCTATTCTAAGGCATTTTGTGCTTTCACGTAAGTGATAAAGTTAATACAATGGTGAGATGAGTCTCATGCTTGAATCCAATAATCGTGGAAAGAGAAGATAGGGTTATCATTACAATAAGTCTTCGGCACTAACGAGAGTAGGATAGCCAGTTACTTTCTCTCGACCGCCTTTCCCCGGACCAGACAATTTTGAGGTTATTAAGCTGCTGGGTCTATTAGCGTAGAGACGATTCTCTGCCACTCCTATACATTTAGTAATTTCGTACAGACCAAACTGGGCTTAATAACTGGAAACTGCTGTATTGGGTGTAGTAGTGTATTCGAAGTGAGATACGAGAAGCATATGTGAAAGTCTGATTGAATGAACAAGCAAATAAAAGCCCCTGGCATTGTTTCAAAGTGCATGCTTATGATACAAAAGTACAAGTATGTAGACTGCGGTTGTACTTTCGTCAGTTTGTTGTCCTTTCAAATAAATTTGATTGGTAATTAATCATCGCAGTAAAAGTTTGATTTTTTTTCCGTTTGCGCATGCGCGGTCTAGAAGTGATGTTAAACGAGAAGTGACGTGGCTGAAAATTAACAAATGTTGAAATGGAGAATATGTTAGACCAGTGGAGCTCTAAGTGGGGCCTGAAGGAACAACATTTGGGCCCGTGGCTACAAACTTTTGGAACCCCTGTTTTGCACATTCAACTCTGGCAGAATGTTAGCTTACTTTAGAGTTTTCATAACGACTTTGGGTTCTAGCTAAATAAAACGAAACATTCCTTTAAAAATAAGATCGGGAACAACGCCAATATCAATTCGCATTGGTAGATCCTGTGAGAGGTTAATTTGGGGCAGTGGTACCAATGGCATTTCAGGGCCGCAAAAATAAGATATAAGTTAGTCTCTTGTGAAAGTTAGCGTTTCAATATTTGAAAATATCTACAAAAAATGCTACATTTCGTTGAATTGCTTATTCGTCTTATTTAGATTATTCCAAACTATAAAAGCAAGTGGACTATTTTAATTTTATTTACTAAATAGATTGTTTCCCCTACTTTGTGAAGCCAATATATATATTGTACTGCAAATTGTCGACATAAAGATTCGCGTCATGTCATGGTATATTGTCATGCGTGTCCGACGTTTTTTTCATAAACAATTGTTCGTAAGCAATTGTTCGTAAAATTATTTCTTCGTAACACAATTCTTCGTAAAGCACTTCTTCGTGCATGCAATTGACCGTAATATTAATTGTTCGTAAAACAGTTACAATTCTTTACGAACAATTAATTAGGGTAGCGTACATGCTAGAGATGTGCTAGATGTGACGTGCTGTAGACGAGCAGAGAGAGTGTAGAGTCGCTGAATGGTGGCCAGCTTTATTACAAAGATTATAGTGCACTTAACGCACAAGGGTAAGAAGCTACTTATTGGAAATTTGAGAGTTTTCAAAGGAAATGTCCTGCACGAGTAACAGCAGGGGCGCCGAAACAATTTTTGACTGGGGAGGGCAGGATTATAAAAAAGGGCACTTTTGTTGCTGAAAGGCCAATTTTTTTAAAACTTAAGATAAGATATAGCGATAATGCTCATCTATCAGCTCACTATCGAGTAATGATACAAGTGTCCGGTATACAAAGGGACACGTTTTCTTTCTATCTCTTACCAGAAAAAAGACTTGGAAAGATTCAATGACGTAGTTTGATGGGTCAACCGAAAAGCAGTCAATTAAATGTCGAATAATTCTACTAGCGAAATGATAATCTGACTTCTTGAAGAACTTTAACGAACGGCTTCTCAAATAACTCTAATTTCTGCATCAACTACCAATCCACAACTCATAGCACAACTCTCATAATCAACTCGTAACAATCACCATAATAATAATCTCAGCATCTCAGAATACAAACTACACCACTATTTATAGTTGGCTGTTCAGTCCAGTAACTTCGAGAAGGTTACATCATAAAGAACCATCGTTCGGTCACGTAGCATTTAAATGTAAACAACAGAAGTCTCTAGAATGTCACGTTCGCAAGAAGATTCTTACATAATAACGATTTCGCAATCGGACATTTACTGATAAACAACCTAATGACGTCATGACAAACGACGCTCAGAAATCATGAAAAACAACAGAACCTTCTAGATTTGCATGCTTACAGATGATTCTAGAAATACGTTACATAATACAAATTTCTCAATCAGAGGTTACTTCAGGTCATACCCGATAATAACACAACGCACCAGAATTCCATAATGAAAATAACACGCTTGTTGAAGATACAAAGCAAGCCATCGCGAGGCTTTGCACATTGATTGTGACAACGCTATGTTATAATAATGTAACCTACTCTGTTGCAGAATTTGTGCTGTGAATATTATTTTGAGTTTTTGATTGAAAGCTTTTGATTAACGATTTCAAAAATATTTTCATTGTCGAATATCTCGAAAACTAGAGCCAATTCGAAAAAAGTAAGTGCATTTTTGGAATCAGGGGCCTTGAAATACTTTAAAATGACTCTCACCTTTATTTGTGCCAAAAAAATTTTGTTGGCCTAGCTAGGTTATAATTAAGCTAAAAGCGAATAGCAGAAATTGTTTAATTGCAAAATGTGCAGTAGCTTACATGACTTTAAAAGGGCACCATTGCCCCCCTGTCCCTCCATGATGCCCCCCTGCCCCCCGCTTCCGGCGCCTCTGAGTAACAACTGAAAAATTGTTCACAAACAATTGACCTATCACCTGTTTACGAACAATTCACTATACGAACAATTGATGTATACGAAGAAATGATTTACGAAAAATTGTTTTACGAAGAAATAATTTTACGAACAAGTGTTTACGAACAATTGTTTTACGAACAACTGTTTACGGACAATTCACCTATAACCATTGTCATGTATTGCTTACAAACGTGAGTGTCATTCTATAGAGCTATTGCAACAGACGTTTACATTCCTAACTAGTATCCAACAAATCAAAAATACCTGCAACAAAGCAAGGAACTCCAATAGGCTTGTGAATATTGAGAGGACATTCAGATTCTGGCCAAGAAAAGTTAACCTGTGTTTCCAATGGAAGAGTAGGGGCAGTTGGTGTAGATCTCCCGAACCTTTCTATATTGCCAGTCTTTAATTTCCCACTTGCTGAAATATGCAACACAGCGCATGTTTGGTTTGGGGTACACTGACCATTAGCAATTTCCTTCGCGCACCTGGTTGCCTGTCATATATTGCAAATATTGCACAGCCCATCCCTGAAGGTTAACTGTTCTATTAAAGAGTACCAAAAATATATGACTTAAACTCAATTCCTTGTCGTGGCAGATTATTTCTTGGTCAATAACATTTGCAAATTAAAGTACTTAGTGATTTACAAATTCACTTCAAGATCACACAGAAAGAGGTACTTGTATGAGTTTAAATAATTGCAACCATCCCTTTTTGAAACATAAAAATTTGCAATTTTGTGAACTGAAATTTAGAAATATGTTTTCTGTTTATTTTAAAAAATACCAATTTAGACATCATTGAACATTCCACAATTTTTCTGTTTTTTAGCACTAGCAACACCTTGAAAAGTTGGGTTAAATTTTCAACTTTTATCTCAGCAACCAAAGTTAAGGCTCACTTGAGTTTTCATCCAATAACTCTTCATAGATTAAGTCACTGTTGCTATAAATAGTTCCTGCATCTATGAATGGAGTAAGGTCATTGATCTGTTCCCTCTGAGATGATGACGATGAGTTACCTGCAAATGAACACATGCATTGAAAGTAGCATCTCTTGTTTTAATTTTGCTTTTTGTTAATTAGATTGATTGATTGCGGGAATCGCGATCCTCGGACTAAGAAAGCCTCTTTGACAGTTTAATTTTGGAAGGTTTGCTGCCTGTGAACATTACGTTATCGAATTAGACAGGGTGAAGTTTTTGATTGTTGAAGTGTTGTTGATTGTAAGTTGTTCCATCCACTGGTAGCCACTAAATGAAGAGCAGTCCTTGAAATGCGCTGCTCAAGCGCACATCCCTAGTTGCACGTCGTTGTTGCACTTTCTTGCACCGTTTTTCATTAAATTTTACTTTAAGTTGAACTTAACCGTACGTTTTTGCATTCCCTGAATTAAAAATAAAAGAATACGGTAGTATCCACAGTTATATCTAAAGTCTTGTTAAACAGACTGATAATTTACCCCGTTAAATTTCTTGGCATAAGATTGATCGAACGATTCTTTAACTTAAAAAGATGGTCTGACTCAAAAAGAAACTTCTTATGAAGATTAATCCAGGCAGTTTGATATTATACTAGTAGTCTCCATTTGCGAAGACTTGAACACTGAACAGGTCCGGTACACAAGCTGACTGGATAAAATCTCCGCTTGCCTTAGAACAGAGGTCG
This sequence comes from Aplidium turbinatum, assembly GCF_918807975.1. Taxonomy (NCBI): domain Eukaryota; kingdom Metazoa; phylum Chordata; class Ascidiacea; order Aplousobranchia; family Polyclinidae; genus Aplidium; species Aplidium turbinatum. The sequence goes on from NC_137488.1 coordinate 4,414,147, forward strand.
GCAACCTGCGGCTCCGGAGCCACATGCGGCTCTTTCAGCCCTCTGCTCTGGCTCCCGTGACTTTAAACACTGCGAGCTTGGGCAATACAAAAAAATTTTGTTGTAACTTAATAACTGCTCTAGGCTATAGTTTAAACTAGTTTTGTTGAAAATTATGACTTACAAATCCGTTTAGTATGTTTTTTTTTCACCAAGATTTAATGCTTTTATCTTGCTAAGGAAAAAAACATTTAGGACTGTTAGGAATAATGGCGGCTCCTCACGGCTTACAATGCATGTATTGTATGCGGACAGATTCTGATTTGCCCGCCCCGTCTGTGAAACGTTAAAGAGCATATTGTTACGTGATTTACCGCACAATTAATGTTAGCATTATCTTATACCTGGCAGTGTCACAGTGCAGTTTGTAGTAGCCTGTAGTATTTTGTAAGCAGTTAAAAGTGTCAGATACTTACTCTTTGTTAAATATGTAAATCGCCATTAGTTATTAATCAGTAACTTTGGCAAATTTGCCAAATTATTGCCAGTATACCAGCGTTATCTTTACTAGTAAGCCTAGTTTCCGTAGTCTAGAGCAGGAGCAAAATTCAGGAGCAAATATCGCATTAGCTGGGTGAAATAAATGATTATTTGAAAATGTATGTTTTTACCCAATACTGTGCCCGTAGGTAGCCTACTAAAAAGGGTTGTGTTTAATAGTCAGGCTTTGTTTGTTGAAATTCTAGAATATTCGCATGTACAAAGCAAAAATTGAAAGAAATTCTACATGAAGTGTAGGCTATAATTACCTTTGGTTTTAGTGGCCAACTCGACAGTTACATGTTATGGCTCCGAATATGTCTTAATTTGAAGAAACTTGGGAACATTGGCTCTTTTAATGCTAAAGGTTGCCGACCTCTGCCTTAGAAGAATTCCATTCATTAGGTACCGCTGAATAGAGAGCTGTTCTTGAATGGTGTTAATCAAAAACGGTCATGATAAAACCAATGAAAAACTGAAGGATCTTTGTAGTGATTGCGATGGTTCAGTATTTTAAGTTTATGACATTTGATGTTCTATCAAATCTACTGGAGTGGATAGTTCAAAACATCAAGATCAATACAATGCTGGTTCGACTCTCGAGACGTGCGCTGAGTAAAATAATTTTGAAAAATAAAACGCAGACTTATCACTTTCAAGTCTGGCTTAGATTAACTTTAGATACTCAAATTAGGCTAGACTTGGTCGTATATGTAAAAAAATGACTTCATTTCGTTTTTTTTTCAGTTGTAAGTTTTAGTATATCTACTGGGTGTTTTATGTTATTGCCACTCATTGGTACATGCAGCAAAGAATCAACTTCAGCAACAGATCTTACATATTGGAATTTCTAAAGCTTCGGAACGGACGATTGGTAAACATGTTCTGTTTTCTTCACCGGATATTTCATCTCCTCTTGGAATTGGAATGTTAAAACAATCTTTGTCTTCATAATTACAATTGTTGCAATCTGTAAAAACAAAACATGTCTTCATTTACTTGTTAAAAAAGAAGCCTCATTTTATCCAAGCAAAAAAAGTGAATTTGAGACATGCTGTAATTTCTTATTGTTTTTAAATTGTTTATGCTTCCATGTGACATAAATTGGTAACAATTGTTGTCAAGGAACGACATTGCTGCTTATTCGTACATGCCAGTGCACACATTTTCAGTTTAGTATTACGCAGAAAAAACACAGCACTATACTACATGTAGAAATACATTCTTCAAAAAATTAACCTTTTTCAATGGTAGGGGTCGCAGAAATGTCATGAGATAAATACTGGCCGAAAAAGGCTAACATATGGGTATGTGTGGTAGACTTTGAAACATCTACATCTTGAAATTCTGTTGATACTTCGCGGGCGGATGGCAAAGGTCTTCCATTAGCAGCTTTACGTGGCTCGCCTGTAATTATAACCAAAACAATAACACATCGACGGATTTTAATAACACTGCAAACGTATGAAAACAGTAATGGAACTCTATGAGCAACCTAACTCATACCTCTTCCATCAGAGTAAGCAGCCGAGACAAGCCTCTTATGAGGGCGGCCTACTTGTCCAATAGAACCATCCAATGGATTGTTACAGCGTCCATCAGCAGTGTAGAACCTGGTGATTGTTTAATTGTTAGGTTTGTACTTACTGGAACTAAAATGAAGTGCAACCAGAAAACACGTGAAGAATTTAGTCCGATTGGTATTGGGCTACACTAAGTTTACAACTTTGTAGAAGCGTTACCACTGGGTAACTTTACCACGTTGCACTGAGTACAGACATTGTTCACGTGACAATTTTGCCGCGGTATATCTCTTGTTTCGCAATATTTCTTCTTCCATTTTGCTTGTTTTATGGCCTTCATGTTGTGTAGCGTTAATATCAAGGCGGCTGTCTTCTCAAACAGCAAAATTCGTCATTTTTACATTGATTCTACATTGATTTTGCCTTTTGGTTTGCGAAGTGGTAAGGGCACCTCCACGACGTTCCGAAGAGCGTCAGTCCTACTAGCTGTACTTTTGCCACGACACGCAATGACAAGGATAAAGATAAATAAGAAAAATACCTTTTTTGTCTTTCCGCATAGATGCAAAGTTTGCTCCATTTTTCTAGCAGATTACTCAAGTTGACTATACAGTACTTAACCAAATCAGCCGTTTTTACAATGATTGTACATTTGTAGACGTTAAATTAATCTTGAAAGGACAGATTTTGCTGGACGAGACAGTGGCTACCAAGGTTGAAAGTTTGAAGTTTTGCGTATTTTACTTGTTTTTGCTGGCAGCTGTTCCATTGAAGAATCAATGATAGATAATTGAGTAGGTTTATGAAACCAGATAACTACAAATTTTCAAAGAATGTTTTGAACTTGCGCTGTGATTACAGATGTAGATTTGAATTTTTATCAGTCGGATTTTCCTTGTTTGCCAAGCTCTTACCTTTCATGTTGAGAGGGACATTCAGGCAATGGTGTACATTCCTCTTCATGAACTAAAAAAAACATAAAGCATTTTTAGTAGTTTTTAAAACTCTAAAAACTTAAAGTTTTTAAAACTCTAGTTCTTCGTTCACACAAGATCTCGGTGTCGCGCACAATGAAACCAAAGACTGGCTTCTGTCCAGTTGCTTTTTTCAGTAGTCATGGAAAACATTGGTGGTAAGAGGTCGAATTCTGGTGCTATAGGCTCCAAAGACGATGATAAGTATGTCACGTTATTACCAACATTATGTTATCTACTGGTAAATGTAAACAGCGTTTCAATCTGCTGCAGCATAGATACTCGCAGAAATTGGTTTACTTTCAAGACAATTGGCTGACTGTATAGTTAACAACAGAACGACACTTACCATCAAGTGCACAACAGTAAGAAGTGAAGAATATAGCGACTAACACAATTTTAATTGCCCTCATTGCGACAAAAATTTTCAATTTTTAGTTTGTTTCTAAATTACTGTTTTGCTAAAAAGTGGTTGGAAATTTAAAAATTAAACTAAGCTAGAAAAAGCTTGACTTAGAAAAAGAAATAATACTCGATATCATTTTTTTCAAACTCCTTTTCAAAACTAAATTTATCAAACACAAACACAAATTAACCCAAAATTCACAACTAACCAGAATTTCATTTAAATTAAAAATTTTGCACTAAAAATACGCTTTAGATATTTTCAACTTTATTGCTTTAAAAACGTAGCAACAATAAATTTTTATCACAAACTTTTTTTCAGCTAAACTTCCTCTTTTGAAAATCGTATGTCCAACAAATTAGTAAAATCATTTTTCAGATCTGACTTTTAAGTCAACCTTTCCTTTTCTAACTTTCTTCTCAACAACGTAAGAATAATAAATTACTACATTGGGCTTTTTTTACTTGAACGAAAAGCAAAGTTCCGGTGAAGTTCGCGAGCGATTATTATGCGCTGCGATTGTTTACGGAAGCTTTGCGTTACGACGAAGATCCTGCGGAAAATCTCAAGTTTAAAGTAAACAAACGCAAGCTCTAGTCTTTTCTCATTTAAATCACAAATCAAGTCATTGGCATATGAAATAACCATATTGGCTTTCGCAATCGCAAATATTTTGAAAGTGCAAAGGACAAGGAACAAAAACTCATTTCCTTCATTAATCATAACTAAACAAACGGTTTCAATGCAACATCTGCATACATTTTGTATGACCACCAAATGGGGCTACCACCAATGGGGAGATTTCCCCATTCTTCCTGCCCATTCGTTTTTCTTTTCAGGTGGTGTGGCACATTTGTCTACCTACAAACATAATGTTTTGAGTTAGAGGATAAAACATGAGATCACCCAGCACAAGAACACACCATAAAACCTACCTCTGAAGGTGGCCATAAACAAGGCCAAATTGGATCCTCTAAAGCAGTGTTTTCCAACCGGAGTGCCATTTACAATACTCTGGGGTGCCACGATCTATTTCTCATATTCATTTATTATCTCTTTTCAAAGTTTTAGCTTGGATGTTGGATCATTGTTACTAAAAAAACTTGCAAACACGATTGTTTTTGTTGCATCATTGCATGTGTCCAGTATCTTGTCATACTATGTATGATGTTTCGTGGTCACAAATTCTTAGTGTGGCATCCTTCTTTTGTTGTGACTTTGTGATGCCACAGTGTCTGCACAAGTTGAGCTGATTATTCATTATTGTTCAACAGGTGAACGCTGCGCATGAAAAGTTTTTTTTTTCCATTTTGTCTACTCATGGAAAAAGCCTATATTTGCCTAAGTTTAACACTGACTTCGAAATAAGAAGGCCTACATCTGGTACATCAATGTAAATTTTGACATGGATATTTCGGAAAATGGCTGTGTCTAATCATAGATGACAAGTTTGTTTTAGAAATTAGCGATTCTATTATATCACAATATCGTCAATTTCGCAGGCCAACAAAAGCAAGAGTCATTTTATGATACTTCAAGGACACGAATTTCAAAATGCTTCAATTTTTTGAAATTGACTCTAGTTTTCAAGATACGGTACTGTATTCGACAATCAAAATATTTTTAAAATCGCTATTCAAAAGCCTCCAATTTCCACATCACTCATTTTTGGCCCTGTTTAGGCTACTATTAGATGTTATTATTGCACTTGTCTAGTTCATTTGGCTGCTATTGCAGCAAGTTCAAAACGCAAACAGGGGTTGATGAAATATGATTAATGAAGGAGGGCATGAATATTCAATCGAAATGATTGTGAATCAGTTTATCACAAAAAAAAATAGCATAACTGATAGTAATCTCAATACATTCAGTAATGTTTTGGAGCAAGGACAATTCTTTTCTGAAAACCATCTCTATCACCTACTGTAGTCAGAGATTTAGCTATCAAAGTGGAAGCTGAGATTTTGACTCCTCGTGGATCAATATGGCATTCTTAACTCCAAGGCCAAGATTACGTTCTTCTGTAACAAGGATGAAATTCTAAGTAGTTACAGTACTTTACTAAAGAACATAACTTTGTAATGGTCTTCGTACCTAGATGGGCGTCGTTCAGTACCATAATAATGAGTTGCGTTTGTTTACCGATACCTTTGTTTTGCTTTGTTGTCTAGTTTGTTTTAAGCAACACAATGTATGTAATCTGTAAGTAATTATAGTAGCCTAGGCTACATAGCAGGTCCGATACTGTTGAAATAAACAAATAACTTATATGTAGGCCTACTTCATCTAATTGTATCTTCAGGACTACTTCACATCAAATTTTGAGTGTTACTAGGCCAGCAAACTTTAAATAGCTGTTTGTTTGTAATTCAAGCTGCAAAATTACGTTTCACTTGCGATCAATTCAATTCAAATATTGTTATTAAACTTGTTCAACTTATCTCCAAAATTTAAGATTTAGAAAATCCTTGTGTTCATTCGAACACTCCACTTCTTTGGCTTCACTTATCACTCTCCTGGAATAACTAATAATCAGACAACTGCACCACACTTTGAAAAAGAAACAAAAAAACAATTTAACTCACCGACGCGTTCTCTCATAGGATGACACATGCCGTTCAAAGTAGAAAATTAAGAGGAATATATCAAACCCGATATGCCAAAAGCATGGTTGTTTAACAAATCCTGCGCAATCTTAAAATTTCCCGAACAGCAAAACTTACTATCTCTATCTAGACGAGGTTGCTTTTTCAAACTTTTATTTGTCACTTGATACTAGAGTAATACTTCCGATTCCACTGATGTTTCACTGGTCATTCCAGGCTCACCAGAAAAGAATTTGCAGCAAAGTTAGTACAGATGGTCAGAAAGTTTTCTATTTGATTTGGGAAAGGTTTTTGGGCTTAGGTCAAACATTTGATGATTGCTGCAATGTGAAAAGTGGTTTTGGTCTAATTTGTAGTCCAGTAATAGGGATAGCAATCTTCTTACATGTGCCATTTCAGTTTTTGAGTTTAAACAAACATTAGCTTGTTTATTTTGAAATTCGTGTTTTGGGTTATATTTTACGAAATATTCGTGGTTAGGGAAATCACTATACTAGACTAAATTTTTATTTTACTGTTTGGTGGCTGAAGTGGCTATTTTACCACCAGAGAGCTGAAGTGGGCCCGGTACCCCGAAGGGGGCCTGGTAGTTTACCATCTGACGGCTGAAGTGGCTGTTTTAACCTCTGATGGCAATTCCTTTAGATCTTGATAATGTTTGAAGTCGCGGGGAATCTTTTAAATCCGAGCCCCTTAAATATTCCGGGCTCGGGTCCAAAAGTACCACTTAGACCCCTCTGTCAACGCCCCTGCCACTGTTCAACCGTTTGATGGCAGTGATGTAGTTTCAGGTCTCTCATTAATCATGTTTCTTAGGATTTTACATAAACCGCATTGCGTTCTGTATTGGCTGCTCTGTTCTATTTTGGCTGCTTGTTTATGTTTGTGACTCAATAAATACTATTGTTTCTATATTTTTTTAGACATGAGTGAGGTAGTAGAGATCCCCACAATACTCAAGTGGGGCAGCGAGACAAAAAAAGATTAAGAACCGCTGTTCTAAGAGGTGCATGGTATTACAAGGATATTATATGCAAACACCACAAGACATTATATGCAGTCCATAATAGCAGCCTAAAATACTTATTCGCTGTCAGCAATGCAAAATACCCTGCCAAAGAGCCTTCGAGAGAATGTCATACTCACGCTCACTGATGACGTAAGTTCCAAGCTCGGAGCGAACAAAATGATGGGTATTGAGCTATGTGTGTTGAATGGAAAATTGTCCTTAAAATTAGTAGCTCAAGCGCATATCCCGACAGCCTAACTAGATTTCTTCAAAATCGCTACCGATAAATCTATAGACTGAACTGCTCATACCGATAACGCACGGTATACTCGAGGCTATGATAACGAATAGTAAGCAGCCTAGCCTGAACATCAACTCATGTCCCTGCATTAAATGAAAGATCATGCGGTATATCTTTATTAAATACAATACAAGTTTGGCAATGGGTCTTTAGAATTGTAGTAGTCGCAAATGTATCGCACGTTTAAACAAATACTGTTAAGAACAATTACGTTTTAACGATGCAGTACAAACTCTGTGATAGGTAAGTCACATCACAAACACTTAAACATACATTCACACCATTATTTCGGGACCACCCTCATAATATGACACCCTCTATATTACATAACCATCTTTTTGCAATAAATATCTGCCTATGAATAACTTGCACACGTCACACATCGCCCTCCCACCCTTGATAAGTCTTTGTAAGGTATTATTCGAATTCATTAATTGGCATAAAAACAAACGTCGCCTAGTCAGGAAGAATACAAATCAATAGCAATAATGATAAACGATATCAAAATTATGATTGAAAAAAAAAACAATTAATTTACAAGAATATAAACTCGCATTAACCGGCTAAATGGTTTAGTGGTTAGAAAGTCTCCCCTTTCAATAATTACGAGGCTTGGATTCAATAACCTACAGAGCAGAGTCATAGCATGAACTTATAAAGTTGATACTGAATCTTATTCCTGCTTGACAGGCAGCAAAGAATGCATTTATGGCAATGATGTAAGTATTTGCGAGTCTGTATGGCTGCTCTGAGACTATCTGCTCTGTAATTTGTTGAGAGCAACGCATATACTGTATGTGATGGATAAAGCGATATACAAAACACGCTATCATTTCTTAGAGGTACGGCAGCACATTGCACAGTCATGGAAGATTCTCACGGAGACGTTTGATTAATTAGCACATGGCGTGCAAACATCGCATGTTTTTGGACATGCTATAAGCACGTCGGGATAGCCTTTGGCCACATTACAATAACCAAGTTCATTCCAGTGACCACAAAATTCATTAGTGTCCTTACACGTTGAGCTGAAATACATCAGAAAAAGATTTAAAATAATTCGAAAAATTGAGTTTTTATTCAAATTATATTTATAATTAAAATCATTTAGTTTAAAACTTAAATAGAAATAATTCTCTTATTAACTTAATATATGATTGACACTTCACCAAACGTGAACTGCAGCTAGATCGTAATCATCAAATGCTGTTTCTACGATTGAAAGCTTTATTTTAGTAAGAGTCTTATTTTGATGCTTACCAATCTTTCGCCGTTGTTGTTGCTACAGTGGTCGTGGTTGGTGGCTCAGTTGGGCAAAGTTTACAAACTCCACATGACAGCGGGCAAGCAATAAGAGTGTCCGGGAAACCTTTCTTTTTATCACAGTAATTTCTTTTTTTCCATAAAGCGCAAGGTTTATCAGGAGAATCTTGACAATCTTGAAAAAGCAGAAAATTAACTCACAATTTTTTAACAAAGTTAGTGAATTATATTTTAATTACAGTAGCCCACACTGCGATCACAAATGCGATACAACAAAGAACAGACAACAACACGCGGCGAAGGGACATATTAATTTTCGAATCAGCTGCCCCCCCCTCCTTGGCTTGGCTTGCCATTAAGTGTCTTAGCCAAGACACAACCGCGTGGTGTGGAAGGGTGTCTTCCAAAGTCCTTTGTCGTGCAGACATTGTCACCACTCGGCCACGCGGACGACCCAGATAGCAAAACCTGTCATTTTTACATTGATTCAACGTTTGCAGACGTTGAATCAATGTAAAAATAACGTTTTTTTTGTTGTCTGGCGATACAAAAAAAAAATTAAAATTAAATTAAATTAAATTTTACATTTTTATTCCATTACATTTATAGAATTTTCATTCACCTTTGGTACATGCCAGTTCTGTAGGAGGAAGCTTACATGGCTTGCACAGTTTACAACTTGCTTTGCATTCGTTTGCATAAATCTTACAGGCATCTTTCACGTCTTTTTGCACTATTCCGCACCAAACTGGGCCTCTGGTGTCTAAGCAGGGTCCTGTAAAACAAACAAAAGTATGTGTATATTGAACTCCTCCCAGTTAGCTCAGTGGTTACTCGCCCGGCTCAAAATCACGCGGCGAGAGTTCGACTCTCGGGATGTGCGCTTGAGCAACGCATTTAAGGACTGCTCTCCATTCAGCAGCACCTAGTGAATGGAATAATTCCCCGGCAACAACACTTCAACAATCCGAAAACTTCACTCTGTCAATCTCTGTAACCGGCCTTGCGTCAAGAGCCTCCACAAGTAAGCGAAACTACCAGGAATAACCAATCAAGGCTTTGTCAGTCCGAGAATAAAGATTCAAAACCAACTCATTAGTAAACATGAACTTTGTTAAATAAATTCATCGATCCAATGCAAAATGATGGTAATATCGAAAATATAAGTTTCCAATGCCATTCAGTGAAACCAATGAAAGTGTACAGACATGAAATTGCAAACTCACCAAGATCACAGGTCGCGGGAGGTTTACCACCACCACGGGTAGATACTCCTGTCAATGTTGCTTTTGATCCCGTACATGGCGTGCATAAGCCACAAGCCCTTTGGCAGGCGATGCTTGTTGCAAAGCTAGCACATTGTTTATTCAAGAATATGCATACATTTGTTCCAGCCAAATCTTTACAATTGTTTTCTGTAATAAAATTTATTGTTTTATCTTTTAGTAATAGATTACATAAAATATGCAAAACATTGAACTTCAGTAAATTCGACAAACTTTACATTTGAATTTAGTTCTGTTTGAATTAGCGGTTCAGTTTGTTTTTATTCCTTGCTATCACGATAATAAATAGTGTAGGCTAAGTCATCGTTAGAAGTCAGGCAAGTCAGACAAATGATAAGAGCTATAATACGTAGAAACTAGTTTTATAGTTAAAAGTTCTCTTCAATTACAATTTTAATAGATTTGAAATTTTACATGTTGATTATTATCTAGTGTATTGACCTAAAGTCTTATAGTTATATATAATATTTGATCTTTTCTATTCTTTTACTATATTATCTACTTTTTTAACACTTTCATTAAGTTTTATAATCATCTTAATAGTATATCATTTTTTATTATTGTTGCAGTTTATACTGATGAAGCCACACTTGTGTAGCGAAAGCTTTGTATTTAAATAAACCGATTCTTCTGATTTGGTGTGATATTGTTTACTTTATTTACATTTAAGTTTTGAAAATATTTTTGCATAATTGATCTTTGCTTTTTATAAGGCATAACATATTGGAATTGCAATGAACTATTTACATTAAATATAAACCATATTTAAAGAAGTTGGTTTAAATTTAATGTCTATTTTTAGAACAGTAAAACTTTTCTTTGATTACTTACGGCATGCAAGTTGAGAATACACTTGGTGTCCACAAAGAATAAGAATTGCTGATAAATAAATTGCTTCCATTTTAAGACTTCTTAAAAGCTTTGGGGTCTTCTGTTAAGTCAATTCAACTTGAATTTAATGTGTAGTAATTCTTTGAATAACTGATATTTAAAAAACCTAAAACAAATCATTATTTTTTTACTTTCATGAAATTTACCCAACGAAAAACAAAGCTTCTTTTTGTGTGGCTCTAAAATCGTTTCAATATTTTAAGAACTTTGTAGCAGGTGTCTATCAAACTCTAAGGAATAAAACTGAATTATGATGCTATCAAGCTTTCAATCTTACATCAAGAAACCTTAACGAAATGTCCAGATTGGTTGTTAAATCAACTTCCTGTGCGTTTGAAATTAATACAAACATCTACTGAGAGGGGAATGCAGCACCTATACGATGTGATCACATGTTAAAGCTTTTATGAAGATTCAATCAGCAAAAATAAGACTCATTATTTAGTTACTTTAAGCACCTTTGTTTGTGTTTGTTAATGCACACGCGTTGCAATAACAATATTGTTTTGTTCTTATTCTTGCTTTATACTGAATTCAATCGGAATGTTGTCAGTATGCACAGTGTTAGTAAATGGTGTTATTCCAATAATAAGTTTCTCCCCAAAAAGGAAAACAAAACTTTTTGTAAAAAAATAAAGGCAAATGACGATTGAAAGAAATCATGGTATAGGGGATTTTAATCAATGCAGTGGTTATTCATCAAAGTGCGTGTTTGCGCCATCTGTTGAGTTATACCACAAAGGTGTCTCAACCGTCTGGGGTGATCGAGTGACTTTTCCTCTTAGCTGTACAACAACGCGAAGTAGTACCTTCTTGTAAGGATGCTGCTAAGGTATGGACCGCAGACCATTTATTATCGATTGTAACATTTACTGCCCCTCAAATTGAGCAGAGAGTCTGTGTGCTGTGGGCAACGAAGCCACAGACTTGCTGTTTTCTCATAGCTTCCAGGAAGAGGCCTTGAGAAGATAATTTGGGCTCGGTACCAATAAAATTTTCGGCCCCAAATTGAAAAACTTCTAAGAAACACGCATTGTATCCAAAGAACAGGGGTGGTTTTTTCAAGTTCACGGGCCCTTTGGAAAAGTTACCGCCCCTGAAATGATCTCGCGCCCAGTTCCAAAAGCAACTGTTGGACCCCCTGTCAACGCCACTGCTTCTAGGTGCAGTCTTGGGAAACACTGATAACCTACATGGTAAGGTGATGGATCATTGCACCAAAAGCTCAAAAGACTACAATAACCATGAAGCGTCGTTACCAGCATATTTCGCTTATTAGAAACTTTAAATGTTAATTCAGCCTACTGCAGCATGCGTGCACGTAAAAAAGAGTTCACTTTCAAAGTATGCTCGATCCCATCTTTATTTATAGCGTAACCTACCCACTATGAAGTGCGCAACATAACACGACTGAGATGACCAACGCAGCACAACTGATACAATTTTAAGCGCCAACGTTGTTAAAAAAATTATAAATTTGCTTATTTCTGAAAACTCATTTGTTTTGCCGATAAAGAATTGCAGTAACGAAGCGAAAGAAATCATTGATGTGATCAGCAATTTCAAAGATTTTTCCCATTATTTCTTTTTCAAAATTTCTTTTAAAAAACTGAATAGGCTTCACTGAATAAATTAATATTAACCAAGGTTTTATAGCAATTAATTTTGAACTGCAAATAATTACCCTTCATGGATTTTCAACTTTAAGTTTTCAACAGTAAGATCACAACTACAAAGTTTATCTCTGAATTTTATCTTTTTAAAACAAGCGTAGAGCAGACCTAAAAAACAGCAATGGGTGAACGTTGCTTCCCCACCTTTCTTTTAAAGCCATCTTTTGCTTCCTATCTGACTTCACATAAGTGCTAAAATTTATCTATTGTTTGGACATTTCTTTAAAGAAACATCCAGTTTACGTATAATTATACTGTGGTCGTTTACGGAAGCTTGCGCTTTAACGGAGATCCTGTTATAAACAATCAATTCACGGACGTTTCAATAATCTTCCTTTGTCGACTTATAAATGAAATTGTCAGCATATACAAACGAACGTGTCATCCGCCGAATACTGTAGGCCCACTCATTCATCCACTCATTCTTACTAAGGACTTGCTGAACATCAACGTGATAAATTCACCTTGGGTTAAGTTTATCTCTTTTGGAAGTGATAACTTTTGGAACTGATAACTTTTGGAACTGATATCTCTTTTGGAACTGATAACTTTTGGAACTGATATCTCTTTTGGAACTGATAACCTGATAACCTTCTGAACAAGTTCCTTTGAAGCTTTTACTGTGGTTTGAAAACTTTTCATAGGAGAATTTGGTTGCTGCTGGTGATAACATCTTTAATCTTGAAAGAATTCCTAAAGTGACTACGTGACATTACATAGAACTCTAGTTACAAGCACCAGAAGCCCCGTTTTGCCTTATCCACAAGCGCTACATTGTGAATTTTCGTCATGGAAAGGAAACTAATGGATACAATTTAATTCGACGTATTTTTAGATGTTGCTAAGAAAGTTGAATATCAAGAACCAACTGGTTTTATGGAAGATCTTCATCATATTTAGATCGTTGCGTTTCTGGTTGGGCTACCAGTAGTCCAGTAGTTTTTCCGCTGGTTAGCATGTATGATATCTGATAGTGCATGGAAGATGATTGGGACATGCTCCAAAGGTGCGACAATTTTCAAGATAGTCTCCTGATAACTTACATGAAAACCGCTGAATGTTCTGTTTTAGTAATCTTTTGTTTGTCAACTCACTGTTTTCCTGCATGCCGAAGAAAGAGATTTCTTGGGCGTTTCAAAAGAAAATTTCCGTTATATCAACAAGTGAATGTTGTTATATTGTGGTTGTTTACGGAAGAGTTGCGTTCTAACGGAGATTTTTCTATAAACGTTGATTTTAAACAAAACACAAGCACGATAACCAACAACACCTTCTCACAAAATGCATAGGACGCCAGTTGTTTAGGGTTAAAACAACAGTAAACTAAGGGTCACCAACTGGCGGCCGCCATGTTGTTATGTGCACTGTGCAGCCTGCAGACGGCATCAGCATTCAAGTACACCCAAAACTCGGGGACGCCAAAACTACCAGTCAGATTGTAGAAGTTTGCTTCTGGGCAGTTGAAAAGCATGAGCAAAAACTCCTTTAAAACAATTTTGTATGTTTGAAGGTAGAGCACAAGGTATAGCAAGTATAGTTGAGTTGCACAGTTACTTTTTACTCTTTTTTTATATTGTTACTGAGATACAAGGATAATGAATGAAAATTATTCAGTAGATTGGATTTCGCTTTTGGCAGCATGATCGTTGTTTGCTTCACAATAAATACAAAGACCGGTTTTAGCCTTATTCTGCCGGTTTGCTGTGGTAGTTGCGGTTTGCCTGACTCCAACACCATTTGTCATGGCGCATGACTAATTAGACTGAAATCAAAAATCTTCAACACCTACGTTCTACCAGTCGTGCTGTACAGTCTAGAATGCGTAAATTGGACATTATCAACAATGAAAAAACTCACTACCTTCCAAAATCACATCATGAGAAGCATGACCAACAAAAGGCTACTTGACCACACGAAAACAGAAGACCTTTTAACTATGACAAAACTACAACCAATTGCAGCAATAATAAAATCAAAAGTTTTAAAACTTTTCGGCCACACTAAAAAATCACAATTCGGAATCAGCAAAGTTTGCACAGAAGGCAAAGTAGAAGGAAAAAGAAAACGTGGCAGACAACCAAAACGATGGCAAGATAACATTCAATCATGGACCGGACTCAACTTGGCGACACTGGGCGAGTTGGCTCAAAATCGGCACTCTTGGAAGCAAATAATCCATGCTGATGCGCAATCTGCTGCAGACGGAGATACTCATAATGATGACTAGGGAAATCATAGAAATGTGTTCCAATAGCTCATGACCGCTACAACCACAGCGAACCCTCAGAATCAAGCTCAAACAGGTCGTGTGCATCTATATTTGTGAAGAATAAAAATTCCTTTATGAGGCAAACTGGTGGCAGCGTGGTTGATTCATTGAGTGTTTTAATAAGTCATAAAATAAATCTTCATGCGTTACAGAAGTTTGCTTGCAAAGAAAATTTTTGTTGGTAGGTTTCCACTAAGTTACCAGGTTTACCCACGTGCCATGTATCAAAGTGGTCGATGAAACATATGGTTTTTGATATAAGATGTGGCCATCACTGCATTATTTTAAGTTCTTTTAAAGGTGTTAAAATAAACTAAGATTTTTGTTAATATCTCAAAAGAACTTTTGCAGTTGGTTACATTAGCTTGTAATCTCGAAGTGTAAGCCACGATTTAAGGGGAAAAAATGAAAGTATGACGCGCCAACCAAGACTCATAAACAGCGACTCTCGAATCGTGTTTTACAAACTTTAGACACCAATGATCTCGATCTTCGTTGCAAGTAGCCTACACGTTGTACGTCGGGTACGTAGCCTACATGCTTATTTTACTGCATTGTTTTACATGTAGGATTGTAGGTATTCACTTTATTGACATTTGACATATTTGCATTTACAACAGATTTGTCACATTTAAAAGAACGTAGCACAATTAAAGTTGAAAGATGTTTGAGTGATAGTCGACTTTTTCTAAGCTGTCACATTAAAAAGAAACGTTTTTGCGTTGGCAACATGATGACTATGCAACAATTTGTGAAAAATCCACAAGCGCTCTTGGATACAAAACATGTTTGAATATATTGCTACAGGTATGCACTTTTTCAAAGATTAATGTCTTAGAACCAATTGAATAACGAGTCATTGCACACCTATCTTATACGCAGTCTATACATTCACTATTTCAAACGAGATGTACTTTATTGTGCTATGAATAATGATTTGAAAAATGTATCTTTTCAGCTGGCAATGGACTTTTCCTCTTTATGATTGGCAGCACACACCGAAGATGCGGCATAATTTCCTCGTTTGTCTTTGGACGCCTGAAAGGTCAATGCTTTAGTTAGTCGGATTGTACAAACCAAACAATGATAAAATTGATGTACAATTTTTCACATCAGATCAGCTATATTTGCAAACATAAAACAGTATACACAGCAGGGTATATGCTGTATTTAAGTGTCACTTAAAGCGCATTTGCATTGTGTAAATTTGAGTTAGGCTAATATGTTTTCAAAGTACCCTTGTGGTTGAACATGTTGTCCAAACGACACTAATGCAAGAGGTACAGTAGATTACTTTTGAATTTACTAAAAAAATACATTTATTCGGCTTGGTAAAAATAGGTCAATCTCCGAGTTGTCTGCACAAAGCAGCAGTTTGCAACGCCTAGGTTGCATAAATCGAACAAATGCAAACGCATTGTATTAAACACAATTTTCTAAACTAAAAAGAAAAATGAAGATTTTTGGTTGAGGGGCATTTGAAGACCATTTGGGAGATACTTGGACTCAATTAAACCAGCCACAACTGATAACTTTGATAGTGGGATAGACTATTTATGAAGGTATAAACAGTAAACACTGCAAAAACTTAACCTAAACTCTTACTTGTTGGTGTTCTCCTTGTTGGAGGTACTTGTCGAACTGAAGAAAAATAAATAAACAACCATGGTTGAGTTTTCTGGACATCGACCAGATAAATACACGGTTGCAACTTGTCAGTTTTATCTCTCAAACTCCAATTAAAAAAAGTTTAGGATGTATACAATGGGATGTAGCCTACATGTTTATTTTAGATAATTTTGTGTTACAACTTACAACTATTTAAAATATACAGAATGCAGTTGCTAAGTTATCATGGTTGGTCAATGATTTGTTGCTTCTGCTGGATACAATTTGCCAAGAAGCAATGTGAAGTAAACTAAGTTAGATTTTAACCGCAAAAGTAATATTCTTCACTCATATGGTACCCTTAAGAAAAAAATGTCAAAGATGTTCAACAAATCATTTCGGTTTCGACCACGCTTCAACGTTGGAGTTTACTCGTTTCTGCTTTTCTCTACAGTCCTGCTATGTTATGGCAAGAGCCACCTTCCAATTTGGTGGTCGGACATAAAAGAAAAAAATGAAAAGAAACTGAAAGACTTATGAATTGTGTATGATTTATCTGTAACAAATTACAGTGCAGCATTTTAGTGTAAGTTCCGCTGTGTCGAAAATACGTCAATAATTTTGTCGCCTACTCGAAATGGAACTTACGGCTTTTGCAGAAGTATCTGACTTTATAATCCAAACATCTTCCAGACGGCTGATCAATTCCTCTGCACACAAAGCCAGCAGAAAGACTAAATGTGCTGAATACATCACCGGTTTGTCGAGCAGGAGTCTGTCAAGAAATACTGCACATTAAATTGATGATAACAAGAGCTTTAAGTAAATAAATAAAGCTATCTTTGCTACACGACTACCTGCCAAAGGTTTAGTTTTTTAACAATTAAAATGGCCCCAAAAACTCAAGCAAAGATGACGAACAACTAAACGAATAAGCAACAAATGGCTTCCGCATGTAAATTAACTTTGCAAAATCTTTGTCAATACTTTCACCCACGATACGCAACAGGTTACAAAAAATTGTTTTGTTACAATTATGCATGCATTTGGCCAATCTTCTTACATTTCCCTGAAATCCTTGAATAGCAAGAGGATGTACGCAAGATGAAGGAGGATTGTTTCTAGACTCATCATCATCTCCATTAGTGTTGGTTGGTGTTGATGCATCAACGAAACTTGTCCAGACACCTAAAACAAAGAAAAAAGAAAACGCACTCATTTTAGATAACACATGAAAGCAAACTGGGCGCTTTGTCTATTCGATAACTTTTAGAAACATTTAGTACCTTTACTGGCATCCACATTTGGATAATCTGTTCCTTTAATCGATCCAGGAGGACAACTGAAACGGAATTGAATGTTTCCACGAACAGTTCGCTTTTCCACTCCTAAGATATTCCTGCAGATGTCGTCAGGCCTGTTTTGCAGCAAGAAATTGAGAAGTTGTTGTGGTGTGGTGAACTCTTCGTTTTGGTATACAGTCGGAAACCACACAGTCAGTTCTGGAGTTGTAGCTACAAACCAGAATACAATTAAATCGCGTTGAATCAAATGAGCATTTTATCAATATCAACGTTCAATATCGAAAAGATTTCTTTGCTCGTCCATCTTTCAAATTTGACTCATGCAAATACAAAAATTGCTGTCTTGTTTACTTGTTCTAAAGATGAGAAAGATCAGAATTTATACCAGGGCTGTGGAATCAGAGTCGAAGCTGTGATTAGAGTCAGAGTCGTTGAAAAAAGGGTGAAACTCTTGCTTGACACAAAATGATGAGCAAAAAATTTTGTTTGCACTCTTTTTTTTAATATTTATCTTGTTCTTTGTATTAGGCCTACGCTCTTAAACTTTACCAGAAAATAGAATTGTTTGTTCTTGCCAGTTTTTGGAAAAGTCGCCGTTTCAACTTCGATTGCAACTGAAGTGAAATTAAATTTTAAAAAAGGAAACAGGACAAAACTTAAAAAGTCTGGCTTCCCTTAAAAAAATGGTAACACTGAAGCCGGAATCGGAATTTGCCAGTTATAAAGCAAAGAGTCGCCGTCGTATCGTTTTATAAATGCCGAAAGAAACAACAACCGACTTTATGCGCTTTTTTATATGTAGGTCTACGACAAATGTTTGCTACGTAGTTTCTTGCAAGCTGTTTCTGCTGATATCGCTAATGAAAGAAGATTCAAATTTCGTGTTTTTTTAAATTGATGTTTAGTTTTGCACGCTAGTGTTACTGATTGTACTTTTAATTCGATAACATTGTTCTGCAAATTTCTTAGATGCAAAAGTTTAGAAACTGAAAGGTTTTGAGTTTTCAAAGCAGGCAAACAGATTAGAAAACTTGCTCGATTCATCAAGCCAGCAGTAAACAAATTCCTGTAATTCAAGAGCTTTAAGTTGCAGGGACCATATAGCTGAAAACAAGAGTTACTTCATTGGCTTTTACCGGTGTTTGGTGGGCTGGTTACTGGATCTCTCCAAGGTTCTAAGTTTAGGCGAGGATATGTGCGGCAGTGTCTTCTTCCATTTTCTCTCAAGCCAATTTGCCGGAAAGGGTTTGGCTGAATCTCTTGCATATCATCGAGCTCACAAAGAAGCCTTGCAAGACTGAACTGACGAATTGCTTGAAGTTGAGCTGAACAGATGTAATGCGGTTCAACCAAATTGAAGAACTAACGATTTAATTAATGTCTTAATTGTTGCTTAACCATCAAGAGTGCAATGTCAGGTGGTCGCATTTTTCTTATTTCGAACTACAAACAATTTCACAAAAAATATATAAGCAACACGGCCAAATGGTTAAATATTTTGCTCTATAGTCTAAATCTCTCTCCTTCGGAACCATGCCACTGTACCTTGACGAGACACGAAATAGTGCTAAAAGGAAGACAAAAAGATTCGCTTCCCATGCGTTTAATCAAAGTTTTTCAACAGTCAGCGATAATCTTGAATATGTCAAAAAAAAGAAGTTACAACCAGATTTAATTCCAATTCTCGTTTAGCGAATTTGAAGCATCACATGGCCTGTGTCTTTAAAGTGCCTTCACAAAGTTGGGAAGTCTTGTAGTTTTTATTTGTTATTATATTGTTTGATCAGCGAGCTGCTTTAATTTCTTTCAAAAAGCGGTTTTCTTTCAATGGACTTTTACTAGATCCCAAGTTGTTCACTGAACATTACACGAATCTGTGTCGTCATAGTCGCTGCATGCAACAGAAAATTACCAATTTATTATGTCACAAGATTTAAATTTCAAATTGAATAGCAAAATATTAGTAAAAAATACTTTGTTTGTGACAAGTTACATTGTAGGGCGTTAATTTCAAATTACTTTTTATTAAATACTGTAAAACATTATGACTCTCTTCTTTATTTTGTCAACGGAAAGAGATACCTGGAGTAAAAACGGTTAATTCGCCGCCATTTTCATGCCACAGTCTATCTCCATTTCGGATGTCTCTGAATTGGTAGCCGAGGATGCAGGAGAAGGTTGCTCCAAACAACCCCTCACCACTGCTCAACTGTCCAAGCCCAGCAATGTACAAATCCACATCATCAACATGCCTGCAATGTAAGTCCATTGAAAAAAATGGTCATTTGTACAAAAAATGTTACTCTCTAAGAGGCAAAAAGGTACTTTTTAAGTCGCAATTCAGGAAGTGATATTTTGTTGAAAATTACAGTTTGTGTTGAAGGCTCATTTTACTGTACTGTAGCCTACATCAAAAATTGAAAATGTTTGTGAAAATACAACTGTCTGCAGCTTGATCAATATAGAAAACGGTTATAAAACATAAAATTGATTCATGCAAAAAAAACAACGTAAATTCATATCACACAGTCAGAGCTTTGATAGAGAGTCGACCCTGTTTCATTTAAAAATTTCAAAGTTAGGCAGTGGTTTCAGCCAATGTGGTGTACCCCTTTACTTTTCGATCAAATGTGGTGTTAGTTATTTCAATTCAGTTTTTTTTACGTGACGCCAACGAGACATACACAAGAAGCCTAGTTGCAATCACATGTTCATGAATTATAAAGCAAAAGCCAAGGAAAATTTGACTCTTGCAAGTACTGTAGATATGCATTGTGCAATCATAGATCATGTTGGACTCAAATGTTCAAAAATCAATATAAAATTACATTCGAAAGTTCAGGAGAAAATCCTAAAACACACTTCAAATAAAGGGTAATAATCCCTAATTATTTATTATGATCATCCAGCCATGGCCACCTGGATTGATCATCCAGCCATGGCCACCATGGCCACCTAGGTGGCTACCATCCAGCCAAGTATAAGAAATTGTGCTGAAAAATTACGTAGTATCTGCTACAACTAACTTGTACACTCTTGCCATTCTTTCAATGTTTAGAGGTGAAAAGTCGGTGTAATCCGCAAAGACTTTCGCCCTGTTTAAGCCACAGAACTCTCGATAAACGTTGTAGCCTGGAAGACCATGTTCACGACCTCTTTGTATGTTTCTAGCCAACAGGTCTTGACCAATATCACCTACGTGTAAACATAGTAAATGGAAATAAAATATTATCTACTCTAAATTTAATTCAAACCTATTTACAAACTTTATTTAAACTATTTGTCGGCAACCAATAAGCGTTTTAATACAACCTATCATACTTTTGTGCTTTGTAGTATCTACTAAGTGTTCAATAAAACTAATATATTGTTCAAGGCATCCGTTTGTTTTTACTTTTAGCACATTACCTACAATGACTTTATGTACAAAGCATATCACGCACTTTCTCTTGGAAGGAATAAAAATTCCCGAATATCTTCTACGAATGTTGTGTCCGCAGTTTCCGCTGCATCTCTGGTGAGTCCTCTCAATATGGAGTTTGCTCCTCCATTGTCCGTAGTGAGCAAAGGAATCGAATTTGAAAATCTGTTTAAAAATAATTAATTAATGAAAGCTGTACAAAATTGTAAGCTCTCAATTCTGTTCTTCTAAACTGCATTCTTACAAAGCAAATTATTTGTACTGTATGAGTGTATAATATTTTATGGACATCAAATTATAACTCTGCTGCAAATAATGTTTCGGCTACGACAGTGCGATCTTTTTAATTTCTCCAGCTAGCGTTCACATCATAAGTGCCGTAAATGAACACAACTTAGACTGCTGCTGAAAATATAAGTGCCGGAAAACGTCATAGACTGACTCAAAGTTAGTTTTAGTTTTGATAGAGCTTTGGTTGAGAGTACTGTCACAAGTATCCAAAGCCAAGTGAAGTAAACGAAATTAGCATGATGCTGAATCTGGTTGTTATACTTGACTTTGTATGCTTCCAGTACAACAGAGTGAACTTCTCCTCATTAGCCCCGTTATCTCAGTGGTTACTCGCCCGGCTCAAGATCACGCGGTACAAGTTTGACTCTCGGGGTGTGCGCTTGAGCAACGCATTTCAGGACTGCTCTTCATTCACCGACATCTAATGGATGGAATAACTCCCCGGCAACAACACTTCAACAATCGAAAAACTTCACTCTGCCAATCTCGGTAACTGGCACTGCGTTGAAAGCCTTTACAAGTATGCGAAACTACCAGGAATAACCAATCAAGGCTTTGTCTGTCCAAGGATAAAGATTCAAAACCAAACAACTCTAGAAAAGTTTAGAGCAAGTTTTGAGCTTTACTTACAAGTTTTTAAGTCTCATTGTTTCTCCTTGAGGTCGGTTAAAGAATGGAGCAGGTCTTGTTAACGATGACGTAAGAAGAGTGTGTCCGAATCTCATGGCCGCGGTTGCAAACGAATTCGATGTTGTGGCATCAAATGATGTGTCATGACCATTCCAGTATCCCTATCAAGTTAATCATTAGATATGCTCTATGAAATACAGTTATTTTCAGCCCAGCTTGAAAATATTATTTTGCTTGTAGATTACTAAGCTGCAGATGTTGCTACTATTAAGAAATTGATTTGCATTTGAAATGTACAGGGTGGTCCACAAAAATGTGACATATTTTGTTTATCTGTCATTTCCATAAAAATTAATTCTACCTCTTGATTTTCAGGTTATTCATAGAGTACAGCTATAAGTTTTATGTGTAGCAGTATGGAGCCGGGATATCAATTTTCAGTGGCTGAGCGGACAAAAATCATTGAACACTACTTTTCGACAAAATCTGTAATCTTGACCCAGAGACATTTTCGTCATGACTTTCCTGGAAGGAAAACACCGTCTCGGAATACTATCAAACACTTGTTGGAGAAGTTCAGAGACACTGGCAGTGTGACTAACAACAATAAGAACCATAGTGGTCCACCTTCCACCGCAAGAACCCCCGAAAAAGTTCACGATGTTCGAACTCGTGTGGAGAAGTCTCCACAGAAATCCACCAGAAGACTTTCTCAGGAAGTGGGGATTTCAAGATCTTCTGTCAATAGAATTATTCATGCTGACTTGCAACTTTTCCCATACAATATTCAGCTTGTTCAGACTCAAAGTCAAGCCAACAAGGATGAACGATTTGAATTTGGTCAGCAAATCAGTGAACGGATTGAGAACAATCCCGGTCTTTTGGATGTGCTTCTCTTTAGCGACGAGGCTCACTTCTATTTGAGTGGCCATGTGAACAATCAAAATATGAGATTTTGGGCAGAAGCACAGCCTCATGCGCATGTGCAAGCACCCTTGAGTGTAACAAAAGTCACAGTTTGGTGTGCAATAGGACGTAATGGCATTTTTGGTTCCTACTTTTTTGAGGACGACGAGAGATGCCAGGTGACTGTTAACACTGAACGTTACATCAAATTGCTCAGACGACAATTCATTCCAGCAGTAAGGAGGAGAAGGGGGGCCGACTTGAATACAGCTGTATTCCAGCAAGACGGTGCCCCACCGCATTGTTCCAATCGTACCCTTGAGTATCTGCATCAGTACTTTCCTGGGGATCGATTGATTTCAAGGAGGACCAACAACCCCTGGCCGCCATATTCACCTGATCTTAACCCTCCTGACTACTTCCTCTGGGGATATCTAAAGGATAGAGTCTACCAGGACAATCCTGATACCATTGACAGACTGAAGGAAAACATTAGAAGAGAAATTAGAAGAATTCCGAGGGACATGTTAGGGAGAGTAATGGACAGTTTCAATGTGAGAGTGGCAGCGATGATTCAGCAGCGAGAAGCATGGATCGAACATATTATCAAATATTGAAATAGCTCAGAAACCGGTTCGTTTTTTCAAAAGTGTTTTTGAAGGCAAAAACTTATAGCTATGACCAATCTCGGGCTGAAAGGATTTTGAAAAATCTTCAGATTTGTAGAAATTATGAACAAACGAAATGTGTCACATTTTTGTGGACCACCCTTGTATCTTGAAAATTTAGATTGTTGTGCACATACCATGCCAAACTTGTAAAAAAATTCGAATAGCAGTAAATTTCAGCCAGGTTTCCAATTTTATATGATAATGTTTGTTTTGTATTTTGAAAATACCCTGCATCCTGCATTTTTCTTTTAATTTACATTAAAACACCATATCGTTTGTTACTCTTGGCTTCGTTTGCTTATGCTTTAAAAAAAACATGACATGAAAATAAAGTTGACTGTTTGCGTTTTGCTTAAAATAAATATTTATAACGTGTAAAAAGATGTAATTCTGGCTACAGGCTTACTGTATAGTGGCTTGGTCAAATTGAAACGGAAACACTTACTTCATCTATCAGTTCAAGACCGAATCGTTTCATAAAATCTGATCCGAGAACCTCTGGAAGGAATTCCTTGAAAGTGATCCTTTGTGTGATGGCTGATACAATCATCCTTGCATTCTGCAACATCAACAAAGCAATAGATACATGGGATTCATCTTTGCATAGTAAGCTGGTGCTTTGGGGAAGTGATAGTGACAGATTTAAGATTACTGTTCAAAACAAATGTTAAAGTGGCATTGTCCACAAACAATTTCTACTATATAGTTTGTGCTTGCATAGGCTACAGTCTAAAAAATATTGTAAAAGTCAATCTGCATAGCAACGAAACAATATAATAAACCACACAGAGTGGTTGATAAAAAATGTTAAGTAAAGCAAATTGTTAATATTTTGGAGAAGCAATGTTAATCCAAGCACATAATATTATTATCAGAGAAAAGTTTCTTTCAGGCTAAAACAGCGGTATTAAATTTATTTACAAAATACGTAATGAGGAAAAAGTAGTTACGTCGATTGTGTCTTGTCTGGTCCACTTTGGGTTAATTGTTGCCAGTTCTCTCACAAGTTTGTTGTGAAAACGTAAGAACAAAGTGTGAAAAGATGCCAGAGCTGTGTTCTCATTCACACGAACGTCGCCTGATGCAAAGGAAAAAACGTTATCAGAACAATTACAATTAAGAAACACTTCACTAAATTTTGATTGTCCATGTGGGACAACGTCCTCTAGGTCTTGTTTATTTCATGCATGTCTCTTACCTTAGACTGCAGGTAAATTTGATTTTATTATAAAGTTAGTATTTATTGTGTTCAGCAGTTAGCATCGTCCATTTAGGATGTTTGCCCCGATTGATCTCTTGGCAAAGCGCCTAACTTTCTGACGAAGAAACGGTGTCCGGTAATTTCATCGCAGTAATTTCATCGTGGTAATATCATCGTGGTAATTTCATCGTGGTAATATCATCGTGGTAATTTCATCGCATGGTAATTACATCGCAGTATATCACATCGTCAGGTAATTACATCGCAGTGTGAGAGCTGCGTAGACTACCAGCTGCGGGGCGACGGAAGCACCGCCGGCCGGCCGCGCCCTGAAAGGGCCGGCTCCGGCAAGAGCACGGTCGTCGGGACCCGAAAGACGGTGAACTACGCCTGGGCAGGCCGAAGCCGGAGGAAACTCTGGTGGGAGGGCCGTAGCGATTCTGACGTGCAAATCGATCGTCCTACCTGGGCGTAGGGGCGAAAGACTAATCGAACCGTCTAATAGCTGGTTCCCTCCGAAGTTAGGGTTAGGGTGGGTGGACGTTAGGGTTAGGGTGGACGTTGACGAAGACGATTAAATTACTGACGATGTGGTGTCTTGCGATGTAATTACAATGCGATGACAATGTATGCGATGTAATTACCATGTGATGAAATTACTGCGATGAAATTACCACGATAAAATTACCGCGATGAGATTACAGTGAATCCGAAGAAACCTCAAAATCAAGCAGCGCTGGTTCAGCTCTCGGGGTGTGCGCTTGAACAACGGATTTCCAATGACTGCTCTCCATTCAGCGGCATATAGCGAATGGAATAACTCACTAGCAACAACACTTCAACAATCGGAACACTTCACTCTGTCAATCTCGGTAACCGACTGTGCATCAGTGGTTCAAAGCCTCTATGTCTACAAGTATGCGAAACTGCCAGGAATCGTGTATCAGAAGCGTTCTTATTTAGAGGATAAAGATTGAAACCAACATTTTCAGAAGTCTGTAGGTGTGCCTTAAAGTAAAAAGGGTTAAGAAATACTGGTCTAAGTATATCTTTTATATGATTTATAAATGATTGTTTCTTCTTTGTCATTGAATTGTCTCGGGTGACGAAAGAAAGATGAAAGATCAAAGAAAGATTTTCCAGCTTTTGCTTCCATATTACGAGGCCGACAAACAAATAGTGCCTGCTTTTGACATTTTTTAATGGAGATCTGATATTTTGATTAGTTTTGTCTATTGTAAAGTTTAGTTGCCAGGAGTTTAGGAAGGTTTTTGTCCATAGATGTCTTGATCAAGCAATAAAACTTATAAAGGATGAAGAAAACAATGGAAGTATAGGAGCAAACTTGAAGAACATATTCTTAGCCGTTTAATATTTGTACATTGAATTGAATCGTTTAATTGTTCATATTAATGTTAATCGTAATAGAAAACGGAACAGTGTCTTTTTATTCTTGAATCTTGATTGAAGAGTTATTTTCACTACGCAATGCCAAATCTTGTAGATACCTATGCCACAAAAGATAGTCCTGACATTTTGCTGCCTTTAGTGACGGCTGCTATTCTATGAGAGCTATTTTGGCAACCCCGTTATCATCAGTGTTTTCATGGACTAATTGAAGCCCAATGTCAATACCTCCATACATACTCAAGAAATAACACGCCGTTGTAAAGCAAGACACATCTTAAGAAATATCTAACGAGAGAAAATAGTCTAGTGCTGTAGCGAAATAACCGAAAAAAGATTGTTTTACTCTCAAAGAACAGAAATTGTCACCAAAATAAAATAAACCAGATGCAAATGCATTACAGTAAAAAATATGCAACGTTTTCGTCAACATTACAAGATTTTGTGCCTTAAAGTTATTTCGGGCCCCGTTCTAAAACTATCCTTTGGACACCCTTGCTAAAGGTATTGGTTATCATAATAAACTTCTATCTATGGCATAATGCACTAACACACCTGCAACAAAGCAAGGAGTCCCGACAGGTTTATGAACGTCAAGGGGACATTCTTCTCGCGGAAAAGAAAATTCCACTTGTGTTTCAACGGGAAGGGAAGGAGCATTTGGTGGAGAAGTCCCAAAGTCACCTAAATCTCCGGTCTTCAATTGTCCAATTCCTGTAATAAGCAGCATTATCTCCATGCTTGGTTCCAAGTAGGTCAAAATACTAGCTTATCGATTTCTGGACCTTTAATTTTGCTTTCATATGCACTTTTTGAATTGCACTGCTTTGTGATAAATAAACGTTTCTTAAACGTTCTGAGCTTAGTGCTCCATAAACATTTTTGGTTATGTTATCCTCTATCATCTACTGTTGCAGTGTTTCCCGTAGTTTCTCATTGTACAAGTTTTTTGTCAAACTAGCAAATAAAAAATCACCAACGTAGCGATTCAAACACGAAAATATTGAACTTTTCATTTTATATATTTAATTTGAAGGTTTTTAAAAATTAAAACTACTTTTAAAAAATATCGATGATGATTTTATTTTTTATGACTACACCCTGAAAATATGGCTTAATATTTCAACTCAATTTATAAACCACGCTTCAGCTTACGTGATGTTTCATCCAATAAATCATTGAACATTGATTCACTGTTGCCGTACAGAGTTCCTCCATCTATGAAAGGAGTGAGGACATTGAACTGCTCCCTCATGGATGATGAAGTTGTGTTGCCTAAAGAAGATCAAACAAATCAAAAATCGAAATGATAAGTTATATTTTTGGTTTATTGCTTAGTAACTAGTTCCCGCTTATTAAGCCCAATAGTTCTACCATTCATCATCATCATCATTTTCAGCCTGTGGTAGCCCACTGCTGAGCGAAGGCCTTTCCCTTTTCTCACCAATTCAGTCGTTCATGTGTTTTTGTGTGTTTTTAACTCACCCACTTTATCAGCCCAAAATAGTTGGTCTCTGGGATGGGCTTAATAAACGAAAATTACTAGTAATCTTAAAATTATATTTGGGTCAGGCTTAAGCCATGTTGCCATATTGACCCAAAACAAAAATGATAATAAGTATCTAAAGTAAATTGCAGTATGAGAAATCAACTTGAAAGCTATTGAAATTGTTTGCAAATACATTTAACATAAATAAGCTCGTATTTTATTTCATTAAACACTCATAGTTTGAATGCCTTAGATCAGTGTGGTCCAACTGCAGACCCGCGGGCCAAACCTGGCCCACGAGCTCCGTTTTTTTTGGCCCGCAAACTGATAGTCAGCTTTGCTTTAATCTAGCAATATCACTTCAATTTTTGTTTCTTTGTTGTTATAATTGACAAAAAAAAACTTTGTAAATGATCCTTTGTGATGCATAACAATACCACTTTATTTAAAAAAATTGTCCCATGGGCGTAAGAGTGAGTACACAGCCCCCAGAGCTTCAACTCCAATTATGTGAACTTCAGAACGATCCGTTTTTGCTGTCCAGTTTCCCCTTTCAAAAGATGCTGTTCTGAACCTGTAAGCCACTCGATGTTTGGAAGTACATACATTTGCGAATGTAGCCTACGTTTTCAGCAATGAATTATTATATTAAAACCAAAAATCGAAATCAACTTGGAAACGAGGCTCTTTACGCTTGCATTCGCATGGCCACAACTACGATTCTCATGGATACCAACGCTATTGTCTAACTAAAATTAAAATCTAAATTTAATGAAGTTAAAGATGATCCCCCTTTTAGGGTGAAACAAGCTGTAGAGGTTTAAGAGAGTAGTAACCATATGCCATAGGTTATGTATAATTTGCCAGCAATAAGCCGACGAATGGCTATTTAAAAACATTGGCTCACAAAAAAAAAAAATTTGGCCCGCGATGAAAAGAAGTTGGACCACGTTGCCTTAGATTATAGTCTTATCAAACAATCTCATTATAAGCTTATAGTTATCAAGAAATATCTTCATATTGCTCACTTCTCACTTTTCGATTAGATTTCTGTCGTTGATAACCAGTATAGGTAGGCTGCCTAAGTAATGGAAACAAAACACCATACGGGAGATTAATAAGTTTCTAACCTGGTCAAATTTCAGCGGTTCTGATGACAGCACACTTCTGTTGATTACTGTAGGTGCACTGATGATTCTTCATCATTTTTAAGTGGCCTACTGTACGTTAAAAACGTCAGGTTCAAGATATGATGTTTCCTGCTGTTTGCAGTGAATGTGCATTGTGCATGCCTTCAAATGCGCTATGGCTTATAATGTTCTTGTCAAATTTTAATTCTTGCAACATGCTGTGCAAAATACACTCAGCAACAAATCTTACATATTGGACTTTCTAAAGCTTCGGAACGACGGATGGGTAAACATCTTCTGTTTTCTGCACCGGATATTTCATCTCCTCTTGGTATTGGAATGTTAAAGCAATCTTCATTTCTAGCATTACACTCTGTACATTCTGTAAAATTGGTTCATAGTACTTATTTTTTTGTGCATAACATATTTGATCATCAATTTTAGTTAATAACAAATTAGCCCATCATTCTGTTTGATTGAAAACTTTTGTGTAATTTGTAAACAGAAGCTCTCTCTTGAGTAGAAGGGGACATGAATAGTTTTGCTGCTTTATTGGGAAAGTAGGTTGTTCAAACTCACACTGTGTCTCCATCCTATCCGCTTTGTCAATTGCCTACACCAGTGAGTCAGCTAGAAAGAAAACTTTTGGAGCAAAAGAAACTCTTGATAGGGGGCAAATGTTTTAATGTTTGAAATAAAGAGTTTCTTTAAAAATATAGTTACTGAATGTAGCCAAACGTTTATGAAACGTTATTCAACGTATAATTTAATGTCAGTATAACGTTGTAATAGTATCACAATCATATAGTGGCCAGCTAAAAGTTTGGCGAGGTGATTGCTCTCTCAAGTCCCCCTGTAACTACGTTCCTGACTTACACTCTAGATGACATTGAGATGCGACACACATACTTTCAAGAACTAACCTGTTTCAATCGTTGGAGTTAGGGTAATATCGTGAGCTATGAATTGGCCGTAAAGAACCAAGATATGAGTATGTATGGTTGACTTTGGAACTTTCACGTCTTGAAATTCCGTTGATACTGTGCGGGCAGATGGCAAAGGTTTTCCATTAGCAGCTCTACGTGGCTTGCCTGTGATTATAAAGTGAGTGAACAATCACACAACATTGGCTTTTGATAAGACGACAGATACACAAAGACCCAAGGGTGGATCTATCAAGTAGCCTTAGGGGGGGGAAATTTCAACAAAACACAATAATGTGTAGGTCTATATTAATCCAACCTTGCAATACACCGTGAATGAAGTTACTTGTCTGGGTTTTAGGGGAGGAGTGATCGCTGCTACTGACAAAGATAATGATGGAACCATATAAACACCCGACTCATACCTCTTCCATCGGAGTATTCAGCCGGGACAAGCCTCTTGTGAGGACGACCTGATTGCCCAATAGAACCATCCAATGGATTGTTACAGCTTCCATCAGCAGTGTAGAACCTGGTGATTGACGTGATTATTCAACTTACTGTATGTGATAGAGCTTTGGTGGAAAGTTTGCAAACATTAACACCTTTGTATTCAAACAGAAAATAATGGATGCAAGAAAACATGTTGAGAAGTTTTGGTTATTTGTTATTAAGTAACTAAGAATATAAGACAAACCGTGGCCTTATAATTGATCATTCCAAAAGAAATTGAATCAAACGCAGAATCCTCTGTTGTAGCCTGCAAGCAATAGCGCAATACTCTCTGGCAAGTAACTTTATATGTTTTACCGTCGCCACCGCTTGCGCCAATAAACACAAATAATAATTGAACATCTAGATTGAGTTTCGCTTTTAGCGGCATGATGGCTGTATACTTCACAATGTAGGTACAAACGACCTGTTTTGGCCTGATGTTGCGGGTTCGCTGTGGTAGTAGCGATATTACACTAACTTTCGGAATACAGAACATAGAGCAGGTCGTTTGTATCTACATTTGTGAAGATAGATCAACTGCATACTAAATTGTATCAAGAAAAGAATTCAATGTTTTTGAAGTGAGTTTCATAATGTGTAATGTAACTATTCAAACTTTTAAGGTTTTCAATTTTTCATCTTAAAAATGATCTGGTATTTACAGTTTTAGAACAGATTTCATATTTAATTCAGTTTTTACAAGATTTGTAATTACTGGTTAGCAAAACAATGCAAAGAAAAATCTATTGGTGATTTTCAATACGAAGTTGAATGTCGTGGATTCTTCAAAGGACGCAGTTTCTTCAGTCAAGTGAATTTAGTTTGCATAGATGTGTACACTAGGGTGGGCCGTTTTTGACTTTTTTTCGAAATTCAAAAACGGCTAGTCATAAAAAGTGGCACATGCATGAAAAAATTACGTGTGCAAAATTTCATCAGTTTGGGAGTGCATCTTTTGCTCCCGCAAGGGGTCAAACTTTCAATTTTTTGAAAAAAAAAGGGAAATTTCACTTTCCGTTTTAACATAATCTTTTTTATAATTTTTCTACTGGCTAGTTATAAATTGTAAGTGGGATGTACCCAGAACTTACCTATGTAAAGGCATGTTCGAAGCTTTAGGTTTACTGCCCCGCATCGACGACCAAAATGCTGAATTTTCACCAATTTGAAATGCTATTTTGTCATTGCTCAATAAGCAAACTTGTCGCAAAAGGGCGAGATGGTGTTAACGCTGTACGCTCATTTATGTTCTGTCCACTAACTTTGCAGGATGATACGAACTGACAAACTATAAGACGTAGTCTTGCTTAAACTAAAAGCAATAGTAGCCTACGTTTGATCAGTTGCAGCTATAAAACGCAACCTATAATTTACTTCAGAATAAAAGCAATATGATCTGCAGGTTCCGTAAATGGAATGTATTGTACAGTTCCACGTGAATTGTTATCATGATTTTGTTTACACAAATTTGTCGTTTACAAACATTTACAAATGTTTTCAGGATGGGCATAAAACGCATTCCTCTATATTACTTTGTTGAGGATATTGGGGTTTAACTTATTCGATAGCTTCTGAGCAGAGTGTAGAATTTTAAAGAAATGTTTTTGGTCATTAGTGAAATTGCTTTCCTTTATAATGGCAAACCATATTGAAATATAAACATTCATAATATAGTCCAAACGTTCCACCAATACAGCTGACGCGTTAGATGCAACATATAAACGTAGAATTCTATTGACTGTGTTTAACCATCTTGAGTGGTTCATCATACCTGGACTCCTATATGCAAAATGAATTGATATATCTCCAATTTTCACTGCTCTGTGCATGTGTAGAAGATATTTTTGGTCAGTGCTTAGGTCATTTTCATCAATTTCAATCTCTGGTGCAGGAGCTGCTTTATATTTTACAACATCTAGTTGTGTGACAGTGGATATAGCTGCTTTATAATGGGCCCAGTGAAGCTATCAGGTCTGCTAGAATTGCCATATCTTTAATAAGATGCCTAAGAGGCAATTCATTACTATGGAGTAGGCATATTAACTATTGAAGTGGCTTTTGGAAATGATCTTCCAGGAGCTTTATCACGACGCCTTTTTGACCTGTGTTTATTGCGGTTCCATCGCATCCAATTGCCATTACATTATCGTAGCTAATTTTATTGGATCCAAGATATTCAAGAATCTCGGTAGCTATTGACACATTAGATCAGTTGGCTGCAGTAAAATGACCAATGAAATGATAACTTGGCTCCTCAAGTAAAGTAATGTGTTCTTCAACTGCGAAATGTTTTCGAAGTCGCCCAGCAATTTCATTTTGTTTGATGGTTTTTTAATCTTTTCGGCCATCAAAATATATGCCTTGCAAATTTATGCACATGATAGGCCTACTTTCCATTTGAGTTGTAAACCTCATTTTTTTCTCGCTCTTCTCACTTTGCTTTTATATATGACTGATTGAGATTCGCTATCCGTTACAACTCCCGCATCTTGTAGAAATGATGAAGCAATAAGTGCTGCAGACCTATCTGAAATACCAGTACGATCGCATGATTCAGCAAATACTACTAAACTGGAAGTAACCTTGCTTTTTCTGGGGTTTTCCGAGGCAAAACTGGGTTGATAATCAAAATCTTCGCAGCGTTCTTCATTGGATGACAGAGTTTCTGAGCTTGAATAAGAAGTTAAAGGTGTTTTAACCAAAGCGCGACTTGTGCCTGCTCCTGGGTCTTCACGTAAATAACCGAATTGTTCTGATTCTCCTCGGAAAACGTTTAAAATTAGATTTTGTGGCCGATTTATCATGTTTATCAATCACCATTATGCGAGTTGTTCTTTGATCAAGAAGGAACTGTTGTTCTGTAACAGGGACACGATTTTCCTGTGGGCAAGTACATTGCAGAAAATTGAAACACTTAGGCTACAACAACCGATTTCAAATATTTTTGCTTTGCAGACTCTTTCATTTGGTCCAAATTTTACTGAAATTTAGGCCCACCTCTGGAATTGGACTTCAAAAGGTTATTCATTTTTTTTATAACTCTTTATCATAAATATGTACTGATGTTCGTACCTCATTCGTATCATCCTGCAAACTTAATGGACAGAACATAAATGAGCGTACAGCGTTAACACCATCTCGCCCTTTTGCGACAAGTTTGTTTATTGAGCAATGACAAAATAGCATCTCAAATTGGTGAAAATTCAGCATTTTGATCGTCGATGCGGGGGCAGTAAACCTTAAGCTTCGAACATGCCTTTACATAGGTAAGTTCTGGGTACATCCCACTTACAATTTATAACTAGCCAGTAGAAAAATTATAAAAAAATTATGTGAAAACGGAAAGTGAAATTTCCCTTTTTTTTTCAAAAAATTGAAAGTTTGACCCCCCTGCGGGAGCAGAAGATGCACCCCAAACTGATGAAATTTTGCACACGTAATTTTTTCATGCATGTGCCACTTTTTATGACTAGCCGTTTTTGAATTTCGAAAAAAAGTCAAAAACGGCCCACCCTAGTGTACACTGCTGGGTAGAAACGGTTTACAGTACAGGAAGCTACTTGAAGTTGACAACTGTGGCCAAAGTTGACAAATTGGAATTGCCGCTTGCATTTTAAATTTTGTTCCTTGCAGCTATTTTGGAAGTCTCTTGAGTTTTGTGCGTAACTACGTAGGATCATAAGGCTTCCAAACAAAATGTCCTCATCTTGCTCTTAAACTACAGGCTTGACTTTGAATCTATAGGTTTATATTATTTTCAATAGTATAAACAAGCTCTTACATTTCTGGTTGCGAAGGGCATTCAGGCATTGGTGTACATTCTTCTTCTTCATCATGAGCTGAATTATAAAAAGTTTCAATGTACTTCATCAAAAGCATATTTTTTCAGAACTAAGTTATACTCATATTTTTCGAAGCGTGACGCAACAGAATTTGACTTAATTTCAATTAGACATTTTACATAGGCTATATTTCCAAAAAAATAAATATCGGGAGATGAGAACATCTAATCATGAAAGGGTAGTAGGAATAAAGTACTCACTTTCTAAACTTGCAATCTTAGTTCGACTCCCAGGAAAGCTGGTTGTCGAAAATCACGACTCAAGTACCATCAAGGTGTAATCACCTGGGTTGGGGTCACCCTACTCTGGGTAGTGCCGAAAGCTTATTATAAATAAGAACTTTGCCTTTATACACCCCCATTGCTTGGATTTAAAATAAGAACCATCATCATTATGTTCCTTCCACGTATTGAGGGTTAGATACAATGCGCCATTGTTCTCGATCATGAGCCGCCCTTTGTATCACACTTTCATAATTTCATTTTGTTCATTTAGAGATGTTTGTTGTCCAAATCATTCAAAAGAACCACTTTCTTTTTAGTCACGGTAAAAGAAGTGATTGTTGTGATTTAGCTTTTCTCTGTAAGGGGATTATTGTGAGACACTCGTGCGCGTGTTGAAGCGTCAGTGTCGCGTGCCAACAATTGTATACTCACGCGGTGATAAAGTAGTTGTAGCTGGTCGTGGTTTGGGGCGTGTTCGTCGACCAGGTACACGATTGAAAAGTCGCGCTAAAACAAAGACCACATTGTCAGCCAAGTCATCATCTTTTCCCAAAGTTGAATAATAAAAATTTTGAATTTTAGTAAATTTGAATTCTTACAATGTTTTTGCAATAAAAATACATTTACAATAGATTTTAAGTTGGAACAAAATAGCTGTTATGCATGGTCAATGGATTGCTTGAACGACGGAGTAGTTGGTTGATAGTAAGGATCTATCCTCGGACTGAGAAAGCTTCTTTGTGTGCTATAACTTCTAACACTTTCACATACTTGTAGAAGAGGTTTCGAATCACTGGCTCAGTCACCGAGTTTGACAGAGTGATGTTACCGCTTGTTGTTGTTGAAGTATTGCTGTCTGTGATTCTATCCACCGAGTGTAGTTGAATGGAAAGCAGACTAGGTTTCTCAAGCGCGTACCCGGAGAGTCGAACCACCGTTACGTAATATTGTCGTCTCTTCACCTCAATTGGTTGAACGTATGATAAGCTATAGGTTGGCTGTCTTGTTATCATTCAAACATGCAATGTATGTTGACCTCTGCTTAAAGATTTTAGAATCACAGAACGCAATCATCGATGGTTTTTGTGTAATTATTTTATGTGTTGATATTATTACGCAATTATGTAATATTTGAAAAAATTTGATTTCTGTGCAAACATTTAAAGCGGAAAAGTAGTGACAGGAAATCAGTAGAGCATTATAGCTTCTCTTCATAATGTAATCTGACGCTTTTTGCCAATTTTGCATCGTGCTTTCAAGAACATCTATAACTTTCAGTAACCGATCATGATTTAGCTTATGCGATGCGTAAATATCATATTACAAAATACTGCATTAGCTGCATATAAGTTAAATATGACAAACCAATAGTTAGTTGTACAGCAGTTACGCTTAGAATCAGGATATTTTACAGCTGAACAACATTCCGAAAATAACCAGATATGGTTCAAAACTGGCCAGGACTAACACAAGCAACCATGACTGAAAACTGTGTATGCACATCAAAGGCAGAAAACAAACTCAAGAGTTATTTGTAGAAACACGGTAACCAGCAAGATGTTGGTAGATTTTAAAAGTATCCACTCAATCTACTGCGACACCTTTATACAGAGAAATTGTCTGACTTGCGAGCTAGATTTGAAGGGACAGTATTACCTTCTTGTGCGTAACAATAAGAAATGAATAGTATAGTAACTAATAAAATCTTGAACGTCTTCATTGTTATAATTGTTTCTTAAGCTGCGGCTTGTTTCTTGCTAAAAAAAAGATTTCTAATTTTACAATTAAACCAAGCTGAAAAAACAAACTTGATCAGAAAGCAAAACTAAAAATAACTGTTTTGAAATATGGTTAAAGGTTCTCAAGATGCAAGGGAATCGACCAAGTTAAAACAAAATCAATCTAATAAGATTTTACTTCAATTAAAATTGCACTGAAAGATTTTTTTCCGCTCAGTATTTAATGCATTACGATTTGAACACTAAAGCCTTAAAATACACAATATGGCACCGGCTAAGAACGTATTCGTCTGCTTTTTATCTTTTTAGTTATGCAATCATTACCACAATAAGTGAGAGGCTTTTAAACACCTGTCTTTTAAGGTGATCTTTCGTTTCCTTCAATTAGCTCGCTTCCTCATTGTGTTGAAAAACTCATTTCCGGAATTTTCTTCGTAGAAGCGAAAATCAGATTTCCGGATAAGTTCATGATGGATTTTTCATTCTTTGTTAATGTTTACGGAAACTTTGCGTGCTAAATGTGCTTTCCCTTGAAACCCGATTGTAAAAAAAAACAAAAGCAGGTGCATAATGCACCCATACATCAAATCACGAACGCAATTTACATTTTCCTTGGTTAAAGTTACAAACCACTGCTTATTGAAAGTAAAATTTTGAAATTGCAAATTTCTCGAAGAAAAACATCTTTTTTCATGTAAAAGACTATACTAAACGACTAATCTGTTTCAAAAAAGTACAAAATACACGCTTACGCATAACATATTCACATCAAGTGAATCTTCGTCATATTCGAATCTTTTGGAAAGCGTAGCAAGCAGCTTGGAAGCAAGATCGCCGTGCAATGCGGTGCGGTACAATGCTGTTCGATTTAAGGTCACAGTAGGCTACCTACCTTTTTGTTAGCCTCAAAGGAGTTCCAGATTACCTAAGTAGAAGGAGTGTCTGAGTGCATTGTGAATTTCCAACGCCGAAATCTATCTTGTTTCTCTTGGAGAGGCTGATCAATTGGGTTAACATGGAGCTGGAACAGACGTTTCAACCGCCCTGTCTACTTTATCTGTGTGACAGAGTTGTTGGTTTAACAGGCTGTATTGATAACAGTCGACCGTTTTGAAATTTCCTCGATGCACTTCGGGACAGGGTTTTACAATATTTGGCCCGGTTGTAAAAAAAATTGTGTTGAGAAATCAAGAACTTTCCCAGCCCACGTCTGCCGGTCAGAGAACTGTCGACGCTTACGGACTAAGTCAAGAACTGTCCATTCCTCAGCATCCAGAGTGAAACTGGCTGGTCTCTTCTAGTAGTGCAAGAGGAACAAGTGGTTAGTGGTGGTCCGGTCGGCCAGGAGTTTGTCCCAGTCGGCCAGGAGTTTGTCGTCACTGATTTTCAACTTTTTAATTCAACTTCAAAAATTCGGTTAATACGCAATGTGAATTTTGAAGTGTGCATCCTAAATATAGCCCAAAGCCGTACAGGAGCAAAAAATAAGTAACATGTTACCTAAACAAGATAAAGTTTGTCGAAATGTTATGCAGGGAAAGCCCCAAGATGAAGCAGCCATAGACTCCAGGCTTCTGTAATTTTCATTTTTATGTTATCAACTTTTGCTGACAATTTTGCCCCAAATTTTTTGTGGTGTTCCATTTTTTTGTAAGATCTGCGCCTGCATACAATTGGTCCATGGTCACTAAATACAGTAGTAAATAACTAAATGATAAAATGACTTAAATGCAGGATGTCTTATTGGATCCACACAACAGTTTTCTGAGACGTAGGAAAACCCGAACATTTTTTTAGAACAATACCTAAAATTGGTAAAACTTCGATTTGTGGGAAATGTGACAAAGAACATGCAAAAATGTCGCTTTGTGGTGACATACAAAGTTTAGGCTAAGGTCTACTATGCAAAGAATCATTATCATTTTGTGATTTCTTCCATTGAAAACAACATCGCAAGCATGAATCATAGAATTGAAAGCTTAACAAAGTTAAAAAGACCTAAACTACTATCCTTAGACATGCGCACGAGCACAAACGGCTCTTGTTAGATTATATAAAATAAACCAGTGGTTCTCAACTTGTTTGTTTTGGTAGACCTCTTTTGAAACCTTCAAAGCGATCACGGGACTCTAAAAAAATTGATTTTAATTTATTGTGTCTTCTAACAGAAACAAATGAAATACAGGAGAGTAAAATTTACAATATTGTCCTTACAATCACCTTACCGAGCTGCATTCTAGTACAATTATCTATTTTACACGTTACAATGCTCTAGCTCGATGTTGATGAGATAGTGACAATCTCATTTTGGTATTACAATATAAAAAGTGATTGATGCTCTTTGCAACAGGTTTTTGAAATGTTATAATGAATTTCTCTTTGAAAAATATGTTCTGCATTGCCACATATTAACATAAGGTGGCAAATGTTTCAACCAATTACAAAAATAAACCACAAACAATCTTTAAGTCGTAATTTATCAAACATGCTGCAAATTTAAAAACTTTTACAGAACCCCTGATAACATTTCGCGGACCCACGGTTGAGAACTGCTGGAATAGACAGTAGTTAAAAATGCCTGTTTTATTGTTTATATAACACTTCCTAGTAGCTTATCCAAGCGATGTAATGAAAGATCAAAATTCAAGCTGTTACTGTTTTTTGTTTATGCGTTAGTACCGTAGGCCTACATGAAAAGTGAACGATACATTTATTCCATTAGTTTGTGCTGTGAGTCAGCAGCCTACCGTAAAGGTGTTTATTGTTATTAAGCAAAGAAAATTTCTTTATAGCCTATCCTGACAATCATCGGAAAAAGTCTTTCCTGTGTGCGCTAAAAAGCGAATTTTCCGCTTCTTGCTGGTATTGTTGTCTGTGAATCATTTCATCCACTAAGTGCGCTGAATGGAAAGCAGTACTGAAGTACATTGCTTAATAGAGTGGCTCGTTTTTGAACTTTTTTTTTAAATTCTTTCGGGGTAGTGGGGAAATGGTGCTAATGAGTGAGAAAACGCTCATGACAAAATTTGAGATTTGTAAAAAAATGTCTTCAGCCTCCTCATGGGGCCCAAAAATCGAAAAATGGGGTCAAAAACGCAATTTTTTTTTTAAATATTTTTATTTTGGGTAGATACAATATTGTTCAGATATATCAAATTAACCTAAGAAAAAAAATTGGCGTCATTTGAACTATTCCTTCAGCTTCCTCACAGCTTCTGAAAATTTCCATTTTGCTGAAAATTTCGCATTTTTGTTTGTGGTTACATGATACATAATTGCGTTAGACATTTTTCCAGCTATAAAACGTCATTGTATTTCTCTTTATAGACCTGCCCTGAGCTGTTGCGTCATTTTTTAATGAAATTGGGTTAATTTGGTAGGAAAAAGTGACGTCTTTTATTTGAATTTACGTCACTGACGAAGTTTGTAGTTATGTAACCACAAACAAAAATGCGAAATTTTCAGTAAAATGAAAATTTTCAGAAGCTGTGAGGAAGCTGAAGGAATAGTTCAAATGACGCCAATTTTTTTTCTTAGGTTAATTTGATATATCTAAACAATATTGCATCTACCCAAACTAAAAATATTTTTAAAAAAAATTGCGTTTTTGACCCCATTTTTCGATTTTTGGGCCCCATGAGGAGGCTGAAGACATTTTTTTACAAATCTCAAATTTTGTCATGAGCGTTTTCTCACTCATTGGCACCATTTCCCCACTACCCCGAGAGAATTTAAAAAAAAAGTTCAAAAACGAGCCACCCTATTGCTTAAGCTCACACCACCAGAGCCAAAAAGCGCGGCTTTGATTTTGAGCTAATCACTTGATTGGTTACTATAGAATTAGTTTAAAAAGTTCATCTGTCCATCAGGCTCACAAAAGGTTGAAAAACACCAATAAAAAGGAGAAAATACAGTAAGACAAAATATTTACTTTTCTGAAATAGGACGTGATTTTGATTTTGTATCGAAAATTTTTGCAATATTTTCTTGATTTTATTACTTGGACTTGTACTGTTGTCAGCGTGTGATTAGTACCAGCTTACTTAGAATAAATTCTTCACCACTTGTCATGTTTGAATTTCATCCATACCTGACAATGCCGGGGCCATTTGTAAGATTTTAATTTAGTTGTAATTCTTATCTGAGCTAAACAACATAACTCTGATGTTTATTTTCTTTCAATCAACGTATTTGAAAAAATACCGTAGATGATGTCACCTGCGTTTTTTTGCGCGCGACAAAGCTAAATCGGAAAGTGCTACAAAGCGGAAACAAGCAATGATACCAAGAGAAAATGTTTAGTAGCTGAAAAGCGTCAGCTGTTGCAAAGCGACAATATCTCAGTGTCTGTTTTACATTATGTCAACCATTCACTGAGTGATATTAAAAGAAACGATTTGAAGAGGCCAAACTTGCAAGCTGGGATATGAACCAAGGCAATAACAGTGGCGGATTTAAGGCAAAAATTTAGGGGGCGCCAAAGAAGTATGAAACAACCTCGCCGCAAATGGCTTGGCAACAATTTTTGCGTTTTTATCAATAAAATTGCCTATCTAAGTCAGATAGGCTACCAGTCATTCCTACATCACAAATCAACACCACAAGTGACGATCAGTTGTAAAGTTGAGGCAATGCCATAATGCCGCTCGTGGCAATTAAAAGCAATAACGAACGTGAAATGATAATTTAGGTATTTTCCACTAAAACTTTAGGCTATACAACAGTGATTGCTCCAATCCAAGTGAATGAAAAAGGGTAACTACCAAAATCCATTTCAATAAATCACCAACCTGGAGTGCCTGAAACTCACTGGTGCATACCCCAAAAAACTGCATTATAAAAAACCATGGACTTCTAAATAGTAGAATCTGGACTGGAAACGCAGTGTAGGCTACAACAGTTGGCCAAAAAGTTACCAGTTCTTATTTTAGTGCTTTTTCAGTTGCTGCCCCACCCCTTCTCTTACAGTACCAGCACTGTACGAGTTAGGGTTATTCGCTAAGGGAGGTTTTTGGATACCTTAGTAACTAACCCTAAACTTGGCTGTTGGCCAACTGTTGGCCAACTGTTGTACCAACTGTTTGGCCAACTGTTGTACACTGCGTTTCCAGTCCAGATTCTACTATTTAGAAGTCCATGTAAAAAACTTTCAAGCGGTGAGGCCTAGGTGTACTTAGTACAAGTGAGTGGTACTCAGTTAAGATATTGCGAATAAAAAAATAATTCAAATATAAACAAAGCGCTTGCAGCAATAAGAGTCTACTACAGTATTTCTATTTTGTAGAATAAGCGAAATCGGGCCTATGCCCTATCAGCAAAATAAAATATTGCGACCTGACAATGATGCAATTGAGCAAAAGAACAATACTATTAAACTACTCATGCTGATTATGTTGCAAAAACGTCTCAATACGTAATTGTAATTTGTAACAACGTATAAAAATGACCTTAGATTTCCTCAAACAAGTAATTCGATCACAAACATGTTTTGAATAAAATACGTAATAAATTTAGCAGAGATGAGTTCAAGACCAGATCCAGCTTTACTGTCCAAAAGGTTGATGTACGGCATTCCATCCTATCTCTCTGCCTAAACTGCCATAAAATCTGGATTGCTACCATGCATTATATTATTTAAACTTGAGTTAAAAAAAGTTTCGTTATTAGTATTCTATATAATGTCCATTGTCTCTTGTACCGTTATCAGCGGTTATTAGCGGTTAGTAGGTCTACTTGCCGAAACTAAACATCACGCATTGTTTTACGTTAGTAAAATTGAAATTTACAAGTTAAAGCTTAGCATAAAATGGAAATTTGCATGCAGACATAAAAAAATAAATTGGAATTTTAGGGGCGCCGCGGCACCCCGGCGCCATAGGTAAATCTGCTCCTGGGCAACAACGACTGAAAAAAGACTGTGATTTGCGGGTAAAATTTGTGAGTTTAGTAGACAAGCGCATGCGCATTGCACTCCTGCTACCCCTATATGTATTTTTCATTAACTGTAAACCATAAAGACTAAAATTGCACAAACTATATTTGTTACCTTGGAATCCACTTGCTTATGAAGCATTTTTATTTGCAAAACATCAACGTTGTTGATAAAAAGTTTTTCATTGGAGAACATAAACTTTGCTACACATAAACCTTTGAATGTGAAGTTATTGGTCGTCCTGAAGATTCGTCAACCCAAACACGTCGTAACAAATTCATCACTTGCATATATACCGGCTACAAGGCGGAAGCATAAAAAGGCATTTGAACAGTAAAATTTCACTGCGCACTTATTGCAAAATAGCCATATCCAGAGAGCAAATCAACCGTTTTTTACATTGATTGAACTTCTGCAATCGTTGAATCAATGTAAAAAAACGGTTAATTTGCTGTCTGGAATAAGGAAAAAAGAACTTTGTCATTAAGCTGGACATTTGCAGCGCGATCAAAAACATTAGAAAGCAGCAAATGAAATATTGCCTTCTTTGTCCAATGTAGCAGCTGTTGAGCATAATTATCTTCCAAAAACATTGTGAGGTTTCCCTTCAGCAGTAGTCTTGTAACAAGCTAGACTGAAAACTTGTATCATTTTAATTCGAAACCTTAGCAATAGAATGGAAGTTTAACAGACATGCACAATTGCACATTAGTGTAAAATGTAACCTGCGACCATATTTATCATGTTTATGGAGATATGATTTATATTCATTTGGAGAATGGCTTATTTATGATGAGTATAATGTTACCTGGCAAAAAATTAACTTCACAGCAAGAAAATTTAACGATAAATTTGTTCAGTGGTACAATTAAATAACAAATTAACAGGACATCATGAAAAGTAAATGGCTAACTAAAGAAACATTTTGTGAACAAGTGCAAATAATATGAATACATTTTTGGCAACTATAAAGTCACAACTGTAAACTTGCAAACTATAGACATCGTTGAATCAACTACAACTGAAAAAGTCTATTTTCAAATTAGGTTTGAAATGATCGCAACTTCTGTCATGATTGGATTACGTTTAAAAAATACTTGTACTACGTTTTCGTTAAAGTGTCAACTTTATTGCATCATAAGAAGATAACATAGCCCTGCAATTATTACGAAAAACTTCAAATGTGATTGTAAATCAGAAATAAAGCGTTTCAAATACCAATATATTTATACTACGTTTATTTACTGCAAACTTTGAGACAATAAAATTGTGAATTAAAATTATCTAAATTTCTTTTTCTTTCTTGGAGATTCATTTTTCTTCAGAATATAGTATATCCAAAAATCTTCTCCGCACTACTTTGTGTATGGTATTTCTGCAATAAAAATAAATTTATGTAAAAAATCGAAGTTCAAAAATATTTTCAAACTGAATAAAAA
Source organism: Aplidium turbinatum (assembly GCF_918807975.1). Lineage (NCBI taxonomy): Eukaryota > Metazoa > Chordata > Ascidiacea > Aplousobranchia > Polyclinidae > Aplidium > Aplidium turbinatum. The sequence continues at coordinate 4,457,519 of NC_137488.1, forward strand.
AGAAATATCATTTGCTCATTAAAATAATGTTGTAATGATGAAAAAGTAGGTTATGCTAAAAAGTAAAATACTATCTATATATTGTCATAATACAGTAGATACAAAGAAATTAGAAAATTGTGATAATGCTGCACTTATTATGAGTTTCATTTAGAAGAAGCTATAATGAGTTATTATAAAGCAACTGATGGCTTAAAACTTAATTTTCTTAAGTTGACAAAAGCATTTCTTTAAAATTATAAGTTGAATACAATTGAATAAACGATTTATTGCCTGAAAATTACGACTCACCTCATTTCGGCTCTACTCAGTCGACTTGTCAGATTTTACTACAAAAACAGAGATGAAGATTAACGCATAGCCCACAGTGATCCTACGTTTTATGACATTACATGATTATCAAAAAGATCTTACCGAAAGATGCTCTTGTACATAACGGTATTTGGACAAAGAAAGTAAAGCTTACAACAGCGCAATGATATGTTTAAAAACTGAACACACAATGAAAAAGGAAATTTACACATACGAACAGCATATGGAAATACAGCCTGGTTTAAAATTGAGAAAGGAACACGCCAAGGGTGCATTTTATCTCCTTCTCTAGGCTCAAAAATAAGCTGGGACTCTAATAACTCACCAGAGATAAGGAGAAGAATAGCGCTGAGAAAAAATGCATTTGTTGGAATGAATAGCATTTGAAAGAGCAAGGATGTAAAATTAGAAACAAAAAAGAAGCTGATCAAAACTATAATATTCCCAATTGCAACTTACGGATGCGAAACATGGACAATGAACAAAACAGACAGAAGAAAGATTGACGCATTTGAATTGTGGTGTTGGAGAAGGTTACTGCGTTTTCCTTGGACAGCCAAAGTAACAAATGAGAAAAATTCTCGGACAAATTAAACCGGACATCCCTAGAAGCTTGAATCGTCAGGGAGAAACTTTCATATTTTGGCCACATAATGAGAAGCAAATCAATGGAAAATGATATCATGCTTGGTTTGGTCAGCGGAGGAAGAGGAAAGGGGCGCCCAAAAACAAGATGGCTTGACACAATCGTGAATTGTAGTGCATGAATTGTAGGAGGCTGCGTGGGATCGAGAGATGTGGAGAAAGATGACATACAGAGTGACCGAGAGTCGTAAACGACTCAACGGATGAAGAAGAAGAAGAAGAAGAAGATACAATTAGTATCAGCAAACTATGGCTGTTTGATGGAAGTCCATATACGAAAGCTCAAGAGGTATGTCGACATACCTCAAAGGAATGATAATAATAATAATGCTTTTTTTAAATAGCATATCGTACAATGCGTTGCTCAGCGCTTTAGACAGCAGACAGTGTCAGTGTGGCCGTATAGAGGCGCAACTGAGTACATTATTACCCGAATCCATTCCGTTGCTCAGTGCCAAGCAGGAATTAGATTCAGTACCATTTTTACAAAGTCTTTGGTATGACCCGACAGGGTATCAAACCCATGTCTACGGATTCAGAGGCAGACGCACTAACCACTTAGATGCAAGGTTAGATGATAAATCCAATAATGCAATATTTTATCGAAATGAACAAGGGTATCTTTCCTGTTTTTGCAAGGGTACATAATTGTTTGTTTAATTTTTGGGAGTTTTTGTCCTTGTACTGAAAAAGTCTCTGAAAGGTTATACTTGGCAGTTTTTCAGACTTGTAGAGGCTTTCAATCAGTCCTGGCGCAAGCCATATCACCCAGATTGACGGAACAAGGTTCCTGCTCGTTGAAGTGTTGTCTGCGAAATATTCCATCTACTAGATGCTGCTAAACGAAGAGCAGTCCTTAAAATGCGTTGTTCAAGCGCACTACCCGAGAGTGGAACCAGCGCCGCTTGATCATGAGGTTCGTTTGTGCGCAAAGTTGGGTGATTTGAGCAACTAGATTATCGTGGTAAACTGTAAAATATTATGAATATTTTATACCCGTTCTTGACACATTCCGTTGTTTGATTTAGAAATCTAATTCTGCACTTACTTGCTTTGCAGAAGAATCTGACTTTGTAAACCTGGCAACTTCCAACCGGTTGGTCTTTTCCTCGACATGCAAAGCCTGAGGTGGCACTGAACTGAACAAACACTTCACCGCTTTTTCTGGCAGGAATCTGCAACATATCATGTGTTAAAAAAGAACTTGGGACAGTGCCTCATTTAAAATGCGTTTCGTTTGCTTAAATGTTAATGTCTTGGCTAGAATAGCGTTAAGAGTTTGCTTTATTCTGTTTACAATTGAACAATTTCAGAGCCATTTAAAATTCATGCACTAATCGTGAAGTCTGCAGCGTCATAACTTTTGCCAGAAGTCGCTAAACTTTAAAGCGCAACTAGAGACAAGGTGAATCATGAGCACCCGTGGAAAAACTGTTTCTTGATAAACACATGTTTCCACGCCAGGGTTACTTGGTGCGTAATAATCCTGATTATTATAGAAGTGATTGCCAGCGAAACCGAATGTTCACAAGATTATCAGGATCATCTCAGTTGGCAAATCAGTCGTTTTTTACATTGATTCAACGTCGGAAGACATTGAACCGATGGAAGAAAGGTTGAGTTTGCTGACTGCGACGGCATTGCAGGAAGTTAAACAAAGGAAAGATAAGTGACAGGAAATGCTGACAAACTATTGCCGGTGTAACCGCACTCTTGCCAAGCTTCTATCTAGAATAGGCCAACATTGAATTCTCTACAATAAGCTGGAGTTCTGCAACTTCGAGATGTGTTTAAAACAAGTCAAGCAACTTACCCCGTTTTTGGTAAAGACTTGGATAGCTATCGGTTGAAAGCACGTTCTTGGAGGCTCAATAGCTGGGGTGTTTTTGTTTGGAAGAAGTGGCTGCCTGTAATTTTCCCATGCGCTCCAAGATCCTAAAAATACGATGTTTTATATTCACAATACGACTAACCAAAACGTGGCGGAGCTAAAAGCGTTTCAAAGTATGTCACTCGATTTTTTTATTCATTTAAGTCAGTTTTCCGAAATGCTTTGCTCTTATTTTTCCTTCTAATGTCAACGAACCTCTGCTGACATCCGCGTTAGGATAATCCGTTCCTCTGATGGTACCGGAGGGACAACTGTATCGGAACTGTTTGTTCCCTTGGATGGTGCGTTCCTCTGATCCGACAGGGTCTTCACAGACATCATCAGGACGGATTTGCAACAAGTAATTGAGAAGCCTCTCTGAGCTGCCGAATACATTAGTCCGGTAGATTGATGGAAACCATTGCGTTGTCTCTGTGCTAATTTCTGCAAATAAAATGACAGAGAAATAACTTTTTTGAAACTGGGCGTGTTACAGGAAGATAAAATTATCCCAACAAGTTCTAGCGTTTGTGGTGGAATTAAAGATAATGTACGTAAGTAATTAAAGCTTCACATTTCATTTACATACATTAACCACGCATGGGTGAGCATATTTTCAATAAATTATCATTTTCATAGATCTGCTATGCTCCATTTATCAAACTGAAATATTTGCAAGCATAGCTGCTTCTTAAAATCCAAAACACCGAAAAAAATTCTCAATTTTTTTAATCTCTGTGTTGAATGTTTAACGACAGATGAGTGCGCCTGCACGCCACTCAAACGAACGTCGACGGTTCGACACTTATTTACATCACTCGCTTGCATTTTGAAACGACACTTAATCACATGCCTAAAGATTGACTTGCTTCAATTTTTAATGATTCTCACCCGTCTGAAGAGCACTAAAGGATGGCGTCTTCCACGCATTCAAACTCATGCCAATATTTGGTTCGCAATACGTCCTTTCATTTCCTCTTAAACTGGACAACCGGAAGGGGTTCGGCTGAACCGAGGCCATGTCATCAAGTACACAAAGAAGTCGGGAAAGCGTAAAGTTACGAATTGCTTGAAGTTGATCTAAAATAGAAAACAGGTGGTCACGATCTTATAAGAAACAATGGTGGTTTTAATACCATAGCCTATGTACCTTCTACACACATTAACTGATAAATAAATCTATGTCACTTCTTTAGTTTTTACACAACCCACTGAGAAGAAGGTGCAAGACCAAATGACACTAGTTTTGTGCATCTTTGACAGGTTAGTGTTATACTTTATGTACTGTGCCACTTACTGTATTTTTGTAATTTACTAAGCTTTGTATAATTTAAAGGGTGTGATCCTAATTGCAGGCTAAACCACACTAATATCTAGATAAAGCAAATTTCATGTTCACCATTTGCGCAGTTTATACATATCATAAGCTTTTACTATTCTTTTTAATTGTTTAATCAACCAAAATGAAGTAATAATGAGGAACCAAATGCAATAGCACAAGACTTCAAGCTATAGACTTCCTTTTGATTAAATATTTCAAAATTGTTCTTATAAAAGAACTTGTTACAGTAAATAACGGCACCTGGAGTAAAAACAGCAAGACCACCACCATTCTCATGCCACAGTCTATCTCCTTTCCTGATGTCTCTGTATTGGTAGCCGAGGATGCAGGAGAAAGTTGGACCAAATAATCCTCCTTGAACAGGGGACTCGGCAAGTCCAGCGATGAAAAGATCAACATCATCAACTTTCCTGAGAAGGAAATTTTAGAATATCAGAGCAAAGAAAAATTTTGGTGTTTGCTGCAACGCATTGTGCTGTTCCTATGGATGATATGAACCAGATCTGCAGTACATGAACTCAACCTATCAAACAGACTTTACATCAATACAATCATAAAACATAAGCTACAAGAATGAGTATTAAAAAAGGTTAATAAAGCTCTTAATGAAACTACAAAATGTGACAACATTTTTCCAAAGTGTTTACAGAAAATGTTTTGTTTTATAAAATGAAGCACCCTTATACCTGTAAAGGGTTTGCAATCTTTTACGAGGAGTAAAAGCAATTTCTTCGAAGTTATTGAAAATCTTTGCTCTTTTCAAGCCGCAGAATTCACGATAACTGTTGTAGCCTGGAAGACCATGGTCTCTGCCTCTTTGTAAGTTACGGGCCATCAAGTCTTCTCCAAATTGACCTAAATAAGTCATAAATTAAGTTGTGAAAAATATTGTACGACCATAGAAGCTACCATAAGGTCACTAAAAACGGTGTTGAGTTTTGCGACCACTCAGTTATATAATCGTAAAGAAACGAAATATAGACTCCACTGAAACTTCATCATGTAAAGAGTCGAACAACTTTTGAACATACTTGATTTATTTTGTTTTGGGTTAAATAACTAAAATTACCGAGGGCGAGATTAGTCATCTTTTCAGAAAAACAAGTTGAAATATCATATTTCCTTAGTTGCAATCTACACAGCAGAACGCCTACACTCACAAGTAGGCTAACTGGACTAATACCACTCCACCGTAGCAATCAATACGTTTAAAAAAAATGCTAAACCCAAAAGTCTTCAGAATGTGACTTGCCTAGACTTAACCGTTACTTAGTGTCATCTTTTGGAGTCAATTATTGGAAGGTTAGGAAACACAATTTTGTAAAAAAGTTTGTGCAGTAATGACTAAAATAAAACAATACAGATGTTGAATTACCAGAGGGAGCAAACAAGAAATCATGGAGGTCCGATACAAAACTTGTGTCTACTATCTCTGTGGCATCTGACGTCAGACCTCTAAGTATGGAATTTGCCCCTCCATTTGCGGTTGTAAAAAGAGGCTCGGCGTTGAAGAACCTGTTGCAAACGATTTTATAAATGTATTGCATACTATATTGATAGTCCCATTAATGTTTGATGCATATTTATAGTAACTATGTTTGCATTTCATGTTTTATGCACACTCAATGAAAACAGTTTTAATGTACAGACTAAATAACTTTTTAAAGAGATACATTTGTATTGTATTTTAGATTGATTGGATGTTTTTTTTGGGGGGGATTCTTATCTTCAAACTGAGAGCAGCTTCTTTGAGAACTTAATCCTGGCAGTTTCGTAAACAAAGGTTTGAATGATTGGTGCAGATTCGGTCACCGAGATTGACAGAGTGCAGTAATTTGAGCTTGCAAAGGTATTGTCTGTGAATTAGTCCATTTGCTAGATGCAGCTGAATAGAAAACTGCCGTGGAAACGGGTTGCACAAGAACAGTAGCGATTTAATCAAAGATTTAAAACAACAGTGATTTAATAAAAGAATTATGCAGTAGGCCAGGAGTGATTCATAACGATGTAAGGTTTAGATCGAAGTAAGTGACACAAGAAACAATCACTTACAAATTTTTCAATTCCAAGGCACTTCCTTGTGGTTCTTTATATTCATAATTGGGTCTTGTCAAAGGTGATGTGACAAGAGTGTGTCCGAATCTCATGGCGGCCGTGGCGAAAGCATTCGATGTTGTGGCGTCAAAGGAAGCATCGTATCCGTGCCAGTATCCCTAAAAATAACGACGAATTACTTGCCGTAAAAGAAAGCTGGAGAGACTTTTAACAGGTGTACAGAAGAACCAAACTCTTTTTACGAAGCCACTTGAACAAAATTGGTCAAAGGTTCAAACGAGTTCAAGCAAAACGAAAACGTTATTGAGAAATTCAAATGTTGTAAACCGGAGGAAAAAGGTGACATGTCTGCAGCACCAATCGTCTAGATTCACTTTGCTATTGTTTAACGTTGGCGGTTTGTTAAAAATCACGTGTGCATTTTGAATATACACCTCAACATCATTTTACATTTAGTTTTATTCTGACTTACGCTCGTGACATTGACGAAGGCACTTCCTCAGGCATTAAATGTAAAAAGATGCTACACTATTCTGGTGTAAAATAAGCTAAACAATCATAACGTGTTTTAAGTTGCAAATGCAAAGTATCACTTATTCTTCGCACCCTACTTCGCACTTGCAGTAGGCTACCTTGTGATAGTTTGGCTTATTTATAACCAGACGAATGTACAGTGCCATGTGTTTACTTAAAGCTCATTGGCATAAAATTGAACAACATACTTTTAAAAAGCCAGCAAAATTTAAGGCAATGACATTCTCTAATTATCCTAGTTAGATTTTTTACATGCGGCTTATTAGCAAACGATCATTATACAACGGCTTTGGTATTGGAATAAAGTTTTATATCTATAGTCACCTTATCGGCCAACTCGAGATCGAAACGTTTCATGTAGTCACTGCCAAGAACTTCGGGAAGAAACTCAGCGTATGTGATACGCTGGGTGACAGCTGATACGATCAATCTTGCGGTCTAGAAAAAAACATATTGAAAAGATCACTTGGCAGCACGTTTTGTATTGGCCATAATCTCAAGCAACTATAGCAGATATACAGCATTCGTTATAGCACATAACTGGGGAACTGTGTTCCGACAGCACAGTGCAAACCACTACTACCACAGCGAACTCGCAGCATCAGGCTAAAACAAGTTGTCAGTATCCACATTGTGAAGTAAGCAACGATCATGCTGCTAAAAACGAAGCACAATCAATTGCATAGTTGATATATTTTTAACAGAGGATTATATTTCGAGATCTTGCAAGCCACTGTTGCAGGTTTTGGGCAATACAAAAATTAATTGCACTTCTGAAGGTGAAGTTTTAGGCTGACCAGAAAATGTAATCAGAAAACCGTTAGCCTATGATAAAATAGCGTCAGTTAACATGCACAGCCATACTGAACAAAATGCAATATGCTCTCAACAATCTTCCAATGTACCTCAATCCGCTCTTGCCGCGACTGCTTAGGATTAATCTGGAACAAGCCATCAACAATTTTGTTGTGGAATCGCAAAAACAAAGTGTGGAAGGAAGATAGAGCGGTATTCTCGTTAACCCGGTCGTCCCCTTTAAAAGACAATCATTTGCAGGATTTTTTTGTTGTATATTTTCGTCACATTAGGTGATCTTTAATGTTAGACTGCAGGTACTTTAACATTAAAAACAATGGTTACCTTATTTTTTAGATAAAAATTTGAAATAACCAAAATATAGGTTATGCTTGGGTGCACACAGTATCGAAATAGAAGTCCCAACAGTTGTGACCTAACTACAAAGAAAATCAGGAGAACAAAGGAAATTGTTTGGGATGCAACCGTCATTCAACATGAATTACAATACTATTAAAATCTTGTGATAAGAGTAAAACATATTTTTTTGGGAAAAGCAATATAAAATGGGGAGTTCCCCAACCCCGTGGCTACGTCCCTGCTAGTTTTGCTCTAAAAACAACCAGACATGCTACCTGCCACAAAGCAAGATGTGTTTGTAGGCTTGTGGAGATGAGCAGGGCAATCTTCCTCGTGCAAGCGGAACTTTACTTGGGATTGAAGAGGCAAAGCTGGGTCTTGCAATGTGGCATGACCGTAAGGTTCAAGCTCACCAACTTTTAGTTTTCCAACATCTACAAAACAATTGATTTGTTACACCTTAGACTCAGTATTTAATTTTAAGCAGACCAAAATGCTTTGAGCATGCTGATTTCACATGATGAAAGAGTCCCATACCTTTACGTGTTTGTCCCGGCAAGTACCAACTTGGAAAACTAAACTTGCTAGGCTACAACTGTTGCTTTTGCAAATGTAAATTGGTTACCTGAGGTGTTGTCCAGTAAATCCATAAACCTGGCTTCGCTGTTACCGTAGACAGTACCAGCATCAATGTATGGAGTGAGATCGTTGGGTTGTTCTCGAATAGTATCAGGGCTGCCTGTTGTTATGATAACAATTGATGATCAGTTAGTTCACCTGTCAAACTTTCAAGCAAACGCTGACACCTAACAAGTTTGTGGTTTGGATTTTCTGTAATGAAGTCCAAGACAGCAAAGCAACTGTTTTTTACATTCATTCAACGTCTGTAGACGTAGAATCAATGTTAAAAATCAAATATTCAAATCAAAATTAATATCAAAAAACGGTCGATTTCCTGTCTGGGTTATATCGTATCACAAAGGGTCTAAGAAAAGAATATCAATTTTAAGAAGAAGCTTCCATCAAGAAGGTCCCACCATGGCCCCTTCTAACATCTGTAGTCGTCCATGGTCCCACCAACCAGGTTAGATTATTATTGAAACAATCTACAAACTATATTCAAGGAAAACATACGACGAGTCCAAATTACATCAAGTTATCTTGTTGCATATCGAGATGTGCAGCACGACAACTTGATGTAATTTGGACTCGTGGTATATTTTCCTTGACTGTAAAATTACCAGACAGTGCATCGTATGGATCCGTAATTGGGTTTCTCTCTAACACCAGCTTTCTGGGAGTGCAGTTGTTCTTTACGTTATATTGCCTACCTCATTATTTTTGCGATCTACAAACCGCTTAATTGAAGTTTAAAAACATGTTGATTGATTAATGGAAGTATTTGCAGTAGATAATTTTGGAAAGTGATAATAATTTATCCGCTAGGTAGAGCAGCTGAGTAACTTTTCGTTTTTCGATTCCAGGAAATATGCGTAAGAAGAAACATTGAAAAGTAAGTCAACTAGGAAATGACGTAGTAAAGGTTTGTTTGCTTACATTGAAGATCTGGTACTGGTTGTGTTCGAACCAGGGGTAAGCATTCTCTTCTGTCCTTCCCTTCGCCTCTTATTTGGTCGTATGAAGGGATAGCAATGTTGTAGCAGATGGGGTCGTTTGTGCTGCAGTCAGCGCAGTCAACAATTACTGCAAAACAGAAATGGAATCACTGTAAAAATTGTTTGTTATTTTGTGCAAAATTGCACAACCGAAGACATCCAGACCATCAAACGTTTGTGGATGTCTACTAACGTTGAAACAATGTAGCAATAACAACCTTTCTTGGCTAGAATGCTTATGAAAAAACTGTTGTTCAGCAAAAATAACAAAACAGTGCGTGTTGTTTGCATAACTGCAACGAAAGCCTAATTATTTTAAACTGTGGTAACTTCGACTACCTGTGTATTGTGTAATAAATAAATAAAGACATTGTACTTCCAAAACAACGTTCTAGCATTATAGCGTTTTTGAATAGGAACACTATTTTGCACTACTCACAAAAACATTACGTCGTACAATGTTGCTTTATTGTTTGAACATTTCCTTTCAAACAAAGCAATGGATTTACCAAGTGATGCATTGCATTGTGAAATGCCATCATACCTTCATTTAAAGGTGTAAGAGTGACGTCATGGGCTAGAAACTGCCCCCAAATCACCAAAGTATGAGTATGGAGAGTTGATTTAGGAGTGCCAGTGTCTTGCATATCTGCTGACACCTTGCGGGCAGAAGGGAGCGGGTCTCCTCTTGTATTTCTTCTTGGTTCATCTGTAATTGAAGAGAAGTCAGTCTTACTGACATTGTAAGTACATTGTACGATTTAACAAATAAGGTACCAGGATTAAATTAACTAAGTGCAAGTTTAATGTGTAGGTCATGTTACGTAATACGTATTCCAAAGTTGCATAAAACTTTTCCGAAAATAGTCACAATAAAGTTTTCCAAAGTTAAACACAACGTCCAATTACGTAATGAATTTGTGCACTTTTATGTCCAGAGAAAGGTTTATACTGTAACAACAAGTAGAATCATAAAAGAATATTGTTACGATAGCTTTCTTAAAGTGTCGAAAACCATGAATAGCAACCAATAGCAAAGGTTATCATATCCAAAGGAAACCGACCCTCGTCATTTTGCTGTCTGGGTCGGTTTCGGGAACACTGGGTTGTTAAAAAAGCGTTGTAACGCCCAAACACTTTTGCAAAACTTTTTCTTATGAGTGCTAAACATGTAAACTATCAATAAACTGAATTTCAAGTTCATACTTTTGCCATCAGAGTAAGCAGCCGGGACAAGTCTCTTGTGAGGGCGGCCTACTTGTCCAATGGCGCCATCCAGTGGATTATTACAGCTTCCATCAGCGGTGTAGAATCTGGTGAAGTTTGTACTTAAAATTTTAGGTTTAGTTTTTGAGACAATACAACTACATAGAAAAAAATTGGAAGCCTGTTAACAGTTTCACGATCAACCAACCACCTTCCTCACTTTTCTGTTAAGGTAAGTTGTCTTGACTACAGTAGGTACCTCCAGCAACAACTCATTTTTTACCTTCCAGCTTGAGCAGGGCAATCTGGTTTAGGAAGACATTCCCGGTACCCCGAAGGAGAGGAAAAAGTGCTCAAGGCCGCTGGAACTGCATCTCCTAAGACGATAACAAGAATTTATTTGTGATAGAACGATACGGTAAAATCATTACATTTTTTTCTGAGAGTAAAAATAGGATTAGAAATGATTACAGCAGAAGCTTAATAAACTGTGGCTGTAGGTGTAACTGATGAAAACGGAGAACTTTTTTGACATAAACCTTATCTACAAATCAGCTTCAATTTCGTTTAGGCTACTTGGCAATTATTTCAACCAACAACCTCTTACTTACCTTCTGATTGGGCAGTCACAAAGCTGTTTTGTGCCAGCAAAACAAGAAGAAATGCACAAGTTGCGATTGTGCGCATACTTTTATTCATTATCTTACGAACGATAAAAAGTTTCAGATAAATTCAAGCCTTAGCAGATCTGAAATAAGAATAGCTCACATACCAAACAGGGGTTTGCTTTATTTACAACGTTGGTTGATTAATTATTATAGAACACTCTGATACAGTATAGTTAGTTAACTAATAATTAAAATTAATTAACTGCATTAATGGTTTTCGGAATAAGTAAATATAGTTCACATCTAAGCAGTATCATGCATTTGTTAGACCATGAATACAGAACTTTATCTTTAAATTAAGTGAAATTTTTTTAAATAATTAGTTTTCTCCACAAAACAATTCTGCCAATTTTTATGTCAAAACGTAGTAACCTATCATTGAAATGTCTACTTTTTTCGAATAAAATATGAGATGATTTCAGCGGTAACTTTTTAATGTGCTAATACTTTCAACCCAATGATGAACAAAACCACCGCTACAAAAAATTTTTTACAAGCATGCTCCCACCGTAAACCTCTTGCTCTGATTTGTTGGAATGAGTTGGTCTCGGTTCCTGAGTCCTTTATATCCTGCAGATGATCTGCTGCGTAAACATTTACCAAGATGAAAGTTACGAGAAATGCAGTAAATAAAAGCGTTGAATCATTGGAACAAAATTTCTTCGAAAATTTTTTTTTCTCTCTCATTATGTATTCCGGATTGGTTAACGAGCTTTAAAACTTTGACCTATATTTACTGTGTTGAAACGTTACGCAACCTTAAATTAAATTCTACTGACAACTCAGCCAATGCTTCCAAGATTCGGCAAATTTTTCATAAAATTTAGTTTTTAAACTATAAAAAATTTTGATGTATTTTATAAAAGCGATGTATTGGACAAAAGCGCCAATTGCTTAAATTAGGAACTACATTAAACACAACAGCTTCATTGTAAAATATGTAGCCTGTCTTGAATACTTCCTTCTGCTCGGTGATAGTTGTCAAAATGCTATGACAATAAAATTATGAAGAACAAATTACATTATTTCGTTTTAATCCCAAAAGTTGGTTTATCGCCGCTATTTGAGTTTCTAGCTTCCGCAATTAAACCTTTATGACCGTAACCTTGTTCTATATCAACAATCCACTTAAACATGTATCCACTCTGCTTGTTTACGTAGACTTTAGATCAGATAGAAAGTATGTGGCCTGTTTTTGCGATGATTATTATAAATAACAACGTTCATCTGCACTGCACGATTTGTCAGTATTTTGTGGAGGTTGGTAGGTAGGTAGGTAGGTAGGCTATAGCCTACTGTATATTGGTGTACTGCAAACAAATATAAGAACAAACTTAAAATTCAAGTCATGCCTTTTTTGTTACATGTCGGTATACATCCAAAGAGGGAATGGAATTTAGTTCCTTAGTATTATTTCAATATAAAAAATGTTGTTGTTTATAATTAGAAATTAACATGTTTCTCAAAAATACAATGTAAACTCTTTAACACTTCCACGAACAAGGCTATTTACTTTTTTCAGTCATGAACAAGACGAGCGATTCGATTGTAATTGTTTTACCCAAAAGGTTGTGATTTACTTCAAACACTTTATGTGAATCTCTGTTTGCGCAATTAATAAAGCAGGCGGTTGACAATCAGGGTGAATTATAGGTTAGGCCACCTCGTTAGTCGTAAACGGTTCACTTGAGGACAAAAGTAACTCAACACGATACAAGGTTTTGAACCTGAATAAATTATTTTCCGTTTTTATGAGTAACAGTCTTTGGTAGCAAGGTTGTTTTACATTCTTTAGTTGTTCTTACACAGGGGTCGACCACCTTTTGCAACAAAACACCCATAACAAAAGAAACTCGTATTGTTACATCACAATCACATTGCCTATTCTCTTATTGTGTCGTCATCACAATAGTAACTTTGGTATTTGCTGAAGTCAGTTCTTCAAGGGTTTAGTTTTTTTGCGCTTTTGAAAGTTGATTGCAAGATTTTGACTCTCCAGGTCAGTCGTTTTGTTTGCTTTTTTTGTTTTGTTTTTTTGGTTTGCGTTTTTGCTTTCGTACAGCGTTTTTCCATCTCTTTGTTCTTACTATTTTTTCTTACGATCTAACGTTCTTGGTAATGTTCTAACCAGAGTTGTGGAGTCGAAAGATGTTTGACGTGTCCAGAGTCGAAGTCGTTAAAAAAGCCTACTCCGACTCCGGCTTGATACAAAACAAAAAACAATAAAATTTTTGTTTGCAATCGAGGCGTCGGTGTTATAAGAGTCGCACATTTTTCGCCGGACTTCACAGCCCTTGTTCTTAGTTTTTTATTGTGTTTTAACTATGTTATTTTGTTTACTGACTTCTTATTGAGTATTGCGGCCCTGAAGTTAATTCACAAGTGTTTAGCCCTCAGAACAATTAGAGTTTGAGACTCTTGTATTAATCATACAAGCTAACATCATTTTCATTGAATGCAAAATTCAATTCAAGCTCATCTGTCCATGCCAAGTTAAACCCAATGTTTTCGCCAAAAACCTTTCTCTTCATTGATTTGCATAGCTAGCCTACTGATAAAAGAAGTAGGCTGATTGCGCTAAAACCTGTAACATGACCTGTCAATCGTCAAACTTGAATGGCAAAAATTGTAAATAAATCTATTATTTTCTTACAGAGTATCACTCAGTGAGGGCTCATTGCTGCATCATCTTGCACAACTAATAAACAACGCTTTGGTACCGTCATATTTTTCATTATGTTATAAACAAACGTAAATTTAAATCCCAAGTTTTGTGAATCTAGTGGGAGCCGCTTCAGAGGAGCTCGCAAGCGGCTCCGGACCCGCAAGTTTCCAACCCCTGTTCGAACAGGTAATTGAGACAATGAATCTCTAAGTCGATGATAAATCGTTGGTAGATAAAGTGAGTATTTCTGTGGTTTAAAAAAAAAATAGCCAGGGTGTAAATACCTAGAGGGAAAAAAGCTCTTGGCAAAAGTATTACAACCTGATCAAGTTTAATTATATTATGCTTTAAAAATACCTCATTAACATTGGAAAAATGGACAGAATTTCTTTTTTAGTCAGTTTATACCTGCTGTTAATCTCTTGTCAAATCTGTATTGTTGATTCATATGTAGACTACGCAGTAATTCTGCTGTAAAAATGCTATTCTGTTGGTTCTACAGAGCAAATTTGACTTAAATCACGTCCAGAAGGTTGTGTTGAAGCAGCAGTAGATTGCTTGCTGTTTGATTGTATGTCTTTGGACTTCAAGCGAACAGTGAACAAATCCTTTACATTCTTTCAACAAGATTTGTCTTCATTTCCGACATCCATTTTTAATGATTCGAAACAAACAAATTGACTTCAAACACAAAGCAAAATGCTTTATTAGAAAGATCCCTTTCATTTACTTTCGTTTTAGAATAAACTGTTGTAGATTTAATACCAATGGAAGTTACGAAGAAAACGAATTTATGAGTTTGCATTTTCGTTTCTTACTTATGATATACATAGACCGAAACTGTTTCTTAAAATAAATCACTGTAGAGTAACCTTGCAGCAAGATTTTCTGAAGTATTCTTGTTCTGTGTTTATGAAACTGTTATTTGACAGGATCTCGTTCCAACTTAGTTTCTGTAGCGCAGCCCAGTCTGTGTCATGGTTGTTTGTCCCCCATCAACAAGTCAGCTATTTGCTGCATTGATGCAACGTATACCGGCGTTGAATCAATGTAATATAAACTTGATTTGCAGACTGGACTGGAAAGAGCTGGGTGGGCGAAATTCTTTTCACAAACAACCACATCAAGGTCGAAGACAACGTGAGTATTTTGAGCCGTGCAACAACGTTTTGACGCAAACAGAATTCAAATTGCTTGCGTTTAAAATTTATTGTTTTTTTATTCCAGAGAGGACTTATCACACTTCTTTCTTCGTTCTCTGGGCCCAAGAGTTTATCCCTTTACCACCCCAGAAATATCCTGATGTGTCTGTTTGTTGTCAATAGCCTGGTATTTTCAATTACCGGGACTCACCACGAAAAAATTGAAAACATGAGTTTGATTTTCCCAACCATCATTGAAAGCTTTGTGAAACAGCATGATACTGCGCAAAATTTAGAGTTTATATAATACTTTCAATATTTTGTGATAATTTCCAAAAGTTTTGGAATTTCTAATCATTTAAACAACATCTTTGTCAACCGATAGTGGCCACCACCAGTCGAAAGAGAGAAAATCTGCATAAAAGGAATGGCCTGTCTGAAATGAAGCCAGGAGCAATTAAACATGACACAGCACACAACCCAGCCCGCAAATAAGCTGTTTATTACGTTGATTCAACGTCTGCAGACGTTTTGTACACCTGCAGAGTAGACTGGGGGCTGGCCTCTTGTATTTTTGCTAAAACTAAGGTAGTGCATTACAGATAACAAAATGAGCTTTGGTCTGACGCACCTTGTGAATTTGCCAAAATTTAAGCATATCACATTATTTAAAATTAACTTGCGTTTCATAATTTTGTGTCTTTGTTACTTCGTAAGATTTCAAATTTAGATTGAAACCATATTAATTAACGACAACATTTTTATCTAATTTTCAACGAAATACGTCAATCAGCCAACCAAGAACACTTTGGGACACTGCATCACAAAAGGAACATTGGAAGAATTTACGAACTGAGCATCTAGTTCAGTGGTTCCCAACCTTTTTGTTGTCACGGACCCCTTTAGACAAATTATTAATTCTGCGGACCCCTACCTAAATTTTGCCTGAAACTCAATTAACATAGGCTACTATTGACTATTGCAAAGAAATTTATTTTCACACGAATCAGTTCAACCACAGTAGCCTACTATTGACTATTGTAATAATTATGCTACTCAACTACTGTACGGTGTCATATTGCATTGCCGCTGTGACTCCTGCGGCAAATATCAGGTTAAACAGTTGCTCAAATAAGAAAATAAATGAATTTTTCAAGAAATGTCAGCAGTATTTGAATATTAAGGTGACCCAAAGTGCCATGCCGAAACTTTTTCAACATAAGCAAATTTAATGAGATGGTTGTTGTTGCCTTTCCTGAACTAAACGACTGAACTGCGGTTGAGTTTTTGACAATGCAACACGCATGTCATCTTCAACGTCCACTGTCCAGGCGATTTCGATGTTGTTTGTATTGTAACAAGAGCTGAAAATTCTGCCTCGCAAAGGTTAAGTGGTTATGAATGGTAACAAAACAATAATCGCTTGCTTTGCCAAGAATGGTAGGTTTGCAATTGTGAGCACCAAAATTCTTCCACAGTTTTTGAATGAAACTTAATGCGTAATAACTCTTTTGATCTCAAATCAATTAGGTCATCTTTACTGAGATCGTCATCGCTAATGCTGTTCAAGTCAAAAAGAAAAGGATTTTGAATCCATGTTTCAACTTCGTTCGGCAGGTGTTCTAAATTAAAATAACGTTGAAATGCGATTTGCAGGGTTTCAAGTGTGGGCAAAATTTTTCTCTCATGGAGATCAAAAGAGTACATTCTCTTTGAGTTTCATCCATCAAGATAACATCTTCTAACATTGGAAAGTTAGCGTAATTACCTGCTTCCAATCTGCGTTTCCTAACCGGCAACTTGGCTAAAAACGGTTTCAGTTTTTCAGCTGTATCAATTATTGTCACACCTGGTCCTTGAATGCCACGATTAACATTGTTAATATGACCGAAAATGTCGGCTAAGTAGGCCATGCGTATAGAAAACTTTTACTCTCGAGCAATTTTGAGAGGGGACTTTGTTTTGCTTTCAAAAGAGTTGATACCTCATTTTTTAGCTGCTGCAGTCGTTTTAAAACTTCTCTAGATAACCAACGTACTTCAGAATGATACAAAAGTACTTCGTAATCTGACCCTACTTCTTGACAGAGCGCTTTAAAAGTACAGTGGTTTACAGCTCTGCTTTTGATGAAATTAACGACTTTCACGCAATTTGTCAGAATTTCTTTAAGACTTGCTAGTAAAGTTTTTGCTGCTAAGGCGTACCTGTGCAAGAAACAATGGAACCACGCGAGCAGCTTTGTTTTTTACTAAAGCAGCAAATCCGGATTTGTTTCCGAGCATAGCTGGTGCTCCATCCGTGCATATAGAACAAAGTTGTTGTTTTTTTCAAAATTCATCAAGGTAATCACGGACCCCCAAATGCTTTCTCACGGACCCCCAAGGGGTCCGCGAACCCCAGGTTGGGAACCACTGATCTAGTTCATCAATGGCCGCATCGATTATGATACTGCAGTAGTTTTATCAGGCTGAAGGTGAAACTTTATGATGTGACACAATGTGTAAAGTCTTGGTTAGTGTAGGTTTGTTGTCGCTTTTTTTAATAAAAATATCAAAAAATTGATCAAATAAGTCCGACAACACATTTCATAGCATGAGCTTTGTCTTCTCTTTGAAAACCATCTATTTCACTCGTATTGATGCTGTTATCGAAATGAAGTATAATGTATAAACATAAAAGTTTTGTCCAGAGTTAATTAAACAGCATAGAACTTATAACACCACATAATACGCAAACGATTGGTTTTACAAAATATATGACTGCCATCTCAAAAGTAACTACTATTACGTACTATAAAAAAGCTTTTGATGGAGTTCAACACAATGAAATGTTATGCATGCTCGACAGAATTGGAATAGACGACAAAGATCTAAGAATCATTCAAAATTTATATTACGAACAATCAGCTGCTATCAGGATAAATGATGACTGCAGTGACTACACGCCCATTCAGAAAGGAGTAAGACAAGGTTGTGTGCTATCACCTGACCTTTTCTCATTATACAGCGAAATAATTTTAAGACATATTGAAGATGAAAGAGGTATTAGTATTGGAGGAAACAACATTAACCACATACGATATGCTGACGACACCGTTTTGATAGCCGACTCGGACGTAAAACTGCAGAACATATTAGATATTGTGTGTACGGAAAGCAATATATTTGGCATGGAATTAAATAAAAAGAAAACAGAAACAATGGTCATAACAAATAAAAAAGCGACCGAAACTCCTATTTGTAATTTATCAGTTAATGGAACAATTCTTAAACAGGTCCAAAAATTCAAATACCTCGGTACTATGGTGAATTGGGATGCAAGAGACGAAACAGAGCTCAACATAAGAACAGCCCAAGCGAAAGCAAGCTTCCAACAAATGAAACCAATTCTTTGCAATAAAAATATCTCTTTCAAAACAAGATCTAGAGTTTTAAAATGCTATATTTATCCTGTTTTTCATTACAACTCTGAAACCTGGAATATTTCAACAAAAATGGCAGAAAAGATTAATGCTTTTGAAATGTGGTGCTTCCGTAGAATGCAACGCATTTCATGGCTGGCAAAGAAAACAAATAAAGAAATTCTACACCAAGTGAACCAAACCAGAACTCTGTTAAAAAGTATGAAAACCAGACAATATAAATTTCTCGGCCATGTAATAAGAAAGCAAAAACTGGAGCATCTCTCTTTAGAAATTTTTGGAAAGCGGGCACTTGGCAGACAAAGACAAACACATCTGGAACAATTTAACGACAAAACAGAAACAATCATCCATGCAACATATAATATGAACATTTGGTCTAATTATTCATCTGAGGCCGTCGATGCCTGGTTCAGGCAAGGCAACTGAAGAAGAAGAAGATTACGTACTTTAAGTATAACTAATGTGACAGCTTGGTTCTTGAACACAGCTATTAGCAGTAATCAAAGACCAGAAGGAGAATAAATTAATTCCAAGAAGTAATGTTCTGCGGATACAACTACATTTTGTGTTTATTTTGTTTAATTTAATGACAGAAAATTGACGCACAAGTTTCCATAAGCGCTTTATCCACGAAAGTTATACATTGAAATCACCTTTCCCAATTTAGCAAACTCAGCTTCTTTTCTTCCCAAAATAAACTATAAAAGTCTCTTCACGATCAACATGCGATAAGATTTGTTTGAACAATTACGATGCTACAGTGGGGTATTACGTTGTCTTATCGATGTTTATGACACTTCAATATTTGCTCAGACAAGATAAGTTTCTAATTTTGTCATTATAAACTGAAAGTTATGGCTTCAGTTGCCTTTGCCCATTAAAATATTTCGTGTTGCAGCGAAAAAATTTAAGTAGTGGAAACTAACATTTCAGTCAGTTTACTTGTTTCCCGAAGTATTCTGTTTGCTTTTGCTATATTTTATGGTATATTTACAGCAGTGCAAAAATAAGCAATATTTTGGGTCTAACAATAATCCCAATTGACAAGAATGTTTCATTCAGAGACTGTCGGTCATTTGTGCAAAGTACAAAAAACTAAATGAAAACCTCTTACAGGGAAATAATCGTAGAAATTGTCTTTGCATTTAATCGATTGGTCCTTCATGAATGAAAATAACTTGAACCATCAATTTTTGGTGGGTAGGCTACTTGGAAACAGAACAGCACTTCAATAAAACAAGACATCAATCACTTCATATAACGCAAAGCAATGGAAATTAATTTTTATGTCAATTTACCTTTTTCTAGACCTCTGTTATGTTTGTCTTATATTGTTTTTCCGTTGTGATGGTCCAAAATAAAAACAAACTGAATTGAACTGAACCTTTGGTTTTCCAACTCAAACTGAGAATTGCGATAACACACATCAGTCAATAGAATCTTATTTTATTGGGACCTGTGCATCTTCTGCCAGAGAAGGCAACCTGGGCCAGGTCCCAATGAGTTTCTCACTCCTCAGACCCCAAATTGAAACACTTTCAAGAAAAACACACTATATCTAAAGCGGTGGTTATTGAAACTATAGGTTCCCCTTAGATAGGCCACGGACCCTGAAAATTATGCTTGGCCTAGGTGCAAAAGTTCCCTCTTTTTCAACGCTACTGTCTGATGCTATGCATAAACATTGTTTTGAAAACGTATTCTCTTTTACAATTTATTGCATGGAAGGCAAAGTTAAAACAATTATAATAGTTTGTTAAAGCTATAGCCTACAAACTGTGATTTTATTTGGTTGCCATTTGGGTATTTCTTAATTAACTTAGACACAATATAAATTCTAAAATGAAACGTTTTGGAATCTACACTATAAATTAAAATTCAATCAAAATTTCAAACTGAGATAAAATTGATTCCAGAGTTTCATGGTGTCTGGATTTTGTAGGTGAAATGATAACATTAAATTTTTTGACGGTGCTACGAACAGACTGTTGATAAATGCTTCAATAAGTGCATCTCTTGTAATGAAAGCAACCAACAAGATAATACTTATCAGAAGTTGTTGTTGCATGCAGTGCCGGTCTTAGGGTATTTCGGGCCCTGTGCGGAATATGTTTTGCGGGCCCCAATGACAATGATCCAATTCAGTAGCGTAGATAGGTATTTTGAAAGGGGAGAAGGGGTTTTGACGGCCGGCAGGCAAAGCCTGACGGCGTGCTCGCCGAAGGCGACACCCAACGGTGGGGGGTCTGGGGGGCCTCCCACAGAAAATTTTGAAAAATTACTTTGATTTTGGTGCATTCTGAGAGCATGTTCCACAAAAATTTGGGTATGAGTATTACTATAAAATGGTGCTGTCCATTGGCATAGCAAAAGGATAAGATCATGTTTTCTTTGGCATTGTAACCCCCAAACCCCCACTTGGCTACGCTACTGATCCAATTTGTTTTAAGAAAATCGGTTTACTTTTACTTGGTTGCATAAGTATGGATAGAATGCATGAATGAAAATACATCAAAAACACAATGCTCAACTTCCAAGAAATGTGTGCATGTTGTCTTATGGGAATATTTAAGCATGAACTATAACAATGCAAAAGAAACAAACCCAACCAAATGTACCTGTGCAACAAGGACTCCTTATTATGCTTAAATTGTCGGAATCTATCTGAACTCAGAAGTAGGTAGATTGAAGTTGTCTGAAATGCTTGCAAAATGTCCACCAGGTTCACTTTAGAAAAAGTTTTTACTAAAACTGCTGGCTGTCAAACCCAAAGTAACCCTGCAACTGAAGATGGGCAATATTCTCTGCAAGAGTCATTTTCTATATAATACAGTGACAGAGCAGCATTTATTTAAATTGTTTGCCTCATTCCTGCAAATGCAAGTTAAAACATACTGTAATCAAACAGGCTAGAAATGGATTCGTATATCATGAAACTAAGCCACAACAGGCAACAAGGGGAAATTTTGAAGACGAGTGAAGGTGTTATTATTGAAGACATCATGCATCAAGTACGTAAACCATGCATCTTAATACTTTGCGGTGAAATACCTCATGTTATACAAACTTTGAAAAATAAATACAGCTACTCGATCGAAGGGAAAAAGCACATTGAGATGTATATCTCAATAAGTTAAATAATAGTTACATTTTGTAAGCACACTAGCTCTTCGAGCAAAGACTTGGCGTTCAGGTTATTTGGGTAAAAATTAGCCAGCACATCACACTTAGAGGAAATCAAGCATTTCTGCTATTAATTTAACATTATAGGGAGCAGCTGGAGTTTGAATAAGGCAAAGCTGACCTCAAAATTTAGTAGAGTAAATCCGTTACCACCAGTAGTGACATCATTTAAGATGTTGTCAAAGAAGTAGACTCACTGGTGTCATTACTGCAACTAGTATATTTTAAAAACTTAGAAATTGAAGAATGCTTTGCATAATTGCTCTGCAACTCTTATTTTAAATCTTTTTTTCTTTGCTCCACTTTTACAATGATTAGGTATAGCTAATGGATAAATCACTAATGGTACTCTATTGTTGAGCTCAACAACCTTTGCTGGTACAAAAAGTACATTGATATATCATCAATAAATCAAAGGATTATATTACTATTCAGTGAAAAAAATCCAAACAATGAATAAGTGTAAAATGTAGCCTACTGCACAAACTGTATCTAAGTACAGTAACAAGTGTATTAAGATTTAAAAATTATTTAGGTTGGGTACTACAGAGTAATCAACTTGAAACAATTTGAAAAGATCCGGGCCCCTTCAATGTTATTTTGAAGCTATTGGAATAACAATGACATTTCAGTACTGGAAGTAACATAGGCTATGTCTAAATACAGTTGCTACAAGATTGAAATTTTTGGTTTATGTTGTCACTGAGCAATGTTACACATTTGGTAGCCTAGATGGCGTTTTGAAAAAAACTGGGCCCCTCAATAGTAGATTTTAAAAATTACATGCATAGGGCATAATAATGATAGTAGTTAATACTGGAAGTAACATGCATTTAAATTTATAAAATATTAAGCAATTTGATACATGGCGTTTAAAAAATCCGTTCCCTTTAAATGTTTAGTTTTAAAACTACATAATATGGCATAATAGCGATGGTTTTGTATTGAAAGTAACATGTATTCTATTTAAACGCGATTGCCACAAAATGAAATTCTGTTGTCACACTGCAATGTTAACTATTTGGCACATGGTGAAATGTCGTGGGTGGCCTAAAAGCATGTAAGCTTTTAAAGGTGGCCCGACGCGACAATCTCAGTACTTGCCTCACCCTAAAGCCACAACTGACTTCAAGGATACCGGTAGCCTACTTGCTTGTGAATCGAATTAAATTTTTTCCTTTGGAAATAACAAAAATTACTGCATTTTCTGAGTAAATTGCGGGCCCCCTAATTTGCGGGCCCTGTGCGATCGCACGGTTTGCACACCCCAAAGACCGGCACTGGTTGCATGGCATTAGATAAGGTCTTAAACAAACACCTCAATCCATTACTCTGCAATATTCAGAGGAAGTACAGGCTATGACGTTGCATGAGCAAACACCCAGAATTAGAAAGCTATTGGCATACGTACGTCTGGGTTCATCGTCCAGCATTCTGGCTTTATCAGAATTTCTTAGAATAACCATCATCAACAAGATACTTCTTGGTGGAGAGGGTAGGAGACAATGCGCCATTGTTTACGATCATGAGCTCTGTTACAGAACATTTTGTAATTTACTGTTGTCCATTTCGCAATGCTTGATGTCCGCATTAATTTTTGTATCTTCTACTTTTGTTTCTTCAGCCGTTTGTTTTCCCGCTAATTAACGATTTTTAAAATTGATTTTGCCCTGTTGTATGTTCGAAATTTTCCTTTTGTTTAGTCAAATTTTTAATTTCAATAATCACGGATTTATTTCTTTTAGCACTAATTTTTTTATAAGATCTTAATAAACTGAATTAAATTGTAGTAAGTGGTGTATGTTTTATCGCAACCGGTTACAGAGCAAAATGTAGACACTAAACTCATGTTCAGCAAACGTTCTGAACACTAAAATGTCTTCATCTTCAGTGACCCGTATCAACAACAATTATACGATACACCAGAATACAATGCTGTTGTTGATTTTTGACTAAAATTGACAGTAAAAAACGCATTTTTGCTGTCGTTTTCGATGGGCAGATATTTTAAAAAGCAGCAAAATATTTTCGCCAAGCTTTTGTGTTATGCAAGCTACTTGTGACTTTTCTTACACATTTCTTTTTTCCTATTGTTTAAAACTAAATCGACCATCAATAGATGTCTAACAACTGAGTTGGGTCGCGGTGAAGAAATTTACGAACCAGACTGACTTTAGGTGAAATGCGAGATTTAACAAAAGAGGCGAATTATGAGTGAATTATACGATCTATATTTTCTAAAATAAAATCTTTATTGCTCATTTCCATCAATTCTCGTTGTGACACGGATTTTTCTTGCGACATATAGCTCTCGTTAAGTCGAAATGCAACGCCCACTTTTACGAACTTTAAGTATGCCTTCTCTTAAAAATAGATTGTGCCTGCCTATTGAAAAGACTTTCACTTCTCAAGTTACGATTACGGCGGTTCCTAGTATATCTTGGAAGTAAATCTGGACTATTTAGGATGCTCATAAATTCAATAATTCATTTACATGCTCATAAATCTTGCAAAATAAAAAGAAATGTCAAGTAGGTGAGCTTTGATTAGTTTGAAAAATAAAATTGCTTCCAAGTAGCAGTTGTCCAAATAGATTTTGTGTTGTGTTTGTATCTTCATCACTTGGTGTGGCTGTTTCAACTCAACAAAGCCGGTAAATCTATGCTATTTTGCTAGTTTATAAAAGAAATAATACGATATTTACATTTTCTTGCAAAATGTATTTCATAAGTAGATAAAATAACACCATTAAACTCTCGTGAAATAGCAAAAACGTTGAATATTGAAAGCTAGTGGTTTTGACAGGGGTGGTTCGAAGTATGATTTTGCACCCGGAATGATTTTAGGGGTTCCAAATCTTGTTAGAGGCCTGCAATCGTAAAGAAACTCCACTACGCCTCGTTTTTCGAAACTGACTTATTATTTTAAAGTAACTTTTTGTATTCTTCTCAACCTTCTTTTCAAAGTGATCATTCTTGTGTTGTAATTCTTTTTCTTTGTCTTCAGTTTTTGTTGTTTAAAATGGTGGCAGTTGCAAGTTTTGAGGTCGGCCTTTTTGATTGATACTAGGTCTAAATCATTTTTTAAAAACGTCCATGTTGACATCTTGTTGAAACCAATCACAAAATAGAAAAGGAACTGCTTAATAAAAACGTATTTAGCAGACCAAGCAGTCGCATCTGTAAGATGTCTCAATTATTTTTAAATTCGTTTTCAAACCAATGAAACGTTTTGAAGATGACATAACATCCAAAAGTTACAAAACAAATTGAAGATATTGAAAACAGCAAGTTTGAATTGTTTCGATTTTTGAGCCCACATTCCGATAAAAATCAGTTCAGAAAATTATAATAATGGCTGTATTTTTCTTTTTTATACTATTCACAAAATGTAAAAAAAGTGAGAACGTGAAAAAAATCAAACTTGTTGGCAAGGAAACTTCAAAAGCAAACTCAAACAATTAAAACAACAAAATTTTGACGTTTTACTGTATTATAACTCATACAGAGACTTCGGTAGTATTTATTATTTGAGTTTGCAACACTCTGATGCTTGTAAAGATCATCTTTCCCAAGACTTTTAAAGCTGGACAACCTAGCAAAACTTTTCATTTAGGCCACTCTGTGGTGTGCGAATGGGGGACTGCACATTTTTTCCTAAAAAAACTTTCAAATTTTAGTGACAGTTTGTCCATTCCCATTTTGTTAGATTGTTAGATGATCTAGAACAGATGATAAACCGAAACCCGCCAACCATGCATCTTCTACGAAATCTGTTGTCCGGCGATTGACAGTAACCAGATTATGACGTAGGCTGAGTGACGTCTTTGAGCTTTTTTAGATTCGCTCGACCACACAACGCTCCAGTAAACTTTCCCTAAAATTAACTTTTCAAACAGTTTTTAAAAATACATTTTAAGATATTTACAAGCGTAAGAAAATTTTGTTTGGTAGAAAGATTCCAGGTTGAAAAGTGACACAAAGCAGCACAGGTCCATGTCGTTGCTTTCCTCTTTTCCACTATTGCAAAGTTTTAACACATCACGCAGCACTGACGGATCCAGGGAAGCGATCGCTCCTCCTATCACACAGAAAACTATTTTCATGCATTGGTATGTTTGCAAGGTCAGATTAAATTTAAACCCACACGTCATTGTGTTTTGTTAAAATTTCCTCCCCCTCTCCCCCCCCCCCCCCCCCCCCTAAGGCTACTTACTAGATTTGTTAATGCCACCCAGTTCCCTTATCTTAATTCGTTTGTCGTAAATTTTTTAAAGAGTTTCTAAGACTTGTAAACATACGCTTTAGTTAGGTTATTATCAATAAAGGATAAAAGTGATAGTCTGTTTGCTTTAGCTCTTAGGACGATGAAATTACACCTGGCCAAATTTTTATCCATAAACTCTTCAACTTTTTTATTACGTTGTTCCAAGAAAAACGTGACTTTTACGTGCTGTTAGCTTATGTTGTTGTTAGCTTATGTTTAGCTTACGTGCTGTTGACTTAAACGTGCTGTTAGCTTATGTTGTTGTTAGCTTATGTTTAGCTTACGTGCTGTTGACTTAAACGTGCTGTTAGCTTATGTTGTTGTTAGCTTATGTTTAGCTTACGTGCTGTTGACTTAAACGTGCTGTTAGCTTATGTTGTTGTTAGCTTATGTTTAGCTTACGTGCTGTTGACTTAAACGTGCTGTTAGCTTATGTTGTTGTTAGCTTATGTTTAGCTTACGTGCTGTTGACTTAAACGTGCTGTTAGCTTATGTTGTTGTTAGCTTATGTTTAGCTTACGTGCTGTTGACTTTGACATGTTGTTAGCTTATGAGGGTCGTCCACGTAAGAACGCCGTTTTGTTCTTCTTGTGATTTAACCTTAATGTAATGAGCTGATTTGCTTTACGAGGTTTATTAGGGTCTTTGATAACCACTGATCTAATTCAAGCAACTCTAAATTATGTTTATTTTTGTTCAAAGAAATTGTTCCGGTTTGATATTCAAGAAATGTAAACTAGTTTTTGCGAACGTAATCGTTTTCTCTAATCTGCTCTTTCACCCAACACGGCTGTGCTGGGCTTGTTTGGTTTGACACCGCAGTCAACATAGTCAGGTTAGATTTTCAGGAAAATGTTTTCAACGAATCTAGGTGAGATGAGTCTTTGCCATGCAAGTAAACGGGTTTTTTAATTGTTGCTAACCTTTCTCCCAAGCAAGAATCAAGTTTTATATTGTAGATGTTTCAACCAAAAAAGTTGAATGTTTATTGTACAAAACATTACAGTACACTGCAATTGATTTATATTTCCATCAATAGCATTTTATGGAATTTAAACGAGAAACTTTTCAACTGTTAGAAACACCGCATATGCAATTAACTTCAGGCACCACTACATATTTGAATATCCTTCGTACGACGACAGCACTATTGCATTCATTGCAGCAGTTGAACGCACAGCACCACGGCTGATCTATGCCGAGATGCACACAAAGAAACAATTTGTAGCCTTTTTTAAATTATATGAGATATTACATTTGGAAACTCGTTTTTAAATTATAGCGCGTTTTTGCTGGGCTCATAATTAAATCATTTTTCAAACATTTTACCTTGAGGTTTATCATTTAAGTTTTTTTAAGAAACGGGATAGGCCACTAGAGAGAAAAATGCTCATATAATTACAATCATGGCCACCTAATCTCCAGGTGGCCATGTTACAATCCAAATTCAAATCAAGCAAAGTTCTCTTACAAATAGTCAAACTAAGAAAATTGAAGCATTTCGAACACACAATAAAGCAAAACTTGTTACAAAGATCATTAATAGAAGGGAAGATAAACGGTAAAAGAAACAAAGGTAGACCAAGATTGATTTGAACATCAAACATCACTAAATGGACAAAATTAAGTTATGAAAATGCAGTACGAACAGCTCATGGTCGAGAACAATGGCGCATTGTATCCAACTCTCAATACGAGGAAGGAACGTAATGATGATGATGATAGTTACTAACTAACTAGTTACTGTAACTGTGGTCTTGGCTTGAGTACTTATACTTTGCCAACGTATGTTAATAAAGGTTACTTAAATGCATAATATGGAAGAAACATACACACATAAGAATAAATAGAATGCAAGAAAATAGTTTCAGTTTTTAAAATATTACAAAATACGTATTTCAAATCGTATGATTTGGCGTTTCTACATAAAAAACTACTTCATCAATATTTCATAACTTTGAGAAATCATGTTCCAATCAAATTTTGGTGTTCCGATTGATGATGCTGACTTCCCAACACAATCTAGACGCAGTGTTGCATCCAAGTCTCCTGAATATCATGACCACTCCACTTTAGCAACAGACATTGTAGTGCTCACACATGCGAGTGGTTTGCTGACGGACTAGAAATATAAAGAGGGATCTTTAGCAGTGATTAAGAAAAAATAATTGAAATAAATTGAAACAATCATTAAAAAACGATAAATTTAGAGTTCAGCACTAATTACCATTGCTTGTAAAGAATTTTAATCTCGAAAGAATTATTCAACATCATAGAAAAGAAGTAAGCGGAGTTAAATTTAGATGGTTTGTGGCTCATAGAAGCTTTTTGTTAATATTTTCAAGGCCCCTTTTTACTAATGTATACTTTTTGTTGATCGGCCACAATGTCATTTGTTGCCTTTGCAAACCAGGTTTGGTCAATCATGCCAGAAATCTATCGCACAAGCCACCATTGCTTTTGTTTCAAGGGTCGGTGAAAAGACTACTCATAAAGAGGTCCTACACAATGTGATATTTTGAACTAGAGTTGCATAATAAAAACGTTTTAGAACCTCCTTTCGATGCCCCTCGACCCTTGTAGTTGCAGAGAAAAAAAGATTTACACGAGGAAGAGGAAAAATACCACAGTTTTTGTTTGTTTTTCAATGCAAGTTTTATTGTCTCCCTCATCGACCGTCTGTCATCCTTGCACGCTTCATCAACAAGTAAACAAAATCCCAGACAAAAACATCAAACTTTGATATTGATTTATTTTCTGTAAACGTTGAATCCATGAAAACAATTGGTTTGTTTCATAGGTTTGGACATTGTTTGCACTGTAATAACGATTTCGGTTCTGTTTTTAGTTTATTCTTTCAGCTATCGAAACCTGCAAATTAGCTTTTGTTACGTTTCCAATGCGCAAAGAGCTAATTAGCCTCTTTAGGTTTGGACATGGCCCGATAGCAAAAACGTGGTTTGTTTTTGTGAGTCAGAAAAATTGCTGTCTAACACCAAGTGAACGCTTGCTTTCATCAAATTTTGGGTGCTACAGCTGCAAATGAAGTCTTTGTTCTCTGGTAGTTTACTCTACGGCTGGTTAAAAACTGTCAAAAATATCGCAACATCTCGATGACAGCAAGTGACAGTTCTATGCCGTGAACAATTATTTTTACTAATCATGACTAACCGCAAAAGATTGGAATAGAACTTGTTTATTTGTGCCTGAACGCGGAGTGGTTGTGTAGTCACTCATTTATGTCATTGAAAATATATGTTTTTCAATCTGAGTGGTATTTGAAGGCTTCAAGATACAAAGTTTTTGTACAATCGTCTTTCCTGATTGATTGTTGACTTGTGTGACACAACTTTTGTTTTCAATGTTTAACTTTCTGAATATGATGTCCCATCAAAATGGTAAAAGGTTAAAAATAAGCAAATATAAATAGAAAATTAAGTTGGTTCATCAAAATATTTATGCAAGCAACATGGTTGCAAGTATGAAACAGTCGTGCTAATATTTATTTTGCAAGCACACATAGGCGGAAGGCTCTCGCTGAAATACTGAGAAAAATCAGATCATTCCAAGCGTTGCATTTTGTAAAGGGAGTCACAATGTAACAAAGGAACAGGTCGTGACGTCACATTAGTCTCAATCACGTGATGAGAGTCTTCAAGTCGGTAGGCAATCAAACATAATTGTTTTTGGCAAGACAATTGAATCATTGGACCAATCAGAAGTTACAGAAACAGCGTTTCAACCAATCAAAAAGTTACAGGTAAAATAGAGAAAAAACGCAAACATTTCTAAAAGTAAAATCAGTGAACTTTTCGGCGTAACCAGCGTGGCGTAGTCGGTTAGGCTAGGGAATTCGATTCGATAACGTGGGTTCGATTCCCATCACTGTCATGGCTCTTTTTTCTTCTGTAATGACCAAACAAACTTCAAAGTGGGATCAACTCTCTGGCTGAATGCCAGAAAAGTCACAATTGGACAGTAGTTACTTGGAATTGTCATGTGTGGCTAATGACTATCCTTCGTTGAACCATAGGCATACGAAGCCGAGCAACGTGATCAAGTTTAGCATCTTCAAGTTTATTACATTTACATAAACATAAAACTACGCAACAAATTAAGTATCGAACGTTTTCGACATCACAAGATGTCCTCTTCAGGAATAACATACATACAAATTAACTAGAAGACTATCCTTCGACTCACCAAAATGAGGAAGATTCTCGGTTGGCTTGCTAGATGATTGGGTTGACTGTTTTCTGGGGTCAGGACCTGTAACGTCAAATAATGAAACATTGTTATAATGAAAGTGACACTTTGAGGACTATTGACATTATATACGCCTGTAGGCTTTGTACAGTCTGCGCATTCAGCAGGTCGCTGCAGCAGATGGTTTGTTTTGAACGGTAGACAGTACATAGAACAATTTTCTCTATGTATCAGCTGACTGCAGTCATTGTGACCCTTCTACCACTTAGCCAGAAAACTAATTCTTGCTACTGTGCTTGATATTTACAGAACAAAAAAGAGTAATGGCAGCAGTGGGAATCGAACCCATGCCATCGAAACGACCATTTCCTCTTGGCCACTCTAGCAACGTTGAAACGTTGATTTAATTTACTTTCTAAAGTGCATGAATCGCATGACTGCATACAGCTGATTTAAACCTTGCCTTCTATTGGTTATTAAACCTCATCTGCTACAGCGACCTGTAAATTACAAATACACGTACAGTCTGATCCGAATCTGCTTTTTCAGGTACAACGTACAAGGATATGATAACTTTTCTAAAGTGCTTTGTAATGTATAAATTAGTATAATAAACAAATATTTTGTTTTGTTTCACAAAAATGTAATATTACTTTTTTCAGTTTCTTGTTTCGCAAATCATTTTTTGTTTTAATTAAATGAGCACTTTCGTCGCGTGTTTATTTACTTAAAACGGCATTCTAATACTTTGCTGCATTTCTGTGGGGTCACATTTATATCTATGAAGAAAGTAGCTCATACCTGAGCATAGAAATCGGACTTCATAATCATTGCAATCTCGACCATTTTGATCCGATTTGTAGCAAGTTAGTCCGACTTGAATGTTCATTCTTCTGATTGTATCTTTCGTTCTGGAGGCAGGAATATGACCATCCTTTGTACGGGCTTCTATACGCATTGGTCGGCTGAAGAAGAGTAAATATAAATTACATGCCATAGTCTGGTCGTTAGGCACAAGGGAGAAAGCAAACAAGTTAAGTTATAAAAATAAAAAAATTATAATACGTCAAATATAATTATTACTTTTTAATAACCTTTCCAGCTTGTTTAACCCTAAAAGAGGAATCATCAGAAGGTCCTTATTCAAATGGAAAAACTTATAATATATTTTCTTGCATTCTTCTATGCACTTTGTGAACCTAACCACGTTATCAGAACACTCCCAAGCAAGTATTTTATAAACAGATGCCTGGTGAACAGTTTATTTTGTGGTGTATTTGGAATAAAAATATCACCTGCACATCCTTGTAGCTGATCTAGCTCTTGAAACAAGCTCCATGTCACCACCATGATCTGGAGAATCAGTGGATACCCAATCGGACCACCAAAACGTTGATCTCGCACTTCCACGAGGTCGAGATGGCGAAAGACGAACTAGACATAAGTGGAAATTGAATGAGGCAGTTATACCTTGTACATCTTGTGATAGTTCAACTTAGTTTGCAGCATGTTATTTAACATAAGTACAGTTGAATATAAGATTTCCAAATTTAAAAGTAAATAAAAAATTGGACTGCACGATATCTCAGACAGGTAAGCTCAGAATGTAGGAACGACAAAACTTTAAGATAAAGCAGCCCTGGTTCAACCCTCGGGGTGTGCACTAGCGCAACGCATTTCAAGAACTGCTTTCCATTTATTGCCATCTGGAGAAAGCAATAATTCAACGACAACAACTATTGGAAACTCAACTCTGTCAATCTCGTTGACTGCCCTGGGTCAGTGGTTCAGAGACTCTACAAGTATGCGAAGCTGCCAGGATGCTCACACCTAGGATAAAGATTCTTACGGTCAATCAAACAGGGTTGTAGAATGAACATTTGTTTCTTCTAATTGGATGCTTACGATTCATTAGCAAACGGTGGGAGTGTATCTCTCAAAGGAACATAAACAATGCGGTTGACGCAACTAAACCTCAACAATAGGTAGCCTTCTGCACATTTCTACGTAAACAAAACAGAACAAAGCGACTCAAAATCACTTACCCTCATCTTTTTGACAAAGATATCTGACTCTATAATCACTGCATTTTCTCCTAAGCTGATCTTTTCCTCTGCAAACAAATCCAGTTAGGGGGCTAAATTCTTCAAAGGTTTCTCCAGTTTCACCAGCAGGAACCTAAAATAAACTTAAACAGTTAATTTATTGTGTTGTAAACTTTATTATTTCATGTAATAAGCACGATTTAGTGCAGACATCTAGTAAACAGGCTTAATAAGGATAAATCGTTATTCAGTATAACAGTTTGTTTCAGTTGCGTAATTTTGTGTTTTTCTGTTGAAATACGGTTCCGCAAGGCAATGTAGCTGAATTTAACAATCACATTTATCGCATACAAAACTACGGTATAAAAAAAAAAATAGTCAAATAGTTTATTTGATTTAGCAACTGACCCCTTCAACCGTCTGGACTTGCATAGCAAATGGCTTGGTGCATCCATTTTCACGCCGCGATGAACGCAGTTCTACGTCATCGGAACCTCTAGCGCTATCCGGTGAAGAATTGTCTTGCCAGTCCGTCCACACCACTGAAAGGTCACACCAATTTTCAACACTTGTTAAATGTAACTCAGTGGTTAAATTTAAATGACACTCAGAGAACTACTTTGGTCTTGAGGTTCTTTTTCACGAATAGCCTAACCGTTGTAGCCTATATTTTCAACTTGAAGCAAAATTACAAATCCTAAGCAAAATCCACTAAAACCCAGCAACAACACTTCAATAATCAGAAAACTTCACTCTGCCAATCTCGGTAACCGGCCCTGCGTCAAGAGCCTCTACAAGTATGCGAAACTACCAGGAATAACTTACCAAGGCTTTGTCAGTCCGAGGATACAGATTCAAAACCAAACCAAGGTTAGTATTTGCCTCTGGAATGTTTTGAAAGTTTACTTTTAATTTTCCTCTAGTTGCTGTAGTTGCTTATTGGCAACTCAATTTTCAACCTTTTTCACGTTTTTCAATTTTTAATGTGCAGCTTGTTTTAGTATTTTTAAGCAACAGATTTTGTAGTTAAGTTAGTTAAAATGCTTTAAAAAATGAACCTGATTTAATTTTAATTGAAACCAGGAATCATGGAATGGCTGAAAGACACCTTTTTAACCACCAATGCTTCACAACAATTTTGTTTGTAGCTTACAAGATCTTCAATTGTCTACATACTTGTGTCAGAATCGACCGGTGGGAAGTTGGTAAATTTTATTGTTCCTGGTGGGCACTGAAACCTAACTTGCAAGTTCCGATTGACATATCTCGTTTCGGTGTCTAAAACTTGGTGACAAACTTCATCCGAACGATGGCGCAAGAGGTGAGCAAGCGTTTCGGATGCAGTTACGTCATGGCCCGGTCTTGAGGATGACGAAAACCACGATGTCCATTGAGAAGCTGTACAAACAAGTAAATTTTTTTGTTGGTTGTTGACTTATGTAATTTTAACTAAAATTTGTAAAAAAAGTTTTTTTATGGTTACTTTAACTGCACATGCAGAACTTTAACTATAAACTATTATTCTTTTTCTTCTGGCTTTGTTCTCACTTTATGTAGGTTTTCCGGAGCAGATTGCACAGTCCTTTCTGCTTTTAGATATACGATTAAAAAATTAATTGCTTATGAAATACGTTCTTTTACGTACATGGCGGTATTTGGGCATTTTGATCTGGCAACACTGGACGACTCTCTTGCCATGAAGAAAGATCAAGCTTGGAATACGTAGAGCAAGGTCTTCGTCTGTTTCTGCTGGACTCCACTAACATGGGATACGGTTGCACAGATTGCATGTCTATAATCCCTTGACAGAGGAGACCCGGGTAGCTAACTGCTCTTAGAGCTCGAAGTTGATCTGTTAAAATAGAAAATATTGATTTAAGTTTATGTCACAACAATGTTATATTAAAGTATAATGCTTAAATTTTTTAGTTAAAATTTATCTTTTTCAGCAAAAGTTATTAAAGAATTGTTGTAACAGCCGGAACGATTAAACTTTCAAATGTAAAAATAAAAATTTTCAAGTGTTTGCAACATGGTCCGGTTTGTTTCAGTTGCATCCGGCTTAAAGTCAACCTCGAGCTGAATCACCAACATGAATCGAGACAATGAACATTTCCAAAGGAAAGAGCATTGTGTATTCGCAGGCGAATATATTAGGTACCGCTCTTACGTCTATTGTTCAGCAGTTCTGTGCATCTAAAACTTGTCGCCTGAAGACTATTAAAAGAGTAGCCTATGTGGTGTTTGCGTACATTTACCTTCTCTAAAATGTTGAAAAACACCTCCATTTTCGTGCCAGAATCTGTCTCCTTTTTTAATGTCCCGAAACTGATAACTTATGATGCATGCAAATGTAGGTCCGACTGATCCATCTGTCACAGGCTCCTCTGCAACTCCTCCAATGTAGAGATCAATGTCATCAACATGCCTGAACAATGATTATCTTTTTAATTTTGTGTTGGAAAAAAAGTAGCTTGAGAAAGTTTACTTGGCTATTTACCTTCACAGAAGGCTACATTGAACGTATGTTCACACGCAGTTATTTTATGGTTGTTTACACTGCTGCATTGCAATTAATTTTGACTTAAACAAAGTAATTATAATCATTTAAACAAGCATACCTATATATCTTGTCTAACTTTCTTCTAGTTTTACTGGAAATCTCCTCCAAGTCTTTAAAATCTTCTGCCACTTTCAAGCCGCAAAACTTTCGGTACTGATTGTAACTTGGAAGACCGTGGTCTCTTCCTCTTTGAATGTTGAAAGAAAGAAGATCATCTCCAAAGTGTCCTGGATAAGACGTATGATGATCACGTCGGTATGAGTTGATTAAAGATAACATTATAAAAGATTGTGTTAAAGTAATGCATCCGCCCGTTAGCTCAGCTGGTTAGCGCGTGACTTCGGAATGAAGAAGCTTCAAGATCAAGCGGCGCTGGTTCGACTCTCGGGGTGTGCGCTTGAGCAACGCACGTTAAGGACTGCTCTCCTTTCAGCGGCATCGAATAAATTGAATAATTCCCCGGCAACAAGACTTCAACAATCGGAAACTTCACTCTGTCAGTCTGGGTGACCGGGCCTGCGTCAGTGATTCAAAGCCTCTGCAAGTATGCGAAACTGCCAGGATTAAGCTCTGCAAGAAGCTTTCCCAGTGCGAGGATAAAGATTCAATCAATCAATCAATTGATTAGAACAAACCAAGCAATTAGCTAGTTTTTTTAAACGGGGTGTCCAATTTGACAAGGAAGGTACAGTTAAGAGAAGCTGCAATTTTTACAGGCCGCTCAGCTAAGCCAATGTTTTAGGCTTTAATACCACGTTGCAGGGCCGTTGAAAGATTAACTTGGCCGCAGTACCAATGAGATATTCGGGCCCTAAATCAAGTCACTTTTAAGAAAAATGCACTATATTCAAAGAATACGCGTTGTTTTTTCAAGTTCCCGACCCCTTAGAAAGGTTACAAGCCCCTAAATTCATTCTGGCCGGGTTTAAAAGTACCCTTGGACCCCCGTGTCAGCGCTACTGCCCCTTTGCAATGTGTATAAAAAACTAAATAAGTTATGTTGAAATAATTGGAGTTTGATCTCACTTTATCGTCAGTCAGAAGTGAAATTGCATAAATCAGGCCTGCTGTGAATTTAAAAATTTGTTTACCTTTTTTCGCAAATAAAAAGTTTCTCAAGTCATCAGTAAAGCTTGTGTCTACTTTTTGTGCTCTTTCATCCATAAGACCTCGAAGGAGAGAATTGCTTCCTCCGGCGGTGCCATTGAAAATCGGAACGCTATTAAAAAAGCTGAAAAAGATGTAACAGTTAAGAAAAACAATCTAAATCAGTAGTTTTAAAACACACTTTATATTCTATTTTTCTTGCATATATTTCAACACTTGCTCACTTAAATTGACAGCAAAATTTTCATTAGGTGAAAGACCGCTGCTTAAATTCACAAATAAATTTCTAAATAAATGTGTTGTTTTTTTCTACAGCCACCTCAGGTATTCCTTTTCTTTTTGAACGATTTAAATTAATTAATTTTTACCTTTCTTTCAGTGGGATGTCGTCACCTTGCTTGCTTTGCCATGATGATGATGGCCGACTAAAAAGTGAGCCAATCAAGCTGTGACCCATCCTGAAAGCTGCCGTGGTGAATGCGTTTGACACCGTGGCGTCATATGAGGCATCGTAGCCATACCAGTAACCCTGCAAGGAAGATTATGGATGAGCTAGGATCTAAATTCAAATGAAAACTGTAGCTTGTACATCAGGAGGTACTATAGCGTCCTACAACCTACAGCCTACGTCCTACAGCGTCCATTGATATGTGTCAACTGGTACTGAATATGGTTTTATTTTCCAGTTGCATTTTAACAACTATTTTGTTTATTCTTCACCTAACCATGGCCAAATTCATTTCAGCTGGCACTTTACTGCGTACAATATTGCTGTACTCTGGGCTATGTAATGTAGGCAACCTTTGTACCAAAATAAATGAAACCTAATTGAAAATAACGAACAAGTTTTGGTCTACTGTTTCTAGCAAAATGGATTTTTTCTTTTCTTTCCTAGACTTTCTTTTCTTTTCCTTTCCTTTCTTTCCTAGATTTTGTCATTTTTACATTGATCTATCGTTAGCAGACGTTGAATCTACGTAAAAATGACGGATTTTGCTGCCTGAGTATCTTCTTGTGAACAAAAGAAACGTGTGTAACCCAGTGCACCGAACACAAACAAGTTGCTCTGTTTTCTATAAACAATCACCTTTCTGAGAAGATTCAGTCCAAATCTTTCCATGTGCTTTGGTCCAACTATCACTGGCAGAAAGTGGCCATAAGTGACCATTTGTGTCAACGCCGATACAATAGACCTTGTATTCTGAAACGTTTAACGTCACAAAGTTAATATCGGAATTTAAAGTTTTCATTTATGTTGAGCTTATTATAACTTTTTTCTAATTTCATTAACATTATTTTTGTTTCAACTTAACCGCAGATCACATCATCAACGATTGTGCCATCTTCAAGTCTCGTGGAGTGGAAGATCTACGTGTCTTGGATGATGAAACAAAAGACTAGCTGCTCTCTAATAGCCTTTCAGCTTAGTCCGAGAACATCGTAAATATGGGGGAGTAAAAAGATAAACCCTTCCCCTCAGAAGCTCACACGACGACGACGAACTTGCCTTATCGGTAATTTAAAGTTAGCAAGTTTTAAATAAACGAGAAACATTAGCCGGACTCGAGGGTTTATAATGAAAAGGCCGAAATTGATCGACAAATCGTCCCAGTGTTCTACCTGAAAGATTTGATTTTGATTCCAATGTGGATTCAGCATGTGAAGCACGGTTGCTATGGAGTTATGGTGACGCATCCAGAATGTGTGCTGGGAGATCAAAGCGCTATTTTCGTTTGCTCTGACGTCACCTGTATTGAATAATTATTGCAATTAGATGTTACAAGATGTATGTAATTTGGATCTTATTTTCTCATTTAAGTGATTTTTATACAAGAAATTTATTTTATCAAAAGGCATTATTATAAATGATTATTTTCATCAAACAAGAATGTCCATCTTCAAACCAAAAAATTACTCAAAAATAAAAGACATGCAGGAGTACACAAACAAAAGATAAACTTGAGTCGGTGAAAAACTGAACGGATGCCATATTTGGTTTAGTTTGATTTTGAATCTTTATCCTCGGACTGACAAAGCCTTGACAGGTTATTCCTGGTAGTTTCGCATACTTGTAGAGCAGTGACGTTCGGTGGCTTAAACCGTTGGGAAAGCAACTTGGAAATATGCTGCAGCAAGGTAGTAGGCACGAAGGGCGTAACCGTCGGGCGAAGCCCGAAGGCGTGTTGCCGAAGGCAACACTTCCAGCGGGGGGTCTGGGGGGCCTTCCCCAGAAATTTTTAATAAACACTTCCAATTAGGTGCGCTCTGAGAGCGTTTCCAAAACAAATCAAAAATAAAAATCTGTCAAATTGTGCTTCGCCTGTGTCGTGATCATACATCCATTTAATGTTTAGAAGTCATGAACAATCTTAATTTTAACGTTGCAGGACCAAAATCCAGTGTTAGACATGGAATAATAGTTGTCTAAATATTTAATTCGTCATGAATGTTCATTCTCATATATTCAGTTAGGCCTACACTACAAGAACAAACACTTAGGCCTAAACATTACAACCGCAAGCAATTTGTACAAAAAGCTGAATAAATTTGCCTCCTGCGTATAGAAGCTTAACGAACTAAATATTGCATTTGCACCTGAACGTTCATTGGCGAAGTAACGTTATGTCAACGCTGTAAAAAGGGCAAAGGCATGACTATGAAAGCTAGTAGGCTAAAGTACATGGCGAGGAGACATCAAAAACAGCAACAATCTTTTCGCCTTTATGATGCTGTGCTGTGTACCGTGACGACAGACCATTCTGTGCGTATGACCAGTTAGTCTAGCGATTGAACGCATTGACGTCATTGGGAAAGCAACTCTAACCATAACACATCTGATTGGCTAAGCAGCTGGTGACGTTTTGCAAAACGAGTAAGGATTGGATAAAACGAAGGCGTTTTTTGACGTTTTTGGACGTGGGGATAAAAATAATAAGAAGTTAAACCTAGAATTCAGTCATTATATTTTGCATAGTTTTCGCTCAGGTAAGCACTGCTTTCCTTGCTTTCCCTCACCAATCGTCACTGTTGTAGAGGCTCTTGACGCAAGGCCGGTTACCGAGATTGACAGAGTGAAGTTTTCCGATTATTGAATGTTGCCGGAGAATTATTCCATTCACTAGGTGCCGCTGAATGGATAGCAGTCCTTAGAATGCGTTGCTCAAGCGCACGCCCCAAGAGAGTCGAACCAGTGTCGCTTGATCTTGAAGCTTCTTTGTTTACGAAGTCACACGCTAACCAATTGAGTCATTGGGGCAGACATCAACTGAGCCATTGGGGCGGACAAAAAAGCACTTTTATCAAGAAGTAAAAAACAGCAAGAAACATTTGAAACGACCACTAGCCTATGTTTTATTTTACCAGATACAAAGCAGGGGGTTGACGGTGGTCTGTGTATTTCTGGACATTCCATTGATTGTGCTATGGAGACATTTCTGACTTCCGTTTGGAGAGGTAACATGCTTCCGGTTTGACTGCTGTCACTATTCCTTGATTTGACGAGGCGACCTGACCCTAGAATAATATGAAACAATTCTGTTAGAACGATTAGAAAGCTTCAACATTTGAAGCTATGTTGTGTTGTACAACATTCTTTATGTTTTTCATTCACAGGTTTAATGTACAGTGCCTAGTAATTCTAAGTACTTAGAAGATTTACAAAAGTAAGAAAACTGTAAAAAAAGCTTTTGTTGTCAGCCATCTGAATGCTCTAATTTCATTTCTGATTGTTGGGTCTGAGCAATGATTTCTTATCTTTTATGAGAAATCATACTCGTTTTGTTGCAAAAGAAATTTATTAACACTTTGATCACACGTTTGCCAAGTAAGATTAAGTATTAGTAGGTTATGTTTTCAAACACCAACCGGATTGGCTTATGGTAAAGATGCTAGGCATTTACTTATTTTCAAACTAAAACTATAGGAAATACAATGCTATTTTCGTCATGTCTTGAAAAGTTGTTCAATTTTTTTATAATTTTAATTATTTTAAAAAATGGGGCTTCCAAAGAAAAACTTCAACATTTAACTTTATTTTCCCAAAATTGAAAGGTAGGATGCTTTTAACTAATTCTGCAATGTCATTAACTATGATGAGTTGAAACTTAGCTTTACAATAGAACTATAATGTGGCTTAGCTGATAAACGAATGAGCTAGCATTTTTTTTCCCATTTGGAATAAAGAGGCTACATCATAAATTTTGAACAGAAGTCAAGATATGACGTCAAACCAACCTGATCCTTCCATCAGCGCGTCAAGTTGCGCCTGAGAACTTCCGTATATGGTTCCCACGTCGATGTAGCCACTCAACTTGTTCAATTGTTGGCGAACAGATGTGTCACCTGTAGATACGCAAAGGGTTCAAATAACATCTAGTTCATTATCTATTCGGACAACAACAAAAAACACGGAAAAAATTAAAGTATTAATAATTTAATGCATATTCATAATGCACTAACATGGGCTACAAAGTTTTTGAATAAAATGAATTTATTTGTGTTTTGGCGATGAAAGTGATGAGCTCGTTGAGTAGGGTCACCTTTCATTAAAGAAAAACTGGCTACATAGTGTCTGGCTTGCTTACATTTCAGTGAGTTTGAGTTGGCCACCGGAAGAGACCTTTTGAATCCGAAGCATTCCTTCCTCTCACTTCTGAATTGTACGTCATCTTTGGCAATCGGGATATTGAGGCATTCCCTGGATGGATGATCACAGTGGCATTCCACTTCGGATCCATCAACATCTATGGAAGAAATTCCACCAAACAAAACCATGTTCAATTTAAATGTTGGAAACTGTATTTATAAATGAAGAAGATCCCTTGTTTTCAGAGCTGCTAACATTGGGTTTGAACCCTTGTCAACACGTACTGCAGACGCTGATTAAACTAACCCTTACGCCATTTCATCAATCAATATGAATATATTACAAGTATAAAAATATAATAGTAACTGTTCCGGGAAAAAAATACATTTTCAACCAATTTTCCAGTAGTTTTGTTTTCTTATTGTTTCTAAAGAACTTGAAGTTAAGGCTACAACTAATTTGCGGTATATCGTTTTTATATCTTAGTTGAATGTTAAATAAATGCAAATTTATTAAAAAAATTCGATCAAGAAGAAAAGGGCACATACTTCTTTCTGTAGGCGATGTCAAAGCAATATCGTGGACAATGAATTGACCCCAGAATGGGACCAAATGGGAAAAGATGGAGGATGGCCTCACCCCAGCATCGCTTATTGAAGAAGAGATAAGACGAGGCGAGGGAAGAGGTATGTTGTGCTTTCCGGTTCTGGGTCGGCCTGCAGTAGAAAGGAATTACATTGTGCTAAGGAACCTCTCACTTCAATACTCGACGTTATATGATCGTATTATATTCAGTGAACATGTTGTCCAGATAAGAAGTTTAAAAACGATTACAAAAACGTTTCTCCTAGTTTTCGGGATTTTACACAGAACGTTAATTTTATGACTAACGTTTTATCGCCTCTTTATTTTTATATTCATGATTTATTGAGTGTAATTATTATTATTTTTTAATAAGTAGGCTACCTGTCTTATCTGCATAGTCTGGAGACAAAAGTCTCTTCAACGAACGGGCAGCCCTCCCTTTGTTTTCATCCACCCTGTTATTGCAAGTTCCATCGACCGTCATGAACCTAAGTGGACAAGTCAAATTATTACTTCCTCGTTAATTTTATTTTCAAGTTAAAATAAATTATTTCTTTCTCGAGTGCATTAAAACTCACAATATAGTTGCCATGCTTGCGTAGAATTTGCTGAAGCGAAACCTAGAAAGCGCTTAGAATAGGTCAACTATCTAAAATACCACATAAAAATGGAGTAACTATTTATGGTCATTTATCACTCGTGCTAGCTTGTTACAAAAATATATGCAAATCGTCGTTGTTTTTTTTTTTTTGTTTTTTTAAAATACAAACTTTGAAGAGTTTAAATAGCAACTCCTTACTTTTGCAAGTATACAGGAGGGCAGTGTGGCTTCGAATGGCAAGAGGTTGTTTCAGTAGCAACCGCAGAACCTGGCTGAGCCACTGACGTTGGTCTGTGAACGACACGCCTGGGAAATGACGTTGTTCTGTAGCTACTTGTGGCGTAGCCTTGTGACCTCAGCTTGGCGAGCAATTCATCCATACCGCTACTATCTCCTGTGAATATAAATGTTTTTTATTTGAAGTGCCAAAAATGCATAACAAAATATAAAACAGAGAAGTCATTTGAAACAAAACACCCTCATTTTTCGTTTTTTTTTTATTGGACTTAAACTGCGTGTTTAAATACCAGTTTGAATAAATTGAACTACATTCCGAAATTTATTTTGAACAATCGTAAATAATTACAATGTGACTATTAAACACTTTATAATTGTTTTCTTTAACATTGAAAAATGTATAAAAGATCTCTAATCATAAAAATATGAAAAGCAAAAGCATATTTTTAGAAACCACTTATTTAACCTTTTTAAATCTTTTTTTTAAACATTTGATAAGCTTGTTTCTTAAGTCTTGTTGCTTCAAAAGCCAGATTCAAGAGCATTGCTTTGTTTTCAAAAAGCATGTTAGCGGTATATTTCAAAAGTCAAAATTTGTAAAAACCAGTAACATACAATACCGGACTAACATAGTGTAGAAAACCCTCAATGAAAACATTGCTGCTTCAAAGTTTGTATCACTTGATAATATTATAAACTATCAATTCAATCGTTATTTTCAATGTTGTCATTCAGCGTTGACACAGATCTATCTCTTTCTAAGTTTTGAATAATTACTATAATTGCTGTCAATCATTGGTTTATTGCATAAAAAGTGACGTTTTAGTGAAATCAAGATTTGCAATTAAAACATTTGTTTATATGTGACGTCATTACGTATTATAAACATGTAATAAGCAAATTGTTTAAATTATGCATTTTATAAATAACAGTGTTACATCTTTTAAGTAATTGCACAGTGTATTTACAATTTTGTAATTGTTTTGAAGCATTAAAACAAGGAAAATTACTGTAATTTTTGCATCAAATAACGTAGCTAAGCACAAACACGTTGGCATGATTATTATTTACGTTACTTTTCTCAAAGCGTCAATTACACGGTTCAACGTAGGACAAAATCAAGCATATTATTCTCAAATGAAGAAAACGCATTGAACTGATAACAAAATCTTTCCAAATTTTCAGAAATGTTTTGAAAACAATTTGAAAATCTTTTTCATGCACAAAGTTACTCCGTAGCAGACGAATTACAACAGATTCACCTAAAAGTTATCAAAGCTTGCAATTTATTGTGAAGGTATCGTTAACGGTAAACAAAGGTACTACGGTTGGAAACATTTTTTATCCTTGTAAAAACAAACACAACACGCCGACTAAGTTCGATCTAACCAGCAACAACTAAATAAAGATTGGTATTGCTAAACTACTGCGGTATGTTAAAATACAAGCTTTCCAGTGTTAAGTTACAATATCACAATTACCTGATATTTGAGCTTCAGCGTAGACTAATAATGTTGTCACCAATATGGCATTAAATAAACCTTTCATAATTGACTGAATTGTATAATTTGTCCACAAAAACTGCTATGTTGAAGGTTGAAGTCCAGAATCTACCCTTCTTTGCAGAAGACGCTTCTAGATTTTAGATAAGGCAAATTTATCTAATTCCAGTTTAGTTTATATACTTTGTCTCTTTTTTCTTTGTGTATCAAAGTTTAAATGTGGTTGTGTTCGTCTTTAGTGTCGTCATCACAACTTGGCAATCACGATTTCACTACGTCATGCTTTCATAATAAGCAG
Source organism: Aplidium turbinatum (assembly GCF_918807975.1). NCBI lineage: Eukaryota > Metazoa > Chordata > Ascidiacea > Aplousobranchia > Polyclinidae > Aplidium > Aplidium turbinatum. The sequence continues at coordinate 4,501,331 of NC_137488.1, forward strand.
GTTTCTTACACCAAATTTGCAATTAGATTGCTAATGTTGTGCTCAGGCATAAATATAGAGTTGCTACCATCATCAGTCATTTTGTGTAAACAACCCTGCATGTGATAAGTTAAAACATATATCACGTAACAAAGTCGATTTGTTTTAATTGTAGCCCAAAAAATTATCAGCTTTTTCCTGTTTACAAAAAACTGAGACAATTGGAAATATTATAGGCCACGAGTTGTATTTTTTCTTGTATTGCCTAATTTTGAGCTGTTTTGTGCCACACCTCACCTGCTTGGCTGGAGTCACTGAAGTTTCATAAAGTTAATTAGGAAACGAACGTGGTTACTTTTCCTGAAGTGGGTGAACAGAAATACAATAAAAGCTTTCTTTGTTAGTGTCCGCCATCATCTCCTCATCTTTTCGAATCTGCCACTCTTACAAGAACAGCAATAACTTTTTAAATGGTGTGAAGCAGTAAAAAAATTTCGACCACGTATGGTAAATCTAAAGATGGTGAGCTACCACTATACTGGAGCTTAATTTAAGCACAACTGCATACCAAAAGTACCAAAATAATTCATTTTTGTTTCAAAATTTGTTCTAGCGGCTTTACATGCCGGTGCTTGCCGTCAATCATTGACGCAGACCCATTTACTGAAATCAAGAAACAGAAGACTGGTTTAGAGACAATGATGCTATGAGCAAGCTGCTATCAATTGGATGTTTGAGGGTATACCCTTGCTCAATATTTTTTACTGCTTTTTAGTTTGTAATGACATCTGTTAATCACTTTTGCTAAAAATTGCCTAGACTACCACACCACATGCAATACAACCATAGGTCATGAAAGGGTTTGCTAATTTCTACCTTCCCATTTAAAAAGTCAATGAAACAAAAATTAGTTTACTCTCGCTACATGTTGAAATACGTTTTGTATACACAATTAAACAAACTAGCCAGGTAGTAATTAATTTATGTTAACCGCCGTAAATTGTAGCCCACCAATATAAATGAAATCAACGACGTAATGCGCATGGCCTTGCCCTATAGATAATTTAATTGCTGCCTCTGAGTGCGCCTGTATGTACGTAGGCTACATATAAGCAACGTACCAAGTTAAATTTTGTGTCAAAAAATACACGGTGATATATCAAAATCTTTTATACTTTTTGATCACGTCCAAATACAAGAGTTGAAAAATGAAAAACATTTGTAAACCGTTTTCATTCAATTCAATGCGCTTGTTCTAGCAAGTTTTTGAATTTTTCATTATGAACATATTTGTCATTCAAACAAAAATTCGTTCTACTGTAAATAACCTTCAAGACAAAAAACTTCAACTGTTTGGAAAAGGAGCTGGGCCTAACTTACGGGCTAGTTCATGCATTGCTTCAATCAGAAGTCCAAAAATATGTTGGTTTATCTAAATTGTCTGCATAGTGGTTCATGGCCACTGAAGTGGCCAAAAGTCAATGAGGCAAAGAAGAGATGGCTTGTGATTGTGACATTAGAAATTGTTGCATTGTGTCACTGTGTTGCAATAACCCTGCATGAATTCTTCTGAATTCGATGAAGCTTTTCAAGTACTACAGAAAAAAGCTTTGCACACTGGCCAATGTCGCCAAACTGGGGCAATTTAATTTTTGGCAGTTTTTCCAAATGAAAATTATAGCAGAAACTAAAGTATTCAGCTCAGCGAGGAGTGTGTGGTTTGTGGAATAAGAGCCAGTGAATGAAGCCAATGTAACTTTCTCACCTTGTAAATTTCGAATAGAAATCTACTTGGTAAAAAATAATTGTTTTCTTTTCCAATGTTCCTCCAAGCTTAATTGAATGCCATGCACCATACTGCCCGGCTAGCTCAGTAGTTAAGCAATCAAACTCAAGATCAAGCGGCTCTGGTTCGGCTCTCCGGGTGTGCGCTTGAGCAACGCATTCCAAGGAGTGTTCTCCGCTTAGAGGCACCCACTGGATTGAATAATTTACAGACAAGAAAACTTCAAGAACAAGAAGAAACTTCACTCTGCTAATCTCATAACCAGTTCTGCGTCAATGGTATAAAGCAGGGATAAAGCAGTTGGACACCCTTGGGTTAAAAAAGCCTCTGTAATACGCAAAACAACCAGGAATAACCTAACAAAGGCTTTGTCAGTCCGAGGATAAAAATTCCAAACCATATCTTGTCTATACAACATGGCAATGCAGAAAACAAGTTTTTTATAGATAAAAAGTACAATGAAAACATTTAATCTACACATCGTATTGAAAAGTAGGGAGCAAGTGTTAAGGTACTTTCTAAATTAGTAATGATTTCTTACATTTTATTAAAATTATTGAACTAAACAATGCCAATTATTTAGCTTCCCAAGTCTACTTTTTTGACTTTTCCAGGCTTACGCCCGGTGGTTGAAGATGTAGATTAAATGAATGGGAAGACAAGGAAACCAATCTTCGTGTCCACCTTCAGGCACGCCTTTGTGTCTTGCCAAAGACACATGCTCGTGAGCAGTGTCAAACCATAGCGCCCTTTCGAGAGCTGTACTCAGCTCCTCACAACACCTTATGCAAGTAATCCAAGTCCATCGATAGTAAGCTATTCCAAGCGTCGGAAACTGAGATTCATTACAAAAGAAATTTCAATACACTTGAATACAAGCAGTTGCATAGCAAATTAATCTTTTCGTTTTGGCCTGACCAGCAATCAGAAGTACACAAAACGAAAGAGGTTAAATGCTTTAGAATAGTAGCAAGGAAAACAAAATTCAATAACTCTTTTTACAAATATAGTTTGTTATCTTTTATCTTGTTTGAGAAAAGTTGAATCTTCAGACTAAATTTTAATTTTGTGTTAATTGAACGGAGCTAATGTTTGTTTTATCCACAACGCTTTCTCTTCCTTGCAAATGTTTATTATCTTTGACTTAATCAAGATTTTCTCTTTGTTAGCTGAAATTCATTGCATACATAGACAGCAAATCCATCATTTTTACATTGATTCAACGTCTGCAGACGTTGAATTAATGTAAAAATGATGGATTTTCCTGTCTGGGTAATTCCTTGCGATATGCCAGGAAGAGCCAACTGTGTGGGTAGAAAATAGCATCCGGGATGCGTGGAGAAGACGGCACAACAATTATTGTTGCAATGCTCTGTTCGATTGGATAGACGTTTCTTCAAACTATTCTTTTCCGTAGCTTTGTTTTGTACAAGCATGCCTACACATTTCTTTTAACGGATCAGAAAAGAGCTTTAAACACTTTGTAAATCAAGGCACATATTGTAACTTTTAATTAACTTATGTCTTTAAAGCCTAACTTTAATTTAAGTACATAATTAAAACTTTAAAGACAGTTTTAAAAAACATTGGTCAAGCAAAAGTGGCTTAAAATCGTTGGTTTTAGGTGACAGCTGTCTGTGTTGGTGACCATGAAAGTTTTTACTATCGTCGCTATAAGTTTTATGGTCAGCCTGTATTGTGAAGCCCGGAGAAGTAAGTAAATTAGTAATTTATTGAACAATGAACATAAGCTACCCATGCACAATTGCACATGCGGTGTAACATCTTCGTGCATTTTAAATACGGTTTTAAACAAATTTTTATTTTGGTTCAGAGAATACAATTAGTTTGTGTTTAATTTCTGCACTTGAAAATAATCGAAAATCAAATAATAGTATTAATGTATTAACTTACATAGCGTAACTTTATTCAGTGCAATTGTCAATAAAAATACTTTTTAATATCGTTTTTGTCGTGTACAGTAACAAACAGAGGGAATCGTATGCACACAGCAGAAGACGAATGGTTTTATTTATACGGTTCTATTATAAAATATTTGCAAGCTTTGTAAGTAGGCCTACTAACTTTTAAGCACAGCTTTCACTGTTTCGACTTTTAGTCTAAAAAAACGGAAACAATCCAGTTATTCTATGTATTCCAAGAAGTAAGCTTGTGCAAAAAGAAATCTCCAAATAAATTTTAGAAATCTAAAAATCAATTTCAGCCGATTCACCGGTTCAAGGACTTGGCAGGAGCGGAAGAAAGTCAGTTCCAAAGACAGAATATGCAATGTTGGAAGTTGAGCCGCTTTTAAATGACTCAAAAATTGTAAAAGAAACCATCTGTTCTGAAGTTCCTTCCTGCGAACCTGCATACATGCTAAAGTTTGTTATGTTGCTCTAAGGACAATTTAGTTGACTTGTTTTATAATGTACTTGTTTATTAGTGATGTAAATTGAATAACCTGTAGCAGCCTACAATAAGATGCAAATCAAGTCATTACTTTCATAGAAGACCTGCTACAAAATCTGTCCAATAGTTTCTGTTATGTGACAATAATATTGTTACAGTTAATTCATTGTTCTTCTGCAACCATACCATTCTCTTCGAGTAAATCAAGTCATTGTTTTATAATCAGGCCTATTTAAAAGATATGGCATTATTGTGGAGTGACATCAAATTAATTGTGTCTATTTTATTGTCACATAATGATAAGCTATAGGACGAATAACCACATTTGTAATTTTTGTTCAACTTTCAATTAGTTTACTACTGACATGTGTTGATTAGATTTCCAACTTACGATGGGAAATGCAACAACAGAGTGGATCCTAACAGGGGAAAAACCGATCGCTCTTTTAAAAGACTGTTGCCAGCTGAATACAACAATAAAGCTCAAGGTACTTAATGAGATTTGAGACACTTTCTAAATTATGAAGAATTACAAATCGTATGAATCTCAAATCTCTTTTCTTAATTTCAGATTACAAGCCGTGACAATTTCACATTTCCCAGCCTAAAATGTACATGCTTTGCAACTGCCCTTTCTTGTAATATTTGACTTGAGCTCGTCCAACAATGAATGTTTTGGTACATCGTTGACAAGTATGCTAGAAACGCAATGTCCGCTTCGAATAGTCTGGGGAAGCATCAGCAAATCGGATCTAAAATCTTCAATCACCAGGCGTAAGCCGAGATACGATAAAAAAAGTTATTTTATTTTCAACTATTTTCAGGAATTCGTCGATCAGACTTTGGTCAACCTCTGCCCAATGCTCGAATTGTCTCCAACACAATGCAAGGAATCAGCCAAAAATCAGCTACAGTCAGTCACATGGTTCCTTTTTGGGGTCAATTTCTTGTGCATGACATAGCACTGACTAAAGGGCACGATGAAGACGAAGGTGCGGCCAATTATCACAATAGATAGCAAATTCTAAGCCAAAGCCAGTTACTATTGCACATCAATCAACATGTATAACTTAGAAAGCTGTGAAAAGCATTGAAAGGAATTCTTCATTGAACTATTTACCAATTTCATAAATTCTTCTAACGTTTAGCTTGTAATTGTTTCGAGTATTTTTGTATGAGTGAGTTTTCATTGTGCATGTGAATTTTGTTTTAGCAAATTAAAATTAAAAATTTGTTTGAGCATACTCTCAACAATAGTACGCGTTGGAATGACGTTTTTACAACATTAGTTTACCATTCTTCACAGTTGATTGTGACTGCTCCACACCCGACAAGGAATGTGCAAACATAGCCATCCAAGAAAGCGATGAACAGTACATTGGTTTTCCGAGGAAAACCTGCTTCGAGTTTAAAAGATCTTTTCCGGTGGTGGATTCGGAAAGCTGTACGTGGGAGTGATTTGTGTGGGTGTTTGAGATGCTGGAAATTTGAAGTTTCACAATTGAAATCGCACGGTTATTTCTTCAACATAGATTCCCGTCCGTTTACGTCTTACCAATGAATCAAAAATATCTTACTAAATTGGATTGCTTCAAATCAAGGATGTATAAAATTAGGTCCCTGATAACAAAAAAATTGCAGTTCTACGCTGAATATCAACGGAAATTTTATTTTATATTTAAAGGACCGGTTTGAAAATCCAATTTTCACTTCACTATCACTTTATTCAATTTAATATACCTGACTTCTTATTTATTATAATTATTAGCAGTTTAGCAGCAAAAATTTGTAATGTTAAAAGCAATGAAAACTTTATGATCATTTTGAACACATCCTGCAAATCAAACCTTTGCATTTTTAAAATTATAAACTGGTTAAAGAAGTATGATGTATGCGTCGCACTCAAAATAATGTTGTGACAAATTGCTTTCACTTTTCAATCACTTAAGTTTTTTTTTTTTTTTCAACCTGAAAGCAATAGTTGTTAATTTTTTATCCAGGTGACAGATCTGTTCGACAGCAACTGAACGAGTTGAGCGGATTCATGGATCTGGCTGTTATTTACGGAAACAACAAGGAACACTCGGACGCGATCAGAGTAAAGAATGACCCAGGTGGATATAGGAACATCCTGGCATCATCTTCGTGCAGCTTTTGTTTAACTATCGTTTAGTTTTCTGCTTTACTTCTTTGATAAACCTGATTTCGCTTACAAGCAGTTGTAGCATGTTAAATAATTAAATGCTCAATTCGTCCAACTGATATGCAGCCAAATCAACACCCTGCCGCAATGATCTTCCTATTTGGTTGAGTAGGAGACTATTTTTTGTATACTGTAATTTGTTTTAAGACATATAAGTTTGTTTATGACTTGATTGATTTAAAGCTTTAAACTAAAATAGTGTTAAAATAGTTTTAATTTCTGTTTACTTTAAAAGTGAGCAAAGTAATATTTAATGAAATGCATGTAGGCGACTACAAACACTGTAACACAGTAGCCTACTGTATATTGGCACGTATGCCATACTCATAACACAGTACTGACAGCTGACGTTGTATAACTTGGTCGTCAGACCACTCGGCATGCGACAACTCAGCAAGTGCTTCAACACAGCAAGTACATTTTAGCTATTGTCCAAGTCTGTAAATGAAATTTTCACCTAGCATCTAACTGGCTTAATCATCGCTTGGTAAACAGAATTGTCTGATTTTGTGACGACTTGCTCAGTTGTAACTTGCTCAGTTTCATCATTTGCCAATTTCAGTTACTTGCTGGAATGTTGCCAGCTCAGTTGTCACTTGCTCAACTGCCATTTGCTCAGTTTGCAACTGTTGACTTGTAGGAGACTCGTATAACTTTTGAACTCATTTCTGCTTCTCTTCAGCTAAAAGCGGCGAGCTGATTGAGCTACAGGCAAAGAGTAATGATTTCACTGTTCTTCCTCAAACTGATTTTCATCGAATAGAAGCAGCAGGAAACGCAATGTTTTGTCCTCCACTAGTTCGAAAACCAACAAAGGGCATCCCCTGCTTTGTGTCTGGTAAGCGCACGAAGAAAGTTTGCGTAGACAAAAACACAAGTTGGGTCAAAATGAGTTTCCAAAGTGTCATCATGCTGGCAAACTGTTCTTGATCAAATGATCAGATCAATGCAAGCATTTTTTTTCGTGTGTTTATACGAACAGAAATGCTCAAGCCACTCAGTTTTGGTAAGGGTTTGGACCACACTGTCGATGTTTCTGACCATAAGCTAAATCAGTCACCATAACACAGACTCAATTTTTAGTCTTCCCCAGAAAGAAAAATGTGATTGTATCAGAGGTTTTAACTGAACTCCAACAGACTACTGTATATGTTCGTGTAGGCTATTCTTCCTACAAAATTATATAGACTACAAATAATAAAAAATGCGTTATAAACCAACTGTAGTTTTCAAAATGATGATAAAACCCGACTGTAAATGACCTGGTGAATGTTTAAAGGTTGTTTGATTTTTTCTGTTATTTGTTCAGGCGATGCAAGGACCAATGAAAACACGGTTCTCCTATCCCAGCACACCATCTGGATGAGGTTCCATAACATTATTGTGCGAGCTCTGAGAATTAAAAACAAACATTGGGATTCTGATACTCTATTTTTGGTAATGACTGATTGGGTTTTCTCTTCTAGTGTTAAAAATCTGGCTTTAATGATAAAAGTTGAAAAACGACTGTTGATTTTATTAAGAAATAAATAAAATAAATTACCTCATTTTGTTGTTTTTAAATTGCCATCTACCAAAGCAGTTTCAGTTTCTATTTTCTCTTGACAACCCATTGAACCCGTGAAATTCAAAATGCTTTAACTCAATCCTATGGTTTTAACATGTTCAATTCTTTATTATAACATAAGTATTTTATAATTTAGTTTATCATATATTTTTACATCGTCATCGTCGTGTGAGCCTCTGAACCGTGGGTCTACCTTTTTACCACCCCAGATTCACGGTGTTCCCGGACTAAGCTGGAAGGCTACTACAGAGAGCAGCCAGTCTTTGGTTTCATATATTAAAACTTATTATTTGCATACAGTGGCACTTTTGCAATATTTCCGGTCTCAGAAATGTACAGAAGATTGTATAACTAAATAGAAAATTATTATTTTATTGTAGCTGAGACGAGCGAGTGGTGTAATTAAACCCCGAACAATATATACTTACAGAAAGGTTTTTGGAAACAAACAGCTAGAGAAAAGCAGAACATTTAAAGTCAAACCGCAAAATATGACAACTGACAACACGAAAAAATGTATAGGTTCAGGGCTTCTCAAACTTTTTTGCTCTGCGACCCCATTTTGAAAAATATATTTCTATGCGACCCCATTTATTTATTTATTTATTTATTTACATCAGACTCAACATGGTCCATTTTACAATCAAACATAAAATGTAGAAACAAAGCAGATACTCAACTCCGAAGAGCTGAGTTGCATTGTACCACATACAAAGATTGATAGTAACAGTCTGTTGGCATTATTTCATAAATTCATTGATTGGAAAACAAGTTACATCGTGTTACAAACTAGTATAATTTTTACGAATGAAAGCTTGAAAAGTTGTGGAGAGCTGAGTTGCATTGTACCACATACAAAGATTGATAGTAACAGTCTGTTGGCATTATTTCATTAATTCATTGATTGGAAAACAAGTTACATCGTGTTACAAACTGGTATAATTTTTACGAATGAAAGCTTGAAAAGTTGTGGTATTGTTATCAACGAATGCAGAGGTGATGCTGCGTCGTCTCCGCAGATTAAACAACATTCTGCAACAATTATTGTATCCAACACGTAAGCGATTACTATTGGATGAAAGATAGTTGCACCATAGTTGACAGGCATAAAAAGGAATACAATAGGAACGAAACAACACATTTTTAACAGCAATCGAACATTTGGAAAACCTTGCTTTTAACATGTTTCCAGCACAATACAACGACCGTAATTGTCGTTTCAAATCTTCATCATCGGATAGTAAGTCGTTAATTATTACTCCTAAATATTTCACTAGGTCTCAAAGCAGATACGTTTTTCATTTAAATATATGATCGGATTAAAGTCAAGTTTCAACATCTTGGATTTAAATAAAACACCAACAGTTTTGTTGCAATTAATGTTTTGTTGCATTATGGGGACATCCACGTTAATGACATTAAAACGGATCATTTTGATCATTATATTTTCTTTTTCTTTCTGACTTATCAATTGTTTTCTTTGTGCTTGCAATTGTTACCGCATGAATCTATGAAACCTAACCACTGATCCATAGTCAATTAATCTTGTAACTGGTTCCTTCAGAAACTAGTTGATAAGCTACTCTGAAATCATAATGCGAGCGGTAAGGTTACTTTTGGTCAGCACGTTACAGCAATGATAGCGTAACAATGCATCAATTGTTACGATTGATTATATTTTATCGTTTGACAGTTCGCACCGACGGTTGCGGTCAATTGACATCATGGCAAGACTACAACCCACCGGCACTAGAATTTCATTACGACCCCAAAATTTCATTACGCGACCCCATTTGGGGTCGCGACCCATAGTTTGAGAAGCCCTGGATATCGCCTTTTTGTGAAACTTTTAACTACAACATTTAAAAAACATATTTAATACAAACTTTCCATTAGGCCCACGACCTTTTTACCGAGTTACACGCAAAGTAGGCTATTGCAATTACCACTTGTCGAAGTCCATACGTCGGTGATTTTATTTTTGAAATTATCTTCAGACTACACGATCTATAGTGACGGCACTCCATCAACGGGTCACCTTTGAGCACTTTCTTCCTTCCATATTGGGACCAGTTGTTATGAAAAGGTTTGGTCTCAATTTACTGGAAAATGTAAGAAACTTTGTAAATAGCAAATTTTCTGTAGCAAAGTTTAATTCAGTTTATTATGTCAAGCTTTCATTCTAAACGTAGTCTACACCTAGAGTCTGCAAACAAAATTCTTCGTTGCCTACACTTGATAAATAAACAACTCCGTTTTATTTGTTGCATAAACAAACCTGTCTCAATTGTTATTCTGACAAACTTCCTTGATGAATTCACCAACCAATCATTTCGTTTGAAATAGGCTACTGCACGTTTCTCATGGTCTGTATTTTCCACAAATATTATAAGACAGAAACTTTAAGCTTTGACTAAGAAACTACAAGCTTTGACTCAGGAACTTTAAGCTTTGACTTAGGAAATTTATGCTTTGACTCAGGAATATGCTTTGACTAAGAAACTTTAAGCTTTAACTCAGTAACTTTATGCTTTGACTCAGGAGTTTTATGCTTTGACTAAGAAACTTTAAGCTTTGACTCAGGAACTTTATGCTTTGACTCAAGAACTTTAATCTCTGAATCAGGAACTTTATGCTTTAACTAAGGAAGTTTAAGCTTTGACTCAGGAACTTTATGCTTTGACTAAGGAAGTTTAAGCTTTGACTCAGGAACTTTAAGCTTTGACTTAGGAACTTTATGCTTTGACTCAGGAACTTTAAGCGTTGTCTCAGGAACTTTATTCTGTTATTAAGGAACTTTAAGCTTTGACTAAAGAAGTTACTTTGACTCATACAGGGGCATTGGTATGGATATGACTCTTCATACGATGCCACTGTGTCCAACTCGTTCGCCACCGCTGCGTTCAGAATGGGACACGCCTTGATCGACAATCAAGTCACTCGGCCCAATCCTAGTTGGACGAAGAGTCAAGGCAAAACAATCACTATATCAGACAGGTTGGCATACACTCAAATTATTTTCCAACTTAATTTTTATAAATAATTTTCTTCAATTGCCATGCCCAATTTTCAAAAGTATCAGACTACTAAGGTAAAAACTAGGCATTTTGCACAAACCATCTCTTTACAAAATCAAAAAAAAATCCAATGTTGTCAAATCGTATCAAAAGTAAAAACATGCACGGAATATCGGAAATCATAGAAAATAGTGATCATACAGAGAAACTTTTTGGTATTTTGTCTGTGTGGTCTCCATGCACATTTACCACGGCTTATATTGGGTGAGGCATGCCAGCCACGAGTGAGGTGCAGTATTCTTCAGAGATGTTTTTCACCCATACTTCTTTAATTGCAGTGACTAATGCTTTGGTACCTGAAGGCTGCGTTTCCGCCACTAAATCTTTTATTTGATCCCATTGATTTTCAATCGGGTATCCGAATCAATCCAAATCTAGGCCAATCCAAAGTCGTCAACTGATTCTCCGTTAAAAATTGTTTAACTATTTTAAGTCGATTTTAGATTAATTTTAGATAGACCCTGCAACTTCATTTCCTAAATTTTAAACACCTGATTCCTTTGATTGGAAGCCTGAAAGGGAGATCAGAAACATTTTAGTATTTGGGCAAAACGAAACTAACTTATTCTAAAAAACGTATTTCAAAATAAAACAAAATTTCTTGCAACGCAATAGTGATTTAAAATGAATTGAAATCACTGCTAAGAATTTTTCGTCGAAACAAAGTATTTTGAAATTGTAAAGGTTTTTTTTCGTTCAACAAGCTTTATTGCAAATTCTGATAGTGAAAACTGAAAAACATTTTCGTAGCCAAAACTTTTATCTAAAAACATACATCAATATTGCAATTGTCTTTATTTCATGCTTACTTGCAGCTTATTTAACTTGGAGACCCTTGTGAGACAATTCAGATCTGGGGGACCAAGTTCTTATATTCGTGGTTTGGTCAATGATTCGGCTTTGCAGTTTGACCCTTCCTTTTCAAACAGCCTTAGAAACTTCTTAGATGCAATGCCAAAAGCAATTGGAGGTAAGCAGGAATATATAGTAATATTTAACTATTGATAGTTAAATACGCCAAACAAAGAAAATGCACAAGTAGGTAGGCTACGACGAATCGACGATTACGAAGGTATGAAGGCATGAAGATTACATTGTAGGCCGATTATGTTAAAAAATAAAAGCGCCCAGAGCAGTTTGTGCTGCATACTTTCTTCGAGTTTTGCTACTTTTATCTATCAATCGTGTGCCTAACATAGGTATGATCATTTGATCATTGCGCCCACGAAAGTGGAATGGCAGCGACATGTGGTGCAAAGAGGTGTCAGACTTTGAAGGCAATCGTACCTTGCTCGAACCTTGAGCTGCAAAGAACTTTCCAACTTATTTTCTTGTTTTAATTAAAGATAACACTGATTATGTGCTTTTTTGCTTACAACAGTGAGAAAACAAGCAGGGTTTTGGAGCAGGCGTAAATATTAAGTTGCTCCAGCTCCGGCTCCGGAGCTCTTTTTTATCATAAATTAGCTCCAGCTCCTGCTCTGGAGCTTATTGATACCATTGCTCCGGCTCCAGCTCCAGGCTCCAAAAAGTGCTTTCAAATGACGACGTATCAATTTAATTTCTAAAGCTTAAAATTGCCAGCAGTCAACTGTTGCTAAAAAATAGCACATCTTTATGAAGTTTAAAATACTTTCATCAAAATGTCATGCGGAACTGCGTTTCAAAACGTATTCGTTAATTCGACGTCTAATTACGCAACTAATTTCTTAATTTTGTGAAGGGTTGCTGTTAAATTATGTGAATTCAGCCAATAGTAGTATAGCATCTTATGAAATACATCGGAGCCAGAGCTATTTTTCAAACAACTGGCTCCAGCTCCTGCTACAGCTCCACTTGAATTTCACGAAGATCTCCGGCTCCAGCTTCGATGAAAATGCACTGCTTTGGGGCTCCGGCTCCTTGCTCCGGCTCCAAAGCCCTGAAAACAAGTAGGCTTTCCAGTGCTAGGCCTACTACCATAACCTTGATCGTGGATGTGGAAACAATAGGATCATCACAGCTGAAAGATCTCACCTTTAGTGAAAATCAAAAGCATTAAACATTAAAATCAAATTCCAGAAAGAGGACCGGGACCATATGGAAGTGATTTGTTGGCAACTAACATCCAACGTGGAAGAGACCACGGTCTTCCGAGCTACATGAAATACAGAGAGTTTTGTGGCCTAAAAACACCTAGAAACTTTCGTGGACTTACCGAAATATCTCTTCAGAACCAAAACAAGTTGAAAAAACTTTACGGGTAAGAAAAAATAAGAACTGGTTCTATGCTGTGATGTTTATGTAATAGTCTACAAAACAACGCATTAGAATTTCAATTTGCAGAAACGGTTTTCAAGCGCATAGTTAAAACTACAATACCTACCAAGTTTAGGAAAACCGTTGGAAAATGGTTATCGTGAAATGATATAAAAAGCGTTTAAGCGTTTTGCACAAATTTATTTACTTTTAAATTTAGACAAAACCGAAAGTAAACGTAAAAGTAAGTATGTGTGCGTGAGTTTTTCTTGCTCAAAAATTAATAATTTTTTGTCACAATCTAACAGAAAGTCTACAAAATTTTAAAAAAAACTTAATTTATTCTTTAAAAACCGCTGTAGCCAAGTGTTGCTTTTGAGATTTTTTTTCAACCGCCTTAAATTCTTAAGTTTTATCTAGCAATGTGAACAACATTGATCTCTACATTGGTGGGGTTGCTGAAACCCCGTTACCTGGGGCCATCATAGGACCAACCTTTGCTTGCATCATCGGGTACCAGTTCAGAGATTTAAAAAGAGGAGACAGATTCCACCACGAAAACGGTGGAGCACTTCAAACTCATACCAAAGGTTTGTGCAGGTTAAGAAAGTTTGCAAGATAATAATTTTGTTATGTAATAATTCGGGTTTAGTCAAGCGGTAGGCACTTTAGCATGCTGATATCCTATCCAACCACGAACCACCAGATGTTACATTGTCCGTCCAATTGTGACCATTCCAGCATTCAGCCAGAGAGTTGATTATTACTTTGAACTTTGTTTGGTAATTACAGAAGAAAAAAGAGCAATAGCAGTGGTGGAAAGTTGTGTTTTTCCTTTGTTCCGAGAAACGCAACCTTGATGACGTCATGCACGGCGTAGCTTCTGTTTGGTTGATGGTTCGTGTTTGAATTGGATATCTGCATGTTAACGTGCGGTCAAGCGTGTAGTTTCAATTCACTACATTATACCGTTCTGCATTTGTTTTTCTTCTACTTTAGGAAACAGCACTGGATACAATTTGAAGTAGCCTATTTTAATCAAAAATGAAGTTCAACTTGAAAAAAATGCAAGTCATTGCTTTGAAAACATTAAGTCAGCATTTTTTTACCCGACTATATGCAATCACCATTTCAGCTTGAACGTATATGTTATTTCTAAAACCACAATATAGACTACTGTAGCAACAAACTTTAATGCATTTTTGTTGGTTTTTAGAGCAATTAGCCGCTTTGAGGAAAGCTTCTTATGCTGGCATTCTGTGTGTCACTAATCCAGACATGGAAAGCATTCAACCGTTTCCAATGAGAAAGGTTAGTCCTGACAACCCAAGACAGTCATGTGACGCATACGAACCTTTAAATCTACTGCTTTGGAAAGAAAGAGAATCTGGATGGCTCATCGGAGATGGCAGCCCAGTTGTAAAACAAGGTGACTTTCATCAACAGACTCGTTAGCTCTTGTTTGACAAGCTTCGTTTCGCATACGTTTCATGTATGTTTCGTATGTTACTGACGGGGGGGACCACGTGAAGGTGCTTGTCTTCCTCCCCTAATCAGACTACCATCTAATAATCAGACTACCCTCCCCTAATCAGACTACCCCTAATCCTCCCCATCAACAGACTAATAACTACCTTGCAGATTTGAGCGGAGTCACGTGTCTGTAACTTCAAACCAGGGATACCGTACCAGACATTCTGTAAATATCCCTGCTCCAAACTCAACACCTATTCTAAATATTTTGAAACGTATTGACTCCGAGCGCAAAACATAAACCACAATCCAGTTTTGTTTTTTTTATTATATTTTAAATCAAAAAATTAAAAACTTAGATTTCTATCTTTGAGATTGCAAAAAATAAAAAAATAAATTGCCGACACGAGCTTAAACATTAATCAACAATGCAAATCCTGTAATAAGTGCTGTCTCCTAAAACATGTGAAACATACATTCCGGTTACAAAACACATTTAGACCAGTCACATTTAGACTACATTTGCACTCATAGCAAACAAAGATTTCCTGCTACACTCGACTGCCGAGAAACAAACAACATACTGTAACTATAGCCTAGTGCCAATACGTAGCTAAATAAGGATATAAGAATGTGTTTTAATAACAAAACCCTTTTATGCATTTGAGCATTTTATGTTAGAGATAGCTCTTGCTTTTTAGAGAAAACTACACCTTTCTTTGATAATTTTACTAATAGGCTAAGATATTTATTTTTCTTTCTTAACTTTTTTAAGAAGTGTCTTCAGCGTTGTCTTGTTTCAAGGCGGCGGAAATGCCATTGGTACCGAACCAAAACCAGCCCCTCAGCTGCTCTGAACATAACAACCACAGCTACATAGACAGCAGTGACCTCAGTGAAACATTTAAACTTTTCAAGTTATAACATGCTTTTGCAGACTGTATGTTTACGTTTTAAAACATCGCTTGGTTGTTTGTGACAGATTACGAATGGACGAGTTGGTTTCCAACGACTTACCAGTACTCGACTTATTCAAATGCGGATGTCTTGAACCTTCTGTTGGTTCGAAGACCGACTGAAGTCTGCACTCAGGTCATGATGACTGAAACAAAAATGGTGAACGGAAATAAACTGATTAGATTCCAATGTCTTCCTGGTACGATCAAATACACCGACTTTCCAGTAGTACCATCTCACAAATGTAAGCAAAGTTAATTCAGCATTCATGCAATAGCTAAGCTTACCTTTTGTCTACATTTTTCTTTTGCAAAGCGTTACGTGTTGCAACCTATATGTAGACATCGGGACAACCGTTTTTGCATGGTCTGTTTTTGCTTGTGTGACAACTTCACTTATTCTTCATTTTTGATACAAAATATTGCAAGTCCCAGCATGCATGAGTGGCGTTTAAACTATGCGGATGAAGTTTGTTTTCTTGTCCTGTTCTTGTACTTTGAGCTAGATCAGAGGTGACGAACCTGCGGCCCGCGGGCCACATGCGGCCCGTCAAAGAAGTTTGTGCGGCCCGCAAAACAATTTGACAATCGCTCATGCATTAAAGACAAAAGACATCTTAAAGCTGTTTTATGCCTTCACTTCTAAAATGCACTTTACAAAAAGTCGTTACAGGTCGAGGCTGACAGATGAAAATCTTAGTAGGCTATGCAGTTGCTATGCAGTAGGCTATGCCAC
Organism: Aplidium turbinatum; assembly: GCF_918807975.1. Classification (NCBI taxonomy): domain Eukaryota; kingdom Metazoa; phylum Chordata; class Ascidiacea; order Aplousobranchia; family Polyclinidae; genus Aplidium; species Aplidium turbinatum. The sequence goes on from NC_137488.1 coordinate 4,517,758, forward strand.
ATCGTCTGTTCGACCTAATATTGAACGCTTAGTCAAGCAAAAAAAATTCCAAAAGTGCCACTAAGCAAAAAAATTTAATGCTTCAATGTTATTTTTTAATATTTTATGCTTCAATGCTGCATTAGATAGTTTCAGCTGTATGATTCGTATGGGCTTTTGTTTGTTGTTTGAAAAAGAAATTTCATCAACTGATTTGTAGTTTCGGAGCATAATGGTCGAAACATTTAGTCAAGTTGAGTAAAAAGGATATAGCCAAAAAAAGAAGAAATCATACTCATATGAAAGCAAACGCTTCGAAAATTAAACTGTCTTTATAATCAGTGCAAGTGCTGTTACTCTATCCTTTTTGCTCAAGTTGATTTGTTTTTATTTTTACTGTTGTATGTTTCGATTCTGCGTAAGATAATTTCAACTGTCTTGGTTTTATTACTTTCATCTCAGGCCCGTAGCCAGACATTTTCAAGGGGGGGTTCCCAAATCCAAAAATATGGACCTTTTGAAAACGCTTTCTTCTTGGTGTGTCCACAAGCAAGCAAAATCATAAGAAGCGGCAGTACATGTACCAACAAACTTCAAATTGTCAATTATAAAAAAACAAAATAAATAAATACCGGTACAAACAATTTTCACATTAACAATAGCACATCTACAGTGGAACCGACAGGGGCGCCGGAAGCGGGAGGGGAGAGGGCAGATACCCTTATAAGGTCATGTAAACTACTGCACAATTTGCGCTACTGGTGGTCCAAAGAGAATTTTATTGGTTCACATAATGGACATCAATTGCCAATGGTCTATGGAATTTTTTTCTTAAAAAAATGGTCCATGGGACAATAGCCCAAATACATGTAAGCTTCAACGAATTTCACTGTAATTCAGCTTAAAGTATATTTCACACTATCCACTAAACCAGTGGTTCCCAACCTGGGGTCTGCGGACCGCTTGGGGGTCCGTGAGAAAGCCTTTGGGGGTCCGTGATTACCTTGATGAATTTTGGAAAAAAAACGAAAAGCGATCTTTTTACTTTCATTTCTCTCATTAAATTTGCTTACGTTGAAAAAGTTTCGGCCTGGTACTTTGGGTCACCTTAATAATCAAATCTTCTTCTTCTTCAATTGCGCAATAATCAAATACTGCTGACATTTTGTGAAGAAAGGGGCGTTCTTCCCGGCTATCAGCACAAGGCTGAGCACTCACTAGTACAGCGGTGCGATACTGATGAGCCCAGCCTCATGGGCGAAACACGTTTTTTATCGCTGTCAATTCTTGCTACAAATTGGCTGCCGAGAAACATACTGCTGACATTTCTTGAACAATTCATTCATTTTCTTATTTGAGCGACTGTTTAACCTAATATTTGCCGCAGGAGTCATAGCAGCAATGCAATGTGACATAGTACAGTAGTTTAGTAGCATAATTATTTTAATAGTCAATAGCATGTTAATTGAGTTTCAGGCAAAATTTAGGTAGGGGTCCGCAGAATTAATAATTTGTCTAAAGAGGTCCGTGACAACAAAAAGGTTGGGAACCACTGCACTAAACCAATACGCGTACATGATTCCTTTGCCTGTTCTCACGTCAATTATCTTTTATCACGAGAACTGTATTCATAAGATTTTATCAATAGAATTATCCAGAAGGTAGAATGCAAGAAAGATTAACTATTACGTAACTAACTATTAACTATTACGTATCCGCCCCGATAGCTCAATTGGTTAGCGCGTCACTTCTGGAACGAAGAAACTTCAAGATCAAGCGGCGCTGGTTCGACTCTCGGGGTGTGCGCTTGAGCAACGCACGTTAAGGACTGCTCTCCATTCAGCGGCATCTAATGGATGGAATAGTTCCCCGGCAACAAGACTTCAACAATCGGAAACTTCACTCTGTCAATCTCGGTGACCGGGCCTGCGTCAGTGATTTAAACCCTCTACAAGTATGCGAAACTGCCAGGATTGAGCTCTGCAAGAAGCTTTCCCAGTCCGAGGATAAAGATTCAATCAATCAATCAACTCTGTAACCGAGAAAATACGAGTTTAACAACTTACGTCACATTCGCTAGCGCAACACAAGGCATTATGAGGTAGCAATGATCAAAGTTTAAGACTTTACTATCGTACAATCAATCATTTTATTTTTCATTATTAACGCGTCCGGGACGAAAATGTTTTCAATCTTCCATTTATCTTCCAGAAACCTCTTTTTAGCTGATTTAGAACTATCTGGAAGGTTTCAGCTGATCCTGTGATTATATGTACACTACACCTTCTCCAAAATGTGGACCTTTTCGGCTCAAGGGGGGGTTCCCGGGAACCCTGAGAACCCCCCCTGGCTACGGGCCTGCATCTGCCGTTTGTTACTTTTCATGAACATTATCTTGAGTCTCTTCTAAAAGATTTCATATTAGGTTACGATTAAAAAGTTGTGTGGCCAGATAACTCATGTGTAATTGACAAAGTGGCCCGCGACCGCAAAAAGGTTCGTCACCCCTGAGCTAGATACTTGCTGAGGCCCTATAGTAACCAAGTAGCCTATTTTTGTTTGTCTGTAACTATCAGCTGAATGGTTATCCGGTCTCATTGGTTCTACATCCTCGGACTGAGAAAGCTTTTGATAGATTTGCTGTCAATTTCTTAGCCTATGTTTGTTGAGGCTTTGAACCACTGACGCAGACCCGATTACCGAGAATGACAGAGTGAAGTTTCCGATTGTTGAAGTGTCGTGGTCTGTGAATTCATCCATCCACTACCTGATTGGCGAGCTGTCCTGAAATGCGTTGCTCAAGCTCACAAGCCGAGAGCGAATCAGCTTTTTGAGGTTTCTTCGTGTAGGCACCAACTCGGACGCTTAAACCAACTGAGCCAACGGAGCGTTTATACCTTTTCCTCCTAATTTATTCCAGAATTACCGTGCATAGCCTAATAACAAAACTGTTGTGCATTTTGGTTTGTTTTTGTTTAAACAATGTATGCCTACGTTCCCCTTACGTCTTCTCTTTGGTATTTTTGTTATTCAGCGCTTCTCGTTTTGTTTCTTCATATATTTTGGTTGCACGCTTTTTTGATATTACAGTTTCTTTCTTGCGATTCAAAATACAAGTTGAAAACCTTTGTATGACTCTGGTTGAATGAGGTAGAAACACAACAAAACCTTTTCATGCAAATCTCTACTCAGATTACTGGACTCCATGGATCAATGACCACAAGGGAGAAGCCGAAAGCGAGATTGAAACTTCCCGTTCTGGAATTTGTCGTTTTCCACATGCCTTCCAGGCACAGACAATTGATAGAGTAAGTAGGCTAACTTGGGATTTATAATAACCGGCTACAGTAGATTCACATTGTTTTCGACTTCACAAAATCTCCATTTATAAGTAGCCTGGGCCTTTTATCTGTGGTTTAAACGTGGCAACACTGGGATTTAACTGCTTGTCTGTTGACAGATTCCAGCAGGTGAAACCGGTGATGTGTTCACTGACTTTGGTGCAAACTTTGGTCTTCTCTGCGAAGGTAAAAACCAGCCATCTGGAGAATGCCATGACTACCGCGTACGATACCTATGCCGGGGGATGACGAGCTAATCTTGAAACCAATTTTTCTTCAAAGAATGAACAGATTATGCTATAAAACCTGTTCGCATGCTGTTAGTCAGAAATTGATGTAAAAAGTGATGCATGAAGCTTGAAAAAATTAAACAAACAATTATGATTGAAAAATGGCGAAGGCTATTGGCAAATTTTTACAAAAACATCAAAAGTAGAATTTTGCCTCATGACTCAGACTGCGAAAATTTTGAACAGACTTGAGATTCACAACCTGGTCAGCTCAACGATTCCAATGCAATTCCTTATGAATTGTAGCTGCAAGTAGGCCAGCCTACAGATCTTGTAAAGATGTCGCCGGTAGGCTAGAAATATGTAAGATGGCACCTTCCATGACCTGGGCGTGTAGTAGGCCTTCCACATTACCAACTGCGCAATTTACCGGTCAAAACGAAGGTAGCGGTTGGCGCACATTAGATTTACAACACAATGGCTGCTCAATACCTAGCTTGGTACTTAAAACGCTCGATACCTAAAAGGCAGAACCCTTGGACAGGTAAACAAGCAAGCTACAAGCGGATTGCAGTAACTGAAAGATGACTTGACACTTTTCAGCAACTCCAGATGCAAGCTGCATCTCGGTTACTAGAGCTCTGTACAATCGTACATATTGTACAAGCTGTAGGCCTACAGTGTACATGCAACTGCACAAACACCGTCGAGTTGAAAACTAATAATTTGTCTTTTTTCTGGCACAGACTCCATTAGCACTATTGATAAAAATAATACAATAAACTACTTTTATTTCACAGTATAACAACAGGAAATGACTTAGGCTACGTCGTACAATTTCCAAGCACCGGTGGTATCTATAGATCAAGTGACAAAAACATAAACTTTTCGAAATTTCTATAAAACAAATAGGCGACGAGATGCATGCTGGGTAAAACAGAGAATCATACCTTCAAGAACATATTTAATTTGAAACTGCATCCAGCAATGGTGCGCATTGCTCACAGCACCATATAATGCGGCAATTCTGTCGTCGTCTATAGACAATTTTCAGAAAGCAATTACTTCAGAGATGTGATAAGCGTAAACAAAATCTGCCGCCATTTCGCGAGATGATCACGTTGACTGGAAAATTAAGGTGAAAATACAACAAATAAAATGAGAATTTGTACAAGTTCTTACAGAACATTAAACTGACGTAGAAATTGCAAAAATAACGAAAACACGTCATACAATTAACTGAGCTGAAAAAGTGCAAAACAGAACAAGTAGTAGCTATCCATCAAACCAGGAATATTTTGCATCGTTAATATATAAAGACTTTGTAGTCATACAAAAAGGACTGATGTGCTGAATGGGTGCATTCTGTTGCAAAAATACAAAGCAAAATTTTGTGTGGAAACGTTAAAATTACAAATCAGGTTCTTTGCTGAGTCGGTCATCAGAAATAGTCTCCAAACGAAGTGAGTTACACAAAACTGAATGATTGCGGTGCCTGCATTTTCTTCCACTTGACGAAGCACCATCTAAACTGAAAGGTAGGTTACCAAGCATTTTCAACCACTATCAAGTGAATAAAAAATTCAATAGAGTTTGCATGACACAATGCTGGTTGCCCGCTAGCCATGCCCAATGCTCATGTAATGAGATCCTGCGTGGTTTAACATTATTTCAAATCCCAATAAGTTAAAAAAAAAACGATCAATGAATAAAGCATCAACGTTCTTTTAAATTAATTAACAGGCAGAGCCTATCGCAAAAATATCAACATGTGTATAAAAAAATAATAACAACAAAATGAAATAACGCGCTCTGTCTATTTACTTCATAAATAAATCAAAACCATCTGTACTGCCAAAAAATATATATAGAAAACGTTAGAAAAAAGTTTTTAGAAAAATGTACTCTTGAACATGACAATCAAAAACCTTCAGCTCAGGAGAGTTAACTCGGCTCAAGGCACAAAGCTGAGCAATCGTTAACACAGCAAGAGTATTACGAGCCGCGAAACTTTCAATCGTGTAATGTGTTGGACAATTTAGTGTGAAAAGAATCCATAAACAGCCGTATGCATGGCTTACTATATTACAGGCCTCCCAGACGCGCAGTGCTACCAAAAAAAATGAAGGCGAGCTTCTCTTTTATGTATAGCGAATGGCAACCCTGAATGCCTGGTCCAAAAATTGTGCGGTTTGAAAGTGCTACAATCATGTTGTAAGAGGCAAAGAGCTCATGTTATTGGTATCGCCTAGGATGTTTTTATATTGTTTTGAGAAAGCTTATTTCTTTGCATTTGCACAAACATTTGTTGGTGCTTTCATATCAACTATTAACACTACTAGAACAGTAACTCCAACTAAGGTATGCAGTACACCAGCACTAGGTATGCAGTACACCTACACTAGCACTGGCCATTCTTAGCTTTGCTAGTTCAGATCTTGCAGCCTGTGTAGCTTTATAGATAAAAGTAGTTTGGTACATTACAGGTGAGTTATAAGGTGACATTTTACGTTGTAAATTTGAAAAATACAATACACTGAATATGGTCTAGTGTAGAAATTCTGTATTTTATTGAAGAATTCAATTGAAATGATTTCACTCAGACGGCTACTTTAGCTTAAAAAAGGTGCATGATGCATTTCATAGTAGAGCAGTTCTTACAATATGCAAAGTCAGAATGATGCAAAATGTATGGATGTGGTATGAATTTTTGAAAAGTATCCACATACAGTATTCTTGCATGGCAGTGAGTGCTAACCTAAGATATTGAGTAATACTGCACTGGCCATTTTTGAAGTACAATGTTGTCCAGCAATGGGTAAAAGAATAAGTAGTTGAAAAATCAAAGCCGAGAGATGTTTTAATCAGACTAGTGAGCTAATTTGATTGTGATTCAAGAAGCTTGGCCTCAAGGCAGTTTAATGTTGGAAATTATTTCTGTCAAAGTTGGCATAGTTTAACCTGTGCAAGGGTATGGAGTGGCCATGTGGTTATAGTTGTCATCTTTCGTTTGGAATAATTTTCAATGCTAAAATTCAGGTTTGCCGAAGTGTAGCTATTATAGTTTTTCGGCAGTCACATGGGTATACAACTATACATATATATATTTTGGCCAAAAAGTGATTTATTGGTTTTGTTTTGTTGCAAAATTTTGGAAAAAATACTTTTTACCGGTACGGTACATAGACAATTTATTGTGTGAAACAACACAGAAATAATATGTTTACTTCTTTTTTGATGCAGCCATACATAATATTAATCAAACTTATTATCTTAAATTAGTCGCAAATGTTGTGTGACTCAATGTAATGGAAACTACGACAAGGACAAGAAGCAAAAAACATTCCGTTTACTGCGAAATGCCACAGAAAAAAAGTTGTGGATGTCAATTATACCGCGGGATAATGTGCCAGACAGCCCCAATACGGTTATCTGCGAACGGCATTGGCCTAAAAATTATGCAACAGTTAAGTGTTATGGCAAGGATAGACCAGCTGAGCCACCATCTGTGTTTAGTGATATCAAACCAAGTTTGCTTCCAACAAGAAATTCTATACTTAAGCCTAGAAGCACTGTCAAAGCATCAAATGCGGCACGAAATGTCTAGCTAGACCAGCACGCCATGTATACAGAGGCACAAAAAATTAAAAGCTTTGATAACTTGTGCCATTGCATTAAAACTTTCGATTGTGCAAAAAAGTAAATTTTGCTACAAACTAAGGAAGAATTAATATTGCAATCCCCTAGTTTTGTAAATGGCTGTCCAAAACTCGTTTTAAACATACGCAATAATCTGCGGTATGAAGCTTTTCATTATGGCACAAAATGCATTATTGAAACTTTGTCAAGTAATAAGATTACATCTACCAAACAGTGGTCCCAGATTGAAAAAGCAATTCGTTTTCTCGGTTCAGCAGAAGTTTGCAAAAAGAAGTAGGTGATTAATGAACAAATCACAAGTATGGAGCGAGTTTCTGTGGGAGAAAAAAGTATTCACCAGAAATGATTGTTCGAGCATTTGAATATTTTCCTACTTCCAGATCAGCCTACAAGCGGATAAGAGAGGATTTTGAGCTTCCAGGCATCTCATTGCTCACACAAATAACATCTGCCGTGAAACAGAGTACTGATGACTGCTACTTGAAAGGTGTTTTTTCAAATTTGCCTGATCCGAAACAAAAATCTTGCTTACTGCTTTTGGACGAGGTGTACATAAAGCCTACATTGCAATATCATGGGGAAATGTGTTTGGTCAGGCGACAAATAAACCGCATCTTTTGGCTAACACAGTGTTGAGCTTCATGGAAATCACTCTTCATGATGGTCCAAGATTTTTATACAAAATGCTTCCTGTTGAGGAACTTGATGCTGCATTTCTGTGCCAACAAACAACTTTGATTGTGGACACAACAAAACAATGTGGTGGGTCTGTTAGAGCCATTATTTGCGATAGTAATAGGGTAAACCAGTCCCTTTTTGAAAAACTGTTGAAAAACTGCAATCAGATAGCATTCCATGGCGCACTGACGATAACATTTTTGTTGTTGTATGATTAATTGATTATGTTCACCTGCTCAAAAACATCCGGAACAACTGGATCACTGAAAAAAGTCAGACATTGCAGTATGTATTTAATGGAGAAGAAAAGGTGGCAAAGTGGCAAGATGTAGAAGAGCTGAAGCGGCTTCAATCTTCATACCATATTGTGACATGTCACATTTGTCTGAAGTTGCTGTCCATCCAAAGCCTATGAGAGGCAGAAGAAAAGTTTTTGCCTTCAATTTTTCTCCGAAGAAACAACTGCTACTTTACAGACACACTCTCAACTTGACAATACCAATGACACTGCTTTATTTATCTCGCGAGTGCTTCAGTTTTGGAGAATTGTGAATGTTCATCAGCCATTTGCTGATATTCGCCTTCGTGATCAAAATCGTGCAGTTATACGAGGTGAAAATGATGAGAAAAAACTGTTGGACTTTGGAGAGAAGGCACTAAACATGTCAAACAAAAAAAATGAAAATGGTGTTAGGTATCATGGCTTAACAAAAGATACTGGTCTTGCGCTTTAGCATACATACAATGGTTTGGTAGATTTGGCGAAGTATTTATTGCACACATCTCTCCCTATGTGTCACTGGTCAGTTTTCTACCGATGCACTTGAGAAACAGTTTGGCAAACTGCGCCAGGGCTCAGGTGGTGCATATTTTATTACCGCACAGCAAGTGCTTGAAAAAGTTGATTTTACAAAACCAACTTCTTCTTGGCATGGACAAAAACCTGTTAAAAAGTGCTAATGCTGGTGGTCACTCTTGCTTGAAATGTGATTTTTCTATGTCAGAAAACGTTTGCACAGTCTTTGAAAATTTGGACAAATTAGAGGGCTCACTGCCTACAGATGTGAAGATGACATTGTTGTATATTGCTGGTTATGTTGTGCGAAACAGTAATTTTGATGACACCGGTTTTTATTACATAAAGTACGGTAAATACATGAAAAAAATAAATCGTGTGGAATTGACAATTCCTGGCGATTACGTCTGCCAGTGGGTGTTTTACAGCTACATACTTTTTCGAGAAGTGGCAAATGTAACTTGCCGTAAATCTGTGTTCTTTTGCTGAAAATCTCAGATTTTTAAGGGTTTTATGCAAGTAAACAGCATGCTGCAAACCTGTGCAATAATTTGTTTAACAATCATTCGCGCTTGTACACACTTCGTAGCAACAAAGAGGCAAAGCTAAACGTTTTGAAACTACAGAACTGATGCTAATTTATCTGACTCCCACAACGTAGGGCCCCATATGTTTTATTGTTTTGATTGTGCTAGCACAGCGGTTCTCAGCCATGGAAACATTTTGAGATGGGCCGCAGAACTATTTAAAAAATGCTAGATTCATTGAAAATTTTAGTTTCATTTGTTTCACTGTAGTTAATTTTGCACTTGTACGTTAGTTTTGTAGTTTTGATAGTGGTAAGAATGAATGATGCTGCTGTATTTTATTACAGAGTGGCAATTTTTGTTCTAATTATAAATTCGGTGGCGTGTTGCAATCACTGCCTTGTATTGTACTATATACGAACCTTGATTTTAAGCTACTACAACAGTGTGAACAGGATAGTGGGTTACAGAAATTTCTGCTTCGTAAAAATGGGCCACAAAAGAAAATAAAGGTTGAAAATCACTGTGCTAGCATGTGGCTTTCGTATATTGCCAAAAGTGACAATTTATTAATTGGCAATGTAAAACTCAATGGAAAACTCAAAGCTCACAGCATATAACTGTATATTTGTTGATGAATATTGTTGAATTGAGTGTAATGCATACATTTTCATGTTGATAAACTTTAAGTTTCTTTCGTTGACATTTGGTTGAATCGCAATTTTGCATGCTTTCTGAGCATTACACAACCTATAGCAAAATCAGTTGTTTTATGTTATTTCAATATCTAGCAACATTTATTCTGTGTAGAAGTAGTACGTTTAACAGTCAGAAATGTAAAAATGGTTGCAAAACGGTAAAACGATTGGTCTGTACCAATTACATGTTAAATGTGGTTTTAAAACACTCGCCTCCAGTTTTTAGGTGGCACTGCGCATCTGGGAAGCCTGTAATGTAGTAAGCCATGGCCAATTGGCCATATGCCATTGCGACCTCTTTCCGCACTCGACTGAAGAACAAAAATCAGAAATTACCATTACCAAATCCTTATGTGATTCCGCCATGCTACAACTAAATGGCTTTGTGTTTATACTGAGAAGCTCAAATATCATAAGATCAGGTTCAGTTTTTCAGTTCATAATATTTTCCACTCTTGGGATCAAAGTAGCAATTGAGGCAGGAATCATAGAGAAGGTCAAGCATTTCCTCCTCATCCGTGTCTCCGGTCGTCGTCGAGCTCTTTATACTCATGGAGCTGCTACCATCCGAAAGACCCATGACATCGTAATCATTGGTCACTGATTCTGCATCCGAGATGCTGTCTTTCTTCTATAGAAGTAAAGATGAGTTTTTCATCAACCTTTTCGCTGAAGAGATTAATTCTTTAATCCAGCAATGGTTAGGAAAAGTTGGGTATACAAGGCCATGTCAGGTTTAAAAACGTGGTATTTTTAAACTGTAAGACTTTGAAAACATTTATAAAAAACAAAACTCATTTAATATTTAAAACCTGATAACGTAAGGATTTAAGACGATGCAAAATACTCGCAATTCCAGGTGCCCACGCAATGGTCGCAGAAGATGAAAGCTTAATTTTGGACAAGAACAACATTCCAGTACTTCAAGGTCATTACAAATACACATGTAAAGCAAACCACGCTTCTGCTGCGAAGAAGTTTATCCAAACATTCACGGCCAGCTGCACCGGAGTTGACTTTTTAATAATTGTATTAAATAAATTTTGCAACTAACTAACCTTCTTCTACCTGCAAACAATTAACCTTGATCTGAGCCAACCCTGATAGCAGATCAGTCGTTTTTACATTGATTCAACGTCTGCACACGTTAAATCAATGCAAAAACGACTGATTTGCTGTCCGGAGAGGCACCAAATTACTTCAAATATTAGAAAAGTGGTCAAGAAATAAGTAAACAGGACAAAGGACACCACGTCACCTGTTGCGCTCTGACCGATGGCAGGACAGTGGGCGGGCTAAGCAAGTTGGCCCAGTCCCTAGGGTTGGAGTGGGACGCCATAGTGTAGTCCAGTGTGTCCTCGCCTGTTGGACAGTTGAGCCTCATCTCGTAAGCGTAAGCCTGCAATGACGATGATTTTGAAACGACGACTCAAACGCAAAATTATGTAAAAAAAAAGCGGCTTTTGCCAACCGAAGAAGGATTAGGCAACAAACAAGTTACGTTCTCGTTTATTTACATTACTGTTGCGTTTCAAAGATATTCAAGGAATCGGTTGATCAGGAACAATTCACAAGACTTACGATTTCATTGGTAAACAATTTCTAACGACCAGGAAAGAAAAATTCTTCACCTGAGGTTGCATGGGAGGAGGGTTTTTGTACGTGCTCCAGCTGTTTTCAAAGCTATCTTCAAATCTAGCTCGAAAGTCAAGATGATCGTGATTCTCCTCTATCTCTTCTCCCTCTTCTTGCTCTTTCCAATCTTCATCCACTCCCCGTTTCATGCTCTCCAACATCTGAGCTTCAAAAGTCTCGCTCCAGGTCCCAACCTGGTAAAGCAGCATCGCGTCATATAAAATGCACGTCAGTAATACTTTGATAAATTAATAATCTCTATTTATGTAATTGTTTAAGATCAGTTGATTATGGAAGTTGGGCGTTGACCAACCACTTTGATGGAACTGATAAAAGCGTAATGTATGATGACTAACAAATCTTTAAGCGACCCAGAGCCTACTGTTCATAATACAGTTGATGGATAACAAATACAACAAAATGCTTTTTTCCAACGTCGGGTTACGATCTCATTGATTTCATGAAGGAGCAACCCTAAACATGTCCGACCTGGAAGCGGTTAGATTCCGGGGTATCGTAAGGCTCTGAGGTTTTCGCCAATTCTCTCAAACTTTTCTTGTTCAATGTCACGCTCTTTTGACTTCCGTTGAACTAAAAACAAAACAATCACGATGATGAGTACAGCCTTGAAACATACCAGAGTGTCAATCTGGATAACAAACTTTTTATCAGTACAGGACTTGTTGGAAATGTAGATACGACTGCATTAACATCGATACAGTCCTTGGCATTGCTATTAACTTTATTCTTATGATGTCAGAATGCTAGATAATGTTATACGAAGTATGCAGTATCAAGTTGAAGGTTTCCACTGCTTGGTTTGCCTATTCCGCCGCTTTTTCATTGCACGACCTCACTTTACCATTTAAAAAAAATGGCAGACTCATTTCGTTGTACTCTGCTTGCACAGTTAGAATCTTCTAAACTTTAAAGTTTCTAATTGGAACTACAACATTCCGACATGATCAATAAAACTCCACAACAATCTGTAGGTGAATACACAGAATTACTCAATTACTCACTGGTGATAGGTTGATTGAATGTGAACTTGCTTCGTTGCTTTCAATGAAATCATCTTCAGCTTTACTCTTTGGCTCCACAATAGAACTTTGTACAAGTGTGTCAATGGATGCAGTGAGAGTAGCATCGGAACTCTTTAAAGAGACAACACTTTTGTTGAGAGGAGCCGGTGAAGATAGTGGTGAGTCATCAGTGTATCTTGCACTGTCATACAATGGTGAGGAGGGTGGTCGGGTCACAGACATGTCGGGGGATAATGATGACTGAGGTTTAAAATGATAGTCTTTTGATGACACCGGTTTTGGGAAGTTTTTGTGTCTTTGAGAGAAAGAGTTCGTTGCACTTCCACTTCTAGGAGTAGGTGTGTTCCAGACAATTCTTTGCTGGATGCTCTCCGGATCGGATAAGGAGCCACATCCGTTTTCAAACGGTTCATCAGATGGAGTAGGTTCCCGTGGAACAGAGTGAGGTTGAGAAGAAAATTTAAAGACTGAAGAACTTTTCACAGAATCTGTAACACCATTTACAGAGTGTTTTCGTGAGCTCACACTAATATCGGTGTTTGGCGGATCGGACAAATCAAGCTTATCCACCACGGCTGCGATATTTTGGCTGCTGTTAGCACCGTTCTTTGCATCAAGTCTTGGATGTATCTTTGGCACAACGATTCTCTTCTTGATTAAACTATTCGTTGCTTCCTTTGTGAGATCATGATGTTGCAATCTAGCTTTACTAGAATGGACTTGCCGTGCAGAGGGAGGATTCGAACGCATGTCCGATGATCTATGCAGGTGACCGTTGTCAGTACGGGCAGAGCTTAGTCCATTCCGTGATCTCCCACTTACTGGGACCTCAAAAGGTACCTTAAAAAACAACGATACAGTAACAGCCCTCGCTGTGCGATAGTGAAGTAAACAATAGAATAAATATCCGGGTGACAAAGTAAAATTGTACTTTATGCAGTATGAACTATGCAGTCGTGGTAATAATATTATTACAACCTCTAAGAGCGCTTGTAATTAGCAAAGACTATATGCATTCCGAAAAAAGAAATTTGCAACTACAGTACAAAGATATGCAGATGTGAACCCACAGGAGGTACTTAAAGACAAATGACAAGAACCGGTGCTGGTGAAGCAAAAATTAAGTTAGATCTTGTAAATGCAGTAGGTAATAATAACAATAACAAATAAAAAAAAATGGCATGAGAGATGCAAAAGATTAATTAAAATCGAATTGTACAGCGGCATCAACGATTTAGATATCGCATCTTGGTGAAGAAACTGTGGAAATGTTCTGTTCTAAGAAAATAAGAAAAAAACACTCAAGACGCAAGTGCAGAAGTGCGCACTAATCATAATGTGAAAAAAGAATATCTTGCTATAAAGAGCAGAAGCTTACATATTATCAACCTGCTGCGTTGAGACAGTACACGATAAAAATACTTGTCGCTTTCCGTGTGTTAACGAACGGGCATCCAAAAACAAAATTATAGCCCTTAATACCGTTTTCTGTGTCTTCAAACTAAATAAAACATTAATAATAATACATTGTATTGTTCAAGAGGGTTTCATTTCTGGAGGATCACTACACAATCGTCATCTACACAGCACCCTGCTATCATACACTTAGTCAGGCAGTTCATATAGAGGCTGAAAGGCATTGAAGCGTTACTTCAGAATAAAGAATGGAAAACAACAATGCAGTATTTTTGCGATTCCTAGAAGGCAAGATAGACCTCTCTTGAAATGACGCAGAAAATTGAAGTTATAGAAGCAAAATCTCAATGCAAATATAAAATATATACACTGCAAAAGCAGTAAGTAATACTAGTAGTACAGTAATAACATCGATTAAAAAGCACAATATATTTAATGATTAACAGTAACAGTTCTGAGAACTTAATGCAATGCAAACTGTCTACTTAAAACGCTTCATTGAAGTATAACCAACATTCTGGCGGGGTCAACCCGGCAAGAAAATGAAAGCAAAATGTGCCGGGCATTAACAGTTTTAAACAAAATTCCTGAACCAACCAAGATAATGTTCAATGGACGAAGTAGAAATCGCTCCAAATACTTTCGCGGTGAGATGTGCCACTGTGCCAGCGACAGGTCGGCCGCGGTCAATTGTCACAGCCAGGCTGCCTGCGTCAGAATGCCCTGATCTCATGACTGACTGATTCATGTCAGTATTGATACACAGAGGCATTGTGCAATGTGCGTTGTTAATCAAACGGCATCGGTGTACTGGCTCAATAGTGTTAATGATAAATTGCATCTTGCCATCATAATTTATCTGTAGTCTTAACATCCAGGGCTGAAGACGTTTAAGACTGAAGATGCTATGAAAGCAAAATACATAACATATTGAGTGTCTTAGCGTACGCCCATCTTGGACAGTGGACACAGCACCACGAAATAAATGAATTATTTTATTGGCCAAGTTCTACCTTTGTTCCGAACGCGATGCTTGAGTGCTGTGAATGGGGCTGCTCTTTTTCTGACATTCTTCTGCTGCTGTATAAGGAATCCTCGTTTGATGACGACCAATAGCCAGACGAGTCTTTCACACTATGGCGCCCTTCTTTTGTTTCAAGGCGCCGTCGAATTTTGTTCATTGAAATAACCTATGCAGGAAGGTAGTATTAATAAAGCTGGCATAAATGAAGTAATGCGGAATCAACTAAAAAGTTGAAACCATAGGCGCCTAAGCCGTGGGGGCCAGGCCCCCACGCACATTTCTGCATGGGAGTAACTTTTTATGCTGTATTGATACATAAAACAATAGATGAACTAGCGATCGGCAGCAGGAAAACATTTTTTAAATGCAAACCGCAACAGCTTCGCGATAAATAATCACTAGAACGAGTAGCGATGCTACAATCCCACCCCAGACAAAAAAATCTGTCATTTTTACATTGATTTAACGTCTGCAGACGTTGAATCAATGTAAAAATGACTGATTTTGCTGCCTGGGACATAGCAAAAATCTACTATTTTGCGTCGATTCAATGTCATCAGATGTTGAATGCACCCAAAAACAACATAATTTGCTACGTAGACGCAGCGTGAGTTTAGCTTAATGCGCTTGCAAACAGACTCGATGTCGCTTTCAAAAGTCGAAACCTCTGCAGTGAATCGCTCGCTGTGAAAATGAACTTGAAGTCTCGGTTCGGCCCGAGGTAACCACTAACCAACGCAACAAGGGCTGGTACAAACCGCAATGCGCACACGCGGCATAATTAACGCAGCAACGGACTCGCGCAAACTGCATGGCGCACACATGACCGTTGCCATAGAAACCCGATCAAAGGCGGGAATATGCGCATCTTTTGTTTCATCTGCAACACGAAAACGGGCGTTTTACAGCGAATTGAAAGCAGGTCAGTCATAAGTTGCAACATTGTAGTGAAAAGAAAGCAATGTCAAGTCGAAAACTTAATCAAACGTCTCTCCGTAACTATTTTTCAAGGGCTGTTTACGGATGTCAGCAACTTTTAAATTTATTCAAGGTGACGTGATGTTGAATTGATGTAAACATGAATGATCTTGCTTTCAACAGGTATATTTTCAAGCGTATGATCAAGTTAGTATTTTCATTCCATTTACAGTATACCTTTTAGTAAAGCTTTTCGTCTCTTGTTTCATGCTAATAAATCTAGTTCGTTGCTAAACTTTATGCTGTGCTTAGCTTAAAGAGTCGCAGTCCATCAACCGCTATCCGCTAGCCCACGCAGGCGCATGGCATGTTTTTTGGTCGAGTTGTGTTCATAATAATTAACGGTAGGTCGAACGTAACGATAACTCCGAGTGCGGCAATAAAAGCAATCCCAGTGTGATGACATAATTACGTCATCCATCTGCGTGACATTTTGCTGAATTTACGTTGCTGCTGATGAAACACGCTTTCGCCCCCACGGCCAAAAAAATAGTTAGGCGCCTATGGTTGAAACAGCTATTCTCGTTTCCAGCAGTAGTTGCACGTTGTAACATTCATCTGGTGCATGCAAAAGTAAAAGCCAAACATATATACAATACGTTTGCATTGCTTCACTGAAGTTTGTAAATTTTGATTTGTATGTTATTCGCTTTGAGGATGCGCAATTGCGCATTGCCATGGTGTGTGAAACGTCAGTGGAGCAATAAACAACTTGTATATTATATCATATATATATAATATGTTTCCCTTTTACTTTCACATTCATCAGATGAATGTTGCAAATACTGCTAGAAACAACAATATTCCTGAGGAGCACCCAAAATTTCAGTATTCACAACTATACATTCTTTGTGTGTCTATCAAACCTAATATATACATTTATACATATATACATTTAATCAGCAAAATTCCAATAGAGCAGACAGCTTATCAACGTTGATGCTCAAAAATAAATTCATTATGGCTCTTCACGAACAGAAAAACATAATACCGGTATGATCGATGATGTAGAGTTGTAGACAGCAGTATTAACCATGGTGTTTCTATGTATAGCCTACACACTGGATCTAAACAAGTTTCATAGAATAATCATGTAAGTTATCATCATAACTTTCAAAGTCACGGATTGAATAGGCTACTTAGGCTACATACCGTATGTTTATATGCAAAGCATACCTGAGTAAAGAAATCAATATTGTTGGAAAATTGCAAGTTTGCAGGAATACTTTCACACTGCTGCATGGTATACCCATCACCATCCATATCGTGAGGCTGCGTTTTCATGGTAAATACTCTTCGGATTTTGCAAGTACCTTTCATAAAACAAAAATTATAAATTTCTAAGTCACAAAAACAGCAACAGAACAAATCTGAATAGCACTGTGTCTTCAAATTCAACAGTTGCACTAAAATTTTAACCTTAGTTTTGTCTATTCGGTGGTTAATTTCAACGTTTCAGTAAAGCTATTCTGCCCAATTACTTTGTCGCTACACATTTATACATATATTATATATCATACTTAGAGATGTAAATGCAAAAAAAACGAACCGTTTTTTTTTTAAAAAACGTGTTTTTTTTTCAAAAAAACTTGGGCCAAAAAAAACACGCGTTTTTTGTTTTTTTTCATATTTTTCTGGAAAAGTTGCAAATTTTTTACAATTTGCAGCTTAGTTTCATTATAGTGCTCTTGAAAAACATCAAACTAGTAAAAATGGTTTTATGGTTGTGCTGAAATTCCTAAGTGTTTGTGCTTGGCAGCAGCATAGCCTATGTTTTTTGCATAGTCCTATGTTTTTTCGCTTTTTTCTTCATTCTCAGGCATGTTTGTGGCAGTAGACCTGACAAACATTGAATTAATGCAATTTGATACATGACATAATGTAGATGAGTTAATTTCTTTTTCCTTTTATGGAAGTTAGCCTACGATGTTAGTATACCGGACTGGTTATTCTTGTACACACACAATGGGTTGACGAAATTTTGGCAAAAACAAGATGGCAGTATTCAGAACACACATTACCTTGTTTGTGGTAATTTACTAATGCAAGCTATTGCCAATAGCTGTTTAAACATGTTTTTTACGTGATAGCTTAACAACGATGTATAACTTATGCTTTATAAATGTTGAAACAGAAGTTTTCTTTTCGTGTGTTGTAATTTGTAAGGTCTTAGACACTTTGTCATTGATGCTTCTTGCAGATCATTTGTGACATATATAATGCAAGAGTCTTATCACTGATATTTTTAGCTGTCAAAAGTAAATGCATTTCTCAGAAAAGGTTTAGGTTAATGTTCCTTTCAAATGCCCACCACCCATGTTGACTAAATTGCTAGTAACTACCAACCCTGAATGAAGAAATTTTCCCTTTAAAGTGGAGTTTTTCATCACTGCTCAGTGTTCACATAGTGAATAAATGCTTCATGATACTTTTCCTGACAAGTAAAAAGTTTTACCCATATTCCCGCAATGCAGGATAAAAATACAAAACAAACATCAAAGATGAAAACTTATTTTATTCGGGAACTAGGCCAACTACTTTTTGAGATAAAAAGAAATTGACCTCTTGTCGTTACGTACCAATAAAACCATGATGCGTAACTTTAATTTTTTTTTTATTGGGTAGAGGAAAGATTGACGAAAAGTTTGGCAAAAACAGAAAAGTGCTAAAGTCTCAAAGTCCTGCAAACTAGTTCAAATTGGATGGATTAAGTGCAACCATACTTCCTTAAGACATGTGTATGACAGCACAATGGTGTGATTAAGGGAAAACAAACATGACTATGACATCACAAAGGAGTATTGAACCTCTTCAGGGAAAATAAAAAACATCAAAATGTTCCATCTTTCACTACAGTTAAATGTGATTTGGGCTAAAAGTTGGGACTTTAGCACTACACTGCTTTTGCCAAACTTTTCATCAATCTTTTCTTTAACCAATTAAAAAAATTTTTTTTAAAGTTACGCATCATGGTTTTATCGGTGCGTACCGAAAAAAGGTTAATTTCTTTTTATCTCAAAAAGTAGTAGCCAAAACTTGTTTTAATGTTCATAAACAGATAGCCAACCCAGAAAACATGGGGGTAGAGCTAAATCTTATCCAAATATGATGAGCAGTTCTTGAGATATTGCCGTTTTTCTATTGCTTCTTATCTATGAAGCCACCTAGTGGCTAAGGTTATTTCACTTATAACTCGAGAACCGCTTGTGTGGTTTTCATCAAGTTTGCACCAAATGCACATCAACTGGAACAACCTCTTGACGTTGTACTGGAAAAGGTGTGGTGTGCTGGTCAAAAGTGCCTTTGTGAAGCAGAGAAACAGGACACTGACCACCTGGACCTAACATGCCCATTAACCAAAATCCCAGGTGGCTTCGAAACTGTACACGAGTGTGGTCCTGCATTTAACAACTGGCTGGACCAAATTACGGACAATACATGAGATGTGCCAACCATAGGACACTGTTACTACTATTTGAGATGATGAGAAATCTTTATGGCTCGTGTGTTGAGACTTGAGATCTACAAAATTGCAATGAAACAATATACCAGACATATAGTCTGATTTGAAATAAGTTATACGAGTTATGAGACTGTTTGTTTGTTGAAAGAGACGCTATTGCAATGAGTTTACCCTAATTGCTGCATATTGTGACATTTAATGTCAAAATAGGTAAAAAAAACAAAAAAAAACGAATAAAACACAAAAAAAAACAATAAAAAACAAAAAAAACGAGCTCGTTTTTTTTAAAAACAAAAAAAAAACGTTATTTTACATCTCTAATCATACTGTATAATCTGTATATAGCATCAAAAAATTGCTTTAATTACATTTACGATACATTCCAATGTTAACTCATCAAATAATATATATTTTTAACCACATTTTAGTTTTTTAACTTACCACTGATGGCAAATGTTTCAAGAGCTTTAAAGGTTTGACTAAGAAACAGCTCTGTCGTTAATGAAGCAAGGTCTAAAGATAAATTGCACCAAACATCTCGCTTGATAATAGTTAGTGGAACTTTGGCATGAAGAGGTGTGGAAGATATATCTTTGATTGATGTAGAAAGAACAATTCGTCGTTTATTATTGCTGATATCGGTCATAGTCAAGCCAATAGCAAAATCTTTTGATAGTGGAACATAGACTTGCATGACAAGAAACCTAAAAATCATTATTGTGATATTTACATACAATTGTTCAAAATTATGTCCCAAACAATTGTAGCATAAAAAGTGGTGAAAATATTTATTTTTTACCAAGAAAAAACTGCAATTTTGTTGAGTCACACATGTTCATTGTTCCCACGAAACAAGTGAGTTTCAACTGCTTGATGCTATAAAGTATAATTCCAGTCATTGCACCTTCAATCCTTCATCACCAACCAATTTTGATTATATATACAGAACATTAATTAATCTTCATGTTAAGAGTACTGCCTGTCTGTCAAGAGTGATGTCTTTCTCTCCACACCTCACGGCCCATTGGGTTGGCAGAGACCACATTTAGGACAGCAAGGCAATGTAATACTTTACAAGTTCTTCTCCAGAAAGGTTTGGCCTGCCCGGTTGTAACCTAATTCGTACCCTGAACAATTCGTACCCTCATTTTGTACCCTAAAAAGATCGAGAAAAAATAGCACAAAGCCGAAGTGGCTGATCGCAACAAAGCCGAATCAGAGTTTCGGCAAAAATTTTAAAGTTAGGGTTAGGGTTAAGCGGAAACTCCGATCCGTGTGCTATTTTGGCTTTCTTACATTTTTTTCTTGATTTTTTTCAGGGTACGAAATGAGGGTACGAATTAGGTTGCATCCGGCCTGCACTACCTGGACCCCGCTGTGCTGCAATGTTGATGCATCTGACCTGTGCGATCCAGCTGGTGCTGCGCTTAACGTTTCAAAGCTGTCTCAGTCTGCCCAAATGGAGAGCTTCAGCAATGTCTCTAATTTTAAGCCTGGATAAAGGAGACTTAAACTGGATTTTGTCTCAGGGCTTAACCTCTTGTATAAAATGGTGAATGAACACACTTGATACATGGTTTCTGTTTAAGGTTTCTGAACTTGAGCAGCTACTGGTGCTTACTGTATGACGTTAGTTTTGATTGATCAATAGAGCTAACTTTTAACTTTAGTTGAGAAAGTATATATATAGGCTATATAATATTATGCTGACATAATGTATCATACACTGTACAGTACTGGCGATACACTTAACGTATTTGACAAACAACAAACCTCTGAATCAGTCCCAAAGATTGCTTGGTGTCACCAAGAGGAAGCTGAAGCCGTGCTGTGGTAGTGGTTCCATCCAATGTAAACACATAACCTTTAACATCTTTATCATATTTCCGCTTGACATGATGATTCTTCAACTTTGCAAGCACATCTTTTCCACTAGCTCCAAACACTTCCACTGCTAAGCCTCCTTGGTATTCATTTTTAAACATTGTGCTACTATAAACAAAAAGAAAATCATCAAAACTAGCACCAAAAAAATTATGACATCAGTACACAAATTTATTGCAATTTATTTTATTGTGCACTGACAAGGTAACATCTACAGATAAGCTATAATTTGGTGGGCCTATATTAATAAATATAGGCAGTGGCTATTTGACCAGCGCCGGTCTTTGAATCTGAAACACTATTTGACCGGTCATGACGTTACTATACAGGCACCTTTTTCTCTTTCAAAGCAAAAGAAGAGAAGCGCGTATATAAGTTCTAAATTGGACAATTTTATTCAACTCGATCCGTGGCGCGTGCGATACTTCGCCGGCTTCTATTCTAGAGGGAATGAGTTCGATACTACCCGGAAGCGTTCTTTTTTTTTAACTAAATTTTGACCCGAAGTGCATTTTTGTAGTCAATTTTTAATTTGAGCTGCCTACAGCCCAATGTTTGTGGCCGTGCTAACTACTGATATATAGCCTGCTACATAATTTTGCATTCAGGCACGTTTTAAACCTTTCAAGGTTTTGCCACCTTTTCCCGTTCATTAACGTACTGGCTGGTAGGTCTATATCGATTTTTGTAGTTAGTATCTTTTTCGTCCCGGATGCGTTAATGACGAAAAATAAAATGATCAAGAAAATGAAGTATCTTCTGACAGGTGTCTTTGCAAAATAAAATGATTGATTGATTGATGTGACCGTGTTTGCCGAACGAAGCATTACATTTTTGCTCTAGTTATATACAATGCTTCTTTTAAAGAAATGGTAATGGTATGTAAATGTAATGCAACTCAAATTAAAAATTGACTACAAAAATGCACTTTGGGTCAAAATTTAGTTAAAAAAAAGAAGAAAAGAACGTTTCCAGGTAGTATCGAACTCATTCCCTCTAGAATAGAAGCCGGCGAAGTATCGCACGCGCCACGGATCGAGTTGAATAAAAAATTGTCCAATTTAGAACTTATATACGCGCTTCTCGTCTTTTGCTTTGAAAGAGAAAAAGAAAAAAAGTGACTGTATAGTGACGTCATGACCGGTCAAATAGTGTTTCAGATTCAAAGACCGGCGCCGGTCAAATAGCCACTGCCATAAATATACTAAAATCTGACTTTGAAGTTTTTTTTGTTTATCACTACTTTTGATAAATTGTAGCAAGTACGGTATGTTCTTTTTCATTTCAGTAAAATGAAAAAAGCAACAGCATGCCATGTCAATAATCTTGTCTATTTGAAAGATAGCTTTTACACTGTTGATTTTATTCTCAGTCTATATCGTATTCATTTGATGCGGGATTTGATGAAACAAACTATTCTATCTTAGATAAGACATTAATAATTTCAATTCAATCAATTGGAACTTTTATTACAAAATCTGGCAAACTACCATAGCCTATTCCTTTCTATAACTTTGTTGACAACAAATCAAAAATTAGCCTTTTTCAACATTAGGCTATAGAACACTTTCAGACCTTGTTACAATTGATCTGACCCTAACTCACTGAATTACCGAGAGGTACAATTACTCTACACTAGCCTACGTATGAACAATAGCAAATGTACGTTTGTATGTGCAAGAAAGCAATAACTTAACCCTAGAGGCCTACAAGGAAGAGGCTATGATCCAGCAAGCTTTATTTTGGACTTAACCAGTAACCTACCAAGATTATGCACTCTGCAAATTACTCAACCGTTACGAATTATTTGGAAATAAACAAATCAATCCCAGCTGAATTAAACTATTTTTGATATTTTTTATTTATTTTTTTATTTTTTATTTTGTACGTATTACTTTTAGACTCTCAGCCTTGCCTTTACTTTTGCGCATTGTCTCTCATCATGATTTTGTCATAGTATTCAAGTTCGTGTAGCTTAGTTTCAATTTTCAGTAGCCTATAAATAATTCTTTACTCAGTATTGATTGTACCAGTTAGTCTTGGCCAGCATCTTAATTAGATTACCGGTAGGCTACTGCAGATTCATTTATTTATTTAGTAATAATTTTAGGTAATGTTTTCGTATTTTTTGTACAGTAGTAGAGCGAAATGCAGACGCCATAAATAGGGCTCTGCTGATTCTCCATGCATTTTTAATAAAATACCGTAATACTAAACTATTTTTGGTTAAATCAAAACATAGCCTATCTTTAGTCAAAACATATCTTTAAAAACACCTTTCTCTTCGTCATAAAATTTTGTTTTTAATTTGGAATAATGACATTTTCCGTGCACCAGTACCCGTGGTTTGGTTCAGTGGTTATCGCCTTCGGCTCTGGTGCTGGTAGCCCTGGGTTCGATTCCAGGTCGGCTCATACCAAAGACTTTAAAAAGGGTACCGATTGTGTTTTTTCTTGCATAGGCCTAACGCAGTGAGGATAAATCGGGTAATAATCTGGTGACATATCACCCTCTTCCAATCTGCCTTGAGCCAGTATGGAAGCAGTAGGCCTACGGCTCATAAGATCACATGGAACCCTGTCAAGCAACCCATGTCGATGCGCAATCTGCTGCAAGCGGAGATAGCAAATGATTAATTATTAATGACATTTAACTCGGCTTTGGTTTGGTGGTTTTTTAATCTTTATCATCGGACTGACACAGCCTTGATAGGTTATTCCTGGTAATTTCACATACTTGCAGCGTCTCTTGATGCAGGGTCGGTTACCGAGATTGACAGAATGAAGTTTTCCTATTGTTCAAGTGTTGTTGCTATGGAATTATTCCATTTACTAGGAACCGCTGAATGGAGAGCAGTCCTGAAATGCGTTGCTCAAGCGCACACCCCGAGAGTCGAACCAGTGCCGTGTGGTCTTAATTGAGCCCGGTACGCAACCACTGAGCTAACGGGGAGACGTAGCCTACTCTTGCTCTCACTTCTATGAAAACTTGAACTCCATTATGAAAATTACAGTTAATGTTTTATTTATTATTTTTAGTAGCCTACTTGGCATGTTTTCTTACAATAATCACCCCCGTTAGCTCAGCGCTCGACTCAAGATCAAGCGGTGCTGGTTCAGCGCTCGGGGTCTGCGCTTGAGCGACGCTTTCAGGACTGCTTTCCATTCAACGGCATCGAGTGTGTAGCACCCAAGAGCTTTCTCTCTGACGTCACGCGCTTCGCTCCACTGGCGTCGCGTCGGATTCTGGAATATTCTTGACTTGATCAAATAGACTGGTGAGCTGGCGCGATCCCGCATCTCGGAATTCAATTTAGCAATCAATTTTTGTAAGATGCTCAACCGCATTCCGGCTAAACTTCATCGACACTTAGCCTATAGTCGTATATCTGCCGTTGTGTTGCGTTGCGTTATCTACTGTAGGCTATGGTCGTGTGCAGCGATTGCAATGCTTGCGGTGGCGCTCTCCCAATCAAAACCAGGATCCTTCTTAAGAAACTTGAACCATGATTCCTAACTCATTCTTAAGTTCCGAAGTTAAAAATGTAGAACGACAGCGTAGCCTACTGTAGGTGTAGGCTACTGAGTTCTGGTGCTTTCATTTGGTGTTCTGGTTGCATTCTGTCGTTCGGCGGTATTCAGTTGAAACAAGTCAATAAAGCAAATCAATAGTGGATATAGACGCTGCTCTCCGATCATTCCCACCGCACTACCGCGCTTGGAATGTTGCTGTACTAACTACAGATGTGTATGGTGCACCTTTAAGTAGTGTCGCTACAAGTGGATGGAATAATTTCCCGGCAACACCATTTCAATCATAGGAAACTTCCATCTGCCAATCTTGGTAACCGCCAACCGGCCCTGCGACATAGGCTAAGTATGCAAAACTAGCAGGAAGAAAGAATAACTTATCAGAAGTATCATCGGGCCCAGCCCAAAATAAAGCAGCAGCAGCATCATGTTTTTATTTGCACCCATTGCGACAACGTGCAGTATAGGCCTACACTGCGATCACAAATGCGATGCAACAGACAAAAGGAAGCAGGGAAGGGACATATTAGTCTTCGAGTCAGCTGTTTCCCTTGTTTTGGCATGCCCGTAGCCTATGTGTTTTTGCCGAGACACAGCCGCGTGCTTTGGAGCAGTGCGTCGAACCCACGTCCTTTCGAACATCGCTCAAATGTTCTCAGTGAGAATACCGATAGTGTTCTCAGTGAGATGATTCAATACTGTACAATTCAATTTTATTTTTTATTGCTGGTGCGAACAGGTAGAGAACGATGAAGTAAACACACAAATTTGGCACCAACAAAAGGAAAAGATGACAAAAACAAAAGGTTTAAACTTTAAATATGCATCGATAAAATAGAGTTTAGAAAACACTATCTTAAAAATGCACAGCCGCCAAACCTAGGAAAGAAAGAGAAAAAAGAAAACTTTTATTTTGTCGGTTGCAAAAATAGGCTTACAGTTAGCACTTGCAAGTGCAACAAGGACGATTTATATTTTACAATACACAAAAAAAATTCCAAACGTGACAAGCTTCCAGATCTTTTTACTAACATATTGTACACATTCTTAAAAAAGACATTTAAGCCTATATTTAAAGTTCAAAGTATTGTAAGATATTTCTCTTATTTCTTTTGGCATTTCATTCCAAAGTAGCATATTGCTCCATTGAAACATAACATCTTCTTACCAAAGTTTAATGTGGCAAATAGCAAATATAAATCATTATTTTGTTTTCCAATAATGTTGAATTTTATATCTTGCGACTGTAATCATTGGTGTAGGTCGGCTTCCAAGCTTTTTTGTTGTTGTTGTTGTGTTAAGTATATTTTTTTTGTTTTTTCTCTTTGATATTGTAACGACCACGTATTTTAACTTTAGCATCGTAATAAGTTCTTTTTTTGTTTTTTGTGGGATTGACTACTCTTGTCCAATTCATTTCAAATTTAAAGATTATTTTGGGAAATTAAAAATATTAATTATCCTACTGTTTTTTCCATGGAAAGTTAAGACCTTTTGATTTCGCCATATTTTCCTTTTGTTGGTGCCAAACTCGTATTTTTACTTTGTCGTTCCTTTTCGTGTTTGTGCCAGCAATGAGAAATAAAATTAAATTGAAATGTAAAGCGTCGTTTCACATTCAAAATAAGAAATCTTGTCTTTTGAATAAAAAAAAAGATCCAACTATACAAAATACAAAAATATGCAGAAGGCGACCAAGGCAAGTTAAAATTTTGCGAAAGTCATCCAAGTTTTTCCTACCGAAGTCTTTGATTTTGTGAACTTTAGCAATTTTCCTGACCTGTTTTCTTTTCTCACATAATTTTCTTCAGTCATTTTAGACCTTTTGCTGTTTGAACGAAAGATGTCACAATAAGAAACTGCATAGATTAGACAATATGGTTCCATGGGAAGTTTGGACGTAGGTCACTAAGCGGATTTTACAGTAGAAAAAATGCGAAATAAAAAATATAAAAAGCAGAGATGGCATTGTCTGCGAGTTTTTTGGAGGAGTGTGGGGTGTGGCAACGAGGAACAAACCACAGACCATACCACCAACGACTACACCATTATAATTTACGTTCTCCAACTGGTGTAGAAGATAGGCTTTAAGCACCTTAAATAAAACAAACAACTGGTTGTTTTCTAGCATTCTTAGCGTGCATGGAAAACATCAATACTCTTGTGATGATTGCTAACTAGGCTAATCATTTTCTCCATGTTTCTCCACTGAATGCAGATGTCCTGAAATTGCATTGCTCAAACGAATACCTCAAAGTCAAACCATCTCTTGCCATTGGTTAGTTGATTACGTAACCGGCTGAGCTTTCGATGCAATTTACAAAAAGGAGTAAATGCATTAAAATATGAAACTTAGTTAGTAGCCTTATTATCCATTTCTTCTACAATGGTCTTATAAAACCTTCAAAAATCTAAAGCTGAGAAAAAAGGTTTGCATTTGTAAAGTTATATCAAATGCAATTTCAAGTTAAAAATAGGCTAATTCACTTTGAATAAAATTTTACCAGAAATAGGTGACGCAAAGTTTGTTGAGGTTTTTTTTCTCCAACAAGCTCTTGTTGAGTGACGCATAATTTAGTGTGGCATCATTTGTGGCAATAAGCTCGTGATTGCTTTGGCCGCAAGGAGGCGCAAAGCAATCATCATTCGACCACTGGGCAAAGTTTTTCTGTCTGTAGTTCGGTGAACGTTCTTTTCAAACCACCGCAGCACGCCGAATACTCAAGTTTAACTGCCGCATTGTAGCCTAATTTAAATTTATAAAAAAGAAGCAACAGAACACGGACTTAAACAGATCTGATACAGAACACTGAAAGCAAAAGGAGTTGCCCAAGCTAAGCGTAGTCTGTTTCGCCCGTGGAAGGATTTCTATATGTGAGGTTTTCTTGGCCTACCTTGCTCTTCTTCGTGATGCTGAACGTATCAAAATGTGTTCCCCCCACGACTATTAACGCTCTTGGTACCGCTCCACGGACGACCAATTGTCTAATTAGCCACTAATGAGCAATTGTCTAATCACTCTAATTGCTTACTTTACAATGTAGATAGTAATAGATACCAATACACAATATTACTAGGAAACTATGTTTTGAAAGGCAGTGTACAGCGCTACGTAATACCACAGCGAACTTGCAGCATCAGGCAAAAACAGGTCGTTTGTATCCACATTGTGAAATAAGCAACGATCATCCTGCTAAAACCGAAACTCAATCTATTGCACTCTAATTGTTGTAGCCTACTATGTAACAAATTTCCAACTTTGAAAAGCTTCAAGAACTAATGAGGTTCCACCTTGTAAATTCGGGGGCTGCTAACTCCGAACATGGGCTTGCTTGTACATAAGGCCGTAGCCAGACCGCAGAGCAAGGGGGGGGGGCAACTTTTTTTAGGGTGGGGGCGAAAAAATTGAATCATTATAATTGTAGCTGTTGCTCGAGAATGTTGGGATTTTGCCAAGGGAGGCGAGGCCCCCCCTGGCCCCCGGCTGGCTACGGGCCTGCTTGTACACGATCATGTCAGAATTTTTGAAAAAGAGTTTTTAGTTTTTCCAACGTTTGCTTACAAATCCAATAAAATAAACATTACACGCATGGCTAGTTGTAGTGCCCAAAAAGCTTCCTTTGTCGTCACGCGCTTCACTTCACTGGCGTCGCGTCGTAATCCTGGAATCCACTTAATTTGTACAAATACTGCTGTAACGAAATCCGCGTCTCTTTAGATTTAGAATCTAGGAATTTGAATTTAGGGGATTGCAAGCACTGAATTTTTATAAGATCTAATCGCATTCTGGCTAGTGATTCATACACACGTAGATTTGCCGTTTAAATGTTAGGCTACATTGTGTCATTGTGTGGCAGTGTGCAGCGATTGCAATGCTTGCAGTGGTGTATTTCTAATTAAGAAAAACTCCTAATTATTGAATTCAAGTCGGCAATGTAGGACGACAGAGCGTTGTGTTGATTTCTGGTGATTGAACCGTCAATCGTTCTGGTGTTTTTCATTTGGTGCTCTTGTTGCAAGGATTCTGTCCTTCCACATCAAGCTTATTATGTTGGAATGAATCAATAAACGAATCAATAGCAAAGATCATCGTGTCCTAATTACATTTCGCCATCACCATGCCCAGGAGTGCTGTCGTCACATCGACGACTGCATATGAGTGGGCAGTCTACTAGCAAGCAACGTGCCGCTACACTAATCAACAAAATGCAAAGCCAAACTAATGAAATCGCTCGGTTATCCTTGCAAACCGTCAGGTGTTGTGACAAAGAAAAGTACCTAGGGGTTTTCACTTAAAACTGTGGATGTGATAGGCTACATATAAAACTATCCTGGTACGACATAGCGAGCCAAAGGGAAAGGGGAAATTGGTCAAGTTGGCAAATCGACATTTTTGTACCTTATTTTAATCGTTTTTTTACTCTGATAATGGTTTTTTTGAGACGCACATGTTATTAATTGCAGGGGCTCTATCCACTTTTAGAATTTGGGGGGGTGATTTTTGGACAGTGGGCTAAAATCGTCATAGTCATTACAACTTCTGGGGGGCTGCGCCCCCCAGACCCCCTATTGCAGCATCAACTTCTTTCTGATCGCAGCATAGGGTTTCCAAGTCGTTTCACAAAGTATGTTTCGGAAAGAACATTTTTAGGTAAGCAAACTGGTAGTCACTTAACAAGGAATAATTCTGGCACTGCAAATGAAAACTCGAACCAATCATGAACTACGTTTTCCGTGACGTGAAAAAGGACGAAAAGAAGATGATACAAAGCAAATCAAGTGCTGGATTTTCTATCAGCTGTTTGTTTGTTTGTTTTTCATATTTTTACCCTGCATTGCGAGAAAGTGGACTTGAGCGCTATGCATCGGTGTACGCCTTCTGACGTACACCTGACCCACGCTGCAGCCGACGGCAATGTCTGTTTCCGGTTGTCTACTCTACTTATGACTTAAATTTGGTAGGGCAAAGTGGGGCGTGTTGTCACAGGGGCGTGTTGTCACAGCACGATTTCCATGTGATAACGCAAGCGTACAACCACGAGTTTTCAATGGAAGGCATAGTTTTCAGTTCTCTTTCCTACAAGCAGTGAAGATTAATAAATTTGTCACCACAGCAGAAATTATGAGGAGTGCTTTGGGCAAAATCAGGTTTTATAACTAAACTAAAAATGGTCTGGAAAACTAAGGTATGATCATAACTGATCAGAAAAGATATCATTCGTTAGCTTTAAGCCTGCTCTTTTCATCATAGGGGGAAGGGAAGGTAATTTGATACACTTTTAACATTTTTGCCTGTTAACTGAAAATTACGTGACATAAACTATTGATTTTAAGCTGAAATGAAAGTCTGATCCCTTACACACTTTTTAAAAGCATTTTCACTTTTCTATTTTTGTTACTTTTTTTTTAATTGAAATTTTAAAAACGTCAGTCAAATGTATCAATTTACCTTCCACGGAAGGTAAATTGATACACCCGGAAGGTAATTTGATACAGTAAAACTAATACAGAAATCCCTTTTGACAACAAAGCAATAAATGAAAATTTATTATGTGGTTGGCGTGCTTGGGTGCAAGGATGACTGTTGAGAACCATGTGTGCGGCGAAGCTTCTGCAGCGGGATGGACATGGAAAAGATCATTGGCTGGAGTTCTTATTCAAGGGGGGTGCTTTGCGCTTTTCTCATTTTTTGAAAGCAGATAGCGTGTAAGCCTACGAAAGCCCATATAATTGTTGTTTCCCAAAGTAGCAGGTCTTGTTAATAAAGAATAACTTATTTAAATCAACTAGATCAATGACAACATTTATTACAGTCACAAAAAAGAGTTTAATATACTGTATCAATTTACCTTCTTTACATGTATCAATTTACCTTTTTCAAAAAAAGTTATAAAGTTCTGGTTTTTGTATGCTTGGATGCAGATTGCAGAAAAAACGTGACAAGCCCTTGAAGCCTTATGAATGAACTGTCAAATGAGTTTGGTTTCATCTTTCAGGAGCTTTTCTTTAATTTTGTAGACGAAAATAATCATGAGTTAAAAATTTTACGAAAATACTCAAAAAACACACTTTTACAATTTTATGCCATAAAAGCACGAGTTAGCTGCATGGTGCAATTTTTGTAGGCATTATTTTCACAGATCTTCCACCTAATGACAATATTTTTGACTAATATTTTTTGTACATTTCTGTAGGGGGGGTGTATCAAATTACCTTCCGTATCAAATTACCTTCCCTTCCCTTACCAAACAGATAAGACATGCAAGTAGAGATGTACACATGGTTGTTGAAACCACCTGATTTCATACCACGGGGCGTGTTGTCACAGCTGTGACTACACGGCCCGAGGTGTGCATTTTTAATATTAAGAAACATAAAAAATTATTTGTGCTTATACAACGAGGTAATATGCGTATTTGTTAAAATACAACGCTTTTTTAGGAAATAAAAATTAATATTAGATAATGATACACACATATATTCGATAGTTACACATAATTCTCAAGATGACATTTTTATTGTTTTTGATAATGGGCATAAAATTTTTACCAATATGTTGTAAATTAAATTTTTTTGCATTTCGCATATTTTTTATTCGTTCAGCCTGTATTAAAACCATTTTTTGTTGGTTTCTGTCATATTTTAGTCACAAAGCATGTGCAGAAATTTTGTGACAACACGCCCCATGCTCTGTGACAACACGCCCCGGGGTGGGGCGTGTTGTCACAGTCCATTCACTTGCATTAAACATGCATTTATGTAAAAACGAAATAATCCAGAAAAACTTTAACTGTAGCTAAAAGAAGCCGAATGATACCTCTTTCAATTGCACTATCTAGCATTTCGATACCATTGGTACAGAACGAAATATATGCTGATTTGTAAAAATTGTGACAACACGACCCACTTTGCCCTACTACCCATTACTCGAAATCGATCACTGGGTAGAGGCAATTATACTTAGTGAAGTTTCTTCCCCAGGGAAACAACAGCAAGTGCGGGGGGTGGAGTCGAACATGCAGGCTCTCGACTGCGAGCCCAACACGCTAACCACTCGGCCACTGCTGCCGACTAAGTTGGCAGCTGGTTGGCTTTTTAGGGGTTAGGGTTAGAAAGTAGTCATTTCATTGACGTGGGTTCAATTCTCACAACTGCTATTGCTCTTTTTTCTTCTGTAATTACCAAATAAAATTTAAAACAAAGATTAACTCTCTGGCTAAGTGCGAGAAAGGTCACAATTGGACGGTAGCCTCTTATAACATGTTCTGATTGGTTGGCGGTGTCATTCTAGTCATTTGCAGTGGCAGAATTTTGTCTAGTTAAAGTGGCTACCAAGCAAACTAAGTTAAAACCCAGTGTAAACGCCTGGCTCGTAGTTCAGTGTTGCCAAACCAAAAAATCATATTGAAATGAAATATATATTCATATTGATAAAAAATTCAAAATGTGCCAACAGCGAAAATGTATTTTTCAAAATTTGATCAATAAAATATCACAAAACCTTTTCAAAGCCAAATGAGTGGGGGGGTGATTTTGCATTGATCACCCCCCCACTCCAATTAGTGGGGGGGTGATCACCCCCCTCACCCCCCCTTGGATAGAGCCCATGATTAATTGTATTTAAGTAGTATCATTTAAGTATAGCGATCTATATACACACTACACAGGCCTTGACAGTGTGCGAACTGGAGACCTGACTGAAGGCCGGTGCAATTTTAATTGTTTAAGTTAAATTTACTTTATATTCCTTTTAAATGAATGTTTTGAGAATTCAAATTGCTAAAGTGTGATCACTGCATCTCAAACCACTTCAAAGCTCTTAAAATTAGGCTACGTTAAAAAATGACAAATTTTCCATTTTACATTGTTGCCGGAGTTTTGTTTGTGGATTTCCTGCACACGTGCCAAACTGTACTGTGTTATTTCAAAGGTAACAATAGGACAGAAGTAACCCAAAATCACAAAAAATGTGCACCCAGACTAGTGACTGCATTAAAATTAGTTGCAAATGCACTAAAAACCTTTACAGCCTGTTTTACCTCGATAAAATCATCAGAAAAAAACTTATTCATATTTATTAATTATTGCTCAAATTATCAACTTATAAGCCTACAAGCGATTTTGGCTACTAACAAATCGACCTTCAGTCAAATTTTAAGTTGTACGTTGGTATGGCCTGTGTAAAGGCCGCTATGGGTTCAACAGGTCACAGTTACATTCCGTAAAAGTCAACTTAAAAACTTTGTCTTAAATTTTAAAGCGTTGCAAGCAGGGTCTCCGAGAGAAGTCAGCACTGGTCGGGAAACAATACTAAAAATGGGCCCCTTAATATTTTTTTAGCAAATATACAACTAATTTGTATCTTGCGTTGCATGTTCGTGTTAAGCTGAAATTAGCCTACTTTCCTCAGCATGAAAAGAACTTCGTTCAATGTAAAAATCATCAATAATCACTGGATTACACTTGCAGCAAAAATGCCATTGAGGCAAACTATTTTGTCTAGAAAGCTTTGTAAACACACAATAGGCCTACAGGCAACGAAAATAGTTCAACCAAGCATTTAATTCAGGAGTGTCCAAACTTTTTCCCCACGCGAGCCAGATTTGATAATAAGTGTTCGCGGGCCAACAGCCACAATAATTTTTCTGAAAACTGCAAGTTGAATTTATATGATTTTTGTGTGTCTACAGGTCAAAAATAACACATTGTAGCCTACAACAACAGGCGCGGGCCATACAAAAAAGTCTTGTGGGCCGGAGTTGGCCCGCGGGCCGGACTTTGGACATCCCTGATTTAATTTAACCCTTTCTGGGACTTTTTGCAATGCAAAGTTACGGATCACAGCATCAAATGATAAAATTTTGCGACGTCTGAATTGATGCACAACATAGTTAGACTTTTCAATCGGTTTTGAGTCATGGTCATAGGCCTACTGGAGCGCAAACAATTCTTTACAAATTTCAGTAATTGCTAAAACCACGCTCTCAAAGCGCAACCGTTGGAGGTAGCTACCGGAACACAAAAACAAATCATAACAAAACTATTTGGAAAAACCTTTCGAAATATGGGGTGGTTCGTTCTGGTTTGCAGCTGAGTAGTAGTAGATGTTATGACGTAAGTAAGAACTTGTAAGATCGAATGTTATGACGTAATGATGGTAAGAACGAACTTGGTACCGAACCCTCCGACCTAGGACGGGTTCAGTACGAACGAGTGATGCTAATAGGTAATGTATTAAATGTAAGTACGAACCTTGGCTAGAAACTAGAAGCTTACGTAATATATAACTTGGTTTACTTATAAAAAGCAACAAATAAATATTTTTTCATTTGTGGTCTGTAAAGAATGATTTTTTTAAAGCAATTTTCAACAGTTCAGTGTTCGATTCCCATGTCCGATGTTTTTTTTAAGCAATTTTACTAATGATAATGTGCTCTGTGTTTGATTCCCATGTCTGAGTTGTTTGTTTTTTAAAGGAATAAATATGTAAAATTTCATACATTAGATGTCTCGTTGGTCAGTTTGTATGCATAACTTACATAATCACAGTGGTTGCAATGACTACAAGATATAGAAAAGACTTTAGAACATAACCAGCTTATTTTTATTAATTCACAAAGCAACCTTTTAACCTGAAATTAAAACGATATGATATTGAAAAGATTTTAAAACATAACCAGCATATTTTTAGTAATTCACAAAACAACTTTTTAACCTGAAATTAAAGTTGACAAAGTCATTTTTGATTTAAAATCATTTGTTTAAATTCTATAACTGTAGACACACAGCTGGGAACCACTGCAATAACCTAACTTCTGCCAAGCAAATAACCTAACACTTCGCACCTAACACCTCGTATACTAGTCAATGGGAAAGACATTTTTGAAGTCATATCATTGTGGGTTCATTGATGTTGTTTAAATTTTATAACTGTAAAGGATGTAAAGTTCATAGATCGGTTAATATGCGGGGGTTTATTTATTAATGTGCAGGTTAATATGCGGGGTTAATTTTGTAAAAGTTTTATTAACTTTTTGTCAGTTTGGGTGTAGCCATGCTTTTCGCAAAGGTGTTTGCTTGTAAGAATAGAGTTTTCACTATTGATTATGATAGGTAGGTCTATTGGCTCGATTCCAGATCTTTCTAAATACTGGGTTTTGTTCTTGCTGAATGTGTTATTTCGGTAAATCAATGAGGTTTCACTGTTTTTTGGTTTGTATAGGTTAGTTAATCTCGTTATACTTTGGTCCTTTTAATCAGTGGCTTGCTTTTAGTTTATTGTAAGGTAAATGGTCAAAGGGGTACTTCGTTGCTTATTAGTTGGTTATATATATCATAATCTATGACTGGTCCAAAAGCTTAATAAATAGGCTACTGCATTTTGGCATCTCCATTTCGGTTAATCTTCGTTTCGGTTTATGTTGGTTTCGGTAAACTTTTATTTCGTTAGGTCTACATTTCGCTAAAGCAGTGTTTTTTTTACTAAAACTTTATGGTAATGTTTAATAAATGTAACTAATCTGAAAAATTAATTTTGTAGGTATAATACCACTTAAAGGTTGTGAGAATTATAGCTTGGTCAAAATGACCTAACTTTAAGCTTGTCATGAAGGAATAACATTTACGGTTTTGTTGTATGATCCTTACAACAACTGCACTACTCCATGATATTAACATAAAGGTTCAACTCAACACACAAGCAGTACTGTAATTTAAGACATAGAACCTCCTGTTTTGGTTGTGTTCAACTTTGATCCATGTATCTTATCATGTTTATCTCATCATTTTGCTAAGCATCCATTTCATAAAAATCGTTAGAGCAATGATTTTAGCTAAAACTTTATGGTAATGTTTACGAAATGTAACTAACTTGGAAATTATTTTTGTTGATATAGTATCGCTTAAAGATTGTAACAACAATGGCTTGGTCAAAACAATGTAACTTTTGTCATTTGTGTTTGCATAAATAACTTTTACGTTTTTTGTATGATGCTAATAACAGCTAAACATTTAACGTTGTCTTTTATGGAATGAGAACACCCAAATGAACAGCTTACTTATTTGTATACAACAATACCAAAAGTAGTTATTATTTCCGACCATATAACATCATTCATTCTGTTAGAATCGATGTAACCTTTTTTTCTAAACAAGTCTGAACACGATTTATATGAAATTAGCGCTTTATTGAAAATCGATCACAACATCTTTTTAAACTGATTCTCTGGTAATTAAGTTTTTTTTTAGTTTTCGGTAAATGTTTATTTGTTTACAATATCATGCAAAGGTACATTTTTTATTTCACTGTGTTATTGTTTGTTTTTTTTTTGTATAACAAATAAGTAAGATGTTATTGCTATATGTGTTTAACTTTGGTTCAGTTTCAAAATTGACATTTTGTAGGCACAAACTTATCGCAAATCACGAAGGTTACACCATTCTAAGTTGAGTTTCTTTATTTTTATCCGCCATTTTTATTATATGTAAAGTCGTGATAAGTAGAATGTAGCTAGAACACACGTAAAAACCTAATAAGTTGTTGCAAAAGTGTTGCCAAAACCTGATTATTTGTCAGTAAATAGTCAAATAGATCAAAGAAAAAGAGATTTTTCATCTATTTATGTTGAAATCTGAGCAAACAAAAGGTGACTTATTGGAAATTTTTAGATTTTTATGCGAAAAAGGAATCTTGTTATGACTGAGATAAAAAATACAACCGTGTGTACAAGCAACTGAAGTGATGTTAAGAAACAAAATAAATCGAATTATGTGTTAAAAAATAACCCAAAATCAAAATACTAGATGAGGGATTCGAACCCACGCGGATGCTAGTCCATTGGTACTTAAGACCAACACCTTAACCACTCGGTCAATCTAGTTTGTTATAGCCTAAACAAGTGCTCAGTACGCATGACCCACCTAAAACTTGTTATATTAGGTCTGCATTAAACAACATAAACAGTTTATTGCAATTTCATTTAAAAAATGTTTTGACTATGATAAAACAAAGACGTTTAAGACATAATTCGATTGTGAAAATTTGTGATCATGAATTTATGTGCTATAGCAGGTGCCTAAGCTAGAGGAGGTGCTAGCAGTTTATTAAAAGGATGTCATCCAATTAAAAGAAGCGATTAAGTTGTATGATACACTTCGTTGTACGAATTTGATAGGAATTAAGGAAATATGGGTTCGTTTTTATACAAATCAATCAGTGTAACAGATAAATTGTGTAGTTTGGATACAAGACAATGTATTAGGACAGGCATAAATTAATTTTCGTTTCCAAGACCTGCTTGTGTGCTTCCACCCACCAATGAATTGAAGTGAAAAAAAGTTGTTGGTTTAAATATACATCACTGAAATTAAGCTATAAGTAGATGTGGTAAAATTATTACGGTACATAAAGTTAGAGGCATAGCCTATAGAACGTGTAAAACAATGGGTTGCTAGAAAACATTTTTCAATGTAATAAAATAGTTTTGCATATCTGTTAGAGGTTGAATGTTTATCTATTAGGTTAGACATAATTACAAAAAGCTGAAAAACATAACTTCCTTTGCTTCTTAAAAGAATCTTGTAGCCTACAGTGGTTTCGGAGATTGCAAAACACAAAGGCTTTAAAAATGATTTATGCACTATACAACTTACCACGATTTAAAAAATATTACGTTGTTATATTAAAACAGTAAGTTTAGGCAATCATTATCTTTACAGATGAATTGTAATATATTCTAATATGCTTGATAAAACTACCAGTATGAAAATTTTACCATTTACAAAGTAAATCATGCTTGTGTTTAACAAAAATAACAGGAGGGTTGAAAATGTGAAAAAAATACTTGTGACCCCAGTATTAACAAGCGTGGAAGCTACATCTATATGGTTAGCGAATCGCAACTGCTCGCTGTACTAGTGAGTGCTCAGCCTTGTGCTGATAGCCGGGAACAACGCTCCTTTCTTCACAACTAATACTTCTTGCAAATGGAAGCATGGGATCGATCACGAAACCAACAGCTCAACAATAAAAACTTCAGAACAGAATGAAGGTGAAACCTTAAGTAAACGGTGTTGCCATTTAAAAGTCTAATGTGACACATCGAAAATGTTTGAAGTGTTTGCAAATTATAAGTGCGCTTTGAGTAGCTACATTTTATGGTTTCAGGCGCTCCGATATGGTTGCTGGAATACCTCATCTTGATTTCTTACTCTAAAACTTTAAAAACTGAATTGTGCAACATATAAAAAATAGATAAGCCGATGTATTGTTTTTTAGAAATAAGAAAACAAAATATCAATCTGAGAATAACTCACATTAATTTGCAATAAGTAGTAATAAGTTATTGTAAACTAAACATTATCATAATTTTTTTTTGTTTCAAACAAAACTATGTACAATAAAACTATCAATTTGAGTTATTATTATCTTAATTAATTTATAAGTTAAATCAAATATGAAGTTTACATTATATATATATAATTATTCACATAACATGTAATTTTGTAAAGTTAATAAATGTGAAACAAGGAAACATGATAAAAATTTTGCTAAAAAGATACACATGAAAAATTACTTTAAATGCAAAAATAGTTAAGCTTTGTTTTACAAACTAAAAAGTAGTCTTGACAAATTTTAAACTAAAAGTTTTATTCTAATAACATAAATGCAAAAATAGTTAAGCTTTGTTTTACAAACTAAAAAGTAGTTTTGACAAAGTGTAAACTAAAAACTTTATTCTAATAACATACACACGAAAAATTATTTGACATCACAACTTAAATTTTCGTTTACAAACTGAACTATAATTTTAACAAATCACAAAGTTTTTATTGCACAAACCAACCATCAAAAATATTATTAACTAACTAGCCTACAAAGTTTATGTTCTATAATTCACAAACGGAAAAATAGTTTAACAAATTTTATGTGTTTTTTTATAAGTTTATAGAAACTACAACAAAACATCACAACCTTCAAGTTTCTGTTTCATAATTATAAAGTAAAACCTGTGTTCAGGATCTTGTTTGTGTGTTATTATCATCAAGTGTGATTATGTGTTGCAACAATTGATTTCATAGCTGTTCATTTGGGTGTTCTCATTCCATAAAAGACAACGTTAAATGTTTAGCTGTTATTAGCATCATACAAAAAACGTAAAAGTTATTTATGCAAACACAAATGACAAAAGTTACATTGTTTTGACCAAGCCATTGTTGTTACAATCTTTAAGCGATACTATATCAACAAAAATAATTTCCAAGTTAGTTACATTTCGTAAACATTACCATAAAGTTTTAGCTAAAATCATTGCTCTAACGATTTTTATGAAATGGATGCTTAGCAAAATGATGAGATAAACATGATAAGATACATGGATCAAAGTTGAACACAACCAAAACAGGAGGTTCTATGTCTTAAATTACAGTACTGCTTGTGTGTTGAGTTGAACCTTTATGTTAATATCATGGAGTAGTGCAGTTGTTGTAAGGATCATACAACAAAACCGTAAATGTTATTCCTTCATGACAAGCTTAAAGTTAGGTCATTTTGACCAAGCTATAATTCTCACAACCTTTAAGTGGTATTATACCTACAAAATTAATTTTTCAGATTAGTTACATTTATTAAACATTACCATAAAGTTTTAGTAAAAAAAACACTGCTTTAGCGAAATGTAGACCTAACGAAATAAAAGTTTACCGAAACCAACATAAACCGAAACGAAGATTAACCGAAATGGAGATGCCAAAATGCAGTAGCCTATTTATTAAGCTTTTGGACCAGTCATAGATTATGATATATATAACCAACTAATAAGCAACGAAGTACCCCTTTGACCATTTACCTTACAATAAACTAAAAGCAAGCCACTGATTAAAAGGACCAAAGTATAACGAGATTAACTAACCTATACAAACCAAAAAACAGTGAAACCTCATTGATTTACCGAAATAACACATTCAGCAAGAACAAAACCCAGTATTTAGAAAGATCTGGAATCGAGCCAATAGACCTACCTATCATAATCAATAGTGAAAACTCTATTCTTACAAGCAAACACCTTTGCGAAAAGCATGGCTACACCCAAACTGACAAAAAGTTAATAAAACTTTTACAAAATTAACCCCGCATATTAACCTGCACATTAATAAATAAACCCCCGCATATTAACCGATCTATGAACTTTACATCCTTTACAGTTATAAAATTTAAACAACATCAATGAACCCACAATGATATGACTTCAAAAATGTCTTTCCCATTGACTAGTATACGAGGTGTTAGGTGCGAAGTGTTAGGTTATTTGCTTGGCAGAAGTTAGGTTATTGCAGTGGTTCCCAGCTGTGTGTCTACAGTTATAGAATTTAAACAAATGATTTTAAATCAAAAATGACTTTGTCAACTTTAATTTCAGGTTAAAAAGTTGTTTTGTGAAGTACTAAAAATATAAACAGACATAACTCAGCAACAACACTACATTTAACATTATAAAAACAAAAAACAAGAAGCGAACGTTTTCGGCTAGTCATATAGCCCTTTTCAAGCCTATAATATACTATATGATTCATATACTATATGATTCTTTAGCATTTCTTTTAATAATGTATTTCTTATAGGCTTGAAAAGGGCTATATGACTAGCCGAAAACGTTCGCTTTTTGTTTTTTGTTTTTATAATGTTAAATGTAGTGTTGTTGCTGAGTTATGTCTGTTTATGGTTTAAAAGAGTTACCTCTCTACCCAAATTGTACTAAAAATATGCTGGTTATGTTTTAAAATCTTTTCAATATCATATCGTTTTAATTTCAGGTTAAAAGGTTGCTTTGTGAATTAATAAAAATAAGCTGGTTATGTTCTAAAGTCTTTTCTATATCTTGTAGTCATTGCAACCACTGTGATTATGTAAGTTATGCATACAAACTGACCAACGAGACATCTAATGTATGAAATTTTACATATTTATTCCTTTAAAAAACAAACAACTCAGACATGGGAATCAAACACAGAGCACATTATCATTAGTAAAATTGCTTAAAAAAAACATCGGACGTGGGAATCGAACACTGAACTGTTGAAAATTGCTTTAAAAAAATCACTCTTTACAGACCACAAATGAAAAAATATTTATTTGTTGCTTTTTATAAGTAAACCAAGTTATATATTACGTAAGCTTCTAGTTTTTAGCCAAGGTTCGTACTTATATTTAATACATTACCTATTAGCATCACTCGTTCGGACCGAAACCGTCCTAGGTCGGAGGGTTCGATACCAAGTTCGTTCTTACCATCATTACGTCTTAACATTCGATCTTACAAGTTCGTACCGACTAGGGTTAGTACCGGTGGTTACGTCATAACATTCGCTCTTACAAGTTCGTACCCACGATTCTTACATCATTACGTCATAACATCCGTTCTTACAAGTTCGTACCGACTAGGGTTAGTACCGGTGGTTACGTCATAACATTCGCTCTTACAAGTTCGTACCCACGATGCTTACATCATTACGTCATAACATCCGTTCTTACAAGTTCGTACCGACGATTCTTACATCATTACGTCATAACATCCGTTCTTACAAGTTCGTACCACAAAGTTCAGACCAAACAACCTTATCTTCGGTTCGTACCACAAAGGATTCGATCTAGGGTTCGTACCAAGCGAGGGTTCTTACCGGTTCGTACCGAGCGAGGGTTCTTACCGGTTCGTACTGAGGGTTAGTACATTTACCCCCAATACCATGCATCTACTACTACTCAGCTGAAGTTTGCTGTGTGGCTTTCTGTCAAAAGTACCAACTCATCCAAAATGTCATTGTTGTAGTGTAACCTACAAATGGTTTAAATTTGTCCCACATGCCCGCAACTGCACAACAGACAATAGACATACGATGAAATTTTCATGGAACTTCAAACTCATCGACAATATATTTGAGTTTGTTGATACATTTGTCAATTCCAACAACTATCGAATCCCCTTTGCAATGTACGGTAGAATTCATACAATTACTCTAAAAATAACAATTACTCTAAAAATGATAAGACATTTGAACAACGCTGTCTGTAGGCAACATTATGAATTTCAACTAGATTTAGCCCCTGTGGTTTAGCCTAAGCAACAACATCCATAAACAAAAAGCTCAAATAAAGAAAAAATTCACTAAACATTTCCTTCGAATGATTCAGCTAGTTAAGTGGAGTTATAAAAGCGTTCTGTCCTCTGGAAAAGAAAATCATTTTCTTTTAAATTTATAATTGCCACTGCAACTTTAGCTTGCGAGTAGTAGCCTACTCTTCTCAGCTTTCTCTTACTTAGATTACATCTTCCTTTAATTTCATTAAATTCATCAGTGAATCTTGTTTAGGACCGTAATCCACATAATGCAAAGCAGTCACAAATTAAAAACTGCTAGTTGTAGGCTACTTTAGCATTGACTCAGCTTCCGATCAAGCTCTTGTTGGTTCCAACTTGGTGCATTTAAGAAACGTCTTTAGAGCTTCAATTGCAAAAGGGTAATGTAAAGCATTGGGTTTGACTGCACTACGCCTTGATTACCCTCTCGAAGTCAATTTTCTTTGCAAAATGATAGGACAGCTTTCTTTAGATTTTTCAGAATTTTTTCTCTGATTGGGCTATAACTTTAAAGATGCCACAAGCTTACAGATAACAATTACTCTAAAAATGATAAGACATTTGAACAACGCTGTCTGTAGGCAACATTATGAATTTCAACTAGATTTAGCCCCTGTGATTTAGCCTAAGCAACAACATCCATAAACAAAAAGCTCAAATAAAGAAAAAATTCACTACCTTCCAAAATCACACCAAAAGGCTACTTGACCACAAGAAAACAGAAGATCTTTTAACTATAACAAAACTACATCCAATTGCAGCAATAATAAAAGCAAAAGTTTTAAAACTGTTCGGCCACACTAAAAGATCACAATTCGGAATCAGCAAAGTTCGCACAGAAGGAAAAGTAGAAGAAAAAAGAAAACATGGCAGACAACCAAAACGATGGCAAGACAACATCCAATCATGGACCGGACAATTTGGCGACACTGGGCGAGCTGGCTCAAAATCGCCACTCTTGGAAGCAAATAACTCATGTTGATGCGCAATTTGCTGCAGGCGAAGATGATGACTGGTGATGATCCATAAGCAAAAAATATACAGGATTTACTTTCTTTAATCGTGCTTGGACTGATACCTTTAACTTTCCCAGATAACT
Source organism: Aplidium turbinatum (assembly GCF_918807975.1). Lineage (NCBI taxonomy): Eukaryota > Metazoa > Chordata > Ascidiacea > Aplousobranchia > Polyclinidae > Aplidium > Aplidium turbinatum. The sequence continues at coordinate 4,560,871 of NC_137488.1, forward strand.
TATGTCGAATACAACTTTCTATGCCTGGCCAACGCAGATTTTGAAGTTAAGGTTCAGTTGTCAAGCAAAAATAGTTCCCGCTTAGCTAAAACAGCACCAGTTTTCAAGTTGAAACTATCAATACAATCGAAACCGTTCAGTGATACAGAAATCATTTCAGCTTAAGATTTAGCCTACGTCTTGAAGCTGTTCAACATCGCCTACCTTAACACGAAAATGATTTGTTCTTGATGAGAAGCATCGAGAGTGACATTTACAATGATTGAGAAATACTCAGAACTACGCACTTCATTTAAGAATTTGTTGATTAGGGGAGACCGGGGCTAGTTGTAACATTTTTTGAATTATTTATTATATGTCTGTAAAAACAAGTCTGAGCGAATTTTTTGGAGATTAGTTGTATAGGTAGACTATTTACGCATATTATTCCACCTAAAGCCCTGTGATATATATGAAGGATTTTGAGAAAATTGGCCTAGAAAAACTTTAATCGGGCGTTACAACTTGCCCCGGATCTGGGGCAAGTTGTAATACAGGCAGAGGCAAGTTGTAACAGAATATTTTTCCTGCGAATAAATAGCAAACACTTTACTAAACATTCACTTTTCTTCAAGAAAGGTTTATTCACTCCTCAAGGTCAGAAAATTTTCACCAGAAGGTACACACTGAAGCAAAACTGCACACAATATAACAGGCATTTCAAAAATTCACATTTTTCCTTTACTCCTCACAAAGGTGACAATAATACTTTGGCAATCCCTCGGTACATTGAGAATGCGACCAACCATGGCACTTTTCACACCTGACCCAATTTTCTCCCGGTCTACTGTTCGAATACGCTCGAAAGACATAGGCCTACAGGTGTTCAATGTTTTTTCTTACAATCAGTAAGCTATCTTAGGTAGGCTAGTTAAGTTTACCTTTAACTTTCTTAACCAGTCTGTACAAAGTCACATGGCATATGTTGTAATCTTTGGCAATTTTTCGAATAGACTCATTTCCAGTGATGGCTTCCTCAGCAGCACGTTTTAATACAGCAGGTGGAATCTTCCCACGTTCACTTTTTCTTTTATAATTACGCATAATTGTAACAGTTACCAAGTAATCTAGCTCATTTACTGCCAAAGAACATAACACAGCTCTTGTTACATCTTGCCCCAATAGCAGTTAGCCATGAACTGTTCGATATTTCACCAATAAAATGCCACATATTTTTGGCCACCTTTAATTTTTTAAATACCTAAGTAAATGGTTATATCAAAAAAAAAAGACCAGCCCTTTAGCTTACTTTTTCTTGTCGTAGTAACTACAAGTTTATTTTTCTAAAATTTTACTTTCAGTAGGCAAAAAATGCTTTTCGTTATAACTCAACTGTACGGAGAGATATTGAAACGAGGGTTTATCTGTAACTTAGCTACAATACACTTGATAGAGGGCGCAATAGAAAAATACATTTTTCTGTTTAGTTGGGGAGAAAATGATAGTGTTACAACTTACCCCTGTTACTTTTAGCCCCGGTCTCCCCTATTTAGTTGGTACATTTTTACTTTAGTACTAAAAATGGGGCACCCTCAAAAGGGCAAAAACAAAAAACTACTCGTTTTTCCTTTACAATGTTTTGCTAGGGGGGAAACTGGCCCGACTTCCCCCCCTCTCGGAGCCACTGGTTGCAAGTGCGCAGAAATAAAATTACAAATTGCTGCACAAATAGTCTGGTGCTACTGCGCGTTTGGGCAGTTACTCGCCTTAAAGCAGGGGTCCGCGAACTCAACCGGAGGTCCGCAGACTCCAATGGGTCCGCGAAGCGATTTCAGGGGGTCCGTGAAAGTTTCCGAGTTTGCAGCATGATTGATAAACTACAAAATTTAAAAATTGGTTGGCTGTGCTTTATTTGTGTATTACCGTGATTTTCAAACTGTAGCCTACTTCCCAACGAACTGGTGCGTCGTTTGAAATTTCAAAGGACATTGCACAAAGGTTTGGTTTCCTAACTCAAATATATCATATTAGTGAATTATTTTTTTAATTAGGCAGATGGCCCCCCGCTTACGGCGGGACATTACTAAAAGAAGTATAATTTTTGCAAAATATGATCAAAAAATGTTTTCCCCTCGAATGTCAACTAACCTTCTTCCTCGGCAGTCGAGTGTAGCAGGAACTCAGCGATAGACACGTGTTTCGCCCTATCGCTGAGTTCAGGCGCGGATTTATGGGGGGGGGGCCCGGGCCCCCCCCGAAATTTTGTGAAAAATTGTATGTTTCCGCATCAAATGGTTTGATATGCTTCTAAACAGCTGATATTAGTCCCTCGGCATCACAATTGATGAAAATGGTTGTTTTAATGTCTATTTTCTAGCATATCGTATGTCGTAGTATCATTGTTCATATCTGTTTAGCTTTTTCTTTCTTTTTAATTGATTTTCAAATTTTCTGGCCCCCCCCGAAAAAAACTCTTAGATTCGCGCCTGGCTGAGTTCCTGCTACACTCGACTGCCGAGAAACACATGTATTCGGAAAAGTCTTGATGGCTAGTGTGGAGGCTACACCGGTATGGTTAGCGAAACACAATGCTCGCTGTTCTATAGTGAGTAGTCAGGTAGTGCTGACGCCAGGAAGATCGTTCCTTTTCAACAATAACCTTCTTCTCTCGTGTTGTCGCTATATGTCAGGGCATCCATTGGTCAGCCACTGCCTGGTGTCGTCATCGATAGCAACTAGGCCTTCCATACCATGAGGTGGTCTATTATCGTTATCTTAAAACTTGAAAAAAATTGGCCTTTTAGTAAAAAAAGTGTCCTTTTTTCGTAATCCTGCCTCCCAGTCAAAAATCGTTCCGGCGCCCCTGTCTATCACCACTCACGGTTTTGCAATGACAAAAATTATAACGAATTAATATTGATTAGAAATGAAGAAAGGGAGAAATTCTTTGTAACGGTCGCAAAATTCTATTGATTTTTGATCAAATTTATAGAAAAACAAAAGTCTGCGGTCAACCAATTCCATCAACATTTGAACAGCATATCTTCTTCAATTCAATTCACAACAGAACACGAAAAAAACAACTTCATATCATTTTTAGACGTTTTAGTCATTCGTCACAATGCCACAAACACATTGACCACTACAATTTTCAAAAAACCCACACACACTGACAGATATTTAAATTTTGATTCACACCATCCAAAACATCAAAAACTTACTGTGGCTAAAACTTTGTATGACCGCATTGACACACATGTTGCAGATCCGCATGAACGTTCACGACAGAACAAAGCATTATACAATACGTTGCGCCTCAATGGATTTCCAAGAAAGTATGCTTGCCAACGACAACCTAAAAGTTTAGTACCTCCATCTACCCAGTATAAGTCTTCAGTTTCTTTACCTTATGTTAAGGGAGTTTCTGAAAAAATTCGGCGTATCTTAAATGAAATTGGTGTAAAAGTCGCTTTGAAACCTTTCTTGACAATAAGTAAATTTTTGCCGTCTTTAAAAGACCCCTTGAAACATAGCGAAATCTCAGGTTTACTGTACAAAGTTTCTTGTGATGATTGCAATTTAATTTATGTTGGCCAAACAAAACGAGATCTTAAATCTCGCATTAATGAACACAAGAGAGCTTTCAAATATCAACGCCCGGAACATTCTGCTCCTTGCATGCATGTCATAACTTCAGATCATAAAATAACTTGGAACAATTCTAAAATTCTAAAAGTTGAAAGTGATTATAAAAAGCTAAAACCTCAATTGCTAAGGTAACAGGGATCAGTTGTCAGTAGATTTTACAGAAAATATATTTTGCACTTATTCAGTGCATCTTCAGTTCTGATGAAGGGCAGTTAACCCATTAAAAGCCGCCACAAGTTCCCGTTGCTCTTTTTAGGAAATATTTCAGCCACAAAGTTGTATTGTCATAACTTTTGAATTACTTTAAAAAAATTTGATGATTTTTACTTTTTTGATGCATTTTTTTGTTTGCCTTTTAAAAGGACACCGGCCACATAGTCAAATGTAAATCTCGCGATACCTTAACATAAGAAGGTGTTTGTTTCGGTAGAAATTTGTCAGATCTTACTTGAAGGACGTTTCAAAGTTATTGTATGAACATATTATATTCACGGTAACCATCGGCGTAGCTAGTGGGGGGGTGTCCCCCCCAGTGGGCAGTCTCCCCCTCGGTCGTAAGCTTGTGGCAGTAGAATATTTTTAAACGTAAACGAAAAAGCATAGTCAAAATCTTTTTTGAAATGAATTTGGCTCGTATTCTAATTGCTGGTTCCTACTTCACGCGTTCAGGGGTGTAAAATCATGGTCCATCGCGGGCGGCACAAACCATAGCGATACGCCACTGACAGTCGTCGGCTCCAGCTCGTGTCTGAGCATTGGTTTCGTCATCAAATCGAATTTGGCTTTGGATGGTGATGTCATATATGGCTTTGGAGGCCAGTGTATGATGGAAAAGACGTGGGCAAAAGTCACATTGTATGAGGGGTAAGGATTGTATGGAGGGAGGGACGTGGTAGTTTTAACTTTTCTAGTGTTCGTTTTTCTTGGGCTTTTTGTATCCTTTTTTTCGAAAATTTCCGTGCCTTCCTTAGATCTTTTTCTGCAGAGTAATCTGTCACTAGCAAGGTTTTCCCATGAATCCAGATCAATGTTTGCATGGTTGAGGGAGACTTTCAGCTAATCTTTGTATCTTATTTTTGGTCTTCTGGAGGGGGGTTTCCTGTCTCTAGTTGTCCCTCCTCGTTGTTCCTTCTCATGACATGTCCTGTCCAGCGAAGGCAGTGTTGCAATATGGTGACTTCTGAACTGGGTAACCTAGCGCGATCAAGGATTGCATCTTTGGTGAGACAATCTTCCCAACGAGTGCCTAGCATTTGACCCAGTTTCCTCTGCTGAAATTTTCAAGACTTTTGATGTAACGGCGGTATAATGTCCAGGTTTCACAAGCATAGAGAAGAGTGGATAGAACGACTGCCCGGAGGACCATAATTTTTGTGCGGATAAATATAGCATGGTTGTTGAAAACACGATGGTTAAGTCTTCCATAGGCATAATGTGCTGCTTTTACACGATGTTCAATATTCTTTGACAGTGTTATAAACAACCAAAAAAATGTGGCCATGTGGCCGGTGTCCTTTTAAAAGGCAACAATAAATATAAAGCAAAATAAACAAATAAAAGAAGCAAAACCTTACACAAATTAGAGTGTAGTAGGAAGCACAATATTACAGAGTGTCAAACTATGAAGAAACATAATTCATATCTATTACCAATAGGCAATAAAACATACATGTTCCTCCTCACTTCACTTTATCGGGCTCTTCTCATTTTTCAACAATTTTCAAACTTTCACAAAATTCAGAAAAAGTACGTTGTTTGCAAATATTTATCAACACCTTCCAAAACAGACCCTAAACAACTACTAGCAAGTCCAAAATGATTCAATCAAAATAAGATGATGCAATACTGATGCATTCAAGACGATGTCCTTTTAAAAGGACACCGGCCATGAATGGGTTAAAACCTACACGCAATGTTTTAAATTAACAACACAGTGACGCAATAATGCCAAAACATGAGCGTAAATATTGAAAATAATTGTTGAATATAACCTAAACCAAGCGGCAGTAAAGTAAAGTACGTATCAAATATATAAACGAGAATTGATGAAAGAGCGGTGAGCAAAGCCTGCAAATGTAGCGTCGTGGTAAATTACAGTTAAGAAAAAAATAAATTATATGCGAAAACACGGCAGTCGAAGGCAGTGATAAACAAACTAAGTAGAGCGATAACTAATTAAATGTAGCGTCATGGCAAACAAAAAATGTAGCATTGTGGAAAAAAGAGTAGGCAAAGACGGCGGTGAATAACAAGGCAGTAAAATATTGAAAAAATACCACATATGTTGTGGAGAGTCAAAAAATTAAACTTGCGGCAGAATTACTTTTTGGATATTTATTTTGGCATGTATCCTATTTCTGGTAGGTAGGTATTTCTGATATATCTGGTAGGTATTTCTGATATATCTGGTAGGTATATTTCTGGTAGGTATTTCTGATATATTCATTATATCCTATTCCATGTATCCTATCCTATTTTGGCATATATTTTGGCATGGCATACATATATAATTTATCCTATAATTATATATGTATCCTATAAAATCAAATATAGTTATTACTATCTGAAGCCTTTACAAATTGTTTCACCTAACGGATCATCAGAAGGTCTGAAAAAACATGCAAACAGTAAAGAATCGATAATTCTGAAAAGATGTTAAATATTACAACTGTAATTTAATCTGCCAAAAAAAATCTCTAAACCTGTACTTCCTGGGAAGATATTAAATATTACAACTGAAGTTTTTTTTCTGCAGATTGGATTACGGTTATAATATTTAATATCCTTTCAGGAATTCAGGTTTAGAGGTTTTTTTTGCAGATTAAATTACAGTTGTAATATTTAATATCTTCTCAGGAAGTACAGGTTTAGAGATTTTTTTTGGCAGATTAAATTACAGTTGTAATATTTAATATATTTTCAGAATTATCGATTTTTTACTGTTTGCATGTTTTTTCAGACCTTCTGATGATCCGTTAGGTGAAACAATTTGTAAAGGCTTCAGATAGTAATAACTATATTTGATTTAATTCGCTCTGCTTTGTCTTTTTGCTTGGCATTGAGCACTTTTTGTAGTGTTAATAGTTTTCATTGTTTTATGTATCCTATATGTATTAGGCTGGCGCAAAATCTTGAAAAAAAAATTTTTTTCGTTTAAATTTTTCGTCAGTTTGGAATATTGTTCCTTTTGGTAAATGTATCTCCTATACCAAATTTCACAAAAAAATATTAACGTTTGACCCTGGTTCACCTGGTTTGAATTTTTTCAAAATATTGAATTTTCGCTTATCCCTGAAACTGCTCACTCGCTATCTTCTAATGCACTCTAGCATCTTAATGGACACAATAAGAGGCAGTAACACAAACTTGTAGCAAGCAAAGCGGTTTAATTAGCACCTCCATGAACACTGACACGTGTATTACTCTCAAAATGTCGAATTCTACCACATTTCAGACATGATTTTCTTTATGCACCGTTCACTGTAGTAAATATATCTACTGCTTTCAGTTTCTTGAATCATTTGACGATGTTTATCGATTTTCACAGGCCAACAAAATTTTTTTTTATATAAAGGCAGCCCATGTGAGAGTCATTTTAAGGTATTTCGAGGCCCCTGATTCTGAAAATGCACTAAGTTTTATCGAATTGGCTCTAGTTTTTGAGTTAGCCAAGATTCCAGCTACCACTTTTGATAACTAAATCTTTAACTACTACAGTAGGTGGTAGAAATGGTTTTGAGATAAAAGCTTGACCTTGCTCCAAAAGATTACTGAAGGTATTGAGGTTACTCTCAGTCATGCCCGTTTTCCTATTGTTTCAAGCAAATCACCACTTGAAACATGAGGGGGCAAACAAAAAAACAGAAATAGCAACGTCCACGCAATGACTGCCTTGCACATTCCATGTAAACATGATGTTCCAACTTCCTTCGAACATGCTCACCGTACAGAAGTATCAATTTTCATGGTGATTCCACGGCTCTCTTTATGCCATGGCACTCTGAACTTCTTAGCCTTGAGCCCAGAAACGGGTTTGCGTGCAATGTTTGCATACTTTAGGAGGAACCCAGGACTTATCTTGATCACCCAGCTTCATGTCAAAGTAATAATAATAATAATGCTTGTTTTTATATAGCGCTGTGTCTATCGCAGAATGCGTTGCTCCTCTGCGTTGCCTCATGCAGTAAAATATATCTGGGTTGTTTGTACAGCATCTTACTTGTCAAAGGCGTATTTTATTAGCCTATATGCCATTTATTTAACCTATAGACAAGAAAAAAACTTCTTGCAGCAAAGACTTGGCCTTAGCAAAGGCTTAGAATAAAATTTCTTTTGTACAGTATCCATTTCAGTAAGCCTACCTTTTCAATATAAAGCTGCATTCATAAACACATGACTTTCGGGATATTTTTCTTGTGATGTAGGCCTACTGATTCACAACTGTTTTCATTGAATATTTAGGTCTCCCTTACGTTAAACACAGTTCATTTCAACCCTTGCTGCGTTTTGAACTTTCGTGCAATATGAACCAATTGAACTAGACAAAGGCAATTATGACATCATAATGGTAAACAGGGCTGAAAATAAGTAATTTGCTAATTCAAAGCTTTTGACTAACGATTTCAAAAATATTTTCATTGTCGAATATCTCGAAAACTAGAGCCAATTCGAAAAAACTAAGTGCATTTTCGGAATCAGGGGCCCTGAAATACTCTAAAGTGACTCTCATCTTTTGTGCCAAAAATATTTGTTGGTCTGTATGTTATACATTCACTGATTGCGAAAAGGCTGTAAAATCAACCAAAATGACACTAAAAGCATGCACTATTAGTGACTCTCAGACTTGGAGTAGGGTGAAGATGTTCCACGTGGAAGTTAACAGAGGAAGTGACGTCAAAATCATGTGGTCAAATTTTGAGAAATCCCCTCTTCAGATACTGCTAAACCACTTCGAAATTTACTAATTTTTCAGAAAAATTCAGAATTTCTCCTTGGGTGAACCAGGGTCAAATGTCAAAATCCAACAAAAATTTTTGGTTTGCAAATATCAGTGAGCAAAATGGAACATTATTCCAAACTGACAAAAATTTTAAAGAACATCAAGGAAAATGAGCCACCCTAATATGTATTCTATATCATGTATAGGCATGTATCCTATAATTATCCTATATGTATCCTAATGCTTGTGAAGATAAATGGATACATAGGATACATGCCAAAATAAATATCCAAAAATACAAAAAACTATTGTAAGTGGTTATTTGACGTTTTTTTAAATTGGTTTCATGCTGATTGTAAAACTATGCTGTAGTGCGTATAAAACTCGATTCATCATGACTCATGCTGTTCACTCTTCTCTCTTGTTGTTATTTAAGGTTCTTGTTGATCGTATGTAAGTCCTCCTTTTCTGTACTGGAACTTGTCAGGAATCGAAGCTTCACCCTCACCACCGCCAATCCACGGCGAAGCAGACTGAGACGCCTGAAAAACGGCGTCCCACAGGGATCGGTCCTGGCTCCACTTCTTTTCAACATCTACACCCACGACCTGCCAACCACGGTCTCCGCAATATACGCTTATGCGGACGATCTGGCAATTCTCCACTCCACAAAGTCGTGGGAAAATCTAGAAGACACCTTGAGCCAGGACATGCAAACCATCTCAGCTTATTTCCAGAACTGGCGACTGAAACTCAGCGAAACTAAAACTGTGGCGGCAGCTTTCCACCTACACAATCGGGAAGCTGATCGTGAGCTACATGTCCACAACAACGGAAAACCTCTGTCCTTCTGCCCCGAGCCAAGGTATCTTGGGGTGACACTAGACAGATCGCTCACATACCGCCACCATTTGGTGTCACTGCGCAAGAAACTGACATCCCGCGCTGCACTACTGAAGCGCCTGGCAGGCTCCAGCTGGGGGGCGAGGGCTGACACTTTGCGAATAGCAGCCTTAGCCCTTGTCTACTCTTCTGCAGAGTACTGTGCACCTGTCTGGTGCCGCAGTGCTCACTGCCACAACATCGACACTGCCATAAACAGCGCCCTGCGCACAGTGACCGGATGCCTGCGTCCCACACCACAACCGGCAGCAGTGGCCGATAACCGGCAGCAGTGGCCGAAACCGGCAGCAGTGGCCGAGTGGTTAGCGCGTTGGGCTCGCAGTCAAGAGCCTGCATGTTCGACTCCAGCCACCCGCACTTGCTGTTGTTTCTCTGGGCAAGAGACTTTACGATAATTGCCTCTACCCAGTGATCGATTTCGAGTAATGGGTAGTACCAAATTTAAGTCATAAGTAGAGTAGACAAGCGGAAACAGACATTGCAGTCGGCTGCAGCGTGGGTCAGGTGTACGTCGGAAGGCGTACACCGATGCATAGCACTCAAGTCCGCTTTCCCGCAATGCAGGATAAAGATAATAAAACAAACAAAACAAACACACCATTGGATAATCTCCCCATTCTCGCTGGCATCCAACCTGCTGAGCTTCGTCGTGAAGAAGCCACTCTGTCCCTCGGTCGACGGGCACTGGAGCCTAACCATCTTCTCCACCACAAGATCTCTGCCTTCCCAAACGGGCACCCCCGCCGACTGAAATCAAGACACCCATTCGTGCCAGCCGCTCGGCTTCTGATCAACGAAGCTGATGAACAAGACATCTCTGCGGCTACTTGGGCGGACCATAAATGGAATTCTGAATGGAGGTCAAGCACCACCAGACTCCATTCATTCATCCCGGACGCCGACACACGCCCCATCGGCCTGACACTACAGAGACAGGCATGGGTGCGCCTCAACCGTCTCCGTACGGGCGTCGGGCTCTTCCGCTCAACCATGCACCAATGGGGAATGGCTTCTTCCTCCTCCTGTGAATGTGGTGCCGAGGAACAGACCGCAGACCACATCATCAATGACTGTACCATCTTCAAGCCACCTAACGGAGTGGAAGGTCTGCGCGTCATGGATGATGAAACTAAAGACTGGCTGCTCTCTAGCAGCCTTCCAGTGTAGTCCGGGAACATCGTGAATCTGGGGTGGTAAAAGGATAGACCCTCGGCCCCAGAAGCTCAGACGACGACGACGTCCTCTTTTTCCTAAATTATTTCAAACTTTGCGCGCGATAATTTTTTGTCTATAAGTTGAATTTTTATTTGGCATGTTGAGTTGATTTCAGCAACATGGTCCTGTGTTTTGCCATGCTAGACAGGTAGTCACTACTTGGTCTAGCCCCCTGATGAAGTCAGTCGTGTCTAATTGACGAAACGTCGGAATAAAAGCAGATTGTCACTGTATACATCTTGTGATAGTTTAGCTTAATTTGCACCAGTAGAACATCTCATATTATTTAGTTTAATGCCTGGTGAACAGCCTCATTCAATTTTCAAATCAACATTATAGATTACCGATTTTTGATGCTGTGTGTGTGACAACATAAAACTCAGTCATACTCATAATATAATTTCGTCAATGTCATCAATCGTCATTAGTGCGTCGCGAGTTCAGCAAATTTTTCTAAGTGTGTCGTTTCGAAACTCATGAAACATTTGATTCCACTATAGGAGAAACAATATACCGGTACCAAAATTTCAGGTAATTTTTTTTAAGGGTCCGCTACCGCTTTGAAGGTACCAACAGGGGTCCGCCAAAACAAAAAGGTTGAGAACCACTGCCTTTGAAGCCAGTGTTTCTCAACCTTTTTTGTCTCAACGCTCCCTTCATGAACTGGCAAAATTTTACTGCCCCCCCCCCCCCCCCCCAAAAGACGATTAATTACGAAAAGCAAACGAATATAAAACAATAAATACTATTAATACTACAAAAAGTGCTCAATGCCAAGCAAAAAGCCAAGCAGAGTGATATAATTACATCAAACATAGGCTAGTTACCAGTCTCTACAACCCTTACAACCTGTTTTACCCTAAAAGGGGGATCATCAAAACATCTTTATTCAAATAGAATTATATTTCGGTTAGAATAAAGACGTATTGATGATCTCCCTTTTAGGGTGAAACAGGCTGTAAGGGTTTTAGAAACTAGTTTTAACTATATTTGATGAAAAGCAAATATATATTATTTGCGAGCATGAAAACAGTATAGGCCTACTGGTAGTCAGTGTGAACCTTGGGCTTGGTGAGAAAGTGCCAGTTTCTTCACATGCGGTGTAAAGCCAGTGAGAAATATTCGAAGATTACCTCTTATGGATATGTCAAGTGGGTTTCGCTGTTTGGTATGTAGCAAAACAACACAGCTGAATACCTTTTCCACCAGGTATGAGGTAGGAAATGCTACCACGAAGATACGAGCTCTTTGACGAAATCGTTACGTTGGGCGGTAGACGAGTTAAACCAGAATGCTAATAATTTAATACAGAGAATAAAATAATAATTTTAATAATCAAAACGCCCCCCTTAAACCGAGGTAATCATACCGCCCCCCCCTGCAAAATCAAAACGCCCCCCGGGGGGCGGTACCGCCCCGTTGAGAACCACTGCTTTAAAGGAAACACTGATTGTGGTTGTTTTTTTTTAACCTTTTGTCGCATTGCATTATAGATATATAAGTATCGTGTAGCGGAGTTTAGACGCTTTACAGTTTTGTTACAAAGCGCAGGCATGTTTACGTAGGCTAAATACATATAACAAAAAAGATAATTGCTTTTTGATTTGATATGTTACTTTTTTAAATACTATCGATTTGTTGTTCTTACTTTTCAACTTTCTTTTAGAATTTAGAATTTCAGTTACGTTGTGTAATCGGTCTCAAATATCAAAGTGATCAAATTAACATCATTTCAACGTAAACGATGCAGAAAAGGTAACTTTTTCAACCAATTGTGAAACGTCGGCATGGCAACGCAGTAGTCTCCTGTGCGTTTCAAACAGTGCAAATTGCTTCGCAAAGAAACTTGATACTGTGTGGATATGATTCACAGACGGACGCGAAAGCTTTTTTTGCCCTGTCATTAGTAGTCCTACTTAGTCAAAATAGTATTTGAGTAAAACCAAAGCAATTCTTTCTTCTACACCTGGTTTTGAGCATAATGGTCACCAGGTGAATACAAATTAGACTTATATCAACGTTAATTAAACGTTTATTTTCGTAATTTCAACGTAAAATTTCATATGTACAATGAAATCCATACATAGCTTGCAGTAAAGCTTGATCTATGTTTCAGAAGTGTACGCTATACAAACCTAACAGCTAATCGTCATATTTCCCATCAATTCAATGTCACTAAACGTATCAACGTAAGAAGATCTTAAAAAGATCAGTTTCTTAACAACATTAAACCCAACAAAGCAAGATTCATGCTTGATAAACTACCAAACCTGACAAGTGACAATATGGTAAACAAAAAACTAAGACGTTTTATACACCAAAAACACAAGGCATGAATAACTTGATACTGGTATAGGTAAATCATGCCAGCACAAAGAATAGTACAGGACAATAACTGTGACTAAACAAATGGATATCATAGCATAGATCCTGATGATGATGATGATGTTCGCCCTTCGTTTCCGAAGATGGCCAATGAGACTGAGATCAAGTTTCTTTTTTCTTTTTTTAGTGTTGACTTTGGTCAGTGTAGGCTACATGAGTGCGGAGATGGCTGATGAGGCCTATCTGTGCGGTGAAACTTCTGCTGCAGGATGGACATTGGAAGGATGGTTGGCTAGGGCCAGGGTTGTTTGAGGCTCGGGCCTTGCGACGTTCTCGTTTTCTGACAGCAGATAGCGTACGGTGTTTCTCAGCTGATTCTGCGCCTTTATAAATAAGACTGCGCCATGTTGGTCGTTCTGCGGCTAAATCTTCCCACGAATCTACGTCGATGGCGAATTCTTTCAGGGAAGCTTTTAAAGTGTCGATCCTACGTCAATGATGTCATGCAGTATTGCAATCAGATCTACACAGTGTAAAACACAGCATTTATGGTACGGTAGCTCTATGGTGCTTCACAAAGCAACACAAAAGTATATTAAACGCATAATAATAGCAACCTGGACGTTGTAAATTGATAAAACATAAAAGGTTCGTCAGAGGTTAATACATACCCACCCGGCGCGCATACTTGCCCTCCTTTTGCGATAAATGTTTTACCACGTAAAAACGGTTCATGCAATAAGCTCATATCTTCTGACTTTTTTTGAAATTTATCGGGGAACATTTACACAAAAAAATGTTCAAAAAATACTGGGTAGGGGTAAGACACGACAAAAGCAAAGTATGTAGAAACATCAGAGGTTGAACCTCTTGTCAATAAACAGCATAAGAAGACCAGCAGTAGACAACTTACTGCAAGAAATCGAAAGCTTAGAACTTTCAAAACAGGCGCTACAGCCAAAAATTCTTTCAACATACAAAAATAAAACAGAAAACAACAAAAGGCATTACAAAGATTCTTTTCTAACAGAACCTTTTCCTGTCAATTTGCGAATTTTACGGTTACTTGCCAGTGTGGCAGGTGCATCTTTTGAAGCATTGAGTCGTTTTAGCTCATTCTTTGCAAAACAATTGAACGCAGAGTGTACAATCAATTTAAAATTGAAATGGCCTGATGAACATTTCTGGCTTAAGAGGCTTTTAAAATTATCATGAGGTTGCAAAATATTCGAGACAGCTAGAATGAAGTCAGCACGTTGATTGGTGGAAGTGAAAAGTTTACGTTTCACCGCTTCTTCAGATGCAATAGCAGTGTAGCATTGCACGCTTATCGCAGTGATGGCATAGCACAATTCTGTCGGTGCAGATAGACCGCCACGATCAGCTATTGAAAAAAGCTTCTTTTGCTCCTCTGGCATGCATTCGTCTATGTGCGGGGCTTCAATACTTTGCACTAGCATTTGCTTGCATGCAGAGCACTTTCTGCGACGAGAAATGCTGCGCCCAATGTAACCACTGACAAAGTAAGTTACATTAGCATCCTCATCCGACAATTCATCAAAGCGGAGTTTTGCCAGGAATTCCTCTAGCCATGATATACTGGTAGGCATATCGGCAGCAATGGAACCAGCATCACTTACAGACTGAGTTGCATCACTTTCTGCCAAAGTGGATGCAGACTTCAACAGTTTTTCCTGAAGCAAACTAAGTTTGCGAATCTTTTTTTCCGCCTGAAAAACTTGGTGTACCGACATGAAGAAATTGCTGCCATTTACTTGGCGGTACCAGCCAAACCGGCTTTCAATTGGATCAGACATAAATTTTCCAGGCAAAACGTATGAAAATCCATGCCGGTCCTGCAGGTATGCAGCCAGTTCTGGTACTGCACCCATACTCTGAATACATGCAGTGAATGTTTCAGCAGTAAGACCAAAAAATCCAGATTGTTTCCTGGTTTTAAAAATTTGCAGTGCTTCTGCCAAGTACACCAAACCGGTATGGTTGCTGTATTGATCTGTGCGCATTGGCTCGCACATCTCATCTCTTTTGTGGATGCCTGTAGCAGAATACATAAAATCGATCTTACTGTTCGGTAAAGTAAGCTGACCATTTGATAAAAAATATCTCAATTTCTCAACATAGCCTTATAATGGCAAAATATACAAATATTTTATACCTGTATTTTAATAAATTTTAAGACACCAAGTTATTTCCATTCCAGCAAAGTCTTTTATACCAGAACAGCACTTTGTCAGACTCGGAGTAAATAAAAAACAACTTAAATTTCTGTTACCATTTAAGAAATTAAGGCAACATTTACGAAATATTAACAGGTTTGTTTTGTCAAACCCAAATCTACTATACTACATTTAATTTGTCTGATGTTTGCATACCTTTGCATGGTGTTTTTACGGACATTATCTTCCATATGTTTGATAGGTCACATAACGAGATGTATGCATAAAATCAGGATTCGTTTCTCCATATATTTCCAAACCACGAGCAGTAGATTCACTGAAAATACCTAAAGTCACAAATGAAAATGTTTGAAACTGGTATGTAAGGATTGATTAAAATTTGCATTTGCAAACAAATCATCAATTGTAATACTACCTATACCCTGACAGCAAAATCAGCCATTTTTATTTTTTACATTAATTCAACGTCTGGGGATTTTGAATCGATGTAAAAATGACCAATTTTGCTATCAAATCTGGAACGGATTTTTGCACCATTGTTATTATCACTCATATTTTGAATGCAGTTACCGACTTTATGTTTGACATTTACAAAGAGCACATTAAACACCTAATTAGTGCAGTAGGTAACAAGGCTTGTGTAGAGCTTAAAATTTCTTATTTTTGCTTACTGAAGAGGCATCTATCTGCTACTATACACTATGATTCAATACAAAAATAAGACAAGAGGTATGGTATATAAAATCCAGAAAAACGTTAAATCCAGAATACGAAAAGAGTATCCACTGCCATCTAAAGACTATGTCTACAGACAACTGAATGTGTGCAAAATTTAGTGAGACTACTTGCTTAGTGCATGTAGTGGAGATGTACGAGCAAGATTGCTTGGATTTAAAGATGCTTTCTTTAGTGTGTGAGCAATCTTTAACCAGTTAAGTGCGTAATTAAATTTCGCTGGTCGACCGCACAGTGCGGAATTATTTTTCGCAATTTTAAGTGGTTAATTTCAATCGACTCTGACACTTTTTGTGTTGAAGCTACAGCAAAACAATCTATTAATAAAATGTTCAGTTTGAAATTATCTTTGAAAATAGCTGCAATATGATGACGTCATATCAATGACGTCATAATGGCAATCAAAATTCCACAATCAAAAACATAATACACAAAATGAGAAACATCAATAATTTTTTACAGTGTGATAAATGCGGAAGCAAGGCTCTACACACAGTGCTTTGTCACATTCTTGGCACATGTAACAAGTTTCAGTTCGTTTTTGGTGTGAATAGCACACATGGCACCGGCGTGAAGGTCTTGCCTTTCTGGCAGTAGGTGAGATTCGTGCTGGATAATGTGAAGCATAAAGACGAATAGGAGTGTCCTCTCTTGATGGTCTTCCAACAGGCTTTGAAGGGCCATCTCTGTAATTTTCTTCTATCAGCCTGTCAATTATAGAGAGAATAAATTGTAATCTGGACTTTGATCCTCCATTTTTCTTATAAAGTATGAAGGCATTGAGTGTTGCCATGTCCATAACGTGCCGGAATTGTTTTTTGTAATACGTCTTCATTCGTTTTCTTGTAGTTGAATAGGAAGCCAAGTATGCATCACTTAGATCAACTCCACCCATTTTATCATTGTATGTTAAGCATACTTGGGGCTTTTGCTTTACCTCGGACCGCGTTGCTACTTCTGTGGTGGATGCATCATGGATGGTGCTGATCATATGGACATACCTCTTGTCCCTCCAGCGGAGAGCCATCAGTTTTCCCCGAAATATTGCCTTGACTTCACCTTTTCGAAGAACTGTTTTGCTGAAACCGTCAGGTAAACCTTTTCTGTTCGCTCGCAAGGTGCCAATAGCATCTGTGTTTCTGCCACAAAGTTTGTCGAACAGATCCGGTGAAGAGAAAAAGTTGTCTAAGTGGATGCAGTACCCTTGATCCAAAAGATGATGGACAAGGCTGAGGACACACTTGCTTCCCATATAATATTCATTTGCGTATTCAGGGCGGTAGGCAGTTCCTTGTCCAGTATATACAAAGAAGTCCCAAATGTAACCTGATGAAGACTCACATAGTTCGTAAGATTTTATGCCATAGCGAGCTCGCTTTGAAGGAATATATTGCCGCCATCCCAGCCGACCCTTCCACAACATCAACGATTCATCTACAGAAACATCTCGCTCTGGCATGTAAATTGTGGAAAATTTTTGTTTCATGTGTTCAAGCACGGGCCACAATTTATATAGCTTCGGTGGAATGTCTCCTGGATCACTTCTGTTATCAGTGAAGTGCAGAAATTTGGTCAGGAGAAGGAATCGGTCTCTGTCCATTATTTTGGCAAAAAAAGGTGTTTCAATAGATGCTTTTTTGCTGAAGTAGTCAGCGACAACAGGCTTCTGAACAATGCCTTGCAAAAGCAAGAGAGCAAGATACAACCTCATCTCTTTACAGTCTGTATCTATCCATTTTGTCACACGTGATCGTCGTCTCAAATGAATACCATGGACCTCTTTGTGCTGTGCAGCATATAGATTAGTTTGATGAACTATCATATTCACCAAACTATCATCAATAAATAACTGAAAAAATTCAAGTTCATCCTCAGGATTGACTATATCAACCTTCATACCAGGAACACCAGTGAAAGAAAATCTTTGTCTAACTTGGCCTTGATCAGACCAAGCAGCATCCTGAGGAGGAGACTGTACATCCCAAGGTGTAACGGAAGTTTCACTACCAGTCACAGGCAAATGGCTAGGATTGTCTGTTGGCCTGCCCTGTGGCACAGTCCAGCTTGAATCAAGAACGTCACTGTCATCGTCACAACTTATTGCCCCAATCAAGCAGGGCTCTTCATTTTCACTATCATCCTCATCTGAACTTGAAGCAAGAAGCTCATCAATATCTTCTTCAGTCATATCAGACAAACATATTCTTTTACGCCTAGAAGCCATAATTTAGCTATATTTATGTACCTAAACTTGTGGTTATTCTGAAACGTTACCAAAAAGTTATCATTAGCTTTACAAGTAGGCCTATACTTGCTTCCCTTTCTCAATCTGCATTCTGTGCTACGCCAGGTAGCCTAAGCTATATTTGTTAGATAACTCTTCATTTGCACGCAGTTATACCAATTCTTGGCTAGAACATTGCCAATAACAACCAATGTGTATTTAGCCAACCGTGAAATATCTAAAACATAGAAATCTAAAACTTGTTTTTATAGCGATAAGGGACAAATGAGTTGAACTATAACTGACTAATTTATAATGTAAATCATGAGAGGAGTGGAGGCGGCATTAAATCTTGCATTAATCCTCTTAAATCTATGAAAACAAAAATTCTAAAGATACAGAGATTGAGAATAAACCTTTAACGTGATAACGCAACAACTTCTCATACGAAAAAAAACAAAACGTCACAGCTGCACAACGCTTTGTAGTGAGACCCCGCCTTGACGTGATATCACGTCATACGCACTGTAAGGAAAATTTCCATGACGTGATATTCCGTCATACGCACTTAACTGGTTAATGTTTTGTGCTCTTCTATAGAATACAATCTTTTCACGTGATCAAACAGTGGTGTGCAGATTTCTCCAAGAATGTTCTCATGACCAGCAGTAGGAATATGCATGCGATTTTTGTTTGACAAAATTGTTGAATATGTTTTTGAAATTGTGGGTAAAATCAAAAAGTAGAAAGAGGCGTTCGTCCGGCTTTGTTGGGTGGACAATACTGTGTGAAAGTTTGCCTCCACACAAGTCCATGAATATCTTCCTAAAACAAATGAATTGCAATTAGTGCTCCACAACCACTGTTTCTTACCAGTCAAGGTATACACCATGCGACGACGGATGCATCCAACCATTGATGGTTAGATCATAGATGTTACATGTATCTTTAAAATGTGCACCCTCCTACCATTTTCCACTTAGTAACGGTACTTTATCAACAGCACTAGTAGATTGTGACAGTCTAATACAACCCAATCCTTCATACAACCCATGATAGATTGTTCAAACAAATAATATAGAATAGCAGCAAAGCAAAACTATTACGATTATGTTGGACCATACGGTACATAATAATTGAGGAAGTTGTAGAAGAAATAAAGCTGCCGCAACAATTTAGCATCCGCAAATACCATACAATAGAAATCTTAATTTTTTTTCCTTGTTCAAAAAATCAAACAATTATGGCACATATTTAATGTCAAATTTAAAAAAAAATATCTAAATCAAAGATGGAATTACCCGTTCAAAATTTCATACCATAGAGGATATTTGATAATATTTTAATGTTGTCCACTGGTCTAGTCTACTTCACATGCATTGTAGTTCAACCAACAAAGCTAATGTATTATATAATTAACTACAGTATTATATATATACAGTAGGCCTAATTAATTTACATACCTGTTACAAACATGATTGTCAACAGATACAGCTATCACGACCAAATTGTCATGCAGTGCCACCATTATCTTGTTGAACCAGAAGCGCTGCAACTTAGTGTCCAATTTGTTGACAGGTATCAAGCAGATGACATCCTTATATTTTCCACATGTTGACTGCACCATAAATGTGAGAACCGTCTTTGCAGGAGTCCCATCTTCCGTAAGTCCAACAAAGGCTCCATTACTGTACTCTATTCTTTGCGCTGTATAAACCTCATCTATCATCAAAGTGACAATTCGCTCTTCGTTCCGTAAGGAAGCAGTGCGTTGCTTTATGTACTGCACATCAATTTGTCCACCATTCACAGTGTTTGAAACAGAAAGCTGTTGAAGTCGTCTTATAGAAGGCAAAATAAAAAACTTCTTTAATATCTTGTACAAAGAAGTGCTCGTCAGCTGCCACAAGTAAGACACAGTTATTAAGTTGCTGGAGTAACGGCGTCCTTGTTTTGCAACTAGAAGCAGGTTAAGTTGTTCACATATAAACAGAATTAGTGATGCATCTGAATGGCCATCATCTCCGCAGCCAGGCAGTGTCTCCGCTGATAGATAGTTTTGTAATGCAGATACAGCAATGCTGACAAAATTTATACGATTGCTGCTATTTTTAGAATTTTGTTCATCAATAATAGATTTGCAGAAAGCTAGAATATTCGCCAATTCAGAGGTGGTTTTCAATGATTGAGACTGCAGCAAATGCTTATACAAATGTGGTGGCACTAAAGCCAAAGAAACAAATGCAGTAACTTTCAAGCTCTCAGTCACTATAACAGATCCAAGCAGCTGGGGGGCACTTGCAAAATTCTCAGCATATTTTACATAATGAAAGACAAGTGTGGTTTCTTTAAAAACAGTTAAAAATCCAGAAGGTATATGAAGATGCGCATCTTTCAGTTTGGCTGTAAGTGATGCAAAGTTATCAAAAACGTCTTGCTGAAGCAAGCGCTGATTTTGCTGCTGGATTCTTTCATTTTCCACATATCGCCTTGCTGACGCAGTACTAGCGAAAGTAGCACGGGCCGAAGATGATGGTTTCGAAAGGTATCCTGGCAATTCTGGAAATACTTTTGGAACAGCAGTGGGTTTTATGCGTAAGCGCTTTAACTCTTGCGTGTATCTGGCAAGACGTCTATTCTTGCGAATATCTGAAGAAACCTGTATAAAATCCTCTTCGTGAAAATGTTTTGCACACACTTTATGTGTATCTGACACAATCCAATCTTTACGAGGAATAGCTTTAACCCAACTTTCTCGTAATGCTGCATCTTTGGGAAATCCAAATAATGTTGTTTTTGTGGTATCAACTTTCATAGTAGAGAAGTAACCAGTCTTGCAACCAGGCACACAACATTTAAACCCCATAGTCCTAGTCTCAGAAGAGAAGTATTGTTTTCAAAGTAAAATATGAAATTTTACTTGCAGTAAAGTATTAGCCTGAAAGAAATAAAATGTACATACTACTAATTATTATATGTAAAATTGTTGATATGTGTCTTTCAGACCCTGAAAGTCACATAGAAAAACTTAATCGTATCAGTTGTGTCGGCGCACCTAATCTAAACTAGTGGTCACAGCGGTAAACCATAATCTCTTCGTGGGAAAATTGTAACATAAGATTCCCGAATCCGTTCGTCTGTATGTAATGACCGAAAGAGAAACACTCTTCTGAAACATCTATTCAAAATTGTATTTCTGTAAAATTAGCCCGCGGCTATCGAAAATGGGGTGCAACGCGATACACCACTAAAAACTTGTCACTACAGAACAGATTACTTGGATAAAGACGGAATTTTTGTCCAGCTAGCAAGCACTAAGCAAACAGTTAAATGTGCGACTAACTCTCAAGCAACCATTTCACGAATGACCAGAATAGATAGCAATATCTCAAACTCACATACGCAGTACTGTGACGCAATAGTGAAAGACATTGTCACGCAATTCAAACAGGTGTTCAAAGCTGGTGATCCAATATTTCATGTTTAAACAGATTTGACACTGAAACAGGTTTAAACAGGTTTAAACAGGTTTGACACAAGTCGTACGAACGATGGTGCAATCTCTGCTCATGTTTAGGAAAAATTCCATGACGTAATACGCTAACATTCAGTAGACCTGAACGGTTTTTATATGACGTTTGATTAGGTGACCAATTGTCTGGAACAACTAGATGCCACCAATGAGTAAAATGACATCCAATTAGTAAAATGGGCTTAATACCTTGCTGAAATGGGTGCTTATTGGCCAAAATGTGCCGCTTAAAAACAATTGTGGGCCGTTGCTTTCGCAATGTTGGCCGATAAAATTATTTGGCCCGGTTTTTCTTTTAAGTGCAGGGCCAATTTGAAGTTCAGTCCGCCCTTGCCACTAGGTTACCATACCAGTTTGTATGCTTTTATGTGTATCGTAGCATTATCGCTGGCAATTTATTTATATTCTTTCATTTCAATGCTTATATCAACCACTTCGCCCCCGCAAGCGCTGATCAACGCGGCGCGTTTTCAGTACCGTGAGCACGACGCAACTTTTTGTTGCTTAACGTTGGAACAGCGTTATTGGTCGTATACAGCTTGTATGATTTGGTGAATTCCCTGAAGCTTCTGTTATCTATATCAGAAATAGTTTGGCTTCAATAAATCATCGTTATGATTCAGTTTTCTCAGCGAAAAGCAGGTCTGCTTACAAGCAGTTTTGAGAAACGTCTGTTCAAACTGGCTATCCACATTCAATGAGCCTTTTCACATTGATTCAAGGCAGTGGCGGCTCGTTAAAGGGAGCTGTGGAGCTGCAGCTCCCTCTGCGATCTGACATCCAAATAGAACTTGTTGAAAATACCCTTACAAAAATTTTCCTCGACGTCCTCGTGATGATTCAACTTACCTTCGCTGTTCTTGCATATTCACTCTTTAGCATTCTTTTTAAAAATTTGAATGGAAACTCTGTGGAGCTGAGCAACCAAGTAGCTCCACGAAGGGTGTTCTTTCTATTATGACGATTTGGGAAAACCCCAATGACGTGAACGCAAACGCAGGCAAAAGCGGTAACTCTTGATAGCCTCTGGGAGCTGTGCTCCCAGCAGTTTGACTGTATTCCAATGTTGCTCAGGTCAGCACATACATTGCTGGTTTCGTTAGACAGCTTACCGGTCATTGACGATAGACTATGAAACGCAGAAAAGTTTTGTTATTTGACATAACTTAGCCTATATTATAATTAGCTGTTCATTGGCTAGATTTGCCTTATAGCATATCAGGACTTTGTGATACCAGTCTACAGTGAGCAATTTTTAGCATACATGGTTGCAAGAGCAATAGCCAGGGAGGGCACTTAAGACTAACCTGTGAGATGTTGAACCAGTCTAGAGTATTATAGCCTGATTATTGATATATTCCTAGTTCCTACTGTCTTATCCCTTTTGAATTGTTAATTGTGTAGCCTACTGTAGACAGGTAGAACAAATAAGTACCGTACCGGCAACTCGGCAGCCGTGGCCGAGTGGTTAGCGCGTTGGGCTCGCAGTCGAGAGCCTGCATGTTCGACTCCAGCCACCCGCACTTGCTGTTGTTTCTCTGGGCAAGAAACTTTACGATAACTGCCTCTACCTAGTGATCGATTTCGAGTAATGGGTAGTACCAAATTTAAGTCATAAGTAGAGTAGACAACCGGAAACAGACATTGCCGTCGACTGCAGCGTGGGTCAGGTGTACGTCGGAAGACGTACACCGATGCATAGCGCTCAAGTCCGCTTTCCCGCAATGCAGGATAAAGATAAACAAACAAACAAACTCATATTGTATTAACTAAGCTGCTAAATTGGCTACTCTGCCTGACTATCTTTCATTTTACCTACACATAGCTTATGTAAGATTATTGTTTCAAATTGTGCTATCATCATTATACTGAATGTTAAAGCTTTTTTGATCTGATCAGCAGACAACTCTGTTCAATATTTGTAAAGTACAACTTTCAATAGGTTATCATTACAAGAAAAGATCAATATTAAACTTGAAGGTAGGTCAACGCCTTCCCTTGAAATTTCACAAAGAGCACCATCCAGCAGTAGTAGGCTAAATTTTATACCCGGCATTTTAATCAACATTTATACAAAACTAACTTGTGGCTATGTGGCTGCAGTGCAAAAAATGCATTATTTTGCTTTCCACGCTTACTGTTTGGTGGTGATACATCATGGACAAAGTCTAGAATTAAAGATTTAAATCATATCAATCGAAACATTGCAAGACATGATAAATCGCAACTTCATTTGAACAACATGGTTAATTTATATACCTCTTTTAGGAACAGCTAATATTGCTTCCCAGCTTGATTCTGGATACAGATAATCAATCGCTCGCCACAATGAGAAAGTAAAAGAAAGTCAGCAAATTTTATCAAAAATTATCAACTGCATCAAACTGTGTGAGAAATTTGAGTTGCCACTCAGAGGTCATGATGAGGTAGCAATCCATTATTGCAAAGAAGTTGCTTGCAAAGTGGTAGCTACACTAAGATTTAGGTTTTAGTTTGTTTTTTTTTCTTGTTAGGTTTCTAAGCACCTTTTCATTATGTTCAGAGCCATTCTTAAGCTAACTTTTATTGCTACATACAGTACCATCTAACACTCATTCTTACAACGCTGTGATTTTACTTCTATGAGAGTTCATGCCTGCTGTATTAACTGTTTTTAATTTCTCTGAAATCGCTTCATTTGCATGATGACTAAGTATGAGTGGTGCAACAATCAATGCATTCCAGTTGAGGTTAGTTGCAATTTTTGAAGTTTTGTAGGCTACCATTAAATATATATACAATTTTTAGTAAATGCTCTATCTCATAGTTTTATACTGGAAGTTTCATTTGGATTTATACGGGCAAAATTTATTTGATATCAATCAATCTGCTTATCGTCAACATCACTCCACAGAAACAGCTTTACTAAGAATTCATAATGATATTGCTACTGTACTTGACTGTAGTCATAGCATTGTTCTACTTTCTCTTGATCTTTCGGCTGCTTTTGATAGGCTACCATTGATCACAAACTTCGGAGCTGGTATACAAGTCCCCCCCTGGTAACTCATGACAAAGACAGGACTCGACCAAACATATAGGGTGAAACTACTTTACTTTTGCTTTACTGTTCACACACTTCAATCCACATGTTTTGGTCAATTCCTCTTTGTCATGAGTTACCAGGGAATGGGGACTTGTATACCAGCTCCCAAACTTCTTATAAATCGTCTCAAATCAGATTTTGACATTACAGGAATGGCACTTGACTGGTTCTCTCCTTATCTTTTTGACCGAACTCAGTCTGTAGCAATTGAAAACTCAATGTCTTCTGCAACATTCCTTTCTTCTGGAGTTTCTTAGGATTCTGTTCTCGGCCCTGTCTGGTTTTGCCTCTACAAACGTCTGTTTGACATCATGAAGCGATATGGGCTTTCATACATAGAGTTTTACAACACCACTCATATGCTGATGATATACAATTGTATTTGCTTGTTACTGATGAAGATTCATTGTGTTGTATTAAAAATCAAAAATGTTTGGTTGATATTTCAACTTGGGTGTACTATACTGTAATATGTTAAAACTGAATCAAGAAAAATGTGAGTTTATTGTATTTTCTCCAAAACGGTGTATTTCAAAGTTTAACGACATGACCCTTACCCTGAGTAATATTATTTCTTCTGATTCAATTAAATTGCTTGGTGTATTATTAAATCAACATTTATGTTTGGAAAAATTTGTCAGTGACACTGTTAAATCTACTTTTTTCATCTCAGAAATATTGGTTCCATCAGACAGTTCATAAATATTGATGCTTGTAAAACTTTAACTCATGCACATCTAGGCCTGATTATTCAAATTCATTGTTAAATAACATTGTGCTATTTTGCGTCTTCAAAGAGTTCAGAATACTGCCGCTCGACTAATTACTTTAACACGCAAACATGAGCATATTACTCCTATACCAAAATCCCTGCATTGGCTTCCAGTATTGTATCGTATTCGTTTCAAAATATGTCTATTAATTTATAAAGTTTTCCATGGTTTTGCTCAGAACTATCTGGACACTTTGCTTATTCATTATAAACCTTCCAGAACTTTGCGTTCTCAACATTGCTCTTTTGCAACCCTTCATGTAAGACACAATATGGAAATCGCACTTTCCCAGCTGTTGCTGCCAGTTGCTGGAATTGTTTGCCTATTTGTGTAAAAGAAGCTGAAAATTTAAATGAATTCAAAACTCGCTTGAAAACGTTATATTTCACTGAACATTATGACTGAAAGTACCGTATTATTTATCACCATTGTCATGCACAGTGCACAGGAGCATAGTTTGCACTGTGGATGTGGTGCTATGTAATTGTTAGTATTATTATGCGTGAAAATTGTTTGGACTTAGCCCTCCTAACAACATGGTTCACGGCACCTGACCGACTGTAGACACTATCGTCTAAATGTGTAAGTCAGCACACCTTTAAGTGTATTATGTGGTTTGTTATCTGAGTTAGCTGTGTGTGTCATTGCCATGTTGTTCTCTAAATTTTGTTGCTGCAATGCCCTCGCCTTTCTTCGTACGTCAAAAGGGTTGTATCGAAAAACACGGTCAAACGATAATATTCAAAGCAAAATTTACGAGAACTATGTCAGTATATTATCTGAACTTGGTCTCTTCATTTACTTCGACATTACTGTTTGATTACATCTTCCAAATTATTATAGTCTATGGTTGGCTGCTCAACAAAATAAAGTAAATTCAAGTGACTTTACCCCAATAAACAAAGAAAAATTGTTTATTTTAAATATCACCGTATGTGATGTAGTCCTGGTCCTTGGGTACTTACTATAAACTGCAACCAGCAGCAGAAATTTCACTTTGAAACAGAATACTGTTACCTCTTAGTTGTCGTTGCTCCTTGGGGCAAGGGGTAGTAGTCTACCAGATAGTGTCCCTGGCTGAAGTTACAGCTGTCCGAGCTGTGTATATGTTTTGTAAAGGCCTTTGTTTCATTTCCGGTGCAATAGCCATGCATTTTATTTCGCTGCAGTAATACACACTTTCCTATGCGTGTTTTAATGATCATCGTTTGGCTGCTGTTTCTAGTGCTATTTTCGTGTGTTTACACTTTGTCGTTGTTTGTATGCGTTGGAAGAAATTTAATAAACCTCCGTCAGAACACCCAGCACCCCATAACACCATGGAGTTTTTCAAAGAACAGTAGGGCTACTCCACCTGTATTGAGACTTCTTGTTATATAAAATCTACTTGCACCTTAATTATGGAAATTTATGTCTGTGAAAACTCTTTGTAAAGGTAATCAATACATTAATCTCGATTATTTTGATTGCAAATTATGCTGGAAATACGCTCAGAACGCACCAAATTCAATGTAATTTGTCAAAATTTTCTGGGGGAGACCCCCCAGACCCCCCGCCGAAACGTTCGCCTTCGGCGAACTCTGCAGGGACATGTCACTTGCAGCACCCTCACTTCTACAGGCTACGAGCCGCCACTGATTCAAGGCCTGGACACGTTGAATCCATGTAAAAAATGCTGATTACTCCACGCCGGCTAGATTACCCAGCGGAAATCGTTTCACATGAGTTCACATGCTTTTAAGGAGTCTCAAAATTGAAGAAAAGCTTGTTTGTTCATAACTGGTTTTAAACAAGTCATTTTACATTGATTGAAGGCCTGAATACGTTGAATCTATGTAAAAGAGGCTTATTTACTGTTTGAAGAACAATATCTGCCATTTGAAGTAGTTTTATATCGGTTTACAAGACTTTGGTACAGCCCAAAAGCCGGCAAAGATTTTCGCAAAAAAAACGCCGTCGCGTAGGTTAGCGAAAACGCCGACACGCAGTGGTTAATAAGAATCTCTGCATATTTAAAAAAAAGTTGTTTCAAAGTAATTCTTTACTTCAACATGTGACATTTTTCCTGGCATATAACTCGGGCATGCCTACCCTAGGTATAGGCCAGGCCCACAGTCAAACTTTCCG
This sequence comes from Aplidium turbinatum, assembly GCF_918807975.1. Lineage (NCBI taxonomy): Eukaryota > Metazoa > Chordata > Ascidiacea > Aplousobranchia > Polyclinidae > Aplidium > Aplidium turbinatum. The sequence continues at coordinate 4,588,554 of NC_137488.1, forward strand.
TTCAGTAGACAGGAGGGCTACTTCAAATCATATTGTTACCATTGTATTAGCCAAAAAATTCACCAGAATGCACCTACTGCACCCCCTGAAACAAGTCAACCTTGAAAATAACTGAAACTCTTTATACAATAAATACTGCCTGACCAGGCTACTCCAGGTAAAAAATTAAGACACAGAAAACCTATCAGAAGACCATGCTAGCTGCTATGCTTCTATAGCAAAACCAACTGAATTGAATGTCTTTTGTTCACGTTATGGCACAATACAGTTTCGGGAGAGAGTTTGCGTTCTTGTACCAAAGACAGGCAAGACATAACAATACAACAGGGTTGAGCATTATCACTATATTATAACAATATATTTTACAGTTTGATTGTTAAAACTATTTGTAAATATGTAAAATATATTGCAATGATGCTCAACCGTGCTTTATTGTTGTGTCTTGCCTGTCTTTATTTCACAATGTTATCTAAACTTTTTACATTGCAAAATACCGTAGCCTATCCTACTTGCGTAGCGATTTAAAACAAAGGCCTTTTGAAGACTTATTTAAAACTCACTTTCCAAGCCTTAAGCCTGTCTAAATCAAACAGGTCAACTAATGACAAAAACCAATCAATATTCATTCCAAAGCAAAAACATAGCTAACGCTGCGTAAAGAACCTTACGAAAGACCTGCTTTTCTTGCGATTGCGCGCTAGATAAAGACGAGCAATGGAACGAGACTACTAATGTCACTTCTCTCTTACGATAGAAATGTTATTTAGCATGATATAGGCATGCATTACAAATTTTAGCTCAATATCTATTACAGTTTCGGAAATATGATGCTTTAAAGTTTTAGGTACCCCCTAAACTTTCTGCATTTGCATTGCAGTGCAAACGAAAGTTCAATTTTTCGAAAAAACTGTACACAAGAGCATCTTTTAATGGCCATATTCGTGATCAGCGACCCCTAAATAGCTAGAAACGGTGCTTCTCTTCCCAGTGACATTTTGGTGTACACACTGTGTTATCCATAAAAAACCAGCATCTAATTTGCCCTCAAAGCAAACAACACCCACAAATCGCTTTTCACAAGGGCATGGCATCACCACAGCGTAAAAACTGGGCCGCACCAATAGAGTTTGTTCTATATTTCAATTTTTCAGTTTGGATTTCTTGTCCTCACTCCATTGTTTTCACAAGTCTTGAAGTCACTGAACACTACCGTGACAAACGAATTTGGGAGTGAGCGACTCGTGGTTTGTCGACGTGCCTGAGCTTATCTCATTCCCATGGTTACCGAATTCCATGTGCCAAGAACCTTTTGTTGATTACCCGTATGGTGACGTCACGACGATAAAAGGAATACAAAAATTGAACGGCGATAACAGCTTCCATCAAGAGCATAAAGAGACCAACGAAGAGGCTTTTTGTTTAATGAAGCCTTAACAGCCAATCAGAAAGCGGGAAGTTTTGCTTAAATTTACTAGCGCTGACTAAAATTTTATTCGTTTGAACAGCAAGGACACATAATAGTCGTCAAGCTCGTTTTCAAAGTTTTTACCTACTAACTTCAAAATGGTGAGTACATTTGGTATTTGTGTATAGTTGTTCCAGACAATTGTTCACCTAATCAAACGTCATATAAAAACCGTTCAGGTCTACTGAATGTTAGCGTATTACGTCATGGAATTTTTCCTAAACATGAGCAGAGATTGCACCATCGTTCGTACGACTTGTGTCAAACCTGTTTAAACCTGTTTCAGTGTCAAATCTGTTTAAACATGAAATATTGGATTACCAGCTTTGAACACCTGTTTGAATTGCGTGACAATGTCTTTCAGTATTACGTCACAGTACTGCGGGCGTGAGTTTGAGATATTGCTATCTATTCTGGTCATTCGTGAAATGGTTGCTTGAGAGTTAGTCGCACATTTAACTGTTTGCTTAGTGCTTGCTAGCTGGACAAAAATTCCATCTTTATCTAAGTAGTTTGTTCTGTAGTGACAGTTTGTAGTGGTGTATCGCGTTGCACCCCATTTTCGATAGCCGCGGGCTAATTTTACAGAAATACAATTTTGAATAGACGTTTCAGAAGAGTGTTTCTCTTTCGGTCATTACATACAGACGAACGGATTCGGGAATCTTATGTTACAATTTTCTCACGAAGAGATTATGGTTTACCGCTGTGACCATAAAAAAATAAAGACGAGTTCTTGTTAGTTGGTAGGCCAAGAAGCATTTAATGCACATAAAAAATAAAGACGTGACTTGTTAGCTGGTAGGCCAAGAAGCACTAGAAGCACATAAACAATAAAGACGTTGTTGTCAGCTGGAACTTAGAAGCACAAAAAAAAATAAAGACGTGACTTGTTAGCTGGTAGGCCAAGAAGCACTAGAAGCACATAAACAATAAAGACGTTGTTGTCAGTTGGAACTTGGAAGCACTAGAAGCACATAAAAAATAAAGACGAAGTTGTTGGTTGGTAGGCTACAGAAGCAAAGAAATAATAAAAGAAGATCTTGTTGGTTGGTAGTCTACAGAAGCAAAAGGAAATTAAAGACATTTCTTCTCAGTTGGTACTGAAGAACTTCAAGCTAAAAATTAAAGGCGTTTCTTTGTTGGTTCTGAAGGAAAACAACTTTGACATTCATTGGCAAGAAAGAAGATTTAAGACAATCGATCTGTGCTTGAAGATTCAAGTCGAAGAATCCAAGCAAGTTTTGTGGAACTTTAGGACTTCATATAACCCTACAACTACGGTATTGTGCATTTTAATTCTTTTTTGTATTTTTTACGGTCATTGCAGTTAAGTTTTTTATAACTACTGTAATATTTTTGTGTGTTTGTGTCAATTTTTTAATTGTTAAATTTAGCCCCAACATTTAATATGTCTACACTCGGTGGCGACAGGGACTCGGCCGCCGTCGACTCGACTGAGTTTAGGCCTGATGATGTTCTTTGCGGTCGGGCAGGCCATTCTGGGGAGGGACCCATTAACGATGAGGCTAAGTCAGTTCGAGAGGCCCAGCATCTTAGAAGGGATATTTTGACTCAAATTGGGGAACTTTCTGTAGCCCTAGGTTCTTTGAGTGATAAGCAGGAACTGTTAATTTTTAGATGTAAGTTCTCTACTTTGGAAGAGGATTTACGGCATTTCCATGCTCTTTTGACTAAAATTTTTAACTCTGCAATCTTGGCAGAACTTCGTGATAGGGTAGATCCCGAATTTAACTCGTTGAAAAATAACTTCGAACAAAAAGTAAGTGAGTTCACAGATATGTTGGATGCTGACATACATCCTGAGGATAGCGCCTCAAATGTAAGCATTAGGATGTCTGAGAGTTCGTCTCGGATAGTTGCACAAATTAACCTACAGCTAAGACGAGAGGAGCTCCAGATCCAAGCTGAGGCCGAAGCAAGAGCAGCTGAGGCCATCGCGAGAGCTGAGGCCATACGAGCTAAGGCTGCCGCGAGAGCTGAGGCCGACGCGAGAGCTGCTGAGGCCGCACGAGCAGAGGCTGCCGCGAGAGCGGACGCCGACGCGAGAACTGCTGAGGCCGAAGCGAGAGCTGCTGAGGCTGCCGCAAAAGCCGAAGCGAGAGCTGCTGAGTTCGCACTCAAAGATGCTCAGTTGAGGGCTGAACAACGTAAAGAGGCAGTTTTAGCTGAATATCGATCAGAGTTGGGCTCCCGGCGTAGTTCTAAGAAGGGCTCTTCTAGCCATTCCAGAAATGAACATCAATCGCAGTTTAATTTACATAACCTTTTCCAGACGCCTGTTCAATCTGTAAGTGGACCAGTGCAATCCACACGTTTTCCAGCTGTTTCAGGAGGTCTCGGGGCCGCGGCTAAGGGTCTTCCGAAGGCTGTAGAGCCAAGGCCTGTGAATTATAGTCGAACTCTTCCCCCAGAGCGTACAGGTCACGGGCCGCTGATAGCAGTAATGCTTTGCCCCCTTCACAGTTTTCTGAGCCGCTAGTTTTTGATCGCCCAGCTACACGTAATTTGGGTGGTTGTGAGAGGCGTGTCGCGTCTACTAATTTTAACTTGTGTAAGGAGCGTGATCGGGCTGTGCATGTGACTGAGCCCTCTCAGCCCCTTAAGGGATATCGCTTGTCTTCTCCCGCTAAATCGACTTCTCAACAACAGGATAGCTTTTTTGAATACCAAAATAGTAGGACGTTTTTCGATAAGGCGGCCTTGATTGGTTACGATGGTAATAATATGCCATTTATCTTCTTTAAAAATCGTGTTACGACCTTAATGGCAGCTTCGCCTTTTAAAGGAACTCGTTTGACTTTGTTACAAGCAGCTTGTGTTAGAACAGCTGCGCAAACGATTGCTAATTTGGTTTCCGACACTCCTGGCTTGTCAGAGGAAGACAGGATAGAAATGTCATTAGCTCGCTTGTCTCAACGTTTTGGAGTTCGTGGAGGTCTTTTCGCCGAACCGGAAATTAGGAAGTACCGCTATGGTAGCAAATTGACTTCGATCTCTTCCAGTGATTTGAAAGAGTTTAAAGATGAATTGTCGCAGTGTCTGCTTTACGCGCAAGTTTATGGTCAGCGTGACAAATTGGAAGGACGTTTTGTTTTGGATTTGGCTAAGTGACTCCCGTTTGACGCTAAGCAGCGTTATCTTGACTTTTTAGGTGATCAGTATGGTGGTACTGATGAGCCTACTTTTCAGAGTTTGTTTGATTTTGTAGTACGGGAGGAAACGCGCAAGTCGACTGATTTTAGCATTATGCTAATGGGCGATTCTGGTGAGTCGCAGCATTTTAAAAAGTTTGGCAAAGGAAAATTGCCTTCTTGTCCGGTTAGGCAGACGTCGGTAAAACCCCATGATGATGTGATTTCAGGGAGTTCGCAGTACTCGACTGCTGTTGGCGCACCGCGCGGTGGTGTGGCCAGACGTAGAGACATACCGGCATGCATTTGTTGTTCGTCACGTGGTCAAGTTGAATATGATTTTTTGTCTAATTGTAAAGATTTTTTGCGCTTGACACCTAAAGATCGGAGAGATGTCATTGTGAAAGCTGGCAAATGCTTGAATTGTTTGCGCCAGCATATGGTTAGGGACTGTAATCATGCAAACAACTGTCGTAAGTGTGGGCCTAACAACGATAGGAAACACTATTTTCTTCTGCATGACTTTTATGTGACGTCACGTGATTCTCTGGATTCGATTGGCAAAGATGATGCTGGTGCCAGAGTTCCTGTGCGTAATGTTAAGATTGGAAGTGTTAAAGCAGCTTTTAACCGCGTTACTGCTGCTCGTGTTTTGAATCCAATGACTGGCAAATCGAAGTTGGTGTATTGTCAGCATGATCCTGGTTCGCAGTTGACGTTTGTTTCGAGTGATTTGGTGTGCGAACTTGGCGTTAAACCGTATGATAAAGCGTCGTTTAAAATGGACACTCTGGCTGGTCAGAAAGCTACTTGTGCTAACCTTGTTAAACTCAACATCCAGTCGTTAGAGACGGATGAACTGTTTTGTGATATGACTTCGGTGGTTAACCCAGCTTGGGCTGATGATGTTAAAACTTTACCGCACAAGCAGGATTTAAATGGTTTCCGTCATTTTCATGACGTGAATATGTTTCATTTGAATGATTGTAGTACTGTAGATGTACTGATTGGCAACGACAACGCTTATTTGATGTGGGCCAAAGAGGAGCGTGTTGGTGAAAATCGTAGTGAACCGCATGCTTTGCTCACTCCTCTCGGTTGGTTGGCTTGTGGTGGTAAGTCACCCTTAGATGAAAGCGTTGCTAATGTGTGCAGAGTGCAGACGTCTTCAGAGTCGGATGTCATCTCTGGCTTTAAGCGTAAAATTGAGTCCCGTGATATGGAAATAGCAGACCTGAACAAAGTCATTCAGGATTTGACCTTGCAAAATGAAACCTGTGAATTGTCTCGCAATGACATTTTGGCTAGAGAACTTGTTGAATCTTCCTTCAACGATTGAAATAAGATATTGATTTACCTAACAATTTTGTGTTGGCGTCAGCAGGTGGCCATGGCGTCAGATAGAGCTGCTGCTTTAAGGAAGAAGGCTTTAAAACAACCTGAACTTTGTGATTTCCTTACTGACACCATGAAGGATCTTAAATCTAATGGCTATATTGAGCGTGCTGGTGAAGCAGGAAATGTCAAGGGATTTGAATGGTATTTGCCATACTTTGTGACGTCACAATTAAAAAAGCGTATTGTTTATGATGGCAAGTCTGAATTTCGAGGAACTTGTTTTAATGATGTAATGTTTTCTTGTCCTGATTTGTTAAACCTTCTGGCAGATGTCTTGGCTAGATTTCGGCTTGGTAGATTTGGTTTCATGGCCGATGTGATTAAATACTTTTTTCACATTTTGGACTCTTCAATTCGTAAGCCCAATTTTATTGAACTGCTTACGTACACAGCCAGTGCCGTTCGGATCGTGAACGAACGCCCTGTGGTACCTTTGAGTGACGACCCTAGGGATTTACTGTCATCACCCCTGCCTCACTTTTGACCCCATTCTTAGACCCATACTGTGCTGTTGGGCAACCACATGATCGTGACCAATTAAGAAGGGATTATCGGTTCAATTTGTCACTTTCTCAGCAGTTTTGGAGTAAATGGATCGATTTTTACTTGCCAGGTCTTCAGGGCCGGAAAAAATGGCTAAAAATGGCCGAGAATTTGGAGCCTGGTCAACTTGTAGTGGTGTGTTCTCTCAAAGACATTGGTAAACGTGGGAAGTATCAACTTGGGAGGGTGCATTAGGTAGTTCCACAAATTAGGAAAGGGAAGCCTGTGGTTCGTAGAGCCAAAGTTGCCGTCTGCAACTATGATGAGAGTACGGGGAAAGTGAAAGTAGACTACGTGTTGAGGGATATTTCGTGCCTCGCCCCCGTAAAGAACACCTAAGTGTTAGGGTTTGAGCCTGGTTTTGTCTGCGGTGGCCGACACTTGTCTGAGCCCAGAACAGTCGGTTATTATCGCAACCATTGTATATAGCGTCATTTTAGCGTATACCTATGGTACCAGTTTCATGTATCGTCGTGTATTATTCGTATTGCTGTTCATTCTTTGCATGCCCTTTGTATTTGCGTATTAACTTAAACGTGAGTGATTCAAACAATTTGTGTATCATGTGTTTTTATTCATTGGCTCACAATTGTCGTCAATTCTTTTTTAGTTATGCCATGTCAGACTGTCATAACTAAGGGTCGCATTGCATTTGTTCCAGACAATTGTTCACCTAATCAAACGTCATATAAAAACCGTTCAGGTCTACAGAATGTTAGCGTATTACGTCATGGAATTTTTCCTAAACATGAGCAGAGATTGCACCATCGTTCGTACGACTTGTGTCAAACCTGTTTAAACCTGTTTAAACCTGTTTCAGTGTCAAACCTGTTTAAACATGAAATATTGGATTACCAGCTTTGAACACCTGTTTGAATTGCGTGACAATGTCTTTCACTATTACGTCACAGTACTGCAGACGTGAGTTTGAGATATTGCTATCTATTCTGGTCATTCGTGAAATGGTTGCTTGAGAGTTAGTCGCACATTTAACTGTTTGCTTAGTGCTTGCTAGCTGGACAAAAATTCCGTCTTTATCTAAGTAGTTTGTTCTGTGGTGACAGTTTTTAGTGGTGTATCGCGTTGCACCCCATTTTCGATAGCCGCGGGCTAATTTTACAGAAATACAATTTTGAATAGACGTTTCAGAAGAGTGTTTCTCTTTCGGTCATTACATACAGACGAACGGATTCGGGAATCTTATGTTACAATTTTCCCACGAAGAGATTATGGTTTACCGCTGTGACCAATAGTGAGAATATTTTTTAGTTTTTCGAAATGCAAATAGTCTTTCCTTGCGGAGGTAGTCAAGTTTTTATGAATATGGAATAGCCTAATTGGGTTGTTTCCGTTTGGAAATTCATGATTGATTAAAAATTTCAAATTCTGCCACCTTGTATGCGATGTCACACGCATACATTATTAATTGACAGGTTTCAAACGGAACCTAATGCAGTAGGCTATTATATTTCTGTATCTTTCACTTATTAGGCTATGCTCTGTTCAACCATGATAGTTTTAGCAAGTGTTGAAAAGTTGCTGACCGGTTGCTTTCATTTTGGTTGTGAACAACGTAAGCTTAATCGCACTGCTTTGAACATTAGTTTGATACAAAGAACGTTTTGTTTTTATGCAAAAAGAAGTTTTTCTCTGAGTACAGTACAGTAGGCTATTGATTTTTAAATGTAACATTGCGTTTGTTTCATAACAGCGTGAATGTATCTCTATCCACGTCGGACAAGCCGGAGTCCAAATCGGTAACGCTTGCTGGGAGTTGTACTGCCTCGAGCATGGAATCCAACCAGATGGTCAGATGCCATCCGACAAGACCATCGGAGGTGGAGACGATTCCTTCAACACCTTCTTCAGCGAAACCGGAGCTGGAAAGCACGTTCCCCGAGCCGTCTTTGTCGATCTTGAGCCAACAGTAGTCGGTGAGTACAAAGGAATCAATTCGTACTTCCAGTCGGATCTGTAGTGAAAAGAAACTTATTAGTTATCATTTACTTCACTTGATAAAAGTCATGGATTCTCTTATTTTTTAAATGTTTCGTTTCTTCAAAACTGATCAATTGCTGTGATTTTTTTTCTTTTATTGTTTCCATGGTAGCGTAATATTAAATTGTAACGTCACAATATCTAAACCTACAGTCTTTGAAAATTTTTTATTATTTTACTCTCGACGTAACTGTTTCGAAACTGAAAGGTTTTATTACATAATTCTACGTCATAACGTAGCTTATTACGGCATAGAAAGTCTCAGCCTATATTCTGATACAAGTTTAGTTTTCTTCAGCCACGTGGTGTGAAAGGTTTGCGCGGAATTTCGAAATGAAATGAATCATCAAGTGAAAGCTCACTGGTCAAAATAGTGTTTTTTCACTTCTTTTGTGTTATTTAAACGTAGAAAAGTGAGCTGCGTCTTGTGACTCTAAAAAACCCGCCTTTTTCTCTAATCTCGCTTGATGGATAACGCACGTGGTGACTTTTTTACGGTTCAAAAGTTCTCGTCTTTTCAAAATTAGATGAAGCGAAGTACTAAACTTTCATTTGCATTTCTTTGCAGATGAGGTTCGTACCGGAACCTACCGCCAACTCTTCCACCCGGAACAACTTATCACCGGAAAGGAAGATGCCGCCAACAACTACGCCCGAGGTCACTACACCATCGGTAAAGAAATCGTTGATTTGGTCTTGGACCGAATCAGGAAGCTTGCCGATCAGTGCACTGGTCTCCAAGGTTTCCTTATCTTCCACTCCTTCGGAGGTGGTACCGGATCCGGATTTACCTCTCTCCTCATGGAGAGATTGTCCGTTGATTACGGAAAGAAGTCGAAACTCGAGTTCGCCATCTACCCCTCCCCTCAAGTTTGTCACTAAAGTTGTTTATTTTTAAAATTTCATTATCCGATCAATCACTAATAGGATCATCTGCTTGATTTTTCTATTTTACTTATTAAATTGATCAGGCTCAGAGCAAAAAATAATAATTTTTACAATCTTTGTTTAGGTTTCCACCGCAGTTGTCGAACCCTACAACTCCATCTTGACCACCCACACCACCTTGGAACACTCCGACTGTGCTTTCATGGTTGACAACGAGGCCATCTACGACATCTGCCGACGAAACTTGGACATCGAAAGACCAACCTACACCAACTTGAACCGACTGATGGGACAGATTGTGTCATCCATCACCGCTTCTCTCCGTTTCGATGGTGCTCTCAACGTCGATCTTACTGGTGAGGAATTTTTATACATTTTCTCATTTATTTAGCACTTGGTAATTTCAATAGATATGACAGTCACTGTCGCATTGCAATTACCACCTAAACATATAACAGAGGTGAAAGCAACCAAGCTTAACATTTTTTTTTATCTATTTTCACGCAGAGTTCCAGACCAACTTGGTGCCCTACCCCCGTATTCACTTCCCTCTTGCCACCTACGCCCCAGTTATCTCAGCTGAGAGGGCTTACCATGAGCAACTCTCCGTTGCTGAGATCACCAACGCTTGCTTCGAGCCAGCCAACCAGATGGTGAAGTGCGATCCTCGCCACGGAAAGTACATGGCCTGCTGCATGTTGTACCGTGGTGACGTTGTCCCCAAGGACGTCAACGCGGCCATTGCCACCATCAAGACCAAACGAACCATCCAGGTGGGTAGTTTGATAGTTATGGTTATTAAGTGAACTGTAAAGATAATGGAGCTATCGATATTTTGTTAATCTTTGATTTTTTAATTATGCGTGCTTGTTGTGGCACAAAAGTCTAAATCGCTATTAAGACGATACTTGAACAAAAACTGCACAACTTCACTTTACTAAACGAATGTTTTAATATTCTTTTCAGTTCGTCGATTGGTGCCCAACTGGTTTCAAGGTTGGTATCAACTACCAGCCACCAACCGTGGTTCCCGGTGGTGATCTTGCCAAGGTGCAGCGTGCCGTGTGCATGTTGAGCAACACCACAGCCATCGCTGAGGCATGGGCTCGTCTGGATCACAAGTTCGATCTGATGTACGCCAAGCGTGCTTTCGTCCACTGGTAAGTAATCGAGATTCTTTTATTATCTTGTTCAAAGCTGTTTATATTTTTCAGCAGAGAAACGCCCGAAAGGGAAAATATACATTCGTACGACAAACTTAATCTTGCGTAAAATCGTTCACGCTTTAACTCTATTTGTTTACAAGGTGCGCAACAAACTTATCATGAAAGCGACGCTATAATTTTGCGAAGAAAACATAAATATACCATGTGGCTTAAAAACGATTTTAAATGATCCTCTTCTTTAGGTATGTCGGCGAAGGTATGGAAGAAGGAGAATTCTCAGAAGCCAGAGAGGATTTGGCCGCTCTTGAGAAGGATTACGAAGAGGTCGGAGTTGACTCCGTCGAAGGCGAGGGTGAAGAAGAAGGAGAAGAATACTAAGAAGATTCATTCACTTGATGCTTTTTGTTGTTTTATTTTGTTTTTGTACTTTTTGTATCTTTGTTTTCTTCGGAATTTCCAATAATGTTGAATTTTATATCTTGCAACTGTAATCATTGGTGTAGGTCGGCTTCCAAGCTTTTTTGTTGTTGTTGTTGTTGTTGTGTTAAGTATATTTTTTTTTTGTTTTTTCTCTTTGATATTGTAACGACCACGTATTCTAACTTTAGCATCGTAATAAGTTCTTTTTTTGTTTTTTGTGGGATTGACTACTCTTGTCCAATTCATTTCAAATTTAAAGATTATCTTGGGAAATTAAAAATATTAATTATCCTACACTGTTTTATCCATGGAAAGTTAAGACCTTTTGATTTCGCCATATTTTCTTTTTGTTGGTGCCAAACTCGTATTTTTACTTTGTCGTTCCTTTTCGTGTTTGTGCCAGCAATGAGAAATAAAATTAAATTGAAATGTAAAGCGTCGTTTCACATTCAAAATAAGAAATCTTGTCTTTTGAATAAAAAAAAAGATCCAACTATACAAAATACAAAAATATGCAGAAGGCGACCAAGGCAAGTTAAAATTTTGCGAAAGTCATCCAAGTTTTTCCTACCAAAGTCTTTGATTTTGTGAACTTTAGCATTTTTCCTGACCTGTTTTCTTTTCTCACATAATTTTCTTCAGTCATTTTAGACCTTTTGCTGTTTAAACGAAAGATGTCACAATAAGAAACTGCATAGATTAGACAATATGGTTCCATGGAAAGTTTGGACGTAGGTCACTAAGCGGATTTTACAGTAGAAAAAAATGCGAAATAAAAAATATAAAAAGCAGAGATGACATTGTCTGCGAGTTTTTTGGAGGAGTGTGGGGTGTGGCAACGAGGAACAAACTACAGACCATACCACCAACGACTACACCATTATAACTTACGTTTTCCAACTGGTGTAGAAGATAGGCTTTAAGCACCTTGAATAAAACAAACAACTGGTTGTTTTCTAGCATTCTTAGCGTGCATGGAAAACATCAATACTCTTGTGATGATTGCTAACTAGGCTAATCATTTTCTCCATGTTTCTCCACTGAATGCAGATGTCCTGAAATTGCATTGCTCAAACGAATACCTCAAAGTCAAACCATTTCTTGCCATTGGTTAGTTGATTACATAACCGGCTGAGCTTTCGATGCAATTTACAAAAAGGAGTAAATGCATTAAAATATGAAACTTAGTTAGTAGCTTTATTATCCATTTCTTCTACAATGGTCTTATAAAACCTTCAAAAATCTAAAGCTGAGAAAAAAGGTTTGCATTTGTAAAGTTATATCAAGTGCAATTTCAAGTTAAAAATAGGCTAATTCACTTGGAACAAAATTTTACCAGAAATAGGTGACGCAAAGTTTGTTGAGGTTTTTTTTCTCCAACAAGCTCTTGTTGAGTGACGCATAATTTAGTGTGGCATCATTTGTGGCAATAAGCTCGTGATTGCTTTGGCCGCAAGGAGGCGCAAAGCAATCATCATTCGACCACTGGGCAAAGTTTTTCTGTCTGTAGTTCGGTGAACGTTCTTTACAAACCACCGCAGCACGCCGAATACTCAAGTTTAAGTGCCGCATTGTAGCCTAATTTAAGTTGAGAAAAAAGGAGCGAACGAACACGGATTCAAACAGATTTGATACAGAACACTGAAAGCAAATGGAATAGTCTAAGCTAAGCGCAGTCTGTTTCGCCCGTGGTAGGATTTCCATATGTGAGGTTTTCTTTTCCTACCTTGCTCTTCTTCGTGATGCTGAACATATCAAGATGTGTTCCTCCTACGACTATTAACGCTCTTGGTACCGCTCCACGACGACCAATTGTCTAATTAGCACGGATTAGCATTGTCTAATCACTCTAATTGCTTACTTTACAATATAGATACTAATAGATACCAATATACAATATGACTAGGAAACTATGTTTGGAAAGGTAGTGCACACCGCTACGTAATACCATAGCGAAACAGGTCTTTAGTATCCACATTTTGAAGTAAGCGACCATCATCCTGCTAAAACCAAAACTCAATTTTATTGCACTCTAATTGTCATCATCATTGTTACTTGTCAGCCATTGTTGTTCCATTGCAGGATGAAGGCCTTCTCCATATCTTTATAATTTTGTCTGTCTTTGCACGTTTGTGTCCAGTGTTTGTCGAACTGGTAGAGTTCGTCTCGCCATCTTGTTTTCTGTTTCCAACTTTTGTGTTTGTACTCTAATTGTACTGTGTAATAAATTTCCAACTTTGAAAAACTTCAAGATCTAATGATGTTCCACCTTGTAAATACGGGGGATGCAAACTTCGAACATGAGCTGGCTTGTTGACGATCATGTCAGAATTTTTGAAAAAGAGTTTTTAGTTTTTTCAACGTTTGCTCACAGATCCGATAAAATAAACATTACACGCATGGCTAATTGTAGTGCCCGACCCAGACAGCAAAATTTTATGTTGACTTAACGTCTGCAGACGTTAAATCGATGCAAAAATAACGGATTTTGCTGCGGGCTTTCAAGGAAAACCGCGTCTTCTTTGAAATCCAGGAAATTGAATTCAGGGGATTGTAAGCACTGAATTTGTTTTTTTGGTTTTGTGGCCGTGCTATTTATTGATATATAGCCTACTAGGCTACATAATTTTTCATTCAGGCACGTTTTAAACCTTTCAAGGTTTTGCCACCTTTTCCCGTTCATTAACGTGCTGGTAGGTCTATATCGATTTTTGTAGTTAGTATCTTTTTCGTCCCGGACGCGTTAATGACGAAAAATAAAATGATTGAATGATTGACTGAATTTTTGTAAGAATATCTAATCGCATTTTGGCTAGTGCTTCATACACACGTAGATTGTAGATTTGCCGGTATGTTACATTGTTAGAGCTTCGGTAGAGAGTTTGTCTTGTTGAATCATAGGCATACGAAGCCGAGCAACGTGATCAAGTTTAGCATCTTCAAGTTTATTACATTTACATAAACATAAAACTACGCAACAAATTAAGTATCGAACGTTTTCGACATCACAAGATGTCCTCTTCAGGAATAACATACATACAAATTAACTACATCTGAAAAAAATACAATGGTTAACTAAATCTATAAACAGAAAAAGACAAAAAACTGCACAGTACTTCTGACTAGCTCAAACTAAACGATATAGGCTCCACGAGAATCAAAGGTAACTGCATCAAAAGGTGTTAAACAGGTCACATGATATGGTAAAAAGGCAAGGTGCGAAAAAACTAATTTTAAAATACAGAACAGAGAGCAAGAAAGACGAGCCGCAAGCATACAATTGTCTGTTTAAAAGTGGATTGTGACGTTTTATGTACAGGGCTTCCAAGATCTTAGTTTGATACTCAGACCTGCCTCTAGACATGATCTCAAACTGCTTGATAGAAACGTTATTTTGGCATTCTGTACATGAAAAAATGTGATCTTTAATTGCGCTTTTCTGTATAGAATTCAAATTCAGGTGTTCCCCAGCTCTAGTCGATAAATGTCTTGTTGACATACCGATGTATGTCAGGCTTGCATCACGCAAACAACTGAATTTATAAAAGTTACATTGTGTGGATGTGTTCAGCGATTACAATGCTTACAGCGGTGTATTTCTAATCAAGACTAGGGTCCTTTTTAAGTAGCTACAAACAACCATGATTTCTGACTCATACTGATTCTCAGTTTTTTTCTCATTTCTCACTCACTCAAGAAAAACTCCTAATTTTTGGATTCAAGTCGGCAATATAGGACGACAGAGCGTCCTACATTGCCGTCAATCGTTCTGGTGATGGAACCGTCAATCGTTCTGGTGCTTTTCATTTGGTGCTCTTGTTGCAAGGATTCTGTCCTTCAACATCAAGCTTATGATGTTGGAACGAATCAATAAATGAATCAATAGCAAAGATCATCGTGTCCTGATTACATCTCGCCAACTTAGGGTTGCCAGATGTTCACTATTTTAGTGAACAAATCACTATTTTAAGAAAATGTTCACTGTAAATTATTTTGCTAATAGTGATAGTGAACATGTTCACTATTCTGCTATTCTTAACAATTCTGTCAACAATTAATTTCTGTCAACAATTCTGTCAATATATTTTAGCCAATAGCCATGGATTAACCAGTAACCACACACTTCTGCTGCTTAGAAACTAAAAGCACATGAGTCTGGTGCTTCGGGGAAAAAACCCTACGATGCTACCTCAGTGTAATTTTCCCAAAGCCAGGCTTGGCCAGTGCGAAGTCCAACAGTGGATGGAGTGTACACTGTACAGCCTAGGTAGCTTACAAACTGAAAGCCACCAGCCAGAGCAACTAACAGTCTAGAAGTTTGGCCATTTAACTGTTAGTTTATAGTCTATGTAGGCCAGGGCCAGCTACTCAATCATGTGAGATGTGGCTAATAAGTTAGGCTAGTTGAAATTTCCAAAAGTGCTGATGATGTGAAACCTGCCATAACTTACAGTCTACGGGGCAGTAAGCTTTAAACTTGTTAATTTTGCAAGAGTGGTAATACAAGAAACAAATTTGCATCTGTTAAGACAAGACGATCTTCAATTTTTGCCGATACTTAACCCACACAAACTCTAACCCACCTTAAATTCAAATTCATTCCATGTGAGAACCAGTGTTGTACGTTGACGGCGTCAACTTTTTGTTGACGCTGAGGCTAGCGCCGTCAATTTATTTTTCAGTTGACGGAAGTGATAGCGCCGTCAACTATTTTGCCGATTTTAAGCGTCAAGCGCTAAGCGTCATTTTTTGTTTTCATGGAAAATTTCGTTTCACAATAAGAGTTTCACAATGTATTCTGGCCAGCGCGACTCATCCGAATTACCAGTTTTTGCGTTGGTTGGAATGGCTCCCTGGAATACATGCGGAAGAAGTTCGCCAAATGGTGATCACCATGTATTGAGAACGAGGGATCAGAGACAGAAAGCGAAAAATCCATGAATGGCATCGCGGACGTTGAATATACTTTATTTCAAGAGCTCTATGCCCCTGAAAAGAGCGATGTTGGTGCAGTGGACCTCGTTAAAAGATTTATTCATGCTAAACTATCACAGCACGCTTGGAACAGTGATACCTTTCCGACTAAACGTTTTCAACTTGTTTTTGAAATACAACACACCAATACCAACCAGCGCTAGTGTGGAACGCATGTTTTCACTTGGAAAGGACAATATGCGCAGGGGCGCCAGAACCGGGGGTGGAGCAGGGGGAGCAGATGCCCCCCTGCCATCAAATTTCTTTGGATGGGGAGGAAAGAGGGAGCAATGGTGCCTTTTTAAGGTCATGTAAGCTACTGCACACTTTGCAATATAACAATTTATGCTATTCGCTTTTAGCCTAATTATAATGTTCTATTTTTGCCTCAAAATAATATTCAAGACACAAAATTCTCCATCACAGTAAGTTATAGCCTATTACATGATTATAAAATAGCATGATGCCTTTCCGTGCCATTGTTCTTTGTATTGCTGATACTTGTATCATTACTCGATAATGAGCTAATAGATGAGCATTATCGCTATATCTTATCTTAAAACTTAAAAAAAAAATTGGCCTTTCAGCAACAAAAGTGCCCTTATTTCATACTCCTGCCCCTCCAATCAAAAATCGCTTCGGCGCCCCTGAATATGCGTCCCAAACGCAGCAGATTGTCAGACAACCGTTTTGAAATGCTTGTTTTTCTGCAAAGAAATAACTAATAGGTTGAGCAGCTAATTACAATACAGTCTCAAAACATAATACCTGCTCTTTATTTATAGCTATTGTTAGCCTGAACTTGGTTGAAATATTTGCGTTTTATGAGACGCCGGCAAAAAATAGCGCTAGAAATTAGCGCTGACGCCGTCAATTTCTTTAAGAGCTTACGCAGTCCTTTACGCCGTAAAGTTTTTAGGCAATTTGCGCTGACGCTGACGCCGTCAAATTATTTCAATGACGCGTACAACACTGGTGAGAACACATAGTGGCAACTGTCTTAGCTTAGAATTTAGATGATTGATGATTTTATTTGAAGGGTATTGGGCTACTGACCTTAGCGCGTACACGTTGAATGTAACCATCAGCTAATTATAGCCTTTTATAGGTCTAGCTAGGCTATAGACTACACACTCACTGACTCACTACACAGCTATACAGGGCCTTATGCCCAGATACCAGTGGTGCCGAAGTTAGTTGAGGATTGGGGGGGATAAATCAAAATTTTATCAAATTTTAGACAATTTTGAACATTGGGGGGGGATGCATACTTTTATACACAATTTTAGTGGTTGTGGTAGGCCTATTAGGTTTATTAAACAATCACCGGACCTCGGTAAATTAGCTGCTAACAGCATAATACACAGACAAGAAATAGTGGAGATAAAAGCGCTACCTGTGCTCTTGTGAATGACTGCTGCAAGATTAAGAAACAAGCAAAGAAAAATTGGTACCTCCAGCTGGATTCGAAGCTATGACCTTCCAATGAATACTTAGTTTTTCCAAAAAAAACAACAGAAGTTATAGGCTACTTTTCTTTTTACCCTCTCCTTCACTAGAATCACTACACTTAGTGCGCTATAGGACAGAGTCAATAGTCAGGAGACTGAAAACAATCGAAGTTACAGAAGAACATTTGCAAATTTATGACAAAAATGCTAACTTTCAAACACATCACAAGAACTTGTTACAACCAAATTTCGTTTTACGGTAGTGCTCATCGAAAATACATTAGCACTGTCATTTATGCTGATGTCATTAAGAATATTTTGGTCAATGTTGCAAACAATGCTAGCATTTAACCTTTCCTGTCCCAAAGTATTTCTCAGTCAGGTTTTCAATCTACGAAGATTGGAAAACGACCTCTCACAAGCAGCAAAGCTTACCGGGCAAAAAGAGGTTCTTAATCAGCTGGAGTATTTGAGAATAGAGAGGATTTTTTCTACTCGGACAATGCCTGGTAAGCTCTTTTGGCATCGTACAGAGATTTTGGTGCTGTTGCCTTGCTGAATGAATCAATTTGATAACTCATCGATTGTCTATTCAGCTCTGGATAATTTTTGACCATTTCAGGAACTAAGCCGGTCTTGAAAATTCGTGCAAGTTCTTTATACTTTGCCAAATCAGAATTCAGGCTACTTTCAAACCTCTCGGTCAGTTCAGACATAACTCTGTCCATGAACTGATTGTAAAGTATTTTATAACTTAATGCAGTTGAGTGTCTGCAGTAGCTGCCATCGAGCCTCCACCCAATCTTTCAGGGACTCTTCTTTGCCGTGGTGCTTGCAAATAAAATTAGCAGCAAATTTTTCCGGAATACCTTCAATGAAGGTACCTTCATTGTCTAGCGTCAAATCCAAGACAATTAGAACTGCGATTAAACATCAATAAAAGAAAAACAACAGCAATTCGAGATGCTTACAAACAACTAAATCGAAGTACAACTTCATGGCAACTAATTTTTTCTGAATTATTGGGGGGGATGCTGCCAAAATATTGGGGGGATATATCCCCCCCATCCCCCCCTACTTCGGCACCACTGCCAGATACTCCCCAAAAAGTAAAGAAGAAAAGACGAAACTGTGTGTAGCCTATAGGTTAGATTGGGAAAAGGATTCCACGTTTTCATCTTGGTTAAGAAAGTGCGATAGTGATCCACAGAAAGCAGGGTGCTAGCTGTGTAATGTGACTGTCAGCATTTCATGCAATGGTGTAAATGCCTAATTATAAATAACATAGTCAAGCACGTAAGCACACAAATATTGTAAAATCTGCTGCTGCATCCCAACAGATGAATGCGTCGTTAAATTTGTGTGAAGGTTAATACCGTACTCCGCAAGAGGAAAATGTGGTAGCTGCTGAATTGACTTATATTTTTCATAGTCTCAAACACGAAACACCACATTTCCTTTCATGCACAAGACTATGGAATGAAAGTAATTAAACAGATTTTTGGAGATGAAGGATTTGCCAAGGAAATGACTGCTGGACGAACTAAAGCTTCTGCTATAGTAAATAATGTAGTCCAACTGTGCCCATTTTCTACGCAGCTTGCAGTAAAAGACTTAAAAACAAGAATTCCTTTTTCTATATCTACTGATGCCTCAAACAACAAACAAATAATTTAGAAAAATGTTTCCCGTGGCTGCGCAATACTACACAGTAGAGGAAGGACTATGTTTTAAAATTTTGGACTTTTATGAAAGCCCCTTTGAAGACTTCCGCTCTATTAAGCAACAGCTCTGCCATGTAGTTGAAGAAAAAGGTTCAACATGAGCAAATGTTTCTGCCTATGGTGTAGTGTAGACAATGCTTCTGCAAACTATGGAGTAAATAACTCTGTCTTTCAGAAGCTAGTCCAGGAAGAAATTGGAAACATTGTTGCTGCTCACCATAGCAACCATATATTGCACCACTGTGTCAAAAATGCTCTGAAGGTCTTGCCCCTTGACATACAAAATCTTGTGTTTCAGGTAATTTCTGAATTTTCTAACCCTATCAAAAACAGAGAAGAATTAGAAGAATGTTTCTCATTTTGTGAAGCTGAATTGTGTCAGACAATATCACACATAGTAGCCTATTGCAACAATTTTTTTGCATATTAAGCAATAATTCTTTGCATATTTGGCGTGGTTGCGCACATTTAGGTGCGTGGCTTGCGTTAGAGGGTGCGGTCGCGCGTGTTTTGGCATGCTTTTGAGAACTTTGAGGGTGTGGCCGCGCGCTTTCAAAATGTTCACTATTTTGAGAAAAAAAATCTGGCAACCCTACTCGCCATCACCATGCCCAGGAGTGCAGTCGTCACACCGACGACTGCATATGAGCGGGCACGCTAACAAGCAACGTGTCGCTACCAGTGTTGTACGCGTCATTGAAATAATTTGACGGCGTCAGCGTCAGCGCAAATTGCCTAAAAACTTTACGGCGTAAAGGACTGCGTAAGCTCTTAAAGAAATTGACGGCGTCAGCGTCAGCGCTAATTTCTAGCGCTATTTTTTGCCGGCGTCTCATAAAACGCAAATATTTCAACCAAGTTCAGGCTAACAATAGCTATAAATAAAGAGCAGGTATTATGTTTTGAGACTGTATTGTAATTAGCTGCTCAACCTATTAGTTATTTCCTTGCAGAAAAACAAGCATTTCAAAACGGTTGTCTGACAATCTGCTGCGTTTGGGACGCATATTCAGGGGCGCCGAAGCGATTTTTGATTGGAGGGGCAGGAGTATGAAATAAGGGCACTTTTGTTGCTGAAAGGCCAATTTTTTTTTTAAGTTTTAAGATAAGATATAGCGATAATGCTCATCTATTAGCTCATTATCGAGTAATGATACAAGTATCAGCCATACAAAGAACAATGGCACGGAAAGGCATCATGCTATTTTATAATCATGTAATAGGCTATAACTTACTGTGATGGAGAATTTTGTGTCTTGAATATTATTTTGAGGCAAAAATAGAACATTATAATTAGGCTAAAAGCGAATAGCATAAATTGTTATATTGCAAAGTGTGCAGTAGCTTACATGACCTTAAAAAGGCACCATTGCTCCCTCTTTCCTCCCCATCCAAAGAAATTTGATGGCAGGGGGGCATCTGCTCCCCCTGCTCCACCCCCGGTTCTGGCGCCCCTGCGCATATTGTCCTTTCCAAGTGAAAACATGCGTTCCACACTAGCGCTGGTTGGTATTGGTGTGTTGTATTTCAAAAACAAGTTGAAAACGTTTAGTCGGAAAGGTATCACTGTTCCAAGCGTGCTGTGATAGTTTAGCATGAATAAATCTTTTAACGAGGTCCACTGCACCAACATCGCTCTTTTCAGGGGCATAGAGCTCTTGAAATAAAGTATATTCAACGTCCGCGATGCCATTCATGGATTTTTCGCTTTCTGTCTCTGATCCCTCGTTCTCAATACATGGTGATCAACCATTTGGCGAACTTCTTCCGCATGTATTCCAGGGAGCCATTCCAACCAACGCAAAAACTGGTAATTCGGATGAGTCGCGCTGGCCAGAATACATTGTGAAACTCTTATTGTGAAACGAAATTTTCCATGAAAACAAAAAATGACGCTTAGCGCTTGACGCTTAAAATCGGCAAAATAGTTGACGGCGCTATCACTTCCGTCAATTGAAAAATAAATTGACGGCGCTAGCCTCAGCGTCAACGTACAACACTGGTCGCTACATTAATCAATAAAATTCAAAGCCAAACTAATGAAATCGCTCGGTTATCCTTGCAAACCGTCAGGTGTTGCGACAAAGAAAAGTATTGAGGGGTTTTCACTGAAAACTGTGGATGTGATAGGCTACATGTAAAACTATCCTGGTAGTGGTACGAAATAGCGAGTCAGGGGGAAGGGGCAATTGGTCAAGTTGACAAATCGACATGTTTGTACTTTATTTTGGTCTTTTTTTTTTTGCTCTAACAATTTTTTTTTTGAGACGCACAGTCGCACATATTATTAATTGTATTTGAGTAGTATAGTTTAACCATAGCGATCTATATACACAGGCCTTGAAAGCGTACGAATTGGAGGCCTAACTGAAGGCCGATACAATTTTGATTATATAAGTTAAATTTACTTTATATGCCTTTTAAATGATACTTTTGAGAATTCAGATTGCCAAAGTGTGATCACTGAATCTCAAAACACTTCAAAACTCTTAAAATTAGGCTACGTATGACAAAAATTTTCATTTCCCAGTGTTTTTAGAATTTTTTTTGGGGTCTCCTGCTCAAATGTCAAAACGTACTGTGTTATTTGGGTACCCGATCATTTGGTGGACAGGACGTTTGGTCGACAGACATTTGGTCGACAAGAGATTTGGTCGACAGGACGTTAGGTCGACAGAACGATTCATTTTAGGGTCAGTTAACTAACCTTAACCCTAACCTAACCTAACCTAACCTAACTCTAACCCTAGCCTAACCTTAACCTAAATGTCCTGTCGACCAAATGTCTTGTCGACCAAATGTCCTGTCGTCTGTCGACCAAATGTCTGCCGACCAAACGACCGGCTACGGTTATTTGAATGATGGCAATAGGCAATATAGCACAGAAGTAACTTAAAATCACACAGAATATACACAACTGCATCAAAATTAGTTGCTAATGCACTAAAAATCTTTACAGCTTGTTTTACCTCGATAGAATCATCAGAAAAAACTTATTTATAGTTATTAATTGATACTCAAACTATCAACTTATACTAGCGATTTTGGCTACTAACAAATCGGCCTTCAGTCAAATTTTAAGTTGTACGTTGGTATCAGTGGCGGCTGGTGAGTCCCAGAAATGGAGGTGCTGCGGCCGGGCTTCGCTCGACCGCGTGTCTGCCAAAGGCGAATAGCCTACAACAGCGGGGGGGGGGGGGGGTCTCCCTCAGAAAATTACATTTGATTTGGTGCATTCTGAGCATATTTTAGCTCTAAATTGTGATACAAGTTTAAGGTAAAACTTGGCTTATAGGTTTTGCAAATGTGTAATATTTTGAAGGGGACGATCAACAAACATATGTGAATAACACGTTCTTAATGATAAAAGAGAAAATGCTTGTTTTTTTTCATTACCTACTCGACAAAAAATTCTCCCGTGGCCTATGTCACTTTACATTTTGGATGTAGATACGTTGCTTGTTGCATGACATATTAAATTTAAGTAGTTTTTTCCACGGATGGGAAGTTCAAGTACAGTAGACTTATCCTAAAAAGTATCAGTTTTTTTAGTGCCTTTGTATTTGCGTTCTTCTTTAACTAAAACTACCCCATGGCCACCTGAAGATGCGGCCTGATTTGTCACATTTTGCAGATTTTGATTACAGCTACTGGTGGTGTTTGCATGACATTTTCTGAGATGTTTTTACTTTCTGCGGTTTCCTAATGACAAAAAACTTTTTTGTTGCCTTGGGGAAGCAGTAGTAAATGAGAAAAAGTAAGTTGAAAAACGCGAAATCAGACTGTTATTGAAAATTAACAGTCTGACTAAAATCTACCAAATCAAATTTTCTTTGTTCTTCAACATGTGAAGATGTTAAAACCTATTGTGTCATCTGGGAAAAGAATAAAGAAAGCGTAAAAATCTAATTTTTATAAAAACTTATTTAAACATTCGCCCAAAGTTAGAAAAACCTGGAAATTTCTGCAAAATGTGACAAATCAGGCCGTATCTTTAGGTGGCCATGACTACCCTAATACTAATCAGCGAAAATGTAAACTACTAATTGGTTTATTGCGTAATATTTAACAATGCGTAATTTCACAGCGTAAAGGTGGATTCAATTGCGTCGTAAACTACTTTTGACGTCACCACGAAGCCAGACACAGTGCATCGTCTTTTCACTCTGTTCCTTTTTTTCCTTTTTCCTTGCTATCCAGAAGACAGCACATCGCTTTGCAATTCGTTTGTACAGACAATTCAAGAAAACACGCGGCTCTACGAGGTCACGATCGATGCCTCTACGACAGTGGTTCCCAACCGGGGTGCCGCGGCACCCTGGGGTGCCAATTGCAATGCTCAAGGGTGCCGCGAGATATTGAGATATTGCAATACTGCGGCCCATTCTTTATTTTAACTTTAACCCGTTAAGTGCAAAATTTATTTATTTCTAACCTAGTTTCAGTGCGTATGAAGTTGCGCACCTCCCCCAGTTATTCCCAGCTCCTTTCTGGAGGGTCGCTTGGTGGGGAAGTCGCTGGCGGTAAGTAGGCTAGATAATCCGCGGTAAGCCTTTGTTTTCTCGCCCAGGAAAAACAGCGCGAAAGAGATTTTGACTCGTTGCTGTTCTTTCCATAAAAACATTTGAAACGCATCATTATTGCCAGGTTTCATGATTTTATTTTGCGAAGAATTCGAGAAATCCAGTTTTCTGGACTCTCATATTGTTTTGAATCTTAAAGAAGAATTATAAAGCTTTGGTAGAGAGTTTGCTTTGTTGAACCATAAGAAGAATTAATTGACATCCGTAACGATAGAAATTTTAAGCTTATGCACAAGCAGATGCCTCTCCACGACTTCTGGATAAAAATTCAAAATGAATGTCCTTGCGTTGGAAAGAAAGCTATTGTGCTTTTGCTGCAGTTTTTTACGTCATAGCCTACTTATGCGAGAGTGGATTTTCCACAACAAACTAAAAAACGAGAATGACTGCTCATAGTCGAGGAAGAAATGAGAGTGGCTTTATCGAAGGTGCTCCCAGATATTAAGGGACTTTGTGCAAGAAGTCAAGCCCAAATTTCACACTGACTTTTGAATAACATTTATTTACGCGCATCTCATTCTGTGTGATTTCATACAATTATTTGAAATACAGAAACCTCATAGAATTGATCCAGTTTTGCCAGGGTGCCGCAAACTATTTATCTCTTTGATAGGGTGCCGCAAGGTCAAAAAGGTTGGGAACCACTGCTCTACGACGTTATGCTCATGTGCTGTTTCAAAACAGCACATATTTCCTAGCACGCAGAGTTTCCAAGTATAATTTACACTTATAACAGTCAGCAATTCTGTGAACAGAAAACATAAAATACATTTTGGGCAGAAGAAACGCTAAGATATTTGAGAAACTTTTTGTGAAAACTTTTATGGGAGTGCTGCAGCACTGCAGCACACACTAGCGAGCCGCCCCTGGTTCGTATGGCCTCTGTAAAGGTCGCCATGGATTCAACAGATCACAGATAGCCTACATTCCTTAAACGTTAAACTTAAAAACTTTACTTTAACTTTTAAAGCGTTGCAAGTGCGCAGAAATTAAATTACAAATTGCTGCACAAATAGTGTGGTGTTACTGCGCGTTTGCGCAGTTATGCACCTTAAATTAAAGCAAACACCGACTGTGCTTGTTTTTTATACCTTTTATCGCATTGCTTCTGGAAACAAACTTATCCGCTTTTTATAACTTATAAATGGACTAAGTATCGTGTAGCGGAGTTTAGACGTTTTACAGTATTGGTACGAAGCTCATGCAGTTTACGTAAAATAAATAAATATAACAAAAAAGATAATCACTTTTTATTTATTTATTTTTTGTTTATTTATTTGCAATCAGACTCAAAATCCATAGAATTCAAATTTTTAACAGTCATCACACAAAATATGTTACTTTTTTAAATACTGTTGATTTGTTTTTCTTACTTTTCACTTTCTTTTAGAATTTAGAATTTCAGTTACGTTGTGTAATCGGTCTCAAATATCAAAGTGGTCAAATTAACATCATTTCAACGTAAACAATGCAGAAAGGTAACTTTTTCAATGTGCGATAAGGCTTACTGGCGTAGACTTCAAACTGAAATATGCCAACTCGAGCTCAGACATGCCTAACAAAAGGATTTCGATCAGTTGATGGAGTGTCAAATGTTGTATAGAAAAGCAACGACAGCGTTTCATATCATATGTCACTGCATTGACCAGGGCACTCAAGAAAACAATAAGATTTTTCAACCAATTGTGAAACGTCGGCATGGCAACGCAATAGTCTCCTGTGCGTTTCAAACAGCGTAAATTGCTTCGCAAAGAAAGTTGATACTGTGTGGATATGATTTCAAGCCAAACATGTTTTCGAAGTTACGATAATTTCATTTACAGGTTTTTTACTTCTCGAAGCTTGTTGCCTGCAGTGGGAAGATTGCCAACTCTAAAACAAGCAGGTTCCTTCATCCTTTAGTTTGGTAGAAACCTTTGTCATATTTCACTTTTCTTTTTATCAACTTACCGCTTGGTTGCAACATTCTCGTAAGTAAGCCATTGCCATTATTCTAAAAAGTTGGTATTTCAACACTCTGTGCTGCAACCAGTGCTTCCACTTTTACAAAGCTAGATTACCACTTGTATTACCACATTTGTCCTCAGATTACCACATTTTTTACTGTGATTTTTCACCCGATCTTAACCGCATTTCGACTTACTTTTACATTAACACAGTGGCTATTTTTACCCATTTGTTGCCATAGTTACAATCAGGTGTTGTCAGAGTTAGGATTAAAGTTAGTAAGGGTTAAAGGGGCAGACAACCCCATTTTCAAATGCAAATTGAGAGTTGAAATACATAAAGGGGATATTCAAAAACACGTTGCACTTGTTTTTATGAAAAAGTACCCATTTGTTCTCGCGCAATCTTAAAACAAAGTTTTGGTTTTGCAATTCGAACACACGCCGCCTCAACTGTTGTCAAAATAAAATATTTGCTTACGTGACGTCATAACCAGACTTTGGCAAAAACATTTTGCTGGTTTAAGGTGTTGAGTGCAGCTGCAGATAAGGTTTGAAGCGTTGCAGCAGTAGATAAGATTATCACAAGTAAAAATTTTAGCTCAGATTTAGTTTATTGTAGCTTTGATACTAGATTACATCATTTTAGAGACCATACTACACATTTACACTAGGCCTTGCACTGTTTGCAGGAAACAAGCAAATGCGATTATTTTGCTTCAGTGCTACAGAATGGTTTTGATGGGATTTAGTAACAAGAGGTTTAGACAGTCAAGGGTTGTAGGGGCTTAAATTTATTTATTTTTCATCTTTAGTCATGTTTGTGTACTATCAGACATGTTTGTAGGCCTATCAGACAGGCTAAACTAATATGCCTACCTCAATATACGGTACATGCTTTCCCAGTGCCATACCTTACTTGAATAGATTAAGCTAAACCTGTTACAGTTTTATACTCATCATGACAAGTCGATGTGTTGTGTATGACTGTTCAGTGTTCATCTGGTGGTTCTTCATACAAGAAAATTGAAATGGGACAAGTTTGTAAACACCACAAGAGTATGGCCAGGAGCAACAGAGACCAGCATAATAATGCCGACTCCATTTCAAGGAAACAGATTTTCAAAATCTTCAATTTAACATGGGACTTGCCACACAGCATTAAACCGCAATGCATGCCCTTCAATTTTTTTTCAAAAAAATCCATTTCAACAACTCTGCAACCTTTGGAGTCAAGGTCCAGTGGGGAGACAACTCCACAACAAAATTCCAATCCATCCATACGACCGGCTGTCAGGAAACGTCAAGTTCTTGAAGTAATTTTGAGTTAACAATAATGTTACTACATGTTTGTTATAAAGTACCATACATAAATTGGGGAATGGGGAGTACTGTACCATCCTTGAGAAATTGTTTTTCATATAATTTAGAATATCTTCCGGCTAAGCCTATTACATTTTAGTTGCTGCCTGCTGGCGGGTCTGCTACTATTCGGCGAGTCCGATTCGGCGAGTCCGATTCGACTAGTCCGATTCGGCGAGTTCCCTATTCGGCGAGAGCCTTTTTCGGCGAGTGCCCTATTCGGCGAGTTTTTGAAATTTGTTAAAGGAAATTATCGGATGCCGTAGCCCAGTTATCCCGACCAGCAAAAATTGCCGTTTTTACATCGTTTTAACGTCGCTAAATGTTGAAATCGTGTAGAAAAGAGAACTTTGCTGACTAGGATACGTTGAAGCTGAGAAACATTCACAGAAGCCTTTCGAATTGTTCCAAGAACCCATTTAGCATAACATTTCATTTGTACATTGATTCAACGTCTGAATACATTATCTTAAAAATGCAACGTATCGTAGGGCTTCTGTGAATGTTTTTCAGTTTCAACGTATCCTAGTCAGCAAAGTTCTCTTTTCTACACGATTTCAACGTTTAGCGACCTTAAAACGATAGGCCACACATTTGGTTAGCCTTTTTATTCTGTTACTACAATGTAAAAATGAACTGTTAGGCTAACTGGGTTCTTGGAACAAATTTTTGCTGGTCGGGATAACTAGGCTACGGTACCCGATAATTTCCTTTCAATCTAAGCTGTAGGTCACACATTTGTTGATCCAAACTAATCATTTTAACTATTCAAAAGTACTAACTTATAGACATAAACATGATTTTTTTTGTAACATTGTCTTTGTTTTATTTTCCCTTCATATCTTAAATTTTTCTGAAGGTGTTGCGACCGTGCCAAATTTCTTTCAACTCAATAACTTACTTCGGTCACAAGCACGTTTTAACTTCGCGTTTTGTCGCTTCTACCTTTTTCTCGACCTTTGCTATGTTGACGTGTATTGTTTTTGATATGATGGTCAAAAATAAAAATAACTGAACTGACATGACGAATTTTAATTTAATAGTTCAAACATTTTATTTTTATTCCTTTCTGCACGATTTAAACGTTTAGCGATGTTAAAACGATGTAAAAACGGCAATTGTAATTAGGCTACGGTACCCAATAATTTCATTTTAAAAATTTCAAAAACTCGCCGAATAGGGCACTCGCCGAAAAAGGCTCTCGCCGAATAGGGAACTCGCCGAATCGGACTAGTCGAATCGGACTCGCCGAATCGGACTCGCCGAAACGGGCCATTCCGCTGCTGGCATAGCGATTCCTATCCTAGCTACATGTAATTTTAAAATGACCCATTTATAACTCACCAAGTATATTAACAAAAACAAGTCCTTGACAAACTGGTGTTTATTTCATTTACTGGCTAGCACGATATGCAACGGTAATGTAACAGTACATAAATGTGAGTTTTCTTTATTAGCCTACTGTCTTGTAATCTTGAGTTGTATTGTGCTGTTTTGTAATGTGCTTTTTGTGTTCATAGTTGTCCTGGTATTCTGATGGGTCAAGCCAAACAAAAATCGTTATTTGTTATGCCGCAACACAATACAACATATCGGATTTTCGTGTTTGTTTGTCAAAAGGATGCCATGAAGCCAAGGAGTGTGGCAAAAGGTAAGAAATTTTAACTCTATAATAAACTAACATATGAAATAACGGGTGGCGATGATGTCGTCCCCTCATACATCATACATTGCTTGCTGCTTTTGAGAATCATGCTGCCAAAATGAGTTTCATTTGTAAAACTGCTTGTGTCTTGGTTGGTTTTGAATCTTTATCCTCGGACTGGCAAAGCCTTGATTGGTTATTCCTGGTAGTTTCGCATACTTGTGGAGGCTCTTGACACAGGGCTGGTTACCGAGATTAGCAAAGTTGAAGTTTTTCGATTGTTGAAGTGTTGTTGCCGGAGAATTCACTAGGTGCCACTGAATGGGAAGTAGTCCTGAAAGTGCGTTGCTCAAGCGCACACTCCGAGAGTCGAACTTGAGCCGGGCGCGTAACCACTGAGCTAACGGGGCGGTATGGGAAGGCCTATTATTGGTCAACATTTTTGTTACGGATTTGTTATAATAGATGTAATAAAAGATAAGTTTTTATTGGCTTGTGAGTGCACACATCATTTTGGTCTGCATTTCTTTTATACTATGCATAGACAACTTGTAACTGCATTTCTTTTATACTATGCATAGACAACTTGTAACTGCTATTCATTTTAACAAGAATAGCAGCAGGTCTACCGCTAGGTTTCGGGTTAGCTATCCGAAAGCAAAGCATAAGGAATGAGGCTATTTTCTATAAACGATCAAAGAAAACCCCACTTACCATAAGTTATCTATACACCATAATTTTATGAAATTAGCAATATTCCAAAACTGCTACTTTATAATATGTGTACTGTGTAGTTGTAGTATGTGATTACCCAGTCAGCAAAATCAATCATTTTTACATTGATTCAACGTTTTGCAGACGTTGAAACAATGTAAAAATGACAGATTTGACGCAAATTTTGTCATTTTATTATTCATTTATTTGACGCAAAATTCGTCATAATGTAAAAAGGACTGATTTTGTCGACTGGATAAGCATGTGCGGTAAAGTGAAATGTGTGCAGCAATCATTGTGACTACCATACATTTTTATTGATTTAAAATGCATTATCTTTTTTAAAGATCATGCCAAGAGCCTTTTGAAGATTGCATTGTGTGAAAGGGAAACATTGGCAGAACACCAAGAAGAATGGGAAAGCACACCTCTTTCCATGCCTTTATGCTTAGACGTTTGCATCCAGATGTTTCTGATGCAATTGCATCTTATTTTTCACGGTTTTCTAACCAAAACCCGTCTTAAATGATGTAGCAAAATAATGCAATACCTAAACGTGGGCAATCATGTTGTATTATATTCATGTGACCAAAAGTTGCTTTTAAATACGTTATAGGCACATTGTCTACAGACAATTTGTTCGGTGGATCTGGGGTTAGCCTACCTTTGTCATTCAATCCGTGTGCCTCTGCCGTCATGCGTTGTTTCGGCTATTAGGTCGAAATTTTCAAGTGAACATAGAAAATATGTTGGATTTAAATTATCCTGATTTGAAATAAAAAGAAGTCACAATTCAAAGTCTGCTTCAAGAAAAGCTTTGCCGTGTGCATAGAGAGAGTGATTTTTGTACTTGTACACTAAAGTATACCTATCAGAGTTCTTGAGAAAATGTTCCTAGTTCTTTATAAACTAATATGGTGCTTGCCTGAAGCTAGTTGCTTTCGGTGTTCATTTTATCAACTACTAAGCTGCTTAAAATCGACATAAATAGTTCATTGCATTTGCTGGAAACGACACCATAAGCGATCTCTTACTCTGCATTTCAAATGCATCTTGCGTGAACATACGAGCAGCTTGTACCGTTATGACGTCACGTCCGATTATGGCACGGTTCAGTGAGCACGCGTCGCTCTGAAACTAAGGGCTAACTAAAACGGCCCTACAAAGGAAACGCAATGAAATTAAGGAAAAATTTCAACGACAACCACTTATTATGCATCTCTAGAGCACTTACAAAGAAAAAAATCGAAAAGTATGGTTTGGGGTTTACTGCCCCTTTAAGACTTAGGAATAAGGTTAGGGTTTTGATCTTTACCCAGAACTAAAAATTTTTCTAAAATGCAAGTTTTTGTTTTCAACAGCTTTAAACGTTTCTCAAATTACGACAAAATTCCTTATCCGGCAACGCTATTATTTGGTTATATTTACACTATATAGTGTAAAATAAGGCCTAAAACAACTACTCAATTTATCAACAAAACGTCCGAAATAAGAAAGCAAAGTAGCTTAGCCAGAAATTTTGAAAGAAGGGGGTTTTGACGGCCGCCGGGCTTCGCCCGCCGGCCTCTTTGCCAAAGGCGACACCCAGCGGTGGGGGTCTGGGGGGCCTCCCCAGAAAATTTTGAAAAATTACTTTGAATTTGGTGCATTCTGAGAGCATTTTCAACAAAAATGTGGTATAAATATTCCTGTAAAATGGTGCTGTCTGGTGGCATAGCAAAAAAATAAGATCATGTTTTCTTGGGCATTTTTCGGTAATAAAGCTTAGTTTCTATGTTTTCTTGTTGCTAATTCCTGGCTGAGATATTTGAATGTTTAGTATTCGCAAAACTCGCTCTTTTAATGCAGTTTCATTTAAAATTAGGCAAACTTTGTTTTAGAGACATAGAGACTGAAAGCATCATTCTCAATATCGTGACGTCACACGCGTGCCAAAGGGGGGATTGTAACCTCCAAACCCCCCCCCCCCTGTCTACGCCACTGCAAAGTACTGTACTTGATACCGCAGCTAGAATTTGAAAGACATCTTGACTATGAATACGATCACATGTTCACCCTACCTTCAAAGTCAAAAGTCAGGACGCATTCCAAAATCAAACCGAAAACAGCGGAACATGCTGTTATAAGTAGTTTTTGCATATCTGTTCGATTTTGGAGGACAACAGTTTAAATGCTCTTATTTATTGATAGCTTAGTATTTTATGTCAAATTTTCAAAATTTATAATTTCCACATTTTGGCAACATTTCCACACAAAATTTACATTTTTACCACAAATTTTTCATTACCACATTTTTACCACAAGCATGATGAAAATTCCACAATTGTGGTAATTACCACAAAAGTGGAAGCGCTGGCTGCAACTGCGCTCAATTAACCCTATTATCCCTAGGTTCTGGGTTCCACCGAATCCCCAGGTGGTGCTGATTCAGCACCCAGTTTAAGCGCTTATAACTCTTTTATTACGAGTCTCATCATTACCATCTTTTGACTACAGATAGAAAATTTATCTGGGGTTATGAAAATTGTAAAATTGTCATTCAATTGCTTAAAATACTCTTGATTCAAAGCAATACACAAGCAGTACTTTTTTTACCACATTTAAAATAAAGAAACACTGCAATCAAGAAAAAATGTTCGTTTTTTCTCACTCTCCGCGTCATCAGCGTGTGCGGTTTCCATTCTCTCGAGAGATTGAAGGCTGACAAATGATTTTAAGATTCTTCTCTCTGTGGTTTTTCTTGCCGACGTATTTGTCAGCGCTCAATGTAGCTGTTCATTTTAAAGGATTTTAACGTCCGAAGACGTTAGTCTGATTTTGAATAACGCAATAGTAGAATTGCTTTTCTTGAAAAAGTTTCACTGTTGTCTTTCAGTATAGTCAGAAACAATTCAAGCTGTTTCGTCTATAGCCTATGGTTCACACAATTTTGTATTGTTGAGAAGTATCTTATTCTGTGCGAGTCAAACGAATCTTCACGACACTCTGGACACTTTTTTTTTATAAAAACGTCTTGCAGTTTGTTCCACTCACCAGAATGAAAATATTTGTCTTTGATTTATTTTATGGTGTTGTCAAGTTTTGTTTAACTTAGTAAAAGAAACTGTATTGAGTAGGACCGTTTGTCACAAAGTAGATTGTAATAGCAAAAAACAGTTGAATTTTTTGCAGCATCACGGAAGTTAAAAAAAATGCACGAATAAACTTCAAATAAGTTTTGAAGTCTATGCCGACTTGCCTAGCACTACCCGGCAAGAAAAATTTGTGCATTTTGCATTGATTCAATGTCTGTAGACTTTTTTCTCAGTATTAAAAATACATCGTTTTAGTAGCTGGGTAAATCCTCATAAAAACGGCAACGTCACTGCAACTACGTCAATTTCATAGTCCAGCCACAATTATTTATTCAGTCAAAAATAAGATCAGAAAATTATTAAATTTTGTATTGCAATGCAGCACAAGCAGTTTATAATATTGTGCATTTAAAATTTTCTACTGTATGCCTGTTTTACTTTGCATTGCAACAAATTGCCCAATGACGACTATATAAAATCCTACTTGAGACTCGCGGCAGATTGAACATAGCGACTTTGGTATAGCGCCTGTATTGCGAAGTCCACGCAGAAGTTATTTTCCAATGCAGAGCTAACTGCCATCAAATTGTGATAATATTTAGCAGGTGGAAATATGAAAAGCACATGGATAACTCTGTACTGCAGTTGGGCATAATGTGTTGCCAAAAAGCAAACCTTGTCATTGTTTTGGTTTTGTTTCACTTTTCTTTAGTTAATAAAATATAGGAAAATTTTTCCCGGTTCTCTATACTCCTAATTTCAGTCGGAATCCCTTTTCGAGTAGCCTTTATAGTTCCGGCTGATGTTATGCAGCTATGCTTCGCTCTAAAAGCCACTCGGCTAAATGTTGCGTCCCTGTAAATCTATGTTTTCTGCCCGTGGAAAAGACATTTTGAAGCCAAAGCGAGCTGGGCTTAGCGATCAACATTTTGAAATGCTGTTGTTTCTGAAAGGAAATTGATGTTGTGCCTCTTCGCTCATGTTAGATACCGGTATAACAGTATTGACACGGCCTTCTGCTTATAAGTACGGAGTGTCCTTGGCATGTCGTTTTTTCAATTTTATATTTTTTTATGTTTGGTAGGCGGACGTTTTGGGCTTGGATTATGGATTTTTAGAAGCATTATAGTATGTGGACAGCTAGCAGAGTGGTCGCTGTTTTGTAGTTAGGCAACAGCTACGAACAAAGTATCGTCTTGCCCTTTATCATGTATTTTTCAACTTGTAGCCTACTTCATGCAAAGAAGAGTAGTTGTAGTTGTAGGTCAGTACACATCCATTTCTTTGAAAAGTAACTGCAACAAGTTACTTTAAAAAAAAACGGTAACTGTAACTAAAACTAGTTACTTTTTGAACGAAGTAACTGTAACTCAATTACTTTGAAAGTAACTAGTGCTCACCACTGGAAGCTATGCTTCGCTCTAAAAGCCACTCGGCTGACGTCACTTATGTATACAGTCTATTTTCTAAAGTATAGCGTAGTTATCTAAATCTTTAGAAAGTTAAAGGCATAAAAGATGTTACAAATTGTCAAATTGTTGCCCACATTCGATAAATGGATTCATAATTATCAAAATAACTTATAAAATGAGACCCTGATTGTGACTTTAAAAAAAAATTTATTTACGTGAACATGAAAGACCAGCCACCAAATTAATCCTTTTTAGCTTTGGTTCAACGTCTGCAAATGTCTGTCTGGGCGATGCTTAGGAAAAAGAGGGTAGCTTCATTTCTAATGGATATAGGCGTCAGCCCTCCGCGATTCACAAGAAGATATCTACGCTCACTTCAAATGCTTCCTTCTCAGCACTTATGTAAAAGTTGTCGCCTTTTCGTTGACATAAATGTTTAATCAGTGGGAGAAAGGTTTAAAAATATTGACAAAGGTTTAAAAATATTTGGAAGATTTTACTGTAATGAATTTTATAGCCGGTGCATTATGACGGCAACAAATTATGATTTTCTTTGAGTTACGTAACCTAAAGCAGGTAATCGATGCAAAAAAATAATAATAACAAGTACGTACACAGCAAAGAGTGATCAATGTTCTGATCTAATACTTCGAAAACCGTACGTTATTATAGAGTAAATACTCGTTTTTTTTCTAGGTATGGCAGAGCAAACAAATTCGCTCTCATAACGTTGATTCATTGTCTACAAACGCAAACAAAAGAAATTGCGGACATTGTAGATTGACCGAATCAGCATTTTCGTTGAAACGATAAAACTCGCACCAAGCAAGCACTTTCATGAAAAATTGAGATCTGTCCAGAAAATGTGGATAGCCTACATTTTGCAACATTTGAACATTTAGGCGACTGGAGAAAATTCAAGTTTGCAGTGATATGACGTTTTTGAATGAAGGCTCTTTGTTTTGTCATCGCCACTTCCCAGTTTTGAAGGTAAAATAGATAAATGTGTACGGTTTTGTTGTTAGAAAAGGAATTCATAGATTGCGTTTGAAGATCAAGGAATTGTGAGGTCATAAGTTACAACTGCTATGAATCTCACAGCAAACAAAAAGATTTTTTATTTAGCAAATTGACTAAAGATCAGCGTTGCGTTCAAACGATGAAATTAGTAGCAAGTGTTTTGATAAAAAAATTGAAATCTACCAAGAAAATTTACTTTGGTTTTTCACGCCGCTTCTAAACGTTTCCTGGGGATGTTACGTTTACTGCAGCAATATGATGTTATTGGATGAAAGGTTTGTGTATGAAATAAAATCTTGCGTCAGCACAAATCTTTGATTGACAACGCTAAAGCAGAAACCACCAACCAGAAAATGAGTCATACATTTTTGCGGTTTTGTTTTCAGACAGTTCTCGGCCAGCGCGACACTCCATATGAGCAATAAAGAAACACACAGTCTTCTCCGAAAAGAGCAATTTAGCAAAATTTCACCAATTGCATTTCAAAATGCATATGTTTGCATGAAAAGTATAAGACATTGGAGGCCTAAATTTACACACAATAAAATTCGATGATATTTAGGAAAAGTCAAAAAAATCTGGATGCATGGAGCCAGTGGTTAAGCCGCGACAGCACATTTGAAGTGCTTGGTGCTGATTCAGCACCACCTGGGCAATATAGGGTTAAACAACAGCACAGTAAAAACAATTATCATGCGTTCCAGAATCAAAAAATCTCACTAGCCGTACAAGCTAAAGAAGTACAAAATAATTAATATCTATCAGACAACACCTGGCTTTTCTTTCGCTGAAAAGTTAGATTATTTTTATCTCCTCTTTTTCGACTGTCACAAACGCCCAAGCATAGCTTTCTTTATTAGCACATTTAATAGTACAATCAAACTTTTACGAATTCACACTAGTCAATGTATTTTTCAAACTTATATTGAGAAATTCTTCAAAATCCATTGATCAAATGTTTTTAAAAAAAAGATTTTTTTTTCTAGAAGAAATGAGTAGGTAGCCTGATACAGTAGTATGAAACAATTTAATTTGATGTCACACTAAGTTGGGCAAAAAGTTTGTGCATTGTGGACGATAAAACCAGGGTTGCCAGATATTTTCAAAATTTCCAGCCCAAAAGCAATTTCAAACCAGTCCAAAATAGCCCAATATTGTTGCTTGTACAAACTAGCCCAAAATGAGAAGAATTCGTTCACAAAATCAGTCCAAATTGATGAAACACGATCAATCATTAAAGATCTTATTAACTTACTAAGCGTTCTACCTGGTTTACAGCATTAATCTATACCGTGGTAGGGCAGAAAATCGCTAGCCATAGTGGGGAGCCAGTGAACAATATGAGTATGACCCCTACGGTATATAACTCTACTAGACACTTTAGTAGACAGTAAGACAGAGCACTGGGAGCAGGGGCACCGGAACGATTTTTGACTGGGAGGGGGCAGGATTATGAAAAAGGGAACTTTTATTGCTGAAATGCCATTTTTTTAAGTTTTAAGATAAGATATAGCGATAATGCTCATCTATCGAGTAATGATAGAAGTGTCCGGTATACAAAGTACAATGGCACGGAAGGGCATCATGCTATGTTATAATGATGTGGACCTAATTTACTGTGATACCGAATTTTGTGTCGTGAATATTATTTCGAAGCAAAAATGCAAGATTATAATTAGGCTGAAAGCGAATAGCAGAAATTGTTATATTTCAAATTGTGCAGTAGCTTACATGACCTTAAAAGGGCACAATTGCTCCCCTGCCCCCCATCTACAGAAAAATTGAGAGCAGGGAGGCATTCGCCCCTCCCCCCCTCTTCCAACGCCCCTGACCGGGAGCAGGTAATAATTAATAGATCAAACAAGCAGCCATACCATTCCTCCTTCACATGACGTTTCCATCACTTTTCGCTAAGGCGCTAAATGCGCTTATCCAGTTTAACAGAAAAAAAGTTCACTTAAAATTCACTCTGATTCATTCACTGTAAAGCGAAGTTTATAGCATTTCAATGAAAACTGTTGTGATTTTTTGCTATTTTATGCTTAATATTGCTCCAAAAACAAGCCCAAAAACCCGCAGTAAAAAACAAAAACAAGCCCAAAAACCCGCAACCCGCGGACTGCTCTATTTTTCCCGCAACTACTCAGCCAAACTAGCCCAATTTCGCGGGAAAACCGCGGACCTGGCAACCTTGGATAAAACCAAGAATGGGTGGAAAAATGGACCTTCGGCCTATTCAGGTTTTGCCACTTTTTCCAGTTCATTAACGTGCTGGCAGTTGTATCGACTATTGTACTTAGTAGTATCTTTTTCTTCCGACGCGTCAATGACGAAAGGTATGGTATGGTGGTACGGAAATAAACTGCTTTACTTTTAGTGACTGCACCCAGCAAGCATTAATTGTTTCATAACTCAATTTGGACATCGTTTCAACTTCAAATGACGCTAAAACAATGTAAAATAGGGTAACTGTTCAGTTAGAACTTTTAATACTTTGTACACACTTACGATGTAACCCTACATTTGATTACTGCTTTTGATAACAAACAAGGCAAACAATGCCAGTTTTGCAACCTTGCGTATTGCCAGAGCTGGAATTAAATCAAGACCAACTAGACTAGAATCAAAAAGAGACACAAGCTAGTTTCCCCCGATGCGATACGCGCTAATTTACTGCAGATTTGGTAAGAATCGTCACAATGCATTGTTGGAAGAATGCAAGATTTTGTACTCATTTGAGAAGCGTTTGAAAACATCAAAGCAACAAAGAAATGTTCCGTTCGTTCAACATCATTGGCTGGAAACCAAACCCTGTGAGTGGTTTAAAGTGTTTTCCCAATCGATATAATTTAAGACAAATTTTTCAGTTTAATTTCATTTTTAGTTTTGCGGACCTCTTTGTCATTGCGGATCATCATCGGTCATGCCTGAATAAAGCGTAGGCCACCGTGAGTTTCCACAACGATCGATTATATCCATAGTTCTTATTAAGTTTACAAAATCTTGGTTTGTCCATGTTAAAAGATTATGTTCTTATTATGTTAATCTCTCAAAGGATTCTATTTGAATAAGGACCTTCTGATGGTCTCCTTTTTAGAGTGAAACAGGCTGTCAAAGGTTTAGAGATTAATAACTATATTTGATGTTAATCGCTCATATTATGTTTAATAAACTAAGAGACTTGACAGCATTTTATGTTATGGCAAGCTCGAAAGTTTTATTGGAGGCATTTGAATGTGTCACAGCAAGCCAAGAGCACGATGACTTCTTGAGTTTTTTTATTTTTTTAATTCAACTGTTTAAGCACACATGGAATACTATACCCACATTTCAACGTTAAAGCTATAAAATTAATGACTTTACTCTGCTTTACTTCAGTAATTATCCATAAAAAACCAGCATCTAATCTACCCTCAAAGCAACCAACACCTACAAATCGCTTTTCACCAGAACATGGCATCACCACAGCGTAAAAAGTGGACCTCACCAATAGAGTTTGTTTTATAGTTCAATTTTTCAGTTTAGATTTTTTGTCCTCACTCCATTGTTTTCACAAGTCTTGAAGTCACTGAACACTGGCGTGACAAACGAATTTGGGAGTGAGCCACTCATGGTTTGCCGACGTGCCTGAGCTTATCTCATTCCCATGGTTACAGAATTCCAAGCAGCCAAGAACCTTTTGTTGATTACTCGTATGGTGACGTCACGACGATAAAAGGAATACAAAAACTGAAAGGCGATAACAGCTTCCATCAAGAGCATAAAGAGAACAACGAAGAGGCTTTTTGTTTGATGAACCTTGATTATCCATTTGAGTATATCGAGTCGTCGCTCAATTGGCTGTTTCTTTTGTCTCCATGACTACTTATCGACCGTTACCAAGCAGCCGTGACAAAAGCTTTCAACAGCCAATCAGAAAGCGGCAAATTTTGCTTAAATTCACGAGCGCTGACTAAAATTTTATTCGTTTGAACAGCAAGGACACATAATAGTCGTCAAGCTCGTTTTCAAAGTTTTTACCTACTAATTTCAAAATGGTGAGTACATTTGGTGCTTATTAGTAGTGAGAATATTTTTTAGTTTTTCTTTTGGAAATAATCTTTGCTTGCGGAGGTATTCAAGTTTTTAATGAATATGGAATAATTGGGTTGTTTCCGTTTGGAAATTCATAATTGATTAAAAATTTCAAATTCTGTCACCTTGTATGCGATGTCAGACGCATACACTATTAATTGGCAGGTTTCAAACGGAACCTAATGCAGTAGGCTATTATATTTCTGTACCTTTCACTTATTAGGCTATGCTCTGTTCAACAATGGTAGTTTTAGCAAGTGTTAAAAAGTTGCTGACCGGTTGCTTTCATTTTGGTTGTAAACAACATAAGCTTAATCGCACTGCTTTGAACATTAGTCTGATACACAGAACGTTTTGCTTTTATGCAAAAAGAATTTTTGCTCTGAGTATGGTACAGTAGGCTATTGTTTTTTAATGTAACATTGCTTTTGTTTCATAACAGCGTGAATGTATCTCTATCCATGTCGGACAAGCCGGTGTCCAAATCGGTAACGCTTGCTGGGAGTTGTACTGCCTCGAGCATGGAATCCAACCAGATGGTCAGATGCCATCCGACAAGACCATCGGAGGTGGAGACGATTCCTTCAACACCTTCTTCAGCGAAACCGGAGCTGGAAAGCACGTACCCCGAGCCGTCTTCGTCGATCTTGAGCCAACAGTAGTCGGTGAGTACAAAGGAATCAATTCGTACTTCCAGTCGGTTCTGCAGTAAAAAAAACTTATTAGTTCTCCATTACTACACTTGGTAAAAGTTATGGATTCTCTTATTTTTTAAATGTTTCGTTTCTTCAAAACTGATCGATTACTGTGATTTTTTTTTTTTCATTGTTTCCATGGTAGCGTAATATTAAATTGTAGCGTCACAATATCTAAACCTACAGCTTTGAAATTTTTTTACTCTTGGCGTAACTGTTTCGACACTGAAAGGTTTTATTACATAATTCTACGTCATAAGGTAGCTTATTACGGCATAGAAAGTCTCAGCCTATATTCTGATACAAGTTTAGTTTTTCTTCAGCCACGTGGTGTGAAAGGTTTGCGCGGAATTTCCAAATGAAATAAATCATCAAGTTAAAGCTCACTGGTCGAAGTAGTGTTTTTTCACTTCTTTTGTGTTATTTCAACGTAGAAAAGTGAGCTGCGTCTTGTGACTCTTTAAAAAACCCGCCTTTTTTTCTAATCTCGCTTGATGGATAGCGCACGTGTTGACTTTTTTACGGTTCAAAAGTTCTCGTCTTTTCAAAAGTAGTTGGAGCGAAGTGCTAAACTTTCATTTGCATTTCTTTGCAGATGAGGTTCGTACCGGAACCTACCGCCAACTCTTCCACCCGGAACAACTTATCACCGGAAAGGAAGATGCCGCCAACAACTACGCCCGAGGTCACTACACCATCGGTAAAGAAATCGTTGATTTGGTCTTGGACCGAATCAGGAAGCTTGCCGATCAGTGCACTGGTCTCCAAGGTTTCCTTATCTTCCACTCCTTCGGAGGTGGTACCGGATCCGGATTTACCTCTCTCCTCATGGAGAGATTGTCCGTTGATTACGGAAAGAAGTCGAAACTTGAATTCGCCATCTACCCCGCCCCCCAGGTTTGTCACTAAAGTTATTTATTTTTAAAAATTATTATCCGATCAATCACTAATGAGGTTATCTGCTTGATTTTACTTATTAAACTGACCAGGCTCAAAACAAAAAATAATAAATTTTACAATCTTTGTTTAGGTTTCCACCGCAGTTGTCGAACCCTACAACTCCATCTTGACCACCCACACCACCTTGGAGCACTCCGACTGTGCTTTCATGGTTGACAACGAGGCCATCTACGACATCTGCCGACGAAACTTGGACATCGAAAGACCAACCTACACCAACTTGAACCGACTGATGGGACAGATTGTGTCATCCATCACCGCTTCTCTCCGTTTCGATGGTGCTCTCAATGTCGATCTTACTGGTGAGGAATTTTTATAATTTTCTCATTTATTTAGCACTTGGTAATTTCAATGACTGTCGCATTGAAATCACTACCTAAACCTATAACAGAGCTGAAAGCAACAAAGCTTAACATTTTTTTTATCTATTTTCACGCAGAGTTCCAGACCAACTTGGTGCCCTACCCCCGTATTCACTTCCCTCTTGCCACCTACGCCCCAGTTATCTCAGCTGAGAAGGCTTACCATGAGCAACTCTCCGTTGCTGAGATCACCAACGCTTGCTTCGAGCCAGCCAACCAGATGGTGAAGTGCGATCCTCGCCACGGAAAGTACATGGCCTGCTGCATGTTGTACCGTGGTGACGTTGTCCCCAAGGACGTCAACGCTGCCATTGCCACCATCAAGACCAAACGAACCATCCAGGTGGGTAGCTTGATAGTTATGGTTATGGTGACAATGCTGCTAGCCTACTGTAATAAATAATGAAGCGATCAATGTTTTGTTAATCTTTGATTTTTTGTGGCACAAAAGTTTAAATCGCTATTAAGACGATACCTAAACAAAAACTGCACAACTTTACTTTACTAAACGAATGTTTTAACATTCATTTCAGTTCGTCGATTGGTGCCCAACTGGTTTCAAGGTTGGTATCAACTACCAGCCACCAACCGTGGTTCCCGGTGGTGATCTTGCCAAGGTGCAGCGTGCCGTGTGCATGTTGAGCAACACCACAGCCATCGCTGAGGCATGGGCTCGTCTGGATCACAAGTTCGATCTGATGTACGCCAAGCGTGCTTTCGTCCACTGGTAAGTAATCGAGATTTATTTTATTATCTTGTTCAAAGCTGTTTATATTTTTCAGCAGTGAAACGCCCGAAAGGGAAAATATATATTTATATAATGAACCCAATCTTGCGTAAAATCGTTCACGCTTTATTTGTTTACACGGTGCGCAACAAACTTATCATGAAAGCGAGGCTATAATTTTGCTAACAAAACATGAATACGATGTGACTTAAAAACAATTTTAAATGATCCTCTTTAGGTATGTCGGCGAAGGTATGGAAGAAGGAGAA
Organism: Aplidium turbinatum; assembly: GCF_918807975.1. Lineage (NCBI taxonomy): Eukaryota > Metazoa > Chordata > Ascidiacea > Aplousobranchia > Polyclinidae > Aplidium > Aplidium turbinatum. The sequence continues at coordinate 4,630,579 of NC_137488.1, forward strand.
TTCTCAGAAGCCAGAGAGGATTTGGCTGCTCTTGAGAAGGATTACGAAGAGGTCGGAGTTGACTCCGTCGAAGGCGAGGGTGAAGAAGAAGGAGAAGAATACTAAGAAGATTCATTCACTTGATGCTTTTTGTTGTTTTATTTTGTTTTTGTACTTTTGTATCTTTGTTTTCTTCGGAACCGGAACTTACGAATTGTACTTAAAGTGAAATAGAGCAGCAAAGAAATAAACCAATTGAAGCTCATTTGTCGCGATATTTATAAAGTGACAGTGCTCACCAGTGTATTACAAAAAATATTCTCTCACTGCAGAGAACAAGTTGTTCAGCCTTAGTCTACACACTTGCTGCTACGTGGTTGGTTTTGAATCTTTATCCTCGGACTGATAGACTATTCCTGGTAGTTTTGCTTACTTTTAGAGCAGTGATCCGCAGTCTTTCAGTTCGCCACCCCCAATGAGATATGACATCTTTATTTAAGCATTTTTACTACAGGCGTACGTACTGAAGTAGTTAATGCGACACAACAAATCTAATTGTTACAAAATGATAATGCAATAATTTCCCGGTCTAATAGAAAACGGTGCACTATTCATAAAAATGGAAAGTCAACAAGTGAAGATAAGTGGAGCGAAGGCGCAGTGCTGTTTAAGTGTTCAAGACCAAAGTGCGGCTTGTGTGATCCATAGTAATGTCGGTATTTTTTAGAAAATTTTAACATTCAGTCCCATTTAGAAATGCTTCTCGACCCACCGGTTGATTGTGACAACGGTTAAAATCAAGAAAGCCATTTTTACGCACACAACCTTCTGGTGGGTGCTCCAGTAATTAAGTAGACAATGGTCAAACAGCACATCTCTTCTTCAAGTACGGTACTCTGGTTTCCGTCTGAGAACAAATATGATCATGGCCTTTCTGGACTTACTTTATGTCGAGTGGTGAGAGCCCTGGCTCGACCCTCGAAAGGGCGCTATGGTTCGACACTGCTCAAGAGCATGCGGCTGTGTCTTTGACAAGACACTTAAATGTAAACACGAAAATTGGCTTCCTTGCCTTCTCGTCCACTTAATCTAAACTTTCAGCAACTAAGCGTAAGCCTGGATACGACTAACTAACTTACCTCATCAAGGCGTAACCGTGTGGGATGGTATGGTATACAGTAACGGACATGCTGCGTTGGTCTTGGCAAAGAGTGCTGCCTGGGAGTGTGGTGAACGGCAGTCCACATAATCAAGGATTGTCCGCTGTAGGCCTACATACCACCTCATAATATAGAAAGCCTAGATTCCATGGATGATGACACCAGACAGCATAGCCGTCGGAGAATAAAACATTTGGGGGGAGCAAACAAAATTTGCCTTAATTTTGTCTTTGCGAATATATTTTCAATAACGCAACATTACTCACAATCTTTGAAGTAGTGTTGTAGTCTAATACAAGAGCCGGGAACCTATTCAGGTAAAAGAGCTATAAAAACTACATTTTTGGAAATATATTTCCGAATTCCGTGAGAGCCATATAATGTTTTACTCTTAATACAACTAACATATAGCGGCAGGTGGTAAGTTGTAAAAGTGGGGCCATATGTTTACTGAAGATGAGAAAAAGGGCGGGGTCTGAGGACGTCATCTGGAAACTTTTGAAAAAATGTATTTAATTTGGTGCATTCTGAGCGTATGTTCAGCTCTGGATTGTAATGAAAGGTTTCCAAGGCCAAAACAGAAACCTCATAAGGTTACCAGTAGCCAGCAGCAGTGGCGTAGCCAAGGGGGGGTTTTGGGGGTTACAACCCCCCCCTTGGCACGCGTGTGACGTCACGATATTGAGAATGATGCTTTCAGTCTAAAAAAAAATTGCCTAATTTTAAACAAAATTGCATTAAAAGAGCGAGTTTTGCCAATACTAAACATTCAAACATCTCAGCCAGGAATTAGCAACAAGAAAACACAGAGACTTAGCTTTTTTTCCCGAAAAATGCCGAAGAAAACATGATCTTATCCTTTTGCTATGCTACCGGACAGCACCATTTTACAGGAATATTCGTACCCACATTTTTTTTGGAAATGTTCTCAGAATGCACCAAATTCAAAGTAATTTTTCAAAATTTTCTGGAGGAGACCCCCCAGACCCCCCGCCGTTGGGTGGTCAAAACCCCCCTTTCAAAATTCCTGGCTACGCTACTGGCCAGCAGGCTTTCAAAGTTGTACCGATAAAGAAATGTTGGCTTGAATCGTAATGAAAATCTGTAATAAGCTTAGGCTACATCTGCTTACCGTACCAATTGCATTCTTTTACATTTATTTTTTGCAGATACTAAATCGAAGCTTAAAATTCAGGTCAAATTGCAATACCAAATACAAAAGCTTCCGAAATTGACGATGATACATGCTACATTCTAACAAAAATGTAAATGTAGGCTACTTCAAAATACAACACTATACAAAGTTCCTAAACTTGTAAAGTGTTGAAAACTTATGGTAAAAATTTGTCCAACTAACTAAACATTTTTGCCCAAATGATTTTTATGAATAACTGCATTAGTAGTTACACATTTTCCTACCTGTGAAAGGGAATATGGGAATACATGCTAGGGAATAAAGTTACTTCTGCTCTCCAATTGTGGTCTTTTACACTTACTTTTTGCCGATGTTAAATCGAAACTCATCATTCTGATCAAATTGCAATACCACATGCAATAGTTTTCAAAATCGATGATGTAATACATTTTACATTCATTATAAATTCTCAATGAATCTCATAAATTTTCTGACAACGAAATAACATTACAACGCAAACAATACATACCAACATGGCAGAATTTTTTTTTTTTCAGAAAATTCATCATCATCATTATGTTCCTTCCTCGTATTGAGGGTTGGATACAATGCGCCATTGTTCTCGACCATGAGCTGTTTGTACTGCATTTTCATAACTTAATTTTGTCCATTTAGTGATGTTTGATGTTCAAATCAATCTTGGTCTACCTTTGTTTCTTTTACCGTTTATCTTCCCTTCAATTAATGATCTTTCATCATAATACTGTCATCATAATAATGCGTTTTTCTATATTTGGTCCTCGGCGCTTTACAAAGCACACAATGCCAATGCAGCCTCTAGAGGCGCAACTGAGTAAGTTGCTTCAAGTCAAGCAGCCGTTTTCAAATAAGCTGATGAGAAGCAGTTACTTTCCTCTGCTAATACTTCATTTTTTATTGTAGCTTACCAAAGAATCAAACTAATATTGCGCGCCAAAAGCTATAAAATACATACAGTAGGTCTAATGTTTGGTTATGTTTATCATCAATGATACAACATTAATAGTATACAACGCCAGACGTAAGTCCACAGCGATAAATTGGCTTGTGTCACAGCCGTTTCTAGTGTTCTGCAATTAGGAAATTTTAAGCATTCCCTCAGTTTTTTTGTTTTTTTTTCTGCAAACTGAACTATGCAGCACTTGTTTGATTTAACTAAAATGCAAAGTTGCTTTATCAAACTTTGAATCCACTCCACTTCAAAACATTTGTACAAAACGAATTCCGAAGCCACTCCATTTTCTGCAAATCTGGCTAACTCCGGCTCCACTCTATGCTTCATTATGTGAACAACCAATCAAGACCTCAAGGTTGAGAACTGTTTGGCAAGAATTAGTGGTGCGATACTGATGAGCCAAGCCACATGGGCGAAACACGTGTCTATCGCTGTCAATTCTTGCTACACTCGACTGCCGAGAAACACAATCTAGTGTCACTACCATCTAATTTTAAAGCATTCTTGATGCCTCTGCATGCATATGCTGAACAGCTGAATACACCATTGACTGCTCCAAAATAATATGATGTTATAAATGAACACTCCGTTAATCTTTACAAAGAGCATGTTGGCCAAGCAAAAAAATCATTAGCTGAACGTTGGAACAACCACTCCCCTATTTGGAAGTCAGGCAACTGCTCAGACAAAAACGGAGAAACTGCAGCATTGCTAAAAAATGCATCCGGTAGGCTACTTCAGTGAAGAAACCTCATTTACCGAACTGTTTTGAAGCCGCTTTTGTGGAAAAACCTGACCCAACTAACGCTGATCACCGAGAATTTTCTTTGTTTCAATCGATAGATGCCAAAATAAGCATCTAATACATGTTTTTTCCTCATAAAAACACAAGTAGGCCTACTGCAGTAGATTTGTTTACTGTGCACTTCTCAAAATTAATCTTTTAAATATTTCAGCAAAATCCTGGTTATGTCTGCAGGCAGTGCCGGTCTTTGGGATGTGCAAACCGTGCGATCGCACAGGGCCCGCAAATTAGGGGGCCCGCAATTTACTCAGAAAATGCAGTAATTTTGTCATTTTCAAAGGAAAAATTCAACAAGTGAATTCAACAAAGGAATTCGCCACAAGAAAACATAGAGACTCAACGAATTCAACCTATTTCGTCGCCTGAATATTTCGTACCCTGAAAAGATCGAGAAAAAAAAACGACATGGCCGAAATCGCTGATCGGAGTTACCGCAAACATTTCAAAATTTCTCGATCTTTTCAGGGGACGAAATAGGTTGCATCCAGACTCAACATACTGTAGAGACATAGCTTTATTTGCGAAAAATGCCAAAGAAAGCATGATCTTATCCTTTTGCTATGCCACCGGACAGCACCATTTCACAGTAATATTCATACTTAAATTTTTGTTGAACATGCTCTCAGAATGTCCCAAATTCAAAGTAATTTTTCAAAATTTTCTGGGGGAGGCCCCCCAAACCCCCCGCCCCTGTTGTCGTCTTTGGCGATCACGCCGCCACCGCCGCCCCCTCCCCTTTCAAAGTACCTAGCTACGCCACTGAATTGGATTATTGTCATTGGGGCCCGCAAAAGCATATTCCGCACAGGGCCCGAAAAAACCTAAGACCGGCACTGCTGCAGGTGTTATTGTTTTGTAGCAACCATTAGTTTTGGTCATTATGCTACATTCCCAAATTATTGCATGAGGGATAACCAAAGAAATATTTTAAAAAAACTGTATTGTTTTGTGCTGTTGCAAAATGTTCTGTCTGCTTTTCTTGCTCAATTGCATTGACGTAGAATGTATATTATACGTATAACCAGTGGCGTAGCCAGGAAAAAAATTGGGGGGGGCCAAGTATTTAATGAATTGAAGAGAACGACAAAGTGTTTGATTTGAGCCATCGCCACCTGATGTGTTGTGGTGTATTCTGGTGGGTTGAGCAAGGGAAGCAATACAGCTGGTGGATGGTTAGCGCGTGCCGAAGGCACGCGTATTCTAGGGGGGTCCGGGGGCATGCTCCCCCGGAAAATTTTTGCAAAATTACACTCAAATGATGGATTATAGCGCTTTCTGGAAACACTTTTAAGGTAATATTTGTATGAAATTTATTAGCAGATAAACAGCTATTAACTTATTAAAGGTAGCTCTTACACACGAATAGGCAAAAACTGCGGCTAAAATTAGAGAACACCAAAAACTCACCTACACAAAAACCCAACGAAGTAAGCCCTTCTGAAATTGCTTCAACAAATTAGTAAAAAGAAACGTAGATCGCGTAAATTTGCGCGATTTACGATTTGCAAAATTTATTGGTGTCTTTCTGTGTGTCTAAAACAAGTCCTTGGGGGTGTTAATAGCCAGATCTTTTGGAAAACGTTACATGTTTCTACAAATTTTATTATATTTTCAACAAAGGGCTCAACTTTGGAATCTAAACTTTGAAAATTTGGGGGGGGCCATGGCCCCTTTCGCCCCCCCCTGGCTACGCCTATGCGTATAACCAGGAGCACAGAGCACGTCATAGGCTAATCGTGTTTCACGTTAACCCTATCTTAATACGAGCTGTTTTCGTACGCGGAAAGTTCGACACGGGCTATTTTAGCCCCGTGCTAATTAATCGCTAATAACGGGAGCTATGAAAATCACAGAGCCAAAATATTTTGCAAAATAATAGCCATGTGTATTGTGCGTGTAAAAATTAAAATTTTACCCCACAAAGTTATTGAAATAAAGTGTTTGAGATGAAAAAACGATAGAAAGTCGGTTTTTGTTCTAATTTCCCGAAAACAGCTTCAAAATTGACCGTTCGAACGCATATTTTTGAATTATAACATGGAGTAATGCTAAACTAAACAAAAATTTACTTTTCCCTATAAATATAAGACATTTTTGGGCGTTTTTACATTACAAAGAAATTGCACTAATATTTATAATCTACCATATAATTTGTTTGCTCAAATATCAAGCAGCGAAAGGTCAACTCTGGTATGCCGCTCTTGTCCTGACCTAATTCTCATTGTAGAGAAATAAGCACAGCTTGATATGTCCTATCGTGTCATTGCGAGTGCTGACAGCTTATAGATACTTTGCTTATGTCGATACAACGTTCAGCAGTGTTGCGATACAACCTAAGAAAATCATGCATTTGTTTCAAATTGCATTCCTCTTGAATGAATGCTTTTTGTTACGCAAAACTTTCGCAGGAAATATCGGCCGCTTTACAGCGGTTCGCCATCGTCAGACGTTGAAACAGTACAATCTGTGAAAGTAATGCCTATCAGCGAAAATGGAAACGCATAATGTCATCCAGGCACTGTTTATTGAAAATGAAGACATGCAGGTCGTCATTGCATTGAGAAAAACTGACTTATGAAAATTCTTCGAAGACAAGAAATTACAGTCACAAAAAAAGTATGACTTGTGCGAAATATTGTACAAAACAGACCGTATGGCAAGTGTAGTAAATTAGCATCGTCAAGTATAATGGTATTGAAATTGAACCGCACAGCTTTATAAGTAATATTTCGATCAATTTATAGATAGAAAAATACCCCGCTTTTGAATAAAACGGTGATGACCAAATACTGTGATTAAAATATCTAATCCCATAATCAACGATAACATGATAAGAACAAATCTTATGATAGACCGCTATTTCATTATGAAAACCACTGGTAATAGCAAATTTGAGTTTGCTGTTAATCTATGGTTTCGTCCCAAAAATGTTGACATTGTATGGCAGAGTGACGCCACGTAGAATAGGTACATCATCCAATCGTCTAGACATGTGTGGTTTGACTAATGACATGGCTAGCTGCCACCCCTCCACAAAACTTTCGTCTCCCTTCGCTTGTGAAAAGGACAACTCGCGGTTCAAGTAACTAATGGTCATCGCATTGACCCGCGCAACGTCTAAAATGTAAGAAAATGCAGACACAGTCCATTTTGCTGACTTCGCTTGACGCTATAATATGCCATCTTCTGGTCGACGACATCAGTCCCACCCTTGGTAAAATCGTAGAGCTTGATTATTGCAGGTTTTTTCTTTCCGTAATCTTTGGTTACTCCAAGGATTGGCTGCATAGTTGATAAGACCAGAACATTGCGTTTACCGGTAGATTTTGGTTTGACTGCGTACGACGTAGCGGTAATGTGATTTCTCGACTCTTCCCAGTTAATTTTGGTATTGAAGGCTTCCCTATCAGTGAGAGATTTTAACTCGCTAACCCCTTTTCTATTGCTTTGCCATTTTCCAACTAAAGTTATGTTTTTGTTCCAAAGCCATTCTGCCTAATCAAGTGAAGTGTAAAAGCGATCAAGGGATATTTTTCGTCCTTGAAGCGAAGAAACTCTGTCCAAATTGTGTACCAACGTTTCCACATATTCCATAGTGGAAGTCAGATAGTGTGGTCCTGGTACACCTACTGGCTTACCCGCATTAGCTATGGCGGTATAGGTGAATGACATACGCGCACTATTTATGCTTCTTAGCAACAAATCATATTTAGCAAGCTTATTTTTGGCCTGAAGCTTATTGCCTGAAGGACACACCAACGCTGGATGGAAACAAAGTCTCATCCAGTGAAAGGAAGTCTTCTGGTATTAAAATCTTTTCACAATTTCCAGTAAAATATTGGAAAAGTTCTCTGATTGCTGTAAATCGGTCACTTTGCCAGCGATTGGCCCTTGTGCTTTTATCATCAAAACGAATATTTGCAGACAGAAATTTGAATCGGTTCAGCGACATTGTCGCACTAAATATAGGATGTCCATATAAATGGGAAAAGCAATCTTAATTTGGTGAAATGTTCGCTTGAGTAGTCCTCTAATATACCACAATCCAATGAATGCTTCTAGTTCCGTGGCATCAGTTTGCTGAAAATGTGAAGCATGCCAAGATGTTCGTTGAGCCTCCGATATTCGCGATAGCCTCTCTCGTATACATGTGCTGGTGCTTGAAACAATGATGTAGATCATCTCTGCTGTAAATAAGAAATGCCATGCATTATACGACGTCGTTGCATATTGATAATCCCGCTTTACTCCTGGTAAACTGTGCACCACATTAGCAGAGTTTTGTCTTCCTCTTATTGATGGTTGCTTGGTACTCCAAACAACTTTCACTCTACTTCTTTAGTCAACAACCACCGACATTCGCTCCTCTTCCTGGTCAGGCAATGTATAGTAATTTTCCTCATCCAAGGCGCTATCTAATGAATTGACGGCATGGCTCCTACGACGTTGGGACTGCCTATGTCTGACGGTCACGACCTCATTTTCGTTACTCTTGTCAGATGTTAGCGGACCACCTTCACCATCAGATAAAGGCAAATCAACATCACTATCCGAAAAATTTGCATCTCTTTCATCTTCGGTTGCTAATAAATTTGCCGTTTGCCTTGCATCATAATACACATTCGAAACCATAATTTTGAACTGTGGTATAAGGTACACACGGGCCACTTGCTGAAACAAAATGACTTCATTTTGCAAGAAAAATAAATCCAACATAGGGTGTGAGAAGATTTTTTTCTTCAACTGTTCGTGTTTTGAGCAATTAAGAAGTTAAATTTAATAATACAATAATTGGAGGAAAGAGCAGACATTCGTTACAATTATTATTCAGACACTATACTATCCCTTGCTGGCAGAGTCAGCCATTTGCATTGGTTCAACGTTGGCAGATGTTGAATCGTTGTTGAGTGACTGATTTTGATAGCCGAGGTGACTCAACTACTGTATCGCATTTTTCGCTCGATTTTGCCATTGTAAAAACATAGCTTCATTCTTACTTTTGACTGACGATGAAAACAGCAGTTTTCGAAACGTTTGAATAAAATGTTCGCTAATGTGTTAACTTTGATATTCATAGTCCGAATTTCCTCTAAATCCTACGGTTATGCTCCGAAGTTTATTACTTTTCTTCTGGCCATTTCAATATCAAATTAATTGGGCCATAAAACATATTTTTTTTATATAGCCTAATGATGTCACCTGACTTGTAATATCGCCATGGTATTATGTGCATTTCTACATTACTCCTGTACGCAACGTTGGTCTTTAGCATACTAACATATCGTAGATATCGTTTTATCTGGACAGTTGCTCATAGTACTCCCAGAGCTAAATATACTGCAAACGTGTTGCAGATAATCTATATCGCACCTTTAGAGGACGATTTTACATAATTCAAGAGTTTGCCGCAATAATCAGGAATGCTTTGTGTCTTATTCAAAGTATTCTTCAGCTCATAAATAACAAAGTGCCATGAGACATCAAAATGACGTAGAATAGCTGTAAAGTTTATAAGTTTTGCGCAAAGAAATTAAAATGAGCCAGGATACTTTGTTTTCTGTCCTATATAAACTCATCTATATTTGTCTAAATAGGTTGAATGACAGTAAATTGGCATTATTTGACGGTTACAACCGATTACACAAATATGTGAAACGTATAATGATTTTTAGCAATGATGGGAACGCTTGAAGTACCTCTCATTCTTCATTGTAGAGACGGCACGAAAATCAATGACCTAGAATGCATTACACCGTGGCGCTGACAGGTGTTATATTATATTGTATCGACGCTCTACGAGATAAATATAAGTGAATATACTTGCAAGAATCTAAGGTACGGTAAGGCGTTGTGAAATCAATAATCGAGCAATTTTGTTATGATTATGGGAATACAACATGCATCAAAAAGAATCAAATCAAAAATAATTAAATTTGGGCTTCAGCATCTTCTAAGAAACAAGCGTATTTATGACTTCGGCAATGTCGTCGAACAAGGGTAGAGCACATAAAAAGAAAAAATCGTAATGTTTGATTTGTAGTTTGTGCGATAGGCTACAATCAAAGTAAGCAACATATTGTTACAATAATGATCAAGCATTTTACGTTGATTCAACGTAGAAATGCATCGACGAAATATTAGGGAAAGACTTTGTAGTTTGTGCGATAGGCTACAATCAAAGTAAGCAACATATTGTTACAATAATGATCAAGCATTTTACGTTGATTCAACGTAGAAATGCATCGACGAAATATCAGGGACAGACTTTCTGTAACGGAATAAAACTTGTTTATTCTATCTGGAAAGCAGCGAAATGTGGAAAGCAGTCGCAATTCTAAGGGCATTGTTCGAACACACACAAGATTGTAATTAAAACCCCACAATCCTATTTTACGCTTTTGCGGCGAAGCAACGCCTCGGGGTAGGATTAGAACGAATGTCCTAAAACGATATATTGGATAATTGGATCACACAGCGGGAGAAAAACTTCCCACGACAATTAACCGCTGTAATGTAGGCAGTTTCATGAAAATGTCTAGCCACCTGGGACAAAATGCTTATTGTGAAGGGCAGGAAGGTAGAAAAAAGACCAGGTTAGGTTAAAAAAATTTGCAAAGAATAAAAACTAAAAGCCAAGAAATTTCACATTTCTAGCATATTTCCTTCCGTGAAATATTTCACTACTAGAGTGGGGCGTCCTCATTTGACCCCGTGTCGTATCAGCAGATCGAAAGTAGAAATTTGATAGTGCGCAGTAAAGAACTGAAAAAAATGTAGTATAGTACGATATAACTATAAACACCAGTGGCGTATCCTGGTTAATTTTCGTAGGCATGCAATGGAAAGAGGGTCATAGCCAGTGTAGGGGGGTCTGGGGCCATCCACCCCCAGGAAAATTTTGCAAATTTGCCTTAGGTTTTATAGCTTTTCTTGCAATCTAAGCCTTACTTAGCTGATGATTGTTTGAGCTGTTTTGCAAAAAATGAGGTTTGGAAGTAGGCGTAGCCAGGGGGGGGCGAAAGGGACCATGGCCCCCCCAAATTTTCCAAGTTTGTATTCTGAATTTGAGCCCTTTGTTGAAAATATAATAAAATTTGTAGAAATTTATAACGTTTTCCAAGACATCTGGCTATTAACACCCCCCAGGACTTGTTTTAGACACACAGAAAGACACCAATAAATTTTGCAAATCGTAAATCGCGCAAAATTTACGCGATTTACGTTTCTTTGAACTAATTTGTGAAAGCAATTTCAGAAAGGCTTACTCTGTTGGGTTTTTGTGTGTAGCTGAGTTTTTGGTGTTCTCTAATTTTAGCCGCAGTGTTTGCCCGTTCGTGTGTAAGAACTACCTTTAATAAGTTAATAGCTGTTTATCTGCTAATAAATTTCATACAAATATTACCCTAAAAGTGTTTCTAGAAAGCGCTATAATCCATTATTTGAGTGTAATTTTTCAAAAATTTTCCGGGGGAGCATGCCCCCGGACCCCCCTAGATTACGCGTGCCTTCGGCACGCTCTAACCCCCCACCACTTTCATTGCTTCCCTTGCTCAACCCACCAGGATACGCCACTGCACATCAAGTGGCGATGGCTTAAATCAAACACTTTGTTGTTCTCTTCAGATCATCAAATATTTGGCCCCCCCCCAAATTTTTTTCCTGGCTACGCCACTGTTTGGAACGCACCATGAACATAATGTCTTAATTTTATATCTTTATCTTGCACTGCAGGAAAGCGGACTTGAAGCGCTATGCAGCGGTGTATGGCCTTCAGCATACACCCGACCCGTTTTCTTGATGATCTTTAAACTACTGTGCTTAGGTCTCAAGTATATCATACTATCTACAGTAGAAAACCGCAAGGACTTAAACTATGAGGACCAAACGAAAAAAGGCCAAACAAATGCCAATCGTAAAACTAAAAAAGATTAAGCGTCCAAACAAAAATAGTCCAGTCCGGCCAAACACTTTTTAAAAACTCTTTGGCCTTAAAAAGACCAATCTGGCAACCCTGTTTCGAGATCGTGATTTTTGTTTTGCATGCAATTTCAAATCTGCATGCCTTGGTTCCATTTGCGCCACGCTGTTGTAAAAGAGAGGCGAATAGGCAAATTGTATTATCAACGCATGCTGAGCTCGTCCCAGCATGCAGAGTTGCCAGGGTCAGCAAAGTTTCCAAATTTTGAAACCGAACAGTTGTTTCGAATATTGAAATTAAGAGAGCGAGGTGGTTCTGCTATTAACATTTTCAATTTCTAAGCATGAATTCGTTGCTTCTGAATAATTTCTGATTTTATCGGAATTGTAAGGCATGCAGTGCATGCCTTGCATGCATGGAGAATACGCCACTGATAACCACTGTTGTAAACTTAGCTGAAGCGAACAGATTGCTCACTCAAGTACATTTATCAATTAATTAACCTGTTTTGGTTATAAAAAGGTATAGATTTAAAGTAGGCCTATTGAAGCAAAACTTTTCAAAGTTTTCTGAGGGCAAACCAACAAATGCTATTTTTGATTTTGGACCTCAATTTTGCATTGCTTATTTGAATTGGATTTGTCTAATCTTTGGTGCACCCCTTTGTTTCTAGATCCGCTACTTCTTCTGACTTCATAGCAAGCACGACACAAGCTTGTTGTTTCGTGAAAGTGGAGAACTTGTCTTTGGAAATGCTAGCTAATTTTCAATTTGTTTGCTCTTTCGCGCCACCTGCGTGAAAAACAATTTTTGCTGTTGTATCACCGACTTCAAACCATCTAACAGAGTAGAACAGTGGTTCCCAACTCATGGGTCGCGACCCAAAGTTGGGTCGCCTGCTAATTTTTTTGGGTAGCTTGTTTTTCAGGCATATTGTATCTTGGGCGAACAAAATAACAATAAAAAAAATTTAAAACGTGAAGAGATCGATCACAAAACTGGAAAATATAAACACAAGTCATGAAGCGTTTCATGTCGAGACATCGGAAAGCTTTGTAGCATGATCGTAGTGCAAGAAGTTTTAACAATTTTTGCTTTTATTATTGTTATTATTATTATTAAATGTAAACCCAACAAAAATTTCAGTCTCAAACATAAATTAACTTGACAAAGTTACGGGATATATATTGTAACGTGCACTATATGTCACGAACGCTATGTTGGACAAACTACGACAAAGTTTTCCACACGATGGACCACGCATAGTCTGGTGTGGTAAAACGCATCAAAGACAAAGCCCCAAGTGCTGTATGGACTTATTGCTTTCTCCACAGAGAGGCCTTTGCTGCAAAAAAGCTGTCTCAAGAGCTGCACGAAGTGTTGAATGATGTGAAGTGTGTAAACTTCATCAAAATAAGTCCACTAAATCGGCATTTGTTTTCGTCTTTGTGGATTCTGATTAATATCAAGCATTGCTGTTGCACACAGAAGTGCGATAGTTGTCACGAGGTCGTGTCCTGAAGCGAGTTTGTAATTTGCGAGAGGAGATTGCTATCTTCTTGAGGCAACAGAACTGTGTGAGATTATCCGAGAATTTTTTGCAAGAAGATTTCAAAGCAAAAGTTGCTTATTTTGCCGATATATTTGACTCTCTGAATTCTCTAAATTTATATATGCAAGGGAACGGTTTTACGGTGATTGATCACGCCGCAAAAGTTTCTGCTAAACACAAAAAACTCATATTCTGGAAAAGTAATGTCACCAGAGATGAGTAGGCTACGATGTATTTCCTCAGCTAACGCAATATAGCCTATCTGTGGCAATGAAGTTGATATTAAGCAAACCATAATTGGACACCTGGAACAGTTTGCCAAAAAGTTTGTGCACTACTATGGAGAATCTCTAACATTTAATAACCAAAATGATTGGATAATTGATCCATTTGTTGGAAAATATCTGCCTCAACTTTCTATCCATGTTGCAGAAAAGTTTATGGACATAACGACAGAAGTAGCAAACCGTATTTCTTTTGCGTCCTTCAAAGACAAATAGGCTACCCCAAAGATTCTGCAAACATCCACATTTGGGCTTCCATGTACAAAGTGTATCCCACAGTTTCACAATTAGGGATTCAAAAACAGATTCCATTTGCAACAACTTGGCTTTGTAAGATTGGATTTAGCGCCATGTGTGTATTGAAAACTGAACAGCGCAACCGGCTGGAAGTTAAAGCCGACATGCGGCTATGTCTAAGCAAAGTAACGCCTCGATTTCAAAAACTCACTGACACCAGCCAGCACAGCTATCTCATTAGTGATTTGATAAACATATTATTTTCAGAAAAAGTTACTGCTTTTGTAGTGCTTTTTGTTTGCAATACAATCTTGTATGGCTTTCAAAATATTACGACAATTTGCTTGGGTCGCAAGATTTTACCGAACTGAATTTTTTTTTTAAATGGGTCGCCTTAAAAATGAGTTGGGAACCACTGGAGTAGAAGGTCTGAAAGTGCATCTGAAAGTTTTCAAAACAATACCTTAAAATGTCCCGTTCTAAGAGTACTTTCAGCCTAAATCTACAGTAAAACTCTGTACACATTGTAAATTATACGGTCTGCATTAGAATTTAGGTCATGTGCAATGTCACAATCATTATGCGAAGCGTCACGACATGCTACATCATGTGTATTTACCAACCGTACTGTTTTAATTGCATAATTCTTACGAAATTTTATTATCAGTTACGGTTAGCCGGTGTCCGACAAATTGTTCGTAAGCATTTGTTCGTAAAGCAATTGTTCGTAAGCAATTGTTCCTAAAACAATTGTTCGTAAAATTAATTCTTCGTAAAACAATTCTTCCTAAAGCATTTTTTCGTGCATGCAGTTAAAATTTGATGTACACGAAGAAATGCTTTACGAAGAATTGTTTTACGGATTTCATTTTACGAAAAACAGTTTACGAACGATTGTTTTACGAACAATTTGCCTACAACCGGTTAGCCTACTGTTAATTGTGACCATTGATTGAGAAATCCTTATTATGCAATGTTTTTCTAGAAGATTCTGCATAGAGCAAGACTAGATCGAACAATCTATCAGGTGGTAGGTTGTTATGACGTCACAAATAAGTTTGCGGATAGTATACTTGACCAGAACAATGAGTTCTTACAACGCAACATTATCGTATCTTCTGGAAGTTACTGGTCAAAACAAACCTGCTTTAATATAGTGGCGTAATTTGCGTAATTTATGTAAAGATGGAGATTATTATTGAGATGATTATTGATTGAGAGTTGAATTGAAGTTGAAGAGCGAAATGTGTTGGAATCTATTGCTATTCACGGTAATTTGATTATTTGTTGGAAGTGCTGAGCCATTCGTTAAGTTTCTTCAAGAATTTTTTAAATATCATTTCTCAAGTACAACTATTCGACCATTTATTTTACTGCTTTACGCTGATATCCCAATAAAGTACGTCATTAATTTTTCCGAAGTCTCTTTCCTGGTAAGAGATAGAAAGAATCGTGACATGCAAATTAATGATACTTTAGGAGACTTTCTGTGTTAAGTAAACATAAGAAATTTTTCAGGTTTCACAATTCAATTTGTTAAATATCACGTCGGCCGCTTGCGGAAGTCGTGACCGATATTACCTGTCTTAGCACGCAAAATTAACATCAGGTTTTTCTACAAAGTTTAATGATAATATCACAAGTAAATTTTAGTGCGCTATGATGAGTCTAGGTTACTGGTATCAGCAAAATTTAGAAGATCATGACCTACTAATAATATGACCTATTGCGTTAAGTTTCAATGCGCATCTGTTCAATAGGCCTGGGTTAGTGATAAAATCGTCACCGAAACGTATTTAAGCTTGTACAATACAACCAACATAAGTTTTATTTAATTGTCTGCTGAATTGGTGAGTTTGAAAAGTTTTACCAAAGGTAGAGTCACAATTATTGTTCTCGATGACGACATAATTGTTGCTGGACGACAGTCTTGGTGCAAATAATTTAGTCTTAGTAACGTGACTTGCAGTAAGCTTTTAAATTTTTTTTTGTTGACGCCAGAGTCAAAGTAACATATTTTCTATTTCCCTCAGTCTTCCGCTTTTCCGGTTATCATTTCACATGTTTGGCACAACTTTCTCAAGATTTCGTTTTTAGAATGAAACAGGCTGTAACGGCTATTTTGATATTCACCATTTTATTTACTGTTTAATTTGTATAAAAGCACTGGCAAATGCAGTAAAGTGATCACTAGCAAATCAACCAGAGGACTGGTTATGCATCACCTGCAAACATGCTTCATTCAGTGATCGAAAAATACTTTGAACAAGAAGTAGCAAAAATGCATGCAAAGAATTTTACGCTTATGCAAAAAGCGTGGCTTGTCTCCAATCTCATGTGTGCGAGCATGGCCATGGCAGGTCTTCTTCCGAAAATTACTTCAGTTATATTTTTAAACCAAAACATACAACAGCGGTTTGTTTGACCTTTGTATAGGATGGTCTGCTACAAAAATTGGTCACGCAGATTTAAGCTACAGTATTAGCCTATTGAACTGCAGTCCGTTCGTTATTAGGTAGCCCAGTCAGTGGATAAATCAGTTTCATACGGTAAGTATTTTTCTATTGGGAACTTGACGCTCTGTTTCTGGAAGGAATAATAAGTAGCGCAAAATCCCAGGTTTTGTTTCAGTAAAAATAAAGAGGCCAAAAGGAAGAAAGATTCTTGTGCTAATTTTGGAAAAGCCGCCAGATTGTTCTTTTTTTCAGATTTATTTGATTTCTGAACAAAATCGATACTGCAGGGAATTTTAACAGTTAGATGAATTGCTTAGGTCCCCATGATGAATAGGTAGAATGCTAGAAAGCAAACATCCGCTCAAACAATCAAAGTTAATGATTTTCTTCTCGTATTTTAGAACACAATTGTTATCCGTCCGATACTGGCAGAAATCACAAATGTTTTGATTAATAAGCTTTCCAAGAGAAGCTAAACAATTTAAAGAGAAGCCTTCACTATATAACTGATTTTTGATGTTCTATTTATATGTCGGCCATATGGTGTCAAACTAGCCTTTCTAAGAACTTGATAGACTGCAACTAAAGCTCGGAAAGTGATGACATTTGATCAGTCGGTAGCTACCTAGACAGCAAATCAACCGTCTTTTACATTGATTCAACGTTTGCAGACGTTGAATCAATGTAAAAAACGGTTGATTTGCTGACTGGGAACTGATTAATTACATTGTGACCTATATTTCAGTTCGTCGTAGCGTGATGCCATTTACAATGCTTTTGAGCGTAGCCTACAGGAGAGCTTTGTCAACACAGTCAAGCATTTAAAGGAAATGCTAAATGTATGTTTTTTAGCTTGGTGAAATGCTAAATTCTAGTTTCAATGTTTCAATTTAAATAAGCACAATTGAGTTATAAAAAGTAAAAAGGCTGGCAGAAAGGAATTCGTAGAAGTTAACGCAGTTACCGTTTATGCATAGATCTTTTGATAAGATCGAGAGCCGAAAGATTTGTCTGAACTTCGAATTTAGCAGAACATGGCGTGAGATTTTAATATTAAAATAATTTCTGTCTGGAGAATGTTTCAAAAAGAAAAAAATGCACTTTTAGTAGTAGCCTTTTCTACCTGTCTAAAACAACAACAGACCATTATTAGCTGGTTATATTCGTTTTCTTAGCAGGGCTGCTTCACATGTGTGAAAATCTGAGCAGAATTCATGTTGCAGTGTCCTGTAATGAGAGAGTGCAGCAGGGCTTAAGAATACGCCTAAAAGATAAAAAGAATCGGGATTGCAGCAGCATCGTTTTGCAAAAATAGCAAACTAAACAATACCATTGAAAGATGAAGGTCTACCAAGGTAAAGCTTTGCTAAAATAAATTTTCGATCTAATTTAACGTACAAAAACGAAGTGCTAAATCTATTAAAAGGCTCCAGGCCAGCCTCATAAAATATAATACGATATGCGTTTAGTTTTGATATTTGGAAAGCTTTAAGCATAAGATTGGTTTCGAGATTTTTCGTGTTCTCGGTGTTCGACTGATTTATTTTTTATTACATTTGGCTTGTCATAGTTTTTTTTAAAATAAAATGCAATTTGATTTTGTCGCTCAGAAAAGTTTTTATCTAAAGTTAACTCAACGTTGATAAAACATGCAAGCACCGCTATAAAGGAAGGTGCGTTTGAATGTTTTAAAACAGTTTCCCAATCCAAAAGTAATAACTTTCAATCCTAGTTTCCTTGTTGAGGATTGAGAAGATATGATTTAGTCTGTTGCGTTTTCTGTTTTCAACTGTACTTGTTGCAGCTTAAGAATTACTAATGAACTGTTTATTTTTAAAATATTACGTCCTCTTTAGTTTTTTGTTTTTTTTTCAGTAAATTTTGTGCGTAGACAAGGTTGGCCTACCTGCTGTTAGTGTAATTAAAAGTATCTGTTCAGTTCAGTTTTGAACAGTATAGCCTACAACCAAAGGTTTTGGAAATTTTGGGTTCTTTCCAAGCTTCAACTATTTCACCGCTGAATCTTTTGTGGAATGCTCATTGTTTTTTTTAATATGTATCAATTACTAGCACTGACCATCACATAAAGTAGGTCAATTATGCCTTGATTTTCAATATGCATTGTAAGTTGAAGGGAAAATTCAAACAATCATTCTTCATTAAATAATACAGCTTTAACTATGAATTAAGTTTTCACAAGCACAGCTTCTGTGCCGCAACGTGTGATTCCATGGGCCTAAGATCTTGAAAAGATTAGTGTTTTGTAGCTAAATGAATACTTGCTGCACACATAACAATTCAATGTCTGGTAATTTTGAGGTGTCGTATCAATTAAGGGCGACCGAAGTTGTGCCTTTTTCTCAAATCTTCGTGGACGTTGAGTGATCATTTTAGACTAGAGCTACATTTACGCAGTTTAGAATAACTTACTTGCAGAAACGCCAGCAAGCGTGTTTCAGAATTATACAAACAGTTTATTTTAGTAAAGTAGCCAATGGAGACTGCTAAGGTTAGGCTTACATATTTAGTAGCTTGCAAAGTTTCTAAACGTGAACATACCTTGGCATATTTCTAACGAGTTAGTGGCAGCAACATTACCTAAGTGAAGTTATAAAATATATACTGCAGAAGGTCTAATATGTAAGATTTTAGATACCTTTCTGTCGAATATTTAGCAGCAACTTATTATCTTTATTGGTTTGATTTTAAAAAGTTCAGTTTCTTTGAAGAGATTTCACTTCATGAAATGATGAAAATTAACGCAGCAAAGTAAGTTATGAAGCAAAACTTAGCAACAGCAGCAGAACCTTGCAGCAAGAAGATACAAGAATGTCATGTAAACTTTTCTACATTTAAAACTTTGCTAAAGCGATCATTTGAAATTATTAAGTACGACCCAGCCACAAAGCCAGTCTTGCTTTTCATTCACGCCACTGTACGTCTGCTAACGTTGCATCAATGCAAAAAAGTAACTGATCTGTCGGCTGTGGAGGTAACATGTGAAAGCAAATTAATAGTAAGTTTTGGTGCCGTGCTCGGCGTGGCAATGAGATCACTTTTTGAAACACTTTTCGGTCTATGTGGGCTTTTAACTTATGGATTTGCATTTGATTTTGAGCTTTTAAATTGATTTATTTCTTTAAAAGTTACAGTTGCTGGCTGTGTCCCTTCTCAATTTGTATCGCAAAAACAACTACTTTTTTCGACACAAGAAATCGTGTCGATCAGAGATTCTAAACTACAAAAAAATTATCTGCAATGGTGACAGTGATGCAAACAATATATTGTATAGCAGCAATAGTTCACCGTTAGCAATTTAAACTTCAATTAGTATTCTCTGAGCGTTGCATTTCGCGAAGAAATTAAAAAAAAAACGTTCTTGTTTAAAAGTAACTTAGACGTACCGTGAGCCTTGTTTGATAACACCACTGGACTTTTAACTATGATGAAGCAACGACTTTTATGTTAATAAGATTTATTCGTTGCAATAAGACAACTTTTACAACATTTGTATATGGTAAGCTCGATGCGATGCTTGGTATTGCATGGTGGGAATTGATTATATCGCCTATAAAGATGACAGCGTCGATTATAAATTGCATAGTTTCCTGCAATTGAGTTGTAGCTACAGGAAGGTATCAAAATAGATTCACGACATATCTTATGGTTATCTAGCGTGGATACACAGAAACAACAAGGAAAATAATTCTCCCAACAAAAAACGAAAAGTTTTTTCTTGTTCACTGAGAAACGCGCTTAAGAGGTAGATTTATGCTGATTCAAAGGCTTAAAATTTAATGCAATAACACAACATTACATCTTTCAAAAATGTTCGATAGATGTTAAACTTTTGCAAAAGACAAAAATGTCTGAAGAAACTACCTATGGCAGGATATCTTGACATCATTAAAAAAACATGATGTGTTTGAAGAATGCAGATTAGCTTGAGGACCCAACATGCACTACTTGTTAGACAAATACATTCAGCTTTTAAAATTAATTTAAAAAATGCAAGGAATAATCAATCAATCTGCACGGTTTGTTTTTTTTAACTGCATATCTTAGCACAGTAACAAAAAGCACACTAAATACACATCGCATATTTACATTTTCACTTTAATATGCAGTTTTGTAAATCTTCAACAAAATGTAGACAGGTATTGTTGAAATGAGTTCAAACTATACATTTTGAGTTCAATTTCATGTGACCTTTCAACTTGGCTGCTCCATCAAGTATTTATTTGCTTGGTCTGAAAGTTGATTTTTGCTTTGGAAATAACAGTGTTTACCGAAAACATAAACAACATTCACACTTTATCAAAGTGTAACGACAAATAAACATTTTGATTGTTTGCAAACTCTGTTGTTTCTGTGAAAATTCTGAAGCGTTATCCACCAGTTAAAAAGGGTATTTCCCACGTACTCCCATTCTCCTGGAACAAGTCGATTCCTCTTTATTGAGTGTGCTCGGTGCCTAGTCAACACGTCACTGCAAAATTTGTATACTTTTCATAATATTTAAATTTTTCCTTCAAGTAAAGGAAAGGCTAACTGCCTGGAGTTAAGTTCACGGTAAATTGAATGTGTCAAACAACGACTTTATCTTTTGATTTAATGCCATTGAGTCTGGTTGAAGCACAAGAGTCACAATTTGTATAAACTGTAAACCGTTGAGTAGTTTGTGTTAACACGTGCGTCGAATTTGCGTTTCTGGTTGTTTTATTGACGTTGTTTTTAAGTTGTTCTAACGGGAGGCTAAACCTTGCGAAGAGAATTCACAACTCGACTGAAACTCCATTTCACATCCAAATCAATGAAGTTTAATCATAAACGTGATTAGTGCAAGCATTCGTTTTAAATTAATCCAAATCGCAGGTGACAAAAACAATGAAAACCGATTTGGTCAAGGACACCATGTCTACAGCATGTTTACCACTACTCACAATAATCCGTGGTTAAATCCGGGCCTCGGGTAACCAACGTAGCCTAATCTAGACAAGATCGTATATTTGAAATGTTTATAAACCTTGTATTTGATATTGAGGCTTGGTCGGCACTTCGTTATGTTTCTGTTATTGTAGTTAGATCTACACAGAACTTCACGGGCGTTTGCTGGCTTCTAAATATATATTGCATTATTTGTATTAATCACATTCTAACCAGTATTGTTTTGTAATGCGACAATTCAGCAAAAGAAGTAAAATCTATTAATAACTGTGTAAGGCAACCTAAGCCTTGTTAGAATATCAGAAAGGGGCTCGATTCGTTGAGCTATCTGTGCGCGTGGTGATTGAACTGCATCTAAAAATATATTCATTTGAATGTTTAGATTTTACATTTCTATAAGTTATTACATTTATACTTCTACGACAACAACTACTGTAGCAAGGCATGTAAGATATTTATGGAAGCAGGAAAAAACTGTTACTGTTGTTATAAGAACAATTAAAAAGTATCGACTGAACTAACCGCACAGGTGTAAGTTTGCTAAGTTTGCCTGCAGTTTAACAAAGGTGGTTTGTCCCACACAATTGTATAATGTTGTTTTGATTTGAACAGAAAAAAGGGATTTTTAATTAAAATTACTGCAGAAACGTTGCTTTTATGATTGCTAGCGATGACCACCGCGTTCGCCACACCATTCTCATTTCACAATGCAACTTCAAATCTAACTGGGACAACTATTGCCAGACCTAGCAAAAATGAAAACGTGCTTTGGGTAGCCTCAATGGTGTTTACATTCATAGTGGTACCATTTCTATGCTATCTTGTTTTCGCCTTCAGTTACCATGGATACAAGAAGAAAATGATGCCTTGCGTTCAAGGTAACTGGCCTTTATAATCTTGATTGATTGATAGACAATAAAGTATCTATCTAAAAATTGAAAAAAAAAAATCTTCAGATGCCTAATTCGGTTATAAAGTATTTTGTTTGTCGTATCCAGGCTTACACCTGGTGGTTGAAGATTTAAATTAAGTGGATGGGAATGCAAGGAATCCAATGTTCGTGTCCATCTTCAGGCATGCCTTTAAGTGTCCTGCCAAAGACACAGCCGCATGCTCTTGAGCGGTGTCGAACCGGCGCCCTTTCGATGCCGTTCAAGCGCTTTCACCACTCATTAACAGCCTGCATCTATGAATGTAAAATAGGAATAAGCTATGCTGCCGACGGTTATAAAGTATTGATAAAAGTTAACATGATGCAGCCTCCGTCCGCAAGCAAACGTTTGGCTAGTTAGGAACTGCACACCTGGAGAAGTCCTCTTAAAGAAAACGTCGAGTCGGGAATCAAGAGAATATCTGGGTCGCCTCTGCATAAACGAGGCAACTGTAAAACAAAACGCCTTTCCGAAGAGAAATTATTTGTGTGTCTCTGTCATGAAGACGTAAAAACATCTAAGCTGCAGGAAATTAAAAACTCTTCGCTTTAATCATATCTCAGTCTCCTAAAAAACCCTGGGCCTCGGTTAAAAAGCCCTTCTTGGACTTTCCTGTTATCACTAGGGCTTCAGAGTTTGTAAGCCCAAAAAGCCCTGTACCCGGTCATTTGGTCGACAGATGTTTGGTCGACAGTCATTTAGTCGACAGACATTTGGTCGACAGGACGTTTGGTCGACAGACATTTGGTCGACAGGACATTTGGTCGACAGGACATTTGGTCGACAGACATTTGGTCGACAGACATTTGGTCGACAGGACGTTAGGTCGACAGGACGTTAGGTCGACAGGACATTTGGTCGACTGGACATTTGGTCGACAGAACGATTCATTTTAGGGTTAGAGTTAGGGTTAACTAACTCTAACCTAACCCTAACTCTAACCCTAACCCAGGGTTACCTAACCCTAACTCTAACTCTAACCCTAACTCTAACCCTAACCCAAATGTCCTGTCGACCAAATGTCTTGTCGACCAAATGTCTTGTCTTGTCGACCAAATGTCTTGTCGACCAAATGTCTGTCGACCAACCAAACGTCCTGTCAACCAAATGTCTGTCGACCAAATGACTGTCGACCAAAAGTCTGTCCACCAAACGAGCGGCTACGAAAGCCCTTTAGCCAAGGACATGCAATTACATTTGGGTGAAATGTAAGGAAAAGAAATATCGAACGCACTTTTGTCGAAAAAAAAACATTTTTCTCTCCATAAACCATAAAGAAACAAAACGAAACAAAAATATTTTGAAGCAAGAGCAACATTTTTTACATTAAAAAGAAAAAACAACTTGAATGCCATCTATTAAATGATGTGTCACATTGTGATTAGCTTGATTTTTTCATAACATTCGGTAGTGAGAAACATATGCAAGGTTTCCTGTACGTCGACGAGTGAATTTAATTTGCTCAAGTCTATTTGTTTCGCCGCTTTTCAAAAATGAAAAACTAAAAACAAGTTTAGATAAAATCGGACCAAAAACTTGCGATGTCCCATAAAAAAGATAATTTATAGGTTAGCTTTGCTCCTTTAACAGAAAAAAAGGCAAGACTTAATTTATGTGGAAGGAAACATTAATGTTAATTAATTAAGTTAAAAGAACATTAATTAAGAGTAGGCTAATAAAATGTATCTGAAGACTCTTAACCTCTGTTCTGGCTTCTCGGTGTTTAGAGAATTGCAGGACATATATTATTTGTAGGATCCATGTAAAAGGATTCAACCAAACGTATAAAATCAGTAAAAAAGCAACCAGGTTTGGTAACTACAAATATTTTTTTAGTAGAGCCTTCGCCGCCGTAAAGGCGGCTTCATCAGTACTCTTATTCAAATAGAATGATATAAATATTAATCTTATTCAAATAGAAATAAAATATTTGTAGTTACCAAACCTGGTTGCTTTTTTTACTAACATTAATTAGGTTTTACAAAATATTTAAATCATAAAAAATTGAGCCAAAGTAGGCCTAAGGTCGCTATGTCCTTTTTTACAAGTTTGTTCAACTTTTAGTTCACCCCTCTTAAGCTCACGCTTCATAAATATGTAATCAAGCATAGCCCCTAAGCTTAATCTATGTCTCGAACTAGTCGTCCGAGCCTGCAATAGTCTATTTAGATTTTCCAGGATACCAAAAACAAATAACGTTGAACTTTCAACGCCATTAGCTGCATGTTCGATTGTTTATATCAAGAGAAATTTTAATTATAATCGTGACTTCAACCACATTCTTCGTGGTGATGAAACAATGGTAAGGTCTAATAATTTTGACCACTGTAAGAAATTAAAAAGCAAAATAGCTTAGAAATTGTGAAAGCATTGAGTAATTACTGCCAACAAACTTGCAGCAAATATTTGAAAGTTTTGTTGATATGTTGACTGACCTTCCCTTGTTATCTTTCCATCAAAAATCCAAGGTTCAAGTTCAAACAAACAAAAGAAAAAGAGCCAATATCTTTCAAATGCTAAACATCGGAAGATGTTCTCAAATAGCATCCGACTTTTTTTCTGATCTGTTTTGCCCTAAACTTACATTGCCATGTCTATCGATAGCAGTGAGCGTGGTGACTTCGCTTATTTTTATAAAACACACGTTTGTTAAATGTGTTCTATATTGTTGCTACCCCAATGTAAGCCTGGTTAAATGTCATCAAATAAACTGCCATGGGTCTTCAGTAGCATTTCGACCCTTATCTTGTGATCAGGACTAAAATTATTTGTTAAAAGTAATAAAACTTACTGCATTTTCAAAATTCAAAAGCGCTGACTAATTTTTAAACCTTTTTGTTTAGACTTGCTATTTAAACCATAATGACTCATTTCCACATTGAATACACGGCATAATTATATGAATTTGCCATAAAAACTGTGTAATATCTAGATTCTAAAAGATTCCCTCATCCAAGGAATAGGTTTTTATAGTTGTGAAAAAGAATACCAAAGAAAGCGGTTTCAAATTTATCGGCCAAATTGCTGAAAGAATAGCCTACACCAGATGGGTATCGTTGTGCATATTTTCACTAAAAGTCGGACGTTTGCTTTCTTGTAAATTAATTTTTATATTCACCTAAAACAGGACTACAGGAGCAAGGGCGGATTCAGCAAGTAATCTTAAGGAGAGGTGCAATTTCAATACAACACAATGATGTGTAGGTCTACAATCAATGTAACCACATACCGCATTTCGCAAGTCGTGACGGCCACTTTAAACTTTTTACTAACTTTTCCTTGAAATTCGGCCTAAGCTCTAAGATTGTATATTTTAGACCCCAGACGAGGACCACAAATCTAAACAATTTCAAATAAAAACGGCAAACATATTACCACATTACTACAATCAATATCTCTATTTCAGATTCCAGTCAAAGTCCAAAAATGCGAAGACTCACGATTGTCAACTCATTGATTGTGATTGAAGCGGTTGCAACTTTGTTTTACGTCGCTATAGAAATTCCTCTTGTGGGTCCAGTGGCACATCCATTTTGTGCAATCTACAACATGGTGAAAATAACTTTGTACGGCATCGCTTTGGCGTCGGCTTACACCGCGTTGTGGTATCGGGTGTTTACAGTATTTTACACGAATCCGGTGCTTAAACCTAGTTTGACAACTATTGCGCGTGTGGCCAATATATCTTCTTTGTTGTTTTTGGCATTGTCTTTAATTGTGAACCTTACATTGTTTTACTCTTCTCCTCCGTATGAAACCACATCGCGAGGTTGCTTGGAAATACAAAGCAAAGACGAGAGTACGGTCAAATGGTCCTTGCTGGTCGGTTGCACGATAGCAGTCCAGGTTTCGCTGCTCTTTTCGTTTATCTACCCGTTGTACATACATCACAAGAAGAACATATCTAACAGCGGTTCAGATGGAAGATCTATACTGTCTGTTGTGAAAAGAGCAGCAGTCGTTGCTTCTGTTTGTATTTTCTCAGATTTACTGAATTCTGGTTTTACAATTTTGTACAAAAATCCAATTCGTTACCTAAACCATATTGTGTTCAGCTCAAATCTGACCATAAATCTTTTGGGAGTAATCTTATCGTTTGTTGACTGGAGAGAAAAACTGTTTCCATTTAAATGTTTTGCGAAGTGGTTTGAAAAGATCAAGGGTCCCGACAATGAAAGGCGACGTTCTTCTTCCGTATGTGAAAGCCGAAACCACACTCTTGTCACTTTGTCTGGAGCTGCCTATTTGCACCAAATGGAAAATCGTGATCTTGACATTGTTTAAGCTAATATTGAACCATTGACATTCCCTATCCAGTAAATCACTTCATTTTTACATTAGTTCAACATCCGCAGAAGTTGATTTGCTGCTTGAGCCGAAACAATACTCGTTTTAAGATATAGTGTTAGAGATCGGCCATGAATAAATGTAACAGAAATTATACAATGTCAAGATGAACAATGTTTTGCTCAAAAATTTTAGCTTTCTCATCCTGAAAGCTCTCGACATGACAGTTGAAAGTTGAAATCTTTTAAAATCAGTTTTCAACTGATCGACTTGGGTAAGTTACTTGTGAGGGTGAAATGGGAAGTTGATACCCTGCGGGGAACCTGCCACTGCATGGGTAAGGGGGACCTGCCACTACACGTATCTAAATGTAAATGGAGGGTAAAATAATTGCGTATTAATTGAATGTCCCGTTTAACAAGCTTTACGGCTCATCAGTAGATGAGAAATTAAAACCTGCCATATGTAACCTACTCATCCAGGTTATTACTCTGGAGCTGATGTAAGATGTTTCATAAAATATAGTTAATGTTGCTTTTGTTAAATAACTTTTATGTCGTCTACTTCTATTTTACCGGTCTTCTCTTCACATTGTGTTACTTTCAGTAATTGAGATTTGGGCATTGCAAGATTGTAATATATTTATCTTTTCTTTTGACTACCGTTTTATCAGCGTTTTCTATGTTATATATTGTGTTCTTGTTTTGTAATAAAACATCATTGCAACCATGTCTATGCTAGAGTGATTAGTTCATTTCTGTATAGCAAACCAACCGGTTTTTACATTGATTCAACGTCTGCAGTCGTTGAATCAATGTAAAAACGGTTGGTGTGGTATCTGGGCTCGGCTCTAGTGCTGATAGGTCTAGGTTCGCTTCCAAGTTGGGTCAGACTAAAAACTTTAAAAATTCTTTTAAAAACGGTACTGGTTGTGTTCGTTCTTGAGTAAGCAGGAAAGACAAGTCAGAGAAGGCTTGCTAGTCTTCGTATTGTTCAATTAACAAATTGGGAGAAATTGCATTTGCTTAACGACCTACAGCAGTTGTGGAGCGACAATAAATAAACATAGCATTATCACATGATGGAACGATATACCATTATTGATACTGCTTATTTTGATTGGGCGGAGTTGTGGCAGCTGTACGAGACAACCCTTGCCACTACCTTGCAAACTCATGTAGGAACACAGCAAATCAAACATAAGGGGGGTGAATCATTACAAGCAAAATGTATTTCAAGGATCGCCTTGAAATTACGGCATAACAAGCTTTTGCGTGGTCCCTGAATTGCCATTCAATGCTTATACAACTTTGCAAGTTTTCAACAAACTGATTGCTACTATTTCGTTTGGTATTTGACATTAATTACTATTTGAAGTGCAAGTATGTAAATATCTCATCAGAACCCGACCTTTAAAATAACAGCAGACGAATCAACGACAAAGCACCTTTCAGTTCATTATAAATGCTCTTTTGTGAGACTTAACCGAAAAAGTTGTTTGTATTTTTTATAATTTTTTTTGTATATATTTAAATCAATACCTACTGTAAATTATACAGCTGTCAGCGCAAACGTACAATCAGGATAACTTCTTTGTCTTTCAAATATGTTCTCGAATTATCACACTTACAGATTGGATAGAGTGCCACTCAATTGCGGTTTAAAGCGTTGGCTCTTTGTGTTTTCTTACTTAACGGTTCAGACAGTCGCTTTGTTTCAGACTAAGAATGTTTATTCCAATATGTATACAGACGTGACTGCACTTTGGGGTCTCTGATTTACATTCACCAAGTGCCGACATATTCTCTTTGATCGAAAGTTTCACTCATTTTGGCAAATTAATCTTCAGGGAAATTGATTGATAGATTTTTTTGAAAATTACTTACTGCATTGAAAAAATTGCGCTACCCAGTGCAAGTTTCATCATCATCATTAAGTTCCTTCCTCTCATCGAGGGTTGGAGGCAATGAAGCGCCAAGTTTCTCTGTTGTGAGATTTTTTTATTGCAGTTTTGTAATCAAGTCCTGACCAAACTTTGATATCATTAGTCCAAATTCTTGGTAGTCCGCCACTATTTTTTCCAATTAAAAGCATATTTTATAGAGGGAACTTTTATATCAGTAGAATGCTAAAAATCAAAAATAAGATCTGAATTATGGGTGTTTGATCGAAAGGCAATGTAAAGACACTGCCCCATACATCGACCACAGTGCAAAATAATTGGTAAACCAGAGGTTTTCTTTTTGCGCAAGATGTAGTGCTATCCATCTTGAACTCTGAGCGTTGCGCGAAACCAGAGGTGTTTTTTTTTTTTTTGGAGCTCCAGAGGGAGTGGGAGCTCCTGATGTCTGGTTTATCAGCATAGTCAATTCGACCCTTGTCTTCTGTCATAAACAACTTAGGTTTGTGGTACCGAAATAGAGCAAAATCCCGAAAGCGGATATAGCTGCTTCGTGCCACAACTGGATGGAACACAACCATTTGGACTTTGATTACATTCACAAAAGTGATAAACGATGTTAGGCGTCCGCTGCATAAACTGTTGGCCCTTTGTTTTTGTCAGGAACAAAAATATGTGAACTCTGAATTAGGCCTTGTATCTTGTGAATAAACTCGACACTAACATTTCACTGAAAACCGTCTCACAGTCTGGAAATGGCAATAATTGCGTGAAAGGGTAATTTATTAGCACAAAAAGGAATAATTACAGGCAGCAATTATGAAGAAATGAATACAGTCTAAACCAATTAGAAGAATCTGCAACAAATTCAAAAGAGCGAATAATGCGATCAAGTGGGCAATGTTACAAAATTGTAAAGCAATAACATGGAGTTCCATAAACAACACAACTAGCAACCCCCAACCAACGAGTTTATTCAATGAAGTTTTCAAAAATTTATAGCTGAATAAACGCAATAATTAGCCAAAAGTGGAATGCAAAAGAAATCTAGTTTTCATTGACAATAATTTAAAATATACTTATCAAGACTTAAGTGAGCTATTTTTTTTGCCAAATATTTTTAAGATTGAATAAATCACCAAGGCCACAACTATAAATGTTTGGGAATCTAAAACATGTTTAAGTCTTAATGAAATAAATGTTTCGAAGGCCATAGTTTTAGAGGCTCTCTCTCCCAAGAGCGGAAGTGCTCTCAAAATCAAGGTATCAATGTAAGAATTTTATGCAATCACACCGTATTACTGCGTCCAAAAGGGTGTCCGACGTTTTTTTCGTAAACAGTTGTTCGTAAAACAATTGTTCGTAAACAATATTGTTCGTAAATTTAATTCTTTGTAAAACAATGTTCATAAAGCATTTCTTCGTGCATGCAATTGAGAATTGGTGTATACCAAGAAATGCTTTACGAAGAACTGTTTAAGGGATTTAATTTTACCAACAACTGCTTACGAACAATTGTTTTACGAACAACTGTTTACGAACAACTGTTTACGAACAATTGTTTTACGAGCAATTGTTTACGAACAATTTACCTATAACCGTGCAAAAGTAACCCCTGGATGGACTCCGGTCAACGACGCTACTGAAGTTCAATGACTTCAAATTTGAGAACTGATTTGCACAATTTCTTAGAAGTTGTTGATTAGAGATTTGCACATTTTCAGTGAAGTTAGCTCGGTTCAGTTCATCCAACACATTGTGGAGTCCAGACCTACGGGTCATTATACAAGAGGGAAATCAGCAGGTGAGCTTTCTTATAATCCACGGAAGATCGACAAAGGTATAACTGCGGTCAATTTAAGCAATAGAAATTTATTATAAATGTAACACACAACGAACAATTTTTTGCTTGATTGTTGTAGGCAACTAAAGGCTGTATAGGACTTGTTCATTGGTTGATGCGTGTGGGTAATTCAATGTGCTATACATTTGTAGTGCTTTCAATTAGTAAGTCTATGGGAAAAGTTTTGCATAAATTTCATATTAAAATGGCGAAATTAACATAACGGAACCAACAAATGTCTCGCAAATGAAGAAACACCAGTAAACTTACATCTAAGATATCACTGAATCAAAATAAAGTAAAAGTAACAAAGTGCAGAAAATATCAGAAACCGCATGTTTTTAGTTACATTACATTGAAGTTACCATTGCAAATTACACTTGAAAAAAATTAAGTTCTCAGTCACATGACGTTGTCAGCAACCGGATGCACGCATTCAAAACCAAACCTTTCGTAAAATGGTGTTTTGCACCTTACAAGATACGCTGTGTCATCATTATGGTGCGTCTGTCAGTAACAGGCTCAAAATTGTTTCTTATAATTTTCTTTACTCCTTTGCTTTCCCATGCAACTGAGCATTGACAAGGCTGAAGTAGGACCCGTTCAAAGCAAGCAGTTCGGCGTGCGTCCCTGTTTCGACGACGACTCCATTCTCGATGACAGCTATCAGGTCAGCATTCTTCACCGTGGAGAGTCTGTGGGCAATCACGATGCATGTCCTGCCTTCACTGGCGTGGTCCAAAGCCTCTTGAACTACCTGAAAAGAAGCGGGAAATTAATGAACGGCTACTGGCATTTTTTAATTTTTTGTAAAGGGCTTTCAGAGATTCTTTTATTTTTACAAAAATATTTCCAAATGATTTATCTTATCCGGTCTTACGCTGGAGATTTAGATTAAGTAGACAGATAGGCAAGGAAGCCAATTTTCGTGTCCACCTTCATGCATGCCTCAGTATCTTGTTAAGATTTGTAAGCTTGTAATGTATAATGTAGCATATACATAAGTGATTGATTCAGCATATAAAGTTTCGCACGTAAAGGCCAATATCGCAGCCAAAAAAAAAACTTTCTTTTTTACGTCGTTTCAACAACTAAAAACATTAAACCGGTGTCACAGACGACTTTTGTCTGCCGCTTACCTTTTCGCTTTCAGCATCCAGAGCTGACGTGGCTTCGTCAAGCAGAAGAACTTTCGGATCTCTCAACATGGCTCGCGCAATAGCGACTCTCTGTTTCTGCCCACCGGAAAGTTGTCCGCCCTTTTCTCCAACACTGGTGTCGTATTTCTGAATACATTAAAAACACGAGGTGTACAGTTACACAGTGTAACAAATGTGGGTTGCCAAATAATAATTTCTGACCTTTATTTTACCATTTGCTTTCAAAGGTAGTAATAAATGATGCCATAATGACTGAAAACTCTTAATGAAATGAAAGGATAAATTGTTATCGTTCTCAAACACAATGAACCGCTTCATAACCTACGTAATTGTTATGCCAAGAATGGTTTGCCAACATTTTAAAGCGTCGGAAAGATTCGGCTCTTGAAAAGTTTTTAATTAAAAATTACCGCAGATACTAAACTTATCGAAAAAAGTCTACATCGCATTTTATTGCAGTTGATGAAGGCAAAGGCCACTTTTTCTCATCGCTTTCTTGCTATGCAAAACTAGGATAATGAGAATAGTGTCTCTACTCTCTAGTCATAATAGCAAGAAGTAGGAGGTTAAAGCAAAAAGAACGAAGCCTGAAATGCAGATACTAAACCCATAATTAAAAGTTTCCAAAGCCAGACCGTGCCGTTTTAATCTTTGGTTGCCGGACCATGACTTAACTTTCATGCATTACAGCAGAGTTCATTATTGTTAATGTCATTCAGACTACGAGACAATTTATTCGCGCCTGAGCGAAGCTTCAGCCCTGTTTCAACAGCCTCTACAAGTATGCGAAACTGCCAGGACCGAGGAAAAGATTAAAAACCAAACCAAGTTCAACCTCGTCATTCTACAACGTTTCTTTTTTGTTTTAATGTAATGTTGCTGCATTCTGAAATATATATTACCTGTGGTAGAGTTTCAATGAAATTATGGATGTTGGCGCTCTTAGCGGCAGCCACTATTTCGTCCATAGACGCCCATCTAGTATTGTCACCATATCTTATGTTGTCAGCAATGGACCGGTCAAACAGAACTGGTTCTTGTGACACAATTCCGAGCTGAGTTCTTAACCAGCCGATCTGGTGTTCCCGCGTGTTAGTTCGGTCCAGGCTCTGAAACATAAAAAAGTTTTAATTGTACTGTTAGTCAAGGTTGCCGTCCGATGCAATTGATTAATTTGAAACTCGGATTGAAAAATAAAATGTTGCTTGAAAGAGGATGACTAAAGGTTAGCGAACACGAAAAGTCGAGTTACCAAAAGGTTTTCTGGTAACATTTCTGAAGCACTTTTATATTTGGCTTGTTAAGAGAAAGGGTTCTCCCTCCCCTGCTTCTCACTGACCACGTGCTTAACAGATCGATTGGTGAAGTCATTGAACTTTCGTTGCAATTAAACTTTACACTAATTTCCGAGTTCATCTTTTTAATTCAGTGAAAGCACGTACTTTTTTTTTAATCTTTCTTTTGTTGGAAGATGCGAAGTATCGTCTAACTCTATTGTTGCCTCCCTGATGAGGTCTGATTGCCATCGTATATCAAATTACCGTCTTCATTATAATAATTCTATGTATGCTATTATCTAGTTTTGATGGCTGCCATGTCATCTGATTGTTTTTATCGTTCTCAATACTTTCAGTTCTTCTAACTTGTAACGCTACCGTACCATTGCCTGTAAACTTGTAACAGTAGATAGGCCTAGCCTATTTATTGAGATTTTGTGCATTTGCAGTTTGTGTATTATTTTGTTGTTTTTTGATGTTATTTCGTTGTTGTTGTTCGTTATTTGTGCATTTGCAGTTTGTGTATTATTTTGTTGTTTTGTTTTGGATATGGACAGCTTTGTCTGATGCAAATAAATTATTATTATTTTACACCTCAAGCAATAACGCAAAAGCAATCAATCACTCAAAAAACAACTCATATGTTGACGATATTGGGCAATTTCTGCATCTTGCACAGTGCACACGAACACCTACTTACCACTATCCCTTCCACTGGATCGTAGAATCTTTCAAGCAGCTGAATGCAAGTTGATTTTCCACACCCACTCTGTCCAACGAGTGCGACCGTCTGTCCAGGACGGACAGCAGTGGTCAAGCCTTTCAGTACCTGGACGTCCGGCCTAGTGGGATAGTTGAACTTGATGTCAGTAAAGTCTATGCTTCCGGTGCAAGCCGCCTGCATTTAAATAAGAGGTTGTGGTATAATGTGCAATGGTTTATGTTTATGGTAACAACACCTGGATCAAACTATGTGATTATTTGAAAAAATATAAGCTGTAAAACAAAAATCAGATGCATGATACTTTAAAGCCGTCACAATGTTATTTATTTGGTCGGAAACACTCGCCACACGTGACTAGCCAAAGAATGACGTTGAAAATTGAATTTAAAGTTAAGAAAACGAGTTCAGATGACTTGAAATAAATCAAAGCTTATTCTTTTTTGTTACCGGTGTGAGCCCCTCTTCGTTGTAGCTGTCAATCTCCGGTACTTTATCCAACAGCTTGAACAGTCGTCCGGCAGATATCCTGGCTTGTGCATAGTCAGGCGCAAAGGAGCTCGTCTGACCAACCGCAAACGCACCGAAGATAACCGCCATCAAGCATCTTAATAAAGCAGCAATTTGTAGGGTTAGAATGGAGACTGATGGAACGAGAACATTCCTAGTAGCAGATTAAGGTTCAGATCCTTTTTCATATGATTAAGCACTATAGCAAGTATAAATCATTTATGCTACACAGCTACATAAATAAATACATTGAATATGGTGCTGGTACTAGGGTGACAGCGAAATATTAGAGCGTCAACGAAATCAGCTTTCACCCTAGAGCAAATAATAAGAAACTACGAAATAAAGAGTCTATGTCATTAAAGTCAAGTTTAAACTAGATACACCATGAATTTGATAAAGCGCTTTATTTCAATAACAACCACTTTGCTTTCGAAATGATGCATCACCACTTTTTGGTTATAAACGAAACGAAAACAAGCAGTAAAAGAACATATCGTACTTGTAGACATTCTCAAATTCCATCAAACCTTCTTCTACTAGCCATCCGCCGAACCGGAAGGTGGCAGCATATGCAAAGAACACGATGCATTGAGAGAAGCCAAACGAAACGCCATAGAAATAAGCTTTTTTGAGCGATTGCCTGGAATAAATTAAAATATTTTACATTCACAACTTTCGCATTACACGTGTATGGCTGTTGGTTTTTCTTTGATTACACTGTCAAAAGCATCATCTCTACACCAAGTTGAACAAGCATTAATAATTTCGTAAAACCTAGACGATTGCTTGTTGTAGATACTGAGCACAAAATGAGATAGCCTAAGGCAAAAATGAGTTTTTTTTACTGCAAGCATAGTTTGAAAGCACAGACGTGTAACCATTTCTGAATTGAATATTAAGCTACAACTAACAAGAAATTATCGTAAAAATAACATGCAGAAGGAATTAAACTCAAGCATGGCGGACTATTTGGTCTGCTACTAATTCAAATCAAAAAGTTAAAAAAGATTTTAAGAATTTAAAGTAGCAGCCTATATCATTCATTACAAGTTCAACTGTAAATTAATACACGAAGCTATACAAAAGCAAAAGATTACTTGTAAGGAGTGGCGAGGGCCTCTTCGTATCTCTGGAAGAAAGATCTCTCTTTTGTTAGTGATGCAACTGTTCTGATGTTGAGTGTGGCTTCAGTTGCTATCTTGCCAGCTTCTTCGTAAGCTTTTTGTTCTTGACCAGACTGGAAGGATAAAAAAGTGGATGTCAGAAGGCAAACCAATTTGAGCTTATTTTTTTTTAATAATGATTAATTTACACTCGAACTTTACATCACTTCATAATACTTCACTTAACCGTACTGCTAATGTTATCCTACATTGACAATGATAACTAAATGGCATAAAATTACGTTAAATTAACGTTTTATAAACTTCTCCAACATCTTACCTGCCCAGTCAACACTTTCATTGTGATCACTCCTGCACCAATCATGAATGGAACAAATGCCAATGTCAGCAAAGTCAATTGCCATCCGTACGCAAAAGCTATGCCCAGAGCGACACCTGAATTATAAGATGTTCGTAACCTCACAAGACGAAGTATAAACAATAAATAATCTATATACCGCTATATTATCCATTATACAAACACGTTGCTATCAGCAGCTTTTCAAACAGACAGTAGTAGCAATACCCACAGCTGCGGTGAAACTAACACGCACACATTGGAAGGGTTTCTTTCGAGATATAAACTTAATGTTGCAAAGCTTACACAAAATTGTAAATCAACCACATTATTTTTGTCACATGAAACGGAGTTATATATTTCAAAGCGTTTTTGCATATTATTCGAGGAGTTACGCTGTTGGGAATATCCTTTTACCTGGTCATAATATTTTGATTGAAAATACACATTTTTCTCGAAGTAGTACGAAAAATCACTTGAACAACGTTTTACCTAACGCGAATACGCTCTGTATGATGGTTCCGGCTCGGACTCCAGTGCATCCCTGGACTCTTGACGCGTCAGTGGCTAATCTAGTGGTCAGAGCTCCGGTGCTGTTCATGTGGTCGTCAAAGTAGGCAATTTCTTGTCGTAGCATCGCTTTGAATCCCATGGAACGGAGTCTGGCTGTTAACTCTTCGCCAGATTTTCCAAACGACGCATTCTAGAAAAAGTAAATAAAGATGTGGGTTAATACCAATTCCGTTCATGAGCAATTGTTATGTACAGCGCTTAAGCATAGTTTGAAAAATCGTTCAAAAATAAATGAAGAGTTTGTAAGATATTTTATAACTCACACTATTGTACGATCGCATTGAAGAGAGAAGAGCTATCTATCTCATGAGTTTACAATCTTTGCTAGCAAACAAATAAAATGCTTAATCACTTACAAAATAACAACCAGTTACAATGAAAAAACACTTTTGACTCGCCTTCAGCTTAACAACTTCAAACGAATACAGAGATTTAACCTTCAAAAGGTGTAATTTCAACATCAATTCAATGTAAAAAGTGGCAAAGTGTTAACTGAGTCAGCTGACCCAACTAAGACAACTTGGATTTGCCACTTTTGTTCGCAGCCGTGCTGTAGTTGAGTTCAAGAGAACTAAGCCAATGACCTCAAGGGCAATTGCTTTGATACTGTAAAGGAGAGATGTTGTTGTTGTTCATGTTCTAACTCAGTGGTTCTTAATCTCTTTCCTTGTCGGCACCCCTTTGAAATCACCAACCAGTTCTCGCACCCCCTTCTAGAATGATTCAAAAGTAATTTTATTTACTTAAAATTACTCCCACATTTCGACTCGGCCCTACCCACAAGTACCAAGCAGATCATACTCTTAAACAAAATACAGAAAAGAAAAAATAGATGTTCTTCATCCAACAGAGCAACACCACACCTGAGGGAATTCGAGATGACAATCGAGAACAACGGATGCCCCAAGGACTTTCTTCAGCAAGACACCAGCAAAATAGACAAAACCCCCAAACACCATATAACTGAACACATTTTGAATTTCCTTTTATCAGCGACGACGTGAACTGTAAACTAAAGAAATTCTTCAAAGAACTGGATTTGCCAGTCCGCCTCTTCGACGCTCACGAACCTTCCGAAATGCCCTTCAAAAACCACAAAAATCTGAACCTTGCCGGCTACAAGACTGCCCACTACGGAACGACGACATGTGTACCACCAAGAACTGTGTCTACAAGATCATATGCAAAAAAATGCAGGGAAAGCTATATAGGCAGCACGATCCGTCCACTCCCGCCTGAAAGAACACCTTAGCTCAGATAAAAGTTCGGTCTTTGATTATTAACAACAGTGCCTCGCCGACTTTAATTTACCATCATTGCCAGAGAAAACGACGCGGTACGATTGCGCTTCAAAAAGGCCATTTTCATAAGTGGACTGAGTCCAAAGATCAACAATTGGCAAAGGGAAGAACTACGTCACCTAATCTAATAATCAAGAGATTAAACAAACTTTCGCAACAATCACACCTAACACAGAAACTCAACAGACATAAAGACAGCAGCCTCAAGCCAAACAAAAGAGCCGCATAAAACAACGATCCACTGATTCAACATCATTCGTCACAGCACATGACCGGGAACTGTGTTCCGAAAGCTAGTGCAAACCGTTATTGCCACAGCGAACTTGCAGCATCAGGCTAAAACAGGTCGTTAAAATCTACATTGTGAAGTAATTTCATTTACATGTGTAAATAACAGAGCCATGGTGTTTCTCATAATTAAATAACACAATATGATAGTTTCCTCATACGGAGGAATGAGAATTGTGTTTTTTTTCTTGATGATTGTTTCTCTATATATTTCTTTGATTTAACGTCTCTTGTTCCGCGTATTGTTGGGTGGGTGGTCAACAATCTTCTACTCTGTTTGATGGCATTTCCCATGCCACTGGTCCTGAAAAGTCGACCAAGACGAAATCTGTCAACCGCAGATCTTCTCAAACGTATTCTACAGCTTACGCTCCGTAGGGTGTTCTCAAGGGTTGTTCACATGGACGTTAAAGGGCTGGATTTTCTTTGGGCCACGCGACTTATTCCATTTGTTGCATGTGTCCATCCAACGTAGCCTTCTTCATCTCATGACATCTCCAAGCTGATGGATACCAAGCCTGGATCTCAGCTCTTCCATCGTCATCCTGTCAGAAAGGCACTCGGAACAGATCCATCATTTTATGACATTATTATTGCAATATAGCCGATTTCGCTCTTTGATGGTAATGGGCTAGGTGTCAATTGCATGCAGTAGAACACTCCTTCCACACATATTATGCATGTGACCTCGACTACCGAAGGAAATATCCTTGTCCATAAGAATAGGGATGAGCTTACGGAAACTCTTTCAGGCCAATTGCACTCTCAATGCAATAGCATCCACACAGGCTCCTGATTGCCCAATCCTGTCATCAAAATTGCAGTTGGCTCCGAGACTAACTTTATTTCGTTAGTTGTACAAAAATGCAAAGTAGTTTTTCCGTAGTGGTGGTTAAACAACAAGCTCAGCAGTGACGTATTTACTGTGTTCCTGTTGATGCTGTCTTCAAATTGTGGTGTGTTGGTGTTGAGGGCTACTCGCATATCAAGAATCTAGTCAATTTTTGTTTTGGAAGGAAGCAGGCAGGCAAATCCTGATTTCCAAGTTATTCCTTTATAACTAATCATAATACTTCATCTTTCCCGCACCCCCCAACATCACGCCAAAAGTGTTTTTATAACACTTACAAGAAAAGCAAACTATTAGATTATTTGAAATCCTTCAATAAACACCGTAGTTACTGGTACTTTTATTGCTGACGACGCTTTTATAGTAAGACATCTGAAATCTCATTGTTCTGTTTATCATTTCATTGTTGTAATATTAGTTGAAAATTGCGACCGCTATTTCAAAAGTTGGTGGGTAGTCTACTGTTTAGTGGTTGCTGTGAGTTTTGCTTGAGTTATGGTTATAAATGTGAAGACATAAATTTAAACTACACGAGATGTCGATTGTTTGGAAAATGGTTTATGTAAAATATCAAAGGCAATTGTAAACTTTTCCGAATTCAAGCCTGAGTTATATTTGGATGAAGCCTATTCAACACAGTCCACTTCTACAAAAGTTTACTACCATGAAAATGTCGCAAGCCTTTACACCTTATACAAAAACTACAGAAAGGGAAAAGCAAAATCTGTTTGAGTTTCCTATGCACAATATTGAGTGTTCTTGCACAGTGCTGTAGTCTACTAATCGTTGATATGCGTTGCTCTCATCACTTTCAAAGCAGAGATTGTCAGTGCAGATATATAGAAACGTATGTGGGAACGTAATTATTAACACTTATGCAAGCATTTTACTTTATTATTAACACAAGTAAATTATTACTAACACGCTTGAAACCATCAAAAATATACAAGATATTCTCTTCAAACCAACCTGTACAATGCTGGCAACAAATGCAGCTACACCCATGGCCACAAAGAGACAGGAAAACAAAGTGATTTGACTCCTTTGTCTATCGACGTCCGACAAAGAGAAAACGTTCAAGATTTCAGAGAACAGGATTGCAAAGCAAGGCTGGATTCCGCCGTTCACTGCTGCTCCAATACATCCCACTATGACAACAATGACTTGCTAAATTTATAACAATTAAATTTAACTTTATGATCAAAGTATTTTACCCTCAATACAACGTATTCTGATGTCGACATAAAGTTAACAGCATGCTGACATCAGTTCGTTATATAAGCACAATAAAAGTCCTGGAGGTAATTTGTGTTTACTTTTACGTATTTAGCAAATGTTTGCACATAGCTGATGGTTGAACTCATTTCCAGCTTCCACCTAAGAGTTCAATCTTGTAACTTCCCATAAAACTCAATTACCTAACTTGGAGCACTAAGTTGCTTTGAAAGAACCATATATGTGCAAAGTTTTGTAATGCGAAGGTCGACGAAATGTTTTTGTGACAAAACAATTTCTCAATGGGAAGCTAGTTAACGCGATAACACGTCAGAAAGTGATTTTCAGCGAACGCTTATTGGCAACAAAAAATCTAACGCATGCCATTGGACAAGGCAACCAACGGTAAGCATTAAAACTTTTAGCTTGGATTTGAATTTCCATTCAAGCAAGCACAATTTGACTATTAAATATCAACTGAATAATAACGAACAATAATCCTACTTCTAGATGAAGAATTTAACCCAGAGGTGTTCAAACCGTGGCCAGAGGGCTTAAAATGTGGCCAAACGTGGCCCGTAAGCTTAAAATGTTTGGTTTGGGGAAAGGTCCGGATTTTAAAAAATGTGTGGTTCGCTAGAAGATTTTCATTTATGTCTCAAGTTTGCAATATTTAGCAAACATTATTTTTTGTTTGGTAACCCGACAAGTTCATCCAGTATGAAATCAAACAAACAAATCTTTACCTACAACCCCTGTAGTTAGATCTTTTGGTTGCAGTCACATTTTATCTTTGGTGGCCTAATTCTACTTATTAATTCTGACGAAAAAAAACACAGACAAAATCGGCTATTTGCGGTCGAATAGCCTACTCGCGTGATGTGTGTGAAAAAGGAGTGAAGATCCATCCGCTGAGGATCCCGCTATTTGCGTTCTAAAGCGTGGACGTCGCTACGCTATTATAGCGACGTCCACGTCTGAAGACGTCTTTAGA
The DNA here is from genome assembly GCF_918807975.1 of Aplidium turbinatum. NCBI lineage: Eukaryota > Metazoa > Chordata > Ascidiacea > Aplousobranchia > Polyclinidae > Aplidium > Aplidium turbinatum. Next base: position 4,671,361 of record NC_137488.1, read on the forward strand.
CTAGCTAGGTGTGAGATAGCTGCGTGGTTATTTATTGCGTGCACATGCGTCATAATACAGTGAACAATACATATTTTCAGTTGCGGCCGCGACCAAGTTGGTTATGTGTATTTGGCCCAGCAGTGCTGCAAGTCTGCACACCCCTGATTTAACCGATTAAAAGTGAAAGCTATTCCAAGATTCTTAAATCCAAGATTCTAAGATTCAGTAAATTTACAAAAGTTTTGTTAGCCGAAAAGCGTTAATTTTCGTCTTGTTTAGATACAAAGTATTTAAGAAAATTTAGGTCAACTGGTTAGAAAAACTCTTCATTGCTTGCCTGAACAAACTTAGAATGCAAAACTATATCTGAAAACAAACTTACTGAGAATATAAGACAATTCCGGTTTATTCATCCCCATCACTCTTGTGAAAGCAACCTCAGGTAGGTCTTCTTTTTCTTCCTCGGGATTCGACTCCTCATCATCTTCCTTTGAATCCGATGCCACGCTCCCAACACTGGTTAAACGCTTTACGTTCCTATGAGCGCTCTTCTTGTCGCTTAGGGCTAAAGGTTAAGTTAAGATTTAGTCAAAAAGCACTGTTTTTAAGGACTCCGGTCATAAAATAGACATCGTTTGAATCATTATTATAAGTGTCTTAGATATGAAAACTCTTTTGTTTAAAGTTATTTTTACGTGTTTGGAAAACAGTGAAATTTTAAATAGGTCCAAGTCCTTCAAATCTTTTTTTAGTTTAGTTAGAACTAAGTTCTTCCAACATGTCATTTTAATTCTAAACAAAAACAAGTAAATGAACTTAGGTAAAAATAAATTAGTCTAAGTCGTTTTCATGTTTTCTTTTGTTTCAAAACTTAAGAACAAATTTTCTCAGCATGAAATCAATTCAATATTAAGTGGCGTATAGCCTACTGAGGATATTCTACCATCAATTGGTTAGACTTTAATGTTTGCAAACTATATGTTTTGATGTTTTGAGAACATCAAATCGAAAAAAATCTTGCAAATAGTCGTTTTAAGCTTAACTTACCTCTTTCCATTTTCTTGTGCATATCTCCTCCTAAAAGTTGAAACAAATTGTTAGTACACTCATGTAAATTACCCAGACAGCCACTTTATCTGGTCCAGATCTGGTCTGATCTATACTCGGTCTGGTAAAGATGTGGGCCAGATAAAGTGGTTGTCTAGGTAACGATCCATTATAGTTTGTAACTTATGTTGTCTCTCTCCAACCTAAACCCTGTTTCAATTAAAAAAGAAATTATATTTTACTGTACTTACAAGAGCTCAATGCATGAATGCAATTATTTAAATTTCCATTTGGTAGCAATTTGCGCAAATGTATCTTCTGCAGCAAGAGACTGTATTTTTGAGCGATAACCCAAGTGGACATACTGACCCTCTTCTGCGCTGTAGCTCTGCATGTTGACCAGATTTTGATAAATTCCATTTTCTACTTTCAGCAAATCGTCGTGGCTCCCTTCTTCCAAGGCCCTCCCCTCGTGGAAACCAACTATCTTGTCCGCGTTTCGTATCGTAGAGAGACGGTGAGCAATCACTAAAGTTGTTCGTCCTGCACGTTGTAAAACGATGATCAAAAAGTGACGCGTGATGAAAACTTGCTTTCCAAATTGGCTGAAAATGTACGTATCTATCAAGGTATATCTTGACTATTGTAACTTTGTAACTAATATAAATTATATATTGTATATAAAATATATATATAAAATATATATAAAATATATATTATATAATATAATAATATATAATAAATACATAATATATTTAAAATATATATTGTAACTAATATAAATTTGTAACAAATTAGTGTAAAAACGTTAAACATGAGCATGCTTCTTCTAAGAAAGTAAAACCAGAGTCAAAATGATAATTGAATCAATGCGGTGCTGCAAGTTTGGCAGAGATAACAAAACTTAGGTTATAAATGGCTGCATCAACATTATCTATATTTATGTACATTCCACCACAGTGCTCGCGTGGCATTTCTTTTCTGAACTCATATCAGCAAACACAATATGCAAAAGAAAATATCGAAGACCATTCACCTCTCGAGGCTTTATCTAGGGCAGCTTGTACAACTGCTTCGCTCTCAGTGTCCAGAGCAGAGGTGGCTTCATCAAGCAGCATGATCTTGGGATCACGCACGATGGCACGAGCGATGGCTATCCTCTGCTTCTGACCTCCACTCATCTGGGCTCCTCCTTCGCCAACCATGGTATCAAATTTCTATTGATGAAGATTGACAACTGATTTTGACAAAATGGACGACACTATACGGAGAAGGACTATAACGTTTAGACACAGCAGAGGAAAAAATATTTTACGAAAAGTATATATCTTCCACAGACATTTTTTCTTGCAGAAAACAAATTTAACATTGCAGCAAAAAAACTCTAAATAAACAACACGACTGAAATACAATGAAGATATAGATACGTTGTACTCAACAACGTATTTTTACGTACATCGCAAATACCCTTCTTTTTCAATCCTTCATAAAACAAAGGTTTTCAGTGCAAATTAGTTAAAAACGTTTAAAAAAATGAGAAAATGTGGCTGTAAATGGCAACACTTGCATTAAAACAATATACGAACATTAGGGAGCTTCATGATGAAGTCATAGGCGTTTGCTTGACGTGCCGCTTCCTTTATCTCGTCATTTGTGACCCCTTCTCGTCCGTACCGGATGTTTTCAAGAATTGTCGTGTCAAACAAAATCGGCTCTTGGGATACAACTCCAATGTTCTCCCGGAGCCAACGCACATTTAGAGTCTTGATGTCTCTACCATCCAGTTCAACTGTACCTCCCTGCAATAAAGCGTGGACAGTATTAAGCTTAAGGAAGTAACGGGAGAAAAGGAGGAATTGTGCATTTAGACTGAGTGAGTTCATATTACAAAGCCTTAATGATACATAGTCAAATTTTCACTCTTTTCATTTTTTTTTTGTCAAGTTTTGTTATTTGTTGGCTCCATGGTCGGGTAAAGGAGTCACAAAGACAAGGACTCAGAGTCCAACCTTTCATAATTGAACGTTTTTGAATGTGCCACATTTTGCCTGCACCGATGGGTCCATGTAACATTTTTGCATCCAGTGAAGACAAATCAGCGACTCGACAGTAAACCAAAAGTAGTGTGCATATATTTAGACAAAATAAAACAGAGCACGCAAAAGTAAAACAAAATAAATTACCAAGAAGCTGTCCATAAAGAACAACAAACACCGGTTCCCATTAAAATCGAAAAAAGAAAAAAATTAACAGCAAAACATAAACAAATTTGTTTAGTTTCATAAAATCATGAGAAACGTGGCTTTTTTATACTTAAAAGTTTATTTTACCATACGAAAAGGAACTGGGTTTAATAACTGTTAAAGTTGAAGAATGGGGCTTATGAAACGCTACGATCGATGAGTAGACCTTACACAATTATAGTTACGGCAAAATAAGTAACAGACGCTTAAATGCACAAAAATACTAAGTAGTAATGCAAAGTACAAGCAAAGAAAGTAAAAAAGTTAACGTAAAAATAGAACAAAATAGTTAAATAATAATTAAAAGTAGTAATGTGAAGAAAGGCGTTCTTCCCGGCTATCAGCACAAGGCTGATTACTCACTAGCACAGCGAGCTGCAGTGACGCTTCGCTAACCAGAACGGTGTAGCTTCCACGCTAGCCATTGAGACCTCCAATTAAACGTTTAAGTTATTTTTATTATTAAATTTTTATATTAAACGTTTAAGTTAACACGTGTCTATCGCTGTCTATTCGATGCTACAATCGGCTGCCAAAATAACTTAAAAGTAGGCTAGTAAGTTAGTATAGCAAAGTGACTGCAGGACGTTTGGATGCACAAAATAGTCACACACTTAGCAGTTATCTTATACAATTTAACCAACCTGAGTGTCGTAAAACCGTTGTATGAGCTGGACACAGGTACTCTTGCCACAACCACTTTGACCACATAGCGCAGTCGTTTTCCCTTTCTCTGCTTTGAAACTGACTTTATGTAAAACCTGCACAATATTTTAAAAACAATGAGTAGTTAAAATAGAAAGTTTATGAATTGAGCAATAAATTAGGGAGCTGTGCTAGCTGAAAACACGCATCTTACTATCAAAAGATCTTATTCGCGCACGCTTTGAATCAGCAATTATTCTAAACCTCAGGTGACTTTCTTCCTGGAAGTAAATTTCTTAATTTTAACTCTTTGGGCCAATCATTTACAAAAATGGTCATTGGCAACACATGTTGTGGAAGTTAGCAGCACTGGTTACGACTTGTTTTTTTTTAAGCAGTTTGCCTGAGTGCAGTTAGATTTAGTCAATCTGGTGATCGTTTTGATACAGAGATTTTTAAAGTCTTCAATGCTTTTTCCGTTTATTGGCACATTGGTGCAGGTAGTTTCATGCTTTGCCAAGTACGCGTTTTGTAACTTTTCGGTAAAGACAATACTGAAATAAAAATATTGAAGTATTTCCAGAAAAGACAAAGGTATGTTAATGGCATACCTGCACATCGGTCCTCGATGGATACGTGAAATCAACGTTTTTCAACGTTATTTCTCCTTTGACTTCGTCGGGTCTGTGACCTTCTTCGGAAAAAGTATCAATTTCCGGCACTCTGTCGATGATCTCAAAGACTTTGTAGGCCGCTGCTTTGGCCGCAGCAAAGTATTCCATGTTGCTGGCAGCCTTAATAAACATTTAAGTCAACAAAACGAGTGAATGTGTCTTTCAATTTCAGTTACAACTTAGTTTGGTTGAATCACCTTTAACAACAAAACAAAAAGTAAAAAAATGTTTTTTATTGTTTAAATTAGTGTACAGTGCTAACAAAAGGTTGACTTGTTAAAAGAAGGGTAGCCAGAGTTATTGTACTGCAAGGGTATCAAAACATCAAAAGCTTTGTAAGAGTCAATGATAAGGGACAGTGGATTACATCCCCCAAAATGCCTAAAATGAAACTCACCCCTCCCAGTGAAAAGGCACCGATCAAAACGCCGAAGAAAGTTGTTAACATTGTGCCAACATCAAAGTTAGGTTCCCCATTGAACACCAGTTCGCTACCGTACCAAAATGCTAAACCGTAAGTGCTGAACATGATCAGAAAGACTGTACCGAGCCCAACTCCCTGGGAGATTCCTTTCCGTATTCCAACTGCTTTTGCGTCCAATAGATTTTTATCATATCTGTAAATGAAAAATAACCGCAAATAAACAAAGGAACACTTTTAACAACAAGTGGGAATTTCAAACAGTTAACCTTATGGCCGAGTCTGCTGTAAAAGCAAAGGTCTCAAACTCAAATTGCTCTGAGAGTCAAATGAACACTTGTAAATTAACCTCAGGGCCGTAGTACACAATAAGAAGTCAGTAAACAAAATAACATAGCTGAAACGCAATAAAAAAAGGTACGGTGCAGTAGAACACACCAACGACGTAAGATAGCAAGAAAAAGTAGTTAAGAAAAAGGAGATGGAAAAATACTGTACAAACGCAAACGAAAAACAAGAAAGAATACAAACAAAACGAGATGGACCTGGAGAGTAGCCTAGTGCTAGAAAGTCGTGTGACGTTTGATAGGCATTTTCAGATTTTTTGAGCAATTTTAAAGGGCATGTTATCTTTCTAAATCTATAGAAAAAACATGTAATTTAATTGTTAATTATTTCAGAGGTTAAAAACGCATCGGGGGCCACATGCCCTCGCGTGTTTGAGACCATTGTCTTAAAGCTTCTACAAGTGTGTAAAAACTATCGCGAATATGATTTGAAACAGGCTTTTGCAATCCAAAAAGTTAATTTTTTTGCTTTTTTTCCCAACAATCAACCTGTAGTTATTCAACCATTCAACGTATAACAACCATTCAAATCATAGGTTATGGTAGAATAGTCCATACGAAGTTTGTAATTGAAGCATCAAGATAGATCAATCATTTCAAGCTTTGTAGCTACTCAAAATAGCAAAGAAAGATCTCTTCATGGAAAAAACATCTCTTTAAATTTGTAATCCCCACTTCTTTGTTATACAATTTACGAAAAAAAATCATAACACCAAGTGATAAAGCATTAAAAAGAACCAAAATTTTTACACTTGTCTAGTAAAAATGTTTGACATTTTTATAAAATTAAACTTACCTTTCAGATTCTTTGTCTTGTCCAGCAAAAGCAACCACTGTTCGTATCGATGACAGGACTTCCTCGGCGACTCCTCCTGCTTTGGCATAAGCATCCAGCTCTTTCTTAGTAAACGAAGTTGCTATCTAAAATACAGTACAACCCGGTTAATGCGTCCACGGATAATATAACCAACGGTTTGTCACCTTCAGATAGTTCAACAGAATTTTTGTATTCATTTCTTATTATTAAAACAAAAGGTTAATAAATTCAGTCATCGCTTAATACAGGGATACTTCAACTTTTAGGAAAACTGGTTAATACAACCACCACTTATTACATCCCTATATTAGCCGAGTTCTGCTGTATAAAGTTGTAAAACTATACGGAGGGTATTTCTCGGATTTCGCGACTTTTCCGATTTTTTACTTCCGTTTCAAGAAGACAATTTAGCAAGTTTACTGAATTATTTGCGTGTGCCACAAACTCTACAGTTGTTCTATTTTTAAAAGTTGTTAAATCAACGTGAATGAAACGCTTTTAAACTTAACATATGCAAACCTACAAGTGAAGTTAATGAGTTTATTAAAACCTTACTTTGAACATAACAACTGCGGATGCACCCAGCAGGGGAGACACAGCCAGTACCACCAGGGCCAGTTTCCATCCATAAACAAATCCGATGATTAATCCAGCAATTGACCGACAAAGCATTTGTATGGACACAGATACTTTGTCACTGATCCCGTCTTGTATTTTTTGAACATCACTAAACATAAATTTAACGTTAAACGTAATTTCTTGTTTGCAATAATCAAGACGTCAAAATCTTTTGTTTACTTACAGTTACGTCATCTAACTTTGGAAATGGAATGCAAACAAGCGAATTTGAACTCAGCATAAAAGTAGATTGGAAATCATAAAGCATTTAAAGAAAGTACGCGGAGGAGAAAAGGATGCTAGATGAGCAAACATTCTGATGACATGACGTCCCAACCGCGCAAATGCGTTTGGCACAATGTTGAGGTATGACAACGTGAACAAGCAGTGAAGAAATACAAATTCCCCTTGTCGAGAAGACATTTTTTTTTTAATTTTTGCTTTACATGATTAGAACCCAAATAAAAAGTCAAAAACAATGAAACTACATCAATAAATGACAAATAAGTTGTCCTTCTAATCGAACACAGCGTAAACAACAAAAGTGCAAGCAAGACTCAATATTGTGATCATGACTTTGTTTTGCAATGTTGGCGCAATAAGCTAAACAGTAATTTTTCAGAAATTTAAAATGGGAACTCTGTAGCCTAGCTTGCAAAATACTTTGGTGAAAACTGTTTAGTATGAAAGTCATGATCGCAAACTTTTAGTACAAAGTGGTATAGTTTGTAGTTGCTGTCATCATTTGCCATTCGCTGATGAAAGCGGACATTTTAACTATCATATGTTTTAATATTTTCATATATATTTTTGTGGTAATTGAATCATTGTACTGCTCAATTACTCTCAATTTATGTGTTAATGTATAAACTCTTCTGCTATTATCGTTACTTTCTGTTGTAGTAGGCTACACAAAAAAGCATTGCATGTTTATAATGATAAAATGATGCAGTGAAAAGCAAGCGCACTTGCGGAACACTCACTCTGCTAATCTTGTGTTTAGCTCTCCAGCAGGATTCAGATCAAAGAACGAAACATCCTGGCGCAGAATGCTACGAAAGAATGCAACTCGCAACCTCTTGATCTGCCTGACAGCCTGCAGCATCCAGCAGGTCACCTGTGGACAAACAACTTCACTTTTGTGACTCTGCTCCTGGTGTGAAATGCCACGTTTTTAAATTAGTGCATAGAACAATTCCAGCTAGCAATAGTGGTTATTTTTACATGTTTTAAAGTCGTCGTCTGGTGACGTTGAAATGATGTAAAAAGATCAAGTTTTGCTTGTGCTGGATAAGATAGACCTTACAATGGTTTATAACAGCCTTTGGCTTCGGTCTATATTTTGACTGAAGAAATATCTCTCAGGATATCGATCCGTCGTGTAATCAGATAAAACAAAACAAAGTTAAATTTTCTTTTTCAAAAGGTAATGTTTTTGCAGAAGCATCTCGCAATAAATTTAAAATGAGCAAACACTAAAAGAATTGTTCGCACATAAAAAGCAACTTACTTGAAGGCTGGCGACCACAAGGATACCACAAGCTAGATAGGTGTAGTAGAGAGAGAACTGCTCCATATCCTTGTTTAGGTTTGCAGCATTCATAATTATATCAAAGAAATCTCTAAAAAAATACGTTGGAAATTAATAAAACAACGCCATTTCTGTGAAAAGTCTCAGTGATATTAATCTAACTAGCAGGCAAATCACACAAGTTGACAATCAGGCTTGTAGAAAAAACGTTGAGTCATTAATAAATAAATTATAACTTACTGTGGTGATGTGATGTTGGGATCAATAATACTCATATTTACGCAAATGGTGTAGTTAAAGCTACAAGGCACATATTTCCCGAAGTCAACAAAAGAATTCGTCATATCGCCGAACAAGATGAACATGACTGGCAAAGCCGCTCCGTGTGCTGCGGCACAAATTGTCCCAATCACCAGAAGCATCAAGTCCAAAGAATTCGCGTATCTGAACTGAAAAATGGAGGAAGAACTGTTCAAACAACGCATAAGCAACTGGAATTAAATCTAGCCTGCTCCAGGGGGTAGAAGTAGCCTGGGGTGGGGTCAACAAAACACAGATGTGTAGGTCTACTAACCTTGCAAAAATAACGTAAATAAATTTAATTTTCTGTGTTTTAGGGGGCGATCGCCCCATCACCTCCCCTCTGACCTGCACACTACGTTTGGACGTAAAATGAATGTCATGAAATAGGTTAGCAGTTTACGAATACTGACTATCATATGGAAGTTAGCCTTTATTTGCTCACACCCAAAAGTCAATATCAAAAGTACTTTGAATGTTGTGAAATTTGACATACAATTTGATAGTAAGCAACTGTTGGTTCTGGCTCTTTCTTCTTATCCTCGTCATCGTCAGAGGAAGATGTTGAAGCCGATGAAGAAGACGATGAAGCAATTTTACCGTTGAAACCGTTCCTGAAATAAACAACACAAACTTGCAAAAAAATTACATGACTCCTGGTGCGCTTTGTTAAGGCGCACCTACACAACAATGACTGGACAACCGAATGTTTGCATCAAGCAGGTGTTATCTTAAATATTATATCAGTTAATTGTCTGGCTGCTTAGAAAGTTCGGAAAACATTGCGTTTAAATGCTTTGCCTTGCAATGCCAGGCATGTATTGGGAAGGAAAAACGATCCGTCCGCTATTGAATGGCATGATATCAAAGTTGCACAAAATTGCTTTATCCAACAATAAACTTCAAATTTTCTGATGAATTATCTATATAGGTGGATTGTGTTTGGAATCTTGAGGCTGCCATGTTTAATTATTAACAATTTCAATAACGTAGACATATTGAATATATAAGCAAGTGAATTTTATACGGTCTTATATTTAACCTTTTGTTTGTTTTTTTAATTACAAAAACAATACGTTGATTCAATGATTTTTTTCATTTTCCTTCACTTGTTTCACAGAGCAAAAGTAACGTAAAAATATGTTCAAAAGGCGTAGGTCAAAAGCGACCTAGTGTGACGTATCAACGCTTAGTTAATGAGTAACCGCATAGTGAAAGACAGACTTTAATTATTACCTTAGTTCCATCTGGAAAAATTAGTGTTTTTTTACATTGATTCAACGTTGGCAATCTTCAATATGAAAGGAGCGGCTTTTGATGGCCGAGGCGTGTGTTTGTTGTGAGACCAATGTAATTCAGTCATTTGGGAAACAGAATCAACAATATAACAAAACCACTGTTCTCTTCGTACACACGGAATTATACCTTCAAATGGTAATGGGTATTCAAACCATACACAGACCATATTTTATCGACCAATTAAGTGGAAAATAGACACGATCACCAGTCACAACCTGTGACGTAACAACAAAGGGGAAAAGACGAGTAGTGTCTTCTTCAATTCGATTCACGTCAAGGCTGTTTGAAAGAAAACTGTTTCGAACATCTTTTGAACTTATGAAATGCTATTTTTTTCGAGGCAAAATTTTTTGTTGTGATTTTATTTTGAATTAAGTTTCTAAATCACGAATTTCACTTTGTTTAAATTGTCTTTCACAGAATAAAAGTTTGTTTCATCTAAAATAGGCTATAGTTTAAAACAGAAGTATCCTTTACTTCTTCAGAAAGCTGTCAAATCGCAGAAACAATCACTTTGCTCTCAAATGCCCACATTCCATATTTATTTCCTGCGGTATTTTTGTTACTGAAAGCCACAAAATAACCTTCTACTTACTTTCCATTTTTAACATCAACTGTCACGTTGTGGTATCCTTCATTTCCATCAATGGAGTCATAAGGCGGGGGATCTCCCTCAACCTTTTCTAAGGAATCTAACTTTTTGATTTTTAGACCAGTCACATTTCCTTGAGAATGTTTCGACATAGTTTCAATTAAATATTCATACAATTAGAAAATATTTTTTTATTTTTGATATGGCGTAAACTAAATGCACTGCAATCTAAAATAAAAATAGCATTACCATAAACGTTTGTTTTCCTGTTGTTAAAGTTAAAGCCAAATGTACAACAGTGATAAATGGTGGGGCATTATAGTTTCTGAAAAAAGGATTAATTTGAAAAAAAATGAGCAGTATAAAAATAAAGGTCTGAAAAACCGACTCCCTCTGTATAGAAGGTCTGGAACATTTTGCATGATGTTGTCCTGTTTTGGTCTCGTTTTGCATATTTTGCTGCCCAAAGATGCTTTTTTTGTTTGAAGTTTGCATTTAACCATTAATCAAAGCTATATTCCTGTAGCCTGTAGGGCATACAAGTTAGGGCTAAAGAACTTACACAATACCAAGACATACTTCACTTCACTGAAAATAGATTAATTCAATTGTAAAACTGGATATAGACGAGTAGGCCTCAGCAATGTATTTACTGAACATACAGTAAGCTATTGCACTTTTTCTCCGCTTTTCAGGGGTAGATGAATAAACATTCATCCTATTAAATAGGCTAGCGCTAATCTGTGCATCAATGGCACGCGTGCCCCATGACAACTGCTCGGTTGCTAGAGCATTGAGTGAGCGAGAAAATTTGCAAAAGTGATTAAAACCTGCATGTTTTATGTATTTTTTTTAAGAGGGGGGTCAGGGACCGAGTGCCTCCTGGATCTGCTACTGGTGATACAGTACTTTATAGCCTACGGTATGAGTTAACTCCTGACAGTAACATTCATCTACTTAGCTCCTACGCCTAAATTTATTAAGGAAGATGAAGACATTATAAATGTTCAAAATCCTTCGTGCTCCTCTCAAAACAAGTAACTGGCCTAAGTTTTGTGACCGAATAGTAAATCCCTTTCGATATGTCTGCATTCCAACACAGAGTAAACCTGACAATTTAGATAAGCTGGCCTACGATCATATTACATATACATAGCCTACCTGCGCTTCACGGAAATGCAACAATATTGCTGTTTTAGCACAAGCCTCGTGGCACTCAATAAGAATAAGGGACTTATGCAATCAGAAAACTATTCTCAATTTCAACTACGCAACGTAACCCTGCACCATACAACTTTCCTGAACGCTGACATTCTGTTCTGCTTGAATTTTGTAGTTCACAGTATTTATAACCTTTTGACTTTGTTACATGATGTTGCGTAACAAAGATCTCGCTGGATAAGCTGGTTAATGATTGCCACAACATAACATTTCTTTGTTTTACTTTTGGTCTTTGGCTCTATAGCTTTTAAAGTTGCTGATGCAATATTCCAACGTGGATTTTGCCACGACAGGAGAAAATTTATGTATTTACTTCCCTTTTTTAGTCAACTACGAGCCATTACTATAAAATGAAATAACTTATTCTTTTTTTTTTGTTGTTATAAACTTGAATAATATCAAGTAGGCTAATGTGTTCCTTCATAGTTACAGTCGTAGATTGGTGAATGAATGGTGAGTAGAGTTGTCGCCGCCTGTTGCTACAGCTACAGCATTGGCCAGCCAAAAAGGGTTCAAGCGTTATTGATCGAAATAGTTAAACATTTACTTCGAAATTCAAAGAATGACTTTATTAGCTATTTTGACCTTTGTGTTAGAATAAACAATGTATTTTTATCAAAACTGTTGAAACAAAACGCAACAACCCTCCACACAACTTCAGCTTGTCCCCGGTGACATAGGCGGCTGTGAGTGTGCAGTGTGCAGTCAAGAATCATAGCACGAGTCTTCTTCACCTCAAAGCGGTTGATCTCCGACTCATCTGCCAAATTGAAAACCCCGGCTTGCTCAGGGGCAAGGCAGAGGCGGTCGCCTCGGGCGCAGCCTTCAAGGAGACACAGAAGTATTTTTTTCTTGCAGTTTTTTTTAATTTTTTTAAACTTATATTTTTTTAAATAAAGATGCCTTCGTTTTTCGAATATAGTCGTACGAACTGCAGGCCTATACTTTACTGCAGTGATGTCAACCGGTGTTCCGTGAAAGATCGTCAGGTGTTCCACAAGAAATGTATCAGTTTGACTAGTGTTGCATGAAACACTGGTCAAAAGTCAGATATCGTATCAGCCGAGATGTCGCACTGAGAAAAAGTGGAAGTGAATAAAATGTTCTTGTGAATAAATTGCTCTGATGCATTAAAATAGGGGTTCCCAACCTTTTTTACACCGTGGCCCCCTTTGACAATTTTGAAAAATTAATGGCCCCCCATTTTTTTAATTTTTTGAAAAAATTAAGAAACGTCATTGTAATGGTAAAATTCTGTGATGTTTATTAGTCTCACAGCAACTGTTTAGGCTACAACTTTACATAGAAATCTTATACTACGCTATGACTTTTGAAACAACCAGGAATTAAAGGCCATTTCATGAAGATTTGGGCAAAATGTAACTTACTAGTATTTTTATTAAAGTTTAATTTATTTTGTGATATAGTGTTGGAGGTTGACTTAGAGATGATAAATCAAAAAAAAAATTATTATTTTTAAAAATTGTCCATGGCCTCCTTGAAAAAGGCTCATGACCCACTAGGGGGCCATAGCCCCCAGGTTGGGAACCCTTGCATTAAAACCTCAAATTTTAGGAGCTCATCTGGAAATATAGACTTGCATTTGCAAAGTCGTCACAAGAGCCTTACATTGTTGAAAATGAAATGTTTAGAACAGTTGGTAGGCTACAATCGGTTACAATCAAGCAGGCACACTGTCGCCAATGAGTTGAGATGTGAACCAACAGCAATAGGGTAATTAAAACTTTCCGAAATCTATGACACCTGAATGTGCCATCGTTATTGATGCAATAAAAACTTTCAGTAGGCTACCAAATGCTTCATAGATTTGTATATTCAACTGAGGCTTCCAATATCCGTGGCAAGCGCTGAGCAAAGATTTTAAAAGCTGAAACTCATCAAAACGATTGTAGCCTAATACGCTCTACATTGGTTCAGGATCGGCGTGCTTAGTCAGCAAATCTGTTATTTTTTACACATGATTCAACGTTGGTTAATGTAAAACGGAACTGATTTGCTGCCTAGATGATGAATTACAGTAGCCGCGACGAGATCTGTTGAGTAAACAGGTCGGACCCGGTACTAAACGTAATTCTGGACCTTCTCTGAAAAAATTAGGCCCTCTAAAAGTTTTTCAAGATAAAGTTTGATGTTTGTTTAACAAGGAAAGACACCTTAACTATTAAAGTGCAAAAACGAGGACATTTATAAAAACATCTCTGGTTTTTCCACATTTTTTGGTTACCTAAAATGTTACTCGGCCTTTGGCAGTAACAAGCGTGTAGTGGCCAACCGTCTCTTTCTCTAGGCCGCCTTTCCTCCAGCAACTATCGCGCTCGGCTCAAGATCAAGCAGCGCTGGTTCGACTCTCGGGGTGTGCGCTTGAGCAACGCATCTCAGGACTGCTCTCCATTCAGCGGCACCTAGTGAATGGAATAATTCCCCGGCAACAACACTTCAACAATCGGAAAACTTCATTCTGCAAATCTCGGTAACCGGCCTTGCGTCAAGAGCCTCTACAAGTATGCGAAACTACCAGGAATAACCTATCAACGCTTTGTCAGTCCGAAGATAAAGATTCAAAATCCAAACCAAATTAACTATTCCCACCCAATCTACTACATCCTAGGTAGAGATGAAGAGTGTTATTTTCACCAACCAGCTTATGCCGGTTGTCGAACCAGGATCGCATGACTAGAAAACCAGAGCCTTAGGCTATCCGATATAACTTACCCGGGTCACCAAACTATGCTTCGCTCCAAACTGGTCAGATCCGTCCGGCGAGTTTCGTGCGCCCGCCGCCGCACTGCGGAAAGAATGTGATTGGCCTATGTAGCCTACACACAGTAGGCCTACACTGAATGAAGTCCTGGTTACGTAGATTCCTTTTTTCCTACTTGCATCACGTAACAATCCCAAAAATCTGGAGGAAGGTTCTAGTCGTTGCAATCTCTAAGCCTCACAAGCCACCAGAGGTCCCACGGAGTTATTGTCTGATATCTATCTTCTGTGTTTCTTTTAAAATCTTTGAAAGGCTGATCTATCCTCGCGTCAACTCAATCATCGACCAGCTCCTCCCAAAGGAGCAAGCTGAAACAGACCGAGACGCCGGAAAAATAGTGCCCCATTGGAGTCAGTTCTGGCTCCACTTCTCTTTAACATCTCCATCCAGACCTGCTGAGGAACAGACCACGACCACACCCCTTCAAGCTACCTAATTGAGTGGAAGGTCTACGCGTCTTGGATGATGAAACCAAAAACTGGCTGCTCACTGGTAGTTTTCCAGCATAGTACGGAACATCGTGAATCTGGGGTGGTAAAAGGATAGACCCTCAGTACCGGAGGCCCACACAACGACAACGATTTGAAAATAAAATCCTATCAAAAGTTAAGATTTTGTAAAGTTATTAAGTACGTATGTAGCCTAATTGCTGGGAGTTTACAATAAAATAATGCCGGTTTTTTTTTCCACAACGCAGTCGCCTGCAACTGCAATAACCAAACGTGTCAATTGTTGCTAAACAGCTGAATATATCACACCCCCTCTGCTGACTTGAATCACCACCTCAGCTTGCAGACTGCATTAAACAAAATAGTTATCAGGTCTGAAAGCATCTTTTCCAGTGACTTACGTTGACGGTGACCATTTTTTTGAGTGTTAGAAAGTTACAAACACGTAGCCTACTTGATTTGAACAGTAACTAACTTATTTATAGTTTACTTTAGGCTATATCATATCACATCTGTTTATTTTGATATGATATGAACAGCAGGTATCGTTGACAGGCCGGGGTTCCATGGGGTAATTTTGAACCGGGGCCCTGAATTTTTCAAGGGACACGGAAGCACAAAAACCACAGCATATTCTTTGAATGCAGGGTGTTTTTTTTATAAATGTCTTGATTTGGGGGCCCAAGAAATTCATTGGTACCGGACCCAAAATATCCTCTCAACGGCCCTGTGAACAGCTATTGAACAAACTGCAAACCTTGTGTGCGTTTAAAGCCTGCTGAAAAAGTGAACACTCAAGAAAATATTCACCGTACGCCACTAATGTCTTCCCACAGTCACCTGGCCCTTCCTCAGATAAGTTTGCTGATCTATGCCTTAGGCTACACTACCGTATACTGTGAATAAATGTGTTTGCAATTGGTGCAACTCCTGTAGGCTATACACTAGCTTAAAAGGGGTGCAGAGCAGGAACAGATCTAGAAAATAGAGCACCTTTGAGAGCACCAAAGTTCCATCGAAGTAAGATTTTATGAGACGTAGCAATGCAAAAGTTGAAATGCAGAGAAGCAAATAGTCTAGTAGGGAATCTAACATCTCTTGTCCTGAAAACTTTGACAAGACCTGATTTGGTCCCTTTTTGCGTATTTTTAAGCCAAATACTAATAATACTTTTTGTATTGAAGACTTACACTTTGCATTTACAGTAACTAAACTAAATTCAAACTAGACTTCCATAGACGTTGGACTAGTTTAAATTACCTTACAACTGATTCCAAAAGTGTCATTTTTTCACAACCACAAAAAAATATCAACGACTGTTTTGGCGAAGTTTTGTATAGCCTTGTAGCCTCCGGTTATTCAGTGATTTTCAAAAATTTAAGAGATGTTTCCACCTTCCCTTATATCAGTGGTTCCTAACCGGGACGCATTTGTTATCTGCAGGTTGCTGCAACAGATGAGGTTGATCAATGATTAACCAACCAGAACACAATGTTTAAGTCAGCTGATTGCAGTCATGCGAGTTAGAAAATAAATTAATTGAACGTTTCGCCGTCGCCATCGTAGCCTAGAAAGTTAGGGTTATGAAATAGCCATTTCGATGACGTGTGTTCGGTTTCCACTCCTGCCATTACTGTTTAATTTTCTGTATAGCCTATATCAAACATGGTTCAAATCAAGAAGCAACTGTCTAGCTGAGTGCTCGAAGGGCGACAATGACTGCAATTAGCTGGTTTATAGAGAAAATTGTCCTATATTTAAAGCGTCTACCAGTCAAAACACTGCATCTGCTGCAGCGACCTGCAGATTGCAGATTACAAATACGCCAATCGGGGAGGGTTTCATGATTTCAAAACAAAAATTTAAGTTTACATTGACTTTGTGAATTTTTCACAAAAACTAATATTGTAGGTTATTACAATTTGAAAACGTACGACGTTTTTCTGACGGAGCTGCCAATAGGCGCTCTCTATCCTCAGCTGTGAGGCTGAACTGCAAACTTGTGTTTTCACCTCATTCAATCAAGAGTTAACTTAGGTCATTCTTACAGTTATTGTTTTATTGCAAACCAAGAAGCAAAGGATTTTGTTAAAAACCAGCACGGCAATATACAAAGTCCACAAAAAAACGTTCATTGAGCTGTAGGCTTAATCAATCAGGAAAGAGAAAACAGTTGAAACACGGCAACAAGCCTGAACGTAATAATTGGAAAGAATGGAGATGAAAAATTAACAAAATAACAAAAATGTAACGTTAACTAACAATACAAAACACAACTTAATTTAATCAAAAAGTAAAGATTCCAAAATGTTGATGATAAACTCATGTTCAGCAAACGTTTCGAAAACGATACTGTCTTCATTTTCAATGCAATAAATGTAAGCAATTCCTGATGCTGCTTAGTTTAGAATTAAGTTACGGCTAGCCTCCAGCAAGAGAACCGAAAAAAAATTGGGAAAAATTTGCACTTTTTTGGTTTGGGACACGTGACCGAATGATCCCTTGGCTCCCCTCACCTGGGTCTGCTACTGTATCAAGTAGCTAGGTTATATTTGGGTGGGCTAATATCTTTTTGATTTCTTTTGTTGATTATGATGTTTAGTGTCGCGGCTATTTGGTTTGCCTGTAACGTGAAAAAGCCTTCAAAAGTTTATCTCAGCAGGTCAGTGTTGTACGTTGACGCCGTCAATTTGACGGCGTCAACTTTTTGTTGACGCTGAGGCTAGCGCCGTCAGTTTATTTTTTAGTTGACGGAAGTGATAGCGCCGTCAACTATTTTGCCGATTTTAAGCGTCAAGCGCTAAGCGTCATTCTTTGTTTTCATGGAAAATCTCGTTTCACAGTGTATTCTGGCCAGCGCGACTCATCCAAATTACCGGCTTTTGCGTTGGTTGGAATGGTTCCCTGGAATAGGTTACATGCGGAAGAAGTTCGCCAAATGGTGATCAACCATGTATTGAGAACGAGGGATCAGAGACAGAAAGCGAAAAATCCATGAATGGCGTCGCGGACGTTGAATATACTTTATTTTATATACTACTTTATTTTATTTTCAGCGGCATCTAATGGATGGAATAGTTCCCCGGCAACAAGACTTCAACAATCGGAAACTTCACTCTGTCAATCTCGGTGACCGGGCCTGCGTCAGTGATTCAAAGCTTCTACAAGTACGCGAAACTGCCAGGATTAAGCTCTGCAAGAAGCTTTCCCAGTCCGAGGAAAAAGATTCAATCAATCAATCATTTCAAGAGCTCTATGCCCTGAAAAGAGCGATGTTGGTGCAGTGGACCTCGTTAAAAGATTCCTACATGCTAAACTATCACAGCACGCTTGGAACAGTGATACCTTTCCGACTAAACTTTTTCAACTTGTTTTTGAAATACAACACACCAATACCAACCAGCGCTGCTGTGGAACGCATGTTTTCACTTGGAAAGGACAATATGCGCAGGGGCGCCGGAAGCGGGGGGGGGGAGCAGGGGGAGCGGATGCCCCCCTGTCCTCAAATTTCTGTGGATGAGGAGGGAAGAGGGGGCAATGGTGTCCTTTTAAGGTCATGTAAGCTACTGCACATTTTGCAATATAACAATTTATGCTATTCGCTTTTAGCCTAATTGTCATGTTCTATTTTTGCCTCAAAATAATATTCACGACACAAAATTCTCCATCACAGTGAGTTATATTACATCATTATAAACTAGCATGATGCCCTTCCGTGCTATTGTTCTTTGTATAGCGGACACTTGTATCATTACTCGATAATGAGCTGATAGATGAGCATTATCGCTATATCTTATCTTAAAACTTACAAAAAAAATTGGCCTTTCAGCAACAAAATTGCCCCTTTTTCATAATCCTGCCCCTCCAGTCAAAAATTGTTCCGGCGCCCCTGTCGTCCCAACGCAGCAGATTGTCAGACAAACGTTTTGAAATGCTTGTTTTTCTGCAAGGAAATAACTAATAGGCTGAGCAGCTAATTACAATGCAGTCTCAAAACATAATACCTGCTCTTTACTTATAGCTATTGTTAGCCTGAACTTAGTTGAAATATTTCCGTTTTATGAGACGCTGGCAAATAATAGCGCTAAACATTAGCGCTGACGCTGACGCCGTCAATTTCTTTAAGAGCTTACGCAGTCCTTTACGCCGTAAAGTTTTTAGGCAATTCGCGCTGACGCCGTCAAATTATTTCAATGACGCGTACAACACTGCAGCAGGTTATAAGTCGGAGAGGAGTATTGTTAAAGGCGGGAGCTGCTACGATATAGCTTACTAAGCCTTTAATGAGTGTTAGTAAGCGAAGAACAGTAATGTAGGCCTACTCATTCAGATTGACTTTAGGCTACCTAAAGTCTGTTCCCATCAGATGACAAATCTACCCCGATAGCCTAGTTGGTTAGCTCGTGATTTCGTGAACCAAGAAGCTTCTAGATCAAGCGGCGCTGGTTCGACTCTCGTGGTGTGCGCTTGAGCAATACACGTTAAGGACTTCTCTCCATTTAAGGACATTTAATGGATGGAATAATTCCCCAGCAATCACACTTCAACAATCGGAAACTTCACTTGTCAATCTCGGTGACCAGGCCTGCGTCAGTCAGGTTCAAAGTCTCTACAAGTATGCGAAAATGCAGGGGCGCCGGAACGATTTTTGACTGGGGGAGCAAGATTACAAAAAAGGGCACTTTTGTTTACTAAAAGGCCTTTTTTTTCAAGGTTTAAGATAAGATATAGCGATAATGCTAACCTATCAGCTCACTGTGTATACCTACTGTGTAGGCTATTGAGTAATGATAGCCTACAAGTGTCCGGTATACAAAGAAGGGCATCATGGTATGTTATAATGATGTAACCTACTGTTAAGCCTAAAAGCAGCCTGCAGCCATGGCCGCTAAGTAGTGCTTGAATGACCGCCGGTGCTACCTCCTCAATCGGCCAAGTTTGGCCGCCGGTCTCTTCTAGCCAATTATTTAATTTCCCAATAGAATGATCGTGGATTAACTGTCGAAAACATGTAGGCTAGTATCAAAGAGTGACGCAAAATTAGGTCAGCGCGTCATAATCTCCACTGTTGCATTGTGCGGGAATATTTGTTATTGATGGAATATATCCATCTGCAATCACCAGCGCTGTAAGGCTTGTTTGTAATTCCCGACGTTTATTTTAACAAAGTCTTAATCTGAAGTGCTAATTTACATCGGCTGGCAATATTGTCGTTTTTATGTCGATTCCATGTTGTCGGACATTGAATCGTTGTTAAAAAGGAGAACATCCGAGGGGAAAAATTTTTTGATTATAAGTTATTTTGCAAAAATTATGCTTCTTTTAGTAATGTCCTTCACATCATTGAAATACTTATTTTATTACCTTGCCGTCATCGTCAACACATGTCGAACGTTGTTTTTCGTTGCTAAAAAGAATTCTAGGGGAGTGGCGAACTTCTTTAAAATCAGCCACATGGAGACACTCGTGGAGACAGGAGACACTCGTGCGTGTGTCGTTAGATGGTCCCGCAGTACTGGATTACAATCCCGATAAAGCAGTTTATGCGTGGTGCAACGATTTTATTGTAGGACGTCGCCCAGGCCCAGACTTCAACAACGCTAAGTGATAATTTTAGCATTGCTGCAAGTTTAATTTTATTTACTTGTGCTATCGTTATTTTTATTTTGTATTTTGGCCTTCAAGCACGCAGATTTGGCCGCCGAGAAGGAGCTCCCGGTAAGCCACGATGGCTGCCGAGGAAAAAACGTGTTTTAAGGCCTGTAGGCTACTGTGTTGCAGTTGCAAAATTTTGTGCCGTGAATAATATTTGGGGGCAAAAATGAAAGATTATAAATAGGATAAAGCGAATAGCATAAATTGTTATATTGCAAAATGTGCAGTAGCTTACATGACTTTAAAAGGGCACCATTGCCCCCTGCCTCTCCACCGACAGAAAAATTGAGGGCAGGGGGCATCCACCTCCTTGCCCCCCGCTTTCGGCGCCCCTGTGAAAATGTCAAGATTAAGCTCTCAAAGAAGCTTTTCCAGTCCGAGGATAAAAATTCAATCAATCATGTCGCTTTTCAGAGCTTAATTCCACTTTTAATTCCATCAGATATAGGAATTTTCCAAAGATAGAAGTCACCTCTTTACAAGTTTAGAGAAGCTATACGGTTGAACACTTGGCTTGCAAACTAAGGTTTGGCATAGCAAGACCAAGTAACGTTTATTCAACTCTCGGACTCTCGGTGATCTTGAGATGTCCAATGGAGCAAAGTAGCTAGGCTACTTCAACACCTTTCCAGATGTCTCATGTCCGTTAAGTGACATCAACTAGCAAATGAAACCATTGACAGATAACAACTCTTTGCCAAGAGAAAACTTCTCTTTGTTAAGCTCGGTGACCGGGCCTGCGCCGTGGTTCAAAGTCTCAAGAAGTTAGCGCAAATGTCAAAATTAGGCTTCTAAAGAGGCTCTTTCTTTTGGAAGATAAACATTCTAAGGATCAATTGAACTATACCGTAATGTAAAATTTTTACTTTTTTCGCAACTCTTTCCTCGCGCAGTCATACCTTTGCTTTGACTTAGATGGTTAGAGGCCATTTCAGAAAGCTGAAAGGAAACTACTACTTGAATATCTGTTGGTTTGTAAACAGTGACGGATCCAAGGGCAATCGCCCCCCTAAAACATCAGAAAGGAACTTTATTTTATGGTGTATCTGCAAGGTCGCAAAGAAGATCTTCGCATCGTTGTGTTTTGTTGAAATCGCTTCCAGTGAGGCTACTTGCTGGATCCGTCCCGGTGTTGACAGATCGTTAAGCATCAACTGATATTTTAGAGTACTGGTACTATATAACCAATTGATATTGTGTGTAAATTAATTTTCACTCTGGTATCTACGTTAGTGATGAAACATAACCACAAAAGGAAGGGAAGACTGGTTTGCATCTTTATCCTCGGACTGAGATAACCTCAGTGTTGCACGCGTCATTGAAATATATTGACGGCGTCAGCGCGAATTGCCTAAAAACTTTACGGCGTAAAGTACTGCGTAAGCTCTTAAAGAAATTGACGGCGTCAGCGTCAGCGCTAATTTCTAGCGCTATTTTTTGCCAGCGTCTTATAAAACGGAAATATCTCAACCAAGTTTAGGCTAACAATAGCTATAAATAAAGAGCAGGTAGGCCTATTATGTTTTGAGACTGTATTGTAATTAGCTACTTAACTTATTAGTAGGGCCATTTTAATTTGACCCAGCCTAAAAAAAAAATTTCTGACTTTATTTTTATCAAATTTTGACTTTATTTTGAACTAACGAAATTGCTTATTTATAGAGGGTACAGTTCTTTCTTGAATTGATACCACTTACCAAAACATAATGATGTGTCGATTTCAGACCCAAACGTAATACTTTGTCGAAAAGTCAAGGTGTTTTATGGATTATAAAAAGTTCGTTGTGTTTTATAGCGATAGGAAAATCTCCACAAATCTAACTTTTGCTGAAGACAGAAGACGATTTAGCTTGCTTAGGCATTTTTGTACTACAGAATGTCATTAGGCTAGGCTATTCCTAAAATCAAAACTGTTGATCTTCGAAAAGACCATATTTGTGAAGAGGGAGTGTTTCATAAAAATTATATAACGACGTAACAATGAATAAACAAAGGACAATTTGCGATAAAAGTTACTGCTGATCCGTGGTCATTGTGACATATTCCTGCTTTTATGGGTTAATATGGTTTAATTGTGTCGCAGTTCCTGATTTGCAATGCTTCCACGAGGATTTTGACAAAAATTACTCTCTAGAAACACGGAATTAAGTTTGTTAAAAGCCATAATTTGACAAATTTTGACTTTATTATCAATTTTGACTTTATTTTGACCTATAAACTTCTTAGAAACAGTCCCTTAGGTGCTGAAAACAACTTTATTCTTTGATTTGTGGATAAACGAAGTCCTTAAAAAATTTTGACTTTATTGACTTTTGCGGGCCCTGCTTATTAGTTATTTCCTTGCAGAAAAACAAGCATTTCAAAACGTTTGTCTGACAATCTGCTGCGTTTGGGACGCGTATTGTCCTTTCCAAGTGAAAACATGCGTTCCATAGCAGCGCTGGTTGGTATTGGTGTGTTGTATTTCAAAAACAAGTTGAAAACGTTTAGGCTACTCGAAAAGGTATCACTGTTCCAAGCGTGCTGTGATAGTTTAGCATGTATAAATATTTTAGCGAGGTCCACTGCACCAATATCGCTCTTTTCAGGGGCATAAAGCTCTTGAAATAAAGTATCTTCAACGTCCGCGATGCCATTCATGGATTTTTCGCTTTCTGTCTCTGATCCCTCGTTCTCAATACATGTGTGATCACTAGGGCCATTTTTATATGACCTTAAAAAATCAATAATATGACTTTATTTTTTGGAAAATATGACTTTATATGACTTTATGTGAAAATCTTTATTTTTGCATGCGAACAACGTCACTCACAGAACTAAAGAGCAAAACATACGCAACATAACAGTAATACACATCCATTTTTATTTTAAACCACTGTTGTAGTACAGTTTCATGTAGTGTGGAATGTTAGAGTCTTTGAAGTTACGATTTGGACGTAAAAA
The DNA here is from genome assembly GCF_918807975.1 of Aplidium turbinatum. Lineage (NCBI taxonomy): Eukaryota > Metazoa > Chordata > Ascidiacea > Aplousobranchia > Polyclinidae > Aplidium > Aplidium turbinatum. The sequence goes on from NC_137488.1 coordinate 4,694,927, forward strand.
TGACTTTAGTAAGGAAAATGAGCGCTCCACAGACGCTGATGTGGGTTGACACTTCTGCAGTTTTGCATAAAGCGCTGGTGAAATGTCTTGTCTTTGTAGCTCCATAATTTGTTTCACATCGTTTTTGTCTAATCGCTTCTTAATGTAATTTTTGAGCTCAAGCGGATCTTTTCCGAAATCAAGGGCATTTAGATCAGCATGGGCCTCTTTGATGGTGTACGTACAACTTTCCATTTTGAGTATTAAGTTGACCTCAATGTGTGACCTCATAAAATATAGGTCTGTGACTATAAGTGTTATGTAGGCTAATCCTACAGTTTGCCTTCGTTCAATCAGAAATTGCCTTACTTTCTTAGTGCTTAATTGCTTCACCGCTTAAATTGGTATTTTTTATTTAAAGTATACAACGGTATGACTTTATAACTCAAAAATATGACTATATAACTTAAAAAGCTGATTTATGACCTAACCAGGAAAATATGACTTTATATGACTTCATAACTTTCTTAATATACATCATAGGGATGCGGTTTTTGCATTAAAATTGATTTCACGACTTACTGATGCATAGAAAAAAATATGACTTTAATGACTTTAAATGGCCCTAGTGATCACCATTTGGCGAACTTCTTCCGCGTGTATTCCAGGGAGCCATTCCAACCAACGCAAAAGCTGGTTATTCGGATGAGTCGCGTTGGCCAGAATACATTGTGAAACTCTTATTGTGTAACGAGATTTTCCATGAAAAAAAATGACGCATAGCGCTTGACGCTTAAAATCGGCAAAATAGTTGACGGCGCTATCACTTCGGTCAACTGAAAAATAAATTGACGGCGTCAACGTACAACACTGGATAACCTCAATCTGATGTGTTATTCCTGGCAATTTTACGTACTTGCAGAGGTTTTGAGCCACTGATGCAGGCAGGTGCCGGACAAGTCGGTTCCGAGATTAACTATAGCCTACTTTCTAAAGATTTAAATATAAAAGAAATTCTCGCTTTCAACATGGTAAAACTATGCAAGTCTCCATGCTCAGATAGATTTGATATGCTCTAAACTTGCAATCCATGCTCTCGATCCAATTCCTGGTTGCGTGGCTGCTTTGATTAATGACTTGCCCCATCTCGTGATGACATTTTTGTGTGCTTACTGCATATACCGTTTTTCATACATCGTATGCGCTGCTCTCCGCGCGTTACATGGAAGACAGTTTCAGCAGCTGAGTAGCCTTAATCGTTTTGAACCAGTAGCCTAAAGTTGACAGGGTTACGTTTGGACTGGAGATGATTTTAGGTGCCCGAAATCTTTCCAGGAGGAATAAAGACAACACCACTTATTTTTTGGAGTCTTATTGTTTCCTTTCAAACTATCATAATCTTGTTTGGGGGCCCTTTCTTTCCATTGGCTCAGGTTCTAAATTATTCTTTCCTCCTCTATGGTTGTAAGCTACCAGCAGCACTTACAGGGGGTCTAGGAAATATTTTTAAACCCGGTATGATTTTAGTTGCCTGTGTTCCCCTTTGCAACGGTTCCGGAAACGTAAAGACAGTTAGCATTTGGATGTAGTGGGCTTTCATAGAAGTATCTTAATTTAAGGCCGGATGATCTTACAAGGTCCTAAATTATCCTTTCAACAGCCTTGTATTGAGCATACGATTGCAAACATCTGAAGTGCTTTCGTGATTGTAAACCTGAATCATCATCAGCCATCCGACCAAAAAGGCTGTTGTCCAATACAGGCCTACCTCGTTTGCGTTTCAAATTATTGCATCGTCGAGCCTATGCCCCTGTCAAGCCCATAACCGACTTACTCCTCCCTTGCAAGCATTGTTTTGGGGTGAAAAATTCACAGTAGATCAAGTAACGATCTACATACAGGATTGGTTCGAGTCACAAAAACGTCGCTACAATCCAAATCTAGCCCAGAATAATTTCAGTAATTCCAAGCTGTTGCGCTAAATAAGCTACGTACGCCGTAAAGCGTCAGGAACTTCTTGCCTTTGTTTGATATCTGAGGCCGCGTCTAAGTAGGAGACCAGTATCTTTGTCAATGATTGCGACTCCTCTTAGTTTTGCATGCCAGCTGGAGGCAGACCTTCTCTCGACTAGATTCGCACGGGTGAGTTTGTCTCAAATTCACGAATGTTTATCCACTAGTCAAGTTTAACTTTATACCGTATTATTTTTATGAAATATATGCGCACTGTTGCAATGTTCCTGTAATAGCCTACATACAAAGAACGGGCCATTTATTTCCATTTCCCTGGCAAAAGCTTGGACATCATCCCGAATTATGAAAGTTGTTCAGAGCTCTAGATCAAAAATATCCATGTTATAAAATTGTAACTTAACATAGGAAAAGATGAGTAACCACTTTCTCATTTCTACTTCTTGAAGACATCGTTTTTTTTTGAGGTAGTACGTATTGCCCGAATCCTGTACTTGCCATTAAGTTAACAATCGACACCAGATGCGGCAACTGGTCGAAAATTATATCTTCTCTATCCAGCAGTGTGTAGGACTGTAGGTGTATGGCGAAGTGGACTATTTCTTTTTGAAGCTGTAACTTTTCGATTTTGAAACGCATCATAATCGAGATCTTTCGGGAATATCGCGATTTGACACAACAACCATTCGCAGCAACTTCACACGAGTCATTATTTTGCTACAGTTGATTGTAATTCCTCGTCACACACGCTGTACATGCATAAAATGTTGAATAATGTTCATACATCATAACCATGTTGCATCACAATGGGCTGGCATGCGTCACTTATCATAGCCACAAAAATCATGGAGTACAACCCGGTAGTGTAACAGCCTCAGTGTTGTCGTGTGATTGGCCGGTTGACCATTATGACCAATCATCACCGCGTGCCAGCAAGTTGACCTCATGATGAATATGGCATTGCGATACAAATGTTGGTACAAAGAAAACCAGTAATTAAGTTTCACATAAATTTCCAACCAGCTCAAGTTAAATCCAGCTAGTAAATTTGTCTTTTTACATGGATTCAACGTCTGGAGGCATTGAATCAATGTAAAATGTAAGATCATGTTGGAAATAGCATTTTGTAAACCTGTCGACTCCTCAGGTCGTGTTGACTAACTCTCGCCAGAGGGGGTTGTTTCAGATAAATTTGTAGCGAGAAAATGGCACAGTAGACTGCTGAAAATCAAACTGAACAACGGACAGAATCACCAACTCGAACAAGAACATCCGGCTCTGGTGAAAAATTTGTAAAGCGTAAAAGCAAAGGTTTGAGAGAGACAGTTGTAGTTGTGACAAAACACGATTTTTATACATTGATAAAATGCTGTTGCGAGAGTCGATGGAGCGTAACAGGGCTTGATAAGCATTATTTTGAGGCCGTTATTCGTGAAGTTGTGGAAAAGATAGCGGTGTCGCATTAGACCAAGTGTTAATACCAAGTTACAAAGGAAAGTATTTAAAGTGTTGTACCGAGCAAGCAACTTCACTGGCAACACAGAGCAGGATTGCAGACAAAGCAATTTATGTCGGTTCACTGTTATCGAGGACGCTAATCACAACGCCCATAACGATGGAAATACCAAGCAACAGGAAAGGGGTTTGTTTTAAAAAGCAGCAGTGCTTAAGTTATGAGGTTTGGGATTGACAACAGAACAACCTTAACCAGCAAAGCAAGTTACCTTTGTATGCGTAAAAAATTACTTCTGCTTGGTGAGAAGGTGGTATGTTTACGTTTTTGAGTTTGGTGATCAGTGACGCAAAAGACTTTGTTCTTACGTATAACGACGCAACGTGGCCAGAAGTCGAGTGAAATTGAAAACAACCAAAAATCTGACGATACAGTCAAGCTAACATAAAAACAAAAACAGCTAAAATGAGGATTAAAACAAAGCATTGCCTAATAGAAAACAAGTGGAAAAGAATCCGGGCAACAGACAGCAGATTTTACATGAGATACATGTTACATTTGAACAGCCAAGTGAAAACCAACACTTCTGTTGGTTAGCCAAGCTTTGGCATTGACTACAACGCAGCCAGAAAACCAGCCCTTTTTTTAAATTGGTTCAACGCCTCCACAGGTAAAAAAGGATTGATTTGCCAGCTCGCAATTCAACGAAGCCATCACCAACTTACTAGAAAAAATACTTTCTTACGTCAACGCTATGTTTCATTGCCTAAGCGTAAAAACGTTACGTTGACGCAAGTGACGTATAACTCAGGCAAATTGAATGCCAGAGGTACCCACCTGCACAGAGGATAGTGATAACAAAAGAGCGATAAAGTACAATACAAAAGCAAATGTTATTCGATGAAAAACCGACGCAAATGAATCTGCATCAGCATTACACTGGTCCCAGCCAGCAACAGCTGTTGTTTTTACATCGTTTTAACGCTTGACTGGGCTTCTGCAAAGCCACGTATGAAATTGATATTTTGGAATAAATCTTCCAACACAAACCAGATAATAACGTGAAGGGGTAAGCAAACAGGCTGTTCATTGGTAACAAGACTGACAAAATTTACACAAGACAACGCTAAATCATTGACAAAAATATCATTAAAGTCTACTGTAGTGAGTGAGCCATGCAGCAAAATCAATCATTTTTACATTGATTCAACGTCTGCAGACCTTGAATCAAAATGACGGATTTTGCTTGTCTGGAAATTCGCAGAGCCGTGACGACCTCGAGAACAATTCTTGACAACTCAAGAAAAGTTACAAAACACTGTGAAGCGGGTAACTATTCTATCAAGGGAATCAGACTTGCTGTCTTCCAAAGCGTTATTTGTTGAAATGGACAAATGCATTAAGAAACAATAAATAATAAAGAACTTTAACCAATCAACAATACACGCAGACTTGATTGGTTTTGCCCAGATTGTAACAAATTAAGTTATTTTTGGTTTAAGACAACGTAAAAAATAACGTATTTTGTTAATCCGGGCAGCAAAAATTGCAATCGCGACATTTCAAATTGTTCCTTTTTGCTACGCAGAATTACGAACTCAAAGAAAATGTGTTGGATAAAAATGTCGATTCCTTTCAGATCTTGTTAATTTTCTCGCCAACGACGACGGGATTTTCTTTCCTAATTTTCGCCTGTGCGTCCGCCTTGTAATCGAAGCCGCACGCATGCTGGTCGGAGTACCGGTGGAGACTGCAGAAGATTTGGCCGCAGCGGCAGTAGAAGCCTGAAAGATTGGTTTGAAGAAATGAACAAATTTGTTGATTTACAAAACAAATAAAACTATTCACCATAGCAACGTGAAGTAATAAAGTCATAAATGCAGTTTAAGTAGTTAAGTTTAAAAACTTTTGGTCTTGGCAAATTCTTCAACCGCAACAACGACGCCCTTGAACGATTTGTCGGATAACCACCTGTGGTACATGACCAAGCAATTTTTTTTATAACTTTGGAAGGAAGATGCGATGGACAGAACGAGATGGAGAATCCGAGCGAAAGAAAGAATCGGCCACTCACTAGTGGGGACAAAACCGAATTTAGATGATGAAGTAGGCCTACAACAATTGGAATGAAAATTTTCTTCAACGCAAGGTTCCGGGATAGTTAGGAACGAAACCACAACCACGTCCGGACAACCCTCCACATGCAGTTATGACGTGGACAAAGACTACCCTTCCTCTCATGCAAGGACTTTATTTCCGCATAAAACACCGAAACTAAACTGAGCTCGTGCTTTGAGCATCGGGGTAAGAATTCAATTGACAAGAAAAAGCAGCAGTTGAGAACCCTTGTTGGATGAATTGGTGAGCGATACTGGCGTGGCCAGCCACATGGGTGAAACATGTGTCTATCGCTGTTAAGTCTTGCTACACTCGAATGCCAAGAAACGGAGGGTGAGAAGGCGCTTTCATATCTTCTCAAACAAAGTGGGGAAGCAGTCAGTTTCTTCCTCTGTCGTCCATAACTCGACACAAAGACGACAGTGTTGTATGTGCCGCATGACCACGTGACCAGCAGCACATGGGTTGTTGGTCACCGAGCAAGAAGGAAATATGTGACGCTGACATCACACGAGAAGTGTTGACGCAATAAGCTTGAAATAGAAATTCTTATAAAACATTTATCTACATGCAAACTCACACGCAGGGGTATCGATCGGGGTGCCAGGAAAGGGGCGCACAAAGAAAAAGAAAAGGTAAGTGCTAGGAAAGTTCATTTGAGTTTCAAGTTGTACACATGACTGTAGCTAGCCATAACAACAAATTCGGACAAGATATCCAATTCAGTATGATAAGCAAGTTTTTCTTACAACTGCTTGTTGCGTTGTGAAACTAAGTCAGCTTTTGTATTTAGAAAGCTTGGTCGTTCGGCACGACTTGGCAAGGAGCTTTAACCACGCTCTTGCCTTGTTTAAATAGAGTGCGGCTCATTGAGCATATTTGAAGTACGTTGGCATGGGTGAGTAATGCGGTGAAGAGAAAACACAAGTCGAATTGCGCTCCCATTCAAGAGCTTAGAATCAAGATAGTCTTACAGACCGTAGTTTGGCATAAATGAAAGCTTTGAGGGTTTTTTGTGACTTTGTTAACACTAAAGAAAGTTTACCAGCAGAGTCAATGCAGTACACACGAGAGAATAAAAATTTCTTGTCTAACTTGAATGCTAAGTTCATGGAAAGTTTATCAGCCTGGCTAAAAAGCCTACAACATTTACATGGAACCAACGCAAGATGACTGACCGGTAAGCCCAAGCCTTTTCCGGCATGTGGTGCAACGGTTCTTCTTCGGTTTGGAGGGTGATGAAGTGCTGTCGTCCATTGACGAGTTGCCTTCATTGAGACTGGAGTTCTGTAAACAATGTACTTGCTATTAAAGGTGGTGTAATATGTGAAATTCAAAAGAGAGGTACACTACGCATTCTCTTCTGCGTTGCTCAGCACCGGTGTTCATTCAGTGAGTGCTAAAAGAAAGTTTCTAAGGGAGTAGTAACCTATTTTGCACTACCAGAAATAAAACGAAGAATTTTGAACAACTGTTTTTTCGCATCACCATCAAGCCTAACGCTCCCCCATAAATGTTCATATTGATAAGTGAATGAGAAACTTTCAAATGAAAGCACTTCACTTTACAGTTTTCAATAACTGTAAGATCGATTTCAAACAAACTATACATGGCTCGTACTTTTCCAGCACTTGCGAGGGTGTAAGCAGGCAGGCTAATCAGATGATCCAGCAAGCCTCCCCCTTTGTTAGCCGAGTACACGCTTTATCGGTTGTAAATCAAACATTGCCACATCGCTTGCGAGTTGATCGTTAACCAGTGACTGGTGTAGCACTTATGCAGTTCTGTCAAACAGAGAGCCGCACTGCAACTCACATTATGGCCACTGTTACATAATTATGTGAAATCATTGATACATTTTCGCTGGTTCGATTACTGAAAAAAAAAAACTATCTACGATAGCAAAATTACCGTTTTTTGCATTGATTCAATAAAAAATAAAACGATTGATTTACTGTCTGGGATATGACAGAATAAAACATGGACGCCATATGTGAAAAATTAACGTCTTTAATAACTCACTACAAACACTTTCGGATGCAATACAGCCAGTCTTCATAGAGACGAGCTAGATAATACTGATTGTCCGATTCAGATTGTTAGCAGACCTTCAATCTGGTTGTCGGGATGTGACTTCCTTACTAATGACATTTGGTTCATGAATCATGATATATTTAAGTTCCTAGGAATCGCAGTAGTCGAAAACGTTCAATCAACCAGATATGAGCACGTTAAACACCATGAAATGTCACTCTCCAGACAGCAAAGTCCGCCATTTTTACATTGATTCAACGTCTGCAGACTATGAATCAATGTAAAAATGACGGATTTTGTTGTTTGGGTCAGATTTGAACTGAATCAAACGTTTACCGTTGTCGACGGAGATGTTAATGCATTGACTGGATTTGTAGCTGTAGGAATGGCGATTGGCTGAGAAGCTGCGGCTGCTGTCGTCACACTGGTAGTGCTGTGCAAACAAGATACGTGTTAACATGAATGCTGTGACGACCTTACATTATGCAACGTAAAAAGACGTTACCGGAGTGAGCAAACAATGAATCAGCTGCCCAGCAAACAAAGACTGCCATCTGAAGGTCGCTTTAACATTACGTAACGTTGAAGCGACATAACAAAGGCGTGGCTGAGATGACGCCGAGTATAGCAACGAGAAAGTGAACAGAAGTTTCGAATAACGATAGTCCAAGCAATATTCCAGTGAACCAGTCGTCTTTTACGTGTATCAATGTAAAACAACGGCTGATTTACTGTCTAGGATGAAGCGTGGCTAGATTCATAGCGGCACATTCTTAACACAACCTTTGCTTTGTTCGATTGTAGAGATCAAGAATATTTTGTATTTATTACAATATAACAAAGAAGGACCGTCCTTTTGACTGTTTCCTGGTCAAGATTACGCTTCGACTTCAAGAAAAGTAGTGCGAGTCGAGTCTGCTTGCGTTATTTTGTTGTTTTACTAATCAGAACATGTATTTCTAATTTTGCTATACTTGGCAGCTTTAATCTTTATTTACTGAGAGTAATGACTGTTGCGCCATGGCTTATCTATGACGTAAAAGATGGTAATCGAAATTTCCGTTTTTGCTGATTGGGAAATATTTGGCCATGCATCACAAGCTCACGACATCAAAAGGCCTAGTTGGCTTTGCATTGTTTCTCTGTTTAAAACACGAAAATATTCGGTAATATAAAAAGTTTTCGTTGTCAGTAAATGTATTTCAATGAAACAAATTCGTTTTAATATTTCTTGTTAAAACTTGAATCATTTCAGCAAAAATGGTTGAAAGTCTAGTTGGATGCACTCTAGAAGCTTCAAATTCACATTTCGTTCACTAGAAGAATGGGAGTCACCACTTGGGTGGTACTTGTTATATCTCCGCCCCGTTAGCTCAGTGGTTAAGCGCCTCAAGATCACTGGGCGCTGGTTCGACTCTCGTGGTGTGCGCTTGAGCAACGCATTTCAGGATTGTTCTTCATTCAGCGTCACATAGAGGATGGAATAATTTCATGGCAAAAACATTTTAACAATCGGAAACTTCACTCTTCCAATCTCGATAACAGGGCTCGTGTCAAAAGCCTCTACAAGTATGCGAAACTACCAAGGTTTTGTTACAAGTATGCGAAACTACCAAGGTTTTGTCAGTCCGACTTCCGAGGATAAAATTTCAAAACCAACCAACAACAAGTTCGTGATACAATCCTCTGAAACATTCCACACAGTTATTATATATCTGAAGAAACAAACTGTTTAGTGAGTGCTTTTACATGACATACAACACACGCATAAAACATACTCTACTTCTAAGTATTATTTATCGTTTAAACTACAGATATGACTGGTGGTGACCGACTGACCATACCTTCCATTCGTTGAAGAACTGTCAGTTGCTAAAGATACTATTCCATCGCTCTGAGTTGTACAATCTTTCGGCAAGCTGAACAGTAAACAGGCACATAAGAACACTTTTTAAAATGAAAACCAAACTCTGTCCAAGCTAAACGAACCAGACAGCAAACCCGTCATTTTTAACTTGAGCCTGACACACTTTGCTGTGTGGTTCGATTTAACTATTTATTATTCATTCATTGCTGTAGATGCAGCTGGCTATGACAAAGCGCCTTGCCAACTCCCTGGCAATGGCGACTAATAAGTTGACGACAACAAGTGACGTCACAAACCACCTTGAGTCATCAAAGATCGCAAATGGCTGGGTTGGTGACGCCCTGAACTGGCTGACCTTGCCAAGACGAATTAGCAGAGGATGATCTTGCTTGGCTTTCAATCACATTATAATCAAATTAATTGTATAAACGTGACACTTGGCAGTCCGTGTAAACTACATGCAAGTCAAGAGACTGGTGGAAAAAACAAACAAAACAAGAATCCAAGCTAGGACCTAGCTAGAAACCCCTCGCTTTCACATTGATACAACGTCTGCAGACAATGAATAAATAAAAAATGGACAAATTTGGTACTTGGTAACGAAATTAAGTTACTTAAAATACCACTCATGGTGTAGCTTTCTCAACACAGCACTGGCCCAGTGGTTGCGCCACTTAACATTTCGTCAGCCTGTGCCATCACTGGATATTAAAAAAACATCTGATAACCAACTACAGCGGATGGATGGTGTCATAACACGAAGCCAGCTAGCAAAATTGGTTCTTTTTGCATTGATTCGACGTTTAATCAATTTAAAAAGAACCAATTTTGCTAGCTGAGTATTTACAAAACGGTTTGTCAACAAACGATTTGGAAAAAACAAAGAATGGTACAAGTCATGTTGACACAAAATAATAAAGAAAACGATATTTACATAAATGTGTAATGAACTGTGGCAGATACCCAGAACCAGGCTTTGACGAATGTTTTCGTGCCGCTTTGTATTAAATTCAGCTTATGTGGATAGCAATTACACCAAACCAAAGATGGTACGTGCATTTCACACAGAACGCGTTGATCTGACCCACAAAGAAACAAAAAATACAACTGATTGTGATGAGAATTTTCTTTGAAAATAACTTTAATGGTGTCTTTCCTGACACTGACACATACGACAAAATGGAAATGAACGAATTCTTTCTTGTGCTGTGGGAAAGCAACAGTCTAAGTGAGCTGGCAGTCCAGCAAGTCATCGAACTACTGCATAAAAGCAGGTAACATGCAGAGAATGGGAGAAAGCGGAACTACAGTTACAAGTTATAATATCTACAAATTCGCCGCAAAGCTGTGAATTAACTTTTAAAACTGCGCGTCAACGAAATTCAATGTTCACTCGCCTTCAATCAAAGACACTCTTTTTTCAATTGAAGCAGGGAAGCGGAGCAAGAACCTTTTACATTGGGAAGTAAATCGATGGCACCTGCACTCCTGCAGTTGTACAACGGAATGGCCCGTTTCGGTGAGTCCGATTTGGTGAGTACCCTATTCGGTGAGAGCCTTTTTCTAAGAGTTCCCTATTCGGTGATTTTTTGAAATTCTTTTTTTAAATTATTGGGTACGGTAGCCTAATTATCATTGCCGTTTTAGGGTTAGGGGTTAGGGTCTTATTTCAACGTTTAGAGACGTTAAAACGATGTAAAAGCAGCAATGATAATTAGGCTAAGGTACCCGATACTTTTCAAAAAAAAATTCAACAAAATTAGCGAATATGGAACTCTCCGAAAAAGGCTCTCACCGAATCGGACTCACCGAATAGTAGCAGACCCGTTGTACAACGTCCTACCAACTGGTAAAGCTAATTGTGTCACAACTACGACAGTTATATCAAGGCAATACGCCACTGGCACAATGGAAAAACGCGATATTTAAAATCGGCTTCCTGCCGATGTGAAATGCGATAACCGACACAGCTGCTGCCACTGGTGAACCACAGTGTGCTTCCAGATGGTCATATCCCAGTCAGCAAATCAACCCAAATTTACATTGAATCAACGTAAAAAAGGCTGATTTACTGACTGAGATGGTGTGTGTTACTAGCGAGTTGGAATGTAAAAGTGAAGCAGTTTCTTGACCTTAAATGAGTACTTTGTACCTTGTTGTCATGCACAGAACAGTAACTCACCTGATATTTTTTTCTTGGGAATTCATATGCGTCAATCCTGCAATGACATAAAACTAAAAGTATGGATAAAAAGAATAATTGGTGTGGTGCCAATTAACTTTCGTTTTATTTACACAATACATTTCCATTCACAAATTTTTTTGATAATTTTCAAGTAACAGTACGGTATGTTTGCAACCTATAGAAAAAAAGTTTGAATAATGTAGAAATAAATATCAAAACCTTTTCAGTAGAAGACATACCTGGAGATTTTCTTCCAGAATTATTTTTCTTTTGTATAGAATTTTTGTAGCAAATTGAACACATTCCATCGTTCTTTGAACTTCCGTAGAATCCACACCCGTTTCTACAAAGTGTGTTCTGACTGGACTGACTCGGACCTTCCATTTCTAAAATGTTGTCATGAGATTAAGTACAAGTGGTCACTCGATGTGTATATTTCCATTCTTTCATTTAATATGAACCATAATTAATAAGGGAGCATGCCAGCATGTCAATGAGCAGAAACTTTGAAAACCTCACGAGGTTTACAACGTGAAGAAACATTTGTAGCAGTATGGCTGCTAACTAGTACTGTACATCTATGTAGGTGACCAAAAACTCGACTTGAACAAAGATCAAAACAATTACATCACAACTAGAAACAATGACTGTGAAGTTGAAATACTTCAAATGTCAGCATAGCTAGCACCAGCTTTACTTTAACTCAATGTAATAGCTTAGTGATTGAGAGGAAAAAGATTGACATATTATGGTAAAATAGCGTTGTGGAAAGTAAAAATCAACTAAGTAATCTAATCATATTATTTTGGAAATATACGGTATAATATAACTAATGATGACTCAATCATACAGTATTATATCATTATTAATTCTGAAAATTATCAAACAAACATTTAAATCAATAAAAGTGCACTTGAAAATGAAGAGGCAGCAAACAAAGTATGATGAAATGGAATAGATCCAACCAACATGTTTTTATCATTCTCATTGCAAGTGAATACAACCTATGTTTTTATGATTTGCCCTGAAGGCAAACTGATGACCATTTTGTGTGTCAAAACACACATGTGAGCTGGCAGCCTGGCATGGCTTCCCAAATTTCAACTAAGGTGCTTTGATACAATTAAGTCAAAAGTTGCTTCACAATCGCATCCTTCTGGTTTCTAATCAAACAGCGCTGATCAAAAAGTCAACATCAAATAATTGGTGGTGCGTATTTTCGAAAGATAACAAGTTTAATATAATCTTTCTCAATGCTCAAATAATAAACTTCATCACACAGGTACCGGTACACTAGGCTACAGTAATCAAAAAGTTTTTTTAGATAGTCTGAGTACAATACAGTTGAAACAGTATAATATATAGGCTATACAGTATTTACATCCAAACTTTAAAAAGTGCAACAAGTGAAACAAAAAAAAACAAGCTGGTCACATTTACTGGTATGCCGAGGAATAATAATAACATTGACTGGAAATATACTTCATAAACTTTGCATGTGCAATGTGCATAATAAAAAAACATGTACACAGCAATTGATAGTTAAAAGAAAGGAGTGCAGATATCAGATGCTGTAGCCTTACAGTGCCAATATAGCACTTTACTCAATTGCCAGGTTTAGTTACTTAAAATTGTAAACTGCTGCACAAGCTAATGAACATATAACAAAAAAACAATACAGGAACAGACAGGACAGTTAAATTTAATGTTCATGCCACTAAAACTTATAATTACACACGGATGCCTGAATCACATTTCAAATCAAGATATTCCTTCTCACTAGAAAAGCTATGTGCTTTATGTCATGTTCATAGAAACATTTAAGTTTACCACTCAAAACTAAAAATATATATTCTTCCTTATTGAATTGTGATGATCTGGTAACATGCAAATCATTAGATCACTCCGCAATTTATATGCCAGTCCAGCAAACAGGAAAATATCTTTTATAGCTTTTGTTACAATAAAGATGAGCTTACAACATATTATACTATCCAATATGAATCACATCCTGAAATTTATTGTTATTGGCAAAAACTCAAAGCACTGGTGAAGTGTTTGGTTTGCCTACAGAATAAACTGCACTTACCTTATTAAAATATGAATGCACTTCTTGTAATGTGGTATCAAAGTTGAAACAAAGGATGTCAAGCGACAAATACCAGGAAGCTCTTTTGAGTCACAAGGAGTGAAAAACAACTTAACGTTATGCACACAATACACTGAAAAAGCAAACAGAAAAATCTTTGTCAATTTTGCACACTATATATAAATTGATTAAAGTAGCCTCAAATTTATTTGTAGTTGCACCTAAGAAAAACTTTTCTTTTGTTGTATCGCATATCACTACAGTATAATATATGGACAAGCTCACTTTGGATTGGCTACTTACACTTGTCAATGATTAAAAAAAAACAATATTGAAGGAAATCTAAATCTTAAACTTAATTATCTTAAAATTTATAAGGTAACAAAGCTGCAAAACTTGAAAAAATGAATAAATATTTAAATACATATCTGATAGCTCAGTTGGTTTAGTGACTTAACTAACTGAGCTATAGATCAGCTAACTTAAGTGCCTGATTTCACAAACAAAAAGCAACACAATCAAGAGGCACTGGTTCAACTCTTGGTGTGTGCACTTAACCAATGCATTTCAGGCCTGCATCAGTGGTTTAAAGCCTTTACAAGCATATATGCAAAATTGTCAGGAATAGAAGCTTGCTCTAGAAGCCAGCTCTAGAAGCTTTTTCAGTACGAGGATACAGATTCTCATAATCTAAAATAAATAATATTTTGAGCTGACTAACGTTCAGAGCAATTTGTTATGAGTGAACAATAGCAAACAATTTTTTGTAATAACAACTTTGCATTGTTTTAGTTTGAACTCTAGGGCAGCTTTCTGATAACTAAATAGTGCTGAGCGGTTTTCTGTAACATTTGCATTTTGAATGTTCAGCATAACTGTGTGATGACAAGTCATAAACAACTTTTATTTGGTGAAACAATAAATCAAACGTTTAATCTTAAGCAACCGTTTAGTTTTCAACTTGTCAGTTGGGACCAGAAAAATGTGCTACAAAGCAATTCTACACAATTAGCAGTACAAATTAAACATCACAGCAAATTGACTATTATTCTTTCCCATAAAAAAAAATTGTTTCAAATGCTTTTAGTCACCTTATGTTAGCTTAAACAGTATTTAAAACATTGTTTGCTGCTTTACTACAGCTCGTAAATAATACGAGACAAAGTAGCCCACACACACTACTCTGGTCTTTGTCCATGTAAGTTTGAAAATGGGTTCAAGGAAGTCAACAAAAATCTTCAATATCTTACATCAGATGGATAAAAAACACAATCAAATTTGAAACCTACCTAAACTAAATCTCTTAAACTTTACTTCACTCTTAAATGAACTCCTTAAAGGACCGTAAGCATTGCCATGTTAAAAGTGCCTGGTTATCACATCACTGCTTGATAAGAGAGATGGACTAACAATAAAGGCCATTGAGAGGATAATTTGCGCCCAGTATCAATGAGACTCCCAGGTCCCAAGTTCAGACACTTCTAAGAAAAATGCACCGTATCCAGCAAATACGAGGTGTTTTTTTAAAGTTCCCAGGCACCTTGGAATGGTTACAGCTCTTACAATCATCCCAGATCTGAAAGTACCCTTTGGACCACACTGTCAATAATAATGTCTTTATTTGTGCCCATTGCAATAACATACAGTACACTGAGATCACAGATGCGATACAACAGACGAGGAAGCAGCGAAGTGACATATATACGTCTTCGAGTCAGCTGCTCCCCTTATTTTGGCTTGCCATTAAGTGTCTTTGCGGAGACACAGCCGCATGCTCTGGAGCGGTGTCAAACCCACGTCCTTTCGAACGTCGCGCAGACGTTCTCACCACTCGGCTACGCAGCCGACTACTGCCAATAACTGCTTGGTGGCAACGTTGATTATATGAGGTAAATATTAACAAAGGAAGGATGAATTACTTTTAGTATACTTTTTGTGTTACTTTAGTACACTTTTGCAATAGCAAAACTATTGTCGACATAACTACATGAGTTGTTAAATGGCCTCGACAATTATTATACTGAAGTACAAAGCAAATACAGACGTTTTTGCCACGATTCAAACGCTGCAAGAGCTTAACAATTACGGTATGTATTTTCAAATTTAATGATTTCTGGCAGATTTAAAACTTTACTCGATTAGCGGCATACAAAGCTCATGAGACAAGATAACGACTGTTTTAAAAATATTATTCTCTGCTCAGCATACAAATAGAGCTCTGTCATTAAGTGATTATTAATTATTGTTACATACCATACCGTATTATTCCATTATTGATGTAACCCTCAAACCACTGGCTGCATAGAGCAACAATTTTATGTTGACTAAGCAACATTGTTGATAAAGGATACTGATAACAATAATGACAGAATAAAAACACAAAAAAATAAAGTAAAATACACTTAAACTTGTAAATGTTTTGTTTGTTTATCTTTATCCTGCATTGCGGGAAAGCGGACTTGAGCGCTATGCATCGGTGTACGCCTTCTGACATACACCTGACCCACGCTGCAGCCGACGGCAATGTCTGTTTCCGGTTGTCTACTCTACTTACGACTTAAATTTGGTACTAGGCTACCCATTACTTGAAATCGATCACTGGGTAGAGGCAATTATCGTAAAGTTTCTTGCCCAGAGAAACAACAGCAAGTGCGCGTGGCTGGAGTTGAACATGCAGGCTCTCGACTGCGAGCCCAACACGCTAACCACTCGGCCACGGCTGTAAATGGTGATACACCAACAGCAATTTTCACCATTCCTTACTTGAAGATGTGAAATTGACCAAACGTACGGTGCATGACGTTTTTAACACAAAATTGCAATATAAATGTTAAGAATTTGGCAAAGTCACACGGTTTGTATATATGATCACACTGTTCTGAACCTGACACAGTTTTTAAGTTTAAATTTTAACTTGAATTTTCATACACTACAGGTGTATCTTTAGCTTCCTTTGTTGTTGCGACAAAAACATTACACAAAACAATAAAATCACAGATGGGATATTTCATTTGTCTACTAATCTTTCTTTTTGGGCAGTGTTTTAACAACGTCACCCGAGCTACTGTTTTCACAATCTCCCAAAGGCCTAAACTATACCGTACATATATTGGATTATACATGCTTATTTCACCACAGAGCTAAAGAAACTTTGGCCAATATTTGTGAGTTAAAGTCTGACCACAGTATGACCTTCATGTTTTAATGGGTTTGTGTAGTACCGTAGATAATAATTACCGATAACTGTACTGGTATTATCCATTAGACAAATTCAATAAAACACGAAGGCCATATAACGGTCAGACTTTAACTCGCAAATATTGGGCAAGGTTGTGCTGTTTTACGGGGGTGCAACCTAGTTCGTACCCTGAACAGTTCGTACTCTCAGTTCGTACCCTGAAAAGATTGAGAGAAAAAATTAAAAAAAGCCGAAGTCGCTGATCGGAGTTTCCGCAAACAACTCGAGAGTTAGAGTTAGTGGAAACTGCGGAAAAATATTTGTGGAAACTGCGGAAAAATATTTGCGGAAACTGCGATCAACGAGGGTTAGAGAGCATAGATTACTCGATGGTTAGAGTTAGGTAAGCGGAAACTACGGAAAAATGTTTGCAGAAACTGCGATCAACGAGGGTTAGAGCATTGGTTAGAGTTAGGATAAAGGTTAGCGGAAACTGTGGAAAAATGTTTGCGGAAACTGCAATCAGCGAGGGTTAGATTAGAGCATAGATTACTCTAAGGTTAGGGTTAGCGGAAACTGTGGTTAGCGGAAACTACGGAAAAGTGTTTGCGAAAACTGCGATCAGCGAGGGTTAGCAGAAAGTGCGGAAAATGTTTGCGAAAACTGCAATCAGCGAGGGTTACGGTTAGCAGAAACTGCGATCAGTGACTTCGACTTTGTGCTATCTTTCTCTCGATCTTTTCAGGGGGAAAATTTTAAAATGTTTGCGGAAACTGTGATCAGCGACTTCCGCTTTTTTTAATTTTTTCTCTCGATCTTTTCAGGGTACAAACTGAAGGTATGAACTGTTCAGGGTACGAACTAGGTTGCATCCGTTTTACAGTAGGCCTACCGTAGCCTAATTAATTTACCTTTAAATGTTTTTTAGGTTTTAGCAGACACCAAATTGTAAGGTTGAGGCTCATGCAAGGTTCTTTAAGTTGTAAGGCTCCATTATGCGACATGGCGTTTTTCCTATGCCACAACATGCCTATTTCTAGAACAATTTTTCGGTTTATGTTACTGTTAGTAACATTTTGTGCAGATCCTGACTTATTGGATCAGCACAACACACAAATAAGATTACAGCGTAATTTTATCTAAAGCTTTTTTACAAGTTCATACCAGATTTCATGTTTTAAAACACTTCTTGACAGTGTTTTATATACAAACTATACACTACGGTAGTCTACATTACCAGTAACTGAAGAGAGCTTACAGTAGGCCTAATGTACCGTACTTAGTTTAGACTAGGGTATAACTCACAACTTCAGACTGACTTTTACTGGTTTCATCATACAATGAATCGTTTCATCGAAACAAAGCACCTACCGAATATCCAGTGACAAGGCACATTTTGAAGAACTGCTAGGCTAGGCCAGTTCTTTGTTGAGAAAAACAGCGATGACCCACCACTCGATGACGTCATAAAGCAGTCCAACAGACGCAGCGTCGGGCGAGTGCACAACGTCGAGACAAGTAATCCAAAGATATTTTATCGACTTCTCTGAATTAAACTCTGTATAAACTTTTACAACGGTTGTTGTTGGAATTTCACACATTCGTTTATGTAAATTAAACAATATGTCATTTTATAAAATTTAAAACTTTTTTTTATTTGAAAAGGTTTGTTTCCAAATTAATATTAACATGAAAAAGCCAAAACTATGTGACGTCACGACGCCCGGTATTTTTTACGTCTAATGTCATTTTCTCTCACTGCGACGTATGATGACGTTAGGTATCAGCTGGACATCACGAGCTTTTCATGATGAGTAACTGTTGCATTACTAAAATAGATTCAATTTGTATTTTTGTCCTGGGCAAAGTCGATGTTCAGTGAAACTTTGGTTCATTGGAGGAAACTTAATCGCCGAAGCAAACCAACTCAATATTTATACCTGCTACCAAAACGTTCAGAATTGGGCTATTATTAGCCTACTTGCATCAGACCACTAGGTCTATAACTATATTTACTAGCTTACCAAACATGCGAAAAGCAAAATAAAGACAAGCAATTCAAGCAATAATCACAATAACCCAGTTAACTTCACTCTGTCAATCTCGGTGACCGGGCCTGCGTCAGTGATTCAAGGCCTCTACAAGTATGCGACACTGCCAGGATTAAGCTCTGCAAGAAACTTTCCTAGTCCGAGGATAAAGATTCAATCAATCAATCAATGCTGCTGCGGAGAATTGTCAACAAACTTGTTTCCAACACAACAATAATGTCTTGTTTGTCTGCTTATGTCATTGTGATCTTCAACATTGGCTATAAAAAGGCAGGCTACTTTTGTTTTTGCACAATTTCTAAGTTAATACAATCGGGTTAAGCGTGGTAGCCTAATTCTAATTGATAGGTTATTTCACTTGTTTGAGATAGTTATAATCAGGCCTACAAATAATATAAAATCGGTTGTTTTGGGATTTTCCTAAATTGACACCAGGAATCCAATTTTTTTCGGCCCAAGAAAAATCTAGGTAAAGTTTGTGAAATATATTACAGTACCCATACAACCAAGCAACCACACGGCATTTAACATAATCCATTAAAATTGAACATAAACTATAAGCTACAAACGTTTTCGGCCATACACACGTTAGCCCTTATCAAGTAACAAAAAAATAACTGCTTATCATATCTACACTGAAAATGAATAACTGATCTAAACACTGAATTGAAAAAACGAAATGCAAAATGAAACGGCATAGCATAGGAGAAAGGCACATCACATGGCGTTTAAATTGCTTGGTTGTATATGTCTGTGGTTGAAGAAAGTGACCTCTTTACCAAAATTATATTACAGTACATAGCCTAAACTAAAGAGAGAAAAAGAACGGATAGAATAATTCACTGACCATCAACATATTCTAAACCATAATAGGCCTACCCACAGCTACTGGTTTAGTGGTTTATATGACAATGACTACGTATATACATTTTAAAACTTGTTTTAATTTTGTTTTTATTCGGAAACTTTTGTAAAATTTGCATAAAAAAAAAGAAATGTAAATTGAGGGTGGCTACGCGATCTATTTAGTTTAGAATTTCAAACGAGTAGTTTTTATTTTCGCAGTTGAAAGACACTCAACAATAGAAATTTTTCATTCCGCTACTCTGACCGTGTTTGGTGTTGTTTTTTGTTGAATAAAGATGATAATTAGTATGGAACGGTTTAGCATTCATAGGCTAAGCAGAAAGGAAACGTAATTAACTGCATTATGGTTTTAAACCTAAATTTGTTTCGATCACCAGCGTAGGTGGTTGGGCTTGACCTTGAGAAAGCCACAAAACATAAATTCAGCAAGGTCACTTGTACGGTTGACTTTTCTCCAATAGGCAACACTCTATTCAAGCATTATGTGTCAAAACATTACCTTGGTGAACGCTGAAGCAAATAGCTCTGAGGTTTCTCTACCAGCTTATGCTGAGATCAAGCATTCCCTTGGAGATCAACAAAAAGCAATAAACATTACGACTTCACAATATTGCGTGATGAGATTGTCTGGGAACCAAGTTTTGGTGCAAAATCCGTCCTTTTCGCACAGATTTAACTGCAGCAGCAGTTAACTGCAACAACTGCAGAAATAAAAGTTTTTGCTAACCTTTAAATATTGACTAAGCATCCTTACTTTGAGGACAATCTGGAGCAAAAGCCATGTGTCAGTGTAGCCTAGTCCTGAGAAACATCATCAACTATGGGGTGGTGAAAGACAAGAAACAACCCCAATAGACCTGGATGACGGTGAATTTGAATTAAAAGATTTCTGCGCACATAGATTGTCCCCAAACCCTATCATGAGACATTGCAACCGATAACTTAGTTTTATCTTATTTGCTCAATGATCCTGCTCTCATTGTTATATTCGCATAAATTGATTGTCCTCACACCTTGGTTGTGTGAAGATATAAGGTGAAAGTCGCTGATAGGCTAATGCACTGAGATTCTGAGGTCGTACTCGCATTTCTAAGTTTTTAATCCGTCTCTGTCAGTCGGCCACAGCTTCGATTCACCGTTAGTTGCATATTCCTTTTGCAGAGTATTAATCTGCCAATATCTCTGAATTAGGGAAATGAATACTGATCACACAAGTTCTTTCTGTTGTGTATGTTCTGTTACAACTCACTGAATCGTTGAGAAAGTCTTTATTCAAAATATGACGAGACAAATGCACAACGAGACATGATGGCCTATCAAATGAAGTTGGCTGGAGAACCCAATCACAATACCAGTCATTTTTACATTGATTCAACGTCTGCAGACGATAAATGCATGTAAAGAGGGCTGATTTCTTGGCTGGGAAATGTTATTTCAACTGACCCGGTTCGTTCACACTTAGCTGCTGAAGCCACAAACTCATGCAGTGAATTGAAGGCAAAAAAATGAACAAAAAATCAGTAAAAATAGTGAGAAAACATTACACAAGAAATAAACAGAAATTTAAAACAAATATTAGAACATTGCAAAGAAAAATGGTCTGCATAAAATTCCCTAGTTGCGACATGCAAGATATGCAATTTCTTCGTTGAATGAACGTACACAGCGTTGAATCAAAGGGGGGGGGGGGGGGGGGGGGGTATCTTGTCCGTACAAATCCACGCAACAAACCACTCAGACAAAAAAGTTTCCTCCTTCACATCGTCTGAACCTCTGGCGACGTTGAAGCAACATAAATAGATTAACTTCGCTAGGAATACGAAAGATTCGAGAAAAAGCGATGAATTCTAACGACAGGAAAAACACTTGCGACATCATGTTTAATATTTATAGTAAGGATTTTTTTATCAGCATTAGCAGGTTAAGCACTAGCTAGCATGGCGAGATGGTAGCCACTCCTACATTCCTGAGCAATGCTCCGACAGCGTACTCGTAATCTGCAAGTCGCTGCAGCAGATAAGGTTTATCAACCAATCAGAAGACAAGATTTAAATCAGCTGATTGCAGTCATGCGCGTTAGAAAGTAAATTAATTGAACGTTTCCCCGTCGCCAGGGTGGCCAAGAAGTTAGGATTAGGGAATACAGTAGTTATTTTGATGGCGTGGCTTCGATCCCCTCTTTCCTGGTTCGATTCTCAACCACTTTTTTTTCTGTAACTACCAAGTAGCCTACCAAACAAAGTTCAAAGCAAGTCTCAGACGGAGTGCTAGGAAGGTCACAATGACTGAAGTCAGCTGGTTGAGTTTGCAGACGTTGTGTCAACGTAAAAATGACGGATTTTGCTGTCGGAGGTGCTCATGGTTGGGCGCTTTAAAAAGGGAAGCGCGAAACGTGTGAGAGTCTTAAATGGTACACAACGCCTAGAAATTCAAACTGCTGCTCGTGTTCGCTAAGATTTGCTGATCTACACAAAAAAAAATATCCCTTTTACATCGTTTTAACGTTGATGCAACGATGTAAATATGCAAACTTTTGCTGGTTACGAAGAGGTGTTCAAAACCAAAAGAACTTTTAAACAATTTTTTTGCCAAAACAAGATACATGAAATTTTATAATAAAAAATAGAATTGCTTCCAAATAAAGGAAAGCACATTAATATGCGTCCACCAAGAGATGCATGAAAGTAGCAGGATACCAGTGAGATGTGTAGTGGGAGAAAAAGATTTTGAGGTCCGCTCTGGATGACGCAGTGGATAAGGGGCTCGCTTTCCAAACACGCAATCCTGGTTCGACTGCCATCCTGCAATCCTACTTAAGCTGGTTGTTGAAAAACACCGCTCACCTCTACTCAGGGTGTAATAAATTGGGTGGGCGTAGTTGCTGAAGTAAAGGCGGCCGAGTGAAAGGAACTGCCTCCCCTACTCTCGTTAGTGCCGAAGGCTTAGTATAATGAGAACCTTATCTTCTCATCCCCCGATGCTTGGATCAAGTATGGGACTCACCTTCTGGACAGGTGCCGAACCGGTGCTCTTCCAAACGCCGTGCTTTGGTTGTCACAACGGCCACGCAGCCGATACAAATCATCTAACATGGCGGATAAAAAAGAAATTGCATAAAAGTAAAAGGCGTGGAGAGAGGTGATGGTAGCTAAGCAGTAAGCAGGCGAAATCAGTCATTTTTACATCGTGTAATGTAATAACAAAGTCTGCTTTCTGGGTAACAATGGGAAAAGGACAGAGTACATGCAGCGCTGGTAACAAAACTACAAGAAAATAAAGGCGATGAGGTTAAAATGAAATATTGTAGATATAGTGGTAGCGAAGTTCGGTTTACGCAAATTTTCCTCGTTTCGAACAAACCAACGCGATAGACAGCACATTTGGCGGACTCATTTTGGTTTACAGACTCAACATAATTATAGTTTCCATTTGAATAAAGTATACACTGACGACGCCACAGTTGTGTGGCAAAAACTCTATTATAAACTCGTTTTTATTAATTTAGTGGATATCCTCTGCTCTCAAACACAAAGTGTTTGCTTAAAAGCAAATTGCTTCAATTATAATTACAGGAAAACAAATAAACAATCACGTGGCATTTCTACAGCAAATAAATCAAGCTCAGCACAAGTACGATTCGCCGCAATAGCGAGTGTGAAAAACCACCAACTTATCACGTTATTTAAATGGATTCGATATAGCCATTGGCACAGCATTCATATCTGATAAATAATAGAATTGCTATTTTCACCTACACTTATCGCAAGCGTAGTTGAGAGCACAAGAGTTGAAACACAGCAAAGACCGTCAAGCTATAGCACAGTTGAAATATCTAACCCAGTGGCTGTATAATTATTTAAACTGCCCTGGAATAACTTTCATAATTTAAAAAAAAGAAAGCAAATACACACGCAACAAAATTTGAACAAAGAAACTCGCCATGGATTTATTTGCGAATAAACTTAATGGAATGGTTGCGCTACGACATCAGCAGACACTTTTTTTTTTTATAATTTCTCGGTTGCCAAATTCCTAATAAAAAAGATCAAACTTAGTCAACAACTCAAAAACTAACAAATATGAGAACCGCCGCCGCAATCGAAACACGAGAATTTGCTCAAGATTATATGTTTGTAATTACAGATAAGTTTACATTGAATCAACATTATGTTAAAGAAACAACGAAAGTCCGCACAAAGCTGTGCACAATAGTCGGTGAATCAACTTTAAAGCACGAACACAAAATCTAACAATAGATTGAGTTTCACTTTTAGCAGAATTACAAGGTAGATAATAACGGCTTGTTTTAGCCTGATGCTGCATATAACCACAGCGAACTCGCAGCATCAGGCTAAAACAGATCGTTAAATATCTACATTGTGCAAACAAAATTTAACGTCATAGAACGCTTTTTGCACAGTAGTCAATGACATCGTTCTAGTTTGAAGAAAAGGCAAAGTAAAGCAAAAAGGAAAATTTGCTTGCGTACCTTGGTTTACCAAATAACTAACACAGAAGTATTCGTCCCTGGAAAATACTTGATTCCATTACTTCGTTGCAAATAAACTCACCCAGACAGTTCTTTCCTTCAAAAGGAACTAACGAAACAGAATATAGTGAAGGCATCAATCAAAAAGAAATCTCATTCTCACTTCGCAAATATGAAGTTTCAATGGACAGCTGAGTGTTGGTAAATATATTAACTTAATAGGTTTTTGTTTTCAGATAGAACCATATCATCGTGATCCAAAAAAGTAAAGTAATAGTAACAGTAGTTATATAAGACAAGTTATGGAACCGGTTCGTTCCAGAGGGTTCAGTCTCAACGGAATCTCGACCCGGGCAGACGATGAAAGGGCAAGATCAAGCAACACAGGTTCAATTCTCATCACGAGCGTTGAAGCAATGCTCAGGACAACACCCCATTAAGCAGTACACAGTGGATGGGATATATAACAAACAACAACAATTCCAGTGCTAACGAATATTGAAATTATTCTTCCATATGTCAGCATTAGTTCTGTGTGATAACAAGAGATGATGATGTGAGGTCAAAGTTCATTTTAGGTCCATGTCATGACATCAAACTTATTCTAACTTCGCTTCATTGAGGTAAAATTATTTTGAAGAAATACGCGCACAATGATAAGAGGTAAGTCCTTGAATCCCTGTGTTAACTTGTGCATTTCAATTGGAAATCTTTGTCACAAAAGTGATTGGAAATCTTCACTGTGACAAATTTGTAGACTGAGATTTTGATCGAATTGCTGACGACAATTGAGAACCAACCAAAACTTTATTAGTTGTCTATTCCGCAATATTTTAACAAAAACCTGTACGTTAAGACTTCAAGAAAAAGAGTCAGATCAAAATAAAGTCAAAATAAAAATGGCAACCTTAATCATGCAAGAGTGAGAAAAAGCATTACAGGATTACCTCAAGGGTGCGACCCAGTCGTCTATAAAGAAACTAACAATCGCACAATACACAGTTGCTCATACAAATATGAAACAAAATATGGCCAGTTCTAGTACTAGCAAAGTTTGATATTAGCAAATTTTCAATAAAAAGAAAACAAAAGCTACCAACTTGAGACATCTTATGACTGCATAGCGGAGCGGTGAATTTGTTTTGTCATACAAAGCTATAGTACGAAGCTCATGAAGGATCCGGTTCGACACCGCTCAAAAGCACACGGCTATACCTGCGGCAAGGCACTTGTGGCATGCCTGAAGGTGGACAAGAAAATTGACTTCCTTGCTTTGCCTTCCACTAAATCTAAATCTTCAACCACCGGGCGTCAGCCTAGATATGACTAAACTGTGGAGTCACAAACAACACGCTTTCCTTGTCGCTGACATAGTTTCACAATACGGCACTTCAAATTATTGCAAAGAAAAAGTGCCGTCTTGTCAAAAGTTCACTTTTCAACACTAATTCCACTTTCAACAAGGAAGTATTCAAAAATGTACTTTCTTGAGCAAAGATGTTGTTTCTCCAAGGTTGTACTGCAGTTGGGGTCTACTGTGTTTGTTGTACCGTACCCAATCCCGCACAACCCAGTTGCATAGCGCCATCACTTGTATTGACTGACGTCACTCCAGGACATCCCAGGTGGACAACCCATGTCTCAAGTAAACTTACCGACCGATAATTTTGTCTAAAACTCCCTAGTTTGATCAAACATGATCATAAATATTTGCAACAGTGCCCATAAACACGGTAATGATCAATATTCTTAGTTATTCTATTAGCTGAGCACTATAAGCCCAGACTGGGGGGTTATTGGGCTTTGGTGAAAAACAACGGTTGACAAGAACTTAACCTTGTTATTTAAAATGGTGATACATCACTTTGATGTAACGGTGAGTGACAAAACTATCGATTTGGTTCCACGTTCCGTTGCGAATCTCGCTCCAGTTGTCTCAGTTTGACAGTGCATCGGTGTGATGGTCACGATATCTGTGCTGTGTTGTAAGGTGGTCAACAACTCTTCCACGTGGAGAATGAATTGTTTCATTGGATCGCTCCACAAAACGTTTCAAGTCTCGGTTTGCCATTGCACGGGAGTGACATCAATTTGAAGTCCTCGTGGTGGATGAAGATGATGTGGAGTTATGTTCCCGGAAGGAAGTCGGTGTCCGTGTCTGTTTCCGATGCTTGTGTCTCAGAAGTGGAATCTGAAAGATGATGGACTTGTACCCAGATGACAAATCAGTCGTTTTTTTACATTGATTCAACGTCTACAGACGTAGAAACAATGTAAAAAGCGACTGATTTGCTGTTTGGGTATGACAACAAATGTGATATTCCAAGCAAGCAAACCAAACCCTTTTTTGTTGATTCAACGCCTGATAAGACGTTAAATCAAAATAAAAAAGTACTAAATTTTAGTTAAGTTGTTCGAAAATTAGCCTTTCAAGTATTTAGTTTCTAAGCTGTTGGAATTGTGACAAACATAGCGTGACAGAAATCGTGAAGACAATCCATCTAACAATGAAGAAACAATAGAGTGCACGCTAAATACAGATTTTCACCACAGGATAGCCGGTGGTGTGAATTTACCATCAGACAGTTGGCAATGGGTAGGACAGTAGTAAGGTGGAAACCGAAGCTGAAAAATGAACAAAATAGTGTTGCCAGACACCTACCAAATTTGCAATGGACAGGAGTGTAGGGTCGGTAGGAGCTACCGCTGTCTGATGTGTCGGTTGTATCGATGCCGTTGAATCGGTCATAATCCAACCGGTCATACTTCTGCAAGAACGCCAATACATGTTGAAAATACAATTTTTTTATTATAAATTACATACGCCACGAAAAGCAGTTGATTAAACAGCCGTGACACTGCATGTCATGTTGTGACACATCATCGCCATAGAAATTGATAAAATCAGGATGACGCGACAGAAAAGTTTTTTGTATTACCCGTAAAACGGGAATACTTTGAAACCGGGGTAAACTTTGAACAGTTCCCAAAAATTAGTTGTCGAGGTAATAGTTTTGTTAATAACTCCGTAATAAAGCGGAATTTCGGGTTAAAAGTCACTTTTTCGTAGTCTTTGGTGAAATTACTTTCGATTAAGTCTGGAATTTTGGTCCGAGACTAAATTTACTTCACACTCCAGTACACAATTTGATAGATAAGTGAATTTAGTAAAACAGCATGGTGAAGTGATGCGTTCCAACTTCTATCTGGTTCTCAGCCGTTTGATGGTATTTCAGCTCACTGTTTTAACCAGATGTTGGAAATATCATCAAGATCTTAGATCTAAAAGGATTTTTTTGTATTACTTTCAGTTTTTCCGAAAATCAGGGTTTTCTGGCCAGCAAAGCTTTTATTTTACTGATGGGGTTACTTTGAACGGTGTTTTAGTATTGAGATATGAGAGGAGTTGACGACGAAACGTCGATAAAGAGGAAAAGACAATGGCTGTGGAACTGGATAAAAGCATTCGCAATGAAGACGACGTGATCCAGAAATGAGTGTTCCAAGCAGTAAGAAAAAATGTGTGCCAAGAGATGAAGCTTCTATCGCAAGTGAGGAAAGAAACGAAGAAGTTGAAGGGATAATGAGTGATGCAAGTCTATCCAACGGCGATGAAAATGGTTTGGAAGTTGGAGCAAGCTCCAACCCTAACGTTTCTGATGAACAAAACTACAATGTAGAGGAGAACAGCAGAACACTGCCGTTGGCACATTCGTCATTATTCAATATGAAGTTGAAAAGTTTCCACGAAAAATTATTTCGTTTGACGACGAAGGCTCTCTTGTATTCACACTAAGGCAAGGCAAAAACGTAGGATAGAATTAACCTACGTTCAAAGATGAAATCGATTATGAATGAAAAGACGTTTTAAAACGTAACATAGAGGCTATTCCTGTTAATCCGATTCCCTGACCTTGAAAAAGAATGGGGATAATAAACCTTTAACACTATTTGTTGGAATTCCCCCCTAGCCTCAAATAACCCCCAAGATAGGGTTAAATGTCATAAACTCACTGTTGTGTGTACATATTCGTTGACTTGTGTGTTTAAAATACCATTTTCTGTTCAAAGCATCAAAGTAACCCCAAAATCTCGTGAAACTTTGAACACCACATAATTTCAAAAAAAGGTAGTTTGTTCAAAAATTCTTTAACATTCCTTTCACATGTCAATAGGGGTATATGTAGCCCCTAATATATTGCAATATCAGGACGGTGGGTTCAGGGTGTAAAAATTAACGATATGAAAAAGACGAAAACTGTTCAAAGTATCCCCAGTTTACGGGTAATGTAAAGATAGTAAAATAGTTTTGCCGACTTTCATTACTTCATGCCACTGCACAACGACCAACAACAAAAGAAGGAACTTCACCTTTTTCACTGTTGGAGCCTTCACTGGTTGCTTTGTTGAAATGGAGGAAAACGAATCGTCCTCTGAACAAAAATTGTGATCAAAACTTTAAATCCAGTTCGCTTCCTTTGGTTGAAAGTCATAACGTGAATTTGCATCAGTTTGTAAATTTGCAAACTGATGTAAAACTAAGAAAGAGAACAGTCTAGAGCAGGGGTCACCAAATGGCGGCCCGCGGGCCGCATGCGGCCCGCCACGCTGTATCGCTGCGGCCCGCGGAAGGTATCAGCGTACAAGTATAACCAAAAATACTTTTCTTGAGGAGTTAAAGAGCACGAAGGCAAAAAAATACTTTCCGGGAAGCATATTTTCGCACTGCATACGATTCCACCGACAGGGCCGTTGACAGGATTTCTCGGGCCCGGTACCAATTTATTTTCGGGCCCCCTTCATGCACAATGTTATGAATATAAAGGTTGTGTACAAACTTTTATTGATGTGTTGTTAAAATGAGGATGACATATGCCGTTCAAAGTAGAAAATTAAGAGGAATATCATTTATATATATATTATTATATTTTCAAAGATTTGTTGCATCCACGAATTTCCCCAACTGCGCAATTACGCATTAGGAATTTCTTCGTAAATCGCGAAATCCTTGCTCTCAATCACGATCTTCGTCGGTATGTTTAAAATTGTTGGAGTTTGGTTTTGGTTTGAATGTTTATCCTCGGACTGACAAAGCCTTGATAAATTATTCCTGGTAGTTTCGCATACTTGTAGAGGCTCTTGACGCACGGCCGGTTACCAAGATTGGCAGAGTGAAGTTTCCAATTGTTGAAGTGTTGTTGCCGGGGAATTATTCCATCCATTAGGTGCTGTTGAATGGAGAGCAGTCCTGAAATGCGTTGCTCAAGCGCACACCCCGAGAGTCGAACCAGCGCCGTGTGATCTTGAGCCGGGCGCGTATCCGCTGAGCTAACGGGGCGGACAATCGGCTGAACTTAGTTCTTTGAAAAGTAGACGCAAGTAGCTAGAAGTGATTACCACCAAAGTATGTATATTCAGAATTAAAGAGTGGGTAAAGAAAAATATTTCGTGTTTTCAAGAAAAAAATCGTGGTTAGGGAAATCACTATACCCGGAAAGGGCCCGGTACTTTACCATCTGACGGCTGAAGTGGCTGTTTTAACCTCTGATGGCAATTCCTTTAGATCTGATTATATTAAGATCTTGATAATGTTTGAAGTCGCGGGGATTCTTTTAAATCCAGGCCCCCTAAATATTCCGGGCCCGGGTCCAAAAGTACCACCTAGACCCCCTGTCAACGCCCCTGTCCACCGACCTACCAATCAGATTATAGTTGTACGTGGGGGTTGCTTGAAGTTATTCCAATGCGATGTCCAGCCACACTGCTCCAGTGGTTGATTAAAACGTCTGTTTTCGAATTTCGAAATTGTCTGTGAGCATAGGGTTGCTTATTTTAAGTTTGCAAATGTCATGTAAACACTAGTGTGCGTTTCACCGTTATTTTGTTTCATGAGCAGTGTTCTCTTTATGCAAGTTTTGTTGGAAAATTAGGTCGGTGTGCCAACTCAATTTATAATAAATTGGCAAAATATTATATATGAATTTAAAGACTTTTTCTGATTGTATTATGAAAATATTTAGCTTAGTACTGCAAACTGTTTTTTTTTTTAAAAGAAACATGGAACGCTTCACGATTTTGCGTGTCATCCTTGCGCAGGGGCCATGCTAATCTTCTCTCTTTCGTTCCAATTTTAGTATATGTACTGCCAAAGCAAGTCCTGCAAAATGTTGTTAATCAACAATTCTTGCCACGCTGATAAGCACCGCAAGTGACAGTTGTCAATAATCAAAGAAAGACGGTTTATAGACTCTCACAAAAAGAATGAAAACCAGCTCATTGCTTTTTTAGAGGGAAGACTGTTCAAGAATTACGATAGAATTACAATTTTTCGGTGATTTCCACAAGCGTTTGTTTCATGGTTGCCTGGTTTCTTTTTCCCTGTTATTGGAGCCTATTTTTCGCTGATATGTTTGCAGGTCACTATCGTTGCCTATATTGCGATGTGTCAAACATTTCCTTGTTTACTGAAATTGCTAATTGCAAAATATCTTTTGTGAAGCGAAGTGACAACTCCACTCTTGCTTGGCGATGAATATTCTGATTTTTTTTTTGTCGTATTCAGGTTTACACCTGGTAGTTGAAGATTTAGATTAAGTGGACGGGAAGGCAAGGAAGCAATCTGGGTAAGAAATGCGTTCTTTTCTAGCATAAGAGTCAACCTACTTAACATTTTATTAGTGCGGCCCGCCACAGCTCTCCTTAGTGCCAAAGTGGCCCACATGCAAAAAAGGTTGGTGACCCCTGGTCTAGAGACTCTAGACAGCAAAACGCGTCATTGTTACATTGTTCAATCAATGTAAAAATGACGGATTTTGCTGTCTGGGAGATTATTGGTGCAGTGAATGAGTAATGAGCAAAATAAACAAGATTATAAACAAACACATCCAACCTTTCCTGTCATCATCATCACCACCCATGCTCAGCATCAAGTTCGCAAACAACCTCTTCCTGATGTCATCCGTGTCTTTGTCGGACTTGATTCTGGAGAAGAAATCCCATAACTGATACATAATCAAGTTTACTGCATACCACAGTGATCTGCTCCGTCGCATCAAGATTGTAACTTTCAAATTATAACCGATCGTTTAAGAACGCAGGCAAACCTACACGAAAGCTTAAAAACTGATTTTCGAATTAACTGGGTTGGTCTACACCCGATTTATAATAACAATGTCGATTCAACGTTTAAGAACAATGTGTCCACGTCTGATGAAATAATAAAATAACTCTTCGAAACTTTGCTTTAAGTTTATCTATGGTGAAGTGACGTCATTGACGAACATTCCCAGACAAAAATCAATGTAAAAAAAACGGTTGATTTGCTGTCTGGGGTCGAACAACTTCGCGTCACGAGCAAGGGGGCGGACTTCCCGTCCGTGTCGTTACCTGGATAAAACATCCATCAGACAACCTTGCTGGGTTTTGGGCAGTGGCTGCCCTGGTGACGTCATCAGCCTTTCCAAGAGAAGAAGACATGACTTGACTAAATGGAGAACGCTGTCTTGTGGAATGTGCAAGTCCAAAGTAATTTCATGGAGAATACTTATAAGTGATTCTGCCAAGTCGGACCAATCTTGGTTATTCTTCTGAAAAAAACAACAATAATACTTAAGGCAGTGGGTCCCGACCCATGGGTCGCATACCAAAGTTGGGTTGCCAGAAAGAATTTCTGGGTTGCTTGTTTTTTTCTTCAAACAAGAAAAATGTTTTGTATGAAGCAACTGTTTGTATAATACATTGCAGTAAAGCAAAATCCTACAAGTGAAGCTGCCTGTATTGATCGTTCTTATTTTGCAAGTAGGCTACCTCCTTTCATTCTTCATGTTGTTTTTGGCGAACTTAAAGGGTCATCACGATGTAATGTTGCCAGCATACTTTTTTTTTCTGGATACCTCCACAGCATGACATGACATCAGGTTATGATATGGTCGCAAAACTTTCTAAACTTCACTTTTTAGAAAATTTGGGTCGCTTCAAAAAAAAAGGTTGGGAACCACTGCTTTAAGGGTTTAATTAAGCAAATATTTTTCATCACAAACGCGTTGAAACAACCAATTAAAGCAGTTAATTGGAATAAATGTTCATGCAACGTATTTAGACATGTAGTTTCATCAATAATATAGATTTATAGTTTAGAAATAACGTTTCAGAAAATGCCAAGTGTCAAATGAGTTGAAAATAAGACGTTGAGTTCAAAGCACTTCGCTCTAACAGTTTCTTTAACCAAGAGCTGGTCATAGAATGAATTCTTTTCTTCAATGTCTATGGCTTTAACCCAGTAAACTTGCCATGGCGGGCACTAGCTAGGTCGGTTGCTGAGCACGACCAGTTATCTTACTAGCAATGCTTGAGTCTACGAGTCGCTGAAAGCTTGTTGGTTTGCTTGCCTGACGTTTCACGAACCATGTTAATGCAGATCTTCAGAATGCAATGCTGGTAAAGCATCAAACATATTTCAAAATTGTATAAATCAAATGGTGCGAGAAAGAGTTTTATATTGGTATAAAGTCGCCCGCCTAGACAGAAATCAGTCGTTTTTCACATTGATTCAACGTCTGCAGACGTTGAATCAATGGGAAAAAACGGCTGATTTTCAGTCTGGGTATTACCTGTGTAGTTTCATCAAACAACGCCATGCACACTGCCAGCACACATTGCGCCAACTCGAGCGACTTCGAATTGACGCCGGTACAGAACTTCTTGACCATCAACGACAAAGATACGTAATCATCCACTGGTAGTTTGTGGGAGGACAGCACGAGGAGCGAGCCAGTCAGCTGTCAAATGGAGTGAAATATTCAGCTACATTACCAAGACAGCAAATCAGTCGTCTTTTACATTGATGCAACGTCTACAATCGATGTAAAAAGCGACTAATTTGCCACCTGGGTAACGACTATCGCTTGCGAGTAACTGCTACTACTGTTACAAAAATTAAACAGAAATTACAAGTGTTGGAGCGAGATGAAAGATATAGACAGCCTGATTGAAAACAGGTGAAATTGTTGAGTGATATTTTTCTTATGTTTGCGAACGTTAGATTTGGGTTAGTATATTTTTGATCTAATCACAGTCAACTAATAGTTGAGAATTTTTGATAGCTAGAAAAACTTAGTGAACTTATTTCCTGGCTGAGAACAGTGGCTCAGTGACATTTTTAATGTCAAACAATATAGATCTTATGTGACAAAAACTAGCAATCAATGGGTCTATCGGTAGCCGACTGTGATAAGTGTAAATTGTATGATAGGAAGTTTCGTGACTAACGAGGAAGCTACGCTAGCATGGCTGGTGACGTAATAAGCCAGCTCTACTAGCGAGTATTTAACCATGTGCTCTCTCGTGACGCTAAATATCAGGGCGCCCGTCGGTTAGCCACTGCCTGGTGTCATCGTCAATGGCGGCTAGGCCTTCCACACCATGAGATGGTGTGAGATGTACAGCGGGCAATGCTTGATTGCTTACTGTACAGACCGAGTCATCTGCATTTCACCCCACCAACAGGCAGCACTATCTACCAAACTCCAGCATTATGTCTGCACCATAGAACCCAAACCAGTGAGCAAACGATTACGCCATGATGAGGAAAGTCTAGAGAGGGCATGACCCAACTGGATCTCAGATGAGATCCAAATACTTGACAAAGTAGATATGTGCTGCCTGACCATGTTTCACACCACGCCCCACGACACCGCTGTTTATTAGGGCATCTACCAGCTGATAGCCAGATAGAAGCCCTTCCTCACTACTGTTGGTAACAAGTTTTTATTAAAGGTTTTTGATAGTTCAAGACAACAGAGCAATCTGCTTTAACCTTTAGAAGAGAAAACAGAAAAAAAAGACTTATGCAAAAAACTGGAGTGACTCTTCAATTTAAAGTTATAAAACTTTGTTTCCAACATATTAACAGAAGCATCCTCACCAAAGTGGCTTCCCTTTGATTTTTCGACGACAACAAAGCCTTGTAAACGCTCTTCAGGTCTCTCTCTGTCGCCATGTTAGAGCTTTCACAGCAAGTAATGTAGATTTCCTCACAGATGCTAATACGTTGCCGAGTGTCGTCAGTGTAACATAACTTAACGTAGCAGGGATACAACAGGCTGGTGTTGTGAATGTCTTCCTTTGGAGGAAGGTCCAGGTCTGCGGCGCCACATAAAAGATATTTTTCATTGTTTAAATGCACCACAAAAAGTCCAACTAACGAAACGTTTGTTGGAGTATCATTATGAAAACGAGAATCTCTAAAAACAATTACACGCTTTCTGAAAATCCAATAATTTCAGATTCCGAGCAAGTTTCTAGTGGAGGCTACAAATTAAAGGAGGAATACAGTATTACTGTGCAGTTCATTCAATGTATCATAATACGTGTTGCTATACGGTGCTGTGTCCAGCTGTCCACACGTGAAACAGCGATTGATCGAACGACAACAAAAATGTTCTTATTCGAATAAAACCTAAATAAGAACCATCTGATGATTCCACGTTAGGTTGAAACAATCTGTGAAGGTTTCTTGAATATCACCAGTGTCATTTCCTTCGAAAAATAGTTGTTTAACATGGTATTAACTTTTCTTTGACAAAGTCACAAAATCCAATGTCGTGTGATGGATGATCAACACATATAATGACCTTAAAGTATGAGGTGTACATCGCGTAGTTTACCATACAATTTCAACATTAAATACCTGGGGACTCATGCAAAGACACAGACTTCTGATTCTCCAAATAGTTAGCGACTTTCTTGTACATGGTGTCTTGGCCGACTTTCTTCACATTGTCTGGATGAAGTGGAGGAAACTTTTCCGCTTTCGGTGCAATCTTTTCGGAGCACGGAAGTGCGGACAACGGAGTAGACGGAAAATTGACTTTATTGCGATGACGTGACGTCACGCGCGGAGAGCTTTTGTCAGATTCTTCGGAACTTATGAAACTGCCATTCGAATACTTGGAAATCGGTTGCTTTGGTATCAAACCTGAGCTTTCTTCACTTGTCGACGAGTAACCTGGCAAGTTCCTGACCGCATACTGACAAGGCTTAGAAGGGTTGGTCTTGTTGGCTAGTGGCTTCCGTGGCGGCAATGGAGTAAAAACGCTTTCAGAGCAACGTGTGGTTTCAGTCAAAGAAGAAGGACAAGTCCTGGTTGCCTTTTGAGAATCTCTTTTATCACTGTCATCATCTGAATCTTCGACCACTAATGGAGGAAGAGAATCCTCGACGACGACAGATCCGACTCGACTTATTACTGGACCGACACTTTGTATCGCTTCGTCTAAAACGGTTATGTCGCTATCGGATGAGGCGGATGCGAACGAAGATGGCGACTTGATGTTGTTGTCGCCCGTTACCGAAGGTTGCTTTCTACAAAGCACCATGTCCCGATTTGTTGGAGTCTTATCAAGGTCTTGACACTGAGTGGCAGAAACAGCTTTGTTTGGGCTTGCAAACTTCTTCAGTGAAGGGAGATTGTGGAGTTGTTTAGGAGAGGTACATTTTCGATTTCCACGCACAACCACGTCATTGTTTCGATCTGGCGAGGCAGTGGGCGTGGCATCGGCGCTCTCAGGTAAAATATCCTTTCCATGGCAGTCGGATAGGAGCCTGTTAGAAAATGTAAAAGCAGAAAATAAAAATGAGGAACTGATGTGGTGATACATTAGATAAAAAAGAAACTAATGGAAATAAACGGAAACGTTCTTCTTCGTATGAAAAAGGTGGAACGATAAGAGATGCTTGAAAAATGTCTACATTCTGTATTATGAGAAATGAAGTGTGCTAGTAACTTAAACAATCGTTGAATTTTGCTAAGAAGTTTTTTGTGAAGTAAAACAATATAAACAAAAGGAAAAACGTGACAGTATGGTCAATACAATTTCGCCACAAACAGATATTCACATCACTTATTTGAAGCAGAAGAAACTTTGGTCACAAAGTTGGCTGCCATGAAATCTACACAACGAAACGCAAGGCAAAAGACCAACTTGTCAAGCTGATTGGGATTCTTCTCAGCGAGTCCTGATGCGAGCAACTCTTGAACAACATTGCAGTCATCTACGTGATGACCGGTCAAAGGCAGTTTAGACCGGATTAGAACTGGTTGCAACCACATTGTGTGGCCAAGAGCCAATTGAATATTGCCTTCGATTTCCTGGAAACAAAACAAAAACACAAAAATAACTTCAAGGAAATCGCACAGTTTCCTATCATTGCAGTGGATTTAATTATATTAAACCTAATCCTTTTCTCGCAGGCTAAACCTTAATGTATTTTTCTGTAAAAAAGCACATTTCACAACAGTGAAAAAAAGATGAGAACTTTTTATGCAGCCTGTACAATGTACATTGCGTTTGCTACAAACCTTTTCAAATGCAGAAAACACAAGAAAAGGTTGTAAAGAGAAACCTATATCCTATCTAACACAACGTAAACAGTATGCATGTTTTGGACGTTTCCTCACATCTATTGTAATCCCATGTAACTTGGTAATATTTAGCCAACAGTGTATATCCGAATAGTCATACACGAACAAGACAGACAGAAAGTATGCGCAATAGAAACGCAGGTTGTTATTAAAAGTTTAGAGCAAAAGCCTGGAACAAGAAATATGCGGAGTTTCGTGTTAAATTAACGTTAAGATGGGTTTCATTCACAAAGAGACAAACGCTGCCTACTTTCTCAAAGGTCAGTTCATGGACCAACTTGTTCGCCGCAAACAACCACTCAGTGTCTTGGTCGATCGGTCGGCAGTTTGTTGTTCGCACCTCTATAGCCTGGAGAGTACATGGTTGTGACATACAGGCAACATGTTTCCAGACAGTAAAATCCGTCATTTTTGCATTGATTCAACGTCTGAAGACGTTAAATCAATGTAAAAATGACAGATTTTGTTGTCTGGGTATAGACTGGTCAGTGATTAATACCAAACTATAAATCTGGAAAAGCCGAGGTAACAAGGAAATCCAGTGATCTTCAGTAAGTTGGTCGCTGCACTCGCAGATGATAACTTAGAGTTTAAATAAACGAATATTCAAATACTAACAGTGCTCGGATCCACATATCCTTGTGAACCTAGTTTCTACTGCAGTTGCTGTCAAGAACAATGACAGGCTGAGAGTTAAAGACTTTAGCAACGTTGCACAATTTTTGGAGTTGAACCTTGCATTAAAATCTAGTTGCTTAAAAGCAATGTCAAGTACCTCACTAATATGTAGGCTACAGTGACGACAAGATCATAATTACTTTTACAGTTGTTCGAACTGGGAGAGGGGGGGCAGAACATGATCATTGTTGAAGGGAGGCGTGTCAACAAAAACGTTAAATACCACTGCTTTAAACAGAGTTTGAGAAAGAAGTCGAAGTTGCTCTTAAAAAGGTTGAAAAGCATGAAGGGTCTACCTGGTATGGAACAGACTGAAGACGCTTGGGCAAGAGCAGAAGTTCATTGATGTTGACGATGTGGATGGCTCCGGTGTCCACAAGTAAAATCCTAGCCTTCGTCACTCCACCCTTTGTGGGCCAAGATACGGTCTGCAACATATAACCAGTGGTTTAACCGTCCACCCAAACCGAGTAAAACATCATGAAATGACCTGGGAAGGCACGTATGTCAATCACAATCTGTGCTATGTGGCGTTGATCGATTTAATCATCAACACAACGCTGTTGGCTGCATAGCCGAGTGGTGAGAGCCCTGGAACGGCAATCGAAAGGGCGACGGTTCGACACCGCTCAAGAGCATGCGGCAGTGTCTTTTGGCAAGACGCTTAGAGACATGCCTGAAGGAGTGAAAGTGGACATAAAAATTGGCTTCCTTGCCTTCTGGTCCACTTAGTCTAAATCTTCAACCAACGGCGCAAGTCTGGATACGACATGAAATCACTACAACGCTGAGGTCTGACATGAAATCACCACAGCAGCAACAATTGCGTGTCTGTCATCCTGTCAGTGCAGCACACATGCTATTCTCAAAAAGATTACACGAAAATATAAGGAGAAATACGCTCATGCTGTTCAACATTGTGAGAAAGCACAAGCATTTGTTAATAATGTTCAACTTTCACAAGTATAAACACGAACAATCAATACACATTTGTGAATGAGCAGTTAGGTATCTTGCCTTGTTCTTCCGAAACTTGAAGACAGGAGTATATATCGTCTTCGCTCTGTGGAATTGACCGGATAGCTTGATGGCGAAGAGCTGGTCCACTTCCAGTTCAAAGTCGGGGAAGTGACGATGCTCTTCGGAACTGGATAAAAAGCAAAATCAAGTGGTGGAAAAGTTAAGGGATTGCTCAGGAAGAGCAAACTAGACTAACGAAGAATATGACAGCAAACTACCCTATTGTATTTTATACTCAGATTACAATGTAAAATACATCATTGTTTAGTTTAACGTCTACAAATACATGGTAGAACCACTTGTGAGAGTTAATAAACATGTCAAAGTTGCATAAATAGGAATCTAAATGCACTTTATCATTATTACAAACAGGTGGTTTGCTGCTAAGATACCAATCATCGAGAATAAGGTGGTTTCTAGTGTACTCGGCTATCATGGGACTTTTTATCTAATTCTTCCTCCGGACTACTTTACTTCTTATCTAATTGATTTCACTTTGAGCAAACGGTGTTTCTCAACAAGCTGAGCAGAGCAACCAGCCAACCATCGCATGGTTGAAAGCCAAGCAACTTATCTAGGACCAATTCGCCTTAGGAATTGAAAATACACAATACCTGTAGTAGCTGTTCAGCTCACGGCATAGTTGTTGATGGGTGTTGGGGTAGGTGTGCAGTGGTTGGCCTGGGCTGGGACGATGTTTGACCAAGTGACCGAAAAAAAGCGACGCGTTTTTGACTTTGGTAACGCGTACTTTGACGTGGCCAGTAGTGGGGATCTGGAATAATCAGAAGTATGAAGAACAGAGTTTTGTCGATCTTCAGCTTGGAACGACGTTAGATTGAGCAACACCATGGAAGTAACATTGTTTTAAATTTACTGATCGATGTTTTTAAGAGGAAATAATAAAAATCTTGAAACATTTATTGTCATAACATAGCTATATAACATTCTATAACACAACGCTCGACGAACACACAATCTATTGGCTGCTGCGCCTGGATGTAACAACGTGATCTGCGGCGGCCTCAAACGCAAGCAGAAGATAACATTCTACTTAATAGGAAACACGAATAGGAAGTTGAAATGAGAGCATTGAAATAGAGTTGATAAACAAAGACTGGCTGCTATCTAATAGCCTTCCGTGTAAACCAGGAACATCGTGAATCTCGGGGTGGTACCAGGATAGAACCTCAGCCTCAGAAGCTCTAAGAGAGAAAACAGCAACTCGCTTACCGGAGGATATTTGCTGTCGAGGTTTGGTTTATCAAGATTCCTAGCAATCCAGTGGCGATAGCTGCACGAACGCTCATCCCTGCATCTCCCATAAGCCTTCAGGAATGGACACAGTGTGTAGTTGCTCTTGTCGATCTTCAGGTTCTGAGTTTAAAATAAACTGATCAACGTCGAATTATCAGCTCAGTATATGAGCGGTCCCGAGTCGACCTCTGAGGAATCTGAGTTCGATTCCGGGTCAGGTCATACAACATTAGCAAAGGTTTCATCGATGTACTGATTGTTCTCATTATAGCACTTATTATTGGTACCAGGGCATAATGACAGTTAGAAACACCTTAGCTGTCGTGTGGCAACAAAAAATTAATCGATAAAGTTATTAACATCAACATCTGGCAAAACATTTGCTATTGAAGTAATTTGGTTTGTTGAATCCGAAGCTGGGCGTTGTTAACCTTAAGTTTAACAAATAGATTGACTTTCGCTTCTAGCAGCATGATCGTTGTTGATTTCACATTGTAGATATTAACGACCTGTTTTAGCCTGATCTTAACAAACTTTACCTCCATCGTCTGCTTGGCTACTTGTCTATAATGAGAAGTGGTTGGCTGGGAGAGACGGGAAAGAAATTTGTCTAACCATAGAGAAGTTGGTAGCTCTTTTTCGTTGAGTAGGATGTGTGAGCTGTAATCAACACACAAAATCGAGTTAGCAAATCCGACGTGAACGCGTTTGCCATTTCAAAACAACTAGCAACTAACTGCGGCACGGTTCCAGTTTCGTTGTTGGCCTTCTGTATCTTGAAGAAATGTCTCATTAGGGACAGTCTCATGCCCAAGATGTAGTCGTCCTTGGGAAACTCATAGTGAACACCAACCTGTGGACATCAACGTTGTTAAAACATTTAATTGCGTTTTATGGTTGATCGGCAATGATTGCAGTTCATTCAAATCAACCGCGCGTTGAAATTAGATACAAATTAGTTGTGGCTTTCTTTCGGTTTGCAACAAGGGAAAATATTTCGATCAAAAAGCATGAGACAATGGCGTTACTGAACAAACACATTCTATTTCAAATTTCAGTGAAAGTGTAGAATTGTTCGGTTTTATGTGAAGATCGCACAAACCAAATCTGATCCCATTTGACCAAATGTTGGCCGAGACTTAACAGGTAGAAATTTCAGATATTACATTCAGACAACATATCAGGTTGTTTCATACGGAAAAAAACGGTTTCTGGGTGATAACAGTGCAACATTTATCTAAAAAAGATTGCGTCATAGCTAATGCATCGCAGGCAATACTAAAAACGAATGCAAGGGAGTGAAAATATGTTCAAAATTTACCCAAAACTGAAAATTCAAAATAAAGTTATTTGATTCGCTTGCTGGGTTATAACTAACAATGACTTCCACGCATTGAGTCATGACAGAAACACAAGTACAGCATTCCCAGACAGCAAATCAACAATTACTGTATTTACAATGTAAAAACGTTTGATTCGCTTTCTGGTCTCATGATCACCGTCCGTCAAATTACCTCGATATCATCGACCTCCAACACAGAGAGTACGTCATCGCATACCACCAGCACAGGAGAGGATGGCGGTTCATCATATGATTGTTGTATGATCTGCAGCTCATAATCGCTCATTCCACGGTGGGCTGAGATAGAATGAGTCAACTTATAAGAGGTCCGTATGTGCAATGGTCCACTCTCAACCCAAACAGAAAATCTGTCGTTTTTTCCAATGATTCAGCGCCTATAGACGCTGAATCATTGTAAAAAGTGACTGATTTGCTGTCTGCGGATTGCCGTAAACTAGACGCAATTTCCAGAACAGTGGCATCCTTCAAAAGAAAGCAATACCTCAAGCACGCTCAACTCATAACGTCACGTTTTAATGTTGGCAGTTAGAGAACGTGAGCCATTGAAATATTAGCAGTAGACTTACTAGACCTAGCCACCCCGACTGGCCTTCCACTACCTGTTTTAAGCTTTGAAAAATCTGCCTCATACAAAAGAAGTTAAAACAACGCAAAAACTCATATCGGTATTTACCTTCAATGCAATATATACTGATGCTCTTCAGGGCTTCAACAACCTCCTTCATTTTGTCAACTGAACTGACAAAAACTGCAGCTCCCCCTTGTCTGTTCCGTGAGTTCTTCAGCAAGCCGACCAAGCAATCAAACATGGAGGGTTGCGTCAATACGTCAACGTGGTGAACAACCTAGAACGCAATGATTTCGTGACGTTGCTTTACGTTGACTACTTACGTCAGCATAAACTTTTACATCAAATCGAAAATATAATTCCAAATTTCACAAGTGAGTTCAAGAGGAGAGAAGAGTTATCCACTCCATTGGAAAATTACCCAATACTCTCCAATTTCTCCAGATTAGAATTAGCAGTTAGCAAAGTTGGTACTTTTCACAATGATTCATCGTTTGCAGACGCTGAATCAATGTAAAAAGGACAGACTTCGCTATATAAAAATAAACTTGCCTCCCCATAAACTGACGCTTCCAGAGGATCACTGATGTAGAGCAGAGGTTTCTTCAAGAAGACTTTCATGAAACTATCGACTCCTGATGTCCATTG
Organism: Aplidium turbinatum; assembly: GCF_918807975.1. Taxonomy (NCBI): domain Eukaryota; kingdom Metazoa; phylum Chordata; class Ascidiacea; order Aplousobranchia; family Polyclinidae; genus Aplidium; species Aplidium turbinatum. The sequence continues at coordinate 4,737,163 of NC_137488.1, forward strand.
GATGCCAAAGCACAGTATCTGCAAATGAAGTTGCACTGTTTGTAGCTTTAGCAATATCCATTTTATAAATGAATATTTTTTTTCTTAAACAAAACATTTTATAAAAAATATAATGCCTAAAATATGAAACTAAACTGAAAATTTGATAAAAAAAAATGAAAAGCCGATAACTTAGAAAAAAATTACTGAAAGTAGAAAGTAAACGTAGAAACTGAAAATCCCCAACTCTATACATTGTATACTATACTAGTCCTCATTATTTACTAGTCTCTATACTGGCCAACAACCTCACCCAGACAGCAAAAATCCGTGCAGACGTTGAATCAATGTAATAATGGCTGATTCTGCTCTCTGGGTCATTTACCGCCATACCTGGGGCTTGAAGGTGGGGTCAGGTGATCGGTCGGGGTCGTCCAGTTCCTCCCCCCATAACTTCATGGTTTCTCGAATCTTCGGAGTGAATTCCTCCACCAGAACGTGGAAGTCATCCAGAACCAACTGCTCCAGCCTGTGGCGAGAGACCAAAGTGGAATGTTAGGCGGCAGTTACGGAGTTCCTGGTTCGATACCAGGTTACGGCTCAAGTGGTGCTGTTGTGCAAGGTGATTATAGACAGGTTGAACACTAAGACATATAAGGCAAATTACATTATACAACAGTTTCGCAACAAAACGTCAACATAGAAAGTCGTTAAGTTTATGAAAGATAGTAGTATTCTGAAACTGCACTCAATATCACTTTCAGACAAGTCTATTTTTTTGCAACAAATGCTTTGAAAGCACAAGAATCTATCAACATTGCAGAGTAATACTGCAACAACCCTCAGATACAGAGATGGCAGCACAAGGAATAAAAAATAACAGAAAGCACTTATTTCAGAATTGAATAAGGCCGCAGGAGTCGCAACCGAAATACCAAAAGACAATCATCTAAGTTAGCTTGAACAGTTCTGATTGATAAATTGGACTGCTAACTTTAGCACTTGATAAAGTGTATGCAGCTCAAACATAGCCAGTGTATGAGTTTATACATATAAATCAATACAGCATATATGTACCTCTTGAGGTCGATGTAGTTGGCCCTCAGTATGCGTACCAGTGTGTACGGGGAACACACCAGTACACTACAGCCTGTTATCAGCTCGATTAGGTTGGCTTCTTCGCTTTTAGGTCCTCCGCATATACCCACCACTCGAGGGTACTGTTGCGCATTATCGCTGTAGGGGGTTTTCAAGAAATGTTTGAAGCAGTCCACGACAGTCTGTGCGACGAAATAATAGTTGATTTAATAAATCACAAAGATACAATCATGATAACAAGAGCCACAGTGCCACACCAACATTATCGCTCCTCAGATCTTCAGTTTGCGACAAGGACACATAAGAGGATACATTGGCAGGCATGCTGTTAGGTGGTATGACGAAGATTGTTGATATCTTATCCTCAAAAGGATTCCGTTCTAAAATTTCGTGGCGCATGAAGCTTCACTTAGTTTACTTTGCAGCTAAAATATGAACTATTCAAATTGTTAAATCCAGCCATGACAATATGCTACTTTTTTATGCACAGTCAAAAGATTTTTGTCAACATATGATACAGTACATGTATTATAACTGAACAGCACCACAAAGAAGAGTTTGTTAATATATGAAAATCCTTCTGGCAGACGATGCACAAGATCTAAAATACACTTTTAAATTTACTTCATATTTACTAAAATACACGTGTCTTTACTGAGTAATGAAAGGCATGGATTTGGCTTCCATTAAGCAGTGTGCCAAGACGGTTAGGAGGCAGACAAAGATTATATCTCTATGGTGAGACACTAGAAAGTAGAAAACACAACCCAGATGGACGATACCGTATGAAAGCTAAGCAAGCGTGCAGTATAAACGAAAGTGATCGTGGGTTTAAACAACTTCAATAAATCAACCTATCTTTCATGAAAACATTACCTCTCAAACAACAAATCATTTCTTAAGAAAGCAAGAAAAAAGTGCAAAAGACGATGCAAAGTCAAATCACTTGCCTCAACATTTCTCCAAGACGAGCACAACACCACCACTCGTGGACTGCGTGATGAAAAGCGAGGCTTCTTCACAATAGACGTTGCCCTGTCGTCTGCCGATGAAACTTTTCTCGGGTTCAGCATTGCCAGGATAGGCACAACGTAGGCTAGAGTTTTTCCACCGCCAGAGGGCGCCAAAGCAACCACGTTCCGCTTGCTCAGAATAGCAGACCAGACGTGAGCTTGCAAAAAGTATGGACCTCTGTACTTCAAATTCTACAAATATACAATATGATACAGGTTGTAACCGGTGTAAAGAATTGCATTGAATTGTGCCAAAATAAGAGCAAAAACAAAATAATTTTCTCAAAGTTCAACATTGAAACTGTCAACATCAGTAATTAGTCAGATGTTTAGTGCACGTAAACTCGAGATGCAAGTTAATGTCCACCTACACGCACAAAGCTCTTAGTCCCAATTCTAAAGAAACAATCGCAACTTGGGTGATGCAAAATCATTCTAGTAAAAATTGATCAGTGATTGACTAAAATCTGTTTTCAGTTAAGCTTGGTACAAAGGCTAACAAGTGTGGTTGCCATGGTCACATGATGCACAACAGCATCACAAAGGACGCGCTCCGTTGCACACCTGGATCAGTGTCGACTCATCGCCAGTGGGGGTGAACTAGTCTCACGTCAAAATAGACAATCAATAATGAAGGTAACAATTTGAAAAAAACAGTGGACACCAAATAATAATTAGATGAAAAAATATTTGGTTAAACATGAAAAAAAAAAAACATTTAAAGGTAAATGCACCTGCATTGCTTCAATGATATAAGAAGGAAAGGGGGCATCACAGAAAAGAGGAATAGGGTTTGGGGGTTCGGCGCCTTTCACCAGCATAGCCCCAGAGTTATGGGAGCTGTCAAGCACAGCTGTTTTGGCAAGGAAAAACCCTTGCTCGTTCAAGGGTGCGTCAACTTTCTTCTTCGGTTTTTCAACCGATAACTTTTTTGGTCCAACAAGTGTGCCTGAAGAACCAGACAGTCTGCAAGAAGAAAAATGTGATTGCAATTTGCAATAACACACAAATTCAACTGTGAAAACGAAATTTCGAACATACTTACGTTTTTTCTTCCAACCTCTTTACACAACACATAGCTTCCACTATGCACCTTTGTTTTTCTGAAGTTTATCAAAGAGCAAAGCTAACGATTCAGCTTAACTCCATTTGCTACAGTCCTTACACATTACATCATCATTCTAAGGAATCTAAGCCATAAGTTTAAACAAATATTAACCAACCTTATTAAAACCCTGCTTGTCTTGTTGCTTTATACCACTACCAGAGGTATTGCTGATACCATCTTGGTGGTTGGTAAGACAAACGCATTGGCAACATTTAAATGTCCACATTATTTGAAACAGTTATTTACACAACTAAAGCAGTGCTTCCTAAAGTTTTTTGTGGCCACGACAAAAATACTAAGATCGATCTTTCAAATGAACAAGTTTTATTCAAAAAGGCGTTTAACAAATCAGTCGATGCTTATAGACTGGTTAGTGAGGTTACTTACGGTGTTGGAGATTCTTTAGGCTTCTGACGAATTGGCATGATTGGAGTACCACGTCCTATCCCTGTAGGCAAACTGCCACCAAAACCTGGGCAATTATCCAGGCTTTTAGCCTCTTGCTTCAATTGTTTTCGGGAAAGCGAGTTTTTTTCCGCAACTGACATCTGAGAGAGCTGTTCTTCTGCTTGGCTGCTGGGCGATAGCAATATAAAGGAATTTCTTTTCTTTGTTGACAAAGCGAGAGACTCATTTGAGACTATCTCATCAAACTCGCTACGTAGTTGTGGGGGAATCGAATCGGAAACTTTGGAATTTTCTTTGTAGAGTTTGCTATTATCCTTTGTAGAGTTTGCAAGATTTTGTTTCACATAGTCAATAAAACCTTTTCCTCGCCCAGAGGCGTTGAATTTCGCAGTTGGCATATTAGAAAATTGTGGCGAAGTAGTGTGCAATTTTTGATCAGTTTCTGAACTACAACGTCGACCTGACAAAGACGGTGGAAAACGTTCGAGACCATTTTCAACATTCTGCTTGTGATTGTTGCATGAAGTATCGAAGGCTTGATTTTCAGTGGACAGCAGAGAGTTATCTTCGTCGTCAAATACTTGATTTGCAGAAGATGCAGATCGCATGTTCGAGTGAGGTGACTTCTTAGACATTGATCTTCTTCCAGAGTCTGCAGGTGAATCTCCCGCATCAGATGAGCTACCGCACGTCTCAGAGTGGGAGTTTACATCACTGTCTTCATTGTCATCTTGCTGAGCGCACTTTAATATTTCCTTGTAATCCTCCATTTGCTGAAAACAAAACGTCTGTTACCCTTTTAAAGCATTCAAAACTATTCAATTAAAATACGGACATGACAAAAAAAAGTGGAACATCTGACGACTAGAAATGTTTAAATGTGCTTTGTTATTGAAAACGGTCAAATGAAGACATAGGAAAGGTCCATCAAAAGTGGTAAAAAAAAGCTTGAAGCATAACTTCGCATTTACAGAGTTTCTTGACGTCACCTTTTCAAGCATTGCAGAAGATCGCTTTTGAAACTCAGCTTGTTGTTTCCGGATGGAATCCTCATCTATTTGAGAGCTCTCTCCTTCATCATTGCCAGACGATTCATCCTCTTCACCCATAGACTCCTTATGACTAAAAACAATGCAGCAAATTTAACAACAGAATGAAGTTTTAAACAACAGGCAGGAAAAAAACAGATTGTCTTTCCATGCGTAGTAACAAGCAGTTCATTGACATATGCATACTGGAAAACTACTTCACACTTAAAGTTAAGACAATTAAGACATAGTTTTAGAGCAAATACAAACAAAAATAAACGTTTTAATCGAATGTTGTGATGAATGAGCAACACAAGCAGGTCAGAGCGTCCTGTTGAAAGACTATAACAAGCACACCTGAACAGGATATTGGCCTGGAGCCGGATGAGCTCAACACTGTTGCATCAGTGATAGGAGCAACTGCTACACATGACAAGTAGGTTGCCAACCGTACAACCAGCAAATTGGTCCTGTTTTGCATTGATTTAACGCCTGCAGACATTGAGTCAATGCAAAAAGAAACTGGTTTGCTGAATGGACATATAGACAGAAGAAAAACAAACATTTGCAACTCAATCCGTATGGATTCCTTGGGCATTTTTAATATATACTTTTTTATTATTCGCTTAAGAGATTTAGCGTCCGTAAAACCTTACACGAATCACTACCAGCTCAATGGCTGAGAGGGTATCGTCGGCTCCAACGCTGGTTGGCCTGGTTCGATTCCAGGCTAGGTTTTACAAAAGACTTTTAAAACCTTAAAACAATACTGATAGTCGACTTTTTTTGCATAACGCAGTGAGAATAAGTTGGATAATAGTTTATTGAAAAACAGTAGCCTACTGTCCCTAAAAGACCTTAGCTGTTGCTGAGCGACAACAAATAAACCGTATCATTATTATAATTACACGAGTTATTAGCGGTCACGCAAACACAGGCGTCTAACGAAACTTTTGTGACGATATCTAAAACCTACCCGGCGCAAAAGCTCAAACAAAAAAGTGCAAATTGAATGTCACGTGATCAACAACACACTTGTCAACATAGCTGGGCTGCTCAAATAACCAATTATTCTCACACTGAGCACACATTTCTAAAGAAACAGCTTGGTTTTCCACTAACCTTGAAGATGAATCGTTGTTTTGCAGCGCCACCACTCGGTGGGCTGATCCTTTGCAGGCAAACTGGCGCCGAATCAAGATTTCGTTCACGTTGTAGGTTTCGTTCTGGTGTGAATTAACAACAAACATGTGTCAACTGTAGCACTTTATGGCACTACGTTAGTTAGTGCAAGGTGCTACGCCAATACCAAAAAGAGAAATGCTGCATGCTATAAGGTGCTGCATACGAAGTAACCCAGACAGCAAATCAACCATTGTTTACATTGATTCAACGTTTGCAGACGTAGAATCAACGTAACAAACGGTTGATTTGCTGTCTGGAAAGTAGACAAAAATTCTTTTGAAAGAATTATTCGGAATATTAAATGGATAGTTCAGTGAATTTGGAACTAGGTTTACAGTTTAAACAAATTTTGCCTCAATTGGAATCTAAAAACACACTGCAGAAGGTTAGACATAAAATCTAACAGAACATGACAGTGGCTTCACATGCAATACACAACATAAAGATACGGTTCGAATGCCGCGAAAGTTGGTTATTTCTTGTGTTTTGATTGCACTGTTCAGAAGTATCGCTTGAAACTTCATTTTTACTGATACTAACGGCAATTCTGTTATATATTAGCGGCAATTCTGTATCCATTCAGGACTCTTTGCTTGAAGAATGAGTTGAGTGACGTTTTTGACACAAAACTGAAGTAAATGTTGAAAACGGCAAAGCCGAGTTATTTTATGTCAGTGTCCGACAAATCTGATACAGATTACCAGTCCAGTTTCTGTTAATTTTAGTTGTGTCACTTTTTTTCGACGTAGTTTCCTTACATCGTCTTTAGTCTCCTTGACAAAACCATCATGAGAAGTATTAAGTTCACATTTCGACGACTTTCTTTCGAGTTCAACCTCTGAATTTAATTTTCAGCTGTTTTCATTGGTACTGATAGTTCTTATAGGCATGAAAATTTGGTTCGGTTCACAGAAGCAGATTGCAAATAAGCATGGCCGCTGTTAAAAATCAAATTAAAACCAACAAAGTGCACTCTTGAGCCATGATGATGTGATGCAAGGGCAGGCAAATGTTACAAAAATATAGAGAATTACTACAGCAAATATAATTATTAGGCTACTCTCTAACACCTCTACAGCCTGTTTCACCCCAAAAGGAGGATCATCAGAAGGTCCTTATTCAAATAGAATCATTACTATATACGTACATCTAGCTTGTTGGGAGTATACAAGCGAATTAAGTGAATTCCATTGCTAAGTATCTTGATCATCTTCACATACGCTTCACCCCGGTCTGAAAAGCATAGAAATCAATAATTGCCAGTTATCACAACATTCAGTTAAGTTAGCCTCAAATTTTGATTGGTAACATTTTCTTTCACTTTCAAGATGCAATATGTGCAATTTTGCGTGCAAAAAGATATATAACATTAAAAAACTCTTTGGGCATTGTTCTATGGGGGCTTTGATTTTAAACCAGATAAAAAAAAACAGCCATAAAGATAAGGATTAAGGAAGTCCAACAACCTCAACCCTAGGGGTTCTTGAATTATGGATTGCAAACCAAAGTTGGGCCACTGGCCTTTATCCGGTGGGTCATCAATTAAGCCGAAGAAATGGATCTATGAAATCGAAAGAAAGTTTTGTTGTTTCAATAACAATATATATAGCAAAGAAACACTTTCTTGTGCTCATTTTTATATTTTCAATTTGGGACTCCGGACAGAATCACGTGACTGTTGCCGCTTCGGCAAATTAGTTTGTTTATAATGTTGAACTGTGTGGTTATGAAATTATGACTATGTATACTGAATAATGTGCAGCGTATTAGCTTATTAACTTGACAAAGTCTAAAGTAATATTTCATAATTAAAAATGTTGACTGACAAAAATTATGTAGAGTCGAGATCTGCTCTAATATAAAAAATGGGTGGCGACAGAAAAAGTTTACCAGGCCTTGTCCTACCCAGCCCGAGTCCCTTTGAAACCATGATTTTCTACACTGATTTATTAATCTTCACATGGCGACTTGGAGACACCAGCTCGACACCTGTACAGAGGACACAACCGTGTCTTTAAAAAAGACACTTAAAAGCACGCTTGAAGCCTAGGTGAACATAAAAGTGGTCGTTCTTGCGTATCGCTCTACTAAGTTTAATTGTTCAGCTACCCGGAATTAGGGGTCTGCTACTATTTGGTGAGTCCGATTCGGTGAGTCCGATTCGGTTAGTCCGATTCGGTGAGTTCCTAACCTCTAACCCTAATCCTTAACCCCTAACCTTAAAACGGCAATGATAATTAGGCTACGGTACCCAATAATTCAAAAAAAAATTGAAAAAATTCCCCGTTAAGGGGTCAGACTCACCGAATCGGACTCACCGAAACGGGCCATTCCGCGGAATCAGCCTAATTGTGCAGCGCATTTTATTCAGTTTTTAATTTGACCTACTTTCATTTATCAGGTTTCTGAAGTATTCCGTTGCTGCAACGTCCCATGTCCCGTTTGTGCTGAAAAAAATCCTTAAACATTAGCCTCGACACATCGGTTATCAGGTTCCGCTAATGCAACGTAGTGCAAAAAAGACAAGAAATAATACCCAAATGGTAGAAATAATAGGCACACGCACACAATCGGCTGGATGGTGAACGCAAGAGGTCAATATGCCAGCAATACAAAAATGCCCGCTGTACCAGGATCGTTTTTATTGCAACAAAAGTAAAATAATATACAATAATTGAAATTTGTTTCTTAAACTTTTATCGTTAAGTGTAAATAAGTCCCTTGAAATGTCACTCTTCATAGTCATTTCATATAATACGGCCAGGGCCAGAAGATGTATCTATCTACCATTAACAATCTGCCACCATGTTGACACAGGACATATTAATAAAGATACAGTAACAAAAAGAAATCGATGCTTTAAATAGAAGCACTGTCTTACATCTTTCGTTCGACATTATCTTGAAAATAATCTGGTTTTAAACTGAGTGGCATGATCCCGTGCAATGCCAGGCGTATTCCACGTAGAGGTACAGACCATACCCAGTCCGGACTGACATATATCCTGGTAAAACAATGGAATACTTGCTTGTGAATGATGAAGTCTGATAGGATACCAAGGCAGTGTTTGTAGAAGGAATATATAAATAAGTTTTTGACAATATTTGGATGACCTACAATTTTCCCTCGCGTTGGTTATCTTTTTTATTCTTTACACGGATACACCACATGTGAAAATTTGGCATTGCTCTTTACTAGAAGTCGATTCAATCACAAGTCGATGGAAACTTACTCCTGACAAGTCGGCCAGTTTCTTGCATAAAACACCCTGAGACACACAGAAGTCCACTAGTCCAGTATATGAAACATTTGCCGTTGAGTAGCGAGTCGATTCTTGTGTGTTCGAGCAGGTGACGTTTTATTTTAGTTGCTGTTGTTTTTAACGTTTTTCATGTGGTTTCGTACGGTACCACAGCATTTGCGAATATTTCCGGATAAACCAAAATTAACTGGCAGAACAAAAATACAAGCGCTTAGTGTTATTGTTGTTTTACACATTTACGTTCTTGCCACAAAATTTTACCCTTGACATGTTCGAATGAAAATACCATATTCCACACCAGACACAAAAACTAGCATAACATTAACACATAAAAGAAATAAGTTTCTAATGCACTGATATTAACATCATTCACCTGTTTGCTGGGAATAGATCTGTTGTAATCTTGTCAACCAAAAAGCATTTAACTTTGTATCCATTATGAGTCACCATGACAGCTTCAACGTGCCCTCTTTCCCATTCCGATGTGCCAGTACGAACAACACATTGCTACAAAATATTAAAACATAATAAGATTAAGAACGTCCTTTTTGACACGGAATGAGAACATTCTGACAAGGCCAACCTGTCAACTTTGTCCAGGCAGCTGGCTACATTTTGTGCTCTCAGAAGTAGGCTATGTTAATTTTAATTGAGCGAGTTCAAATTTAAACTCAATCGTTAGAGCTAAAGTAAACTTTGGTCCGAGAATGGCATAACTTCTATTGCTAATTGACTTGTACTGAATCTGATGATACATTGTAATCCTAAAACTTTTTTTTTTTCTTTGGGTACCTGAGCCTACAGATTCATCTGAATACAGATGATGCACAGACCAAAACGAGTTAAACCATACATTACCGCCATGGAAAGAAATTACTTTCAAGCTGCAACTTATATACTTTCAAACTGCAAAATTTAAAATGTCACAATAGTGATTGCAAACCTTACAAAATTATTCCAATTACAAATCCTTTTAACAATTGACAGTGCACTGCACATACTGTAAAATCACAATATATATTATATATATAACTATATATAACTGCATATTAATTTATTGTTGTTAATTTATTTATTATTTAAGTAGTAGTAGTCCAGTTTTAATCCGGTGATGTCCCCGTTACCGAGGGTGGCCGGATTCACCTCCAAGTGCCCCAATTGTCTTCACACCCTGCCTCCACATCGATCTGTCTAGCGCGTCCTCTCTTGTCAAGCCCACCTTGCTACTTTCTTCCTCAGCTTGCTTTTTCCACGTTTTCTTTGGTCTTCCTTGTTTTCTACGACCCTCCACTCGCAACTCCAGCGCTCTTCTCAAAACATCATCTTCATCCCTTCTCAAAACATGCCCATACCACCTCACTCCATTCGCTTTCGCCAACTTATCAACACTCTCATTCAACCCAAGCAAGCTCAGAAGTTCTTCGGTATTCCTTTTGTCCATCAGCTTTACACCACACATTGCTCTCAGCATCGCTCTCTCAGTTCTTCTAAGTATCATCGCTCTCTAAGTATTATTAGTTAATTATTTATTGTTAATTTATTATTTATTGTTAAGGATTCAGATAGTAATAACTATATTTGATTTGATTTAACTATATATAACTGCATATCACTGCATATTACATATACTATATATGTATTGTATAATCAAAATATAGTTATTACTATTTATATAATTACTATATTTTGATTTAATTCGCTCTGCTTTGCTTTTTTGCTTAGCATTGAGCACTTTTTGTAGTATTAATAGTTTTCATTGTTATTATGTATTGTATATATAATGTAAAGTATAATGTATATATATTTCATTTCGGATGTATTGCCTCAATTTGGGTAAATCTGCATTATCATTATTTTTCAATTCAACATCATGCTATATTACCATTCCAGGCGACGGGTTAGGTAAGATTGCTTTGAAAATCAGCTCATTGCTAAAATAGTTGTGAATGTCCTTTTGCAGTTTATCGAAAGCTCCAGATTCAGAATCTTTTGCCTTTACTCCCCAGAAATTGGAAGGGTCCCTAACCTGCAACCAAGAATCATTATAATATATAAGTCTATATTGTAGTTGTTGCTTTGTTTAATCAAGTTCAATTTACTGGTAGTGAAACAGTGGATGAGTTCCCTGGAAATGATAAAATAAAAAGCGAATTCTGACGCCACAGTAGTCTTGGGACTATAATGCAATAGAATTTGCTCTAAAAATCACTTTAATGTGAAACGAACGTAGACTTGATTAACTGCCACAAAAGTTAATATAATACAAAACATAATGCAAACTTCTACCCTAGAGCACATAGGATGTTATCAGGGCAACATTGAATATATGAACAATGAGCATGTATTGTTTCAGGGCAATAGCTCTCACACAGCTTGTGCTAAGACCGTTTCCATATTCTATGGTTGAGAATTCACAGATAGACAGGACTTCAAACAATCCCACATTCACAACGACCTACTAATTACTTGAAAATATATATACTATAATTTGGCTAGCCTATTATATGTGGGATAATCGTAGAAACTCTAGTTCCAACATCAGTCTGATATAATTTATGGTAAACTTTTGTCAACTGTCAACCCTATTAGCTATAATTTTTGAATTGCAACTTTAAAAGGAAGGATTTGTAACCGTAGATTTTTCTATAACTCTGTAGAAACTGAATATTTGCAACAATGTTAGCTTTTCACAAAGCAGACAGTGTTAGCAAATCTGTTTCAAGGTACAACCGAGTGTATTATTACCTAGTATTTTTTCCTTTGCTAATGGACATTCCTTTGCATACATAATAATTAAAAAAAAAATATTACCGTATTTTACGGACCATAAGGCGCACTTTAAATTCTTTTTTTTTCTCATAAATTGATCGTGCGTCTTATGGTCCGATGCGCCTTATGTATGGATCAAGTGCGGTAGTGCTTTATTACCTACACTCAAAACCAGTACCGATATACTATTATATATGGTCTGGTGCGCCTTATGGTCCGGTGCGCCTTATAGTCCGGTGCGCCTTATGTATGAACAAAAAACTAATCAAAGCAATTTATTGACAGTGCGCCTTATAGTCCGGTGCGCCTTATGGTCCGTAAAATACGGTAGTAGCCAAGCTTTGCATATATAGTATTATATACTAGCCTAACTGTTTGTCATACGCAATTACAACTATACATTACATGTAGGCCATATACTGGTGTGGTAAATTCATGAGCATGACACAGATATGAAATATACCTTGTAAAAATTGATTAAAAACTAAGAAGCTACAAGTTTTTAACACACCAGTCTTACCTTCCGTATGATCATTTCTGGTAAATTCTGATCCTTGCACTCATATTTCCAAGCCATATCAGTAAAAATTGTTTGGCAAAATTATTAATTATAAGAGCTTAGAAAAACCTTACTGTAATTGCCAACCCAATAGATATGCAGCTGAAAATACAAAGAAAACAATGATTTATTGTGTTAATATATATATGTATACAAGTGTATGTGTACTTGTGTAGTAAGAAAACTCTTTTTGGAATACCTTAACTTCACATTGTAATGTTTTTCATTAGTAATGCATCTGGAACAAAAACCATAGTACTAACTACAGTGAGTGATATCTCAGAACGTCAATCAACGAAAAAAGATGACAAACCTTGACTAGTATAAACTTGCCTGAATAGTTGATTGTGTAGTACAATGTCGGTACACATTAGAATGCGTGACTGCAAAAGTCAAAAACAAACAACCAAAAATAATGAAAAAGGCAATATAACTCAAGAGTATGTTTCTCGGTAGCCGATTTGTATCAAGAATTGACAGCGATAGAAACATATTGTTGATTGGATAGTCTGAATGGCTAGCATGGAAGCTACACCGTTATGGTTAGCGAATTGCAACTGCTCGCTGTACTAGTGAGTGCTCAACCTTGTGCTGATAGCCGGGAAGAACGCCCCTTTCTTCACATAACTCAAGAGAATTGCGCGACACGTGCCAAGCAAGCTGGTGCTAGAGAGAAGCCCAACTACGGACCCATAGGATCTGCTTTTTTTTCGCTGAGACTTTTCGGTCATTTGTCCGAAATGACTTGAAAAAATTCGGTTAGTTTTAATTTATTTTGGTCATTTTTTTCTGACGAAAGTATTTCCTTTTTGACCAAATAGACTATATTTTTTTCGGACATTTTGCTAAAAAATTGGTCAATGACCGAAAAAAAAACCCAGCATAGGATGCACTGCCTGATTGTTATATTTTCAAGAAAAATGTACAATGAGTCCAAATTATATCAAGTTATCTTGTTGTGTATCACGATTTCGAATACTAAATTCTCTTCAGCACAACTTTATGGATGCAACCTATTTCGTCCCCTGAACACTTCGTCCCCCAATTTCAGGACGAAATAAAGAAGACTTAGTAAAGAAACTTGATTTTCAGGAAAGATGGAATGTGATTATGATAGCTGACTATAGCTGTCCAGAGTTTAATGCGTGAGTCTTGAATGTTTGGATTTTCAACACTTCATGGTCGCAAACGCCCCCAGGGTGCGCTGGTGCCTACTGCTTACTTTGGGAACCACTGGGTAAAGGCGGAATGGCCCGTTTTGGTGAGTCTGATTCGGTGAGTCCGATTCGGTGAGTCCAATTCGGTGAGTCTGATCCCTTAACGGGGGATTTTTTCAATTTTTTTTTTAATTATCGGATACCGTGGCTTAATTATCATTGCCGTTTTAGGGTTAGGGGTTAGGAGTTAGGGGTTAGAGGTTAGGAACTCACCAAATCAGACTCACCGAATCGGACTCACCGAATCGGACTCACCGAATCGGACTCACCGAATAGTAGCAGACCCGGGTAAAGGTAAGGGTCAGAGTTAGGAATAAGGTTAGGGTTTTGATCTTTGCTCAGGACTAAAAAAAAATTCCAAAATAGGCTACAAGTGTTTGTTTTCAACAGCTTTAAATTTTTCTCAAATTCGGGCAGAATTCTTTATCTGGCAAGGCTATTGATAGTATAATATAAATTAGTGATGCAAGCCGTGCCGTGTACGTGGCTGCCGGTTGCTTTTGACTTTTTCGCCGCGTGGAAGGTTGAAATGACCAAGCCGTGCGTCGCGTAATCTTTCCGAGAAATATTATTTATGAAACTTTAAATTTAAATTGGAAACACGGATCAGTTTTTTTTTCCTTCAATGGAAACCCTAAGCTGGAAAGATATGCAAATGGTTGTTTGCAGTTGACAGGGTTTTTGGGGCTGGCTTGTAAGGGATGCTGTACGAGTGTTTTTGATTAATCAGTTACCAGGCTATAGGCCTAGCGCGGGTGCAACCTAATTCATACCATAAACAATTCGTACAGTCAGTTCATACCTTGAAAAGATCGAGAAAAAAAATTAAAAAAGCCGAAGTCGCTGATTGCAGTTTCCGCAAACATTTTAAAAGGGTTAGGGTGTTTCCGCAAACAAACAAACTGAAAAGATCGAGAGAAAAGAATAGAACAAAGCCAAAGTCGCTGATCGCAGTTTCCACAAACGTTTTAAAATTTCCGGTAATGATCCTCAGAGTTTGCCGAAGTCGCTGATTGCAGTTTCCGCAAACATTTTAAAATTTCCGGTAATGATCCTCAGAGTTTGCCGAAGTCGCTGATTGCAGTTTCCGCAAACATTTTAAAAGGGTTAGGGTTGATCAGAGTTTCCGCAAACATTTTAAAAGGGTTAGGGTTGATCGGAGTTTTCACAAACATTTTAAAATTTCTAGTAATGATCCTAAGAGTTTTTGTCTGTTTGCGGAAACTGAGATCAGTAACTTCGGATTTTTTATTTTTTTTCTCGATCTTTTCAAGGTACGAACTTGACGGTACAAATTAGGTTGCATCCGCCTAGTGCATTAGTTACTATAACAGTTAGCCCCGTGAGTTCAGGCTATAAGTTTTACTCTTGAGGTCTTGTCTGTCTGTGTACTGTGTAGTTCATACAACCACTGACATTAAAATTGCAATATTGCTTACAAAAGTGTTCAAAAGTCCTGATACTGGATCCAGAAACATTCTATTGAAAAAACATGATGTGTTAGAACTTAGATGCATTGCTGATAGTGATAAGACAATATGATCTGGTTAGCCTAGTCAATTAGTGCACAACTGTACGGGTAGGTTACCAGTTATATGCCATGGGTGTTTTTTGCCACAATTGACTTTCTTAAAAATAACGCGTTAAAATGTTTTTTGAAAATTTTGTAATTTGCGGTGTGCAGTGCAAAGCTATAATATTTCTAAATGTTACTAAATGTTAAAATTTTCTAAAAAATACCGGCATTACTATGGATCTCACAAGCCGCAGTTTGGTTTTGAACAGTACTGTGCCTTCGTAATCGTTACTCTTATCTTGGATGCAACCTAATTCGAACCATGAACAATTCGTACCTTGAAAAGATCGAGAAAAAAATTGAAAAAGCTGAAGTCGCTGATTGCAGTTTCCACAAACATTTTAAAATTTTCCGCAAACAAACAAAAACTCTTAGGATCATTTAAAGCAATTTTAAAATGTTTGCGGAAACTCCAATCAACCCTAACTCTTTTAAAATGTTTGCGGAAACTGCGATCAGCGACTTCGGCAAACTCTTATGATCCTTACCGGAAATTTTAAAATGTTTGCGGAAACTGCGGAAAAAATGGAAACTGCAATCAGTGACTTTGGCTTTGTTCTATTTTTTTTCTCTTGATCTTTTCAGTTTGTTTGTTTGCGGAAACACCCTAGCCCTAAACCTTATCCCTTTTAAATGTTTGCGGAAACTCCGATCAACCCTAACCCTTTTAAAATGTTTGCGGAAAGCGACTTCGGCAAACTCGAAGGAAACTCGACAAACTCGGAAATTTTAAAATGTTTGCGGAAACTGCGATCAGCGATGTTCTATTTTTCTCTCTCGATTTTTTCAGTTTGTTTGCAAATACCGATACGCAGATACCCTAACCCTTTTAAAATGTTTGCGGAAACTGCGATCAGCGACTACGGCTTTTTTTAATTTTTTCTCTTGATCTTTTCAAGGTACGAACTGACGGTACGAATTAGGTTGCACTCTCTTATCTTCACATCATTTGTTGACTTTCCATTTTTATGAATTGTGCACCCTGTTTTCTATTAGATTGGGAACTTATTACATTATCATTACGTAACAATTATGCAACAATGTAACAAATATGTAACAATTAGATGTGTTGTGTCGCATTAACTATTTCAGTAGCCAACGTACGCCAGTAATAAAGATATCAAATATCATTGTGAGTCGCACAATAAAACTTGCATTAAAAGTGGGTCGCACACTGCAAAAGGTTGGAAAGCACTGGTATACACTCATAGGCGTCGATTTTTTCTTAGAAGAGAGGAATTCTGGGTGGGCGAGACGTATCAAACAGATTTCATTGAATGTGTATGTTTGCAAATTCGCAATGGTTCAGTCTTCGAAATAGCATATTTTTACTTCGGCAAAAACGTTGCCGAGGCCAAACGACAAAATTTGAAATTGCCTCGGCAATTACTGTGAATATTTAGTAGGAAAAGATTGTACTAAAACATGTAAAACGAGAAGCGAAAAATATACTACAGTAGTCTATTACGAACGCATTGTTTGATTTGTTGTGATGTAATAATACCAAAAGTAGTGATAAAGCGAGCAGCGCGATACGCACGCTGTTACGGTAATTCACGTTAAAAAACTCACGGGGAGGGAAAAGTAAGTTAATTTTGGGTTGATTTAACGTTCGAGTCAGCACAAAGCGATTTAATTTTCCCGGGGGGTTATATTGCATAACAACAATGCCCAATAAGAAATTTACGTTTGTTTTACGCTAATTCGACATGTAGCAACGTTGAATTATCATAAAATAACGTTAATTGCTCAACCAGGTACAGGTGACATATTAATAGCTCTCTGCGAGATCGCCTCGATATATGTAAGCTTATAAGCCAACATAATTTCGGCACAATTCGGACACTGCGAGCAACACAAAGTCTGTTTGATGAACTAGTCAGAATCGGTATCATCAGATGCTGTATCAGCTGGACGAGATAACGAAAAGCGAGGCGCAACAAGGAGTAAATCCTTACAATTAATTTGACATCTACTGGAGTTAAATCAATGCAAATAGGGTGATATTTTTATAAAAGATTCTCCCAGCTGGGCACGTGTCTAAGCGCCGGCGAAGTAGGAAGTAACCCAAATAAAACATCCAGCAATAGTAAGATTGAATCAAATTCCTAGTCTGGTGTAGTCTAAGAAAATTAGTTTTTTCTTGTAATCTTGTGGTCCTTACAATCACCTCGGCAATTGCCGACGCTAATTTCGAAAAGTGTGGTTAGTCTTTCTCACAAAGACTGTGTTTAGCGTCGCTGCAGAAATTAAGCTTTAATAGGTTGGATGTTTTCTTTCTTGCATCTTGCGATCTTATGAACGCTGCTAAACTAAACAAACTTCTTTTATGTTTTCCGTTGCGACCTAAAAAACGCGTGACTCGTGACCTGTTATCTTTAAAGTGGCGCCTTCGGATTTGCCGCATTTTGATTTGTAAAAGCGATTGCTTTAGTACGTCTTTAGTTTGTATCGGTTATTTTATTGTCATGTTCATCATTATGATGTCATATTCACATTCCCTTACGCTGACCGGGAACTGAAGTTTAATTGTGACGTAACGAAAGTGAGACCATTCGGAGAAAAAATCAAATTGCCGACGCTAATTCGGAGAAAAAATTAAACGTGGCTTTCTCTCACCAGGAATTGCCAGCTGTGGCAGTTGCCGTAGCCACAACAATGCAGTGAGTAGCCCCTTTTTTCCATGCAGCGTTGTTGCGGAATTGCTTTGTTCTGTCGGTACCTAGCGAGAGACATAGCGTAAAACAAGAAGTTGCGCTGCAGTTGGTTGGATAGTCCAGCGTTTAAGAAAAACGGAAATAATTGTAACGAACACTTCATAAGTGTCATGAAAACAGGGTGGGCGAAACATATTTTGCCCACCCTCGTTTCACGGCAGGGTGGGCGTCGCCCACCCGGCTCACCCTATTTCGACGCTTATGTATACACTATATATTAGGGTGTTTTTAATTTTCTCATATCGTAAGTTTGATTTGTACAGGGCACCAGGTTGTTACAATTGGTAAGAAAACAACGTCTTTCAAATTTCAAGAAATTATTTCAACATTTACAACTTGCGCAAGGAGGTAGAAAAATTCGCAAAATCAATAAAACAAGCAACTTTACAACACGCAACCAAATAACCAGCTTTATTCAATACTTTTAATATGCACGCATTTCAGGCAACTTCCCATCCCAATGTATGGTCAGTTGGGTGTAAGGGTCAAAAGCCTCCCTAATTTCGTCCGATGGCTTTTGGCGATAGATCTGGCGAGCTTTGTGAATTGCACTTGGGCTAATCATCAGATCACCGGTTGGAAGGAGCAATTGCTTGGACACTGCCAGTGCATTTAAAATATGAACGGCCTTCCTCGAGGTAGTATTGGTCCTGTCCAATGTTGCTGCTATCTCGGGGGGTTACTACAGCAATTTTACTTTGTCGGAATTTCGGCAGACAGCTTGCAGCACTGGACCCAGGCTGTTCGAAACACGTCGATCCACCAGCTGATGAATGACGCCCATCTCCAGACTTGTCGAGATTATCTTCTTGCTGAGTATCCATTTCTGAATCACTGGATTCCAGTATGGTTAAATTAGTAGATTCGGCAACACAAACTGCTTCCGCCTCAACTCGCTCTCTCTCCTTTAATGCTCTATTCCTCACTCGCTCGTCTCTCCTGCAGATCTTCTTCTATGTTGATCATTTCCAAAGCATTACTGTGTGCTATATCGAATAGGTGATCCAATGATTTCTTAGTCTGTCCGTTTGACTAACTCAAGCGCACTCTTACGATTGATAGATTTTTTCAAGTTTTGCCATTCCTGGTGTAATTTTTAACCTGATTAATCACATGGTTTTGATGGCGTGTTGGAATTCGTGTTCGACTCCAAATAGGCAAAAGCAAAGATACTGTGTTCTTGACACTACTTTTCAAATCAAAACCTTTTTTACAATGAAAATCAAACAAAACTTGTAGCACTTCTCCTCTCGATGGTAATTTTACTGCGCTGAAATGACCTGAACTGCTACCTACCAGCCAAATTTTATCTTTAGACCTTGTCACAGCCATTGTACAACCGCAAACTGTTAGCAAACTGAAATAAATGCAACAGCACAACAAACTTGACAGTGTAATTTTTGTAGTTTTACGAGGTGTTGCAATTGTGACGTAACAATGCTTTATTTGTTCTGTGAAGCCTACAAGTACCGGTAATTGCTTATATTCCGCTGCTAGATTATAGGCTAAACAACCTAAACTTTAGCTTCCTTGCGCAAGTAGTAAATGTCGACGGATTTCAACAAAAATTTTCCAAAAGGATTTTTTTACTGAAAGGAAATGAACACCACCCTGTACATTAATATTAACAATGGTTAGAATATTGCGTATTACGCTAAAAACACCCTACTATATATATAGTGTAAATATAGCCACAGCCATAAAATTATGTTTGAAGTATTGATTTTTTCCTTTGTGCTTAATATACAGTACCGGTATGCCAGATCCATCGCTTAGCTACTTCCGCTCGGCGGTCGGCTATAGCCGACATTTTTTTCCGTGTCAATTCGTCGGACGTCGGCAACTCAATAGATTTTTCTTGGTTTGACAGCCGTAGTCGCTTTTTGCTGTCCTTTGCTAGCAGTTGAGAGGGGAATCACCTAATGCTTCTATTATCTTCAGGCAATGATTCAGCTGTAATAAATCAACGTTATAGTGGAATTTTGTTTGTGAGAACCAGGCCTGGAAAAAATAGGGAATCCGGGAATGACATTCCGAGAAAATTTGCCAGTTCGCGGGCAATTTTTACCGTCAAAATCACGTTACTAATGTCTTTCATTCACCGTCAACCGTCATCGTAATTTGCTGACACATTGCAGTTCCGACACTGGTTTGTACCACTGCGTATTTACGACCTCCAACTTGTACCTCAGAGCTGAACATGTTCTTGGCAAAATTGCACAAATATATTGCAGTAGTCCGCTCAAAAGCGTCGTAAAAAGCATGGGATTTAGGAAGTGTCATTGAAAAAATTCGAAATATATGCAGAGGTACGGTATACAAAAACATCCATAAAAAAAAAAAATAAAGACATTAGCGATGAGCTGCTCATTCACTGGAATGGACCACGCATAAGCAATAGCATCGCGAAACATAGTGCAATTAGGGATGCACATTGCACAATACACAGAATATCGAATCTTAGAGATTCGAATCTCAATGTATTCGAATCGCATTTGCAGTTTCTTTTCGGACATCAGGATTCGAAAATAAATCTCCTAAATGAACATTGAACAGTGTGCAACGTTAAACAATGTAAAGTTGATATTTTCCGTCTTGCGCGCCGACTTTTTTCTTCCTTCATAGGGTTTGCGCAGTTATCAGAACTGCAAACACGCAGTACGTTTCCGTGTGACCGTATGATGATGCATCGTATGATGCTTGATTTATCATATGTTGTACTCTGTTTGACATGTAAACTAATACAATTCAAAATAAAGTAAGCTACAAATATTTTCGCTTTTTGTTCGATATTATTTGGAAAAAATTGCCGTGTAATTTCAAAATAGATTCGAAATTCTAGATTCGAAATTAAGTATTCTAGAATAGCCAGGTATTCTGTATTGTGCATCCCTAAGTGCAATAGCATCGTGAAACAGGCTCTTAATCTACATTTCAAAGGAAAACTATTGCATTTTAGTACCAATGACGTTCGCTCGAAAATGTACAAAGTGTCTGCTGTGGTAGATAGACCAAGCAACAAGAAATCGTCACCATCTTTTATGTCCCGGTAATGTATTTGTAGTAACTTCGCATGGGCAAAACTTGCTTGCGGTTTCTTTGATTTGCAAAAACAGCTGTTTTAACGTCATAATTTTGATTTTGTTGTCAAGTTAATTAATGCGTTTCGTTACTCTTCATGTAGCGGACTGGTTGTTTTATAGGTTACAGAAGTAATTTTCGCAATGTCTTGTGTTCTCACTCAGCGAAACTTGTGCATTCAGCCGTCTGGCCGTTTTTGTGCTATATGCCTATATCGGGTCTGCTACTATTAGGTGAATTCCCTATTCGGCGATTTTTTGAAAATCCAACGACGCCTTCTGTAAAGCCAATGATTGAATATTATTCAATATTCAGACATTGAATCAATGTAAATACGAACCATTAGGCTAATTGGGTTCTTTGAACAAATCGAATGGCTTTTGTAAATGTTTCTCAGGTACAACCTATACCTGGTCAGCAATAGTTCCCTTTTGAATACGATTTCAACGTCTGGCCACGTTAAAATGATGTAATTGCCTTTAAATTACATTCAAAAGTTTTGTTGACATCAAAAATTCTTTGTGGAATAAAAAACGATATTGTGGAATAAAATACAAAATTCTCTAAACAGAAGGCGCCATTAAATTTTTAAAAAATCGCCGAATAGGGAACTCGCTGAAACGGGCCATTCGCCTATATCGCTTTTCGTAATAAGTGATGCTATTCATGCACATTGCACATACTATCAACCCGTTCGAGCATGAAGTTATGTTATTGCCAACTTGTCAAGTATGTAACAAGCGGCTCGTGATGTCGTATTGTTTCATGACATTCACACGGTGGTGGGTGAGTCAGTGGATCTAATTTGTAAGCATGTGGCGTCTAATTTATTAAGCCTATTGTTGTTCCAATTTATTCCGATCAAAGTGGGCACATCAGGCACAAACAGTGCGCCATGCCTGCTTACGAATAAAATACGATACCAAGACTGTTTATTGGAACTATGAAGCTACAGATGGCCGTCTATACAGTCTTCGAAATTGCCGAGGTGATTGCCGACGCAGATGCATGAATAGGGCAATTGGCGCATTAACGTCGGCAATAAAAATGCCGAGGCCACACGAGCGTTTGTAAGGTTAGGGTTAGACATTCCTCCCAGTCGTTATGCCACAGCGATAGATTTGTTCCGTAGTCACCACCATGATGGAGCTCTGCAAAAGAGGCGTGTGGATGGACATCAAAGCACAAAAGCCGCAAAACGTGGACGCTTCATTGCGAACGGCTAAGACAGTGTAGATTTAAAGCCAAGCGATGAGCCTCTTGAGTCTTGATGTGTCTGATTCCAGTGATGACGCGACAACGGACAACCTCATCCTCCAATACAGCATCTGATAATTCTGAAAACTAGTTCTTTATCAAACAAACTTTGTGTTGCTCGCAGTATCCTAATTGTGCCGAAATTATTGTATACGTATATCGAGGCAATCTTCGTGCAGGGAGCTTTTAATTTGTTACTAGTACCTGGTGGAGCAATTAACGTTACTTTATGATAATTCAACGTCGCTAGATGTCGAATTAATGTGAAACATATGTAAATTTCTTATTGGGCATTGTTGTTACGCAATATAACCCGTCGGGAAAATTAAATTGATTTATGCCGACTCAAACGTTGAATCCACCCAAAATTAACTTTTCTTCCCGGGAGTTATTTAACGTGAATTACCATAACAGCGTGCGTATCGCGTTGCTTGCTTTATCGCTACTTTTGGTATTATTACATACATCACAACAAGTCAAACAGTGCGGCTGTGATAGACTACTCTAGCATATTTTTTGCTTCTCGTTTTACATGTTTTGGTACAATCTTTTCGTATTAAACGTTCACAGCAATTGCCGAGGCAATTTCCCTTTTGCCGTTTGGCCTCGGCAACGTTTTTTCCGAAGTAAAAATATGCTAATTTCGAAGACTGTCTATAATATATTTTTGCGTGAGGCGTTTCGCAAGAAAACTGTAAATGGTGTAATTATGACGTCATTATCGTGATTGTAAGCCGCGGGAAATTTTTTCGCTAAAAACAGATTCCCGGGAAGCTAAACATTTTTCCAGCCCTGGTGAGAACGTTGCTTGTGATGTGAGCTTTCTGAGCTACCGTACGGTACCTACCGGTATCTCACAAAAGGCTACATAGCCTATCGATCAGTTTTGTGTTTATGTAGCCTATCAAATTCTTAAAATCAGGATAACCCAACCATTGACGATTAAAAAGCTGTTTATACCACTTTTTCGTTTTGGGACTTGGTGAATGAATGTCATTATTTGATGCTGATGTACGGTACTCTTTTCGCTGCTCTTGTTATCTAGTATCAAGCAACACAAGTACACAACCTCTGAGTCTGACGACAAGCACATACCATACTCTCTTCAGATCAAGTTTTTAGCTAATCTTGTCAAGCCTGAACCCAATGAGTAAAATTGGTCAATATGATTAAGTACCATATGGTACCGTACCGGAAACCTACGATAATTACCAAAACCTTTTAGTTCTAGTCCTTAATTCTCTACCAAACACAAACCATGGTAGCAACGGTTAATTTGACTTTTATCAAAAAGCACAAGATTTAGCCAAAAATCGATCGAAGAACACAAGATCAAAATTAAAACACCAGATCTTGTGCCAAAACACAAGCCATGGCACCACTGGTCACACTCACACACATTGAGAAATACAGAAGTGTTGCCAGTTATTTTCCAAATTTGCATTTCTATCTGCTCAGACAAATACCACTACATGAATGAAATCACCAAAATTAAATCTACGTTATGTGAGAATGGATATCCCGGGCAGTTTTTTGATAAGGTTTTACAACGTTTCAATTCAGTATCTTCACCGAATACTGACGTCATAAATTTCCAGAACTCCATATCCATATACCTTTCCTAGGAAAGGAATCTCTCGTATACGCTAAAAAACTATCTAAACTCTTTAAGTGTAAATTTGATATCGACATTGTTCCTCTGTACAAAACCTTTAAAATCAGTAGATATTTTTCGCTGAAATCTCCCGTTCCGCAGTCTCTTCGTTTCAACATTGTCTACAAATTCACTTGTTCGTGCGACACGAACATGACATACCTACATAGGTATGTCCACAAGACACTTGGTAACAAGAGCAACAGAACACTTAAATTTAGCAGACATCAATAAACTCAGTGCAGTCAAAGACCACATTTATGACTGCAGTATTTGTTCCAATATCAAATTTACATTAGATTCATTCAAGAAAATTCGCAACTGTCAATCAGAGTTTGAAACTAAAATTCATGAGGCACTCCAAATAAAGCAGCCCAACCCCAGGCTCAACAAACAATTATTCGCTGGAGGGGCATCCTTTTTGTTAAATTTGTATTAGCATACGTTTATTTTATGTTATGTTGTCCGCTCACTATCTTGTCTCATGACCACACTCCCGCATAATCATGACAGATTGCTACCACCTTTTGTGTTTGTTCGTCAGTTGTTGCTTGTACGCAGGTCAGTGCAGTTTTATTGAATTTCAGTCATTTATTATTAACATTTCACGAATAACTTAATTGTTTTGTTTAGATGAATTAAGATATTTTCCTGAAGAGGGCAAAAAGTTTTGCCGAAAACGTTTGAAATTATGTATCTATTTTATTTCTGTATTAATTTTGAATTATGCAATTCAATGTTGTTAAGTTGTTATCGATTGTCTGTCTATTGCATTTGTATTGTGGTATATTTTACGTAACTTATAAAAATGTGGTAATCTTTATTTAGATTATTTAAGTATGAGAATGTTTGTTTATATTTTAATATTAATATTAAGGCTATCTAACTGCCTGATAAAATTTCTATTTATCTAATTTATCTAGTTTGGCTATCTGACTCCATGAAATAATTTCCACACAATTATTGTTATTCGAATTATAATTTTAAGTTATCAGAAGGTGTTCGACTGTTCGTATAATATTGTAGGTCTATAACACAAATTGAATTTAAACATTACAGAATAGTGAAATTGCAGCACAGGGAAACATTAAGCTATTACGAATTATTACATTTTTAACTAAACAATAAATTTAATGTTTTCTGAGAGCTGAACTGGTCTAACTGGACTGGTTTGATGTGAGCTCTCGTCAAAGGACGAACAAACCATTTTATTTTGTGTTCCCTTTTTCTTATTTACTTCGGGAGCAGTTTACATGGAAAATTACAAAAACACTAGGAAATAAATTTAAGTTAAAGTAGTTTACTTTAGTAAAAGAAAGGGAAACTTATATGACGAAATAATGGATCGCTACAGTATTGTCAATAAAACTAGCTTAATCACTACAAATCAAAGCAAGCATATAAGTAGCTTAATACAAAGTTAAAAAATTCGTGAAAAGCAAAGTCACCATAAACAAAACTTTTCGAAGATAAATGGAACTCCTTTCGTGAAAATTGGTTCGAAATATAAAAAAAAAAAAATCTAGCAACACAAATCCCCAACCGGTGCCCCTAAATACATATTGTCAATATTACAAAAGGTTTGAGGTAAAATGGGTAATATTTTGTGAAATTCAGTTTGAAATAAAAGAAAAACAAAAGAACTGACGACACCATGACTCTTAACTGCCAAAAATTTTTCATAACTTTTCCTGGAAAACAAAACAAGCCAACTTTCGCAAGCTGAAAATGTGAAATTGGCAACTTTGGACTTTGTCAGCTTGGAAGACTAGGCACTTTAACATTACCCACTCGTCGAAAAGCGTACTCGCGATTCAGCTGATTTCAGTCATGTGACTCGACACGTGATATTCTGATCGAAAAATTTTGATACAAAGAAATTTAACTGAATGCTTCGCTACAACCAGCGTTGCCTAATGGTTAGGGCAGAGGAGCAGTAATTTTGATTTCGTGGGTTCGATTCCCACCCTCTGCTAATAGGCTACTATTTTTTAATTCTGCAACTGAACTGAGTGCAAGAAGGATCTTAATGACTGCAATCAATGGAGTTTATAAGGAAAATTGTCACTAAAACACAAAGCAATTTCTCATTGAAAAGCAGGCACTCTTCGACGAGTGGGTGATGTTAAAGTGCCTACCGACATTTTTAGCTAAGAACTGGCAGACATTTTTAAAGGTTCTCCGATTCGACCATGATCCGTAAAATATTTAGAGGTATCGCGCGAAATTGCTCAATTTTACCGCAATTCGAAAAAAAAAGACAATCTCTTTCATACCAAAATGTCAGAGAACAGAAGTCTGAAAACGGTAGAAACAAGTATATGTAAACTTCAAGACGTGGTTGCTACCGAAATAAGATGATAACTCGCACTACTAGTACCATTTTGACAAAACTTTAAAATTCAGTAAAAAAGAATTATGAAAATCCAAAATAAAAAGAATAAAAATTATATAAAAATGAATTTTTGTTGAAGACTTTTTTGCTTTGGACCAAGTGTTCTTCACTGTAATTCTTTGGTATTGACAACATGGTCAACATTCTGTGATTTTTTTCCAGCTGTTTTGGACCGAATAAACATAAATTTATTTCTGTTGCTGTGAAAAAGTTGTTTTAAGCATTGAAACTCTGATAAAGGGACTTTCCCAACGGGGGTTACTCTTTTCTACTTGGCTTCATTCATTCACGAGCACAATGTCAATAGCACTAATGTGATCTGCCTAGTTACGGTATGAGGGGTTTGCATAATACCGTAAGCGTTATGATATGATTTATCAACTTTTTTTTATCTCAGCTTGATATATAAAGATGTCAGATCTTCAAGATGAAGCAATGTTAATGTGTAAAGACCAAGCTAGAAACAGTTTTCACTGTATTTCAACTGAAAATAAAAGAGACTTAGCTTTTTCTTCTGCAGACCAATGTGATGCTGATGGCATTGCTCACCAGCTCAGCAACACAACAGTCGATAAAGGTGTAGATGGCTTCACTCTTTCAACCCTGGAGAACTCTCAAATAGATGTAGTTAATGAAAAACTTTCTAACTTTGCGCAGTGTGTTGCAAAATCTCGTGGTAAGTCCTGGCTGGTTTTTTATTTGTTAAGACTTTTATGTTACAGTAACAAAACATTTTTTATTGATCAGTAGTGATTTCTTTTGATGATTTAATGTAATAGAAAGTTCTACTGTTTGATTGTAAGTTTACTTCATTTTTTATGAGGCTTTTATTACTGCAAGCAATGTTACCATATCACTAGATTTTTCTTACAGGTGGTGTTTTTTACCAGTGGTAAAGCAATCTCTAAAAAATGGACACTGAAACAAAATTTGACTGAATGAACCGGAGCAGCACTCCTCAAACTTTTTTTATTGTGTGACCCCATTTCGGAAAATTTTTTTTATGCAAGCCCTTTTTGGCAGTTTACAGTGCAAACTACTCACTGTAGGCTCACTTTTGCCTAGTTTGGTGACCCTAAAATTATGACTTGTGACCTTGTTTGGGTCATGACTCATAATTTGGGAAGCCTTAACTAGAGGATATATTTGAGCAATAAAGATTGTGTGTAGTTTTAGAATGCTAAAGCAACTAGATCAGTGGTTCTTAAACTTTTTGAGACACGCCTCCCTTTTACAATTCTAACAAAATTCGCACCCCACCTTGTTTCAAAATCAAAAAACATTAAGCAGAGCAGCAATTCGTTTCCAGGAAGTTGCATTAATGCGAAAGATGTAACTGTTTTTTGGATACTAAATGTGCAGAAAATGCACATCTCAGACCGGCTTTACAGTAAAGTTTGTGCCTAGATTTTGTCTTTATGTTCATGAGAGTAGAAAAATATTTCCGCACAAGTAAGTAGACGAAAATGGAAGAAGTGTGCATATACCACAGCAACCACACTCTTGTAAATGTCTGCACATGCTTCACCCAGAACTCAGTTAGTGGCATTGCTTTAAGGTCGTCCCTTTCACAGTAAAATTTCATTTTAGCTCCAAGAATTCCTCTTGTAAATTGTCTTTGGCGTTTCTTCTCCCGAGCTATCATGTGAGCAATTTCGAAAGACGCTTCTACAAGTTTTGCCGACGACGATTGGCGAAAGCACTTGCTACTTGCAGTCTTTATTTTTTTAAAAGAGTCTTTCTTGCATTGGAAAAATGCTAAAGGTTTATTTTGATGGTCAAGGTGTTTTTTTTTTTATTCAAGATGACGCTGCGAACGAGTTGGTCTCAAAGCGTCGTTGCTCAGACTTTGAAAACATATGACGCATTGTGGTACAGCTTGGTCACTGTGGCATCTATAAAGTCAAAATTCAGATAATCTTTGTCATACTTTCTCTTTTTTCCACTCATTTTATGTCAATAGAATTGATCAATTAAATATAAACCTAGTTAAATCTATGTTAAAAAAAAGTTTACGCATGGTACTGTTGTTGAGTTCGGTATACTGCTGCACTTCTAGCCGCTGTCACTTGTCAGTCAGTCGTTGCCATTATTATTACAATTAGAGCTCGAGGCTGCTGTGTTAGAAAACCGTTATGTTACGAGAGTTAAGGTGTCGCAGAAACATTTAGCAACCTCTAAAACATCACAAAGTATGTTAGATGTGACAACAACACGCTCTACAAACACTGTGCCACTGTAACACAAAGTTTCATCTTCTACAATCGACTGTCCACTGTCCAGCGTAGTTGTGAAGACATGTTTAGTCATAATTTATGCAGAGTTTTTCAATTTCTTGCGCCCCTCTTGTGAGCTTCACACGCCCCCCAAGGGGGGAGTGCCCCCCAGTTTAAGAACCACTGAACTAGATCCTCTTTGAATTATTCAAAATTCACTTAAAGAAATTTCAACACATTTGCAATAGCATAAAGACTTCACTTTTATCCATGACTTGTTGAATGAAATAACTTTGATTTACACTGCCTAATATATCATAATATTATACATACATTAAACTTGTACACATCAGAGAACTAGAAGTGAATTATATTTTTGAATCTTATTATTAGGTGCAGTGCATGTAGATGTCAACTTAAATCTTGCTCAACAAATCAATCAAAATGTGCGTGAGTATAACATCTTTGACTTGTCCCATACCAGTGGAGCTCATATTGGACAAAAAGTTGTTACATCAGGTATGAAATCATTTTATAAAAGTTTTGCAGTGGATCAATGTTCTTGTATATTATTCTACGTTTATTCTATAATTATTCAGGTTAATTTGCATTCTTTGATTTTTGTAGAAAATTTTAGTTTTTTTTTACAAGTTTTGCTACCATTGTGATATCCTCTTTATGCAAAGCTGACTTTTAATCGTGACACCAACTTAAAATATTTCTCAATTATTTCTGTAATAAAATCAGACAACAAACACTTCTAGATTAAAATATATCATGACATTGCAACTGCACTTCTTGTACAATGATAGGTACTATTCTGCTGTAATGCGTCAATGATGTTCTGTCAATCAAAGATGAAGTTTCCTAAAATGATAGTCTACACACGACTTCTCACACTTTCTGATTGGAATGACGACAACACTAATGGCCAATGTTTGTTGCACAACATTGCTAAATTAAGTTAATACACTACAGTACCGTAATCCATATTACTGGACACCGGCATGTTAAATTTAGTTTAGATTATACTCTCAATGCATTTCATGCTTAAAATCCTTACATTTCAACAAAGCAAAATATTTGAGCATGTCACATACAGTCATACACTTTAGAATTTTAAGCATCATATGCTTGTAAGCTCATTAGCAATGCTGTACGTTGTCATCAGCCTTTTGTTTAGAAGCTGTTGTCCATTCGATAACTTCAAATGCGACAAATCAGCTGTCATCTTCAGAAAGTGCAACTCTTTTGTCACCAAGAGCTTTGTCTGCTGATACAATTTGTCCACGTTCTGTGCCGGCTCAAGAAAACTTTCAAGATTTGTCGCTTTCAGAAGGTAATCGTTTCTACGGATTCTAAACAACTTTCTATTTTATGGAGTTAATACGATTTTAAACGTTACAAATCATGGTAATTGATACTCTACAAAAGATATTTGACATTTGTGTCACATCTTTCACATAAAAAGCCATGGAAAACATTATGTTTCACTTAAAAGTATGTATTGTATAATATAAAATCAAATATAGTTATTACTATCTGAAGCCTTTACAAATTGTTTCACCTAACGGATCATCAGAAGGTCTTATTCAAATAGAATCTAGATTGTAATAGATTCTATTTGAATAAGACCTTCTGATGATCCGTTAGGTGAAACAATTTGTAAAGGCTTCAGATAGTACGGTAATAACTATATTTGATTTAATTCGCTCTGCTTTGCCTTTTTGCTTGGCATTGAGCACTTTTTGTAGTATTAATAGTTTTCATTGTTTTATTGTATAATATATGTAGCCTACACTTGTAAACAGTATAATAATGAAAAAAGTAACATTGGTGAATGTTTCAAACTGTCAATCGTTTTCTGATGTCTGGCTGTTGGCTAGAAAATACGTAAATATTAAGTAAACCTCAATGATGGCGTTTGGTTACTTGTGATCTACTACCACTGACCACATAAACAATCGGTCAAATGTTTTTTTGAAAGCAATGACATTTTAGTGCTTTAACATTTTTAGAAAAAATGATGGCCGATGCAATCGAAAAGGTAAGAAGAGTTATTGAACAAACTCGCGAAAAAGACTTGGATTTGCCTGGATTTGATATTTCTGAAACTGAAATTCCTGAAGTTCATCCACAGATATATCGGATCTCCTTTTATGAGGGGAGAGCTCTGCCAAAGGACAACAGATATGAACCATTTCTTAATAGACTGAAAGAGGTTTGTTTTGACAAGCAAATTAGCTTTGATGATTTGATCTTGAAGAGCAGAAAATCAAGATTTATTAGCGTGATTGGTTACCCAGGAATGGGAAAGAGCACGTGTTCAAAGAGACTGGCAAAAAGATTTTCTCAATACGCTGATTATGTTAGCTTTCGGCTGAAATTTCTTGACATGGATTATGGTGAGGAAAAGTTGACTTTGAAACAGTTGTTGCTGGATAACTCAAATTTAATGCTGAACAAAGAATGCCTGGAAAATGCGTTTAAATGGATTCAGAAAAACCAAGATCGATGTCTCATCGTCTTGGATGGTTATGACCAAGCCAAATGGACTCTGCAAGAAATCCCAGCAAAGCAAAGTTATGGAACGCCTTTGCACATACAAGATCTGATCGCCAGTCTTTGTTGTGGACACTTTTTACCCAATTGCCACTTGATTTTCACTGCTAGACCGCATGCAATGCTATCAGTTCCAAAGTTGTTCCGTCCTGAAACTACTTATCTTCTGCAAGATTTCACTTCGGTTGATATGAAATCGTTGTTTTACGTTTTAGCCGGGGATGAAGCTGATAGGTTGTGGAACATCTTATCCACTTCTGCGCCTCAATTGGTCACCATGTGCCACAGCCCTCTAATTCTTCAACTTTATATTCGAGCTGCTATCAACATGTCTGAAGATATTGGTGACATCACGACCATGACCAGAATCTTTGCTACTGTGCTTAAAAATCTCCGCCAATCAAAACACGCGACTCATTATGACGAAAGTCAAGTTTTTATATCAAGCTTAGCTAGGTTGGCTTTTCAAGCAACTATGGACGGAACCGTTGTCATTGACATTGACCAACTGAAAAAAGAAAAACTCAGCATTGAAATGGTACAAGACATCATCATAACGTTGCACGGTTCTCAGCAAAGCTCTTGTCCATTGTTTGAAGGAAAGACACGACTTTATTTTTGTCATCAAACATTTCAAGAGTATTTTACAGCACTGTACATCAGAAATCAATTGCCACTGCACAAGTTTAAAACGTTTTTGAAGCAAAAGCTTTTCACAGAGAAGTGGGCATTAGTTCGTCAGTTTCTCGGTGGAATTCTGGTGGACGTTCCAATATCAAATGGTAAATAATCAATTGATGTCATCGTGGCATGACTTTTAAAATACAGATTGTTACGTTTTGGCGATTCGATTCTTGGGGTATGAACTTGAGCAACGTGATTCAAGGACAGCTCTCCATTCAGTGGCACCTAGTGGGTGGAATAATTCATAGATAACAATACTTTATCAACAGGCAAAACTTCATTTTTTCAGTCTCGTGGACTTGGCCTGCGTCCATGATTCGAGTACGTGAAACTTCCACGATGTGACAATTGTGACATGCCTTTCTCAGTCCGAGAATAAAACTCAGTTAATCTATCGTGGCTGTGTTCTGGCAACATACTTCTGCAATTCAGTTGATCATTTTGAGTTGAATTTTAATGTTCTTGCGCAGATATATTGCATTCCCAACATGCCAGCAGTGTGTTGTCCATTAAGCAGAAGTTGGTGTCATTCTCAAGACGACTCTTGCGAAAGAAGAAGTCAGGTAAGATTTGAACTCTTACACTTGACCAAAAGCGTTAGTGGTAAAACTCTGATGAGGTTCAATTCTATCACCTGATTCTAATTCATCTGATCTAAGTTCAAGCAATGGTTTAGATTTCAAATGGATTGCCTTCACCTTTAGCATTGACAAGTACGAGGCAGCTTCATTGTCATTTGTATCGTTAAATTGAGCCACGTTTATCTTTTTTCATAAACTATCATTCTATCAAGCACAACATTTCCGTTGTCTGATAACTTGCCAAAGTCCAGGTGAGAGTCGCTTTGCTGCCGCCGCGTTATCATTCGCCCGTTTTCTGTACAGTTTCCCAAAAATTCGCACACTATCGGCTTCTTATATTTTCCTCCCATCATAGCAACATTACGTCCACAAGTATGGCAACTCTAATGCCACTATTTTGCGTTCGAGATTTCATTGATCACGATAATAGTAAGAACGTCATCCCGTCTTGTAGTTTGTTTTTTTATTAAAATTACAATTTTTATTCTGTAACCAACTTCGCCTTTTTAATAGTTGCATTTGATTCTCTACTGATATCATATTTTTCGCAAAGTTTCACAATGATGTTGAAGCATAGGTATTAAGTAACCATATGCCTGACACATACAACTCAACAATGTTTGTTTCAGATCCGTTGGAAATGAAAAGAAACATCTTTTTGAAGGTGATGGAAGAAAGCATCAAAAATGAAGGTGAGAAGGAAAGGGTTTATGTCATGATAAGGTTATTTCCCATTGGAGTAGCTTACTCTTGTTTAAAAGCACCAAGATGAAAGTTTTATTGTTGTAGAATAAACGTGATTTGATAACAATGATCTGACTTCAATCGTCAAGCTTGTACTTTTTGTGTCTTGCTACAAATTAATTTTTGTTGACTAATAATGTCATTTCTTGTGGACAATTCTCCATCTGAAGAATAGGGTGGAGTAAAAAAAATTTTTTTTTTCAAATCAAAAAATCAGATTAACCAAAAGTGGC
Source organism: Aplidium turbinatum (assembly GCF_918807975.1). Lineage (NCBI taxonomy): Eukaryota > Metazoa > Chordata > Ascidiacea > Aplousobranchia > Polyclinidae > Aplidium > Aplidium turbinatum. The sequence goes on from NC_137488.1 coordinate 4,770,489, forward strand.
GTATGGACCTAAAACCAACTTCTGAGAAGGTTTTGGGTTTGTGCCACCTACACCCAGGTGGCCCATAATTTTTAAAGGTCATCCGAGGGTCAAATTTCATGAAAATCCCATAACTTGGAAACCGGTCAAGCTAGAATGTTGGTTTTTGGCTTAAAATTTCCAGAAGGTCCATGTTTATATATGCTCTAATGCAACTTTTGTTTCTATTTTAACTACATAAGCTGATAATAATAAAAAATGACGTTTTAGTTTGAAAGCTATGTAATGTGAAGACGTGAAAATGCTATATTTGATCTATTTGCACCCATAGTTATGTGTTAAGGCATAATAGATACAAACTGACTAAGTACTGCTTAAAATACTTTCTAAGTAGTTAGTACAAAGGATATACAAGCAACAATCATGGATATGTGACAAAAAAACTCAATGACAAAAATAATGTAGCAAAGACTCATATGCAATAATGTTACAATGTTATTTGACATTAAGTTTCAAAATTTACATCTTTGGTTTCCATAAAATTAATAAGAAACTATTTACAATCAGGGTCCATTATAAAAATTATTATGTGGTGAAAAAATATTGAAAACCTTCAACCTGAAAACATCAGGACTATCAAAGTCAGAAATAATATATTTCGACTCTGATCCATTGCAAATTTGGACAAGGCTGACTGGGCTTTGGTAAAGACCGTTGCTAACCTTAATCCACCACTGTTTGCAATGAGTGTTACAGAAACTATGACATCAACTCATTTGTATTTACACGTATCCAATAGCAATACACAGCACAAGTTTATGAAATAACTAGCACGGCAAAATATATTCGTTTTGCTGATACTGGTTCTAACAATTTAAGCTTATTCTAAACATCACTCCTATGAAAATGCATGCTTGATTGTTTATTAATTAAATACTAAATTAAGAATTTGGCTATGTAGCGAACTGTTGCTTTGTATTGAATCTCTTCATGAGTTTTCGCGATCTTATTTTCTGACGTATATGACCGTACCTTCTTTCAAATCCGGCGACAGCTGATGAAGCTTCGGTTACCAGCTTAATATGCCTTTCAACGGCTTGGCTGTGACATGGGTGCTCGAGTTTTAACTTGTTCTGTCTAAAATCTTCAATATCTTCATTCTTCAAATGTTGTAATGCAGGTGGCTCATACATGGCTTTCAGATTCAAACTGGATAATTTATAATATACTTTAGCAGTTGGATTAATTTTTGGAATTTGAAACTTTCGGACTTCTTGATATGAACTGTGACCAAACTCTTCAGTGGTTGCCAATTCTTGAAGGTCGCTGCCATCATCAACACAATCAAATGCCTCATTTTCAATGACATACTGTCCTGCTGCTCGTCGCATGCTAAGCACCTTATTAACCCCAAGCCGGCGAACGCTTTCATCGTCATCTGCCAGCATTGCCAACAAAACATTTTCATTGTGCGCAAAATATGCATTTCTTTGAAGAACTTTCAATGCAATATCTCGTACATTTTTCTTTGGAAACTTTACCACACGATCAACAATACTGTAGAAATTTATTGGCCCATCAGTAATCTTGCTCTTGAGCTTGATTTGGAACCAGCTAGGGAAATAGACTTTGAGTAAAAACTCCACTATAGTGCACAATGTTGGCGATGCATTTTCTTCAGACACATAAAAACGCAGTATACGACACCCAAGTGTTAACCAACGTGAGTGACATAATCCACCAACTTCTAGCAGCTCAAGGTTAGCATCTACACATCCCAACATGACAGCAAAGCTTATTCGATACGCATAATATTGGTCACTTCTTAAATCATCAATTATGTCATTCGGGATGACAGGAAACTTTGGGTTAGGAATAGCCTTGAACTTGACCACGCTCCATTCAGAAACTGCACCATGTAACTTTTTACCCAGAGGTCCTGAGAATGAATCCGGACCTGCTGTATGACCATCCATTTGTTGGAAAATGTACCTTAGTGGAAGCTCATTTAAATGGAGCAAGCATACAACCCATTGCAATGGCCGTCCCAGTAAAGCTTCTAAGGATGCAATACAGCCACTTTTGATACCTGTCATTGTAGCTGTTCCATCAGAACCAACAATCTTTAACACCTTTTCTAATGATGTGCCCTTAATGACATTGAATATAGTCTTGGCTATATTAACACCAGTTCCCTCTTCTGGAGCTACATGTGAGAGGTAAAAAGAACCGGGTTCACCTACGATCACATAATGCTCTTCAATATTTGTTTGGCGATAATATGTCCCGTGGGATTCGGCCATCATTAATGTTGCATCTTTTTTTCCGTCAATGAATATGGAATCCACATGACTGAAAAGCTCCTTCTCTGTTTGTCTTATTTCTGCTCGATATTTTTCTCGTTGTCTCCTCAATTTGCTTCTGTCAATAACATGTGTTTTATTGTCGTCAGTTATGATGCCAAATGCTTTCAGTGTTGCTGAAGCTACAGCTGCGCCAGCTCTGTCTGAAAGTTCATACCTCTCACAGACCAGGGCAATTTCTCTAAGAGATGCACGGTTCTGTTGCTGAACTTTTTTCTTGGGGCTAACATACTTATCACTTAGTGATGAATGATGATACCTCTGAACATCCAGTATCACTAGTGTCAGTTTCTGAACTCAATATCGATGACACAGCATTAACAGAGGTTGTTGCAAGCATGTTGTCCTGAATTGTGTTTGAACATACTTTTTGTACAAAATTTAAATCTGAAGTGTCCAACGTTTCAATTGTGTCAAGGCATTTTCCGATTCTTGGACCCTTTTGATTTTGATAAAATGTAAAGTCTTTCTCATTCATTTTCAGCTTATGTAATTCTTCCAGTTTACGTCTTTGTTTTTGGTCATGACAAAATATATCAAACAAATCATCAATATCAAGCAAAAATTCTTTTGTCCTGAGTTCCAAATTTGCACTTTTTGTAGCTGCCCATTTTCCTTTTTTAGGCCGAGATTCCATGTATCTAAAATCTTTAACTACCTTTTGAAGTCTAAAAACTACACCATTTACAGTGATGCAATAAACATTGCAGTGAATCCAACGCTCAACAAGTTCGGAAGCGATGTTAACAATTGCTGCTTTTGTTCTCCAGTTCCGCTCATGCAACAATCTTTGTAGTACATCTCTTTTTGTGGGAAGAACACCCATAGGGAATGAACCAGTACTCCTAAACTTATACTCTCCTTGACGTTCACAAATCCTTGTCACAGCCTTTCTTGTAAGCATTTTAAACAACAGTTTAAGGTTATTTCAAAACTCAGTAATATAGTTTCACGGTCTGAATTTTACAAAATAAATGTGCAGCGTTCAAAATACACAGTTCACATTTTCAAAATACAATTGGGCAGGATAGTACAACCAAACTTCTGCACTGTCATAATTTTTCGAACAAACATGCCCATTGACAGAAATACAGCATATGGGCCAGCAATATCAACATAACAATTCTAGGCTATTTCAAGTGCATTTCTATATGATCGGTTTATTAGCTGACAGACTGAAACTCACCAGTAACACCTACACTAGGTTACTGCAAATTGTACTGAGCCATGTGCACCTAGCCGAATGTCATGGATGAATAAGCACCAATGAACAGTGTAGTTCCATAGAAATCATGTGATGCAACGGCAAAGAAAAGGGAGGGATGATCATTGATCATTGCCATTACACTATTCTATTGTTAAAGATTCCTTTTAAAAATCGAACATGATGATGGATGCTATGTTTTTCATGAGAATTAGGCAAAAACTGTATTTTGGCAAATTCTGGCTTAGGTGGTAGAAATAGAGACAAAAGTTGCAATATAACAGATATAAACATGGACCTTCTGAACGTTTTAAGCCAAGAACCAACATTCTAGCTTAACCGGTTTCCAAGTTATGAGATTTTCATGAAATTTGACCCTCGGATGACCTTTAAAAATTATGGGCCACCTGGGTGTAGGTGGCACAAACCCAAAACCTTTTCAGAAGTTGGTTTTAGGTCCATACGCCACTTTTGGTTAATCTAATTTTTTGATTTGAAAAAAAAATTTTTTTTCACTCCACCCTACTGAAGAATTATTATAAAAATTGGATTTATAATTAAATCAACTGTAGACGGATGTTGTTGATACACGATGGTATAGCTGCAGTGAAACTTAAGATTATTGCTGTAGGCCACTATACTTGTATCCAAGTGTTATCATTGAATAGATTTGTGTTCCAGCAACTGCGTCCAATAAATATATTAGTTCTAAACAAGGTCCGTTCCGGTCTAAGTTAATAATGTTTCATTTGTATTCCATGTTTGATTGATGGATGATATGCAAAACAGCACACATGCCAGGTAAGTGGTTCACACTCAAATACCTCTTTTTCTTATTTTTATTTATATTTATCGAAATTTCGTTACTTGTTTACAATGACTGATATTTAAAAACTATTCTTTATAATTAACAGCTAATCATAAAATGAAATCCATGTTTTAGTAGCTTGGAACAAAGTTCACTTTGTAGGCTACCACAGTTGTACGAAACAAAGCAACTTCAATGGGTTTAACATATTTTAAGAAAACACCATGAAAACTACACTTTATAGCCTAATCAAGATCTAAACATAAAATAGGATCGTTCACAAACAATGGTGGAATAAATACATTTGTTTATCATCTTGTGCTTGCTTTGAAATGTGTTGAGACATCGTTCGGTCGAACTTACTACTTCGGCTGCGTTACCGAGGAGTCAGAATATCCGCGCGTGACGTTCGAAAGGACGTCAGTCTGACACCGCTCCAGAACACGCGGAGCTGTGTCTCGGCAAAAACACTTAATGACAAGCCAAATTTTGGTAGCAACTGATTCGAAGACTATGTTCTCTTCGTTGATTTCTTTGGTGGGTTGAGTTGCTTTTGTGATTGCAGTGTACTGTGTGTTGTCGCAATGAGCGTAAATGAAAAACGTGACTGATTATACTATGACGTGCAGTGTATGAGAAGAATATGAACACTCGAAGAAAGTAAGAATATGAACACTTTATTTGCGTTGTATGCATGTCACATAATGCTTAATTTTCGTTGAGGAAAACGTTCTTGTTATACAGGCACTGCCCCCTAAAGTTTTTGATTGAATGTGTGTTAAATATATCTCTTTTCTCTTGTAATATTTTTTCATGTACAGTCAATTTTTAAACTGGATCATTTCCTGTTTGTCAGTTCATCTTGGGAAGGGACTTTTTCATAAAACATGCTCTTTCTGCTGCGTGTAATTTTGTAAGCAGTCCTTGGATTATCTCTTTCAATCGTTTCAAATCGCATTAGCTCCTGGTCAAAGGTCATTTCAGTTGCTGCTGTAGCTAGGAGCACATTCTCTTGAAGGTCTGTCAAAACAAAATTGAATAGTTTTACTGATGCAGTTTTGATGCCACAATCGGGTTTGGACTATTGTTCAAAAAAAAAAACTGATTCTTTTCAATAGAACTTTTAGTCCCACAACACATGGGTGTGCCGTGCCCGTTCTCACAGTGTGCATTTGCGGTCATCATCACCCATTCTCAGTTCGTTGTCTGCCCCTTTCTCCATTTCGACCTGTCTAACTCTGTCGCCTCCTCAGTTTGTTCCCTTCTAGTTGGAATTGTCGATTTTCGCCATTCAGCTATTATCTGCCCTTTTCCTTATTTTGATGTGATTATCGCTCACATAGTATATTGCCTTGTTACCAACCCACTTAAAATAAATCTGCTCGTTTATACGGCTGTATAGGCAGGCACTGACAGCTTTGTAAAGCGCTGACAGTCACTCGTCTGCGATGGATACATCATCATCATCAACCAATTTTGATTATACAGGTCATGAATTAACCCTCATGTCGAGGGTGTGGCCTGTCTGTCTATCGAGAACGAAGTCTTCCCCTCCACACCTAGCGATTTATTGGGTTGGCAGAGTCCATGTTCAGGGCTACAAGGTCACGTTTTACAAGTTCTTCCCAAGAAAGTTTTGGTCTACCTTGACCCCGCTATGCTGCGGTGTTGACAGCATTGTAAAAACTAGTTGCGGCAATATCATGCATTGGGCTTGGTTTAAGTTGAGCAAAATCCATCCAGCAATCACTGTTGTGTTGCTTGATCGACTGGCCTTCTCGTATTCAACCCTGGTTCAACACGAATACTTTTCACTAATATTCCTCTACGTCTTTACTTCAGTTTGTTTTTATTTCTGACCATCACAACGAAAAAACAATATATGACAAACATAGCAGAGGTCTAGAAAAAGGTAGAAGCGACTAAACGCGGACGTTATAAAGTGCATGATACCAAAGCAGGACAATCAGTTTAAAATATGGCACGGTCGCAACACCTTAATAAAAATTTTATCAATTTAGAAAAAAGAGAAAAAAATAGGCTAGTGAATTTTTTTTTTAATAATTTATATAAGTAAAAAAATAAACAAAACAAAAAAAAAGACAAAAAGACAGTTGCTATGTTGATCGACCTTGATGGGTTATCAAAAGTGTTAATGGTCTTGAGGGGAACACCCTTGATGCGTTAGCTCATCACCTAAAGCAAGGTAGGCAAAGAAAACCCCTGAAAGAAATCCTACCACTGGCAAAGCCATTTCAGAACGCAACGCACCAGGTCTTGCCAGACCAACAAAAAACGATAGAGTAGATATTATTAAAACGGCACCGAAATATAAACAATTTGTTGAAGACTTTTCTTTTCAAGTCACGTAGATAATTACGCAATTCAGCACGAAATAATCTATTTTTGTGTCCTCGTTTGTACCAAAGCTGTAATTTAACTTAGCAATGTCTGGAAGTGTTATGCTAACTTGAAGACGTACACATCGCACGTATACTTTCCATTATGCTCCGATTACGTCTTTTCTTGTATTCTCTCAGCTCGTCTTCTGAATGACCACTACACGTTAGTGCGAGAGTGTAATGATGATGACGTCACATCGCGAGCGGCAAGGCACTTTCCAGAGGAAATCTTCATGTCAGTTTGCAATTTTACCACAAGCACTGCTCACGCTTTTTCTTTCGTCTTAAGAAAAGTGAAACATCCCATCAAAAAATTGGACTTTTCTTTCTGCAGCTTAAAATCCGAAGCTTTCTGTTACTTGGCCGAAGGCATGAATGCTTTGCCTGCGACGGTGAGTTGTTAAAGGATTTGAGAGTGAAGTTTGCTTAATGGGATGTAAAACTTGAAAGATAGTTTCTTCATATTGCACATGGAAGCATTGTTTTAGAGGAAACGACTGTTTTTTTCTCTTGGCATTGATCACTTTTTGTAGTATTAATAGTATTTAGTGTTTAACTGGTTGATATGTGCTAGTTTTTAAGTATGATTGCTATTGCCCGACTTCTACATTGCGTTAAAACACTAGCAAAGTACCTTTTGGTGTGTCTATTAATTTATATCTGTAACTACAGTATTTTTTTGGTATGGTGCAACAAAGCCTGAAAAATGGCTTGTTTCTCATGTAGTTTGATCATCAATACGAGATTTCAAACTTTAAGAACGAAAATATCTACAGTATGTTTAAAACTTTAAATAAACAATACATATTTCACTTTATTACTGTTACGTTTGGCTTCGATCACCGCAAGCCCGCGAGAGAAACTAAATTAGTCTCGCGCTTGCTTTCAGATGATCTCACATTTTTTGTAAGTTACACGTTTCATTTTGTGACTACGTTGAGCAAAATTCATCAGTTTTTTAGTTTGGTTGAGGTAAAGTTGGTCGTTTGTTTGCTTGTCACTAAGTTTAAAAAAAGGAAGAAATAAAACAGAAGTTGCACAATTGTTTCTATTTATTTTCATAGCGTCAAAACTTAGAACAAAGAAAACAGAGAAGAACATGCCCGTTTGCGCACGTCACCACTGTGCAATGTGCATGGATTATAATGTGCAAAGCATTCTTTACAGATTGAAGTTCTGGATCTTTCCTTCAACTATCTGTCCGGCGTGGAAATGATTTGTTCGATTTTGCACAAAATAGAACATGAGTTGGTTGTGATGGTTGCCTTTGACAGTGGTGATGGAGACAGGAGGAATGCTACCACCCGGGAACTTGCCACGATCCAAGATGCTTTAAACGGGCTTGAAAACACGGTCGGTTACACGGACCTTAAAGTACTTGCTCACTTTTTTAACGTTTTTTTGTTTTGTACGTTTGGTTTACGTCCAGTACCTTTGCAAGTCCAGTCGATTTTATCGCTTTTGTGTCTATCCAGCTATATGCAAATCCACAAACACACATGCTCAGTAAGATATCAGTACTTGAAGGCTTACCCAAAGTGTCAATCAACCTGTTTGTAGTATTCAGGTCACGCGCGGTGGTTGAATATTTCCATTGAGTAGACGGGAAGGCAAGGAAGCCAATCTTCGTGACCACCTTCAGGCATGCCTTTAAGTGTCCTGCCAAAGACACAGCCGCATGCTCTTGAGCGGTGTCGAACTAGCGCCTTTTTGAACGTCGTACAATGGCTCACACCACTCGGCCATGCAGTAAATAACGTGTCGCAAGACTACCGGTCACTCCGTTACATCGAACGTCGTCACCCCCAGTGGCAATCGTACTGGTTTAGCTTGTTCCATACAGTTCTCAATTCTCGTTCATTGCAATAAAAAAAGATTGCACGGAGCTTTCAGGAAAAACGTTTCTCAAACGTTGCTCAATGTTATAATAAACGTTACTTGTTTTAAAAATAAACCTACCACCTCGACAGCTCTTGTATACACGGAACTGCGTAAACTAAGAAAAGATAAACTCCAGAAACGGTACTTCAACCTCATATCTGTTCATTTGGCACCTTTCCATTCATTGACACCTGATCAATAAAGCGTAACCAGCAACAACACTCCGGTTACAAGTGGACACTTTCCTTGGTCTTACAAAAACTTCATTCGTGATGTACTACTACAAAAATACGAGTAATAAAATTAATTTCCTATAGAATATTGAAACGATTTGCATTGATGTGGCGGCAGAAGAGGCGAGAACATTTTGACAGTTTCACCTTCTGCTTTATATTGTACATCCATAATATAGCGTTTACTGTTTTTCAGAAATTGAAAGTCTTTTACGAAGACGGCTTGTTCATCCAGAAGCAGTCTTAATTTTCTCGTGCAGCAGCGCAAGCACAGAAGTGTGTCATTCGGCTGCCGGACAGTTCGTATCTTTTTATTATCAGCTGTATTAGTGTATATAATTATGCAATCTCTCCAAAAGTAAATTTATGTTTAAATCATTACTTGTGTTTTGCTTCTTCTATTTGTATTAGTTTTACGATATTGCAGTTATGTTTGGTGTTTTTATCAATGAACAGCTGTTTTCTTCATCTACTCGATTAAGCGGTTTGTGAACTGCTTGTTCTGAACCTAACGAAGCATTTTACCTTTGTTTTATATTTGAAAGAGAAAGAGTTTACTAAAATGATAAATTGCTTAAAAAAAGACCGTTCTCTTAATTTTGTAATTTTTGATTCTCTTGTGCTCCTTTGTTTGCATTATTAAATTGTTAGTTTTTGTTCGTTGTTAAGATATTTTGCATTTCTGCGCAATTTTTGTGATTGTCAGTTATATAATTGTTCATTGTGTTAAATTTTCATTGGAATTGATATTCTTTCATGTGTTTTGTTTAAGGCAACATTTCCACTTTTAATGGAAGTTCTTTTGCAATCATATTCTCTTCAATGAACTCACCGATTTGAACTTGTGTTGTTTCTAGTAACTTCATCTTGTGGTCAGCATCAATGAATGTTTATATGCAAACTAACACCAAGTGAACCATGAAGTGCTCTACTTCTCTGTCGGCTTCATCGATGCTTTTTTATATGGTAATTGTGTCTATACAAATGTTTAGAGCTGCTGAATGTATATTTCTCATTGACTAATCAAAGTTTGCAATCGCCCCTATGCTTCTTCTGCACAATTAATGTTGTTTTACCATGGCAGGAATCTCATCAATCCACAACCACATTATTTTACTTATAATATTTATGCATTCAGTTGTGATGATTTTTTTTTATCACACTTGAGAACTTGGTTTCTCGTCATTATAAAGAGGTACAAAGTGCATCTAGCCTAGAGTTATTTTAAGTCAGCCTCTGGTGACTACAGTCTTTATCTGTAATGTATTAGAACCGTACCTTCAAGCTTTTTAATTTTTTAAGGAAAGTTTCACTTTAAGGTTGTACCTTTGTCTGGCATTTTGCTTTTTACGCGTTTTCGATGACATCATCGTAAGATGGTATGGACATGTGATAAGGAGGAAGGAAGTTTTCTTAGAAAGGCACTAGATCTAAAGGTGGATGGGAAGAGGAAACGCGGTCGTCCAAGAAGAACGTGGAAACAACAAGTGAAGGATGAATTTAAAAAAGTCGGACTGAAGGAGGAAGAAGCAAGGGACAGGGTGAAATGGAGAAAAGGGATTAAAACAATTGCTGCGCGGAAACAATCGGCCATCCCCACTAGTGGGGAACAAACCGACGATGGATTATGATGATCATAGTTGGTCGATGTTAAACAATATGCTTCTTCGACAGTGTTGCAGCATTCTAATTTTAAGTCCAATCAACTTAGCGCCAAAGTCGTGTGGACGTTCATGTCTCAAGCGTGCTTTCCCGTGTATGTTCGAGTAGACGTTGAAGTCTGAGTTGCAGGTTTATGTTCATGTAAAGTTATCTGTTCGTATATGATATTTCTATTGCAAGCATATTGACAAGGTCAATGTGAACAGCCGCAAAGGCGTTAGACTCAAGGAGCCGCGTAACTTGTTATCCTAGCCTCGCGCGTTGGTACCCCGTTTGAAACAGCTCGGATTATTGCTGACTTCTGTATCGCATGTGATGTTATTTTACATAATTACAGCAATTACATAATTACGCACTTTTACATAATTATATCTGCAGATGCATTGCCTATGATCGATTTCAGTCATTGCATCGTGTGACATCATCGGTATTCTGATTTTTGGAGATGTCGGTCATCGATTCGTAGCATGTGGCCTGTTTCATGTCCCTTCATGCGATATCGTTTTCGGGGAATTGTATTCGGTATTGTTTTTGCTTCTTAGTTTTGGAACGAAATCGGGGATAATGCATTTCGCGTCCTGACCCTAGCCTACCCTTATTATTATGAAATAATCGAAACTGTCAGGTTTGAATTGTTGTGTTAGTGATGCTGATGCACTTTAATATTTTGTACTGTACAACTTTGATACTTTGCACAGTTTTGATACTACTTTGTAAATTTTTAAGGAATTTATTGTTAAATTGTGTCTGGAGGTGAATCCGGCCACCCCCGGTAACGGGGACCCCACCGGATTAAAACTGGACTACTACTATCTCATTCATACAAATAGTTTTTTTAGTTTTTATATGAACCATATCTTGTGTTTTCAATGCTTACCATGGAGCACATTGATTAATCCAGAATATGTCCAAGTCACACTTCACCTTATTTGCACTTAAGGTTGCCAACTTCTAGGCTTGGCTTAGCTTTGGCTTGACTATTCGAATACACAGGTCTGTGGATCCAAGTTATAATTCTCGCATTGTATTGAGTATTTGTGCTTAATGACGTTTAAATTATGACGCTCGCTGGCTGAGTGGTGGGAAAGTCTGCGACTCTGCGTGATACGCGACGTCGGTTTGCCACCGCTCCAAAGCTGTGTATCGGCAAGACACATAGCCGAGTGGTGAGAGCCCTGGAACGGCAATCGAAAGGGCGCCGGTTCGACACCGCTCAAGAGCATGCGGCTGTGTCTTTGGCAAGACACTGAAAGGCATGCCTGAAGGTTTTGTTTGTTTGTTTGTTTTATATTTATCCTGCATTGCGGGAAAGCGGACATGAGCGCTATGCATCGGTGTACGCCTTCCGACGTACACCTGACCCACGCTGCAGCCTACGGCAATGTCTGTTTCCGGTTGTCTACTCTATTTATGACTTAAATTTGGTACTACCCATTACTCGAAAATCGATCACTGGGTAGAGGCAATTGTCGTAAAGTTTCTTGCCCAGAGAAACAACAACAAGTGCGCGTGGCTGGAGTCGAACATGCAGGCTCTCGACTGCGAGCCTTGCATTCCCGTCCACTTAATCTAAATCTTCAACCACCAGGTGTAAGCCTGGATACGACAAAAAAAAACACTTGATGAAATACCAAACTAATGAGAGCATGTAGACCTGGGTCTCTTGGCTGCTTCCCTATGTCTGCTATGTTGCAGTTGTGATCGCAGTGCAGATGTGCTGTTGCGATGGGCGCAAATAACATGATTATCACCATTAAGCCTGTTTTTGAAATCAACTTTATCGCACTCACAACATGGTCATTCTCAGCTGAAGGAGAAACTTCGAAGAGATACAGTGGACATGTCTGCATTAGAAACAATAACTAACGCATTGTAAGATGGTTGATCTATAAAAAGTCAAACTAGCTCTAGCCATGCTCTTGCCTGCACTAAATTGCGTTTTAAAACTGGACGTTGTAATAACTGAAAATTTATCTTCCTCCAAATACTTTGGGAAACCCTAGAGCGGCTAGTTTAAAATTTGCGAAGGTTTAAACCTTACAATGTAGCAACTTTGTATTGCTCCGCATCTGTAATCTACCGTCTGCGCGCATATTATATGTGTAGGGTAAGCTAAATGCAACTAGTCCTATCATTATTTTTTTACGATCTTGTTTGCGTTGTGTTGCCGAAGTGTACACAAAAGCATAAAACTCGGCGGCACTGCTAATTAGACAAGGCTACACATTTAGCTTTACCAGACCCTTGCATTGGACTAAAACCGAAGTTCAGGAACAAAGTATAGGCTATGGATTTGTCTGTGTCGACATCTTTTCTTTTGAGGTGTCTGCATCGGTGATTTCTTTTGTATAAGCTGAGAGGCTGTTCATAAAAAGACATCCGCAGCCAAGGGGGAAGGGATTGTGGACAGGTGGGGGGTCCTGGGATGCGGACATCCTTTTAATACCACAAACAATAAAATCATTTTATAAATCGTCTGACCTCCTGTTCCCATATCAGGAAGTTCAGACACACACGAAACTCAACCATTCAGTAGGGATGCCCATATCAAAATATAGAATCCTTTAGAACCCGTCTCAAATATGAGCCAGATCCAAATAATAGAACCGCAGTACGATAGGCTACTCGCTAAATGTTTGCCGCGTGCTAACTCTGTTCTCACAACCTTTTTGAGCAAAAAATCTGTGCGAAGTGAGAGAACAATTTCCGTGTATCTTATCTTAACTAAACCTCGCAGTGCGAAGGTTGTATGAGGAAGATCTCTCTCTTTAGCACTCGGTAATTCAATCACACAACAAAAATGTTTCTTCCATTCGCCGTAGCACTATGATATGTCAACCGCCTAACAGGGACATTCTTGCTAACCGAACAGGACGCAACGACAAACGCTTTAAAAACTGGGTCTGCCCAAGTCGTGAAAGAGCTTTGTGCACAGTTGTAGAATTTTAACCCTATTCGGCCTGACGGGTTCCGTCTATACCTATAACTTTCATCGATTACATAAAAGCTACTGGCTCAAATTAACTGAAGTTTTATGACTTTTCCTAAAAATTCTCCTTCTTTGGTTTAGTAACAAAATGACATCATTGTGTAGTATAGTTTTTTAGTTATCAGCAGTTTTTGACACTCTACTCCCAAAATTGTCTGCAAAACAAAGCTTAATAAAACATCAATCAGCGTGAAATGAAATAGGGGTTAACTCCACAGCTGGATTTTGCATCAGCAGTTGTCAGAAGAAAGTAGTTCATGTCAAGAAAGTATGACTGGACCGTGCGTGCCTTTAACCAAGAGATTAACTAAGGTACCCTGCCCAAATAAGGCCCACCCTTTCATATCTGGAAAACCAAAGCAAGCACGGAACATCTGTTGTAATCTAATTGGCTGCGATAATCATGTGAATGAACAGAAAAGTAGGGGAAGGGAAGGTAATTTGATACGGAAGGTAATTTGATACACCCCCCTACAGAAATGTACAAAAAATATTAGTCAAAAATATTGTCATTAGGTGGAAGATCTGTGAAAATAATGCCTACAAAAATTGCACCATGCAGCTAACTCGTGCTTTTATGGCATAAAATTGTAAAAGTGTGTTTTTTAAGTATTTTCGTAAAAATTTTAACTCATGATTATTTTCGTCTGGAAAATTAAAGAAAAGTTCCTGAAAGATCAAACCAAACTCATTTGACAGTTCATTGATAAGGCTTCAAGGGCATGTCACGTTTTTTCTGCGATGTGCATCCAAGCATACAAAAATCAGAATTTTATAACTTTTTTTGAAAAAGGTAAATTGATACATGTAGAGAAGGTAAATTGATACAGTATATTAAATTCTTTTTGTGACTGTAATAAATGTTGTTATTGATCTAGTTGATTTAAATAAGTTATTCTTTGTTAACATGACCTACTACTTTGGGAAACAACCATTATATGGGCTTTCGTAGGCCTACACGCTATCTGCTTTCAAAAAATGAGAAAAGCGCAAAGCACCCCCCTTGAATAAGAACTCCAGCCAATGATCCTTCCCATGTCCATCCCGCTGCAGAAGCTTTGCCGCACACTAGGTCTCAACAGTCATCCTTGCACCCAAGCAAGCCAACCGCGTTTTAAATTTTCATTTATTGCTTTGTTGTCAAAGGGGATTTCTGTATTAGTTTTACTGTATCAAATTACCTTCCGGGTGTATCAATTTACCTTCCGTGGAAGGTAAATTGATACATTTGAGTGACGTTTTTGAAATTTTAATTAAAAAAAAAGTAACAAAAATAGAAAAGTGAAAATGTTTTTAAAAAGTGTGTAAGGGATCAGACTTTCATTTCAGCTTAAAATCAATAGTTTGTGTCACGTAATTTTCAGTTAACAGGCAAAAATGTTAAAAGTGTATCAAATTACCTTCCCTTCCCCTAATTTGGTTTCCTAGAAGAAACCACATGCCAGCAGAGTTAGTTGTAAATTTCTGAAAGCTATCTTGCAGGAGTAAAGTTTTGTTCAGTTCTTAATCTATCGGCGTTTTTCGTAAGTGGTGTTTGTTTTCTACCTTTGTTAGAGTTTCAGGAGATGCTAAAGGGTCTCAAGTTTCAACATGTATTGACATATTGACCCTTCTTGGATAGTGTATTTAGGTAGTTCATGTTAAACTGATTGTGAAGACTTGCCCTAACAAGGCCCATCAAAATCAGCCATGGGCCTTATTAGGGTAGGTACCCCTGGCATTCAATTGTGGGCTTGTAAGGGCTGTTAGGAGAAAGACAGTGCAGTTGATACTCCCTTACTGGCAGCTAACAAGTACAACCTCAGATCAAAACACCACCACCATGTGGTTAGGGCACAAAATAACTTCGGCTATCTGTTTCCAGTTTTGCGAAAATTGGGTTTCGCTTTTATTAGGATTTGGAATTTTTCCATTTGCTAACAAGGCTACTGCTGACCATGTCTTTGCTCCAAGTAATGTCACCAACGTTGACCATACAGTCGGTGACCAATCTCAGCTGCCATCACCGAATCATGAAATGTTTTCATAGCCACCAACAAGTTGTGGGATGTCTCCCCAACCGTCAACAAGTCATGAGTTGTCTCCACAAATAACAAGGTATGGGATGTCTCCACAATCGTTAACAAGTCATGAGTTGTCTCCACAAATATCAACAAGTAATAAGATGTCTCAACAACCATTAATAAGTCATGAGATGTCTCCACAAATATAAACAAGTCATGGGATCTCTCCTCAACCATCAACAAGTCATGGGATCTCAACACAGCCCCCCATATCAACACCATGTCATAGCATTATGGCTACACCGTCAGAAAATACTCTAAGCAAGAAGCGGGGGCAAAGAAAAAGGAGCATTAATTATCGCACAACAACTGTATCGAAGTCTCTGTTTGACACGTATGGAAAAGGGAGGGAAAAGGCAAAACGAAAGGGGAAAACAGTAATTATGAAAAGACGTCCAAGTGTAGGAAATTGGTGTTGCCCAGTATGTTTAGAAAATACAGTCTCCGACATGAGGCAACGTGAAAGTTGCAAAATGTGGTAGGCAACCATGAAGACTGCGTTGGTTTAACAAAAGATGATAATGAATTTGCATGCCCTGATTGTGATATGTAAATGTTTTATTGTTGAAAAAGAATTTCTTTAAAGAAATTTATTTGAACTTGTGATTGAAAAAAAACTTGTTTGCACGAACTTACGATTGATTGGAAAAGAACTTACTTGAACTCATTACGTGAAGTTTAACATTTCTTTTTGTAATAAACTATGGCAACGAAATTGTTTTTGGGATTTTTCGCGGTTTTGATGTTGTGTATTGTTTTTTTTTCCGCACTTAATGGTTCAAAAAATTGAGTTTAGATGGCTGGCCTTATTAAGGCAATGGTGCCCTTTTAAGGCCCACTCAGAAGTAGCCTAATTAGCAAATCAACTATAATTTTAAAACCGTGGTCAATATTTTATTAAAATTATTCTAAAGAGGTGCTTTAAAGATGCTAAAACACAATAAAACACACATTGGTACCCGCTTTTTCCATTTCATGATGAATTTGCGACAAAATCAAAAAGGCGGGCCTTATTAGGGAAGGGTACCTTATTTCAAAGAGATTATAGCGGAGACATCAGACAAATTTAAAAAAAATTAACTACCTGTACTTTTAGAAAAAAGCAATAAGTTAGTAAAAACTGGAAGAGTATGTTATGTGTGTCCACTTAAAATTTTAACCAGTTTGTCAATAATTTTGCTCTAACTTTGCAAAAAAAGCAACCTCGTAACGTTTTTATATCAAAAGTTATTAGAAAATAAAACTGTGGATGGAATAAGTCCACACGTCAGGCCGTTAGCTGCCAAAAATAGCTTGGTCTGAATAGGAATCAGCGTCTATAATACTTCATTGGGATCTGAAACAGAGTTAAGTCCATTACAGTTGGAATTGAATGTAGCTTAATCAATTACGCTTCGTCACGAAGCCATCCTGTCGCTTTCTCGCATCGCTACGAACCCCAACCACTTGCTCCACTCAAGTCTACGAGTCTGTATGCGAGCAATCCCGGCGACTGATATCGAGACACCCATTTGCACAGGCTGCACAACTCTTGATAAAAACCGCTGAAGACCAATCCATCAGTGCGACTACCTGGGCGGACCACTGATGGAGCTCGGAGTGGAAAAAGTATTCCTCGTCAAGACTCCAAACCTTCATCTCCGACACCTACCCCCATCCAATCGAAGCGCTTTTGCCAAGGTGCGGCTCAACCGCCTGCGTACTGGCGTCGGACTATTTCGCTCCAACCTGCACAATTGGGAAATGACTCCATTCGCGATCTGCGAGTGACAAACCGCAGACCACACCATCTGCAACTGCGCCATTTGCCATGCAACTAATGGTTGGTATGAACTGGATGACGAATATATTCAGTGGCTGTTCCTGTTCGACACCTGCCCAAACATCTAGACCGAGTCGCCAGCATTCCTCTAAGGTGGTAAAAGGCAGATCCCCAAAAAGGTCATGGTCACTTACACTTCGGAGATATTGATAATGTTGTACGCATGAACAAAAGGAGAAGGGTGTTGACACAGAGAAGACATTTTGTAAAAGTGGGGAGAGGAGTTCAGTTTTTGCAATTTTATGAGAACGTCTGTTATGGACAGCCCCTAAGCTAGCAGTTATCTGTACAGACAAGAATACAAAATTGTCATTGAATTGATTTAATTTTATGGGCAGCTCCACATACACACCCAGTGAGATGCTCTTCAGGACTTACTGCGTCAAACGATTTGTGATCACCACTCCTAGCATGTAAATTCACAAACTTGTCTGCTCTGAGTAATGTAGCCCAGTGTATTTCCATCTTTTCTGAGCCACGCTACGAAACGCTTTATGCATTAAAATAATCAGAGGTGGGCAGTAGTGCGGTACGTTGTAGCAGAGAGGGGCTGTAATTGTTTCAGTCGTAGGCTACTTCCGCTACCTTTCAATTTAGCGTGAAAAAATGAATTGTTTTTAAAGATTTTTGATGGAAACCCTGGAAAATCAGAATAAAATTTCACCTAGAACTTGTTCTCCATAGCGACGTTGAAATAACAATGCAAACAAATGTGAGATTGAAAGTTGATATCATTCGCTTTCAAGGTCCTTTGACTTCACAAGGTAGGCCTACTTGAAGAGAGGTTTCCAGTGTCCGTTTAAAAGACGGTAGCGGTAGCGCGTGCTACTTTTGATCCGAGTAGCCGTAGCGCGTTACCGCCGCTCATTTGGCATATTGTAGCGATAGCGTGCTACTTTCAAAGTAGCGGATGTCCACCACTTTTCGTGAGTGATTTGAATAAAAAAAAGACAAACTGTACATAAAAGTTATCAGGCTACGCAATTTTTCAACCGGTGTTCCTCGAAAGACTAATAATGTTCCGTGAAAAATTGTCAGGTGTTCCGCAAGAAATTTATTATTTTTGGTGGTCTATGGAATACCGGTTAAGAATTAAGTATTAGCTTACAGTGATTCTCAGATTGTGCGTGGTTGGAAATTTCAAATAGTGTTGCACAAAGGTTTGGTTTTCAAACGAAAACAAAACATATAAAAGAATTAGCTTAAAACATTTTATAAATTATGTAGGCCTATGCTCGACTTATTTTTGTTGAGACAGAAAATTAATCAATGCTTAATTCAGAAATGCACACGTTAATCAACATCATACTAGCACTCACAGTTTTTCTATGATTATAATTGCAACGAAATATTAGTTACACATAAAAAAATTAAAAAAAAGGGAGAAATTCTTAAAAAAGTCGCAAACATTCTACGTAGTAATTTTCGAAATAATTACTTCAGCAAATTCTTCTGAGAGTGTCGCTTCAAAACTTAAGAAACATTTGTTTTTATGAAAAGATGCAATATAGCCTACTTAAATTTCCAATGAAAATTCTGAAGGAGTCCACGACGGCTTCGAGGGCACCAAAAGGGGTCTGCCAAGACAAAAGATTGAGAACCACTGTATTAGCCCTAAAATACACAAACTGCAATCAACGAGGGGGAAAAAATGCCGATTGTGTTGAGGGACAAGCTCCAGCGGTCTTCGACAAACATCTTTGGTTCGTTAGAGTTTAACTTTTATATTGTCCGTGTTATATATTTTTTTGCTTG
Organism: Aplidium turbinatum; assembly: GCF_918807975.1. Classification (NCBI taxonomy): domain Eukaryota; kingdom Metazoa; phylum Chordata; class Ascidiacea; order Aplousobranchia; family Polyclinidae; genus Aplidium; species Aplidium turbinatum. The sequence continues at coordinate 4,789,650 of NC_137488.1, forward strand.
GGTAATATCCTTGTGACATCCAATTCTAGATTCAGTATGAAAAATATGCGTAGACACATAAATAAATAATATCCATGAAGTAAGGCTAAGTGTTCCTTTTACTATCGATTACAAGAAACAAAAAATTGCCATGTAATGATGAGTAGGCTAGACGAAATAGCTCCAAAGAAAAATAACTTGAATTTCGCAGCAAAATTTACACATCATCAGATTAATATCATTTCGGTAGCAGCCTTTGTAGTACGTCATAGTTCAATAACATTGTTATGGCAACCACATTTTGATAGATAGGGCAAGTAACGTGACCATCTTCACGTCCATCAAGATGTACGGGTGTGTTTTTGTTGAAGGATGGGTTCGTTTTATCAACAAAATCCGAAGCCATTGAATGTGAATTGGCTTATGGCCGTGGGCCTTTTGATTACGTTGATATCGCGGTAGCAGTTTGTCACTTGTTACGTAACAAAAGGCACGCCTGTATTTTGATAAGCTTTTTGGTATTCCTGAAAGCAAACCATAACTGTGGTCACAATAAACAAGTGTGTAACTATGTCCAGAAGACCAGGCTCACGAAACGGAAAGACTGTTTAAATTACAACATCTACTTCTGAAACATACAAAAAACAAGTTTTGAAATTTGAGTTTTGGTGATAACATTTCATTGTCGCTTTCATGGGCGAAGTGGAAAGTTACTTTTTGGGGATGTGAAACAATTCTTGCCCATATATAATTAAATGTGCCCAAAGATTTTTTGCGACAAAGCATAGAACGCCCAATTAAAAATTCTACACTGCTCTCAATAGTCTGCCAATAGTCTGGTATAATTTTGATTATTTGATCAAAAAATTAAAAATAAGTTCAATCTTAATGAAATTTCTGAAACATGCTGAAAGGTCTTGTCCAAATTTTTATAAAATACTTCCAAATTTTCGAGCAATTGAAAAGTTTAGGAATGCGGTTGCATTTTATTTGACATCTGCATAACTATTATTTGAACAAAAAATCAAAAATAAGTTCAATCTTAACGAAATTTTTAAAACGTGCTGAAAGTTCTTACCCAAGTTTTTATCAAAGTTTTCCAGAGTTGAAAAGGTTGGGGGTTGCGGTTGCACCCCTGGCTCCTACGCCTATGGACTCACTTTGAGTACTTTACAAACGCATGCAGATGTTGAATTTAGTGAAGCACCGTTTGCAACTATGTTTGAAACATGTAACAAAATAAATTCTCTCAACAGATTAATAATTATAATTCGAGACTAAGGTTTCAACAACAAAGGATCAGTTGAAACTGGGTGGATTCAACGGATAGGCTAATACGTGTGATCCCTGTTGAAGGCAGACTACAACTTCATACTCTAACAAGCACAAGTTTTCCTTGCAATAAATTCGATAGAAATTTGATGTTCCATTTGTTGGATGTTCCATTTGTTTCAATTTGTTCTTATGGAAGCGTTTTCTAGAAATTATCTCACAATAGAAAATAACTAAGAAGCACTCGTATATTTAGCCACCAGTGGATTGAAGTCGGGAGCAAAGGAAGTTGGTCATGTGTCATTAAAAACTGAACTTTTCTAAGCAAAAAAGTCTTTACTAATCTCTATCAAGTAACAATTAAATTAACAAGTCCCACTGAAACACAGGTACGAGGTGGAGGTGGTTATGCTTTGTAGAGAACAATATGTTAAGACTACGTATTTTATTTTTTGGCCCATTCTGTTTAAATGTAAACTTTTCAACGATTCCAACTTTCTTGAATGTACATAAGCTCCCTTGCCAAGTTCTGCTTGGTTAATGGTATCACTACACTTTTTATTGGTATTTATTACATTTTTTCCGTATGCGGTAAGAATATATTTCAAGAGTAGGCTATTGCTTAATAACCATTTAAGGTTTACGGTGAAAGATTTACAGTTTTAACACAAAATCTAATTTAGTGTTTGCCAAACTTGCTTGGAACTTGTACAACAAACCTGCCATTGTCGTTGGGATAATACTTGAGTCATTCTAATGTTGTCTGGTGTGACATTGCATATATACAAAATAATAATCACAAGTTAATAAAACAGTCTTTCTCAACCACTTCGGCACGCATTTATGAAATACGACTATTAATCGGCATTTAAAAATATACCCAACTAGCTAACAACATTAACCCATTTTACTATACTTCAACGTCTGCAGACGTTTGATCTATGCAAAATCACCTCGTTGTTCTAGCTGGACAGCGGCCTGATATCGATCAGTTAATCTCGTAATTCATGAGCAAAACTGGATCGCGGGTCTATACAAAGAAACCACTTAATATTAAGCTTATATTTATAGATGAGCTAACGTGGTTTCTTGACAATGGGAACAAACAACAAAGAAAACCCTTTTTACCGGTGCTGATGGGATGGGGTTTATTTGGTAAAATGATACGCTTTAATAACTTGCATGAACGTTTGCTGAATTCTGTCAATTAAGATATTTTAAAATTGTTATTTTGTTTACAATCTCTTCACGTTTCTGCAACTGAAGCCCGATTGTTCGTTTATCTTAAGCACGACCAATGAAATAGTTCGAATTTTAATTGAGTTCACGTTTCTTTACCATGTGCGATCATCTTTCTCGCTATTTTTTTTCCATTTAATAAATAATCAAATGAAGGACTTTACAATCAAACAATATTCCAAGTAACAACGCTTTATGTAGGCTATTCGTTGAGCAAATGAATTAATACGGTATATTTTTATTCTTTCCAGTGTTTTTTCTAACTGTAAGCTATAAATTACGTAACAATCTTCTTGTAGTCTACATGATTGACATCAATTTCTAATTGAAGTTCATCTTTACTTTCGATAGAACTTGTTTCTTCCAACATTCCTGTAATGAGAATACAAAAGGATCTAGAAAAGGCACACTTTTGTAAGTAACACGTTAAGCCCTTTTGGTAGACTTACACATTTAGTTTGTTTCACAAAATCTATTTCCAAGAGCAATGCAGACATTCAAAAAACATCATAGGTTTTTTTCTAATGAAATTGTGAGTTTTAAAAATGCGTTTTTTTAAATCTATATTGTTTCTAACTTATTGCTATTCTCAGAGATTTGCCAATAGAATGTACCTTGAACCTTTACTTTGTGTGGCTGATGACGTATGGCAAGGCGCCACTCCCTCGTTGATAAAACAAAGCCGATTATAAAACACATCGGAAGCATTTTATATAGCTCCTCAAAACATAAAAGCTGAACACATAGTTCATTGAATGCTCGAAAAGCTGATCCAGTTTTATTTGATTAAAAATGCAAATTAAAATTATATAAAGTTGAATTTGTGTTGAAATATTACCAAAATTTCATAGTTAAAATGTGTGACTTATTTATTGGCATATTAATAAGCTTTAAATATACAATCTAGTCGTGACATGGGCTCGATGTTAAAATGACCTGACCTTCTAAGGTTGCTTACATTACATTAGACAGTGTATTGAAGGAAAATGTATATTGCGAAAACACAACAGAATGGTACAAAATGCACTTCAGACATTTTTGATCATCCACAGTAGGCGGTTGGATGGCGCAACGGAAAAGGCGTAAGCTTTCCAATTATGCAAACCTGGTTCGGCTCCCGGCTTCAGCTGGTTGCTAAAAGCACCGCTCATCTCTATCTATAGGCTGTAATAAGTTGGGTCGGCATAGTTGCTGCAGGAAAGGCGGTCGAGAGAAAGGAACTGGCCACCCTACTCTCCGAAGGAAGGCATAGCACAATGAGAACCTTATCTTCACCTGCCCAACACTTGAATCTACCCAAGTATGGGACCACCTTTACACTAAGCAATTAAATTAACAATTTGAAAAACAAAATTTTCGAATTACATTTCACCATAAAAATAATGAATAAACTTTTTTGTTTTTTTTTCAGTCTATTTGTCATTAAGTTGCTCCCCTTGATTGTCAAATCGCAAGTGATTCGGTTAGTTCAATTGCAATGTGGTCATTGCTAAAAAAAGAGAAAAATTGCATCTTTTTTCTCGCTGTTGCGGGACCACGGGATCAAGTGCTCACACCGCTGCCAGGCATCTCACGCTTTGTAAAAGTTATGTGATAAAAAACCCACCTGCGTCAAGCTAGCACTCCCTTAATCAAAAAGGTGAGGACTTATCACCGGGTGAAATGAAGTTTGCATGCTATGACGTTAGATTAACTTTATGTTGAACATCGTTCTGCAGACCGAAGGCTTAGCAGAGACAAGGCATCAGAATTCTAAATGTATAGCATTAAGTTTATTAATTTATAGCTGCTAGTGTTCCTTTCATAAAGCCCAGCCGCGACAGTTATACGTGTTTCCAGGTTTATGAAACGTGCGCAATATATATAGCAGTGCAGAAATAGAAACTTTTTTAAAGTCTATAAAGAGCAAAATACAACAAAAAAATTAAGATTTGCTGCTTTTTCAGAAAATTGTTCTCTGAGATCAAGTTCAAAGCAACCTGTGACGTACTTGATATCAAACCCTGACTAGCTGTTTCTATAAATGTCTTTTTGCTTGTGTACGCATGAGAAAGATAGATTGAATCTACACACGTCACTTGTCACTGTCAACCATATCAAGGTTAAATTTGGGTTTAACAAAATAGTTCAGTCTAGCTCGGTTACAAAACCCAACCCAAGCAAGCTCACGTTTTTACATCGATTGCATCATGGTTTATATACTTCATTTATTGCATCACTCAAAATGACAATGCAAAAGCATCAAGTTAAAAATACTGCATGTCACTAACATAATGCTGTCACTGTGTGGCGCAAAAGATTAACTTTTTATCACTTAGTCTCAGTTCACATCATAGATCGTTCACATTGACGCAGAAATTTATCTTAATCGCAGTTGAGCAAAGAAAGTCTTTTGCTTAAACTTTCATGAATTAACATTTAAAACTTTAAGAAAAGGACCAATAATTTTGGAGTGAGTATCCTAGCATTAGCTAGGCTTTGCTGAGTTAGCCCAATGGCAGCAGAACGATTTAAGCTATATGGGTATTTATTGAAATACTAATATGTTTGATGGATTCCTTGCACAGCTTTAAAGTATTAGAATTTTACAATATTTTTGAAACTTTTAGACACTCCAATTAGGTGCACCATTGAAAATTTTTGTTAAGGCGCATTTTGAAGGAGATTAACACACAACACCGTTCTGGAACACTTCGATCGCATACGTGCGTCGTTTTTTACGTAACCTGTGTTGCTATTAACTTACATAGTTAAATAACACGATGCGTTCTACTGGTACAAATTACGTAAGCTAAACTATCACACGATGTATAAAGTGATAATCTGCTTTTATTTCGACGTTTCGTCAATCAGACACGACTGACTTCTTCGTGAAGCTAGACTCTCGGTGAACAGCCGCATTCAATTTACAGTTAACTATGCAAAATAAATCGTGGCTGAAAATCTTGTTCTTCCGCGCTTCTTTAACCCTGCGGTAACCTGCATTTCCAAGGGAGGAGAAGATTTGATACAAGTAGCCTATAGACCTAAGTTGAGCTAGATTGTATAACTTGAAAACTATTCAAAATAATTATAAAAATTGATTAATAATGCGTCAATCTGGATAGAATTAAAACCTAACAACCAGACGGCATTTAACATAACAACATGAAAATAAACTAAAAATTACAAACGTTTTCGGCCAGAATTATGTTAGCCCTTTTCAAATAACCAACTGACTGATGTTGTTCATAAATTGAAATTACAAAACTAATCTACAAACACAAAAATCGAAAAAATAAACGCATTAGAATAAAACGGGAAGGCAGAGGAGAGGCAAAACTTTTTATCGTTACGTGACTTTTCGCCTGTGACTTTTTAACTTTTCGTCATGTGATTTTGCCTCTCCTCTGCCTTCCCGTTTTATTCTAATGCGTTTATTTTTTCGATTTTTGTGTTTGTAGATTAGTTTTGTAATTTCAATTTATGAACAACATCAGTCAGTTGGTTATTTGAAAAGGGCTAACATAATTCTGGCCGAAAACGTTTGTAATTTTTAGTTTATTTTCATGTTATTATATTAAATGTCGTGTGATTGTTAGGTTTTATTTGCCTACGATTAAAAAAAAATCACCTCTCTACGAAAACTGGATAGAATTGTCTGCGAATGTGGAATTGAAAATATTTTTCATTTTGATCAAACGTATCACTTGAATCAGTGAAGTATTGAATAGGCTATATTTTTTATTATTTTAAATTTAGATGTAATTATTTAGTAATAACTGCGCAGGTAATTTTTTAGTGTCAGGTTGTGAGTCATGGCGTATACGTCAACGTAGTTTGCGTGCGACGTGCCTAGCATTGGCTTGGCGTTTTGCCAGAGATATTACAAAATCCTTTGAGAAAGCATTTCTTTGTTTATTTATTTCTTTACACTTGACACAAGTAAGCCACCGCACTTTTGAGACTTCTAATAGTAGGCTACTGTGATTAAATTAAATCAATGCACATCTACCATGGTGCGTTTTGAAGGCCATGCAAAGGTTTTGACGACAAGAACTTGGTAGGTCGGTCGTATCCTTGTCATGAATCGACACCCGCACATGCTAGAGCTACAGTGGATGATTTAAACCCGCTCATTTTTACACATTTGGTAGTCTGTAAGGTGTCATTTGGTTAGCAAATCAGGTGATAGAATATTATAAAATTATTTTCAAACCTTAAAACATCTCTTCACGTTTTCTATGTCGGCTATTTAGCATTTAATAAGTCGACGAGATCTTTTCTCTTTTACAGTAGTTTAATTTTTGCCAAGAGGCATTAGGAAGCTCTTAAATAAAGCAATTCCCAGTTTTAAAGTTTCAACCTATATATAGAAAAATTTGTAATTTCCATTCTGCATCATGTTCCACAGATCTTGCAAAGCAACTTTTGACATTTAATTATTCCATTTTTTAAGCCCAGTTACTTGTTTTTTCATCTCTAGACATAGTTTGGTCTTGGAACATGCAATTTGATTAATCATCACCGCCATTCCTTGTGCATATCTTAAGCATTTTCATAACCCAAACCTAATTTATGTCTCCAGTAAATGTCAAACAAAACTAGTTTGGTAGGTGGTTGTTTTCAACTAGTTGATTTTTCTAGGAAGATTTCTGCCTTATTTTTAGAAATATGTAGGCGACAGGAGGTGCCAGCACAAAAGAGTACTTTCCATGGAAAATATGTTGCTTCCTAAAGATAAAATTCCCATATTGTTAGTCAGTTTATCTTAAATCTTCTGCACAACATTTAAATTTATCTTGGTAACTTTTGTATGGCATGTAAAGCAGGCTGATGAAACATAAATACATTTACAACTATTTTATGCAGATGTGTAAAGGTTACAGCTTACCTGCAATAATTTCACAAAAACATTAGCTCTAAAATTATTTCCCTGAAATTAACTTTGGTTGTTCAGTAATTTTTTGTTTTTGTTTGTATTATTTTGTGATGCAGTAAAGTTGTCTTTAAATGAAGTTCTTTATATTTTCAACAAAATTAAGAAGAACTTCGAGCTTCATTTTCAGCTTTTAATCTTGCGGTTGCATACAGCAAGTGGTGCGCACAAAACTTTGTGCTTCAAAATTTTAATTCTATCGTTTTGTTTAAAAAGCTTGATCAATGTGTTTAAATTACAAGAAAATAAATGTGTTGTAGCAAAATCAGGGCTAGGTTACCAGGCAGAATGGTAGCCTAACAATAATAAAGATAGTCATCATAGTCATCAAGGAAAAAAAGGTAGATCATTTTAATAATTTTAATAGAATAAAAGTTTACAGTAATTGAAGTTTTCATAAGCACTCCATGATCGATATAGCATCAGTAGCGTAACCAGATCCATCTTAAAGAGGGTGCAAGGAAAGGGAAAGGCTTTTTCCAGGAAGGGGCGATATTTTCAGTGACGTCATAAACGAAGGCGGTAGAAATTGCTTTAAAATGAGGTTAGCGTTAAACTATCAATTGACGACAGAAGATCAACTTTCTGCCTAGGAAGAATTGGGCAGGTCATAGGGATTGCACCTGCTGATTAATTGGTTGTGCAGTTATTGAAAGAAAACAGAATGCTTATTACAGATCGCTATTAACATAGCGAACTAGTTAGAGCCGAAAACCATTGTACCATTGCTTGCTTGGATTTCAACTGCATTGTAAGTTACCGCAAAAAGTATAGTTTCTATTCGTGCAACATATGTAAAGCAATATTGAAGATAAGAATATGGAAGCTATCAGGCACAAGAACAACGCTATGAAAGCAATCGAAGTTTAGTTGTATCTAAAAGCTTGTGTGATGACGTATCAGAACTTGGCTGTTAAAAATAGCTGAAAGTTGGAAAACCGAGATGCATCACCCAATAAATGCTTTTCTTCTGATCACTTTGATTTTGTTTCCAAACTAAGGCTACTCATAAAACTTACAGTCTGATATAATATTACAGTTCAGTTAAATACCGTGAAATTCAACGTCTGCAGACGTTGAATCAATGTAAAAACGACGGATTGTGCTATTAGGATGGACTTATTACGGAATATTCCTGCTAACTCTTTATGAAGCACAAGAAGGGCTGTATTATTTTGTCACAATGGGCATCAGCGTCACCAAGTGGTCGCAAATGGCTATCGATCATGAAACTGAGAGGTCTTGCTTGGATCAATATTTGAATGAACTTTGGCGACTGACAAGAGGATTTGTTTTAATTTGCAAGCAATTATCACTAATCGAAAGCGAAATGCTTTATCCTTGACCACCAGTCCACTTTGTTTTCTGACAGATTTCATGTGGACCTTCGCTTTTCACGATATTTCGGTAAATTGCCTGTAAAACAACGTGTAATGCCTTGAATTAAAATCAATAAATTAATGTGAGTAAACGGACACTTCCTTGCAAGAGAAAGACTTTAATTTGTAAACTGCAAAATCACAACTGCTTGATCTCAAGCAGTTGATAAAAATAAGAGGAAAGCTGAAAAGGTTAACAAAGTATTTACCAAAGCTTGTGAACAAGGACAAAATTTAGTGATGTAAAATCGAAAAAATATTTGCGAATAATTTGAAATTTTTAAAGCATTCCATATGGTAGACATGTACAATAGCTTGTAGGCTACCTGGTATATTTGTCATTAAGTTTACGAATTTTTATGAGCTTTAGCCCACTATTTTAGTTATGAGGCAGGAGACTAAAAAATGATATTACATAACTGAATTACATGGTCATAAATGCAATAGAAAAGCCGAACTTTGTACAAGCAGAAAAAAATTAAAAGCAGAAAAAGAAAGTTCAGTTGAGGATTATCCTTTGAGCACCCAACAAATATGATTTATCTGAATTGCATTCCAGCACAACTGACTGAGCGACAGTTGGTATGACTTTTTGACATTGGCTGGATTAGGCTTGGCTCGTTTGGCACAGACCAGCAACGTATGTTAGCTTCATAGATCATTTGAATAATTTTCACTCAAATCTGGTTTGTCGATACGTATCAATATACAGAGGTTGCATGTTAACTTAATTAAATATGTTTCAAGCAGCAGGTAAAGTTTTAATTAATAAACTATAGGCTCCTTGAAGACTGTAATGTTGTTGCTTTTTGATGTTTATTTTCGTGACAGACAAATATAATCAATCAACTATAATCCGGGATATATCGATGATTTAATACCATTGAAGATTTGATTTAAATTGATGAAACCAAAAATCGACTCTTTTCAATAATTAACGACTTTAGGCTGCTACTGAATTTAATTGCTTCCACGCTGAATCACAAGAATTCGAAACGCAGGTGAACATGCCATGAAACTTCATGCAAATCTACTATATCAGAGGTTCTTAACCTTTACTAAGCTGCCGAACCCTTACGCTAGTCTGCAAACTTTCGTTGAACCCCAAATTTTCGCTGAATCACAAAAAACAAAAATCTACCACATTTAATAATAATACATTACTGTATCAATGAAACTTCCGTTGTTGTTTTTCTGTGACCAGTAGTGAGATTCGAGGTTTTGTCTCGAAACCAGCAATTCTCACGTTATTTTCGCATGCAAGCCGGTTTCGTTTTTTTTGCTTTAACATCCACCAGAATCAGTAGCGTAGCCAGGAATTTTGAAAGGGTGGGTTTTGACGACCCAGCGGCGGGGGGTCTGGGGGGCCTCTCCAAGAAAATTTTGAAAAATTACTTTGAATTTGGTGCATTCTGTGAGCATTTTCAACAAAAATGTGGATATGAATATTTCTGTAAAATGGTGCTGTCCGGTGGCATAGCAAAAGGATAAGATCATGTTTTTTTCGGCATTTTTCGGAAATAAAGCTAAGTCTCCATGTTTTCGTGTTGCTAATTCCTGGCTG